>NW_026526721.1:134124386-136716810 GCF_024362965.1 Panthera pardus
TTATTTCTTTTTTAGTTTTAGAAACAATAATGCAATGAACTTTTTGTTCTCCACATTTGCAATTTATTTCAAGAATATACACTTAGGGGGAGTCTGGGTGGCTCAGTGGGTTAAGTATCCGACTATTGATCTCTACTCCTGTTGTGTCTCATTGTTGTAGGATTGAGCCCATGGTGGGCTCTGGGCTGACAGTGCAGAGCCTGCTTGGGATTCTCTCTCTCCCCCTTGTTGACCATCCCCTGTGCTCTTGTGTGCACGTGCATGTTTCCTTTCAAAATAAATAAACTTTAAAAAAAAAAGAATATACACTTAGAAATGGAATTTTAAGATTGCAGATAGTCATTGCTAGACTAATCTCCAAAATGGTTCAATAGATTTATACATGCATCAGTGATTTAGGATCGTTTGTACTTTTCCAATATCTGATCAACACCTGATAAAGTTAGACTTAAAAATTCTGCCAGCAGATGGGTAAAGTGGATGCTTCGTTTTAGTGAGAATAAATAATATGTCCTCTACTTTTATTAACCATTTATATTTCTTCTCATGAGTTTCTTGTTGATGTTCTCTGCCCATTTTTCAATCGAATTGTTTGTTTTTTCTTATTGATTTAGAGAAGTGTTTTTGTATATTTTAAATGCTAATTCTTCCCTATCTATTTAGATTGTGTGTGTGTGTTTGTAAGTGTGTTTAACAGCCTATTGCTTTTCTTTTGTTTGTTTTGTATATAGTCACTTACTGAACATTATTTAACAACTTTTAATATAGTTAAATGTATGAACTTTTCCCTCTATGATTTATGTATTTTTCATTTTGCTTAAGAAATACCCTCCAAATAAAACACTCTAACTAAATCCTCCCATATACTCTTCTAAATGTTGATGTGTTATTGTTCACACCCAGGTCTTCATTCTATCTATAATTTGCGGTTTACCTCTTAAAATTTATACACAGGCCTATTGACCTCAATGCACACTTCAACAACTGGATGGATCAGTCAGAATTGTATCTGGTATGAATTAAAGGCTGCATTTGAAACCAGATTTACCTCTCACCCTTAGCTCTTAGGAAAAAGAAAAATTTAGGGGCTAAATAATCATCAAAAAGGAGGGCGTGACATAGACTGAGAGGTCACAGAATCTTTCACTGAGGATATAATGTGGCATTGATCTCTGAAGAGTGAGTAGGAGAAAAGGCTGAGGCACGTGCAAAGACCCCAAGGCAAGTAGGAACATGCCCTTTGGAGGAACTGAGAGGAGGCAAACATTATCAGGTGTTGACCAGGTCATGAAAAAGGCAAGTGTGGTTAAAGCAGGAGGTTAAGGGAAATGCAGTAAAGGTGGTCCTGTAAAGTTAGACCTGCCCATATTTTGCAGCCTTTGTATTTATGCCATGTTAGAGACTGGCATTTTTTCCTCAGAGAAATGAAACACTCAAATAGCTTTCAGTAAGAAAGTAGATCAGATTCCATTTGCATAAAATGGCCCTGGCTTCTAGGGTAGAAGGGAGTAAAAGACTATATGGGGTGATCAAGGAGGAAGCTATGCCAGGTGAAATGCTGAAGAAGCATAGACTAGGACTGTGGTGGTGGGGATGGAGAAGAGAAAGACCATAGTAGTGGTTAGAAAATTTGTGGATAATGAAGAAGCATGTTTACGGCCTGTGCAGCTATCTAGATGGAGATGTCATTGACTGAGATCAGAAATAGAAAACAGGTTAAGGATGAGGGAACAGACCATGAGTTTGGCCACAGACATGTTGAGCGTGAGTGTCTTTGAGTCATTGCAGTGGAGGCTGGAAGACATCCGGGCCAGAGAGATAAATCACAGGTATGTAGAGAGTAACTAAAGCCGGAGGTATCAGTGGATCCCCTAGGAAGAAAATTGATAGTAAGAAGGCAAGTGGCTCCAGGAACAAGTCTTGAGAACCTCTAAAACTTCAATTTGGACAGAAGAAGATTAGAAGACATTATTGAGAAGTGTTTCCATAGCTAGGGAGAAAATCAGGAGAGCATGTTGTCGTGGAATTCAGGGGCACTGATGCTTCCAACGGTCTACATCATTGACTACTACTGAGGGCTCAAGGAAAATGAGGAGAGAAATGACCTATGGATTCAGTGACATGGAAGTCGGTGTCAACTTTATTGAGTTTGGTGTAGGACTGAGAGGTGGAAAGTATGGGGCAAGAAAATTCATGGGAAGACCCTTCCTAGTAGTTCGTTTCTGTGGGTCCACCTCTGAAAATTCAAGAGAAATCTTGAGATAACCTCCAGGACTACTTGGCCTACCATCCTCCTCTTAAGTTTGGAGGGACAAGCTTTTTATGGGATTTTAAATATGGCATATAGTGTATATGGGAAGAATGGCTGGGAAAACTTGAGCAGAAGGCAAGAGTCAGAACATTCACACTCGTGGATCTGATCTCTTGGTAACACCTAGAATTTTTGTCTTTTCCTGTACCTACCCAAGCTAAGGGTAAGTGTCCGAATGAACTGCTGAGCAATTTTTCCATTAATCTCTCTCCTTTGTAATTTAGGAGCTACAAATCCTCATATTTTGGGTTGCCTCTCTTGTGAACTCTTTGAGATCTCAGAGTTACTCTGAGTTCTATATTATTCCCACACAATACTTAAAAGGAAGGTAAAACCATCGTCCTGATAATGTTAACGTATGATTCCTGTGTTTTTCTTTCTTGCCAAAGCTCTAATTTTATACCGGAGTAACGTGTTTCTACTTTACTTCTTTCAGCTCTTCTCTCATTGCACGGACATAAATTCTTATCAAAACTTTTGCTTTTCCCACTCTTGAGACGGTTCTTTACTTCTCTTAGAACAGTGGTTTTCAATGATTCCTCTTTATATTTCACATAGGCAGCGTTATATTTTCTCATGTTTCCTGTGATTTAATGAAGTTTCCCAAATGTTGTCAATTCTTTCCCTGGACAAATGGCCACTACTAAGAATAGTGGCAGTGAGGTGCAATAAGTGGTCTCTATTTACTAGGTGGACTTTTAAAAATGTTTTAATAAATGACTTGAGAATGCTCCATGAAGAAAAACCCACTAACAAGGAAGATCGCTTTTATTTAAATGTCTTGTGAAAACATGCATTTGTCGTTTCTTCTCTGGACTTTCTCCCTTGCGCTGGTGACCTCGTCAGTCACATGTCACCAAATGGGAGAAATTAAATCTGCACCTTGGTGGCAATACTAGTTCTCGCACATTGACTGACAGCTCCTTTGTCCTTTGGCTGTCCTTTGGCTGCGGGGAGGTCCTATTAAGCCATCAAAGCCCGCAACTAGCATGTGGGCAGGTCGAAGAGGAAAGAATAAAACAGAGCTCTTTTTTTGTAAAGATTTCCTTTCCTTGTTACTTTATCCTTTTTCATTCATGAGAAATGGTATGCCTCATCAAAGAGAACGCTAAATATAAGAGAAGAAAGTTGAATACAATGAGTCACTGGGAGATCAAGTCTCTCTATTTGAGGATGTTGATCTCTTTTAAGGCTCTTCGAGCGCACGTTTCTGTTTGTTGCTAGAATGGTGATCACGGACAATGCAGCTTCTGTTTTATTTGCACTTGGTTGTACTTTTCTAGAGAATAGATTGGCATCCAGTAGTCTCTTAAGTTCACGTAGAAACTAAACAAAGCAGAGAAAAGGGAACAGAGATCTGTGGTTGAAGGCCTCATTGGGGGAGCAGAGCACTAAGCACAGTGGCCCTGCAGTACCCTGATGGAGGGTGAGTCCCTCTCCCCCTTCTCCAGTTCTGAGGCCTCCCATTCCGGATTCTGTCTCTGGACTGTAGACTGGGAATGGTGATAACACCTACTTCATACACTGGTTAACCTCAACGGTAGCCACCACAGCAGCACTACAGAAGCATTTCGTTAAATAGCACGCTGCCCTATCTGTCGCTAAGACTGTACTAATAGCTAATGCCTTACTGGCAAATTTCCCTGGGCCGTGTGTTTTACGTGCTTTACATTATTTTCATTTCATCTTTCCAGCAATTCATAGGGAAGGTATGATAATATAGTACCCTCATTGTACAGGTGAGAAAATCGAGGCGTTGAGGCAGTAACTCTGTGTCACTAGGTGGAGGTTGATAGGGCTGGAAAGGGGCAGAGCCTCGAACCCTGTGCTCCTAACCACTACACCGCGCTAGTCCCTGCCAGGAACCTGGAAGGGAGCCCTCCTTTCCACCCTGCAGTGTGCCTTTACTCTCAAAAGCCTCCCACACAAGGACGAGCACTTGAACCAGACAATTCAGCTTTGTGTGCCCTACTTCTGGAACCAAGGGGATTGACTCTAAGTGGTAAGCCTTATTTAACTTGGACTTGAGCCCTGTTTCCACTGCCTACTGACTCTGTGACCTTGGGAAGGTTATTTATCACCATAACTTAGTCTCTCTCCTTTGAATGATGATTATAGATTTTACTTCCGAGGGTGGCTCCGAGGATTGGCTAAGATGAGTGTTAATAATATTTCACAAATAATGTGTTTCAGGCTGGTCAGTGAAATTTGGGCGGGGTTTGGGTAAGGGTTATCTGAATAGAACATTTCGTTAGGGATGGTCATGCATGTGTTAAATGAACTATGTCACTATCATAGGAGAACCAGCTCTTCTAATCTATCCTGCTCCGTCAGCATCCTACAAGTTCAGGCCTAGAGCCTGAAATAAGAAATTATTTGCACTTAGTGTTTTCGAGTAATTGGCCATCACAACTAACAAGAGGGTTTGTTGGAAACGCCAATAGTGATAGACTGACTTTGAAAAAAAAAAAAAGGAGGGGGGATTTATTGACCAGAGAAAAAACAAGCCAAAGCCTTGGCTAATTTGTGTAATCAGCTTTATCAATTTGCATAAATTGTGCATCAGGCTATATTCCTCTTGGGCATAATAAGCCCAAATTTAGTTTTTCTAATTTTAAAGTCATCAGTTGCTTTTTTTTTTTTTTTTTTGGCTTCTTCTGTTCCTTTCTGGGACTCGTGTGGGTCACACCTCCATGCATCTGTCAGGTGGTCTTATGTGTCCCTAATTCTCAGGGCCCGTGTAAGTGCCTTGCTGTAGCATCTAGTGCTTATTTTCCAAAATTGGTCCAGCCTTGACCTTCCGTCCTCTCTACTATTTCATGTCTTTTTGTCTCTACCGTACCCGCCCCTCTTTTTGTTATATCTTTTGTTCAGATCAAAATCTTCCAAATATTTTTAAATGAATCCCTTCCATTTGCTGTGCTCTCCTACTGTATCCTTTCAAATGACTCTGCCAAGTTCTAGATTTTTCCCTAACAGGCCTTCTGCCCCAGTTTCCACCCATTGCTTCCTCTCATTACTTCTTTCTCAACACTCATTATTTCTTCTAGGGAACTCTAAATAGTTCTAAAGGGTCTCAGAACGTTTTGACTCTACTTTGAGGTTATAAAATGAACTGTGATGATTTTAGGGCTCTAACACAGCTTGCCCCACCCCCTCTTCTCCCAACCTCCTGCTACTCCCCCAATTCAGCTTGTCTCCATTCTTTTCCTGGCCTGTTTTTGGGCTATCCTTCCTGGTCTCCCGCTTTCAGTCTTGACACGTGTCAATTCATCTTCCACCTTGCCACCAGAGTCTGAGCTTGGCTATGATTAAATCTATCTAATCAAAAGAGGTGATCATAGAACTCGTTCACCAACTTTAGTAATTAGAGAACTAATGAACCTCCTTGAAACCAGCAAGTGGTCAAGAATACACATGAGAAAATACTATTTTATATAGCATGTAGATAGCATACCAAGGGTTATACAAGTTGAGAACACGAATGACTTTAAGAAGGGTTTAAGCTTAACAGACAATATTTTGGGCACATTTTCCCTACCCTTTGGAGGGTGAGATCATACAGGCCCGTGCCACAGACTGTCATCAAGGACAAAACCCTGGACTTGTGGACAACTGGTATGACCCAGACATCATTTCTTATGATTTTATGATGCTGTCCAGAGGGCTGAACTGCTGACATCAAATCTTTATCTCAGAGATGCAAATGTAAACCTAATGTCCTTTTTAAAAACAACAGCTAGTTATGGCACTAGAGATGTTTCAGCCCGAGGCTTTACAAACACTTTTGTAATATCATTAGCCTAAAGATTGCCCCTGCCTCTATTTCATAACACCAACGTTTGCAAATCTGGGCATTTGCAATTCTTTCTTTTTCTTTCAATGTCACTGGAACTCAAGCATCTTCTTTAAGAGAATAACCTTTGCTTTCTGCCCTCAAACCCATGGAGGATGACAGGCGAGAGGAATGCTGAACTTCTTGCATGCCCTTGGCCTCAGTCATGGCCAGCCTGCTTGCATTTCCTTTGGGCTCTGGCTCTATTGGCCGATCATTTTCATGGCTGGGTTTAAAGAGCATGTGCCTAATTTAGAGCTGCTGTCACAGGCCAGGGAACAGGCCACCTGGAAAATGCCTTGGGCTTTGACTGATTCCACTAACTTGAAGCCTAGGCCAAGTTCCCCTCAAGTTGTGCTGAGGTTTGTAAACCTTTTGGCAATGCTGGGCTAGGACTGGACCAGGTAATCAGCGTTTCATGGTCCTCAGCTAGGTGTGAAATTTTAATCAAAGCGATTTTATTTTTGCAAAAACATAATGCACCATGAGAAATGTCACATAGAATTAAACTTTGGATTCACTGAGGTTCAAGATGAATCAGATGGTTTCTTGCAAAATGGCAAATCCTGTCCTCTTTGGAGGGGAAGGGGTGTTAAAAATACGTGGAAGCAGGGTAGTTCTGGTACCCCCTTTGTCTTATGGGGAAATATTACAATAACTTTTAGTCCTTCACACTTTGGAACTGGATAATTACTTTCCACTTAATTACAAGATGGCACAGAAAACACATAAGCTTTAGCCCAAAAATACACTCTCTGTATCCAGTAGATATTGTAGAAATGATTTGCTGTTATATTCAATATGGTCTCCAGACACACAACAGACTCCCACAGTTCATCCAGAATGGTTTCAACAAGCCTTATATCTGACAAATAAATACGAGACACAGAAGACATTGGGACATCAGGCTAAAATGAGAACAGGCTCTTACCCAGAAATACAAAGCCAGAGCCTGATCCTTTACAAAGGGAATATAACGCACAGGAAGGAGGCAGGGCTGTCTGCTAGTGTGAAGAACGGATGAGAAAGATCTCTGTGGCTTGGGGCACCAAACTCACTGGAGCTTGTCCAGAGAGATTTTGGATACAATGAGTCCTCTGAGTATTCTCTTCCAGACCTCTTCCCCAGACACAGACCAGGTCACCATATGTTGCCTGTTACAGAGGTAATTCACGTGAATACTGCAGGAACTGATTTCTCACCATATCTCCTTGACCTGAAGCATGTCACTAGGTCTCCGTGGGTTTTGTGGGTTTGTAGCTTCTTCCTCTCTCTGAGTAGTATGTGGAAATCAGGGGTGGGGATGGTGGGTAGTATTGGGCATAGAACAAAGTGTGGCTTCTAGAAACAGACCACTTTGGTTCAGGCCCTAGCTGTATACTTCCCAGCTGTGTTACGTTGGGAAAGTTGTCTATCCTTTGTGAGCCTCAGCTTGGTCAACTATAAAATGGGGTCAATAGTAGAATTCACCTCAAAGGGTTGTCATGAAGATTAAACGAATTATTAACAATGAAGCCTTTAACACAGTACATTATTCAATAAATATGATGATGATGGTGATGGTGATGGTGATGGTGATGGTGATGATGCCTCAACAAAAAAGGCCATACTGTGTGTTTGTGTTTGTAAACACAAAGAGGTGGGTAAACTAAAGGGCTTTAACAAAGAAGCCTAGGTATAAGATGTCATGAAGCTGTGAGAGATAGATATGACTGATTTCATGGAACAGAGGCTATCAACCCTTCATCCCTGGAACCTGGAGAAAGAGCTGCCAGGCCAGCGATGGTAACAAAGATCCCAGGCACTCAGACCTCTTTATTCAGAGACTGCTGGCCTCCAGGTGTCAGAAGTGGGATGTGTTGAAGTCACTGCAGATTGTCTAGCTGGAGACGAGATAAGCACTGAGTGTGACTCAAGAGCAACAAGAGCTGAAGGGGATTGGGTTCCTTGGGCGAGACTGAGCAAGGATTTTAGCTTTTGTTTCTCAGGCAAAGATAATAATCAGGACCTGGACCACTGGGCTGCGTAAATATTCCTGGAGGTCTCAGAGAGATCCAAGGTGGAGTAGTCTGGATGTGGAAGAAATAGTCTCACTATAGGCATACTTAGACCCAAAAGCTTTGTAATGTGAATATTAAATAAGCATGACCTCAGTACTCCAAGCTTGCAAAGCTGGATCTATTGTTTATATGTCTTCCTCCTTGAGGTTTACATTTTGAGAGGTGAGGCTGGCCATGAATGCGGTCATTCCTCTACCTTTCTCTAAGCCATGTTAGGAAGGTTCTTATAGATGCCTAACCAGTCCTTTGATACCTGACTACTCATGACCTACTCATCTGTTTTCTTTTCCTAAGTTTGTTCTACAGAATTGACATGAAAACCTCCATAAGGAAGGAAGGTAAATAAAAGGAAGTGCACCTTATTTCTGTTCACTATGTAGTTGAAATTTGCACTGAGCTAGTCTTTATGGATGGCTAAGACAGAATTACTATACTCAGATTGGAAGTTTTAGTTGACTACATTTCTTTATCTCCATCTTCTATCAGCACAAACATTGTATTTTTAAAAAGAATGTTTTAAAATCCCTAATTCTTTAAAATATCTCTAGACAATTCATACCACGTTTCTCTAGGAGCTAAAATGCAGTAGTAATCAACTTTTAGTATCTTTCCTATACATATAAAATGAAACATAACATTTTTAATGAGTTTTATTTTTTAAGAGATAATACACCATGCATTGAATTTGTAGAAAGACAGGGCAGATTGAAATATTATCAGTTGGGGATAACCATCAGTTGGGACTGGGAAGGACTAAGCCTTCCCCATAGGGAAAGCTTTGGTTGGTCTTTGCATAGGGTTGGATTGGTCCATGCTTTTGAGGACTGTTTGAGTACCAGAAAGAAACACTTAAACAGTGTGAAGAGAGTTTTGAGTTAATTTTATATCTAAATCAGTAACAAATAAACAAACAACAGAAAAACTTTGTTAGGAAAAGAGAACACAATAGGGACATGTTTTTTAAATTGAATCATCCTGTAAAGACTTTTATTTATTTATTTATTTATTTATTTATTTATTTATTTAGTGTTTATTTTTGAGACAGAGAGGGACAGACTATGAGCAGGGGAAGGGCAGAGAGAGAGAGAGAGAGAGACACAGAATCCGAAGAAGGCTCCAGGTTCTGAGCTGTCAGCAGAGCCTGACATGGGGCTTGAACCCACGAACTGTGAGATCATGACCTGAGCTGAAGTCGGACACTCAATCAACTGAGCCACCCAGACACCCCTCTTGTAAAGCCTTTTATATTGAGTATATGCAACCCCAAACCGGGCATGTATAGAATTTCTAATGTTAATTAATTTATGCATGTATTGAGTTTCAAATGTTAACTAATTTAGTAACTCATCAAACATTTGAATTCCCATAGCACAGATCCCTGCATTTCTGTGTCTTTCCCTGTGTCTACCCATATCTATTCTAGTTTCTTAAGTACAGGAAATAATTTTCTCATTGATTTTCTTGTTTGATGTCATTTATTTAAGATAGTTGGTTTGTCAATATTCTTAAAGCTCTTGAATTTTCAACTCATTCAATAAATATTTTCCCCATTCATACAAATAGGCTTGAACTATCATAGTTAAATATATGGAAAATGCAGCCTATGTTTGCCCCTGAGCTTTAAGAACTTTACAATCTTATTGAGAAGACAAAAAAGCATGAAATTACTAGAATGTAATGATGTTGATTGTATGTTGAGAAGATTTCCAAGAAGAGAGAGATCAATTCAGTTTGGTTGTCATACAAGGAACTCTGAAGGAGATAGTAGATACACTGAGGCAAGGGAAAGATTCCAGGCAGGCAGGCTGGCATAACCCGAGGAGGCATGTATCATTTCTGGTGGTTGTATCCATTACACGGCCTGATTGGGGTTGGCCGCCTTATTATGAATGTGGGTCCCAGAATGGGCCATAGTCTTCCATACCCTCTCATTTTGAGACAGCATGTGATTTTAATTTTAACTTTTTATTTTTTTATAAAAGTTTTTGTTTATTTATTTTTGAGAGAGAGAGATAGAGTGAGAATGGGGGAGGGGCAGAGAGAGAGAAGGGGAGAGAAAATCCCAAGCAGGCCCTGCACTGCCAGTGCAGAGCCCGATGTGGGGCTTCAAGCCACACACCGTGAGACCATGGCCTGAGCTGACCCCATGAATCAGGCACTTAACCGACTGAGCCACCCAGGTGCCCCTTAACCCTGTGATTTTTGAGACCAATGGATAGAATCATGAGCCTCAGAGTTATTTGAGGACTAAGATCACATCTTTTTTATTTCTGTGACCTCACTGTTGGGCACCTAGAAGTTTTCAATGAATGCTGATGGCACAAAGGGGTCTTCCAGAATGAAAGATTTTTCAAATGCAGCTTGCCTGAGAAGTGACCACTGATCTCTGCTTGGATAGACGCACTGATTTAAGGCACTGGTCTCCCAGAATCCATACAATTGTGAGACTCTTGATTTTTAGAAGCCCTTTCCAAATAATGAATTGGAGATTACTTCCAGCAGCTTCTGCCCACTGGTTTTGGCTGTGCCTTCTCTAGCCAGTTTGGCAGCCCAGCAGCTCGTTCAGGTGGCAAGACATTTTAGGTCTGGTCCATTTTGGCTCGGGGTGTATAGACACACCCATGCGCTTGACTTCCTCTGGGGATGTTTTATGAGATTATCAATCAGTAGGGTTCAAAACCAGACAGGCTGGCCCAAATGGCCTGCACCCTTTGTTCTCTTTGTGATGGAAGAGAAAGACACACTGACCCTCCTAAAATCCCCGGAAAACCTGGCAAGTCACTGATTTTGCTGTGAATACATTGTTGGGAGTCATTTTAAGAATCATACTTTGTGAATCCTGGGCATTTTAAAGCCCAGCTGCCTGCTGCCTGGGGAGAGCAGCCCCCCTTCCCCAAAGGACAAGGACAAGAAAACAGCCTTTTAACATGCTGGCTAATCCATATTTTTTTTAAAAAATTTAATGTTTATTTATTTTTGAGAGAGACAGAGCCCAAGGTGGGGAGGGGCAGAGAGAGAGGGAGACACAGAATGCAAAGCAGGCTCCAGGCTCTGAGCTGTCAGCACAGGGCCTGACTCGGGGCTTGAACTCCGGGAGTTCGAGATCATGACCTGAGCCGAAGTCGGACGTTTAACTGACTGAGCCACCCAGGGGCCCCTCCACATTTTTATTTTACATTTTTCAATCACATCTGTCTGTGTCATCATCCTATTTGACAGTTTGTGGCCTGAGACGATACCTGCTGCTTGGCCCAGAATATCCACACAGCAGGAGGCTCTAGCAAGTTAGGTAAGATAGGGCTGCAGGAAGATACGTCTCTTTCTCCACCATCCAACTATTTTTCCCTGGGACTTTTTCCTAGGCAGCATGTCAGCTGTAAAAACATGAATCTTTCCTCCCCTGTTCCCCACCTCCCAACACATATGCTATTTATCAAATCTAAGACTGAAAAGAATACAATTTCAAGAAAGCTTTTAAAGATTTCAATTTCCTTAAAAGAGAGAGAGAGAGAGATAAAGGACATCTGATCAGCTAGAGGTGTCGTGCTGAGTGTTTGCTGTTTGACACTTAGCTGTCATTAACAGCGAAGCCGTATTCCTATTTTGTGGGTAGAAATAATCAAGGTCTCCACACATGTCACATGTTTAAATCAGTGATATTAAGAGTCTTCATTCAGTGAAATCTGCTGACTGCACTCAACTCAGTTTGTGAAGCAGCTTTGTGCCGGTTGAAGGGGAAGAGAGCTCTGGCCACGTCTGGCAGAAAGCAGGTGTTGCTCTCATTATTCTCTGGTGATCACAGGGTGGCTGGGGGAGCGCTGTCCAGTATGACAGTCACTAGTCACCTGTAGCTACGGAGCGTTTCAAGTGTGGCCCGTGACATGCTTCAAGTGTAAGATACGCCCTAGGTTTCACAGCCTTACTACAGAAAATATAAAGTATCTCATTAATGATGTTTTATATTGATTACATGTTGAAATAACAACAGTTTTGATACCTTGAGTAAGATAAAGTATCATTTAAATTATTTTCACGTGTTCATTTTTATGTTATAAATGTGGCTCCTAAAAAACTGTAAATGATGTATGTGGCTCACAGTATTCTTCTACAGGACCGGGCTGATCTAGAGAGACAGGGAAGGTGTTGCCCAAACAGAAATCCATGATAACGTATTGTCAACTCATGAATTTAATTTCTTTTTTTTAAATTTAATTTCTTAAAACATTAGGCAACATATTTCCACCTGATTTTACAAATATCACTTTCATATTTTTCCAAAAGTCTATGAACAACGCACTCCCTGTTTTGGTACAAGTTAAAAGGCAGTAATCTGTATTAGTTACCTAGTCCATGAAATGCGGTGTTCCTCTACCTTCACAGCTACAGTGTTACCAGCAGTGTTCCCCCAATCCTGGAGACCCACCAAAGGGGCTCTTCAGTGCACCTTAGATTCTAAGTGTCCAGATTTGGCTTGGTGTGTAAGATCCTAGGGATCTAATATCTAACATATTAGGTCTAATATATTAGATCCAAGGGATCTAATATCCGAGTGTTACTTAAACTTTCCACCCAGCTGGGCTAGAGGTGAAGCACATGAACCTTGTGAAATCATTCAGCATACCACAGGACTCTCAATGGACCCTAAATTTGGAGATATTTCATTATTGAACCTAAGACACTAGTGTCCCGGTGAATCATCCAACCTCCAAATTTTCCCCATAGATGGTAATTGAATTATAAACTATGCACCATAATGTATATATAAATTATGGGTGTTTCTTTTTTTTTTTTATTTTTTTTAACGTTTTTTATTTATTTTTGAGACAGAGACAGAGCATGAACGGGGGAGGAGCAGAGAGAGAGGGAGACACAGTATCGGAAGCAGGCTCCAGGCTCTGAGCCATCAGCCCAGAGCCCGACGCAGGGCTCGAACTCACGGACCGTGAGATCGTGACCTGAGCTGAAGTCGGCCACTTAACCGACTGAGCCACCCAGGCGCCCCTGGGTGTTTCTTTTAGAAATGTGTGAATATCAAATGATTCTATTTGCTTATTATTCTTGATGAATTGTAAATTATTTTAATAACATTGATTGACTATTCTATTCATCTTTTACTCGAAAATTATTAGAAGTAAGTAATGGCTGGGAAGTGTTGCCACATTTAGATTTCTTTTTTAAAATCTATTTTTTTTTTTTTTTGAGAGAGAGAGAGAGAGAGAGAGAGAGAGAGAGAGAGAGAATGAGTGGGGGAGGTGCAGAGAGAGGGGGAAAGAGAGAATCCCAAGCAGATACCTCACTGTCAGTGCAGAGCCCAATGAGGGGCTGGAACTCAAAGCCGTGAGATCATCACCTGAGCCGAAGTAGGATGCTTAACCCACTGAACCACCCAGGCGCCCCTACATTTAGATTTTTTAATTAACCCATGGTGCAGGTTTTCCTGGAATGGTCATATACACAGACGCAATTAGCCTGAACTATTCAAATACCCCATGTAGGGGCGCCTGGGTGGCTCAGTCGGTTGAGCGGCTGACTTCGGCTCAGGTCACGATCTCGCGGTCCGTGAGTTCGAGCCCCGCGTCGGGCTCTGTGCTGACAGCTCAGAGCCTGGAGCCTGTTTCAGACTCTGTGTCTCCCTCTTCCTCTGACCCTTCCCTGTTCATGCTCTCTCTCTCTCTGTCTCAAAAATAAATAAATGTTAAAAAAAAAAATTAAAAAAAAAAAGAAATAATTTAAAAAACAAAACAAAACAAAACAAATACCCCATGCAAATGGCTGTCCCATGAGATCTTTGTCCTTCTGGTAAACCTCCTGTAAAGGGAGGTTTTCAAATGCCTTTCTTCGTCCTCTTCTCAGGCGGCTGGCTGCTGGGAGTCTGTGCTCTCCCTATATAACCACTATCTTGTCTCCTTAACTCACTTGAGTTAAGGCATGCCTGGGGGGCCTGTCTGATTGCTCTGAGAAGGAGGAAGACGGAAGGTCCTGGTGTCTAAAGCTGCACGGTCTAATATGGTATCTTCTAGCCACACATGGCTATTTAGCACTTGAAATGTGGCTAGTAATGCACTCGAAGTGAAAAATGTGCACTGGATTTCAAAGAAAGGATTTCCAATTAACAAAAAAGTATAAGAGCTCATTCCTGCAAACACAAGAATAGGACATAAATCCATCTTTTAAAAGTAAATTGATTTTGGGGGGTGGCTGGGTGGCTCAGTCAGTTAAGCTTCTGACTTCCGCTTAGGTCATGATCTCACAGTTCCGTGATTTCGAGCCCAGCATTGAGCCCTCTGCTGTCAGCCCTCAGTCCCATTCAGATCCTTTATCCCCCGCTCTCTCTGCCCCTGCCCTGTGTGCTCTCTCTCTCTGTATCAAAAATAAATACAAACATTAAAAAAATAAAAAGTAAATCAAATTATATTTTGAGCCTCCATTCTGGCAGGGTAGGAAAACTTAATAAATTTGAAGTCACTCTCCCCTTCCCTCTTTTGCTGAAGGTTGTAACTGTTCCAGGGACTTACCTGGTCCTGCAACACTGTGGGGGAACAAAGACCTAGCATCTCTCCACCTTAATAAGGCCCCTTAGGGGCCACGGGTTACCTTGGCTACTTTTCTCCCCATGCTGGGTGCTGGAACCTCGGAGAAGCTGTCCAAGATCTTTTCCAACTGCCGTGATGCTCTCTAGTACATGTGTAATTCTGGGTCTCCTGGAACATCCTGGGATGTGGGAAGCCCTCGAAGGCTACCTGAAGCTCTGTCATCTTAGGCCAGGAGTGGGCACGTTACAGCCCATGGGGCCAAATCTGGCCTGCTGCCTATTTATGTAAATACAGTTTTATTGGAACACAGCCACATTACTTACTTATACATTGTATGTGGCTACTTTTGTGGTGATGGCAGAAGTGAGTGGTTGTGACAGAGTCTACATGGCATGTAAAGGCTAAAGTATTTACTATCTGAACCTTTAAGAAAGAGTTTGCCAACTCTTGGCTCAGGAACACCATGTACCCATGTACGCATATCTTCTTAGGTCTTCCCACTTTCCCAGGGCCTTATCTGGGGCCTGAGGCATGGATTCCCTATGCCTTCACATCTCATCAGCTGCCATTTTCCCCTATCTCCACAGCTGGCCTCAGTGGCAGAGGTGTTAGAATCCAGGCTCATTTCTCACAGGGGCCTCATCAACATCTAAACCTTAATCACCTCCCCCCAGAGAAGGAAGACTTGCTTCTAGTCCTCCAAGTATTTTTCCAAATCTTTGTCTATGCTAAGTGTGCCTTTATTTCCCCCAAAGCCTAAGGTTTAAAATGCAGATCTCAGAATTGTTTCTCAAATTTCCATTGTGCATCCCTTTCCTGAGGCAGTGAACAAAGAATGGCTTAAACCATCATTTCTTCAAGTGTGGGCCACAGGAGGGTAGCATCAGCATCTCTTGGGAATGTATTGTCAAATGCAGATTCTCAAGCCTCTTTCCACACCTGCTGTATCAGAAACCCTGGGGATGGGCCCCAGGAATCTGTGTTTTGACAAGATCTTTGAATGATTCTGATGCAGGCTGACGTTTGGTAAGTCTTAGATGAGAATGAGTGGTATTGAGAATGGAGATCGGAAGAAAGCATTCAATGTAAAATGCAGTCTGTTATTGCAGTCTGTCAATATTTCACCCCATCATTGCTGTGCTTAGATCTACTCTCACGATCCTCCTTTTCCAGGTACCAGTTTGCTTTAACACATCAGGGTCATGTCTATGGTGGCCCAGAACCTGTGGCGAAATAATCATAGAAGCCCCAGGCTCTTTGTTACTTGAAGATGTGGGTGCCTCTTTTATTTGGTCCTCTGGGTAGGTCAAGGCATATTATAGTAGCTGAGAATTCATTTCTTCTTTTCTTATCACCGCCACTCCAAACCGGACTATGTGTGCCCCGGGGTGGTGTGTAATAAGGAATGTGTGAGGCTGCATCATTAGTGAGGAACACTGACCTATCTATACTTGGAGGAAACCTGTATGGGTAAGTATAGGTAAAATTTGAATTAGAATATAAAATCTGCATTTTTTTTAAAGATAAAACAACTGATTTCTAGGATTGCTTCAGGCTATGCCACCAGAGCGTCCAGGGAGGGTATCCATTCTCCTTTGCCAGTGGAAATATTTGAGAAGTCCTGGTGTAAGTAGCCTGAGGGGTCAGAGAATATGACTTGGAGACTGGTTGGGCACTTAACAAATTCATAAATTAGGGACCATTCCAGTTTATTGCCTCTTTATTCCATTATTCAGATACTCACCTTATCATCCATGTATTTATTATTCTTAATTATGTACTATGTGTACTTGAATTTGTTTCTTCCTTCACGTTCATTTTCCCCTCTCTCTTTCCCTCGTCTACCAGGTCGCTTCTAAATCCATTGGCCATCTTTATAAGACAGCCACTGATGAAACCAATGTTTGGATAAATGTTTTGGGGTCCCCTTACAGATTCATTTTTGTATTAGTGCTCTGATTAGCTATGCAAAGATTCTGATTTATTGTAATATAAATGTAGCTGTACTTTTACCACTACTGCTTACTTAGATGTCTCTACCCAGCCTTCTGCCAAACTCCACCTATTGTGGGAATTTGCTGCAGGCTTAGATACTTCCCAGTGAACTGCTTGCTACAGGTTCTCCCCATTAACCACCTCTTAGTCCCTGTTTGTGCAAAGCTTTGTGTACTGAATGGAGGGCCTGGCTTGTGAGATGCACACCTTGCTCTTTTTGTCACACCAAAATGGTTGTCGATATGCGGTAGCCTATTCGCTTACATTCTGTATACTTGTTTTGAAGCCCTTTTAAAAATGTAATCCTGGGGGCGCCTGGGTGGCTCAGTCAGTTGGGCGTCTGACTTCGGCTCAGGTCATGATGTTGCAGTTTGGGCCCCAGGTTGTGCTCTGTGCTGACAGCTCAGGGCCTGGAGCCTGCTTCAGATTCTGTCTCCCTCACTGTCTGCCCCCACCCCCACCCCCCCACTTGCACTCTCTCTCTCTCTCTCTCTCTCTCTCTCAAAAATAAAATAAAAACATATAAAAAAATTGTAACCCTGGAGGTAAATTCCCCATACATTTCTTTTAGGTTGGTTCTTTCTCTATGCCTTTTATTATACTCTTTCCATTTTCAAAAACCTATGAGATAATGAGGAAATTTTATAGCCAAATGTGAATGTGAATTTAAAGTTTTCCCATTTTTGGGTTTCTAGCAATGCTTTATCATTTTTGCTGTGGGAGTAGTGGTACATCAGACTTCTGAAAGGAAATAGACCTGTCTTTTTGCTTTGTTTTTCTAAATAATTCATAGTGAAAATCCATGAATTTTCAAAAATCTTTCTCTATTTCAAATAGCACTGAACTAAAGAATAGAAAATACGAAAATGCCAGCAATTTGGCTCCCTTTTCTTTCATTATCAGAAATATTCTTTCCCAACTTTCTGCCTAAGTCCAGCATTTACTAGCCCAAAGAAATTGGTTACATAGCCTGCTCCCCTTTACTTGCAGTCAGGAAAAGCAATAAATGAAATAGGGGGGTCTTGTATTAATTTATAATGCTGATTATTTTTCCAAGGTTTCTTTCAGAGGAAATACACCAGACATTGTTTATGTATGATTCTTATCTGAACATACTAGACACAGGTATTAAACTAAGTTCTCAATCTCACCTTCCCCATTTCTTTAAATATCCTACTTACAAAAAAAAAACCCCAAATGACTAAATAAAAAGAAAAAAATTATTCCACTCAGTGGAGTCTTCTGGCAGGTTTTATGGGATCCCCTCGCTGGACTTGATCCCACACCAATCAGAGCTTTGTCATCAGTTTTGATGACAAGAATTTGGAGCAAAGTATCAGCTGGGCAATAAGAATATAAATGAAAACATCCATTTTCCTCTAAGAAAGAAAAATCAACAACTTGGATTTATGATAATGAGAATTATCATGAGTTTCTGGATTTTTCCGAGTTAAAGAATTAAAAAAAATAGTTATCCAGGGAAAGTGGGGGTGATGACGATCAAATATTCTCCATCAAAAATTATCTTTTCTTTTTTTCTGAGAAAATGGCTGGACTGGTGCCATGTTATATAACCTAATGCCATCATAAGCGCATTACAGACCAGTTGAGAGACTGCATGATCTCACACACTCATCCCAGATTGCCAGATTTGGACCTTATGTTGTAAGAGTGGGTCCATCATTTCAGCCATATGTTTTCATATTTTCCATTATAACATGATAGAATTCTGGTGCTGCTTCTGGAGAAAGAGCTCCATTATCAGTTTCATCACCTTAGTTGATATAGGGTAGTATCCTGGTTGGTAGGTCGGGAGAATACAGAACTGTGATTCTCATGGAGTGGACTTCCATGGATAGTTCTACATAGAAGTCTTGAGAAATTCCCAGGCAACTGTCCCTACTTCCCCTTCCTCACTACAAAGTTCATGAAACAGTGTCTTCCCCATAGACTACAACACAATCACATGCCCAATGTCATTAGACTCGAAGGGCCCTACTCAGATTCAGAAAGTTTCTTTATCAAAAGGAACTGAAAAGTCTTTCTCATTCAGTATGCTTATTACACTGAGCAAGAACATGAGACCGAAATGATTCACCTCATTGGCCCAAGATCTGACTCTGATCAGGAGTGAAACTGGACAGACCTACATCTCCCTTCCTATCTGCTGACTCAGAGGAAAAACCACCCCAGCGAGGACCTCAGAACTAGAGAGACAATAACAACACATGCAAAGTCTGGAGAAAGTAAAGCAACTCCAAAGTCAAAATTCACAATCACAGGCACAGACATGAGAACGCAAGATTAGAATAAAGGAAGTAAAAGAAGAAAGAAACCTAAACCCTGGCGCGTGTAAAAAGCTCACGGCAAAATTCTCTCTCCAACAGCACCAAGGAGCTCTCAATTGTGCATTCCAAACTCATTCCAGGAGCAGCACCCCCACCGATGTCAATGGGAGATCTGCACTCAAAAGCATTGAAGCAACGGCAATAAAGATCCACAGTGTACAAAGGGGGAAAAATACCATCACCAAAAAAAAAAAAAAACAAAAAAAAAAAAAGAAAAACAGAACCCTGCAGTATGTGGGCACCGAGTGGGGGATTTCTGCCCTTAGCAACCAGAGAAGGAATGCAGAGGAGGTACCAAGTAAGACCATCTACCAGAGATCTTAGCTTATGTCCTGTCCCCCTAAAATTTAGAGCCTGAATCAATAGATGGAAAATCTGGCAGCACATACTAATCACCTTGGGAGTTTTAAAAACATAATAATATCCCAAACCCACCCCCAGAGATTCTGATTTAATTGATCTGAGGAGGAGCTTGGGCATTGGTGTCTTTTAAAAGCTTCCCTGGTGATTCTAATGTGCAGCCAGGTTGAGATCTGTTGCTTGCATTATGAAGCTGTTCCAAAGGTTTTGCGTGTGTGCCACAGTGAGCACGATGGTCAGCAGACCTGCCCCTTATCTCTGTCTCGAGGGCTAAGGAACACAGGTTGAATTAAATCTTCGTTTATGAAAACTGTTGAGAAAATAAAGTATTGATCTTACTTGAGAGACTTTTATGTTAGTCAATTAAATTAGTACTGTACCTTTCTACTAGTAAAATAAGAGCACCATTACTATATGGAAATATAACGTTCCATAATATTTTTATTGTGAGACAGGGGACGTGTCTTACTGCACTCAAATGTACAGTTTACGCACGACTGTAAAGTTAGCTGTAATCCATAAACAGGCGATATAGATCTTAGATATCTCTTTTAAGATCAGTTGGAAGGAAAATTCCTTATTCCTTAGCAACACCATAGGAAGCAGGATTGCCTCCAAGAAAAAAAAATCCTTATCTTTCCTAATTATTCCACATGAAAAGGCAATAGAACATTCCATTATTTTAATATATGAAGGGGAATCAATGCTTTTCCGATAATTCTCACGTACGTCATTCAAGTATTGCAATGGAAACCTGAAAAAAAAACATTGATTTTAATTTTATGATTTTTTCCAGTGCTACTCATTGAACTCCCCTGCAACAAGAACCAAGAAATCTCTTTTCCCTGAATTTCATATGCTACAATAGAAAACAACACAATATGTAGGAAGGTTACGTGTTTCCTGGGTTGCTGGGGGAGCTGATAGTTTCAAGCATAGCACAAGTAAGCATATTACTTGAGCGTTTTCACTTTAGGCTATTTGGAAATGTGTCATTTAAAATGTGGAATCCTGGCACAAGATTTTCACACTGAAATTTTTTCAAAACTATCTAAAATGTGTCTTATTTGTGAAAATGCATCTTATTAATCCATTGTGATATAAAATAACAGCTGCTAATATGATTTTAAAGTTTGTAATAAAGTGCATCAAAATGTCTATAGAACGGATCATGACAGCACAGCCAACAAGCGATATTTCAGGGACTTTCATATGTGAGTAAAATGCCAGCGTGGCAGAAAATGAAAACTCCCAAATGTGTCTTTTTCGATTTTGACATTTATTCTTCTAATTGGACCCCACACCCACTTGCCCCAGGCATTTCTATTGTTAGAAAAGGAGTAAGGCAGTAGTCATCGATGCTAACGTAAGTTCTACAACCCCTGTATCAGTTAGCTATTGTTACAATAATGCTGTGTAACAAATCGCTCTAGCTCAGTTCTTAAAATCATTTATTCTAGTGTCTGTGGGTCAGTGAGCATTTGACTGATCAGGGCTTGGCTGAGTTATGCTTGGCTCCATGTTGTGGGTTGGGTCCATTTTTGTCCCAAGAGTCTGTCATGCTCCTTGGATCAGTGGCTACCAAAGGCATGTACTTCTCATGGCAAAGGTTCATGTGCAAGAAAGATTAGTGGAAACACATGAAGCATCCAAAGGTATAAACTTGGCATTGGCACATTGTCATGTCTACTTGCATTCCATTAGCCAAAACAAATCATTCGGCCAAACCTGACATAAATGATAGGGTAAGGGAAATATATTCTACCTCTGAAAGAAAAAATTGCATCAGTACTGTGATCTACCACATGGCTCATAATATATTTCCTCTCTGGCAGAGGCGTTTAACTCTCCTTGGAGAAAAGCTATTGGTGACAAACATTGTAGCTGTTTGTGGTGGTGAGGTAGCAGGAACCTTGCATGGCTATGACATTGCTTTTCAAATTAATGATCTGACATCAACATAACCATGTAGGCCTGTTAGAAACGGTATAGTGTAAGAGTGCAATTCTTGGTGCTAGATTGCTAGGGTTAAAATTCCACCTCCAACAATTACTGTCTTTGTCCCTTTACCAAATTACTTCATTGCCCGTTCTTTGTTTTCCTCATGTGTAAATGTGGGAAACAATAACACCTAACTCCTAAGGTTGTAAGGATTAGAGGAGTCAAAGTATCCAAGTATTAGCTCAAGAAATGGAGTCATCTTCAGTCAGAGTAGAGTGTGACCATTCAAGTCTTCATCTTTTATTCACTATGTTGTTTCTGAAATATAAGTGTCTGGAAAGCAGGAACCATGCCTGCTTTACATGCTGTGTGCATTGTTTTTAGTAAGTCACCATATTTGGTAAGTGGCTTAATATATTTTATGGTGGCTACACAAAAGTAAAGATTGTTTACTTTCCACATCTACTCTGTCTGCCAAAATAGGTTTATGCCAACCTCATGACTATATTTACCTTTCCTTGGGAAACCATAACAAATTAAATCTAACAAAACAAAGCAATAATCCATTCAAAAATATGTTTAGGCATGGGTAAAGAATCTTGCTAGAAAATGGGGTACAGGGTCTGGGAGTTGGGAATTACAAAAATGCATAAAAAATGCCTCTATTAAAAGGCTTCAACTCAATCAAGAAATATAAGATACATAGTATGGGTAACAGTGAAGCCAAACAGAAAGGTACATGCTGCTAGAAAGGTAGTGGCAAAGCTTTGGATGAGCTGAGGATAGAGCTGTCTTCATTGTTATGTGACTTTACTCTTCTGCAGAATGGAGATGATAATAGTACTTACCTCATAGACTGTGAGGATTAATATGCAAAGTATTTATAACATACTACTATGAGTACTGGTGGGATGCCTCATGTCTATGGAAAAGACAAGAGGGAAAAGGGTACAATTAATCTGGAACTCAAAGTCTTTCTGAAATTTGAACAGATAGAGATGGGAGGGACAAAGCACACCAATGGCACAAAGTCAGGTTTTGGAGTTGGCAATTTTCTTAATTCCGCTGGCTGACCTATCAGTTTCTGAAAGAGGTATGTAAAGAATCTCCATCTATATTTAAGTATTTGTCAATTTCTTAGAATTCTTTCTATGTTTGCTTACATATACTGTAAATCAGGATAATCATACCTTTCTGGATGAACTGTTCTTTCTAATATTAAGTGATGACTTTTTTTTTTAATGTAGTAAATCCCTAGGTTTTAAAGTCTATCTTGTCTCATATTAATTGTTATAGTAGCTTATTTTGGTCAGCGTTTTTCTGCCGTATCTTTTCCTTCTTTGATACTTACAATCTTTCAGTATGGGATTATATTTTAGGTATGTCTCTCGTAAATAACATATGAGAATATTTTTCTTTTGTGTTCATTTACACTTGCTAAAGCTTATAAGCTTGGGCATATTTCTACTTGTATTTTGCATTTTATATTTGCCATGTATTATCTCTGCCTCTCTCTGATCCTCACCACCTTTTTTACCTTAATTGTTAACATTTTCCTTATTTCTTTAAAATGTTATTTTTATTTTTTAGAATCTACCCATCTGTTTTTAAGTGAAAAATTGACTTTAGAAAGGTTGAAGTTTATACTTCAATGAGAAAATATTGTTAAAGTCTGAATTTAATATCTCTAGGCTTCTCTAAAGCAATGAATTTACAAGAATTTAAAATCCTTTAATTTTTTTTTTTTATTTTAGAGAGAGAGAAAGAATGCATGTACTTGATGAGTCACCCAGATGACCCCAAAATCCTTTAAGTTTTTAAAGTCACATTCTCACCTTTCACAATGCCATCCTCTAATATTTTGGTTGTACACTTAAACTATTATTAGTATTGCTATTGACACAATTCGTTTTCATTTTATTGGGGCTCTTCTTACAGCCACTGCTTATTTATATTTACCCATATTTAAATACTTAATTTATTTGTTTTCCACTACTTCCTGTGTCCCACTATTTCTTCTGAGTTTAATTTATTTTCTTGCCAAAGTAGATCCCTCAGTAGTGTTTATAATAATGAGTGTCTGAGGTTTTTAGAATGTAGTGTTACAATATAAACTTTATTTTCTTTTCTAAAAATATATTTAGTTTGCTCTCAAGCTTTACCAATACTTTATTTGGGTATAGAACTCTAAGTTGATAGTTATTTTCCCTCAGCATTTGTGAATTATTATTTTATTATCTTTTTATCTGTATTATTGTGTACAAGAAATATGTGGTCTCTTTATTAAAACTTTAGTCATTTCTGCTAGTTGTTTTTATAATTTACAATTTTCTATTGAAGTTTTCCATTTGTTTACTCACAGTTTTATGTTTTCCTTTAAATTCTTGAATATCCTTATGCTAACTACTTGAAAGTCTTTACTAGCTATTTGAAATTCCATCATTTCTTCCACTCTAGTCTGTATAACTAATTTTTCTTCCAATTACGAGTCAAATGTTTTGTTTTGTTTTGTTGCTTCACATGAATTATGTTTTTGATGGCATGCTGGACATTGTCAATTCAACATTCTTGAACGTTTAGATTTTGTCATCTTTCTTTAAAGAATATTGTGGGTTTTCTGTGGCACTTAATTTACTTGCAGGTCACCTTCATCTATTCAAAGTTTGTTGTAAAATGTTGTGAGGTAGGGTTTAGAGTGGACTTTCATCTAGGGTTAAATTAACTATTCCCAAGGTGTGGTCTTCCTAGGGATTTTAGTGAATTTGTAGGGTGTTCATTTTAGTCTCTCCATCCTCATTGGTTGAAACAAAAGCATTTCCAAGTCCTGTGAAATCTCCAGAATTTTCTAGGTCATTTATTTATTTTCTAAATAGTTACTTGCTGAGTCTTTTATTGGCATTTCATTTCTGACCAAAGGCTCAAAGGAACTTCTATCTAAATCCTGGAGCCATTTCTCTTTGTAATTATTCCTTTCTGGTACTTTTCTCTGCATATTCAAGTTGCCTCAGTAGCCTTGGTTCTGATCTTCACTGGCTTAGCTAAGTGAGACTCAGTCCTCTGCTTGACCTTCCCAAGCTTGCATCACAGTCCAAAAAGTGCTTCCAGAAAGTAAGCAAAGGTGATCATTTTTTTTTTCTTTTCTCTCCAGGATCTCAGTCATGATCTTTCTATTGTTCAGTGTCTTAAAACAGTTGTTTTAAGTATTTCATCTACTTCCATACTTTATGGTACAAAGGCTATTACAGAGGAAGCTTACTGTATCATAGGTGGAAGCAGAAGCCTCGTCATTGCTTTTAAAAATTTTATCTTCTGGGGCACCTGGGTGGCTCAGTCTGTTGAGCTTCTGACTTTGGCTCAAGTCATGACCTCACTGTTCGTGGGTTTGAGCCCTGCGTCGGGCTCTGTGCTGACAGCTCAGAACCTGCAGCCTGCTTCAAATTCTGTCTCTCCCTCTCTCTGCCCACCCATGAGTGCATGTGTGTGCTCTCTCTCTCTCTCTGTCTCAAAAAAACTAATAAATAAATAAATAAAATAAATAAATAAATAATAAAAATTTTTATCTTCCTACAGTGGAATTCCAATGTGTTGTCCAAGACTAAGTGTATTTTATACTCATGCTGTTTCGACTTCAATCAAACTCATATCTTCTTCAATACTGGAAAATTTCACCCAGTTTTTTTCTTTATTGTCTTTTTCTCATTCTCCTTATTTCTCTTTCTGAAGATTCTATTAGACTTATGTTGGATTTTTTTCTTAGCCTACATGTCTCATAAACTTTCCCTTAGAGTTTACATTTCCTTATTACTCTGTGTTTTATTCTCCATAATTTCTTCATTTTAATTCAGCTCGCCAATTCTCTCTTCAGCCATATCTATTCTGTTGTCTAACTTATTCTCTGAGTTTTCATCTCACTGACTATAATTTTTACTTCCAAATGTTTTATTTTATTATTTTTTATATCTGCTGATTTTGAAAAAGAATCCTGGTCTTTCATTATGGTTTATATGTATGCTTTAAGTCTTAGTTCTTTTAAATATTCTTATTTTTAAAGTTGCTTCTTGCTCTTTTTTTTTTTTAATTAAATCTGTTTGCTGTACCTTCTGAATCTTTCTAATGGTGAATTGCTTCCTCAAAATGTTTGAGTTCTTAAATTATATTGTGAGTTTATCTTTAGCAGAGATATTCTTTCCTTTGTGGGAGTCTCATATGTTTTTATATAAATGTCTCTGGAGAGTGGTTTTTCTTTCTTTTTTCAGGAACTCAGATATTCAGGGCCAAAGCCATCACTACTTTAGGACAAATATCCATATTATTTACATGTTTTAGGCCTTTCTTCACCATTTATTATACCCTACAAGGGCATTAAATTTATACCCTACAAGTGCATGTGGCACAGGTTTGAGGTCTTAAATTTTGATTCACGTATTTTTTTCCCACCAAGAGCTCTGAGTAGAATACTAAATTCTTATTGGGTCAGCAAACAGATTTTCTAATCTCTTTTCTTCATCAAGAAAACCATTCTGTAGGCTCCTAGTTTCAATTCCTCCACCTTTGTGGGTTCAAAGCCACACATCCTATCACCAAATAATTTCCAATAACTCCCTGGGCTGCCGTGGCACTGACCAGGCATTTAGGCTTTCCAGTACTTCTTTGTTTCGAATCCTTTGGTGATTTTCTTTTTCTTTTTTTACATTTAGCTATTGTATTTAGAACATACTATTGTTTATTCAACATTTCTCTAAGTTGGTGAAGATTTGGGGAGACAGCAAGGATGGATGAAATGATAAGTTTGCATATCAGGTGGCTGCAAGTTGATCCTTAGTGTAAAATTAGATAACAGTATCCTCGTAAGGTTTTTGTAAGGATTAAGGAAATAAATACCTATAAAACACTCAGAATAATGTCTGTTCTAATGTAAGTATTTATTGTTATTTTTTTATTAGCCTTAAATTTTTCTATATTTCACAATGCTTCATATTGAATTCCAAGGGTTTGGATTCTATTAAGTACACAATGAGAAAACATTGAAGAATTGTGAGCAGAATTTAAACCTGATTAATGTTGAGCCCTAGGAGAATTAATCTGGGGATCAGGTGTAAGATGAACAGGACAAAGAAGAGGCCAGAGATCAGAAGACTGGTTAGAAACCTATCACAAATTTGTAGGTGCAAGATATCACAAGGGTTCGGTCAATGGAGAAAATGGAACAGACCTAAAGATGCTGTACATGTTATTAAGGATAACTGTAAATAGAACAGATTAGACTTGGCAACTGACTGAATGAAATTGATGATGGGGTGATGTGTACATAATTGTATTAATCAACAAATATTTGGTGAATTTTCGCAGCCAGAAGCAGGTGATCACAATAAACGGTAATAATAATAATAATAATAATAATAATAATATAGATTAAAAGTTTTGGACACTTCTCCCATCAAAAGTTGAGGTCAAGTTCCTCTCCCTTACATCTGGACTGGTCTTCAAGTGTTAGTTTTAACCAGTAAATTATGGTATAGGTGAAGGGGTTATGATTTCTGAAACTAGGTCTAAAAAGGTAAGCAGTTTGCACCTAGGTCTCTTGTAACCCTCACTTTTGGGATGCTCCCTTTCAGAACCTACCCATCATGTTGTGAGAAGCCCAAGTCATATGAAAAAGCCATGCATAGGTGCTCTGACTGACAGCACCAGCATCCACTACACTGCCTGCCTTGTGAATGAGCCATTTAGGATGTCCAACCCGATTGAGTCTTCAAGTGACTTTTGGCTTTCATCCAACTATACTGCACAACAGACTCCAAGAAGGAGCCACCCAGAAGAGTCATGGTTATTTTCAGTTACCAAATATTAACTAATTTATTACTCAACAATAGATAACTGGAATAAATAGCTAACATGTATTAAATGCTTACTATGTGCAATTTACTGCGTTTAATGCTTTATATCACCTCAATTAACCTTATCAATAGCTTTAGTATTTTCACTCTTACTTTAAAGACCAGGAAACTGCAGTGCAGTGAGTTTTAATTAACTTGATCCTGCTGTACTGTTAGGAAATGGTAGAGCTAGGGTTGGAAATGAGGTCTGGGTTAATACAGAGTTATACTTTCAACCACTATGCTTATTCCAGTCTGGATTCTTCCAAAAGCCAGCTCTGAGACAAGGAGTCAAGTACAAGTAGTTTATCTGGAAGCTAAACACAGGAAACACCAACAGGGCTATAACGAAGTGAACCAGGGAAGGGAAGGAAGCCCATAAGGATGGGTAATATGAAGCAAGTTTACCACTAATGGTCAACTGGAGCTCAGTCCTGCTGGAGAACTGAGGGAGACACACTTCAGAGTTATCTCAGAGAGGGCTGGAGAAGCTGGAGTGGTTATCTTCTAAATCCTCATCTGTGATTAGCTGAGAGGTGCTTCTGAGGCGTTAACTCTCTGACACTTCCAGTTTGACCTGAAAATGGCTGAGTATGGCTCCATGACCAGAAAGAGCTCAGAAGATTCACAGGTGTTTGCAATAAGCAGCCTTTGGTGTGTATAAATGAATGTCGAGGCTGTGGGAGAAGGAAAATGGCAGCTTCTGCCACCAATGTTATCACCCTCACAGTCCTCCTGGCCACACAGATGTTAAGTATAAAATACAAATATCACAGAAAAGCTAAAAATAACAAATAAAAGAACTTCTTCCTTAAAGTGCTGTCATTTGAGGAAATGTGTGGCCATTTGAGGGACTGTGTAGATGTATGTGTACGTGTACCAAATGGACTTAGAATTCACAGAAGTAAGGTCAACGGAATAGTGAGCCACTGTTCCACTTCAGCAATGATAAAGGAGGGGAGCCTGGCTGGCTCAGTTGGTTCAGCATGTGACTTGATCTCGGGGTTGTGAGTTTAAGCCTCCCATGGGGTATGGAAATTACTTAAAAATCATAAAAAAAATATAGAGAGAAGGATTAGTCTCTCTACTTCTGTGGACTGGTCCCTTTCCATTCATCTGCTTATTTGTGTATCTTTCTGTCAGCCCTGTGATGTGTGTGTGTGTGTGTGTGTGTGTGTGTGTGTGTATGCTTAGATGTGTTCAATTGTGGTCAGGATAAAAGGGAGTATTTATTTTATGGTCCATTTATTAGACATTCAAATCCATCTACAACCAGCTGAGTAAAACTGGTATAAAAAAATGGGGCTGGGGTGCCTGGGTGGCTCAGTCGGTTGAGCGTCTGACTTCGGCTCAGGTCATGATCTCAAGGTCCATGAGTTCGAGCCCCGCGAGTTTGAGCCCCGAATCGGGCTCTGTGCTGACAGCTCAGAGCCTGGATCCTTCTTCAGATTCTGTGTCTCCCACTCTCTCTGCCACTCTCCCACTCATGCTCTGTCTCTCTCTCTCTCTGTCAAAAATAAATAAACATTAAAAAATTAAAAAAAAAAAAAAGAAACAGGGCTGTATCAGCTGCTTGCTACATCTTTGCAAAGTGCTAAAATCCAAATCTGAAACTATGGAAGAATAGATCTGTTTAGATCATTGTGAAAATCACTCCAAATTTGTTCTTATCTCTCAGTTTCCATTATATCACAAACCATAACATGTAAAATACACACTCAGTATAATTACTTTTTTTCCCCCCCATGTCAAGTGGCATTTCAGTATCAGGAGAGTTCTATTGGAACAAAGAATGATCAAATTAATTTTACCACTAAGGATTTCAGTTTGGGGCTAAATCACTGATTTTAAGAACATGAAGACAAAAATGATAACCAAAGACAGTAGCAATTAGATGAACATTTGGGTCATATTAAATCATCTTTGCCACAGATACACTAATTGTGGAGTAGAGATATTA
The DNA here is from genome assembly GCF_024362965.1 of Panthera pardus. NCBI lineage: Eukaryota > Metazoa > Chordata > Mammalia > Carnivora > Felidae > Panthera > Panthera pardus. The sequence goes on from NW_026526721.1 coordinate 134,153,606, forward strand.
GGGTTGAAAGGAAGATGATGTGGTACATATGTCAACCCTGATAAATATGGTTTAGTTCCTAAAAATTAATAGGTAAGCAAGTTTAATGAAAACAAAAGTCTCTCTTTTTCTAGCCTGCTTTCAGTTAGCTATTCCCCCACACATATGTGTGACCTTGATATTCAGCCTGTGTGTATTCAGCTCCTTGACTGGATATACCACAGGTCTCACATTTTGCCTGTCTGGAACGCTCTTCACATGCCCTTTTCCAAAGAGAAGCTGTATTTTTATCACGTCAGCCTATAGAAAACAAACGGCTGAGATAGCCCAAATGATGGCATTGAAGTGCATAGACCAAATCAAATGGTATTTGTTCAGATAAATGGAATTTTGAGGTTTTAATGAGTTTGGAAAATTGATAATGTTCCTGGGCAAAGTTTAGTTAATGCAGAAGTAAATGAAAAGGCAAAGAAGACAACAGGAGTGAATCTTGGACATTTTTCAGAGGCAAAATACATAAGCTTGTTTTTAATCCATAAGGCCAAATATTTCCTCTCCCCACATTGGGCCATATGTTTAATCCACCAAGACAAAGACCAGAGTAACGAATACTAACTGCAAGGTCCAGGAGAATCTACTATTGATTCCATCACGAACTAGCTGTGTGACCTTGGGCAAATCATATCACTGGGCCTCACCCCAAAACAATGAAAACAAAACCAAAACCGTCAAGGGTGTGTGGGGTCTTTAATGTTCTTGCCACCCTTATGGATCTTTAAAGTGCGACTTAACAGAAGCTTCGGCAGGAACAGAATTAAATCCAAAAGGAAAATAGCTTTCGTAATCATATCTGAACCTTTAATTTGTCATTTGCTTTATGACATATGCATGAGGCTTGTTTAAAATAACTCTACAAGGTTAATTACCGGTGCCGAATACAACGATTGTGTCGGTGGTACAATATTTTGTTAGGCATGTGTGACAACATTGCAAAGTGGATCAGCTGCAAGACTGTTTGTGATCTGGCACCCCCTTAGTTTAAAATGGCCACAATCCTAAACATGTGTTCCCCCACTCCCCCCACCTCTACGGACAAAGTGTGTGCCACAAAAAAAATTAACTCGGGGAAAAAAAGCTCATTGACAATTTGTTGAACTCTTTAGAAGGTATACAAAGGGCGGCAAAACAGAAGACAGAGTTTTCAGGCAGCTCTGAGGCTGCAGAAACAGAAGCCTGGGAGTGCTAAGGAGCCATTATTTTATTCAACCACTGGCAGAAAGCTTGTCCCAAACTAAGAGTGATGCTCAAACTGGTTAGAGGATAATGTTGAACAGTATCGACGAGTTGTTTAAACACTGACAGTGATTTCTTACCTTGTAATAAACTGTTTCTTAAAAATAACTGTAAACCTGTTTTTTGAATAACCCACAAATAGCACCTTAATATCTAAGGAGGGAAGATTTACAGTTACAATTACCTGGGTTTTATCTGCATAATGTCAGTTTTCTCTTGCAGAAGGATATTTGTCACAGAATTTTGCTAGGCTAAGAAAATAGAGGCCCCTACCCACAACAAACACACTGTTTGCCCAGGAAGATTTCACTTCTCTCTCCTCTGGGGAGAGTAAAACCCTCTGTCAGTTGAAGGAGTATTGAACAAATGCCATAAAAAGCAAATGCCAATTTTTCTGAGATGTTAACAATGGTGAATATTATGTTTATTTTTATTACAAATTATCTCTTCTCATTTATATGACCCTACATAAAATGTGCTAGTATATAAGGACATTTATGTCAGTTCAAGCACACTAACTCATATATTTTGTCATAGTGCAGTGTGTGTTATTTAATCCAACAGAATATTAAGACTTTAATCTATCTTTTTGCAACATAAAATGTCAACAGTTGAAAAGTCTCATGATTTAGATAAGGAGTTTAATCTTTATGGCCTTTCCAGAAAACCTTCTCATTAAAAAAGCAATATGGCTGGTCAGTTCAGGTTGGAAGCCATTTTGGTTTGGGGACTTACCAAGGTCATTGCGACCTAGACTAGAAGGAGTTATTTTTTATTCTCCCTGAAAAGTGGCTTGGTTAAGTGGGGTCAAGTTATTCTCATTTGCACAGCTGCAGAGATATTGTTATTTTATATGGGTTGTGTACACTTCACTATTGTATCAAGACTTTAATAATTTGACATCTTAGGTCAGCTGTTGACTCCAAAGAAAACTTGATAAATTACCATAAAGTAGGAAGTAGAAAATAATTAGGCAGATGGAGTAAATGAAAACAGGGCAGGTTGGTTTTATCTTTATTCTATAAAGACTTAAGCTTTGTCTGTAGGTTTTTTCTAATGTCTGTACTGAAACGTTCTTCTCTGATATCAAATTTGTATATTGACGGCCTGGAAGAAAAGGAAATCACAATTAAACTAGAACTCTGAGCCAAACTACAGAGAACTTTTTCACACATAGGAGATGGAAAGGAATTGACACAGGAACTTAGAAAATTGTCCACACCTACCTGTTTGAGCGAAATGCTTTCTACCTTTAGACCCATGGCTCAATTGCTTACAATCTTAATTCCTTCCAAATGTGGCTATGCCAGTATACTAATGTGAAAAGGAGAACTGACATACATTTAAAATTTTTTTCAACGTTTTTTATTTATTTTTGGGACAGAGAGAGACAGAGCATGAACGGGGGAGGGGCAGAGAGAGAGAGGGAGACACAGAATCGGAAACAGGCTCCAGGCTCCGAGCCATCAGCCCAGAGCCTGACGCGGGGCTCGAACTCACGGACCGCGAGATCGTGACCTGGCTGAAGTCGGACGCTTAACCGACTGCGCCACCCAGGCGCCCCAACATACATTTAAATATTATGCATTATTACCACCTGCCTAGAACTTTATCCTTTGACATACCAACATTTAACAATCCCCTACTGCTGGATATTTAGTGTAGCCGCTCCCTTGCAACCATGCCCACGTTTTACTCTTATTAACATGATGTTTGAATATCTTTCTTGAATGAATGAATAATTAAGTGATTGCATGAAAGGTAGACAGGTTTTGCTACCCAGAATATATAGACGAGAGAAGTAGCCAGCCTTTCTTAGGTGCTAGTGCTTGATAGCATCCACCCTTTAGACTGTCCTGCCTTGATTTCTGCCACAGGAAACTGGTTTCTTTGGACTCCATCAAAAGACCTTCATGATGGCTGATTTCTAGGTGGGTTTAGCAAGGGGAGGGAGAATACTGGTAGAAAGCCAAAGGAAGAGAGGAGTAGAATTGGTGAATATTTCTTCCCAGCTCCCTCCCAGAAGAATTCCCTTAGTTGAATTCCCTTAGGCTCTCTCATCCTGTTGTTCCTACCTCCTAGGTACTTGCAGTTTCCCTATACCTTTTCCAAACCCTCTTCAAAGTGTTCCTACTTGTGCAATTCGTTTCCTGCTGGGACACTGAAGCATTAACAGTGTGAACAGTAGAGTCACCCTGATGTATTAGGAAGTGACAATCCTAACACAAATGAACATTTTGTTCTTTCAAATGTTTTGTGTATGACGTAGTGGTGATAGTGACATTTTTACTTCCAAAAATCCTACGTTCTTAGAAGTGCTTTCACAAATGGACAAAATGTTATTCAGTAGAATAATAATACTCTGAAGTACTAAGTTAAAAAATTACAAAACTGCGCATTATATGTTATGATTTTTTGTTAAAACTATAGATTACATATCAACATTTCTGGGGTGGTATATTTTGATTTTCTTCTTTGATTTTTTTACCTGCATGTCCAAAACTCTCTACAATGAATATGGGCTGTTTTTGTCAACAGATATTTAAAAATTATTAACCAAATAAATATAATCCCCAAAATACATTAAGTCATATGCCAGCTATAAGGAATACAAAGTTTAATGACCTTGCGAATTAGGGTGATGTTTGCACATGTGCTGAGGTATTCTTCTTCTCAGTAGGGTTCTATGAAGAAATGTTTCCTGCTGGTAGGATTTGCCAAGATCACGTGAGCTCCCGACACTCACTAGCATCCCCGGATGAGACCCCTAACCACTTTTTACTCCTCCTACTTCTCTTCACTTTCTTTATGCCTCTTTGCCTTTTTTGTTCTCTGTGAAGACACTTACACTGGCCTCTTCCTCTCCTGACCATGCCTCTAGATGTGCCTGTGCCCAGTTGCCTGCTTGGAATTGTCTCATAGTCCTTCATTTTGGCTCTGCTTTGTGACTCCTGATCACGCCTGTCTCTTTTGCTCTGTAGTTCTTTCTGTGAGTGGTCTTCATGGTAACCCCCCTTCTTTCCTTCATCATGGGCACTCTTCCCCAAATTTGTACTATCTTCATTGGTAGGGCTTGGGTGGTCTGCTTCATGTTGCTTACCTTGAATGTTACATAAAATCCTGACTTTCTCGGAGAGAGAAACTTCTTTGTTGAGTATGATCTATGACAAGTGCATTCTATTATAATTTTACATGTGCCTGAGTGAAGGCATGGGGTTTTACTTGAATCATTTCATGTTTTGAGTACACTAAATCAACATTTATACATCACTTAGACGCAAGCTTGCTCTTCATGTCTTCTTTCCTGATATATCTCATTGATCTGGAAGGTTCACAATTGGACGTTCATGGCGTTCTGTGCCATTTCGATATAGGACACATTCATTAGTGGATCCAAACCTGGAATTTTTTAAAAGTTCAGATTGTTTTATATGAATAAAAATGTAAACAAATTAGGAAACATCATGTGGCTAAAGCAATCAAGGATAGAGAGTGGCTTCTATGCTAAATAAAGATGAATCTTCCTTAGTCTTAGAAGTATGGGGAAGTCATTATCGAAATCCATTAAATCTTGAACTGAATATGGAAGAATCACCAAATTCTAGACTAGTCTTTCTTTTAACTAGAAAATGCAATATTTGGAATAACTAAAATGAACTCTATAAAACTGTTATTCTTTACTCTAAGAAGGATTCCATCTTATGTAATATTTATGTAGTAGATTCTGTTAAAACTCTGCCCACATGCCCTCAGAACCATTCACCCTACTGGTGCATGCCAGCCTGGCTTCTGATGGCCAGCTCCTGAATCTTTGTCAGAGGGCTGCCCTTTGGTGGAAAGGACCAACTTCACCCTACTGATGTGTCTGAGAATTAACATAACTTTCAAGGTATTTAGTAACCAATGACTAACAGCTATTGGAAGTACAAGTATTCCAATGCCCTTGTCCCTTATCCAGTATTTTACACTGTATGCCATTTAATCCCTGGGGTTAAACTTCCCTCACTCATAACAGTAGCTGGCTTAATAATGCACTCCCTATTGATTACCTTCTCTTCCCTGTATTACTTGCCTACTGGCATACAAGTGTCACTGTACCTCTGAAATAAACCAAATACACAAATCCTTATTTCAGATCTGATTCCTATGGGAACCAAAATGTTATTTAAAAGGATGTAGGGGGGCCTGGTGGCTCACTTGGTTGAGCTTCTGACTTTGGCTCAGGTCATGATCTCGTGGTTCGTGAGTTCGAGCCCCGCATCGGGCTCTGTGCTGACAGCTCAGAGCCTTAAGCCTGCTTCGGATTCTGCGTCTCCCTCTCTCTCTGCCCCTCCCCTGCTCGAACTCTGTGTCTCTCTCTCTAAAATAAATAAATGCTAAAAAAAATTAAAAATGGGGCGCCTGGGTGGCTCAGTCAGTTAAGCGTCCGACTTCGGCTCAGGTCATGATCTCACGTCTCGTGGGTTTGAGCCCTGGCATCGGGCTCTGTGCTGATAGCTCGGAGCCTGAAGCCTACTTTGGATTCTGTGTCTCCACTCTACGTCCCTCCCCTACTCATGCTCGCTCTCTCTCTCTGTCTCTCAAATATAAAATAAAATTATATATATATATATATATATATATATATATATATATATATATATATATATATATAAAGGATTTGGGGGCCATAGCCCAACTTTGAAGGATCAGGGAAAATACTTGCCATGTTGATATTTGCTGGTGGAGACAGCATTCAATAGGAAGGGATCGCTAGAACAACATGCCAGCTCTTCTAAGGAATGTTTTGTTGTAATGAAATTCTTCCTCTTGTTAGCAGTCACATTTGAGAAACTATAGATACTAAATTTAGAAACCAAACCTTAACTTCTGATGGGAGGTTTGGATCTGGTTGGATTCAAAATGGCATGTCACCATCTTTATTTCTATGATAGAAAGACAGTCGGCAGGACTGTCAAACAACAGACTTTATTAGTTACACAGTCCAGCCTACCACTTAGGAATAAAAGCAGGTTATTTATTAAACATTCACTTGAACCAACAATGGCTTAAGAAAAGAAAAATATCCCTTGATGGAAAAAAAGCATTTCACAAAACTCACGAAGTTATTGAAGGTCTAAACCCAACAAAAATCTCCAATTCTGTTTTGCTTTCCCTTCTTTTGTTAATGATAACACTTCATCACACATTTCACTTTGGACAAAGCATCGTCATTGCCAAGGTACTCTGTAATAAGCTGCAACTCATGGCTCTGCATGTACACGTTGCCCTGGATTTATAAACTTTCCCTAATATTTACATTTGAAAATGTTACGAGACTGGCCATCACACATTTCCTCCTTTTCTCTCACATTTACTTTTTCAGAAGCAATATACAGAGGAATGACAGACACGTCTTTCTTCATGGTATCTAATGTTCTGGGGCGTGTGTGTGTGTGTGTGTGTGTGTGTGTGTGTGTGTGTAATTGGATACGACTGAAAAGAGAATAAGACAGAGGAAACAAGGTGTGAAAGAACTTTAGAGAGAGCAAGAAAGAGCGATAGAGAGAGTGGTTATGCTTAGGAACACATTAATGTTTGAAATGCAAACTTTAACCTTTAAGGATTTTATCTTAAGGAAATCAAGTATAATGTATACAGAAAAACACATAGGCAAAAGCGAATTAGAATTTTCCAATGCTCGTCAGGTGTTGAGGACTGTGCTGCCCGACGTGGGGGCAACTAGCCACAGATAGTTAAATTCAAATAACTTAAAATTAAACAAAACTTAAAATTCAATTAGTCATTAGGCTAGCTACATTTTAAGCGCTCAGGAGATCGTTGAAGTTATTAGATCTAGTGCAGATGCAGAACGTTTCCATTCTTCGCGGAAAGCTCTGTTGGACAGTGCTGGTCTAGAAAGTGTGAGCCATCATAGATCAACAGACATAACTACATGCTATCATCTGATGAAGCATATGGAATTTCTCTGTCCTCCACCCCCATTTCCTCTTTCTTCCAGGGACTTGAAATAGGAAGAAAAAAACAACAACCCCACAGAACTACAAAAAAGAGAGAACAGACAAAGAGGACTGTTGTAAAAATAAGAAGCTTTGAAGAATCTGAAGCAGATGTTATGCTGGGAGCTAGTATGTATTATATACCACCTGTGCCCACTTAATTCCATCCAAAATCATTTCCTCCACAGTTACCATGAAGAGAGATGGAAATTCAAGGATCTAAAAATATTTGGTAGAAGGAAAGGGAGGAAGAAAGTGAAAGTAAGTCTTCTAATTCAGATGTGGAGTCTATCTGCAGATGGGAATAATGATTTACTGCCCGTGGGCGCCCCTGGACTCTGGGGTAAGGCACATTTTCTCTGCCTGGAGCTCCATGAGTTGGCTGGACCACCACGCAAAGCCATTCCATATGTACATGTTTTGAGTAAGAAATTATCTGTCAGCAGTAGCTGACATATACATATATACACATATTATGTATATACACACATATATGCGCTTTTGTTAAGGATATGGGGTAGAACCAAAAGTTTTATATGAAAATAGTCAAGACCCATTCTTTTAACCTTCCAACGACTTGTTTTGCTACATATATTTCATAGTATTTCAGTGGTTCTAAGTCTGTCTCAGATGATATTGCTTTAACCCTTTCTTTACTGTTGCCTGCGCATTTTGTGGCACACTTATCTTATTATTCCAGGTGAAAAGAGCTGCCAGTTTTAACTAGTTGGTTTTGAGTACTAAAGGTATTCTATTGCCGAACCCACAGAGACAGAGTGAATTATCTGATCAGTAATTTGAACTTTCTCTTCAAAAACAAATTGCCTGAGAAAGGATACATTCCTCAGAATATGCCATCATTTTTCTTCTAGAAAAGTTACTAGTTTCCATTAATGGGTGTAAATCATAGAATCTGACTGCACCGGAAAAGAGACCATTTTGGAGCTGACGTGGATGACCCAGTATTTTACCAAGCTTGTGACAGTGGGAACTTTCTGGAATTTGAATAGGAAATGTCAGCTAACTGAAAACACATCCCATCTGAAGGCTCAAATAGAGAGTAAGTGCTGTCCCAGCTCTATGATTTGCTAGCATCTTTGATTGTTCTCTTGGCTTGGCATAATTCTTCTCTCTTTGCAGAAGAGGGCTCGTTTTTCACATTCTCTCAGCCAAAGTTTTCCCTTCTGACCCATAGAGAGAAACTTGAGATCATCAGCTTCAATTTCTATTTGATTCTCCACATTTGTGACTCCCACAGAGGGAAGATAAACACTTCATATGAAGACTGCAAGATGAACTTTTGGATAGGAGTCACAAATTTCTTAGTTCATTCATTTAATTCATCTATTTATTCATTCAACGAATAAGTGCTAGACACTGTGCATGGAGATACAAAGAAAAAGATAGAAATATTCCCTCTTTCTTGAAGAGTGCATTCTAAGAGAAGATAATGGCCAGGGATATTAGTTGCTTATTTCTGTTGTAACAAATCACCACAAATTTAGTGGCTTACACCTGTACAAGTTTATTATCTTATAATTCTGTAGGTCAGAAGTCCAACACAGGGCTCACTGAGGCTAAAATCAAGGTGCATTTCTTTCTGGAAGCTGTAGGAGAGAATTCATTTCCTTACTATTTCCAGCCTATAGAGTCCACCTGTATTCCTTGGTTCATAGCCTTCCTTCCTCTATCATCAAAGCCAGCAACATCAGAGCAAGTCCTTCTCACGTCACAGTCCTTTGACTTTTCCTTTGTCGTCACATCTCTCTGTGACCACAGCTGGGAAGGGTCCTTGGCTTTTAAGATTCATGTGATTACATTGGACCCACCAGGATCATCTCTTCATCTCCAGGTCAATCACATCTACAAAGTTCTTTTTGTCATGTAAGGTAATTTATTCACAGGTTCTGAGGATTAGGGCATGGGTATCTTTGGGGCAGGGACATTATTTTGCCTACCATATCAGGTAAACAAATAAATTAAAATAAAGCAGCTACATATTGTGGTCAGTGCTGCAGAAGGAACAGGTGCAGGATAAGAGGAGGGCACCTACGCTAGATGGTGTAGTTAGGAGAGGCACTTCTGAGAAAGTGGTATTTAAGCTGAGCACTAAGGGATAAGAAGGAATCTCCCTCTCATTTAAGCAATGGGGCTTGACTTGGTGACATCTTCTTACAGATCCCACCCTCCTGCTTACAGTTGACTAGCCCAGGGATGGACATCTGACTTAGGCTAGGCCATTCAGAACCTTTCTCTGAGATTTTAAAACTTGGTTGCCAAAGAAAGTGTGTCCATTCCTCTCTGTGGTGAAACTTGGAAATACGAACCCTGGAGTAGTTTTCAATAATGGTTCCTGCCTTGTAGAGGACAATGATGTCCTCTACAAGGCAGGAAAGCTGGCGCATATTGTGAAACAGAGGCAAAAGATACCAAAAGTTTGTTGTTGTTGTTGTTGTTCAAAGTAAAATTACTAATTGTATTATTTAGGATTCTTTTCATTGTATGTTTAGAACCTAAAAAAACCTATCTTAAGCAAAAAAGTGAAATATAACTCTTTGGTTCTATGGTAGCAGTATGATCTCTGAGGCTAGCTGCACTCTTACTCTTCCCAGGGTCCCATGAATCTTCCAATAAATTTCACTCTTTTGCATAAAATAGGTTTTTAGGTTTCTATCATTTATAACCAGAAGAATCCTGAAGAATACAATAGTAATTTTATTTTGAGAAACTGTGGCATACCTTGGGCTCTCTATGGGAATGGATAAGCATTTTTGGAATCCATATAAAATGTTCTATCATTGGGTTTTTATTTTTTTATTCCAAAAGCACAATTATCTCTTCACATCACATTACGGGTTGGCTTTACTCGTTTGTCCAGTTGGGATCTATTTGTGATCTCCACAAATTTTTCTTTTTGCTTTTAAAAAATTGTGAGATACAGCATACATATAGCATATACATGTAAAATGCAGAAGGATGTTTTAAAGAATGTTCATAGATAATAATAAAATGAGCAAAGTTGCACTGACTAGCGTAAGAACTGGACAATCCTAATGCCTTTGAACCTCCTATACGGATCTCCCTCTCTCACCTATGAAAGTAACCAGTATTCCAAGTTTTCTGTTAATTATTCTCTCACTTTTCTTTAAAATATTGTTCTATAAGGGGCTGGCTGACTCAGCTGGTAGAGAATGCGACTCTTGATTTCAGGATTATGAGTTCGAGCCCCATGTTGGGTATAGAGATGACTTAAAAATAAAATCTTAAGTAAAAGAAAATAAAATATTACTATATATGCTTTCTAATATATGTTTTTTAATTTGCAATTTTAACATTTATGTAAGCGGACTCCTGCAAAATACATTCGTCTACTTCTTGCTTTTTTTGTTTGACATTGAATTTTGAAACTCATTCACATTGACAGGTTTGGCAAATTTCACTCATTTTCACTACTATATACTTTACCATGCTGTGAATGCACAATTTACTTACATATTCTACTATTGATGGGAAGTTAGATGGTTTCTAAGCTTTTGGCTATTATAAGCAATGTCATCTGGGGCACATGTGTAAGCTTCCCTGGCGTGCTTTCCTAGGGGTGCAGTAGTTGGGCCATAGGAAAAGAGCATCTGTAGCTTTAGAAGTCATTTCAAGTAGGTTTCCAAAGTTAGCTGCAGCGTTTGTAATCCAACCAGTAGTATATAAAATACAACATTGCTTCACGTTCTGGCTATAATTTGGTATTGTGAGACTTTATTATTATTATATTATGTTATTATAATTGTTATTATTACTATTGTTATTATTAATCTGATGGGTGTGAAATGGTATCTCATTGAGATTTTAAATTAGATTTTCCTGATTATTAAGGATATTGATCACTTTTTGCATGTTTATGGGAAAGGCATGATTTTTCTTCTGCGAAAGCATGTTCCTATAAGGACACTGTATATTTTGGAATTGAATTTTTTGTCAGTTTATTTGTATTTCAATATTTCACTCAGTTTGTGAGTTGTCCTTTTACACTATTTCTTAACAAACAATTTTTTTAGGTATTATTATTACTGTTGATTTTTATTAATTGAGGTGAATTTCACATGACATAAAAGTAACCATTTTGAAGTTAACAACTCAGTGGCATTTAGTACATTCACCATGTTGTACAACTACAACCTCTGTCTAGGTCCAGAATATTTTCATCACCCCCAAAAGGAAACCCCATACCCATTAAGTAATTGCTCCCCATTCTCTCCTCTCCCAGCCCTGGAAACCCCCAGTCTGCTATTCATTTTTAATTTTAATGTAGTAGAATTTGCCACCTAGGCTTCATATTCTTCAATTTTCTAACTATCCCTTCACCCACCCCACCTTGTCCTTATTATTAGAACTTTATAAAAAGCCTTGTTATCTGGTAGGGTTAGTTTCTTTATTAGTGTATTGATTATTTTGGGTCATTTGCCATTCCTTATAAGTTTTAGAATTGCTTACAAGTTTCACAAAAATCCTTCTGGGATTCCAATTGGAACTGCGATTTATTTAGAGATTAATTTGGGGACGATAATCATCTTTAAAACATCTTTTTATCGATGAACATGATTGTTTCTTCTGTTTATCTGATTTCCTTTATGGCTTTCAAATTTTAAAATTGTCCACATAATGGTCTTACACGTATTGTGTTAGGTATATTTCTATATATCTTATGTTTTTGTTGATCTTCTAAACTGTATCTTTTTAAATTGTATTTTCTGTTTGTTAGTGGTATATAAAATACAGTTGGCTTTTGTTTCTTAATCTTATACAGTAAAACCTTTGATTGCAAGTAACTTGTTCTGCAAGTGTTCCACAAGATAAGCAAACATTTCTGATAAATTTCGACTTGATAAAGAAGCGATGTCTTGCAATAACAGTAGTACGTGAGGCCAAGCATCACATGATCACAACTGAGCCAATGGTTCTTCTCTCTCTCTCTGGTTGCAGAGGAAGAGAAGAAAAAGGCAGAAGAATCCCTCACTTCGAATGAGATTGGGGAAATGTGTAAAATGTGGGAAACAGTGCAAAATTCTTTAGAAAAGCACCACCTGAATAAGGCTGTAGCAGTGTGAGTGATGAATCTGTTTAACGACAACACAATGTCACATTTCCTCAAAAAGAGGCAAAAGCAAGTATCGTTGGGTAGGTTCCTTGTTAAAATTGCACAAAGAGAAAAAAGATTCCAATGAGCCAATAGACAGCAGCGATTCCATTAGTGATAGTGAAAGTCGTCCTATACAATAACCCTCCTCTCTTGTCTCCCTCACACCAACCACAAAGGTTTTCAAAGGTAAGCTCGGGTTAATTTATTTTTCTTTATATTTTGTATTTTCTTTATTTTTTTGTACTATATTACAGCATTGTAATCATTTTTATATGAATATTTGGGGATCATGGAACGAATCATCTGAGTTTCCATTATTTCTAATGGGGAAATTTGCTTTGATATACAAGTGCTTTGGATTACAAGCATGCTTCCAGAATGAATTATGCTCACAAACCAAGGTTTTACTATATTTAGCAAACTTGATTAATCCTCTTTTAAAGTCAAATATATCATTTGAAAATTCCTTACATTTTTAATGTGTATAGTCTTAGACAACATACAATAAATCAAAAAAATAGCTAAGGATTAGAAACAGTATTTTTTATTTTTCTCAAATGGCTATTTGTCATAATACCTATGAAATAGGATATTTTTGTTTATTTCCAATTCTTATTTTTTCATTTTATTTAATTTTTTTTTAACGTTTTATTTATTTTTGAGACAGGGAGAGACAGAGCATGAACAGGGGAGGGTCAGCGAGAGGGAGACACAGAATCCGAAACAGGCTCCAGGCTCTGAGCTGTCAGCACAGAGCCTGACGCGGGGCTCGAACTCACGGACTGTGAGATCATGACCTGAGCCGAAGTCGGCTGCTTAACCGACTGAGCCACCCAGGCGCCCCTATTTTTTCATTTTAAAAATCTTTGTGTACAATCCACTAGATCACTCAATAAATGTGTTTACTTGCCATCAAAAGAAATGACTTTAATATTGAGTGGATGTTTGCTGTAGGTTTATCATAGACATGTTATATCAGATTTAAGACAGTCTTCTTTCCTGAGAGGCTTTTTAAAATTACTATTGTAAATTAAGGTTGAATTTTATTGAATGCGTTTTCTACATCTATGATGGTCATATGATTTTTTAAAATCTTTTAACATAATAAGTTTATGAATACATTTTCTACTGTTGAACCAAACTTGCATTCCTGGAATAAATCAAGTTAGTCAAGCAGGTATCATCCCTTATATGTAATGCTAGATTCAGTTTGACAATATTTGTTTAGAATTTTTAATATATGTTGATGAATGAAATGACCTATATATTTTCTTGGATTTTTTTTCCGTTTTCTTTCTTGGTTTTCATAATAAATTTATACTAGTATCACAACATAAGTTGGCAAGTATCAACTATTGCTATAGCAATAACTCCATTATTTAAAGGTTTTCAGTATCATTTATTTTTTGCTCGTGTAACATGCTATATTGTGATTTTGATTGTCTTTGGTTGGCTCAGTTGGGCACCGCTCCATCTTCCCTTTCATTCTAGAACCCAGGCTGAAAAAGTGGTTCATATTTGAAACTTGCTATGTTCATGACTGAGGGTAGGAACATAAGAGACATGAGCCAAACCGTATGTAAAAGACATCACATTTTCTCCTTTCTCATTGGCCAAAGCAAGTCACATGGACAAGCTGAAAGTCAATGAGGTGAGACTTTATACCCTGTCCTTTAGGGAATGAGTGGGAATGAGTAATTGTTAATAAATAACAGACTACTATAGTCATCTCTTTCAGTAACAAAATTTTCTTCCTTCTACAAGTAAAATACACTCACTAAGATAATGAAAAATCTTATTTAATTATGATATTAGGTTCTGAGTCTGGGATCCAGTGCTCTACATCATGTCTAGAGTTATGCCTCTTAAGTACAAAAAAGGCATCTTATGTGGATCTCCTCAGCACCATCTATAATGGTAGAACAGAGTTAGTAGAACGGAAGTGCATGTCCCCATTGGAAAGGGGGAAGTTTGGAAGTTCATCATTTTTACTGGTCCGTAGCAATCCTGAAATCCCTCTGGGAAATGCAGTGAGCCCTGCTACTCTGGAGGTGGAGGCATTTCTTAATTAGACTATGGTCATTGTGCCTAGGAGCAGTTCCCCAGTCCACTGTTTTCCTTGGCTCTTCCCTGAACTTTGTGGAGCATCCATGTTCATAGCTTTCCTCAGCCATATCTGAAGAAGGGCTTTCTCAATCTACTGCCTCCTATAAAATGTTTGCAGCCTAACTGTACCAAACAGTCACAGTCTCTTTTAATCCAGGCTGTTGGTATTTTGGGAAACAAATTCTCTTAATATTTCAAAAAATGATTCCTTTCGCTGGGTAAAAGGAAGCACACTCCCCTCTAAACATAATTATGGGTCCTTTGAACTTATCAGGATTCTTGTCTTAGTCTTAGTCCCTGAACCATTCTATCTAATTGAAGAGGGCTAACAGAGAGCCATCTTAATCCATCCAGAGGACTTAATAAAAAAGTGTGACAACCAGCAGTTTTATTTGGCGTTTTCTTCCAGACTGTATTTTAATGGTAACAATCTTAGCCGTGGGACTGTGTGCAAATTTCAAAGTGATTTACAAACTGGAGATGAGTGATAGCCGCAAATTTCAACCTTTCAACTGCTGGAGTTTGTCAATTCTCATTTTCCATTTTTCTTCTGCAATAACTTGAAAAAAAGAAATACACCTAATAAGCTTGCAACCTGGGAAGAGAAGTTTTGAGACAAAGCATGTCTCCAGAAAACATTTAGGTCAGTTTCTAAGTTTTATGTGTGTGTGTGTTTGTATGTGTATGGGTTTTATTTAGTTTATTTCAATTTTTACATTTATTTTCATAACATTTTTGTATTCTTTTATATAAAATGTAATCTCTGTAATGGCTATGATTATGTTTCACTGCAAAGAGGACTCATTTGTGTTCTCTATTCCCTTTTAATTAATCTTGCTGGAAGTCCATCAATTTCATTAGTCTTTCCAAATCACCAACTTTGGGTATATCTTTGTAGTATATCTTTGTAGTATATCTTTGTAGTATATCTTTACTTTCCATTTCATTAATTTTTGTGCTTATTATTACAATTTCCTTTCTTTGGATTAATCCTGTCATTCTTTTCTTATTTCTTAAGTTGGATGCTTTGTCCTTTCTGCCTTTTTTCTTTCTTAATACATGAATTTAAGCCTATAAATTTTCCTCTCAGTGCCATTTTAGCTGTATGTCACACTACCATATACAACCTAAAAAAATCTTTTGGTTCTTTTTCCTAATTGCCATTATGGTTTCTTCTTTAATCCATGAATTATTTACAAGTGTATTTAAACATACAAAGACATGTGTTTTAAAATTCTTTTCTTTATTGGTTTATATTTTGCTGCTATTCAGAGAATGTGTAGGCTTGGTATTGATGCATTGAATACTGTTGAACTTTGCTCCGCAGCAAAGCAAAGAATCATTTTTTGCAAATGTCTCATGTGAGCTTATAAAGAATAAGCATCCACAAAAATACATGCATAAGAATGTTTATATCAGTTTACTCATAATAGCCCCAAACTGGCACAGTCATCCATCAATAGGAAAATGGATAAAGAGTGGAATATTCATACAATGGAACACTACTCAACAATATTCAAATATAAAAAGGGATGACATAGAATTCATGCAAAAATATGAATGAATTTCAAAAGCATTATGCTGAAAGAAGCCTTACACAAGAATACATAAAAAGTGCAAAAGAGTAGGATTCCTTCTGTATAAAGTTCTAGAGCTGGCAAAAATAGTCTGCAGTGGAAAAAGCATAAAAATATGGTTACGCTGGAGTGGGTGTGGGAGAGTAAGGATTGACTGGAAAGGGGCCTGTTCTATGCCTTGATAGGGGATTGAATTACAATTGTTGGACTTCATTATATTGTACACTTAAGATTTACACATTTTTTTTGTCTGAAAATGTCCTTTTTTTACTGTTGCTTTTGAAGGTCAGTTTAACTAGGTATACAATTTTGAGTCAACAGTATATTCACACCCAATACTTTAAAGGTATTTTTCTCATAACTTTGGCCTTCTATTATCACTGTTGAGAAGTCATCTGTTATGCTACTTATTGTATTTCTATTTGGCTGATTTTATTGCTTTTTCTTTGTTTTTAGTGTTTTGAACTTCCAGTGTGGATGAATCTAGATTTCTTTTTATTTATTCTGTTAAGAGTCTTTGGGCTTCTCAGGTGCCTGGATGGCTCAGTCAGTTGAGCGTCCAACTTCATGATCTCACAGTTTGTGAGTTTGAGCCCCGCATCTGACTCTGCTGCAGAGCCTGGAGCCCGCTTTGAGTTCTGTGTCCCCTCGCCTCTCTCTCTGCCTCTCCCCTGCTCACACTCTGTCCCTTTCCTCTCTCTCTTTCTCTCTCAAAAATAAATAACATTTAAGAAAAGAGACAGAGAGAGAGTCTATGGGCTTCTCAAATCTAAGTCTGGCATCTTTCATCCATTGTAGAAAACGCTCTGCCATTATTCTTCGGGGAACTGACGCTCCCCATTTCCAACATCAGCTTCCCTTAGAACTCCAATTAGACCTCATGATACTCTCTTTATTTATTCTTCACTCTGTCTCTGCAACACTCTGGACAATATCTTCTAAAGTGTCCTACAATTCATTAATTTTCCTTTCAGCTGTATCTAATCCACTGTTCAATGGTTTTCCTGAGTTTTTAATTTCAATTATTACATTTTTAACTTCAAGAATTTATGTTTTGTTCTTCTAAAATTCTGCTTGGTTATTTTTTGGAGAAATTATTATTATTTTGTCATACTTTTATTACCTTAAAAATTTTCAAACCTATGAAAGAAACGTACTTTGTATTGCATAAATGATACTTCCAATATCTATGGCCTTTGGATGTCTGATTATACCTTTTTGTTTGTTTGTTTCTAGTTACTTCCACTCATTGTGTTTTGCTTCATATGTTTTGTGATTTTCGTGTATCAGTTCATGCTCCTTAGAACATAAGAATTTTTTGACATCTGGTTTTTAAGGGTGTTTCATGAAGTGCTTGTGTTTGCTTATGTTTGCCATGCTGATGCTTGGTGAAATTTGAAGGACAACTTCAAATTTCCAGCTTGAGGTTTTAGAAATGTCCTCAAACATGCATAAATATAGTCTGTAGTTGACAATTCTTAGGGGAAACTTTTTTCTTTTTCTATTTAGCAAAAATCCAGAGCCAAGACTGGCAATTATCCCCTCTGCCTCCTGCTGTGGGATAGATTTTTCCTAGTTCAGCCTTCAGGGGTCTGGACTTTAAAATTTTTTTTTTCAACGTTTTTTATTTATTTTGGGACAGAGAGAGACAGAGCATGAACGGGGGAGGGGCAGAGAGAGAGGGAGACACAGAATCGGAAACAGGCTCCAGGCTCTGAGCCATCAGCCCAGAGCCTGACGCCGGGCTCCAACTCACAGACCGCGAGATCGTGACCTGGCTGAAGTCGGAGGCTTAACCGACTGCGCCACCCAGGCGCCCCAGGGGTCTGGACTTTAAATGGTGCTCTCTGGCGTGACTTGACAGGTTTTGCCTTCTGTCTGCGGTGTGCTTGGCGCATTGTCCCAGATGATAGGCCATCAGGAATTGGCAGATAACGTCCAGGGAAACTATTGTTTCTTGCACTAACACTTCTCCCTGGACGTATACTTGTTCTAGATGATGTCCTTTCACAAACTGCACTTTGTTGTTCAAACTAAATAATGATAGAACTTTCTAACATGAGAGCCTTCGTTGTCATTTGAATATCGGGTGATTCCTTTTCTTTAAGTTTTGGAGGAAAAAAATGCCTTATATTTAAGCATGTATGGTAACTTGACTTTCTCATTTCACTTTTTTACTATATTCTAGACATAGTTTGTATTTAAAACATTTTATAACATACGAACGCATGTATGTTAGTAACATATTATCATCACTCTATCTTTCATCTTATTTTCAAAGTCAAAGGTTGGCTGAGGAGAGCAGTGACCACCGCATCCTCCTCCTACAAAACACACACACACACACACACACACACACACACACACACACACACATCACCACCATTACTACCACCACCAAACCCACTCCCTCAGCCAATAAAAATGAACATAAATCTCATTAAAAACCATGTGCCTACTCTGAAAACACAGCTTCAAGATAAATCTCTTGGCCTCCCCTTTCAACCAGATTGCCATCTCTAAATATCTTAAACCTTCCTTTATAAAAATTTTGGAGCCCATACAGTTCTTTCTGTTTCTGCCTTTAAATTCTCCAAAAGTTTGGTTGTTGGATAACCGTCCTCTATTGATTTTGGATCAGTTATTTTCGCTTCCATGGAAATCTTAAATCCCTGTCCTCTTACATCCACAAATATGAGAAATTTCTTTTAGATTTTCAGTGTTTTAGTGAAATTTCTTCCACATCCAGTTCTGCTCTCATTTCACAGATATTACCTACTTCTAAAGAAATCTGTTTGAATTACATTCATTTGAATCATGTCAAATTGATTTTTCTTTATTTCACATAAAATAACTGATTTCACCTCCCTCTTTCCTCAACATCTAGAGACCATCAGTACAAAATACCACCAGTAAAAGGACATAGGGAAGGAGGGCTTTTAGCCAGAGTATCCACACAGAAAGACAAGTACCTTTTTCTTTATTATATATTGTACCGGGTTAAAACAACAACAACAAACAAACAAAAACGAATAGAAAACTCTTTGCCCAAGCTACATTGATAAGTATAGGACCAAATGTTCTTCAGATATTATCATTTAATGAGAGGGTGTATTCACTAGAAAGATGGAATTAGGAGAATGTATTCACTAGAAGAATCAAATTCTCTTTCACTGATGCAGGGCTGGCGGACCTCCCCATCAGGGAATGAAGAGAAGCAAGAGGAAGTTAAAAATATATATATATGGAACGTTGGATTTTTGCCCAAATTTATGTATATACTATTTTCTACACACTTTTAAAATAAAGGCTCTTAAAATTAAAATTATAAATGAGTGTAAAGTAAGAAAAGTTAAGTATCCCTGCTCTTCACCCCTTCCTACTTCATTCTCAATGGGTAATCTCTGATAACAATTTAATGCAACATTGTAACTATCTTTATGCATTTATCTATCTACTTATATATTTTAACTCATTTAATCCTCACAATAACTCTGAAGTGGTACAATTATTACCCCCGTTTTTCAATACCAAAAGTGAGGACTGTATGTGACATAATTTGCCCCAAGTCTCAATTTACTGAGCAGTACGTCTAGCATTTTTAACTCAGTTTGATCCAGACTCTGCTCTTAACTACTCTGTAAACTATCTTAGAAATTTATTGCGAAGTTTTGCTGTTATCTACTAAATATTTATAACTGGTTTTTGGGAATATTTTACCTATGTCAAATAAAGTATCCACTTTATTCCCTTTAATGACTTTGTATTTCATTTAATATTTATATTGTGGGGTGCCTGGGTAGCTCAGTCAGTTAAGTGTCCGACCAGCTCAGGTCATGATCTCGTGGTCCGTGGGTTCAAGCCTTGCATCAGGCTCTGTGTTAACAGCTCAGAGCCTGGAGCCTGCTTCGGATTCTGTCTCCCTCTTTCTCTGCGCCTCCTCCACTCACACTCCGTCTCTCTCTCTCTCAAAAATAAAATAAACATTACAAACAGTAATAATAATAATATTTATATTGTCACATTGACTTCTTCCTAGTATTTGTCATGGCATATCTATTTCTATTACTTATCTTTAACCATTTAAAAATAATTTGGGCTTGTCCGTGCTTGTCAGCAGAGAGATGGATTTCCTTTTTACTCAAAACTAAGAGCCACTATTTGTTAATAGAAGTTTTGATTCATTTATTGAATAAAGAGGTTTTAAAACATTTATTGCATTATGGTCTTGTTCTTGAAAAATCTTCTACAAAAGTCTTTCTGGCTGTTTCATTTTTATTTCTTACCTTTTTGAATTAAAATTTTCCTTTTATTTCTTTTTTTTCTCTAATTGGTTTGAATGTATATATTCTAGTTTCTAGGACTTACTTTTAAATGTTGATTTTTTAAAAATATTTTCTGAATGTTTATTTATTTTTGAGAGAGGTGGGGGAAGGGTCAGAGAGAAAGGAAACAGAATCCCAAGCAGCCATCAGGGGCCATCAGCACAGAGCCCGATGTGGGGCTCAAACTCACAAACTATGAGATCATGACCTGAGCCAAAATCAAGAATCAGACACTTAACCGACCGAGCCACCCAGGCATCCCTAAATGTGCTGATTTTAAAAATTAATCTCTAGAGCTAACCAAAATCTACATATTTTCCCTAATTGTATTTATTCCGGTCTCTGTGGCTAGGGGTTGGATTTTAAATAAGGGTTCTTGCATATTGCAGTAGATTGTTTGGTTTAAATTTCCTGCCAAACCCAAAGGAGAGATAATCTGAGCTTTCTTATCAGTTTGCCCAGTTGTGGAGCAGAAGGGAAAGGGGGAGTGGTGGGACACATATCATAAATAAATTCAAATTCCTTATTACAACCCTCCTATGTTGAGATCATTTGGGACTTTAGTTCCAGGTTGTTAAAAAATTATCTTTTCCGTGTATATTAAAACACCTTTTAAGTAGGAATATGATTGGGTTTTTTGCCCATTACCCTTTCTTCTGCTGATATCTTACTCCTTTTGGACTCATTTTTCATTTCGTTAAAATATGTTTTTTTCCTGAGGTTGTCTGTAGATGATAGTTACTGAATGCTAGTTTTGCAAGATACAGAACTTAAGTACGCAAAAAATTTCTTTTATTTTTTATTTATTTTATATTTTATATTTATTTTATTATTTATTATTAATCTGATCCTCTTCTAACATCTGTTTTTGCCAATGAGAACTTAGACTCTGATTTTGTTTCTATTTTTAGCTTCCCAAATCCCCTCTAGAAGCTTTATTCTTATATTCTAAAGTTTTCCTCTTGTTTTTTTTAGGTATTTCTAAAAATTATTTTTATTTATCCTACCTGGCATTCAGTGAGCCATTTAATCAGAAGTCACAATACTTTCTCTAGTTCTATTCTTACTACTCACTAATTTGCTTTTCATTTGTATTAACACTGCTACTCAATTCATATACTGATATTTTAATTTTCATCTTAACATTTTTAGTTTTTAGAGTTGCTTATTTTTTGTGTTTGTAGCTTTTTTTGAATCTCTCCAAGGATATTCAACATATTTATTTTAAAACTTTTGTGTGTGTGTGTGTGTGCTTACTTTGTTAGCTTTATTTCCTCAAGAGTTAATTCTTCTGTTCATTCAGTGTTCTATGATGTTGGATGCCCTTAAATGTTTGTGAATTTTTGATTGCTTGCTCATATTTGTATTTAAAGATACATTTTGCTTTTGTAAAGATCCTGGCCTTGAAATAAAAGCCCTTCAGGTATGGGCTGGATGTGCTTCTAGATGGGATACAACTATACCTTATCTTTCATGTGTGGAAGCTTCTCCACTTCTCCTGATTCTTTGGCTATTTGAAGCATTGTTCTGTATCTTTGGCCCAAACACCCACACCATCTGCTTTAGTCTGAAGGTAAATGACATCCACACATACTATCTAGCTTAAGCAAGGGTCAGAGAGAAGCCAAAATGCCATTCTGCCTCAAATACATTGTCTGTCTACTTACACTTATATTTATCCTGTGAGAAGTGAGATGATTCATTTTCAGAAATACCAAATAAAAGCTGTGCTGTCTAGTTAACAATAGGTTTACAATCTGTTGTAAATATGTACAATCCCCACCCCCCACCCCCAAACAGTGGAGTCCCAAACCCTTAGATACTTCACTTCCTGGTTCTTCTTCCCCTCTCATCTCACAGGCTTATTTTTGTGGGCTTTGCAATGAGCATATGCCAAAGAATAAAGGAGAGACTGGAAATCTGCCCTACCTCAAGAAATGTACATTTGTTCCATTCAGACTACTTTTTGCCTTACATGGACATGGGTGACTCTGGGTAAGGCTGTAAGCTCTGTAGTACTCAGCCAATGAGGAGTCGGGGAGGGACTTACATTAGAGGAGATCAATTGTCTCCTGTAACTGCCTTGAATGTGCTTATCCATCAGACACCCACTCTTGCGAGAACGTTGATTAAAGCCTCACTTCACCCTGCTCTGAGTCTCTGCATCCCTCCTTTGACTGGGTCAGTGGGCTTATTTCTCACATCCTATGGCCCCTGCTATTTATTTTTCAGTCTAGTTAGGAATATTTGTAAGTATGCATATTTCTACTCATTTCTAAGGGACTGGGCACAGACTCTCATCTTGAACAATCTCCATCATCTTACATTTTAGACTGTTGCATTTTGGGCTTCTAGGTAAGATTTCACTTGAAAACAAGTGAATTAGTAAACAAACCTTCCAAAATCTCTTCAAACATGACCTTATATCCATTAATAATTTAATTCTGTGAACAGCTTGCTGGTGACTTGTATTATGCTTTGTACGTACATTCTTATTAATAATGATACTAATATATGTCAAGGCAACAGTTTCCGAGAGGCAGTTGTTAAGAGGAAAACTTTTACTTAATGCAAGAAGGAGATTTAAATATACCTAATGATAATGAGTTGCATTTATAAAAATAATTTCTCTTTAATGAAAACTGACATTAGTTTCTCATGTACCTTGATCTAGAGTTATTATGCCTATAACCTTATATGTGGTTAGAGTCCTGGGAAAACTCAAAAAATATCTGAGTAAATGCAGTTCTCCGATCATGTAAGAGTTTTAGTAATATGCTGCACTAGTTTAGATCAGGTTTAGTGGATAATTGCATGTGGTACAATGCAACCACTGGTGTGGCTAAGACCATAGAACTTCCTAGGCATGTAAGAAGCCATACTCTGCTCAGTTTGCAACATTCTGCAGTGCACTATAAGCAACATTGGACAGGGAGGCGATTTTCTATTATTTGACTGGGGTGGGTGGAATAATTTTAATTGCCAAGAAATTGCATTTTCATTGTAAAGCAATTCAAGTTATAGCAGATTCATAATGCAGCTATTGTAAAAATGACATTTCAGTGACATTTCTGTGAGAAGAA
This sequence comes from Panthera pardus, assembly GCF_024362965.1. Lineage (NCBI taxonomy): Eukaryota > Metazoa > Chordata > Mammalia > Carnivora > Felidae > Panthera > Panthera pardus. The sequence continues at coordinate 134,177,102 of NW_026526721.1, forward strand.
CATGGTGATTTTGCAAATGACATGGTGAGGGCATAGCAGTTTCGTGAATAACACATTTTCACAATACGTGTGCTGGGAGCATAAATAATGATGATGGCAATAATATTAATAATAACGGCATTCCATGAGGGAAAACCTTTTATCTCTGTAATTCCAAAGTTCTTTAACTCACACCTATCCACTTTACACTCCACTCAAATAATTGCTCTTGACTCTTTTTGATGGAAGGGAACTGAGGAACCAAGTGGTTACCCAACTCTATAACACATTAATGGCAAACATAGAATTAGAACTCTATTTTCTTTTAAAAAGTCTTTGGGGATGACTCACCAGAATGAGTATCATACAGGTACTGGAAATGATATTGTTCTGATTTTATTGTAAATGTATTTCCATCGGTTTCTTAGGTGGGTTGTAGGTGGGCAATTATCATCTTCTTTTTTCATGTACATAAAAGAAAATATAGCATTGTTTTATTTCAGGATAAACTGAGTTGCTCATTTCAAATATGTTTATAAAATACTCTAATAAGTTAAACAGGTAAGCTTCTTTTGTTAGCCTGAGGGCATATTATTCCCACAGTAGATATGTCATCACCATTTTATTTTCACAATGTCATTATCATGTCATTAATATAGAAATTTCTCATTTTTCCTCTACATATATTTTAAGAGAAAAATAGCTCTTTAGCAACTATATACTCAGTGATGGGAAATAAGAGTTGGAGTGATGGTTGTCAGAATGCATGACCCATGGGGTCAGCATTCTGCCATGAGGGTCACCAACATAATTTATTAAACACACGACCATCCAGAGAAAATAAATTTACTTTTTGACCAAATGTCTTGGCTACTTGTTTTGTTGATTTCATCTCGATGTGTATGAAGGAGATGGCTTAAAATTTAAGAATTTGGAGTCAGAGCTTAATTACATGCCATTGATACTTTGTATTTACTCAATACCTTGTATTTAATCAATACCTCGTATTTAATCAATACCTCATATTTAAGTTGGATTTATTGTCTAAGCCTACTGTAAAATGTGTTGAAAATTAAGTTCTTTCCCAGGCTTCAAGGGAGGGAGGTGTAGTGGCAAGAGCAATATTCAAAAATGCCCAGTCTTGATCCATTTGAAAATTATTTGCCTATAACCAACCATTTACTGTGTTATGCATCCAGTTGGCATTGGAAGCATAATGTGAATGTTATTTTATCATTATTCCTGGTCTTCTGGAAGGGTGGGTAGGCTTAGTAAAATTCAGAAGAAAAAAAAATTTTTTTAAAGATCTCTCTCCTTTCCAAACCACTTGCTTTCTTATAAGTCCAATTTTCTTTACTGGGCAAAGAATAGATGATTCCAAGCTAATTCCATTACTGATTTGTTGCTACACTGAATACCAGAGAGCTAATGAATTCTTCTGTTTCAGAGGCTATGATTTACATCTTGTTTGGATCACTTGGTCCTGCGATGTCAAGCCTTCAATCAGAATTCTATGGTCTGACTTCTTCATTTTCACAGCTTGCACACTGTATCTCCTACATTCTGCCAACATAGGGCTGCCATGCCTCTTGTCAGTGTTCACTCAGATGACTAAATGGCAAGGTGTATCAATGCATGTTAAAACTACATGTTAAAATTTGCTGCAAAACATTGACATTGTAACATCTGCAAAGGAGGCGTCACCGTGTCAATAACAATAAGTAATACCGCCATTTGTCTCCCATTGCTTCAGCAAAGAAGGACAATGTTACAGAGCCGGTATGGGAAAGATTTGTCTAAGCTTCATTCTGGTGTTTTTAAAAGGTCATTTGCAAAACAAAAGGAAGCTAAGAAAGTATATTCAGATACGTAAAGATAAACACTCCATATGGTCAGACAAGACCCAGAGTGGAAGTGGAGTTGTCTGCAACTTGGGTGAGAAAAATTGTAAAATTAACACAATACAAAAATCCCACCTAATCTCTAGGCTCTCAGTATGGTTGTTAAAATGACTGATGATAAGTTATGGATAAGACAACTAGATCAGACCTCACTGAAAACTTCCGTTCCACTTTGAGTTAGAGAAACAGAAATGAAACACAAATCTGTCTTCAGGACGACTGGGACTGGCAGTGTCTTCAAACCCTATAGTGGAGATGGGCTGTCAACTTGGGTGCCTGACCTCGGTGGAGACGTAGACCTCAGACTTCAATTGATAGCTGAGACCATCACCTGGTGCTTGTAGAAAATACCACCACCTGAGGTGTCGCTGCGTGGGATTGTTGGCATAGCAGCTGCTCGCCCTAACCTACTCCCTCACCATCTAGGATACTTTGGGAAAGACCCAGATACTCAATCACACTCTCTGTTGGAAGGGACGTTCACACATTGTATACCTAGTGTACCTGAGTAGCCTTAAATGTTAGTAAAGGCAGCTCGAGCCCCAGAAAGATGGCTGAGAGCTGAGTGTGAGGCCCACCCCCACTCTTGAATATAGCATTTCCAATCCTTAGCTAAAATGTCTTTAAAAAAGTTTCTACCGCTAACATTCGTAAACTACGTCTTTAATTTTGCCCCTCATTTCACAGAAAACTAGACCAGCAAGGGGTGTGATTTACCCATCGTCAAGCCATGTAACTCAATTCAGGAGATTAATAACATAGGAACTATTTTGCTGAATATAGAGAGAAATAACACATGTCGGATACAACTTGGTGGCTGGAGAATTAATGAACTGGATAGTAACCGAAAAATCACATTTTTGTTTTGTTTTTTTTGGGGGGGGGTGGGGAGTTAAAAAATTGGTATACATATCTGCTGCCACTCTTGGTTTCCTGTTTCTTAGTCAGAAAATGTGGTTTTCTGCTACGAATCTTAATTAGGCCACCTATACAAAACAGAAAATTCCTTTCCTGGTAACAGATTTCTCGATGTGAGGTAGTATTGTGCACAATAGAACCATTTCCATCCCTCAGGTGTTTCATTCGAAGAGCTCATTTTGGTGCCAGAAAAAGAATTCTGCCCTTGGCAATATGTTGGCTGTGATCCAGCATCCTATGACACTGGTCTCTGACCTTGGCCGTCCAGTGTTCAAGACCACTGGACAAAGATCAAAGGTTCTTATGCTAAGTTCCCAGGCCCATAGGAGAGGAGACTCTGTACCCCATCAAGCTACCCACATCTCTTTCTTCTGAGCTCTGATGCCTGATGTGGCCATAGGATGCTTGTGACTTCATTTTGTGCAAACCCCTCCCCTCTGTTGTCTGGCTTCCTTTATTCTTTCAGGGATAGCAGCTGCTGCCAGCCAGCCCACAGCACCGTTCGGAGAAGCCTCAGGGAACAGCTGGAACTCTCCCAAGGGCTGATTTTACACCACTGAGTTTGGTACCAAATATTTACCACTTTCAGAAAATACGGAATATATATTAAGGAAATACCACCTACGATCAGAAGTTCCAAAATTGACCAAATGTTGTGAGAATTGCTTGCACTATTTATTTTTAGTTTATTAAATCAATTTGTTGGGGGGGGGGTGAGTATTTTCTATAGTAATGTATTGTGTTTTCTGAAGCTCAAATTGAGGTCACAGATTAGATTCACTCACTGAAAATGCAGCTTTCTTGTGTAGGAAGAGGAAATATTCTTGCTTCTCTTTGGATTCCAAATTATTTTTCTTCACCTAACCTCCCCCACCTCACTCCTCTGCCTCCCACCCTTTAAAGCTCAGAGATCTAGAGCTGAAGGTTTAAATAAAGGTGCTATGCCTTTAAAACCAGTGAAAGCAAATGGGTTTTAATAACCCAACAGGATCTTGGTCCATCATAACATTTAATCTGCATTATATCTCACTTCCTAATCGCCACTTCCATTCCAATTGTAAGCAGAGAGGGTGGGTGAGTGAGGCATTTCAGATAAGTGCCAGTAAAACAAGTTTGCCTTACAGCTGGTGAGCCCCAAACACACGTTCCCAGTGCCTTATGGCCGTATTCAATCAGATGATCCCATAAACTAAAAATAATCACCCCAATACTGATACCTCTTCTCCTTCATTGTTGCTGGTCGCTATGGCGCTGCATTCGACTGTGAAGAATTCACCGCCATTATTACCCTCAGTGTCTCTCTCTCTGAAATGTGATCTAATTGCAGAATCCACACCTGTTCCACAGTTCAATAGAATTCAGCTTTGATGGAGACAGACTTTCAAATAACACACACGCGCACGCACACGCACACATGCACACTTGTGCACACACATAGACAATTACCCAGGAGTTCAATTGGGGTCAAAAATAAATAAACTAATAAAGAGGGTGAGTTTATCAGAAAATAATATTCTGGAGAGGAGGAGGGAAAAAAAGGCTGTGTTTTGTGGTCACTGGAAGATTGCTGATGGGTGCATAAATAAGGCATGCTGGAACATCTGTTCTTTGTTGTGCATTCAGCTTTTTAATGTGTTCAAAGAGCAGCTCTGACGCATCGCTGACTACCACTCCCCATCCGAGCAACATTTTACCAGAAAATAATAAACCTTCCTGGTGGGGTGCAGGGAGCCAAGGCATTCGGGCAATGCCATTAATTTGGAAATATCTCTTTTTCTGGGATTTTAAAATCTCTCTCCCTTTGAACATTGCACAAATTTGGGACCCAGCCTAGCATCCCTATCAGCCTAAACATTAAATCAGTCTGAATATCTATTCAACCTTTTTTTTTTTTTTAAGTCAGTAAAGAAAAGCGGGTGGGGAGTCAAGTCAAAGTTCATGCACGTTTTTTTCCTGCATTTAATTCTATTAATAGGAGCTCCTATCTATTGGGATTATTTTTAACATGTTCCAGTATTTATTTGTACTGATAAAATTCAGAGGCAGCTGAGGCCCCTGACAGTTGAACAATATTGGCTGGTTATTTTGATACAGTGTGGTAGGCAGCAAAAGATTAAAAAATGGAGCATCCTAAACTGAGGAAAACCAGCTTGAATTCTAAAATAAAATTTTAGCAGCATGGATTTCTCTTGCCATAGGCTATGAGGCTACTATGAATTTCAGATGCATTTCCTGAGCTGTCAATGAGGTGGAAAGAGGAGATTGGCATTACGAAGATTTGTTGCGACTCCATTCAGTGTAATTGCAAGTGAAGGTAGAGCAACATTAAACGGCCACCCAAGAAGAGCTGTTTGTGTACGTACAGTATGGAAATGCTCGCCAGACAGCCCTAGGACCAGGATGGGAATTTCTTTATGTCACTTTATTTGGTTTTTACATCACCCCCTTTTTTAGGTCACAGCTCAGAAGCACTGCAGTACCGATTAGCTGCTGAAGGCTGCTTCCATGATGAGTTGGACTAAATCTTGTGAAGGGGAGACAGGACCTTTGGGGTACAGGGCTGTCCTTTAAACTCTCTTTCCAACGTTCTCTCTTCATAATCCTGGTATCTAGACTCTGTTCTTCATACTCTTGGCTCAATCAGCCGTCTTCCACAAGATAGTTAGATCTGCTCTATGTCAAGGGGAGGGGAACACCAGCAGGTTCTGGGAAGCATGTTGGGTGTAGTTCATGGGTCACCCAGCACTAGAGTCTATTATAGCAGAGAATCTGGTTAGATGGGTGACTTTTAAAAATTCCATTCTTCTGTTGGCTTTGCACGGTCCTCTTTTTGGATAATTTGGGGGGGGGGTGGTTACAATGTTCAGTATCAAGATAAGGTAATCTAAAGATACTGGATTTGTCACAGATTAAATCTAATTACGTTATATTTGAATATATCTTTGTTGCTTAAAAATCCCATAAAATGGCAACTTTTTAGATGGTCAAATAAAGTGACCATTTCCAAGGGAGTGCTCCTCTCTGTACTTTTAACACCATCAGCATGGAGGAAAATGATGATATATGGACAGCTATAGAAAATTCAACAAAATTTAATTATCTTAATATTGGAAAGTGTCTTTTGTGGATGTGTGGTTAAGATACATTACAAACTTGCTGCACATAACAATTGTCCAGTTAATGACTTTTCACTACAACAAAAGATACTATTTCCCAAACAACTATTTTTTTGTGTGTGTAACAACTTTTAACCCCCCAAACCCACTAGATAAACATGCTATTAGAAGTGATGTTTTGACATTACTGTTTCAGGCAAAGCCATACTAATTCACTCAACACAAGTTTCTAGTCAAAGAATAACATGTGGAACAAATCTTAATTTCATGCCATATTTGGATGAACCCCTAAGTTTTGCATTATATATACAAACCAAGTGAAAGGGAGGAAGATACAGCATTTTCTATGATGCTATTTTCATGTGTGTCAAAGCTCAGCTTTACCCTCTTGGGGTCAAATTTTCAAAGGAAAAACATTATCAAGACAAAGCTTTGTGATTCAGGTATTGAGTGTGTGCATGAAAATGATTCTCATGACTTTCCACACCACCTTCCAAAAAAGGCACTGCTCCGTGGTGGATGCTACAATACGTAGCCTGGTTTCCCTCTAGTACTGAAGGATTATTAGTTGACAGTCCTTGACTTGAAATCTTCTCTGGGAATTGCCCTAATTTGAAGAGAATTACCTTGACCGACGTATTGCCACATTCCCAGGAGAAGCCTCAACCCAATGACTGGTCAAAGCGAGGGTGTAAAATCCAAGCCCTTGCATTCAAATTGAAGGCAATTTGGAAGGTCCATTCCCAACTCCAGAACTCCCAATGGAGTCGGCCGAAGAACTTGAGACCACTCTGCGTGATTTACTTTCTTTCCTTCTCTTCCACAATGTATTGATCCTGGCATCTGTCCTTAAACTTCTGGCGTGCTAATCTCTCTAATCTCTGTTTCAGAATCTCATTCCCTAGAAAGAGACTCTGCCTGCAACACCATTTCATTTCTTTTCCAACAATGCCACTAATCACCATCTTTGATGAGTACAATAAATCATCATTATCTTACATTTTGTGTACAAACTATATTTATTTATTCTCATTTACTACTTATATGATTTTTTTTCATTGTTTGGTACATTTTTTCAATCTGTGAAATTAGTTGGATACCTTAGATTGGGATGGAATATAGCATAATATTCCACCATTAGAGTTAATAAAAGTATTGTTTTATTTAAATGCCTTCACGTGTGAATGTGACTTTGGGAAAAGTTGAAGCTGTCAAGTGAGGGATAGTTGTTCTGAGAGTCTGTATTAGACTGCCCTCAGCTACATGTAACAAGAAGATCCAACCCAAAGTGACTAAACAGTAAGAAAAAAAAATATTCTTTCAATTAGTAAGAAATCTAGAGGTAGGAAAGTTCCAGGCTAGATAATACTTTGGCTCGGTAGTATCATCAAGGACCTAGCTTCCTTCCATCTTTCCATACCTTCATTCTCAAACTATTAGCTACACCTCATGTGGTTACAAGATGGTTAATGCCATGATAGGCATGTCAAAGGCTAGAAGAGGGGAAAGCAGCATGCCCCTTTCCTGGGTCCATCTTTAAGAACAAGACAACCTTTTTCAGAAGCTCCCTTAGTAGACTTCACTCATATCTCTCTGGCTATAATTTTTGTCAAGTGTTCATCCTTAAACCAGTAACTGGTAACAGGAATAACATTACCATGATTGTCTTAGATCAATCAGTGCTCACCTCTTGGAGATGGGACTGGGCCTGGGTCCATCCTTTCCTGAAGCAGAAGGCTGCCCAATATCTGAACAGACCTGAAATTCTGTTAGTTTAAAAAGGGAGAGAATGGATATTAGGTAGGTGTTTATTGATTTTAGAAAATCCTCTAACAAGTCTAACTCTAACTCTAACTCTAACTCTAACTAACTCTAACTCTAACTCTAACTCTAACTCTAACTCTAACTCTAACTCTGACTCTTCTTGCCAAGGATTTCTTCCCCTGTTCTTGACTTATAGTAACTAACATATGGCTTAAGCCTAAGAACTATGATTCAATAATGACTTTAGTAACAAAATTATCTTATAAATTCTTCATAAATCAAAATTTCAACATATGCTTAGTGTGTGTGTATAGTATAAATGTATGGATATAGATATGAATACACAACCATGCACTAAGCCATGGATGTGTGTGTGTGTGTTGGTAAGGCTTCCAGGATGCCTAATTGCCTGGTTAAAAAAATTAAAATTTCAGTTATATGTCATATCTTGTGTCATATGTATTTTTTAAAGGTTGTTGGATGAAGAAAATTATTTACCCATCTAATTAAATTCAATCACATAATTTTCATTATGATGGCACAGTTTACATGTAGGATTAAATATTTTATTACTACTTATAATATATACCTATTTCTCATTACAGAATAATTCACTCTAGAAGCCAAAATCTGTGAAAGTCTAGAAGGCACTGGTTATTTGTTTTCTGAAAATCCCATAAAAATCCAAGGAAATTAAAGTCAATCATAATTCAAATGTCTGGGGATTTTCCCTCTTTCTACGTCCATCAGGTATTTTTCCTAGCAAAATGTTTTACATTGCATATAAAATCAGCAGTCTGTGGCCCCTGGAATTGTGTGGAGTAGCTATATAGTACATAGTCTATTAGGTTTTAAAATTTAATAATACATCATAATTATTTTCTTACATGAATAAACAAGTTTACATGATATGATTTAGAATGCTGTATCGTATTCCACTCTATGGAAGTAACAATCAGGGAATCAATTTATAATTTTCGAATATTGATATCCAAACATTTTTATTTTTAGCTGATATCAACATGTGATGAGCACATATGGGTAAAAATGCTTACTCAGAGCTTAGGTCATTTCTTTAAGATAAAATTAATAAAAAAGAATGGCTGGATCAAAAAACATGCCCTCTTCAAAGAAATTTGATCCAAATTTCATTCCATCAGATCTTCCTGAGGAACATGTTTCCACACTGTCACTAGCACAAGGGATAGATAATGTTTTAAATTCCATAGGGGAGCAATTGTATCTCCTTTTTGTTCCTTTGCAAAATTAAAATTTATTCATTTTTTCATTTAACATAAAGGTTATTGATGTAATGTACAGCATGGGAATGTAGTTAACAATATTGTATTAACTTAGTATGGTGACAGATGCTAACTGCACTGTGGTGATCATTTCACAATGTATATAAATGTCAGATCACTATGTTGTACATCTGAAACTAATATATTTTATGCTAAGGATACCTCAATAAAAAAACATTCATAAGATAAAACAACTAAAAAAATAAAATAAAAGCTATTTTGTAAAGGTAATACATAAAAGCGGTTTAAAAATCAAAAAGTCTTGGAAGTGAGAAGTAGAACTATGTGTTACCTTTGTCCCCTATCCACCTGGTTTTTCTGGAAGTAAGCAATTCTTTCAGTTATCTATTGCTGTGCAACCATCTACCCCCAACCTAGTGCCTTAAACAATTATTATTTGTTATTTCTCGTTCTGTGGATTGACTCACTAGCTCCGCTGCGACTTTTGTCTGGGCTTATCTATTGGGCTGCATCAGCTGGAGGGTTGGCAGATCCAAGATGGCCTTGCTCACATGTCTGGCAGTTGTGTTGGAGAGCCTCAGTGCTCTACCCGCTCTCTTATCCTCCAGTGTCGATAGACTGGAATTCTCCGGCGCAAGACAGTCACAGGATTCCAAGAGGGCAAAAACAGAAGTTATAAGGCATGTTAAGAAGATGTCTCAGAAATCACATAATGATATGTCAGCAGCATCCCGTTAGCCAAAATAAGTCACAAGGCCAGCCTAGATTCAAAGGAGGGGATAGATTTCACTTCTTGATGAAAAGAACTAATTGTGGCCAAGTGACTAAGTTTTGGCTAATGGTATATAAGTAACATAAGCGTAAGCAATATGTGTGGTTGGCTAATGGCATGTAAGTCATGTAAGCCTAAGCAGTATGTACGGTTTCCCCGATTTGTTCTTAAAGAGAGGAGACTTGCCACTCCTTCCCTTTTGTTCTTCCTGCTTCTGGAATGTGAATGTAATGACTGGGCTCCAACAGCCATCTCAAATCGTACTGACAAGTACCAGGTGGAAGGAACCTGTCCTTGACAAACCAATAGAACTGCTGTACCAGCCTTGTATTCCAGCCTTATGAGTACATAAGGCCTTTGAACTTGAATTTTGAATTTTTCCTCACAGGTGGTCAACTTGAAGCTCAACTTATTTGGGCATCCCTTCATTTTCAGCCTTTCTGTTTTACTTCTTTTTATAGGTATCTCATATCTTGAGAAGGTAGTCAGGTTTTGCTTTAGATTTTATCTACATTCACATTTAGCCTACCATTTTTTTCTTAATGTCTAGTTTTATATCCTTAAGTACATTTAACCTTTATTTTTTGACAGATCTTTTTCTTTTATGGCTAGGGTGTATCTTTTACCAGGAACCTGTACATTTGACCAGTCGTATCTTTCGGCATTTGAGGAATATTTTTTTCTCATTGGTCTATTGTCATTACGGATCACATTAACAAAATTCCTCTTATTGAATTATCTTTGTACTTCTGAAATAAACTTCATTCTTCTATGGAATATTATTCTTTTAGTGAATAGTTGTTAATGTTTTAGGTGCTTTTTTTAAAATTTGGGGCATGGTTGTAGTATTTTCACTGGTAAAGTTGAGATGATTATCTTAGTGTTAGATATCTCTGGAGTTTTAGTGACAGAATTTTGCTGTGCTTGCAAGTGATTTTGGAAACTTTCCACTTTTCTCATGTGCTGGAGCATTTATAGAATCTAGGAATTATCAATTACTTGGAAGCTTGTACATATGTGCCTGTATTATTAGGCCTGAAAACTTTCATGTTGGTAATTCTGGAGACCAGTTTCTTCAATGATTTTTTTGTTTGTTTGTTTTCGGGTTTATTACCACTACTGTTGCCACTAATAATTCCTCCTTTCCTTTTTTAAACTGGAAAAAGTTAAATCTGATTTAATTTGACTTGCCACTTCACAATGATAACGCAATAGTATTTTTCAGAGGATTTCTGTCTCCTGGTAAAATTTTGTATGCTTCTGAATGTTATGGTACTATTCATTAATTAAATTATTTAAGTGGTTCAGTCTACTAACATGAAAAGTAATTTTGAATGTGTTCATTGTCATCTTTTAAGTGGATTTCAAGTAAGTATTTTATTGGTTAACGTTTACTGAAAAATAAGGTCGAGTTGAAATCCCACTTTAAAAATTGGCAATTAACATAAGTTTACATGCTGGAAAAGCAATGTTAGTGTGGCACAAATGCCATAAATATCACTAAACTGAAAAAAATTCTAGCATTGAAAATTTTTTTTAATGTTTATTTATTTTTGAGAGAGAGAGAAAGAGAGAGACAGACAGAGCTCAAGCAGGGAGGGGCAGAGAAAGAGGGGACAGAATCTGAAATAGGTTCTGAGCTGTCAGCACAGAGCCCGACGTGGGGCTCGAACCCGCAAACTGTGAGATCATGACCTGAACCGAAGTCGGATGCCCAACCGACTGAGTCACCCAGGTACCCAAAATTCTAGCATTTTCAAAGCCAAAGATTTTGAAGCATTTTTTCCCCAAATTTAAAATTTCCTATTTGACTCTTACTACTTCTCTCCTCTGATTTGTTCCCAGTTTTTCCCACTCTCTCCTTTTCCATTAGTACCCTATCTCCCTTTAGAATGACAATACAAGCGGTAATAAATATTTTTAGTCAGATTTCAAAAAACAAATCTATTTAATCAGTTGATTGATCAATTGATCGATAGATATAGAGAGATATATCATAATGACCCAGCCTTTGCGTGGTCAGTTCCAGTTAGGCATTATCAGTTTAGGTATGCAAACTCTGGAGACTGCAGACCTCCTTTGCTAAAAGGAGGTAATATGTATTTATTTTTAAGATAAGGCAACTCAAACTGAATTTCAGATATACAAAGTTAATATGAAGAGAAATAGTCACAATATTTTAATGATAAATAAAATTTGATGCTATTTGTTTAGTCTGCTAAAGGCATCACAAACTCTCTGTTGATCTTTTTAAAAGGATAAATTGGAAGAAACCCACCATGGATGACACTATTTAAACTCTGTGATGAAATGTAACCCATACCATTCTTTGCATCTATTCAAGGCCAGATAAACCATTCTTTAACTTTTTAAAGATGAGAAATAATTGAAACTTGCCAGTTGAGGCATAGGGTTGACTGCACCATTGGCTGGCTAAAGAAACAATTCCAAGGGCTCAAACTGGAGGGCTATGATTTGGCACTTTGGTCCTGTTTGCTAAATTAAAGGTGAGATGAATCACTAAATTTAAAACAAACAAACGAACAAACACACAAATGAAACCTTGTGAAGATGATCTATTTCAAAAGAGCAAACTTACCTTTCAACGGGTGCCCCAGCATCTGTGGTAGTGTGTGGACTGTGGTAGTAACAGGCCTTCCAACTTTTAAGGGAAAAATACGTAGACAGTGCGAGAAACCTCTAAGTGGATTTATGATTCTTAATTCTCCATGAGAAAAGTGTAGGTCATTTTTGATGAAAGATTAAGCTGATTTATAATTTTAAAAGTGTGTAAGTGTGTCACACAAAACATCAGCCCTTTGAGATGCTCCCATAAGAAAAGATTCTGTTTAGGCTATAATTCTTACCATAGCTCCATCATGGAAATTCGAAAGGAATTTTAATTTCTCCAAGGAGTCCCACCTATACAGTTTGGTTTAACCCAGTTTTCTCCCCACATCCCCCTCCCCCCCCCCACACACACACTCAAAAAAGGACATCTGCCATCATCCATTCTTTAATTCAATATTTACTGTGTGTTAACTAGTTGTCCAACACTATGGAAGGTTCACAGCTACCACAAAATCCCTGTGTTCATAGAGCTTACATTCTAATGGGTAAAATGGAGAGTAAACAAGTTAACAAATGAATTTAAAATAAAATTCCAACTACTCGGCAATGAGAAAGAATGAAATTCTGCCATTTGCAGCAACATGGATGGAACTGGAGGGTATTATGCTAAGTGAAATAAGTCAGTCAGAGAAAGACAGATCTATGTTTTCACTCATATGTGGAACTTGAGAAACTTAACAGAAGACCATGGGGGAAGGGAAGGGGAAAAAATAGTTACAAACAGGGAGGGAGGGAGGCAAACCATAAAAGACTCTTAAATACAGAGAACAAACTGAGGGTTAGTGGGGGGGACGGGGGAGAGGGGAAAATGGGTGATGGGCATTGAGGAGGGCACTTGTTGGGATGAGCACCAGGTGTTGTATTTAAGTGATGAATCACAGGAATCTACCCACAAAACCAAGAGCACACTGTATACTCTGTATCTTAGCCAACTTGATAATAAATTATATTTAAAAAATACAATAAAATTCCATGAAATAAGCACAGGTCCTTTCTAAGTCTAGGAAGAAAAGGACCAGGGTGGTATGATAAAGAAGTCAGGACTTATTGAGGATGGAAGATCACCGTCTCTGAGTAGGTGATATTTAAGCTGGAGATGGAGAAGAACCCAAGATAAAGCTGGGGATAGGCATAGGCCAGATCATGCGAAGCTTTGTTGGCCACATTAGAGCTTAGATTTTATTCTGAGGCCAATGGGAAGAAACTGAACAATATTAACAAGGAAGTGACATCATCTGCTTTACATTTTAAGGTGTATATTACATTTCACAATGGCTTCCAGGTTTCTAGCTTTAGTAATTAGATGAACAGTTAATGTCATTACTGAGATTGGAATGACTTAGGACCTGGTTTCTTAGGAAAGATCAAGAGTTCTCATGAGACATCTAAGTGAAATATCAAGTAGATGGGCTACCTAGATGTTCAGTGTAGAGACAAATTTAAGTAAGGAGAGAAAAACAGGGAGTTGACAGCATATTAACAACAGGACAGTGGTTGAGAAACATAGGGATGGAATGTAAATAGAGAGGAGAGCCCAAGAATGAACTCTGTAGAACTCCAACAGTTGATGGTGAAATACAGGTGGGAAACTAGAAATGAAATGGAGAGGAGCAGTCTGTGAGGTGGAAGAAAAACCAAGAAAGTGTGTGATATCACAGAAGAGTTTTCCAAAATGGAGGGCCAATTCAGCAGAATAAAGTTTAATGTTCAATTAAGCAGGGAATAAAAGATATCCTTTGGATTTGGCAACACAGAGAGTATTAGTGATCTCCCACGATCAGTTTTAGGAAGAATTGAGGGGCAAAGAGGCCACTTTGGAACGGATTCAAAAGCATCTAGGACAGAAAGAAGTATGTATAGTGGATATAGAAAGCTTTTTGAGAACTTTTTCTATGAAGGGGTCTGGGAAATGGGGTTGTGAAAGGGGATGTGGGGATCAAGAAAGGGTTTATTAAAGATAGGAGGTACTAGAGCTGATTGAAGTGATCCAGTAAAAACAAAAAAGGTTGGCGATGTAGGAGGGATCAAAAGAGAGAAGTAGAAGAGAGGGGATGGAATCAGCCCATGGGGAATTAGAGATAACTCTTCTGCTGTGGATTGTAGATGCAGTAATGGAGGATGAGGGCATTTTCCTCTCTGCTGACTTTTTGCAAGGAAATATGAAGAATAGTCATCAACTAATGTTAGAGGGATATGGGAAGTGCTGAGGAGAGAATGTTTTTATTAGTTAGGGTTCAATTATAGAAGCAGAACTATATGGGTCTACAAAATAAGGGATTTATTACCATGATTACACAATTGTGGGAGCTGGTGAAGTCTCTGGAAATCTGTAGATTTTTGTATTTGGTATCAGACCTAGAATCATTCTTTCCACCTGGGAAAAAATTTAGAAGCTGGACATGAAGTGGGAGAGAGCAAGGACAAACTGGCAAGCATGAGTATATACCACAACCCCTCAGGACAAACCAAAACCATGAAAATAAATAGAAAAATTCATCTGTCCTCACCACCTCCAACAATCATGCTAAAGTGAGTTTAATAAAGAAATATAGCAATATTGTTGTAAATGTCCATTTGATTTTGAGATCATCGATTTAAAGTGAAATGAGTCAGCTTGCTAGTGTTCTATAAGAACATTTGTGAGGATAGTGAGGATTAATTTTAATACTGGACCATGTATTCTGGACAAAGATGTAAGTGAATATAGGAAAGAACAGAGGACTAACCAGAACTGGTGGAGTTAATCCATTGGAGGACTTAATGTAGCTAAAGTATTACAGATCATGAACTAGAGTAAGTGAGCAGGAAAGATACAAGCTTAAGAATGGAATATTTCAATGTCAGGGTTGGAGAAATTTTTAGTGATAAGAATATACTGTATGTGACTATGGCCATGGTGGTCAAGACAGTGATGAGGTGAGGAAGTCAAAGAACTGAGAAACTAGGCTCATTTACTTAGATGTTGAGGTTACCAAAAATTATGGAGGTCGTGGGGTGTGTTGAGGCTCACGTATGTTCCATGAATTAACGGAAGTGGCTGAGAGGTGACAGAGACCAGGGGGACAGGGATGGGATAGTCAAATGGTAAGAACCTCAAGGGAACTTTTTTTTTTTGTAGAAAGCAGGGGAAGAAATAATTTGTATGCAGTAATGGGGAACTCAGAGGATTGTGAAGGGTAAGTGGGTGTCTGGAGACAAAAGTAGAAATGGAGAGACTTGGAGATGGAGAAAATAGAGAGGCACTCATGTATACAAGTTATATCTGTATATATTAGGCGAAACTGTCACGACTTGCAATGGATGTGAGAGAAAGGGGGGATTCAAGAATGGCCAGGAAAGGGGGATGCTTGGCATTAGCTGACCCCTTATTTGGAGTTTCAGACTGCACCAGTGGAAGGGACTCAGGAGGAAGAAAAGCATGTGGGATGGGTCTATATTAAGATTTGTCTGCACCCACACAGGGAGGAGAGGCTGTATAATAATGGATGGCTGCAAAGGCTCAGAATCTGGCGGTCAATGCAGTAACTGTGATGTACAGCACAAATGGGATCAAGCTTGGAGAATTCTGGTAAATGTTTCTAGCATTTTCACCCCTAATATTTTGCTCTGTTGAATAGCAGCTTCTTGGATTGCACTCTTTAGAGCGATAGGAGGCTATATGGGAAGGTTTTATGCAGTTGAATGGTGGAGTCCGTAGATGCATGGAGCCACACATTTGAAAATCCTATGCTCACTACGCTGAAACAACTGCATAAAATACAAGAAGGATTCTTGTTGTCCCTCCTCTTTACCCTCTACAAAAAATCAGACCTTTCACAGAGGCATATGATTAAACTTAAAAGTGACAGCAGGGCTAAAGCGAGAATTTTATTACATGCAACTGTTACGTTGAATACGCGTGTTGTGTTGGGTATAATCATTAAAGGTACTTTACTTTCTATCTACTGTTCCTTTAAATGTACTCTGTAGGGCCAGCTCTTGCCTCGCCCTTACGTGAAATCTAGGGCAAGTCCCATGACTCTTCTAGTCATCTTAGATAATCAAATGTCCTCTGGTCTCTCCAAGTCACAAAATACAGACTCAGGCTTGTAATTAATATCTCTGGTTCAGTATAACAATAATACTAATTTTAAAAACCAGGGTTGGAGGCAGAGGTGAGGGCTAAGAAGAAAGCAGCAGCCAATTTCTACCTTGACAAATACTGTTGTGATAATATAGTTTCTACATTCTTTGAGTTTGTCAAATTTAAAGCTGGATTCTTTTTTGATTGATTTTTTTCAGGTTCTTTGGAGATACACCTCTTGTGCCTTACCTCTTCTTGACTCAAGTCCTTTGTGTTTCGGTCACTGCTGTGGCAAGCTTGAAGTGCAGGGTTACCTGGTATCATCTCACCTCTGGCACATCATGCATCTCTTACTTTCTGTGCTGCAGATTTTCTGATGCTGCTGTGTAGGACACTTTGGGGAACCCACCTGAAACTCACACGCAAGTCTGAGGGAGTTTATCCCCAATGGATAAATGTTCTCTTTTCTGTGGACAATACTGAGGTACATTCTAGCCCAGGAGGTCATGGTGGGCTTGTGTCCCAGTTGCTCACAGTCAAACTCAATTATACACTTGCATAGGCTTTCCTCTTTAATCAGTCTTTCTCATCCATTCCCAGTCCTTGTTTTCATTTGCTTGCCAAACTTAGCTACCTATTTGCAAATCCTTCTCTCAGGCTCTGTTACTTGGGGTAAGCCATACAAAGCCACCTGATCGCCAGGGAACTCCTACCCACAGTTTCCTTGACATGAGTAAATGCATACTCCACCTGATCTCTAACTACCTCCTAGGCTTCTTGGCATCCCATGGTATACTTTCAACCTGTTTCTGCTAAAATCTTTTTGCCCCTGTTGCAGTCTTCTTGGACAGTATCTAACATTACTCCTATTTTATCTCTCTGTCTTAGCAAAAGAGTCCATTTCTGGTTCATAGAAAACTCACAAATTGTAAGTGACAAAAATCTAGACATGCAGGCTGATTCCAACACACTCGACTTTTTCGTTCTACCACTAACAGGCCTTTCATATATCAGACTTCTTAGGAGTGAGGAAGACACAAAGCCACTGTGATATCTAGGCTCAAAAGACACATATTTAGCTCTCCAAGTGGTTTCCTAAGACCCAGCCCCTGCCCCCTCATGGCTTCCATTTTGAGGAGAGGGTGAAGTTCCTAGTACACCAAGAGCTCTTTCCAAAATATTATTCTTTTCATCAAATCTTTTTTTCCTAATCTTCTCCACCCTTCTCAGGAAATAAAGTTGATTAGTCGGCTAAGAATTAAAAAGTTGGGGATCAAACACTACCTTTGCATGGATCTTACATGGATGTCTCACACTTTGATTTGGAATGTGATCTCTATTGCTTTGGGACTTTAGCTGAAAGTAGTTCCAGTTTAATATTATTACGTATCCAAAGGATAGAAACTTTATGAGTGCTCTGGGTCTCCAAAATCTGATCACCGGATACAGAATTGTTTGACTGGAATTAACTTTGTGGTATATTTTGAGTAAGTATCGAGATGGACAGTTCCTCAGGTTTAAGATGTGTCAAGGAGACGACAAAACCTTAAAAGACCTCTCTCAATTTTAGGAAACAATTGATTGGCAAAAAGATACTGAATTAGTGATGTGTGGTGGCTCTCCTACCACTCAAGTCTTTGTCTAGTTCTTTGTTGACGATTAAAAATATAATCATTCCCACATGTAAGGCTGTTTTCACAAACTTGCTGTAACTCTTTCTGTATTTGAGGGCCTCAAAAGAGGGGGAAAATGATCAAACTGATGAAGAGAGAATGGGGAAATAAATGGAGTAATTATGAGCTTGGGTAACAAATACTACTTAGGCATATACCAATTATTTCTGCAAAATTCACAATTTATGGAAAGAAATCTCAGTGTTTACATATTGATCAGCTTTTATTCATACCAGAAGAGAATACTTTGTAATAAAGATTTCTCAGTGATTTGGAGGAAAGTGTATCCCACTAAAGTGTTAGATTACTGCTTCATCTCATCATCTCTTATTTTTACTACCACAACAAAAACAGCTTATGTGAGGAAAATATCGTACTGTGTAAATCTCTTCATGAATGAATGAGCCTAAAGAGGAGAGAGTTGTCCAGGTTCTGTTTACTATCTGGCTATTTCATGTTAATGCATTGTCTGAAATGAAAGTATATTTGGGTAACTCTTGCATCAGAGCTTCTGACAAAAATTTATATGGTTTCACCACAATAAGTAGACTTCTCTTTGAATAATTATGCCCCAGGGGGTGGGGGCGGGAAGCATTTTTTTACCTTATCAATGGTTTATGGAAGATTATCTTTGGCTCGCAGAATTAGGGAAGTGGGAAATCAACTTAGAGATCACCTCATTTATTCTCTTCTTATTGTGAATGAGAAAATCGAGGCCAGAAGGATTCAATGAGACGCACTGGGCCAATGACAAAGGACCGTCTAGAAAGCAGGTCTTCTAATTGCAAGTCTAGCAACCTTTCCATTGTGTCTTTAGAATACTAACTAGTTCTTTCTACAATCCTAAAAAGGTATTACAACATTATTCTCTGAAATAGACTCATGCTGGTTAAAATACAGTGGAGTGTTCAAGTTACAAGTGAAATACAGGACTTTTTATTTCCAAAATGGAAAGGAGGTCAGCTTTCAGTTTTTATTTGATATTTGACTGAGAATTCTTTCCTTCATATTGTTAATTGCACCCAGATCATGGCAGTGACGAACCCAACCTGTGATGCTTATGAACAAGGCTTTGTCCTTTCTAGTTGTCCACGAGTATCACCACAAACTGGTGCTCGGGAATGTCCATGTAAACACCTGGGGTACTACTCTAGAAGAGAGTTCATTAATCTAACAACAGTATAACTGAAAGAGCAATCTTTCGTCCTCACACCCTAGTTTCCAATTCTGGATAAAATGAAAAAATGTATTTATTCTTATCGCTTTCCACTTAGGGTTATGTGGCTATCCTACTTAAAACTATGATTTTTACAATGTGCAGAAGAGATGTCATTTCAGTGTTTGTATGTAGCTAAGAGGGGCCAAATAGCTTTGTTGTTTGTAAAGACCCTTAAACACGAGCAAGCCTGTAGCCACGGTCTGGAAGTCAGAGAATGAATAAAGGGAAACCAATGATGTAACACACCACACAGTGAACCACTATTTCTGCTTGGACAAGAGGAAGATTACATTGTATGTGGGAGAATTTTTCCTCTTGTGTAATTTAGGTGTAGACTGCACTGTTTCTGAGAATTGCAGTTTTCTTTCAGGTGGTATATGTGTAAGGTGAGGAGGATTATTACCCTCCTGAATATTACAGAAGATGAATAAACATTGTCACCACACATGGACGAAGAGATCTTGAAGAGGGTTATTTTAAACTAAATAATTCAGAGTTTGGGGAAGTATAATTTGTGCGTTATAATATCCACCACTCTTTCTTATGAGGAGAAGAATGCATACCACCTTCCCATGATATAACCAAGCCCAGTGGAAAAGATATGAAGTATTCCAGAAAGGGGGTAAAGAATTGCAACAGAAAGACATTAGAAGGTCTCGCTCTGTCTCTGTCTCTGTCTCTGTCTCTCTTTGAGATGAAGCAAATCTAGGAATTAAGGACTACCCTCAAGAAACCCCATGAGGAGTTTTAGCTTTTGTTATTTACCCTCAGGCCAGTGGTTCTTAACCAGGAGTGATTTTGCCCTTTAAGGACACTTAGCAATGTTTGGAGGCTTTTTTTTTTTTTTTTAATTGTCACAACCTGGGGCGTGGTGCTGCTGGCATCTAGTGGGTAGAGACCAGGGATGTTTTAAGCATCCTTACAACGCTCAGGACAGTCCCTTACAACAAAGGATTGCCCAGCCCCAAATGTTAATAATGCCAAGAACGAGAAACCCTATCTTAGATTAACAATCGCCACATTATGCATCCTAATTTAAGTTCTTTTCCTTATGGTTTAATTCTCAGCCCATCTGTAGAGTGTGTTATGCACATATTGTCTTGTGTTTATAGTGCTATGGAAGATGGTCAGGAAGGGGTAGCATAGGGAAATGTGGTCCTCTTTGTATCACACTCCTTGAGGCCTATGCACTGGTAAAAGTATCACATCTAGGAGGAAAAAGTCCCCAGTTCCAAAGTCATCAGCTGCAGAGAGCTCAGCGGCCCATGGTGTTGTTTATTTCTCGGTTGTCTCTGAGCCCCCAAACTCCCCTTTTCTCTGTATTCTACTAGGAGTCTGTAAACTACATTTCCCAGACTCCCTTGCGAGTGAGATTTCTACGAGGTTTCTTCTGTTAATGAGAGGCACTGGCAGGAGATTGGGAGGATGGGGGAAGGACCTCCTGTTTCCAGCTCATGACACATTGCTCAAGCAGAGGACAGAAACTTCTCTGGTCTCTAGCTTTTTAAAACGCTCCTAGGCCAAGCCTGTGGCACTCCCTTGCGATAAGAACACCAGTTGTACCTCACCTTCCTCAGAGACCGGATTGTACTAGTCACGTGGTATCCCTTTACCTGAGGACTCGCAACATGGAGCCCTTCCTCTCAAATCCCAGCTTCTGGTGAGCACAAGTCTCCCCTTTGGTCTCCTCAACCCTAGGAATAGTAGCTGCTTTTGATAGTTACCATTCTTTTCAAGCCTTCTTTTTGCTCTTTTAATCTTCAACACCTGTGTGACCAATCACTTGTATTAAATCCCCTCTGTTTCAATATGCTGCATGGCATCTACCTTCTGAATAAATCCTGACAGATATCCCTATGGTAGGGCTGAGAGTAGTGGGCAGAAGTTGACAGAGTAGAACAGAAGCCACCATGAGGTAGCATTCTTTTTGTCCAAACACACATCTGGTAACACCGGAATGTGGGGAGGCTAACACTAACATTGCATTAATGAAACACAGCAGTGTTTGTTCCCAATCTCTGTGGCACAGTGGAGGAACTCTGAGGTTAGTTGCCCTCTTGCATGGAATGATATCTATCTTTACACTGAGATAATGGTGAGCAGGACAGTTCTCATTTTCTCAGCTCCCATCTGCTCTGGACTGGTAGCCATTCTAGCCCATGGCAAAGAAGCTTCCTAGTAAGAGGTAAAAGAAACAGAGAGCTCAGATTACTCTGGGAAGGTACACAGTGGAGACAACCTGGCCCGGCGATCACTCTGGTGGGGGCTACCACAAATACTCCCCTCTGGATCCAGGGGCTTCAGTTTCTCAGTCAGGCCACCAGGTAACAAGCAAGTTTGCAACAGACAAGGGCAACAAAGTCATGAATGGTTCTAGCCAACCAATGACTATCAGATGTTAGTAACTGTATGACACATTCCAATTTCAGAGATGTTAAAATGTGAACAAATGTTTGTCATAGAAATGATTAAATATTGAAATCCGGAAACCAGAGAGATAAATGGTAACCAAGGAGGCTAATACAAATAGAGTGGATGTAAACAGAAAGGCAAATACACAACAAGGACAAATGCCTTGAAAATGGAGACAGCTTTCCATCGCAGAATTAGAATTTGATGAAAACTCAGTCCCACAGCAAGTTCCCCATGGAAGTCTCCAGATTCAATCAAATGTCAATACCTCGTCGGCATGAGGTAAACTTATTTTTTAAACATGTTTGGACAGCATTCCTTTATGGGTTGTGTTTGGCCCACACTCCTACCATGGACAGAAGAAAAAAGAAAAATCAATGATTTATGTCCTAGAAAGTGCTTCTATTAGAGTACTCTGGTTTCCAACGATATCGTATATTCTCCTTATATTCTGTCTGATGCTGAATATGTGCGTCTACAGTTTTGAGAACTAAGAAGTCATCCCTTTTACAGGTCAGTGGTTGAGTAGCACATGATATCAGGATTTCTCTTCTGTTCAAGAGTTGGCTGTGACATTAATTGGACACAGACATAGAGCATCATGAGTTATTATGGCACCACTGGATAGAGGAAGAAGTTAGGATATGGCTCAAGATCTGCATGACAAGGCAGGATAGTTAATATGTGACCCAGCTGCAATGATGGACCTTGGAGAGTCAGGTGGGTCATTAAAGTCAGGTGTCCTTGGGTGTCAGTTGAGCGTCTCACACTTAGTTTTTGGCCCAGGTCATGATCCCAGGATTGCGGGATCAAGCCCTGCGTTGGGCTCCACACTGAGTGTGGAGCCTGCTTAAGATTCTCTCTCTCTCTCTCTCTCTCTCTCTCTCTCTCTCTCTCTCTCTCTCTTTCTCTCTCTCTCTCTCCTGCCCCTCTCCCCTGCTCATGTGCTCTCTCTCTCTCCCCCTCTCTTCCTCTCTCTCTAAAAGGCAAACAAGAAAACAAAACAAAAACTGTGTCCTGGACTTCAAAGAGCTTACCGTCTCAGATGGGAGACTGAGAAGTGAACAAATCTACTTTAAGCCATATGCTCACTGTTGGCCAGGAGTGTGCACACCAGGTTCCACGGGAGCATAGAAAAATGATATATTAAATGTTTCTGGAAAGCACGGTCAAAATTCAAAATGGATGTAATGCTTGGGTTGAGTCTTGAATGACTGTGGATTTCCCAAAAAGACAAGGTCGCGAAGGAGGGAGACTAATTTCTAAGAACAAAGCATGGCATGTGCAAAGACAGGGTAAGAGATAATGTGTGGGCATTCTGGACATTTCAGGAAGTTCAATGTGAGTCTTAAGGAATAGCAATTTTATTCTGAAGATGATAGGGTCTTAAGTAGGGAGTGATGTGATCAAATTTACATTTCAGCATAAACACTTTTAAAATTATGGACAAGGTGGAAACCCCAGTAAGAGGTTATGCAACTAATTTAAGCAAGAAAAATGAAGGCCTGCACTAAACAAGGACGGAGGAAAGTTATTAACTCAAAAATAACAGGGGTGCCTGGGTGTCTCAGTCGGTTAAGCAACCAATTCTTGATTTCGGCTCAGGTCATGATCTCATGGTTCAAGGGATCCGGCTCTGCATTGAGCTCCACACTGACAGCACGGACCCTGCTGGGGAATTTCCTGCACGGAAATCCCTGCTTGGGATTTTTCTCTCTCCCTTTCTGCCCCTGCCCCACTCATGCTTTTTCTCTCTCTCAAAATAAACATTTTTTAAAATGACAAAATATTAGAAAATGCAGGACTTGGTAACTGGCTAGAGGCAAGGCTTGGGGGAGTGGAGGGGGATTTTGTGGATGGCATGACTCGTACCTCCAATCAGAAATACAAGAGGATGGAGAAGAAATAAAATCATTGAGGTGCCTGTGGAAGACTTTCAACTAGCTGTTCTCTCTCAGCTAGAAGTATGGCTTTAGAGTGTAAGAGAAGGGCCAGGCTCTGAACATAGATTTGGGAGCAATCAGCATTCAGGTGTTAGTTGCAGCTTTGGGCATGGACGAGATTGTTTTACGATTAAAAAAAGAAGAGAAAAGGAAAAAGAGAGGCTTGTGAACGGAATGCTGGAGCATTTTGCCCTACCATTGGTGCAAAAGGAAAAAGAGAAAAATGGAAAACAGTTGGAAAAATAAAGGTCAAGGAGGCAGGGGGAGGACAGAAGAGAGGGGAGTCATAGAAACAAGATAGAAGAAAATTTTACAAAGGAAGCGGCCAACATTGCCACATATAGCAGAAAGTGAGAATGGGAGAACAAAGTGTGTTTATGTGATCTCACAATTGGGAGGCGATAGATCACCTTGGCATGGGTATTTTACTGAAGTTGTTATGGGTGAAAGTTGAGTAGGTTAAGAACAAAAAGAAAATAGGAAAAGCTAGTGCAAACTAGTTCCATGACAGTGGAAGCAACAGTTTGACAGTGAAGGAAAAGAAAAATAAAGAGTAGTGGTTATAGGTCAATGTGATATTGAGAAGAGACAGGAGAGACTTGAACGTGCTTATATGTTGAGATGATGGGAGCAAGTCAAGAGGGAGAATAATGGGCAGACAGTCTCTCCTTTGCTGTCCTGCCGGCCTCTCCCTTGCGGTATATTCAATAGACTTTTATCTCCTTTAAAAGATGAAGAAGGAGAAGGAGAAGGAGAAGGAGAAGGAGAAGGAGAAGGAGAAGGAGAAGGAGAAGGAGAAGGAGGAGAATAATGGAGGGAGAAGGAAGGGGATGGAATCAGGCACACAGGGAGGTAGCGGTTGTTTTATTCTGAGAGAAAGATGTCTTTTCTTCTGAAATAAAGGGAAGAATAAGTTTGATAAATATGTATTCAACCAATAGACTAACGGTCCAAAGGGAGAAGGTATGACATGATGGCAGGGAATCCAAATGGCTGCCAACATTCATGATTATGGTGGGAAATCTATAATTTTTTTTGAAAAAAATCTCTGACTAGGGCAGGCTTTTGAAATACTGGTTAAAAACAGTGGTTTTGGAGGGTGACAGACCAGTGAGTACAGATTCGGATACTTACTAGCTGAGTGACCTCAAATTATTTGAATCCTTTTCTAGACCTCAATTCCTTCACGTGTAAATCTGTGGTTATAATAGTATCAGTGTTACACCATTTTGTGCAGATTGAATGAAAAAAGTGTTTGTAAAGAGTCTGGCACCTCATAGGCATGCATATATAATTGGTCTCAAAAAAAAAAAAAAGTAAGATCCAAGGTAGAAATTCAGATATATGTATGGACGAGGCCAACTTGGAAACAGGAAAAAGAATCAATGGACTTTAGCAATGACCCAGGAGACCAGCTGGGATTGGCAGCAAATCGCTTCTGAGAGCCACGTGGGAGTCCATCAGTTATTGCCGGCCCTGTGGATGATAGATCTGCACTGGCACCCAAAATCTAAGCCCCAACAGACTGCCGCAGCCTCTGCGACACACTCTGCAGATTTAGATGTTCTTACTTCTGGGTAAAGATGGCCTCTTAGGCACGA
This sequence comes from Panthera pardus, assembly GCF_024362965.1. Classification (NCBI taxonomy): domain Eukaryota; kingdom Metazoa; phylum Chordata; class Mammalia; order Carnivora; family Felidae; genus Panthera; species Panthera pardus. The sequence continues at coordinate 134,202,356 of NW_026526721.1, forward strand.
GAGCCTTCCAAATTCCAATTCAAGTGTCAAAGGGAACAAAGAACTGGGGAATCTTGCGTGAGTGCTGGACCCTCCATGCGGAAAAGACGAGTAAGTTTGGCAAATGGAATCCTATTTATGAGAGAGACGACTCCTCATTTATTGAGAAAGTGAAATGGCCTTGAGGGGGAAAAAAGTGAAGATCCTGAAGGCATTTTAATAACACCCGAAAATATAGGTCTGTGGCGGGAAGACATGGCGGATCGTGGGGGCTAACAAGGAAATTTCCCTTGCAGGTCCTACAGAACCTGAGGGCTGTCACAGCTTGAGGCCAGGCACTTGTGACTCTACCCTGTGGCTAGCAGTTGGGTTATGGAGTGAGGGAGTCTCCATAAAGTCAGAAGGGTCTTTTTCAACCTATTTTGGGATAACAAAAAGAACGAGGCTAGGTCATTCCAGGTCAGGTCCCTGGGACAGCAGCTTTGCCAAACACAGAGAAAGCTATGACCTCACCTCACGTAAAGTCAGGATAAATTCCTCGTCAGGATGTTTCATCGTTGAATGGGTAAATGCCATATACCATAAGATCTAAGAGAAGATTAGAACAAAAAACCAAGTAAAGTATAATGGGATCCTAAAGAAATCTATTCCCTCTGTTTTGCAGAGAAATAACAGGCCAGATAAAATAGTCATCATTCAAGGATGAATAAACAGGCAAAATAAAACCTCATTATGAAGCATATGAAAAATTCTGTAACTTTAAGAAATGAAAATACAGCACTCAAGAGGCAGAGGAAGAGCATACTTTTGAAAAAGATTTACTACAGGAAATGGGAATAAATTTTAAACAGCATATGCTTTGTGATCTAAATAACATTCAAGGACCCCATGAAGCAGAATATGAAAAATGAGAACAAAAACATATTGAGGTGTGTAGAAAACTGGGTAAGAAGCTAGAATAGAGGGAAGGCAAGATGAAAGAAGAAAAAAATGTTGTAAAACTGAGTATGAAATATGAAAATTGAAAATACATTAGAAGCAATAAAGTACTTAATTGACTATGCTTATAATTAATCAGTAATATAAAGGACAAATTTGAAACGCTCTTCCAGAATTAAAAGAAAATGAAAATGAGATAAAAACACTGAGAAAGGAGATGATAAATTCAGAGGGCAGTGAGTAGAAATCCAACATGAAGAGAACTAGTATCCGCAAAGAGGGTGTTCGAACAAACAGAAAAAATAGCAATGATTCTAGAGTTTATAGAAAGTAACTCCGTGAATTTAAGAAGTAAATGTTCAGATTAAATGGACTCGATGAGGGCTAGACAAAGTTTCTATAAAGAGACCAATTCCTATGGAAATTTGGAATTCTAATTTTTCAAAATAAAATCCTGGAAGATATGGGGGGAAAAAAACCAAATAAAAGAAACAAATACAATAAACAAGTTAGCTACAAGGAGGAAAAAAATCAAGACCAGAAGTTAATGGCTCTTTAGAGCCCAATTCAGGGAGAAGACTAAGATCTAAGAATGCTAAATCTAGACATGTTATCATTCACATTTGAAGTTCAAAAATCTTTCTCTGATACCAAATGTCAAAAACTAAATCAATCAGGTTCTCTTCGTGGGGGAAAAAAAATCGCTTTCCAGACAAGCATGAAATGAGCTCAGTTTAAAAAAAACCTCATGTACATGGAAGATGTACTTTATTAAAAAGATTGACAGCGAGTCCTGAAATATTTTAGTGAGGAATCAAGTATAAATTGGTACAAATACACTATAGCTACAACAGAGATGGCAAACTTCAATAACCCTTGAAAAACGAGATATAGTGTGTAAGTAGTCCCTCCTTATCTGCGGGGGGATACATTCCAAGATGCCTGAATGTCTGAAACCGCAGATAGTACCAAACCCTGTATGTTTTTTTTTCCTATACATACACATCTATGATAAGTTTAATTTCTGAGTCGGGCACAGTAGGAGAGTAACAATAACTAATAATAAAATAGAATAATTATAACGATAGACTATAATGAAAGTTCTGTGTGGTCTTTCTGTCTCTCTCAAAATATCTTATTCGCTTATACTTACCTTCTTTTTGCGATGATGTGAACTGATAAAATGTCTACACGATGAAATGAAATGAGGTGAATGGAGTAGGTGTTTTGACATAGCATTAGGCTACTACTGACGTTCTGACGATTCATCAGAAAGAGGATTATCTCCTTCCAGACAATGGGTAACTGAAACCACAGGAAGTGAAACTACCGGTGAGGGAGGACTATTGCAATACCATTTAGCAAATAAGAAGTTGGGTCTAAGTTTGCAGGCAGTGGAGGAGATGTAGAAAAAGGAAGAGTGTGCTCGCATCTCTATTGTGCATAAGGGGAAAGTGGTAGACACTGATTTATTCCCCTTTGACATGTACAGAGAAATAGAGTTATTCTTAAAGGACAATCTTTAGCAAAGTTGAAAGTAGGATGGATGCTTTTATATTAGAAGAGAGAAAAGGGAAAAGAAAACATGTATGAGAGAGTCAAAGATAAATATCAAAGAAAGTAGCAAAGACACCAAAACAGTAAAATGTGTTGATTTGAGTAAGCACAGACATGTTATTTATGGCAAATATAAATTTAATATAGTAAATGGCAAAGATTAGGTCATGATCATCAAGAGTTGCCTACCAAGGGTACCTTAGAAAAACAACTCAGGAAAACTCCAAATGTAAGATTGTATTAAAATAATAAGAGGGGCGCCTGGGTGTCTCAGTTTGTTAAGTGTCCGACTTCGGCTCATGTCATGCTCCCACAGTTCATGGGTTCAAGCCCCACATCAGGCTCCGAGCTGTCAGCACGGCCTGCTTTGGATTCTGTGTCTCCTTCTCCCTCTGCCTCTTCCTTCACTCATGCTCTGTCTCTGTCTCTCTCAAAAATAAACGTTAAAAAAAATTTAGGGGCGCCTGGGTGGCACAGTCAATTAAGTGTCCAACTTCATCTCAGGTTATGATCTTGCGGTTTGTGAGTTCAAGCCCCACCTCAGTCTCTGTGCTCACAGCTTGGAGCTTGGAGCCTGTTTTGGATTCTGTGTCTCCCTCTCTCTCTGCCCCTCCCCTGCTCACTCTCTGTCTCCCAAAAATAAATAAAACATTAAAAAATTTTTTTAAATAGTAAAATAAAATAATAAGAACTATTATCTCCACCAAATAATTGGAATTACCATCATATAAGATGGAATAGATTTTTCAAGGAAAAAAATTGTTTCATAGACAATCTTTTTTTTATTGTTGGTGAGATGATCCCAAATGAAAATATATAAGAATTCAACGCTCATGTGCCAAAGAACAGAGTATGTAACAGGCATGAAGCAAACACTAGAACTAGCTAGAACTAGAAAGAGAAATTGACTAAAGTGGATGCAATAGTAAGAAAACTAAGCTTTGTTAAAGCAGGCGATAAACAAGGAAATAGTGGATCTGATAATAAAGTCAATTAAGTTGATTTAAAAATACACATAAAAACTTAATAACTTCAAACCAATGGTATTCTCTTTTTTAAATATTTGAGAAACACTTAAAATTTCGTATATACTGGGTCACAAAAAAAGCATCAGAATTTTCTAAAAAGAAGACTTATACGTGCATACTCTGGTCGAAATACAAAAAAATGGTTGAACAACAATAATTTTTAAAAAGATTTATCAAGCTTTAGATTGTGGCAAAACAAAGCAATATTCTTCTATGTAACTCTGGATCCAATAGGAGATTAAAAGTGTAATTACAAAATACTTAGAAAATCACAATTATAAGAATACTACATATTCAAACCAATGGTATTTAGTCAAAACCATAATTGGGCAAATTCACAAAACATACCTTTATTATTTTTAAATGATAAGAAAAAAACAAATGAATTGAACCATTAATTTGAGAAGCTAGGAGCAAAACAAAGCAAGCCTAAAGAAAAAAGGAGAATAAATTATTACAGATGAAGCCAGAAATTAAAATTTAGTAAACAAAAGGGAATAGAATAGATAAATAAATCTTAGAGTGGTTCTTCAGGAAAAAAGCAAGCAATAAATAGAACAAAAAGCATAAAATATACAAACCTCTATTTATCCTAATCAAGGAAAAAACAAGTGATGAGGAAAATTAAGGATAAGAAAAGAGGTGTCATCTTAGATACAAAAACATTTAAAAATCTTGATATAATGAATCATTCCCATTCATATCAAATATGAATATGAACTGTGGAAGATGCAGGAAACATTCTTAAGAAGGAATTGAAAAACAAATGTAAACATTTACCTGTTAGAGGATTTAAAGAAAAATTGTTTCAAAATTTTTCTCACTTTGTTCACTCTTTAAGCATACTAAAATATGTGGGAAAATATCCCAACTCATATATTGGCAAAACTCTAACACGAAAAACTTTCCAAACTAACACAAAAGAGAAAACAAAGTAATCTCACAAATATTTAGATTTAGATGCAAATCTAAAATGAGATACTAAATTTATCTAGATGCTTGTGAAATAATGAAAAGAAACCACTAGTAGATTTTCTTTCAAGAATGCAAAGATAATTCGATATTATAAATTCATTAATATAATTTTTCACATTGATATGTCATAGAAGAAAAATGAAGTGATTATCCCCAAGTATGCCAAAAAGTAATTTGAAAAAATGCAACATCCATTTTTAGTAAAAGCACCTGATAACTAGGACCAGAATAGAAATGAAGTCTTCTTTTTTCAAGTCGGTACAGATTATTCATCTCAATACATGATGCCTAATAATAACCCCTAGGAACATTCACTTTAAAAGGAGAAAAAAATACAAAGATATTTTTGTATTATCAATATTATTCATCACTGTTCTGCAATATCTAACCCATAAAATAAGATCAAGCAGAGGAAAAAAAAAGTTTAGTTATTGAAGAGAAAGAGGAAAAATATTATTTACTGATGTTAAGATTGTCTTTCCAGAGGTATCAAAAACAGGAAAGAAACAGTTGAAAAATGAGTATCCTCCTTAAGCTACTTTGTCTAAATGACCAGTCTCCAACCAAATATACAAAAATCAATTGGTTTTATACATACAAGTAATAATTAATTAGAAGATTTCATTTAAACATCCCACTCATAATAAAATGAATAAATTAGCTAGGAATATATTTAATAGGAAATGTTTAAGACTTACAGGAAGAAAACTACCAAGTTTATTACAAAGGTAAAAGAAGACTTGAATAAATGGGAAGAAACACTGTATTTTGCTCTAGTTTGTGTACTGGGAACTTGTAAAGCTGTCAATTTTGAATGGGGCTCAGAGCAACATAATCTAGTTCCACTCATGGATGTAGATGCAAAAATTCTAAGCAGAACAGTATCAGATGAAGTCTAGCAGCATATTAAAAGAGTAACACTCTTCCAGAACAAATAAGGTTTATTCAAAGAATATAAAGATTGATCAATTTTAGGACAGAAAATTTGTCTATCTTGTTGTCATTTAGATTCCTGGCATTCATCATAGTTCTTGGCATATAATAGGTGCTCAATAAATACGTTTTGATTGAGTGAACATTAAGTAATTTTTTAATTTTGTTACATTAACAAAGGAGAAAATCCACATAATATCTTAATAGATGCCACCCAAATCTTGATGAAATTAAATCCCCACTTTTCGTCCAACTCTGAGATAGAGTGAGCCGTTTTATCTTGGTAAAGTTTTCTACCAGAAACACACAGCAAGTGTTATACTTGGTAATGAAAGTCTAGATTCAGGAGCAAGAAAACTGTGCTTACTCTCACACTGATATGTCAAAACCTTACTGGAAGTCATAGTTAATGAATCAATAAAGAGAAAATTAAAAAAAAACACCTACGAATTTGGGCAAGCAAAGAGACAAAACGGTCATTATCTGCATATAACGCAGGTACCATCTTCTGTGCAGAAACTAAAAGAGGGTTAAGTGAGAACTGATAAGGGATTGATTCCAAGATCAACATACAGTCATCTGTGTCTTTTTCATGTCCCAGCAATAACCAAATAAAACTTTAATAATCGTCCCTATCACAATTGTAACAAATAATTAACTCTTTTTCTCAAAAAAAATTTTTTTTAATGTTTGTTTATTTTTGAGAGAGACAGAGCACAAGCAGGGAAAGGACACAGAGAGGGAGACACAGAATCCAGAGCAAGATCCAGGCTCTGAGCTGTTATCGCAGAGCCTGACTTGGGGCTCGAATTCATGAACTGTGAGATTGTGACCTGAGCCAAAGTCGGTTGCTCAATGGACTGAGCCACCCAGGTGCACCAGAAAACAATTACATTCTTAGTAGTAAAACTGAGAGAAATATGCTAAGACCTAGATGAAAAAATATTTTAAAACTTATGGAAAACCTTAATAAATGAAAAGAAAACCATGTTCCTGGATAACCTTAATAAATGAAAAGATATCTTCACAATCTTCCTGGATTGTGAAGATATCGCTTCTCTATAATTTCTCTATAAATTCAGTTAAGGCTTATTCAAAAATCCCATATGAATTTTTCTTGAAAGGAACTCAACAAGCCACTTCTAAACTTGGGAAGAAAAAATAAAAGCCAAGATATTTTTAAAAAGAGGGACAATCGGGGCACCTGGGTGGCTCAGTCAGTTAAGCGTGCAACTTTGGCTCAGGGCATGATCTCACAGTTCGTGAATTCGAACCCCACATCAGGCTCTGTGCTGACAGCTCAGAGCCTGGAGCCTGCTTTGAATTCTATGTTTCCCTCTCTCTCTGCCTCTCCCCTGCTCGTGCTCTGTCTCTCTCTCTTTCTCAAAAATAAATAAACATTAAAAAAAAAGAGGGACAATGAGGAGCGTTGTCAGGAGCCCAATCAATCAATAGATCAAAAAAGAAAGGAAATCTATGTGCCCACCTCACCCCATTCACTAAGAGAACATTCCATATGCATTAAAAAATTGTCAAGTTTTTTAAACATTTAAAAATATAGAGGACAAAGATAATATTTTTATAACTTTGGCATGGAGGCCTTCGTAAGTAAGATATAAAATCCAAAAGACATGAAGTAACAGATGGACAGATTTGCCCACATCAAAATCAGCATTTTTTTGTCTGACAAAAAACAATATGAAGCTCTAAAGCAAGTTTAGACTCAAACTGTTTTCTCGCACCATATTTAATAGAGGATTCGTAATCTGACAAAAACGGGAGCACCTTTAAATAGTAAAGGAAAAGAAGCAACCAATTTTTAAAAGGGGCAAAGGATAAGAGTAAAGAATTTACTGAAAAATAATTATAATCAGCCCTAAAGATGTTTAACTTCATTATTAACTGGGGGCATGTGAATTAAAATGAGAGTTTTGCTCCTAGAACATTGACTCAAGTTGTCGGTGAGGATTAGGGAACAGATGCTTTCACTTGATGTGTTGCTGGTGGGGGCATAAATCAGTGAAGGCAGTTTAGCAGTATCAGAATTAAACATGAGATTCCCCCCAATTATACCTTTGGGCTTTCCATTAAAAGAAAATATATGCATACACTTATATATTGTTAATAAGAGCCAAACAGTAGAAACATCATAGGTATCGGACAACATGAATCATCTCTAGTATTGTATAATGTATGCGGGCAGAAGAAAGGAATACTATGTGGGCAGAAAAAAGGAATTATATTGACCTGTACATATGGACATATAAAGCAAGACATTGTTACATAAACATAAGCGCCATGAGCTTCAGGACTTTATTTTGTTCACCCTGTATCCTTATCACTTTAAACGATGCTTGGAATGTGGAAGGTTATCCGTTAAAAATCTCCTGAGTAAATAAGTGTGAAAAAAAAAGCAAATGCGTGAACATTTTACGTACAGTGGTCCTATTGATGTTTAAAATTGAATATGTACTTATGTTTAAAAATATAGAAACGGGGCTTGAAATGAAGCAGCAAACTTATCTCTAGTGCTGGTTTGTAGGAATAGAGTACAGAAGTTGTTGGTGAAGGTGGGTATCTCATTTACCCTTTGCTGTGTAACGAACTGCTCAAATTCAAGGACACGAAACAACCACCATTTTATTATTTTCTCTGATTCTGTGGATCATGAATTTAGACAGAGGACAACAGAGATAGCTTGTGTCTGAGCTAAGGTAGCTGAATCCTCAGCTGGGCAGACTCAGAGGGCTGAGGAGATTTCCAAAGGCTGGGGTTGGATCGTCTGGAGACTTCTTACTCATATATGGTTGCCCAGGTTAGGATGGCTCCAAGCCTGTTCAGCTGGGACTGTCAGCTGGACCAGCCACATGTGACTTGGCCATGTGGTTAGATAGGGCTTCTTTGTCGCATGGTGCCTTCGGGGTAGTTGGAGGCATTATGGTGGCTTACAGCTCCAAGAGCAACTGTTCCAACGAACAAAGTAGAAGGTGTACGACCCATTATGACTTAACCTTGGCAGGAACACAGCATTGCTTCCACTGTACTCTATTGGTTGAAGACTTCACAAGCCCACACAATTTCAAGGGGAGGGGAGATAGACCCCACCTCTCAGTGGGAGGAATGGTAAAGAAATTGCGACTGCCCTTTAAAACCACCAGAGAAGAGAAATGCTTATTTCTTATTAATCTTTTTTAAAAATTCAGTCTTTTGAATTTGAGGATTATTCATGGCAGGAGAAGAGTAGTTAAAAACACAGACTCAGGAACCAGAAGACCCTAGTTCAAATCCTGGTTTTTCCATTTAATAGCTGATTGACCTTGGGCAAACATTTAGCCTCTCTGTGCCTATGTTATTTTACATGTAAAATTAGAGGTAATAACATCTACCTCACAAGACTATGGTGAAGATTTCATGCATTAAAATATTTAAAAGTCCATAGAACAAAGTCTGGCATATAAGTATTCGTTGTAACTCTTGCTTATATATAAAAATGAAAAAAAAAAGAGAGCATGCATAAGAATTGGTCTTTTAAAAATAATAATAATAGGAGATAAGGCTTCGTTTTACTTGAACCCTTAACCCTCAGGTGAACTTAAAATCTTTTATTTTAGTTGCATAAGAAATCACTCGAAAACTAGTCTGAGTTTCCTCACAACATGGCCACCTTACACTTCTTATACAAGAAGTCGGTGGTCCAAAGATGACTGTCTCAAATGAATGAGGCGAATGCTGAATGCCTTCTCCTATGCCCTAACCTCTGAGGCCAACAGAGGCCCTTCTGCCATACACTATTGGTCCACAACTCCCTGAGCTTAGTTCAGATTCAAGGAGAACACTTATAGATCACCTGTTCGAGACGAATACTTACAGGGGCACCTGGGTGGTTCAGTCGGTTAAGTGTCGGTCTTCCACTCGGGTCATGATTTTGCATTTCTTCAGTTCAAGCCCCGCATTGGGCTCTGTGCTGACAGCTCAGAGCCTGGAGCCTGCTTCAGATTCTCTCTCCCTCTCTCTCTGCCCCTCCCCCACTTGTGTTTTCTCTCTCTCTCTCTCTCAAAAATAAATAAATGAACTTTAAAAAAAGAATACTTAACACATCACCTCTCATTAGGAGGAATGGCAAAAAGTGTGAAAATGTGTTTTAAAATCTCTGTACTCTCTCAGGATGGCATATTGGAATAGAAACAGGTTATTTATTCACTTGCTGTTTATGTTTGTTCTCTTTAATAAATTAACACATGTGAGATGCTTGGGATGTACCATATCGAATGTTGAGTGAGTTAACTTCATTGCTTTAGCTAGAAATAAAGGATTCATTTATTAACAAAGGACTTGTTTATTAATAAAGGATTTTTTAGAATAATCATAGCGTTACCCTTTTCTATGGACATAATGGATAAATCTTGGGATGCTGTGCTATAGGTCAGGAAATTTCAAATAATCAACGGTAGGTAAATTTGTATGATGTATGAATATAGAGTGGTAATAAAATTCCTTGGTGTCCTTCACCTTCTTAGGAATTATAAAAAATGCATCTTTGCCCAAAGAATTTTCCATACTGTATATTCCCCACTGGGTAAATGTCTAGTTTCCTACTTTTTAGGGTGGTCTAGTTTCAAGCAAATAAAAATCTCTGCCAGATTTGAATATACACTTCCCCTTTCTCTTTCCAGTCACCTTGGCATTGTAGCACACTTCTAGAAAACTTAAGACTCCTATAGAAACCCTTCTCGGGATTCACCATACAGTTAGTTCTCTTTTCTCAAGCCTAGATGGTGAGCAAGGGCTCATAAAATGCATATCATATCCTTATATTATGTTTAAACATTTTTATTTCTCCAGAGAATTTAAAATACACAAACATGTGACTCTGTGAGGAAATGATCCAAAAAAGATTATAAATACAGCCATAAATGTCAAAGTTCCTAAAACATTTCACTAGCTCTATCTTCAGAAGAAAGTGTTTACACAGAGAGCACACGCCGGCATGTTTTATTATTGTTATGGTGGGCATTAAATGTTACAAATGCAATCTGTTTGACATACACATAAACGATGGTCTCCACAAACCTTTAAGAATCACCTCTAACACTGTGGAGCCCGTGAGCAGGAACAATTCAGTAAAGCACGGGCAACAGGCTCTCCAGAGCAAGCAAGACATTGCCATCACTAGGAGACAATTAGGAATTCCTCTTCAGCTTTTATCTTAGTAAATGCTGAATTTCAAACCTTATATGTTTCACTTGTAGAATTTCTGGTATTATATAGTAAGTGCTTAATCATCACTTGCTTTTCTGTTGGACACATTCAAGATAATCAAGATTTTTTTCCCTTTTCTTAAAAAAAAAGAGGGACAGAAGAAGGAAGGAAGGAGCGGGGAGGGGAGGGGAAGACAGAGTAAGAAGGGAGGGAGGAAAGCAGAGAAAGGAAAGGAAGGAAAGCAGGTGGAACAAAGAAGCAGATGCTTTCCAGTCCAGATTGGTGGGAGGTAGCTAGAGGGTCTCTTTCCTTGTGGGTTTCTCTTGCTCTTCAGTGGGTCAGCAGTAGGCTTTATCCGTTTTATCCATCCGGCCTATGCTACTTTCTTTCGAAAGGGAACTGCCCCACTCAGCTCCTACTGCCTTCCTGTTTTGTACAACGAGAATCCCTCCCCTAACCTATACCCCAACATCTCTAGAGCTGTGCTGTCCCATAGAAATAGATATATAATCTATTTTATTTTATTTTATTTTATTTTATTTTATTTTATTTTATTTTATTTTTTTGAGAGAGAGAGTGCTAGCAAGGGAGGGGCAGAGAGAGAGAGAGAGGGAGAGAGAGAATCCCAAGCAGGCTCCTCACTGTCGTCGAAAAGCCCAACACAGGGCTTAGTCTCATGGTTCCTGAGATCATGACCTGAACCAAAATCAAGAGTTGGACACTTAACTGTCTGCACCACCATGGCGCTCAAGCCATGTATATAATTTTAAGTTTTCTAGTAGCCACATTATGAAAAGTTAGAAGAAATAGGTGAAATTAATTTCAATGATATATTTTATTTAAAACAATATGTCCAAAATATTATTATATCAATAATAGATATTTCAATATATATTTCATCAACATAAAATTTTTTTACATTCTTTTTTTTTTAACACTGACTTTTTGAAACCCAATGTGTATTTTGCACTTAGAGCACATCCCAGTTAGAACCAGCCGCATTTCCATTATATCCGGTCCTCCATATTGCCCCCTAGTCATCCTTAAAATAAATCTCTCTTCACTTGAACCCGCTCAAGTTGGGCTCTGCTTCTCAAAACCAAGCAAAGCTGAATACAACGGTAAGTAGAGGGTTTGGTCACAGTGTCTTATTTACTTATTCCCGTCTTATAAAGAATTATTGGTGTAGCACCAGACTCCTTTTATTCAGCTATGTGCCGCTGGAGGTGTTTGGGATTATTTGTGCTTCATGGGATGATAGGGCTTAACTTTGCTTTTTATTTTTCCCATCATGTACCTCTTTCAATTTGATGTTACGTTTTGTTTGCAAAAATACTGGTACAATGCAATTTTTCATCAGGCAATTCAGAGAGTTCCTCTTAACAATGCCCTTTGAGACTATTATGAAAGTTGTTAACATTAAATGGCCCTAGCGAGGTGCTGTCTTTGATACTGTATAATTTCATTAACTGAAATCCAAGTAAAGATCAAATTTTCCAATTCATCTAAGCCATTTATTAGCCCTAGCTTTCTTGGTGATTAACTTTGATGACAATAGCATCTCACACAATGTTCAAACATAAAACTCGGTTTCTTACATTATTATGGGGTTATCTTTTGGTAAACATTTTACTCGGAAGCAATGTAAAGCAACCACGAATTTATGAGTTAATGATCCAAGCCTCAGTTTACCTATTAATTAAAAGGAAGTTGGTTTTTTTTTTGTTGTTTGTTTTTTTAGAGAGAGACAGAGAGACAGAGAGAGAGAGAGAGAGAGAGAGAGAGTGTGTGTGTGTGCATGTACTAGTGGGTTGGGGGAGAAAGGGGGTTCATGACCTGAGCCAAAATCCAGAGTCCAATGCTTAACCTAATAAGCCACCCAGGTGCCCCTGAAAGGAAGTTTTTTTACTGTAAGATGTACTGGGAACAACAGATCTCAGTGATGCTTATGCGTGGTGCATGAATGTGCTAGGATACGAATATTGTAATTGCTTTATAGAGTATTCATATGGGGCACCTGAGTGGCTCAGTCAGTTAAGCATCCAACTTCGGCTCAGGTCATGATCTTGTGGTTCATGAATTCAAGCCCCACATCGGGCTCTCTGCTGTGGGTGGAGCCTGCTTTGGATTCTCTGTCTGCCTCTCTCTCTGCCACTGCCCCACTCATTCTCTCTCTCTCTCTCAAAAGTAAAGAGACATTAAAAATTTTTTAATAAAAAAATAAAAGTATTCTAATGCCATTCATAACATTGAAGAGTAAAATAATTGCTTGGGAAGAATGAACACTTTGGTTATTTGTAAAATGTATTTTAATTGTAATTATTTCCTCACCTCTGACCTTTTATGTTCAGCAAGGTTGGAACTAGGACCTTTGGTGCACAATTTAAGGGATGCCCCGACACTCAGTAATCAAGATAAAAATATTTTAATGCAAAATTTTAAAAAATAAAAATTAATGCCAAAAACGTGTGATGAAAAGTCAGAATTTTAGATAAAGACAGGCTCAGAGATTGCACTGAGTAGAGAAACCTGCTCCCAGACCACTAGAGGATTTTGCTATCAAACCACATTATTGTAATTTGCATAAAATTTCAGAGGCTTCCACCATACATAGAGCTCAATCAATTTTAAGCTCTTAAGCAATCTAATATCTTTTCTTACCTACTGTTGTTCTCCTCTCAATTTTCACACTTTGGGGTTCTCCCCAAATATTATATTAGGAAATTCAAATGTATTTCGCTCTTCAGATCAAAATTAAAGAAGTTCTCTGTTGGTGCTGCATGATTCTAAATAACTGTGAAACCTACTTTTAGGCAGAGTATAAATAACATGGTTGAGAATAGAAATCTATGAATAGTGCTTTGAGTGAAAGATCGGTGTAGCCAATTTCACTCCATTGAGGTAACACTAGACAAGATGAGCTTGTTTTATTTCATACAAAGGAATGACCAAATTAAGCCCAAGAAAATGTGAGATTTTCAATCATGACTTCTTTTTTCCAGTTTGAATTTTTACTCTTCTGTGCTGCTAGAAATAGAATTCTCAAGAGCCACCCTTTCTTTCATGGGTTATGGAAATACCAGTCTGTTCTAGACTTTATCATTGGCCTCCTGATGCCTTGGGGCTTTCATCACTGTTTTCATGTTAAGGGCAAATGGGAAGAAGCAAGTAGTAAGGCTGGTAGTCTAGGGTCTAAAAGCTACGTCAGGAGCACTTGTGTGGCTCAGTCGGCTAAGCGTCCAACTATTGATTTTGGCTCAGGTCGTGATCTCCCAGCTTGGCTCCTGAGTTCGAGCCCTGAGTTGGGCTCTGTGCTGATAGCACAGAGTCTGCTCGGGATTCTCTCTCTCTCTCTCTCTCTCTCTCTCTCTCTCTCTCTCTCTCTCAAAATAAATAATAAACACTTTTTAAAGCAGATTCTGGAAAGGGCCCTGAAAATTCTGTATTTCTGACAAGTTCCCAGGGGATGTCAAAGTTGCCATTTCACGCACCAGACTTTGAGTAACAAGGATCTATGCTAATTGTGAATTTCTATTGTTTTTGAGACTGAGTGATTAAGAAATTACTGTACTTGGGAAAATAAATTCAGTTGCCTCTCTAGAATATAAGGTAGAAATTCTGTCCTGTTTGTTCTTATATCCATAGTGCTTAGAACATTATAGGGCATATTGAAGGTACTCAAATGTTGGTTGTGTCAAATGAGTGAATCAATGAAATTTGGGGTTAATTTTAGAACAGGGTTCTTAAGGTTTTTTGGTGCCATGTTTCCTATCCCTTTGGCAATCTGGTAAGGACTATGGACCCCTTCTCAGGTTAATATTTTTATTAAAAATTTTTTTAAACGTTTATTTATTTTTGAGACAGAGAGAGACAGAGCATGAACGGGGGAGGGTCAGAGAGAGAGAGGGAGACACAGAATCGGAAACAGGCTCCAGGCTCTGAGCTGTCAGCGCAGAGCCCGACACGGGGCTTGAACTCACGAACCGCAAGATCATGACCTGAGCCGAAGTCTGATGCTTAACCGACTGAGCCACCCAGGTGCCCCTCAGGTTAATATTTTTAAATGCATAAAATAAAATGCATACAAATTACAAAGGAAACTAATTATATGGAATTATAGTTATCAAAATATATAAAAGTCATATGTGTGATGTAATAATATGTACTTTTAAAAGACAAAATCTAGCAGTAGATCTAATAATTACTATAATTTTGAAGAAGTGATGAGTATAAACAATGTTTTTAGATATCTGCAACAACTGTAATTTGATAGGAAAATATCTGTGACTTTGGGGTGTATGAAAAGACAGGTATTGCTAATATTACTGTAGGTTATTGCCTACATACATGATTTGAAGATATGCTCAATTCAATTGGAGGTAAGTAAAAATAATGTAATCGTTTGCACATTCAAGTTCACAGACATTCTGAATTCTATTCATGAACCTGTGAGGGTCTGTGAAACCCAGTTTAAGAATCTGTTTTCAGATAGTTCACAGGTTTATCTATTGACCTTTTCCAATGTTGGCTAAAAATTGCTTCATGAAGAGAAAAAATAAACTGTGATACTTACGATTATTTCATTTTATCCAACAAAGTGTCTAGTGCCGGGCGTATTATTTCATTTTCTTAACACAGTAGTTCAACTTGCAGAAATCTGAAATAGCTTTTCCCAGTGATAATTTTGCTCCCTTTCATTCATGTCTACAGCAGTGACAAAAATATAATGGATACCTACATTCACTGAATAAACAACTCACAAATGCAACTTTGTAAAGTGCATTCCCATGAAACAGATCCATAAACCTGGTAAGCACACCAAGACCCTGTCAGGAATGTTTGAACTAAATCTTAATTTGTTATTCACGAACACTTCACATGGCCTTCTAAATGAATTATTTGCTGCCTCATTGACAAGAAATGTAACAGACTACACATTCGAGAGACAGAACAGGACTTGTGGGATTGTTTTATTGAACAATTTCACAGGTGTTAACAATAGAGGTGGGCTGAAAAGTTGCAATCGAAAGAAGGTAACTCTGAGCCTGGAGTTATTCAAACACCTGTTGGCAAGTTGTCCTCTTTCTCTACCTCCCTTCTTTTGTAATAATTTTTTAGGGCCACCTTGCTGGTCTTTTCCTTCGGAAGTCAGACAATGAAGAGAGGGGAGAGAAGGAAGAGAGAAAAGACAGAAGGAGGGACAGAACGAATCTAGCACAGTGCTGATGACAGCCTAACTCCTAGAGCAGGGGTCTGCATCCAGAGCTGGATACAGGAGCACATGGGTGCTGTTTGACTCCTACGCCACACATAAAAATTGAATTCGAATGGTCTTACACAGTAACGCGCAGGTAAATGGTTAATAACCAGCTCTCTGCGGGTGGGGGAGGGACGGAGGCCCTGATGAGTAGTGTTTGCCATCTCTGAGGGATAAATGGTTGATTTCAAGCTACCAAGGCGAGGACACTGAAAGGGGATTTAGCAAGAGATGTACGTGTACCACCATACATCTGTCTGGGGTCCCTGCGGCCAGCCAGCTCCAGTACAGCCCTTCCAGCAGGGCATGCCCTCTCTTGGGCTCCCATCGTTTCATGGTGTCTTCACCTTGCTCACCTTCCCTTTTCCCACCTCCTCGGTCCCACCGGGCCCTGGAATCCATGACTTCTGACGGGAGCTTTTCCGGGCTCCTGACATTGGCCGGAAAGCCAGAGTGAGAAATGTGCTGGCTATTTTGAGGTGTGATCAGAGACTTGTGTTCATTGTGAAGCAAGCAGGGAATTTGGCAGAAAACAACCAGGAAGGAGCCTGGATGCAGCTGCTCTAGGAAGTGTGACTTGGGTGTCAGTTGATTGGCGGCTACCTGTCTCTGTTGTTCCATCTGTCAGAAACAGCTGGGAGGTCACAACTAAATGAAACATGGAAAATAATTTGAAAAAGTCACGGGGCCACACAGAAAAAAAAAAAAGTAGTACTATTATTTCTTTCCCTTCAGCTTCCCCTCTCTACTAAATGAGAGATTCTGCAAGGATTGGATACTATTTCTGTCTTTTCACACTTTTTCTCTTGCTAATTTTCAGTGGGCTTCGGAGATCTGATATAAACGTGCAGGCAATGTGGAAACTGATCAAGAGGCAGAGATTTCTATTAAAAATGATATGCATCTCTTTTACCACCCATTTTAATGTTGCGATTTTGGTGATGATCCATTTGCTGAAAAGGAAATAAAGACTTCAAGAACACGTTACTTACAAAATCATATCATGTGTCTTTTGGCCTCACATTTAAATCGGAATATAAAACCTAGATCTACTGGTGGTAATGCTCAGAACAGAAGTAAAAGATTTTATTCAGAGTTCCAAAACCAGTAGATCATGATCCATCAGGAGATTGCAAAGCCCTATTGAGTTCCAAGCCAGTTCCCAAAGAACACCCCCACTTCCCTCTCTGTTCGTGCCCAATATACACTTCCCTCCCCTTTATCAGAGGTGCTCTGCTGAGGAGGGAATAATGAAGCCAGCTGCTGTGCTTTTCTACAGCCGGGGAGAGTAACAGAGTGCTCCTAGCGGAAATTTGGGGACCCTCGCTTCATTCCATGGCTGTCTCTAACTTCTTCACTGGGTCTTCATTCTACCTTCAATAGTCACCCCTTGCCCTCCCTGCCACCGGAGGGATGACAGGAGTAAAGTAGCAAGCAGCGGGATTTGAATATTCATTGAAAGAGCACGTTTGCGGTACCTCAGGAAGATAAACAGTAAACCAGGTTTAAATACAGGAGCACCTCTAATCCGTGGGGGGAAATGTTCCAAGACCCCCAGTGGATGCCTGAGACCGTGGATAGTACCAAACGCTAGATATACTCTGTTTTTTCCTTTACATGCATACCCATACTAAAGTGTAATTTAGAAATCAAACTCAGCAAGAGATTGACAACAAAAACTAATAATAACATGAAATAATTACAATGTACATAACAAAAGTTAGATGAATGTGGTCTCTCTCTTTCTCTCTCTCTGTCTCAAAATATCTTACTGTATTGTACTCACCCGTCTTGTGATGATGTGAGATGATAAGATGCCTGCATGATGAGGTAACGTGAGGGGAATGATGTAGGCTTTGTGACGTCAGAAGAGGACGTCAATCCACAGTTGACCGTGGGTAACTGAAATCGTGGAAAGCAAACCCATGGATGGGGGAACTACTGCAATGATAATAAGAATTCTAGAAGCTGTCTCCTACTACTTTGTGGCAGGTACATTATTTCATTTAATTCTTCCCTCAGATGTCCATGGCCTGCCTGTGGTCAAAAGGACACGTCAGACTGAAGAGGAAGGAAAGACACACTCATGAGCACTTGAATTAAAGAGCTACAGTGCTAACTGTAGTTACTGTCTTACTCTTTCCAGACATGGAACTAACTTCCATGCCTTGGATGCCCAGCCTGGCTAATTTCTACTCATCTTGTAAGACTCATCACAGACACTATATCTTTCAGGAAACTTCCCTGTTAGCTTCCCCACTGGCCTTCCTATAGGTGGACTCCTCTGATCATTGCACTTGCCACGATATACTGTCTGTCTGTCCAACTGGACCATATGCGTCTTGAGAAAAGAGCATGCAACTTGTTCTTGTCTGTGCCCCCAATCCTTTTTTTTTTTTTTTTTTGCCTTGTAAACAGTAAGCACTCAAAAGTGTTTTGTGAATGAATGAATGCTGAAGTGATAGTAATAATAAATGAAAAGAAACTGCACGGAGGTTATAGCAGAGAGGAGTTTTGAGCAGAATTTCAAAAAAGGGAGTGTTGAGGGTAAGCAGATATGTTTCCACAAGGAAATAAGAAGTAAACAAGATAGATGTAGAGGGAAGTTTATCATTTTGTTTAGCTAACATCTGAACTTCAGACAAACAGGAAATGAGGGAGGGCAACGGGTGGCAGTTAGTTTGAAGCCACTATGCAGAAGAATTTGGCCATGACAAGGACCCATCGATGCTACAGCGAGTGTGGATACGCCGTGCATCTTGAATGCTCAAATGCATGCAAGGTTGTCTTGCAAAGTCAAAACCCCCAAGAGCATTATAGGCACACTGGAAAGGAACGGAGAAAACCCTGGCTTTGTTCAGGGCTGCCTCGTTGGGCTGTACTTTTGACTGCAAAAATGAATGTGCTCTGGAAGTCCACATTTCCCCTTTCAGCCCCTGGAAAATAAAATTCAGCGGCACATATGTATCTTCACTGAATTATTAATGGCACCAGAAAATGTTCCCATTTTCAGTTTTTGTGATTAAACTTCATCTTTCATGAAAATCATATGTAGTTTCTTCATCAGCTGGTAGGCGGAACAGTTTGATACCTGAGAAAATCCCTATGTCTTAGATTCTTTGTTCTCTCATTAAACACTTTTGAGAAGGATTACTCCATTTTCTCCTATGTGTGTGCGCGCACACACACACACACACACACACGCACACATGCGTGCCCGCCCTCATGTCATTAATGGTGGATGTTTATCTTCTACAGTGAGCCTGCCATGTATTTTTTAAATTTGTCACTTCATAGCTGTTGTTGCCAGGTTGATGAAGACACAGAATCATTTCTGGCATTGGGAACAGTTTACCAAAAACCTGTGCTGCTCCTTCAACCCTCTTCTCCCACTCTTTAAGAACGCCTGCCCCTTTCTAATTTATTATCTTAAGAAACTTGCTATTTTTCCCCCAAGGGGAGGGACAAAAACTCACGCTTCAAGATGTTACTTTGTTTACTCCAGTTAATTATTTAAGAGGATTCTTTAAGCCCTCACTACTCAACCTTTACAATTCCACACAGAAACAAAGATAATTTAGAAGGCTGAGAATCTTTATGCAAATCGAGATTTTCTGAGCTGGAAAGGGCACATCGCAGCCTCAGCCTGGTGAGGGTTGGACACCAGGGCACAATGGTGTTTGGTAGCTCATGATGAGGGGGATTTGGGCCTCAAACGTGGAGCCATTTGTTGAACATGTAAGCAAATATTAATAATACAGCATTAATTTATTGCCTCTGCAGATTATTTCTAATACAGACTTGCTGACTTGTACATGTATAATACATAAACACATCCATAAAAGTTTAATGCCTGCAGAGTAGTACATTCACCCACAACACTGCCTGTTGACACGTTTTCACTCTTCTTAACACTGCTTCCGGGAGGAGTCAGCACAATGTCAAGGTGGCAGACTTAAGACTGACACCAGAGGAAGGGTCAGCAAATTAACTTTTCAAAACTTTGGGGTCAATGAAACACTTAGCAAAGAGTGCGGTGACCACGAATGTGGCTTCAATTTATTTTGGAAGCTGGATCTTGAATTACCAACAGAAGCAGAGGAACCCGTCTACATCCCAAGGGCAAGTTGCACAGAGTTCAAAAAGCTACTAGGAAGGGTGTCCTCGATGTTTTGGCTGAAGACATTTTGCACCATTTGATAGAGTCTCATCAATCTTAAAACACTTCAGCCCAGGCATTCCTTTCAAAATTAACACTTAGAAAGAAAGAATAGAAGAGAGGAATAGTGATAATTTGTTGCAAGACCTGAGTCCTAAAGTTTTGGGCACACATGACTCCTTTCCTCTCTCTCTGTCAGGGCAGCTGAGGCAACAGGCCTCCCTTACTGGGAACTCAGATTTCCAAGTGTAAGTCCTCCAACCCTTATAGGAAAGATAGGACACAACAGAAAAGCATTGCAAACCATTTCTTCTTCACCCTTTACCGATTGGAAACTAGGCTCACCCATAGCTTGGATTGTTTCTGAAGGCATTCGAATATACATTCTGCTTTTTCAGCTTCTGCGTGTCTGGCACAGAAATGGAAATTGGGACCAGCCGGCTCCATCCGTCGTCCACCCCCAAACAGTGTCTGACATTTCTGTTCCTCTCTGGATAGTGGATGTTCAGTCATTTTGCAGCACTCAGCTCGAGTCGAATAACAACTCCATTATGGCCCTGTGGCCTTTTTCATAACATTTATTTTCAGGTCTGCCATGTGTTGGGCATCCATAACAGCCGGGCTGACTATCACTCTGTGGCTCCAAAGGCGTCGACAGTGAGAGTGGATCTGGACTCCTGCAAAGTGTGATGGAATTGGCTGAATTTCATGTGACGAGCTCAGATTATGGTCCTTTGTCCAGAGCAGGCACGAAAGGAACAGAAAGGCTGGATACGGGGCCTGCTTCCCAAGAACATAAAGGACCATTTATGGTGACGCTTTTAGATTAAAGCTCAACTTTTTTCTCAATCCTAAAGCTCTGTTAATTCGGGAGGCAGGTTGCTTTACTGGGAATTTTCTTGCGATTAGCATTTGTGAAGGAAGTTATTGCTCAAGTGAAGCTGGTTCCAGCTTGTGGCTGAAACTAACATTTGGATAGCACCTTAGCAGTTTATCTCTTTGAATCAGTTATAACCACATTCCCCTAGAATCAGGGCCTGGTATCTCTTCATGGAGATTGCAGAATCACCTGCTTAGAGGGAGGTATGCATATATTACCTGCATCTATCAGTGATTGGCAAAGTAATAGATTTTGCTTCTTCCCTTTTTGCTTTGTACTGTTTCCTTAATCACTGAACTTATAAAAAGCTTTTATCATATTGAAAGGCTATGTGAAAAACCCAAAAACATTGGCCTTGGCAAAAAAATTATTATAATTTGTCACAGTCCGAAACTACTTGTTTCAGTAGTTGAATAGCTAACAAAGAGAGCAGCCATCTTTAAATAAGCATGCTGTTAGATTGAGTCTATTGAGAGCAGTTGTCAGTCAGTATACCAACTTGCTGATCACTGATGGAGAGCTGATGTCCAGAAAGCTGTTGCATGATTTAAACTCACAGAAATACTTTGAGTTGGGCAGTTCTCCAGGATAACCAATCACCTACATGACATCTCCATTTGGATGTCTAATAGGTCTCTCAAACGAGTCATGTCCACAGAGAATTCTTGATTTCCCCTAGCCCTCCAAAACTTATCCAGTCTTAGGCTTCTCCATATTTTCAATGGCACCATTTGGGTTGAGATGCTTAGGTTAAAAACTTGGGTATCATCCTTGATTCTCTTTTTATCACATACCCTATTAAAGAGAAAAGCGTACGGTAATATCACCTCTCCCTTCAAAACTTCTCAACATATGGATTTATTTTGAGGAGTTTGTTCATGCAGTTGTAGGGGTTGGCAAGTTTGAAATCTGTAGGGCAGGGCAGCAGGCTGTAAAGTGAGGCAGGATTTCTGTCACAGTCTTGAGGATGAATTTCTTTTTCTCAGGGTAACCTGAGTATTCGCTCTTAAAGGCTTTCAGATGATTGAATGAATCCCACCTGCATTATCAAATTTAATCTCCTTTACTTAAAAGCAACAGGTTTTGAGGGTTAAAATTTAAAATACAAAATATCAATCTTCATATCAACATCTAGGCTGGTATTTGACCGAACAACTGGGCAACCATAGCGTTTAACCATCACGGCACCCATCACTTTGTGGCATCATACAGACAGTGATCTACTTGTTTATAATAAATGCTCTTCCTTAAACTGCAAGGGCCATGACAATGAGGACCCTGTCTATTTGTATTGACACCATCCTCCAGAGGCTAGAATAGTAACCGACGTACGATAAATGCTAGATAAATTAATTGGGCTTCTTTCTCATCTTCCATGGAACCCAGAGAGTCACAGACAGTATTTTGACAGCACAACCATTCACCAAACAGGTATCAGATACTGAGAAGTAATTGAAGGAAGCTCTTCTGGAGTGCTAACATGTCCTCACTCAGGTTGGAGGTAAGCAGGAGACTGGATCATTGACAGGAAAAGCTGACAACTGATGAGAAAGAGCTAGCCAATTTCAATCAACCAGTGTGTAATTTCAGCATCAGTTATTTAATTTGAATATGTGAGAAGAAAACTCATCACGGACAGTCTACATTATATATTTTAAAATAGTAAGTAAGTCCTATATTAAATTATCATTCAGAATAAAAATACAGCACCTCAAGATACCCATCTAAATTATAAGTTTATTTTAACTTTGAGTTTCGGGGGACTACATGGCTAGTTTTATAGTGTTGAGGAGACCTTTTAAGAATTTTATATATATCTTCATTAAAGGATTCTTCTTCTTAGTTAAGTTGATACAGTGGGAGGAGATAAAAGTGATAAACATCAAGGGGCTCTGGAGTTTAAGGCCAAGCACCTGGAAGAAAGTAGGACATAGAATGCTCTGGGGAAGGAGTCTGGTGGAGTTGAGCCAACACATTATTCAAGTTGCAATGTGTGTTTGCCAAGGCAAGATTAAGAAAGTCAGGCTTTCCAGACAGCAGAAAGACTTCAGCTTATTTGATCTTGGTAGTTATTAAAATATTTTGAAAAACTGGGCCTTACAGCCCTTCCAGACTTTGGAATCTTAAAATGTGACTGATATGCTGGACCTGGGAAATACTGTGAATATTTTTTTAAGTTAGTCATGTGAGATATATGGACTTCAATATCCCACCATATTTAACGTTACAGTCTTCAACCCTAACTGTTTAAAAAGATCTTTTTCACATTTCTCGTCTTGTGACAACTCTGTGAGGAAAGCGAGGTAACGTTATCATCCTTATTTCACTGGAGTGGAAACTGAGGCTTTGGACATTTAATTTCTCGGTAGAGATCACACAGTTAGGAAGTGTGTCTTAGGGGGTGCCTGGGTGGCTCAATCGGCTAAGTGTCTGACTTTGGCTCGGGTCATGATCTCGTAGTTTGTGAGTTCGAGCCCCGTGTATGGCTCTGGGCTGACAGCTCAGATTCTGTGTCTCCCTCTCTCTCTGCCTTCCCCTGCTCATGCTCTGTCCCTCTCCCAAAAATAAATAAACATTAAAAAAAGAAAGAAAGAAAAAATAAAAGAAAGTATTAAAAAAAGAAGTGTGTCTTAGGAACAGTTTAAACCCCATTATTCTGTCTCCGTCTTAGTGAAGGCTGAGATTATCAAGGTATAAACCTTTTGGTTCTTTAGAACTAAATGATTGATGAGATGCTCATTCTATTAACTGGGCTGCTTTTTTTTTTCTTTTCCAATGATGAATCCAAGAATTTTGTCGAGACACATGAGAGTCTCTTTGCCTAAGCCTTGTAACAATTTAGGAAATGTTTTATTCTAGTAGAATGTGTGGACTAGTCCTGTATTGAAGGACAACTGCTATTAACAATTAATTATCTTATGTAGTGTGATTGCCTTTCTGTTTCACATAGAATCATAAGGAAATATTTTTCCCCAAGAGGAGTAATTTCTCCAGTGATCAACATATTCTTTTCTGGTTTCTGGTTTGGATTTTAGTGTGTGCATTTTTTTTTTAATCAGGATTTTTGTTTTGTTTTATTTTTGGTCGATTCCTTACTTCAATTTTGTACAAGCCCTAGCACATTATTTTTACATCCACTGCTTCAAGAAATAAATTTACTCCATATCCATAACAGTTTTGCTGACTCTTTGAGGTTGCTTTTATCTTTTCCTGAGCTGTTTTTCTTGCTATGAAGAATACACTAAAAAAAGTAATATAGTATAAATTTGGACAAAATATTTGGTACAAGTTTTATTCAATACAAATTAAAACAACATCTGATTTGGTAAAAATTGAAACATATAATAAGATGGAGCACTGGTGAAAGTGGAAGAAACAGGAAAATTCTATCCTGATAGTGGACTATGCATGAGCCCAATCTTTTTGGAAACAGTTTGGTAGCACTGATACCAAAGAATTTTAAAACTTGCAAACTCTTTGACATTCCACTTCTATATTTAGGAATTTATCCACAATATTAAATGATTTGTGTGAAAGCTTATTTCCGTGGCTTTCAATGAACATTGTTTTCAAGAGTAAAATTTGGAATAGCTTAGGTAGCCAATATTAAGAGATTGGTTAAATACGTTAAGTACATCCCAACTCCAAATTATTGTGCATCCATTTAAGAGAGAGGTTGAAGAAACAATATGCATGACATTGTAGAAAGACGTTCGAGATATATTTTAAAATTAAAAATCCAATTAAGGGGCGTCTGGGTGGCTCAGTCGGCTAAATGTCCAATTTTGGCTCAGGTCATGATCTCATGGTTCATGAGTTTGAGCCCCACATCTGGCTCTGTACTGACAGCTTAGATCCTGGACCCTGTTTTGGATTCTGTGTCTCCCTCTCTCTCTGACCCCACACCTGCTCATGCTCTGTCTCTCTATCAAAAATAAATAAACATTAAAAAATAATAAATAAATAGGGGTGCCTGGGTGGCTCAGTCGGTTGAGCGTCCAGCTTCGGTTCAGGTCATGATCTCACAGTTTGTGGGTTCGAGCCCTGCGTCAGGCTCTGTCCTGACAGCTCGGAGCCTGGAGCCTGCTTTGCATTCTGTGTCTCCCTCTCTCTCTGCTTCTCTCCTGCTCACACTCTGTCTCTCAAAAATGAATAAAGATTTTAATTAATTAATATCCAATTAAAAACAGTAGGATCTCACTTTTTAAAAAAGCATGTTTAGGGAAAAAAAGACTGGAAAATCACACACAAAAATGTTCATAGTTGTTGTCCTTGGGATATAAGTTTATGAATGGTTTCTTTTTCTTATCTGTAGTTTCTACACTTTTTAAACTAAGTTTGTATTACTTTTATGAAGAGAAGAAGGCAGACATTATTAAAAATCACAAACACTTGATTTAGTAGGTCCCGATTGGCTACAAGTGATTGGTTCTGCATGATTTGATGTATTTTTTAAGGGGTCACTTTACTTCCAGGACATCTCACAGAATGACTTAAAGGTAAAATTTTTTAAAACCATTAGATTTTTTTAAATGACATTTCATTTTGTTTAGTTGTTTTATTTAAATATAATTGACACATTACATTCTATTAGTTTCAGGTGTACAATATAAAGATTCAATATTTATATATATTATGAAATGATCACCTCACAAGGTCTAGGGAACATCCATCATCATAAATAACATTTTATAAAGCACTAATGAACCACTTTCAAACACCTTATTTAAAATGTACCAGACTCACTCTTTGCAGATGGCTGGAGAAGTGATCATCCTGTAAAAAAAAAAAAAAGACAACTGATTTTTTTTTTCTATTTCTATTGTAATAATAGCCTTGGTACAGCAAATCCTACACCTAGCAAAGAAGAAACCTTTCTAGAGGCACTTGTCCATAATTGTGAACCACTTAAGCCCAAATGGAGTACAATAGATTTGAACACATGTAATCAAGTAACTGCTTTAATCTTGTTGAATTTGAGGTGCCAAAGATACATGGTACAATCTTAGAATTATAAAAATCTGGGAATTTAGTATTGGGTAACACTGGTGGCACCTTTTGCTCTCATTTTACAGATCAGAGAACAATGGCCCAGTAAGGCTAAGTGATGCATTCACAACTCAGACCCAATTAATGTCAAAACCAGGATGAGATTTCTAGTCCTCTAGCTTTTAGCCCAATCCCTTTTCCAGAATCAGGGTCCAAGTACCATGACTGTGTCATAAAATACATGGTATTGAGCAAGTTATTTAACTTCCCTAAGCCTGGATATTCTCATCTGTTAAGGAGTGCACAATATTATCTACATGCAGAGTTGTGGAGGGAATAAAATAAGACAATTTAAACAAAAATTCAGTACCACGTCCAGAATACAGGAGGGGCTGATTACATTGTAGCCGTTATTAGGGCTAGTATTGTTCCTCTAAGATCCACTTGAAAGTTGGATTTGGGGGTGCCTGGCTTGCTCAGTCGCTTAAGCGTAAGCGTCGGACTTCAGCTCAGATCATGATCTTGAGGTTCGTGCGTTTAAGCCCCACGTCAGGCTCTGTACTGTCAGCACGGATCCTGCTTCAGATCCTATGTCTCCAGCTCTGTGTCCCTCCCATGCTCATGTGTGTACTTTCTCTCTCTGTCTCTCTCTCGCTATCTCTCAAAAATAAATAAGGATGTCTGGGTGGCTCAGACAGTTAAGCGTCCGACTCATGGTTTCCGCTCAGGTCATGATCTCACAGTTCCTGCGTTTGAGCCCCACATCAGACTCTGTGTTCACAGTTATGGAGCCTGCTTGGGATTTTCTCTCTTGCTGTTTCTATCTCTGCCCCTCCCCTGTGTGCTCTCTCTCTCTCAAAATAAATAAATAAAAATAAAATAAAAGAAAGAAAGAAAGAAACAATTTTTAAAAGTTGGATTTGTAAGGTGGGGCTTGGAAGACAGATTAGAGCTTATTTGGAGAATTCTCTGCATAGTGATGACATCTGGAACCAGGAAAGTGGATAAGATTGTTGACAGCATGGAGAGAAAAGGGAGAAGAAGTGAGGGTAGAACCCTGAGTCAAACCACCTTGAAAGTTTAGAAAACAGAAGAGGAACCCGTTAAAAAGACAGAAAAACCAAAATGGTACAGCATCCTTGAAGCCATGTGAGCAGCAGCCTTCGGGTTTATCATTTTCATAGGTAATGTTTGGGCAGATCATTTTTGTTGGCAGAGAAATAGAATCCAGATGCAAAAGAGAGAGTAGGTTATGTGTTGAGATGTCTCAAAGGACCAGAGAAAGTTGGTTATTTAAGACAGTGATAGGGTCAAGGAAAGAGTTTCTTTTTTTAAAAAAAAAAATATTTTTTAACGTTTATTTATTTTCGAGAGACAGAGCATGAACGGGGGGAGGGGCAGAGAGAGGGGGAGACACAGAATCCGAAGCGGGCTCCAGGCTCCGAGCCTGACACGGGGCTCGAACCCACGAACCGTGAGATCATGACCTGAGCCGAAGTCGGGCGCTTAACCAACTGGTGGACGCTCACCAAGCTGGAGGCTCACCACCCAGGTGCCCCAAGATTTTCCTTTTTAAATGTATGGAAGATCCAAGCATGCATAGGAAGTAGCAAGAGTTTGGCCTAGCAGAAAGAGACATGGGAGATGAGATAAGTGATAGCTGAATAGGATCCAGTCATAGGTTAGAGTTGAATCAGTCTTGGCAGAAAAGGGAAATCTGTCTTCCTCCGAAATAAGGGCAAAGGGAAGCTGAGGGTAGAGTGATTTTGAGGTGAGGAGGAGAGAGACTATGCATTCTTATATTGTCTGCTCTCAGGTCTTCGGGGTGGACTAAGTCGTCAGGTTATTTCTCTCTAATGAAGAGCCAGGGGCTGGAGTGGGAGTACGAGAGAGACAGAAGGTTTGGAACAAAGCACTGTGGGGAGTTGGCAGGGTCGATTCAAGAGAGATACGAACATGTTGGTGTAGGCTAACGGCCCACCTGCGGTCAAACAGCATGACCGTGTCAGCCCGGGACCAGTATCTGGACCTCCTCAGCTGGGACAGTCGGCAAGCGCTTCCAGGAAGAGGGTTTCGGAGCTAACGAGGGAGCAAGAAAGTCCAGGCCGAGGGGGAGAGGTTCTGTCAGAACCGTGGTGAGGGAGTGGGAGAATAAAAGCAAAAGCCTCGTGCTGGCAGGAGCTGGGGAGAAGGTGAGGCGTAGCCAGTGGGGCCGTTTCCAGCGGGGCCGTTTCGGGCCTGTGGCTCGGGTGAAGTGAGGCACAGACTGGAGTGGTTGGAACAGAGAGGTTAAGAAACCGAAAGCGGGTTTCATCTCCGTCCACCCCAGGGACCGGGTGAGGGAGGAGGAGGGTGAGCGAGGGCACCCCTCTGCTCGAGGTAGGAATGGTGTGGAAGCAACTGGCTCAGGGCGTCCCATCCGCAACTTCGGTTCAGAGGCCCCCATGTCTGCCCCCTTCCCTGCTCGCACAGAGACTTTTTGGGTGTCTCCTCCCAGGATTCTTGACAAGCTGGTCTTTTGAATTCTGGTCGTCCGATTCATCTCAAGAGACCCTGGGCCTCCGGGTCTCCCTGCAGGAGGAGAATGTGCCTACCTACATTTTCCCCGAAGTGCCTGTTTGTTCGCTACCCAGATTCCCAGTATCGTCAACCTCCCCCGTGGTGCCAGCCTGCGCTCTCATTTAGAGCGGAGTGTGATGCCGCTATCCATTTTGCAGTCTTTGTACACATCAAAACAAACAAACAGAGCCCCAAACACACCCCAGCAGGCTTATTGTCAGAGAATTAGCTCCCATGCTGGCACAGCCAGACGAATTCAGATAAGAATAGCTTAAAATAAATCCTCCCAGGCAAACTGGTCACAGGCCAGAGCTATGGGATCACTTCTGGCTACAACCACGTCGGGTACACATGTTCTGTTATCCTAAAAGATTTGATTTTATATTTTTCGAAGGAGCCAGAGATAACAGAGCAGCGAATTAAAATTGCCTTCTCCTCCCTGGAACCTGAGGTAGTTGAGGAGGTGTTTGGTTGAGAAGTCAGACAGCATGATTGAACATTCAAGAGCACCTGTTTATGATTACTTTTCGCCTCCAGGTAAATAGGAATTTGATCTTCTGCTGCTGGAGGCTTCTCCTCCCCACAAACATTAACCACATGCATCAGTTGGAAGGCGCTCCACTCCTAGGTCAAGCCTGTGGCTCCCTCCTCTCTAACCTTGAGAGCTACCTATGAACACTCTTTGACACTTGGTACCACTTTAACAGAATAAACATCTTTGGGGACTACCTCACTAATTACGGACAGAAAAATAATTTTCATCTTCTAGTTAACTCGGGTGGATTCGAAACGGGTGCCTAGATTATCCTTACCTACCTCTTCCTTCAGGGAAACCGGAGTCAAACATTGTAACCTTGCATATGCCAGTTTCAAATTATTACAACTATTATTAACACGTTCCCATGTCTGGCTGTGTGGATAGACGATGACCCAGCAAGGGAACAAGGTGTAGAGCCTGGAGTCAGATGAATGCTTTTCAGCTGGTGATGCAGAAAATATGCATGAACCTCGCTCATGGCTGTTCTGTTTTCTTTCTGAGTGAGTTTTTACAAGCTGCAAATCACCCTGATTGTCTAAAAAGTGAACGGGTTTATCATGGCAACAAGCTTTAATTTGTTGCATGGACGGATAAGCGAAACCATTTTTCTAAACCTACAGTTCTAAATCAAAAATTTTTGCTCTCGGGGCACCTGGGTGGCTCAGTCGGTTAAGCGTCTGACTCTTGATTTCAGCTCGGGTCACGATCTCACAGTTCGTGCACTGGGCTCTGCACTGCCCTGCCCCTCCCCTGCTCATGTTCGCTGTCTAAATAGATACATCAATAAACTTAAAAAACAACAACAACAACTTTTACTCTCTCTTAGCACTTGCACTCCCCAATCTGGGAGGGCTCGCTCCATTCTGAAGTGAGCTATGAAGTTGAGTAGGAATGTGGCGTCATATAAAGGGGTGGTGTGGGCAAATGGATCTATGTTTATATCTCAGCGCAATCACCAAGTGGTCTTGAGCAAGTGACTTAGCCTCCAATGCTATAGTTTCCTCATTTATACGATTATCCTAACATTTTCCACTCTGCAGGGTTACTGTGAGTATTATATGACATAATGCATATAGAACAGTTAGTACTACGAATGTTTGTTAGCAGGAAGAGGAATTAGTAACAGTCAACTCTGGGTCTGAGGCACGGTGCTAGATTCTTTGTACAAAGTAAGTCACTTCGTCCTCACAGCAAACCTGTGACATAGGACTATCATGAAGATCCACGTTATCCCATAGAAATACAAAGAGGTCAAAGAATAGAGGTATAAGAAGAAACCACCTGTACGGGAATAAAAAGTGTGCTGGGGTGGTGATGGTTGCGGAAGCGAGCATTCGTTGAACGCTTACTAAGTACCAGGTCTTCTGCCAATTATTAAAATACACATTACCTTGTTCATGCCTGACAACCACTGTAAGAGATAAGGTACAATCTTCAGCCCATTTTGTACTGGAGACAACAGAAGGGCAGAGGAGATTGAACCCTTGCCCAAGGTCACACGACGGGTCCGTGGCAGGCTGGGACTGAATTTAGCCCCCTGTGACTTCATAAACTGCTTTTAGCTATTAGTCCAGTGATTCTCAGAGCTTGGTCCCCAGACGCAGCATCAGCATCACCTGAGAATTTACAACAAAGGCAAATTCTCAGGCACACGCAAGACCTACTGAATTAGAAACTCTAGGGGCAGAATCCAGTGGTGTATATTTTAATATCTCCTAGGTGATTCTAACGCAAGATCGAGTTTGAAAACCCTGCCCTAGACTGTATTGCCTATTTTTATGGAGACACTTTAGGCTTGTACTCTATAGAATGGATTTGATCTTTTCAGTTTGGCTTAGCCTTTGCATCTGGCTATCTCCAGAGCAAGAGCTCATCATTAAATTTCTTTTACCTTCCATTACCCCTGCCCATGCTCCACCATTGCTATGCAGTGCCAGGGGAAAAAAAAAACCCTTTTGGAATAATATGTGATCATGTGCATCGTAGAGCTGTTACTGTGTATATTGTTGCATTGGAGGTGACCGGCAAGATGATACCTCACACCTTATTAGTTGTGTGTGGGCAACCAAGTTGACTTGTCTCTGCCTCCGTTTCTTCAGCTGTGCATTAGAGATGACCACTTCACCTATTTCACGTGGATGAACTGAAGATTAAGTATGACAATCCATGTGTCAAGTATGAGCTCTGAGCTTAGCATCTTTACTCAATAAGCATTAGCCATTATTATTTAAAAAAAAATCTTGCCTGAAAAGAATCAGGCATCATCCTGAAAGAATATATAGGGCAAATAAAAATTTATATCCTAATGTCTAGAGATAAGCCTATGGGAGAGGCAGTCAGTGTCAAAAGTACCTTGTCTCCCAGGTTCTGTCCATTTCAGGAAGTAACTAACGGATCTGAAGATAGTGATTTTTCTATTCTATGCTTTCAATAAAGGTCATGGACTCTGCTTAAAGAGGCTGTGAATTGTGGACTTTGCTCCGAGTCACTAATGAGTGAAATGGATACATATTCAAATATATTTTTTTCTTTAAATTTCACTGGGGCAAACCGCCTCTAAACAGCCCATTAGTTAAAACACTTGAGTAGAAACAGATACGCAAGGATAATGGGGTTTGTTTCATCAGCCGTTCTCTGTACCCAACTGCTTCCCACTTCTATCTAAGGGCACGGAAAGCTGAATGTGCTTCTCCGTGGGAGCCCTGCAAGAGTGCTAACTTCTGCAAGCCTTTGGAGGTGTCATTTGACCCGGTGAAAAGGGAAGAACTTGCAGAAGGTGCTGATGGAAGGACCATGACAGCCTGAGAGGGAGGTGGCATCTTGTGCCCTCTTTATTCCCCCTAATTTTTTTTTATTAGCCAGAAGATACGCCCAAGGGTGTCTTTTCTAGGGCACTGCATACGCTAGTCACAAACTGGGTGACGTATCTAACAGAATTTTATCATTTAACCGTTCTGGAAGCTAGAGGTCCGAGAGGGAGGTGTTGGTGGGGGTCGGTTCCTTCCGGGACTGTGAGGGAGAATCTGTTCCAGGCCCCTCTCCCAGATTCTGGTGCTTTGCTGGCAATCGGTGGTGTCCCTTGGCTTCTGTAGCATCACCCTGATCTCTGCTTTCAGCCTCACATGGTGCTCTCCTGTGTGAGTCTGCGTCCAAAAGCCCCCTTTTATAAGGACTCCACTCATATTGGATAAGGGGCTCATCTTGCTCCAGTAGGACCTCGTCGTAACTAATTCTATCTGAAACAATCCTATTTCCAAATAAGGTCACATTCTGATATAGTGGGGGTTTAGACTTCAACACGCGAATTCTGAGGGGCCACAATTCAACTCATAACAGATGGTAAATGAAACTCTATCCACCAAACTGACAGTTCTGGCCCGTTGAAACAGGCTTAGAGCAGTGTTTAAACTGTGATGTGCACATGAATCACCTGGGAATCTTACTAAAATGCAGACTCTGATTTCACAGGTCTGGGGTAGGGGCCAAAATTCTGCGTTTCCAGCCCGCTCCTACTGCTGCTGCTGCTGCTGCTGCTACTTTGAGTAACAAGGTCCCAGAAGAAGCTTAATGGTGGTATATTCTCATTCCCGATCTCTCCCATCTATTATACCAGAGCTTACAGTCCTTCATCCCAAGGGCTCTCAGGTCACCACCTCCTTACCTGGAGTCATCTTATAGTTCAGGGCATAAAAGTGATTTGAAGGACAAAATTCAGATGCGCTTAGCACCACTTAGGTCTGAACCAGTGGTGGCTAAATGTTGTCTGGTATACACATTCTTTTCTGAACTGTGACCACAGCACCTGGCTTGCCCGTGTCGTCCTTGAACCTGTACTAGAACTGCATTCTGAACGTGGCCAGCGTGGCTTCTGCGTGGTTTAATTTTCCTGGATCCCACTAGATTATAGGACTCGTTGAGGGTGGGTTAAAGTTTCCTTGGAGTACTTTAATAAACGAATGCCTGGACGGGGGGTGGGGGAAACATATTTGCAGCATATAACAAGCCAAGTATTAGCGTGCAGAACTTATAAAGAAGCTCTACAAACCAAATAACTCAATACAAAAATGGCCAAAGATTACAAGGAGGGAATTCACCTCGGAGGAAACCTCAATAACCCATAAACCTATGAAAAAAATGCTTTATTTCCATTAGTCATTTCAGAAATTCAAATTAAAACATACCAGAATTAAAATTAAAAACTTAAAATTAAAAACAGACATTAAAACCAAATTATTTAGTGTTCTTTAGTGGGATGAATATTTAAAACACTAATTGACAGCAAGAGTGTGGAGAAATTGGTAGTCTTGTTCATGGACAGAATCATAAATTGGAGGCAAATTTGGCATTACCGCTGCATCTTACATGTGTAATCCCTAAGTCTGTGGAGTTCTGCTTTTTGTATCTCTACAGAAACACATGGATACGTAAGGAAGCGTATTCAGGGGCAGTCATCGAAGTACGTATTCATTATTGACAGTAGCAAAATTTATTAACAATCTAAATGTACATGGGTACATGAAACAACTGTAGTGTAGACATAAGGCACAGCCATTAAATGAATAACAACAGACAACATTTCTTGGCTACATTACAGGTACCAGACTCTGTCCTTGGTGCTTTGCATGTATGAACTTTTTAATATGACGTAGGTACTATCTTGGTTCCATTTTAGTGATGCAGAAACTGAAGCACAGAAAAAGCTAATAATTTTTTCAAGGTGATTCAGCTGGGACAGAGATGAAATTTGAGTGCATGTAGTCTAGCTGCAGGGGATACGTTCTTAGCCAATTCAGGGGACCACAGGTACAGCAATAGAATGGAGTGTTCTCTGTATCCTGACGTGGAAAGATTGCTAAGAAATATTATTACATAATATAAAATAAATGTGAATTTATAAATAATATAAGTATTAAATGAATGAAAAGCGAGGTGCAAAATGAGTCCTCTGGTGTATGTTAAACAAACAAGCAAACAAACAAACCTCAAACACTTTTATACTTGGAGCGCCTTGGGTGGCTCAGTTGGTTAAGTGTCCGACTTCGGCTCCGGTCATGATCTTGCCGTTCGAGCCCCGCATCAGGCTCTGTGCTGAGAGCTCAGAGCCTGGAGCCCGCTTCTGATTCTGTGTCTCCCTCTTTTTCTGCCCCTGCCCTGCTCACACTCTGTCTCTGTCTCTCTCTCAAAAATAAATAAACACTAAAAAAAAACCGTACATACTTTATGGGAACTTGTGTACGCATGTAAATGCAGTGAAAGTTCTGAAAGGTATCACAACAAACAATTATCTCTGAAAAGAGGGAAGGGGTGACTCTGGAAGTTATGGAGATGGTACAAAGGACATTTTTACTTTTATTGGCAATAATGTTTCTTTGAAGGATTACGTATTAATTATCTTGCAATTAAAATTATCTAATTAAAACATTAATTGACGGGATCCGTTCTTAGTCCTGCGCTGACTTGGTTCCACCCTCCGAGCAGCGCAGAGATATCGCCACATTCCCTTTTGACCCAGATGGGCAAAGCCTTCTATTTCTGTTCTGTCGGCACAGAGTCGGCCTCCGAGCACATTACCTCTCCTCTGCCATCCTCCTCATCATCACTATTTCTTTATCTTTCATTAAGATGTTATTTATTAACATAAGATGTTATTTCATTAAGATGTTATCTTTCATTAAGATGTTATTTCATTAAGATGGTTGTTTATGGGTGCTGCTGTTATAGTTGGGAAGGATATGAAAACTCTAGTTTGAGAGAGGCTGGAAATCTAATGGCTACAGCATGGCTTATACTGGTTGATGTCTGGGGAAAGGGGAATATTTTGGTAGAGCTCTATGTTCTCAAAATTCTCTGTTCTTCACTAGGTCTGACACAAAATCCTCAATTTCCCTGATAGATCAAAATAACTTTGTCTCCTCAGTATAGTTTATCGTAGTTTTTTTTTTTTTTAATGTTTATTTATTTTGAGAGAGAGAGAGAGCAAGCAAGTGGGAGAGGGGCAGAGAGTGAGGGAGAGAGAGAATCCTAAGCAGGCTCTGTGCTGTCAGCGGGGAGCCCAACACAGGGCTCAGTCTCACAACCCTGAGATCATAACCTGAGCCAAAATCAAGAGTCAGATGCTTAACCAACTGAGCCACCCAGGAGCCCTAGTTTACCCTAGGTTATCACCTGGTCCTCCTATGCCTCCAGACCAAGCCACCCCTGTGATCAAACGAACATAGCCTTGTGAAAAGAAATGGAATTTATCATTGATTTTTATTTATTGACCAAGCAGATATTCTAGGTGATGCCTAGTGCATATAGACAGTGCATTTCAATTGCCAATTTTCATTTTTAGGCTGAAACCAGATGGCCAGTTCTACTTGTCACTGCGTCTAGCACATTCTGAGCCACTGGCCTGGAAACCGATACACTTGCAGCATAGCCTGGCTGTGTCCTCGCCTCGTCTGCACTTACATCCAAGGCACACGAAGAAACCACTCTCCCCACCAAAAACATGCTCACCTTCCACACCTCAAATTTTAGAGATTCTTTTATGCTTGACCCCCCAAAATACATTGACAAGATATAGATTCTGTGTAACTCCCATACATAAAGGTGTGCTTCTTTATTCTGTACGTAACTGTAGTAAAATTTAAAAAAATACACCTGCACGAAAGTGTATTTAAACCCTTCTCCCACAAACATGGGACTGAGGTACAAAAGTGAAGCAATAAAACTTCTAGAATAAAATATAGAAAATCTTTATGATCTTAGATTGGGCAAAGAATCCTTATCTACTATATAAAAGAATGATCCTTAAAAGGAAAAACTGGTAAGTTGGACTTTATCAAACTTAGAAACTTTTGTGCTTCAGAATATATCACCAAAACTTTTTTTTTTTTAAATAAGGAGGTATCACTAAGACAATGAAAAGACAAGCTATAGACTGGGAGACAATATTTGTACATCATATATTTAATAAAGAACTTTATTCAGAATATATAAAGAATTATGACAATTTAATAAGAAGAAGACAAACAACTCAATTAAAAAACAGGTAAAAGATTTGATAGACATTTCACCAAAGAAGAAATTTGAATGGCAAATAAGCATATAAATAAATATATGCTTATGATCATTACTCATTAGAGAAATGCAAATTAAAAACACAACGTGTAGAATGGCCCTATTATTAAAGAAGGCCAACTTTTGGGAAGGATATGTGTAGAGAAACTTCAAACTTCATGCATTGCTGGCGGATATGTAAACTGGTACAGCTATTCTCGAAGCAGTTTGACAGTTTCTGAAAAACTTAAACAATCTTTCCATACCTCTTGGCAATTATATTAAGAATCTACACAAGAGAAATGAAAACATATGTCCACACAAAGATATGTGTGCAAATGTTCATAGTAGCATTATTCATAATAGCCAAAAACTGGAAACAACCTAAAAGTCCAACAACTGGTGAATGGATAACCAAATATGGGGTGTGTGATATGTATGTATACACACACACACACATACAGTGGAATGTTATTTAGCAACAAAAAGAAATGAAGTACCGATGTTTTCTGTAACATGGAAGGGCCTCAGAAAACACGCTAAGTGGAAGAAGCCAGATGTGAAATTCCATTTACATGAAATGTGTAGAAGAGGCCAATTGATACAGACAGAAAACAGACCAATGGTTGCCGAGGGCTGGGGGTGAGCACAAGGATTAACTGGAAACGGTCATGAGGAAACTTTTGGGGAGGATAGAAATGTTAAAAACCTAGAATGTGGGGGCGCTTGGCTGGCTCAGTCAGAAAAGCATGTGACTCCTGATCTTGGAGTCGTGAGTTCAAGACCCACAGTGGGCACAGAGATTACTTAAGAAAATTTTTTTTTTAAAACAACCACCTGGAATGTGGTGATGGTTGCAAAACTAGAAATTTACTAAAAATCAGTGAGTTGTATTCTTACAACTGGTGGATTTTCTGGCATGTAAATTACACTTCGATAAAGCGATTTAAAAATAGAAAACTTAACAGCATATCCCTATGGGCCTGACCTAGACAGGGTCATTTGATCTATCACTCCAATACTAGCTTAGTTATTTGCCAGCCACATTAACCAGGACCTTTTGTCCCCAGAGGAGTTCATTATTCACATTAGGGATTGACCAGTACTCTGTATCATTTTAAAGACAGAGCACCAAAACAGTAAAGGGCAGAGCAGATAACAAAGCTGCCTACTCCATCATATGGTGGTTACAATTCCGAGAAAATTCAACTTGCAGGAAAAGTTGCTGCCAACGCATAGTTACTTAACGAGGTCTCGATAAGAGCTGCTGGCATTTTTGTAGACAAATACTCCCTTCTCACCCATGGCTGAAACTCTTCTTTCAGATTAATGTGGCCATTTTATATCCTCCAATCACTGAGGACAGAGGCCCAGCAAGCACACATGGAAAAGTCAGTGTGGATTTGAGATGGAGTCAGAAGTCACAGATTCAAACCCCAACTCCTACAACTCAGTGAGGTAATATGTAACAGTGTTTGCGAATTTACAAAGCACTCTAGGCATACAGGCTAGTGTTATTATAATTCAATAACTTTACAGTGTTTAAAAGAATTTTTTAAATGATGGCTTATCTTAAAATCAGGAAGTCTATGTTGAATTATTATCAACACAAATCCATATTTATATCACCTTGATTTGAACCCATCTCCTCTCCCAAACTTTTAACTTGCTCATTTGTTTAAGGACTTTTCTTGAGTCCCTAACGCTAAAATTCGTCCCCAGATTTTGCCTATTCACCTTTTGACAGATTCCCCCCATTTCTCTCCATTTCAGTGGTAACTACTCCAGTGAAGGTCATCAACTTCTGAGCTTGTGACAGAAACCTTTTGCTTTGTTTCTCCCTCCCTTTCAAGCCATCCACATGGCTGTCTGGAACCCATCACTTTTCTCATCTAAAACATGCAGTGGCTCACTAGCTCTTCCAGTCTTATTATCTATCTGTTGATTCATTAGCTAGGCCACGAGTTTCATCTCAATCATCAGATCCCAATCTCACTTCTCCCAACATGAATCCCCTTCTCCAATCAAACCAGCCCCTTTCCTATCCACTCAATCTTGCCCATCATGGTTTATGTCAGGAAGGCCCTCTTCTTATTCTTGAATATTTCCTCCAAGGGTCATCTCAAGATTCACTTTGTAAATGGTAAAGTAGAAAGGTGGCTCTCGGCCCCCATATGCTCCTCAATCTGTCCATTCTCTCAGATACCCCAATACCTCTTGATTCTGAGTTTCTCACTGAGGCTTCCTTCAGGTAGGCTTCAAAGTTATTCCCTCTCTTGACCCGTCCATCTACTGTTCCATTTCCTTGATGTTCAGATTTCAGGAGCTTTTTGGAGCTCAAATGACCCAATAAACTAATTCTTATTATGGAATAAATATATATACACTTTTGTACCCTGTCAGAAATGAATATCTCATTTGAAAAAGGGATAGTCTATGACACGATGCAATAGCCCAACAATCACTGGTGACAGAGAATGTCATGCAAGTGGCAGGGAAACATGGCGGGAGGTGGGAAGGGTACACATGAACATCATCCCAATGCCCTTGACATCACTCTTCCTATGCTGCCTCTTAAAACACTGCCTGTCCCCACTGTGAGGTATGTCCCAACTTCTTCTTGGTATAGTGTTTCTGGAGACACACAGGTTTAGGGGTCGGAAAGACCTGGATCTGACCCCTCGCTCTGCTACTGACTAGCTGTGCAACTTTGGGCTAGTCATTTAACTGCTCTGGGCCTCAGTTTTCTCATCTGTCTATTAGGGACCATAACAACTAGCTTATGGAGTGGCTGTGAGGGTCAGGTGAAATAAGACATGCAAAACGCTTAGCAACAGTAAGTATAGCAAGAGGTGAACACAGAGTTAATATATCACCTCACAAAGTCTTGTTCTCAAATAATTCTATGAATTCCTATTGCATCTCTTCAGACCGTGCTCAAAGATAGGGATTTTGTCTTATTTTTCCTTCCTTTTTAAATTTTTTTTCAGAATTACAGTGGTTCCTTTAAGTATGTGTGTGTATTCATATATATTTATTTATTATATATATAAATATATAAATATAAAAATATATAAATATGTATATAAATATAAATATATAAATATATATTTATTCTCACGTCATTCCCTAAGGTTTTCCATGCAGCTTTTCTTATTTCTAAAATAAAGCACTAAAAAGAAATAATCTCAAGTTTACATTTAGTTGTAAAGTTGCACAAACCTATAGGAAGGCAAAGCTGAAGAAGTCATTTTGTCCACCCAAGAAGTGTCATTGCCTGGTTTTTTGTTTTGTTTTGTTTTTCAATCCCAGATATCTCTAGTCACATAATACATCAACATGCAGATTTTTTGATGAGGTCACAGGCTTCTCAATGCATTCTTTTTAATTAATTAATTAATTAAAAAAATTTTTTTTGAGGGGCGCCTGGGTGGCGCAGTCGGTTAAGCGTCCGACTTCAGCCAGGTCACGATCTCACGGTCCGTGAGTTCGAGCCCCGTGCCGGGCTCTGGGCTGATGGCTCAAAGCCTGGAGCCTGTTTCCGATTCTGTGTCTCCCTCTCTCTCTGTCCCTCCCCCGTTCATGCTCTGTCTCTCTCTGTCCCAAAAATAAATAAACGTTGAAAAAAAAAAATTAAAAAATTTTTTTTGAGAGAGAGAGAGAGAATGTGCAAACAGGGGAGGGGCAAGGGAGAGGGAGGTAGAGAATCTTAAGTGGGCTCCACACCCAGCTCAGCACAGAGCCTGATGCGGAGCTCGATCTAACCACCATGCGATCATGACCTGAGCCAAGATCAGGAGTCAGTCACTTAACCACCTGAGCCACCCAGGCATCCTGCTTCTCAATGCATTCTTGTTTCAACCCAAATACTTCTTTCTTTCTTTTCTTTTGAGGAAAAGTATTCAATGTTTTCAAATACCTGAATAATTTAGCTCCCAGTATTTCTTTGTCACAGATGCTGAATAGGCCTCATTTTCTAACCAATATATGATACAAGACTTAGGAATTAAAAAACAAATAACTGTTGGGGTGCTTGGATGGCTCAGTCGGTTAAGCCTCCGACTTCGGCTCAGGTCATGATCTCATGGTTTGTGAGTTCAAGCCCTGCGTTGGATTCCGTGCTGACAGCTCAGAGCCTGAAGCCTGCTTTGGACCTGTGTCTCTTCTCTCTCTGCCCCTCTCCTGCTCTCTCTCTGTCTCTCTCTCTCTCATTCTCAAAAACAAAAAAACAAAAACCATTCAAGAAACAAAACAAACAAAAAAACCCCACAAATAATTATTTACTAAGCAGCATATTCTATTTGCAGAGTAGTGTGGTAATTAAGAGCATAGTTTTAGTTTGGGCTTGAATCCCAGTTCTTACCCTCCTGGAAAGCTTTCTCCATTCTCAGCCTCAGTTTCCTCATCAGAAAAATGGACTGGTAACTGCAACCTAACCCGTACAGATAGAATGAGGATAAGTAACGAATAGAGCGTGTTTGTACAATGTTTGGCACATAGGGAGCTCGCAGTTATTGCTCTATTTATGAAGCCATCGTTTCACCAGTCCGATATTACACGGGTATACCTCGTTCCACCGTGCTTCCCTTTACTGTGCTGCACAGACACCGTGTGATTTTACTAGTCGAAGGTCGGTCGCCACCCTGCACGGAGCAAATCTGTCAGCGCCATTTTTCCAATAGCATTTGCTCACTTTGTGTCCCTGTGTCGCACTTTGGTAATGCTCTCAAATTTTCAAACTTGATCTTTCTTGTTAGATTTATCATGGTGACCTGTGATCAGTGATTAGGACTCATTGAGAGCTCAGACGATGGTTAGAATTTCACAGCATTGAAGTATTTTTTTAATGAAGATATGTGCATTGTCTTAAAAGAAATTTTTTTAAGTTCACTTATTTCTTTTGGGAGAGACAGAGCGAGCTGGGCAGGGGCAAAGAGAGGGAGAGAAAGAACCGGAAGCAGGCTCTACACTGTCAGCGCAGAGCCCCATAAGGGGCTCGAACTCATGAACGGTGAGATCATGACCGAGCCAAAACTAAGAGTCAGACGCTTTTTAAAAATTTTTTTCTTAATGTTTATTTATTTTTGAGAGAGAGAGAGAGACAAAGCATGGGGGCGAGGGGCAGAGAGAGAGGGAGACACAGAATTCAAAGCAGGCTCCAGGCTTCCAGCTGCCAGCACAGAGTCCAATGTGGGGGCTCAAACCCAGGAACCGTGAGCTCATGACCTGAGCTGAAATAGGATGTTTAATCGACTGAGCCACCCAGGCCCCCCTAAGAGTTGGGCACTTAATCAACTGAGCCACCCAGGTGCCCAAGGTACGTACGTTGTGTTTTAGACATAGTGCTATTGCATTCTCTATGGACTACAGTGTGTGTAAACATTACTTCTATATGCACTGGGAAACCAAAAGTGGTTTGACTCACTTTATGGAAATGCTCACTTCATGTACTAGTCTGGAACCAAAACCGCAGCATCTCCGAGGTATGCCTACACCAGATGCTTTCACACACATCCTCCTATGGACCTTGGACTTCTCAGATCCCAGAAGTCTGGGGCAAAGGACAGCTCACTACAACAGCCAGCATTTCTCTGATTCCTCTTCCACTCATTCTGAGAAACGTTTCTTTTCCTATCACTATTCTTTGACATCGTGGTAAAGCACACATAACATTAAATTTATCATCTTAACCATTTTTAAGGGGATAGCTCAGTAACGTTAAGTACATTCACATTGTTGGACCACCAATCTCCAGAACGCTTTTCATCTTGCAAAACTGAAACTCGGTACTTGTCAAACATTTCCCCATTCTCCACCCCCTAGCCCCTGATAACCACTCTTCCACTTTCTGTCCCTAGGAATTCAACCATTCTAGGAACCTCATGTTAGTGGAACATACAGTAATTGTCTTTTTATGACTGGCTTCTTTCACTCAGCACAGTATCTTCAAGTTTCATCTATGTTGTAGCATGTGTCAGAATTTCTTTGCTTTTCATAGTCAAATAATATTCCACTGTGTGTATATACCACATTTATTTACATTCATCCACTGATGGACACTTAGTGGTTTCTGCCTTTTGACTACTGTGATGCTATGAACAGAGGTGTACAAATATCTTTTCCAGATCCTGCTTCCTAGTCCTTGGGTATATACCCAAAAGTGTAATTGTGGGATAATTTTTTTCAGTTGACTGGGGAACTGCCATACTGTTTTCCACAGTGTGAGCCACCGTTTTATGGCTCTCTCTCAAGTTCCAAGAATCTTCAGAGGCTGTGACACATGACTTTACAGCTGCCTCCTTCTTTCCTGTCTTATTCTGCCCACATAGCAGTATCGATTTGCCTCTAATAGTGGCCAAAGTTCCTCTGTCTCGCTGTTGATCTTGACATCTGCTGCAACTGATATTCTGTGTTGTCAGTGCCTTGGTAACGTCTCTCGTTACACCTAAAGCTACCTTTAACAGTCGAGGTTTATTGAGGAACCACCATATGGCAGAGGCTGGGCTAAGCACTTTGCTGCATTATCTCATTTAACTCCCACAACAACCTTCTGGAATGGGCTTGAATGCTGGCCCCTTAGACCAGTGTGGTTCTCAAACATGGCTGCACATTAGACTTGGCAGGAGGGGCGGGGGCAGGGCACATGTTTAAAATACCCCAATTAAATCAGAACCTTCAGAGAATTTTTTTTTTTTTTTTTTTTTTTTTTTTTTTTTGGGACAGAGAGAGACAGAGCATGAAC
The DNA here is from genome assembly GCF_024362965.1 of Panthera pardus. Classification (NCBI taxonomy): domain Eukaryota; kingdom Metazoa; phylum Chordata; class Mammalia; order Carnivora; family Felidae; genus Panthera; species Panthera pardus. The sequence continues at coordinate 134,245,134 of NW_026526721.1, forward strand.
GGGGGAGGGGCAGAGAGAGAGGGAGACACAGAATCGGAAACAGGCTCCAGGCTCCGAGCCATCAGCCCAGAGCCTGACGCGGGGCTCGAACTCACGGACCGCGAGATCGTGACCTGGCTGAAGTCGGACGCTTAACCGACTGCGCCACCCAGGCGCCCCCAGAGAATTTTTTTTGAGATTTTATTTATATTTTTAAGTAATCTCTACATTCAACATGAGACTCAAACTCACAACCCTGAGATCAAGTGTTGCATGCAACATCGACTGAGCCAGCCAGGTGCCCCACCTTTGGGAAGTCTATATAAAGCTCTCCAGCTCATTCCAACACGCAACCAACTTTGAAAACCAGAGACTTTAGACCCTAGCTGTTCAAAGTGTGGTCCAGCAGCATTGAACTCACTGGGAACTTGTCAGAAATGCAGACTCTTAAGCCACACCCCAAACCTGCTGAATCAGAACCCCCATTTTAATGAGAACCCCCTGGGATCTGCATGCACATTAAAGTTCGAGAAGCACTGCCTTAGCACACAGAACATTTAGACAAATAAATCCAATAGAGCAATAAAGCTTCCACCTGAGGTCTGTAAGTGCTTCCTGGTCATTAACTAATTTATCTTCCTAATGGGACACTAGACCTATTTTAGAGATGCATAAAGAAAGGCACATTTGCAATTTTTAATTATTTGATTATTTCTCATTGTTGAGCATTCTAATTGCCATGTTGAGGCATTATGACTCCTTAAATCAATCCCTCCCTTATAATCCTTACACTTGTTTCTAAAGTAAAAATCAAATGCAGTGAGCAACCAAATGAAGGCGTATCTACATGCAGGAAAAAAATGCCTTTTTACCCTCAGAACGGGTTCTTGCCTGGGTTTCTCGTTGCCTGTTCTGTGTCCCTGATAAACCCCAGAAATGCTTCCATTCAGATTTTCTGCAAGCTTCTGCTTCCAGTACGACTTGCAAGAGCCCCAGCTTCTCCCAAGAATTTAGCACATAGTGTGCACTTAGGTCCTATTTTCTTAGCGCTCTCCTAACCTTCCCAGCTTTATACTAAAACAACAAATTAGCACTCACCTTCTCCAAGCCCACAAATATTTGTACAATTAAGCAGCCAGCTTTGTAGTTAGTCAGGGAAGAGCGTTCTCTTGTATTTTGTGGCTCCAAGCAGCCGTTTTTCTTTTCTGGTTCAGCTAGATTAAGTCAGATTAGCAATATCAGATAAATAGGGCAACTGTCAAGGCACTCAGCAATAAATTGAAACATTCTATTTCAGGAATGTATAATTCAACAGCTTTGATATGTGGAAGTTCTCAAAAGCTCCTAGGGAGGAGGCCTGTAGAGAAATTCATCAGTATTCACCAGAACAAGAGATTTTACTGGATTTTAGAAAATTAACAATCAAGGAATATGCCTGGGACAAAACCCAAAGCCCTAGAGGGTAACTAAGGTGAATGCCTTCTGACCCCAAGCCCTATTAGAGCTCTTTATTTCCAGGGGTATTGTGAGCTAATCTTCTGTAAATGATCTATGCTGCACTCAGCTTTTGGTTTCTGGTTCCCGTGGCCAGAGTCACAATGCAAAAACAGGCCAGAGTTCAATGGAAGCCAGATCCCAGGCCTGGAGCAGATATGGCGCTGAAGCTTCCTATTCTTATTCTAAGAGTAACTGTTCCTTGGCCTCATTCTTTTTGGAGGGGTGGAGTGTATTAGCCTTAAGATAAATGTCTCTATCTTAAAACTGGGCTTTGTGAACAAAACCTCACCTCTTTTGAACAAAGAGTAAAAAGGGAAAGTGTGGGACGGAATAGAAATTTGAGTGGAGGGGGAGAGGAGCATATCGCCGCACCCTTAGAGGTAAGACTGTATTTGAAACACAGGCCCCAAACCAAATGGCACGCATAACTGTCTTCAGAGGATTCTGGTATCATCCTGGACTTGGGTCAGAGGCAACGATGCCCGTGTAAGAAAACACGGACCAGAACAGAGGAAAGTATTCCACCAAAGGTTTTGTGTGTTCGCTTTACTTGATTTTTAAAACCACTTTGCTAAGGTATGTTTGATATGTACAAAGCTGTACATCTTTAACATATACAACCCAATGAGTTTGGGGATAAGTATACACTCGTGGAAGCACCACCACCATCAAGGCCATAAGCATATTCATTCCCTCCCAAACTTTCCTCCCACCTCCATGATGATGATGATGATTGCAAATTTTTTGAACATATGGTAAGAGCACTTAAGATCTACCCTTTTAGCAAATTCTAAGTATATATTGTAGTATTGTTAACCGGGCTCTATGCCGCAGAGTAGATCTGCAGAACTTACTTCTCTTGCATAACTTAGGGTTGCTATGTTTTGATTAGAATTTGGAAATATGAATGCAGGTCAGCCAGGCCAGTCACCCTGAAAAGTCATTAGGCCTGCAAGCTTTGGAGCAAGGGGCTTATTCAATCGACTTAGACCACCCAGGATGAACACAAGCAATGGTATTTTCTTTTAGTCCTCACCAACCTCCCAGACTCTCCCCACTCCCCCACCCCCACCAAAAAAAAAAAAAAAAAAAGGAATGGAAGTTTCCTGCCCACAGTAAAAACATCCAGATTCCTCCAAGGACAGATGTTAGGAATCTGACTGGCATTCCCCAGGTCTCCTTTGCTTAGTGAAATCAGTCATAATTCATTAGCACCCTCTCTTCCTGGAGGAAAAGAGAATCATTACATTGGGAATTCCCAATTTCTTGAGAATTCCCAACAGTCTAGCAGAGGTTTCCATGCAAACAGTGCTTTTGGGTTTTGCTCAACGCCAATAAATCTTTGCAGGATTTAAAAACAAGGGGAGTGGGGAGAGCAGAACAGGTCCCCCTGATGTATTTGGAATCACCCCTCCCTTCACCTCCAACAACTTGGCAACTGTTGATCAGCCATGCTGTGTATGTGATCGCTTTCCCCATAGTGAGCTCGTGTCTCAGGTGGTTGTTTGCCAATCTTCCTGGAAGCTCATCTATCTTTCGATACAAAAGAGCTTGGGAGTCCACACCACACATCACTCACTCAGAATGTCTAGCCTTTTTTGATCTCTAGCAGTGAACAGAACCTAAATGCCAGCTGGGACATCTCAGTGTGTATCCAATGTAGAGACCACAAAACCCAATGGCCCAGGCCACAGGTATGAAACCCCGCCTGACCACAAACACTGCATCAGGAGTTCTCCAGGGCAGAGGATAATAGTATTAGCAAAAGAATGATAGCCAACATAGGAGTCCTTAGCATATGCCAGAATTATTACAAGTGCATTGCATTTATGAATTGCAAGCACATTGTATGTTTAATACTCACAGCAATTAAGTGTTTATTATTATTTTCTTTTTAATATGGGGACTGGGGAAACTGAGGAACAAAGAAGTTAAACAACTAGCTCAAGTTCTCACAGACCAGGATTTAAACCCATGTAGTTTAGAACCAAACTCTGCCCTTTTAACCATTATGCAATTCTAAAGAGACCCAAACACCTATTATTTCATTTCATGTAACGGAAGCAATTAGATCTAAGGCCACTGACTCTAAAAATGGAAATTCCCCACCTCTTCTAAGACCTTCAGCGAGTTCCTGGGAATGGGACAAAGCAGTAGTCTTTGAGTAGTCTCTCAGCTTGGATTCCTAATGAGTTGTTACGGTAGCCACCATATTGGATGTGTGTGCTAGAAGCCAAGTTCAATGCTTTGAAATCATAGATAATATAGTTTCAGAAGGGAATACGCCCCTCTATAAGAGTCCTTACCCTTGGGGCGCCTGGGTGGCACAGTCGGTTAAGCGTCCGACTTCAGCCAGGTCACGATCTTGCGGTCCGTGAGTTCGAGCACCGCGTCAGGCTCTGGGCTGATGGCTCGGAGCCTGGAGCCTGTTTCCGATTCTGTGTCTCCCTCTCTCTCTGCCCCTCCCCCGTTCATGCTCTGTCTCTCTCTGTCCCAAAAATAAATAAAAAACGTTGAAAAAAAAAAATTTAAAGAGTCCTTACCCTTTATGAAAATTCTCTCTTATGTCATCAAAAGGGGATAGGAAAGCAGTTGATATCCCACGACCACGTGTTTTCTATCACTAGAAAGGCCAATTTTGGTTTAAAATAGTAGTTCTCTTCTAGTGGCATACTCGGGAGCTACTTGGCTGCTTCCTGCTTCCCACAACTCATAATAAAATTCCACAGTGGGGTTAAAGAATAGGAAAGATCGACATAACCGATAGACCTGAGAACAAAAAAGGTCACATTCCTTTTGTTTGTTTCAAATAAATCAAATTAAGTCCAGATCTAGCCACCACTCAACAAGATTGATGAGAAATCCAACATTGGTCAATTTTCAACTTCAAAGGCTCTTTTCTCCTACCTTCAATCACATAAAATCTTAGGGATTTACATAATCCAGAGTCATGGAGGAGAACCTAAGTTCTCAGGCCCCTGTGTCATTTTTTTTTGCTCTGGCCTGCACGGATTATTTGAAATGCCAGCCTTGGTGTCATTCCACTCTGTCCATACCAAGCTCAATGTCTGGAGCCTTTAAAGCCATGACGCCTGAAAGCCTAGTCTACACCAGCACCACACAGCCCAACCTCCCGTGTGAGTTCACATGGCCTGGACTGTTTGCAACACAATTCAACTCAATTCTGACACTAATTACCTGAAATCAGAGCAACCTCCTACAAGTTAAGGGCTTAGTCCCACAAGACTGCCCTCACTTCAGAAACCAGTTGCAAGTCCCAGGTTGTCACCTGTACTTTTTTTTTTTTTACAGCTTATTTATTTATTTTTGACAGAAAAAGAGCGAGCAAGCAGGGGAGGGGCAGAGAGAGGGAAAGAACGAGAATCCAAGCAGGCTCTGCACTTTCAGCGCAGAACCCAATGTGGGGCTCAAACTCACAAACCGTGAGATCATGAAATGAGCTGCAGTCAAGAGTCAGATGCTTAACTGACTGAGCCCCCCCATCACCAGCACTTCTAAACAACTGGCTATAAATTGGAGGTTCCCACGACCCCATCTTCGGGTTCTACGTTTTGCTAGAACAGTTCATAGAACCCAGGAAAATCACTTTACTTACCCTTACCGTTTTATTGTAAAACACAACTCAGGAACAACCAAATGGAAGGGATGCATAGGGCAGAACATGGGGTAAGGGTGTGTGGGGAGCTTCCATGCTCTCTCTAGGTGTACCACCCTCCCAGTACCTCGATGTGTTCACCAACACAGAAGTTTTCCAACCTCCGTTACTTAGGGGATTTTATGGAGGCTTCATTATGCAGGAATGATTGATTAAATCATTTTGCTGCTGGTAGTTAAGTCAACTTTAGCCACTGTCCTCCCCCCAAAGATCAGGGCTGGAGCTTAAAGCTCTAATTCCCCAATCGTGCCCTGGTCTTTCTGGTGACCAGCTTCATCTTCAGCTAGCAATCATCTCATTAGCATAGAAAAGACTCTTATCACCCCAGAGATCCCAAGGGTTTTAGTGGCTGTGTGCCAGGAACTCAAGACAAAGACCAAATATACATCTTATTATATCACACATGGTAATCTGGTCTCTGTGCCTTTTAGTGCTCATCATTTTCTGTCTCCCACTCCCATTCTTCAGAATCATCGGCAATCAGGCTAACGTTCCTTCTGGAAGTGCACGGTTTCATCTCCCCCTACCCCCCCTTATGACAATATGGTGGACTACCTTTGTAGAGCTTCTCTTTATGTTATTGAGCAAACACTACATAGCACTTACTGTGGGTCTAACCTGTTCTAAGCATTCTCCATGTTTTAGCTCATTTAATCCCCCACAACAATCCGATGAAGAAAGTACTATTATTTTCTCCATTTGACAAATGAAAAAAATGGAATCACAGTGAGATTCAGTAACTTGCACCATGACAAAGAGTAGTGGAGCCAAGATTCAAATTCTCCACTTGCTTTGAAATATAAAACACTGTGATCAACTCCCTGCATCACCACCCACCTCAGCAAGAAGTCAATCCTTTAGAAACATAGAGCTGTTGACTCTCAACTGATAGAAAGAAGAGAGATGCTGCACTTCTTCTCTGAAGAGTCTACAGCAGGTCAAAAAAAAAAAAAACACTGCCATAAAATATAGGATTTTCAGAAAATCAATGGTTAGAGAAACAAATATCCCTAAGGCTCAGAGTCAAGCAAGATCTCTGAGATAAATCACCAAGAGGATAAGGAAGAGCCAAGGCTGAGTTCAGTGGTTCAAGAAGAACAGTCCCTCCAGCCTCCTTTTACTAGGCATGCCTAAGGCAGGCTTATACCTTGAGGAAAGAGCAACATGAATGACCACAGAGCACCAGGGGCCCTGCCAAATATTACCACACCTGAACATCATCCTCCCTCACATCCTAAAAGCAACATGGAGGTTTGAATAGCAATTCACACCGAGGGCAGCTATAACAACTACGGCAGGAAGCCGAAGCTCATTACGACGGGCCACACCATGGACTCCAGCACCTGTGATAGGAGACACAAAGGTAGAATCTGTTGGGGTCTCCTTTAACACCAGGCCACCAGCAGTAATGGTAGCTCATTACAGAGCTACCATTTTCCAGGAGCACTGTAGTCCTCCACCCTCAGGAGGGCATACCTCCTGAGTAGTAACTCCACTGTTGAGGTGGAGCAAACAGGACAGTTATTGACTGTTGTACACTTGGAGTGCCTGTTGTCACCCTTAGAGCTTCCTGAGCGTATCAATAATACGGTGCATAGAGAGAGACTCAGCGATTAGAGAGCTCTGTAAGAGAGAACAAAACTTTGAAATCCAGCAAGCTTGGGTTCAAATGCTGACTCTGCTATTCCTTTCAACTTCCTCTTGGGAAATTATTATACTTTTCCACTTCCGTGTCTGATCTGTAACATGGGATCATGTGCTCTATCCCCGTGACTGTTGCTTGCATTTAGTGAGATAATGTTTTCTAATTCAGTAATTCAATGTTTCATGCGTTGTTAATACCTGACAAATGACAGACATATTAGGATTGTTATTTCTTAAATCTGCCTGACCTTCATTTCCTTATCCAAAAAATGGTGTTGCCTCACAAGGCTGTTGGGGAGAATAATTAATACAATTAATAATTCAAAGTGCCTTGGAGTGAAGGCACCCACGCTATATAGATTCCTAAAAGCAAAACAAGCACAGCTCCTGCGTGTACCCCTCCTCCTCAAGTGCCCCATAGATTTTCTTCATGAGGTCTTGCTGTAGAATGATTCAATTTTCTCGTCTGGGTGGAACTTTTTGAAAGGAGAAATACAATGAAACCTTGTTATATTGCTTGTCTATTCCCACATTCAACATTTCCCTGCCTGTAATGTTCCCAGTTCCTTGAAAAATGGAAACAACATGGTTTTCTATGTGTCTTTCAGTCTTCAGAGAACTCTCCTGCCTGCCCCCGGCAGTGGAGGCCTCGGACATGTCTCTTTATGCCGTTGTTTAGTGACGTTTTGCGTGCTTTTTAACAGCATCAGCCTCTCCACCCGCATGGGTTCTAGCTATCTTGGCAATGGCGGGGGTGTTTTTCATTGTTCTTGTGGAAGGCAGGCATTTGGCTGCTTCCACTGCAGCTGCTCAACTTCAGCAAAGATAGAAATGTGAGGGTCTGAGACATCCTTTGAGCAGACTTCCTTCTTGTTACATTGAGGTTGGATCTTTGAGGATTGAGCATTATAATCACATTGCAGCTTTAATGTGATCATAAAGCAGTAATTCTGTTGTTGTTGTTGTTGATGATGATGTTTGAACTGTATGTGTTTCTATGCGATCGTAATACTGCTGATTATTTATTTGACTGATGCCACTCAAATTTGACCTCTTAGAGTCTGCACCAATAAAGAGTTCAAACTGAAAGCAGAGGAACATTTAATTAGTCTTCACTTATAACAATCTGATGAGTTGGGTTAGCTTTAAAACAAAAAGGTTCAGTTGCCAACAAAGGATGCTAATTTTATACATTACATGTGGAGAAGGTCCAGAAATAACCTTCTTACAACATGTTACTTGGAAGCCAAGCATTTCAAGTCCACTAAATTAAAAGGTATAAGCATTCATGGTCAAATTTAGAAAGCTACTAAAATCTCATGAGCCTTTTTTGAAAGCCTATTTTGGAGCCAACTCTCCACTTGGCTTTTCCTTAAGTCCAAATACATAGGTTAAAAATTGTATTGTATCCAGTTTACATAAGCTTACTAAAGTTGGCCTGTCCTTCTTAGCTGTTTATGGGGATAATACTTTCCTTAAGGTTATCATTTTTTGCTGCTCACTCATTCCATGGCATGTTATATTCCAAACTATTATGAGAGCATACAGGATGGTGCTCCCTAGGGACCACTTGCCACTTGACTAAGATAGCCTTCACACTCTGAATCCTATACATAAAGGCCCCTAACAGGCTGATTAATTTGAGGATATAATTTAGTGAGACAAGACCGAATATGATATGAACACAGAAACATAGAAACACACACATACTCTTAAGAAGAAAGAAATTGTATCAGCAAAGGAAGTTATGATGCAAAAAAGAAAATCAAGGGACGCCTGGGTGACTCAGTCGGTTGAGTGTCCGACTTCGGCTCAGGTCATGATCTCACGGTTCATGGGTTCAAGCCCCGCGTCGGGCTGTGTGCCGACAGCTAGAGCCTGGAGCCTGCTTTGGATTCTGTGTCTCCCTCTCTCTCTGTCCCTCCCCCACTCATGCTCTGTCTCTGTCTCTCAAAAATAAACATTGAAAAAAAATCTTTTAAATCAATACTGAATAAAAATAATGATTTTATTGAGTTCTAAGCATTTAGCTAAGTGATATGCATATATCTTATTTCTTCCTCATAAAACTCCCAATAAGCGACATTTATTAACCCCATTTTATACATGAGCAAAGCAAAGCCCAAAGAGAATAAGCAACTTAACCAGCAGCACGTAACAAGCAAGAATTCTGAAATCTGAACCCTGTTGCATAAAATGACACCAGCATGGATAGAGCACAGGTGGGAAGAATAGGATGACATGAGATATGGTGAAGTTTGAAGGCGAAGAATCACTGGGAAACTTCTTGCTTTGGTTAAACTTTTACCAAATTTAAACAATATAGGAGGGGCACCTGGGTGGGTGGCTCAGTTGGTTGAGTGTCTGACTTTGGCTCAGGTCATGATCTCACAGTTTGTGAGTTCAGGCCCCACGTCAGGCTCTGTGCTGACAGCTCGGAGCCTGCAGCCTGCTTTGAGTTCTGTGTCTCCCTCTCTCTCTGCCCCTCCCCTGCTCATACTCTGCCTCTCTCTGTCTCTCAAAAATAAATAAATGTTAAAAACAATTAGACAATATAGGAAAAATTTCATTCTTACACAAGAATGGCATGCAAATTGATGATAAATCCCATATTTTTATTAAATATGCATAGTAAAATTTCCAGGACAACCACTAAAAGAATAGAATTAGAGTGTTTAACTTCCAAACCAATAAAGAAGGAAATATTTAATAAGAAACAAAATAAAAAGCAAATGTTAAATCATCATTTCTTTAGAGGAAAGAAAGAACAAATAAGAATTTAAAAAGCACAGAAAAGAGCATGGTAGATACAAATTTAAACACATTAGTAATTACAATAAATGTATTTGGATAAAATTCTTCAGTTAAAAGAAAAAGATTTTCAGTTTGGAATTTAAAAATTCAGTATATGCTGCTTACAAAATAACACTCAAAATATAAGAATATGGAAAGGCTGAAAATAGAGATGGGAAAGCATATACCCAGAATATCAGCAAAAGGTGTAACTATAACAATAACAAACAAAACAGATGCTAAGACAAAAAAGATTCCTAAGGGTACAGAGAGTGTATTCATTTTCTATTGCTATGTAACACATTGCCACAAACTCAGGCTTAAAAAAACACCAATTTATTATCTCATAGTTTCAGTGGGTCAGAAGTCTGGTACAGCATGGGTAGGCTCTGTGTTTAGGGTTTCATAAAGTTGATATCAAGGTATTAGCAAGTTGCATCTCCATCTACAGTCTTGACTAGGGAGAAAGTTCCTGCAGGCATCTTCTGACTGTTGGCAGAATTTATTTCCTTGTTTATTTCCTTGTTATTGAGATTTCTGTTGTTTTGCTGGCTGTTAAGCAGGGACCATTTTCAGCTCTTAGAGGTTGCTTTCAGGTTCTTGCCCTGGGGCCCCTTCCATCTTAGCAACAGAAAACTTCCCAACATCAAATCTCTCTCATGCTTTAAATCTCTCCAGCTTCTCCTTCAGCTCCCAGCCAGAGAAACCTCTGCTTTGAAAGATTAGGTTAGACCCACCCAGATCATCTCTCATGTCCCTTTCTTAAAGTCAACTGTGTGTGTCATAACATAATCATGGGGTAACAGCCATCAAGTTCTCAGTCTTAGGAATTGTGCAGGGTGTGTACAACAAGGGGGCAGGACACCTTGGGGACATTTTAGAAATCTGCCTACCAAAAAGCCACTAGATGAGGGCTATGCGAGGGAAGTCCTACTCTTGGACTAAAGGTTCACTTTTCCAGGAAGATAAAAAAAGTATAAATGTCTATGCATCACTAAATATCTCAAAATAATATTTGATAGAAATCAGGAAGGAAATTACATACCCATGATCATACTGGTATGTTTCAATATACCTTTCCCAAATGGCCAAAAAATCAGTAAATCTAGACTATTTGAAAAACAACTAAGAAATATGTGATTCTAGACTTTTTAGAATATTGCAATCAAAGAAAATACATTCTTTTCAAGCAAACATAGAATCACTACATACTAGCAATAAATTTAAACCTTAGATAAAATGAGAGCATTTCTAGAAAAATGTAACTTCCTCAACTTCCTCAAGACTTAGAAAGCCTGTATAACCCAATAACCTCTAAAGAAATTAATCAGTAGTTAAAATGTTTCTACAAGAAAATACCAGTCCCAGGTGGTTTTTAAGTGAATGTACAAAGTTTCAAAAACAGTAATTCTGAATTTACCCCAAATTTTCCAAAATATAGGAGAAAAAGTGAATATTTTCCAATCCGATACATGGGTCTAGTAAAGATTTAATATCAGAGGTAGACAAAGGAGAACATGTCATTTTTGTATGTGAACATAGATAAAAATTTTTAAACAATATATGGTCAAAATGATTCAAGAAACATAAAAAGATAAGGGAGCACGTAGGTGGCTCAGTCAGTTAAGCCTCCAACTCCTGGTTTTGGCTCAGATCATGATCTTGCAGTTTATGAGATTGAGCCCCACATCTGCTGTCAGCACAGAACCTACTTGGGATTCTCTCTCTTTCTCTCTCTGCTCCTCTCCTGCTTGCTCTCTATTTCTCAAAATAAATAAACACTCTTTTTTACAAAAAGAAGCATATATAAAGATAAAACATCACAATCAGATTGAATTTATCACACTTCTATAAGGAGAGCATAACATTAGAAAAATGTGTAAATATAAATTATGCCATTAAAACCTTTATTTAAATGTATATATATGGTCTTCTGATATATGCAAAACAGGCATCTGAAATTTCCACATTCAGAAATATTTAAATGTTCCCTTAGCAAAAAGGAATACGATTGTACTTTAGTCTGATAAACACTGTCACTGAAAAGGTTAAGAAAATATATCTCCAATATATCTCTTGGTGAGAATGTGTCTCTAAAATGAGGAACAAGATAAGAATGCCTACAAACCACCAACTTTATTCAAAACTGAATTTGAATTCTTAGCCAGTGGAATAAAACAGGAAAAAGGATTAAAAGATGTAAAGGCCGCTGAGAAAGAAACAAAATTCTCATTTGCAAAAAAGATGTGATTTTGGGGGTGCCTGAGTGGCTCAGTTGGTTAAGCATCCAATTCTTGATTTTTGGCTCAGGTCATGACCTCACAGTTCATGAGTTTGAGCCCTTCATCGGCTCTGCACTTACAGTGAGGAGCCTGCTTGGAATTCTCCATCTCCCTCTCTCTCTGCCTCTCCCCTACTGTGCTCACACATTCTCTAAATAAATAAATACATAAACATTAAAAAATTAAAAAAAAAAAAACACCAAAAGGAGGCACATGAGAACATTTACAATGTTTGTGCTAAGTGATAGTATTGGGTAGTTTTCTTTTAATATATTTAATCTCCTATATTTTCTAACATTTCTGCAATGAATATATCTTTCATAGTGAGAAAGAAGAAAAATAGATGGTAACTGAAAAAACTCACTGAGAGAGCAGTGGGAACTGGCCTCGAGAAATCCTTCTAAGAATAGGGCGTAAGTAAATAGAGATAAAGAGATGGGTATGGGGAGGCCGATTACACAGAGTCCAACTTGCCAAGGAAAAATCTGCTTGAAGTAGTCACTGTTTTCTCAGACATCTTTCATTGTACCTGTGCCCACATGTGGTGGTTTCCCAAGTACAGGCTCTTTATATCTACACTGTGTGGATTGAAAGTTTAGTCCTCCCTTTGTAAACAAAGGTTCAAAGGTAAATATATAGAGTTCTAGCCTTGGAATTATTAAGAGTGGAAAGAGAAATTTGAGGAACTTTAGAAACACAGAGAAGATAATCTCTGTAACTGAGTGTATACTGAAGCAGACAAAATTTAGAGCAGTCATGTGGGAGAACTTCTAGAAAATGAAAATTGCTAAACATTGGAACAGAGTAGTATTTGTATTTGGTGGGGAAAGGAAAACAAAGAACAAACTATTAAAGAGTTTACAGGATCTCATTTCCAAGATATCCTTACAGCGTCGAATAAGTAATCAATATTTTGAAGGCATGGATGGAAGCTAAGTTTAGAGGATAAGACATGTCTGGTGATCTATAGTCTTGGGATGGTTCTTGCTTATTTGTAGATTAAAAGAAGTAAGAAATAGCTTTATATATTACTATCAGGAGACCTTCAAGTTGTACTTGACGTAAAAAAAGCAAAGAGGATAAAGATATGTATATTAACCTACTGTTTATCTAAAGAGGGTAATACAGGTATATAAATATATATATGAGTATATAAGGGCAGCACATGCCTGGGAGATTTTATTTATTTAATAAACTTACATTTAACTAACATCTAATAAACATGCAACTAAAGGGTTAAACTGTGAACTTACGTAAGAAAATTTTTTTAAGTTTATTTATTTTGAGAGAGACAGGGAGAGAGGGAGAGAGAGTGTGAGCTGGGGAGGAGCAGAGAGAGAGGGAGAGAGAGAATCTCAAGCATGCTCTGCATTGTCAGCACAGAGCCCAACTCAGGCTCAAACTCACGAACCATGAGATCATGACCTGAGCTGAAGTCCAGAGTCATGACACTTAACCTATTGAGTCACCCAGGTACCCCTGGAATTTTATTTTTTAAGAAAATCTCTAACAACCTGTGGGAGTAGTAATTTTTATAAAGACCATTACCTATGGTTTACAGAAGGAAGGAAGGGATAGGGGACAGGGATAGATGCTAGACTTTATTGAATTTGCCCTATTTGTAGATTTGGCTTTGGAACTGTGTAAATATTTTACATCATAATAAAATAAAAATAAATTTTATAAAGTATTTTTGTTTAAAAAAATGAGACAAAGAGACCTAATGTATAACCAGTTGCTAGCATAGCAGCAAAGTGAAACAATTCCAAGTGATCTACTAAAACACTGTAATTTGACAACTCTAAAAGGATATATTCTGTGTACAAAAAGAATTTAAAACAATTATCTATTTTTGGTAATCATATTATTGTTGGTAGTATAAGCACTGCTATTCTGATCTTGCTGTAAAATACTGTGGGATAAAGCAACTGAATAATTATGAAATATTCCAATTCCATCATTTCTGGCATTGTTGAGACCCAGGATTCTTAAATCAGTTACATATTTGAGACTGAAGAGTTTAAGAAAAATTCTGTGGTCCCGAACTTGAATTGGAAACATCTCTATGAACTAATGGCATGTGTATATCACCCAGTCCACTGAAAATATCTAGAAACATTTCCCAACTCATTGTTACTGAGTCCAGTCCAGTTACTGAGTCAATGTCCAGATTGTGGTATCCAAATGCCATTTCCCACCAAAGGAGCCTGGGAACCTTAAGAAACGGCTGATTTCAGCTCTGAATAAAAATAAGCCTAGCATGCCTTGTAGCAGATAACAACAACAAAAAACAAAAACAAAAACAAACTTATCAAAGATTACTAGCAACAACTCAAAAGTCTCCTATTCAGGAAAAATCTTCAAAATAGATAAAATTTCAAATATATAAAACATTTCAAATCTGTTTAAATCCATTTTACAACGATACTTTAAAAATAACATGGGCTGTGCTAGAAAACTACTTTAAAAACTGATAGATAAGAAGGGAAAATCAAACATTTTATCCTGCCTTTCCTATATAAACTGTACTACTGAGTAATCACTAATAAACCAGGGAAATCTTTCTCTTTTTCAAGTCATTACAGCTAATACGTGAGGAAACTATGAAAATGCTAGAATCACACTATTTTTCAAGGACTGAACTACTGAATCTTGATACTGATCATTAATGACTGTTGACATGACATAAACAGAAGCAACCAGACACTGCATGCCTCCTGCTAGAAGCAATCCTGTCAATGAGACTGTCTTAGCAAAGAAATCAGACCCGAATTGGATTAAGTCTCTAATATACAAAGTATACATACATATATACATTAATATGCAAAAACAACAACAACAAAAACAACCCGCAGAGGACATAAGAACATGTTAAAAGACACCACAGGGATGCAATCTGCAAAATCCAGGCTGCAGGGATCTCTATACGACAAATAACCATCCAGGGAAGAAATGGAAAGAAAATAGCGATGTATGGATCATGTTTGAATTCTGACTCAAATAAATAACCTTTAACAAACCATGAGACCGTTGGAAACGTTAACAACTGACTGGATATTGAAAGATATTAAGAAACCATTGCGATATTTTTAAGAGAGATAATGATATTGTGATTATGTTTCAAAAAAATGTAACCTAATTCTCTATGAGGGCAGTTAGATTTGAGCTGAGGAACAAAAGGATTTATGGAAAGTGCAAAGGAAAGATATGCTAAAGGAACCTTTTTTTTTTTAAGTTTGCAGGAAGATATCTATAGAATAACAACAGATGTCCTAGAAAGCATGCAAAGCCTCTTTCTCTCTGAAGAATCTAGGGCTATTCATAAACTGTTCAACTATTTTGTGTCATTAGCAGAGTCCCTCCAGTGAATTACAGCCTTCTAGCCACTTTGGGACCATCCATTACAAGATGCAACCAGCAGCCAAGATACCGTTGGCTCATTTCACTAAGTGTTTTCATAAACAGATTTATAATGAGAGGGAAATGCATTTTTATCAATACTAAGCAGGGCTGCAGAGAACTTCCCCCAATTATTAGGGGGCTCCTATTAATCCAGGAGCGATTTGCAGAGCCTTGCAGATAGTTAAACAGCCCCCAACCCTGCTAGCTTTTTAAAATCTACTAAACAATGTGAAGCCACAGTTTCATTTTTTCTTTCTGGCTGGAGATGGTGGAAATGTTCATCACCCAGTGTGAAGTAATATGTGAAACAGGTGTTTTATTCCCTAGCAGGTAAAATGGGTTTGATTCCTGTGAGATGTAGACATTTCAAGGCTACCAGCAAGAGGTCCAGATGGTGTGTATTTTCATATCTAATATTATATAAAAGATTTCAAATGTATCCTGACTCTTAACAAAACCATAAATTTACAGCTTATTGCCATGCTGAACAGCTCTGGTAGCTACTAATTAGTATTACTGTTTTTGCTTTACTCTTCCAGGGATCACTAGCATATCTGAGCCTTTCATTTTTAGCTTCCGGTAAAAAGACAAAAAATTCCAGGGTAGGGGCCCATCTCACTTCAGGGCCAGCTGCACATAGAACAGTAGAACCTTAGGGGGTACGCAAATGTTTACGAAGCCACAGGGGAAATGAGGGTCAACCTTTTAAGGAAAAGCCCTTCCAACCTTGAGGGCAGAGGTCTTTGCCTAGTTGTTCCCAATTTGAACATGTAACTGTTTCAGAAATACTATTGAACATATTTTAAGAATAATGACACCAATAGCGAGCATCACTGCAAGTTTATTATGAGCCAGGTATTTTTTCGGATTATGCTACACGCACTCCTGTTCAATATTCTTAATCGCCCTTGGAGATAGCAGTCGTAGCTCTGTGTTACACAGGAGGCAACTGAGGCTCCGACAACTTTAGCAACTTGCTCAAGAGCCAACTCAGGTCTAACCAGTGGCTGAGCCCTCCCTCTTTTTTTTTTTTTAATGTTTATTTATTTTTGAGAAAGAAAGAGAGATACAGAGCGTGATGGGGGCGGAGGGGCAAAGGGAGAGGGAGACACAGAATCCGAAGCAGGCTCCAGGCTCTGAGCTGTCAGCACAGAGCCCAATGCGGGGCTCTAACCCACGGACCGTGAGATCATGACCTGAGCTGAAGTCAGACGCTCAACCGACTGAGCCACCCAGGTGTCCCGAGCCATCACTCTTAATAAGAACAGAATGCTTCTTCTTATCTATGTAGCATGGCAGTCCAGAAGGCACAGTGTCCATGGTGCACATAAAGAGACCCTTGGTGAGAGTTCTGTGGGATTTGTAGATAACACTATTATGAAGAAGGGAAGTCGAGTCAGCAAAGTAGTGGGTCAGGGTTGTTCCCATTCTAGAAGGCAATGATCTGGGTTGAGATGAAGGGTAATGAGGCAACCCATGGTTCCCAACAGCCATGGGCAACGTTTAACCTCCTGATCTAGTGCTCTCGCCTCTCATGCTGGTGTGCTAATCAGTGTATCACTCACAGCTCTGTGAAAGGAACACTTGGCTTCTTCTTAATATTTAATATGCTATACAGAGTGGGGAGCTAATAAGGGAAACTGTATAATCTCACATTGTTCATTTTATGAACAAGCTCTTGCTTTCTATTGAAAAGAGTCAACAGGACTGATTTCTTCAATCCTGATACCCCACGATTTAAGCTTCACTGATACCAGCCAACACAAATATCCCAATCCTGCTTCATCCCCAAGAACATGAAGAGAAGAAAGTAATGTAGAAAGAATTCAAGCTGATATTCAGCTGCTTGGCTTGGCCATAAAATTGCTTCTGTGAGTTTAGTCTGTCCCTTCACCTCCGTGGGGCTCCGTGGGGCTCCGTGGGGCTCCGTGGACTCGTCTCCAGAAGGCTTTTTGTGAAACAGGTCTAAGGATTCATGTAACTTTGAAAAATCAATAACTTAATGCACATGCCTGTAGCTTCAAAGTGTGGGCTCATGAGAATAATAATACCATGATTGATGGGATAGAAACACTTTAAAACAGGGATTTTAAAATCCTTCTTGTGAAAATAAAAGCCTGGGTACGGTTTGCCCTAATCTTACCTACAAGGCCGACTCTGAAATGGAAAGTTAACATAAGAGAACGCTAAACAAATCTGACCACATTTCTGGGTGAGTTTTGTGGGATGAAGTGCACTATTTTAACTTCACGCTATTTAAAAGTTCGAGGTAACAGAGACATTGGCATCTTAAATTTCTAGAAGAGCCAAGGGGCCATTGCATAAATAATTAAAGCCCCTCATTTTTAGCCTCTGCAGTAACTCTTGCAGACAAATATAACTTGGCTTTTACTTATCTTTTCAGTCTGGTAATTTTTTTTACAAGTGAGAAGGATCTTGACCAACAGGGGTCTAAATACATTTTCCACCTCCATGCTTCACTGAATTCTGAAGGAATACGCATGTTCCCTTTCTGTCCAGATGTGCAGAAGTTACCTGTGAAAGGCAGGGATAAAAGTGAGTTGCCCTCCGCGAGAAGCAAGTGATCTCCCCAGATCTAATCCCAGTGTATGGCTCCAGATTCTGTTTCCATTTCTCAGTGATTATGAGTTTTGCGCCATATCTTCTCCCCCTTTATTCCTGCAATATTTGCATTTCATGTTCTTATTCTCTTAATGCCTGAGCAATTTGAAACTCTCATATATAGGCAATTCCCAGATCTCGTTCCTAAAGCATTGTGATTCCCTTTCAGCTTTTCAGAGGCACGTGTGCTGGGAAGGAACCGAGCCCTCCCTGTCAATCCAATTTGTGATAAGGATTTCCCCAGGTGCACCCATTCCATGGTTCCCGTGTTGCTTTGTGCCTGGTTGGCATCCTTTTGGGGAGCATTTGTATTGCTTTTTCATCTCCGAAAAGATACTCTAGTCACAAACCAGTCATCTGCCTGTTAAGCTGTATTTAGAACAAATCACTCTGAAGCAAAACAATGACAATGACAACAAAAGAGCTACACTTATTTTTTTCTAGACTTTTAACAAAATGTTTGATGTTGTGGAGATTTCCAAACAATTAATGTGAAATTGGGGACTGTTGTTCACATGATTTATTTACCATATATAGAGAACTCAGCTGGAACGCTGTTGCCGTGCACAGTCCCAATGAAATTTTCGCGGAGAGTTGGAAAATCAGGGAACTCTCTCCTAGGAAGCTGTACATTTTTCAAAGGATATAAGTAAACAGGAATCACAGGGCTCGAAAGCCATGGGGTCCAGGGAAGTCCACCTCACCCACCAAAGGGGACATACTGCTTTGAGCATGTGATTTCATACTCAAAACTGATAGGTTGTTTCCAACACTCTCTCTTGCAGGCTGAGAACTAGTCTTTCGTGTCACGGATCAGGGGCCTTGTGCACGCGTGTGCACATACACAAAACAAGGGAACGAGAGAATGTTGAGTAGTAAGCACATTTTATGAAAGTAAGACCGAGACCTCGAAAATCTCAAACTTTATTAACGCCAAATGAAATACTCACAAAGAATCCAACCGATTTCTCATGAGTAGTTTTTCAGACTCTCAGTACAGGCCGCGTGAGGTGGCCCAGGTTTCCATTCCACAGGGTAGTGCAAAACTTGGCCAGGAATTAAAAAAAGAGCAGTGGCACCACCCAAAATAGTAAAAATGAAATAGAGAATGTGTGAAGTTAGATGCTTGATTTATGTGTGGAAACCAGCACCAAGAATATTGTTATGGGCCCGGCTCCTTGAGGCAAGGTTTGTTAGCAAAAACTGTCTCTAAATATTTATGCTCAGCTAAATAATTGCTAAATAATTCCAGTTCTCCGCTGGAAATCTGGGATCAGGATTAGCCTACATTGGTAGATCTGTGAGATTGCATACTGGTATTTCATCCAGCAGTACTCTTGCTCGGTGATACTTTGGAAATATTTCCCTAAAATAAACAAAGCACTTAAAGTAGTCCGTTCCATAGCATTTGTTTTAGGGCTATTAAAGACATACAGAGTTTTGGCTTTCCAAAACTGTGTGCCTACAAGGATTCTTTCATTTGCTGAGCCTTGCATATGGAGCGGTGCATTGAAAGTGGGGAGGGCAGTGGTTTCCTTCTTCATCTACCTTCCTGAGAATCAGCATATGTTTCTAACATTCTTTGGATGGCCCTGACTGGTGCTTAGTGAACCCAAGATTAAAAGCAGGACTCCAGTCTGCAGGGACTCTAGAAGAAAACATTTTGGATGAGCCAAGAGACAAAGAGGAAGCTTTGTCACTTGATTCGACTGCCAGAGAAACACCATGAAATTCTCACTTTCTTCTCATATTGGAACAGGGGATTGTTGCAGGGTTTTGACCCAAGATAGAAATGGTCTGCATTTACAAAGAATTCATTGAAATGAAATCCTGTACTTACATGTCTCTCTCTGGACACCGTAAACATGATTTAAAAAAAAAATACAAAGGAGGCCTACAGTCTAAAGAGGACTGTACCCTAAACAATTTCTGTGACCAGTTATTTCTCCTGTTCCTTGTTTTTGAGCTCCAGTCTCCTCATCTGTGCATGGGACATTGGAAAGACTAAGTCTTTCTTTCTGCTTAGTTCTGCCCTTCAGTAATTCATCTCTGACTTAAAAAATCATGCTGCAGAAACAAAGAAGAAGAAGAGAGGAAAAAGCTGATGAAAGCAACGATCTCATTTGGAGACTGGGAGGGGTTGATGTAAATCTTTTCTTGTTATGACGTATAGAAGAGAAAGTTTGACCTTGGCCTTTGAGTTAACTATCCATCCCTTGAGAGGCCACATCGTGAAATTTTGGTAAAGGGCAAGGGACCGGGAGCCTCCCCGCTGACTTCATAAC
The DNA here is from genome assembly GCF_024362965.1 of Panthera pardus. Classification (NCBI taxonomy): domain Eukaryota; kingdom Metazoa; phylum Chordata; class Mammalia; order Carnivora; family Felidae; genus Panthera; species Panthera pardus. The sequence continues at coordinate 134,265,314 of NW_026526721.1, forward strand.
CCATCTCACCTGCTCGCTGTCTGGGTCAGTTACTCAACATCTCTGTGCCTCAGTTTCCTCATCTGTAGAAATGGAGATAATAAATAATGGAATCTGCCTCAGAGCTTCCTTTGAGGATTAAACAAAGTAACATAATGGAGCACAGTGCATGGGACTGAGTAAAAAACCCAATTAGTGTTATCTGTTGTTATTGTTCCCTGACTACAGCACTCTGAGCTACAGGGGGAAAAAAATGTATTGATGTTACCAAAAGGCATTTTGAGGAAACGATAAAGAAAAATATTTAGCTAGAGCAAACGCATGTATATGGTTTCCTGTGCCGTTTTATTTTTTTTAAGAGACGAAGAAATAGAGAGGTTTTTCTCTTCCTACCAGACAAGAGATACAGAGATGAAGCTCTGCAATCTAAAACAGATCTATTTTGTCCACTAATGCAGAAATAACATCATGTGCATTTCGAAGGCTCTGGATCTGTTTAAATCAATTAAGATAAAGTTAATGTATTTTAATATCTGAGCTCTTTCCTTATCAAGATAATTCTGCGATGTTTTCTTCTCGGAGCCCAAGGTGATGAAAAATAGACTCATTTATTCTATTACGTCTTGTAACTGTGGCTTCGTGAATTTTTTTGTGCGTTGTTTTGTTTTCATTGTAAAGCTACAGGAAGACTTTACGTGGCTCGAAAACTGCTGTCGGTTTTCATACCACAATACTCCAGGGCATTTGTCTCCTTCAGGCTGCTATTGTTTCCAATGTGGAGATAAATGTGCACTTGATAAAACTATTTTAATGATGCTAATGTTAATACTTTGGTAGAATACTTTATCTGCTAGTAATAGCTTTAAAGAGTTTGTTGGGATTTTGTCCTCTCATACATTTTAATAGAATATTAAGTTTGTAATTAGCAAGAAAAATACAGTAGATTCACCTTCACTTCCTTCACATTCACATAATGATTACCAGTGGAATATTTGCTGCTTTGTACCCTTTGTAGGCCAATCAATATTTTGGCGAATGGAGAAGTCTGAAGCACGGAATCGTAGTGTAAACAAATGAGAAACATTAAAAGTATGCTAAATATGATAGCCAGTTGATTATGTAAATTTAAACAGTGTAGGGCAAAGGAATTGCTTATTAAATGAGTCTGTTTTTAGTTCACTCTGGCATTGTTTATTATACACCATAGCTGGGTATTTCATAAATAGACTCCTTTTACAACCTGGAGGTTTGGGGAATTGCAGCTGATCACTGAAGTAATATACGTGCTTGGAGGCCATGATGGACAAAACTTGTCCTGTGACCATTTTTATTATACATGGAACAGACCTGGGCTTCTGTGGGGACCAAGGTGCTCTGACAGACAGCTCGTTCCAATAGAAGCACCTGTTACATCCGTCTGGGAAGTGGCTGGCTCTTAGCTACATCCTGTTAGTGGTCTTCGTAGAATCCACAACCTAAGATTTTTTCTGCTAAGAATTAAATGAATTTATTCCACACACAGTAGACTTAATTTGTCGACTATAGAAATATCTACAAGCTTACGACTCAAGAGAAATCTCTATCGAAGTGACAGAGTGGCCTGCGAAACATCTTACACTGACGCGTCAGATACTCAGTTGCCATCTTGGAAGAAGAGATCTGACCTCTCAAACGGGGTACAGTTTGAGAATTTGTATTAGAACCGGGATGACCAAAGAACAATAAATTGGCATTCCTATTTCTCAGAAGTCAAGAAGGATGACCCCTGTCATCATCCGTTGGGAAAATCGATCTTCTAGGCTGATAAATCCTAATATGGAAGACTTCTCATTCTACCAATTCTGATGCGATTAGACCTGCATGTTCCACTTCTCAATTTTTCAGATTTCCTAATAACTCTGATTTGCATTTGGCATTCACTCCTCTGCTTCTTCACTACTTAGAGGTCATACCAAGGTCATCTGTTCATCCCAAGTTCTAGCTCCATGTAGCCCCTGTTCACATGAACACTCTTCCTTGCATCTTCTGTCCCTTCCCGTCTGCCCCCCCCCCAGCCTTCATCGATAAAAGGGCCTTCTCTCGTTCCAATTCTGCTCCTGTACACTTGCATCTGTTTTCCCCTGCGTAACCACCGTGATCTTGAAAAAGTACTTCACAGTATCTACCTTTGTTTCCTCAGCCCACACATTCTGATTTTGGTGTCAATCATTTCATGGAACCTGTAAAGGTGAAAGTCACCAGTGACATTTTCATGAGCAAATCCAGTGTCTTGTCTCAGCCTGGCTCTCCATCTTTCTGTACCATGTTGCCTATGTCCCACTTCTCAGTGTGGGAATTCCTTCCTTGATATTCATGTTATTGTGTCCCTCTTGTTCTCCAATCCCTGATTTTAATCTCTGATTGCTGCTTTTGCATTTTCTTTGCTTGTCTTTTCAAAAGTACTACTCATGTCTATATGCTTTATATATACTATCCAGAAATTTAATGGGCTAAGGGTGTGGTAATTGCCATTTTACACACGAAGAAGTGGAGGCTCAGGGATTTAAATAACTTGCTCAAAGTCACATGCCTCCTCACTGAGAGACTGAGGTTTTGATGTCAGGTCTAACTTCATAAAAACTTCAGAGGACTCTGAAATGTTTTTTTTCTCAGAGCCCAAGGTGAGGCAAAAGAGACTTATTTATTCGATTGCATGTTATCACTGTGGCTTCAAGAAATCTTTTAACTAGTGAGGCTGTGAAGCCTCTAACAATATTACTGGAGCTCTTTCACCTTCCAAGCCAGCCATGTAACCTACAAACCCACCTGCCTCTGGATCCACAGTCTCCACTTTTCCTCCAAGTACAAGTACAAGAATGGTTCCTTCCATTTATTCTCTGGATCCCTCTTATGTTGCTTTCGTAAGGTCTTCCCTCCTCTTTCCCATTTCCATCACTGTTTCTCTGGCTGTTGCATCAGGGTGATAAGTGTGCAAATCTCCTCTGCTCCCTCCCATTCCATTGCAGCCTCTGCCCCATTTCTGAGAAGATTCTCAAGACTCAACTGTCTCCATTTCTTCACTTGTCATTTATGTTTCAACCTATTGTGTTCTGGCCTGTGTCCCCACTACTCAATCGAAACTACTCTTGACAAGGTTTCCAAAGACCTCATGTGGATGGCTTCAGTGAGACCGTCCTGTCCCCATCCTACTCTCTAGCTCATCAGTTTTCCAGCTGCTTGATCTGCTTCCATGCTGCCACACGGTCCTGGTTTTCCTTCCACCTCCGTGGCTGCTCCTTCTTGAGCCCCTCTGCTGGCTCCTCTGCCTCTGCCCCACTAGGAAATCTTGGAATGTTCCAGGGCGTGGTCCGTGGTCCTCTTTTATTTCCTCTCTATCTCCATTCATCATTGATGATTTCATCCAACGTTGTGGATTTAAATACCACTGATTTGATGATAATTTCAAGTTAACACATCTGACCTTAATTTTTCTACAGGCTCCAGGTTTATCTATCCGGTTACCTATTGTTCAACATTCTGATTCAGATCGTACTTGGCGTTTTAAGTTTACCATAGCCAAATGTGAAATCAAGTTAATTTACCTCAAACTCCCAGTCTCAGTAATGGTACTCGCATCCCCTTTAGCTGCTCAGTGCAGAAGTTCAGGGGTCATCTTTGGCCCTTCCCTTTTCCTCATGTGCAACGTCTAATCCGTCAGCATTCTGCTCATTTCAAATTATATTTTGCGTCCATCCTAATTCCCAACTGCACTCCACATTTCTAGTTCCACTTACCTTCATATCTTCCCTTTGAACAGGCATCTCACTCTTGCCCCATCCAGTCCGTTCTTCACGCAGAAGCCTGTATGTTAAAACATTAATCAAAACATGCCATTTCCTTTGAATCCTTTCAGTGATTTCCCATGAAACTTAGCATGAAACCCTACTTTTTCTCCAGGCTTCCTTCCCTCCTCTGTCCCAGGCCCCTTTCTCCATCTCTCACGTCCTCCAGCCGTATTCACCTCCTTTCTTTTCCTCATACATATCTCCTTCTTTCATGCCTCAGAGCCTTTGCACATGCTGATTCCTCTGCTTTGACAGCTTTTTGCAGAGTTGAATTCTTCAGGTTTTAGTTAAAATGCATTCTTGTCAGAGATGTCTATCCCGATCACCTTATAAAAAGTGGCCATCCCACTCTCCAAATGGTCTCTATCACATCCTCCTGTTTATTTCCTTGAGAGTTTTTATCACAGTCTAAAAATGTCTTCTTCATTTAATTATTTATTGTTCGTTCTCGGTCTCCAGCCTCCAGAATGGCACTGTCTGAGAGAACTTTCTGCAGTGTTGAAAATGTTCTCCCGTGCTATCCCATACAGCAGCTACTAGCCACATTTGATTATTGGTCACTTGAAATTTGACTAGTGGGACCGAGGAACTGAATTTTTTATTTTAATTACTTTAAATTTAAATGTAAATAGCCACATGTGGCTACTGGCTACCATAATGAACAGCTCTCAAATGTATGTTCCACAAAAGCAGGGATCTTTGTTTAATTTGTTCGTTGCTATACCCCACTGTTTACAAACATGCCTGAAACACACGTGATGCTCGGTTTATGATAAATGAGGGAACGAGTGATTTCTAGTGGGGATGAAATTCTGGGAGAAAAAAGGATTGTTTCTAATTGTGGCATGCTTTGCAAGTAATACAATCCTCCTTCCAGAAATGTGTTTGGACTATATATACCTTTCCTGAGATCTTTAATTAGGATTCTAAGAGAAGAACCCAATATTGTAAATTAAATTTTTGACCATGTTGAAAACATGCTTGATTCTTTTGCTGTGTTTTGTTAACCAGTGATACAATTATGCTATCTATGGAGTTATCATACGTAATTAATGAATTAATCAATTTACTTAATTCACAGGCAGAAAGATATTCTGTTTTCTAGTGTTGTCTACTAATTTATGCAGTAAATCAAGGCTTTGAAGAGTTTCAACAACCATTCATTTTTTATGAATTAATCTTTCTTTGGCTTTCTTCTCTAGGGGTGAACAAATAATGCAAACATAGACCGAAGGATACATGAAGTCTGAATGCTAAGAGCATGCAGAGATGTAGCTGAATATATAAAAAAAATATGGAATTAATTTTCCAGTGTTGTACTAATGTCACCGGGCACAGACAGGGTCAGTCTGTGCCAAGAGCAGGCAAGACCCCGTGGTGCAAAGACAGATCAGTATTAAGGACTCGCTTTCTTAGAGAAAGATGCTAAATTAAACATATAATCAGTAAAAAAAAAAAATGAAGAAGAATGTACAAGCAATAAATATAATAAAAAACAGAATTCATGGCTAAAGTACAACTTGGCCAGCTTTAATATTAATATCTAGCTATGAATAGCTACCATAATTACTGCTGCTGCTATGCTACCATTTTTTGAGAGCCTACTGTGTGCAGGAACTATGCTGAATACTTCACATACACAGTTTTGTTTAACACCCTGATCAATTCTGTACGGTGGACATTAATTTCTCCACTTTGTAGGGGAGAAAACGAATTCAGTTTAGACCCATAGTTCATGAATAGTGGAGCTACAATCTGTCCCCAGATAAATCTCATTAAAAAGCTTGAGCTTTTAAAAAGAAAAAAAAAATCAAAATCTGGTATTCTCTATGGCATTCAAATACAGACACATGGGAGTTTCTAGGTGTGTGGAATATGATCCAGTTTGGGATCTAACATTTTTAGGGTGTCGTTTCTATTTTTCTGATCCAATTGACTGTTAACATTCATGGCCTAAAGCAAAAGGAAAGCAGGTCATATAAATTAATAAAGCAAAGTTATGTGTGAGGCAATTTGAAGTGGTGGGACCTGCAGCAAAACAAAAAACACATACCCACCCAGTGGCATTTTTAGAAAAATATTTTAATGTTTATTTATTTTGAGAGATAGAGCATGAGTGGGGGCGGGGCAGAGAGGGAGACACAGAATGCAAAGCAGGCTCCAGGCTCCGAGCTGTCAGCCCAGAGCCTGACACGGGGCTCAAACTCACAGACCGTGAGATCATGACCTGAGCAGAAGTCAGACCTTAACTGACTGAGCCACCCAGGCAACCCCCATCCAGTGGCATTAAAGCTCATTTTAAGATGCTGTTATGGATTGAAATGTATCCCTCTAAAAAAGGTATTCTGAAGTCCTAACTCCTAGTGCCTCAGCATGTGACTTTGTTCAGATTTAGGGACAGTGCATGTGTAATTAGTTAAGTTAAGATGAGGTTAATGAGGGGAGAGAGAGTAGAGTGGGTCCCTAATTGAATATGGCTGGTGTACTTAGAAGAAACAGAGATAGGGACATAGGGAGAATGCCACGTGAAGATGGAAAATTGCATTTATGCATCTACGAGAAACAGCGAATATTACCAGCAAACCACCAGAAGCTAGAAAGAGGCAAGGATAGATTCCCTGCAAGTTTCAGCGGGAGTATGACGGGGCTGACACCTTGATTTTGAACTTCTAGCCTCCAGAACTATGAGAAAACAAATCTTACCTCCCGTCAGCCAGTCTGTGGTGCTTTGTCACAGTAGCCCTAGGAAACGAATCCAGATGCACTGAAAGGGCCATCATCCATTGTTTAGATGAGCATATCAAATATAGTTGATTTGAAACAACTTAAACCCTTGACACAATGATCTACAAGGTAAATAGAGCCATTGATGATGAATAAATAACAGCAAACTAAGGCCTAACTCTGAATTTCTCTGATTTTATACAACAACTTACAGAGCACTGGGTATGTGCTATATAGTGCACTGAGTGCTTTGTAAGCACTAACTCATTTATTCCTCGTCATAATCCTACATATTAGGAACCGTTACTACCATCTCCATACGATTCAGGGGGAAATTTAGACACATAAGGTTAAGTGACACCCACAGTCACACAGTCAGTAAGTGGCAGAGAGGGACCAAACCTAAGCAGTCTGGTGCTGGAGTCCATGCCCTTGACCACTGTCCCATGCCAGGACACCTGAGCAAGGGCATCATTCGTCATCAGTGCTCTGACTCCACCTTTAGTTTTAGTGACTGGTGCGTGAATGTGACACTTCCCCTCCATCCATCAAGTCTATTGCAGGGGCTCTGATTGCCATGCTCCCTTCGAGGATACTCAGTACCTTTTGATTTGCTTCTTTGGTACAGAGAGGGAACAGCATTAGTTCAACTGGTCCCTTTCTGTAATAGCCCTGGCTTACCCAAAGATCGAAGGAAGGAATTCTAATGATTGCTAGCAACATCTATTCCAACCATATATTTAAAATGTGGGGGATTAACTCTCTGATATATTCAAGAGCTTATTGGATCTATCATGAGGCGGAGTGGAGCCAAACCCCCTCTAAATTTTCCCTTCTCCCAATACACATTTACCTTGATACACGTGTACAGAGATACCTTCTCCTCTGGGGATTCTGTCTTTCTTCCATGCTTGGGACCCTGAGTCTATAGCTAACTCAGGTCTGGGATCTGGTGAGGAGCTATGGGTCTCTAGGGAGATGGCTCAAGTCAAGCTTCTAGTCACCAGACCTAAAGTGATTTTGATTGTTTATTAAATAAATCAAGAAAGACGGGTGGTTGCTTATTAATTTTAATCCTTACAAGCCCACGTTTAATTAAGCACATCTGGGGATATCTGTGGGTCAGAGAAGCCTCAAAAATTCTCATTGCCTCACCGGCTTTGACGTCTGCATGCAGTCGGCGTCTGGTCTCCCCTGCTCACTAAAGTTAGGGGGAGTTTCTACTGTACTCCTTTTCATGAGTGTTGTCATTCTAGAGAGCAGAGCCAAGAAAGTTCTTTGTGCTCATGGCCTTGCTGAATTAGAGGATCCTCTGGACCCTCTAGAAAGGGGGGTGAGTGGGCAAAAAGTACCTGGTAAAAACAAACCAGCATTTCAACCTCTCTGTCTTCAAATTCATTCCCCCACATTTGTGGTTCTCAAACTTGAACATGATTCAGAATCTCCTGGAAGACTTATTAAAGCACAGTTAGCTACGCTCCTCCCCTAGAGTTTTTGAAGCCTGAGACTCTGCATTTCTAACAAGTTTCCAAATGATGCTGATGGTCCAAGAACCACACTTTGAGAACCGCTGTTCTATATTAAGTCATAGGCTTTCTAGCCTTTCAATATAATTTACTGGGGAAAGTATTCGATCTACATTTGCATTAACCAACCTTGAGAGTTTTTAGAACCACGGCCAGCTGTCTGTGCTAACACATTGAAGGCAACATTCTGAAGGCACATTCATACCAAAGAATTCAGACCAATCCATGTTTTTTTGATCAAGTACCTTCAAAATCCATCCCCATAAATCACACAAAGACTTTAATGGTCCATAATAGCAAGCTGTGCAACTCTTTTCTTTGCTCTGCCTCTGTATTTTTCACCCCAGTTCAGACTGAGATCAGATTCTGAATACTGGCCTGAAATAATTGTGGGAGTGGGTTGGGGGTAGAGTGGGAGCAGCTATTATTAGTTTCCTCTTTGCTTCAGCAAAAGAGGAAGTAAAGAAAATTTCGTGGGAGTTTTTCAGAGGGTGTTGGTGGGTTCAGAGTATTGCAAGCACTCTGAATTCTCTGCAGGTATCACCATTCCTATTGTGGGGAGTCAGGCTACTACTTAACCTTCACATAAAAGCTTTATGTGACTGTGAATTCAACTGTCACAATCCAGCAACCTTGTGAATTTTACTCTGGGCTTTTTTTTTTTTTTTTTGGCAGCCTTAGCCCTTACTTAAAAGAGGCAAGAAGGGTGCCTGGGTGGCTCACTTGGTTAAGCGACTGACTTCAGCTCAGGTCATGATCTCATGGTCTGTGGGTTCAAGCCCCGCATCAGGCTCTGTCTGACAGCTCAGAGCCTGGAGTCTGCTTCATATTCTGTGTCTTATCTCTCTGCTTATTCCCCACTCACGCTCTGTCTCTTTCTCAAAAATAAATAAACATTAAAAAAAAGAGGCAAGAGAATCTTTCAGCATGGTCAGGACAATCTCTGAATTTCATTTGGGGCCTCAAGGCCAGAATATATGTATTTCCATTTGCCATCCTCTTACCTTAAAGATAGCCACAGATAACTTCACTCCAGTCCCAGCATTCTTCATGCCTTTTAAGTTGTTCTATGGAATCGAAACACTTACCCTTGGTTTTTATTGTTAATGGGCATCCAGTGCCGAGTATTCAGAGGCTACTATGTAGTTACTTTGCCGTATTGTGTCTCAGTGTTTTTTGCAAAATTACGAATTCCAAACATTACACTTTTTCCTGATGGTGTTAGCTGTCCCCTACTCTTTGTTTCAAGTGTTGTATCAGAGTTCTTTGGTTGCAAACAAAAGATCCTAAGTAAGAAGAATGTATGGTCTAACTAAATGGATTTCAGGTAGCCCTTAGAACAGGAGGAAAAGCTCAAACTCAAGCTTAGAAAGTACTGGAACCAGAACAGCCCTGGAAAAGTAAATAATAAAAATTTAACAGGCAGTCTCATTAGGGGTACATGGCCCAAACGAATAAGCTGCAACTAGTTTTGGTCTTTGAGGAATTGTTTTTGAGAGATTCAATATTCACATTCCAGGAGGAAGGAAACTCATGTCCGCTTAACTATGTGCCCACCCATTTTCCAGGAGATGTCATTTCACCTTGATGAACAGTCTCACTAATATTGTGTTCAGTTAGGGAAGAAGCATTTGCCAAGGCAAATTTAGGGTGTTTGTTCCCAGAAGAAAGAGGAAAAAATGCTGAGCAAGTAGCATGAAGTGTCCACCCCGATCACGGGTTGTATTAAATACCTCTCTGCTATACGTGAATGGGCTGTGTAAGTTGTAACAGTTGTACATGTATTCGGGGTCTTTATTTTACCCAAATGCTTGGCTTTTGGAGAGTCTAGTTTCTGCACTGTCTTTGTTCTATTCTGGCTACTGTGAGTGCAGAGTTATAGGTACTTTCTTAATAAATCACAGCATATTTTAGGGACAGCAAAATGAAGACGGACACAAGTGGGTTTTAATATCCAAGAGTGTAATAGTGTAAATCTCCCTTTAAACTTAAACCATATGGGTTTACAGAGCAGTTGAAAATAAGCCTGAAAGGCATTAATAGCCTTGACTAAATAGAAACAGACATTAACTTAAGCACACAAACAGTCAGAAAACCAATGGGATGATAGAGATGTACAACAAATACAATCAAAAAGACGCAATCAAATGTGGAATACAGCACCAAGGTAAAACCTTTACCTATTATTAATTATGACAGTAATTTCTATCTCATAACATCTCACATAGCAACTGTAACCAAGAACATCTGCATTTTAAACTGAAGGTGCCTCATACGCTACAGGGAGGCAGGATATAAGCACATCTAGGAGCTGAGGAAAATGGTTGCGCAACATCCAAGCTTTCACGCAAACCACCTCTTGCCTTAATGTGATGATGGATAGCATCTTCTCTATATACACAATGGTATGCAATTCCAAATAGATTCTGGACTAGAAGGGAAGGGTGATGTAAACGTCCTAAGTTTCTTTAGTTACATATTCCATGTGTTCTGTTTCAACAAATGCCATTTAAAAAAGGATACCCTCTTTTCATAAGTACCATTCAACCAAAGTATAAACCATCATAAACACCTTTGTCTCGAAATAGGCAAAGACAGTCACAAAAGGCCAAGAATTTCTTTGGTAAGCAGGATTTTATTGACAACCAAATCTCTCGTGATGTCTTTGATGTCTGTTCAATCAAATTTCTGCTTCCCGGGATTCCCTCATGTCCATTTACACAAAAAATCTGCAGGATCCTTGTACCTGCTTCTCAAGTCCTTAGCCCCATATCTAGGCTTGTGGTCTCCATGTTCACTGGATAAGACATTGTTCTTGATCTTTTAAAAGCAAATATTGGGTTAGTCATATGAGAGCTCCTAGTGGTTGAGCTAATTTTCCCTGACAAACCATTAGTTGGTACTTAGTGTATCTGGGTCATATCCAGCTTCTTGTAACAACTATTAATAAAATTCATCATTTTTTTAGGGTGTACTGTGGGCTCAACGCCTACTAACCATTTTATGTGTGTCACCTTGAACTTCCCTTGCTCCAGTTCTATCTGGAAATACTAGCAGTGGACATATTTTGTTTTGATAATTCTTTGTATGAACCCCACCTTCCCGAAGTGTAAACAAACATCAGCTTCCTATAGATTCCTTGCACCTGGGGTAGAGATATGTCATAAATTCATCCTAACTGATCTATCCATGCAAGACTGCATTCAGAATTGAGTAATCTGAGGTCACAGGCTCGACATGGGGGGTGGGGGGAGCATTCATGTTACTGCCATGGTAGAAGCATGGGTGGCCGTGGTGAATTCAAGAGAGTCCCTGTCAACTTGGACTCAGGAAGCATCTGTAGTGGTTGTGTCCCCATTCATCCAGCTTGTCCTCTGGGCTTTGGGCATTGTTTATTGTGCCCAAAACGTTATTTACTTCCTGAGTGAGCCGGTTAGTTCCTGAAACTATAGAGTTGAGTCTGTTACTCCATCATTCCTACGGATTATATGAGCTGCTTGATATCCTTTCAAAAACCCGACTTCGACTCAGGTCATGATCTCATGGTTTGTGAGTTCGAGCCCCACATTGGGCTCACTGCTATCAGCGCAGAGCCTCCTTCAAATCCTCTGTCTCTCTGCCCCTCCCCACTCTCTCTCTCTGTCAAAAATAAATAAAACACTTAAAAAATTCAATGTCACTTTAAAATATGAAACTAAGACCCATGAGCAATACAATACTGTTACTATTCTCTTTCTTTTAAGCATGGAATAAATTGAAGCACATGGAAGTTAAGTAATTTGTCTAATACCACACAAAGAATAAGTGTGGGAGCTAGAATTGAAATTAGTGCCTTGATAGTATTTCATACCTTTAACTCTCTCCACGGATAGGCTATAATTTGAATTGTTAATGATCATAGAGTTCGCGGGACATATTTGTGCCTGACCCTTTTCAGTGACAAGTTTTTAGACCATAAGAACATGGTATGCTGTGACGGGAGAAAAGAAAAAAAAATGTCTTCATGGTCCCAAGAGTTACACTGCAGATGCCAGGGAAGGAAGGGAAAACCCAAAATAGTCTGAAGATAGAAGAAGGAGAGTAGATTTGCAAAATCAACTTTTACAGGTTACACTCTTTTTATAGAGATTTCCATTTGAAGTGTATTCATTCTGGTCATGTTTTTTGCAAAGCATGGCCTGAAAATCAGGGAATGCCATTGTAGGTGACAGCAACACTCCTTAAGTTATCGTATCTTCATCAAAGAGAAACAGGTCTATGTCCTCAGGTATTTGGTTCAGATATTAAAATGTTCAAAGTGTGCATTGTCTACTTTGTTTCCAACTTTCTAATGATACTGTCCCCCTCCACCACCATCACCACTATGGTGGCCTGTGTCCACGATTGGAGCACACAGCCCTATTTTCCAGGGTCGTGAGGGACTCTTCTGGCTTGCGTCATTAGTGAAGGCTTCTGAATCCCTTCTCGCTTATCTTCCCCACATATTGTTTGGAACTGAAGTTCTATGACTCCCTAGAAATGTTTTGTTCAATGTTACTTGATTTTGAATGTGGCTTGTTCTCAAGGATCCATAGAATGAGTTTTGAGATGTCCATGTTCTGTGAATAGGCAAACACTCTTGGTTTCTAAAAATTAGCAACTTTTGTTTGTATTCTCAGTGAATCGCTTTGTGTTGACAACCTTTTATTGCCTTTCCTTGTTCCTTTATTAATTAGATATTTAAATGGGTCTTTTAAAATGAAAAGTTCCCATTATTACATTTAAATCATACTTTTATCATTATTATGTATGAATTATCCATCATTTTTAAACGTCAATTACTTTTTTCAGTGGAGATTCAGCACTGCATAAAGTGCCTGCAAAAAATATAGTCCAAGTTGGTAGACTTGGTCGACCTTTCCTAAGGCCTCTCTAAAGACCATAGGTTCAGAAACTTGAGAAATTCCCCAACTGATGACGATTAGGCTATGGTAACAATCAGGATATACTCAGAACAAGAGAACTCACTCCAGATCTTTCCATGAAGGGAAGTTTATAATTAGAAAGACATTGTAAGAACAAAAAGGGAAAAAGGAGAAGGTGAGGAACCCCGATATTAACAATAGCAGAAAGTTGCTCTCATCCACAGCACTGGAAGAACAGACATAAGAGATGGTGTAACTAGAGCCCAGGTGCCTGGGCTTCCCTCCGGAGAACTGGACCAGAGAGGACACGCAGCCATTGCTGGACACACAGCTCAAAGTAGGGAAATAAGAAGAAACCCACTGGGTTTTCCCCTTCTTTCATGTCCATTTTCCTGCCAGGACCTCCCAACTGATGGAGTCTAACTGAAAGCCAGTTGGCAAAGGAAACTGGGAAATACACATTTTGGCCCTTTGTGACACACAGCCTAGTGAGGGATGGGTAGGAAACCCTCCGAAGAGCAAACAGCAACCTAAGGAAAAGTTTGGAACTAGAGCAGGATTACGTCTAAAACTGCTTCCACTTATTCTTCTTCTGCCTGTACGTTATTTAATGGAGCTTTCTAGAGGCAACAGTTCTGTGAGGGCTCTCATTGTACAAAAAGCTGTTCTGATAATACACACAAAACATTATGTCATCAGATTATAGTTATTTTTTAAATATTAGTTTATTTGCCTTGCCTTATGATGAGCTATTTATTTTTCTTTCTTCTATATATAGAACCCAAGATAGTATCAGTGCTAATGAAGTCTTATAATAACAATTATTATTAGCATGCTCTTATTCCATAAACTGGCAAGTTTCCGGTACGCCTCCAACTCCATTCCCATTATTATAATCATGTAATGTCTAGCAATAACATCACATTAAAATTTCAAAGAATTTTTCTCTGTTCCCTGACAAAATAAAACCTTTACTTGTTTTACAGATTATAATTCCTATTTTTAGTCATAAAAAGGGGCAGATATAAGGGACTTTCTGGTTGATAATGCAGGAGGGAGTAAAAAGAAAGTGTTGTGAAGGCTATTTCATGAAAGTGCTGAGTGATCATCAGTGACCAAGTTGTGCCAAAGGCAAATGGAAGACAGCGGTGGAGACCTAGTAGCGAAGGGCAGCAGGTGACAGGGAGCTTGCGGTGAAGACGAGGCAGAGGGCAATTAAGTTATTCCACATGTATTTTAAAAGGACCCACTGCATGCCAACCACTATCTCAGCTGCTGGCCATAGAGAGAAAAACAAGAGAGAGACCTGCTATTTTTCTGTGGATCTTCTATTCTCATGAGGAAGAAGAAAAAACAAAGCGAGTTTAAAATCTGGAATAATTTTAGGGAGTGGTGTTGTAAAGAGACGATATTTGCCAAACGGGCACCTTTGAAGAGGATGGCCAGGAAATTCCTCCCCGAGATGGCTTTGCTACTGAGACCTGAGTGAGGACCTCAGGACAAAGCATTCCACACAGGACATAATCCTAGAAACCGCAACAAACTTGGCATTTTTGGAGGAATCCAAAGGCGGCCACGTGGCTAGAACACAGTGAGGGAGGGAGAGAGGAAATGGGTTGGCTGCTGCAGCAGCTGCGTTTTATTAAACCCACAAATTAGGGTGGAACCATTATTCCAGGATGACTGTTAAACAGATAACACTGGGATTGTAAGGAAGGAATTCCGTTAATGCATGCCATGGTATTAGGTGCTTAAAGGACACCAAAATGAATATGGCACAGTTCCTACCTCTCAGGACACGCAGCTCAAGACGGAGATGCCAGAATTAAAAAAAAAAAAAAAGACTCAGGACAAGAAACACACACACATAGTGCAATGGTTGTGTAGAAGGAACCCATTCAAACAAGGCAGTAAACTATTAAAGACTTTATTTTCATAAAGAAGTTTAAGATGGAGTGTGATGCTTCATATGTAAAACAAAATAATTCAACTTTGAGCACATGCGACGAGGGACCATTTCATGTCTTCTGGTATCAAACCAGAATGTGGGTCATAAGGTTTCGAGGCTCGAAGGGATATTAGTTATCGCTAAGTTCAAACCCGTCACTTTTCTAATGAGGAGTTACAAGCGGTGAAACTACTAGCTCAAGGTCAGTAAGCTGACACCTGCCCATGAATCTTTCTAAACATGTCTTGCTTCTGTTTTGCGTATAATAATAACACGGTCATAGGTGTCAGCTTTAACCAATATGCGAATACACATTCTGAGACACAATTTAAAGGTATGGTTCACCTCATGTCATTCATTCATTCATTCATTCACTTACTCATCAACAGATATTTATAGAAAATATGCCTTTCATATGCCATCGAACACCTACTTTATATGTGCTCCTGAACATTTTATGGTAATCACTGCACTCTTACACAGTGAATCAAAAAGCCAAGTTTAAAACATACAGTTGTTATTTCTCCCTTAGCAGAATGTAATGGAAAGTACGAAGTCATTATAAGTAGAACCATAATTTTCCCAAAGCATGACAGTAATTCTGGGCTTCCTGTCTAAAAATAGTTTGGTCCACGCTAAATGGACCCCACTGCACTTCTTTAAATCACAATTACTAAGTAACCATCCACAAACAGCTGATGTTAGAATTACATGATCTAGATGAGCAAACTTCATACTAGGGCATTTAAAGATATGTCTGTGGGATGACTAATAGACTATATGGAGAGTGAAATGCTCAGCTGCTCAGAATTCTTAGCAGGTCTCTGAATTCTGTCTAAAAATATTGGCAGCAACATCTGCCCTCATTGTCAACGCATGCTGAGAAGGCTTTAATATTCACCCAGAACAGGTAGGCTCTTGGCTTTCAGGGCGGTTGAATAAAGATCCTCTACCCAGCAATCTGTGTAGACTGCATTTAAACATCCTTGGAGATACGGAAAACTGCTGGGAACTTAAATTTTAGTTTCAGGAGGATTGGTATTTGTTAAAGAAATCATTCATTTGGAGTCAACAGACAGGTTCTAACATCACCTGTGCAATGAACAAGTCCATGGCTTTGAGTGTTCTCTTCTCCATCCCTGTATAACTCTTTACTGTGCTCTCAGGGCAACCCATGGGTCGTTTATGGATGGTCTTCTGATCCCCGAACATATCATATATCTTCTAACCCCAGTGCCTTTGCTCAGGAATCCAACAGATTCCTCTGTTTGGCATCTCTATTTCTGTGCCGAAAACAAAGCAAAATACACAAACTTCTGCTTATCCTGTAAGGCCTGACTTGCATCAGGAAAAATGATCACATCTTCCCCAGTATTCTATAACTTTATTATGCACAAAGGCCTACTTTGTGCCATGTCCTTTATATGCATTTATCTAATTTAATTCGCACAACATTTTCCCTCATTTCTAAAGATGGAAATGAGAACCAGTGTCAAGGTGCTAGCAACTAGTACAGCTGAGATCCAAACCTACGAACATTTAGCTTATTTTCTAGCTATCTAGCCTCTACCTGCCAAGCATATCAGAACGAGTTTTATAAATCTCTACTTATTCTGCAGAATGTGACTCTTTGAATGGAAAGACCAAGAAAGTGGAGCTGGAGCTTGGGGAAAAAGATCAGTTCATCCTACAAACGTAAGGTGGTATTCCACCATGTTTGTCGCAAGATTGAAATCTGTTATAATAAAATCGTAATTGGGGCGCCTGGGTGGCTCAGTCGATTAAGCGCCCGACTTTGGCTCCGGTCATGATCTTGCTCTTTGTGAGTTTGAGCCCCGCATTGGGCTCTGCGCTGACAGCTCAGAGCCTGGAGCCTGCTTTGGATTCTGTGTCTCCTTCTCCCTCTGTCCTTCCCCGACTCGTGCTCTGTTTCTGTCTCTTAAAAATAAGTAAACATTAAAAAAATGTTTTTAATCATAATTGATTGGGCAGGTTTGGAACTAGAAAGCACAATTTGTCACAGGCACACAAATTTTGATACTTCTCTTCCTTAGTTTTTCTATCTCCAATCCCTAAGACACATGGTATTCCGCATCTTTTTGCAACAGGTCTGTGAATGAGTCTCTCCAATTTTTCTAGAATGACTCATTTATCCAATTAATGCTTACTGAGCATCTATTGTGCTCAAGGCATTATAAAGAGTTCATAGAGAAAAAAAAAAAAAAAAAAGGGGCGCCTGGGTGGCGCAGTCGGTTAAGCGTCCGACTTCAGCCAGGTCACGATCTCGCGGTCTGTGAGTTCGAGCCCCGCGTCAGGCTCTGGGCTGATGGCTCGGAGCCTGGAGCCTGTTTCCGATTCTGTGTCTCCCTCTCTCTCTGCCCCTCCCCCGTTCATGCTCTGTCTCTCTCTGTCCCAAAAATAAATAAAAAACGTTGAAAAAAAAAAAAAAAAGAGTTCATAGAGGTATAAGGTTGAATCCAAGCCCTCAGTTCCACCCATAAGTGAGATAAGACATGTACACATGTAACTATAATTGAATTTTGTGTAACTATTCAATTTTAGGGGAAACACCACTTATCTTTAATTAATACAGATTCACACTTTTAAGCCATCATCAGTTTGCGATTCGTTTGCACTGTCACACCTAAGAGGAAGTCAGTTGAGAGTGGAAGGAAGGGAAAGGTACAGACAAAGCATAGAAGGGATGGTAATGTATACGAACAAAAACAGACAGAAGACATCATGGTAGTTCTGAGTAATATCTCAAAAACTCATTTTCCCTTTTACTGCAAATGGCAAGTTCTAAGTCAGAATAGTTGTAGTCAAATGGTGCACCATCCAAAACATCGCCCCAAACGGTAACATTATAAATACATAATGCTCCCTCCTCCCACATACACAGATAGCTATTTGAGGTCACCAGTATCTCACCAGTCTGGGAGATTTTTCTGTTCCTATAGCTCTTGGTCTCATTCCTTTAGGCAAATTAGCAGAGCTCCATCAAAATGCATCCTTAATTCATAAGCAGATAATACTTTGAGCTGGCAAGTCTCATAGCTGAATACAGTGCTGGCATCCGTTCCTTATCCAACACACCAGCAACTGCTCCATAGCCAAATCCCCTGTTAAGTCCTTCACCACACTGTTTATGTCTCCTGTAGGGTCCCCGGAATATATTTTGTGTATCGTCTTTGTCGGTCCAGAACTAGAAGCCCAACAGTACTGGTTAGGACAAATGTTAGTTTGCTAATGGGTTATTTCTTCTCATATTCTATAGACTTATTTATCCCTTTCACCACATGTCCTACTATTACCATCTAGAGACATTTGGGAGTTAGTCTTCCTGTGTCACTTCTGCACCAATGATTACAGAGCACTAAGCTGAAAATTATACCTTTGTCCTTCTTAAAAACCAGAATTTGGAGGTAAAGAATGGGAATTTCATGAAGGCTGCTTTATGTTTCATCTTTTGGTTGTAAATGACATCATAGATTTGAAACCCTGAATTCATATGAAAATGATCTGCAGGACCATGAGGCCCTTGGGAGCAGAAACTGTGTTTGTTCCCTGCACCCCACACAAAGTTTCCAAATGGGTGCTCAGTGCATTTGTGTTGAATCCAACTGAATAAAAAATTGTGGTTCATTTTGTTTATGCTGCAGATGGAAATCTGCTGGTAATGTCACCCAAGTTTAAAGGAAAATCCTTGGGTTTTAAAGAACCTAGGTAGCAAGACAAACAGTATGTGGAATGGTTGGAAGAGTTTTGCTTTAAGTTCCGAAATCCGTGGGGAACTCCTTTAACCAACCTGTTCTGTTTTGCATCTATCTCTCCACAGTGCTATGGGTTTTACCCAGTGCAAACATTTACCTGTCAAGTTGATGCTTGGATGAAAAGACAAGCGAACGTGCCCATATGTATGTATATTAAAAAAAAAAAAAAGCAGAAAGGGTGCAACCTCTTTCACTCTTTTTAATTGTTTTAATTTTTGAATTATTTTAGTCATCTTTACACCCAACGTGGGACTCAAACTACAACCTAGAGATCACAGGGTCACATGTTCTTTCGACTGAGCCAGCCAGGCACCCCTCTTTCACTCTTTATAGTAGCAGAACATTTGACTTTTGCACCCTCTTTTCCATAGTCTCATGATTTAAATGCATCCTTAAAGCTAACCTGTCTTGTCAAGCATGTAATAACTGCAGGAAGGTACAGCGATTGTGGAGAGTGGAGAAGGGGTGATGTCCTGCTGTTCCTTTTTGTAGTCACTTTATCAGCCAGAGGAGTCAGTTTTCCCCGGTGGCTCCCTTCAGCTTGGTTGTCATTTTTCAGCGGTGAAAGCTACATCAACAGACAGCAGCCTCTTCAACGGAAAAAAGAGGATCTGCCACTTTAAATTTTCAGCAGGCAACTGGCATTTTATTATTTACGTATTTCATGTCATTATGTTGGATAATATAACAAATGATGCAATCAGATCCACGGGAAATTTAAAGTGGTGTGCACCTGTTCTCACCTGGGAGAGGAGCATAGCTCATGCACAACTTCCCCAGCTGAAACCCAGCAGTACACAAAGCCTTTGCACACGGCCGCGCTCCCAGACTGACAAATAGGCCAAGTTGGAGAACGCCAAACGCATTCCTTTAGCCTTCTTTGATGGGCTTGACTTGATTTGTTAAGAAAATGGCCTTTCCTCATATCGAAAAAAAAAGTTCTTGCTGTTGTTGGCAAAATCGGTTCCCCAAACTGCCACTGAGGCAAGACTATAAAAGCCAAGTAGAAGTCACAAGCGCTTTTCTGAGGTCATTGGCTGAATATGCCTGCTGGTCCTAGAAATGGACCCATTTATCAGTAATGCTGCTACTCCTATTTGAATTTGCATGCAGAGGACACATAATTGCATTTTCTGCAGCAAACAAGCCAGGAAAATACGTTTCTCAAAAGAAGAGAATCATGGGTCACGCGAAAGGACCAAGCTCCGCCCCTCACCCCTTTTTAACATCCTTGAGAAACTTGGAAGTTATTCAAAGAAAAAAATGACTAAAATAAATAGTCAGTCTGGTGGATAACTGCCCTTTGAGTCGTGAGTCATAGTGGGATAGTGTCAGGAGGGGTGGGGTACGGAAAAATGCTGAACACCCCAATTCATAGCCCGTCACTTGTCACCAGACCAGGTTCCTGAAAGAGGATAAACATTCAAGCAATACCTTTTTTTTTTTCTTGTAAGGCTTTTGTCTGAAATCCCAGTGGAGTCTCCTAGCTAGCTAAATATCTAATAGGGCTACTAGATAATATATAGGAACCCCAGTCAAATTTGAATTTCAGATAAACACGTAATCTTTTCACATAAGTATGTCCCAAATATTGGACGCTGGAAATAACAAACAACAAGAACATCCAATCTGGTGAGATCAGACATATAGACATATGATGAAGTATTAATCACATTAAGACAACATGCTATACAGCACACGTTTAAAGTGTTTTGTTCATTCAATACTAAAATAACATATATAATATATTTATACTATACAGCAAGTCCCAAATATGGCATTAGACATATTTATACTGAAAAGTTATTTGTTGTATACGTGAAATTCAAGTTTAACTGGGAATTGGGGTTTTATGTTTGGCTCATTAGTTTGGCTTGGCTTTTGCTAAATCTGTCAACCCTACCAAGAAGAAAAGGACACCCAGTGGGTGGACTACCTATAAGCCTAAGACAAGTGCCCTGCTTGGCCCCTGTCACCTGGATCCACACCCACATCTGTCACATACATCATTACTAGCCTACCTGTCAGCAAAAAACACCGTAAGGAAGGAAGTCGAAGGAAGATGTGTCAACTCCTCTCAGCCCAAGCTTCCCCAGGAAAATGCCTCTTCCCAAATGGGAGGCAGCCCAGATCCCTCCATTGCGTCAACCATGTATAAGAAGGACACTAGGGAGAGACAACCTGCTCAGGGTCTCTGAGTTTCAGTACCTTCAGTCTTTACCTCACAATCTCCACCACCAAGCACTGGGGTCCAACCAAAGACCTTAGACATCTTCTGGACAGTTATCTACCTGAGCATCAGAGATGCTTCTGCTTCTCAGACTGTTTGTTTCTTCATGACCATATCTATAAAAATCTTCTTTCTTTTGATAACGCCTACTGTAAAGGACATTAGTGTTCATAGCTGTGACTTTCAACTTTTCCTATGTCAGAGTCATCTGGCGGGCTTGCTAAAACAAGGGTTGAATTTCTAATTCTGTAGATCCGGGGTGAAGCTTGAGGGTTTGCATTTGTAATATGAACTCACATCATGGTGATGCTGCTGGTCCAGGGTCTACCCTTTGAGAACAATTAGGCCACAGATTAGTCTTCCTTGTCATGGCCAGATGTTGTCTTCTCATGGTTATAAGATACTAGTATCCTATTAAAGTGGCCATTAGACACCTTTAAATCAATTTTAGAAGACACACACATGCGTGTGTGTGTGTGTGTACATACACACGTTATAATATTTATATATCAATTACTTTGAAAGTCAATAAATACATATACAGCTAATGTTATATTAATTATAGAACGCTGCGTTTCTTACATATCTGCTTTTAGTGAGACACAGAAATTTCTCTATATATCTGAGAATACATTTCCCTTCCCACCCACCCACCCACCAAACTACTATGTATATAATATTTATACTTAGAGAAGATAGTACTTTTGCAAATAAATCAACTCGAAGTTATAAACTGCTCATTTAAAAATGGTTTTTCTTATTTTAATAAGTAATATATATTTTAACAGAAAATTTAAAAATAAAGAAAACATCTTCAAAATAAAACATAGAAGTTACCTCTAATCCCACTACCTAGAAAACCTCCATGAACGTTGTGTATCTTTCCTGTACTTTTTGTTTTCCCTTTTTTGCTGCATTATGAAATCAGGACCACATTGAACATACTGTTTTGTAATTTTTTTCACCAAATGATAAATTGTGAGCATTTCCCTATGCCACTAATATTCTTCGACAATATGATTTCTGATGACTACAAAGTGTTCTTTCGCGAAGATATGCCATCATTTGTTTTGTTTATCCCCTATTGTTGGGCATTTTTTTGCTAATATAAATAATGCCAGAGGTGCCTGGGTGACTCAGTAGGTTAAGCATCTGACTCTTGATTTCAGCTCAGGTTATGATCTCACGGTTCATGGGTTCAGGTCCTGCATCAGACTCTGCACTGACAGTATGGAGCCTGCTTGGGATTCTCTCTCTCTCTCTCTCTCTCTCTCTCTGCCCCTCCTCCCACTCAAAATAAATAAATAGACTTTTTAAAAATTTTAATATAAAATGCCAAGAGAAATTTCCAAGTTAAAATGCTATCCTAGCTGGTCACTACAATCAAACTTCATCTCATTTTTTAACTAAAGTATCAGTGAAGACCAGAAAACAATTAAAACTCACAGTAAATCCTAACACTTTGATTTATGAACAATTTAATGCTAGAATCTGGACGGACTGTTAACTAGAAGACAGAGAGAACTAAGCAAAAAATAAAGCTAGTTAAGTTTTATCTTATGAAATCCCTCTCCTTTACCCCTGTGAAACAGAAACCACGTGGTGGCAGGGAAAATGGGATACTATAGGAATGTCCTATGGTCTATCCTCTGCTCAGAATTCAAGATCATCACCTAACAGATTAGAAGCTGTTCTTTGCACGACAGCTGGTATTTCTTAAGGATGGACTCTCTTCTTTCCAGTACCTCATATTCCACACCTCTACGGAAACACCTCTACCCAGAATGCAACTGATTGCACAAATGGTGCACTGGTGGTAATGACCCCCATCTGAGGAAGTGGAGCCCCACGAAAACAAACAAACAAACAAACACCCTCTGTCAGTTAGGAACACAGGGTTAAACAGACTGCTAGGAAATGTGTATCAAAGAGTATCGTGTTCCAAGTATTCTGCCTGTTTACAGCCTCATAAAGCCAGACAGTAGCCGTAGAAGATGCTATCTCAATAAAGCAGAACTGTAATAGATGAATGCCTTCCAGAAGTAGGTATTGGACTCACCAATTTTCCTTCTAGTTGTCATAATAAGTAAGGAATTATACCATGATACAGGTGGACAAAACCAACGGGAAGCAGCATATATTGTGTTTGTTGACATATGCCAAGCTCATAACAAAAGTGAATAGAAAGCACCAGGAAGCCCATGAGAAAATAATAAAAACATGAAAGCTTCAGATGAGAAGTGTAACTATAAAAATTATCAACTGCCAATTCAGGGGAAAAAATGTGAAACTTTTTGACATCTTCAATTGATACAAGGGAAAATTACTTTGATGAAAAGGAGCTGAACTGTGTACAATGAGAATAACCCAGGAAGAGAGCCAACAAGTTGTCGTGAAGGCAACAGTATGAGACAAAAATAGACGTAGATGAGATGTGGAAGGATTGCAGATAAACTGAAAACATAATATCAGAATTTAAAATGCCATTGGAGGTCAAAAAGAACATAATTGATGTAGAGCACAAACTTGGGATCCTTTACCAGATTGCAGGGGAAAAAAACACAGCTATGAAAGTTACAAGAGAGCTGTAAGTTCAGACAATAGAAAGCTGTAATATATACTATAGAATAATTGGATTCCTGAAGAAAAGCTAAAGCAATTACAACAGAAGAAAGTACCAAATATAGTTTTTTAAAAAAAAATTTACAAACTAAATAAAAATCAGATTCCATCAGCTAATAATTTGTAGGGGGGAAAAATCAGTGAAATACTACCTATAACTGGAGTTACTCTGTGTAGATTTATTTTTTTATTTATGCCCTTAAATTTTTTTATAATCCTCCTTTGAGAGGTGGAGCCTCATTCCCTTTCTCTTGAGTGTGGTCCAGATGTGGGGCCTTGCTTCTAACAAATAGAATAAAGTGGAAATGATAGTGTGTGATTTAGGGACTAAGGCAGGCACTACAGTGTCCTGCTTGTCTTTCTCTCTGTATTTGCCTCCTTGTCTCTGTCTCTCTCTGTCTCTTTCTGTCTCTCTCTTTCTCCCATCACTTGCTTTGGGGAAAGTCAAATGCCATGCTGAACAGCGTGTGGAGGGATTCATGTGGTCAGGGACTGAGACCTCCTGGTGGCAAACAGGAAGGAACTGAAGTTTTCAGTCAATAGATGGCAGCCATGACAGCTGTCATCGTGGCATTAGATCCTTCAGCCCCAAGCAAGCCTTCAGATGACTGTAGCCCCAGCTAACTCTGGACTTCGACCTCATCCGAGACCCTAAGCCAGAATTACCAGCTAAATCTCTACTGGATTCTGACTCTTAGAAATGATAACAAATGTTTGTTGTTTCAAGCCACAAAATTCTGAGGTAATTTTTTACCCATCTGTAAACAACTAATACATCCTGGCAGCGTTTTTAATTTTCAATTTTTTGTATGTTAATGCAAATACTATTAAGTATAAATTATTTGAAAAATAGTTATGTGCTGATAATAAGCAATCACCTCTACCAAAAAATTACTTAAGAGAACAAAAATAGAAACAGCCTTCGACTTCTCTTCTACAATACTAAATGCTAGATATTAGTAAAGGAATCTCTATTGAATTTGGAGAAAATATTTTGACTCCATGATTGTTTACAGAGCTAAGACATTCTCAGATATTAGAGTTCTTAAAATATACCACCAAATGTTCTTGGGGGAAAAATGGCAATATTTTCCAAATAAGTTAGTAAAAAACCAAAAAGTTTAATAAGAGGAAAAAATGGCTACAAAAAGCAGTAAGCACTGCTAATTAACTATTGATGAGTGTAAAACATTGCAATATTGTTGAAAACTAGTTATTAAATGATTATAATTATCAATTTCTTCAAAATTCAAGATACGTAATTAAAAACCAAAAGTTGCTCTAATGATATAACATAATAAAATATAAATATACATTTAAAACCCAGATTATATTAGAAAGATTGAGACATGAGGGATAAGGGAGAGAGCGCCCTGAACTCTTTTACTTCTAGGAGTGGGGGAAGACTTAAAAATTGTTTCACTAAGGTTGTTGAAAATTAGAGAAATACAGAGTAAAGATTTATTTTGAAGTTGTTAAATATAACCAATGACAGAATTAAAATCAGGACCTATCTTCACATACCTGAGAGATAGTGAAATATGAAAACATAGTTTATACAACAAAAGTAAGAAAAAAGTGAAAAAATGTGAAAGCATAATGATTGTACAAAATACGTGGATAGATACAAAAGTGAATGTTTAAGTTATCACAAAAATATAATTAAGTTAAAATCCCACATTATAAACCAAGATATATACTAGGTCAAAAACAAAATCTGTTTACTGACAATGACATAACATCAAAAAAATGACACAAATTATATGAGTAAACATTAAAGTAAAAATAGATTTAATAAATTTCAAAAGAAACAATATTGCAGGACTAACATTAGACAAAGTGGAATTCAGTGTAACAGATAAAGGAATTACCTGTCTTAAGGGGTCATTTTATATTAATAAAAGTATACTTGACAAACAAAGTATAAATATCATAAACCTTCCTGTACCAATGAAAATTAGAACTACATATATAAAGCAGAAATTCTTATAAATACGATGGAATTGTAGGCATGTTAAATGTAAGTTTTTAAAGCTTTTTCCCTAAAGTTGATCAAAAAGAAGGGGAAAAAGAGTAAGAGAAAATACAGCATAATTTGAGATATCAAAATCATAAATCTCCCCAAAAGAATTAGCAGTTTTAGCTATTTTTTAAAAGTTAAACTTTTATATGAAAAAATAATAAAAAAATAAATTTACCAATCAGTAAGAAGTTTGGAACATATTTGACAAAAGGATAATATTCTACACTTAAAATTTTTTTAAAAAATGTAAATTGACAAGAATAGAAAAATAAGAAAAATCATGTACTGGTAATGACAAGCCCTCTTGGTGGGAATGCAAACTGGTGCAGCCACTCTGGAAAACAGTATGGAGCTTCTTTCTAAGGTAATTGTGAGCTCATTAAAAAGCCAAAAACTTAGGCCCTGAAACACATGTTCTAAAGGAATCCAGTATGGCCCCAAGCCAGTGAAACTGGTGCTCCATGAAAAATTTCAACAAATACAAAAGTATGTGTTGTACATTACATTATTGTATCAAGTCTGTTCTGCTTCCTTCACCCCTACCTCCTACCTCGGGAAGATTACACTCAGACCCTCATGTCTCTGGGGCCAAAAATCAGGTCAAGAGAGCTGCTCAGCATCCAAGGAGGACTTGTTCTGCCAGGTGTTTATAAGTGAGCAAGAAGGAAGATGGGAAGAAAGGATCTCTTAGAGGTCAAACCAAGAGTCGTGTAGAATAAGGGACTGGACAACTACTGCACAGGCAGAACCAGGACCTATTCAAGGAATGTTTTCCAATGTCATGGCCAGAGTCCTGGCTATGTGTGCCAGAGGGCTTTCAGCGTTGTTATGGGTCAGTGGCTTCGGTGGACTTCCGACTCATTCCCTTTCCAAAAGGGAGTGTAGGTTGTGGTTGTTCTGTCAGTGTTGCCTACATATAGTTCATACATCTCCAGATCAAAAGGACCCACATGTAGAACTGGTATGGAGCTTATCACAAGAATTCTGGTACTTTGCGCCTAGTGCTATAATTGGGGAACACTTTGTATTATCTCTTTTAGGGAGGGATGGAGTGTATTTTCAATGCAGAAGGGAAGGAGAAAATACTTGTGACAGAGACGCAGGACAGAGGTAAGATTATATTATTGTACAAAATATTTGCTATCCTTCCCTGTGGTTGAATCACACACTCATACTCCATGGAAGTCAGTTTTTGTCATGATATGTGAGCAGAAGACACGTGAATCTCTACTGAGCAGAACTTCTAAGAATGGTTGTATGGTTCTGCCATGCTCTCATTTCCCCATAGCACAAGCCATTGCCCTAAGTCTATTCTATCATCCCAGAGATGAGAGTGAGGAAACAGACCAGCAGGTAATTCATGATGAGCAATAAAACAATTTAAAAATAAATCTTTATCATTGTAAGCCATTAAGATTTTTGAGTCACTTGTTACCCCAACATATCAATCTAGGATGGCTGATACAGGATACTTATTATGTGATTAAAGTGAATATTATTTGATGAAAGCTATTTCGGACCTCAGCAAATTCCCCTCTCTCCTGGGTTAAACATCTGCTTTGTCTTTTAAAATTCTTTCATATTTAAAAGTTTCATATTTTAAATTCTTTCTTATTTCCTTTTCATTTTTAAATTTAAATTAAATTTTTAAGTGAAAAGGAAAAGAAAAAGAAAAATTAATTTTTCTGAGTATACCTTTGACCTCAATGCACAATTACAAATATATACTGTTGTCATCACCGTTTTCTAAATCTTTTTGTGATTGTATTTTTATTTCCCCTCTGGCACAAAAGTTGAGTTCTTCAATTTTTTTGAGCTGCTGGGTCTTTGAATTTTAACTCGAAGTACTAATTTCTGTTTTCTCTGCATCAAAATTCAGAGCCCACATAAATTTAGCATTTTAATGTAGTAAAGACCTTTTTTGATACATAAATTTTATACATGTTCCAAAGCTGTCTAAAACAGATGTGTTACAGAAAGGTCTAAGGATTAATGCATATATATTACCTTTATTTAATTATGGAAACTATATTACTTAGATCCTATATATCATTATTTACTTTTTACTCATTTCATTTGTTTAAGACTGACTGGGTTAAGTAATTTGGTAAAATAGTGCTTTGTATATTATTTCTTGTATTTCCAAAAGTTTTATGCTACGTATTGTTTTTCAATAATAACACTTCACACTAGTGATACCTCATATTTCGTATTTATTGAGCACTGACAAAATACTAGGCATCTTAGTTTTTCGCTTTCTGTTATTTTCTTTTGGATGTCTTTGTTTTCTGTATTTTTCTATACGAGATAGATTTTCTTCTCTCTCTCTCTTTCTACTCTTTTAAGAAACTACTCATCCCAATTCTAATTCAAATGCTTTTTTCTTCTAAAATTTTTAAACAAAAATTTAATATTCATATTCAAAAACTTCTATGAACTCAGCAGTGTCAAGAAAATCCAAGAAGAAACATGAGAGAGGGGACTCACAGCTATCAAGCTTTGTTATATTGAAATTATCATTTAGACACAGTAATAATGTTGACAAACAATAGCAGCACGCACAATTTACTGAGCACCTGTTAATATGCTAAGCACTTTACATAATTACATATTCTAATTATCACATTAATCCTATAGTGCAAATGCCATTATCTCCAGTTTCGGATGAGGAAACTGAAGCTCAGAAAAGTTAGGTAATGTTCTCCAATTCATACGCTCTCAAGTGGTCGAGTTAGGATTGTGCCCATGTCTGTCTGATTCTTTGACAAGTGATTTTAAGGCACTGAGCATCTATACAGAACACACTGAATGCCCTTCTTGGAGGAAAAGTTAAATAGCTTTGTCACTATTTGAGGTAGTGCATGATTGGTTTTTCTATCCAAGAAGCTTTTAGAAGAAATACAGGATTATAATTCATCTTTGTATACCTGGGTGTTTCATAAGAATTACAGACATTTGTGAATTAGAATGAGTAACATTTATAGTGCTCTCCTTCGTTTGCTAAATACAAACCTTAAACATTCTTTCCTGAATTCTTCATCCAGCATTTTACCACCTGGTGGAACCACCAGCTCCTGAGTGAATATTCCTAGTTTTCACACGTGTAAGAATACGTTAAAATGTTTGTGCCGTATTCTTGTTGCTCATCCCCCGCCCCACCTGCACACACTTATCTTCCAGAAATAAATCTGAATAAAAAAGAGGGTTATTTTTTCCCTTTATTTATCTGGTAAGCTGTTTTAGTACAAAGGTCTCACTTCAAACACAATACCCAAAATAGAGTTCCTCCCAGCTTCCCCATCCACTAAACTGCGGCATTATATGTATGTGTGGTCTCTATCAACTTGACCTTCCTAGCAGGATAAACTAAATGTCATTCTTAAATTTGGGCTCTAAGGATATTAAATGTGAGTCTCGGCCTATCCAACATTTCAGAAGGAAAGAACATAAATCTTTTATGTTTTTTTCGTAACGCATGAGAAGAGGAAGGGAAATAAGTTTCGGTGTGGTTATATCAGGTGCAATTAGTTTGACTTTTCTAACAGAAACACCCCAAAGAACAGTGGCTTCAGTGGTATAGAAATTTACTTTTTTTTAACATATAATAGACAGAGCTCTCATAGCAGCTCTGCCTCATAAAACTGTCAGGGTTGTCTTCCAACCCTGGTTGAGAGGTCGTTCGGCCTTCCTCCCTAGGTATTGTCTTCATCAGCATGGCCCACGACCCACATTTATTTCAAGGGGGAAAGAGGAAAAAGAACGACATGTGTGTTCCTCTCAAGTCTACAAGCTGAAGGCTGCCCAAGTCAGATCCGCTCACATCCCATTGGCCAGATTTAGCTGCAAGGATGCCTGGGACTGTAGATTTTTATGGGAGCCATGTACCTCCGATGGTACAATGAAAAGTGCCTTAGCCTAAGATGAAAGGATTTCTGGAGACTGGTCGCACAGCAACATGAATGGACTTAACACCACTGAATGGTACATTCAACACTTACAATGGTAAATTTTGTGTTATGTATATTTTGCCTCGATACTTTTTTTTTATATAACAAAAGAAGAAATGCCTTAGCCTAGACGTTAAGAGAAATGAATTCTGGTTCCATCTATGCCATAATTAACTTTGTAATCTTGGGTGATTTTAGTTTTAGTGAACGTGACTTTACTCATCTATCTATGCAATGAAACCATTATAGGTTACCCTTTTGAGGTATAACTCACTTGACTCTACATTAGCTATTTATGTTAAGTAAAAGTGGATTTATTGGACATAAGTAGGAAACTGGAAAAATAAATAAGTAGGACATAAATAGGAAACTGAAAATCAGAGGGACTAGTAAACTGAGGAAAAGGACTACCACTAGGTCCATCCACCAGGCCCAGTCTTGTCTACACTGCCCTTGTGATGATTTAACCCCAACTGCTCCCTGCCTTCTTGCTGTTTACATTAAAAATTGTTAGGTCATTGAAGACAGTGTCCCCACAGGCCCAGCCTAGATCTGTTCCTACCCCAGGGCAGATAGAAGATGAACCTGAACCCTTTGGTTTCATTATGGAAAATAGATAAAACCTGGCATTAACACTACTCACAACAAAGGGCAGACACAAAGAGAATGGGACGCCTGAAAGTCCAGACAACAATACCCACCTTTTCCCTTTTCCTCAAAACTCTCTTCTTGGTCAACTTGCATCACAACACTTTCTCCTACTTTTCCTCCTGTTTCTGTAACATTCTTCATTCTCTCGGCTTTGCTTTCTCTCTGATTCTGAAATCTTACAGTTCTTCAAGAATGTTCTACGAGGGCCTCATCTTTTCTTTAGAAGTACACTCCGACACCCTTGCTCAACATTTCAGCTCCTGATTCTGCTGACGGTCCCCAGATGGCCGTCACAAGCCTGGGTTCTCTTGCAGTCCGGAAGCATGTATATAACCGTCTAGTAGATCTGTGACCCCTCAAACTTATGATGCCCAGAACCACATTCCTCAGATTTTCCTGAAATTATGCTTCTTTTTTGCTTACCTTTTCTACCTTGGCCAATGGCATTACGATCCACGTTGCCTGCAAGGTGAAAAGAAACCAATCAAACGCACCAAACAGGAATTGCCTTGAACTTATCTCTCTATCTATCCACATCCATCCAATCACCATGTCTCTGAGATATTGTGCCTCTGAGATATTTCCTGAACCCTCACTTGGTCTTTATCCACATTGACAAAGCCCTTGCTTTTATAAAGGCTGTTGGAGTTGGTACCTAAATCAAACCCAAGAAACTGACCAGTATTGCAGCTTATAAAACAATATGCTTTGGAGATGCCATCACATATCAGTTTATATTCCTAATGAAAAGTAAAATTATTTATCATAACACACATAGCCATGTTTTAACTTTTTGTGTATTTATTTTAGCATGGTAACTTCAAAAAAAACAGAACGAAAGTCGTATTAGATGTCACTGTTATGTTGATACATTGATTTAATATGTGAAATCAGTTTTGGATTATTACCATTTTTTAATCTTGGAAATACTCCAGCTCGACTAATTTGGACTTCAGAACTTATTTGAAGGACTGCGCCATATGCGATTGTTTACCGGAACTTTTTGAAATAGAATTTGACCATCACCATTAAAGTGTTCAGCTGACCACGGCTGCTCAAACATCAGTGTTTCCATTCTTTTATCGAATCCGTGCTTCCAAACGGAAACCATCAAAGGTCAGATTTGTACCGAAGCCCCAAATCTGAAGGTATAGGTCTATAACTTGAATTCCTGCCACTTAGGACAAAATTTAAAGATACTGATGCATTTTTTTTCTATACAAAATTAAGGAAGAAGTCATTTCTCAGTAGACATAGAGGAATCTATGTTGTCAACGGGAGATGCTTTCAATAAATATCCAAGAAACAGCTATTTCAATATAAATGCTCCAGATGGCTTCATCCCAGCCCTCCCACCCCTCCACACTCTCCCTCGTTACTTACGCAAGTCTTTTTATATATACTAATGTGCACATGTCTCCCTCCAAGGGCTGATGCTTTTTAATAAGTGTAAAGGGGTATTTTTCTAACTTGACTTGGCAAATGATGAGAATAGCACGCACTCCCAACTGCCACCAGTATCAGGTGGCATTCACTGAGATTCATGGGGACTTTCATTTTGTGACTGGTTGAGAAGGGAAGATTTGGTTGAGATCAGAGTCCAGAAAATGCAGATAAATGAAGAGCACGAAGAGCCCTCTGGAAGAGGTAAGGAAGCAGCCATGACTTACCCAGTTCAGGGGCTCGGATTGGGTCTCTCTGGGGAACGGCCTGCAGGCTGCAACTTGACAGAAATAGTGTCATTAGGGACTTTGTGAAGCCCTGGGCAGAAGAAAGTCTGCTTCAGGTTCTGGGTGACAAAGTGTGGCAATGGAGTGGGGGCAAGAGCCATTCTCTCTTTCTTTGCACAGGCTGCCATGACACAGCGAAGGCTGGTGTGTCCCCACCGAAGCCTGGGAACACAGAAGGTAGATTTTTCACAGTGAGCTCCACGGCCTGTGGCAGGAGTGAAATTTGCGAATGAATTTTTGAGACACACAGCTCCCTGCGTGAAGCAGGTAGGAGGAACAGAGGGCAGTCTTTGTCCATGGCACGTAGCCTGATTTTCAGCACATACATGGGTATCAAATTTAACAACCTGAGAGCAGCTGAAGCCAGCCGTAAATCACTAGTATCTGCCAGCTAAAGATCAGCCCCCTGGGGGTTCCAGAAATGCTCAGGGGAGATTTTGAAAGTGCAAACGGGTTCCAGTCAGGGCAGACAAGGCAAGAACGAAAACTTTGGTACTTGAAAATTCACTTGCCTATAAAACTGATGAGGTCTTCGTTGCATTAGCATTACCTAGAGATCAAGTTTAAGTGGAAAAAAATATATACAGATTTACCTTGGGAATATCAACTGCCACCTGGAGGATGAGGAAAAGGGTGTTTTTGTTTTATTTGTTTCGTTTTTTTTTTTTTTTACAAGCAGAAATAACCCTAACCAATATCAGTTAGGAAGCCGTGTTTTGAACTAAGACATTACTAATAGTGTAGCTCTTAGATAACATTAGTATGTGAGCTATAGTAGAAAGTTTGACACAGAGGGGTACCTGAGTGGCTCAGTTGGTTAAGCGTCTGACTCTGGATTTTGGCTCAGGTCATGGTCTCACAGTTTGTGAGTTCGAGCCCCGTGTCAGCTCTCTGCTGGCAGCGTGGAGCCTGCTGAGGGTCCTCTCTCTCTCTCTCTCTGCCCCTCCCCCATGCATGCATGCATGCTCTCTCCCTCTCAAAAATAAATAAACATTTTAAAAAAAGAAAGTTTAACAAAGAATTATATGTGATGCCTTTTATAATAGAGTGGGATTTGATCAACCAATTCTGGCAACCAGACCAGATATTTCATAGTTTCAGAATCAAAATTTTAAAGCACTATAGGACAAAGAAAAATTCATTCTTTCACTTAAAAAAGTTCTTTTCCTGGAGAGTTATGGTTTATTGCAGAAAGTTTTAGTAGTTTTATTTTTAGGGCATTTAGAAGTAACAGGAAAAAAATGGAACATTTTCCTCAAAATTTTCCTAGTATACTTTCTCAATAATATTCTATTGTTTTCCCAGTGTACAGAGCTTATTAACAATTTGCACGAATGTACATTTATCTAGGTGCTGATTTTGCTAATATCCTCATCAGGGCTCCAAATCTCCAGGCATCACTCCTTCAATAGATCTCTCAAATTCTGTCACGCAATCTTCTACACCTCATCTTTGTCTAAGATAAAAAGGAGAACTTCCATTTGCATCATTGATTCCACAGAAGGATATCATGATATAGAATATATTCATGGAATTGTCAATTGCTGAGAATTTTTGGTGGCAGTGTGAGAATATTTCCAAAAGGATAAAGGAAATTTTGCCAGAAGTTCTGTGTCTGGAAACTTGGTTTATAAATTCTGTCACAAACTGTGTGATGATGAGTCTTAATGTCTCTGGGCCTCAGTTTTCTAAGAGAGAAATTGATATGAATAATGTTTTGTAAAGAGCAAGTTACATGAAATACAAATCGTACGAGATTCTCCTTTTGCAAAGGGGCCTGCAGTCAAACAGGCCGTGTCAATGCCCGTTCCTCAAGTCTATATGACCATTATCACAAATCAACCCACTTATTTAATCATGGGATCCTTTCTTCAGGTTAATACCCAATAAAATCCAGATAAAACACTTTACCAAAGGCTAGATTAAACGATCCATATGTCTGTTTCCAACAACAAAAAAAAAATTCCTCAAGAATAATAGCTTTAGACCTTAGCAAAATGGCTGACAAATGACAAAATCATAAAACAAAATTAAAAGCAAGTGAAAACTTCAATAACATAAGTGCATTTTTATTGTTACGGACCAATAGTAAAAGAAAGGATGATGATGTTAGGCTTTTATTTTTCAAAGTAACTTTTTTGGGGGCACCTGGGTGACTCAGTAGGTTAAGCATCTGACTTCTGCTCAGGTCATGATCTCATGGTTTGTGGGTTCGAGACCCACATCGGGCTCTGTGCTGACAGCTCAGAGCCTGGAGCCTATTTCAGACTCTGCGTCTCCCTCTCTCTCTCTCTCTGCCCGCCCCCCTCCCCCACTTGTGTGTGCACGAACACACTCTCTCTCTCTCTCTCTCTCACTCTCTCTCAAAAGTAAACAAATAAACTTAAGAAAACCTTTTTTTGTCCGGTATTATTTATACAATTAAAAACTTTTTGCACAGAAATGACAGTTTTCCCTCTGTGTCTAGCAAATATTGTCATTCTAGCAAATAATGTCATTCTGTTAATTTTTAGGCTGTTCTTTGACTACCGAACCTTTGGCTAGTCTTCAGTAGGGTGCAGCAAATGTAGGTAAATGGACATTTCAAACTTTCAGTGACTATTTCTTCAAGACAAAGCCATTAGCCTGTAGGAGCAGGAAGTCACCACACACACATATACTTATATATATCTTTTGCACTTGTACCAACTTCCTCGGGATGTTTGGCCAAACCATTCAACCACTATGTGGCTTTGTCCACTGAACTAGAAAAGAACACTGTTTGATCTTATCGTCATGACCCATAGTCATAATCTGTCCTGTCTGCCATGGCCAAACTGATTTGTGCACTTACATGGATGTGCTGATGTAATCTTACTGGTTCCTCTCTGTTTAGTGAACTTTAGACTGAGAGGTAGGTTTTAGAGTGTGCCTTTAAATATAATTTGTTGAACAATGAGAAAAGCTTTGTTTTAGTTTAATTTCTATTTTCAGTATTGTTAAGAAATTGCTTTGATTTCAGTTTTGGCTGTTTAATGGGTTGTCTTTTGGAGGAGCCCTGATCTCTATGCTTAAGAAAAAGAATTTTTTTAAAGAGTTAGGGGAGGGTGCCTGGATGCCTCAGTCGGTTAAGCATCCAGCTTCTTGATTTCAGCTGAGGTCATGATCTCATGGTTGTGAGATCGAGCCCTGCATCAGGCTCTATGGACCTTGCTTAAGATTCTCTCTCTCTCTCTCTCTCTCTCTCTCTCTCTCTCACACACACACACACACACATACTCTTCCCCTCCCCCTGCTTGTGCTCACTCTCTCTTTCTCTTTTTAGAGAAAATAAATAAAAAAATAGAGGAAGATTATTTTCCTTCTCTCTGAAGGCATAATTCTTCCTTGGTCCAAATAAAGCTCATGTTAAGATAGAAATTAGGTTTCAAACATTAGAATCATATAAAGCAAGAGCTAAAAAATCACACTTGTAGCCATAGTGTCCGAGAAGAGAAATCCCCCCCCCCCCCCCCACCTCATTTTCTTCATCCTGGTGGTAGAGGAAGATTACTTTCCTTCTCTCTGAAGGCATAATTCTTCCTTGGTCCAAATAAAGCTCATGTTAAGATAGAAATTAGGTTTCAAACATTAGAATCATATAAAGCAAGAGCTAAAAAATCATACTCGTAGCCATAGTGTCCGAGAAGAGAAATCCCGCCCCCCCCCCCCTCATTTTCTTCATCCTGGTGGTAAGCCCAGATCTGCTGTTAGGAGGAAGTACTATCTTTCTTTTGTCTATTCTGTTAGAAAGGTACAAGCAGCATCGTCACAACCAGCAACACTTACCTTTACGTCTAAAACACTTGTCTTCCCCTACAGTCTCGGGACACGGAGCCTTGCCTTCTGCCAGCACGCCACTGCTGGGAGTCTGTCCACCACTCTTTATACTGAGATTGAGCTTGTTTCAGAAACATGTACAGATCTGATGTATGCCTTCAGCCAGTTGACTGCATGTTTTCATTACACGTGACTCCAGGTAGTTCCAGCATGCTGTCAGATCATTTTTTCATATTCTAGGATGCTGACCGGAGGATATTGATTTCCTTATTATCCCAAGATTAGTGGAACCACTTTTGGCTTGAGAAGTATTTGAGTTAGAAAAGAGAGGAGAGGAGAGGAGAGGAGAGGAGAGGAGAGGAGAGGAGAGGAGAGGAAGGGGAGGTTAGAGGAGGGGAGGGAAGAGAAAGGGAAAGGGGAAGGGGAAGGGGAAAGGGAAGGGGAAAGGAGAAGGAAGGATGATTCTAAGCCAGATGGCAGAAGATAATGAAGAAAAGTGTGGTAATGAGATACAATTTACATAAATTAAAATGCACCTATTTTAAGTGGAACAATTTCAATGAGTTTTGAAAAATTTATCAGTGTATCTACCACCACAATTGACAGAACACTTCCATCACCCCAAAAGATTCCTTTATGCCCCATTATACTTCATTACTCCCAACCTGCTGCCTCAAGTAATCATTAATCTGCTTTCTGTCACTGTAAGTTGATTTTGCCTGTTGTCGAATTACGTATAAATGGAATCATTCAGTTTATAGTCTTTTATATCTGGCTTCTTGTCTTCAGTATGATGTTTTTGCAATTCATCCACACTGTAGTTATATACCCATAATTCATTTCTTTTTACTGCTGAGTAGTATTCCATAGCATGGATGTGCCACAATTCATTTTTCCATTCACTGGCTAATGGCAATTGAGGTTGTTTAAAGCTCAGGGCTACTATGAATAAAGCCATTATGACCATCTGTGTAAAGTCTTTGTGTGGACATACACTTTCATTTCTTAAATAATCTTTTTTTTTTTAGTTGCCAATTTTACGTTGCTTATTTATAGAGATCTAATTGATTTTTTTTTGTTCATCTTGATTCCTGTGACCTTGCTAAACTCACTGTTTCTTGAAGTTTTTTATTAGATTCCTTAGAATTACATTTAAAAATATATATTATTAAAGCTATTATCTGCGAGTAGGGAGAGTTTAATCTCTTTCTTCCAATTTTATGCCTTTTAAATTTCTTTTTCTTACCCTATTGCAAAGAATAGGTGTGATGAGAGTGGACCTCCTTGCCTTTTTCCTAATAATAAAGCATTCTGCCTTTCGACACTAAGTATGATGTTAGCTATAGATATTTTGTAGATGCCTTTTGCCAGGTTAAAGAATTACTTTCTGTTCCTAGTTTGCCAAGAATAGGATTTTTTAAAATGTTTTTCTGTACCCATATGATCACGTGGTTTGCCCCTTCAGACTGCTAATGGGGTGAATTGCACTGATTGATTGCCAAACATTGAAATAATTTGGCAATCTCTGGATAAACTTCACTTGTTTGTGATATATTGTTCTTTTGGCATATTGCTGGATTCAATTTGCTACTTTTTTTTGAAGATTTTTGTGTCAGGGTTCTTGGGAGATACTGGTCTGTAACTTTAATATACCTTTGGTTTTGCATGAGCATAATGCTAGTCTCATAAATTGAGCTGAGAAGTATCTTCTTCTCTTCTATTTTGTGGAAGAGATTGTGTACATTTGGTAAGGTTAATTCTTTCTTAAATGTCTGGTATAATTAAACAGTGAAATCACCTGGGCCTGGAGATTTAAATTTAGATTTTTTTTTTAACTCTGAATTCAGCTTTTTAAAAAATAATTATAGGGCTTTTTAGGTTGTCTGTTTCATCTTGGGTGAGTTTTAGCTGTTTGTGAATTTTAAGGAATTTGTACATTTTATCATAGTTGTCGAATTTATGTGCACGGAGTTGTTCATAGCTTTCTCTCATGATCTTTTTGCCTTCTGCTGTGTTTGTGGTGATATCATCACTTTCATTCCTAATATGAGTGACATGTGTCTTTTTCTTTCTTTCTCATTCTTGCTAGACTTATGGATATTTTTAAGGAATCAGCTTTTGGTTTTATTTATTTTCTCTTTTTGTTTGTTTGTTTACTTTCACTTGTTTGATTTTTGCTTCCTACTACTTTCTTCCTTCTGCTCAATTGGGTTCATCTGATTCTTCTTTGTCTAGTTTCTATAGGTGGTAACTTAGCCTATTTCTCTGAGACCTTTATTTTCTAATATAAGCACTTACTGCTGTAAATTTCCCTCTAAGTACTGCTTCAGCTGCTCCTACAAATTTTAACATGCTGTACTTGTTCACTTCAAAATAGTTTTTAATGTTTTTTGAGACTTCTTCATTGACCATGGATTATTTCAGAGTGTGTTGTTTAATTTGTAACTGTTTGGAAAATTTCCCATCATCTTTCTGTTACCAGTTTCTAGCTTAATTCCATTATCTCTGAAGATATACTTTGTATAACTTTGATTCTGTCCAGTTTAGTCCTCCTTAATTTTTGACTTGTTGTCTAATCAGCAATTTCCATTCCAGTGAAACAAATATTCTAAATGTGGATATGTATACTGGAATAGATTAAAATCAAGTTGCTACGAGGCCTAAGTACCATGGGGAAAGATGCTTTTCCAGCATGTTTGCAATAAAAGTGAACTTTTTTAAAATTTATCTTCGATTGAAAAATTTGCAAGAGACATTTTAAATATTGGAAACCTATGTTGTTTGGAGAGTCATGTGGATGATGTACTTTGGTTTGTACATAGAATTCCCTTCCATCCCACCTCTACCCTACCCATTGTTGCCAGTAGGATAGGGAGTTTCGTGACAAGATCAGATTGTTAAAAAGAATTAAGCAACCCTGAAACTTTCTCTGGAATTTGAGTTTGAAGTGGGTGTCCTGGGAGAAATTTCATTCTATCTTATGGTAGTATTTTCCTCATTACAAGCTTTTCTACTCATGATTTATTTTTCATTAGTTGTAAGATGTGTTGGTATATTCACCATACTGTTCCAAAATCCCATGGTCTTTTGGAGGTGGTAATAGAGCAGAATGAAAGATACAATGACATCTATGGGTGGGCTTTAATCTGCAAATCAGTAGACTATAGTATGGAGTTTTTAAGAGTGAAAACGATTGGGTCGCCTGGGTGGCTCAGTCTATCGTCTGACTCTGATTTCCACTCGGGTCATGATCCCAGGGTCGTGGGATTGAGCCCCATCTCAGTGGAGTGTGGAACCTGCTTGGGATTCTCTCTGTCTCTCTCTGCCTCTCTCTCTCTCTCCCCTGCTTGCACACTCTCTCTCTGAAGTAAAATGATAATAATACTAATTTTAAAATGAATGAAAAGATCTTTATACCATGTGCCATACTTTCCCTGTTAACAGAATCTTACTTTAGACACTGGGGCATTCCAATCTTTAGTTCTTAAATTTCAATATGAATGCATCTCCTGATGTGTTGTTGATGTAAGAGTCTCCTTCAGAGATTTAGGAATTTGAATTTCTAAAAAGCACCCGTAGCCTTCCTCTCTGGACCACTCTATGAAACCCATGGCTTTAATCAGTATGTGTGTCATTAATGCTCACAAGTAAGCAGTTATGTGAAATTTCTCCCGTTGGCCTGTTCCACCCACCCCTCACCCCCCACCCCCATCACATTTCTAGTAGTCCTGGGTTTTCTGCTGTATTTGAAATTTTGCCAATAAAGGGACACTAAGAACAACTACCACAGTGATGGAGATTTAACAGACCCAAGGCCAACTTGACACCAATGAGAGGCGGGAATCAGTGGATAAATACCTCAGTCTTTCCACCCCGAGGGGGGCAATTCTGAGCTTCATTCTTCCTGGTTCCTCTGAGTCTCTAATACATTACTGGCACCCAAATCTATGTCCTAGGGTTTGCTTTCATGGGAATCCAAAAGAAAATAGGAGGAATTCAATACATATTTGTTGGGTAACTTTTTAAATGTAGTTGTATAAAAAGAACACACAGCAAATAGAACATTAAATAGAAAAAATGCACTAAGACACTGAAAACTTCTGGATAAACACCTTCCACATCATTTTCCACCTCTCTCACACCTCTGATATTTAGACTCCTTTTTCTGGGTCAGTAAGCAAGACTGTCCATCTTGAGCCATGAAGCCATTTGTTAAAAAAGAAACCCCTGTGCAAAGAAACAGAGCATCTTCCTGGTCTCCTTCAGCAATATTTCATGGCTTCTCTCATCAGATAATTTGTTTTTAAATGTGTTGGCTGTGTTTTTAATGACTTTTCTTTTGTTCTGACCTCATTCAAGACAGGATTCAGGGTCACAGTTCTTTGAATGAGATTGCCCATTGGTTTTCTCTTCCTCCTGACTAAATAACTCTTTCTTCACACGTTTCCTTTTATTCAATTAGTAAGATGTAGGCTTCAATTAGTCAGCCATTATCACCACCATGTATAATAAACCACTCAAAAACTCAGTGGCATTTAACAATAAATATTTATTCTTATAGTCATGAGTCTGTAGTTTCACTGTGAAATCAGCTAATCTAGGGTTGGCTAGCTGGGCTCTGCTTCAGTCTGAGTGTTTGGCTGAGCTTGGTTCCTCATGGTGAGGTGGACCCAGATATGATCATGTTTGTTTATACTGGGCTTCCGGCTGAAGGGAAGTAGTTACTCAAGACGTGGAAGGCTTCTGCTTGCCTCAAGACAACTAACACATTGACCAAAGCAGGTCCATGGTCAAGCCCAAAATCAAGGGGTGGGAGAATGTACTTGGCCACAGCAAGGGTGTAAGATGCAAGTTGTATCCCATAAGAATCAGGAATTGTAACCAATAACTCAATCTCCCACAGAGTTCTGGCTGATTGGGATGATGAATGGTCTTGTTTGGCGGTTCTCAAATTGTGATCTAGAAACCTGTGTGAGTTCCTGAGATCCTTTAAGCAGTCTGCAAGGTTGAAACTATGTTCATAATAATAATAATAATGTGATATTATCTGACTAATTTACTCTTCTTTTCTCATGAATGTGTAGTGCAGTTTTTCAGTGTATGAGATATAATAACATGGCAACAGATTGACTGCAGAAGTAAATAATCCAGCTGTCTTCTGAGGAGGTAGATATTTTTTAATGTTTATTTTTGAGAGAGAGAGAGAGAGAGAGACAGAGACAGAGCACGAGTTGGGGAGAGGCAGAGAGAAAGGGAGACACAGAATCCAAAGCAGGCTCCAGGCTCTGAGCTGTCAGCACAGAGCCTGACTCAGGGCTCGAACTCACAAACCGCGAGATCATGACCTGAGCTGAAGTCAGATACTTAACTGACTGAGCCACCCCGGGCTGTCCTTATGAGGTAGATACTAAAGACATGTGCAAAATGTAAAACAATGCTACTATTTTCAATAATTACTTTCAAATATACGGTAATTTTAAAGAAAAAGATATTATTTACATTAACACGTAATGACTTTATAATTGACATTTTAATGAATTTATAAATAAATATGTTTAAATGTCTCAGTTATTTATTTAGTTAGTTTATTTTTAAAATATTCTTTAGAATTTTTTTAAAGTTTCTTTATTCATTTTTGAGAGAGAGGGAAAAATTGAGAGAGCGCAGTGGGGTAGGGGCAGAGAAGAGGGAGAGAGCAAGCTGACAGCCCAAGCTGACAGCACAGAGCTCAATGCGGGGCTCAGACTCATGAACCATGAGATCATGACCTGAGCTGAAATCAAGAGTCGGACCCCGAACCAACCGAGCCACCCCGGCGCCCCTAAATGTCTCAGTTTTAATGCCAAATATAAATAGTAATAGATACAATCTATACAAACGAAAGCTGTATAGTGTATTTTCATTCTTTCCCCGCTTTTTTTATTGTGGTGAAAAACGCGTAACATAAAATTTACCATCTTAACCATCTTCAGTGTAAAGTCAGTAGTATATTTGCAATGTTGTGAAAAACGTCTCCCAAACCCTTCACGTTGCAAGTCTCAAACTCTGTACCCGTTAAAAACCAACTCTCCTTTCCCCCTCTCCCCCAGCCCCTGGTAACCATCATTCTGTTTGATGTTTCTGTGAATTTGGCTACTTTAAACACATCTTTTAAGTGGAATTACGCAGTGTTTTTCTTTTTATGACTGGTTTA
Source organism: Panthera pardus (assembly GCF_024362965.1). Lineage (NCBI taxonomy): Eukaryota > Metazoa > Chordata > Mammalia > Carnivora > Felidae > Panthera > Panthera pardus. The sequence continues at coordinate 134,307,186 of NW_026526721.1, forward strand.
TTTCACCTAGCATAATGTTGTAACATCACATTGCAGGATTTCCTTCTTTTTTAAAGACTGAATAATATTCCAGTGTGGTGTGTGTGTGTGTATCTATATATCTATATCACCTATATCATCTGTGTCGTTTATATCATCTATATCTATATATCTGTATCTATACCTATATTATGTGAGATATATATATGTGTATATATATATATATATCCACTCATCCACCAATGGACATTTGCATTGCTTCCACCTCCTGGCTATTGTGAATAGTGTTGCTGCAAAGAGAGGTGTGCAAACATCCTTTGACCCTGCTTTCAATTCTTTTGGATTTATACCCAGAAGCGGAACTGCTAGATTTTATGGTAGTGTGGTTTTTTTTTTTAATTTATTTATTTATTTTGGGAGAGAGAGAGAGAGAGAGAGCGTGTGTACACAGGCGGGGGAGGGGCAAAGAGAAAGGAGAGGGAGAATCCCAAACAGTCTCTGTGCTGACAGTGGAGCTCAGTGTCATGAACCTGTGAAATCATGACCTGAGCCAAAAACAAGAGTCAGACACGTAGCCAACTGAGACTCGCATGAAGCCCTAAATTGCATAGTAGTTCTATTTTTAACTTAATAATGTATTTTTAACTAAGTTGTTTTATTTGGAGATAATTGTAGATTCATATGCAGTGATAAGAAATAATACAGGGAGATCTATGCACTCTTTACCCGGTTTTCCCGATGGTAAAGTTATAGCACAATATCTCAGAGATGACATTGACGTTGATACAATGAAGGTACAGATCATTTCCATCAACACAAGGAGCCCTCATGATGCCCTTTTATAGTTACACTCACTTCCTTTCCATCTCCTCATTAACCTTTGCATTGACTGTTCTTTCTGTACTTGAAAAATATTGTGCCATTTTCTTTTGGTCTCCGTGGTTTCTGATGAGATATCTGCTGTTTTTCAAAATGTTTCCCCCTGTATGTCAAGCGTTATTTCTGTCTTGCTGTTTCAAGATAATTTCTTTGATTTTAGTTTTCAGAAGTCTGATCACAATGCGTCTTGGATTTCTTTGTGTTTATCATATTTGGTGTTTGCTCAGCATATTGAATCTGTAGTTTATGTCTTTTGGAAGCGTTTGGTCATTATTTCAATTACTTTTTCAGCTTTGCCTTCTTTCTCCTTCATTCAGTTTTTCTATTTCAGTTATTGTGCATTTCAGTTCTAACATTTCCACTTGGTTCTTATTGATATCTTCTATACGTTTGGTGAAACTTTCTACTTTTTAAATTTGTTTCAAATATGTTTGTAATTGCTCACTAAAGCATTTTTATGACTGCTTTAAAATCTTTGTTGGATAATTCTTATATCTCTGTAGGCTTAGTGTTTGTATCTGTCTATTGATTGTCCTTTTTACATCCTGTTTGAGATTTTTCTGGGTTTTGGTATGATTAGTTTTTTTAACTGGAGTCTGGAAATTGTTCCGAATTTCTGGATCTTTTTTAAATCCTCTGTGTTAGCTAACTTTTTTTTGGCGCTGATTTGGCAAGGGAAAAGGGGCTACCTCCTTACTATTATCAGGTTGAGGGTAGAAGTCCAGCTTCCCCACTGCCTTTCACTGAAATCTGGTGGGTTCTCTTCATTATTGCTGGATGGGGACGGGGGTTCCAGTTCCCCACCAAAATTCCAGTGATATCTGCCTGGTTGGGAGAAGTAAGAGTACCTCACATAGCCTCCACTGATGCCATTTTTGGCATGGAGGAATGCTTTGTCACCCCTGGGCAGTGACTATCCACTAGACTCCCTCTGACATCACCCCAGCAGTGAGGCTGGGGCACCTGGTTACAGTCTCTTGAGAATGGAAGTCTAGACCCTCCACTCAACTTTGCCAGCCTGAGAGGGGTAGGGTACGGTAGGGTACGGTTTTTTTTTATGTGGTGGAGTAAGAGAGTTATTATCTAAAACTTTTCTGTTTACCAGGCTGTCCCCTTTCTTTTCCTTTGGCCAGAGAGAACAGGCTATCAGAGCCTTCTTTTTAGCGTGTGTATTGGCATTTCTGGATTCCTGCCCTCTTCAGCTCCAAGACTGGGATATATGAGGCAAAAAGGGAACCCAGGGCATGTACCACTATGTTGTTCTTTGTGTCCTGAGATCCCTAGGTGGTCTGCCTTCTTGCCACCTTTTGGAGTCTTTTAGTGTTTGTTTTATGTATAACACCAGAGTTTTTATTGTACTCAGCAAGAGGAATAAGGAAAAGTATGCCTACCCAATATGCCAGAAGTGGAGGACTCAATAATTTTTACAAAGATAAAAAGTCCTGAGACCAAAAGGTTGGGCAACTGCTGATTACATTTAACAGTTCTCAGGTTTTGGATTTCATGGATCTATAAAACAAAATAAAAAAGATTTTAAAAGGTAGTCTTAATAAGGTTGCTTTCTATTCATTGTACCACACAAAATGGTAAAAAAACAAATGGTCTTCTCATACTTTATCACCACCTTTTCACAAAAAAACTGCATTACCACCAAAAAGTAAGAAACCAAAAATCTCAGAAGTTGCAATCCTTCAAAATGTACAAATATCACATTACCAAAAAATTTTACCTTCACCGTCTTTTTTATGTACCTCAACTCCCTCAAGTCCACTGGAAACTCAATTTTACATAAGCACCAATGGAGAGACAAGCATGTTGGAGCTCCTTCTCTGGTTTACCTCTCTGACAGTGGTGGTTTTAAACGCAAACCAGGTGGCCTATTGTAAGGAAACTATACAAAGTGATTAAATGAAATTCTCTCTAGATTCATTTTGTGGGTTTGCAGAGAAAAGTACCTTTTTACGCTTGAACTAGAAAACCAAGCTGCTTGCTTCATGTAGGAAATTGCCACACATACCCATATATACCACGTATATATGGTATACCCAGATTCGGGTATACATATCCACGTATACCCAGATTCGGGGATAATTGTCCAATATGGGACTGCAAATAGGTCCATGAGAAGGACTGTAATGGCCGAAGCTTCTTGTTATTTTGGGATAGATGTTTATTACAAGCTTTTGTTTCTTATGTTTTTCCTCGTGTTTTTACCTAGAGGCTGTTGTAATAGGCGTAGTTTTAATAGCAAATAAATAAATAAATAAATAAATAAAGTATTGGGTCCAATCCAGATAGAATTGGGCTCTGCAGTTGTTCTCTCCTACACACACTCACAGCATTACTCAGTTTCTGCAGGCTTCATGAGCCCAAGAGTTAAGAGAGATTTGGACAAGGCCCTTTGCTCCTTCTGGGTTCTCCAGCGGTCAGTGGAATGTTCCTCCAGGACGTGGCATCAACCACTGGGTCTACAGAAATAGGCTTTCTGAAATAGTGGAGGTTCTGTATATAAGAAGACATTATTTAAGTCCTTGTGGTCTTGGTTTGCTTTAACAGAACTCTCTTTAGATTGAATCATTCCCCAAAGGGCCATCAAGCCAAGTGTCAATTTAATCTCAAATCCTCAAAGGAAAAGCTTACAGTTGTCAATGGTGTGTCCTTCTCAAGTTGGAAATAAGACAGATCTAGCTTTCTGCTAGGCCAGGAAGCATTGATTGCAGGAGAGAGCAAATGCTCGTACAGTCTAATCAATCTCACAGAGCAGATGGATGTGGCAATTAGTGCAAAGACAATTTTGCCAAGAATATTAACACTTCTTAAGTTTATCAAGAAAGGGTGAAGTTTCTAGTCAATAATTTTCTAAATTTATAGAAGAGTTACTGGTGAACAACAGGGTGTGGGATGTCTAGTCTTATGCTTTTGCATAGGCCAATGAGTTTCTAACTAGTAGAAACGAAACTACGAGTTTCTAACTAGTAGAAACAAAAGAATTAGGTTCTTTGTACACATCCAGTGAGACTGTGGAGTTGAGAACAAATGAGTTCTATTTAATATATGCTCTAACTCTTGTAAAAAATACTGAAATGATTATTTTGTTTTGATACAAATTATTCAGAAAACTGCTTTAATTCCTTACCTTTCCAAACCTTGGCGCACTTCAGTGATCTAGAACAGAGGTTGACAAACATTTTCTATAAAGGGCCAGAGAGTAAATATTTTAGGCTTGATGGCCATATGGCTTCATAGCCATGCTAATTCTTCTGTTGTAGCACAAAAGCAGCCACAGGGAATATAAATCAATGGGCATGGCTATGTTCCAATAAAACTTTATTTATAAAACAAGTGGCAATACAGATTTGGACCATGGACCATGGACCATAGACTGCAGAAGTCTGATCCAGGGCTTTGATATGATCATTTGATCTCCTCTAATATTATAGATAGAATACTTTCTTTTTTCCAAAATTAGGGCACTGATTAGAAGCAGCAGACTTTAAAAAGGAGTGCTTCTAGAATCATTGAAAGAGGGCAGTTTCCATGATTTCCTTTTTACTCATATGGAAATATTCATGAGGTATGCTTCCCCTTTGAGTGATCTCGCTTGCCATCCAAAGACTTCTTATATCCTCCCTAACATCTTTGTCCTTTTTTCCCTGAGTCCCTCTTCCTTCTTTTAGCTCTCTTCTCTTTTTTCCTTAGTTTCTTTTGCACAACCCTCCCCCTACTCCCTTTCCACATTTCAACTTCGTTTTAGTCAAATAGGATTTTGTAGCATTGCCTAACAACCTAACCAAGAATTGAGTGTTAAAACTATCAACGCTTAGTAAGGATAAAGCAGTGAGTGCCAAGGCAAAAACTATAGCTACTTTTTGAGAGGTGAAAGAGCTTTTGAGAGATATATTCACTAGGGCCAGTTACATAAATTCTCTGTGTTTCAGTTTAACTATCAAGAATCTATTGATAATAATGTATCTACCTTATATGGTTGTTATACAGATTAAGTGAATTTGTATTGTAAAGGGCTTAGAACACTGCTAGCATTTAAGTTCAGGAACAAAGCAAAGGTATCTTCTCTCCCCATTTTTATTCAACATTGTACTGGATGTTCTAGAAAAAGAGAAGAGAAGAGAAGAGAAGAGAAGAGAAGAGAAGAGAAGAGAAGAAGAGAAGAGGAGAGGAGAGGAGAGGAGAGGAGAGGAGAGGAGAGGAGAAGAGAAGAGAAGAGAAGAGAAGAAAGTAGGTATTTAGATTGCAAAGAAGAAATAAAGCCATTTTTATTTTTAGATGACATGATAATCTGTGTAGAAAACATGATGGAATCTACGAAAAAGCTCCTAGAACTATTAAGTGAATGTAGGCTAGGTTGCAGGATAAAAGATCAGTATACAAAAAAAAAAAATCAATTCTGTATCCATATTCTAGGAACAATTAGAAATCAAAAATTCTAAAAATATATGTGATGGAATAAAAAATATGAAATAGTTGAGGGGTAAATCTGAAAAGATATGCTAGAACTGTATATTGCAAACCATAAAACATTGCTGAGAGAAAGTAAAGAAGACCTAAATAAATGAAGACGTATATAGTGCTCAAGGATCTGAAGATTCAATATTGTTAAAAGGCTCTTTTGCAAAATTATCTATGGAGTTAAAGCAATCTCAGTCAAAATTCAGCAGATGTGTTTTTTTCTTGTAGAAATTGACAAGCTGAATCTAGAATTCACAGGGAGATGAAAAGATCCAGAATCACCAAGACAATTTTTAAGAATAATAAAATTTGAAGACTCTAGATTACCTAGATCACTTGAATTTAAGACACGTAGAGCTAATCAGAACAGCATGGTCTTGGTGGAAAGGTTGATAAAAGTGAGAAAATAAATTTTAAAGAAGTCCAGAAGTGACACACACATGTATGATCAATCGATTTTGGACAAAAGTGCAAATGTAATTAGGTGGAAAAAGAATAAGCTTTTAAACAAATGGTACTGGAATAATTGGAAATGCTTATGGAAAAAAGAAAGAAAGAACAAGTTTCGATCCACACCTTGATACCTTATACCATATATAAAAATTAACTCAAAATAGATCATACTTAAAACTATGAATCTTCGAAAAGAAAAGAAAAAACTTCTGTGACCTTGGATTCCGCAAATATCACACTAAAAGCAAGACTTTTAAAGGCAAAGACAAAATTGTTAAATTGGACTTTACCTAAAATCTTTCTGGTTTCAAAGGACGCTATTAAGAGAATGAGAACATAAGCCATAGACTGAAATACTATTTGCAAATCACATATCTGACAAAGGACTTGTAACCAAAATATATAAAGGACTCTCAAAAGTCAGTAATAAGAAAACAAACAACCAATAAAAAAATTGGTAAAAGAACAAACCCTTAATAAAGAAGATACATGGATAGCAAATCACATGAAAAGATATTCAGTGGGAAATGCAATTTATTACAGAAATGCAAGTTAAAATTGTGAGGTATCACTGCACACCTATTGGAATGTTTAAAATTAAAAAGTCTGACCATATCAAGTGTTGGCAAGGATCTTAATCGATGAAACAAATTGCACTATATCTCAATAATATACTCACTACTCAATAATAAACAAACTGAACGTGGATCAATCTTATAATAATTATGCTTAGCGAAAGAAGGTGGACAAAAGTGAGTACCTTCTAAACTCTATTTATATAAAACCTTAGAATATGCAAACTAATTTATAATGACAGAAAGCAGATCCATGCTTTCATGGGCATGGTGATTAATGAGGATGGGAAGGTGGGAGGGAGGAATTATTACAAAAAGGCACAAGGAAACTACTGGGATAAGGGACGTGTTCGTTGTGTTCCCAACTGTGTGGGTGTATAAATATACACACATATCTGTATGTGTGTGCATGTGTGTGTGTGAAAACTTATCAGTCTGTGTACTTTAAGTGTATGCAGCTGATTGTATGTCAATTGTACCTCAATAAAGCTGTTGCCTACTCTAATAAATTGTGTGGGATCTCATGATATGCATTTCTGTGTGTCAAATATTCTTGTCAATTTGTGTTATTTTCTATCCAAATTTTTATATGTTTTGTTTTATTTTTTCTTTTTTGTCCCATGATATTGTAGTACATATAGAAATCTTCGGCCAATTCTTTTTGTAATAAGATGGGGTACAGAAAGACACACAAATAACAAAAATGTCATATTTCAGCAGGACCATGAGATGCTATAGGCTAACAAAAGTCTCTTTACATGTGTCCATTTATTTTTTTTTCCTTCTTTTTTTTTAAATGTTTATTTATTTTTGAGACAGAGAGAGACAGAGCATGAACGGGGGAGGAGCAGAGAGAGAGAGGGAGACACAGAATCCGAAGCAGGCTCCAGGCTCTGAGCTGTCAGCACAGAGCCCGACACAGGGCTCGAGCTTCCGGACCATGAGATAGTGACCTGAGCCAAAGTCAGACGCTTAACCGACTGAGCCACCCAGGGGCCCCTACATGTGTCCATTTAAAAAGCCCCACTAAAAGGATTGTCCATGGGATATGGGTCTCATTCCTTATTATGTGTCCAATATTTCTTCCAAATTATCTGATCTCATTCATTCACAAACCAAACATAGATTTCCATGTCAGGATTGGAGTAATACAGACACAGGATAGTGAATTTACTTGCTCTCATACAGTTGATTATAACTATAGTTTAAACATTGTATGAAAAACTGTAGCTAGATAGACAGAAAGTTCTACTGATGTTCGATGTGGTGTTTCCTCTCTATATTACAATTTTTTTCTTAAGTGTTCAATAGAATAGCTTATTTTCAGAATCATCCTGACGCAGTCTGACATTTGAGGGGTTTGATTTTATTTGATGCATTACTCTTTTTAAAAAATAGGATAGATGCCAGATGCCTCAATGAACTTACGTTTATAGCATAAGTCTACTGGACTCTACCAATTGGAATTAATTGTGAATTAATTTAATGTAGTTTGAGATGCAGGAATGATCGACTGCAATTAACTTTTTATTATGTTATTTCTGGTTCTTGAAACGGTAGCCCCCAATTTAGAGATTTTTTTTTCTCCCCAGGCTTAGATTTCTGTCCTTTTTAGTGTAGCCTTCATGGGCACCTTGCACATAGGTTACCTCACTATTTTTCAGGTCTACTGTGGTAGCCACTTCTTCATTTCTCTGCTTCTCACCTGTGTCTGTCTATTTATTTGTGTATAAGATGTCAAAGGAAAATGAAAAGTAACACCTCAAAATACCACCTTGAAAAAGAAGATGCCAACAAATTCTTTTCTGCACCTGAAGCTTTTAATTCTTTAATCCACTATGGAATGTTGCTTAATTACATATTTTATTATGCATAACTGAAAATTATGTACTTTAGTTTCAACAATGATATGAAAGCACGTATTGTTTATAAATAAAGAGAGGCTGGTTTGTCCCTTTTTTTCTTATGTTACAAATATTTGTGGAATTCTCACAGGCTCTCCTTCTAAAATTGGCTTTTTGAGAATTCCCAGAGAGTTCCGAGGAAAACTTCATTTTTTTCTCCAGAAATCAGAAAATTCATTATTTTGTAAAAAGTGACATGATGCCAGAACATCATTATGGGAAAAAGCCATTGAACAGTTTGAATATTTTTATCAAAATTTCATCTCTAATTTTAATGAGTTTCACAATGTCCTTATTGGGAAAATGTTACAGTGGTTGACCTGGGGATGAATCGTCAGGGGTTCATTACATTATTCTATTTTTTCGTGTATATTTTACATTCCTATAAGCTGTATGTTTTTTTAGAAAAAAATATTTTCTGTATATGGCTCTTACACCAGGACAGCAGAGTTTGGAGGTTAACATCTCACACATTTGATTTCAAATACTTAGTGATAGACTTTTTCATATTAACAAAATACATGCTACATTATATTTCTGAAATTTTTGAATTGCAACTAATGTTTCTACATTTTCTGCATTTGGAGAAGCTTTTATAAAGGAGAAGATAGAGATAGAAATGCATAGATGGAAGGCTTGGGTTTGAAACCAACGTGGCCACTTAGATGGACAAATGAGTTACCCTAGTTGAGTTTCCTCTCCCTGGTTTTTGAAGTGGGACTTTTCAGAGCCTGCCGGAAGTGTCTCAGAGTGGGATGGAGGTATGTTTGCGGCAGTACCTTATATAACGAAGCATTTTACAAATGTTGCTATTTTCATCTTAAGCATATCTGCGTGTGCGGTCAGTGAGGGGCCCTGGGAACACAGGAAGACTTTGAAAGAGACCTGGTAACATTTGGAAAGTAAAATCAGAAACAAAGGCAGAGTAGGTGACACCTGTCTCGGCAGTAAGATGCTATCGGACAGGTTTGTGCTCTGGACAAATGCTCATTCTGCATCACACTGCCACAGACTCGATGAGTTAGCAGACATTAAATATTCGGACCTTCTCAACATCCTCATTTATAACAGGTACTGTTTGTTCTTTTGTGAGTGGAAAATCAGAGCAGCACACGGGACGTCGTTTCTTTTGGGGGCGTAAAGACACGAATTAGATCCTGTCACTGTAATGAAGACTTAACTACCATAGAGAGCAAATAATACCAGTGCAAGAAATTCAACTAATAGTACAGAAATAATGTTCAAGATTTAATTCAGTGCAAAATAGGTCACTTTAGAGTTTATGTTTACTTTGCAAGGCAACAAGTATAAGGTACTCTTTTACTGTATTCCCTCATCAACCATTGCCAGAGACCAGGGGCCCAGGTCACGTGCTTTTGATCACAATAAGGCTATTGGCAGTTGAAAATAGTTGACAGAAGGTGACTTAATACACAACCTCGGTGTAAGGCAAGAAGCCATAATGGAATTTTAGTGGAATTATCTTGATAAAATTAAATTTGGAGATACATGATTCATAGAAGTAGGGTAATGTAAGAAAGGCTTAATTAAAAATGTTGCTCATCTTTTAAACATTAATTCCAAACTACTTTTATTTAACATTTGGTATTGTTAAACAGGTAATAGTATTCTGGACATACACCTTTCACCACATCTCTTTATTAAGGGTACTTTATATTTTATCAAAAATGTGCAGGTTAATAGATTGTAATTTAACCTCTGTTGCAAGACATGCAAGTATTTAGTATTTACATTGAAAGGATTGCCTTGGAAGAAACACTGAATCCGTAATATGCCCCCTTTAAAAGTCCAAAATATTTACTTGTAAGATAAGCTCCAGTATCAGTTATCTTCTGATATTTTAAATGTGATAAATGTTTCTGGACCTTCGTTGGTTTCCACACTATCATGCAGATTTTTGGCTTGCTTTGGCAAGACAGTCCTATTTGGGGGGCTATATAATAGGGTATACACATTTTGCTCCTTTTGAAAATATCACCAGGCAGTTCAGAATACCTCATTTATTGATAATATTGTGACAATCAAGGACCTTAATATTAGCTGATGGTAACAATAGGGAAAAGGGCAGAATTTAATAGTGGAATGTATGGGATTGTCAGTTTTACTCAATGTTGAATCATTTTGAAAATGTTTTCTACTCAAGCTATATATTTTAGATAAGCACAGTTAGATATAGATATCACTACTTGGAAAAAAAAAACACTTCTTTTAAGCTCAGAATTCCTTAGGACTAAATGTTAATCAATACACATTTTATACATAATATGTACAGACTTTTTAACCAAGTGCCATACAACTAGGGCACAGATATTAGTTACCTTGGTTTTCAAAGGTTATGTGTCAACTCTGCATATTACGTGCCAAGGAGATACTGTCAACATTATTTTTTGCATAATGTGCAAGTATTATATGGCCACAGAGTGTAATACAAATTAGTGGCAAAGTGCTGAGGGAAGGAATCCATGACAGATTCAGATGCACAAGGTTGAATATTACCTGCAAACTACCTGACTCTGCTAAGGTCTTAACAGCACAAAGCGCTATGTCATGCCCAGCTTTTAAAAGTTTCTGAAATCCTTGGACACAATGAAGCTTGTTCAAGGAGTTTTTACCATAGCCACCTGTAGTAAGAGGACTGGTATTAACAATAAAAAACATCGGGGGAGCAATGTGGAAGATCACCCAAACGAATCATTGTCAAATTGTGCCATCTTCCCTGGAAACAATTTTGCTCACTCCATCATGACCATCACTCTCTTTTAATATGTGCTTTTATTTTAATTTTTGGCTTAAAAGATCATATTAGTACGATTATGCTGCTTACGTTAAAGGGTCTGAGACTTTCATTAGTATCGTATTGATTTCTTACACACACTCATCAATTCTTTCAAAATGTTATTTCAAAAGAAATGAGGTTACTGTGAATGGCGAAATCGTATTTGCAACCCAATTTTTCGTTCTAAAGAAATTAAATTTCTGGCACCTTATATTCTGTTGGGCCGGTTAAAAAAATAAAAGTCTACTCTTTGCTCTACCTTTCTCCCCCAAACTCAGAGAAAAAGCAGGAGAAAGGAATTTGTAAAAAACTTTATGGCATACTCGTTTCTATGTATTCCTTTTTTAAATACATGAAATCTAGCTTCTATTTTATTAATTCAAATGTCGTTTGCTCAAGTGATTTTCTGAACTCTACGCAAGAAATGTTTAAAAGTTGTCTTCTCATTTAATAAAAAGAACTGAAAACTTTTTCAATACAATTTTAAGTTACAGCAAACCAGCTGCCTTCGTAGTTCAGCTGTGCTTCAAAAGTAAATAGTACTTTTACGGCTGAATTGGGAGTCTTCAATGATGCCATTTTAGTTCCTTAAGTAAAAGTTCAACATTAAAGCAGCCCAGTTGCGTACCACTGAGCTCATCAGGGCCTGGAAAAACGTTAGGCATGAAGAGATTGGACAATTTCAGAACCAACCATCAAGGAACCCAGACAGATACCCCTATCAACATCTAGGAAACCTTAAAAAGCAGCAAAAGATAAAGTGAATACAAACAAAATACTAACAATCAAAAACCGCAGCGCTGGCCTCAATCCCTTCCACGACCATGATTAGCACATCTCATTCTAGATCTTGGAGTTTACAGAGCTTTATGTTGCGAGAGTTCAGAAGACTGTGTTTAAGATCCAGGTGTGTTATTCTTATTCTCTTCATTTAGTTCCTATACTTATGACATACACAACCAAATGAGCTCCGAGTTAACTCATATTCCACTTAGAACTTAAAAAAATACATTGCTTACTGTGACGTTTTTATACAGAAGGTCCATTTTTTCCCTACTTACTTTGTTACTGGTAAAGGCCTTTAAAATATTTATACATTAGCTTAAAAAAAGCGTTGCCATAATCAATTATTGTGAACTAAATGCAGACGAATTCATTCTAAGTGCATAACTCCTAGAGACTAGATTTATGTTTTCGTTGGCAGGTCTTCTGACCATCCTGCTCTCTCTGTTTGTTAGGCAAAATGTTAAGCAAAAACAGGCTATGGTCTTTGTTGTTAAACTTAAAAAAACGACCACGTCTGTGACTGAAATTTACAGTGTTTCAAGTGACTTTTCAGTTGCTCTTTATAAAATCGGTAAAATATCCTCAAGAAAGTATCAACATGCACCTAACTGAGAGGGCCATCTTTGACTCTTTCAAGTTACTTCACATAAGCAGACAAACCCTACCATGTCATACCATACAAACAATTTTAATTGTGTAGTTACAGTCAATAACCACTCCTAATCAGAACATTTCTGCATAAAGAAAATTGTGATACACTTATAAAAACAGCCAGCTGTAACAAAATAGCTGGTGTTTTCATAGCCATAAACTCATAAAAAAGAAATACACCTTTATACAGAAATTTTATACAGATGTAGCTTTAAAATTGATTGTAAACCAAAGGAAGACACATTGCAAACATCCATTATTTTCACATTAATTGCATAATTTTCTAAGGTGATCTATTAGTTTTATTTACCTAAGCTTATTTGCATGATAGTAAAAATTGCATACAACAATAAGAGTGAAGCTTATAGTATGAATTGCTTGGATAACATAGAGCACTTTTTATAGGCAACTGTGTAAAGCACATTTTCTCTATTTAAAACTTTTAAGACACTTTGTTTTACTGCCCATCAAAATACATTTATAAATAGAAAAGAATCAGTATGGTAACAAGAGAAGCAATATTACATTTAACGGAAACTTCCAAAAAATTAATTACAACATGATGCTGCAGGATCTACAAATAAATAATGAGGACTAAATTGTGTTTCACATTTTCTTTTCATTTTTTAAAAAATCATGTAACAATGAGAATGAAAAAAATTACAGTGAACTTTTATTTCCAAAATAAAAACAAATTTGAATTACGGCAGTGCCATATAATACAAGGCATTTGTTGGCATATGTCATCTTTAAACTGCATTCCACAGTCTATAGTTCTTTTGTAACATACAATAGAGTAACAAACTCTTTTTTTTTCTTTTTTTAAAATAAGGGGCGAGTTTCCAAAGATCAGTGTGGAGTGTTACAGAAATAATTAAAGGAAGGAAATAATAATCACAGAAGTTATAATGCTTGTTTGAGGCTCCAGAATAATTTTTTTTTTTTTTAAAAAAAAGATATCACTGGTATCATGCTTACGGGTATGCACCTCGATGCGTCCCGTGAACACAAATTTTAATTTTAAATACCAAACAATCCTCGATGCTTCACCTGGGGCTGCCAAGCAGTTTGTAAAACAGAGTAAAACATTTAGTGCAGTCTGTATTATCCTTTCTCAACTTTCCTGTTTGTGCAAGTTTCTGAAGATTCATTGGCCAAACAATGAACAACAAAGGTTTTCTGAGAGAATACAAGGTGGACTTCTCATGTCGTTAGTAAATACCAGTGGCACTGTTGAATGAAAATAATACTTTGATCTCAGTCTTTCAAGTCAGTGTTAATGTCTGTGTTTCCTTCCACCGATAGCTCTTCTTCTAGCTTCACCGAGAAAAGGGTGTTAGCATTTTTGTCTTGGGCACTCTCTTCCAAATCCTTAAGCAACTCCTCTTCCTTGTATTCGGCCACATCCACCTCTAAGCCGGAGTTGTCCTTCAGTTTGCCGTGGTGCTTGAGATAATACCGCTGGTTCTGAAAGAACTTGATGATGGTGTACTTGGGAAGGTCAAGTTGCGCGGACAGAGTCTGGATGGCCTCTTCGTCCGGGTACAGGCCCACGTCTTGGATGAAACTCTGGAGGATGCCCAGGGCTTCCACGGAAATTTTCGTCCGCGGCCGGGTCTTCTGCCGGTTCTCGTCCTCGGCCTCTGCGGGCGAGGCCACCGTGGGCTGCCGCGGGGGGAGGCGGGGCCCGGCCGGCTGCTGCGCCTGCGCCTGCGGGGGTGGCGGCGCCGACTGCTGCTGCGCCTGCGCCTGCGGTTGCTGCTGCAAAGGAACAAGCGGACAGTCAGAGCTCTGCCTTCTCCCCAGGCGGGCGCGCGAAGCCATCTGGGAGGAAGCAGGTGGCTCGGAATCCCACCAGTAGCTTCGCCGAGGGGGACAAGATTCAGGACAAAAAGGGAGGCCGGCTAGATGGCCCACGCCATCAGGGGAAGAAGTCAAAATGATAAACACCGGGAGGGGAGGCGTTACTAGGATTTTGGAGGCAGCCGCTGGGCTGCATTATCGGAGGTCAGTGGAGCCTCCCTGCCCTTCATTTTCTGTCTGGCTCACGGAAGTGAAAAGTCAGCGCGCTGAAAATACGGGCCATGAACTTCACCAGAAGGATACGCATCAAAGACGAAGACAGCAAAGCAAATTATGATGTAAATAATGAACAAAGATTTAAAACGAAGATTGAGGAGTAAGGATTTCAAAGGCATTTTAGAAAGGAGAGCTACAGAGCCCTGGGGAAAGAAATGTGTGTTTTGCCTCATTTCATCCATGGCTAAAACATGGAGCAAGAACGGAAAGTCTTATTTAAATTCCAAATAAAATAGATAAACGTCTGCTCTTTTTCAGCACTATCCCCTAAGACTCCGAGGATTTTTGGGATTCTCACTTTTGTGAGTTTCCTACCAGTCAGTTCCGATTTAATACACGCACAATTACTTACCAAATTGCACTAGGCTGACACTGCAAGTTTTTTTTTTTCCTACGGAAAAATAAAGGTTTGATCCACCATACAACGGCTAGCAAATTGTTTTGTCTATAGTAAACTGAGATGTGATTAGGATTTAAATTTAGTGTATACAGACACTTTTTCGTAATTAGTGTCTGTATATGTGCTGTAATTTCCATACACAATTATACATAACAAATGTGTGACACATGCACATACTGTATACTCTATATCCATAATTCTTATCATCAAAGCAAATCAACCTGAGTAAGCCGCGAAATATTAGAACGTTTATACCGTGCCTAAGCATTTCCTTTTATCCCCCTAAGAAACAATTTTATTAAAAACAATTTACATTTTCAAACAAGTACTATTTTTATTACTTAACATACACCTTTCTTTCTTTTTTTTTTGTTTTTGCTAAACAGTAAGTTTTTCAGGCTTTCATGATTATTTTAGTGCTTGATATCCTAAGGGATTCTCTTTTCCAATTTATCTTTAATACACACTCAAGGATTTTTTTTTCCTAGTGGATGGATAGCCCTATTATTGTTTTCAGCTGTGTGTGTGTGTCTGTGTGTGTGTACACACACAGACACACAGACACACACACACACACACACACACACACACATTTTCCACAGCAATACCAAGAAATAATGCAGGTGATTCAACAAAGACAGAATTTTAGGACTCTGCAAAGCAATGGCATTTTCTCTTATATGGGAAAGCTAAAAATATCCCCTTAGATTTAACAGAAATACATCATACAAATCAAGGCCATAAGGCACCAACAAACTACATGATCGTAGAGCCTCCCAATCTAAACTCACAGGGGCGTTCCCTCAGTGGATGAATGGAGACCAGTCCCATGACAAGCTCAGCACACAGCTGAATCTGGGGCACAGTGGTCTCTGGCTACCACCATGGTTAGTATGTCCTTTGCAAGTCTGAAAATCCAGACCAAGGGAGAGCAGGTCTTCACGCCACCCCCTCTCGCTGGCATAGGTTAACTTGTGCCCGCTCACCTGAGGAGCAGCACCGAGCCATGGTGCAGGGGTCAGCAGGCCTGGTAAGAAAACGCCTCTAGACTCTCCTTTCCCAAGGGTGGTGGGAGAGGGGCTCTAAAGGAAAGACAAACAGACGTGACTCACCCCTAACCTGTGTTCTGTGAGGGTGTGGGGAGACAGCTACAAGGTGAAGGAAGGGCCAAGGAGTCAGAAGCAAGATTCCAATTAGGTTTCCCTCCCCTCCTCATCCTGGACAGCACCCAAGGAGGTATAACGTTGTGATTGCACAGACCTCCTCTACAGAAAATCCCTTTCCTAAAGGGCAGTGTTGGTAGTCATTAGAAAAATAGTGGGTTTTTTTTTTTTAGATTCTGATTTTCAAAACACAAAAACAAAATTTGAGCTCTCACACACAAAACCACCCAATTCGAACAAAAACACACTTGCCAAACAAGTGTTAGAAAGGGGGTTCCTGCCACTTTGTGGGTGGGGAGATGAGGGAAGAGGAACACAATACACATGTTGGAAAAAGTGTGTTAATTTCCCTTTACTCCCCTGAGCAAGATGGCAGCGTATTGTTATCTCTTGCTAAAGCCTATGTTTAGACTGGCGGGAAGAAGAGAAACGCTAATTTCCCTGCTAAGTGTAAAGCTCTATTTACTTAGTGCTATATTGAATTGGCCAAGGTAAACGAACCTGAATCTGCTCTGCTGGAACATGGATAATGTGGGGCGGCCTGTCGCCATGGTGATGCACCGCGTTGCTCTCCTGTTCATAAATGGCATCACGTTCTGGCTGAGGAAGACTGAGGAACCTTCGGATCATGGAGAGGTTCTCCCACAGAGTCCTGTTTTCTGGAGAGGGATCTTCTTTCCAGCGTAACAGCTCACACAACCACCCCTTGGAGACAAGGGCATAATAGGTCAGTTCATGCCTGTGGGGGGGCTGGTATGTTCCATTAAGAGCTAAAAAGAAAAGACCCTGTGAAGTTAACTTTTTTTTATAAGCTCAAAACACGCCAACCTGCTTAAAAAAATTTTTTTTTTTAACCTGTTAAGAAAGAATAGCTGTACGTGTCAGGGAGGCAGGCTCTGTTTCTAATAAATGTTCAGATTTGCATCTCAAAGGAGGGTCATATTTTTTAGATTCCAAGGGCAAGACACATTTACCACGGACTTTGCAATATGTGAAACATGAGAAGAGCCAAGTTGAGTGTGCTTCTAGTCGTGCCCAACTTTCTTGTCTGATGAGTGGCCGTCTGAGATCCTGAAGGTATTTAAGAGATAGGGCAGATTTTTGGAATAGTTTTTTTCTAAAAGGATTCCTCAAGTTTATACTTCTTGTATTAGGAAGGAAACTACGTGTAAATATTTGTGTGTGTGTGTGTGTGTGTGTGTGTGTGAGAGAGAGAGAGAGAGAGAGAGAGAGACAGAGAGAGAGACAGAGAGAGACAGAGAGAGAGAAAACAGACATGTGCAGTAGTGTGAGTGAGAACGTTGTCTAGTGTAAGCGTAATGCTCAGAATGGGCATTAGAAGAATTCTCCCAGAAACAACTTTCCAGAAAAACATCTCAGGGCCTGTTTTTTTCTGCCCACTGCAGTGTGAAATATATGATTCATCAGGCAAGAATTTTAATAGATTTCCTAGGCTGAGAGAAGGAAATGTCCAATGAATGCCCAAACCTGAACCTCTCTGATGCCTCCCCAAGGGTCCCATGTTTGATCCTCAGATTATCTGTCAAAAACTGAGTGGTCCAACAGAGGACCCTGTCTAACATCTTCTAATCACCATTCCGAACGTTCTTCGTTTTGGCTGCCATGATGGACACTAAGCAACGGGGTGGCGAGAGGGAGCGTGTGTCCCACCCAAACCCCTTCACCAGCAAGGCAACCACCTGCAGCTGCCGTGCTGCCTGCTAACAGCTCAGAGCCACATCCTTCTCTGGGGCGATGTCTGGAGTCATCTCGCCTGGAGATGCCTGGACAGTTCCTCCACGTCCTCACTGACCCCCTCACCCTGGGGTGGCCAGTGACTGGCTGACCCAGTGGTACAACGTTCCTGTCCTCTTCCCCTCAAGGGACCACTCACTCAACCCTTCAATTTACTCAACAGAGATGGCCCTCCCCATTCTTCTTACTCCCTTCCCCCATCAATACAGACCACCTGAGACCATACCTCTTACCGGACCCCTACCTCTTCCCTATCCTCCCTCACTCCTTCTAGGTCTCTCATAAAAGCCTAGACACTTGATTCCTGTCTTAGGCTCTGCTTTAGGGACTTGACCGAAGATGAAGGGATTTCTTGGAAATGCCAACTAAATTAGTTCGATGGGAGTGGAAAAAGCACAATTTCTTTATCATCTGCGTTTTAGAACCGGCCAACGAAAGTTTTTTTGGTGTATTGCTGCTGTTGTTGTACGGGGTGAGACCAGGGAACGGTATGACTTTTCTCCATTCGTCCCATACTGAACTACCGGAGAAAATTCCCCTTCCCCTTCTAACTGCAACATACAGCGAAAAGAAACAAGGCCCATTCTGCCCCAAATGGCCTACGTGAGAGAATTTAAAAGAAAAGATGGAGAGCTGCTAACATTAGCTTCCCAAGACCCACCTACTAACCAGCCAAGGGTGAGTGACTGTTGCTAAACCTCATGAGATCTATTTTTTTCTAAGACATTTGTTTCTCTACTCAACAGGTCTCTTAATTAAACAAATACGTACAAGGAGATGGTCACGCAATCATGCACTCATTCAGTGCCACTGAATGCATAATTCAAGGCTGAGAGAGCAGGCAGTAAACTGAAGATTTACCGGCAAGAATATTAGTGAAAAAAAGTAATAATTGTGATGAGCATGTCACTGAATGTGCTTCTTTCCTAACCATGGCGATTCTACGTTTATTTCCAGAAAAATATGATGATGTGTCATATTTTCGCTCCATAGGAGTATAACATTAACTCTCAAACTGTATTTGAGTATTTGAGACCCACTTGCACATGTGCCCTGGAGATGTTTATTTAGCTCTTATTGGCAAATATTTGCTATCTGGATTGAGCCATGAAAATATTTTATATTTTCCTACATCTCAGCTATTTCTTTATACTTTACCTCTAAGTTGGATGCTGTGCAGGTTTCAGATATATATCTTCCTGTAGGCTTGAATATTAACTATGGTTAAGATGGCTTTCCTCCTCCATTCTTCAGCTACGGCAATTGACAGGCCCCCATGCCTACACGGAGGAAACTACTGCAGTTCTATTTATCTTTCAAGATGTTAGAGGGCGCATTAAAAACACAACAGAAAAGTCGGGATTTGGGGGGTTTTGTACTTAGCTGGTATTGTATATTGGCCCACTAAGTGCTAAGCATTGAGCAGCTAAGGTTTTGTTTTGTTTTTTTTTTTAAGAACTAAATGCCTGTAACTAAAAATCGCTGAAAGTTAAATTAAGAATAATTCACATAAGAAAAGCTTCTTGGAGGGAGCTGAAACACTCCAATAATTTTTCCAATCCTTTAGAAAAACTTTTTAAAGTAACACAGAGATCAGTTAGCACTCGGATATATGTGAAAAAACATGTGGATCACAGATGTTCTTTGGAAAAGAAAATCATTAGTTCTTTTAAAATGGCTAATAATGATAGCTAATTCCTAAACAATCACACTCATGCTGGTTTAACAAATATTTCAGAAAAAGAGCCGTGACTCATTCGACAAATATTTTGCTCATATTGTCACTTCTGTGTCTCTACACTGATGAATGGATCCTTATTTTTATTAATTGCCCATGACTACCATAACATTTCCAGTAGTTTGCTATTAACCTCTGCCCTTAAATAATACTTCTAATTCCTTATCTAAAAATAATTTGATGAATTATAAGTTTGAAGCTTGTCTCTGCTAGCCTTTCAAGAGACATGATGATTTTAAGAGACTGAAATCAGATGCTTCTTAGAAAAATATTTAACGGTGCAGCTGGGAACTGTTAGTTCTACAAGGGTATTCCAAAAAGAAAAAAAAAAATTAAAAAGGGGGAGTGCTTTTCTTGACGCGTGTCTCTCTTGGAAAATAACGGAAAACAGACATTTTGATACGCTAGTTCTTTGTCAGCAGAGACATTGGCTCATTCCCAATTTACACTGGCAAAAATAAGATTAATTTATTCTAATACTATTTAAATACCTTGGAATATTCTGACTACCTCAAATCCTATCGACTGAGACTCTATTAATGATGACAGTAATCTGATCTAGGTTTTTGCACAAAGTGACTAAAAAAGCCAAATGCTTTCTAATTCCCCAATACCTTTTTCTAGGTCACTTTTCCATAAGTGATACTATTAGAGCCAAGAAACTTGGTAAGACAAGCAACGTGTCAGAATATTACAATATCTGACAAATAATGATGATTCCCCTAAGCACTGTATGGGTTTTTAAGTGATAAATGTACAGATCTGCTTGGTAGAGGAGAGGCAAGGAATGAAATGCAGGACTTTGCTGCAAAATGTGAACATAATTACATTTTTAAGAGAGGTCTCTGGGACTTGAAATATTCTAAGACCACAGGCGGGAGTAGTGAGCTACTCCCCAAATCAAATTAGATCACAACTGTTCCGTACAGTAGGAAAGACAGGAGCGTAACAGCCTTAAAATAATAAGACCAATCCATGCTCAGAAAACTAAAATGGCACAAGGAACAACCTAAACTTTAAGTGTAGTCAATTTGCCAAGCAACATTACACTGCATATAAAGAGGGCAAAATATAAACAGTAGCCACATGTAAATAAATTAGTAATACTTTCAGGATGTTACTACTTTTCAAACTGACAAAGTTTAATTTGACACCTTCTGTTCTAAACCCTTTGTTTCCATTCAAAATCACGCCTTGAGCTGTTGCTATCAATCACAGCGCTCCCCCATTACTTAAAAAAACTGGCTTGAACCCTGAATAAGCTGAAAATGCCATGCAGATGAATTCTGAGATAATATGTTCAAACCTGTTATATACAACACAAATCCTGTAAAGTTATGTATTGTAAACCTACATTTATTGAGAACTAAAAGTCTTAAATCCATCTGCCACAAAGGAAATACTGTTATGTACTTTATAGTAACCAAGAACCATCTGCAAATGTCTTGCTACCGTAAGCAAGAAAACGGTGCAGAAGATGCTAAACCTAAGACCGCATGAAATAAATAACATTCTTCGGACGGGTTTTGGTGAGGGATCTATTAAAAAAAAAAAAAAAAAAGTAAGATGGGGGAGGGGCGGGGAAGGAAAAGAGAAAATGCAGAATGACTGCCAAACCAGTACTGAAAAAAAGCAAAACAAACTCAATGACAACACAATGGCAATTTATTATGGTCCATGAAACACATGACTGTATGCTCATTTTAAAGGAAAAATTAGCAGTTCTAAACTCAATATTCTAATGATGTGCTTTACTGACAGAATCTTGTTGTACCACATTTAAATAAAAATCCTGGCACCCTCATCTCTCAGCTGCTAATTTCCAACCAAACTCGATCCCTGATTTCCACTCCACTCTTTTTAGAACAATTAATTCAAGTCAATTCACTTCGAACATCTGAACGGAGAAGGGTACACAATGATTTTAATTGAGTCAGAAAAGTAACCTCCTTTCCTGAATGAATTTATTGTACCTATACAGTCTCACAAACATAAAAAGAGAACCCTTACAGGGCCTGTTCTGTGACAGAGCTGGGAACACATAACACAACGAGCTTTCCAGGGGAAAATAGGCTTCAGTATTCTCTGAGGAAAAAAAAAAATCATTTAATGCAATATACAGATACGTATATGTTATTGTTATATGCATATACATTTTAAATCCTAGAGCTACAAGAAAAAAGAAGAAAGAAAATGACAATTCTTGCTGCAACTAAGAAGGAAAAATACATCTTAAAAAACGGAACGGTAATGTGAGTTCTAAAAAGCAAAACATTTTATAGTCTGTGTTTATTCCCCCTCACCCTCATCTTTTATGTGTTATTTGCAGGAGTATTTTGTTCCAATCTCTGGGGCATATAGTATAATAATATATGATATTAAAAGAAATCAATCTAAATAGGGACGTATTTGATACAAACATTTTAGTGGAAAGCATGAATTACATTTTAGCAAGTAGTAGGAACAAGGATTAAGTACATAATCCATTAAATAGTACTTCCAACACAAAAAATTCAGTATTGTAGACTAAACTACACCAGGCATTTTGAATGAGTACATTTTCAACAACAACTAACTATAAAGCTAGCAATTTATCATTCAGCAAATAATTTTCTACTTTTAAAAGAATCCGTAAGTGTTACTTATGCTAATGAAGACAGTTTTTAATCTGCCCACAAACATGCTAATAGAGGGCAATTTTTTTTTTTATTTACAAAGCTGTCGGCACTCAAGGGTAATTTCGTATCAATGTTCTATAAGCTGGGGGGAAAATGGGTTCTAATTGTCAGAGTTGCAGAATCTTTCACCTTTAGCATGAAGGTTTACAGATATCACAAAGACGCAAAGCGAACGATGGCGGCGTAAGCCATGCCTTTAACATTCCAGAAGGGTTCCATTTTCATACTTTTTATGCCTTTTACTACACTCTGCCTCAAATACAGTATTAACACATTATCACCTCTTTGGGGCCCTACTGCAGACACAGGACCCAATGGAGGCAAAACCCCACTTCCAGATTGGAGGGGCCCGGATGCTTCACACACCAACTTCTACCCTTTTTCTTTTCCTCGAGAACAGTCGTAACACTTCAAACAGCGGGAAACAGAACAGTAGCAAAACAATATTGAAAGCATTTTAAATTATTTACTAGGTTAAGAGGGTGAAATGATACTTTAAATACATCAAATTTCATCGTCCAGGCCATTTTTTGGTGGCAAAGTGGTATTGATCTTTCCAAATGCTTAAAATTAACTATTTTCCAGAAGGTCATTATTTGATTAAAGGCATTAAAGTTGAGGGCAAGAAGCAGGGCACTTTTTCTTCTTCCCCATTCAAATCATCATGTAATTTAATAAAAACCATCCCATCATGTCCTGTAATAAAAACACTTATCTTAAGATACTGTTCTTTACCTAACATATTAACCTTTAAATGTTATGAAGTTCTTTAGAAGAAAAACCTTTGCTAAAGCAGATAATTCTATAACATAATGAGAGGCCCCCACCATTAACATTAATAAAGATACATGTTCTCCTCTATGGAATTAGTAGGAAATACATTAATCTTTCTCCCCAGTTTAATAACATCTACTTTGTGTTCTGTGAAGAAAATCTCAGCAGGCGCTGAGTAACTTTGCCTGCTACGTTAACATTGGTCTTATTAAAGAAAACACGGGAAATAAGTTTGAACGGAGACATACCAATAAATTTTCATGCTAAAAGTACCACATTACTTCCACTGTATTTAAAGAGGGCTTTTAAAAAGAAACATATTTTAAATAGAATACCCGTGTGTATGTATTCCCCAAATATATTTATTTTCAAGGTATGGTTTCTGATACCTGTATTTGCTGAAAAGAAAAAAAAAATCATGATATTTTAAAACTATTACTAGTTTTACACTTCTAAACTGGCACTGTTGTAAACCCTCTCCAGGTTATTGAAGGGGCTCAGTATCTCAGCCAAAAATCTGTGGGTTTCCGTACTGTGGAAACAGGACATACAGTGGCTACTGGTCAATTTCTCCTGAGTAAATTTTTGCCACTTTATCTTTAAAAGGTTAAACACATCCAAGCAGAGTTTCTGGAGATTTCTGAGTAGCAAATAGAAATGCTCATACAATGTGAGGAAAAGCTCCCACTAAAATTTAGTGAATTTTGAATAATCAGAATCATTGGTAAATAATCTGCAGCATGCAATTTTGCTTAAAATTAAGGAAAAAAATGAAAATAGCTTTTATGTTCCCCTCTTTTCTACCTTGTCAAAGCCACTGGCTTTATGGCACACGTAAATATAGTGGTTTTTTTTCTTTTGCTACAGATTGTTTGATCTATAGTAAGATTATCAGATGACAGTTTGGCCAGAGTAGATAAAAAGTGAATTTAAGTGAAAATTTAAGTGAAGCAAACAAAAATGTGGCTTACAAGCCCGCTTCTTGAATATGGTCTCAAAAAGAATTTTTTTTTGTTTTCTCTCCTCAATCTAAGATGTATTTTCGACACTACATAAATTTCAGTGATATGATTTGGCTCCTGTTTAACATTTATACACACTGTGCCTTAATATCGTACTTAAGTTTTTATTCTCTTCTCACTCTCCATAAATAGTGTCGTTAAAAAACAGAAAAGTCAGTACTCCCAAGGTCCATCAATGTCAGCCTTTCTTCTATCGTGCAGAATCCACGACTCCTTTCCACCTGTCGTCCACCACTGACTTGTCAGCCTGGGAGTCGTCTCCCTTGAAGTATGCTCTTAGGTACCAAGCATTCTTTTTAATTATTCCAAATGGACAATTATTTTGATTTCTGGACAAAAAACCATTTAACTAATCATGCCTTTTCTTAACTCAGGGGAAACAGTGCACCGATGATGACTAGAGCTATCATACGAAGTTGTGACACCTAAAGGAACAAATACATGTGATGTCTAACTTAGCCTATGGAACTTCCTGCCAGGTAAATACACAGGTTTAACTAAGCTTTCTTGAATCCCCTTAGCCATCTCTGAGATGCTCTTAGAAAAGAGATGCTGGGATGAAAATCATTGCTCTGGTCTTTCAAACTGCCCAAAGTTATCTTACTGTTCAAAATGCCCTTCAAAGGCTTCCCATCACAGAGAAAATGCTCACACTCCATGGGGCTGCCCTGAAGGCTACTCCCAATCCCATTCATGTCCTAATTCACTGGATTATTTATGAGCTGTTGCCCAGCACTTCCCCACTTTCTATTCTCCATCCTTCATCCTGAAGGAAAGCCCTTTCTCCTTTTTTCTGCCCATCCAAACACTAACTCTCCTAGTAATGCTCAAACACCTCAGTATATTGATAAAGGGTTATATCCCATGTAGGCATTTCTGTATGTGAACTTGAGCAAATTACCTTTTCGAGCCTCAGCTCCTCCTCTACAAAGTGCAGACAATAGGAGTATTAATCTCACAGGACTGTGACTGGTACATATGAAATAGAACACATTCAGCCCAGTGCCTGGTCCATGATAACTACAAAAAGGTCTGATGAACTTAAATTGAAAGCACTTGCCTTAAAAAGGCTCACAGTGTATTTGGGAAGCATTCAGAAATAACTGCCAGTACAAGGCAGTGAGTGATAAAGGTCAATGATGGACAGACCTCAAGGGAGATCCAAGTGGCGAGGAAGAAGAGATGGTCTGTGTGGTCCAGAAACTCTACACTGATGAAAAGTGATACTGACTTGGCCTTGAAGAATAGGCAATATATAAAATGGTGAGGATAATGAAAAAAGGGAGGAAAATGAATTATCAATGTGCTGGGAAAAATAGGCAGATCAGTTGCTTGTATGTACCATTCTTTCGCTATAGCTCTTTCCCATACTGGACTTTCTTGAGAATACTCAAGTACTGTGACCTCACCTCCTTTACATGCTGTACTTCTAAGACCCATTTATTAAGAATGCCTGGGGTTTGGGGTGCCTGGGTGGCTCAGTCGGTTAAGTGTCTGACTCCTGATTTCGGCCCAGATCATGATCTCATGATTCATGAGATCAAGGCCCATGTCGGGCTCTGTGCTGACAGTGCGGAGCCTGCCTGGGATTCTTTCTCTCTCTTTCTCTCTGCCCCTCCCCTGCTTGCTCGTTCTCTATCTCTCAAAATAAAGTAAAACAAAATTTTTAAAAATCATTAAAAAAAAAAGCAACAAAGTTAAAAAAAAAAAAAAAAAAAAGCAAGCCTGGGTTTGAATATGTATTCCTATTCCACTATTTACCAGCCCTGTATCTTTGGTCAAGCTTTTCAACTTCTTTAGACCTCAATTTTCTCCTCTGCAAATGGGGGTAACTTTACCACTACTCATAGGGTTGTGTGAGTTAAAAGAGACAATCCGTGCAAGGGGTTCGGCACACAGAAGCAGTATGACGAATGTCAGCTCTCACTATTTTTATTATTGTTGCCATTATCACAAAGATAATCCAAAGGAATTTGAATATCTGGGGAGTTAATGAAAACAGCTCAGTTATCACATCCCAAACTGAACCCAATATCTTCCTCTTATAGACTACGTTCTCCTCATATGTAGTTTAACTCAATAGCATCAACACCCACCTAGCCACCTGGGCTGAAAGGCTGTTATTTGAAGTATAAACTGGTATAATCTTGCTGATGGGCAATGTGGAAATGTTGAATGTAGAATTATCTAGTAATCACCTTTAAAACACAAAAGGCTTTTTTTACCCAATAATTCTACTTTTAAGAATTTGTTCTAAATAAATGATAAAGAGGGGTGCCTGGGTGGCTCAGTCAGTGAAGCGTCCGACTTTGGCTCAGGTCATGATCTCACGGTTTGTGGGTTCGAGCCCCATGTTGGGCTCTGTGCTCATAGCTCAGAACCTGGATCCTGCTTCAGATTCTGGGTCTCCTTCTCTCTCTGCCTCTCCCCTGCTCGTGCTCTCTCTCTCTCTCAAAAATAAATAAACATTAAAAAAGTTTGTTTTAATAAATAAATAAATGATAAAGAGGTATACAAATATTTAACTATAATAACGTTCATGTTAGCATTATTTGTGATAGGAAACATAGAATATAACTTAAATCTATCTTTAGATAGTAAAAGATATGTATAGCATATGAATAAATGTAAGACATATATATACATGTGCACATATATATGTATACGTATACATATGTGTGTATAAAGAACATAAATCAGGCTATCTTTAGTTAATTTGGGATTCTGAGTATTTCCTTACGTTCTTCTTTATGCTTGCATTTTTTTATAGTAGCTGTATGTTTTCAATAAAAAAAACTTAGCAAACAGCTTCAATTAAAAATCTGATATTTCTTGTCGGCTTGCTTTATAAAGAGAACAATCATGATGAATTCCTGCCAATTCTACTCCTTCAGAACATTTCTTGAATTGGTTCCTTATTTTCCATTCCTACTGCTCTGGTTGAGGCCAGAGCATTTCTTCCACGAACTAACACTGATGGGTTTCTTTAATTCAGCTCCCTGCCCCACCCCCCACCTCAGCTGAATTACATTTATCATAAACAAACGTCCACACAAATAGCCCTTTGAGTGACATAGTCTTCATTTTCCTTCATCCAAGGGGCCTGGACATGCCCTGAGGCTCACGCTTGAATGAGTGAGTGTAAAAATGCAGCAAAGGATTCCCTGTAACACTGCAGTGGCAGTAAGTTCGAGGGGGAGAGAGAGAGAGAGAGCTGTAAAAATTGCACAATCTGGATCATTTAGTTAGTGGCAAGAAACCGTATACCTCTCTGTAATTCCTGAGGGTATCATGTATTGTAGCAAAGTCCCAAAACTTGCATTCATCATGATGCTGCAGTTCAAAAAAACTAAGACGCAAACTGAGCTCATCTTACTAGGTTTAAGGAGGCAGGGTAGCACGATTAAAGGCTTCTGTCAAAAGCAAATACAACATCGGATTGTTTCAAGAAGCTGAATGGGAAACTTCACTTTTCCTAAACCCCTCAACTCAAATAAATACGGACTCGTACACAGCAATGTTATGAAGCAAATGTCTCATCATGTGGTACCCTAAAGTCACCATTAAAGTTTTACAGGGTGTATTTGTCTTTTCAAAACTATGAAGATCATGAAGAAAAGAATGTTGCTGAATATCCATATATGCTACGTGCAAAAAAAAAAAGAAGAAACCAAACCTATAAAAACTTGAGCTTATAAAACAAATAATTTTTCGGTGATGATCTACTTGATACAGGGATTTATCTGCTTACAAAAATAACTTGCTACAGGTTATTTTAAACAAATATTTCCTCCAATGCATTTTTAGTTGGTTCATATAAAACTTTTCAACACTGCAGACATCTCCTAGAATGAGCTATATGTCCCATTATGCATATTTAGGGGCTAGGAATTAAAAATTTAAATCTTCCCTCTATGATATCCTAGGAAAGATAACAAAGAATTTTTAAAACCAGAGGAAGGCAATTCGGGATTGTAAAAGTTATGGGACTCATATCCTAAGAGGAACAATCAAGCGGGCAGGGTCATTATGAGCTCCCGAGTTGCTTATGATTTTGCTGATAAAGTAACACCCATTTTGTGGCCAAAACCCACATCATTTTATCCATTATGCAAACCTACTAATCAGAGGTTGGCTTAATTGAGGGATTCAAATCTTGTGATTCCCAAGGACACATCAAAAAAAGAAGGCATAAATATTTCTAGAAGCATCACGTGGATCCCAGTGACAATGGCCGGGTTATAATTTTACCAATAAAAGGAGACAGGGGAGGCTGAGCTCTCTGCACAGGTCATCTGAGTCACTCCTCAGGACCACTGAAACTGTCTTATACCTGGGGAAGGCAGGCTCCGAGAGGGCCCCGGGGGAGGGGGACAGGAGTGTGACCCTACTCTGTCTTTCGGAGCACAGAATCTCCCTCCTCCCACCAGAGCTCCTTTAGGAATGTGCTGGGTTTTGTGAGGGCAAAATTGAGAACGGATGAAATGTGTTTCTGAATCATTTTGTTCTTCTACAAATAATTATTAAGTGCCATCTATGTGCCACCTACTGCGCAGGCTAAGAGGAGATGTGGGGACAGATATAATAGGGAGTCATTTCCGCCAGCACTTATAGTCCAGTGAGGAAAGAACAGCTTACACTTCAGATGTAAGTTGATATTAAAGGTGAAGCCCCCTGGACGCGGTCTCCAGTCGAAGGGCAAAGGCCCTTGCTCACAAAGTCATCTGTATGTGGCATCAGCATGTTGGAGAAAAGGCTGCCAATAGGTTTCTGTTTTTGCTGTTGTTGTTTTAAACGTTATGGCAATGAATCTAACCCCTGCTTACGTGCTCTGAAGTGAAGGACCCTTGAAAAATAAGCATAGTATAAAGTCACAAATAACAAAGGTTTCCCCTGCAAATTCAAGAATTCTTCAGCTAATGTACTAAAAAAATATGTAATTTTCCCCCTACATATAATTTATCTAATCATTGATCTCATTTTTTTTTTTTGTGCCATCGACCCTTCTGGCAAGCTGGTAAAGCCCACAGATGATGCCTTTCCAGAACAATGTTTTTATGCGCCTGAAATAAAATGCATAAGATTATGAAGAAAACCAATTATGCTGAAATACGGTTATCAAAAATTTGTGATACAGTGATATAAATGCTTCTTTATTAACACACTCAATAACAGTACCTAACAACAGATCTGATAACTACTGTGATTTTATAGTGGTTAGCAAAGATAATATTTTGAGATATCTGCAGTAACTTAATGTGCTATGAAAATATTTGTGATTTTTACTGGTGACAAGTTCATAGGTATTGTTAATACTACTATGATTTATTGGCTATATTGATAATTGAATAAAATGTCAAACTTCAGTAAAATGTTAGTGAGAATAAAGCTTTCTTTTTCCCAAGTTCATGGACCCCTGGGGGGAAGGTGGGCTACAGTTAAGAACTCCCATCACTCCACGTGCATGTGTGTGTATACACACATTTATACTCCAATACACACACACACACACACACACACACACACACACACATTTCAAATATTTTTCTACAGCTATCTTCTATAAGCTCCTAGTAGTTTAGAAAATTTTGGTTATTTATGGATTCATGGAATAGATTTTATTTTATTTTATTTTTGCCACTAAAGGACCAAGCCTGTTAGAGACGGTTGGAGGAAAAGAGTTAATCACTAGTTCAGTGCAATGGTTCCCAGACTATGTCCTCAGGAGCCCCAGGTTTCGATCAGGGCATCTCAACAGTGCCATGATCGATGAGAAGGGCCACCTCCGTCCAGTCCTCAAGTCAATCAAAATGGGGGAAGGCTTTTGATTTATTTATGTCAGGGCTGGATGAGATTTCATTCATAAAACAACAGTTTTTCCAGTTTAAAAATCTCTGATTCACAATTACGCTAGCACATATATACCTCACTCTTTCTTCCTGGTCCCGTTACAAACTCACAAAACGGTTCACAACCTCTGAACAAAGCAACCGTATACTAATTTAGTTAACTTCCTACCAGCCGAGTAACTGCAAAGGTGGACAAGATTAGCAGAGTATCCTTTGAGAAATGTCCATCTGCCAAAAGAGGAACACTAATGAGGTTTTCTGAAGACACCTGGGTTTCCCAAACAGAAGGGGGATAAGGCAGCAGGGCAGAGAGAGAGGATGGAGGCAGGGAAAGGAACCGAACAGTGACATGGGCGTCCTATGGGGCGCGGGGACCTATGAAAGGCTAGGAAACCAGGGTAATCAAAGCGCCAGGCAAGCAGCCCTTGCTCTCGTCACCACTTTTCAAAGAGCAAACGGTTATAGAGTATTTGCCTTTGAGATCTGAGGAGAGGGCAAGAAGGAAGCTAGTCAAATAGAGGATTAAAGCAAGGAAAAAAGTGA
This sequence comes from Panthera pardus, assembly GCF_024362965.1. Taxonomy (NCBI): domain Eukaryota; kingdom Metazoa; phylum Chordata; class Mammalia; order Carnivora; family Felidae; genus Panthera; species Panthera pardus. Next base: position 134,337,678 of record NW_026526721.1, read on the forward strand.
ATGGGAAAGATGGTAGGTGGGGGTGGGCTGGGGGTGGGACAGGGAGAAAATACCCGAGCACACATCTGTCTCCTCACTATATATGAAGCACAATGCTCAATGTATCCAGAAATACAATGCAACTTTCTGTCTAGAAATTAAGCTTGATGGATAAGGCTTTAGTCCTTATGGTTATCCAGGGTCCAAGTTATTTAGTCTCTTTAATCAAAATACTAAAATAAAATCATTACCCATTAGGCTATTACCCTTCCCCCAATCTCCAAACACACAAGCAAAAATTAATTGCAAGCCAGGAAGAAAGAAGGCAATTTAGACAGTAACAGCTTGGCATGGACTGAGCTGGATTTCCTAATAGCATTTGTCTGTTTGTGAATGTATATTTTATTTACAGCTTTCACTTCCTTGACCTTATTGAAAGTAATTTATTTTTAGCTAATCTACATTTCATTTAAACCACCAAATACTCCATCAATGAACCAGCCAAGTAGCACCCATAACAAGTAGCACTCGTGCTGGCACCATTAGTAAATGGGTAAACATTTAAAGGAGACATGTGGGAATGGGCACTCCTCAGCAGCTATTAAATGCTACAGGTACCAATTTATGAACTTGCAAACACGGGCTTCAAGCTATTCCTTCAACTGAGCTGTCATTCCCTGCCTCCTTTTTCTGGTGTACTTTCTCTTTCACTGATCTCTTCCAAACCTGGGATTTCTCATGGACCAAGAATAGTTTTTCCTCTTTAATGTGTTATCCTTCCCATGACTTGCACCAGTCCCCAAACAGTGAGATGTTAAAGGCAGAATTTCAGGCATCGGTTAAAAAAAACCAAGCAAACAAACAAACAAAAAATGTGTTTAAGGAGGACACTCTTTAGCAACCTTCCAGTCACACTGTTTTGGCAAACCACTGCCCTGCCACATGTTAAGCCAAGCTCGTTCCCCAACTGAACTGAGCTCACCTCATGTCCATACTGTACTGGTTCCTCTAGGTCCTTGATAATGAGACAGAGGTCTTTCAGGTAGGTAATAACCAGTCTCAGATGACTTTACGAGAGCCTCAGTTCATCTATTATCAACATGAAGTTTTCACACTGGATCTCAAACAATCAATCCTCCCCACTCTATCCCACCTATGAATGCTTTCTGGCTACAGGCCCCAAAATAGCACTTTGTCTGTCCCCCCACCACACTAAGCCCTGTCAGTATTCAAAACCTTACCTCCTCTGTGACTCATTCCTAGACTAACACACCTGTCGGCAGTACCTTCAATCAAAATAGCATCCTCTTTCATACTTGTGCACCTGTTTCAGCAACAAACACACAGAAGTCGGAACTGCAAGGGACACTGGGTCAGACATAATCTGACCCAACCAATTTTACCTTCCTAAAGGGGAAGTTCAGAGCCTGAGAGGTTAAATGACTTGCCTGGGGCCACACGGCATGATAGCAGCGGGACTGTGATCACCACTCTTTGCAATCCTCAATGCTTTCTCTGAAAGATGAAGTTTACGTCCAAGTTGTTATATAAACCATCTGTGAGCTTGTAAATTAGTTACCATCGCCCTATCTCTATCTGCCATAGATATTCAGAAACATGCCCTCCCATTCCTGTCAGCTTGGAATAAAAAGATGAGCTTCACTGTAAATGATATCGGTGATTTCAACAATGAAAAATGCAAATAGTGGGTCCGAAAGAAAACAGCATATAGCCAATTGTACTTTCCTGTATGTTTTCAGGAGGATCCAACAGCAATGCAAAAGAACAGCTGCTCGGTGGCTGGGGAAAGTGGCCTGAGTTGGGCAAGATAAAGTTTTGCGAACTACTTTCTACTGAATCTTCAACTATGACTTGTTAACAGATACATGAAAACTGTTCTTTTATTAGACAGGGTAGTGGAGCAGGGTCCACAAAGAAAACTGTAATCTTTTTTTGAACAATGGGATTTTTGTAATCTAATTAAATTGAATGAAAAGACATGCTCTTCTCTCACACTCAAAATACTCAATATTTTCAAACTCCATACAGAAAACAGCATCCCTAAACAGTAACTCTTTTTTGTTCCCCCCCTCTCCTTCCTGAGCCCTTTTGTATCAACAGGTGTGCTGGGAACAAAGAAATTCTAATACACAAAAACAAAAGTTTGCAAACATGGAAAACTAGTGGATGATTTTTCAGAATGTTAATGAAATCTTTCATTCGCTGTGGAACAAATCAAGTTTCCTTTACCTAGTGAGCGCTACTAATGACTGCAAAATGTGATTCAATTTGCATGCTGGCTTATCCCTAACATATCTTGAGGCAGCTGTGCAAAAACTTCAGGGCTATTAAAACCAGGGCAGTAGCAATGAAGTTATGAGGTGCAGGATTTTTTTTTCTTACCTCCACTTCTCGTATTTCTTGGACTCATCCCCATACATCCTATGTTTAGCATTCTTGGGAACGCTGAAATACAAGTGACTGAAGCAGTGGTGGGTTGACTTTACTATTTAGTGACCAGTACCTTCACCTTTTAAGAAGGATTTTCGAGGTGATATCTTTCAACAGGAGATACTGTTGTGAGATTGCTTAGGTGAGGACCGAATCAAATCTTCCACGATATCTGCATCTTGCAAAATGACTACAAAGGCAGATGAAGACTGTGAAAAGAAACTGACCTAATAATTTGGTATCGACCATGTGAACTGCTGAGCATCTGAGATGGGAGATGGGTTCTAACTAAAAGGCAAACACTTTTTGTTTTCCCTTGGAGGTGATATTCAAGCCAGAATAAAGTATGAAGAGGCAGAAAATGTTAAAATTTCCAGTTGGAAGAGATCACGGAGCAAACCCAAAACACACAGAAAATAGCCAGAGTAAAAGGAAAGAAAGTTCTGGTCAAAAACTGCGAAGTTTTTTGTTTTGTTTTTTTTTTAATGTGAGAAAGTAACAAAGGAAGGGGGAAAATGAATAAAGTAAGGGAACAAGAATAAAAAACCCACAGGTCTATGGGAAATGGCACTTCTTATCAGATAATAGGAATCACCACAGAATCCTAGGAAGCTTCCAAAAGTGAGGTTCATAACTGAAGTAGTAAAAGTAAAGATAAAAGAAAAGGAGTGTATTTTATTTGGCATTAAAAGACCTTTAACTAGGCTGTATCTATGGTTTTAAATGTTCTCTAAAGTGGATTGTGGTGAACCTTCTCCAGAGGTATGATTCTAAATCACTACTGATCTTATTTCTTTCTCCTCTCTTAATTTTAGTTTTCTACTGGCTTATTTGCTTTCTTATGGCTCCAATACTTTAATTTTTTTATGGCTGGATTCTTCTGAGACTGGTGATAACTCTGGCCTTATATGGTTACCTACTGAGCCTGTACTTTCTGCCAGGTTATCTCCAATTTGTCTACTGAAACAGAAATCACTGGTTTTCACCTCTACCTTTCGGACTGATTCTGCAGAGCAACAGACATCTCTAAGAAGTAAATTTCCTGATTGGCCCCATTTTGTGTTTGCATTGCCTGGGACGTGACCATAAAGCCTAAACTAGCAACTTTTCATTAAAAAAAAAAAAAATAGGGAAACTGTCCTTTAAAAAGCTATATATGCCCAACAGTAAATATGCTTTCAGAACTTATGTTCAAATAACAGGTTTAACCCTGAAAAAAAAAAAAACCAAAACCAAGGGAATAGACCAAAGGGATAATATCTCTTCCATCCAAAATAAACATTAGAGAAAATAATGGAAAGGCCAATGGAGAATCTTTTTCTCATTTGAGTTTTGGTGAAAGTGGAAAAATGGGATTTGAGGAAGACTGTGATAAAATAACCTGGAAAAAAACAGGCAACTTCTCCATTTTTACAGACACTTAACTTCTTTTCATTGCATTTTATTTTTATTTAAGCACATCTTCAACACGCACACATACATACCCCAACTCTTAAGAAAAAAAAGGGACTGAAATTTTAGTTACACCACATGTGGTTTTCATTTGTGAAAAATGAACAAGCTGTTTGTGGTTAAACTGTCTAATCGCCTGTTATCAATCTAGCGCTGCATTCAAGATTTACAGGATACATCAGCTTCTGTGCCACATTAGCTGTAAGGGGGGGGGGGGGTGGGAGGAAAAAGGAGGAGGAGAGAGTTTATCCTGAGGAATAATATTTCCAATGCAGCCACACTCGCACTACATCTGGTTGTGCTGGTAGCGGCAGTTAAATTGAAATATTTCACAGCGTGTGTCAGAAACATGCAGAATGGTAATTATGACAGATCTGATTAAGCCGGAGTGCCACAAGCTCCCTGGCCAGCGCCGGTTGTGCAGGTGTGACCTTGTGCGTGCCTGCGTGTGTAAATAAAATTAATTACAAGCGAGAGGGTGAAGGCTTCAGTGACATCACAAAGCGGAGAAACTCCCAAGGGGGAGACCTAATGGAATATTTTCCCTCAGTCTAATAATACAGTTCATATTGACTTGAGGTAATTAGTGGGATCATTAAAGCAGTTTTCCCGGCGTATTTGGCTGCCTGATCAGATTAGTGAAAATGTTCTTCAGAACAAGCCCTGTGTGGTCTGCCAGAGAGGAGGAAATAAAAAGCAACAAAGCATATTTTGGAATGATAAGCAGTGCTGGACTTTTAGTCTAGCAAAAAATCTCTACTTCTCTCTGGAGCCTCCAGATCTAAGTGTCCTGTCCATTTTAATTCTTCTATCCGACTTGGGTATTCCTATACACATTCGGAACTATTTCTTTTCCTTCCCCTTTCTCTCCGTCAAATCAGACTGCTTTGTCACAAAGAGCCATCCCAACTCCCAACAAATCTCTTTTAAACAAGGCAATTTTAAAATTGGGAAAAGTATCTTAAATGACTGCTTTCCTGTTAACTGACAATATGGGGCAATCAGGAGAGTCGAAAATCCGGGAAGCAATGCCACTTGAAATTCACCTGCTAAACAAAAGATGCCTCTCTTATGTCACACGGAACAGAGATTTACATGTTCATTCACATTTGGATCTCAAAATGGGTGTCGCGTAGGCCAAAGTTGGGGCAAACGCTCTTCCAGTGGAGCAGAATACAGAGCCCTCGTCAAGAAAAGGGCCATTTGTTTGAAAATACTCTATTGAGCATGCTCTACCTTGCCACTGGAATGTGCCAAGCGCTGTCACAGATGGCAGGCTCTGACAGTTCCCATCCGTAGCGCCGATACTCGACAGTTCAGCACAAGATCAGTGACATTCTGTCTCATTAGAACCACGCTAATTATCACAGCTAGTTTCAGGGGAAACCATGTGTTGCAATGGTCAATTTGAAGGAGTCTGTGCATCAACAAACTGGTAATAAGGATCAGACACCTTATTATATGACAGCATGCTGCCTATGATCTGATTTACGGAATCAGAGGCACTGAGGCGGCCGAGGAGGCTGGCAGTTTATGAAACAGTGTGTTTAAACCCAATTCCTGAAGCATACTGGTTGAAAAGGGAACTGTTAAAAAAAATACACAAAGGCAACTGGAGTTGTTGAAGCAAGCGATCAAAGGAGAATAGATTCTCTATTAACATACAACGGACGTAGATTAAGACTTAGAAAAAAGACCACTTCATCAATTTAACAACATGGCAACTCCCAAAGAGGATGGAATTTCTATTTTTACAAGGTATTTCGTGACAAATTACAACAGAATGGCTGTATTTCTACTAATCTCTAAAATATATACATTTATTTTTACATGAGTTGTCTATGACATTGTTGTGTTTTGTCATGCAAAAGAATTGCACGTGTAAAAGCTTAACAACTATACGTCTAAAAATGAATAATCTTAAAGGTTACTTTTTAAGGTACTGAAGGTATTATTCTGGCAGAACAGAAAAAAAATCCACATTAGATTCATATTACCAACCTATGTTCTTCAATCCTTCTCTTAGCACCTTTCATTGATGTGAAATTTTAATGGTGCAGTTTCTTCCAGAGCTATTTTTCTATTGTCATTTTGCATAAATGCATTTTCATAGTTCATTCATTTCACAGGGCCTTTATTTTCATTTCTCATATGAGGACAAAAAGAAGATAAAGCTAAAATAAAACCTACCTTTACTACCCAAAACATAAAAGACAACTGTTGAGACTTCTGAGGAAACGCTTTTTCTTTCAACTTGGTAGTCTGTGAAAGGATTGTATCAGTGTTACAGTTATGTGCTAAGTGTCAGAGAATTACGTGCAGCCTGAGGATTAAATGCTTTTAAGAGTTAAACCCCACTGGTTTGCTCTCTTCTCTGCTCCCGTTTTGTGGCTACCTGAGCTTGTCCCGAAGAACTCACTCTTGAAGGGTCAAAACCTATCGTATAATACAAGAGCTTCCAGAAAAAGGATCTTCCCCAGATACTCAGTCCACGCTTTTCAACTTACACTAACATTTAAGGACAAAAGGTGGCCTCAATTAAAACAGATTCTATAAATACATAATTGGTATACTTGTGCTTTAGAACGTGTATGCTGAACTACTTTAAAGTGACCCACTCTTGTGGGAACCTTCCTTGGACTTCCTCCTACGGTGATCCTCTTTAAAGAGCTGGCCCGGTATCTACAAATGGATTCCTTTCCAGTATTGTCTACAATTTTCTTGCGACATTTTCGAAAGATGGAGAAAATAGGCTTAATGAGTTATGACTATATTTATAACGGTTAACTTATTAAATGGGTCAATGAGGAAAATGTATTTACATGATTTTAGTTAATTAATTTTAAATTTAAGGGAAAAGAGTCAACATTTTATTTATTTATTTATTTATCTATCTTAATTTATTCAGAGTGCATATGGGGGAGGGGAGAAGAGAGATAGAGAGAGACATCGAGAGTATCTTAAGCAGGCCCCACACCCAGCACAGAGTCCAACGTGGGGCTCAATCGCGCAACCCTAAGATCATGACCTAAGCCACAATCAAGAGTCGGACCCTTAACTGACTGATGCTCAACTTCACCCAGGCACCCCCAAAATGAACATTTTAAATGATTTGAAAGCGGCAGGAAGACAACTGAAAATCTGTCCAAGTTGTTTAAAATAGATAGCATCAAGTGTCTAGAAGGAAAAATACCCCTTTACATGATTTTGTAGCCAAAAATATATTGAGCAAGTGTTCTACTTAATTCTGGGTTTCCTCGATCGAATCCTAGATTTATAAAACCTAGATTTATAAAACATATGCTTGTCTTTATACTGTAGGGAGGCTGATATTCAGATCCACAAATTTAACTAGCTCTTAAAACACTGTGGAACAGGGGTGCCTGGGTGGCTCAGTCAGTTGAGCGTCCGACTTTAGCTCAGGTCATGATCTCGTGGCTCCGTGAGTTCGAGCCCCGCCACGGGCTCTGTGCTGACAGCTCGAAGCCTGGAGCCTGCTTCGGATTCTGGGTCTCCCTCTCACTCGCTCCTCACCCACTCACATTCTGTCTCTGTCTCTCTCAAAAATAAACAAACATTTAAAAAAATTAAAACAAAGGAAACAAAAAGCATCGTGAAACATACAATCATGTACCCTTTAAACTGTTGGAGCATGTCACTATTTGTGTATTTAAAACCGTTGATTTCTTGCAGTACCCAGTGGTCATACCCTTTGACCACTGAGTACTGCAAGGAAAAACTGTGTGCACTGAAGAGCCTGATGGGAGATGGACACCAGAACCAGAAAGAGAAAGCCTTTCTTTCTTTCTAAAGCTTACCACTGTACCATCTGGCAAAAGAGAACTATTTATAGGATTCAGTTCCATTATCATATAGCAGGCAATGAAATGTAGATATGGAACTGAGAGTCAATAAGCTGATAACTGGTACACTTGGAAAATACATATATGTGGAATGACTGAATCACATGTTACTACTGTATGTTTAACTGTATAAGAGACTGCTAGCTTTTCCAGAGCGGTTGTACCATTTACATTCCCATGGTCAGCAATGTATGAGTTTTTCAGATGTTCCACACCATCACTAACACTTGGGTCTTTTCACTTTTAGTTATTGTAGTGAATTTGATATGGTATATATTTTTGGCTTTAATTAACATTTTTCTGATGGCTAATGATGTGATAGCCTTTTAATTTTCCTTTTGGCCACTCGAATATCTTTTGTTGATAAGTGTCGAAATATTTTGCTCACTAAAACAAATTAGATTGTCTTTTTACAACTAAGTTAAAAAGAATAAAAACAAAACCGTTGATTTCAATAGTCCTGGTTAGCAACCAACTAGAAATATAATAGGCCTACATTTTAGAAAACTAAATCCAATATGGATTCCCAGTATTTAGACATGAGAGGTTTTTAGGTGGTTATCGACACAGAACACCTTAAATGGGAGACAGATGGAACAACACATCCTTGTCATTCAAGAATGCAGTACGGGGGCCTCCCGCATGGGTGTTAATGGGCACATGGGCAGGTTGCTGAAGTGGCTACACTCGGGGTGGTCTTGCTTCTCTCCTTGCTCTCCCCTCAAAGTACTTCTCTGACCCTTTCTCTACCAGGGATGCTGATGCAGGGAAATTTGAGCTGTATCTCCCAGGATCACCTCTACCCAGTAAAAAATAATACAAAAAATTTTAAAAATAAAATAAAATAAAATAGAAAGCACTAGATGCAGAGTGTGTAAAGAGGCAGTTCTCTCCTCAGACCTTGGCTGAAGAAAACTTGATTTGCCTGAGAGGAGGGGCTATGAGGACAATATGTAAAGAAATATGTAAAGATCATCCCACAGACTCCCAGAAAAGGATGTGGCACCAGAAATAACAGAAACCGTGACTCTCAGATCTGCAGGGGCCTCCTTTGTGTCTTAAATAAGAGGCTACACAGGTGAAATCGTGTTGCAGCAAAGTCTGTTGCATGAACATTCCAAAAGAATGAATCAGCACTGAGCTTCAAAGTATAGTTTCCGTGAAGTATAATTTAATTCTGACAAAATAAAAGATGCCTTCACTAACATGCTGGAATACAGTATGCAATCATGGTTCCGTGGTTTTTTTTTCCCCCTGGATTTTGTCCTTATGCGTTCCTATCCCCGGCAATGAAAATTACATTTTTTTGCCCCATTTCTAGCCCCACTGATCCGTGATATGTCTTCGTACTTGTATCTAAGACATTCTAATCACCATCTAAGAATTTCAAACCCAAAGGCCACAAAGATGCACGAAAGCTTCCTTCTTTCTTCCACTCCCCTCTCCCTTCGCTCCCCTCACTAAAGGCTTTGAACCTCGGTGACAAAAGTGTCGGAAAAGTGAATGGAAGAAAGCAAAAGGCTTTAAATTATATGGTCTCCTCCACTGGTCGTGCTGTCTTTTGCAGAAGCAAAGAACCACTTTTTTTCTTTTTTCTTTTTTTCTTCTTTGAGCACTAAAACCATACCTATCAACTAGCTGTTATCAGTAGCAGGCAAAGAGTCCTGTAACTGTACGGGACTGGTGGGTAGGGAGTGCCAAAGATTATACTCAGTCATGTTCAGTCAGATAGAATTTTCATCATCCCGTCGCTCTACCTAAAAGAAATACCCTGTTCAATAAAGCACCGGAGAGAAATCATTTTCTAAACACAAGTGGCGATGCAGCGCCGGCCCATAAAAGCCCTGTACTCCTGTATTACTGTATCTGGAAGCCCCACCTCTGCAGACACGAAAATCAATGTAACAATTCGATGTACAAGGCAAGGCCTATGGTGCCACTAATGTCCCCTTGCTGGACATACACCTTAAGTCTCAGAGCTCTCAGGGGGTTTGCTGTGGAATAAAATTAGATTCCAACATCTGCCACCATTAAGGAAAAAATTCCATTTCCATCTCCCATATGAAAACACTATAACCAATGAACAGTAACTGAACCTTGCTACCGTAATGGTTATTACCCAAATCAACTATTTTTTTTTAAACAGTAAAATTAGCGAATTCTGCTCTCATAATTATTTGAATGTTATCAGACTAAATGTTTGATAAAATTCCAATATGATTCACTTGGAAAAACTGCTGCTTATTTGAATACCCAGAATATAAAGTGTATTCATTTGGAGCTATTCACATTATGTTTAAAGCATATCATCTTTTTAAAGTTTGCATTAGCCTGCTTTCCTACCCAAGCACAGAAAGTAGCCTACCTTCAGTTTTTACTTGCATATTTTATTCAGACATTTCTATTAGAGTTAAAAACAATCCCATTTCTATTACTCATCGAAAAGAAGAGATCATGTAATACATGTGAAATGGTGGAATCCACAGAGTTGGTTTCTTTTACTGAAAATACTTTGTGCATTAGTCAGTACATAGCCCAACTGTGATATGTGTGGTTTCGTAACATTCTGGGACCGTGGAAACTTTCAAATAATTACACTGCCTCCCAGCTACCTAAAGCTTTACCTTTTAGTTTAAAATGGAAAGTATTTCAGATACATACACAGATAATAAGAAGTCACTCTGTGTAGAGGTCTGAGCCCCTTGGGTAGCACATTATAAGACATTATCCATTTGTGCAGAGTGCTGTATAATTTAAAAGCTCTTCTGCATCTATTGTAGCATGTGACCTTCTCCCATGTTAAAAGAATCTTGGGCTCAAAAAGGTTAAATAATTTTTCAATATTATAACACCAGTGATACAGACAGGACCATAGCCTACTTTGGGGATCCCCCACCATGGATCTTCCCCTAGCACAATGGGACATGAAAAAGCCTGGATTCCAAGGACCCTATTCTGGTAAGAACCCATATTCCATGGAAACGTCAATGAAGAAAGGAAAGTTCTCACCGTTCCCTCGATCAAATTAGTCCAACACCCCTAATTCCTCTTTCCTGGAGCAGGGTATCACTTCAGGACTGAGGCTACCTAGAACCCCAAGGAAATTCTAAAATAGGAGGCCAGATGCAGAGAATCAAGAAATTAGGATTGGCTCTACTATTTATGAGTCCGGTGACTCTCGTGTATAAAATGAGGAAAACAAGCCCAGCTCAAAAGGTTACTCTGAGAATTAAATGTAGGTCATTCGTAACGCACAGTGGAGTCTAAGTACAAAGACAGTGCTGGAAGGTAAGCTAGCCCAGAGAACCAGAAGCAGATGGAGTGAGACGGGCTGAGATAAAAGACTTCTGTTCTTCCCTTTTTACACACACGTCATTTTCAGGGACCTCTGCCACACTCTGACAAGCCTTGACACATACATCCAAGACATAAATCGCTCTTTTAGAGGTTAAAATTTTGACCACGAGAAGGTCAATCTAGTTTGAAGACTTCAGCTGGGGGGGGGGGGAGTGGTTATTTGCTGGTTTTTCCATTTCCTTCACAAAAATCATGGCAGAACAGAACTTAAATAGTGACTACTTCCCTTGTTAAGTCACACTTTTCCAAGTGGTATATATACACAGTTTTTGGACTGCTTATTTTTAAGGAATCGCAAATCTTTCTACATAGTTTCATAATGAGGGCAGTGCTAACACCTAAACTGACCAACAAAGAGAAAACTACAAAAATCCTCTGTTGGGAAGTTATAGGAGAGTAGTAGTTAGGAAGAATAACTACCCGAGAGAATGAAAGTTAACACTATGCTGGACCCCACAGCCAACAACCGGCTCCCTGGATTCTTTCTTCTTCAGTAATGAGGGGATCAGGTTAAGGGGTTCTGGGAAACACACCGTCCTGGCAGAGGCCCAGAAGCTGCCAATCGACACTTGCTGAAAGAGACTCACGGGGAGCTTCGTAGGACAAGGGCAGAGAGCTGGGATGTTTAAAAAACTCACCAGAACAGCACTCACATGACGTTACCAACCAACTGCCGCCACTGTCTACAGAGTTCCCACATCAGTAACTCAGCCCAGTTGGGCAGATGTGGAGACATCATTTAAGAGAAAGAAAGGATGAAGGTAACAAAGGGACTGCCAACCCTAAAGGAGCTATGCGTTTCGGAAAGGAAATGGGGAGGGAGGAAACGCCACTGAATTCAAGGACAGATGACAAGCAAGGAAAGGACAGTTAACAAAAAGTTTTAGTATTTTGTATGTTTTAAGGCTGACCCCATGTATTACAATAATACACACCTAGTTTCTCTGTTTATCTATTTTTGGGAGTGGAGAAAGGGGCGCTATAGGGATCCAGTCTGTTGTTCTTGCTAATTTAATTGGACAGGTCAGAAAAGACGTAGGATCAGAAAGAAAGGCAAGATAATATACGTCTGAATACGAGATCCTCATCATAATTAGACTAAATAGCCCAAACAAGAATGTGCAGGGTGGGTGGGTGAGGGGTAAAGGGAGAACAGGACATTTCTCCTTAATGCATAGTCTTGGCATGTAAATGAAGACATCTGAAGAAGCACACAGGTTTGAAGCGGCTCTAACATTCTATCATAATTAGAAACATTTCAAGAGCCCTGTAATTTCCAATCAAAATTACAGTAATTTCCGATATACAAGCCATGATTCATGACAGAATTTTACATTCCATGAGAGATTACGGTGGCCTGATGTATGACACGCTGAGTACAGCACTAACATAAACAATTCAGTTTAATGTTTAAACAGCACTTGATGTTTAGAATCTCACAATAAAAGAAACATATTATTGTAGAAATTATCACTTTGACAGTGATTGAAGGGTAGGCAGGCATGTGGCCTATAAAGCTATAATTTTTACAGTCCACAGCTTGAGTTTAATCATTTTTATATAACATTTCCAAGATATCCCTTAAGTATTTCAACCAGTCTATAACTTAAATAAGAACAACCTTTTCTAAAGCAAAACTCCTATCGAGTACCACGATTAATGCTGATAGAGAAAAATTTTAGGAAGAGCTAAAAAAAAAAAAAAAAAAAGTATGGTATAGTCAATCCAGTGTATGTAAGTACTCTCAGAATTGTATATTTTTATCAGAAGTTGACAGCAGCAAAGAAGGCCGTTTTACAAAGGAGAGTTCACTAATGATAGGGAAAACGTGTCTGTCTAAAATTGCAAGTTGTTAAAATCTCACCTGAGCCCTTGACTGCCTCTAAATCCCCACCTTGATCTTGTTACCAAATATTTGTAAAGGAGAAGACAGTTCAGTATTCTTTTGGTCCTTTAAAAAGTATTTGTGGCTTTGAACAAAGGTTTAGAAGTAATTATAAGTTTGTTCCTATGGATGACCCTGCTTTTGATGGGCACAAATTATCAATATATGAGAATTATACTGATAAAGGACTGCATTTTCTGTCCTTTGTTACGTATTCATCTTGTTTAGTGGGGACTTGTAACTTTTCCAATTCATTTCTATTCATTTATAATTTACCAGACTTGGACAGTTTTTCTAGTTGCAATTCAGTCTGTACGTCTTACATATCATGTATCTATGGAAAAATGAGGGTCATTAATGTGCAAAGTTTTGTTTGGTGGGCGAGCTGGTTTGTTTTAGTGAGTGCACCTAATAGATGCAGATGGCTGAGTTGGAACAGAAGAAACTATTATGTTTGCAGTATTTTAGGATGGAGATCAAGGTCATCTAAGTAATAATGAAACAATAGTAATTCAAGTTACTTGCACCAGTACAATAGACCACATTGAGAAATTGCCTCTACATTACAATATCCTTCTGAAAACAACTATTAACTGACCCCAGAGAGTTACCGAGAAATCCTTGGTCTGGAGAGTAGGTGTTGGGAGGAAACAGAACCACTTATCTACTGCCTGAATCTGAACAACATATTTTTTTCATCACAGAGCTCTGTCAATAATCCTGGAGACTCTGACCTCTCATGGATGCAATAGGGTCAATACTGCAATAGGGTCAATTCAGTAGGGTCAATACTGAAAACAGACACCCCTCTGAAAGAAATTTTCACAGGCATCGCGGATCAACATTCTCAGTGCCTAACAGAGGCTCTTACCTGGCTTTTGGTTGCGGCAACCTTTGCAAACAGTGCTTGGGACACTTTAGCGCGCTTCATTTCCTGCTGAATCTCATCATAAATGGAAGCATTAATGTTCATGGTATTGTTCTCTGGTTTCCCATTCCTCTCAGTGGCAATCGTAGCTGTTTTCACCTACAAAACATTTTCAACATGACTGTCATTTTTCATTGGCCAAATTGTTTTGAAGCTTTTCAGGCTCGGCATCCAAACTGGACACTGTTGTTCCTTTTATGATCAAGGTGATCAACAGTGCAGTCATTCAACATTAGTTATTACCCCGAGATCAGATTGCTTAAGTTAAGAAAGTCACATTGTCACAGGTGATTGCATCGGTAATAAGACAGCAATTGCCAGCTGACAAACAGGAATTAGAGCATCATAAAGTAAGTTTTCTGGAAAACAGAATAGTTTCAAAGACTTGAAAACCCTAAACGAATTGTTTCCCAATTACTGTCCATTGCAATTCTAACAAAGGAAATTCACAATTAAAATCATAATGCCCAGTGCTGTACCTTCACTGGGTGCCCGGTGCCTAATAGACAATTGCATCACTAATAGCTATCACATACTACGGCCTTTTTAATTTTGGACTCTTTTTTTTCAATGCCTGTTCCTCTTATGTTTCATTTTTAAAATCTTCCATAACAAAGCCATTTGCAAAGCTGCATATTTAAATCTTCTATCCATCCATGAAACAGGTAGAGTGCCTTGTTTAATTATCATAAAGGCTGGTTGCATTTTACACGTGCGTGTCCGAGCTGTTCTGTATAATTATTTCATCTTCTCCTGGCACCCCAGTATGTAACTATTTCCTTTTGACTCGTGGAACCAGACAAGAAGAAAATGTTTCACAATATTTAACAGAACATTACTACAAGTTACACATATTATAGAATTGGTGACTTTATATTCAAAATGAATAATCTTGAGTGAAAAATTAGTATCAATGCCTTTGGTAATAACAATAAGCAGGTATCAGCAGGAAAATGACACAAAATTTGGGGGTAAAAATAAAATCTCAACCTCAAAATTTATTGATAACTATTATTAATTTTTAAAACTCCTAATTTAATTTTTATTATGCAGTCATGTGAATCAGCCTGGAAATTTTTACATATAAATGATGTCGTTGCTTTTTTACCAGGAAATTGGGGAAAATGTAAATGGAAGTCACCACAGATACAGGACCCTGCTTCTCCCAGCAAAATGACTCACTAAGGGCCACATTTCTTAGGATCCCTTCCAGAGCCCAGGTTTCCGTTATCATCTTGGACAATTCCTCACATATACAATGAGCAACAGAAAATGAAGTCCATTCCAGAATGAATGATTTTTTTTTTTTTTTTTTTTGGTCACGAAATGATACATCCTTTTAGTCACGCTGCAAATCTTTCAGAATCGCCGTTAATATTTGGTTATCAAAAGATATGCAGGGGTTATCCTAAAGCAATTCAATCCTCTGCACTTAAGAGAGGAAATAGGAGTCTTTAAAACATGCCTCCTAACTTCTAGCCAGTTAGCAAAATAACACCCTTAACTTGCTTAACTTGAGGAGGCAGCGAGATTCTTCCACTTGGACACTACCCTTCTAGGCACTGAAAGGATGATGCTGTGAAATGGGTGGGCCACAGGCCCAAGTGAGGACACAGTAAGGCAGGGTAAGTCACCAACTGGTTAGACCTCATTTGCCACTACTAACCTATAAGCTGGAGATGGGAATGGCAAGCGTGGAAGCGTGATTTCCAGAATGCCCCTTCCAGCTCTATGGCTCCAGAATGCAAGGACACTCTCGGAGGTATATTAACGACTGGAGGCCACTAAGAACATACACGGGGCTTTGAAGCAATAATCTGCTAAATACCACTTTAGGAGCCAGAAGAGTTAAAGCATTACCATAAATTGCCTACAAAGTTGCTTTGGTGAGATTCGCAACTTTGCTCTGGGGTGGTCTTGCTTTGAGGCAGAAGGATAGATTTGATCACCCCATGGGGTCTCTTTTAATACCTATTTTTCTCACTGCTTAAATGAAAAAGAAAAGCCATTTCAATCGCTTTGAAAATTGAATGTTATGGAAATGGGGGCATGAAGTCCAGTACATTGGAAGAAAGTTCCTTGGTAGCAATCTGCTTAGCAATAGTTAAGGAAGCAGGCTTTGGAAACTTGTTTCAGTTTGTTTTTAAAATAATTGTCATTCTTTTGTAAAAACTATGTTTAAGAATTTATCTTTGAGGTGGGCTATAATCATTTGTTTCAACCCTGTGATCTGGTTTCTAAAAATTTCTTCTGTTTAATTTTTTTTAAAAAAGCAATTTCAACTGGAACCAAAAAGCAAGAATTTCAAATCATTAAAAAAAAAAATCAAGTAACTGCTTCCTAGTAGGCAACACAATCAAAAGTGAAAAAGGCGTACAGACGAAACCTTTAAAACAGAAAAAAAAAAAAATTAGAGCAACAATTTTTTTTAAATATAAAGAAACTCTATCACTCATTTAAAAAAATATTTAGAAAAGCTTTTCTTTATCATCTTGTTGGCTCAGATACGTATCTTATCATAGATAAGCTATTAGAATTCTGGAATCACATTTTTTCCTAAGCACAAGCTATTGCTTAAGGGGAACTGACTTGGACAGCTTTTCAAAAATATGAAAGCTGAATTTTTCCCCAGGTAAAAATGGAAACGAAAATCTTTTCTACCTCACTCTACTAAGTACTATTTTAGCTTAGTACAAAAAAAATCTTCGTTAATCCTGGTTTAGCTTTTAATATTATATCACACATTAAAATTCATAAAGTAGTTCATTCCAGGCAAAACAAACTACTCTTCAGCTCTTCTCCGCAAATAGCACAGGAGGTAAAATAAATGCAGTTGCTTTCCGAATAGCTTTTATCAAGGTAGGGTGTGCTACTCCCTCATTACCGCGGCGCCGGGGAAGCAGTTGAGAATTGGAGCTTCTACGATTATACCCTCCCAAGTGAGCACAGGGTGCAAGCACTGGGGTCTGCTTTATATTTCACTAAAATCTGTGCAGGAGAATGCAAATTTTCCAGGAAAATTCTATTTTGTTTCTCCATGGATCGCTGAATGCATCGAATCATGCTAGCAAACGAACCCTAGGTACTATATACATGCCACCTACCTCATACATACTACTCAAAACGAACTCTACTGTGGTCCCGATCAGTGTATGTACGATTCGTTGACGGAGGAGGGACTGCCCGCAAGCACATAGTGCACACGTGTGTGCACGCACACACACACGCACACACACACAATTAAAGTTGGTCGTAGTTTTAACAGTAATTATGGTAATAACAAAGGCTGGCAGTTATTAGTTGTTTCTAATGTGCTAGGCATCATGTTCAGGTACATTAGCTCTAACCTGCACAACAGGCCCGAGTATGGACTATTATTGCCCCAGTTGAAAATTGAGAAAACTCTCCTAAAACAAAGAAGTGATTTATTCATAAGGCAACATGAGCTCTAAACTCAAGTCTGTCTAATGCTAATGCTTATTTTAGAAACCACTGCACTATACTGAGGTCATGATGTTATACAAGAGTTCTTTATTTGGAAAAACTCTTACTTTTTAAAGATATGCTGGACCTGCTTTTTGGTGGCCTTTTGCTGAGTCAGGCTCATTAATGTCTAATTTTTAGCTAACGGCTTTATCTGCTTTAGTTATTACCCGGAGTAATCCAACCTGAATTTATTTGTCAAGGCATATAAACTACAGATGTTTTCTTGGAATTGTTATATAAGGAATGTGCTGTTTTGAAGTACTTTTACCAGTGACAGAAAATGGTCCCCATCCTTAAATTTTTACATATTAACACCGGCTTGAATATCATGGTCCTATCTTTTCATACTACTTTTCTTTCTGTTCTTTTTAGGAACAATATTAATTATTTTCCTAATCCGGACGTTATAAAGTCCTCTAGTTATTTTAAAAGATGACTGTTAATGGGAAGCATCTTATAAGCACGTAAGATCTTAAAATCATGCTGGCCACGTGATTCATAACAAAACTTTTACCAAATGTTAACTGAGCGCCCATGACTGAAGCCATGTTTCATTACATTATAGAAGACTTTGCTGTAAAGAGACGGAAGGGTGCAGCCACTATGTAAATTATACATTGCTAATAGGAACTTAGGACGTTTTCTAATGCCGTTATAAAATATCCCGTCTTTCTTCAGGAGAAACTAAAGAATTACATAAAGAGATGTAAAAATATAAGAAAAAATAATCATGTAATTCATGTATAAGTTATAACTTGGTAATTAGAGGCTTTCAAACAGTCCTTATGGAAACAGAAATTGCTAACTCTAAAAGCCACACATAATGAAACACACAAATAAAATCAAATAAGCACATACCTAAACAGAAATCATCAACTTAAAACTGATCTGTTCCATGGAACAGACAAGTCCCAGAAAATAATCACTAATTACTATTAATCAAAGTCCTCTTATAAACTCATTTGTTAAATTTGCTAACCATAATCAGAAAAGAAACTTTAAGACCAGGGAGCTTTGGAGGGTTTGGGTTCCCCCAGACATTTTCATACGAACAAAGTTTGGAAAGGGCTACTCTCTCCACCATTTCAGAAATGCCCAACTGTCTGACGTCTTCAAAAACAGAGCATTTGTCAAACATTTAACATATTGTATCAGGAGAATGTTCTCACATGTGTTCCTCTTCCTAATCTAAAAATAAAACTTCCCATCCTCTATGACAGACAGAAAAAGTCCCCACATTTCATTTTCCCCTTCCTAAAATGTTTGCGTTTTGAAGAGGTGGCCTGAGGTGTGGAGAAAGAGCAAGAGACTTAATAGGGGTCGTGAAAATTGACAAAGTCTTAACTTTGGTTTTTTTTTTTTCCTCTTTCTCCTACCAAAAGGTTGAAATGAGGATTCAATGAACTAACGTGCATGAGGGTGCTAGAGAACTATGAAACCATTATCGAGTACAAGGTATTCTTATTTCTCTAATTGGAAAACCTAAGTTATGAAAACAGGCTTTCAGCAAGTAGGTTGGGCCCAGAGCCAACTGCCGCTGACAGAGGACAGAGCCCATGGCTGAGTCCAACTGAGGCACAGAGGGACAGAGCCCAACTGAGGCACAAGGGACAGGTCTGCAGCAGGGGCATCTCACCTAGGCAGCAGCCAGCCAAGAGCTCTGGTGATATCTGAGGCTGGCCTAGATTTTCCCAGGGAAGTACTCCTTGGAATAAAACTTGGGGCTGGACTAAAACCAGGGAAGAGCCGTCTTAAAGATAATTTAGAATCCGAGTTACTCAATAGTTTAGGTCCTTAGTCTGGTATGACCCTGGGAAGATATCTCAATCATCCTCTGTATGGGGGCACCATGGTGGCTTAGTCGGTTAAGTGTCCGACTTTGGCTTAGGTCATGATCTCACGGTTCATGGGTTTGAGCCCCGTGTCTGGCTCTGGGCTAATAGCTCAGAGCCTTGGAGCTTGCTTCAGATTCTGTATCTCCCTCTCTCTCTTCCCCTCCCCTACCTGCATGCTCTCTCTCTCTCTCTCTCTTAAAAATATAACATCAATCATCTTCTGTATGACCTCAACTCTACAGGGAAGGAGCTGGAAGAGAATCCAGCTCTCTCAGGCCTAAAGGTAGTCTGGTCTCCTGTGAGCCATAAGAGACCTCTGCCTTTGAAAAGCAGTACTTTAGAAAGAAATCAGGGTTCGGCTCCAAACCAAGCCAAAGACTTGTCTCAAAATATGTTTTGAATCTCTTCCTGTACAGTGAAATGAAATGTGATGATAGACTCCTCTTTGTCAAAAATATAAAATTAAAAAAGATAAAATTCTGCAGTTTGTTTCTGTATCTGTGGTTTTGTCCTTTTTTCCCCTTCCATTTTAATCACTTGTAATAAACATATTAAAACCTTAAGTATGGTGTATTGGTTCCATTTCAACTGTTGCAAAACTATACTAACTCCACTGCTGGAGAACACATTAAGTACTCATTTTACATTGATAATACTTTTAATACATTTAAGATTTCTTAAAATTTAATCCAGAAAGTCATTGTTAAAGGGTAAAAGGTGGACAAAGTGGTTA
The DNA here is from genome assembly GCF_024362965.1 of Panthera pardus. Classification (NCBI taxonomy): domain Eukaryota; kingdom Metazoa; phylum Chordata; class Mammalia; order Carnivora; family Felidae; genus Panthera; species Panthera pardus. Next base: position 134,357,647 of record NW_026526721.1, read on the forward strand.
TGAGCTCTATTAAAATAATATTAAGTAATGCAAAGGGATTCTTAGGCAAGTTAAGATACTTGAAGATGTATATTATAGCAGTGAACTAAAACTACACACATCTGATAATCATTTTGGAATTTGGTTAGAGGGCTAGTAATTCTGCATTAACAGAAACTGTTTTCCTTTGAAAGAGTTTCACTAAGAATCTGTGGTATCTACATACTTTACTACATGTTCATCGTTGGCTGGGTATCCCCGCTATGGCCTTGGTCTCAACCCCTTTTGAGAACAAACAAATAAAGCTAAGGGTGGCTCAACTAGTTAATCAATAATGCAGGCCAAAATAAATTATATTTTCTTCCCAACTTACCAGCAGACATAGTCTTTAGACGTATATATAAGAAAGCTACCCAAGAGTATCTTAATGGTATATGAAAAGAAATACCACTTAAGAATTAATGTAAATGTGGCTAAAGGAAAAACTTGATGAATAAGGATAGCAGAATCACATTAGAAAAAACAAAAGCATTAAAATCACAGAAATATTAGAAAACAAAACTGTCTTAAGGAACTACTAAGTCAAATATTTAGATTAAAAAAAAAAGAAAAAAGAAACAGCTTAATGCTGAAGTTCATACTGATCTTAAGTAAGCAATTCTTTTGTTAGTATTGCAGATTAAGTGATAAGTAAAATAACTCTTTGCCCAGAGGCCTTCTGTGACGATTATAGAAGCAAAGTTAACTAACGATGGTGCATTAACTCTAAACACCACAAACTAAGTGTTAAACCAAGTCCAAAGTACATTATTTTTGTTTAATCACTCTCTAAAAACCATATATATATATATATATATATATATATATATATATATACACACACACACACATATACATATATATGTATGTATACACATATATACATAAAGAATTCTTCATTTTTTTTCTTAAAAAATATTTTAAGGAAGGCTTTACAGATCAAATTCAGTAACTGTATGTGTAGACAGGTAGATATGTATACATGCAGATAAATGTCATTATTCTCTACTAGAGGCCCATGACTTTCTTATTCACAATTACAGCAATGACTTCCTTACACTCTGTGCCTATAGACATCAAGACCGAATGATTTTTATTACATAAAATGGAGAAAACGAACTCTGGATGTTTCCACAAAAGATTCATTTCAGAACATTACAATGTACAGCTTAAGGACCTCAACAAGTGGCTGAATATTATGTCTATTCTTTACTGATGAAGTTATTATCTGTGGCAATTTCATTTTTAGTGTTGAATGAGCTTTTCTATATTTCCATACTTGGAAAGGTGGGAATTTTTTTTTTTACTATTGATGGAAAGAAATTAACATCAAAATACAATTTCATGATGACCTTGTATGAATATTTTATGTTCCATATTCAGTTTTTAAAAATTTTTTTTAATATTTGTTTATTCTTGAGAGAGAGACAGACAGAGACAGAGTGTGAGGGGGGAGGGTCAGAGAGAGAGGGAGACACAGAATCCGAAGCAGGCTCCAGGCTCTGAGCTGTCAGCACAGGGCCCGATGCAGGGCTCGAACTCACAAACTGTGAGATTGTGACCTGAGCTGAAGTCGGACGCTTAACCGACTGAGCCACCCAGGTGCCTCCCATATTCAGTTTTGATCCAGCTTTAGCTGACCTTATTTTTAAGAGTTGTACATGCTATAAATTAAATGTGTAAAAATATACTTGCCTATTGATTTGAAGTCTAATCCATTATCAAACTTTTATCTATGAGTTTGTACTGCAAATCAACTTCTTTAATTCTCATAATAATTACAAGGTTATCTTTAAAACTCTATTTAAAAAATATAAATATAGATACATGTACACAAAGTCAGGTCCCTATACAGGTCCCTACTTCCAACTGCATGGTGACTTTTGTCTTTTCTAAAAGTGCAAAAATTCAGAAAAACAGAAAATGTGCCCATTTCTGGGAATATGGATGGCGTTCCTTATCAGCACCATTTAAAGCTGCCTTCAAGGATTGTATTAAACTTAATTATGAAAGATTACGAACGAGATGATGTGTAATTGGTACCAGCTGCAGTTCGTATTGGAAAGCATAAATACAAATGGAATTATTTATTTATTTTTATTTATTCACTATTCAAACGGCAGTTCTAAAACTCAGAGGGATAAAATGGACTATTACTTTTTTTCGTATTGAGCTTAAAATATTTCTTTACTTAATAATAGTAGTAGAGACAAACATCCCATTTAAAGACTACTTTTCACCCCCAAAGAACCCCCAAAAGGAAGCAACAGAAAGCAATTTTCTTTCCTCTAATTAGTAGCTTATTGTTTTTATATCAGAATCACTGATTTGGGACCAAATTCTCCTCAAGCAACTCTATGAATTATTATTTTTAGAAAAATTGGTATCTATTCATCTATCTTTCCAATTTCTTGTTGAGATTCTTCCTGAGACATTAAAAAGAAGAGGAAAAAGAGGAGGAGGAGGAGGAGGAGGAGGAGGAGGAGGAGGAGGAGGAAGAGGAGGAGAAGGAAGAAGAAAAAGAAGGGCAAAGAGCACAAGAGACTTCACCTGGGGAGGGCGGCTGGGTGGTGTGCTTATCAGGGGGGCTGGACCCATAGCCGAGGCAGCATTCAAGCTCCTTTCCCTTTCATCCTGGTAAATTCGATCTCTTTCAGCTTCTGGTAACTGCAAGAAATTCTGCATAGCCCGAAGGTTTACCAGCAAAGACTGGGATGCAGTCTTGGGGTCCTCTTCCTTTCGGAGGATTTCTGAAAGCAAGCCCTGCAGGGAATGAAAGGCACAGGGTGAGCTTGCTCCTGAGCTCTGCCCAGCCAGCGGTGATCCTTCCCTCTCCTTCTCCACTCTGTTTAGAAAATGAACAGTCAGAAGCATCAATTCTACATAGAAATGTATTAGTTACATTTGAAGTGGTAAAGAGGAGAGAGCCTCAATTGTATTCTTAATTTTATTAAGCATCTGCTTTACGTGTAACACAAACTGAAGCTGCCTAATTGGTCTCCTTCCTTTGAGTAGCTTAACTTGCCATGAAATCTTTCACAGAGAGACGATCGAGCGAAGTTAAGAATAAATGAAATGCTCATAATACAACAGCATTGAACTGTATAGTTCTCAAGCTGCCTAGACAAAGGCAGTGGAAGGCTGACAGCCCGATACATAAAGATACAAGATACTACTAGAGAAGTAGAACTTTCAAAGAGAGTATCAGAAGATGAATTGTTAGAAAAAGAGTATTACTAAAGCATCATCTAAGATTTATGCTACGTTTTCACAGGCAGTACTTTAAGTCATCCCTTAATTTTCAATTAAGAGTCAATGACAAGTGATTCTTTGTATTTACCATTCAAGGAAAGTATACAGACTCTCTCGAAAAATTCTAAATACTATCATGCTCTGGGTAACAGGTTGAAATCCTGACCTTCAGAAAACATTGATTAAATCTGAAACACATAACCCCATATTTACATTGCAAAAATCCATCATAACATGCCCAGGAAAAGAACACTATCAAATTCTGTAGTTACTGAATTTCTTAAGGAATAGAAGTCTGTATTAGTAATAGAAGAAATTTACAAACCATTGTAAACTCCTTTAAGGTGTCCCTCTCCCTAAATACTAGAGCATGAATTGTCAACCAATTTTTTTTTTTTAATTTTTAGGAGAAGCTTTTCAACAATGAATGAGTTTCCTCATTTTTGTTTAAAGAATTATATGAAATAGAATGATTACAAAAATTTTCTGCCCATTTGATAAGGACTGAGCAGCCTTTAACCTGTTCTATCTTGTGCATGAAATAATGCCTGGAATACCAGGACACGTTTGCCTTCAACGTTTAGCCAGAGTATCAGTTTATCACAGTACAGTTCGAAATAAAATGTTGCCAAGATCTCCATAGAATCTGTAAATTTCACTTTCCAGCAGCCCTGCAGAAATGGTGAAAGACTACATTCGGGAAAGGGGAGGCAAAGTTTCATATCAAAACGAGTGAGCCCAAAGATGATAACATTTGGGTGTTTTCATGGCTTCCTACAAATGCAAACCTAATTTTGTTCCTAATTCTTCGGGGATAAGGTACCACATTGTCCAAATAGAACACTTGGATGCAGAGAGTATAAAACCATGGTCCACTTTAAAAAGGATTTGAACAGGCTGCTATTAAAAAGAGCCTTTAATAGGCTCGGGGGCTTACTGTTAAATTTTAGTCTCTCACTTGGTCTGGAAAGGGGAACCAAACTTTGTTTTACCGTTAAGAAATGTGACTGAAGAATGAAGGGTGCATGTCCCTTCATTCATAATACTGACAAGTAATGCTGCAACTGTGTTTATACAGGAATAAAACATCCAGTCAATTTAACTAAAATTTAGTCAAACAGGCAGTCAATCATCCAGCTATTTAATTTGCACAAGGCCAACTAATTAGATTGACTGTTTTGGATGTGTCACACTGAAACCAAAAAATACAGGTCTCAAAAAATGCTTGAAAATAGGTGTAAAAAATAGTCCTGGGTCTCTACTTTTCCCCACCAAATGTTACGTATTAAAACAACGTGCCCGGCAAAGAGATATATGTGAACCACACAGAAATCAAGAGATAGAAAGGTACATTATAGACAAATACAGTGCTCTCACTTCCTTGAGCATAATAACCTAATATTCCTTTTTGTCATCCCAGCACAATGCCTATCACATGAGTGTTTAATAAACATTTACTAAGTGGATTAATTACGTGTATTCAGACCACAAAAGGAAAAAATTGTAAATGAGTGATAGAAACTCAAGAACAAGACATGCTACTCATGGGCAAATTTTAGTGGCAATTACTAATTTAATCAAAGTAAGCCTTCAATGAAAAGTTACATGGTGCCACATAAGATGTTCATCTACACTAACTGTTCAATAATTTAAAAAAACCAGATTAGGTCAAAAGGATCCTACAGATATTTAGGATGTCACTGTATTTGGGAACCTTGAAATTAGACATTTATAAATCTCAAGTAACAAAATATTGTATCATCTCCATTAAAAATGTTTTCTGAGACAGCAGACAACTATAGTGAGAAAAGCAAACACATGAAAAAATACATTAATATTCTCTATCAAGTCATGTTAACATGAAACTAAGTCAATCCTGCGTGCTTAAAGGAGAAGACAACACATCACTTGGGAGAGAATTTAAAATTTCCTCTTCCCATATTTTGATATTGGCATGACTTCCCAGTTGAGCATATGAAGTATTTTAGGGGCAGAGCATTTATTTCCACTTAATTATTCCACTGCAGCAAGCACAGTTTTTCTGCTTGCACTATGCTAAGGTCTAAAGCAATACTTTGAATCTTGGAACACTCAAAGAGCTCTAAAGCAGTGAGTGTAGACACTGTCAGGTGTTGTAGAAACCTTTGGATTTTTTTTTTTTTTTTTTTTTTTGGCCCAGGCTTTCAATGAGGGGAGTGCCCCCTGGTGGAAATGCTTGAAAATATTGTTAGAAAATATTTTGATTAGAATGTGTTAATTACCAAAAAAAAAAAAAAAAAAAAAATCATGTCACTTGAGAATAATTCTGTATGCAAAATGACTTTAGAATCTGAATATGAGAATGCATGTTTTGGTCCCGTTCAAGTTGTTATGTGAGTGGTTGCATTTACAGACTCAAGATGTACATGGCCCCTGTTTCCCATATCCTGTAGTCAAAAATATAGTCCAGACTTAGATCAAGGTCGTTTGTAGTAATCCCCCACGGGGCAGAGTATGAGGGATCTATTACCAAAATTTTTTCTTCATGCTAAAAAAATAATATGTCAAGCTCTTCATGTACATTACCTGCTATCTTAGAGACTATACTAAAACACCAGGACTAAAACATGTACTGTGGATCATAGGTGCTCAATGAACTTACTGAACAAAGTCAAACAAAATCATCAGTCATTCTTGCCTCCGAAAAGAACTTGAGAATTTGTATGTTATGTAGTAAGTTACCAACGACTAATGAATATTAATTTTATTATATTAAATGAGAAGCTGCTTTTCATTGGGACTTTACATCATCAAATAATGCACTATGTGCTCTGTACATAAAAACAGAAAATTATTCTGCATTGTCATTGCACAGGGGTTAAGAGAGAATTCCAATTTTTTTCACTTAGTGAACTTAGTGATGAATTCCTAAACCCTTTCTACATTCCAAAAAGAGTTTACTAGTTATTACAAGTAAAATTCATTAGTAATTGTAAAAGAAAGAAAAAACCTTCAATAAATATTATCAGTACTTCCAAAAGCTAATTATGAATTCTTTAAAACAGCAGATAAGCGAAAGAGACTGCCAATCTGAACAAAAGGCCTGTCTGGCCTCCCGTTTGTCTCCTCTTTGAACATAATCACTGATTCAAATAGATTTTATCAGCTTCATGGAACTTCAAAGCCCTCAGAAGGAAAACAGGATTTTATGAAACCTCCCTCCCTAAAAAGAAAATAAGTAGAATATTCTTCAAGACTACCTACCTCTGTTGTTTTGTGAATTTTTAATCACATGTCCAGGTGAAAGACTATTTTCAACTCCACCTACTACCTTGGACGCCTGCCAAGTAAGTTATAAGCAGACGCATTTATCTCTGTCGCTTGGGAGGCTAAACGAGAGCTGTCACGTTGGGGTAATAGCACCTTTTTACCTTTTATTCAATAGTGATATGGATAGTGGACTTTCCTTAAATTACACTGTGAAGAATTATAGGAACACAGTAGCAATTTCTGTTATACTTAAGCAGGCAAATTTCTCTCCACCACATAATTTACAGAACTCAAATTCAATAAAACATTACATGATGGTCCATTACTGTTATCAGTTTTGAATAATCCATCTTCATTCTTTATTTTACTGGAAAATAAAGTGTGCCAAAGGGGTGTGGGGAGAAAAAAGGAAAAAAAAAAGCCACAGAATGGGATCAGAGTTAGATTCTGGGTTTTATTTTTTTTTTAATTTTTTAAAGGCACTAACGAATAAATATATTTGCTCCTATCATAATCCCTAAATAGCAATAATATAGGGAAGTGAACTGAAAAGTATAAATCTAGAAGCTTCGACAATTATTTTTAGCCATAGGTTTCCACTAAAAAGACATCAAGTAGGTATAACTGAATGAATGACATATGCTAAAAGCTGGTACCTTTGGTAGCAATTAAAGCACATACGCCCATCAATTTAGAAGGGGAAAAAGTCCTTAGAACAAGTAATTATATAAATTTCACCATAAATTTTCAGAAAAGGTAAACTTTTTTTTTAATAGTCACGTGTGAAAGTCTTAAGAGAGGGGTTTTAGGAGACCCAATTAGGATGACGAGAAAATTCTCCAGTGAAGAGTTAAAACATGAAATCCAGGATTTTAAAGTTGCACAGAACTGTCAATGACTAAAATACTCTCAACTCATAACAGCATTATCTATTATATTAATGTTTTAAAATACTCTTTATAGGGTACCAAATTCTTTATTCGATCATATCATATAACTTTGCCTTTGCATGTACATATTTTACGTTAATTTTTTAAAACTCGGAGTTGGAATTGCACATTGTAGTAAGTGCACGCAAATGTGTGATGTGCGATTTAACTCTGCAGAGCTCCTTGCCTATACATATGCATTAGCATGTGTATTTTCGTACGCCACACTCACACCATACACTCTCACTCTGCACCTGCTTTTATTGAAATGCATACACTTCGAAATAAACACACTACATGCATTCATATGAATGTATAATCATTAAAATAAATGCAGCTGTGTGTGTGTGCGTGCGCGCGTGTGTGGTTTTTAAGTATGACCACCAAAAACACACGCATGCTTGCATGTTCAAAAGCTCGTTCCCAAAAAGTGAACACTTAAATATACATAGAAAATTACTCTTATTGAAGTAAAACAGCTTCAAATATGGCCAATATCCACTTCGACTCAGGCGTACCAATGACCAATATACAGGTTTAAAACCAAATCTCTCTATCACCCGGGGCTCCAAATAATTTTTTATGGTAGTAACTTTTTCTAAATTAGCTATTATTACTAAAGAGAGCTTGGTACTGAGGCTGTCACTGTTTTCATTCCCCTACCAACCTCAGAAAAATTAAGTCACTGTTTTTGGTGTTTTAACCACAGAGATAACTATCTTTTTAAAGAGATTACTATGGTATAAAGAGAGAATTCTGCCTTCTTTCCAGCAACAAATCCTAGAGATATCCATGGAATTAGTCAATGTGGGAACCAAAGGCAGGACAAATGGTCAACCCTTCAGAGTAACGGCGTGACATCATAACCCAAGAGAAGAAAAACCGTACAGATGGATAGTGACTTCACACATCCCTCAGCTAAACTCTCTTGTCACTTTTCACCATGTAAAATACTTTCCTTAGTGCTTTAAGACCTTGTCATTCTTCACCATATAAAATACATTCTTATTTCATTTCCTTATTTCTTAAAGCAGATTCCTTAGTGCTTTAAGAAATAACAATTTGCTCAGTTTTTAAAACACTTCTTAGCAAATCTGTATTTCATTTGCGTTTATGTCAATGTTGTCTTTGTGGGCTTTCAATTAAATTGACAAACATTTTACTGATCATTTATGAAGAGACCTATTTTTTGCCCAGTACTGAGAAATACTAGCAGTTACTGCTATTTACAGAAATAAAGAATGCTGACAGAAACAGGATAACTAGAAGTTTGACTTTTGATTCATTCACTCATTTAATTTTTTAAATAATAACTTCCCAACTGATATAAATGTCATGAAATTTACCAGCCACTAATTAACATTTTTAAGTTGTAAAAATATAAAATTAGTTAAATTCATACTAACCTGAGAAATTACCCTCTGCAAGTACCCTTTAAAAAAGACAAATGATACACACACACACACACACACACACACCAAAAAAACCCAAAAAACAAACAAACAAACAAAAAAAAACAGATAAAGAAAATGAAAACAAACACTGAGTTAAAGGCTTTGTCAGGCCTCCTAACTTTCAATCCAGTTAAGGCAAGCCAAAAATAAGTCACTGCTGGGATTCTCCTAGGTATGGAAACTCTGCCAGCAAGTAATTAATACTAGATTATTTTTATACCAGAATCTTATTCTTATAATCACGTAATAAACAAAATAACTTAAATATGAAAGGAAAGTATGAGTCAGTCCAAAAAAAAACCTGACAAAAGAAAAGAACCCTGGTAAAACAACGAAGTTGAAAGGACGTAATGTCCTCATTTCTAATCAAAGTTACATGTTCTTTTGTCTTTTTTTAGTGTGCCTGGGCCAAAAATAAACACCATATATACCATAGTAATTTCCAAAAAAAGAAATTTTTAAAAAACCCTCTCATCTACAATTTAATAGAATTGGTTTAGGACTTTTCGTCTTAGGCCTTCTCATATCATACATCACTCTTTCTCCAGGTCCCTCTAAACATCCTCTGTGCTGATAATATCCTCACAGGTATTTGCCCAGGAGGACAAAGGTGTGAACACAGGGGTACGTGCAGGTCTCAGTGAAAAGACAGCAAACTAAGGCTTTCGGGCCAAACCTCCCAGGGGGCCTGTTTTATAGGCAGTTTTACTGAAACACCACCACACCCGCATCCATTCACCTATTGTCCCTGGCTGTGACCATGCTACCCACACCCTGACAGGGCCCTGATGGCCCTCAAAGCCTGAAATATTTGCTTTCTGGACAATTACAGAAAGGTTTGCTGATCTCTGATCTAAAGAATGAAGTTTGAAGGAATACTAACAATAATGTAAAGAGGGAAGAGGACAAAGCTAAGAAACATTTTATGTTAATAAGCCACACACACACACACACACACACACACACACACACACACACCATATATTTTTCCCCCAAATGGCTGTTCAAATTAAATGGCAGAAATTGCTATGGAGTCTCACAATATGTTTTGTTTTTTTCCAGAAAGTTGTAGAGGAACTTAAACAGGGCATGTTTATATACTCATGCTTGATATGGGGATAACAGGGGGAAGATAGTAGGCTAGAAGCCTGGAGTCTTACCAATGGCCTTGACCAAGTCATGAAACTTTTCTCAACCTGCTACTACTAACAGTCTATGACCTCGTTAGGTAAAAACATAGGTAATGCCAGTTTGAAATATATTCAATATTGAATTTATTCTTTCAAAGCCCCTGAGTCAAGATCAATCTGTATGTAGCTCTTGGTAGAGGAGGTTTATGATAGGGAAAGGAGTGATAAGACTTAGGCATCATCAAGAACAGACAATATGATCACACAACAAGAAGGATTGAAAAGAGTAAGCGTAGAGTAAAAAAATAAGAGCATAGAGCAAAAGAATAAGCATTAGCAAAAATTGGGACCAAAGAAAGAAGAGAGAAAAAGAGAGAGAACCATTCCAAAAAGAACAAAACTGACCTGAGTTCTGTTAAAAGCCACACGTGCAAATACTGCCTGGGAGATTCCTGCTCGTTTCAGTTCATCACGTACCCACTGGTAGATTTCGGAAGACACCTCTGTGTTGGTTGAAACCTGTTGCTCCAAAGGCTTATTCATAGATCTACTGACAGGGGGAGGGTGGTTCAAGTATTGTTGGTTTAAGGACTGCTGGGCTAAAAGTCTATTCACTGCATACTGCTGGTTCAGCAGCTGAGCCATCACCAGCTGCTGGTTGACCAATTGAGGACTGATGGGCGTTGACACAAGCCCAGGGTGCAGGTTCGGTAGAGGGGTCCGGACAGAGGGCTGGTTGCCATGGGAGAGCTGCGCGGGGGACGGAGGCTGCTCAGCTGTGTTCCCTGGGACAGGCTGCTGGCCAAAGTTGACGTGATTGGCACCTTGCTGGGATAGTTCAGAAAGACTATCCATTTCGACTAAAGTAGACAAAAGTAAAGCCATGTTAAGCCAACAGTAATGGGTATTGACAAGCATTTCTGATCATTTCTTAAATAGAGACAGTAGGCACAGGGCACGCTGAAAATCCAATTGAACTAAAGAAAATGTTAAGATGGAACCCAATGGCTATGGATTCACTTTCCTCTTCTGCACAATTCCACAAACGTTGAAAGGGGGACAATACGATACTTCAGATCTAATTTTATAATGTGGTTTAGACTTAAGGCATAAAATCAATTATTTTCAAATTCCAGGTGACTAGTTTTGGGGTCAAGCTATTTTTCACTCTCACTTATTACCCCCAAGAAGGCTTATACAGAATTTTGTTTTCTAAAACAGCTTCTAGAAGAACACCATGTGCTTAAGAGCAACTAGAAAGAGTTGGGCTAAGAAAATATATGCACTAAAGAAAAAAGAAATATCCAGGTATTTTCTCATGATAGATATTGACTGTTATTACTCAAAGCAAAAGTTTTGAAAGGAAAAAGAGGACAAAAATGTTATCTGCATTCAATTTTTACCTAGCCATGGATTGTAAAGAAGTAATCAATATAATAAAGTGAGCATAGTAAGTAATAATAACTGAGTGCATACTGAACACTGTGTTGAGTATCCTATATGGTTTGTTTCGTTTAATCCTAACTATCACCGGTGGCAAGTATATCCACCGGAGAATGAAGCGACTGGTTTACTGTACTGCAAGCCAGTATACCCAGTTTTGCTAAGAGCCAAATGTTTCTTGAAGAAGCTATGGCTACCAGCAATCTTTCAAGAAGGGTCAGAGAATCATCCTGGTGCAACAGTGATACTGTCACGATTTTGCAATTTATTACCACCTATCAGGATGAATGCTTCTCCCTTGGCTAGGTCCCTAATGCGGACTGGCCGAGAGTCAGCTGTCAGTGTGTCCAATGCTTTGCTGTAGCAAGGAAGAGACCGGTTTGATGCTCTTGACTGGAAAGGCTGAGCACGGCTGTTATATGTAAATAGGTGAGTCTTTTCCAAATAGCACACCATACCTCCCATGTATAGACTCTGGCTTGATTTCCATCATCATTTCTCTTTTTATTAAATATTCAGGCCTTATATTTAGAGGAACTTATCATATTGCTATAATCACTGATATATGCAAAATATAACTAAGAATTGGGAAAGAAACCTTCCATTTCTACCAGTGATATCAGCCCAAGTGGGCCATTCACAGGGAATAGTAATTCAAGCAATTATTCCAAAAATGATGCATTGTCTTCATTACAGCTCTAAGCTATAAAAGGCAAAGAATCTGTTTTGGTAGATGGATGGCTTTGCTTCAAATATTAAAAGCTAAAACACACTCAAAATTCAGGTTCGCTTGTTTCTTAAAATCTTTAGGAAAAGTCATTATTGTTGTTGTTATTAAACGAACACGATGGAAGGAAAGAGACACAGGTTTAAAACAGGACGTAATGCTATGCATATTAAACATCCTGTTCCTACATTATTTTAAAATGCATTATTTGGAAGGTACAAGTATGTGAAAGAAAACATTAATAGAAATTAAAACATGAACCTTAATCACAGTGTTTGCTTTGGCAACATTAGCAAACTCAAAAGGGAAAAAACATCAGCGTCTAAATGCTCAGGTACAGCACACAACTTGTATGGGTCGTCTCACACTGCCGACAATTTCTAATGCATTTCCTGCTCAACACATATTGACCTGGAGTTGCACGCTAAGATGGGCTGCTACACTGGAATTAAAAGTTGAGAAATGGTACAATGATGCGTCTGCTATCAGGGTGGTAAAGCTCAACGAAGTGCCCATCTAGAAGGGCTGGGGATCAGAGCTACAAAATTCACTTGATCTCAACTGTGGAAACTATAAATACAATTTAATTTCCTTAAAAATTGGGTGTAAAAATAGGCGCTTTCTCCCCCTCTCAAACAAAAACAAAACACATAAAAGCATGATTTATCTCTGAGCGAAATCACAGCTAATATTAGTTATTCAAGGCCTGGTTAGGTCTTCACTGAGATGTTAAGAAATGACAGCTTCCCTCCTCCCGCCTCGATTTCCTGCATGTCTGACAACCAAGTCAGTTTGGCTGATTTAAACACAAACATTTATTGAATTTAATTATCTCATTATACTCATACCCACTCCCCACCCTCAAAGAAACATTCTAAATTGATCTCTAATTGGGCAATCACAAGACCTGGCTTTAGATGTGACTTTGATAAACCCCCAAATGACACATAATGGTATGTAGTCACCACTGCAACAGTTTTTTGCTTACCCATCATATCTTTTGTCTTCTTGAAATGTTTGTACCACCTTCCAAATTCTTGACATTTTGCTGCTGAGACATTTGCATAGTAAGTGCTGTTCACAATGGAAGAAATCATACTCTGCATGAAGAGGGGGGAAAACATTTGTAATACATATCGGCACAAGATGGAACACAAAAATCATTTCAATTGTGTAAATGGCATTTTTTTAAATCAACTGAGTACCAATACGTTTTTGTTTCACGCTTTGGCCTAAAGCCTCAACTTCTTAAAATTCATTAAGTAGCGCATCGAACGCTTATTTAAGTAGAAAGCAACAGCCCCCTGAGACCAGTATAAAGCTATCAAACCAACGGACTTTGCTCTGGTACTCGTGGAACCTCCATCAATGCCATCTATTCTTAGGCTGACAAACTTTCACTCATCTCAATAAATCCCAATACGTGAAGATGACTTTATGACTGCAATTCGTAAGTAAACACTACTTTGAGGTTAAGTGACCTACACATCGTTGCTGCTCAAAGTGTGGCCCAGGGACCAGCAATATTAGCATCACCTGGAAGTCTATTAGAAATGCATAATCTTGGGCCCTACCCCAGACACAGCCAATCATCACTTGCAGTTTACCAAGATCCCCCAGGAATTTGAGTGTGCATAAAGTTTGGGAAATACTACTTGTACTTTCTACTATTATTTGGGTTTTAGCTGGAGGTGCATTAACTACGCTAACGTTCTTCAGAGGTGAACTGACCACATTGAGGGAAAAAAATACACTATTCACAGGGCCCCTCTATTTAGAGAAAGAAACATTCTACAATCTCATCGCTAGCTTCATCTACAGTAAAGCTGGATTTTGAATTCCAAACTAACCGTAAGATTTTAAAAGATACACATTTCATGCCTACTAAATTTCTCAAGGATACCACAAAAAAGAAAATGACCTATTTTGTCACTTGTCTTCACTCTGCTTTTCACAAAAACCCTGAAGACGGAATCAATGGTCTAACATGATAAAAATAAAGAGAGGAATGACCATGATTTTGAAGTTTTTGGTGTTTTTTTTTTTAACTCATCTCCAAGAAACAAACGTGTTTTCTTCCCAGCAAATTTCGGTTATGGTAATTTCAGTACCTTAATTTGTTGTTCTTTTTAACCCTAATGCCCTTATTACCTAGTAGCAGCTCAATTAATTTCCAGCTGCATTTTGGGAATAATTAGACTTGTACCACCAATCCTTCCTCCACTCCTATGTGTAGAAACATGAGAACTTACATTTCAGACTTCAGTTGGTCTATGGTGAAAGAGTTTACAGAAGGCAGCATTGTTTGGGAGGCAGGCAACAACCAGAAAAGCCAGTTTGGGGACAAAAGTATTTTTATATCATTATCTTCTTTAAGCTACTTCTAATTTAAAGTTTTTTTGGTGACTCTTGATTCTCCTGACATCCATACAGTGTTAATTTTGTAACATGCACAAGTTCCTGCAATATCTAACTCTTGGGGCTCTTTAAAGAACCTCCAATGAAAAATAAGCCAGAGTTGTATTATTTGTGTAAAACACGGCTATCTTTCGTAAGAGGCACCGTGATAGCTTTTTTTTTTTTTTTTGGACACTTTCTACTTTATAGTCATTTTTACATTTTATTTCTCTAAAAAGACATTCTTAATGTGCTCGTGATTCTCTGCCATTAATCCAGTAGCTTGCAATTTTACTAAGAGCCTCCCTCAGTCCAGAGTACAAAAAGATACTTAGCAAGGTTGCCAAAACCAGAGCCAGAAGATTACCTGATCCAGTTAACAATCCGTCAGCCTCAATCACACTTACTCTATTGTAATAATGGATCAATAAAGTCAGACACTAATAAAACTATTCAGATCGCTGATGGATAATGGTGATTCTGCAAATGGATGACAGTTGATGCTCTTCAACTTTGGTCCAATTTTTAAAAAATTATTACTCTTGTTCCTAGACATTCTGGCAGTTTCTTAAATGTCAATGTAATAGTACATACAAGTTGTAGACGTAGTTTATGCCTTAGTTTTCAGAAACGTATGGGAATATCTCAATTTCGCTGAGGTTTCTGACGCTCAGTCTATTTCAGTTTGCCGACAGTTCTATACATGAAATTTGTTCTTTGCCGCACACCTACTATGTGTCTAGCTGGTACTAGAGACACAAAGGCAGATAAGACGCAGCCTCTGCCTAGAAGTTTACCATCTGTTAGGAAGACAGATACATAAACAGATTACTTCAATTTAATGTGATTTAGCAGACCAACAGTGGAAAGTATATGGGGGGACAAAAGGAAGAATACACGGTACGTGGTAAGACAACCCATCTGAAATATTTTTATAAAATTAGAGCCCATATGTAATAGTGCTATGTAGTTCATTATTATCCATATGTGGAAAATAATATCCATATGTGCATGATCATCAAAGCTTCTTCCTGCCCTTGTTTAACCCCATTCGATAGGCTCTGTCCTTAAGTGACTTTCTGGATGTTTTCCACTCTGTCAAGTGATGTGTGCTTAAAAAACTCTGATTAATGTAAATATTAGCCTAAGCAAGATGTAAATGAAAAGGCTAATCCACAGGTTATGACACATGTCAAAGCCACTTTTTAAATTCTTTCTGTGCTTTCAGGGGGCTGGGGAATATTCCATAATTCAGGTAACTTGAGGTGACCTCTATTTTTATTAGAACAATATGTAGTAATCTGTACAACTAAATTGCTCAAGTACCACTGCGTCAGGACTTTTTTTTTCCATGTGGTAAAATCCCTATTGGGAGACTTAGCTGTGGCATCAGACTAGACCATGAATTTTGAGGGCAAGAAAGAGATTTCAGAATCTTGTGGGTCACATGGCATTTGAAAGATCATATTTAGGGGCACCTGGGTGGCTGTCAGTTGGGCTTCTGACCTCAGCTCAGGTCATGATCTCACAGTTTGTGAATTTGAACCCTGCATCGGGCTCTGTGCTGACAGCTCAGAGCCTGGAACCTGCTTCAGATTCTGTGTCTCCCTCTCTCTCTCTGCCCCTTCCCTGCTCGCGTTCTGTCTCTCTCTCTCTCTCAAAAGTAAGTAAACATTAAAAAAAAAGAAAGAAAGATTATATTCAGTACTGGTTCTTAAATTTAGAAAATCATAAAGAAACACCAATTATTTGGAGAACACATATAACAAAGCCAAGGTTGGTACTATCTGCCTAGGGGATGGGGATATGCAGGGGGTAGGCAGATCAAGATCCACATTTTGAAAGAAAGAGGCTTGGGATTCTTATGTTGATTAAAAAAAAAAAAAAAAAGCCTTTGGTTTAAAAAGATTATACTAAGTTGTACTTTACGCAGCTCTGGGGCTCTATATTATTGTCCAGCCCCAAATGTCTGGCATATACTAAATACACACTAAATATTCATTTGATGAAAGAGAATAGCTAAATCTGCATTCAAGTCCAAAATGTGTCGCACAGAGGCAGTGTGACCTTGGTCACATTAACTGACCACTCATTCTATCATAATCCCCCTTACTAGATGGGAATCACAGCAACACTCACTTCACAGGCTTGTTCTGAGAATCCATTCATTCAGGCATTTTTTTCCCATTCATTCAGCATGTTATCTACTGAACTCCTACTAGGTGCCAAGCGCTAGGCAAGTTCCTAGAAAAATAATGACCCGAAGAGACATACTATCCACACTTACACAGACAATAAATAAGATAAATATGGTTCTCTTAGCACAGAGCCGGGAACAGACCAAGTATGGACTTCAAGATACGTTAATTACTATGACAACCCTCTGCCTCCTCCTCACTGGCTTTTATTATATGATCACATTTCAGATCAGTCCAAAGACTATGCTTTAAATAACAGAAGAGCATCAGATAAAATTTTCAAATGTTGTCATTTTATGTCAAATTTTCTTCCGAAGAACAGAGTAGACTAATTAAATTTATTAACTCGGGTCACGGGATAACAAGAGAACACACCCCGGGAAAAAAAGTATTTCTACCATTTGTTTCAATATTCCAATCTGGCAGTATCTTTGTGAAGCTGGCCTGTACCCAGTAGCAGGTATCAGGAAGACATCTACTGCTTCTCTGACTTGGATTTTCGAGCTGTGCCCTCTCTCCTCTCTATCTAACAGCAGCTCATTCTTCAGGACAGTTCAGACACCCTTGCTTCTGCAAAGCCTTTCCTGACTTGGTATAGATCCAGCACATGGCACCTTCCCAGCACTCTTCCTGCTGCTGTCAGTCTTGGGGTTGCATGTCTGAAAGGCCTGGACTCACCACAGGGCTGGGCATATATTAGCTGATCAATCAAAGGATCAAAGATCACTGAATTAGCCGTTACTGGAGGCTACCAGAAACAAATTTTTTTTTTTTTTTTGCTCCTAAGGGTCAAAGGTAATGGCAGCTTGTCCCATGAATCTTTTCAGATGCATCATTTTTAGCTGTCATGATAGGACTCATAGTTTAAAGAAACTTTGTTCATTAATTTGCAAGAGATCCCTTCCCAGGTTTTTCAAAATACATCCACACAGATGTCTCGGAAGTCGCAGTGCTTGGTGGTTATGTTATTCCAGTTCTCTCTCTCGGTGTCTATTTATACAAGCTCTCCAAAGCACTTTGAAAAAGGCACAAGTTGTATCGCAAGTTTTCCTACTCAGCGGCCGGTCTGTGTAGACCACCGATGGTCAGGGAATAAAACAATCAAGAGGACCAAACTCAGGCAGCTCAAATCTCAAGTTCAAATGCTACACAGTACACCAGCCAAGGACTAGGCCACAGCTTCCAGTGTTGGGAAACGCAATTTGAAAGTTGGCAGAAATTGGCTGTGGGTCTCATAACCCCAGTGTGACACAATATTCTCATCCTAGGAGCCAAGTTGTAAGCTTTTCTAAGATCCATAAAGCACATGTCTGCTCCCTATGAAGAGCTTCGGTTCTTTCTGAGAGTCTGCTGAAGTTCCGATCTGAAAGAATGCCATCTTCACAGAAACCCCAGTACTCTAGAATGATACCATCTGCCACAGGCTGAGCTTCCTTTTCAGCCAAATACATTATTTATAACCTTTCTAATTGTGAAAAGGTAAGGGTGGAATTTTTCTAAAGCCTGACTTAGATATAGTTAGAACATTCTAAACCTTTGCTCTCAAATACTGCAGGTCTCCAAATTTGAAAAACAAAAACAACAACAAAAAAAATCCCATAAGGAATTGCTTGAGGTCAAATCATTTTTCAACATATTATATATTCTTTCAACCCCCCCGCTAGAATATAACATACGCTGTAGGTATATATTTAGAACACATTTAGAAACTGAAAGAAGATGTTTTTATTTTTCTACTTGGTCATCCTGGTAGCCAATAAAGAGGTTTAGGGAGAGGTGAGGCCTTCTGGAGAAAAAAAAAAAAAAAAAAAAAAAAAAGGTTTATCAACTGGGGAAAGGCACTGATCTGATTACCCTTAAAATTGCTTTGTTGTGCCTTTAACAACAACAAAAAAACCCACCCCAAAACAATGCTAATCAGGTTATTCAATCATTTAAACCAAAACTGTTCATGCTTTTCTGCCAAATCAACCAACCACAGCAAAATCTGTTATCTCTGATTGCTCAGCTTCCAGTCAAAAAACAGTTAACCCCCACTATACCAAAAGTTTTCCAAAATACCCTCCAAGCTCCGAATACTCGTGAAGAATAAAGAGAAAGCCACGTCATCTTTAAAGGGTAATTGAAGTGCTGTACCATATTTGCATATTACGATATACTCTAATAAACTAAACAGCCTGTCCCGGAAGCCAGAAGCTCCCTAGCATTTCATCTGATCTCCATACTGACTTTTTGTGCACTATTTTTTTTTTTTTTTTTTTTTTTTTTAAACAGGACTGTGATATCATGATCAAAACTTACTAAAGACTTGCTGATGGTTTTACTGCGGTGGGAGGAGGTAGCAGGAGCATCTACAAAATGGTGGTTCACCCATGTTTAAAGCTTTCAGGCTCCATCAGCAGAGAGGGCAAAGGCTACAACATCTTATTTACACAATTATCTAAATACGATTAAACAGCTGATGGACAAATATTAAACTGGAAAATGTATAGTCATTTCAGCTTAATGTAATCCTCTTTCTGTAAACACCCAGGATGATTTTTTTCAACCAGAACAGTCCTGACATCTCATAAGCCTAAGGGTGAATAGCAAGAGATTGTTTTTGATAGTTATAAATATTCAAAAGACATGCAGACCATCTGCTTTCATAATACAGGTAAAGCAAGACTGAAATGGTGACTGCTGTATAAAAATGATTCTTTTAACAAAGTCTTCCTCTCCTCGAAAACTATAAAGACAGATGTCAAAAACTGTTTACACAGAGCAATCAGGAGCGTGCAAAATGTAATATTCCTTTTACACACAGTGCTTGCTAAAGAGATTTTTTTTTCTTTTTCTTCCCATCTGTGTGTTGCAACACATTTCTACAAGTTAAAAACATTTTTTTCAAACAGAGATCTCATGAATACCCAAAAACATGCTATCTGGTTTCTGAATGCTAATTAATTTCAACTAAGGAATCTGAATATCTTTTTCTGTAGGAAGGAATGTATGTTTTGAATTGGAATACTCTAGAGACAGCAAGGGAAATAATCTCACCCCGGTTTAATTCTATAAGGCGATTTTCATGGTTCTACCTTGTCTGTAATATATATCTGCTATGTCCATGTTTTAAATGAAAGCACATTACTGCTAATGTCTTTGGCATAAAGTCTAAAATAATTGTTTTCTGAAATAAATGCCCGCGCATGTGAAATGTATATACAGAAACCTTTAACTTCTCAGTCGATGCAGAGTGATGCATAAAACCCTATAGTTAATTTTCAGGACTGGAACACTAATCTTGACAGTAACCTTTTTATGTATTGTATTAATGGCACAGAGGCATTAAGCACCTTTTTATAATTTTCAATAAAATGAGCATTTACTGAACAATCTGTCAAACTGCTGGCTCCCTATTCTTTTACATTTTTATTTTTTGAGAAGTGTAACTTCATACACTCTGACGCCCCTCCTCTTTCTCTGTGTCCTGTCTGCCTGTGGCCTGAATTTCACAGCAGTTTTTCATATGCATGTGAAAAACCCAAAGGTCAAACTTTAATTTTGGATCAAATGGAATCAACTCCATGTTCAAACACAATTTTAATGGAGATTCTCAGCAAATGGAATTTTCTTTTAATCCCAAAGGATATCAAATACTACAAACAAGCTCTAAAAGGCATCATATGAGATGGTGACATGGAACGAATTTGTTGAAAATTAACAGGTAGTCCCCCATCTGGTATTTGGGGGTGGGAAGGAAGGGAAATGGGCTTGAATTTATGAGAAGCAAATGGCAGGATTTCTAAGTGTAATACTCTGTTTGTGCATGTTAGCTTATGTTCCCCAAATCTTTCCCTCTGGATCCTCTATTGCTTTCTAAGCCATTCTCTTGGGAGATACAACTGGGGCATATTCGGAATCTCAATTTGTTGAGAGGAGACTAATCACTTATAAATTTTACTTAAACTCCAGTTGTCATAGTTATGGCTCTTGCCATCGTGATCAATTCCAGTGCCTGAAAACGGCATTTTCACAGAAAGTAACCCTTGTGTCATGCTAAAAATGGAATCTCAGTACCAACTTCCAATACAAAAGGAAGCACAAAGAGAACACATCTAAATCTTTTTGAATTTTCTGGCGTTTCCTAAAGATGAAAACGTGACCATTCCAAAGCACAGAAATCTTATTTAATTATTTAAATACCCAATTCATAATTTTTAAAGAAAATGTTGGCTCACAGTTCACATGGTTTTTCCACATAAAGTAATTTTACCTAAGGCCCGGATAATACCTTCGACCAGATTCTCTACTCTGTTGTTTTGTAGAAGTACCTATTCTAGAAATGTTTACCATCCTGAAACCTTCTTATTCAAACTAATTGAATATATTAGTAAAGGGCTTAAATTAGAAAATATTTGTTAAAGGTGTATTATGACTAAGGGTACGTAATATTTCAAATTAATTGCACAGCGGCTTACTTCGTTCATCTGCAACATGAAGGGGATTGAATTAGATAATCTCCAGGGTCCCTTCTAATGGCTTTCAGAGTCTATGAAATCTACATGTATTCCCAAACAGAGGTCCTGTAGGGTCTTCTTCAATGACTTAAGAAGATTTACCTGTAATACACATCAGCCATTCACAGGCATTCACTGCAAATGTCCCAACTACAGTGTTATTTTTAGGAAGGTTAAAGTCCCCTGGTTTCTTATTTATAATGTGATTATTAAAAATACACCCATCATTATAAATTAAACATTATCCTACTCCAAAAAGAATTTTCACAAGCTTTTCATTAGATTAATCTAAATCCAATGACTTATTTTACAGCAAAAATTGTTTCCTAAGATTCTAAATTTTAAGCAGTCTGCACCAACTTGACAATTTGAGGAATGCTTGCTTTTCTTTCTCTGATGGTCCTTGCATAGTTAAATCTCTCATCCGCTATGGAGATTACAATTTCTAGTATCTGTACTTAGACACAGCACAAGAAAAAGTAACAAATTTGTGTTAAATGCCAGGGGTCCTAAATAAAGCATTCTGAAAAACTTTAAGCCACGGAGTAAAAGGACTGAAGTAGTTAGAATCCATTTTTTCAAAAGTAAACACAGTTGACCCTTGAACAACATAGGTTTGAACTGCATGGGTCCACTTATATGCAGACTTTTTTACAGTACAGTAATGCATTTTCTCTTCTTCATGATTTTCTTAACATTTTCTTTCCTCTAGCTTATTTTATTGTAAGAATACAGTAAATAATACGTGTAACATACAAATATGTGTTAATCAACTTATATGTTATCTGTAGGGCTTCTGGTCAACAGTAGGCTGTTAGTAGTTAAGTTTTTAAGAAGTCAAAAGTTATATGTGGATTTTTGACTATGCAGGGGGTCAGTGTCCCCAACCCTGTGTTGTTCAAAGGTCAACTGTACTAGAATTAGGCTCTGTAACTCTTTACAGATTTTATGTTCCTTCTCTGCATTCTTTCTTCATATGAACACTATTAAGATTTTTAAGCCAGACTGCCTACAACTTGGGGAGAAAAGACAGCCCAGAATTTAGCTTTTTATGGAATGACAAAACTCTCTTTGGGAATCTCATGAAACCTGTGGAAGGTCTCTCCACATACACTCCCAAAAGTAACTTATAATTTCTGGGTCTGCACAAATCCTCATAAGCCTATCACAGAGTTGATGGATCCCCTCATATCTGATCCAAGATTTCACAGGAGACTAAGAGCTAAATCATGTCCTTGATTTCTGTGTTTTTAAGTTACTGTTAGTTGTTAACCAAGACTTTCTATGTCTACTCAATAAAGATAAACCAATGTCACCTCTGGAATAGGTCACAGAGGAAAATCAAATTAATCTGGCTCGTCTTTATCAATATTATGAAAACGCTTCCCAGCTTTGGAAACTGCCATATTCTGGTAATCACCTCTTTAGGAGTTATAGTGAAACAGTAAAAATGTTGCACAGGTTGGACATCAAGAGATAATGTGCCCCGTCCATCACTGGAGGTATGTGCTCCAGGCTGAGCTGGTGCTCATGCAGAAGGGTGGACAAGCCGGGTCCCTGGGGCCCATTCTGGAATGGCTGAACAGTTATCTACACTTGCAGCTCTCCCTAAATTCAGGTGATTCTGGGCCTTTATACAGTGGACTTTTACACATTATGTGTTTATAGCCCTATACAGAGTCTCCAATGCCAAATGTGGACTTTAGAACATCAATTGAGGAATGGACATTGTCAGCCCATATGGGGTGGTACTGACTGTTAGCATTTCTATGTTGGCAGCATCAGCATCTTTGAATATAAATCAATGGACTCTGCTATCGAAATTTTCCTTCTTTACATTATTTTTAAACACGAGAAATGGACAAATGGAACTAACAGTAAAAAAGCATGGATCTCAAATATAACACAATTGACCCAAAATGAGAAGTATGAGCCATGCTGAAATATATGTTTGATAGGGAAGAAAAATTTCAGACATGCATATAAATATATCGTTAAAAGGCTGTGCTTAACAGTGACATATAATTAGATCTTTTGCAGCATATTTTGCATCTCTGGGTCCCTTGTATCTCCAAGGCCACTGTTCTGCTTACAAACATGTAAATTTGTATATATATTCAAGAACATTATAACATAAGCAAAAATACAAGACAGCTTGGAGTATCAGTAGATTTCCTTACAGAAAAATTCAGAATTTGCTCTCAGTTAGATAAACTAAAAATTCAGAAGTGTAATAGGAGAAATATTTTGTACAGTAGGATATTATAGATCAGAGTATCTATAAACTACTACTAATAAAACTACTAACATAGTTTATTGGTTCATGAAATTAACACGGCAAAAAGCCTATGAGGCATCAGCTTCATAAATATTCCTGAGATCCTACTGTGTGCCAGGATTTACAACTGTGATGATGAATCAAACTTAGTCCCTTTGTGACAGTTAATCACAAGGTAAGGCGAGCCTAGTTAGTCTGCACATAATCTCAGAACAGCACGGAAAGTACTACGATGGGTGCGCAAAGGCAGGATGGAGCCCTGAGTGCAGGGAGTGGGGGTGAGGGGAGTTCACGAAAGGACACGAGACAGGCTCCCACCCACAGGACAGTCCCCTGAGGCATCTTTATGCTTTTTGGACACCGTCTAATCTAAGGTACCTTATTTGCTTAACTTGCAAATGGACTTATTTAAAGTGCAAGGTTTGAGCCTTTCCCCACTTCCATTTAAAAATACGTGGGAAATTTATAATGATTCAAAGGATGATGCTAAAAGTGCCCCTCACAGGTGAGAATGGACTGTAACACAGTCCTCTGCTTTTTCCACATGTGAAAAGTTCTTGGTTGTTTCCATAAAAAGTCTGCATCAAAATCTTCTTTGGAGCAGCAGTTTCTTAGATGACTATACAGCATCCCCATGTGTAATTGCAACCTCTCAATCATCATGTTGTAGAAAAACAGCCAAAGTTATTGTACACTTTAGAAC
The DNA here is from genome assembly GCF_024362965.1 of Panthera pardus. NCBI lineage: Eukaryota > Metazoa > Chordata > Mammalia > Carnivora > Felidae > Panthera > Panthera pardus. The sequence goes on from NW_026526721.1 coordinate 134,381,924, forward strand.
CGAGCAATGTTCCAAATGTTTAACAAGTAGTATTTCACGTAATTCTCATAACAATCCTGAAAAATTGGTGCTATTATCTTCCTACTTTATAGATGAGGAAATTGAGGCATGGAGAGTCACTTCCCAGAGCTGACAGAGCTAGTAATGACAGAGCTCACATTCTTGACTCCTAGGTAATGAATGGTACAAGCTCACTAATTAAAGTGATGGCAAAGAGCAATGACACGCAAAGACTCCCATAAAAAGTGACAGAATGAAGTTGCTAAAGAAATATATCACACCAAGAAATAGTTCCATTAAGAAATAAAAAGAAAACGAAATTAGGCTCTGTCCTATGTTATCATAACCCAGGAGTTTCAACACATCTGGAAATTCTATTGTGTCGTTTCATAAAGTTAATACTTGCTTCAGGTAGCTTCACGTTTTTTAACTGCCTGGGAATAAAGGCTGGATTGACAGTAGAAAGGGACAAGCCTAGGACAATCAGTGGTACCCAAGGATGAAGTGAAAATGTGATCTCAAAGGGTGCTAACAAAGCGTTAATCTTCTCTTAACTTTCAACCTATCATGTGGTTTGCACCTTTAACCCCTCTGAGGAAACTAAATTAGATTAGCATTTTTATGGGAAAGTACTGCAATAAAGATAATATTTTTTTTTAAAGAAGTAAAGAAAACGATGATGGCTAAAGAGGATAAAGTTTTAGAGTAAAAATAAAAGAAAAAAAAAGACTACTGAAGGATGTCTGAAAGATGTCAGCTACCTTCAATGAAGAATTCTGCAACCTTATGAATTGTCCGTGATGAAACTCCAGCACCCCATAATACTACATATTAGAACACAATACAATCTTACATTTCTGAAGCGCCCTTCATGCAAGCATCCCAGGGTGCTTTACAATCATTATGAGTTAAAATTAAAACTGAAGCACATACAATTCCTAATAGAATCGTTTTAAAAATGCTAAACAGAACAAATAACTTTTAAGTCTAGATTTAAAAGTCCCAACAGCCAGAGCGTTCCTTACTTCAATTGGCAATGAGCTGCAGAGCCGGGCTGAGGCTCTCTCCTGTTATGTTAAAGGCTCTCTTATGTTTTTTATACTCCGAACACGTTATGATCGAGCAGTTTCCAATGAAACAGGAAAAAAAAAATTGGGTGCGTGTATCTATTTGTTTTGATTATTCCGAATTTAAGGTCTTTTGTTTATTTGTTTATGAGTCTGGCCAAATCTGACACGAAATAAAGCAGGTTTAAAAAGCAAGTCCAGACAGAGCCCAACTTGAAATTTAAGTAGTAGTTGCAAAAAAAAAGACACTCAAAAGCACTCTAAAACTAGCTCTGTTTTAGCAAGAAAATCAGATTTATTAGCATGATTTGGTTAACTTAAAAAAAAATTAGAAAATAGCATTTAATAGGCTTTTTCCAGGCCAGGTCTATATTCCTCAACCTTGGCAGTATTTATTATTCTGCAAGTCAGAAAAAAAAAAAAAATAGGGGAAATGCTCTCATGATATGGTAATTTTCCTTGCATTAGTGATTTTGAGGTCAAAGGAAACCTGTTCAGATCTAAAACAAAGCACAGGTAAAAATCTATTAAGTGAAAATGAAGTACTTACACATTGTTAAGCACTCTCTAAATTGGCATGGCTTAAACTCTTTTATGTTTTACTATTGTGAAAAGATAGCAGCTATAAAATATTTGAGATCAATCCATTTTAAGTTAGATGCTTTATTAAGTTTGGCTTTTTTGATTAATATATCTGAAAGGTTACAGAGAGCTAACATCAAGCTACAGTAAAATCCTTATGTATCTAAATCAGCTAAAATTGAGCCTGCTATATGAGACTTAGGAAAACTTGCAATTTGGAGGACATTTTTATTCTTCTATTGTAAATTCTATACATTATAATATTAACACAGAGCAGATGACTAAGTTCAAAGAGAATGAAGAATAACTAGTTCCAATAGAAAGGCAGAAAAAAATAAGTAGCAATTCACACTACTACCCATATAAGACTGGTTTACCATTTCCTTTATGAATCTCATTGCTGAAAATGGTAGTAAAATCCAATCAGTATCAAGTACTTCAGTGCCTGGCAAAGCAGATGTTCATAACCTTGGATACCCATGGTCAGTAGAGTAAGGACTGGGAAAAGTCCTAGAATTTAAAAAAGTTTATGTATCCAATAAGATTTATGTATTAATCAGGAACGGGCAAGTATAAAAACCTACAAGCACATCTCAAACAGGAAACGCTCTATTTTTAAATGGAGTTGGGCAGTTATATCCTCATCTATCATATCAGGCCAGTGGCTGAGGAAGGTCTATACTTGCAAATAGACTCAAGAAATTAAAGTGCCCACTACTTCCAATGCAAATTCCTAACACTGTCTTGGGGTTCAAAATAAAGGCCTATTAGCTCAATTATACCTATTGATCCAGATGGATGTGACAGGATGGGGGGAGGAAGTGACTGCCATAGAGCTAGTAAACTCAAGCCTTTTGGAACCTCCAAAACACCTGTATCCCAGAAGTTAGTCCCTGTGCTCTAAACTACCCTCTCACTTCTAAACTAGGGGCATGAAACAACAATACTTTCAAAGCAAGTCAATGTGCAAACAACAAAATCAAAACACATCTGCTAAACCAAAATTTCAGCAATGAGAATAAATGCGATTGGAAAACTGTAAGTAGTTACCAGTACTTCAGGGAAATGGAAGTATTTTACAAAACGCATCAAATTAATTTGAGAAAGCCTTAAAAAAATCTTTCATCTATATATGACCAAGAAGGATATTTAGTTAAGCTCACAGGCTCTGGGTGTGAATTCTCTCTCCTCTGCTTTAGCAGCTATGTAACCATGAGACTCATTTAAACGCTGCCTCCACTGTGAGTACAACACAAACTATATTCCACTCAGGGTGATGGACTTGCCCATCCTACATCAAAAGCACTAAATAAAATTATTTCAATTATGAAGGTGTATCATCCTTATTACCACATAGAAAACAGGAAACCTGTCACACAGCAGACTGCCAATACATAGTTTTGAATGAGTTAAGTATGTGAACATGTGAATAAATTTCATAGGGTTAGACTCTCAGATGAAATACAATAGATGAATATTGATGTTGGGTGCTGTCTAGAGAGTGATTTTTTTTAAATTTTTTTAAGTGTTTATTATTTTTGAGAGACAGAGAGAGAGAGAGACAGAGCATGAGTGGAGGGGAGAGAGAGACACACACACAGAATCCGAAGCAGGATCCAGGCTGTCATCACAGAGCCCGACACGGGACTCGAACTCACTGACCAGGAGACCATGACCTGAGCCGAAGTCAGACGCCTAACCGACTAAGCCACCCAGGTGCTCCCTCTATAGAGTGATTATTAATGCTTATTTACAAATTTTCAAAGTGTCATTTCAGTCTAAAAATTATGAAACAATAATGCAAAGTGCAATTTAAAAAACACGTATTTATAGTACAACTGATATGGATTTTTAAGTTGTTGCTCTGGTGCTATGCATCATATAGACTGAAAATCAACTGAGCACAGAGGTCTATTAGATGCTTATGGCAGTGACTGTCAAGTTTCATAGAATCAGCATGATCAAACGGTAAGCTTCAGGAGGGCAGGTTTACCTGTCCTACCAATACCTAACAGAAAGTCTGGCATATATTAGATCTTAGATGCTCTCAGGAAAAGGAAAGATGATTTTATTCAATACAACTTCTAAATGAAACATTCTTAGGAGGGAGGGGAAGGTGGGTGATGGGTATTGAGGAGGGCACCTGTTGGGATGAGCGCTGGGTGTTGTATGGAAACCAATTTGACAATAAATTTCATATAAAAATATAAATGAAACATTCAAACTTAAATACATTTTATATATATTTTGCTACTTGAAAATAAAAATTATGCTTTTCACTTACTTCATGTAGGACTAGGGCCTGGGGCTACTGATCTCTAGGCGAGAAAGGAAATAGTAATCCAATCCCTTAACAATGTGAAAGTCATGATGGGTGAGTGTGTGTGTGTGTGTGTGTGTGTGTGTGTGTGTGGTGGGGTAGGGGTGGTAAAAATGCACGTATCAGATTATAATTTCTCAGGAATATCTGATCTAAACATTTTTAGAAGAAAGACATTAGTTAGGCTGGGAGAAGTAATCCTTGACCTTTTAACAAAATGAATCTATCCTTATACTGAATGTATATATATTTATCCAGTGCTTAAGTTCAATTTCTAAAACTTCAGGGAAAACTAAAATGAAAATGAAATGTTTTATTGTAAATCAAATGTTTACTTCTTTCTAAGTTCCCATTTACCTCCCGAATCCATACACTCAATGTTCTTATGACCACAGGCTTTCTTGTCCCCAAGCCAGATTGATTCTCTCCTTCTTACTTGCAGTTCAGAATACAACGCCCGCCTTATCCAACCACATCCACTGAAAAAAGTAAAAGTAACAAGAAAGCGACCAAGAAAGCGATCGACTTCGGCTCCATAAGGAGCTAAGTGTTTGCATCTTAGCATGTTTTTACAAAAATAAACACGTGATACAAAAACGTAATAGATGGATGTCAATCTATTTGGGCAGATTCATGATTTAGGAAAGAGGTCACAGAAATAAAGGCATAGTTATAAATCAAACCACATGCACCCTTACGGAATTTCTGCAGCTGGAGAAAACCTTGCAAATATTATCACACATTATTGCACAAAAACATTAAGTGTGCATTTTAAAATCAACACACTCTACAATTTATCATTGGGAAAGGATTTTTGGGTCAGACACTAACCAGTGTTTTGACTAACCTCTAGGCTCATTGGCTTCTTCATCTGTCCAAGGAAGAGTCTGGGTACAATAAAAACCTAGTTTGAGGGGCGCCTGGGTGGCTCAGTCGGTTAAGCGGCCGACTTCGGCTCAGGTCATGATCTCGCGGTCCGTGAGTTCGAGCCCCGCGTCGGGCTCTGTGCTGACAGCTCAGAGCCTGGAGCCTGTTTCCGCTTCTGTGTCTCCCTCTCTCTGACCCTCCCCCGTTCGTGCTCTGTCTCTCTCTGTCTCAAAAATAAATAAATGTTGAAAAAAAAATTAAAAAAAACCAAAACCTAGTTTGAATATTCCAAGGACATCTGTCTAGCAAGTGTGGGGCAATCCTCCGAAGAGCACTGGAGGCAAGGCTTCTCAGGCACCCCAAGCACATTCCTGCTGGATTCCCATTGGTTTTCCCTCCCGGACTCTACTCTGTAAAGGGAGTCAAGCTAGGGTCCAGAGGCTGGACATTCTGCTAAGCATAGTATTAAGGGGCCCTGTAGCTATACTTGCCATTGAGGTATTTTATCATAGTAAACAAAACTCTCAATGTACAGCAAAATGTGTATGCTAGACTTTTATACTCAAAATGCTCAAGCAAGTAGATGAAAACTCCACAGGCCGGGGCGGGGGGCTAAACAAGTCTTAACATGAGTGTTTCTTCGCGTCGGGTTCCATTTTGTGTAAAAGTGAGGCAATATTTACTTGCAAGGCATTTTTCACAAAGCCATCTTCATCACTGTATCTCAACCATAGGGGAGAGAAAGAGTTGTTTTGCCCAGCTCACCATATATTTTGGGCTAAGGCCTGACAGAGCCTGGTTCTCTCTTCTTTAATAACTTACAACAAAAAAGAAAATCAAGAAGCAAAGGGAAACCAGTTCATTATTACAACGTTCCAGATTAAGTATTCAGATTCATGGACTCATTCTAGAGAGAGAAGTAACCCCCTCACATTTAAAGAACAGGTCGCCTTTTTTTCATATTAAGCGTTAAATTAACCTCAAATATCTGTTGCCACTGGTAAACCACACGTAGTTTTTTCGAAAGGTATTTTTAAAGAAAGGACAACTGTAACTACAACTGATGGTGAAGTTACAGCCTGGTTCCACCACTTCACGATCACAGCAGGGGCTCCAGCTTACACACAGCCTCATGTTCTCCTAGACGCATCTCCACAGAAGCTCACCCACGGAGGACTCCAAAACCAAGCCCCGAATTTCATCTGGTCGTTCCGTTTAATGTTATAATTGTCTGTATTCAATTCACTTCCCATGATAACATTAAGTACGTTCACAAGTATATTTCCAGGCTATAGTGAGGTAGAGTTTACTGGCTGAATGTTGAGGTCACTGAACAATCAGTTCTCCCTGCTTATATCAGTAAATACTTGCACTAGCATTCTCTTCTCCGGTTCACAGTAAATGCCTGAAATCGTTGCCTGAATTTCCTCCCAAAATCAATGGGACATCCAGCAACATACTGGGGCTACGTAGGTCTTAACTTTGAATTCTAAAAAAGTTTATTTCTAGGCCATTTCAAGTTTTCAAATGCTAGTAACCAAGTGACATTATCTGGAGTTGTCTGCGAAACCCCAAGTCCCAGATGTAAGAGTCACCTGCTTCATTATATCATCCTATTGATTTAACTGTGTTTAATTAATTTAAATTACTTGTATTCGATGGTTATAAATTCACATCCTCCCTACTCCAAGGGTGAGCACATCCTCTCTACTCCAAGGGTGAGAGAGGGAAGATAGAAGGAAATAAGCTAAATGACAAAAAGAATTTGCCCTGAATTCCAAGAAACTGACACCTGCAATATAAAAATTTTTTTACCTATGGCTACAGCTTACCTTATAATATAGAAAGCCATAATTAACTATAAATTTAATTCACTTGCTTCACTCCTATAATTGTTAACAAATATCAAAGTAAAGCCGATGGACTGTAATGCAGCAACCTGGGATACATGGAGTTTCCATAAGACAGTAGCACAAAAGCCCGCAAGCTTCCTTCTGAAGGTACCAGTACCTTCACGAGCATCACACTGGAAGTATATTTTGAGAAAATCTCAAGAGCAGAAATGTTTATAGCAGAGTCATACGGTTCACATTCAAGTGACTGACAGACTAACACTCAGGATTCCATTTTGAACTTGACATAAAAGAAAAACTTCAAAATGGGGTAAAAATCTCGTCGGATCATACCTGAATCGTACTAGATCACGGGATGACCTCACATCGGGGGATGGCATCTTGACACAATTATGTAGCGACTACACAAGCAGCCCATGAAGAGCAGGTTCACAGCACCCTTTCTTATGTGAAATCAGCCGAGCGTGATCAAAAATGTTTGGTTTGAAATTTAGAAAAAGGGGCAGTCTCCATCTAGAGTTTTAGTTACGCTTCACCAAAATTCATTCTAAAATATCAAATACAATAATAAATCTTTGTCTCATTTCAAGAGTCTCTGATAACATGACAGGAATCTCAGAGGAAAAAATAAAATTCCACCAAAGAACAAAGCAAAACAAGTAAACCAATGCCACAGAACTGGTGACAAAACCCCGAGCACCACTCAACCTTTAGTTACAGGGAAGAAACTCCTTATTTTTATGATTGTTTATACGAAATGCTTTTTTTCCTCCTTTTTTTCTAACGGATAAAATATCTAGAAACTGTACTCTTTTTTTTTTTTTATTGAGGTAGCATGGCGAAGTTTTCCATTAACACTTACACTGCCGCTCGCGCTCACCAAAGGTTCCTGGAGGTTATACAACCTTTACTCTCTCTTACATAAGGACACTCAGGAGAATGCAGCTTCCATGCTCAGAGAACTCAGAGGAGGAATCTAAAAACAAGCTAAGGCAGTCTTCTGCTGAGCTGTTTCTCCTTTGCTCTTTTCCCCAAGGGAGAAAAAGCGTAACGGCGCTGTCCAGAATAAATCAGGCATATTGTTACAAGTCACCAGGGGTCAAGTCACCTTGCAATTTTGACAGACCTGCTTCAGATACCAGTTGCTTTCGACTATGGAGCCCCATCAAACCTGAAATCAGGGCTGCCCATGATGGCTTATTATTTATTACATGCTATGCTAAGTACCTGTGAAAGGGGGCACTCCTTGGCCAACGAACTCTGATTCATATCTTTCAGTAAGTCCTTCAGAGCATTCCTTACTGTGGTGTGCGACCATTGTTCGGGAGGCAAGTCTTCTAGTTTGGGGCAACTATTTGAGACATAGATTAGAAAGGGGATTATTACAAGATTGCATCCCGCTGCAGAACATTCCTTTAAGACAGACAGATTTCATTTTGCGCATCAAACAGATGCATCTGGAGATTGCTCTCGGTCTCCTGATTGTTCCGATTAGTTAATTACTTTATACAACACATCTGCTGTATCGATGCATGAATTATACATCAGCTGCCTGTGGTGGCTATTTTTTCACGTTACTTCTACCTTCCTGCTCTGATGCGCTTGGGAAGACAATTTAAGGTGTACTGCTTTCTCGCGAGCCATCGTGAAAAGCATTAACGTATTAACCGTTTTCCTTTCGTGACTCCGTTCATACGAATTAAAATGGTAAAAAAAATAAATAAATAAATGAGATCGCGGCAATAGTGAATAAGGCATTCTTTCACAAAATGTACACAGATGGCACTGTTCATGATATGCAAAAATATTTTTCTCTTAAGTAAACTTTATGTAAAATGCCTTCTTGTAATGCATCATTTAATTGACTAAATATAAAAAGTCTTGTCTTTTGATATCCTGCATAAAACCTACAAATTTGGGGGTGGGGGGGGAGCGGGTTTTCAATATCCACTGAAGTTAGGAAAATAAAGCAGAAGGGGCAAAACAATGAAATCAATTTGGATTTACCTTTCTGAAACACCCAGTAAATGCACATCAAAGGCTGACCAGACACGCTTTATTTCCAAAGAGCAGGCACGGAAAACGTTCTGCCCTAGAACTGCTGTCCTGACTCACCTGTGTAACTGAATTTTCAATGTGACCACATGGTACACGTCTTGAAGCATATCTGCTACCGTAGCATCAGGGGCGTCTGTCACATAAGATAGTGGCACTGGATTCCACTTTCCGACCTGGATTAGCCCTATTCCAGATAAAGAGAATACATCACTAAATATCGTACCCTTCAGATAATATTTCCAGCAGGAGGTTGTCGTTGTCCTTGTTTTTTACGCTGCCCCCACCACAAGCAATACTGTGATTTCTGTTTGAATGATTCCCTTCCCTCTAAAAGGCAGGTCAATGAAAATATTCACAGCTTAGCTTTCCAAATTGTAAAATTATGTAAATGACTGAAGGGTTGTTTATTATTTGGGAAATAAAAGCCCATCAATAAAACCTATGCACAGGCCACATTTTCCTAACTTACAGGAAGTTCTAATAAGACATAGCTGAACCAGTTCTAAATGGCTTTACGATTTAGATAAGATTCTCTATTGCAATGGGAATCAGCATTGAAAAATACTTTACAGCCCATAAAACCATCAGAAACAGAATAAAAGAAACAGAACTAGATATTCAGTCATAAATGCAAATTGACTCTCAACAGTCCATCTGCTCAAATACGCTCCTCACTTCCTTGTGGGTCCTCAGTGGAGCAGATTATTAAGGTCAATAAGCATACTAATGATTCAGCTGAAGTAATTTAAAAAAAAAAATCTACCTCGACATTCCACACGCGCAAAATGTGTGTTAACTAAACCAAACTGAATTAAGCCAATTTTTTAAACCCACAGTCTATAAGGCACGAGTGCAACACACAGGCTACAGTTCTTTGAATAAAAATATTCAGTGCTTTCCCTGCAAAGTAAACAAAGGATGCCAAGCAATTTTTCCAACCCCACGGATGCATTATTTACCTTTGGCCTGGGCAGCAGAGCTATGCGAATAACCCAGAGACAGCAATGCCATTTCTATCAGCTGGTTGAAAAGCATATCCTTTCTCACCAACACAAATTCCGCATGCTCCTCCTTGCAGTCATATTCAATGGCATTTTCATAATGTTCCACCACGCAGAAAACTGGTAGCATGGTTCCTGTCAAAGAGACAGAGAAGGAGAGACGCAAACCGACAGCCTTCAGATACACAATCCGGGGGGAGGAAAAACTAAGCCATGAAAATAAATCTTCCCAACAGTGAGAGAAGGGGAGACTGTGTTTCCCAGGCAGACAGGGCACAGAAATACAAGCACGCACACACAAACATGTACGTTCTTTTATGTTTTAAAGTTGTAAGAGAAATATTTAACTAGAATGTGAACTTGGTCCTAAGGTAACTTGGGCTCTGTTTTCATCTCAACAGTGTATTTTCCAAAGTCAATTAACGCAGAATTACCTTTTTGATCAAATAATAATGCTGACGAGAGAGAAGTATCTTGTCTGATCTCCCAGAAGTGGTATACAGTGTGCAAATGTAACTCACTACACTGGTCTTCAGAGGAGCCCACCTTCCCGCTTCCTACATCCTTTTGTTGATATTGAACTTGCCCTGCTTGTGCCCAGAGGATCTTTGACTATAAAATTATTAGCATTTTTCTTCCTTTTTGAAGATCGTTACTTAACAGTTCCATACAAGAAACACAAAACTTCACCAAACTGATGTTCAAAATATGTGATTTCAATATGTGCATAATGCAAATAATTAAGATTTATCTTTATGGCTACTCATTTAATGTACCTGACTAAAAAGACATCACAGTCACCACATGCCCTGAAAATAAACAATCTTTGTGACAGGTTAGGAGACAGAGAAAAGGAAACTGGCCTCGTAATAACAGATTCGGATAAAGGAATCTGCACAGATCTGATGTGTTCTCTATTTACTTTAGTCCATGTAATAACTCAGTAGCCAGATGATTATTAATAAGCACAGGCCACACCACTGTTGGAAAAGAGGCTTCTAGAAACTGAAATCACGGAATGCTGTAGTCCTCAAGGTGTTTATGCAGCGCACTGTCAGACTTCCAGTGATATACGGAAAAGGGTTAAAAGCAGATGCGTCTGAACTGTACTGTGGCAAACTGCCAGGAGGGTATCATCTTTAGCATAAATGATGACAAGGGTTACTTTAACAGGGCACCCAGGATCCCCAATTAGTCCCATAACGTTAATGCCTCTATAAGCTCTGCCCTCTGGACTCCCAGAATCAATCCTACCAACTTCTGGAGATTTCTAGCACACACCAACCAGAGCTAAAAATCAGGATATCCTACTGACACCAGCGATGCCCCTTCAACACGCTCTGTTTTCTCGTTTATGCTGAACAAAAGCTGGCAGTAAAACAGCTACATTTGTCTACATGCGCATCTTCACCAAAGCCTTAGCGAACTGTTCACTAGAGATTCTAGCTCTGACAAATAAACCCCTTTAGGTTTACTTAGGAAAGCTCACAAACTCATTCGGAGGTACCCAACAGGCTAGGCATGAAAAACAAGCCACAGAGCTTGCCAATATTCTTGTCATTCATTCATCTGTTTTATACCAGAGAGAGAACCTGTCAGGGATCAGAAGAAGACTTGGGAAGACCACAGCAAAAATAGCAACATGCAAACTGGTGATTTCTTCCTTGGCTTGAAGGTACTTTGGCAAAATTTCCTACACAAATAAACAAAAACATCCAACCTCTTTTTCTTAAGTAGTGCTTTCTCATCTCAGCCACAATTTTTATCTAGCACCTGTCAAACAGAAACCATGCACATGAAAAATAAGATGAAAAACAACAACAACAACAACAACACATCATCACCACCAAAAAGCTTTAGTAATTTGGTTGTTTGAAGCTGAAAACCTTCTACAATTAAACTGGATTTTAAAAATATGTCACTGTGAAAGCAGTGTTTTAAAAAAAAATTGAGCAGGAAGTGAAATTACTGTACTTTGGTTTCTCCTCCCCCTGTTCTGATGGCTTCAAAGAGTTGGGTTAGTGCAACAAAAACACACGCATTGATTTTTCCTCTTATAGAATGATACAGACGTGTTCTATACTCTATGCTCCTTAGACCTATGAAAGTAGCTGTCGCTTTTGCAAACTGTTGAAACATACTGGATTTACTCTGGATTTTATTTCGAGATACCCTATAGATAATTAAGGTGACTACTGATAAGGGGCAACAGAATCACTTAATTACAAATCTAGCTGCTAAACCTCCCAGCCAACTTGTCACCGTCGCCTTACTGATACTGGGAGTAACGCTGAACAGGAGCCTTCTCTGAACTGTCTGATTATTAGTGCTAGTGTTTGGCGAGACTTCCAACTACAGCAACTTCGTAACCTTCCAGCATTAAAAGGGGAGTGCACTGGTCACTGCTGAATGCTAAAAATACCACATGATTTAAACCTGGAGGCAGTCTTAGAAGCTTTTGCTGAAGGTTTATGAGCCTGTGTAAACAGCACGTCTGCCATAAGGAGCAGTGAAGTCTGTAGAATCCTTGTCTAAAACTGTCCTGGCATTAAAGTTTGCTGTGCAAATATCACATAATACCAGAGACAGCTGAAATCTCCTATTTAGGAATTTATGGAACTTATATGTTTGCAGGCGTCAGAAAGTCTTTTTTATAGAGCCCCAGTGCTTCACAGTACAATATTAATGCACTCAGTTTGAAAAGCCGTAATAAATTATATTTTTAATGCTCTTACCCTGGCTTTCTTAAGATGCATACATTCTTGGCAAACAATCAATAAATAGGGTAATCATGAGTAGAGGCCAAAGAATTTGCTGAAGTGCTGTTTTTCCATTTTTAATAGATAAAGATCTAACAATACGGACTGCTGTGTCTGTTCATTTCAGGATCAATATATTCTTTGTTTTCGCCAAACCAAGAAAAAAATAAATGATTGTATGATAAATGTTATGCATCAAACACAATGAAATTCCTCTGCCTTCTAACTTTACCTACTTAATATTCTTGGTTGCTAAAAGATGGCATTTTTATCCTTGGCTTATTAGCAAATGTAAGGAGAATCTGACTCCTATGCACAGTTGTTCAGAGACAAAATAAAGGCCATTATGAGACACACACGTTCTACCCATAGAGGCACTGATCTACACAAGTAGCGGTGCTGAACACAAAGTTGTTAAACTTCATCAATTTAATATAGAATTGGTAGAAAGGAGTCACACAGTTACACGCTTCCCCCGATAAACTTGCCTAAGTCTGCCCTTCCTTTATCAAAAATACTCAACTGCAGCAGAAACAAAGAATTAGAATCATCAGGGTTTTCACTGCTAAATAATAAATCTGCTCTTAAGAAAACAAACCACAAAAAAGGATATCGCAAAACTTTTCCATCGTATCACGTAAGGTTCCCATTGTCTCTGAAAACGACTTACAGCTAGTAACCCTCTGAAAAAGCTAGAACAGTACTCAATCTAAGTGTCTTATTCTCAATCAGGGTCAGTTTAAGCAACAGCCACCTACATATTCTCTACTACCACAACACCTTATCCACGGAAGCCTTGTGTCAGGAAGGCCATTATATGTAACTCAGTCCTTATCATCCCAAACAGCCAAAGACTGCAGTCTACATAGGAGACAGGTCAGGTACCGCGCTCAAGCACAGAGCCTATACTTTCCAAACATGACGGACACTGCAGCCTGGAATGCAACTAATTTCACATCAGAAAGAGAATCAAGGAAAAGGACATACAGAGACACGTTCTGCCTCTCCCACCCCCACACAAAGTGGCCTTGAGTAGACACAAGGCCTTGCAGCTTTCCAGGATTGGGCTCCCAAGTATTTACCTTTCCTAAGGTTGGTTTTCATCAGATGGCCCGAGTGTTTTAAAGGCACTCCCTGCATTTTTGCACCTGTGCTCCCAAGCCTTCCTCTTCCTAGCGGGCTCCCGTTCTGCTCCAGGCGGGCAATCTTGGCTGGTGGACCCTTCGGATCGCTCACATTGTTAGACATTTCTGAATGTTCTTTCCCCTGAGTTGCCTCGTTCAAATGATCCATACTCAGTTACCCTCTAAAGATCACCTGCCAGAATTTAAAAAGAAGACATGTTATAATTGGGTGGGGGTCTCTCCCTCTCTCTTCCTCTCTCTCTCTCTCTCTCTCTCCATATATATATATGATACACCAAGTAAATATTTTGTCCCTATTTCTCTCCACAAATATAACATACTTGTAAAATTGCTTAACTAGGTACATAATATAATGCAGATGTTAATTCTATTTCTAGATCACAGTATTACATTTCCATTCAAGTTAACAAAATAATTTGTGGAGACTGTAGCAACACACATTAGAATAAAAACACAATTTGTCACCTACCAACAAAACTAAGTTGGAGGAAATGGGCTTACTTGTAGAACAAGAATTACCACCAGTGTAGTTAAAAAGAAAATAACATATTTATGTACTCCCAATTTTTAAAAATTAGAAACTCATTACAGAACACAATAGCAACACTTTAATCAAGAATGGGAAGATTATCACAGTCCAAAATATTAATTAGACCTGATGTGTATGTTTATATTTTTACATAGTTTAATTTTTATGAGGAAAAATAAATATATCTATGCCACCTTAAAAAGAAGGTACTAAATATCTGCTTTTTAAACTCTTCATTGGCTTTACAGGTCAATTCACAGAAAAAGTTTTCTACTTTTCAAGTTTTCTATTTTCAGGACTTACATGAGCTGTTAAAGACCTAGTCAAGTCTTGGCTCAAACATGTGATTGGATCCCTTCACCCTTAAGAAAATGGGAGGTGGAGGCTTTCTTCAAATATTTCAGGTACTGAAGCATTACAACTTATGTGTTTTAGTGTTAATATTTAGGCGTCCCTCAGTAATAGAATGCTGCTAACAAGTTCACCAGAAAAAAACTTGAAGATACTTTGTGTATACACATTAGATTGAAGTGCTAAACTCACTTTAAAAAAAAATCTTGATGATTTTGGTAAAACACAGTCACTAGCATTTAGTATGCAGTGAAGTCAACATCTTAACTGACTTTAGGAAAAGTGTAACAGATCATTGTTTTCAGTTATATTATACATTGGACATCAATTTTCATAGTTTATAATAAAGCAATTAGTATGACCTCAAAGTCACTTCTAAAATACACTTTTAACTGGAACTGATAAGAACAGATTTAGTAGAATTATTTTATAAACTTTCATGGTACTTGAGGTGTGCAGCACATGAATACTAAGGGGTTGGGGATCATATTTAGGAAAGCCAAAGAGACTATAATAATTACCACTTTCTTCCAGCTGTCTGGTAATTCAACATATCTTGTACTTAAAAAAAAAAAAAAAATTATTGCACCAAAGAAGCTATTGAGATCTGTGTTTGTTGAAAGCCAGCTTGTATCAGCATGGCCTTTCTGTAAATGTTTTTTGCCTGTTCAACCAAAGATTACTTTGTTCATTATAATCAAGAAAAGAGGTGAATTGGGGTGGGAGGGGGAAGTAACAATGGTAATCTGCAGGTTTAAAAGTAAAAGTAACCTTAAGAATACCAATTGAGGAACTATAAAGTTTGAGAAATAATGGCTATTTATCCTTGTACTCTAGGGTGGCACGCTGAGAACTAAAGGTTTACCCTTGATCGAGGTCCCATCTGTTTTTGGTTATGAGGTTCATTAACAATAAATGTGCCTCTTTTAACCACTTTTTATCAAGATTACTCTTTTCCATTATATTAGACTACTACCGTCTAAAGCCAAAATTAGAGAGTGATGATTATTAACTTATTCAAAACACTGTTTATAATGTTTCGTGTGGATTATAATACAGAGCTGCTTTTTCTGAAATTGGTTGCCTTACCCTAGAGCAGATGATGAATTTTATAACATATGATTTGAAAAGAAAATACTTAACCCGTGGGGCAATTTGAGAAAAAAAGGTGGGGGGGGGGGTGGAGTAGACAACAGCATCAAAGTTAATGCTACAAAACATATTAAGTAGTCATGAGGCTTAACAGCATTATAAGCTGTACAGCAAATGAAAGTGATAGATTATAATTTAGTTAATGTATTGACAATCAAAACATCATATAGGTCATGCAAAATTATCCTTCCAATACCCACCTATAAGAGTCTATTAAACACTCAGTCATCTTGTAAAAAGCTTTACATTATAAAGCAAAATTACATGCACATAAAACACCCAATTTACTCATTTAAACTCTATGCCCAAGGCTAAAGTTCACCAAACCTCAGTTTGGTCTTGCAAAGAGCAGCCTTCAGGGGCCTGCTGGACTGACAGCACGGGAACTAACTAAGGTCTCAACAGATACCAGGCTTAAGAGTTTTCTTTTGAGTTACACATTTTAAAACGCATTTTAGTGTAAAGTCTGGTTGGCACACAGAATGCAGGTTACTTTCTCGAAATCCCGTTTCCCTCTCTCTAAAACAAGTCTGTATGTGATCATTACTGAATTAAACCGTGAACTCAGACACTGCTATCATTCCCTCTAAAAGGAAAAAAGAAAAGCACAAAATTCTGGTTTCCAGAACCTATTTTTTGCAACGTGGGATCTTTTTCAACCAGTTCCTTGCTGGATCACCTCATTTGCCCCCACAGAACCCCATAATCACATTTTAAGAGATTGTGCCCTTATCCATTCCATATGGCCGGCACGATCCAGGCCAAGCTTTCACTGTGACCTTTTAAAGAGACAAAGAAGCAAAGTACTATCTAGAAACAGAAACACTGCAGTTTTACTGAGTGAAATTAGCAAAACCGACCTGAAACTCACCACTTCAAAACTTGACAGCATATAAATAACAAAAACAAAGGAGATTTCCTTTGCAGCCCGGGTTCTTGAAGAGAAGTTCAAGACTGATGTTTTCTATGTCCTTTTTTTTTTTTTAATTAAAAAAAAAAAAAAAAAAAAAAAAAAAAAAAGCAGCAGACCTGAAGGCGACTTCCCCTGAAATTGTATTATTTTCTCTTCCCCTACCCCCGCCCCCCTAAGCGGGGGAAGGGCAGAAATAAACGTCTAGAAGAGTAGCCATGGGAGAGGGGGGTTAAAAAAAAAAAATCACAATTCGAAAAACAACATATATGGTTTGTAAAATGTCTAACCTCGGAGAACGGGGTTTTCGATGGGGGAGGAGGGGAGAGTGGGAAGTAGGGAGGAGGGAGAAGATAAAATTGATCTGACAAGTGATTCGTTGGGGGGAAAATCGTAAAAACAAAGCAAAACCCGTTATGAGCCGTGCACTGTGGTGGTGCTGGGGAGGCGAGGTGGTGACTGAGGATTCTCTTAAAAAGGGAAGAAAAAAAAAACCCCCACTGCGGACAAGGTCTCCAAAAAGGAAAAAAAAAAAAAAAAAAAAAAAAAAAAAGGTCCCCTCGCTCCCCTCCCTCCCTCCCTCCCGCTCGCTCTGGTTCTTGGGTGTGAGGACAGAAAGTCTACTTCTGGCTGTCACTTGCGGTATTATTTTCCAATAACCCCGGAGAACGCGGGGAGGGGAAGGCCACCTCGCCTCCCTTCCAACGGCCCCCACCCCCTCCCCAACAATTTCGACTGATTATTAACAAACCTTAAACTTTCTTCCCACAGCCTCGCACCCCCAAGGAGGGCATCTACCGGGGAACAGCGAGGGTGGGGGGCAGAAGGTCGCGGAAAGAGCCCCGGAAAGGCACTGAAATGCCACTTTTGACTCGGCCCTCGCTGATAGCAGCCCCGAGGACCCTCTCCCAGCCCATTGACGCGGGGCTGCGAGCGCCTGGGGAGCCGAGTGAGTAGAGAGAGAGAGAGAAAAAGAGGGTCTGGGGGGAGGGGGAGGGAATCTGAAGGCGCCCCCCCAGCCACCTCCACCGCCTCGGCAGCGACGAACTCCCCGCCCCCTCCCCCCAAAAAGTCGCCGAGCTCTCACTCAGCCCGAGTCCGAGGTAAACAACGAGCACCACAATGGCACTGGGACTTAGGGGGGAAAAAAGAAGCCCAGAAACCCCAACAAAACTGATGAGGAGTTTCCCGAAATGCAAGAGGAGGGGTGGGAAGCGTCCCTTGGAGTCGCCCCGGCTTCAGGCTCGGTCCCCGGGCCGGGCTAGAGGGCGGCTGTTGCTGTTGTTGTGACGAGGCCGGTTGTTGCTGGGTGGCACAGGGAGAGGTGTGTGTGTGTGTGTTTGTGTGTGTGCGTGCGTGTGAGCGCGAGTCCCCGGACGGGGCTGCTGCTCTCTCTCTCGCTCGCTCGCTCTCGCTCGCTCGCTCTCCCCCGCGCTGCCGTCTCTGCCCCCATTAAATTATTAGTTGACTCATCCCGGCCGCTGTCGCCGCCGCCGCCGTGCCCAGCTCGGCTCCGCGCGTCCGCCCGGGCTGCAGCCCTCTACGCCGCTGCTCCTGCCGCCGCTGCTGCTGCCGCTGCTGCCGCCGCCGCCGCTGTGGCTGCCGCTTCTTCCTCCTCCTCATTTTAATACAAAATCACCCCGCTCGCAGCCCCAGCCCCGAGCACGCAGCCTCCTCCCGGCCGCCCGCCGCCGCCCCGAGCCCTTCCCCAGCGGGGCCGGCTCATCCGCCGCGTCCGGGGAGCGGGAGCGAGCGAGAAAGTGGCGGCGGCGGCGGCGGCGGCGGAGGGGGGAGGGAGAGGAGGAGGAAGGGGGTGCGGAGCGGAGGAGGAAGGCGGCGGGGGGGGGGGGGGGCAGGGTGCAAGGAGAAGGCGGAAAAGGGATGGGGATTAAAACCCGGGCTGGAGGGCCGGGATTGGGGGAGGGGGCGGGGGCGGCGAGTTAAAAAGCAGAAAGACAAGTAACTAGTGAATGAGTGAGGGAAGGGGTGGGGGGGGGTGGGGGGAGCGCACGATTTCCGGCCCAGGGCGCGCAAGAATTTGTAATGAGCTTGATTAGAGTGAGGCGGCCCGACATTTATTACACACAATACCCAGAATAACAGGGCGCCGCGCGAGGGCTAGCGCCGGCCGCCGCCAGGCGCGCCGGGGAGGGCGCGGAGGGGAGGGGAGAGGGGGCTTCCCTGGCAGCGGCCGCCTCGGCGGGGAGGGGAGCGCGCGGCGCGCGGGCGGCAGGGGCAGGTGTGCGAGAGTGAGCGGGGCGGGAGGAGGGGCACGACTGGCGGGGGGCGGGGGGGGTGGGGGGGAGAAAGTGCGGGGGAGGAGGGGGCGAGGGCCAGGGCGGGGGGGAGGGGGGGAGGGCGCCAGGGGAAACTAACCAACCACCCACGCGCGCAAAAGCCTCAGAAGGGAGTAGGTCGGGAGCGTCGCGGGCGGGCACCCGGGCGAGGCGGGGAGGGCGCCAAGGCCCCGCGGGAGAGGGGCCCGGGCGTACAGGTGACGGGCACAGAGTACAGAGGTAGGGGGACTTCAGAAGTGGCTGAAGGGGACAGACAATTGGAGGTAGATCTCTGCGGAGAAGCGCGGAGGGTGCAGAAACGTTTGCACAGGAATAAAGGCCGGGAGCCTTGAAAAGAAAGCTCTCGCGAATATTTATCCTCAAAGGAGGATGAATCCCAAACTATTGAGAGCCAACATTAAAAAAAAAAAAGATGAGTAAGAGCGTTCTGTATCTAGTCAGGGGTGGGTTCAAAACTCCCTCACTTCTGAGCCATAAAACACGTTGGAGGAAGAAATACGTGGCCCATAGAGGCTGAGCCACAATTTGGGTCACTTGAAAGAGATCTGACTTGTTATCACAAAGGAGAAGATGTCACCATTCTTAAATTAATT
Source organism: Panthera pardus (assembly GCF_024362965.1). NCBI lineage: Eukaryota > Metazoa > Chordata > Mammalia > Carnivora > Felidae > Panthera > Panthera pardus. Next base: position 134,401,408 of record NW_026526721.1, read on the forward strand.
CACGACGAGTAAAAGAAAAGTTTGGATGGGTAAATACATCTGTCGTAGCAATAAATACTTGTGTAATCTAGGGTAAATTACCCGGTTAGATTAATGGTCATTAGCACAGAAGTATGATCCTCTTATTTAGATAATCTATTAAATATAGTTCCTATAAAAACGAAGAACATTACCATCTCATTCAAAACAGAGATGCAGCGTTTATCGCTTGGGTTTCAATACTAACATCTTAGAACCCTGAAGGCAGTTAATCATTAAACAGAACCAAAAATGTTGTAAGAATTATTTTTCAGAGTACACTAGTAGGGAAAAGAGAAAAATCGGTCAGATAAACATTTTGTTACACATAAAAAAAGCAACAAGTTAGCACAAGTACTGAGATAAGAGGGAAATATGCAAATTAAGCTCTTTAAAGCTACCAATACACTCTTAGAGACACTGTTTACATTAGAAATCTAAGAAAAGCAGAAGGTAAAGCAGAAGATGAAGTATAGGAAATAATGGCCTCCTGGGGAGAACAAGTTTAGGAGAAACACAATGAAAATATATCACTCTAATGGCACCCAAGTTTCACCCACAAACCGGAAAGGTTAGTCAAAATCGAGGAAGGCAACCGTGAATCTTGGCACATATAAACCCAAGCCTTGAGCAAAAGGAAGAACATGTAATAATAAAACACAAAACACAACATTGAAAGCAAGAAAATAAATATAAGGCAATCTTTACCAAAAAAGCCCACGTGATGTCACATTTTTAAAAGCTGAAAGGTGGGGAAATACGGAGGAGGATTTTGTAATTGAAGTATAAGAAATACAATCAATAAGGAAAAATACAAACGTGTAAAAAATGTAGCACTGCTGTCTGAGTTGGTATTGTAGATGGAAGAGCTTAAGCTTATTTCAGAAAGATATTTAAAAGAAAAACACAGATAACTGGTTACCATCAATTATCTCTATGACAATGATTTTTGCAATGATAGGTTAAATTAGGAATTTCCAAGATGTAGATTTTAATAGTTGCTTCAAACTGGTGATGCCTGACACGTTTCCCTGAAACCTGCTTGGATTTCAGCAGGAACAGTGCATTCTAGTATCACGCTGTGCAAACTTCCAGGGGAGCAAAATTTTAAAAAATAGAAAAATTATAATGGACTACAAAACAAAATTTATCCATGCAACTTCTCCTCAAGTTAAATATTTTTAGAAAAAAAAAAAAGAAAAAAGGGAATGAAAGTTGTTGGAATACAAAATTTGAGCAGAGAAAAGACTAAAAAAGGGTTACTGAAAACATTAGGACACAATGGAATAAAATACTGTAAATATGTTTATCCTATCATTTACACAAATAAATAAGACAAAAAGATCCTGATTGCCTTAGTCTCCTAATGATTTGGCCAATACTAATGTAATGTGGGAATTAAAATAGCAGTCTTTAAATCTGAATAGAACCTTTTAACTAGGAATTACAAGCTAATTCTTAAACACAACCTAAGTGTGTAATAAGGATGGACATGGCCTTGGAAAATGATAAAATAAATGAGGATAGTGACATCTAACAATGACTTCATTACAAAGAATACCGAAATAGTATCATTATGTATATGTTAATGACATATGTATATACTAATTTTCCCTCAAGTACATTCTTTATTTCAGAACTGTATAAGAAATGACATAAGTAAAATGACACACAAAAGCTTATGCCCTCCAATGGTATATAGTACGTTAATGAGCTTACTTACTATATATTCTCTCCCTCTTTAGAATACTCATTATAACCACTGAACGTTGGCCAGTGTAAACCCAGGTTGAGATAAAGAAGAAAAAAACATAATTAGGAAAATACCACCTTCCTAGGCATAGGTGAGGATAAACAATTATGGTGGAGGGGGGAAAAACATCAATTTATTCCATACAGGCATCTAATATTTGTCAATAAAGATGCAAGTATTGCAAAAAAAAAAAAAAAAAGTTAAAGTAAACTTTATAAATTAAGCTATCAAAATATAAAGCCTCAGGAACATGAAAGATCACAAGTCAAATACATGAACTATTATTTAACACGTGGGTATATGGTTAAAACACAGTGCATCCATTTTTTTATCCCATGAGAAGGCATTCAAACTGGCTACACAAAGGTAGCAAAGATACAATATTGTAAAAGATACACAAGATTTTTTTTTAAAAAAACTTAATAATGAAAGGACTAGTGCATATTTCAGATGGCACCATATTAAGATAAATATGCAGGCAGATATCCGAAAGCATTAAAACACATTCAGAGTTCTGAATAGCACATACATTTGTAATAAACAGAGAAAGCATTTAGAATCTGAACGCTTTTAAGATATGGCAACTCCACCAGTGACTGTTAGCAAAGCAATGCTTACCACCATAGCACTTTCTAAGGACATGTTTTGTTTTGTTTTTTCATCTTTTTAAATTCAAATACAGTTGGCTATCTCTCTACACTTTTAGAGCAGCACAATTTACGTAGCATATTGCTCTTTTTATCGTGTCAACTCTTTGTTTTTTGGCTTTAGCTGCAGGTGGTGTTTTCCATATATGAATTTCTGGGAATATGGTCTGTGTTGGCCATATAAGGATGTCTATTGGAGCCATATGTTTTGCTGTCATGTGTCTCATTTTGTCTGTCTGAAATGTCAGGACTGATTTCCACATCGTTTCTTGAATGGACCAAATACAAATTTGTAAGAGCAGAGAGGAAAAAGCTGGGGCTGGAACTCACACAACTTTGTCAAAACATATATTGGAGAGGAAATGCAATATCCTGTAAACATTTGCACCCTTCTTCTCACATCTTATCTGTGACTGACATCATCACAACTGCACAATTTAGGAGAGAATCTACTTGGTCAAGTTCAGAAGTTTGCAGTATGCGGATGCATGCAACTCAATCAAACAGACCTCACATCTTTGGAGGTCATGGTATGACACATGTTAGCTGCCCTACTCTGAGCCTGGGGTCCAGCCTTGAACTTGGGGAAGGGGAGGTCACGCTCTTCTTGCTTGGTGAATAAATGGAACTCCGACTGAGCTTTCTCACTAGTCTCACAAGAAGGTATGGCCTCCATTTCTCAAAGCTTCTTGCATTGCTCCTTTCTGAAAGTCATTGCAGTCTTAATCAATTAACAATTATTGACTTAATAAATGTTTTGCATACCAGACTGTAAGCCTTATGAGAGCAGAGACGGTCTTGCCCATTGCCATATTACCAGGAATTCATACACTGTCCTTGCAGTATTTACATTATGAATAAATAATTGAGAGCAAAAAGCTCACAGTGTCACCTGCCACCAGCCTCCCCTGCTAAATGCAATGACAGTTCCTTTTAGAGTTCACAGAAGTGAGGAGGAGGGAACTGTGGGGAAAGTGGCTACAACATTTATATTTGAATTCACTGAAATTAAATAAAATTTACAATTGAGATCCTCAGTCACGATTCAAATGCTCAATAGCCTCACGTGGCTAGTAGCCATTGTGCTGGGCAATGTAGTCTACAGAAGACTTCCACCCCTGCAGAAAGTTCTCTTGGACAGCACTTATCTAGAGAACTTCTATAAAAGACAGCGAAGTAAATCCAGGACCTAGCCAGGAAGAGTCTTAGAGGTGCTGAATGGCTTTCAGACATTCTAATGATGTCCAAATTGAAATCATTTTCCATTTTAGAATTAGCCCATAGATCTATAAAGTTGCATGGAAATGAGGCTTGTGTGCCGCTGCACACAAATTTAAGACAACTTTCTAGGCATGTCTGTATCTGAAAGGGTCCTGTAGTACATTTGGAATAATATGCATTTACCCCAAATGCTGCTTTCCATGAACATTTAAATAGCTCACAGGTGAAGTTAAAAACCACAGAGTCATTTCCCACCCTCATTCCCACCCCAGAATTAAATAAGCATAGTTGCCATTAGAAATGGCTCTTTTGGAAGCTTTAAAGTAGATACCTACTCAAACTGGGAGGGCTTCCAGATACCAAAGAAATAATGGTGTACTGCAGGAAACAATAGCAAAAGGCTTGACTATCTTTCAGGAGAGATAAAAGAGAAATGATAATGAACTCTAAACATGGGGCTTAAGGTTTTTTGTTTTTGTTTTTTCCCTAATAAGTGAGGTTTCAGTTATAGCCAGACTGATAGTGATCAAAAGTTATTTCCTGATTACCTTGGGGCAGATGTAAATACCCACTGGTAGCTTGGGATATGGTCTTAATAGACAAGGGTCATTATTAAAACTGAGCAAAGAAAAGACAATGCTTAAGCCAGTTTGGGGAGTGCTGGATAAGGGAAATGAACAGCCATTGTAGATGGCTTCTAGGGCTTGACAGGATATCTGGGCTTTTTACCCAGAAATACTACCTTTCTTAACAAGAATTGATCAAACAAAAATTTTTTAAAGCTACCTTTCCTTTCACAGATGCCGGTATGGATCATAACCTTGACAAGGCTCCACGGTAATAGTTCCATCAAGATTGGTATCTCTATCTAGACTCACATCCAAAATTGAGTAGGGGGGGGATTCTTGTCATTGCTGTTGAGTCCTCCAGTGTTGATATCACCACCAAAGTACTTACAGTTTCAGGTTACCTCATTCTCCCATTGCTTCTGGAGTGCCCTTCCTCCCCCTTCTCACCTGGGGACCTCCCTTCTGCCAGCTTGATCGCATCGCTTCTGTCTGAAGCCTCTTTCCAGCTGTTCGTTTTTTCCTTTGATGTTCCGGCACACTACCTGTCCTTCAGTGCAACATTCTGTTTCTACCTGTCTGCTCCTCCGAACTGCAAGTCATTAAGCATTCTGAGGGTCTATTTGGGTCTGTATTCCTGGAGTCTCTCACAGTGTCATCGCAGGAAAAGGAATCCAAGAACTGTTCTTATGAGAGAGTACTCAGAAGAATCTTAGGAAGATTCTTGCAAACTCAGGAGGTAAAGCCAGGTGCCAGGATCAGAAGTTAGCTCAGTGGCTTCCCAAATTTGCTGCACATTAACATGACCTAAGGAGCTCCTTCAACAATCCAGATGGCCAGGCTGCACCCCACTGCAAAAAAAATCAGAATGGCTGAGAGTGGGAGCCAGGCATTTGGTTGTTTAGAGCTCCTCAAGGTGATTCCCGTGTATAGCCAGCTTTGGCATTCGCTGGATAAGGTAATGTTTTGGAGAGAGGAAGTCAAATAAACTTGCTAGGACATCTTCAAAGTGAAGTTTTCAACCCAATCCTCAGGTCACTTGGAAAAGTCAAGGCTGTTCCAGGAGCCAGCACTTGCCCCCCAATTTAGGGAATGTATGTGCAGGCAAGCTACTTGTTTCAAACAAAAAAAGGTGGGCGCGAGCTGTTAGACCACTGATTGGGTGAAACAGTCATGGTGTTTGAGGAACCAGGATAAATTAGCATTTGGGCACTTGCCTGAGATTTACTGAGGTGCCAGAAATCCTGTGCAGGTATATGATTTATCATTATAGACATAAGTGACTAACCACAAAATTACACGTGGAAGTTAAACTCGAAAACCAGTCTATTATTTACTGGAGCCAGAACCATCCCAGTTTCCTCTAAGTCCTTTTCAACATAGATGAGCATGAATTTTTCTCCCTGAAAACTTCAACCTTGAGTGGGTTTCCCCTTGAACAGCTGAAAACTGTTCTGCTTGCTTCCAGACTAAGTCCTGCACTTAAGCAGAACCGAAGGATTCGCGTTGTCCCTGCCAAGGAGCTAGTGGCGGGGCGTCACAGCCCCTGCAGTACCCTCGGGAAGTTCAAGGGATTTTAATTCCAGCGAAGTCAAACAGCAATCGTTCCCAATCAACCTTCAGCCAAGACATATCAACCAAATCTTCTTAGTGATGTGAATGTTATTGCTCGTGTTTCCTGGTTTAATTGGAGGGAGGAACAGTTTGAGGTTACAATGGACCTGAATCTTTGTCCAGGTTGTTTCTGGGAGTATCAGCCAAAGGCAACATCTGATACTGTCCTGCCATTCCCACTGCCACAGGGCACTGGAGAGGGGCTGTCCATCAGGAAAGAAAACCAGGAACAACTGCATCACACCTGGACAATGACTAAATACCGCTATAACGCTTGAAATTTGTTGCAGCAGCAAAGGCAAAGTTTAATAGAAAAACTAAAGTGCATTCTATTTGGGACGAGGGAGAAGATGTGGAAGCAGACTGTGGTGATGGTTGCACAGGAGTGTGGATGTAATTAATGCCACTGAATTGTACACTTAACGACTGTCAAGATGGAATATTTGTGTTATATATCTTTTACTCCAACAAAATAAAAACAAAAAACTAAAGGAAAACATATATTCCTAAAATTGGCAGATATGTATTATCATCAAAGTATCATGCCAAGCAGAAAACCAATGAGCTACAACCTATCGAACAGACCTCCCCTTACCGCCAACCTTCCACTGCTTTGTCCTTACCCGCCAACAGCCACAGTCCAGTCTATGCTCGATAATTAATTCATATGATGAATACCTGACCCAAGGATAATTAACATGGATTGGTAATTAGAGACCAAGATCCCACCCGAAGTAGGTAATTTGATGGTCCTCTGATGCAAGAAAATGGTTCTCTTTTCAGATTTTATTCTATACGATGGCACGTTAGCAACAGCAGAGAAAGAAACATAGACAAAACCAAACAAGTAAGAGTACTGTAAGTCCAAAAACTCTTTTTGGATGTTTTCAAATGAATAAAAATGAACTATACTCATGAAATACTAGCTGCTCCCAATTAAAGAGCACTTAAGAGTGTTGAACACTTGCATGCACAGTCACACATGTATGGCAACAGTATAAATGCAGTCAATGTAATAATTTATAAATTGTCTCTGTATAAAGACTTTAGATTCTATTTTTTTTAAATAGAAGAATAGAACCTTTTGGTTATAAAGAGCCCAGAAGGCTTTCAAATTTAATTCTATCAGTCACTTTTTAGTGATACTAATTAGGATTAAAGTATTGACCTCTGCATGCAATAATACATAATATCATCTTTTTCTCTAAAATATTGTCCTATATTCTGTTTCCTATCATCTGTTCTGATTTTATATTAGGGATTTTTATATTAATGATGGGATTTTTAATGTATTAGAAATTCATATAAAACTTAGATCTTACTGCAGTTCATACCTACACATAGGTATTTTTCTGATGGATGCATGACTAGGGAAATATGAATACACAGTGAAGCCAAATTAAAATGACATGTTTATTATGTATAAAATCATAAATAAAATACTTAAAAATAGTTGCACAGTACAGCTATTGCGAGGGCACATCCAGTTACCTATTTTGTAGTTGCCTCTTGCTTAACTCGTGTGTTGATTGTGGAATTTAATTCATTAGATAACTAAATGGACTATAAATATACATGCAAATTTCCAGCTGATCCGAAGCAAAAAGTTGATAAATAATGCTACAGCATAACTTTAAACACAGAACTAGTGAGCCTGGAGGCTATTTTTTAATCATTTATTTTTATTTATTCTGTAAAGACTATTTTCATTTGTGTTTTTTATGCACGCACACACACACACACACACACACCCTTGGGAGACAAACAAACAACATACTTATGAAAAATTTTGATGGGGACCAGCTTGTAACTGTTTTGAGACTGCACTGCTTTAAAAATGGACAATACCCACTCTTCTGTTATTTCTACCACTGAAAAAAAACACCACATATTCAAATTATAGTTAATGAAGATTAAACTTATCTCTCCATGGAAGTGACAAGGCTCTCAAACATAACTTCTGAGTTCACTTTGCACAAAGGGGTTTTGTCACTAAGCATTTACAATACTGCAAGCAAATGAAAAGGCATCTTCGCGGCCGGCACATGCCACAGTTTAGGATATAAACCAAATCTTGGGACATTCTCAATAGATTTGGGAAATCCAACTGTTTGGCCAACATCCAAGTATGAATACATGTATATCTGATATACATAGATCGTAACATCATACATGTTCACAGATAACATTTGTTCACCATAGAAGAGGACACTATGTAATTTAACACAACTACCACACTTTTCATCAGAAATTGTTTAAAACCCAGAGATAGCGTAACTCCTACAAAAGAGGAAAAAGGACATAGCGGGAAGAATAGCGGAGAAAAGGTAAGGAACCGAGATTTGGGTCTCGCTTTTTCCTTTGCTAGCCCGCTGAGTGACCCTTCCTAAGTCAAGCAGAATCGGGTTCTGCATCTATAAAGTGATGGAAAAGAATCTGATCATCTTTTAGACCACATAAAAAATTCTCTGCCCTCAAATGTAACTAAAAAAAAAAAAAACAAACCAAGTTCACTTTAAAGAGAACATAAAGATATAAGGAAATTTATCACACCCTACATTAGATGTTTATCTCTATGTAAGAGACAGGTGTCAAACAAACAAATAAGAAAAAAAAACCCACTAAGGCAAAGAGAAACTTTAACTCACCAGATTCCATCTGTTACATTTGAATTCATGCATAATTGATTATCCATGACTGGTAAGTTCTTTTCTCACTAGCCGACCACAGTTTTCTAAACATTAGGTATTAAATCACTACTAAAGTAGACTACATTTTAGAAACAGCAAGGGCAGAATAAGAATATTTTAAATGAAAAATTACATGCCGGTTAATAATAATACAGCTGACCTATGTTTAAGGGAGAGAAATTTTAATCATGTGCATATTAAATATTAATAGCCTATTCTGTTATTGTTATAATAAGGTTAAGTAGGCTTCTCCATGCTTAAGGAAAGAGGGAGAAGTAGGAATGCATAATGGTGCAAAAAGATACTGAGACGGGAGACAGACAGAAGGAAAATGTGTCAACAATAAACAAGAGGAAATGAGAAAGAAGGAAAAGATGAAGGTGGAAACTAATCTCTATGTGTCATTATGACTGCCAGAGTACTGGCAAAGAAGCAGCATCCTTTTATTTCAATTTTAATCATTTCTGAATTTTAATACCCGGCTCCTTTTGTAATTCTCCTGGCATTCCCCATATGCCTCCATCCCAGCCAAAACACCAGCGTAAATTAAATGGCAGGCAACCACACCACTGATGTAGCCTCCCCAAAGAACCTACCAGGTGACCAAAAGCAAAAAAGTAAGGTATGTCTACCTCACTTCCCTGAGGACCTCTAGCCAATTAACTGGCTGAATGTTCTCTACTTTCTTTGATTTTGAAAAGAAGGACAGGAGTTAGGTAATCTACAGATAGAGAATCATTAAAAAAAATAAAGCAAGCCAGTAGTAATACAATAATCAGTGGCCATCAGGGCCTGGAAAAATGAGTTTGCTCTCACTGGCACTAAGGAGCATCACATGATTATTTAATTACAGCTCTAATTTTTGTCTCGTGGATGGCAACATATCAACAATTAATAGGGCAAATAGAGGAGACTGTTTTTAAAGAGACAGAATGTGCATGATAATGTAATAGGTCACACAGCAGTGCACCGCTTGAGGAATACTTCCTTTTGTGGAACTAAAGAGGACTGGCTTGCAAACAGCTCCATCCACGTTTCAAAAAGAAAATAAATTTAAAAAGCAGGAGTCTTTTTTTAGATAACTCTCAAAGAACTTTTCAGAACGTTTTAGAGGCGGCGAACGCAATCCTACTGCAACTCCAGCATGAATTCTAAGGAATGGAGTGAAATCTTTGTTAAAATAAGTACCCTAAATCTTAAAATATTTTTAAACAGTGTATATAGCTACAGTGAAAATTTTCTTTTCATGCAATAATTATGACAGATATTTACTCAATGGGATCCAGAAAAAAAAAAATCATTTTAGTAAAGAACAGGTACAGGTCAATCAGTCATGGGCCAGCAGTCTGTAGTATTTTTGGTTACACGGTATCACAAAGACCATTACATGGGTGACCTGCCTGCACCCAGGTCTGGGTTGACTTCAGTACAGTTCGTTACTACACCAAACACCAAAGGACCATGGACCTACACTGGGATTTGTCACCTAATCCTGAAGGTCAGATGATGAGGGTAAAATAGACCCTGCTGCTATTGTCAAACAATGACAGCACATAGTTAAAGAAGAAACACATTCAATTATCCAGGAAACTGGGACATGTGTAGATTAAGTGTTCAGATAACCCCAGCAAAAACAGAAAATTAGAGGAAAAAAGTCTCTTTTCCCATTAAGTCATTATTGGCCCAAGCCGAATTCACCATTTGATTATTAGTTTAGCAAATCTTTAATGAGCGCTCACTACACAACACAAAGGACGCTATGAAGTTTCTCCTGTTTTATAGAACACAGACATGTATCTTACACTGAATTTCTTTTTTGTGGTCTTTTAATGCCTTGTAGAAATAAGTAACAGCAGCACCTAAAAATTCATAAAGTGAGAATATTAGTGTACTTTGAAATGTTACATATTACAAGGTTACAAGGTCTGCATATCCAAATTAACCAGGGAATTCAAACAGTTAGCCAACTTGGTAGCATCGTCTAAGTAAAGCTAAGTCCAGCTTTAAATTCTAGTGCGGTCAACCTTTGTTGTGCTATGCCAGAAGCCAAAGGAAAACCCAGGGTTGACGTCTGGAACATGAATTAGGCTTAGACGTATCTCTGTGATCAATTGCTCCAATGTATCTTAAATATCAGGTTATAGAGAATCGTAAGCAAACATAACTTGGCTAAAGAAACAGTGACTAAAATCATTCTACAAAAAGAAGTATGAAGAGGTGCTAAATCAACTCCAGAAGCTTTTAATGGCTTTGGTTGGCCAAAGTCACCAGAGTACAAGAAAATGTAGGCGTCTCAAAATACAATGTGGGAAATATAAAACTGCAGAAGGACAACAAATTCTAATGCCACTGGCAAAAGTGACCAAGTCAGTAACAATTTCAAAGAAAGGAGGAAAGACAAAAAAAAAGAAGAAAAAAAAAGAAGAAAATTTTATATCCTGTGAAAAGTTTTAAAATTAAGTGCGGTAGAAAACAATTTGATGATTCTGGATGAAAAATCTGACTCCATACGTTCTAAAGGAATATTGTTAAAGGAGTCTAGCAAGCAGCAACTTGCATGCAAGAGTGTACATCATTCTTTTTTAACGTGACTGTTAATATACAGTTAACATGTCTCAGAAAAGGCTGTAATTAACTGTCTACTGCTCTAATAACACTAATAAGCATACAGTATTATTAACATACAATGACTCCATACAAAGTAAGACTGTCATTTTTTTTAACTTTTAAGGTAACGTTCTAAATTGTTTTTGAGTCCTCTTAAACCACGCCAAAGAGAGCCCACCTTTAAGATTTTTCTTAAATAACAGCTATTAAAACGTTGTTCTTTCCTTTCACAGTCTGGAGAAATCTGTCTAACATGAAGCAGGACATCCAGGCATCATCTCAGTTGGTGGAAAGACAGTGGGAAAACACCTGGTTTATTTTCTCAATTCTATATATTCTGCTAAAATTGAACACTGTAAGCGTTTTAATTTAGTTCTTCATTCACTGATAAAATGTGTTTATCAGTGAATGGGGCAAGGTTTGCTATTTCAAGAATCCCATAGCCCTGTTGTTAATCCCCAGTGATTTCCATCGTCTGGTTCACTGGAACAGGAAAACTCAATTGCATTCAACATCAAACAGCTAATTATGGATACGCTCTATTCAAGACTATCTCCATTTCAAAAGATATCTGCATATACTAGATTCTATTTTATTTACAATAATTATCACAATAAAATATTTATACCATAAAACCGCTTTTACCTTAAAGTCCTTATCGTTATAAACATTAAAAGGCCAAATTGTCATTTATATGCTCTTAACGGCATATCAGAAACCATTGAGTAAGACTAGAAAGGAACCTCCAGCAATCAACTCCACTGTATGCCTGGCTTCCTGGAAAATAGCATGTAAAGAATTCCCTCTCACACAGATTACTACCTTTTCTTTAAATATCTCAAGGAAAGAAGGTCTACTAATGTCTCCTGGGAGCCTCCTACCATACTTCACCACCCAAAGAAGAATGCCCATTGAAGAATTTTTGTTGGTGTCTGGTCCCAAATCATCTCTAGCTGAGAAAAAGCAACACCCCAACACAGAGATCTCCCCCGAACACTACCTGCCCCCGTCTCCCCCTGTGGCTGTAGCCTTGATTCTCCATATGGAACCGATAGGAACTTTTTTGGCACTTACCCTCCAAATATCAGAGGCTGCTCTCCAAATCTAGCCCTATGGGAGAGCTCGCAAAAAGTAGTCTTTGATGAGGTGACAATGACGAAGTTCTCTCTGGCACTGCTAGCAGGGCAGAAGCATCCCCAAATGAGGTGTTGCCAGTTGCCTGTGAAGCAGCTGGACCATGACTGCAGTTCTGAGGGTGCGTCACAAATCAGGTCATAGCTCTGGGTAGAGTCCACCCACTTCACCCAGCATAACGCCCTCCACTTCCTGCACACCTGGGGGGAGGAAGGGGTGCAGAGGAGGGGGGCCGATGCAGGTCCACAGACATTCTAGTAAAGGCACGGCCAGGTGCAGCCTGACATCTCCTTCTGTGAGTGTTTTCAGCTTCATTTGGGGAGCCTGCACCCCAAGGTCCTCAAAAATTTGTGCAACAATGAGCGGGCTCTAAAATGAGTGATGAGTGTAATAAAATATTGCACAGTTAAACATTTTATCCAGCAAGATCTTTCCTCCACTGGAAACTGAACCAACTCTTAATTTTTGATTACAAGATACTTCACTACCAAATGTCAAATAACTGGACTGAATAAATTTCAGCAGAATCTAGGGACATAAATGCTAGGGTACCAGTTAACTAATTTTCATCTCTCATAACTAAACTAGATCATCACATAAACTGAATTACATCCTTGAAAGTCCACTGAAAGAGGTGATTAGAATTTCTATTATGAACCTTCAGACAGCAACAACTGTGGCAGTGAGGCAGAGTAACTTAAAAGAATAAAAATAGGCCAATATGCTGGAGAAATGCTCTGCTACTAAATCTCACCCTGAATATATATACACACAATCTGTATCTATTTACTCTGAAATGAAATATCTGATCTTAAAAAAGACTTTAAAAAAATAAACAGCAAAAGGTACCGTTGGCGTAAGTTCAAAAGTACTAAATAATGTGTGTTAATGTGTTGATCACACTCTATGAAGACATCAAGTTTAAATAGACTTAACCATTGAGAATAGCACTTAGGAATGAGATATAAATTACCATAGTAGACACTTTTTCTTTGGTATAGTGAAGAAGAACCTTGTGTAACAGATTTGATTTATATGCTGTATTAAGACCACATTCTGCTCTGATGTCAATGGAATATATGATTAGAGATTGACAACCGTGTGTAGATGATGGTGTAAGAGCTACTTATAGAACATAAGTGAAAACAAGCATTTTCACAAGTTAATCATAAGTTTGGGAATTCAGCTTTCACAGTATATTGAGCAGTATTTCCAGGAGTCTTGAAAGAGAAGGGGCTTTTAACTTAAAAAGAAGACAACAAGTGCATTTAGTATCAGAACCAAGTTGAAATCTCTCTTAAATGTGGCAGATTAACAAGAAGACAAAGGGGGCAAGCCTATTTTCAGAGGAAAGCCAACGGTATCAGTCAATCAATCAGTGAGCCCCACTTTGTCCTCACGTTAGCAGATCTCCATTAACAACTGAACCATTTCATGTAAGACTTGGGAGGTACCACACTTGATCAAAGTTATTCTCTAAGTAATCAGATAGTTTAAGTAATCTCGTTGGAACTTTGCAGAAAGTTAGTTTCACAAACACACACTTCAATGTGTTTGGATGTGTTGGTCCTGAGGTTGCCCTAAGATGACTATTTTAAGTGGCATGCAGAGTCTTTTGGGGTTTTGATGTTACATTTGAGGTATGTAAAGCAAAAGTGCATAGCGTGCCTTTCAACCGGTTCCCACACGACAGAAATAAGAAGATATTACTCTGCTTTAAAGTTTTGCCACTGGTAAATGATTAAGAAAAACTCCTCTCGACCCCTACCCCCAACCAGGAAGAGCCTGAAGCCCTGGATTATAGTACAGGTAGATATTAAAATGGAGACAGAGCCGTTATTTAGTGGTGACAGGAATATAAATACGTGCGCTAACCTATAAACTGGTATTTACTTCAGGAAGGTAAGTAATATTTTTCCTCTGATTGCTGAGCTGTCAGTTTAATGCAGCGTAAATAAACAGTAGGTGCCTGCTAGCTCGAAGTAGGAAGTGTTCATTCCACACGAGGAACAGATTACTGAAGCCTGATGCTCATGATGCTGAAACATAACTTTCATTTTACCAGAAAATACACCCTACCGTGGATGATTTTTCGTGCCTGATCTATTAATTAACTTAACTCTGTTCTGTCAAAATGTAAACCAATTTGTTAAAATCACCCCAGAGTTCTGGAGTTTGAAAACCAAATCAATTTGAAAAGCAAGAGTAATGACCATTCTGTAATCTGATCACAAATGCTAAGAATGAATACTTAAAATAATAAGCATAAACTATACAAAGCTAAGACAAAGAACATATTTAAATATAGAACTTAATAATCTGAGATGCTCAATTTACTCAAAGATCTTACTCGTTTGCTAATTAAAAACAACTAGCACCTTTAATATTTCACAACCTTGTGCTACTTGGGTCTGTTCAATATGTATGCTTATTCTGCTCTCTGAAATATCTCAAAGTAACCACTCATAAAAATCAAATCACACTCCTTAATTCTAATAGACATATCACTGAGCTCTCCTGAGAGACGTGGCAAGTTTGAAGATCAAATGATGATACCCTTCCTAACAGCATTCATGTAAAATGTGGATTTCTTCCCATTTTCATTATACCACAAAGCTATGACAGTCTATGGCAACTAATTCTCTCCTTATACACAAGTGTTGAGTAAAATATTTCATGGCATTATTTAAAATGGGAACTCATCTAAAAAAGGACAGAAGGCAATTCGGGGAGGTTTCTATTTAAAATATGGACAAATTCTGATAACTAAACAGTGGATTGTAAAGGAAAAAGAGGGGCTAAAAAATAATGTTTTTGCCCTCAACTACAACATGTCTCGACATAGTCTGAAGACTGATTCAGTCGTATGCATTTATTTTACATACTTCATCAATCCCAAGTACTCATGTAAGAGTCACCCAAGACAACACGTTTTGGAAGAAATGATTTGTTTGTGTAAGGGGCACATCTACGTATGGCCCTCTTGGAAATTTACAGAGCAGAAAAAAAGCCACTAGAGTGCTTTATAGAGTCCCTGCTGTATATCCATGTTGTGTTTAGCTTAATAGTGTTTGTAACCAAAAGATTTTTATAATAATGAGGAACAGGTGCCTGTCACCTGACCTTTTAGGCCTAATTTACAATCCACAACCTGTCACATGAGAAAAATAATTGAAAGTCTCCTTCAGATACTTCAGTCTTTGCTAATTTAATGTAGTCTTTCTTAACCATCACTCAGCATACCATAGCTGATTCAATCACAGGTTCACATAGCTGGCAACGGACTGCTCTGCAAAAATAAACCAATACTCATTTTGTTGTTGTTCTTGTTTAAGATGCTGGGAGACAAAAGAACGACTTTTGTCGATTATCAACTGAAGAATATATTAATTTACTACCACAACTAAACAAAAGGCATTCCTTTTGAATACTTTTACATACAAAGAACTATTATTTATTACATATTTCAGCTTGTGGGAAAATGAGGAATGCATTGATTCTGGAAATAACTATTCAGACTTTTTTGGAAGTTCTTTAGGTCTTCTCTCTCTATCTTTCTTTTCCCCCTTCTCCCCCTTGATCCCCCCACCTCCTACCCCACACACATTTCAAGGCACTAGTGCTTTAGGAGGGAAATCCCTATCTGTTCTTTTTTCATCCATCATTTGTATTCATTCAGAAAGGAATACAAAATTGAGCAGTGATTTTTGTTTCTCTTGTATAATCTTGTTACATGTAGCCATACTTAAATTTAACAATGCTTTGTATTTTATAGCTACTGTTTACATATTATGCATTACATGCGACTGAACAACCCTACATTTAAAATATTGTTTCCATTAGAAAAAATATGAAGTAATAAGTGTCAAATGGAGATGAAGAATAAACATGCTTGGTATATTTATAAAATGCATAGTCACTTAAAACGTGCACAAATAGGATACATATAAATTGCAACTGTTACATTTTACATAGTGTACACATGGTCTAAAGTATATTTAATAATGTGCCTAGCCAAGTTAATTAAAGTATTTATGTCTGGTGACTGTGTTAAACACTTGGAGAGGTAGTGAAAGATGCAGCCAGTTACTTCTGCTAACTAAAGTTGAAATTATGCACTTATTATAACCTTTTCTAACAATGTGAGAAAAACAGAGTAAATATATTAAATTTGTTTCACAACAGATGCTTAGGTTGTTAATATTTAAGATGCCTATTCATGCTATTCCTGTCTGCACATTTGTCAAAAATGTAAGCTTGAATGCTAATGTTTGCCAGCAGACTGGAGCAGCCAGTATATGAATGTACTACTGTTCTACTAAAATAATATGCAATAGAAATAAAGGACTGCTGCTAAATCATAGCATTAGTCTCACACAGCAGATTAAAGGGTTTTAGAGCTAACACCTCAACCTTGGCTTTCTCCAGTCTTAAAGTACGGTTTTGGTTGTTGTTGTTGTTGTTGGCTTTTGCAGCTACGTTTTACTATAGAATCAATCTTACATTCCTGACGTCTCAGAAAAATCCACTTTAGATAGGGTGTAAATTTCAATAAAGTTTCAACGGCATGACTTACTCGTCGGTAGCACAGACACTGGAGATTTCAGGGACTGCTTGGGACAAAACCTGACACCTACCAGTCGCCTTTCACTAATTTCTTACACCTCCTCTGTCCTGTTAGAAAAGTCAGGTCCCCTGGCCTCCAAGGATGCAAGCAGGGAACCCCAGCCAGTCCGGGTAGAAAGGTTGTCTCTTGAGAATAGGACGTCTTTCTGCTTTCCCTGTCTCTTTTACAACCCATGTAGAGTCCAAGTCTTACAGTATTTGCCTGGAAATTTGTAATGCCGCGGAGAAAGTTCGCCGAGGAAGGGCGCAGAGGTCAAAGTTGCCAAGCAGGGCACTTTGAGAGGCGATCCTGTGGTTGACACTAGTAAGTGAAATTTGCAACGCCCCAGTGGAGGTCCGGGCCAAGACCTCCAGCAAGAGCCCTAAGCCCCTTTCCGTCTTCTGGGGTCATCCCAAGAGTCCTGCTCAGTGCATTTCCCCGGTATGCGCGTGTCACTCCCCGAACCTGACACCTGCCTGCTTTGTCCCTCTGATCTTGGTTGCCCAGACCCACGCTCCGCCGCCCCGCAGTGAAGCGCTCGGAAAAGGCCGCCACGCTCGGGTCGGGACCGACGGAGGGAGACAAGGTGCAGATCTCGAGGCCGCACCTGTGATGTCTCGGTTCTGCTAAGAGGGCAGCACCGCTTCCCGCCTCCAGCCCTCCTCCAAACCTACATTCACTCCAGGAGTCCCTTCAGCACCGACCTCACGACCGCCAGCGAGGGCTCGCAATGCGGAGAGTCGCGGCTTTCAAAATCCCGGCTCCAACTTCAGCGCCCCGGCGCTCGAGTGTTCCCGGGATGGAGAAGTTGCCACTAACTTCCTAGGCCCCTCTCCGCCGCCGCTCCCACCCGGTCGCGCGGGCGGGGGGCGGAGGAAGGAGGAGATGGACCAGGGAAGGATGCTGAGCTTACGTGCGATCCGGCGGGGAACGTTTCTACTCCCCCAGTCTACTCCGCCGGGCACCTTTATGCCAGCCCCGCTTCAGGGCGCACAGAGAGGTTTGCTTTCCCTTTTCCCGTTTGCTTCCTTCGGTCTTTGCGGCTCCCCTTTTCTCTTCCAAGAGGGGTCACACTGATGACCTGAAGGAGTTTGTTCAGCCAGGATTTGTTGGGCAGGTGTGTTAGTGTGCCCACACCCTGAGAGAGAATGAATGGCATCTCCAAGTCCCCCATCCCGGGTGCTCTCCCACGCTCTACCCGCCCACCCCTCCGGGGTCCGACTGCTCACGAGGGAAGGGGCTCCGGGGACCCCTGCCGCCGGAGGTCCACAAGAGGGGAGCCGCGCCGCCCCAGGAAGGGGCGCCGTGGGTGGGTGCTACGGAGAAGTTTGGATCGATTCCGAAAAAAGGGAGACAGACATGAAAGAGCAAGAATAGGGGGGGAAAAGAGAGGCAAAGGAGCAGAACTCACTCAGGCATGGGCGCTGGGGGCGGCGGTGGCTGTCGAGTGCGGGCCCGCGACCAGGAACAGCTCCCCGGGCGGGCGCGCCGGCGTCGGACTTCCGAGGCGGCGGCTTCTGCCTCTGGTGCCGCCGCCGCCGGAGCTGCGGCTGCCGCGGAAGTTAATTGCAACTTGACTTCAAGTTGTCTTCTTTCCCCATCCGAAGTGGGCGTTTAAAGGGGAGAGCGAGGCGAGGAGCGAGCTAGCGAGCGCGCGGGGCCGAGGGAAGGAAGGGGGGGGAGGGAGGGGATGTTAACGGGGGAGGAGGGGGAGGGGGCGGCGGCGGGGGCGGGAGGGGGAAGGGGCCGGCGGGAGCTGCTCTCCGCTCGGCGGTCGCCGCGCCCGCAGTCTGGAGGCGCACCGGAGCGGCCGGGGCGCCCCCCGCGGGAGCCCAGAGCCCCCCGGAGCGCGCATCCAGCCGCGGCTCCTTCGGCCCGGCACGCCGCGCCCGGGGGCTCCGCGGACCCCGCGTCGCCGCCGCTCCCGAGCTTGTGCGACGCGGGCTAGTCGGCGGGGCGGCGAGGGCCCGGCCCGCCTCCCCAGCGCCCGCCCCGGCTTCTCCCCCTGGCGGTGGAGCCTCAGCGGCCGCCGGCTACACTGAGCGCGCCGGAGCCCGAGCCGAGCCGAGCCCGAGCCGCCGCCGCCGCCGCCGCCACTGCCGCGCGCCGCTCCCGGGCTCCCTCCCAGCGCGCCGGCCGGGGTGTGGGGGGCGGCGGGCCGGAGGGACGAGGGCGGGCGAGAGGCGCGCGCTGGGATTGGCGCCGAAGACCGGACCCTCAGCCGCTAGGGGTAAGTGTGGGCGCCTGGGAGTGCGCTTAGGGGTGCGCGGCGCGGTTCTCGACGCCAGCCAACCCTGCCCCCTCACCTCTCCCGGGCCCCCACCACGCGCACCCCTCCTCTTGCCGCCTGCGGCTTCCTCTTGTTGTTCGTTGTTTGGCTGGGCTTTTTTTTGGGGGGGGGGGAGAAGCGGGTGATTGTAGTGTGTGTGCCAGCGGAGGAGGAAGTCAGGTGAGAGGCCCCGACGCACCCCCCCCTCCCACCCAGCCCGCATGGGGTGTATCGCTCCCCACTAGAGGCATGTGGGCCAATTTTTTTTTCTCTTATCAATGTTCGGCCGAGAAGATCTTTCCTAGGGGGCCTCCTTTTCTCACAGCCTGCTCTGTCCCTCTCCCTCCACCCTACCTTCGCCCCTTTCAGCACCCCATCCAAGAGCGATGCCCCCAACAGAGGAGCACGTGGCGGCGGGAGAAGGAGGGGGCTGTCTTGCAGACCCCCACGCTGCGCCCCTGCCTGTGTGTTTAATATGTATTCTCCCGTCGGCAGCTGCACTTCTTTGCAAGCCACTGAGAAGAGACCCCTAAATTGAGGTCCAGTTAATCCAAAAAGCTGGAAGCAAAAGGGGCAAGTGATGAGAATTTCATGACAGGGGGCTGGCGGACGAGAGGGCCAAGGGAAGCTTCCCAAAAGGTGAATGAAACTCCAAAAACCTCTGCAAGAGCAGAGTGACTAGGAGGTTTGGGACCCCAGGCTAAGGAGAAAGGAGAACTCCACCAACTTTGCCCCTCTCCTTCTGCCACCCTCCACCCCCACCCCCACCCCCACCCAGTTGCAAGGAAGCTAACAGGTCTTTTGTGTTGTACCCTCTTTGGGAAATTTGCATTGAGTATGACAACAGAAAATTACTACTGTTTACTCAAAGTTAAGGGGTTTGCAGAAAGGAAAAAACAGTCTACTTTTTTTTCTCCGTGTGTGTAGTTGTTAGGTTCAAACCTTGAACGGCAAAACGTCAGTTTGTAGCAATAAGGACTGTCGAGCCGCCTCAGTGTATTTTTAGAAGCTGCACTTTTCTGAGTTCCTTTCACACAAGGCTTGCTCTCTCATTAAGTCCCCATACATAATTGTATTTAGAGAGAAGGAGAGTATGGAAGCCGGAGGGAGATTGCTAAGATCTCCATCCCGCAAGCGCGGAGCACTGTTTGCAGTGAAGTTCCTGGAAAGTGACTGTGGGCTGAGAATTCAGTTTTTCCTAAAAGCTCTGTTAGGTCCTCTTCTGTCAGATGTCTATGAATAAAGCACGCTGGGAAAATCCTCCTATCCGTGCAGTCTTATTTTATCTTTTACACAGTGGTTGATTCTACTTTCAAGTTCTGGTAACAGCACATCAACTGTGCTGTATTTCCGTGTGGTTTTTTCTAAATAAAGGAGGGTAGTGCTTGTATTCACACTGCTTTCTGATATGCCAGTTTTTTTCCTATCAAGTGAGTATTGGATTCACTGGAATGTCCGTCTTTTTCAGTTGACTATCATTTTATGCAGAGACAACAATTCCAAAGACATTAGAATATTAAAAGTTTATGCATTCGTGTTATTTTGGAGAACTAGTCCCTCGTTTCTAAGACACAAGTGCCCACCTCAACTCCTAGTTCTGAAAAGCAAAGCAAAAAGGTACAAATGCCATGGGCAAAAAACAAAACACAAGTTTTCCTTCCTGGACCACTTTGCGTATCCATAGGACCCAAGAGGCACCGACTCCTCCTGCCTTAATTTACCAAAATGCTGAATTGCCTAACTAGTACCAGTATCTCCATCTGGTAATGACATCAGGTTTGGAATGGAAGAATTCTCAGTCTTTAATTACTGCTTATTAGCAATTTCTTATAGCAGGCAGCTGATTCTCCAATTCTGAAAGGCTGAAAGGCTGACATGAAGCTTGCAGAAATTGAAATACCAAAAAAAAAAAAAAAAAAAAAAAAAAGATTTTTTTTCTCTCTTACATACTCATTTATTCCGCAGGGTCATCAACTAAGTCCGCCGAATTTAAGGTGTGATATGCTCCCTTGCATTAAACCATGGGAACATTTTGCCCCAACCTTATGAATTTGCTTTTTTTCCCCTAAATAGTCTTGAACAGAGAGCTCACAGGCTCTATTATAAAACAGAATTATGTAATGATGGGTACAGTACATTAAGTAACATAACTTGATAAACTCTTTTGTAAACCTTGCCCCTGGCACATAGTAGGAATACATTAAATACTGAATTAAGATGTTAATGGTACTAGGGTAAGGCTTTTTTTTTTTTTTTTCCCAGAGGAGAAAGGTATTTTGCCTGAAAGTTATTAGGGTAATACATTTCTGCTCCTAGATTTTTTTTTTTTTTAACAAGTCCAAATCTAATTTAAATGGTTGAAAGACGACCAAATCGGAAACATATCAAATGGTTAATAATACTAGCTAGTGTCAAAAGCTGATTATTTTCCTAGGAGAATAGACAACAAATATTGCTTATCAAATAGTGTGAGACAGATACAAAGGAGGGATAAAACAGTATCGGCCTGCAAGGAATTCGGTGGCCAGATGACATCAAAATGTGAAAACACAACTCAGTGGATCAGCGAATGGATGGAATCAAAGGAATATTTGAGAGAATAGATTTTTTTTTTCTTTTTTAGACCAGAGAAAATAGACATCCTTCAGTTCCAAGTTGAAATGTATTCTTGAAGTTACTTTGCCCGCCAAACCTTCAGGGGCTATCAATGCAAACACCCTGAATAAAGGGGAATTCACCACTTACCTACCCAAAGGTGGGGATTTTACCTCCAGAGTAGTTACCACAGTGTATATTGTGTATATAAATGAGGAATATCCTAAGTAGTTCATTCCATCTTTGTACAATTTTTTACATTTTCTAAAAAATTGAACAAAATTGATGCACACTTTCTTAAAACTTTCAACCCTAAAACTCCTAAGTCCTATAGACCCTAAAACTTCCAGACGTTAGTCTAAGTTCCATTTGCAGCAAAACAGAGCAAATCTATTACATTAGGATAGGCTATCTTATGGCGGAATAACAAACAATTGCAATGTTTAGTGACCTACAATGGCAGAAGTTGTTTTCTTGGTCATGCTGAGTTCATTGTAAGTCAGCCCCTTCCACGTCTCCTCACTCAGGGTCCCAGGCTGACAGAAGAGTTGCCATCTTGAATGTTTCATGTTGCTATGGCAAAAATAAAGGTCATTTAAATGCTATGGCCGGAAGTGACACATGTCATTTGGGCTCACAACTGACTGGCAACAATAATTGGATGGCTCCATAGAATCACCACAATGAGGCCAGATAGTACAGCCTACCTTGTGCCCCAAAGTAGAGAGCTGTGGTGCACAGGTTTAAGGACTAACATACTCTTAAGGACCCTTGTGCACTGTTATCCTTTAGCTAAGTGATCCCACCCTGCTCCTTTGTGGCCCAGATGTTCCATTCTTCAGGGTAAATACTGCAGGAAAGGCCACCACGTTACAGGGAGACATGCTGTGACTTCTTTCACTGTCTTTTCTCTTTGAATACAAGACTCCAGTCCCACCCCTCTCCCACAGATTGCAATGCCCTATCAATTTTAAGTCCGTCTTTATATATTCCCTAATATTATATATATTTTATTTTTTCAAGACTTGTTTTCCGAGAAAGGGTACGATGAACAGAACTTTTGAGAAGTGTTATCTGGGGGAAAAAATGTTATCTGAAGATGTCATGATCATTATCAAATTTTGAAATTTGTCTTGAGTAGCTACTTCCCTTATTTTAACCATCAGAATGTTGCAACACAAATAAAACAGTCTTTTGGAAGTATTCATTCATTCACTTACTTATCCATCTTTTTATTGATTCGATTAATACTCATTTATTGATGCCAAACACTCTATTAAGGACCGGGTATGTGGAGATGATTGGGAGTTCTTCTTTTCAAGAAACACATTTTCCAATTGGGCACACAGAAGGAAAAGTCGTTGCAATGCTAGTAGAGGCACAAAGTATTATGGGAACACTTGCGAAGAAGCAAAGAACTCTCTGGCAAGATTAAGGAAAGTTCTATAGAGGAGTTGAACTAAGTCCTGAGGGTAAGTGAGCCTTCTCTAGTCGGGAAAGGAAGATAGAGGATATTTTAAGCAGAGAGAGCAATATGAGTGAAGGCACTGAGGATGACAAAGCTTGTTGTTTAGGAAACTACCCAGGAACTCAGTGTGGCTGGAACAGGAGGTCTTTGTGAAGGATGAAATCAAGCAACTACAAATTGTAAAGAATCTTGCAGACATGCTGTAGAATTTAGGCATTAGCCCGTCTATCAGGGATTGCAAACCCTTCTGTCTACTCTGGGCCGAGCATGGATACAAGTGAGCTAAGTAGACCAAGTTGAGACCGTAAGCAATGGTGGAGACTGGCAATCTGGAGAATATGGGACTGTCCAAATGGGATAGTCAGGGCCAACGATGCCCAATGTCAGATCTTCTAGTTGTTAAAGAGAAGCTGCTAATTTGGATTTATATGAAAAATTGAAATATTAAGTGTTGAGAACTTAACCACATTTTAAAGTACACATGTGGGGAGAAAACTACACGTGTACAGACCAAAATCAGCTTAAAGACCACCAGTCAGATGTCTCCTACCATATGAGATAGGGAGCCATTAAAGGTTGTAAGGATGGGAGTAACACCATTGGACCTCTTTAGAAAGTTTACTGTGGTGGCAAAGTGGACAGGAAAATTCTGGAGCCTGGTAGGCTGTAGTTGATATTCCATAATGTCATTTGAGGGGTGATGCAAAGCCTTTTATAACACTGCCCTTTTTTAGTACACAACTTCCCATGCATATAGGGGCAACTGATGAGTATTTGAAAAGGTGATGAATGGAAGAGAAAAACCTAAAGTTTTAGAAGGAGGGCACATTTTTAGAGGGTTCCTTATACCATATGCTACCTTTGTTAGACCGTTAGTTTGTCAAGAGCACAATGATCTTATATTGATCATATGTAATTTTTCTATATCTGTCTGTGGTAAACGTTATTGGTTTTTAAAAATGCATAAATCATTTAGAGTAGGACATAAAAATCAGCACAGCATCAGAATGTCTATTATCTAGGACTGATCTTACTGATCCTACCACCTTGTAAAGGAACTCCAGCTGAACACATGTCTGTTGTAGCAGGCCCTAAAAGTCTGTACTCCCAGGATCTGCAAAACTCCACTAGACCCATGTGTATAGCTTATGCAGGTTTTTGGTGATGGCCAAACTCTTTATTACTGCCCATCAGAGTATATTATAGTTCAATCCATCCCAGAGCCAGGTGCCTAAGACTGTCTTGATTATGTTTAATTTTTCAATTAAAAAAAAATTGAATCCACTAAACACTGTTCCCAGCTTCTTTCTTGCTTTGAAACCATACTTACCTGCCACCCTGCAGTCACCAATCCCCGCACTCTCTCATAAATTCCCATTAAGTGTTAGAAACACTAGGTACTCTTCCTAAGGTATGCTGACTGGTTGTAGGTTATGTGTGTTCCCATGGGTACATCCATATTCTGAAAGCCACTCAGTTCATTGGACAATCAAGTCTTTAAAGTCTTAGCAGTTTGGCTCTACAAATTGTCATTTTTAATTGAACTTTCTTGAGGTATGATTTATGGACAGTAAAATCTACCCATGTTATGTGTTCCATGAGTTTTGAATCCAAAGAAGCAACATGAGCAAATTATAATATTTTAAGTGAACTTCAGAGGAGAAATATACATACAGACTATATATAAATGGATATAGATAGATATAGAGAGATATATAGGTAGATGATGATAGATCAATAGGTGGCTAGATAGACAGGCAAAGTTAGCCTTACAATCCAAGCACCTGGATTGTAATCCTGGTTCAACTAGTTCCTGCTTGCATTTGCTTGGCCAAGTCTCTTAGCTTTCTGCCTCTATTTCCTCATCCATGTGATGGGGATTATAATTGTACTCCCCTCCTAGAGTTAGCAAATACCAGTGCATCAACACAGCTAGTAGTCAATAGAGACTAACCCTGTTTTCTTTTGTTAATGTTGTTATTGTCATTATTATTCTAATAGAGAGGAAATCCAGGGACTTAAACAAGAAAACGAATTGACTGGAATGTAAGTGGGGTAGAAAGAAGCAAGTACCTCCTGGGTGGCTTGCTGGTATGCTAAGGGGACTCAAAGCCAGAGAATAATTAATGGCCTCTATTTCTGGAATATTTTTTTACTGAAGGATTTTGGAAGAAATAATCTTTCTATTAAAACAGCTACACATACGGTGGAATGCTTTCTCTCTTCTTTAACTTTTGTGGAAATGTTTGCAAAGTACAGAACATATTCACTAGTAACATCTTTAAAAAAATTTTTTTTAATGTTTTATTTATTTTTGAGAGAGAGAGCAAGCAGGTGAGGGAGAGAGAGAGAGAGGGAGACACAGAAC
Source organism: Panthera pardus (assembly GCF_024362965.1). Taxonomy (NCBI): domain Eukaryota; kingdom Metazoa; phylum Chordata; class Mammalia; order Carnivora; family Felidae; genus Panthera; species Panthera pardus. Next base: position 134,426,964 of record NW_026526721.1, read on the forward strand.
TCAAAATGGGATCCAGGCTCCATGCTGTCAGCACAGAGCCTGATGGGGGGCTTGAACTTACAAACTGTGAGATCATGACCTGAGCCAAAGTCAGACACTTAACCAACCAACCGAGCCACCCAGGTGCCCCTCTAGTAACATTTATCTTGAATTGTTAAAGCACCTCCTGCTTTTATATGCTATGAATGCTGCCCAAATGTAGAATCTTTGCCATTAGTTAAATGTTTACATTTTAGATGAAAAATGTGTTGGAAAAAGTATTAGAGTATGACCATGGGGAAATCAAGTCACCAGGAAGAAAGGAGGAGAACTGGACTCTAGTTCTGATTCCATAACTCACCCACTAGTTTGTTGATGACAACAAACATCAGGGTGGGGATCTTTGTTCTTTTCACTCTTAATTCCCACATACCAGTTGATCTCAAACTTTAGCGTGTATAGGAATTAAATGCAATGGTTATTTAAATGCATATACCTTGGCTCCGTGCTCATTAATTCTGATTTGGTAGAAATAAGTGGGGATCCAGAAATCCAAGTATAAATGAAGGTTTTGTTTCACTTTTTATCTCCCCCCCCAACACCACACACACACACACACACACACACACACACACACACACACACACAAACTGGAAAATGCAGTGTAAAGAGTATTTTAGGCATAATTATATCAACCTGCTTAAATAATGTCACCAACTATCTCTTGTTTCTCCTTTCTTCTGTGTCAACTTCTGTTTTACCTTCATTCTTAATCTAGTTTTCCCTTTGCTATGATAAGCTAGTCCCTCCAAGCTTCCATTCTTCTGACATAGAAACTCCAACCAAAGAGCACTCCTCTTCCTCAGTTTCTAGCAAAAGAACTAGACCTGACTGTGACTGGATCAGCTTGTACCACGTACTCATAGCTGCATTTATCACCCTGGTCCGGGGCTGTGTTTCTTTAACTTGCCAGCTTTGGGTCAGATGCGCGCCTTGGATTTAGGAGTGCAGCCACCCTACCCAAACTGTGTCGCCTGGGAGTGGGGGAGGTACTGTTCTCCAAGATAAGTTAGGGGTAATTTTTCCAGAAATAGGGAAGGCTTATTGGCCAAATCTATAGATTTTCATCCACTACTGTACATTTTTTTAGAAGCACTCAGATGAGAATGAGCCAACTGCCGTGGCAAAAGTATAACTAGTGTGCCAAGTTATTGAAGCTTTCGGCCTCAAAGGTGACCCACCAGGGCCTGGGAAGGGCTTAGGATGCCCAGAGTTCCTGAGCCAGTTGCTTCATACATGTACCCCAGAGGCTTTGGCAAATATTAAACATTCTCTGTATGCACTGTGAAGATGATTTGTATACAGGTCATCTGTGACTTGCACATCGGGAATCAATGGATTTTAAGATTGTGTTTTGAGGTCATCTCAAACATGCAATAATATTATTTCTTTTGGATCTAAATGAGACAACTTGGAAGTTGGTTTATGCAATCAAAAGGACAGTAAACATTCCAGGTATAGTATACAGAAGGGGGACAAACAGACAGGACCAGCAGTTGAATCCTGCTTTGGCTTGGTTATCAGTTTTGTTTTATTTAGTATTCTTGGACATACATAGTTTGTTCCATCTAAGAGATACAGTCCTAGCCTAGATCTCAGCATGCTTGGCTCCTTATAATGTTTGGAACATAAGTGAATGTTATATGGACATTATATGTTATATGGACAATGGAAAAGGGTAAGCTGGCAACAGCGTGGAACAGAAAACTGACTTGACTATTAGTCATGAGATAAATTTTAGGTATATTAACCTGAAAGTTTATGGAAGAAGTGAATTCTGATGAATGAATTATTAACTCATTCTTCTGTTAAGTGTAGAAGTTACTATTATTTTCTTAACCTCATTAATAAGGTCAATAAAATAAAATAAGTTTTTTTTATTTAAAAAAATTTTTCTAACGTTTATTTATTTTTGAGACAGAGAGAGACAGAGCATGAACGGGGGAGGGTCAGAGACAGGGAGACACAGAATCCGAAACAGGCTCCAGGCTCCGAGCTGTCAGCACAGAGCCTGACACGGGGCTCGAACTCATGGACCGCGAGATCATGACCTGAGCCGAAGTCGGCTGCCCAACTGACTGAGCCACCCAGGCGCCCCAAAAAATAAAATAAGTTTGCATCAGCATTTTAGTATTGAGTCATTGGTTTCAGATGGCTTCAGATGGCCCCACTCCACCAACTTTAACCTCCACCAAAGCAACCCCACACACAAAATAAAGTATTTTCAACAAATGATGCTAGAATAACTAGATACCCATGCAGACAAAAGCAAACAAACAAAAACCAAAACAAACAAACAGAACACTTTGACTTCTGCCTCACACCATATACAAAAGTTCATTGACAGTGGATTATAGATCTAAATGTAGAAGTTAAAACCATAAAGCTTTTTGAGGAAAACATAACTTGGAGATGCAAAAAAATTTCTTAGATAAGCCATAAAAGCAGTAAACAATAAAAGAAAGACTAAGTTACATGTTAAAATTAAGAACTTCTCACCTGAAGGAAAGCAGGGGGATGAGTAAAGCCTAAAGATCCATGATTAAACAATCATTACCACCAGTGATATTTTCTCCCCTGTGCGTTAGTTCAAGTTGACCTGTAAGTGATGGAAACTGACTCTGTGAACTTGAGCAAAAAGGGAAAAGCCTACCGGGGCTTTTTGTGGAATCCGAAGTCAAGGGTACAGTGGGGTGTCAGGAATAGAGGTATTGAAGTGCTTCAGGGACCCCAGTCAGTCTTCTCTCTTGTCCATATTTCTTCTCTGTCTTTCTCGTGGCAACACAGCACCCTCCTTTCCTCAGTTCCATAGCAGATCATGGTTGCCAGTTGTTCCTGAGCTATAGGTGTTGCAGTCAAGCCACCCAGAAAAAGGCCCATCTTTCTGTCCCTCACAGTTCTTAGGGATGGGTCTGATTGGCTCACTTGGATCCAGTGACCACCCTTAGTCTAATAAACTGTGACCCAGAGGCAGGGTGATTGATATTTAAGAAGCATAGCAACTCCTTTTATCCATGGGAATATAGATGGAAAAGAAGAAGCATTCCAGTTGATAGTCTCTCTACGTTTCCTCTTTACTTGACAAAAGACAGAGTTGATGGAAGTGTGTACTTGGTTAGTTTTTAATGATCACTAGTTTTGGTGTATTGATACACTATCCCTTTGAGTATCTAATATCAGCATCTCTGCATCTCTGCCAGTTGACTGATATATATTAAGGACCATAAACAAAATTAGTTCATTTTTAAAATGGTCACATTTATTTGTAAATTATTAGCCCAGATCTATTCAAATGCAGACATGCTTTGTTCTAGTCTGGATATACAATCAAATTAATTTAAATAACTTTAATCAGCTTCAAAAACAGCAAATTCCAAGACAATTAGGTTAACTTTAAGAACTCATATTTATTGAGTTAACAGATGGTAAATTAAAAAACAATGAAGCTAATTTTTAAAATCATTCATTGAATTAAAAAAACAGACATTTAACAAAACTGTTTTTAAGCTGTTTTTTCATCCCAATATGCATATTTTAAGATTCCAATTTGGGGAACTTCTGGGAAGACACCAAATGAGTTGCAGTATGTGAACATTCTTCCAGTGAATTACTTTTTTAAAGGATTTAGAACCACCTGAAAAAGAATTTTATGAATCACCATTAAAGATACAAGAAATAAGCATATTCTAGAGATTGGAAGGAATGAAGAGTCTACTTCATCAATTCCAATTTACTCTCTAACATGCTGCTCCTATGGCCTTCTATGTTGCTGGCCCTGACACACTTTGAGAGTTTCCTGTGCTAACAGAGTGAAAGTTATTCCTAGCCAGAATTGCATTTCTGCATTTTAATGGTCAAGCAGAAGACTTCCCTTTGATGGCTTCTTGGGCCTTGTGTACCAATGACCTGAAATATATTGTAAATGCTAGAAGCTGACTCTGCAAGCTTACAAGGAAAGGGGACTTCTGTGGAAGCCCACTGACGACGTGGGATCTTCTCCCCTTGGGCTCCCACTTTGCTGGGTCTCCTTGCAGTTTTTGGAAATAGAGCAATGAACGCATCCCAACACATGAATTTTACCGGAAATTGGTCATTTCCATATGCAAGTTCAATCATTTCTCCCACTTCCTGTGGTTTTATAGATAGAATTGGAGATACCATCATGGCTACATTAAGATACGTCACTTGCGTTGTACTTGCTATGATTGGTTTTAACATGATGGCATATTGAAAACTATAGTTATATATGTAGAAATGCAATTACTACATAAAAACATTTGAAATAGATTTGTTTAATGGCTGCTTGATCAATTGGCGTTATAGTTTTTTCTTTACCTTGGAGAGTTGCAAACTATAATATAATTTATTTTAAGGTCCTAGTAACCCATTGTCTAAGATCTGGTTTTACTTTATGTTTTAAATCTTACGTTACTTGGTCAGTAATGTTGATAATCATATTTACTGGTTTTGGTAGACCAATTTATTAGTTACAATTTGAGTTTCAGACACTTAGAAACATAAAAACACATTTATTATTGAAGTTATGGTAGTAAAAATTATCTTATTGCATAAATATCTTCTTGCATTTGAAATTACTTAGCCCCATCCCCTTTTTGCCTCGAAATAATTGTTTTTCTAATAACCTTCTGATAATATGAGGCTTTTTAGGAATGTAATTATAACAATATAGTGGGATGGACTATATTGTTTTTAATTAAACAAGAACAGGTAAAAATAAGAATAAATTGTGACTAGATGAAAAATTCAGGAAGTGAAATTTCAATTTGCAGGAATAGAAATTAGGGATATAGAAGAAGAACTTCATAAGTGGTCTAAACATCCAAAGGAAATGAAAAAAAGTTAAAAGGGTAAGAGGAAATTGGATAGACACATCTTGGAGATTTAACTTAGAATGTAAGCTCCTTGAGAGCAATAAACATCTTATTATTGTAACACTACCCCTAACAGAGGGCTTAACACACAGTATATGCTATTAGTATTAGACAAACATTTCTTATATTTAAGAATAAAATAATGGGTGTTCCTCCGAAAACAGAGCATGTGGATCAGAAGTAAAAATCAAAGTTTGTAACTTTTTCTGTGTAAAAACTGCAGTAAGATTGTAAGACTTATTTTGAGCAAAACTAAGAAGTAGAGATAAATGCCTAGTCACAGGCTGGTAAATTTTTAAATTTCTAGAACGAACAAAAAAATTCCTGCAAGTGTCTAAGAAAACAGATACTCTTGTAGTCTGTCTTCATACTTCTTTTACAGAACTGGAGCTTTTTTAAGACCAAAGGTAAATTTTTACATACTTCTAAGTAAAACAAGTTTGACTCTTTAAGTTTTATGCCTACCCAATTATTGGCTCATACGTAAAAGCAACAGAAGAAAATTTTTAACTTGGGAAGGTCTTAGAAAGTATAACAACAAAGGGTACTTAACTGCAAAAGTTGCAGAGATATCATCCAGATCACTCAGTGGTCAGATATATAAGAAATCAAGAATGGGAAATTTCAGGAAAAAGTTTAGCCTTAACTAAGCATCGAAGGTCAAGACAAAGTAATAAATGAATAAAACATAGTGAAAATTGAAATGAATTAAGAATTGATGTTGATCACCGCATGGTTTTCTTTACTAAGGGAGCAATGTTTTCAATAAAATAATCCTAAAAGCTTTTTTTAATTTTTAAATGAAGAGCCTGTAACTAATAACCACCATGTGGAAAAAGAAGGTGGAGAAAACAAATGCATTAGCAGTTGCTGCTTTAGTTTTAAATCTTTAGATAAGAAGGCATTTAGGATAGTCATGAGCAATTCCAAATGGATACTAGTTGAGTGGGAAGAAAAATATCTATTTTATAAATAATTGTAGAAGATAAAAATAAACAAAACAGTCCAAAAGACAAAATGGAAAGGAAACAATAAGGAATGATTGAAAAGAAGAAAACATAGAATAAGTGCAGCCAAGCTCAAAAATTATGACAAGTATAAATGTCTTAAATTTCTCTATTCAAATGGGAAGATCTTCACATTAAATTAAAATGAAAGTCGTATGATTTGGTGGTGCTTAATAGAGTCATACTTAAAGATAAATGACATGGAAATACTTTTTAAAAGGGCAAAGATTTTGCAGCCTAACGTGCTCACATCTAAAGCAGATAAAGCAATAGCAGAATTACAAAAGAGACTATTTTATAATAATTATTAATATAACATTAGTAAAGGAATAATGACACTGAAAAATAATGCATTAAATAACTTAAAACATAAAGTAATTTAACGTGCTTTTTATTTAAAAAATTTTTTAATGTTTATTTATTTTTGAGAGAGAAAGGGAGAGAGAGGGACAGAGCACAAGCAGGGGAGGGGCAGAGAGAGAGGGAGACACAGAATCCTAAGCAGGCTCTAGGCTTTGAGCTGTCAGCACACAGCCCCAGTCGGGGCTCTAACCCAGGAACGGTGAGATCATGACCTGAGCTGAAGTCAGACGCTTAACCGACTGGGCCACTCAGGCACCCTTTAGCATGCTTTTTATGATGGAGCAAAACAGTGAAAATAACGTATATCCAAGCAGCAGTGCAAAAGTTTACAAAATTAGAAACTTAAACTAATGAAATATTTCACATCGGTAAATTAAATAAGAAGTAAATGATTATTATGATAGATTGCTTTTTAAACACAGTGTTGGACAAAATTTAACACTTGTTCCTGATAAAATGATAAAAAGAAAAAATAAACTGTGTTTTAACATGATAATAAATTTGTTTAACCAATAGTCAAAATTAATGTAAAAATACTAGAAATATACATCTTTAAAAACAGAGGTGGGTAGAAGTTGGTATAGTGGTTCTGCCATAATAATTGTTATTAAACATTATTTTAAAGCCCTTATCAATATAATAAAACATACTAAAGGAAAAAGTATGTTTGAAAACCCAAAGAAGTGAACAAAAATGTGTATAGACCTAATTAATTAGTGAAATCTTGGAAGACATATGACTCTTCACATAAACCAATAGTATTTCTAAATATTAGCAATCATTAGCTTAAACACAAACCTCTAAAAGATTTATTTTACAAGAACAACAAGATATGTAAAACTCTGAGTTTAAACAGAAATATGCTACCTACCTAGATAAAACTGTTTGAGAGCTATAAAAATATTAAGTTAATCAAAATATTGGTTTCTGATTTTGAAAAGGTAACATTTTTAAATTGTTAATTATTTCCAAAGTATAGATTTAATGGGGAATCTAATAATCATGTCTCTTTTGTTTTTCACATTTTGAGGTAATGGTGAGAGGAACTTGATTTTCACATAAATCTGGAAAAGAAAGTAGGCAAGAATAGTAGAAATCATTTCTGAGAAAGAAAAATAATGAGGGCAGACTAGTCTTATCAAATATTAAAATATATTATAAAGTTATAATAACTAAAATCATGTGATACTGGCACCAAAATAGATTAATTAGGAAAAATAAGTGGTTAACAATTATATAATAACAAAATATTTGATAATGTTAGAACACAAACCAATGGAAAGGGAAAATATTTTACAGTGTGTGGACTGATTAACTGTTTGAAAAAAAACAATTTATATACTCATGATACACAAAATAGCAACACTTAAACCATAGGAAATCTAAAGGGACTTGGTTTTAAAGATTTAGAATACTGTAACAAATTGCAAAGTGAAAAATAAAATAGATTTGATTTATATAAAGATAGCAACAAAACAAACAGTAGGCTAGGTACAATTATTTGAACATAACAAAAGGGTTAATTATCGTATTATTAACAGAAGCTCATACAAACTCCACAGCTAAAAACTAATACATGAGATAAAATAGAAGCCTATTTAGCCAATATATGAGATAAGACTAAAATCACATTTCACAAAAGATGAAATATAACACATTTGCAAACATAAAAACATTCAGCCTTACTAATAATCAATTGAATATATACTAAAACAAAAATAAGCTGTATTTAGGCTTAATCAATTATTTTAACTTTAATGTCAAGGATTTACATTCCCAGCTGATACAGATTATTTTCATTTAGATAAACTTACCCTCTGGAGAAAGTGGGAAACCTGGATAAAATCTAGCAAATATTTGTTTAAAAGCATCCTAGAGCTTTAAGGTGGAGAGGATTGGAGAAGCCAAAAACCCAGAGAGTAGGCAATCCAAGAGAGATCTCACTTACACAACTACCTGTTAGAAGGTAAAACACCACTTGACAAAGATATCACCCAGAGGCTCAAATTATCTGTACAATTTTTCATACACAATGTCTGGCAATAAAATTAACCAGTCATACCTGTAGACCAGATAACAGACTTTAAAATATCTGTAATTAATAAATTAACAAAATTAGATGAGCAGATAGGGAATTTCTGCATATTATTGGTAACTATATAAAAACCAAATGGAAATTCTGTAACTAAGAAGTAAACTGACAGAAATTAAAAACTCAATGGATGGGTTTAAGAACAGATTAGAAACAGCTGAAGAACAGATTGATGAACTGGAAGGCAAAGCAATAGAAAATTTAATGTTAGTACCCAGAGTTAGCAAGGTACAGTGGAAAATGGTTTCTTCTTACATAACTGGTGGCATGTAAATCTATGTAATCCTTTTTGGAAATGCTTTGGTGATGTAAATCAGATATTAGAACAAAAAAGAGGGGCACCTCGGTGGCTCAGTCTGGGGCTGAGACTTCAGCTCAGGTCATGAGCTCACAGTTCATGACTTTGAGCCCCACATTTGGCTCCCAGCCGTCAGTCTGTCAGCACAAAGCCCACTCTGGACTCACTGTCCCCCTCTTTCTGCCCCTCCCCCACTTGCGCTCTCCCAAAAATGAATAAATATTTTTTTTAAAATAAACAAAAAAATTTGTATGTTTTGACCCAGTAATTTTATGTCTAGGAATATCTATTATGGAAATAATTTTTTTTAATTTTTTAAATTTAGAAAAAATTGTTTTTACATTTATTTATTTTTGAGAGACAGAGAGAGAGAGAGAGAGAGAGAGAGAGAGAGAGAGAGGGAGCACAAGTGGGGGAGGGGCAGAGAGAGAAGGAGACACAGAATCCGAAGCAGGCTCCAGGCTCTGAGCTGTCAGCACAGAGCCTGATGCAGGGCTCAAACCCACAAACCACAAACGACTGAGCCACCCAGGTGCCCCTACAGAAATAATTTTTTTACTGTGAATTGTTTTATGTATAAAGATGTTCACTACAGAATTACTCATTATACTAACTACAGGGTGCAATGTTTTAAGTGCTTTACTTCAATTTATGCAGTTAATCCTCACAAAAAACCCAAGGAGGTAGAGGTTGTTACCACTAATATCCTCATTTTATAGATGAGAACAATAAAACCTTGAGAGGTCAAGTAGCTTGCTCGAGATTATGGAACTAGTGAGTAGAGAAACAATGTTTGAACCAGGCTGCCTGGCTCCACAGCTTGCACTTGAACCTGCCCTGGGCTTTTGGAAGCAACCTAGATAGCTAAGAACTGGAGACTTGCCAAATAAGTGATACCCCCCAGTCTATGTAATATTATGCGGGCATTAAAAATGAGCATCACCAACACTTTTAGCAACATGGGAAATAATTCTGATATAATATGAAGAGGGAAAAAAATCAAAATCCTAGAATTACACCAAATAAAAAATATATGTACAAATATGATGGGAAGCAAATATCCCCAAAGGCTAATAACAATTATGTGAGGTTAGTAGCACTAATTTTCCGTTTCTCTTCTTCCATTCTTCATTTTCTCAAAATTTTAATGATGAGTTTCATATATATATATATTATGCTTCATATAGAAAATACCATTACCTATATGTAAAAAGTAGTAGTTTATTGGGTAAGAACCTGGGTTCTGGAAGCAGACTGCCTATGTCACCACTTACTAGGTATGTGACCTTGGGCAGGTTGTTGAACTTTTGTTTCTTAGTTTCTAAGTTTATCCTATAAAATGAGGACAATTTTAGTATGTATCTGATAGGGTAATTGTAAGGATTAAATGTGCTTAAAATGTATTTAGAACAGTGTCTGAAACTGAAGTATGTAAGCATGATCTAGTGTTGTTATTCTGCAAACAGGCCTCATTGTTTTAGACCCTGAGTGACCAGACAAAATGACAATTCCCCCCTGCCAGTCCTTTGCTAGGCACATACATTAGCAACAAGTTTTGTTTCTAGATATAGATCTTTGTCCTTACTATGAATTCCCCAATGCAGAGATGTCTAGGAACCAAGAACCGTTGGCTAAGGAGACACTTCCGAACCCTTTCCAAGAAGCAGTGATAATCAAATGTCTGATGTGTTTTTTATTTTAGAGAAGTTCAGCCTCCTTGCCTGTGTCACATCTCTGAGACCTGTACAAGAGTGATTGAAGCTACCCCTTGAAGCCAATATTACATGAACGTCATCAGCAGTGAATTAGAGAAAATATTTATCTATTTCCCCAATTTTACCCTTCTCTGTTAAAATTTTTTTTTTCAACGTTTTTTATTTATTTTTGGGACAGAGAGAGACAGAGCATGAACGGGGGAGGGGCAGAGAGAGAGGGAGACACAGAATCGGAAACAGGCTCCAGGCTCCGAGCCATCAGCCCAGAGCCTGACGCGGGGCTCGAACTCACGGACCGCGAGATCGTGACCTGGCTGAAGTCGGACGCTTAACCGACTGCCAGGCGCCCCTACCCTTCTCTGAATGAATGACTTTCTACCGGCTCCGTGATCTGACAGTCCAAGTAACAACAGAAAGCTGTTTAAGAAATAGGACACTTGTTGTAACTTGATTTTTCTGAAATAAACACCCCAGGGGGACTGAAAATGTGCTTCAAAACTTTTTTCCACTTGGCAGATCCAAAAAGTTTGGAAAATTTTTATAGAATTTCCTCATTCCTTAAAACAGTTTCATTGAAATTGTAAAAGAAAAAAAAAAAAAAAGATCTGTTAGATGCCAGGATTTACTGTTAGCTGTCTTAATGGCTAATGAAATGATAAGACCTTGCAATAACCCCTGCCAATTAAAAATTAACAGGTGCTTGCCAGGTAGAATATTGCATTACCTGTAAGAGAAAAGGATGCAGATTGGTATTTCACACATTTGTGGGAATGATCACCTTTGATGTGTGTCTCTGGTTTTCAGGACATTGCACGTGTCTGCTCTTGTAAGACTTTGGCTGCAGAACCCAAGTGTGAACCCTGCTCGGTGAGTTAGCTGTTTCCTGAGTGTTGTCTGTCTCTTCCTTGCCTCTGTCAAGACCCTGTGATGTTCACTGTCAGTGTCCTTTGCTTAAACTTTCTAAAAATTCTCAGCTGTCTTTTATGGTAAATGTCTAACAAATTGCTCTAATCGAGTCTGAGTTTTACAGTGTTGCTAAAGAGCTTGCACACAAACCCCCACTTTGTTCCAGGGTTTACCCCAAACCTTTCCCACTCTCTTTCCTAATAGTCATCTTCTAACACAAGACTACTCGTTAAGACATTCACTGTCTAAATCACAGGTCAACATTTCACAGTTAGTGATGACTGGTCCCATGAAGGATGAGAAGAGCATGGTAATAGTGAAATTCCTTTCCCCTTTTACGAAAATAAATCACGAGATTCAACCAGCAAATGGTGAATCAATGGCAAGTCAATAATAAGGTGAGAGATTATGTTACTGAAAAATGACCTCAAGATTAATTTCTTATGTAGATAAATGCTGGACAATTTCTTATTGTCATAGTGTTATTGGAGGTTATTTCAAGTGTTCCTATTGCCACATGAGGTAACGGAATTGAGATGGGCCCCCTCTCTAACAGGCCATCTGTGTCTGAATCTGCAAAAATTTCTAAACAGTTCTGGTCTTCAGTATCTCCACTTGAAAATGGGAGTGATAGTATTAATCTGTTAGGTTATGAAGGCAAAATGTTATAACACGAAACACCTGACAACCAGCAATCACTTCACGAACACTAGTCCTCCCTACCACTGTTTATTTTGATAGAAAATGAATACATAACCCAGAACTCTGCTTTCATCTTCAAATATATTATTCTTCATTGATTTTTTTATGAATATAATCATTGATTCAGAAAATAAATGGAATTTTTATCCCTCCAACCTTCATTCTTTTATTCATTTCTCAGAGCTTTAATGAGCATCTACTATAAGCTAAGAAGTAAGTGCTGTGGGACACAAAAAGGAGAGTGAAGTACCCATTGTATTCTCATGGAGATTGGAGTCTAGAAAGAGGTTGTATGTATGTATGTATGTATGTATTAAATGCCATTAGAGAAACGAAGTATTAGCTTCGTTTATTAGAAGGAGAAAGTATTTTATCTAGGGTTTCAATTTCTTTTATCTAGGGTTTCAATTTCTTTATCTGTGAAATGTGTAAAATAATCTCTGCCCCGCTGGTCTTTTAGGGGTCTGGAGAAGATCAAAGGGGAGCCTGCATGTGAGATCTCTTTGGAAACCCTGAGGCACTCTGTGAATGAAAAGGGTAAATTTTTTCTCTCTTCCCTTGTACCATAAACACCATGAGAATGTTTGACAGGGCCTGTTATGTTGGTCTGTAAAAATTTTTGAAGTATATATATAAAAAAATCACACTGTAAACCTTAAATATTTACAATTTTTATTTGCCAATTAAACATCAGTAAAGAGGGCTAAGTTTTTTTTTTTAATTTTTTTAACATTTATTTATTTTTGAGACAGAGAGAGACAGATCGTGAACAGGGGAGGGTCAGAGAGAGAGGGAGACACAGAATCCGAAACAGGCTCCAGGCTCTGAGCTGTCAGCACAGAGCCCGACGCGGGGCTCGAACTCACGGACCGTGAGATCATGACCTGAGCTGAAGTCGGACGCTTAATCAACTGAGCCACCCAGGCGCCCCAAGAGGGCTAAGTTTTGATGAAACAATGAACCACTGATGGAATGAAAGAATCCGTGAATGTTATGCACTGAATGTCTGTGCCCCACCCCCCCAACCTCATATGTTGAAATCCCAACCCCCAATGTGATAGTGTGAGAGGTGGGGCCTTTGAGAGGTAATTAGGTTTATATGAGGTCATGAGGGTGGAGCTCGAGTTAGTGCCTTTACAAGAAGGGGAGATACCAGCATTTCCTCTCCACCACATGACGACACAGTGAGAAGGCAGCCATCTGCAAGCCAAGAAGAGGGCCCCCACCAAGAACTGAATATACTGGTGCCTTGATCTTGGACCTCCCAGCCTCCCGAGCTGTGAAAAAATAAACATCTGCTGTTTAAGCCGCCCACCCTGTGGTATTCTGTCATAGCAGCCTGAGCCGACTATGACAATAAGTGAGAAAATAAATGAGTAAGTCAATGAAGGAAACAAAACAAAGATGCAGAGTAGGAAAACCTACCAAATAAACGAGGAATAAAGGGTTGTCTTTGAAAATATGCAGTATAGCTGAGTGTTAGGAGTATGACCCATAGCTAGATGGAAGGATGGATGGACGCAGTGTTCTCAGAGTGTGGTCCGTGGACCAGCGGCATGAGTATCGTGTGGGAACTCATTAGAAATGCAAGTTCCTGGTCCACCAGCCAGTCCTGCTGAGTCTGAAAGTCAGAGGTAGGGCCAGCAGTCTGTGTTTTAGCAATCCCTGTAGATCATTCTGAGACAAAGTAAAGTTTTGAGAACCATTACTTTGTACTAACATGGGGACTTTGGAAATTATTCTGCTGTAATACATTCAGTGTTAATGAAGGTTTTTAGCTGTGGATGGATATAATCAGACCATTTCTAGGATGATGAGTCTTGGAGCTTCGCCTAAAAGAATTTATGGCTTCAATGTAAAAAGGACCATTGGAGATACTGGAAAACACATTGTATTTGCCAAGCCCCAGAGTGACAGATTTTGGTTTTTCCTACTTCCTGATAATATGCACATCATCAGCTAGGAGGCAGAGCAGTGCAGGCACCGCCCCCAGGCACTGAAGAAACCTGCTTGGTCTGCAGAGACCCAGCGGGATGAGAACGTTGAGCTGTCAAATATATCAAATACCAGTCCTCACTGATCTTGGAGAGCCCTCTTAGTCCTGACCAGCTGTGGGGAAACATCAAGTGGAACCTTCCAGACCAAGATAAATGGGCAACTCTTCCTAACACTGGCCTAGGTAGCTGCCCTGGCTGAAAATGCAGCTCCGTATTTAGGGCTGGTGGAGACAGGTCTGCCAAAGGGGAGGGCAGTATGGAGGAAAAACAGAAGAGCCTCAAGGGGAAACAGTTGCTTTAAGAAAGAGTCTAGGGGCGCCTGGGTGGCGCAGTTGGTTAAGCCTCCGACTTCAGCCAGGTCACGATCTCGCGGTCCGTGAGTTCGAGCCCCGCATCAGGCTCTGGGCTGATGGCTCGGAGCCTGGAGCCTGTTTCCGATTCTGTGTCTCCCTCTCTCTCTGCCCCTCCCCCGTTCATGCTCTGTCTCTCTCTGTCCCAAAAATAAATAAAAAACGTTGAAAAAAAAATTTTTTAAAAAAAAAGAAAGAGTCTAGAAGCCGAAGATACAAGCGTCGGGTGGGGAATCAGCGGGGAGAAGAAGGATGAGGGCTTCTCAGAGAAGGACTGCTCAGATGCCCAATCATCTGGGTTTGCCCAAGACACAGGGTGTTCAGGACAATCCCTGTCAAACCAGGGCAGCTGGTCACCCTACAACTGTGTTCCCTCACCTGTGTTGAAGACCATGTGACAGCAGAAAAGTCACCGCTCTAGACCTTGTTTCTCAAAATATTGTCCACAGACTGGCAGCATCAGTATCACCTGGGAGCTTGTTAGAAATGTACCTTCTCAGGCCCACACTAAGGCTGCAGGATCATACCTGCCGGAGAGGAAGAACCCCAGGTGATCTGCAGGCACATGAGTTGAGAAAGACTGCTTTAGAAGATCCTGTGAGCCCTGGGGAAGAAAAAGTAGCACTGGTAGGGAGCAGAGAGAATTTCTTGGCTGTGATCTGGCAAATGTCCAGGTCGGCCAGATTCTATACTGAAACTGTATCAACCGGACCCGGCAAGGAGCAGAAGCATTGAGAAGGTTACACAGTAAGGGGTGCCAGGAATTGAGAGCAGAGAGGTAAAAGGACAGATGACACAAACTAGCCAAGAGGGGCCTCCTGAGCTATTAATAGTAGTAGTTGTAGGAATGTAGGAAAGCCAGAAATCCAGCTATTATGTGGCGAGAGTAAAGCTGGAGAAATAATCTTCTGTACCTGTTACCGTGACCCTGTTTCGGTAAAAACAAAAACAAAAACAAAAAACAAAAACAAGCTGACGTGGGCTGGGAAATGTGAAATGCGGAGTCACAGCATTGTGGGTAGGCTTGCAGAGGAAGAAAAAAGGATCACCCACTAAAAGTCTCAGCATTAGCATCTTGGCCTTCACTCACTTGCATATTGCTCAGATATGCAAAGCAAGTTCAGTTTTCTCCCTTTTTCTCTACCTGGTCTGATCTTCATGGGCTCCAGCTCTGCATTCTAGCAGGAATAATTTGCACTTAATTAATAGTGTTTCATTTTCTTCCCGCTTGAACATAATTCTTTGACTTTAAACATTCTAACCAGGGGTTCTTAAACTCAAACACACTGCAGAATCACCTAGAGGGCATGTTAAAACACAGATTGCTGGGCCCACCCCCAGGGTTTCTGATTCAGTACATCTGGTAGAAACTTAGAATTTGCATTTCTAAGGAGTTCCCAGTCGATGCTGATATAACTGGTCCAAGGAACACGCTTTACAACCTCTGATTCAAAGTATTCGGCATTTTATTCCCTCCCAAAGGTGATGGTTGCAAAGGTCTTAGATTAAAATGCTTCTCAGATTGGTTGATCTTCTGTTCTTTCTTGGATCCAGAACCTGGTCTTCCTGTGTATGGCCGGTATGCAGTGGCACAGGCATGCTTGCATTGCTGGTTCAACACATCTGAAATGGTCTGTATCTTGTTCCACAAGACAAGTTCTTTGGTCACATGCTAGGATGTCCTGGCAAGGTCAGTTTGTGATACAAATCTCTAAAAAGCAGCTCTCACTTGTATTTATCTTGCTTCAGACCAGTAGTAGTTTGTGGACTGGCACTGGCCCATGGACCACGTTTTGAGTAATGCTGTTTAGATGACTCAGTCTTTCTCAGATTCTTTACCTCCTTCTTCCTCCTCTTTCCCAAGATAGCATTTGGGTATGCAAGGCGGGGGGGTGTCTTATTTTATCCTTGTGACAGCCTCGTATCATGCACCATCCTGTAGATGCTCAGTGATCCTCCCTATTGAGGGGCTGGATTCATTCTTTCCCTGGAATGGGGACCACCGAAATGCAAGTAGGTCCCATCTGATCTTTTGGAATGATGTGTGCCGGTCTTCACGACTGCTGCCATAGCCCTGAACACATCCCTTAGTACCCAAGGTCTATCTTCACGGCCTCTGTCCCTGCTCCGAGACCGCCACTAGTCTACCAGTCGTCTCCATGGGAAAGTAAGAAGCTCCAGACACTCCTGTTTCCCACATAAAGGCCATCAGGAGGCAGGAATGCCTTCCGAGTCCTGTGTATCCATCCATCTGCTGCCGCCTCTGTACCATTGCTTCTGAGCCCCTTGGGATTTGGTGTTGAGCCAAATAGCCAGAGCCCGCTAGAGGCAGTGTAGTGCTGGAAGGAGCTTGTAGCCCAGCCAGTTGTTAATTTTTCAGGAATTTGGCCTTCCAGCTGTCCAACGTGGCCATTATTAAAAGTTAAAGGATAACAACATACATTTAAACAAGTTATATTAAAAGCAAAGGTAGTCAATACACAAAATCATCACCTCCTATTTATTTTACTGCGCTGGACTGTTAATCTATGTTTAGCATACGTGTGTGATAGAAATACTGTATAATCGTGTACTGCCACACAGGTCTTCTAAGCCCTGTTCGGTGATACCGTGTTGAGAGCTTCCAATCAGCCAAGGTAGGAGTATTTACGCTGTAGAAATGAGCAAACATTATAAATCAGGGTTCCACTCTCTCTCATCTCCACCTCCCCAAGGCCAGTTGTTAAACATTTACCAACACACCATTGCTTAGAGCCTAAATCTGGGAGTGAGCCACTAATCCACTGGCCTCTAGTCACCCTTTACTTACATAGATGTTACAAAGCTGCTCTTCCCCTAAAGATTAGCTCCTGAAAGGTATCTGTGAAAGAGATATTGAATACTAGAACCTTGATATCATCTTATCTCCTTACCCTACTTTTATCTCTCTTTTCTCTCTACCATCTCTTGGGACCAGAAGAATTGATCTTCTGGTTTTTTATTTCCTCCACAGCTTATCCTCGTACATTAAGGGTGAACATTCATGGCCTAACTTTACTCTCTGGCATTCTTTCCCAAAACGTATAAATTTATTCTAATCATGAGAAAACATGAGACCAAATTGAGGGGCATTCTACAAAACTTCTTCCTAGTTCCCTTCAAAACTGTGAGATCGGGAAAGACAAGAAAAGACCAAGAAACAATCGTAGCTTGGAGAAGGAGACTTGTGTACTAGATTCAATGTGGTATCATAGATTGGCCCCTGGAAAAGAAAGAAAATTGGTAGAAAAACTGAGGAGATCCAAATAAGGTCTGAGTATTGTACCAACGTTGATTTCTTAATTTCAATCATTGTTGCATTGTTATGTAAAATGTTAACAACATATGAAGCTGGATGAAGGGTATATGAGAACTCTATATTATATGTGCAGCTCTTCTGTAAATATACAGTTATTTCTAAATAAAACTAATGATGGGAAAAATTCATGACCTAGGTAATTGATATCTTTTCTATCCTATGGAAAAAACCTACTATGTGCGTCCACCTGCTTTGTGATATGCAAAAGGCGGGGGGGGGGGGGGGGGGAATGGGGATGGTATAAAATCTTTTTCTAGATAAAGATAAAAAGCTTTACTTTCAAGTGTTTTTTCTTTTGCAGAATAAAAAAAAATTATTTTGGATGTTGTAAGCTGAGCATTAACTGTTTCTTTCCCTTTCTTTGTAATCTTGCTGTAATAAAAGTAAGTTTGTAAGCGGTATCTTCAGATGATGGAGAAGACATAGAAAGTAGATTAATATAAATTCAAAATATCACCTTTATTTTGTGTTGATCTGAAAATGGGCCACTGTTCACACAGCTACATTTCTTTCTAAGTGGAAGGAGAGCCAGGAAGAAAAATCCCTGAGCAGAGAAGAGGAAATGTGCTCTAAGGCAATGCTTCTCCAATTTTAATTTGCATTTGCTTCATCTGGGGACCTTGTTAAAATGCAGATTCCTTTTCAATAGGTTTGGGGTGGGGATCCCAAATTAGTCTGATTTTCCAGTAAGTTCCCAGATAATGCCAGCCTGCTGGCCTCTGAGTAGCAAGAGTCAAGGGTCCTTTCTGAGGAATTTCCTCTTCCTTGGCACAGGAGGCATAAGGCAAGTGCTTACCAGCCACAGGCTTAAAGACACATAAGAAATGCACAGTAAGACCAGAAATAAAGCAGCTAAAACAAGGAAGACGCACATTAATCAAAGTATGACATTATTGCACATACTGAGATGGGGTGAAAGAAGGACTATTCAGGAGGTCACTGGACATGTAAAGCTGTTCTTGAAGTTTAATTTGAAGCCCCAACTAAGAAGCATTGTATGTAGTCATTCCCTTTCACTACACAGGAAAAATGCAACATTTTCTATGAAAGAGGAACTACAGCTTTCAGAATTACTGAATTGTACAGTGCCAATGTACATGAATCTCTTCCCCTCTCCAACGTTTCCAATGATGATAGTTCCTGGAAAATAGTATATCGTTTTTTCAAGCATATGCTCAGTCTACAAAAAAAAAATTCTCCCGAAAGTTCTCTTCAAGCTAGGAAAACGGGTAATTGGCCTGTATCAACGGGACAACTCATGCCAGTCAAAACACCATTACAAGAGAATAAAGTGTGAGGCATGTGCATCGGCATGTTTTTACCCCCACCCCATGAGGAGCTTCCAACATGTGACATGCACTTTCACTGTCTTTTTCAGCATTTAAACTGAGATGTTTTTCTGGAAGCCTTGCTCAGTGGACCTATGGGCCCTCTGGTATTCTTAGACACGATTTATAAATGTTGTGATGAACTTGACCAAAGTAGATCTGGCTTTGCTAATCACTTATTAGTTCTTTGACCCACTATTTCTTTGTTTAAGAAGCAATGTTGCTTGTCTTCGGATACATATTATCCAATTTGCAGAAAATATAAATAATATTGCAAATAGCAAATGAGATCCAGCGTGCGGCTTCCTGCATCCCGGTGGGCACAGTCCTATTTAGTAATAGCTTTCCCTTTCACTGTTGCCACTGGCAGACAGACTGCTTATGCGATCTTTGGCTTCCCTAATGTCTCTTCAGGGATCAATAGAGTGTTTCTTTTTTCCTAGATGCCAACTTCATCTTCTTTATACTTTAAGAATACAGTATCAGTTTAAGAATACTTCAGGAATACAGTATTAGTCTAAAGACCGTTCAATTGAAAGCAACCTTGCAGAGATGTAGTCACCCATGATTGATGTTAGGCGAGTGAAAGAAAAATGTAGGTTTGTTTTACCCTCTGCCTTTCAGATCTTTGAAAGAGAAAGGGGACTGGTTTTTCAAAACTGCCATTGTTGGAAAGTAGCCATCGCCTACCTTGTGCTATCTGATCGTATCCGTAGATACAGGAACGTGTATGTAGCAGCCACTTCTCTCAATACTTTTGTTCATTTTTCTCTTGAAGTAAATATTAATAATTGGAAATTAGAGAATTGCTATTTTAATGTTTCAAGTGAAATAAATCTGATATGTGAATTACCAACAAAGACTTATGTCTCAAACAGGAAATAACAATTCATGAAACCAAATTTAAAGTTCAAGCAGAGCTTTCACGCTGATGGATTCGTATTTTCCTTTTTCTTGGCCCTGTGGGTCTGTTTTTAATTTTAATTTTTTTTATTTGTTACTTTTATCATTTTGAAACATATCCTTGTCTCAAACTCTTTGTGCAATGGTGAGCGTATAAATAAGTACAAATAAATAACTACTGACCACATTTCTACTGTGAAATTTTTTATTTTAAATGTGACAACTATCCCTCAATTATCTGTGCACGTTCAACTGTTGGCTGAGCCAGATTCTTGGGTATAAGAAAAATTGGTGAATCTGACATAAAAGTGCAAAATATCTTTCATGCAAATAATACTAATAATACCCAAGAAAGCAAGAAAGCTTACTTAAAAAAATAATTGTTCTTGACAGGAGATTTATAAATAGGAGCCTAATTAATAAATTTCACTATTGTTCTCCTTAGCTGCAGCCATGCCCCCTTGGACTTCTTTATTTCAGATGACCTTGTACTTTCTTTGCAACTCACACTAAATAATGTGTGTTGTTGTGCATTTTTTATATCAGAAAGCAAAATATTAAAAAATTAATCAATGTTGCAGAGAAAAGGGCACTCCCATAATAGAAAAAAGAAATACAGCCTTATTTCATCATCTTCTTAAAGACTCTCTAAAAGTGAGTGTAGTTCCTTTAAAAATATGACATGATATATTGTTTGAAAGTTGCTTTAACTATCCATCACTGATTTAGATGGTCATTTGACACAACTTTGGCCCATGGCCATGTAAAAAACAAAAACAAAAACCTTAAACTGTGTATAGTCATTCATACAGAGGCATTCACTTTTAGAAATTTCTGCTAACCAGGGCACCTGGGTGGCTCAGTCTCTGTTAAGCCTTTGACTCTGGATCTCAGGGTCGTCAGTTCAAGCCCCGTGTTGGGCTCCACACTGGGCATGAAGCCAACTTAAGAAGAAGAAGAAGAAGAAGAAGAAGAAGAAGAAGAAGAAGAAGAAGAAGAAGAAGAAATTTATGCTAAGGAAATATGGGTGTGTTCACAGGTATTATGAACACAATGTTCGCCATGGCATGGCATATATTGGGGGACAATTGGAAATGCTCTGGTGTCCAAACATAAAGACTAGTATAATAAATTATTATACAGCCAACCTATAAAATTCCGTTCATCATCACAAAGAAATAATGTAGCACATATTTAATGATGAGAGACACATGAAGTGTTAGGTGAGAAAAGTAAGTTAGAAAACAATTTGTATGAAATGATCATATACACACAACCTCCATACATATGTACATATGTGTGTTATACAGTAAAATGTTAACAGGTCAATTATATCTCAATAAAGCTGGGAAAAAAATGTTAACCATATCTTTCTGGGTGTTGGGATTATGGAAATTGTTCATGTGTGTTTATATTTTCTGTTTTTTTCAACATGTATGTATGGTTTTTAATAAGAAAAACAATGACATTTAACCTTTAAAAATAAGTGAATTCCATTAATACTCTCCTACTTGTCCTTTGAAAATCTGATAGCTTTATATGTTAATCGTTCTGTAACGGGTAGTTTATTTTAAAAATGGAAACACATCAGATAGTTGTTTTAAAACGAACCAAGAAAGGGTCATGTAAAATATTGTAGTGACTTACTTTATTAGTAGATAAATATCCTGATGAACTATTTCCTGGTGAGAAGTAGGAATTGCTCAGGCCCAGGTGACATTTTCCTGGAATATCATCGAAGCTGCAAGCGATTTGCATAGCTATTCTAACCTTGTATCTTAAGGAGTAGTTTTTAACGTTCCTGCATAGATAAGACAGCTCCTGGAATCTTCCCAGTGCCCAACTATTTCTTTGATGACTCAGTATAGTAGCTGATTCGTTGATATGCATGTTAAACTGACATATATTTATTAAATGTCTATTAAGTATTTAAATGTTCCTGACGACTGAGCATACCAGCCCTGACCTAAAGGAGCTTCAGCATTGTTGGGAAATAAATAATATGAAACAAATATAAACATTAAAAAAAAAAATAAAAACACTAAGTTAACTGAGGAGATAAGAACCAGAGTATTTATAAAAAGCAAATGATAAATATAGGAGGAAAGTTTGGGAAAAGGTTCCAGGAAAAGATGTGATTTGCCCTGACTTTGGAAAGATGAGTGGGATTTGGGCCTGAGGAAGGAAGGAAAAGACATTTTAGTTATAGAGATGAAGGTCCCAAGTCCACAGGGCTGAATTTGTTAGTTGTGGGATTGCTTACTGCAGTTTGGCCAGAGTTAGGGATTTGGTTACCACAGGGCAACAGAACAACAAGGATATCTGGCTGGGGGGAGGTGAGATGGCAGAGAACAGGTAGCATGCTATATGCAGGAGCCCAAAGTTAAAGCTGAGGGGTGTATTTTCTTGCTACTCGGACTCCATGCTCTGAGTTCCTCCCACTTCTCTGACTGTCCTTGGTGGGGTCCCAGCCCCCTCTCTACTCAACCTTTGAATCTTGGGCTTCTCCACGATCCTTCTGCTTCTTTTCTGACCCTGTGCTTTTCCTGGATGGGAGTAGAGCCTTTGAAACTATCCGCTCCTGTGGTTTAAAACATCTAGATAGGTCCTTGAGAAATGGTTGCTTCTTGGGGCAGGGATAATACAAGCTGAGCCTGGAGGGTCTTACAGTCCCAAAAAGTAAGGCGGGACTAGGGACGGAGGCAAGTCAAGAGGACACAGGAGGCAATCTGAAAGAGCTCTCAATGACCAAAGCTGAAACTGTTTCAGCCACAAAATAAAATATTGGTTATTGAAGTAGAATAAGATAAATACTCAGAAGTCCCTATGGGTGTGTGTGTATATATATATATATATATATATATATATATATATATATATATATGATAAATACTCAGAAGTCCCTATGGATATATATATATATATATATATATATATATATATAAGTTTATTTTATTTTGAGAGAGAAAGAGAGAGAGCATGCACGCAAGTGGGGTATGGGCAG
Source organism: Panthera pardus (assembly GCF_024362965.1). Classification (NCBI taxonomy): domain Eukaryota; kingdom Metazoa; phylum Chordata; class Mammalia; order Carnivora; family Felidae; genus Panthera; species Panthera pardus. Next base: position 134,449,897 of record NW_026526721.1, read on the forward strand.
AGAAAGAGAGGTTGAGAATCCCAGGCAGACTCTACATTGTCCATGCAGGCCTGATGCAGGGCTTGAACTCCTGAACCCAGGCGCCCCAGAAGTCCGTACCAATATAAATAAATTATTAAATAAATAATGGGGAAAGGACCATTCCTCCTTACAGAAGAATTCCAATTAATAAATGTAAAAGGAAAGAAAGAAACAGTAAGTCCTCATTAGAACGCTAGTAAACACTGCTGTAGGAAGGATCTACCTATGAATGCTAACATCAGTGGGCAAAAGTTCAAGGGGAAAATAGATATTTGCATAGCCTCAAAGTATTCTTTCCAAAATATTTATTATTCACAAAGGGAAAAAGAGTAAATTTACAGTCATTAAAAGCATAGGAGATACCACCTTAACCAAGTGATCAAGGTTAACAGTGCTGGTAAAAGAACACATACCCTGATTCTGATGTGCTGAAAAGGGCACCTCACCTTTGTGATATCATTCCCATGAATACATAACTTCAGTTTGATCACGAGCAACTGCAGGAAAACATGAGGGACATTTTACAAAATACCTGACCAGTACTCATTGAGAGTGTCAAGGTCACGGAAGACAGTGATAAACTGAGGAACTGTCGATTGGAGAAAACTAAGACACAAAAACTAAATACACTGTGAAACCCTGGAATGGGTTGGACGTTGGAACAGTAAGAGGACATTGGTGAGGCGCCTGGGCGGCTCAGTCGGTTGAGCATCCGACTTCAGCTCAGGTCACGATCTCGTGGTTTATGGGTTTGAGCCCCGCGTCAGGCTCTGTGCTGACAGCTCAGAGCCTGGAGCCTGCTTCGGATTCTGTGTCTCCCTCTCTCTGCCCCTCCCCCACTTGCACTCTGCCTCTGTTGAATGTTTTAATAGACCTTAAAAAAGATTTTTTTAGAAAGAGGACATTGGTAAAAAAAAAAAAAAAAAACAAGAACTGGTGAATTCTGAATAAAGTCTGTAATTTAGTTATGGTATTTGTGCCATAAGAAATGTTAATTTCTTACTTTTGATCATTGTACCATGGTTATATAAGATGCTAAATTTAGGGGTAGCGTTTTTGAAAGGTGTGTGGCAACTTTGTATTATCTTTGCAAGTCTTCTGTCAATATGATGTTAACATAATATAAATAAATAATATTTATTTCTAAATAAAAAGTTTAAAAACAAACAAAATATCCATATACAGAGAACTCCCAATCCTCTGTGTCTCTGGAGGGATCTTTCTTTTTTAGCATCTTTACACTTTTCCCATCCACCTTTAAAATCTTCATCCTCTTAGTCCTTATATGTTTTATTTCCTCCTCTTAGAAATAAAGACCACTGGGCCTTCACAAGAATTTGTCACATTGAAGTGTATTGTAAGGCTCTCTTTCTCCTCCAAGTACAGAAATGCTGGATAAAATATAATCATTTTTAATGAAATACATAGGTTGGGGTGCCTGGATGGCTCAGTTGGTTAAGCATCTGACTCTTGATTTTGGCTCAGGTCATGGTCTCACAGTTTGTGAGTTTGAGCCCTACATCAGGCTCTGTGTTATCAGCGCGGAGCCTGCTTGGGATTGTCTCCTTCCTCTCTCTCTGCCCTCCCCCGTCACGCATATGCTGTCTCTCTCAAAATAAATAAGTTAGCTTAAAAAAAAAATAAATGAAATACATAGTAAAATCAAATGGATAGAACAAAGCAGTCATCCATAGACATGAGACCCACGGACCTAAGGCAGGGGGCTGAAGTTGTAATGCCATTGCTGGGACAGGAAGTGAAGGGTCAGGCCTGTGTCAGCTAAGAAGCTAGAGGGACTGGAAAATATCAACCACTGGCCTGGAGAGGTGTCCAGGAAGTGTGCCTTATGCCAGGGACCATAAGTAAGAAAATCATCACTCATAAGATACCAAACCCAAGCCTATACTCTCTGTGCTTGTGGAATTCAAATTTATACTACCTATGTGGTACAGAAGCCAAGAGGTTAATGTAAAAACTGTTACAGAATGGGTAAAACCCCTATGGGCTTAGCAGGGGTAAAGCCACTTTATAGGGATGCTTTCATAATCCAGAGCGCAAGGGTCTCTCAGGTATTCAGATAAACTGAATATTAGTTTACTATCAAAATTATAAACTGCCTAGACAAACAAATAATCATGAGAAACAATAGAATTAGTGCCCTAAACCCTAGAGAAAATAAAACAATCTCTAGCATAAAGTAAGTATGTTTAATTCACTTAAAGAGAAAAAGAAGATATAATACTGTAACTAAAGAAGAAGTCAATATGAAACTAAAAAGAGAAGATTTTAAAAATGGACTTCTAGAAATAACACACTGATATTACACCTCAATGGAAGTATTACACAGTAGATTAGACACCATTGAGAACGAGAATTAGATACTAGAAAACAGATCTGAGGGAATTCAGAATAAAGATCAAAGAAGTACAGAGAAGAAAAATTTGGAAGAGAGTTTGAATTGTGAAGGCTGGAAGAAGAAGGTTCCATTTTTTTTTTCTAACAGCAGTTCTACAAGAACAGACTAGGGGGAAGAAACAATGCCTACATTTTATTTATTCAACTTTAAGGCCAAGTGTATATATCCAACAGATACTCAACAGTTGGTCGATAATAAGGACCTTCTGCTCTATTCAGTGTAGACCCATCACTCATTAACTAACGTATCGCACTCAACTCATCTCTCTTGGATTATGCTATTGCTGACTGGATAGAGCCTCTTTAACAAGTATCTCAGTGATTGTCTCTCTTTCTTAAACTTCTGTATCACTGGATCTGAACCAACCAGCTAAGTACTTAATTATGTTCTGCACTACTGGTTGAGAAGCGATGACAGCTAACCCCATCCTGCTCGTTGCCTGTTTTGGCGTGGTCTGCAAGCTAAGAGTGGTATTAATATTTCTACATGGTTGGAAAGAATCAAATGATGAATATTTCATGGCATGGAAACATTACATGAAATTTCAATGTGTCCAGTGAAGTTGTTTTGAAACACAATCATGCCCCTGCATTCATGTATTGTCTGTTGCTGCTTTCATGCTACCAGGGCAGAGCTGGGTAGTTTCAGCAAAGAATATATGGCCCACGGTGACTAAAATATTAACTTTCTGGCCTTTTAAAACAGATGAAGTTTGCCAATCTCTGTTCTCCACTCTTTGCTAATTCTGTCACACATACGAATCTTGCCTTTCAAATTTGCTTGAAAACTACTTGAAGTCAGGAACATTGTCATATGTTTCTTTTGTCTCCCCAACACCTGACTCCATCTAGGACAGTTATGGATTTTCTTTAGCAAATTTTGGCATGTCAAATACAAGATTTTAAGAAATGAACCTGACTTCATAATGCGGAATAGATTAGAAAAAAAAGGGAGAAATGATAATAGCTTATATGCAATAATTTAGGCTTAAAAGCAGTTGTTATCCTATTTTGGGGCTGTGATCTTACATGACCTGGTTGAGTGCACAGTTATGGGATAGGGCAGTAGAGGCAGCGATCTGGAATGAAATTCTGACAGTTAGGTGGCACGGGCCAGGAGGGAAAAGATGGGAGGAGTTTCGGTCTGGCAGACAGAACACGGTTTACAGAGGGTTTAGCCTCACACAACCCAGAAAGCATTAGGCAATACAGATCAGGGAGCACCAAAGAGTAAAGCCGGGGGTAGGGACAGAGCCACAAGGCACCTAGAGGCTTCTGGGGCAAGCAGGTAGGGCACAGTTACCAGGAAAGTTGGCCGGCTCGACTGCATTCTGCCTGCGATTAGGGAATAGAGACATTAGCCAAGCTGCAGCTCAAGGGAAGAGAGCAGAGAATCAACTGTGGTGCAAATCTGAATGAGTCTCATAGGTACAAGAGTCTCGAGAGCAAGCTTCTAGCTGAACTAGGGGTAGAGATACTTACATGCCAAGTCCTGGAGTATTAAGTTGGATCCTACCTAATGTCGGATTTGGTTCTGGAGACTAGGGTGGGGCATGCCACACAATAAATACCACGGCTCCCAATATATGGCGGCATCCACCTTCGTGCCTGAATTACCGCGCCATGAGCAATAATGAAAGTGCTGCAAATGTGGCAAACTATGCTAGGTAAGGCAGGGCCTCTGACACCCGGTACACCACCAATGGCAGTGGAAGGAAAGATTTGACTGTGACAGATATTGGAAACAAAAAATGGATCTGTCACATTCCTCCAAGAGATCAAGAAGAGATTCGATCACAACGACAATATATGACACGATGGAGGTCACGTGGCGCAGCAGACACCGTCGGCGCTCTGCCCACATCCCCTTGGCATTCACCTCTACGTGCAAAAGGCTTCGACTGTGAACACCTGCACCTCTCTGCAAGAAGCTTTGTTCTGGTGGTAAGCAAGCTCGGTCATGAGCACAGCTGTCAACGGCCCCAGAAACAGCCATTAACCAATGATGGCCCGTGAGATGGATACACTCCCCAGCTTCTTTGCCCCTCACATAGAATAACTCTGAAGCACGTTCGACATCTGTGTCCCATACAGTAGCCACTAGCTACTTGGGGCCATTGAGCATCCAGAAGGTGGCTAGTGTGACGGAGGAACTAAATTTTAAATTGTATTTAATTTTAATTAAGTTAAAATGATTCTCCTCACTTACTGGAACACTTTCAAGTATATTTGGAAAAGCGTGGCCATTTGAATGTATTTCTCCAGCTATAATTTTGCAAAATCTAACTGCACATCAAGATGAAAATTTAATGTCCAAGTCAAGTTGTCCTATAAGCATAAAATTGACTTCAAAGGCTTATTCAAAGAGTTTTAACATCTCATTAATAATTTTTACGTGTTGAAATATGGTATTTCATTGGATTTCAGCCATTGAATTTAACGGGTTAAAGAATTATTAAAATTAATTTCACTTGTGTCTTTTTACCTTTTTAAGGGCAGCTACTAGAATATTTAAAACTACTGTTTCCATTGGACAGTGCTGGTCTACACGTCCTCCCTGGGTTCCAGAGTGGGATCGAGCTCCTGTCGCTCACAGTGGTAACTGGCTTGATAACACACCCATTATTGGCTTCCTTTCCTGTCTCATTCTTCTGCTTCTCTACTAAGTATCCTAGGAATTCCCAGGGTGCTTAGAATCCTTGTCTCAGGGGCTGTCTCTTGAGAACCCAAACTAAAACAAATAACATTAAGACCAGCATTTAGAGATGAACTATTCTAACCTCTTAAATACACAGGTGGTTGTTGTTTTTTTAAAAATGAGGTTCAGAGAGGTTCAATGACTTAGCCAAGGACTCTCAACTATCTAGCTGCAATCTCAGAATTCTATTTCAGAGCTCGTGATTCCAAACCCCTTTATTTTCTCATCACGTTACATTGCCTTTTAAAGATTATTGGCAATTTTTGCAAAAGTGATTTCGAAAGAGAAATGGAGCATTTAGGACTCGTGCGATGGAATCACAGTAAGCGATTCATGTATGTTTTCTGCGTGTGCATTAAACCCGCTCAGGTGGTCTTCCCTTGCTCCTGTTGAGAAACTTGGAGAGGCTCCTTGACTCTTCTGCTCTTTCTCATACAACTGAAAGTCTTCTGGTTGCAATCTCATCTGAGAAGTTAGTGTATCCAGTCCTGATAGGAATCCAACTTGATTTAAAGTTAACTCTTTCTTCCGCTACTCCTCGTCCTCCAGCTTGCTCACTACTTTATCACCAGGGGCCGGAACAGAGAAGCAGCACCATGTTAAGATGCCGATGCCCTCTCTATGCCTGGCAGACATTTACAAGTGACACTTTCCCTCATAGACACTTTGGTCGGTTCTTTAGAGCTTCCTCTGCTTGTCCTCTCTGACTGAAACTCCCTTGATGTGGTAGTGTCTCCTTTGGCTGCCACCCTCACCCCCCGCCCCAACCCGGTGCTTAATTACCTCAACCGTCTGCTTCACACAGACTCTCTCTGTGGTCCTTGCGGGAAGAAGTTTTAATTACTGGAGCCTGACTCACCTACTCTGGGATTTGTGCACCTTGCACCTCTTGTCAGTGGGAAGCACAATCGCCTCCCAGACCAGCAATGCCCGTTCTGTTCCCACTGTGCTGCCCAAGCCCCTTTAGCTTCCCCAGACAGGAGTCAAGGAAGGTGCTCTGTGTCCTCCAACTGCAAGGAACACATGTCAAGCAGTAGTTTAGAAGGTCTCATTGCAGCCCCTCGGATTAGGTTTGGGAAAGGAGGTAGGAGTGGTTAACTCCCCACCTCTTGTGAGCTGGACCCAGGAGCAGTTCCCTTTCCAGTTATCCCCCTCACAGATTCTGCTTCCAGATCCCAAACCTGAACCTTTTATAACTTTGGCGTGGGTGAGGGGTTCCAGGAAATCTGCAAGTAGTTTTCAGCACCCCTGTTTTGTAAATTTCCATATGGTCTAGCACCTCTTTTGTCTGATGGCGTTACTCTAACGTGGTAACTCAACTGAAACTACCACCTTAATATTTTGATAGAGCTGATACATTACAAAACGTTGTCCTGGGAATAAGTGAAATCGACATGGCTACCGTGGACCTTTTATAACTGGAACATGGCAATGAAAGAAATAGGCCAGCGGGTAGGTAATTAGTAGATATGGCAAAAGGTTAGTTTTAGGGTTTGTGATGATTTTTAAAATAAGAGATAGAGGCCTTTCAGATTTGAAAAGATCCTGGGTGAAATTACAGACAAAAATAGTGTTTTACTGTGGTACCTTGTTGTTTTTTCTTTTTTGACTTCAACTGTATGCTTTTTAATGAAATAAATAAGTATTAGATGTCTTAAGAGCTGTGTGATCTCCTTTGATAACTGCTGAGACACCAGAGGTTTCAATTGTTGTTGATCCTCTTTGATCTCCCTCAACTACTCTTTTTTTCAGCATTGTAGCATTTTTACAATTTTCATAAGAGAACGAACAATAAAAGTTCACACTGTCACTATAATTAATTTGAAGAATATGGTTGTGTCTACACAACAAAATCACTTGCAACCATCATGTCCATCTTCTTTCCGTAGATTATTTTATTTGCATGCATACAGCACAACTATAGCAAGAACAAGCAAATATATATTCTTTTCTTCCCAAAAGACCCTTTCACAGTCTCAAAGGTTCGCACTGAAGCATTTCAAACGGCATTCCTGTTTGAAAACTTATACTGTCTTTTATAGGAATAACAGAATGTTTAGTAACCAAGCTCCAACCATACCAAACTCTGAATTTCTTGTTTGAAAATAGAAACACACAGTGCCCAAGTTGGCATCACTTAATGGGTCCTTTCCAGTGCTGTTCAGAAAACAAAACAGCTGGGCTTTGTTTAGATGGATAATTCATCAAGGATTTCCACTAATAATCGTGTCCAGTGAGTTCAGTGGGAGCATACTCAACTTTGATGCCGTATCAATATAGAATAAGCCATGACTGTTTTCTGCATTTTTTAGCTTTCAGTCAGTATCAGCCTTGTTTTAAAATGAACAAAGAAGAAAAGAAAGGGGAAAGATGTAATGTTAATAGGTTTCCTTTTGTGATCTCTCAGGGAGAGGTCTTTTTTAAATAAGGGGCTTGAACTTGACCTTCTTCGATGGCACAAAGGTCCAATGCACAATTTTTAAACTTATATTTAAATTTTAATAATTTTACATCGAAGGAGGTTGGAACCAGACTCTCAAACCTAATCCTTAATCTTTTAGTGTAACTGACTGGCAAAGAAGAAAAGCTTAGGGAAAAAGTCTGCAAAAAGTACATAAATATTGCCCTGATTTCTGTATCCCGCAGAATCAAACTGTATTCAGGTCAGTATTACAATGTGTTCAAGTTTGAAAATGCCATTTAATATAGAATTAGAGTGAAAAAATATTCTAATTTCATGATAAATCTAGTTGTTTTTTTTTTTTTTAATCATATTCCCAGTGTTGGAAAAATGGTACAAAAAGCGGCACTGTCATATGCTCTTGGTGAGATGGTAAATTTTAAAAATCTTTCTCGAAGGCAGTTTGGACATTTCTATTGAATGCCTCAGAATTCTGCATAAAACCTTTAAACAAGCATTTTTACTTTGGGGGATTCATGCTAAGAAAATAGTCATAGATGTTTGCAAAATTATAGCTACAAGATTTTTATGGAAGTGTTTTTGGTAGAAACAAGAACTGAATAAAACATAAATATTTAACAACGAGGTTTTATTTAGCCACTAAAATGATACTAGAGAAATATTTAATGCTATGGAAAAGGTAGAAAAGGCTGATTAAAAACAGTATGCGCAATGTGATTCCCTTCTGTTAAAGAAAAGATATTTGCATCAAAAAATATTGTATGAAAACAAATAGAAGTGTTAACAGCAGTATCTTTGTATGATGGAGTTATGCACACCATTTTTTTCCAACATGGAAATAGCTTTTTTAAAAAATATTTTTCAAAGTTAAAATGCATGCTAGGTGTAGCAAACTCAAACCATAGGAAAGTAAAATAAAAACAAAAAATTATAAGCCCTCCTCCCTATAATTGGATTTGGCAGAATGCGCGCGCACACACACACACACACACACACACACACACACACACTTCTATGTCTTGGTTTCCATATTCAATATTCAACATATTCAACAGTGCATCTTGGGGAGTTTTACAGTTTTGCATATTGACCTACTTCATTCTTTTAAATTGCTGCATAGTATTCCATAATAGAAATATGTAATAATCTTCCTTATCAATGACTCTCCACCAGGCCATTCTGTTCCAACAGCCAGATCTCTAGATTATTGGCATAAACTCTTCACTTCTCACCTTTTCCAGATTAAATAGTTATTATGTCATTGGACTCTCTTTTTTTGCCTCTATCTTCAAAACAACTCTCCATGGCTGATAGCCAAGCAGACAAACTGTGTTGAAGAAAACCCGTATGTGGAATTTAACAAAAAGAAAGAAAGAAAGAAAGAAAGAAAGAAAGAAAGAAAGAAAGAAAGAAAGAAAGAAAAAAAGAAGAGACAAGAAAAAAAAGAAAACAGACTCTTAAATACAGAGGTGGTTATCAGAGAAGGGGGAGGGGGAGGGTGAAATAGGTGAATGGAATTAAGAAGTGCACCCAGGGGGGGCGCCTAGGTGGCTCAGTTGGTTGAGCACCTGACTTTTGATTTTAGCTCTGATCATGATCCCAGGGTCCTGGGATCTGGCTCTGAGCTGAGCAGGAGCCTGCTTGGGATTCTCTCTCTTTCCCTCTGCCATTCTCCCCAACTAATGCACACACATGCACTCTCTTTCTCTAAAATAAATAAAAATTAAAAAAAAATTTTTTTAAAGGAGAACACTTACCATGATGAGCACTGAGCATTGTATAGAATTGTTGAATCATTATATTGTACACTTGAAACTAATATAACACTGTATGTTAATTATACTTCAGTAAAAATAAAATTAATTAAATAAATGTAAATGGAAAAAAAAAAAAGAAAGAAAACGTCGCCAAAGGCAGCAATAGACGCTCAACACTACCCAGCAATCCTAATTATTTCTCTGGTTAAATCGCCCTCCCACTGTCTGCCACAGTTATTTCCAACTGCCTCCATTCCGTTCGGATGGCAGGCTCCCCTAGTCTTCTCCAGCTTTCCTCTCAGAGGTGGGTGGTGCTTCTTAACATAGAGAAAATTGAAGTGTCAACCTTCCTATACCAATTTACAAACCTTCTCAAATGCCTGTCTTTCCTCCCCATCCTCTTTCTAGCCACACTGGTGGAAGTTTATTTGCTTTCTTGATTTCGTTGAGGAAATTGTAGAAGTAAGATTGATTCAATGGTTGTCCAGTATATACATAGGTTTCTTAGTCTTGATATCACGGCCATTTTACTTGATTTGTGGAGTGAATTGGTGCACGTTCTTTTGTTTGTGTTAACTTTCTCTAATTGCTAAAAGGACTTAAATAAGAGAAATGCTCTGTTCCTCGAGGGTTTGATGGTATTTTGGCACAGGTCTTTCACAGTGGTAAGGGTGATGGTGTGTGTGTGTGTGTGTGTGTGTGTGTGTGTGTAACTCTGACAAGCCCTCAGTTTTGCCTCCAACTATTGCTCTCTCCCAGTTCTTTTGCCCACCTCCTGAGCTGGTGTTGCTGATTTTTATCTTCTCAGAAAACATCTTCTTGACCTAGATCAGAGATTCTTTACTTTCAAAAAATTGGGGGGTGCCTAGGTGGCTCAGTGGGTTGAGTGTCCGAGTTGAGCTCAGGTCATGACCTCCCGGGTTGGGTTGGTGGGTTTGCGGCCCCCCCCACTGCCCCTTCCCCACTGGCACTCTCTCATTCTCAAAAATAAACATAAAAAAAATTAAAAAATTAAAAAAAATTGTAATGCCATGGACCCCTTTGGCAGTTGATGAAGTCTGTGGACCACTTTTTAGAATCACTTTCTACAATGTCCTCCCTAGAATGTGACTCTTATTGTGACTGGAGCAACGTGATTTTCTGTGCCTTCCTACAAATAATGTGTGTGTGTGTAGATTGTGGGTGGTTTTTCCCCCCCAGTTATGTTCTCACAATGTTTTTCTCGATATGCTCAGTATTTTCGTCGAACGCAAATGCACAAAACCTGCTCGTGTAATATACTACGTGTGCTTGCCTTTACCTCCTAACTCAGTGTACAAAATGGGAATCGAAGAGGAAACCAAGTCAAGAAAAGAACCTCTGCTGCTCAGAACTTGCAGCACTCATGGCCCGTATCACTGCACCATCTGTGAATGCTAATAAGTTACTTGAAATAATATTTCAAACAGTTATCTCAATCATGTGATTTGTTTGAACTTGCCTGGCTTATACTTGTAGTTCGCTCAGTTATCTGTAGTTACGGAACACCATACTGCCTTAGGGAGAGTTAAACATTCTCATCCCAACTGTCCAGTTTTACAAAACTTTAGCAAGTAAGGGGAAAAGCTCATCTCTTTCACTCGGAGGCAAATCGGACCAACAGAGAGTAAAATGGATGGCAGAGGCACCAATGGTGGCAGAGAATGTGGATAACCGGGCACGTTTATCTGAGGGGGCGATCAGCTCCTGTGCCGGAACATCCGTAGAGGGGAACTTGGGAGAGTATGTACCATCTACAGGCTGATCTAATGACTATGATAAATGATATTTTCACATACCTATACCAACTGAAAAATGAGATACACATTTCTGTGATTGATACTGATGAAAGTTCACAGTGTTGGTAATTCTACTACGTTTCTTGCTTAGATTTATAATTGACGCTTATGCTAAATTTCAGTTAGGGGTTAGTGGGAATAAATACATAATTTATTTGGGCCATCCAAGATTATAGACTCACTGGAATTTAGACTCTAGAGTTCTGGAATCTTAATTTATGAAACTATTGGTAAAGTATTGGTAAAACTATTGTTGTTATTTTATTTAGGAATTTAGGAATTTCTAGGACATAAGAATTCCAGAATTTTCATAAATGTCTTAGACACTTAATAATGATCATTTAAATCAAGAGTTTAACTGCTCTCTTTTTGGCTACTTTTGTCTTTATTGTATGCTTTTCCCTTGATAATATCTATCTATCTATCTATCTATCCATCTATCATCTATTGCTTTATTTAAGTACTGCCTCAAGTACTCCATGTAGAAAAATTTGTGGATTATGAGCTGCCTGAGTCTTGCTATGTATGCCCACAAATGATTTTCTTTCACTTGATTGATAATTTTGCTGTATGTAGAATTTTAGCTTCAAAATAATTTAATCTCAGAATCCAGGAGGAAAATTTTTCATGGTCTTCTAGCATCCAGACATGTCAATGATACGTCTGCATTCTCATTCTCATTTTATCTCCATTCCTTTGAAGCTGAAGGAAACTAGCTTCGTATTTCTGTGATTTTAGTTTTTATGATATTTCTCTTTATCTTTGAAGGTGAATTTTTACTCCATTGAGAACCTGGCAACTTGGCAATTGACAGCTTAAAAATTTTTTTTTAATGTTTGTTTATTATTTTTGAGAGAATGAGAGACAGAGCATGAGTGGGGGAGGGTTAGAGAGAGAGGGAGACACAGAATCGGAAGCGGGCTCCAGGCTCCGAGCTGACAGCACGGAGCCCAACGTGGGGCTCGAACTCACGAACCGTGAGATCACGACCTGAACCTAAGTCAGACGCTTCACCGACTAAGTCATCCAGGCGCCGCTTGATAGCTTTTTTAAATGAAAGATTTCCATTTTTTTTTCCCCCAGCTCAGGGGAATTCTTCTATTAATTTTAGGTTATTCCAACATTGCATCTTCCTCATTCCTTACTGGAATTCCTGTTAAATAGAAATTGAAACTTCTGAATTTATTCGTTATTTTTCCTAATGACTTCCTCATACTTTCTGCATCTTTATCCTTTCAACGTGTTATGAGAGAAGTGCTTTGTTTGATCTTCCAGGTCACTAATTTGCTCACCGGTTGTGTCCATGCTGAATAACTGGAAACCATGAAACCTAAAAAATTGGAAATTATGAAAATTTATAAGAGCTTTCTTTTTTAACATTGGGCCACAGATTCACCAGCCCTATTGGATTTTATATGCCAACGTTTATATCTTCCTCAAATTCCTGACTGAGCTCATTTACTGTTTGCATTCTTCCTGTGCTTCCAGCACTGCCATGGATGTATTTTACTTTTATTTTATTTTTTCCTCTGTGATTTGGAATGGGAAGGAAGCTAAGTTTTCATCAACCATCTTAAATCTGGAATCTGTTTATTGGTTCTAGTACGTCTCAAGTTTCACGTTAGTCACTGGGTGGGTTAAACAGACACGTAGAGATCCCAATCAGGCAGAACATCATGAACATCTCAAACAGCAAGGAAGTTCCTCTGAAGCACACAGGAAAAGGTAGGAGACAGTGGACAGAGTAGTCTGAACAACAAGTTGTGGCCACATTGTTAAGGCGCTTTTCTGTATGCATTCGGAAGGAGTCTGGATTTTGTTTTATAGGCACTAAGGAGCTAACAAGGGATTAAAAGATTTCAGGAAGAGGGGCGCCTGGGTGGCTCAGCTGGTTAAGCATCCGACTTCGGTTCAGGTCATGATCTTGCAGTCTGTGAGTTCGATCCCCACGTTGGGCTCCGTGCTGACAGCTCGGAGCCTGAAGCCTGCTTTGGATTCTGTGTCTCCCTCTCTCTCTGCCCCTCCCCAGCTTGCTCTCTGTCTCTCTCTCTCTCTCAAAAAGTAAATAAAAAATAATGAAAAAAAATTATAAAAAGTTTTCAGGAAGATAATTTTGTCTATCCTGTGGAGGATGGAGAGGAAAGAGGCAGGACTGAAAGGGAAAGCCATGTAGGAGGCAATTGCTATAGTCCAGAAGGATCATTATCACCTGACCTAATACGTTCCATGCACTTTTATTAAAAAATGGCATGAAATCTTACGTAGAGAGCTACAGGAATTAACCAACAACCACAAGGGTTACTTCTTTGTATTTTATTTTTTGTTGCTTTTTTCTTATCTGCATTGTAGTCAAAAAGAGAACTGTCAGTATATTTCTATAACTTTACTGTTACATGTCATATGGATTCAGATCACATATTTCATGCATAATGGATACATCATGGGGCTGCTAGAAGCTGAAGCTGTATTAGGAGTGTGTGGATAATTTGAATATTGGTGGCAGGGAATCACGATCAATTCCACATTGTGAACCCAGGTAGCTAGATGTGCTATCGAGAGGGTGAGACAATTCATCCCTAAACTCCAAGGCAGAGTCCCAAATATGTGACGGGTAGTTAAAAGAGGACAATGTTCCCTGAAGAGCAAGGGCATTTCTAGTTCCAGCATAACCCCATTACTGTAGTATTAGAATTTACAAACAGGGTCACGCTTCTCTGACTAGAAAGGTAGACACTGGGAAAATTTAATGAAAGTGTAGTAATAAAAGTGATGAAAGTATTTGCTCCACTTGTAGTCCTGCATCTGACAAAGCACTGAGGTCATCCTGGCAAGACCGATGTGGAGCAGGTGCTGAAATTTAAATGGATGAGAAAAGTGGTCTAGATGCAGATCAGTAATGGAGGTGGATGAAGTCATCAAAGAAATGGGTGTATAACAATGTATTACGAAAATGCCTTTCAATTGTCTCTTTCAAATGTTCCTAATGTCAAATGTAAGGCAGAGTTTTCAGAACCAAAATCTTGGCTGTAAAGTGAATCCAGGTTTGTTTTTCTTTGTTTCAGGCTGATGTCTTTCGTTAAAACAATTCTTATAAAAGTGAGTTTCCCCACGTGCATATCGCAGTCTGTAAACTGTCAAACAAAAGTGTTTCTACAGCGTAATGTACCGAAGTAGGCATATCACTATTAACAAAAATATATTTGAAAACAACATTCTAAATATTGTAGTACAATTTAAAAATTGCTTGAAATTTGCACCATGAATTGATACCAAATAATGCTGACACTCAACTTGATCTATTGGTAAAATGAGTTTTACTAAAATATGTTTTTGACTTCTTCAGATAGTACGTATACAAATTCACCGTAAGTCACTGAGTGTGAATTGTGTGCCCACCTTGTACCAGCTACCACGCAGCAAATCAGATAAAATACCCCTCTCTCGAGGAGTTTAGCTTCATTCTCAGGTAGGGAGACAAATGATAAGCAATAAGCATTGTAGATAAGTTAAATAGGAAGAAGTGTTATGAAAAAGGTAAAAAACAAACAAACAAAAGAAAACAAAAACCAGCCAAAGTCAAGGGGTTCAGGAGTACGGGTGGGATATTTCAATATTAAGTAGATCTTCTGGGTGGGCCCCACCAAGCAAGAAACGTCTGAGTGAAGACACAAAGAAGGCCATACAAATAGGAATATGAATTATTGCCTTACGTACTCCACAAAGAGAAATTTGTTTTCATGGAGAAATTAGGATTTATCTTCTCCTTAAATTAGCAAATCATTTTGATTTGTCAAAATCCCAAATACACATTGACTCCAGCACATTCCCTCAAATATACTGAAGTTCCTTTCACATTAATGTCTAACTACTTCTTTTGAAATAATTTCAACATATTACTATGCGTAGTAAAACCAGCATTTGTCTATGCCTCTCAGAATTTAAGATGTAGGTACTCCACTTAAAAAAAAAATCTTATATATATCAACCCACCAGGTACCGTGCCTCTGAAATGTTTAAATACATCTGCAGCCACATCTGGAGCCGGACTATATCTGAAATTGTAGAGGTTCATGATTTCTTTTAAAAAAAAAATTTTTTTTTTTAGCGTTTATTTATTTTTGAGACAGAGAGAGACAAAGCATGAACGGGGGAGGGTCAGAGAGAGGGAGACACAGAATCTGAAACAGGCTCCAGGCTCTGAGCTGTTAGCACAGAGCCCGACGCGGGGCTCGAACTCACGGACCACAAGATCATGACCTGGGCCGAAGTCGGCTGCTTAACCGACTGAGCCACCCAGGCGCCCCAAGGTTCATGATTTCTAAGAATGAGTAACGTGACATAGGGATTTTGAGTGGCCATAGGACTCAAAATATTTGAAGTCTTTTAATTTCTTAAATTTCAATAATTTTTTCATTTGAAATATGCAACATGTGTTCCCTTTCCACGTGTGCTCATCTTCTACCTGAACAATATTTGTTTGCTGAGGTTATAAACGCCTCTGCAATGACAGCTTTATAGGCAGACAGCAGGTTCAGTCTGATTGCACTGAATAAGGAGTGGTGATTTGCACTCACTCTTTCATGAGATATTAATTTTGGAGGTTATTGGAATAAACCCTATGCATTATACAGGTTTATCACTTTTATTTAAAGATGTTTTCTTCTATGACTTTCTGATTATTGTCCTGCCGTGCTACATACCAAACTACCTCTTCTTTATTTAGTGATTATTTTAAGGAGCTGTGACCATCGCGTGCCAACTTTTTAATTTCACTGATTAAAAGAAAAAAAAAAACCACCTCGTTTTCTTAATCACAGTTTAGTTGGCCTTGCCTAGCTCAGCTTGCAGTGGGGGCACAAAGAATACGAAACTAGTAAGCAATTTGTACTTTTTAAAAAAAGTTTTGAACATTAAAAATAAATGTAAAATTGTCCCCAAATAAGCAATACTCATTAAATGACGAAGTTGTATTTTATTTTTTATTTATGTATTTGTGTTCTCAGAGAGAGAGAGAGAGTGAGAAAGAGAGGGCACAAGGGGGCTCGAAGGGCAGAGAGAGGGAGGGAGAGAGAGCAAGAGGGAGAGATAGAGAAGCAGGGCTCACCTGAAATGGGGCTCAAACTCAGGAACCATGAGAACATGACCTGAGCCAAAGTCAGATGCTTAACGACTGAGCCACCCAGGTGCCCCAAAGAAGATGTTGTATTTTAAATAAATAATTCACTGGAGAGCCTGGGTGGCTTAGTCAATTAAGTGTCCAACTCTTGATTTTGGCTCAGGTCACGATCTCATGGTTCTTGAGATCTAAACCCCACACTGGGCTCCACACTCAGTGTTTGGGACTCTCTTCTCTCTCCTCTCTCTCTGAGGTACACTCTCTCTCTCTCTCTCTCTCTCAAAATAAACTTACAAAATAATTCAAGGGAAAGAAATATTTTATGTCTTTTCTTTGAAAATCAAGTACTTATTTGTGTTCTTCTGTTTGGTTAGGAGAATGTGTACACTTACCTGAAAGAATAGTACTAGATTGTTCCTGTTAATAAGCCCAAAGGAAATAGAAACATCAGTGTTTGCTCAGCTCTGTTCAGGTCTTTGCTATGTGCTACGTGGAGGAAAGGTGCCAGAAAACTTCCTTGCCTGTGAGTGTGTGTGTGTGTGTGTGTGTGTGTGTGTGTGTGTGTGTGTTTCAGTGGAAGGGGGAAAATAAATTCCAACCATACTGTAACTTTGTAGCACCTGAACATAGTGTGTCATACTACCCTTTCTCTTTTCCTTACATGTTGCTGTACATGTTTGCCGCTGTGGGTATGTGATTTCTTATGTTAGCTTTTCTTGATGTGGTGACACATCTTGCAGTGAATGACCTCCTGGGTTTTTGTATACATGCAACCAACACTCATGTTATGCTTCGCGAAGATGTAATAATTTTCAATGTTTAAAATCCAGTTATTATGCTGTTACTTTTTTAACCCCTACTGTTTGCTCAAGTCCAAAAATAGAAACAAATAAGAGGAGTCTTTTGATCTGGTTGAACTCATAGGTTATTGGTGGAGGCTAAGGGGCTGCAGACATTAGAGTCATGATGCACTGATAGACGGAAGCCCCAGTTACTATGAGACCAGGTAGTTCAAGAAGGAAAAGTGGTCGGGATAGGGAATTTCAAGGAAAACCCAGTGGAGGAGGTAGAGTCTGAGCTGAGTCTCAGGGGAAAAAAGCAGGATTTAGTTAAGTGAAGAAGGTGTAAGGGAGGCATTTCAGACAGAGAGAACAAAGTCTACAAAGCAAGGATGCAAGAAAGAACATTTGAAACACTTGTCCTTGTTAAATGCAATGACATTTCCACTCACAAAAACATAAGCAAAACTGAGATGCCAAGTTCAGATGATTGATATCCCATTTCACATCTGAATTATTGCGAAATCCTTAAATACAAAATGTGTACTCCCTTGCCATTTTTGAAAAGCAGAATGTTTGAATATTTTCCCTTTTGCCAAAAGTAAACTCTTCTTCATAGTGAGCTAAAGGTTTCCTTAATTTTCCTAAATATACTCTATTAGAAAAAAATACAGATTTTCCGTGGTCAATAAATCACATGAGCAATTTTATACATTTCTTTGGAATTAACAATACACGATGGGGAAAAATTCTGCTTTGGTCTGGAGCCATCTTCCTGAGTCTGCTAGCAAATTTGAGACCCTCAGGCCTTGACATCTGAGATAAAGCTGCCAACCGCATCAGAAACTCAGCAGTACAGGATGTTCTCTCTCTCTCTCTCTCTCTCTCTCTCTCTCTCTCTTTCTCTCTCTCCCTCTCTCTCTCCCTCTCTCTCTCAAAAGTAAATAAACATTCTTTTAAAAAGAAAATAACATTTAGATATTTTCATTTGGTATACTCAGTCCAGAGCCTGTGAACTCATTCTTCTGGGTCCAGGTAACTGTCACTCAAGGTGTGATCTTAGACTATCAAGGTCAAAATCACTTGGAATGTTTCCAAAGAGTAGAAATTTCTGCATTTCTCTCAGGGTCTATTGAATCAGGATCTGAATACGGGCCCATATGGCATCTTATCTGCAAGCCCCCAGGTGATTTCTGATGTCTTCTAGAATTTGCGAACCACTGGTGTAGATCTTGCATCCACTTTGGTCCAGGGTTAAACTTTTAAGGCCAAAAGTAAGTGAAAACCAGTAGTGTATGTTTGATTTGATCCACTGAGCTTAAGAAAATTATTTCCATAGTTTTCCATAGTTCAGAATTGTAGTCCTTCTTGATTTCAAGATTCCTTCTCACCATTATGGAATATACCACAAACATCACAGCTTTCTTTTTGCACATACAATACTTTCAGAAGTCCAAAGCTCACTTTTGTCAAGCTTGAGGCTATAACATTTATTTCTCCCTGATACATATCAATCTGTCTTACAGAATTTTTTTTTATTCTTTATTGATTTATACCTCTCAAGCTTCCGTTTGCCTACAGTTTTTCTTTTTTTAGTATTTTGGTATTTATGATGGGCACTTAAATCTATTTAAATTATTTCTGAACTACATCTCTCTTCGAATGCCATAAACATTTTCTTGTATCACCAAAATGTCTAGGGTTCTTTTTCCTCTACTTCTGATTTTAAAAATGTCTCTGGGGGTGCCTGGGTGGCTCGGTCGGTTAAGTGTCCGACTTCGGCTCAGGTCATGATCTCATGGTCCTTGGGTTCGACCCCGCATCGGGCTCTGTGCTGACAGCTCAGAGCCTGGAGCCTGTTTCAGATTCTGTGTCTCCCTCTCTCTGTGACCCTCCCCCGTTCATGCTCTGTCTCTCTCTGTCTCAACAATAAATAAACGTTAAAAAAAAAATTAAAAAAAAATGTCTCTGGTTACTGTTCCTCAATATGGTATTTGCCCATGAGATCTTTATCTCATTAGACAGTGTGTTAATTCCCCTTGCTATGTTGTAAAAATCCTTCTTGAATTCTCCTTGATTTATAACTGGAACAACTAAGAAGCAGGGGCAATTTTTTAAATGTTTTCTCCCATTCTCTGACTTTCCATGACCAAGTGAAAAATGAATGGGCATCACACTGTAAGGACGTTTTCCAGTCTGATCAATGCTAGGAAATACAACATATATGGGCTCCTCAGAATTATGTGTGATCACATAGCATGCCAGAATGGAATCCAGTCCTCTCCATTTCTTCCTTCCGAACTGTTGTCTTACCCTATTTTCCAGCGTTCAATTAGGAAGTAAAAACTGCTAATGAGTATCATGATCTAAAGAGTCTATTATCGGAAGACCATGCACAAATCTGGGAGAAGATGAAGAGAAGTCCAAAAGGAAGACTTGAACGATCGGATAAAAAAGCCCAAGCAGCCCTTCCGACACACGATACAAAAGAGCAGATGATGGTTTGTAGGAAATTCTGGAAGCTAAGCATGTCCAGATGCTGAAGTTGTTTTATGAAGGAGAGTTGGCCAAGAAAACTTGCAAGCTGTTGCCTCTACTTCAGGTGGTGGGTTTGCAGTAGCTGTTGAGCAGCAGGGCGAGCAGTTTGGAATAACTGGACACAACGTAGCGGGTAGAGCGAGGATATGATGGCATCCACAGCCATCTCTGCATCCATGGCACCCATGCAGTTCTCACTGCATCTGACCATGAAAACCTCAGAGCATAATGGCTGTGGCTTCAGTTCCACCTTTCAAAAATGTCCTGTGGGTTTCTCTTTTGGTTAGCTTTAATCTAGACCCATACGTGAAAGGAAGTTCTGGGAAGATTCTTCCGGCATAACCAAGTTGACAAGTTATCAATACAAAACCTCCACAGTCGTTATCTGTTTGACGCATATGTGTTTATTGTTCTGGCATGATGTTTTATTTTTCACAACGACAGCCACGATTTTGTTTTAACTTACTTTAAAACAGACAGAAAGCCATTGCCTATACACTCTTCCCCTTCTACCTTGTACACCGTTGATACTGTGCAAACATACTTTTCCCTAACGGATTTGGATGAAGATCTGAAAAATTGCTATCCAACCTACACATACGCTCTTAAGAAGCTGTATGAAGTCTCTGGTGGCACTAGGAACCATGTCTTCACGACTCTACCCACAAGTCACTCTCCTGTCTGGATTCGATCCCCCACGTTTCATACAGAAGTCTCTTAATTATGTCCAAACCAGGGAACCATTTTAGTCCTTGCTGCGTAAGAAACCACTCCAAAACTTGGAGGCTTAAAATAAGAACAACTCCGATTTCTCTTGATTCTATAGGTTGGCTGGTTGTTTCCTCTGCTGGTTCCACCCAGGTTCACTCATGAGGCTGAGTTAGCTGGAGGACCATCTGTCCTGCAGAGTTCAAGACGGCTTCATTCTTATTTCTGGCATTGGTGCTTGCTGTTGGGTGAAGCATCTTGTCTTTGTTTCGTGTCCCCTTTGATCTTCCAGTAGGCTAGACGGGCTTCCTTACACAGTGGTCTCAAGACAGCACTCCAAGACAGCAAACTGGAGCCTGTAAAACCTCCCAGGTCCTAGCTTCAGATGTCACATTATGTCACATATGCACATTCTTTTTATGAAAGCTTTTTGCAAGGCAAAGCAAGATTCAAAGGGATGGAAAATATTCTCCACCTCTTATGAGAGATGACAAGTGTTTGTGGTCATGTTTTTCAAAGTACAGTACCAAATTAAAGTCGAAATTATTTTACAGTTAGTGTCTTTAGTAAGAATCTCCCCCCCCCCCCACCGCCCATACATGAGCACACGCGTGCGCGCACACACACACACACACACACACTACACAGGAATTCTTTTATCAGTGATTCTCAGCTGAGGTGATTTCATTCCCATTTTTCCCATGGGACATTTGGCAATGTCTAGAGACATTTTTGATTCTCTCATCTGATGGTAGGTTGCTACTAGAATCCAGTGGGTACAGGCCAGGAGTATTGCTAAAAGTCTCGTAATTCTCAGGACAGGTCCTGATAACAAAGAATTATCTGGTCCAAAGTACCAATAGTGCTGAGATTGATTAACTCTGCCTTCTATGGAATATAATTCTAGCAAGTTGCCAGAGTAGAACTTAGGTCAAGAATAATACCTCAAGGTATTCTTTTTACCCAGTGTGAAATGATTTAAAATTTTGAAGGGATCATAAATTTCCTTTTGGATGTAAAGGGACTTTAGGCATTCTGCCTTTCTAACATTCATTATTTATGAACAAACCATTTTAGATAGAATATGAACCACTCAAACCCTTCTTTAAGATTCTAACTGAAAACAAAACTTAGATTTTTGAGACTTTGCCTATTAGTTTTAATTTCCAACTCTCATTCTGGCTTCTAACCCAAACCTAAGGGATGTGTGTAGACACACACACACACATACACACACACACACACACACACACACACACACATGCACACACACTCAATGTCTTAGCTATTTCTGTAAGAAATCTTTCAAGGGCTTTCCCACATTGTTTTAAAGCTGAAAGTATGTATTAATGACCAAAGCCCTTGTCTCATTAACTCAAGGATAACAATTTACCTAGAACGCTGTGATCTCTCACACTGTATCTATAGATATGGGCTGATAGAAGTGATAAAACCTGCAGTGGATTCTCCACCACACTGTCCTTAAGGAGGCTTAAATTTTCAAGCTTTCCCCTCCAGAACAAAGGAGAGTGCAATTTAACTCAAAATGAGATAAATTGGTAATAACGCAAAACAAGTTAGAATTGCACACAACAAGAAATTGGACTTCCTTAGGGCAGAGAAAAATAAAAAGGCTGAAACGGGAAACCATGGAGAGGTTCTGTGCTGAATTTTTAAATAAGAATTTAAAAACCAGAAGTGGGTGAGTGATGCGCCATAGCTCTGGTTCATACTCCAATTCCAGTTCTCGAGCTGCTCTTGGCTGGGACCGTCACCAAGTTTACTTATTCACCTTCTCCCCCAAACACATCCCCTGAAGGTGTGATCACAGGTATCTCACCTTATCAGCAAGGAGGTACTCACACTTCCTCCCATGTGACAGAGGCTGTTTGTTTTTGCCCCTGCTCCAAAGCAGTGCTTACTAATGATGGTAGAGGGGTAGATATTTGAATGCCTTCACAGACATTTACTACACCAGCTCAGGCCTGAGCATTCTTGTGTAACTGAGAGCACGAGGGAGGGGTGGAGGGAGAGAGACACACACACACAGAGGGAGACACAGAGAGACAGAGAGAGAGGAAATTCTCGTAAATTCAAGAATCCATTAAGATCAACAAAATAGTTCCCCTAATCTATGGATGACACCAAACTCACAGCTATAATTAAGATCACTTTAGTTGCCTCAACAACAGATTAATTCGTCTTTTCAGCTTAAGGGTTGATGTCATGAAAGCAATATTTTACTTGAGAGAAATTGCTGAAATCTGTTTGCTTAACAAAGCAATTATTGATAACTTGCAATGGCTTACTGCTGCCCAACTTATCAACTGGTTAGCAAAAGCAGTCTCACGTCTCAGTAGTGATGTGTGCTTCTGTTTCAGGGAAGACTGGCAAATAATATTTTTTCCTAGAGATAGATCAGAAGACAATGAGGCCTTAAACTATGAGATGTCCTATCTGCATAACGTGGAGGGGTTACCCGAGTACTAACTAAACACACTGTGTGAGTTTTCTGCCTCAGGAATCTTGACCCTTGACCTTCGATCCATTTCTCACTTCAAAATAACAGTGATGGATAATGGAAACAGATGTCTTTGACTTGTGGTGTCACAGAAACAGTATCTTCTCCTTCGAAACCTTAACATATAGGTATCGTCCAAGGAGCAGATAAATGAACTCCTTATGAAGTGCTCTCAGAATGCAGACATTCCCTTTGCAACCACAACAGAGAAACAGAGGCATCCCAGGCAGGCCTTCGTCAGCCTTGAAGTAGCTATTTTGTTTTTTCTTCTCCACACTCAGAAGTAGATAGCAGCTTCTGGTGACATTGGTTCATAACTTGAGTTCTCGAAATTATACAACACTAGTTCTGAAGTTATTACTGCACCTAATTCCCAAGGTATAACTACACTCAAATGACTCACAAGGAGAGCTGTGCCCTTCAAACCACTTTAAGGCATTTCTTCCTTCAGATTGTGGCAGAGAGAATCGTGCAAAATTAAGACTCCTTTCCAACAGCCATGATAATACCACCTGACATTTATAGAGTGTTGCAGCTTTTCAAAATCCATTGCATTTCAAATGCATTGCAGAGAGAGGCAGTATAGTGTAATGGTCAAAACCTGGCTTTGGGGTCAAGGTGACACATATTTTCAGCAATGTAAAGGCTCAGTTTCTTGATCTGTAAAATATTAATATTAGCACCTAAGGTGCAGCGTTATTATAAAGATTACATGTATGTAAATAACTTAGTCTTGTGGCTACACCCTAGTTAGCATGCATAACTGATAGCTATTATTGGTACCACCGTAATGCAGGTGTCCTTTTCACCATTTATGTTTCATATATTTAGACCTTAAAATAGTCATTATAGATTTATTGCTAAAGCACAGAATTAAAAAAAAATCTACATCAGAACCGAAGTCCCTGGAAAATTGGCTCCACATTCCTGCAAGGGAGCACAAAAGAACGAGACAGGCATTAGGATCATCTATGACCAAATGAACCGCATTCTCATTAAAAGCTCCTCCAAGATCATGGGTTCCAGCTGACATCTTCTAAATCCTGTCTTCAAACATCAGAAACACAGGCTGAAAACATTGAAGTTATCAATTTTAAACTAGAGTCTAAAATTTGTAGAGTGCTGACAGAGCACCAACCAGTGCTCGAAAAGATAGACGATGCTTCCTATTTTTGTACTTCATGCCATCAGGAACACCTTCTTCAGGATCTTTTTCTGAGGTGCTAATTCACTAAACAAACAGCACGCATTACCCCAGGCACCAAATCCTTCAGGACGCTCCCAAGGTGCCCATATTCCTTGGGAGAGTTTGGGGGCCACAGAAAGCCCAACAACTGTTTCAGAACCTGCCACCTGGCGTGCCAAAGAATTACGCACAAGAAAACCCTGGCGGGGAAAATGCAAGATGCTAAACTAAGCATCTTAAAGAATAGATGTGAAAGGACTTAAAAGCTTTAAACCACCCAGCAAAATTCAAATTAGAAATGGATAGGTAGTCACATAAAGGATTTGAATTAAAATACAGAAATAACATACTGAAGCCTGACATTCTGGGGTAGCAAACCCATTCACTGATTCTGAAATGGAACGCTATTCTGATACTCCACATCTCATAGAAGTCCCGAATGCCAAAATTGGAACTTAGACGTGTATAAACCAGGGGGAATCCTTTAAATGATAGGCTCTCCTTGAGCATTTAAAAATATGACAGATCTTAAAAATTACATACATATATATTTCATAGAAATGCATCAAATTTGTGGAAAATCTAAGCCAATGTTGCCCTGAGAGAGGGCAATCAAGGAGAGCAGAGGAATCTTGAACATGTGTGCTCAATCTATTTATAGGCTGGAAAGGGCAAAGAATGTCATACCTGGAGTGAATTTGCCTTTAGAACTTTGAACCATTTCCTTTTTGTTTTCTCCCAACCCTGGCCACAAGCGCTTTCTTTTCTTTACCTTTTAGCTTTTCATTGAGAAAACTTGAGAAAAAAGTGAGACTTCAAGAGGTTGGTTTGAAGGTTGTAAGTATGTCCATCCAATGTGTTTAAGAATACTCTGCCATTTTGCTATTTCCACCCTTTCCTTCCCTTATGTCTATTACTATGGCTTTGGGTCTGGTGTTAAAATGTTAATGTGTGTGTGTGGGTGGGTGTATGTGTTAGACGGCTCTATTATTGGAGAATAATGTTCCTGAGATGGCATCACAGATGAGGTCATATTATTTAAGGAGTTGTGCTAATTATCTTGGTATGTTTTGCTTTAATAGAGATAAATATATTTATCCTCCAAGGTTTTCTTGACAACTATAACTTTCACTTAAGGTTTGCTTTTCTCTGACTCTTATATACCTTCTCTCCCCACCTCCGTAAACATGCACGCACACACACACACACACACACACACACACAGACACGCGCACATACACACACACACACACATTTTACAGTTCTGGAATGTCATTTTTTTTCAGAGTCTTCTAAATCTTTTAACTCTTCTCACTCTTTCTTTCTCTTTAAAAAAATTTGTTTTTCTTTCTTTTCCCAGGACCTGTATGAACCCCACCTAGAGTGTCCCTCTAATCCTCTTGCTTATTGCTCTAGTCATGAAATGTAATTTATTCAGTAAGCTTGCTTTTTTCCCCTCTGAGAATCTCAAAAAGGAAAAGTCATGAAAATTGCTTCTCTTGGTCAGCATTTCCACATGTCAAAGCTCTGATCAGGAAAGAGAAAAGAACCAATCTTTCTTTTACATGGGAATTGAATGATCTATACAAATTAGTTTGAAATTTGGGACAGAAAGAAGATTATTGGAATTTTTAAGTTTTTTTTTTCTTTTTTTCCTGAAAAGAACTGGTTCTTGAGGACATCATCTGGAACAGAGAGTGCATTATGATTTTTAAATAATTATGAAGGTGACCTGAGTAAACCTTTGATTCTAGAAAATTCCTTTGTAGAGTTACTGTAAATATTGACCAGTAGTTCATGAGTCGTGGGGATAAACAAGTTTTACACGAGTCATTCACAAGTGCCTTAGTGAACAAATTTTACTTCAGAAAGGACATGCATGCCCTATAGGTGTTCAAATTATGGTATGCTGGGAATTCCAAGATGTCATCCGAATCTGAAAACACTATTGTGATGCAGTAATGCTGCCATCTGCATTTTGAGGGTCTATTTTTTGACAAGGAATCTGAGTTTTCTGGCAAGCAGGATGCACATCAGAGTACACAAGAGCCATGTCTTGGTGACTTCCGCCCGAGAGCACATGCACAGCTTCCTGTTTTGGTCTGATAGCTTCCCCTGGGCTTTCATAGATGCAAAATTACTCACAAAGAGATGGGTTGCCCGGGCGAAAAAGTAGGTGTCTTATTTTTGGAAAGCTTTATTTCATATTATCGTTGTCATCTTAGTCTACTAAACCTATTTCCTCTTATATTTTACACTGACACTTAAAATGTCATTTCAACTGCTTGTAGGAAATACTGTTTTTCCTCCTCTTAGGCCGATTCCTCTTGTTATCTATTTTCTTTTTTCTCTCTTGGTGCTGCTGTAATATTACCACTTGATTTGCTTACAATATGAATGACCAGCTAAAATGTCTTATGATATACGGGGTTAATTCATTTGGTCAGCCATTTAAAAATATTTGTGAGCCTTTCTTGTCTCCACATGTATATATACCCTGGTACAAAGATGCTTCAAATGTTCATTCTGCTTTCAAGTGGTTTACAGTTTGGGTTGGGAGTTATACTTACAGAAACTGTAGTACAAAATAAAAAATGATTGGCTCCTAAAAAACGTAAAGGTGAAGTACTATGAGGGATTTTCTCATGTTGTTTTTTGGCCATTGTAGATCTTCCTTGGTGAAGTGTCTGTTCAAATCTTTTGCCCATAATTTCTCATTGGATTTTTTTAAAAAAATTTTTGAGTTGAAAGAGTTGTTTATATATAGTCTGGGTATAAGTGCTTTGTATGTATGTATTTATTACAGGATGTGGCTTGTTTATTCATTTTCTTAAGGTTAATGTTGATGAAGTCCACTGTATGTATGTGTGTGTGTGTGTGTGTGTATGTGTATGTGTATGTGTGTGTATATATATATGTACATATATATATATACCTATAGATGTGTAGATATTTTTATTTATCTGTCAAAGGAATTTTTGCCTACTCCAGAGTCATGAGGATATATTCCTGATACTCCTGTGTTTTTTTAATGTCTAGGTCTACATCATAAATCATTAAGGGAAATGTACTTAGAGAGACGCAAATCAGAGCCAATAAGTTATCACTACACACTCACCAGAATGGCTAAAATTAAAGAAAAAACTGACAATACGTACTAAGTGTTGGCAAGGATGTGGAGTAACTGGAATCATCACATACAGATGGTCCCCAACTTTTGATGGTTCAATTTAAATTTTCGACTTTACGATCAGGCAAAAGCAATATGTGTTCAGTAGAAACAGAACTTCAAAATTTGAAATTTGGTCTCTTTCCAGTGAGTCACAGTGACAGGATCCTCTCGTGTTGCTGGGAAGTGGCATCGAGCTGAAGCTCCCAGGTAGCCACATGGTCACTAGGTCAATATCGAGTACACGTACAGCAATTCTGTTCACATGTGATCATTTTGTTTTCCACTTTGAGTACAGTATTCAATTAATTATATGAGATATTTCAACCCTTCATTATAAAATGGGCTTTGTGTTAGATAATCTTGCCCAGTCGTAACCTAACATTGGGTGTTCTGAACACATTTAAGGTAGGCTAGGCTAAGCTTTGATGCTTGATGGAGTAGACATATTAAATGCATTTTCAACTTAGGGTATTTTGAACTTACAATGGGTTTATCATGAAGTAACCCCACTGTAAATAGAGAAAATCTGTACTGGTAGTCGGAATGTAAAATGACGAAATCACTTTGGAAATCAGTATAACTATTTCTCATATAAATAAACATACACCAATCCTATGGGTTAGCATTTATACTTTCAGGTTTTACCCAAAAGAAATGAAGACATATGTCAACAAAAAGACTTGCATAAGAATGTTCATAGTATCCTTATTCATAACAGTCAATCATTCATATGTCTGTCAATAAAAGGGTAGATAAACAAACATTGATTTTTTTTATACAATGGACTATTACTCAGCAGCAAAAAGACATATAATACTGATATACGTAAATAATCCGGATTATTTTCAAAATGCTCACTAAGGAAGCCTTCCACAAAAGAGTGTATACTGTATGATTTCATTTATATGAAATTCTGGAACAGATAAAATCCTCTTGTGACAAAATAAATCAAAGCAGTAGTTACTCTACAGGAGGGGGTGACTAGAACAAGGAAGGAGAAAACTTCCTGGGCTATTGAAAGTGTTCTATGTTTTGACAGGAGAGTGAGTTGACACAAGTGTGTAAATTTGTCAACACAACGGATGCACACTTACATTTGTGCATTTCATTGTATATAAACAATAGCTCAATAAAAATGGTGACAAAAGCCCAAAAAGCCCAAATTTAGCAGCTGATTGGTCAGAAATATGACATTTGGGTTTAAGAGTGGTTTTTGTACTCAGAGCACCCTGAATTCAAATTATAGTTCTAAAAATTATTAACTATATAAGTTTGTGTAAGTAATATAACTTCCTTGAACTTCAGTTTTCCATTTGCAGAACTGGAATAATTTCTTCTTTCAAGAGATGTTGTGAGAATGTTTGTAAAGGGCTAGTCACAAGGGCTGGCATACTGTGTTAAATTAATGCCACTTGAATAATTCTCCTTTTTTTCCCTTTATTTTTTCTTGTTATTATTGAGTGAAGTGTCAAATACAATTGTGAGGTTTTGAGGTACAGTGTTTGGGAAGACGGTAAATTGTCAACAGAAATACAGAACACACTGGCAAGGTCATACCTGAGAGACAATATAATGGGTTCTCTTTTGAACCTAATGAATTTGAGTAGAGTTGTTCTGAATGGAGTTGGCAATAAGGGGTCTGGAATTGAGGGGAGAAATCAGAAATGGAGCTTTGGATTTGAGCTGTGATGAACTGGTAAACCAGTTTTCCCGGGGCGGGGGGGGGGGGGGGGGGGGTGGAGGTCTGATAGGCGGTATTTGCTGATTTCCGTGCTGTGAATACTTCCAACATGGCCAGTTTCAAGTTACCAAACCAGTTTGCAAAATTCCTGAGTATTTACCAATCAGCTCTCTCCAGCTGGTGCCTGCCAGCTCGGCTCTCATATTCTAGTAGATCTGAGTCATTTGCTGAAGCAGAGCAGGGGAGAGAGAAAAATCTTTTCTCATCTTGTACCAGGGCCTCTTGCCTAGAGGATAACAATGCATTTAAGTTCTTTTGCTATGGGTCCCCATTTCTGAGTGTCTCTCCGGGGCTCACACCTTTTTTCTGCTGTGGAATGGAAACACCTTACGTCCACTGCTTTTAAAGAGGGCCTTCACAGCACAGTGGTTTATCCACTCTCCGGTTAACATAATACAGTTTCTTTATCCTTTTATAATACAGAGGCTGCTCTTTCCAGGGATATCCAGCAGGGACGTCAACCTGGAGGGGTTCAAGCATAGCCCTAACCTGTAGAAGGGCAACTAACTCTTCCCTCACTGCCTCAGACAGCATCCTACGCTGGGGTCCTCCTCACTTAAGATTTCCCTTCTCCCTTGCTGGAGAAGAAAGGAACACTTTTCAAACTGAGTTTGTCATCTCTGTCTCTCATCCAATCCCCCATCCAGTGCACAGGTCTGTGTTTGCATGAACTGCAGGTGTAGACAGGGTTCAAGTCTCTTTCCATGGGTGTTGGAACAGTGACAAACCATGGGATGAGGTTAAGCCCGTATTTAATGTAACTGAGCTGTCCGTGGCTATATGGACACTTTGTCAAGAGCACATGGGTACTGGGGTGCCTGGGTGGCTCAGTTGGTCAAGCATCCAACTTCGCCTCAGGACATGATCTCGCGGTTTCGAGCCTTGCATCGGGCTCTGTGCTGGCAGCTCAATTTGAAAAAAAAAAAAAAAAGGGAAAGCACATGGGGACTAATTCTTAACCCATTGGCCAGCTAAAATGCTCCATTAAACATACATTTCCAGAAATTTTTTGTCCCAAGAATAAGTATTTTTGCACAGATGTTTCTTTACATTATTTATTATAAAGCTAAACTCAAACAACCTAGGTGCCCACATTTCTGTATGAATATATGACATACCCATTTAAAATAACATGATATAGTCCTTAAAATTTCTTATGAAAATTTTTTATTCACGTGAAACATATTTACACCACAGTGAACTATTTGCCATTTTAAGTGTGTTAAAATAGTAAAGAGAAATCACTGGAAATAAATTTCTTTCTTTTTTAAATTTTTTTTAATGTTCTTTTATTTTTGAGACAGAGAGAGACAGAGCATGAACAGGGGAGGGGCAGAGAGAGAGGGAGACACAGAATCTGAAACAGGCTCCAGGCTCTGAGCGGTCAGCAGATCCGGACGCGGGGCTCAAACTCACGGACCGTGAGATCATGACCTGAGCCGAAGTCGGATGCTTAACTGACTGAGCCACCCAGGCACCCCATGGAAATAAATTTCTCAAACTACTTACTGATTTTCTTTTGGTGGTCAGATTATGAGTGGTTTCCTTCTTCTTCACTATGTGTTCATGAACTTTTTCAAAATTTCTGCGCAACGAGGAAAAAAATCTCTCTCTCTCTTTTTTTTTTTTAGTTTATTTATTTATTTTGAAAGAGAGGGTGAGCAGGGGAGGGACAGAGAGAAAGGTAGAGAGAGGATTCCAAGCAGGCTCCCTGCTGCCAGTGCAGAGCCCAACGCAAGGCTTGAACTCACAAAACCATGAGATCATGACCTGAGCCGAAACCAATAGTTGGATGCTCAATCGACTGAGCCACCCAGGTGCCTTGCAAAAATGTCTTTAACAAAAATTTCTTCGGGCTCCAGAGTCTGCACTCGTGTTCTGATACCTTTGGTTTATCCAGTCCAATTTTCTAAAGTTAAAAGTCCATTTGAAGTCCACATTCAAATTTTTTCTAAAACACATAAGACCTACGTCTTGTGTCATAAAACCAAGGTCTTTCAGTCATGTTTTGTAGTAGTGTTACTTCTTTGGTTATTTCTTTCTACACTTCAAGAAAGGAGGGTAGATAAAAAAAACAGGAGCCTAAGTTTTCTTCCCTGCGAAGCCCTTTTAATTTGTAGGTAATTCAGATCTTCAAACCTTCAAAAAGATGCATTTCAATATTCTTGAGTTGTATTTTCCCAACATTTTATTATGGAAAATTTCAAGCGTCCAAGAAAAGTGGAAGGAATGTTGCAGTGGATACTCATAAATCTACCGGCTAGATACTGTAATTAACATTTTAATATATTTGCTTTACCACATATGTATTTGTCCATCCACCAGTCCATCTTATTTTTTGATATGTATCTGAGTAAGTAGCAGACATGAAAACATATCACTGTTAAATACTACATCATGCATATGTTTAGCTACAATTCAATATCTTTTACATTTCTTGTCTTTCATGGTAACATTTATATGCAATGGAATGTACAAATCTTTTTTTTTTTTAATTAAAAAAATTTTTTTAACATTTATTTATTTTTGAGAGACAGAGAGAGACAGAGCATGAGCGGGGGAAGGGCAGAGAGAGAGAGAAGGAGACACAGAATCTGAAGCAGGCTGCAGGCTCTGAGCAAGCTGTCAGCACAGAGCCCGAGGTGGGGCTCGAACCCACAAACCGCAAGATCATGACCTGAGCCGAAGTCGGATGCCCAACCGACTGAGCCACCCAGGTGCCCCAAATGTATAAATCTTAAATAATCATTCAGTGAGTTTTGACAAACCATATACTTGTCGCCCAAATTCCCAGGAAATTCCCCATGCTCCTTCTCAGTAATCCAGGCACTGACCCTCCCAGAGCTGACCATTGCTTCTATTTGATTCTATTAAATAATTCTTTTTCCAAGTCTAGAACTTCATATTAATGGAATCATATACCACATAGCCTTTTGTGTCTGGCTACCTTCACTGAGCATAATGTTTTGGAGATTCACCTCTGTTGTGTTTCTTGTACAAGACTTTTTGTAGACATCTGTTTTTATTTCTTTTGGGTAAATACCTAGGGATAAAATTGCTGTATTATAAAGCGGTATACATTTAGTTTTATAAGAAACTGCTCAACCTTTTCCTAAAGAGGTTGTACCACTTTATATTCCCACCTACAATTAATGAGAGTCTCATTTGCTCCATATTCTTGGCAACACTTGGCATTATCTGTACAGTCAGTCTTTTTTACTTTTATGTTTTCAAATTTTTGTCCTTCTCATGGGTGTGTAGTATTAACTTGTAATTTTAAATGTGTAAACACTTGGTCGGTTTCTTTGTTGTCCAAGTGGGAAAAAAGGCAACAGCCAAGTTTTACTCCAAGAGACCCAGCCTCACTGAGTCTATAGAACATTGAAATTGGCACAGCTCCAGCATTTTGTAAGAATAGATTTTTCTCCCATGGGGAACTCTCTTTTCTCAACACTTGAAAGGTATTTACTATAGGCTCCCTTTATAATTATCTGCAACATGATAGTTGGTCCTCTCCTCCCAAAGCCTTCTCTTCTGCTTCTCCTATGTCTCTTTCTCCTTGGACCACGGGTAGGGATTACAGAGTTGTTTCATATATTCCAGATATCTCTGTTAGGTAACTTGTCACATGTAGACATTTGTGCCCATCCATGTCTCATCTCTCCTCTTAAGCTATAAACATTTTGAAGGAAGGACAATATTTAATTTACCTTAGCACAGTCCCCTGCATATGGTGTGTGCTCACTGGACATTTATTGAATGGGTGATTGAATGGGAGGTGATGGAGTAGTTTTGAGCACAGACCCTGGGGTCAGACTCCACTACCTATGAGCTGTGTGATCTCAAGAAGGTTACTTATCCTCTCTGAGCCTCAGTTTCCATCCAAAAAAAAAAAAAAAACCAATGAGGACAATGAGAATACTTACCTTGCTGAACCCAAGTGGCAATTAATGAGATAACTTTTAAAAAGTGCCTAAAGGGGCGCCTGGGTGACTCAGTTGCTTAAACTTCCGACTTCAGCCCAAGGCATGATATCACGATTTGTGGGTTCGAGCCCCACATCAGGTTCTGTGCTCACAGCTTAAAGCCTGGAACCTATTTCAGATTCTGTGTCTCATTCTTTCTCTGCCCCTCCCCCGCTCATTCTCTCTCTCTCAAAAATAAATACTAAACATTAAAAAAAATAAAAAAAAATAGAAGTGCCTAGAAAAATGTTTAAAATGAAGTAAATATATATAAATAAAATGAGGCTCTTATATACAACATCATAGGAAAAAAACTGGCTTTCTAAACCTATATCCATCCTGTGATATAAAAAAATTTCCTTAAAAAAACACAACACAAAAACAAACCAACAACAAACAATTGCAAGCATTTAACCCAAACTAATTCTTCAAGTACTCTAGTCATGTGATTCCAGAATTTGGTGAACAGTCTATTTACCTGCTATAATTCTGTAACCTTTGATCACATGCCTTTCACCCTTTAGACTAGGCATGTTCGTAGCATTTAAAAAATAAAATATTGGGTCTTACATTGTCTTTCTTGAAGTACCTTGATCAGAGGTCTGCAATATTGGGGATGAAA
Source organism: Panthera pardus (assembly GCF_024362965.1). Lineage (NCBI taxonomy): Eukaryota > Metazoa > Chordata > Mammalia > Carnivora > Felidae > Panthera > Panthera pardus. The sequence goes on from NW_026526721.1 coordinate 134,483,375, forward strand.
ACTTTATTCCCCTGTTCCTTTTAAAGAGAAGGACAATTAAATCCTTAATGGTCCCAACTATCATTTAACTTGTGTTACATTGAATTGCTTTACATAAGAAAAGAATGCATCTTTAACAATAAAGGAAACAGGAAGCATTGATATTAACAGTAGTTATGGTCGATAGGACCTACATGTTCTGAGAAGTCATGCTATACAACCTTTAAAGAAGGCTTAGGGAGGGACGCCTGAGAGGCTCAGTCAGTTGAGTGTCTGATTCTTGATTTCCGCTCAGGTCATGATTCCAGGCTTGTAGAATTGAGCCCTGTGTTGGGCTTGTGCTGAGTGTGGAACCTGCTTGAGATTCTCTCTCTCTCCGTCTGCCCCTCCCCTGCTTGCACGCTCTCTGTCTCTCTCTTAAATAGAAAAAAGTTGTTTTAAAATGATTAAGAAAGAAAGAAAGGAAGGAAGGAAGAAACAAAGGACTTAGGGATTTTTCTACTGCAGGGATTTGAAAAGAGAAACATGGAAGGGTCCTGAGAGCAACTTCCTGAAGAGGAAAAGGCTAGATGATTTCCCAGAATCTACAGTACCGTATCAGTGATGGTATGACTATCTTTTTCTTCACTGGGCTGGATTTCCGTAAGGAAACATTTTATTTTCTGGAGTCAGAATGCATGTGTTTGTCTCCATACAACACGGAGAAAACATGCCCATAAAATCAAAAGAGAGCATTGACCACTGTGACCTGTTAACATGTTTCTCTGCCTCTCTTCGGATGAAAGATTTCAAATCTCATCATTAATGTGGCGAGAAGTATTGAATTGGAAAACACTAATATTGTCTTTCCAGATCGATTCATCCTCGGTTTGTCACATCAGAGCAAGAGAGGAGATATTAATGGTCACCTTGGCTGTTTTCTCGTGACCTCCAACATGCCTCACATTTTAAATTGAATCCGGATCGGGGTGTCTGGGAGCAGGGAGTGGAGATCCACAGGGTGCGGAGTAAAGTAAAGGCTAGATGTGTCCTCTTGGTATTAAAAGAAGGCTTTGCAAGCAAAAAAAGAAACGGTGTTTGGTAAAAATGAGTGCCGTTTCCCCCTGCTTCGGTATCTGCTTGCTTTCACAATGGCCGCAGTGTTTTTCTTTACCAGGTAGGTGGCCTCTCCATGTATCGATGAGGCGCTGCGTGAAAATGTGCCTCCTTATGTCGGAGGGAAATTTGCTTTCACTCCTTTCCCCGGCTCTCTGTGCCTCCCTTTGTTCTAATCATACACGTGAGGAGAAAAGCCAGTGATGGCAGCAACCATTTTCTTCTCCAGCCACTTTTTGGAGTTAATAATTCACACGGATCTTTTACAAACTCTCATTTTATTCTTAGAAATGGCCTTATTGCTAACAGTCTGCTCTCCAGTTGTACTTTATCAAGCAGCAGATCTGTTGTAAAATGTGATGACTGGATTTCATCTGTTTTGCCACCCCCTAAGAATTCATTGCCCACAGTGCTTCGACTGCTGTTATAAGAGACGGTTTAATTTTTGTGGTACATTGATTGATAACTGGGCTCCCTGGTAACATGGCCTTCCTTGAATAGGACCGCTGTTTTCTAGGTCTCAGATCCCCTGAAGATGCTACATAACTCCCTGTATGAAACAAATCTTCCACACCCTAATAGTAATATCCCGAATCCCCAAGTGAACAGATCGCACATGCAAGTGCCTATCGGTATCTTTATGCCTGCAGGTGACACAGATATGGGAAGGAAAGTCCCCCAGGTCTCAGATATGATGGAATCAGAGACACAGAAAGACAAACAAACAAAATGGGAAGACTTGCCACGATTCCGAAAAGTTGTCTAAATTGGTCTCTATCGAGTAATAAAATCACAGGTACTTCTTCACTCCTTGACTAATTTTCTTTTGCTTTCAGGTGAACGATGTAGAATCCCTGCTATGTATCTTCAAATTAAAAAAAAAATAATAATAACAACAAAAGAGAGGCGAAAAAGAGTTTGCAGAGAGGAGAATTGTAAAAATCAGAAAAACAAAGGGCAGGAGGATTGGGCTGAAGGTTTGGAATCACCAAGCTGTGGGACCCATGTTACCATCAATTTATGAAAACGTCATTTAAAAAAAATTCACATCATTCTCTTTGATATGTCAAGGTCAAGAGACTTCATGTTTGCATATACTTCGAAGAAGGGGACAATGATAAAGGTTCTAATAAAATCAGCACTACTGAATATGATATGCCCCGATTCGAGAGACCCCCCCCCCCCCCGAAAACAAACCACCAGAGTCCAGAGCCAAAGCCAAGCGGCAAGGGTCGTTTATTGCAGGTTCGAACCCGGTCCTCCGTGCACTCGTCGCCAGTGACGCAAGAGGCCCCGAGCAAGGATCTTACAGCTTCTTTTATAGACAGGCACAAACAAGTTAGGGATTTTTTTGAGGTTACAGAGTTGTTATAGGTTGACATTTAAATTTGAACGCTCAGCAGAACTTGATTGGTTCCCACCTTTATTTCAAACCATTCAGCAGAACTTGATTGGTTCCCGCCTTTATGTCAGACTACGACTGGGCGCGCCCTGGCTGGTTTCGGGAACGGCGGGGGAGGGGAAAGATCTTTTCTTTGCAGTTGTGAGTACACCTGGTAATTTTTCTCTTAGCCTCTCAAATAGTGTATTTGCTAAGCCCACTTCATGGAAGAGAGTTGGCGGGGGGGGGGGGGGGGGGGGGGGTGGGGGGAAGGGGGAGGCGGTGATTGGTATAATTTCAGCAGGTAATTTCATACAAAACAACTTCTTAACAGCCTACCGTGCCTAATGATTTGAGTGAAATTCATTTCTTCCCAATTAGTGCATGCCTAATACACACGGGAGCAATGTTAAAGTTGGAAGGTCACGAGTTCTAGCCCAACATTTTACGTTGCTTTGGTAATGATCAGGCATGCTCCTCCTGTGGCCATTCTTGTATCCATTCCCAGAGCAACTCTTATTGGTCTCATCTTCTTCTTATTTTGGGTAAATGAGAAGGGTTAGATAAAACGATCTCTGCATTTATTGAGCATTGTTTATTCATTCCACAAATATTCACTGAACACCCACTGGGCTTTGGCACTAGAAAGTGGGGATTCTGTAGTTTTCTTTATAAAACAGAAAAAAAAAAAAAACTTCTGCTTCCTGGATCTTATATTTTAGTGAGGGAGACAGAAAACCAGATATGTAAGTAAAGTAAATGTCATGTTTGATAGTGAGAAGGTCTAATAATAAGTAAAGAACAGAAGGAGGGGAAGTTTTAGATAGAATAGGTGAGGGTCGCCTCACTGAAAAAGTGGTTTTAAGTAAAGACCTGAAGAAAGCAGAAATAGCCATGTAGATATCTGAGTGATGAGTAATCTAGTCAAAAAAGCAAGCACAAAGGCCATGGGACTAAGGCATGCCTGACATTTTTGTGGGGAAAAGCAAAGCAAAGAGACTGGGATTACTAGAATGGAATAGACGAGGGGAGCGTTATAGGAGATGATGTCACAGAGGTAATGAAGACCAGACCATGTAGGACCTTATAAATCATAGAAAGGAATTGGGATTTGATTTGAGTCTCATGGGAAGCCATTAAAGGGCTTTGTGCAGATGACTGAGATGATCCTTTTTTTTTTTAATGTTTATTTATTTTTGAGAGAGAGAGAGAGAGTCAGAGCCTGAGCGGGGAAGGGGCAGAGAGAGAGAGGGAGACACGGAATCCGAAGCAGGCTCCAGGCTCTGAGTTGTCAGGGCAGAACCCGCCATGGGGCTCAAGCTCAAGAACTGGGAGATCATGACCTGAGCCCAAGTCAGACGCTTAACCAACTGAGCCACCCAGGCACCCTGAGATGATCTTTTTGATAGAATCACTCTGGATGTTATGTTGACTGAGAATCCGTGGAAGCGGTGCAAGGATGTATGGAGGGAGGTCAGTTAGAAGGCTACTGAAATTATCCAAACATGACCGGATTAGGGTGATGGTAGCTGGGGGGCAGTAAGCAGTCTAGTTCTGGGTATACTTTGAAGGTGGAGACAATAGGATTGGATGATGGCTTTCAGAGTAAGAGTAGAATTAGGAATGCCACCTAACTCTAGGGAGAAGGGAGTTAGGTGGCAGGTAGAAGGGAGATTCAATGAAGATGGGGAAGATTGGAGAAGGAGGTTAGTGTGTGTGTGTGTGTGTGTGTGTGTGTGTGCGCATATGCATAAAGATTCTGATTTTGGCCATACTAAGAGAAATATATCTATTAGATATCCCAGTGAAGTTAGCAAATAAGCACTTGGACATGTGGAGAGAGAGAGGCCAAAGCTGGGGATAGAAATATGAAGATCACCAGCATAGAGATGGCATTTAAAGATCTCTTGAGACGGGATGAGATCATTTAGGTCACTTCTTAAAGAAGTTCAGAGAGATAAGGAGAAATCAGCCAATGAAGCTGAGAAGGAATGGTGAAAAAAAGTATGAGGTTCTGGAAGCCGAGAGAAGAATGTGTTTCAAGGCAGAAATAGTGATCAGATGTGTCAACTGTTCCTGAAAGGCCTAATAAAATGGGAGTCATCAGGTAGGATTAGCCATTGCATTGAACAAAATAGAGTTCATCAGTGACTTTGAGAAGAACTTAATTCTGCTCGGCTCAAGCTCTAAATACACCTCATCAACCTCTATAGATTAAGTAAGAAGATGGGTTCAGATGTAAACAACTTGTTCAAAAGCAAGCTGGAATGAGAGAACAAGATATTGAGGAAGAAAGTTCTAAATTCCTTACCAGCCACACCTTATAAACAAAAGTGTGGAAATGATGTGATATTGAAGACAAACAACTAAGCAAAGAAACAAACACATGGAACATCATCCAGGTAGGATTACCATAGGTACGAGGCTTCAATAGAAACCATGACAACGGGGGAAAGAGGCCTTGTAGGGACTCTGTATGTATGTGTGTGTGCTCTGCTTTTTCAATGTATTTGTCATGCTGTGGCCTTGGCAAAAGCAAGAGCTAGGGAAAAATAAACAAGGGATTCCTTACCTTTTGGAAAAAAAACCCAAAACTAGTCTAATGTAAGTGGTTAAAAATCCTCTCTGTAGTTCTCGATTTAAATGTAAAGATTCGATTGAAAAATACGCGGGATTGCAGTCGTGGCGGTGGAATTGGTAGAAAAGTGTACTTACGCTGTGGAGTGGGGCGTGGGGATAAGCTGGGCCAAAACAAGAGCACATCCCTTTGCCTCGTAGAGAGTCTCAAAGTCAGTCTGATTGGAATGAGAACTGGGAAAAGGGCAGAGAGATGGGAGGGGGTACCTTTGCCCAGGAAACACAGGAAACATGAAGAATGGTGATGGTACCACTTTCCATATTTGGAATTGCATTTTTTTGGCAGCCTCAACTAATTGACATATAGTTTTTAAAAAGAAAGCTGCCCCAAAGCTCTTGGACTGTAGGCCAGCCCTGGTGCTGCCTCGCGGGACCAGAGGGGGACATTAAACACACTGATTTCTACTGGTCCTCTGGGTGTCCCTTAACGTAGGGACAACGGATTTACTCAGTAAGTGCTGACAAATCCAGGAGTCAGGTGCAAGCGGGAGAGTAGAAACAAAGCTGAGAGATGATGACCCATGAGAGAAACAAAGAACTTAACTTTAGCTCCTTAAATAAGCCCCTCAGGAGCAGTGAGGTGCATTACACTCCCATCCTTGGTGGTCTTGCGCTTTTAAACCTCTGCATCTAGGCTTTTAACCAGTCAGGCTGACAGGCTCCCACGGCTCACATGCAATGACTCCGGGTGCAGGCTGGCAGTCGCCTTAGTTGCTTGAGTGCTCGTCATTGTCCTCGCCCTGAATCTGCCTCTGTGCGACCACCAACCGGCTCTTCTCTTTCCACTCCAGCTCCACAGTGTGTCTGTGCCTGCCTCTTAGGGAGCCGGGTCTCATATCTCCTTTTCCAGGGAGACTCTGGTGAGAGGCCTTGTCCCAACTTCTCAAGAAGCCTCTGGTCCTAGCTTTCTTGCAAGGAAGGGGAAGAGATTAGACAGGTTGAGACCACATTTTCCTCAAGCGGAACATAATTAAGTCCACAGGCTGGGAAGTGTTTCCTTCCCTGGAGGCTCAGGAGTACAGACACAAGGTGAAGGGTATAGTAAAGCAATTTCTAGAGGATGAATACTGCTGAATTATTTTGGAATGGCCGTGCCACCTGCTGAACATCTCCTTTATTTCTGGTAATTCACTAAATAATTCACCATGTGCTACAGTTTGTCTACAGTGTGGTGAGTTAAGACCGTTGCCCTGTTTGGAAATTTTTTCCTGTTTGGGAACATATGTCCACCTGAGTGGAAATCACTTTTAGCGTCCTGGAACTGAGGTAGTCAAACAGTTTGCACTCTAAAGAAGTGAGAATGAGAATTATTTTAGGTCCATAATGGTTTTAGGTCGGGATCCCAGAAGCAGATCCGGAGATGAGGATTTGTGTACAGGTGATTTATTTAAGGAAGTGCCCCCAGGAGAAGCCAGTGAGGGAATGGGAGACTCAGGACAGGAAAAGGGAAGAAGTCAAACAACATATGTGTTTCAGGCCCAGCCCCTAAGCGGGAGCTTCAGCCTGATCCCAGAGGAGAGCCCTAGAGTGGAAGTTGATTTGTGTACCACAAGGCAACTGGAAGGAGGCTGGGCGTTTATACCCTTGCATCATCGGTCCCTGCTGAGGCCAACCTGAGGGCCACGTAAACTCCCAATACTTCTGTTCCAACAGCCCCAGGCTGATCCTCTAAAGGAGAGTCATATGCTGGGGGTCACTGGAAGTAAAAGCCACCAGAGCAGGAAGGAATGCACAGAAATGGCCAAAGGAATTCAAGAGGATTTGGGTGGGGACACTGCAGTGCCTGCCACATCATAAACGTTTATGGAGCCCTTGCTGGTGCCAGGAAGCTTTCTTTTCATGTAGTGTATCATACCATTCTCACCCTTTCTCTGTGCATCATCTCTATTTTACATACCAAGGGACTGACGTGTCAGGTAACTTGTAAGAATGTTCAACAAAGGTAAATGACAGAGCCAAGTCTCAAATCCTGTCTATCTAAAGACCATGTCCACGGTTACTTTTCTCTCTTATATTCCTTTCTGGTCACTTACTATTTATTTATTTATTTATTTATTTATTTATTACAATTATTATTTATCCTCCTATCATATTCCAATACTCCTTTTGATTATCTTCCTTGACCCAAAGTGTGGGGTTCAGTTCAGCAAGAGCTGGGAGAATAGTGTGGGGTTCAGTTCAGGAAGAGCTGGGAGAATTTGGGATAGGACAAATAGGAAAAAGAGACATGACGAAATAGTTTATAACCAAGGAACATTACAGCAAGTGAGTGAGGATAACTCTGTGTCCAGAGGAAAGTAGGAGATCTGATAATGATCTTCAACTGACGAAAGGTTTAACGCTGAATAGACTGACCGGCTGTGCTCAAATATCTACAGAGTAGAATAGAAAAGAAACCTCCTTGCTTTTATAGCGGGAGGATTTTCGGTTGAGTTTTGGGAAGTGTGCTCCCTTGTCTTAATGGCTGTTGGGCACTAGAGTGAAATCCCCTAAACTCATATTGGAAAGAAAAGAAAAAGAGAAGACAAGCAAAGAGAGATGTGTAAGCTCAGCCTGCTACACTGTGCAAATGTATGAGATGTTACCTTGAACACAGCTGCTTCGCACCTGCAACCTTCCACAGAGGAGGAACTGTGAATTTAAAAAAAAAAGGCAGTAAACTTCACTGGAACTTAGGATGCTTGGGAACCTGATGGTCCTCCAGAAACTCATTGTTTACGCCAGGGAAGAGATACATATTGATCTGGTCTGGTCATTTTCTTCTCAATGAGAGCACTTTTTTTTTTCCCACCTTTGTTCCTTGTCTCCCAAAGAAAAGATCTCAAATGCTATTCCATAAACGTAACAGAACATTTTATGGAGAAATACAGAGAAATAACATTTGTCATGCTATAGTGTGGCATCGAGCCAATGACTGGGTTGCAGAGGGAATGGACTCTGACAGCTTATCTTGTGAAGTGTTACGTATCTTTCAATAATCTTTGGTTTTGTTGTTCTCCGTCCGTTCACTGCTGCTGCCCCCAGGCAGGGATTTTCTGTGTAAGATGACTCCATTTAGATTTCTTAAATATTTCAAAAATTATATACTCAATGAGGCATCTGTATCGTATGTCCTACAGCCAGACTTGAACTATCGCACTATTTTGTAATAGAGTGTGTATTGAAAATTCATTTAGCAGTCATGCATGAATATATCTTTCCCATAGAAACTCTGACGTGGATGGACTAATGATTTCGGGATGCCATTGTAATCCCACCAAATGTGCCTGTGAAGGTACTATTTTTTCAGCTATACTGTGGACTAAATTGATACTTCTGAGCTAGCGTAGAAACGTGATCACCATCCAGATCATTATTTCTCTGGAAAGATGAATTCCAGTTCTGGATTTGGGACCCCAGGAATATCTTCATCCCAATATACTTCTCAGTGGGGGTTTGAAAGGGGATTTTCTTTTCTACACATTGGGTGAGGCCAATAAGGAAAAGTCAATTACTCCCCCAAATCCATGACTGCTCTTCCTCCAGCCAGAGTGGTGATTTGTTCTCTGTAAAAGAAAACTCCCTTGCCTTCCATTTTAATATCAGCCATTCATAGAACTGAAGAATTTGTACGAGAGTAGCAATTATTATGACTAAGCCCTTAGTATATGTCAGACACTATGTTATACACTGTGTGTATATTATCTTATGTAGTAGCCTTTATAATAAGTTTGGAATGTAGGTGTTATTGTCACCATTTTACAGAAGAAGAAACTGATTTAAGAGTCCACTTGCCTGAGGTTCTAAAAATAAGTGATGGAATCTGATGGAATCAGAGCTCTAGACTCCCTGACTTTAAAACCTAATCATTTCATGGATGTTGGGGTGGACATTTGTTAGGAGCACCCCTGATATTCATTCTCCTTTACCATTATTTTCCTTTGGAAAATTTAGCCCTCACTGCCTGCCCCCCATACCATAACCCATATGATACCACATCATATCATAGACATTTTGTTTGTGGGGAACTAAACTTACCACCTGCTTTAGGAGTAAGCCCAGATTGACGTAAACCAAACTGTATGTTTCATTCCTCCTGCCATATTGTCTGGATGAGTTGGTAATTCAGCGAGAAACAGCGAAATAGAATGAGATATTTGCCAGTCTTCTCAGAATGAGAAGCTTCTATCTCTAGCTGTATTGTATAAGGATATGAAGTTCTGAAACGGTGGGAGCATTTTGTTACCTGTCGGCGAAAGCATGGTTCTGCTGGGGTAACCACTATGCAGGCTGAGTTTGAAGCCACTGGGGCAGAAGACAGAGGTCAGACACAGGAATCCAGGTTCATACTGACAACGATTAAACTCCTAGATCAAGCCTTACCTGAAGGAAGAGCTTAATTGCAAATTATTTGTTCAAACTACCATTTGTAGTTTGAGTGACTCTATAGATTTTGTGCTACTTTACCCTCACCGCAAAAAAAAGTTGTAAGTGACACAGGCACTGCCCAGGAAATGCACCTTCATTAAGAACCTTTACCTCTTCCAGACTCTGATATGATGTCATTGACTTCCAGAGTCACATTTCTGAGACAATTCAACAGCCTAATTAATGAAATTAAATTACATTCAGGCTGTTCTTGATAAGTGAGAAAAGTTGTCCACTTAAAATTTACAAAGATTTTGAACAATACAGAATGGAAACAAAGAATCTATGGGTTAATGATCTTAAATTAGAGAAAATCTTTAATTAAATGATGCTATTCTCTGATAATTCTAGTTAATTGAAGTTTCAACTTCATAGGAATAATAAAACTTGGGGTCTGGACTGGTGTTCGAGGAGCAAAAATTTTAAATTATTTCCATACGTTTAATTTAAAAATGTATATACACATTGGTTTCTCATCGGAGGCAATATATAAATATATCTTAAGCAAAGTATATTTTCCTTTCTCTTGGTAATTGCTCATTTTGTACAAATTAGCATTGGTCCCTTCCCTTGAATGTGGTAAGAATACATAACCATAGTTTTCAAGGTGTTATGTTAATCACATATAAAACCAAATGCCTATCATTATACTCGAAATTAAGAAACTGAGAGAAGTTGTGAGGGTGAAAACAGTACAGAGGAACTAGGAAAGGATAGAAGAAGTTGTCCATTTCAAAGGTCGTTTCACTGGGAAACTAACGAAGTTTAAGTTTCAGGCCCTTAGTTGCAGGGGCGCCCTTCTAAGGCGGTGGAAGGGACTCTAGTGATGTATACTTGTAGCTATAGGATTTTCCAAAATTTTCTAAAGCTGGATTTTTTTTTGTTTATTTATTTCTTTTGAGAGAGAGAGAGAGAGAGAGAGTGCGCGAGCAAGCAGGGAAGGGGCTGAGACAGAGGGAGAGAAACAATCACAAGCAGGCACTGTCAGTGCAGAGCCCCACGTGAGGCTCAAACCCAGGAACATGACCTGAGCCAAAACCAAGAGTCAGATGATTAACCAACTGAGCCACCCAGGCACATCTCTAAGGCCAGATATTTTAACTGCAGTTGGTGAAGACAATTGTCTTTTCTCTCCTCTGCACTGCCCTATTATATTCTACTTGGGTTTCATAGCATTGGAGTAACTACAGAAATTTTGGGGATCTGGCTAAGGGGAAGTTCCCTTGGGGATGCGGTTCAAGAAGCACGTTATTTACGTGTGTCACAGACACTTCATATTTAGTATTGCTAGCCATCCCGGTATAGGATCGCCCCCAGGAATACCCATTCTGTCAACCGTGCCAACTTACCCGCCATTGAATCAAGAACTTTCCAGGTCAGAGGTTTTATCCTGAAATGAATGGGCGCTGGTGTCCAGCACTAGAAGAATAGACATAGTGAGGAAAAACCCAGATTAAAATGTAGAGACAGAAGTTAGTCTATGGAAATTCTTCCAGTTATCAGAAATGTGAACTTGCCAGAGGAGGATTAAGTTCTTATCAATATGAAATCAAACAGAAAGATTGCTTCTGACAGGAATATAACATATAATGCTGCATATATATAATTACTAATGCCATATGCATGTCTATAGAGGAAAGACTGAATTATCATTTTATTTTCTTATAGGCAATGTTGTAAAATTGTCATGAAAGAGATGAACAAAGATTTTGTGCAAAAAAAAAAGTAGGCACACCTGGGTGGCTCAGTTGGTGGAGCGTCTGACTCTTTATTTCAGCTCAGGTCATGATCTCACAGTTTCATGGGTTTGAGACCTACATCAGGTTCAGGGCTGACAGCACGGAGCCTGCTTGGGATTCTGTCTCTCTCTCTGTCCCTTCCCTGCTCGTACTCTATCTCAAAATAAATAAACAAACTTAAAAAAAAGCATTAAGAAATGTGGTAAGTGGTGAATTAATAAATATAAATATTTTAATAAATTTGTGTAACTTGTGTTTGTCAGCTTTTCAATCTTAGAAAGATTTTCTGGTTTCTTATTCTGTACTAAATAATCAATTCTGAGCCTAATTTAGTATTTTAAATTCTGTATTTCTTTTCTTAAATTAATATCCTCAAATTAGCATTCTTTAGGCCTCTTTGATCTGACCTCGGACTACTCAAGCTTTAGGTGAAAAGGAATTAGTTCAACATATAGATGAATCCTGTTACTTCCCCAAGGTTACAGTCTGATGACTGTTGAGTCACCATAGGTGACTCAAGTCTTCATTATAAGGGCTTCTGAATTCTCATATAAATGGAAATCAGGTTTACTTATTTCATATTCAAATTTTTAAAATCAGCTTCATTGAAGAATAATTGACATAAACCAAGTAGTGCATATATAAAGTGTACAATTTGGTGAGGTTTGATATATGTTTGCTCCCATGAAGCTGTCAACACAATCAAGATAATGAAAATGCCCATCACACCAAAAGTTTCTTCTAACTCCTTTGTAATCTCTTCCTCCTGCCCTTCCTTATGGCCTCCTCCCATCCCCAGCCAACCACCGATCTGTTTTCTGTCACCATAGACGAGTTTGAATTTTCTGGAAATTTTTATGAATAGAATTGAACAGTATGTACTTTTGGGGGGATGAGTAGGATCTGGCTTCTTTCACTCAGCATAATGGTTTTGAGATTCACCCATTTGTTGCTTGCATCAATGGTTCATTCTTTTTTTTCTTTTGCTGAGTAGTATTCCATAGCAGTATTATCTGTTTATCCTTTTTTTCCGTGATGAACATTTGTGGTGTTTCCAGTTTGGAGATACTACAGATCAATTGACTATGAACATTTGTATATGAGTCTTTGTTTTGGTAAGCACTTTGATTTTCTTGAGGAAATATCTGGAAGTGGATTGCTTGGATCATGTGTAGGTATGTTTCACTCTTTAAGAAAACTGTCAAATGCTTTTCCAGAGTAGTTGAACTATTTTACCCTCACTCCCACAAGCAGTGTTCTAGTGTTCCAGTTGGTCTGAAATTTTGGTAATTTCACATATGGTCAATCTCTCTTGTAATTTTAGCCATTCTAGTAGGTCTATTACACCATCTCGTTGTTTTAATTTAATACTGCTGAGAATCTTTTCTGTGTTTATGTATACTGTTTATATTTTCTTTGGTGAAGTCTCTTTTCAAATCTTTTGCCCACTATTTGTTTTATTATTGAGTTTTAAGAGTTTTTTTGAACTGTGTATTTTGGATATAAGTTCTTAATCAGATATGTGATTTGCAAATATTTTTTCTAAGCCTGTAGCTTGTCTTTTCATTTTAGTAACAGTCTATTTCAAAAAGCAGACGATTTTAATTTTGATGATGTTCGGTTTGTCAATATTTCTTTTACAGATTGTGCTTTTGGCGTCATAACTAAGAAAACTTTACCTAATCCAAAGCCAAAAAAGTTTTCTCCTGGAAGTTTTATAGGTTTAAATTTTACATTTAGGTCTATGATCCATGCTGAGTTAATTTTATGGTATGAAAAATGGATCATACATATATACATAGATATGTGTACATATCCATAATATGTATATATACATATATATATAATTGGATATATATATATCCAATTATTCCAGTACCATTTGTTGAAAAGATTAATCTTTCTACTCAATTGCTTTGAAACCTTGTCAAAGTAATTTATCTGTATATATGTGGGTCTACATCTGGACTCTATTTGTCTATTTTTATACCAATACCAAACTATCTTAATTATTAAAGCTTCATAATAAGTGTTAGTTCTCTAAGTTTGTTCATCTTTTTCCATTTTGTTTTGGCTATTCCAGGTCCTTTGAATTTTTATTTCAATTTTAAAATGAGTCAATTTTTATAAGAAAGCCTGTTAGGATTTTAATTGGAATTGTTTTAAAATTGTGGATCACTTTGGGGAGACTGGATTTCTTAACATTATTGAGCCTTCAATGAACATAGTGTCTCTCACCACTTACTTAGACTTTTTAAAATTACTCCCAATAATTTTTTGTAGTTTTCAGTGCACATGACTTTCATCAGATTTATCCCTAATTATTTTATATTTTTGGATGGCATTGGTTTTTAATTTTAATTTCTGATTGTTGATGGCTGGTATTTAAAAATACAATTGATTTTTATATATTGATATTTTTTCCTGATACATTTCCTAAGCTCAATGGTTCTAGTAGTTTTTTATCGATTCCAATGGAGTTACACATAAACAATCATGTTGTTTGTGAAAAAAGATAGTCTTATTTCTTCCTTTCCAATCTGGATGCCTTTCATTTATTTTTCTTGCTTTATTGCACTGACTAGAAATTCAAGGATAATGCTGAAAGAAGTGATAAAAGTGGACATCCTGCTTTGTTCCTAATCTTAATAAAACTGTAAAGTTTTTTAGCTGTATATTTGTAGAAGCCCTTTATAAAATTGAGGAAGTTCCCTTCTTTTCCTAGTTTTTCAAGAGTTTTTATCAGGAACGTATGTTGAAATGTATCAAATGCCTTCCTCTGACTATTGAGATGGTCGTATAATTGTCTTTATTTCTTTTGTTTATTTGTTTTGCTATTACAAAATACATTGATAATTTTCTATTGTTAAACCAACCTTGCATAACCTGCCACACCTGGTCATGATGCATTATCTTTTTACATAACGTTGGATATAATTTCCTCAAATTCTGGTCAGAACTTTTAAACGTATGATCATGAGGAATATTGGGATGCAATATTTTGTCTTATAATACCTTCATCTGTTTTTGATATCAGAGCACTTTTGGCTTCATAGAATGTGTTTTCCATTATCAAAGGTGTGTGTATAGAATTAATATTACTTCTTCTTTAAATCTTTGATAGAATTATCCAATGAAGCCATCTGGGCATGGCATTTCTTTCTAGAAAGTTTTTAAACTGTAAGTTAAGTTTCTTTAATAAATGGAGGGCTATTTATGTTACCTAGTTTTTCCTTGACTGAGCTTTGGTGGTCTGTATCTTTCAAAGAATTTGTTCATTACCTTTAAGTTGTAGAGTTTTTGGGTATAAAGTCGTCTTTTTTTTTTTTTTTTTAATTTTTTTTTTTTCAACGTTTTTTTTTTAATTTATTTTTGGGACAGAGAGAGACAGAGCATGAACGGGGGAGGGGCAGAGAGAGAGGGAGACACAGAATCGGAAACAGGCTCCAGGCTCCGAGCCATCAGCCCAGAGCCCGACGCGGGGCTCGAACTCACGGACCGCGAGATCGTGACCTGGCTGAAGTCGGACGCTTAACCAACTGCGCCACCCAGGCGCCCCTAAAGTTGTCTTTAATATTCCCTTAGTATTATTTGGTGTTTGTAAAGTCTGTAGTGATATCATCTCTCTCATTTTGATATCAACAATTTATATTTTCTTTTCCCCTGATTAGTTTAGATATCTAGCAATTTTACTGATCTTCTCAAAGAAGTTGATAAATTCTTTCCACTATCATACACCTGAAAAAGTCTTTATTTTGCTTTTATCTTTGAAAGACCTTTTCACAAGGCATAGAATTCTAGAATGACAGATTTTTTTTCCTTTCAATACTTTGCTCCCTTATTTTTTTTTATTTTTTATTTTCCATTGTTTGCAACAAAATCTACTGTTGTCCTTTCATTTGTTCCTCTGTACATATCTTTTCCTCTGATTGTTTTTAAGGTTTTCTGTTTATCACTGGTTTTGATCAAATGATTATGCTGTGCCTTGGTATCATTTTCTTTACATGTCTTTTGGTTCTTGCATATGTGTGTTTACACTTTTTAGCAAATTTGGAAATTTTCATCCGTAATTTCTTCAAAAAGTTTTCATCCCTCTTCCCCATTGTGACTCCAATTATTCATATATTAGACTTCATGAAGCTGTCCTACACTTCACCAATACTCTGTCCAAATTTTAAAAGTTCTCTATGTTTCATTTTGGATTGTTTCTATACAAAGAAACATATTCTATACAAAGAAAGAGTATATTTACTCTCAAATTCACTAATTTTTTCTTCTGCAATCTCTAATCTAATGTTAATCCTAGAAATATATTTTTCATCTCACACATTGTACTTTTTGTCACTAGAAGTTCGACATGAATCTTTCTTATACTTCCATATTTTTGCTTAACTTTTAGAACATATGGAATACAGTTATAATAACCATTTTAATGTCCTTCTCTGCTAACTCTAACATCTGTGGTTAATTCTTAATCAGATTCAATTGATTGATTTATATCCTCATTATGGATCATATCTTCCTGTTTCTTTATGTGTGTGGAATCTTTTTTTTCTTCTTTGAAAGAAAAGAATATCTAGAAGATGTTATCTCATTCTTTCCTGGCTTGAAAAGTTCCTGTTGAGAAATCTGCCTAGAATCTTATGGGAGCTGTATGTAACTTTTCTTTTTTCTCTTGCTGTTCTTAAAGTTATTTCTTTGTCTTTAACTTATTTAAAAATTTTTTTTTAATGTTTATTTATTTTTGAGAGAGGGAGACACAGAGCGCAAGCAGGGGAGGGTCAGAGAGAAAGGGAGACACGGAATCTAAAACAGGCTCCAGGCTTTGAGCTGTCAGCAGAGAGCCTGACATGGGGCTCAAACCCACAAACTGTGAGATCATGACCTGAGCTGAAGTTGGACATGCAAACGACTGAGCCACCTAGGTACCCTGTCTTTGTCTTTAACTTCAGATAATTTAATTATAATATTTCTCAGTGTAACCCTGGTTAGGTCTAACCTATTTGGGGTCTTTCAGTTCTCATGGATCTGGATCCCCCAGGTTCAGGGTGTTTTCAATCATTATTGCTTTATATACACTTTCTGCCCTCTTTTCTTTCTATTCTAGAATTCCCATAATGCAAATATTGTTTCTTTTCATTGTATCCTATCATTCCTGTAGGCTTTCTTCACTCTTTTTAATTTTTTATTTTGCCTTGTGTTCCTCTGACTGGACAATTTTCTTCGTTTTTGTTTTTAAACGTTTATTTATTTTTGAGAGACAGAGAGAGACAGAGCATGAGCCGGGGAGGGGCAGAGAGACAGGGAGACACAGAACCCAAAGCAGGCTTCAGGCTCTGAGCTATCAGCACAGAGCCCTACACGGGGCTCGAACTCACAAGCTGTGAGATCGTGACCTGAGCTGAAGCTGGATGCTTAACCGACTGAGCCACCCCGGCGCCCCTTGACTGGGTAATTTTCAATGTCTTATCCTCCAGGTCTCTGGTGCTTTCTTCTGCATGATTGGGTCTACTCTTGAAACTCTGTTGAACTCTTTACTCCAGCTATTGTATTTTTCAGCTCTAGGATTTCTGTTTTGTTTTGTTTCTTTGACAGTTGCTATTCCCTTGTCAAGCTTCTCATTTTGTTCATGCATTACTTTCCTAATTTCATTTAGTTGCTCTATTTACTTGTAGTTCATTAAGTTTCCTTAAGAGATTATCCTGAATTCCTTGTCTCACAGTTCATAGATCTTCATTTTTGTCGACTCAGCTATTGGCATATCATTTGTCTCTTTTGGTGGTGTCATATTTTTAGTGATGCTTGATTCTTTATGTTGGTATCTGCACACTTATGTAATTGGGATCCTCTTCCAGACCTTACACGTTTGCTTTGGCAGAGACAGTTCTTTACCAGTCAGCTCAGTTTGGAGTTTTGGCTGTGTTTGCCGGTAATGTCATTGGTTAGGTGGGGTTCACTATTATGGTCTAATTGTGGGTGAGGCAACTGTTCAAGCTCTGAGGTAGAAGATGGAAGGATGTGCCACTGGCTGAGAACAGTTGGGTAGGACTGTTGGCTTTGTTCCCTATCCAAGTGAGGCTGCAGGATGGGCTCTGCAGTTGTCTGAATTCTCTGGTCAGACTTACTAGATGGTCAGGACTGGGTACAATATTTAGTGGTAGACAGGACTATGAATTAGCTTTCCTGCCCTGGTAAGGCAACAGAACAGGACCCAGGGACTTTATGGCTCATTGTTTGGTGACTCAAATCAGGCTACAGTGCACACTGAATTCTCTGGTTAGGTGAAGCCACGGGCTTGCTCTATAGACAGGGGAAGCAATGGACTCTATTCTCTGTTCAAGTGCCACTCTCTGTGGGGCTGTTGAATTGGCCATGCAGCTTCCTGTGTGCTCTGGTTAGGGTCTCTGATTGGACAGACTGAAGGCTACATTAGTGATGAGCAGGGCTATGAATTAGATTTCCTGCCTGGCCACAGCAGGAAAGTCAATTAAGCTCTTTATTATCTTAAGTGACCCACACCCCAAGTTCTCTGGCTGAAGAGGGCCACTGGTTTTGTTTTGCAAACTATCAGCTTGCCTGCCCTCTTCTAGGCTCCAGTGCTGCTGGGCCAGCACAGCTTCTAGAAGTTGTTGCCAGCCCTTCTGGTCAGATAAGGCTGGAAGACACGCTCCACAGTGGGTGAGGCTATGTCTCAGCCCCTTTGCCTGGATGGTAAGAGGATAGGCCACCTTGGGCTCCTTTCAATTTCCCAAACAGTCTTTCCAGTTGGAAGGGGCTGGAGCTACCCTCAGTCTTGGCTATGAATTAATCCCTTAGCCTATGAGTAGCAAGGGACTTCTCCCTGCCCAGTAATGGCTTTGCTGTGTGAGTGATCAGCTCTGACTCCCCACCTTTTGGCTCAAGCTCCGCCGGGCCTCACCGCTTCCAGGATTCATCACCAGCCCTTCTGGTCAGATGGGCTGCGATGACATTCTCCATAGCAGGTGGAGCTGGGACTCAGCACTTTGCCTGGGTGCTGGCCAACTGGGCTCTACAGCAGGCAAAACTCCTCATTTGAGGATCTGAATCAGGCAGGTCTACACCCAGCCAAGTTCCTTGGTCAGAGTGTACCCCTGATTTCATTCTGCAGATGAGCAAAGCCACTGGTTGGGATTGCTACTTGGGTGCTGAAGGTATGAACTCTGTCTGCCAAGGTCCATGTGCTGGTTGTTGTGAGCCACCACCCCCCCCCAACCCCGCCTTCTCCATGGCAGTCAGATTCTCAGAGATTAAGCCCCACAGAGTACCCTGCAATCACCCTGATGCAAGATCACAGGAGCGGCTCTCATAAAGCAACCCCAATGCTTGGGGAGTGGTTGTTTCCTCTGGCTCCTCTGTTCCCACTGGAGGAACTGGAGGCTCAGGGGAGACTTCTCTTCATGATGCTGCACCATCCTGGGGGAGGGACAGTGCTGTCAACATATAGCTGCTTCTCTTCTCCTTCAAGGCAATCTGTCTTGGTCTCTGGGGTGCAGGGGGGTGCTTTAGCCTCACCCCCAGGTTCTACAATTCTCTCTGTGGTGCCTCATTCTTGAATACATGTTAGTTGTTCTTGTGAGGGGAAGAGTCAGGAACAACCTCTGTTGCCATCTTGGTGACATTACTTCCCCGGACCATTTGATTGGGTGCCAGACATTGTAAATGATATCTCGTGGGATGTTGATAGTTTTGTGTCCTTATAAACACTCTTGAGTTTTGTTCTGGAACATAGTTAAGTTACTTAGAAACGGTTTGATCTTTTCTGGTCTTGCCTTTAAGAATTTCTAGACAGAACCAGTGTAAGGTTAAGTATCCCTCACTACTGAGGAAAGATCCTTCTGAGTTCTGTATTCAGTGCCCTGTAAATCTTGAAGTTTCCAATCTGCCTTATGGGTACAGGCATTGTTCTTACCCTTGGGTGTTCACTGGGCTCTAGTACCTCTAAATCTGGGATGATTCTTTCTCTGGCCTCAGGTAGTTTCCTCACACACATCCACCGATCTGTATTCAGGTGAACACTCAAGGGGGATATTCTGTAGATATCTGTGGCGCTCTGTCTGTGCACCTCTTTACCGTCTGGTCCTCTATCCTGTGAACTGAGCTTCCCTGGTCTCAGCCATCTTCGCATCTCACTTCCATCTCCTCAACTCAAGGTGTCAGCTGTAGTCCTCCTGGGCTCTCTCTCTCTGGACGTGGCCCAGAAGCTCCTGTGAGGTAGAAGATAGGGTTCACTTCCCTTGTTTCTCACACTTCAGGTATCAATGTCTGTCACTGCCTGATCATCCAGTGTCCTGAAAACTGTTGCTTCAGATAATTTCGTCTCATTTTTGGTTGTTTCGGGAGAAAGAGTATATTGGTTCCTTTTTCTCTATCCTGACCCAGAAGCAGAATTTCTCATTATTTGATTTTTCTTTTTGGTTCACACCGGATGCTTTAAGATGAGAATAAAGAAGTAAAGAATCTTCCAGAAACTCACAGACACTTCAGGTGTGTGGCATGTTTCAGTTTCATTAATTTGCTGAAGAAAAAGAAGGATCTGCATGAAATTCACAACTCAGATTGTCATGTTAGCCACTGTGTCAGGAGGCTTGAGAGCTGAGCTCTGGAGAAACAAAATCCCTGACAGTTGTTGATGTTTTTGTAATAGGAGACTTCTGTTATTTTAGCAAACAGAAAGACTGCATAAAAATGTCAAAAAGAAACTACTTTTGAAGAAAAAAATAGAAACTGACTCACTAAAGGGACCTATTGGGGATAATTACCCAGAGCCTGTGGTAGATCGGGAGGGCTGATTTAAAGTTATTGTTTTTGCAAATTCTGCAAAAAACAAAAACCAAACAAAGATTTTTTTCCTGGCTTTGCGAGTAGTGGAAAAATTCCTCCCACAGCCATAATCTCATGTAAACTACACACGTGGATTTTTCTGAGTCTCTCAAAACTGCTTTTTTTTTTTTTTTCCCAATACAGAGCACTATTGGCTTGTGAGGAAACACTAAAAACTATCATTTGAAATAGTGTTTTGATTGTTGATTTGCTATCTGGTAATATATTATAGGGGCTCTAGTTTGTTGGCTTCCTGCTGCCCTGGGTGAACAAAGCCTGAACTCTCTCATCTGACACCTGTTCAACTCTTGAGGATGCTGATTAATTCATGGTGGAAAGGTATCAATTTTACAACTCAGACTTCTGCATTCCTGAAATACCCTTCTCATGGGAGACATTAGATGAGCTTTTAATTAATTGAGGTAAATAAATACTCAATCCTTTGGATACTACTACATTCTCTTTCATTCAAAAAAAATTCACCTAGGGACACCTGGGTGGCTCAGTCAGCTAAGTGTCCAACTCTTGATTTTGGATCAGGTCATGATCTCATGGTTGTGAGATCTAGCTCTCCATCAGGCTCAGTGCAGTCTCAGTGCCTGGGACTCACTCTCTCCCCTTCTCTCTCTGCCCCTCCCTCACTTGTGCTCTCTCTCTCTCTCTCTCTCAAAATAAATAAGTAAACCTAGAAAACTTCTGCTCACTTAAGCTTTATCACCAATAAAAATGTATTTAAAGATTTAATTCAATTAATAATGCCTCAAGAACTACCATATTACCTCTGAATTATACGTGTCTTTCTGTTCACCCATACACTAGTTGTTCTTAATTTATATAAATATAACTTTAATTGAAATTCAACCATTCAGCTTAAAATGGAAAGGTCTTTGTTAGAAGAAAAATTCAAATAGAATTTGAATAGATGTAACCACCAAAAAGGTTAAATATAAACACTAAATGTGAATAATTGTTACAGTTTTGGAAATCAATTCTATCTACTGAGACTTGAAAGCTTCCATGTCTTAGTTCCCATTAAAGCTCTGATAACTGAGGTCATGTTCCCTCCTGTACATATTGAGTGTGGACCTTCTGGGTGGTTATGAGAGTGGGGTAGCCAGAGCGGTAGGTAATCAGATAAATACTGAGCGAAGTGTTGTGAAACATAATTCCCACTGGAGGAGCTCTGGAAGCCTATATAAGTTATTCCGGTTTAGAGTTATCCCACCAAAGGAGTAAGGCAGTGACAGCATTTATACTCCAACGTTTCTGAGATATTGCTTGAGAGTTTCTCTTGGAGGCACGAATTCCAGAAACTTCCAAACTGTTGGGCAGGTGGCAGAGTAAATTCCATCAATGAGGGGACACCCTCAGCAAAGAGCTGCTGGTGCTAAGAGCTGGAAGTTGGCCAAGGGCAAACAAATGTTAACAGGGAGATAACGTGGGAGAGGCACTGACATCATATGCTATAAACCTGCACCCGAGAGAAAAGGTAGAACATTCAGGGCAAATAAGTGTTTATTTAGAGAAAAATTTACAAATAACACTTGATGGCTTGTGTCATTCGGGATAGGGTTGGTTATGCTGCAGTTAAAAAGCAACCAAGTTTGAGTGGCTCGGTGCCACAAAAGCTTATTTTTCACTTATGGTTGCCAAGGGACCTCTGTAGATTGCATTAACTCAAGGGACCCAAGCTGGTGGAGTGGCCAACACTCCAAACTTGGCCAATGATCTACCGGAGGGAAAAGGAAGGCCTTGAACTGGCAATTAAATAGCCTGACTATTGTGGCCTGTGTCACTTCCACTCACGAATGATTATCCAGAGCTAGTTACATGGCCCCAACCCACTATAGGATATATACCCGCCATCTACCATGTACCTGGAGGAAGGCAGAAACAGATGATAAATGACTACCACATACGAAGACCAACAATAATTTCGGATTGATCAATGACTTAAATGAAAAAGTGGCATTAGAGGAACAGAAGGGAAAATGAGTTTTGTTTGTATTTCAAGTGAATTCTAACTAACATACAAAACCCAGAAGCTGCAAGTGGAAGAGACTGACACATTAAAATGCATACAGGTTTTAAAAGTTTGAGGGAGTGGGGCTCCTGAGTGGCTCAGTCGGTTAAGCGGCCGACTTCGGCTCAGGTCATGATCTCGCGGTCCTTTGAGTTCCAGCCCCATGTCGGGCTCTGTGCTGACAGCTCAGAGCCTGGAGCCTGTCTCAGATTCTGTGTCTCCCTCTCTCTGACCCTCCCCCGTTCATGCTCTGTCTCTCTCTGTCTCAAAAATAAATAAACGTTAAAAAATTTTTTTTAAAAGTTTGATGGAGCCAAATACCATGAAATAATAAAGAGTCAAAAGTCCAAAAATGTGTTAATATAGCAGAGTAGGTGCTAATTTTCTTAATATACTTAGAACTCAATAAGAAAAATGTAGTACCCAGAAGAAAAATAATCATGGAAAAAGGCAACTCACAAATAATGGCATTCATGTGGCCTATAACCATATGACATACAAATAAAATAAAAACACAGCCTTTTAGTCTTCATTGGAGCAAAATTGTAAACGTATCATGAGACCCAAGCATTCTCATATACTGTGGATAGGAGTGCAGAAAAGTTTAAGTTTATTTGTATTTTTGAATATATCTGCTCACATTTTAAACGCACATCCTCTTCAACCTAGTAATATTACATCTAGGATTTTAATGTAGAGATAAACTTGAACAAATGCATCTAGACTTATGTACAAGTATGTTCAATGGGACATTATTTGTAATGATAATTCTAGTCTGAAAAAAACCCAAATATCCATGTCAAAGGTTATTTAAATGAATTACAGTACATATTGAAATAGAATACTATGTAGCTATTGAAAAGCACAGAGTAGATTTCTTCGGGCTAATATGGAAAGTCTAGAATGGATTATTGATGAAATATAAGATCCACTTGTATATGTCTTGTATATGCATAGAAGATGTATGGAAGAATACATGAGTGATTGTAAAGAGAGATACCAAGTAGGCAGAGATAATAGGGGTGCAGAGGGGTCTGCAGGGGCTGTAGTAGACATTAATTCTTTCGTGGCCAAGAACACTCATTCTTTCTTCTTCTTATAAAATCATATCCTTCTTTCTCACTCAAGTCATGTTCTTTGGGTGGGGTATTTATCACTATGACTCTAGATTTGGAGCATAACACCCAAGCCTGGTTAATGGGCCCATCCGATTCTAGCCACAGTGATTGGTCAGGGATGTTTTGAGTTACAAGCTGGTCCAGTCAGAGTCAATCTTGGGACCTGTTTGTGAGATCCTGGGAATATTAGCTTTTTTTCTGGATGTGAGTCCGGAAAAATGGAGGTTGGAACAGCTGTGGCATCTGAATATTATGAAAGACGAAACAAAGTATAAGGAAGAAGCAGACCTTATATGTTCAGAGCAAGACCCATGGACATTTCAGTTAAATAAGAAACAGAATACAGATAAAAGATGAAAGAAGCCACTTTGTTTTTAAACCTTAAGCACCTTTGAATTAGGACCTGAGATGGGTTTTTCTTTTCCTTTAATATCCTTACATTCAATTTGCATAAACATATGTCACTTTTGTAGTTTAATGTATTTTATAAATAAGACAATTTTATAAATTATAAATACTTTTAAATGACATGTACCATAGAAAGCTTGGTTATATCACTGAGATGTTTCTAAACGTGATACAAAATAGCTGTTAAAAAAATAATGAGGTCGATCTAGGTGCATTCATAAGGAAAAAAGTTCCGGAAGTGGGAGAAAAATTCAGGCTCCAGACAACCCCATAGAATCCCATTTCCATTTATGTAAAAGGAAAACTATTCTCGTGTGCATCGAAATCCTGAAAACTATACAGCAAATGAAATAACTGTTTCAAAGAATTGAGTTATGGGAGGAAAGTTCACTTCCTTCTTTATATGCTGATGTCTGGAAGTATTTTATCCCCTGCCTTAGGTGATAAAGTCTTCAACACCAGGTTCATGTCATCTTTGGAGATAATCTCTAGCTCACTTTGCTTATATTAGGTAACAGATAAATATTTTGGAGCGAATAAAGAGGAAAAGAGGAAAAAAATAAAATGAATTAGGAAGGGGATTTTACCTCAGAATAAGGAACGTTCATTGTCTTCTGTGACTGTCAGAGGCAAATTTCAAATAAGTCACAAGACCCCAGAACGTACCACGATTCTACTTGGTCTTTTACAGATGAAATTATCCTGAGAACAATAAACAATTTATGTTTTGTTACTAGAGATTTCTTTCACAGGGGTTGTTATCAGGAGAAATTAAGGCCATGCCCTAGTAAAAACTCCACAATCTCGATGGCTTAACACCACAAAAATTCATTCCGTGTGCGTGCTACGTTTCCCCAACAAATTAGCAGTAGGACTCTGTCCATTATAGGCACTCAGGAACCCAGGTGGATGGAGACGACATCTCACGATATGGATATCCACCATCACACCGGAAAGAAAAAGGAGTCACGGCAAATGGTGCAACAGCTCAAGCTGCCACCTGGAAGTGACGTACCATGTTTCACTGGCCCATGCAAGTCCCGTGGCCACATCTCGCTTCAAGGAGAAAGGGAACTGCAGTCTTACCGCCTGCAGATTCTGAGGAATGGCGGGTGGGATTTATGTCCATGTAACATCACCCACATTTACATATTTTTCAACATCCTAGTTTGGCCTTGCTTCTCTTGAGGCCTATTTCTTATGCTTGTATCATAGCCTCTTGTCATAAACTGCTTCCCAGAACGCATATTCCCTCTTACTCCATACCCACAGTTGAGAGAGAGAGAGACAGAGAGACAGAAAGACCGCCTGCAGCGAAGCTGCTATTTAGCTCTTTTCTTAATTCTTGCTCTTACCATGTAAGCAACTAATTATACTACAAGTGAATTTTATACTCTTAGGTGACCATTCTTGAGGTTCTATTGATTTCTTCATCTTAATGATATAAAGAGAGCATCTTTTACCTATTAGCAGCAGGTTAACAATTTCGGTTAAAATAAAAATTCTCTTGACTTTTTAATTGCTGTTTTCAGCAAATACAAAGCAAATTGGTGCATTGCCGTGTTCCTTGGGGTGAGGGGGTACCTAATAAATATTAAAGGGTGAGAATAGTTGCCATGATTAAAATTAGTAAGTAAATGCTTCCATTTGAAAAAGTAGATCTTGTTTCACAAACTATGCGTAATAGGAGCTCAAATTTCTTTTAGTTATCATGCATGATATAAAATAGACAATCTGTTGTGAAATGGACTGCTCTAAATAGGCTACACTGTTCTCTTTACTGCCTAATTTAAAGTCTAGCATGTATAAGCTCCATGCTCATTTTTGGCATTATTCTAACATTCTTTATTTTTAAAAGAATATTTTTTGGTTGTTTTGTTTGTAGCAGAGATGTCCTTCTATATATTTTCTGTTCAAATGTCACTTATTTATAATAAAGCAACTTAAAGTTCCATTGCTAAATTCACACCTTTAGTAGGAATAAATTTGAAGTGACCTTGGTAAACACAAATGGAAGTAAAAAAAAAAAACAAAACCACACAGACTATTGTATTCTCCAAGAATAAACTTAACACCGTGTATTCCAACCAGAAATAACAGGCCATTTTCAACCATGGCAAAAATAACTAAGGCTTCACTTGGATAGCAAGGTAATCCTTTGCAATGATATTTAATTGCAAGGAATCTATTTGTCTAACAGCACGGGAAAGATTGATTAAATTATGATGTCATTATAAAAGAGAATATTATTATTTTTATAAATAATTCAAATTATGGGACAGTGGAAAAAGCAAGACATACATAAATTGTTAATTTGAACTATGTAAAACAAGATGCATTGGAGAGAAATAAAACAAATTGTAAAAAGAATGTTCTCTGGTTGCTAGTACCAGAGGTGATTTCTATTACGTTATTCTCTTTCTCGTAAGTTTAATAACATTGTCAAATACTTTGGGACAATAAGATTCACTAGTTTTATAATCATGAAAATGTAAACTTTCTCGGTCTCAAATCCCAAGATTTTATTGTTGTTGCTGCTGTTTGCTGGTTTTACCTGCACTAAGTCAGATATTTATTGGACTCAGTTTTGGGTTTTTGAACCGAAAAAGATCTTCAGAAGAAGAAAGAAGGTAATGGAAAGAAACATGAGGATGACTGAGTTTGGGGAATATGAATCAAGATAGTTAGACCTAGCAGAGAGCTGGCTGGGTAATATTTAGGCAGATGATAGATTCTTGCACGGAGCATGATTGTGATCGAGGACATAATCGTCACTCATTCATCAATTCTTAAATGATTTTTTAAAGTTTATTTATTTATTTTTGAGAGAGAGAGAGAGAGAGAGAGAACAAGTGAGCGAGGGGCAGGGAGAGAGGAAGACAGAGAGTCCCAAGCAGGCTTGAGTGCATGAACCGTGAGACCATGACCTGAGCTGAAATCAAGTCAGATGCTTAACCGACTGTGCCACAAAGGTGCCCCAATTCTTAAATGATTTTTAAAAATAAGCGAATGAATGGCCAGTTATATCATCTCTGAGCCAACAACAAAAAAAAAATGCTAAAACTGTGGGAAGAGCAGTCTACATTTGGTGTAGGTGACATAGGTTTATTGAAAATGTAGAGGGCATTGTACTATATTGGCTCCTTCCAGAAAGGGGAGGAGCTTAGACAATGAAAGGGGACATTGGGGTGCTTATTAAGTATGATCTCACAAAGACATAATTCTGAGTTTCCTTAAGGAATGGCCA
Organism: Panthera pardus; assembly: GCF_024362965.1. Classification (NCBI taxonomy): domain Eukaryota; kingdom Metazoa; phylum Chordata; class Mammalia; order Carnivora; family Felidae; genus Panthera; species Panthera pardus. The sequence goes on from NW_026526721.1 coordinate 134,510,250, forward strand.
CAAAAACCCAACCCCAAGCAATAAGGTTTCTAAGCCTGGTAAATAGATATGTAGCAATAAAGTGACTGATTCTGAACTCTGGGATATTCATAGTTTGGAAGCAATTATTATTTCAAAAAGTTAAGCATCACCTATGCAAATCACTTTGCTAGTCTAGAGAATGTCTAAGGTTAAATGATTATAACTTATAAACATGTCTGCAGAGAAACAGAGCCTTGGTAAAATTTTTGATCCACTAATGTTGGATCTATTAATGTTGGATCAAAAATTACTGATCATCCAATATATGTTGAGTGTCCACAGAGAGCTAATTTTCTTTCAGCAGGTATGTTAGCAATATCAGCAATGTTCATATCTTCACGGAGCACATAACTACTGTGCGTGTGCACACACACACATTTGATCTCATTATTTGCGGATTCTATATTTGCAAATTTGCCTACTTGCTAAAATTTATCTCTCATCTCAAAATCAGTATTTGTGGCATGTTTACAGTCATTTGTCACCGGTTTCTTGTCACCAGGCGTGCACTTTCCCAGCTAAGGTTGAAGAAGGAGACATTCTGTCTTCTCGTTTCAGTTCTGATACTATAAACAAGTATCCTTTTCATGGTTTATTTGGTGCCACAGTTTTGTGTGTGTGCGGTTTTGGGGATTCTACTATTTAAAATGGCCCCCAACCACTGCTGAAGCACTGAACTGAAGTGCTTTCTAGTTCTCCCAAGAACACGAAGGGTGTGATGTGCCTTATGAAAAAAATGATGTGTGTTAGATAAGCTTCATTCAGGCACGAGTTCTAGTGCTGATGGCTGTGAGTTCAATGCTTATGAATCAATAGTGCATATTAAATAAGGTGTCTTTAAACAGAAACGTACATAAAAATAAGGTTATGTATTGACTGGTTGATGAAAATGTGGCCAGCGACACACAGGAAACTAACCCTGTATTTCCCCCCACTAAAGCTCTGTGGCCCAACCGAGATCTCTGGTTGCGTTCTTATCTTCTGCATCATTATCTTCTAAACCTTAAAGTCGTCTTAGTTCTTTTGCCCCCTCTCAGCTTCTGGGACTCAGAAAATCTTGGCTACTTTCTTTGTACCAGGCTCAGCTAATATCAGGCTTCATCAAATTGCCTAGGAGAATACACCTGGAGATTGGTTCTTGTTGTTCGATAAGGCTTGAGTATTCCCTAACTTGGCACTAGCTGTGAAGATACTAGTCTGCTCTGAAAACTGTAAGAAATAGATTGACGTAAGTAAGAAAGAATGACAGTAAGAAGTGGGGGCTAGGATGGGAAGCAACTAGAATTCTAATACTGAACCCTGAAAAGGGTTCAGTCAGATTGGAAAACAGTTTGGTTTGGCAGTTTCTCATTAAATTTAATATACGCTTACCATGTGACCCAACATTTTCACTTCTAAGTATTGTCCAAAACAAATAAAAATAGTTATCTATCAAAAATTCATATGCAAATGCTCATGGCAGCTTTATTCATAATTGTCCCAAACTGGAAATAATCCAAATGTTTGGCTACTGATGAATGGATAAACAAATTGTGGTATATCTATGCAATGGAATACTACTCAACAATGAAAAGGAATGAAATACACTATACAAGCAACACTATGGATGAATCTCAAAAGTATTAAAAGTCATTCAGGTCCAAGAGATTACATACTGAATGATTCCTTTTATGTGAAACTAGAAAAGACAAATCAAATTTAAAACAAACAAACAAACAAACAGAAGTTAGAATAATAGTTGCATGGGGCCAAAGGTGTTAGTGCATTTGGCTGGGAAGAAGGCAAGAGAGCTTTCTGAGGTGAAAGGAATGTTCTATATCTTCATTGTGTAAGTAGTTGCATGGGTTAATAAATTCGACAAAACTCATCAAAATGTACACTTAAAATGGGTACATTTTAGTGTATGTTAATTGTACATCAATAAAGTTGATAAAAAGTGAACAGATTAGAAGCTCAATTTACGTCGTTTTATAAAATTTTTTTTAATGTTTATTTATTTTTGACACAGAGAGAGACAGGGCATGAGCAGGGGAAGGGCAGAAAGAGAGAGAGAGGGAGACACAGAATCCAAAGCAGGCTCCAGGCTCTGAGCTGTCAGCATAGAGCCCGACGCGGGGCTTGAACTCACAGACCACGAGATCATGACCTGAGCCTAAGTCGGCCGCTCAACTGACTGAGCCACCCAGGAGCCCCTCAATTTACTTCTTTATTGACTTTTGGTCCTTTTGGTCCTCCTGTTCCTGGAGAAAATGCATGAACGCCTTTGACTTTTGTAATGAGGGCAGGACTATAAACTACAAAAGAAAACCCAAGTTAATATCTTCAAATTTTGTAGCCTTTATTGTGATGAAAGATAGAGGTAATACAAGGAGAGACCCTCTTTCAAAGGTAAAATATAAGATAAAAGGGCTAAATAGAGACACTCATTAGTCATTCAAGATGTGCCAGTGCAGGGGAGTGTTGGAAGTGCATCACTGAGTAAGACGTTTGACTGCAATCGTCATGACTATGAGGGCTCTCCTGTCTGTTCAATGTTGTGTGCTTCCAGCCCCGCACTATGTGTTTAATCCATGTTTATTGAATATGTTGGATGAAGACATATTCACTCTCTTGATGGATATTGAAGTCTACTGCAAGAGGAAGGGCATTGGTTTATGTCATTTTAATGGAAAAATATTTGCTAGATGATAGCACATTCAGTGCTATGGTTGTAGAGAGGAAGAACAACTAACCCAAACTGGAGTTTTTGGGAAGGCTTTATGGAGGAGATGGTGTCTATGCTGAGGAAAATGAACATAAGGAAAACATAAGAGGAAAAGTGGAATGTTCCAGGAAGAAAAAATAGCCCATGCAGGGGCATGGAGAGTCATTCACTCATCCAAGGAGTATTTCCTGAGCAGCTATTACGCATTAGGTGCTGTTATAGATTTAGAGGACTGAAGATGAACAAGACAGAAAATAATCTCTGTCATCGTAGAGCTTATATTCTCATGGGGGAGACAAATAATTTTTTAAAATGCTACATAAATAAAGAGTGGTGTTGATAAGAGAAATAAAGGTAATAAGGAGCACAGAGCCTGCTTGGGATTCTCTCTCCCTCTCTCTATGCCCCTCCCCCTCCTTTCTCAAAATAAATAAATAAACTTAAAAAAAAGATGCCGTAGAGTGGTAAGATTCCAGATAAATTGCAAAGATAGAGTTGATAAGAGGTCCTGATGGATTGGATTACAGTGGCGTGAAAAGAATAGAAACATTAAGGATTCCAAGGAGATAGCAAATAGCACAGGGTATGAGGAAATGCAAGGCATCTGTTGGAAAAAAAAGGATAAGACAGAGTTATGGTGGGATTATGCTACAAAAATGGGTAGCAAGAAGCCACTGAGAGCCCTGTGTGCATAGTAGGAGGCATTTTGCTGGACATGGGAAGTTGTTGGAAGGGTTCTGGCGTGGTTTTCAATGTCATTAGTGTCTACATGGGATTCAGAGACAATAAAACTGGAAGTAGAGAAACTAGTTAGAAGGTTATCATGGGGTGCTTGGGTGACCCAGTCAGTTAAGCGTCTGACTTTTGGTTTCCACTCAGGTCATGATCTCACGGTTCATGAGTTCAAGCCTTGCAGCAGTCTCCATACTGACAGCGCACAGCCTGCTTGGGATTCTCTTTCTCCATCTCTCTCTGTTCCTCCCCCCCACTCGTTCTCTCTCTCTCTCTCAATAAATAAATAAATAAATAAATAAATAAACTTAAAAAATAAACTTAAAAAAAAGAAGGCTATCATAATGGTCTGGCAAAAGGTGATGAGACCTAACTTAAACAGAGGCTATAAAAATGTAGAGAAAGGAATGGATTTGGGGAAATAGTTAAGAGATATAAAAATGGGAGTAGCTGCTAGTTGATTAGATGTGGGGGATGAGAGAGATAGAGGACTGTAAATCGACTCCTAGATTCAGGCATGGGTGACTGAAAGAACAATCACAGCATTAAAATAAATTAGAAATACAGGAGGAGTATAGGGATAGGTTTTTGAAAGAGAGTGATGAGTCAGTTTTGGATTTGTCGAGTTTGCATTTCCTGGCTGTATCAAAGTGGGGATAGACCAAGAAAGAAGTTGGATATATGAACCTAAAACTCGGGACAGTTCAGGTGTTAAAGCAATGGAGGTCTAAGACAGCAATTAGTGCAAGACTTACTCTTTTGACTTGTATGTAATTAGTAGAAATGATCAATAGGAGCCTTCCCAAATAATTTATCATTATTCTAGGACTATTCAACATGACAGAAATATTCCAATATGACATTATTCCATCTATCTGGACTCAACTTTCATATTTCTTTGGGGAAGGGGTATAAAGGCATATTATCATAACCACTGCATAAGTGCCTGTAATAATAGTCCACTTGGTATCTTATAGGAATCTTATAGGAATGGATATCCTTTCTGTCCCTGGAAGCATGACTTCCAAGCATGCCATGGGAAACTGCCATGGGAAAAGTGCCATAGAGGTGTAACAGCTCCATATTAGTAAGTCCTTTCTTCATGATTGGCTTCCCTATGGGTGGCATTCCTAGCCTTGTTATGATGTGCTGTACACAACTCCCATATGTTGGTCTTAGATATAATTACCATGTATGTTGACTTGACTACCCCACTCACCTGGCTGTGTTTTATACATATATGCAACTTAGACAACTCTCATAGGTCAACACTGATGTGGTTCTGTGGCCATCACTGAGACCTGAGAGCCATAATCAACACATTCTATAACTGGACATGATGATTTTGTAGTTTTCATCAAATGGTTGGTGATAAACTAGGAAAAGCCTAGAAGGGTGCGAATAGAGGTAAGACTAAAATCTGGGGACTACCACTATTTGAGAGCGAGGCAGAACAGGAGAAGCTTATGAAGGAGATTAAGATGGAATTATTAGAAAAAGAAGAGAAGAAGCAGAGAGAGTATTGACATGACCTACAGGCCCAAGAAAACGGCCCCCCAGCCTGCTTCTCTAGGACCTTCTATGACTTCCTTTCTGGACACTCAGCTGAAGACACACTGGTTTTCTTGCCATGAGGCACGATTAATCCTGTCTTTTAGACTTTGTGCCTGCTATTTCCTCCTCTCCCATTTCTTTGCAAGCCTGATTCATTCTAGTCACTCAAGTCTCAGTTTATATAAGCCGCTTCTTCAGAGGAATCTTCCTGATAACCTTAAATAAAAGAGCTCATCACAATCTGAATTTATTTAATTCGTGCATTTCTTTTTTTATTGCCCTTTTTATATACACTGGAATGTTGACTCAATGAGAGCCAAAATCTTGTCTTTCTTACTTGTAGAGGTATTCCCAGGGACTAGGGCAGTACCCACCACATAGCAGGTGGTCAGTAACCATTTATTGAATGAGCAAATGTTTCACGTCAGGGAGCAAAGTGCAAAAAGAGATTTAAGAAGACTAAATAAGCAGCAATGCGAAGTGCAGGAGAAAGGTCTAATAAAAATAAGACATATCCACTGGATTTGACACAATCCCTGTCCTCAAACAGCTTTTGTTGATGGCACAAAGCATAGACCTTGAAAATGTACGAGGCATTTAAAAACAGCATACCCCGATATGATGCAAATGGCACAGGAGTGTGGAGGCATCGAGTGAGTGACATTATAAATACTTTTTAATTTACTCCCAGCATAAAAGCTCAGAGGTTTACTCTGCTCTGGTCTTAAGCCACCCACTCGTCGCTCTGGGAACCAGGAAAATGGTGCTATTAATTGAGCATTGTTTGAAGCAATGCCTTTGGTGCCTGTTGGCTTACAAATATTTCAGTCATGTCTCTGTTTTCAAGAGGGTGAAGTGCAACTGTTTCAGCTTTTATTACTCTAAGGTTATGTGGTGACTGTTGATCATATTTGTCAGCTGTAAAATTTTGATCAGCTTCATTTTAGAAAGAGATCACTCACAGAATTTTGCGATCATCAATATGAAAGGGAAGTTGCTGCATTAGAAACAGTTACTTGAACATTATTATTCAGCTGAATAGTGGGTTTTGATTACTTAAATACATCAGTTTTTTATAGAGCTTAACAGATATTCCATCTGCCTTTATAAATTATTTAATGTTACAGATCTTACGTGATGGGTGACTATGCACAGGCAGGGATGGGGGCAGGCAAAATCTGGTCCTCAATGTCATTTGCCCATATAGGCACCTTTGAAGACATCCATCGCCTTATATGATCATCAATGATCTCTGTCCACGATGAGTGTGACATTCGTTGTCCCATCTGGACCTCAGTTGTTCGTCCACTTGGGTCACCGTGAAGACATGCCTTCTTCCAGCATGCACAATCACTTCCAGTCCAGTGGTTCTCCTTCCCACACTGACCCACACTGACCCACACTGACCAACAGCAGCCATCTTCCTTCTCCTCTGCCACACTGCAGAGTGGGAAATTTTGATATTCTACCTGCTGAAATGTACTTGCCGGTCACTTTTTCTCTTCGGTTTTGTCTCCTTGGGCTCAACCTAGATTCTACAAACTTCTCAGGGGTTTTGTCCCCTGCCTTGAGCTTACCCTAGCAACATGGACGGTGACCCTCCTTTGGGAGGACGCTGAAGTCTGTGCTAGCATTGCATTTCCTTTGCTCCTACCTCTATAACGTTCAGGGAATGTTGTTTCCTAAATTGACCATGGGGACCTAGGGAGAACTGTGTGCTTTGTCATGATATTTTATCCTAAATCTTTTGCTAGGTCATGCCTCTCTTCTACTCATCTACCTCACTGTTGAGGCTTTTGAATCCAAGAACCGGGAAGCAACTATTTTTTTCTTTGTTTTCTGCTGTCCTATCCTTTCTCTGAAACAATTACATAGAAATAGCCTAGCTGACTGAACAGTGGGTAAGCCAAGGACATGGTATGAGACCACTTGGGGTGTGTGGGTGGGATCATGCTGGCTAATATTTTAACATTATTATTCTATCACTCAATTAAATGTCAACTTTTTATTTAACAATAAGAGTTCTATGTAGTCAAATCATGTAATTTCCATTTCAATGCCTCATGCTCTCCATGTGTTAACAAGGAGATTAGTAAGAATTGAAAGGCAAAATTAAGGTAGTAAGGTAGCAGAATAGACACTAGAGAACCTTACATTCTTGGACTTTTTTCTAATTCCATGACTGAGCTATTCTTTGTGTTTTGGGTATGTGAATATTTGCAGTACTAATCTAATCTGTCACTCACCCTCTCTGAAGATATGATGAGTACAAAAAATAAACAAGGGTACTTATTTGGTGAATTTCATGCTTAACCTCTCCTGGCCTCCTCACTCTTCCAAAGCTCTGAAGTCTCAACCTTCAAGACACACACACACACACACACACACACACACACACACACACATACACATAGATACAGACACACATATGCTGGAGAGTCACTTGTGTTAGCAAAGTCATCTTTTGCAGTTCACAAACAACTCTTCACTCCATAGTGGTTTCTTTCCAAAGGAATCTGGATTTGGAGGTTGAAAAAAAGAAGAAAAACAGAGGAAAAAGAAAAAAAAGATAGCGCTTTGTATCAACATGGATCCAATTTCTACTTTCCTGTGTCATTCCTTTCATCTCCTTCTCTACGTTAGTACAAGAACTCTTTTGCATGACACTTGGACAACTCTGGAAACTGGGATGAAAACAGTTTGCAGAGCTGGAGAGGTGGTGGACAGTTAGAGAATTATGGAGAGCTGGAGGACAAAAAGGAGGAGAGGGATGATGAAAGGTTGGAAACTGACGACAGAGAATCGGGAAACATGGGTTTGTTTTAGTTTTTAGAGGATAACATGTTTCAATGGAGAAGCCATGGGATCTGTGGTCAAGTTTAGACAAAACCCCAAACCCTAGAGGTCCAATGTTTAGGTGAGATTAGCCTCCGAGATTGAAGTTGGTGGCTCTTGGAGGCCACTGGAGGAGACTCTGAGCATCTAGAGTAAATTAGTAAAGTGCTCACCACGCTGCTCATTAACGCCTTAGTATGAAGTTATTAAATTATTAGTAAGTTATGGCATGTAGCTTTATAATGCACTTAAATCATCTCTGGGATCCGTGTTTTATGTTCTGGGTATAACCTCCTCGATAGCAGTGGTGATACTTCTCAGGGTCCTTCTACCACACTTCATATGATGATTGGCTCACATAGAGCACTTAAGGCATGCTAAATAATACTTCTTTTCACTGAAACTCATGTTCTTCTTTCTCCCTTAATTATTTCTTTTTTTAAAAAATTTTGTTTGTTTTGAGGGAAAGAGAGAGAGAGAGAGAGAGAAAGAGAGCAAGCACACGTACACACATGAGTGGAGGAGGAGCAGAGAGAATCCCAAGTAGGCTCCAGCCTCTGCATGGAGACTAGTGAAAGGCTCGAAACCCCCAACTGTGAGATCATGACCTGAGCCAATATCAAGAGTCAGATGCTTAACTGACGGAGCCACCCAGGTAAGTGACCCTCTCCCTGAATTATTTCTAATGTAGGTGCTTTCTCTAAGAAGATTGTGAGCTTATTGAAGGCAGGGACCAGGCCTGCTACTTACTTTCAGTTTCCTATCATCCTAGCAGAGTGATAGGCCCAGAGAGGAGCTCATTTAATACTTGCTGATGGATTGAATTATCGACTTGATAATTCCTTGAGGTTCTGATTGTGGGAAATTAAAGCTTTAGTTTGTCGAATAAAACAAACAAAAAAAGCTGTCTATAGAATAATAAAGCATCTCTAGATTTCTTAATGGTCCTGACAATTTCACTAACAAGGATCTTGCATTCATCAGAGTTGCTTTGCTGTTGGTAAAAAAACTTTATTCAAATTGGTCTTCACAAAAATGAATGAAGGACTTTAATAAAATTAAATTTATTCAGTAATACAACTGACAAGTCCAGGATCTTGCTCAATTGATGTCCATCTGCATCCAAGGGATCCAATGGTGTCAGTCTACCAGTTCTGTCTTCTTTGCTAGCCTCTGCTTTCCTTTGCAATGCCTTCATGTTAACACAGACTTTTCCATCATGGTGGTCCTTGTAGCTCAGGTTTCCTTCTTGTCTTTCTAGAAAGGCCCAGAACTGACGCTCAACCTTTCTATGCCTAGGGTCATGTTCAAGGACCTTAACCAATCATTCTGGCTGAGGGGATATGATTTTGGAATTATCCAGGACTGGGTCACATGCTCATCCCAGAATGAAGTGGTGGGCTTAACTAGACTCAGACTGACAGCAGGGCAGGGACCTTTTCACAATAAAAATTTAAAGTATTGTTTCCCAAAGAAGTGTAGGCAGTGGTGTAGGCAAAAGCCACAGCTATCTAGTAGAGATCCTCTGTTAGTTTTTCCCAAATGGAGCCCATCGTCGAAGATACTTGTCTACTAAAAATGCTTTCTTGAGGTGCCTGGGTAGTTCAGTCAATTAAGCAGCCAACTCTGGCTCAGGTCATGATCTCGTGGTTGTGAGTTCGATCCCCGCATCAGGCTCTGTGCTGACAGCTCAGAGCCTGGAGCCTACTTCAGATTCTGTGTCTCCCTCTCTCTGCCCCTTCCGCGCTCATGCTCTGTCTCTCTCTCTCTCAAAAATAAACATTAAAAAGATATAAAAAAAATTTAAAAATTGCTTTCTTATGACATAATTCATTTCTCCATTGCCTATCCCTCAAAGAAATTTATAGACCAAAAAATCCCCACAAATTGCCAAACCTGAATGTTGTAGATTTCATGTGTGATTTCTCTTGGACTTTTTGATAAATTGTGAATGGCTCTATGACCTTACTTCTGCTCTTATCTCCCTTATCATCTTAGAAGACTAGGTTGGACACAGCTGCTAATGTTTGTTTTAGCAGAGTTTCTGAGACCTTATTGGGTACATCAGAATCAGGGGTTATTAGGGAATGCTGATGCTCAGGCCCCCTGCCCAGGGGTTCTGATTTAGTGAATCTGGATAAGAAATTAGGCCTTGGGAGGCTTTTCCTACAAACATTCTAGTGAGTCTTCTGGGCAACCCAAATCGGGGAACTTCGCAAAACTCGCCACTTTTGCAGCTATCTTAAGGGGCTCTGTACATCAGGAATCACAAACAATGAACACAGTTGTACCTGGCATAGTTTCAGACTACAAACTACAAACAGCTGTGCCTTTCACTCCAGGTGTACCTTTGCCCCTATCCATCACACCTTCGCAAAAACCAGCAAAAGCAACTGTAATAACTGTAGAGAAGTTCACGGAAAGGTTGACACCAAAGATGTGTTTTTCCTTTTGCCCATGTGCTAATTTTCTTTTCACATTTATCAACAGTGACTGGTTTACATTTTTGGCAGGGTTCTGCTTCTGAGTTAATATGCATTGTGGGTGCCAGTTAAACAAAGTTTTCCCAAGAACTTTAGCATTGTTTGTGGTTTAGAGGTCACTCATAATGGCTCAAAGAGCTTAGCTGGAGTTTGGATCTTGCATTTTTTGCTTTTCCTGCACAGTGCTATTATTTTTTTCTTAATTAATTAAATATGTTTCTCCAAGCAAGTACAGGCTGTACCATGAACAATTTTGCCATCTGATTGAATCTGTACATGTTTACATTTTAAAGAAAGTTAGGAAGAAATGAACAGTGGAGTCCATCAATATTGGTACTGAAAAGGGGACAGGAAGTTGAAGTAGGGCAGAATCCACAGAAAATTTAAAAAACCATCAAATATATATGATGCCTAAACTTGGAGGTCTCAGTAGTACATCATCAAAATATATTTCTGCTATGGTATGATAAGAGCATTTGGTATGGTATAGCTCCGGTAAATGAACAATCTGAGGATCTAGGAAAAATCAGATTTAAAATATCTATTCCATTCTTTCCAAAAAATCATCCAAATATTGTCATTACTCTTGCAACAACATCTCTCAGATTGTTTTCCTCTCAGCTGCCCCTAAAATATCTGATTTGGGGTTTGGAAAATCAGAATAACACAAAAATAGAGCAAACAAGGCTTGCAGGGAAGTGTAATTAGTGAAATTTAGGAGGAATCCTGTTTTCACTTCAGAGGGACTACTGAAATGTCTTATCATAGACTGAGAGTATTAAAGAATATTAAAAGCCTAGACTCAATAAAACGATACTTGACTCTTCCTAATGTCAGAGTTTAAACTCCACAACCTAGCACAATCAACATTCTTTTTTTTTTTTTTTTTTTTTTTTTTTAGAGAAAGAGTGTGTGTGTGTGTGTGAGCAGGGGAGGGGCAAAGGGAGGGACGGAAAGAATCTCAAGCAGGCTCTGTGTTCAGCACGGAGCCCGGAGCTGACTGGGGGCTCGATCCCACAATGCTGGGATCATGACCTGAGCAGAAATTAAGTTGGATGCTCAACCAACTGAGCCACCCAGGCGCCCCCACAATCAACATTCTAATTGACTTCATATAGCTTGACTTCAGTCAGAAGGAAATTTAACTTTTGAAACTGATGTGTAAACTGAAAGATACCCCAGGAATTTACTAATTATTTCTGGTCTGAATTTTATTACTTTTGGTTAATTACATAATAAGATTTAGATGGGAAGAAGGAGATATGGTATGGTGTCTAAAATAACTTATGCCAATTGACATAGAACAAAGTTGGAATGAGATATTAAAAGTATAAAGTTATAACATTTTAGTGATGATATCCTAAAATAACTTACCAGGCCAATAATAATTGTTTCTTTCCTGATGTAAAGAGAATTTGCTATTTTTAGCTTTACTAAATCCAATAATCCAGCTATGGAGATTAGCAAAGTCTGAGGGCATAATGAGATAGAGAACAAGTAGAACAGTAATGAAATCGCAGACCTGACCCAAGGGAGTGATCCTTTGCTTGTTTGAGAAACCAACATGAGATGAATCATCTCATTAAAAAACATAATGTTTGAGAGTTCTAGCTGCTCCACAGTCTCACCAACATTTGGTATTGTCAATCTTTGCACTTTTAGATATTCTGGTAGAAGTGTAATGGCATCTCATCATAGTTTTAATTTGCATTTCCTTGATGACTAATGATATTGAACATTTATTCATGTGCTTTTTTTTTTTTGCCATCTGTTTATCTTCTTTGTAGAAATGTCTGTTCAAATCTTTTGCCCATGTTTTTATTGGGTGTTTGAGTTCTTAGCATTGAGTTGTAAAAGTTATTTATGTATTCAAGATGCAAGTCCTTTTACACATATATACATTGTAAATATTTTCCCCCAGTCTGTTGCTTGCCTTTTCATTTCTTTAGTGCTGCCTTCAGAAAAACAGTAATTTTTAACTTTGATGAAATTATATATATATATATATAATTTTTTCTTTTATGGTTTCCGCTTTTTGTGTCTTAAGAATTTTTTTGGTCTATCCTAAAGTTGAAAAGTTTTTCTCCTAGAGCCTTTATGGTTAAAACCACTTTGGAAAAGCACATAGAAAGTAGTTTACTTTTTATGAAGTTAAACATACACTTATCGTATAACCCAGAAATTTCCCTGGTAGGTATTTAGCTAAGAGAAATGAAAAAGTGTTCTTAGAAAGGCTTGAACAGAAATGTCTGTAACATCTTTATCCATAATATCCTCAAATGGAAACAACTCAAACGACCACCAAGAGGTGAATGGGTGAAAATGTATAATATATACATATATAAGCATAAAGAAATAAAAAAGAGAATAAACTATGATACAGCAACATGGATTAATCTTAAACCATTCTACTGAGTAAAAGGAGACAGACACAAATGAGTGCAAACTGTGTGATTCCACTTATGTGAAAATTTGGAACAGGAAAAAATAATCTATAGTGGTCCTGAAGTATGGGAGGATGTGACTGGGAATGGGCATAAGGAAACTTTGTGGAATAATGGACATGTTCTATATCTTGAGAGTGGACGGGTCATATGGGTGGGTGTGCTTGTCAAAATCCTTAGACTGTCCACACTTTAATGTATTTTAAGATATATAAAATCAGGAAAATTTGATTAAAATATGATTTAAAAATACCACAGTTTTAGCCAGTAATGATATCCTTATCGGAAGCCCGTACTGAGTGATTTTGAACATGTGATGATTCTTGGTAGAATTTCCAGCTCTCAGACCCCAGATTATGGCATTATTATTTGTATTCCAAAATGAGACATTTTTTCTTAATAGAAATTTGAAAAACACAGGAAGCTGCAAGAATTTAAAAAATTATTGCTTGTCTCAACACCTAAACCCAATCTTTTTCCTATGCTTCATGTTTTTCTTTTTCACAGCTATAATCACACTCTTAAATTATTTGACATTTTACATATTACATTTAACATATTACCACTTTTGTCATTTAACACTATAAGATTTTTCCCAAATAATTTTATGGTTTTTATAAATATGATTTTAACAGTTACATAATATTCAGGTAAATATACACCATAAATCATTTTAAAATACCACCTACTTTTGCACACCTTTCTATCTTATTTGCTTTGGAATTTTTTCCCTATCTAATGCTAGGATGATTAGCATACATCATTTTCCCCACTTAGTGTTATTTATTTAGGATAGATTTCCAAACACCTTGGTCAAAGGGTCGTGCTGTCACCATTATTACTTGGAACAAAAAGATCAAAACTTGCCCTTCCTGTGTGGCTTTCCTCTTAGGTTTCCATTCCAGCAAATCTTTTCTTCTTTTTACTTTCCAATGAATTATTGTCTTTCGAGGCAGGGAGCTAAGGAGAAAGAGGATTTTCACCTACTCTTCCGAATGTACTGCGTTGCCTGAATTAGCCTCATCTATCTGTCAAAGTGCCCAGAAACCATGATGATAGGAGCTGTGGAAATAGATATCTAGCATATGGGAACCTGCTTATAATTTCTTGCTCACAGCATTTATCCCACATACAGCATTTATCTTTAAAAGAGCAAGACTAATGAACCCGTATGTATTGTTTTCTACTTATAGCATATCCTCATTTGAAATACATCCCATGAAAAATAAAGCTTGGCTAATGAGTAAGGAATTGCAGTGTTTTATAGTGAGTAGTGTCATAATGCCTTGGTGTAATTCTTGTTTTGCCACTGACCTTACTGGGTCATTTTTTTCTTTTTTAAGTCACAGAGACTACTTATTGTCTGTAAAATGCTTTGATCATTTCTGGTCCAGAGGACTACGTAACTATACCTCTTAATACAAATTAATTTTGCTTCAAGAAAAATTGGGAGTGGCCAAACAGATTACTGAGAATGTGTCCCTTGCGGCGGGCGGGGGGTGGGGGGGTTATTTTTGCACTGACAGAGAATTAATAATAGTATGTCCAGAAAGGTTGAGCTCCTTTAGTGAATTAGAGCTCTGACTTGATTTACAAAACTTCAGCTGATGACTGGCTCCTTCAGTCCTACACCTGTTACTAAATGACAGGCAATGTAGAGGAGTGGTCAAGCTCTGTTGTTCAAAAGCTGTGTATTTTCAGGCAGGTCACAAGGCCTAAATCCTAATTTCATCTTTTGTAAAATGGGACATGAAGCCACTTGCTCATAAATTGTCGTAGTTTAAATGAGATCATGCATGTAAAATGCAGACCCCATGCGTTGCAGACACTCAATAATGCTCCTAATTGTGGCAGTGTTTATGAAAAAGGCGGTACCTGGGAACGGTTCCATCAAGCCTCACAGTTCTGCTTGTCCCCTTCTCATCCCCTAGTCTTTGAACTCTCATCACTGGACAACTGTCTTAACCCTCCACCCTCCCCTCATTTTCAAATCCTGACACCCTCCCCTTGGGAGGTAAATAGCCCTTGAGAGTCAAACTCTCTGTTAAATGTCTACTTCCTGCCTTGTACTGAAATCTGACTTCATGCCTTGGACTGAATCTTGACCTCCCTACTCAGTATCCCTCTCTTTTGGGGAGGTCTTTGTGTCCTTTGCCAGGACTGGAAGGGCACATTACTACCCTCCTCTGCACCAAGCTGCTGTTCGACCAGTATTCCCCTCTCTCCTACACAACCCCCTGCACCCTTGAGGCTCTGCCTTTCTAGACAGACCATCATCTTGTTCTCGTGACCATTGTTCAGAGTTCCTCTAGCCACTTCTTCTTTCATCAAATTTTGACCTCAGCATCTTCCTTTCCTTCTACACTCCTTTCATCATTCCTGGGAATTTGACTTTTCAGTTCCTCTCCTTCTCTTTGAAGTGATCTTTTCCTCTCCACCCACTCCCAAATCTCAAACGCATGCATGTGTTTCTCTGACCACAGCTTCCCATTATGCTGTTACTTCCTACTTCAGGACATAGTCAATCCGTGAATCCCATTGCTTACTCATAACCCTTCAGCTCATTTCTGCTATCGCTCCTCTTCATTTCTAGCTGAGATTTCATGATCCATTATTATAATTTCTCCCTTGCAAATCTTCTTGATGCTGTTGTCCTCTCTCCCACTGTTGTATGAACTTTGTGAAGTTCTAGCTTTCGTTCAACTTTTCTTGCCTTTTCCGTATTTGCACATGAAGACGTATACCATAGCTTGTGTGTGTGTGGGGGGAATCAGATCTCACATGACTCCTCAAGACGGCTCAACCATTCTACATTTAAAACAAAAATTGAGCACCATTTAAAAATCTCTTCTACTCTCACTTCTTATCATTTCAGCTAATTACCTAGAGTCATTATGAAAATAGAAACCATAAGATGAGAAGTCTTGTCATTTTTTCCATCATCATAATTGGTGATCCAAACTGACCTACGACAGCACCTCTTCTCTTCTCTTCTTTATTACTATTAAAAATAAGTGCATATCATTTCTCTTTCCAGATCTTGGTACCTCCATACATCCTCCCAATCACAATCTCTCTGAATTTGTTAAAGGCTTTGCTCATTTGGCCATTTCCTCTCTCTCTCTTTCATCAATCTTTCTCTTCCTCAATGATTTTTCCCATTGTACAAATATGCTGTAGTTTTTCCACTCTTTACACTTTCTTTACTCCATTTCCCCACACTTTTCAACAGCTCAGCTTCCCGAGATTGGTCTACAAATGTTACTTCCGCATTTTCATTGAATTCACTCCTCTACACCTTCTAGAATGGCTTCCATCCCTGCCACTCCACTACAATTGCTTTCTTTAAGACCACCAACAAACTTCATGGACCAATTTCAAAGATGTATTTTCTATCCTTCTCTTTATTGACTACCTAACAGCTTTTAGTGGATCTTTGGTCAAATAGGAGCCCAGTTCTCTAAAATTGCACAACACGAAAAACCTCTAAGTGAAAGGGAGGGGGTTTTCCTGTAGGCTTTTCTCTCTATTCCCAAGATGCATTTTTCCTTAGGAAACTTCATACAGGCACAGAAGCTTCTACTCCTTTTCTTCTCTAATTCCAAATTCAGATGTGGACAGGAGGTTCTTCCTATTATGTCTCTGAGTACTCCTTATTCAGATGTAGACTTAAGGCTCTTCTTAAAGATCTCTCAGCACAGCAGGAACAGGAATGACAAAAGAAAATAAACTCAAAGAATCTATCAAACCAACATTCTGGAAGGGACGGCTTATTCATCTGTAGCTTAGGGTTTGCGAAATGCTCATTCTTTTTTTTAATATGAAATTTATTGTCAAATTGGTTTCCATACAACACCCAGTGCTCATCCCAACAGGTGCCCTCCTCAATGCCCATCACCCACTTTCCCCTCCTTCCCACCTCCATCAACCCTCAGTTTATTCTCAGTTTTTAAGAGTCTCT
Source organism: Panthera pardus (assembly GCF_024362965.1). Taxonomy (NCBI): domain Eukaryota; kingdom Metazoa; phylum Chordata; class Mammalia; order Carnivora; family Felidae; genus Panthera; species Panthera pardus. Next base: position 134,526,984 of record NW_026526721.1, read on the forward strand.
TATGATTTGCGTCCCTCCCTCTCTAACTTTTTTCCCCATCCCCCTCCCCCTCCCCCATGGTCTTCTGTTAAGTTTCTCAGGATCCACATAAGAGTGAAAACATATGGTATCTGTCTTTCTCTGTATGACTTGTTTCACTTAGCATCACACTCTCCAGTTCCATCCACGTTGCTACAAAAGGCCATATTTCATTCTTTCTCACTGCCAAGTAGTATTCCATTGTGTATATAAACCACAATTTCTTTATCCATTCATCAGTTGATGTACCTTTAGGCTCTTTCCATAATTTGGCTATTGTTGAGAGTGCATGCTACTGGAAGTCAAAAGAAAGCTGGAGTAGCCATACTTATATCAGACAAACTAGACTTTAAGTTAAAGGCTGTAACAAGAGATGAAGAAGGGCACTATATAATAATTACAGGGTCTATCCATCAGGAAGACATTATAAATGTCTATGCACCGAATACGGGAGCCCCCAAATATATAAAACAATTAATCACAAAAATGCTCATTCTAAAAGAATGGTTTGTAGCTCCATGGTTGCCTCTTAAAGACCTCCTTTGGACACACATCATTTCTTTACTACTTAGAAATTAGGGGTGAACAACCTGCCATTTCATAGTCCTTATAGAACTTGGCATAGACCAAGAGCTATACACACATAACCTACTGAGTTAAGAATTAGTTAACCTAACTTGGTTGGGTTATTTAGTTGGTATGGAGTAACACCAATCATAAGCTGGAATTTGTAAACTACCATGACTAAATAAACTAGATTCCCTCAAGGACTTTATTCTATAAATAAGTCTGGAGGCGCCAAATTTGGCAACATTGCAAAGCTCCCTCTGATAACAGCACAACCAAATAAATATAATACCATTGTTAAGTGTACAAGGACGGGAAAAGGGATCTTTGGCTTACCTTATGAAAGTGACAGTGCAAACACTGGAGAGTCAGTGATCTGATTTCTGCCTCCACGTGGTAGATGTCCTCTTAGCAGCTCTGCAGCACCTCCCAGAAACCAGTTTTTCTCTCAAAGTTCAATATAAAGAAAAAAAATCCTCAGAATAAAAAAAATATGAAGTTGGTACTTTGATGTTGGAGTAAAAGGGAACTCCTATATTTTGGTGGAGAACATCTCCTTGTCTTGGGAATTACTTTAGGATCTCTGGATATGCTTGAGGTGTTCCATGGTGATGGGGGAAGGTAGCCTCTGTCTTGTTGAGGCAGATTGGGAACAAGGTAGGAAGTCACCCCTTTGTTGTGGTGGGTGCCAGGTCTTTGGATTTCTGGGACCAGTAAATTTAAAAAGTGGGAGAGTACCACACAATGACTTACTTTTTATTTTACCAAATAAGGGCACTGAAAATGCTAGTGTAATCTACTCAAAGAGAGGACTATTTATAGATAATAAGAAGAGAGAGGACATAATCTCAGAATAAATAAAATAAGTATAACTTACTATATATATTACAGATAATATGAAAATCTCACTGCATTTTGTTCTTTTGCATTTTGCTGCACTGTGCACCCATGAAAACTCCATCAGAAATTTGTTCTGGCATATGGAAATCAATGCTCCATCAGACAGCTTTATAAAGCTATAATGTGTGTATCAGATGACTAAATTGTATATTCCCTTTACTATCTCTTTTCTCATTTTTTCCCCATCCCTGAATCCTTAGTAAAGTGTGGTTTACATATTCTCACCTCACCTTAGTAAAGAAAAGAATCATGAATCCATGTCTGGGACCAAAAAACCCCCTGATACCAGGGCAACAGTACTGGGGGTGATGTTTTAGAGATCTCCAGAAAACATGGAAGAAGAATCCAGGATAAAGGTCCAGATGTTCGTTACAAGTAGAGATGTCTCCCTGTACAATCTATTGGAGGTTCGTTGTGGAAATTCCTGAAGAGAGATGGAAGTTTCCCTAATAGAGCTTCCTTACATTTCAAGAATTGCCTTTTCGGAATTCCTAAGAAGTGGAAAGGAGTTGCTGAAACATTCCAGCCTGTCCTTGTTTCTTTCAATGGCACACTGAGTGACAGCGGCTCCAGCAGGTAGAATGTAAAGCAGGCTTCTTGGGTGATAGTGGGGAGGGGGCAGGACCGAGGGGTTCTCGTTGGCGCTAATCACACTGCACTGTTTGGTCACCTTTCCCCATGTACCCTGGGGCATGCGTGTCTCCAATGGGGATTCGACAGTTGGCACACAATCAACCAGGTGAAAAGCTGGCAGAAGTGATCCCTTGGAGAAGAACTGGCCTATTGGACAGTGGGGGTAAAGAGAAAGGTCACAGGCAAGAGTGACTCCATGAAGGGGCAAAGCCAAGAGCATGAACTGTAACCCCTCAGTGAGTATTTATCAGGCAGTCAACGTGTTCTTGACTCAAGGTGTGTGAGTGTTCCTGGTGTTGGAGAGGCCTCCTTTCCTAGATCACTGACAGTTTAGCTAAAAGGTAGGGTGAGGCTGTTAGGGCCTTTGCCTTGATGTGTTCCTATATTGGTGGAAAGAACTGCATTGAAGCTGCCCGTAAAACTAATTTCCACTGGGTTCTTTCCTGACAAGCTCAATGTGAATATATTAAGAAAACTCTAAATACAGGTCTCTATTCAGAAGCAGTATTTAGGAGTCTATTGAGATTAATGCTGTGGAATCAGGCAAACAAACAAATAAAAAAAAGAGAAAAATAAAAAGAGCAAAGGCGAGTGAGGCTCTGGGAATTGTAACTAATTTGTGGACCAGGCATCCTGTTTCTGCCGCCCGGTGCAGTATGATCTGACAAGGCTGAGTAAATGTGGTTTTGGCTTTGCACTGCTGAGGCATTTAACTGCATCATGCTGAGGTGGACTGAAACTTCAAGGGCATCAGTGACATATTTGTTTCGTCACCAGTCTGCCCACTCCTGCATTTATCAACGAGCCAATGCAAGACATATATATATATATATATATATATATATATATATATATATATATATATATTTTAACTTCACACCATGGTGTCTGATTTATAATTTCCCGTGGGCAATATTTTTTTACAGCGACTGGCAGGATTTTTTGTTCTTCATTAGGCCTTTTATTAACCCACTGCCAGAGCTCTGTATCTAACCACTCCCAGTGTTTCAGTGATCATATTATCAGTAATAGCATATTTCCTCTGGGAGATATGAATACAGTCTATTGCAGGTGGAAGGCTGAGAAGAGGCAGGGACGGAGAGAACGAGTGCTCACATTCCTATTCAGGCTCTGCCTTCAGACTCTCCCCACTAAACTCGCCGGTGTTGCTGACTAGAGATTCTGATGGCTCCTTCACCTCCCTTTTTTATGTGAGCAGCAACCTTATCTGTTCAGAAAAGTTTTAAACATCTATGACATCCTGCTCTCCCCAAAACAGACTTGACCACACATTTGGGGGTGCAGTCTCCTGAGTTTTCCTTAAGATGTTTGCCTTTACCAAAAACTAAGGTCTAGATAGTTAACGGAGGTGGACCAGCTTGAAAAGAGACCCGTACCATGTAGAGGGGGTGTGTCCTTCCTGTCTGGCGGAAGGACTCAGATGAAAGGAAATACAGAAGCCTGAACTTAATTATTATCATCACTGCTCTTCCATTTAGAGAGAAAGGAACGGTCCCAATTACAGGGCTGGCAAGATACTTACTTGAGGTCTCTGGTCTCTTTAGTTGGTACCATGTACGAACACAACTTTATTCAGTAGGGAATATACTTTGTTTCTGAAAGAGTTGAAGGGGGGGAAGTTCCGTAAGTTTCCTTGGTGTTCCATTTAAGCTCCCAACAGTACCATCTTCTCAACGTTTTTTTTTTTTGTATTTATTTTTTTTGGGACAGAGAGAGACAGAGCATGAACGGGGGAGGGGCAGTGAGAGAGGGAGACACAGAATCGGAAACAGGCTCCAGGCTCCGAGCCATCAGCCCAGAGCCCGACGCGGGGCTCGAACTCACGGACCGCGAGATCGTGACCTGGCTGAAGTCGGACGCTCAACCGACTGCGCCACCCAGGCGCCCCAACAGTACCATCTTCTTATCTCAGCGTGAATATTTACTAGCAGAGTGGACTTGAACAAGTCACTTAATCTCTCCAAGCTTCATTTGTCAATTTTGAATTCTAATAATGATCAGTGGAGTGCACGTTATTGTGGTGAAGATCAAACCAAACAACCCACTTAAAAGGGATTTTCAAACTGCGAAGTACTGTACAATGATAAGCTCCCAGGATATTAAAGATAATTCCTATTCCTGTAGCACCTCTCAAAATAAAATACAATCAACAAAATATATTGAATTTCTTAGTAGAAATTAGCTTCCCCCTATTTCAATTACATCATACTGAATATGACGTATTGGATGGAGAAGGGTCAGAGAACATACATTCTGTCATTAACACTCGAAATATCCATGTCTCTACACTTGGATATCCTTTGATTCCCTAACTCTCGTTTCCATGCCATCTCACGTATATTCCAAATGGATAAGGAGAATCACAGCCTTATCCCATGACCCGGGACTCTGGCTATTTCAGTGCATTGAATCCACCTTTCCAAGATCTTCTTTTGGTGAATTAGCCTGAGAAATAGAAAGAGAAGTATCTCCTTGGGTATCTGGTGCCTTCCATTAACGATGTGAAGTTTCAGCCTCTACATTGTTCTGTTAAACGCTTTTCTTTTTGAGACACTGCCCAGAAAGAAAGATCACTGAAAAATTGGAAGTCTTTGGGGGTTTTTCTATATTCTTTTCAATAAAAGTTATTTTTCTATAACTTTTCCCCCACTTTGACAGATTGTCCATTGTATTTTGGCAGAGGCAAAGGGTCTGTGGTTTGGGCGAAGCTTTCAGATGTATCCAAAAGATCAGTACTTAAAAAGGAGTCACTTGCTGTTAAAATATAAAGAGAAAGGATGAAGACAGAGAGGAAACAGGAAAGGGACTTTTCATTCATTGGTTTTGGGTTAGCTGGGCTTTCAATACAATCAGTCTGTGTCATCTGGAAAGGTCCTATGAATATCACCAACAACTTTCAACTTTCATCTCGAGGAACATCACATGAAGCTCCTGGTTCTTGTCAGTAGATCTGATTTTTTCTGACTAGTATCTCCTAATACTTGGAGATATCTTGTTTGGTAAAATATGGTACAATGAAGACAAAGAGAAAAGGGCAGTTTTCAAAGCCTACCTTGACATCAGGTGGATATCTTCTTCGTAAGTGCAGAGAAACTATAAGTATTGCTTCTAACCTGATTAATTGAATCTAACAATCATAAAATGAATACACTGACTTAACAGTATTTTCTAAAAGATTATTTTCTTTTTCTCAAAAGGCAACTCTCCCATCAAATTTTTGACCATACAAGAAAAGTGTGGCTCTAATTTCAAAGGAGCAATAGTGAAAATTCACCAAACAAGTCCAATAGCAATTGTTTTCTTGTTATCCACTTAAAGAGTTTTCAGCTTTGTGCCAGACATATGCCAACCCCTTCTCACATATTATCTCATCTAATTCTCACAACAAAAGTATGAGGTAGATACCATTATCTTTCTCATTTTTCAGAGACTCACACCGGACTGAATCACTTTTTAAGGTTATATGGCCAGTAACTGGTGGAGTAAGGGTGTGACTCATTTTTGTGGCTCTCCTAAGCTTTCTCTCTTAATCACTAGGCTAATACCATGTCCCAGAAGAGTTAAGTTACAGAAGACAAACTGAGTAGCCGAAAAAAGCTCTGTTGTCCAATTGCTTTATTGCCTTAAGAAGTCCCATGAATCACGACCACACTCTCCCCAAAGAGTGTCCCCAAAATGTTTGTGTCACCCAGAACTTCTGCTTTTGGCTGCTGTTTTCCTACATGCCACAAGGTGGCTCAGTATAGAGTGACCTCCTCTGATTGTGAATTCCCAGAGGGTAGAAAAGGCATGGGAACAAATTGCTGTATCTTGTCCTAACAGATTTCAGTGGCACTAGCTCATCCTATAAGAGCCACACCTCAGCTGAAAGCTCAAAATTGTGCTCATTGGACTCAAAGGGAGACTCACTTGAAGCTGGGTCAGATTTCTGATGGGAGCCTTTGTAAGCACCTTTAGCCTCAGAAGACCAGATGCTTATTGTGGATTCTTCAAATGTACAAATTAAATCCAGAAATAACTTGTAAAATCTCAAGCAAAGAAGTCTGTGGCTTGATTAAAAAACAACACACACGCACGCATGCATGCACACACACACACACACACACACACACACACACCCCAACTAGCTGCCAGTAGAGAACACATGGGTAGGTAAAAAGCCCCTCAAGCAATAGATTATGGAGTTTGTGAAGAATGTTAAGGTTTGCTAAATTGCGATCAAACTCGCCTCAGCTACTCCCACCCCAAAAGCACACAGTTCAACCTTCAACCTTTGGAGGATGAATTTTTTCAGAAAGAAAATTCTATTCAGCCTATGGAAGAGTACCATGGGGTTTGCTCATCACAGAGGCTGAAATGAACTCTTTCACCCTGTTTAAATATTTAAAAACAGAAAAATCTCCTGATACAGGCAAATAGGTCACGGAGTGCCAAAAAATATATCTGAGAATACATCTGCTTTTGAGATCAGGACTCCTGATCATACTCTGTCCATTTTGATTTGCTTTATTGCTCAAATGTGAGACTCACTAAAATCCTAGCACAAGGAATAACTCGCTTGCCCAATGCCTTAGGAAAGAGAGATTCCTTCAGGGCAAATAAAATGAATGCTCTGTCATTCAAATGGGTGTTTTTAGTGTCATTGTGGTCATCTTTGGCCCCAAAGAAGTAAGAGACAGATCAACTTAACCCATGCGTACTGGGTACAAATGATTAGTGACACTCACTCTACTTATTGAAGAAGATGAAGTGAGCAAGGAGACGTAGGTAGAGTGTAAAGGCTTGGAAAGAGAAGAAAAGGGGAATCAGATACTTTCCATTTATTTGGCAATTGTATCTTGAGCTGACCCTGTGCTGAGACCAAATCCTATCTATTTTGTTTTCCTTCTCGGAAACAGCCATCTATGGGTCATTGCTTCCTTGCTACATGAGGTTATGTTTTGCATGATTTGTTGTGAAGTATCTCTGTTTAGAGTGAGAGGATTTGAGGGAGAAGAAAAACCTAGAAAGATATAATTAAAACTTTAAATTCTTTATCACTCCCTACTCAAGATGACTCTTCACCCTTCATGTGGCCTCTGACCTCTAGATGACCTTGGATCCACATTAATTGTACCACAGGTAGCAATTAACCCAAGTCAGAACTGGAATTTGGTCTTTGTGTAGAACTCATATGTGTTAACTGGGGGAACTTCAGGGCCGCCATTTCCTGCCTTATAAACTGAGAAGCAGGGAAGGAATATGAGGGCAGGGAGAGAGAGAACTAGCAGATACAAGAGAGGCAGAGTATTATGAATTTCGAGTAACTTATCTCAGGTTGTCAAGCTTCTGTAGGATATCATCATAGCCTCATAATAAAGTCACCCTGATATGCTTGAGTTGATTTAAGTCAGTTTCTGCTACTTGCAACCAGAGGTTTCTAATTAATACCAATCTTTGTGCATCTCTGTTACTCAAGGGCTGGCAAGAAGCTCTCTAGGTTACTCTGTGTAGCATAAGTGGACAACAATAAGGAGATCATCATTAATCATTCAAATATTTAACACTGTCCAATTTGCTCCCTTATAGTTAACATATTTGCAGTGTTTCTCCAAGTTTTCTCCAAAGACCCCCTTCACCTAGGAATCTGCTTGTTATAATCCGTTCCCTATTAAATCAGAGTCACCGAAGGTGGACCCAGGAATCTGCTGAACAATTCTTAAAAAGTAGAGCTTGAACATTAACAGATTGAGGAGTTGATGTTGTCAGAATTTCTGTTATTGGTTCTGGGAGAATGAATATGCTCTATCCATACTCTCAATGCTGAGATAAGAATCCTTCCACTTGTAATAATGTATTAGGTATTAGGATACTAAGTATTGTTTGCTCAGGGGCACCTGAGCAAATCTTTCTTTATATCCTCTTGGCCCAACCATCCATGTTTACCACATAGGACTTTTCTTACCTCCCTTCCCAGTTGGGGCTCTTAATTAGATAGGTTTAGCAGTTTTTTGGATCCAGAACTCTGCAATTGCTTCTGGAGGGGATTCGCCTGTGTGGCTGCATTCTCAACAACAGATAAAGTTAGTTTGTAGGTTCCCTGGGGACCACTGGCAAGATTTGGTGTAAGTTTTGTTTAAGCTCTTTAGAGCATCTCTGGCACAGGACCAAGAAATGGGCACTGAAAAGGGGGGAAAAATCAATGGGCCAATCAATATGATGAATATATGGCTCCATTAGCTACTTCCCGGTCTCTAGGATCTGAATGACGGTTTCTGCATTTTCTCTGTTGCAGGTTTTTGATGGCATTAAGGAAAGCTGTTGCTGCCTGTTTTGAAGATGCCTCTCTTATCTCAGTGGCTAGTTTTGGACATTTCCACACTTGAGACATGAGAGACTTAAAGAGCCTCTTGGATCAACAAGTCTGTTTTCCTTCACTTGCCCTCCCAAGAGTTTAAGACTTCTCCAGGAGAAAATTCAATTGCCTCCAACCTACCCATTACCTGGTGACTTCACTCAGTGAATTCATTCCTTTGCTAGGCTGACTTGTACGTTGACCCTGATTTTTTTTTTCCCTCAAGTGCCTTGTTTAGCCACATTTTATGACTCTGCTCTTGACTGAGGCACACAGGTCAAACTGTTACTTTACAAAGGGAGGTTCATAAAGTGAGTATTTCTCAAGTAATTCTGGAAACTAGAGAGGAAATGATTCGAGGATACAAAGGGGTACAGCCAGTTTGTTGAGCTTCCATACTGAAGAAAAACGGCTTTACGTAGAACATAAGCACTCTCCAGAGATGTTTCTACAAAGCGCACTTATAGTAGTTGAAGCAGTTCTCCTGAGAAAGGTTCCCTGGTGCAGGGTTACAGAAAGAAATTTCTAAACCCTAACCAAACTGGAAGGGGGTTTTCAGAAATGTCCTCTTCTCTCAGAGAGAGGTTAGGTACACACGATAAGTACTGAGTCAACATTTGTTTTTTGCTAACCACTCAGTAAATTCTAGAGCAGACATCTTCTACTAAGCTATAGTCCTAACAATGAAAGTGGGACCTGTTTAGCAGTTTATGTTTCTATTGTACAGGAGAATGACTTCCTAGCTTAAGTGACTATGCCTTTATTAGAGGTTATTATGATATAAAGGGATTTCAAGTTCTTAAGGGTTATAAGGGGGTAATAATCGAGTTTCTTGCCTCACTGTATTTCCCTGGGGAATACACAATAGACCCCATATATGTAACTAAATAAACCTAAGATACGAAACCCTCTTCTCTAAGAATTCCTACAGGATGTAAACATGAGAGAGACCCTCTGGGCTTATGACCTAGTCACCAAGTTGGACTTAAAAAGGCAAGTAAAGAAAATAGAGTTACATGTAAGACTCAAGTAAGGTGTTTAGATAATGGCACTGTGCATGTAATGAGGATGCTGAAGACAACTGAAGTCATAAAAAAGTGGGACATAAAATTGTCCAGGACAGAGAGTTTGCTTACAGGAATAACAGAAGAGTGATTGGAATGCTAGATTGGGACAAAATGGTGGGCAGAATGTTTTGCCAATGGAAAGTTTATATTTCATTTTGTAGGCTACTCTAGGATATTTACTTAAATTTTATGTTTCCTGACTGTCCAGGTAACAATGGAATCCTATACATTTTCTTCAGATGAAAAAAGATGGATGTGTGCCAGTTAATCAAACAGGATAAAATTTGCTTGCTCCTTTTTATGGGATGATGATGACTAATGCTGTAGATAATGCTTTAAACAGTGATTTTGCTCACCAGACTTGGTCCCAATGTTCTCAATGAAAGTCAAGACCATACTCTTGACATGTGACTTTGGGAAGGGCATTCTGAGAAGTAACATTAATGAGTTTTAAATATAGAGTCCTCTTCCTTCCTTCCTTCTTTCTTTCTTTCTTTCTTTCTTTCTTTCTTTCTTTCTTTCTTTCTTTCTTTCTTTCTTCCCATGGAGATTTCTGATGATTTAACTTGATAAGAGAATGTTTCAGGCTTCCAGCAAGTATTGTATAGTAGATTCTAAGAAGCAATTTGGCAATAACTACCAGAAAGAGCCTTATGAAGTTCAGCCCATTGAACCAATTCCATGTCTACCAATCTACCTTATCCACGTTAGAATAATCTAGAACACATGAAGATGTTCATTTCAGTATTATCTATAAAAGTTAAAAAAAAGAGGAAAAACAAATGTTCAACTGTAAACAAAGTAGATATTACACATAATAAAATACAAAGCCATTGGCCTGGTAATAAATAAATAACATTACCAGCATGAAGCTTGTGATATAAATGAAATGAAATAGTTCTTAGCATGTTAGTGATTACACACTGGTATTAAATAGTATTAGTAATTACTATATACAATATTATCTAAAATATGAAAATATGTATAGAAAAGACAGAAAAAATATATTATAGTGCTAATTACCATGTCATTATTACAAGGATTGATAATTAACATGACATGACTATTAAGAATGATTGTTTGGTATTTTTTTCCATAGAGATTATACTTTAATCTTAAGAAGCCTATACGATTATAAAGAGAAAAATCTCACCGTTAAAGCTTAAGTTTGGTTCTCTCTTCTCCGACTAACTAAAAGGCAATGATGTAGGTTAAATATCAAACATATCAGGGCATCTGGGTAACCCAGTTGGTTGAGCGTCTGACTTTGGCTCAGGTCATGATCTCACAGTCTGTGAGTTTGAGCCCCACATTGGTCTTTTTGCTGTCAGTTCAAAGCCTACTTCGGATCCTCTATCCCCCCTCTCTCTGCCCCTACGCCCCTCACACTCTCTCTCTAAAAAGTAAAAGAATATTTAAATATCAGACATGTAAGAGGCAAAGCTGTTGCAAGTGACAGGAAGTCCTCTGAAGCTTTTACTTATATGGAAGACCTCTCCCATCCTCAGATGGGGGGTGGTAATAGGGATGCCTCAAGAAAGTCTAAAACTCTATGCCATTTATGTATGTATGTATGTATGTATGTATGTATGTATATTTATTTTTGAGAAAGAGAGAGAGAGAGGGAGAGAGAGATTCAGAGTGTGAGCAAAGGAGGGTCAGAGAAAGGGAGACACAGAATCTGAAGTAGGATTCAGGCTTTGAGCTGTCAACACAGAGCCTGACTCGGGGCTCAAATTCACAGACCACAAGATCATGACCTGAGCTGAAGTCAGACGCTTAACCGACTGAGCCACCCAGGCGCCCCAACTCTATGCTTTTTAAAACCCTGAATCTCCTCAAGGGGTCTGAGAAAACTGAAGGCAAGAAAAGCAATGGAATGTGGACTGGAGCCCGGCTTCCTGGGTTCAAATCCTGGCTCCACTGCTTTCTGGTTGTATGAACTTGAGCAAGTCACTTAGCTTTCTGTTCAATTGCTGTTTCACTCTTGTGAGTTTACTGTGAGCATTAAAGCACGTCACCATGGAGCATCTCAAATAGCACCTTGCTCTCCACAAGAACTCATTAAATGTGAGCTATTACTAAATTGAAGGCTCTGTTTCTGAAGCTTGATTGTAAGTCTTGTATTGACCCCCATGGCTCCTTGTGCCCCAGGCTGCCTCTGGCCTCTGTTATATTTTGTCAGCTGTTTTAGTAAGGACATAAAGGAACTCCATGTAAAATGTCTTTCTAAATTCGGCCAAGAAAGGAAAAAGAACAGGTTCACGATTATTCACTCACAGGCGCAAATGTCTTTTATAAACTAAGGACATCTTGCTTATACAGATGATTGGTTCAATAATGGGAGGGTAGCTTTAATGAATTAATTTACTAATTATCCATCCCAGCTCCATAAAACAATTGGCCTTTAGTAAGGATGTTGGCACATTATTCATAGCTGCTGAAGGAAGGACAGAAGCCATTGAAAAGGAAGACATCTAAGGGAGGTGAGGACTCAGAAAGCAGGAAAGAATCTCAGAACTAGGTATGGGCCTCAATCCTAACAGTTACCACATAAGAATAGAGAGCAGGGCCCTGTCCCCCTGAATCCATGGGGAACATGTTGGAGTTTGTTGAGAGAAAGTCCAGATCTCTTGCAAGAGTCCCGGCACTTTGCGTTTTGGAAGAAAACTATATTTGCGCCACTGATTACTAACAAAAATAAAATAGAGCTGCAGGACCGTATCTCTCTCTCAAATTTTCATCAGTTGGCATTATACTGAGATGCTTTCTTTAAAATATGTCTCAGGGAGTTTTGAAATCAGTACCCCCCCAACCCCAGAATGGAGCCTCTTTGAGAAGCTAGTCATACATTAATTCTATTGAAATATATGCTTCACTTGTTAGTGAAACAAAACAGTTTGAATTCACTAAGGTCACACTAAACCAGGCCTTTGCTCTGAAGTTAAAGGCTCTAAATAGATCAAAACATTCTTTGTAATGCCCTTGAGTGATCCATTTATTGCACTTAACTTTCTCATTACTTAAATGCAAAAGACTAAAGTTGAAGAGGCCAAAACATACATTTGGAAATTTCAGAAAACATAATAGGCTGAGAGAGATAATGTAATACTTCTCCATGAAGAGGAGAGCTTGAATATCTTGATTACAGCTTCCCTACCCATCCCTCACACATTCAAATCCAATATATGTGCTTTTATTAATGCGTGAGTGCAGAGATATGCATAAATGAATATTGATAAGGCAGGATACTGTATATTTATGAGGTTTTATATGTTTTCTCTTTATGTTTTATTTGTATTTATATCCAGCGCTGCATACTGTATGTATGTGTTTATAAGTATAGCAGCTATGAAAGAAATAAGATTTTAATCGATTTCATAATATTTTGCAACCACATATACACTACCATCTATTTCACTGATGTGTATTGCTATGGGGGGGTGTGACACTTTCTATCGGTCTCAGTGAGGACTCGTAATAAATATCTTAGTGCTCAGGCGAGATTTTATAAACAAACTTGTGTTATAATGCAACTGTATCCTTGAAATTTTACATGCATAAAAGTCAGAAATTTGGAGTTGTCATAGTAACATTAATTCCGGCCCTTTCCAAAAGTGCAGTATTTTGTCATATAGCATAAAATGTTAATGCTCGTGCCTCTGTGACTCGGCAGTGAGACTGGGTTATATTTGCCACAGAAATCATGAGTTTGGAGAGCTTTACTGTCGACATTTAGGATCAGAGGCATAACATGTTGCACTAAATTTCCCTAATTAAAAAAAATACAAGACAGAGTAACAAACTGGACAAAAGGGCAAAGAACAACGATTATTATTTTTGAAATGAATTGAACAAATGGAAGAAAGAAATGGGAAGATGTTAAAACATTTGTTGGGAGGAACTTAGTGACCCCAATGTGTTTATTCAAATACAGTAAGCATTTGAACAAAGACTCCAGCCTCGAGGTTGGTGCATTTTGCCATGAATATACAGGTCTCTGTTCTGGATAAGCAACATCTGGATAAAATGCGGCCACAAACAAACAAGGCAAAGCACTGCATCTCTGTCCCTCGGGATCTGCAAGAAGGAAATACAGAATCATCTTTGGGGGCAGGGTAAACAAATACCTGTCTGAAGACGGATCCCTGGTTGGGAGTGGTTTGGGGATGTCTTTTCTAGTTCCATGATTCTGTGTTCTTTAATAAAAGTAAATATTTCTCGGGGCGCCTGGGTGGCGCAGTCGGTTAAGCGTCCGACTTCAGCCAGGTCACGATCTCGCGGTCCGTGAGTTTGAGCCCCGCGTCAGGCTCTGGGCTGATGGCTCGGAGCCTGGAGCCTGTTTCTGATTCTGTGTCTCCCTCTCTCTCTGCCCCTCCCCCGTTCATGCTCTGTCTCTCTCTGTCCCAAAAATAAATAAAAAAATGTTGAAAAAAAAAATATTAAAAAAAAAAAAAAAAAAAAGTAAATATTTCTCAGTGCGCCTGAAGATGTGAGCTAGGTGTAATGGCCATGTTAATTGTACCGAGGAAGGTGAAGGAAAAGTCTCCTTTTTGACCTGGAAGGACCCGAAATGGCAGGAGTGGGGATGGGGAGGGGTGAGACAAGAGTGGTTTGCATCTCCTCCGACTGTCTGAGGATGCTGGCAGGGCCTCAGATGAGGACCGTTTGTTCGGCACCAGAATTCACAAGCGGCCTTACCCGAACCCGGAGCTAACCTAAGCATATGCGGTCTTTCACATGTGCTCAGACTTTGGTTCTTTCGCTGGCCCTATCTCCGTAACTGAGGCCAGTGATGGCAGAGTAATGCCGTGTCTCCATTCTCTCTGGAACCTAAGTCAACCTGCCCTCTTCTCACGCCCTGCTCTTTGTCTTAATGTTATTACCTCCCGTGGCAACCGTCATATGTTTTTTCCTCTAGTTACCATTTGCGCAAGAATGCTTAGCCAGAATTCTTTGAGAATCTGTGACAGTACTGATTGGAATCTCTCCATAGAGCTAAGGTTTCCTTCTCCGACGGAAAGAAGCCATAACGTCTTTAAGGAAGACCTTTACCTTTGAATATTATACACTACATTCTCTTGCGTCTAGAAAGCCTGGCTATTAGAATTGGTGTGTACCTGTTAAGTGGTGACTCCTTCTTCCCCCTCCAAAGAAAGTTATTATTATCTTGATGGTGCACCTTACTATTGAAGCCATCCTAGAAGTCAGGAAATACAGTCATTTTAATGTCCTTCTCAGTTTGGTCTTTCCAATAACTCTGAGTTAAGCCACACGTGATTTTGAAAAAGATGTCTTTTTATCTGCTTTCTGATGTAGTTCTGGGCATGGTGCTGTGTCTGTGGCTGTTATTATTGTTATCATTTTAATTTTAGTCACTGGTTCATTCCCAAACCCCCTGCAATTTGATTCTGCATCCCTCACGCTCCTGTAGGTATCAAAGGTCCCCGTGGCCACCTAATATCCGCAGTCCACGGAGATGGCTTTGTCTTTGCATCTCCTCGTGCTGGTTACATGTTCTCCTCTTCCGAAACTGTTGCCCACTCTTCCCTCCTAAAAGCTTTTTCCTCTTTAGCTTTCCTTCAGCTAATTTCTACCAACCTTCTTGCTTGCTTCCCTGTAGGGCTCCTCTGCTTCCTCTCACCTTACAATGTCACTTCTTTCTGGGATTCTGGATACGCTGTTCCTATCGCCTACTGGATCATTTCATCTACTCTCTCAGCTACAATTATCCTCTGTGGCTGCACTGTCCAATAGGGTAACCATCAGCCTCGTATGGTTACTTAAATTTCAACGAAATAGATTTAAAATTCAGTTCTCAGTCCCACTAGCCACATTTCCAGTATTCACTAACCACGTGGGTTCACAGCTATGATACTGGGCAGTACAGGGACAGAACAATTCCATCATCATAGAATGTTCTCTTGCATGGCTTGCCCTGCATGCTAGCAATTCCCAAACGGCATCTGAAGTCTAAAATTCCCTCTGAGGTCCCAACTTACAGCTAACAGGCCGATAAAGCAGAAAGGTAGGAACAAAGTTCGGCATTCAGCTCGTCAGGTGTTTTGGCTAACACGAGACATTAAACTTTTGTGTTTGGAAGTAGTTGGTAGCAATGGTGGCTCTTACCCTGTTCTCTGCCAAGTCATATAAGATGAATGACAAGCAGTTGAGCCCAGATTTTGATAGTTTCCAAAAATATCTTGCTGGGAGGTAAAGCTCTACACTGATTTGAAATCTTTGCAACTGTTCACGATCTGATAACAATGGCCTACAGCCTAGAGGAGATAGGCTGTCGGTGAAAAACCATTTTTAGAACCAGTGGAATATCAACTCCGTACCTCCTGCCTCGCATGTCCTGAGATCATCATCACCCTTTTGGAAATCTGCCTGAACTTAGTCCTTCTGTCCTCTATGTCTCTGCTCCCAATACCACCTTTCCACCTCCCCAAGACCGGAACCATGAGTCTTCCCTTACCTCACTTGTGTACACATTCCCCCACTAGGTCTTGCTGTCTCCGTCACTGTCCCCTGAGTCCTTTCCTCCCCTCCTTGGTCCCTTGGCCACTTTGGAAGGTCAAGTCTTTCTGATAACTTAACTGGATGACTGTTATAGTTCCATCCCTTTCTTCGTCAAACCTTCCACCTTCCATTCTCCGAGTAGGACCTGTAATCATTTTGCCCTTGTTGAAAATATTTCCCTGATTCCTCAGGGCCTACACAAAGTCCTTTAGCATGGCATTCTAGTGACTTCAGATTACTTTTCCTCTCCCACTCGTTATCTTTCCCATCCTACCATCTCTTCCAAACAGTTCCTGTCTTCATGGTCCATATCACAGCCTTTTTCTCCATGAGTCTTTCCTCCAGTTCTTTCTTTCCACACCCCAGCTGGTTGTGATCTCAAGTTCATTAGCTAGGGTCTATATCTTGAATATCAGGAGTCAGCAAACTCTGGCCTCCGGGCCAAATCTAGCTTCCCTCCTGTTTTTGTACTGTTTGTGAGCTATGGATGGTTGCTACATTTTTAAATGGTTGAAAAGAGAAATAAAAAGAATATTTTATAGTATAAGTTATATGAAATTCAAATTTCGACATCCATAAATAAAGTCTTATTGGAAGGCAGCCATACCCATTGATTGACATATTGTCTATGGATTCTTTTGGCTGTAATGGCAGAATTCGCCAGTGGTGACATTGCCTGCATGGCCCACAAAACCTCATTTGTTTACCAGCTGGCTCTTTATGGAAAAAAATTGACAATGGCTGATCTATACTCATCTTTACATCTGCATCTATGTATAATTTTTGAAAAACCCATGACACTTTGTCTCCATCTCTATCATTGTTATTGGGCTAAATGTACCTAATAGTTGTTTGTTTACGTGTCTTTCTGACTACCTGACAAGCTATAAGCTCCTTGATAGCACGCATACTGAATTTATTATTCATTTTGGTGTCCCTCGCTAACCCTGAACACAAAACCTTGCACATACAAAGTGCTCACATACAAAGACCTTCCAAAGTGGCCAAGGGACCAAGGAGGGGAGGAAAGGGTTCAGGGGACAGTGATGGAGACAGCAAGACCTAGTGGGGGAATGTGTATACAAGTGAGGTAAGGGAAGACTCATGGTTCCGGTCTTGAGGAGGTGGAAAGGTGATATTGGGAGCAGAGACATAGAGGACAGAAGGACTAAGTTCAGGCAGATTTCCAAAAGGGTGATAAAAAAATATTTTTATCAAGGTGATAAAATATTGTTTGGTATGCAAAATCACTTCAGGCTTAAATTTGGTGTGAATGATAGCACATTATGATATATATGATATGTGATACGTATCCACACTCAAATACACATACAGTACACATATATATGTACAGTTATTTATCACAAATATAAATATTTATATCTGCATAGTGTTTAAAAACAGAAGCTTGAAATTTCTACAGAGATAAAATTGATATAATACCTTAGAAATAGATTGAGATGTTTATCAAATATGGACACATATTCCAAATATTTTATATTTGAACTGTCACCCATGCTCCCAATTGAACTGTAGTATTTTCCTTACCTGATGAATGCTTAATCCTATTGTAAGTGGTGGAAACAATTACTCATTTGGGCTCTCATATTTTCAGCATATTTGTTCTTGTCAAAGAGTGTGCCTTTGACTATCAGTTAACACATTTGTTGGATGAAGCGATAAACAAATAGCAAAAGTGTGCCGGTTGCAGGATGATTTAACGCTACGTGACGCTTGTTTCTGCAGTCCAGGAAAGTGTCAAGGACCTATCTTTCATAGAGTGTGCTTTGATTTTTGCCACATTGGCAAAAGATTCAGCTATGTAATTTCTTCCGGGCCCCTTTGGCCAACCTGTACATATGTTTTGAGAAGAATGGCAGGAGTTTGACACGAGTGCATGGAACAGAGCCATGCAGGTTGACGCTCCAACAGCTTAGACCTGCATCCGTGGCCCTGGGAGCACTCTGGTCTAATCTTGGGAGACCCTCGTAAGAGTGGATGAAGAAAGAGGCAAAAGGGACGAGGGGGTTACATTCAGAGTCCTCTGTGGAGGGCTTGAAATGCAAAGGCTTAAAGTAGTTTGGCATGTAAGTGTGAAGCGTTTTGGACGGCGTTGGACTTTGAACATTTTAGTTTGGGAATAGTCTGAGTAGTCTGTGGCTTTTGTTCCCAACTTTAATTTTCTGCGGGGGCCACATGATGGACAGTCATTCTCACGCAGACATTAGGTAAAATTTGATCCCACCTTACCAAGGCCGGATGTTGTCACTACGTATCATCCCCCACCCCTATCAATTTGTAGCAAGGAGATGGCTTTCCACTAGGTGGATGGCAGGCAATTCCCCAGGTTAGTGGGAATCCCACCCCTCCCATCGACCTCTACTCCTGCGAGTGTGTTGGATGGAACCCAGGGGACTAAAAGAGGCAAGATTACTAAAGGGATAATGTGAATTCGCAAAATTGTTGCTAATTTTAGTTCAGTATTGCTTGTAATAAGAAAATTCTGACACTTCATAAGTGATTTCACAGCTATATCTGCCTATACAACAGAGTGAGATGTGCTGATATAAAAGATCAATTTAATCCTGTTATCACAAGTATCAATAGCGTTAAAAAATATTTTGATTACACAACGATTACATTATTGATCCAGAGAGAATGAAAAATAAATTAAAGACACTTGCACACAATTCTACCAGCCAAAGATAATCGCGAGTTAAAATAATGGGAGTAAGACGTGCTTTTTCACTGATGGTCCAAGTGGGTGTGTTTATTTTTGCCAAAATGAGATTATATTATGCATACAGCTTTTTATCTTTTTTATTCAATAGTAGACTTTAAGCATATTTCCATGTCATTTAATAGACATTGAAATCATGATTTTGGATAACTGCCAGTGTTCCAATATATGGATATACCACAGTTTGTGTAGCCAACTCCCCGTGATTGGACGCTGTAGCTATTTCCCATTCTATTGCAAATGATGCTATGAGAAATCATTGTGTATTCATCTTTTCACACTTGTCTAAATTATTTCCTGAGGATAAATACTTGGGAATAAATTTGCCAATTGGAATAATAGCTGACATCCCCAGGCATTGGACATTATTGCCGAATTGCCTTCTAGAAAATTTGTACCTGTTTATACCCCCAGCAATGACAGCCCAATCCCTACCTCCCCCCACCCCTGACCAGATATTAGCATTGTAAATATTTTCCAGTTTGAAAAAGAAAAGGGTATCTCACTGCTACTTTTACATTTCTAGTATTATTTATTAGGTTATTCAGGTTGTGTGTGTGTGTGTGTGTGTGTGTGTGTTGACTATATATATATTTTTTGATATATTGTGTAGTAGTTAAGAGGCTTTGGAATTAGGGTATGTGGTCCATTTCTGGTTCCAGTATTTACTGGCTCTGTGGCCTTGGGCAACTTACTTACACACCCTATCTTTCAGCTTCTCTGTTTATAAAATGGAGAGACCAATAGTGTCTTCCTACCAGCTTGCTGTGAGGAATAAATAAGATATTTTATATAAAACACCTTAGCATATTTCCTGGAACATAGTAAACACTGATGAAATGCTAGAGGTTGTAAGAGAGGTTTTCAAACCATTAAAATATCTTGTATCTTCGGGTTACGTTGGTACGGCGATGAGTCAAGAGCTACATTTATGGACTCAGTCTGGCTTGATCTAGTTTGATCTGAAGCCTAGAGATGCTCGAGAAGTTCAAGTGTGGGCACAGCTCCATGCTGGTCTCAGAACCATACCGGAGTCCCTGCGGAATCCTGGAATGAGGGGAACCCATGGTCTTTCCATACTGTATTTCTGAGATTAGACAAGAATTGAATTTTCTTAGAACTTGTGCATGGCTTCTTTCCATCGGTTCCTGTAACACTTGCCAATACCTGAATTGAGACCTACTGTTTAGGAAAGAAACCCTGGCCAAAGAAGAAACTGCATTTGAAGGAAGCTAAAACACTGCTAGAGCCAGAAGTCTACTTGAACAGTGGGAGTCTGTGGGCTTGCGGGCAAAGAGGCTGGAGTCGTGGCCCCGCCCATGGCCACAGAGCCCATGTGGCCGTGATTATTTTAAAGACGTTTCTTAGTCCTGTGAGAACTTTTCGTCCATCTGTGTGATTTTCAATGTAAGTGACCAGCTGCTTTAAAATAGACTAAGCATATGACGCGGACACTCAGTACATCTTGAGAAGCAGGAGGGAATTTGTTCACTTAAAACTGCATTTCTGTCGTTTCTGCATGGTTCACCCCGGAATTCTCTTTCAGCAAATCATCTCATGTTAGCAGGAAAGACTCCGTCCATTCTCCTAATCCAAATAAAGAGTCCCTTTGCATTTCTGAGCTGGCTTCTTCCGGCTGCCCGCGGTTGCCTTTTTAGTGCCACTAAAATCTGGGTCGGTTTTTGCCAGGATTGCAGGAGAATAAGAGAATGAGAAGCTTCAACGCAGATGTATCATGCCTTGGAATGCAGGTGAGAAAGGACTTCAAGAGATTTTGAACCTGGCTTTACCTCAATTTTCTAGTGCCGCCCTCAATGCAATCAATAAGCCAGCCTCGTTAAGAAATGAGCGATTTGGGAGATTCAGGAACACTTCAGACTGGATCGGGTTATTTAGCACAGGTGTCTTAATAATTGTAATATAGTGAAAAACCTCACACTGCTGGGTGGCCCTCAGTCTCACAGTGGTTGCCTCCTGCGCGGGCCCAATTCTGTCCTTGAAGACAAGGGGAGTTGTGAGCCTGCAGTCATTTCAAAGCCGTGCTTCAGACTGAAAGCCGGTAGTATTTGAGTTTCTGGCAGCCGCTACACCTTTGTCTGGGTTGAGCTTGAAGCCTGTGCTTTCTGGAGGCATTTCTTTGCATCCGCATTTACAATTAGCACGTTGTAAAAGAGGGTAGAGGAGAAGACTGAACGCTACGTGGGAACCAGCGAGACTCCGGAATGCCACTCATTGCGTTTTTTCCCAAGGAAGCTCAGGAACACATGAAGCACAGGTGGCAACGTGACGGAGGGGAGGGGGGTGAGTGTAAGGGGGGTGATAATTGATGGGGGCCCGGAGTCCAGACCGCAGCTGTCCCCAGGTGCGCCCGACGGCATCTGTTCTTCTGCGAGGTACTATGGGGTAACAGGTTTTGGATGATTTAAGCAGGGGAAAACAAATCAGGAAAGTTAACAAAGCTCTTGGAGGAGAAAGGTGAGGAGGTGTGATTGCCACGTTGAGGGAGGAAGCTTTCGGGAAGGGAATAAATTGCATCGGGGGGCTGGCACCTAGGATCAGAGACACCTCCCCCTCGTATCACCTGCGAGCTTCGTGGTTCGGGAACGGCGGAGGGCTTCTCGGCTCCACACTGTCCCACTCTTTGGAGCAAGTGTTGGATTTTTAGCCTGCGGTGAATGTGTGCGACACGTGGAGGTGAATTGTAACAGTGAGATGAAGTTGTACCCTTTCTTTCTATCTTCATTGTTCTGGTTGCCTTTTCTCCCCCCACCCCACCCCCTCTTGTTTATCGGGACTGCAGGAAGGAAGTAGGACTCTGCAGCTACCAGGAACCTTCTCCCAAGCCAGTGTTCCCCCCAAGTCTCCCTGATGCAATGATATTGGTAAAAGAAATAAATTCATTTACTGGATGTGATACTTAATGCAGGCCTGAGCCTGGAGTCCCACTGTCTGTCCTGAGTCAATGAGGAGGAAGGCCAAATTGACAACATTGGAATGATGGGAAACCCAGGCCATTTGTCATCCACAATTCAGATCGTATGATACATTTTGAGATTTCTCCTGACATGGTTTATATGGGAAAAATCCTGAAAGGTCTTCACAATGTAACAGTAAAATATGACCGTCAGAGGAACTGGTTATTTCTCTCTTTTTTTCTTTTCTTTTCTTTTTTTTTTTTTTAACGGAACTTTTCAAAGGTGGTGTTAAGGGTTTACCTGTTTTGATTGATGGGCATACAAAGACATCGTAAGAGAGGTTAGGTCAGAGTATAATTGGAAGTTTTCTTACCGTCTACATTAAGTGACTGTGGCAGGTGGTTTTTTTTTTCATGGAGTAAGTGGCTAGCCATTCAGAGGGAGTGGCGCTGAAGAAGAAGCATGCCAGATCCGCGTCAAGGGTACTCTCTCCCCTAAAAGTGTATGATGAAGGCTAACGTGTCCTGGATGCTGGGGGCGCCGGGCTGGCTCAGTCGTTAAGCGTCTGATTCTCGGTTTGGGCTCAGGTCATGATCTCATGGGTTGGTGATATCTAGCCCGCCCGCATGGGCTGCACGTTCACAGCAGAGCCTGCTTGGGATTCTCTCTCTCCCTCTCTCTCTACCCCTTCCCTGCTCGTGTGTGTGTGCTCTCTCTCTCAAAATCAATAAACTTAAAAAAAAAGTGTCCTGGATGGTAAACAAATGACTGCAAATGGCAAATTCCTCATAACTTCTAAGGAATTCCTCAGAATCCCTATGGGATTCTGATAACTATTTACTATACTATTTGGGCTTGAGGCTTTGGCTCCAGTTGTGATCTCATGGTTCGTGGGTTCAAGCCCCCCATCAGGATCACTGTTGTCAGCACAGAGCTCACTTCAGATCCTCTGCCCTCCCCCAACTCTCTTTGTCCTTACCTCACTCACACACACACACACACACACACACACTCTCTCTCTCTCTCTCTCTCAAAAAATAAATAAAACATTTAAAAAATATTTTGGCTTGAATTACTTATTCTTCTGCATGACTAAAAATATATCAATTGGTAGACTTAGTATATCCAATATATGCTTTTTTCGCTGTATAGAGAAAAACACAAGGGTTTTATTTCAAGAGGAATGAAAACAAGGCGAGTAAATTCAGTCTATGGAATGCTTTGAAATAACCGCATTTACTTTAGGTCAAGAAACAACACTTCTGTTTCCAGTGACATAAACCAGGCAGTTTTGAACATTTGGTGCCCATGTTTAAATGGTATTCATAATTGATTCTTTGGTAAACTTACCGAGTCCATTGGATGGTATCATATTGGCTGCAAGTAACAGAATAGGCTGTTAAAAGTGGATTCAATAATGAGAAGAATTCATATGCTTGAAAACAGGAGCACTGGAAGCAGACAGTTCCAGGATTTATTAAATCAGTGGCCCAGAGATGATACTAATGACCCGGGTTCTTTCTTTCAGTTGGTTGGCATTTTCCCCCCAGTTTGTTTTCCCAAGGAAACAAGGTGATCTCTATGGTCTTAGATGCTACGTCCTCACACGGCCCTGTGGAAAGAGAGAAGAGGGAGTTTTGCCTTAAGTGTCCTTTTGTCAAGGAGGAAAACTACTTTTTCAGAAGCTCCTCAGCAGACATCCCTTAAAGTCTCATTGGCCAGGGTTGTATCACATGCCATTGCCTTAGCCAATCACTTGCAAGGGGAATAGAATTTCCAAAAATAGCTTAGACAATTCAGGATATTGTGCAT
This sequence comes from Panthera pardus, assembly GCF_024362965.1. Classification (NCBI taxonomy): domain Eukaryota; kingdom Metazoa; phylum Chordata; class Mammalia; order Carnivora; family Felidae; genus Panthera; species Panthera pardus. Next base: position 134,550,513 of record NW_026526721.1, read on the forward strand.
ATTAAATTTTGACACAGCAGTTTTCCTCCTGGGACACTTCTGCATGCAACATCCACGTTCCCTGATCCGAAGAGAATACATCTAAAAGATAATTATTATTTATAATAAAAAGATGTCTTTAAATATGTAGAAAAAACCATCTAGTATCACGCACACATAACACCATCACAGTGTTAAACTTTAAATTCCATATAAGAATAGGAAATTCTGGGGTGCCTGGGTGGTTCAGTCAGTTAAGCGTCTGACTTCAGCTCAGATCATGATCTCACGGCTCTGTTCATGAGTTCAAGCCCTCATCAGGCTCTCTGCTGTGGCACAGAGCCCGCTTAGAATCCTCTGTCTCCTTCTCTCTCTGCCTCTCCCCAGCTCATGCTCTCTCTTTTTCAAAAATAATAAAATAAATATTTTAAAATAAAGAATAGGAGATTTCTATCTTGTGTAATCTATCTCCAGTATGTGGAATAGTGGCTGAAAAATATTAAAATTCAATCGACAGCTGTTGAAGAAATACATCCTTGCTCCATATCTATTCCAGAGCCCCACCGGATCCCCCACTGTGCCCTGATTCTCTCACCCATGAACTTCCCTCCAACTCTGGTCCATCTGGAAGTTCTAGTACATTTCTCATCCAGTACCTAAGCCCCTATCCATTCCTAACTCCATCACTGACACCTGCCTATTTCTCTGCCCAGCTCTGGTGTAACCTATTACCTCTCTGAGGCTTCTCTATTCCCAAGAGTTGGTGACAGTACCCTAGGGGTCCATGAACAGTTCTCACACTTGTTAGACTCTACCTTCCTCAGAGATATGTCACCTGTGAAGCTGTTGGGGAGATGTATTTGGAAAGAGGTTGGAACCATCCAGCCCCTCAACCAAAAATCACTGATGCTTGTACCAAGAGGGTTGCGTCCCAGCTCTCAGATCTGCAAGCCCTCACTCAGAGTTGTCCAAGTGGGGCTGGATTTCCAGCGGTCCTCACAGCCTTGGGATCACACTGTACTCTTGCCAGAAAATCCAAGGTGGCCCAGTTTCTCATTTAAGCAGCAAACAGGGAATCTTATATTTATTATCTCCCAGTGCTCTTAATTTTCTTCCTATTAGACACTGAGCCACGGCCGCGATCCTTGGGGCCAAGGGCTCCCCTTTGTATCACAAGTCACTATCTGGCCACCCTCTTTCCTCATCTCCTAAGACACAACTGCATGAATTTCATACAGGCTCAGCTTGGAACACCAACAGCACATTTATAGTTTGTCCTTTCTCCCTTCCTGAAAGAACTTAAGGTGCCTACTGCAAACAGGCAGAGATCTGTAACAGGTGCTAGGTATCAGAACCACCTGTAGAAAGATGCGATCCCTAACTGTTTGACCTCTCTTGCATTCTACGGTTCTCTGATTTGTTAATTTGGGAGGAATGCTGAGTGCCGTTATGGGTGCTGTGGGTGCCCTACATACATCCTCGTGGTATTTCCCTCTGCGAGCTCCCAGAGCTGCTGATGCAAGCACTTTAAGCTCCCTCTGGAGGGCTCTTCTTCTGGTCCCTGGAGGACGGGTGACCCAGCCAAAGGGCCAGCTGAAGACTCAATGCCCCTAGAAGCAGCTGGCAAAAGGCACACGAGGAGGGAGCAGATAGTAGCCGACCCCCACGGCCCCTCCGTTGGGATGAGTTTGAGGTGTGTTCCAGACTAGCCCTCACAGGTCCCCAGGAGCGTTCTCAGTTGTCCACAGCGACAGTCAGTCGAAACGCACATTTCACTGACTTTTGTTTCTTTTTTTTTGGTCTCACCTGCCCATTCTCTTACTGGAGTTTCCTGAGATCATGTCCCAAATCTTCCACTTGCACTCAAATTCTTATGTCAGGGTCTGGTTCTGGGGGAACTAAATCAAGACAGCCACTAAAGAGTATTAAGTCTATTCGGATTCACTTAAAAGAATTCAAGGGGATTCAGAGGAGTATACTTTCTCTGCGTTAGTTTCAGTAAAGGGCATGAGATATTTTGGAGACAAAAAAATAAAATAAAAGACAATATGAATATGACTATTTCCAAGAATAATACCTTGAGTTTTTGTGACATTTTCTCCCTTGTTTATAAGACATATTCCTACAATATAAATGTACAGGAGGTTTTCTTTAAAAATTTTGACTTTCTTCGGGAGTGCTTCTGTTGTTGACAGTAACTCCAACTGCCTGTTGTTTGGTACTGAAGTTCATACAACAGACTATGAGCCAAAGTTAGTGATTAACTGTTTTGAAAGAATCTCCCAAAATACACTTGTTTGTAACATGTCTTGCTTTTGTGTCTCAGGTGTAAAATAATTGGCATTTCCTGCCCAATTTTCCTTTTGCAAGCGATATGTTATGTGCAGCGGGACTTAAGTGTCTTTGTAGGACTCATATTTGGAGTAGCGGTTCAAGGTCTCGCCATCATCTCCGTCAACCTGGAGGAGAGGCTTCTCGTTTACCATCTCTGCTTTCATCCAGTTCATCATGAAAACACCCAGTGTGCCTTCTGGGGTAGACTGATTCCACTTCAAATAGAACAGCTCACAAACTACATCTTCTCTTCTCCCGAGTCACATCCTTTGATAGGAACCTCAGCTGTAGTTTCTCTCGTGCAGAGAGATATGTGATGACATTCTTAAATAATTCTAAGTGGTTTGAATACGTGAGCACAGCTCTGTTGCTTTCTTTTGATGGTGTAAGGGGAAGACGGAAGCCGCTCATTTTGACACACTCAGTTTGCTGTGCCTTCATTAAGGTATATTTAATTATATTCACAATCAATATATATTTAAAAATTATACGAAATTAGGCAACGCGCACAACAGGCAGCCCAGGTATATACTCCATTCCCGAGATTTACCCTATTCCTGGCTGTGGGAATGCATCCCTGACTGGACAGGAGGGTGAGCCGAGATCATCTCGTCTCAAACACCCAGATCTTTTGATTTGTAAAAAGCCCCAGTGCCCTGTTCTGGAGCTTCAATTGTCACAGAGTGTCAGGTGTGCCTTATTACTTTCTCTGAATCTGTTCACTTTAGGGGCCTCTCTGGCCCCGCTTCTTGCACTACTGGTAGAGAACTTAACCCACGCAAACGTGGCCCTTGGCCTCTGTCCTTGCTTCCAAGACCCCCCACATCCCGCCCACATCACAGCTCCTTGAAACAGTCCTTTGCTGTGTGTTTACTGACGATCAGGGCAAGAGAGGGCATCTGTCTCACAGAAGCATGATCATTTTATCTTTGCGTTTTAGATATCCTTCCATATAAATGTAAGTTCGAGAATCCCCTTCCCCGGGGGTTTCAGCCATCGCACCTCCCTACAAGGTACTCTGGAATCGAGCTGTTGATCTGCTTGCTTCCTTCCCCCTTCTCATCAATCTTGGCCAAAGAAGCTCCATCAGCTGAGCTTTTGTTCTTCTCTCCTTTCCTGGGGGTCTTTTCACACCGAAATGGCCTGTTAAGGGGTTTTCCCAAACAGAGCCAGTTTCTTCCCTAAGAGGAATTCTGATGCCAGCTCTTAGGATATTAACTGATGTTCCTTTTACCCTGCTATATTGTACAATTTTGAGAGCTCCATAGCTGGTCTTTTCACATCCTGCTCTGTGCTAAACAAGTTTCTAAAGGTAAACTTGATCTTGTCACTGATCCTCTATTGACAACGTTCTCATTGTTCTCAATGCTCTGTAGCTCAAAGCTTCCTTCATAGTGTTGTCTGGGAGAAGGGAGTAGCAGCCTCCGCAGAAACTTCCCCTGGAACCACCTCCCTAGAGGAAAAAAAAAGCCTTAATCTGTAGTAAGGCAGCAACAAGTGTGGACTTAATGCACGTGTGAAATGTCATTGCAACTGAGGGAAGAGAAAAGAAAAACCCTTCTACCTCTGGGAGTGGGGCATGCATGCCAGGCCCAGAATACAGCCGGGGGGAGAGGCAGGGGAATGCGTGAACCCCCCAGACCCAGGGACAATGGGCCTGCCTGGAACTGAGGATTAATCAGAACATCAAAAAACACCCTACCTCTTCTACCCCTCAGCACCAGGCTAACAAAAGTCAAGGGACAATAACTGTAATAAACTTGGGACAGCCGCCAGAGTCAGATTCTCCTTGGAGGGCAACAAAAAAAGCAGACCCAGATCCAGGAGGGGAGTGGACACCGAGGGAATAATGTCTGGTAAGGCCGCCCTGGACTGGAGAGAAGATGTGACTAGCAGAATTTGAAGCCTGAAGTATGGTGAGTATAACCATAGCAATAACAAAACTTGTACCCAGCCAACTCCTGAATAGGTCACACAAGGCTCTGACACCAAAGGCCCAGCAGAAGGAGAGGTGTGCCCATCTCCAAGCACAAAGCGTATTTACCTCAGTATTGACCAGATGAACAACTTTCAACAAAAATCATGAGACACACTCAGAAGAGACCAGGCAGTCATCAGGACCAGACTCCGATAGGACACAGATGATCTGTTATTGGCAAAAAGACAAACACAGAGACCAGGGAAATAAATATGAAGCTTAGAGATAGACTCACATAAATAGAGTCAACCAACTTTTGGGCAAACACTCAAAACCAATTTAATGGAGAGGGGATGGTCTTTTCAACAAATGGTGAGGAAAAAGCTTGATATCCACGTGCAAAAAAAGGAAGCTCGACACATACCTCAAACATTATGCAAAAATAGCACAAAATGGCTCATTGACTTAAATGTAAGAGACAACACTATAAAGCTTCTGGAAGAAAATTAATGTGACCCCGGATTTGGCCAGGTTCTTAATTATGAAATCGGAAGTACAGTCTAAAAAAGGGAAAAAAAGTGATAAACTGAATTTTATCAAAACAATAAATTCTCACTCTGTGAAGGACACTGTTAAGAGAATTTTTAAATAGGCCATAGACTAAAGTAAAATATTTGCAAACAATATCTCTCATAAGACACTAGTATCCGGAATGATAAGGAAATCTAAAAACTCCACAATACAGGGGTGCCTGGGTGGCTCAGTCGGTTGAGCGTCCAACTTCGGCTCGGGTCATGATCTTGCGGTTTGTGAGTTCAAGCCCCGCGTCGGGCTCTGTGCTGACAGCTCAGAGCCTGGAGCCTGCTTCAGATTCTGTGTCTCCTCTTCTCTCTGCCCCTCCCATGCTCATGCTCTGTCTCTCTCTGTCTCTCAATAATAAATAAACGTTAAAAAAATTTTTTTTGAAATAAAATAAAAACTCCACAATACAAAAGCAACCCATTTTTAAAAATGGGCAAAGATCTGAACTGACACTTTATCAAAGAGGATATGTAGGGGGCAAGTACACATATGCTAATATGTTCATCCTCAGCAGTTTTTAGAGAAATGCAAATAAGGATCGCAATGAGGCACCATAACATCAAAATAGCTAAAAGAAAATGAAACTGGTGATTCCAAACGCTAATGTAGAGCAACTGGAACGCGAGTTCCCGTGGAAGGCAAAATGGTACAGTTCCTTTGGAAAACAGTTCGGCACTTTCTTATCATGTTAAGTATGCACTCGGCATAGGAGTCACCGGTCCTACTTTTAGGTATTTAACCAAGTGCTGAAAACTTATAATCACACTGAAACATGTACGTGGATGTTTATAACAGCTTTACACACAATCGCTAAAAACTGGAAACAGCCCAGATGCCCTTCAATAAAAGAACGGATAAATAAGCTGTCGCATATCCATAAAACGGAATACTACTCAGCACTGGAAAGAAAGAAACTGCTGATTGCGCAACACCATGAATGGATTTTAAACGCCTGCTCTTAAATTAGGGAAGCCAGACATAGAAGTCCATATGTTGTAGGATTCCATTTTTATGACATTCTGGAAGAGGCAAAACTGTAGAAATAGAAAGCAGATCAGTAGTAGGGGGGTAGAAGAGGGCTTGACTACAAAGGAGAGCATGAGGGAAGTTGGGGGGTGATGTTCTGAATGGTATTGTAGATGGCATTGGACAGATAGGTAGATGTATGATTCTGTGCATTTGTCAAAATTCACAAAACCGTACATCGCAAAACTGTACACAAACTATGTATTCCAGTTGATAAATTGGTTTCTTACAGGAGTATGGGTTAGCAGTTCCGAAACTACTTTATATGCATAGGAGAACGGAGCAAAATAAATACATATATTATAGAAATCAAATGCCAGATTTCTCACTGCCAGGGAAAGAAGTTTACAAATAAGCAGGGGGATGGCTAGAAAGAACCCTATGGTTCTAGATGACATGCAGAGATATTAGTATGAACTCTTTTATTTTAATACACATGCAGTTAAATACACAAATAAATGTACATACATAAAAGTGTGTGTGCATGCGTGCGTGTGTGTGTGTGTGTATTGGCACACATTTATTCATTGGTTGGTATACATACATACATTCCCTGAGAAGGCCTACTGGCAGTGATAACCTTAGTAGCAAGAAACGTACTCAGCACTCAGAACTTGGTTTCTAAATACCATTTTCCAATAAAAGATCTCCAAAGAAAGGGCTGAAGCTGGGAAAATAACAAGATGAGACCAAAGCATCTTGTGGTTTCAAGAAGTAAGGAAGTGAGAAAAAAAGAAGTCAAAAAGATACAGAAGTCAGCAATTTTAAAGATCTCCCAATGGCCAAAGCTATAATAATTTGAAAAAGAAAAATAAAGATAGTATTAGATTGTAGTCCCAAGGATAAAATACATATTGATGAGACCATGCTTTTATCAGTAAATAAGATAGGACACTTCTTCCTTACAGAGAAATTCCAATTAATAAATATAGATAAAATGAGGGAAAGAGAAAATTATCACCAGAACATTACCACAAGAACACTAAGCTAAAATAGTGGGCAAAAGTTTAAGGAGGAACTTTTGTATCCCTGTAAATTAGTTTTTAAATTAAAAAAAAATTTTTTGTAATGTTTATTTATTTTTGAGAGAGACAGAGACACAATGCGAGTGGGTTGGGGCAGAGAGAGAGGGAGGCACAGAATCTGAAGCAGGCTCCAGGCTCTGAGCTGTCAGCACAGAGCCCGACGCGGGTCTCGAACTCACAAGCTGTGAGATCATGACCTGAGCCGAAGCCAGACGCTCAACTGACTGAACCACCCAGGCGCCCCGCATCACTGTAAATTATGATTCCAAAGTATTTATTAATTTTGTGCTGGTTGTAATCACACATCCATGAACTCTTGGATACATCTCCCTCCAAGAAGTGGAGTTTATTTCTTCTGCCCTTTGGGTGAGGAGTGGGACGTAGTGACTGACTTCTAATCAATAGAGTAAGGAAAGTGAAAAATGGTCACTCCACATTGGAGAAATTTGGTGGAAAACTGTCTTAGCCAAGTCATCGTGGTTAACACCAGCAATAACAAAGCCTGTTGATATTATGTGCCTCCCGATCAGATGCACTGAGAAGTCACCTCACCTCTGGTATTCTTCCCCAAATTTTGTCATCTCAGACAAATTCAAATTTAGAGACAGTCTACAAAATCTTCAAAATGGCTACAGTGGGTTCTTTTCTTTTTCCCAGAGAACATTGATTTTGCACTTTGGATAATCTTAGCAGCAATGGAATAATACCAATCGTAATTTCCATTTATTAAGTGCTTACTATATACCAGGCACTCTGCCAAATACATAGATATCTGCTCATCTCATATTCACACCAGTCCTGGGAGGGCTTTCTGGCCAATTTTACAGATGCGGAAACTGAGACAAAGAGAAGTTCTTTATAGTGTCAAGGCTATATGATTAGGAGATGTTGAGAAAAATAGGATTCAAACTACTTAAGATGACTGGCATCAGAACCAGTGCTAGTTATGATAATAATTTGAGGAATTAATATGTGCTACAGCCTCAATTAATTTGTTAAGAGTGCTGTTTTTGTTGAGCTGCCTGTGAAGTAGTCATTTTTATTGTCTTATTTTATCGAAGGGGAAACTGAATTCTGGGAAGTAAGCACTGTGCTAGGATCCAGATCCAGTGAGCCCAACACTTTCCTCTTCACTCCAATTTAATCTGCCTCGCAGTCTTTACAAAGAGGAGTCTTTTATTCTTGATACCGCTAAACTCGGGAGCTACGCCATATATGTTTTTAAAAAATGATAAAACTCTGTTCTGATGCTCACCCTGATTTCAAATTGTTTTAAAATCAAAGTGATTTAAAATTAGTCCTTGTAAGTGCTATGAGGCTGTGGGAACACCACTGGGGTCCCTGGATGCCATGGTGAGTGTCTCACATGACATGCCATCTAAAAGCGCCTCACCTACCAGCCTGTGTTGTAGACAGTTTTTCTGTCACAGGGTCTTCCTTTCCACAACCAAACAACAGAGCCATCCAGCAGAGGAATTTTCTTCCTGTTTCCACACTGAAGTGAGCCCTGAGGCGACAGCGCCATCAAATACTCTCTTAGAAACAAACAAACAAATAAACCACAAATAAGAGAGGATGGCGTGAGGACACATTAAAAGTACTTTTTAGAGTTAACCAGCAGAGAGACTCCTGAGGTGGCAGAAGGATAGGATGGCTCTTGCCACGTGTTACTTCACTGCGTTCCAACGTTGAGTCCTTGAGCTGAACATCAGGGAGCCATTTTGCCTAGGAAGGGGATGTTGTACTCACACTATGGCTGTCACTGATCTAGTTACACATACCTAGAGTTTCTCACCTTTATCTCAGCAGGGACGACTCTGCCACAAGTTAGCTCATTGCCAAATGTAATAAACCAACAGTACCATGTAACTCAGCAACCAGGTACCATGAGACCAAGGACACCTAGGGATGATGAAACCAGACTTGGAGGCAAAGCATCATGGGCATGGGAAACCTCATCTAACAGCAATCATTGTTTCGTCATTTAACAAATATTTACTAAACACTCACCGTATATGAGGCATTATGCTAGATACAAGATTAGAAAGACTTATAAGACACAGTCTCTGAATTGGACCAACTCCTAGTCTCGTGGGGAAAATGGACTTGAAAACAAATAATTGCAATCCACTATGATATGTCCCCAAATAAATGTTGGTACCAGCTTATCAGAAGGACCCAAAGAGGGTAGGATTTCCTCTGCTTGTGTGGGCCCAAGATTTCCTAAAAAGATTTTTTCCCCATGGGAATAAAATAGTTTTCAGTGTTCAACAATTTGGTAAGATAGATTTTACATACATCTTCAAGGATGGTGCCATCTATTATCAGACATAAAACTAATTTGAAGTTCAATTAATCTCATCTTTAGTGCTTATTTTTGGCCATTCAACATAATTAAGCCAGCTGTCCTGCACCATTAGTCTCCTAAATAGGGAAAGGCCTCCTTATCTACTCCTGACCCATTTCCTCAAGCTCACCCCCAAATGGCTCCTTCTGTTTCCACCTATACTAAAGTGCCCATGTTCTTCAAATATATATTTTTGCATCCTATCTCTGTGCTTTTGCATATATTAGGTCTTCTATGTGGATTGTCTTTGTAAGTGCCTAGCAAAACCCAATCTATTCTTTTAAGGGTCCTCCCAATGTTGGCTTTTCTAAAAGCAACCGACCCGGAAGTGAAGTCTTCCTCTTTGAATATCTACAGTGCAACGTTTGTATCTCCTTTATCTTACTTATTACACACTTCCTTGGGTTGTAGTTATTTCTGCCACTAAATTATACACGATTTCAGACAAGGTCCCATGTGACTTTTTCAGGAGCCAGCATGGTAGCTGGGAAATTGAATGGATTCGGCACATTTGGCAAATAAACGTGCTTATGGAAAGAGATGATGGGAAATTGCTAGAAAATTTGGACTTGACCAACTGTGAGTGAGTCAAAAATGCTCCACAAAGAGATAAGATACTTTGCAGAATTACCCAGCAAAGAGAGTGGAGTGAAGACATTAGTGGCCTTCTCAAACATCTGACGGGCTGCGCCTCATAGGTATGCAGCCTGTGCAGTCCCACGGGGCTGCATTCGTGGTTGAATGCTCTGCTGTTGCCATCTTGAAATTCTTAACAATTTTCCAACAAGAAACGCTGCATTTTCATTTTGCACTGGATCCTACAGATTATGGAACGGGTCTTGGCTCCAGGTTAGGAAGCAGTTTTAAGATTTAGAAAAGTTAGTCAAGAACTAGGTGCTTATTGGCTCCTCTTTGGAATGTGGAGATTAAGAATCAAAGGAGCCAAGGTGATCTGCCTTTTGTCTCTGCAGAGGTCACGAGGATATTATTACTGTTTCTATTAGTATTTCTTTTTTATTTTCTTTCTTCCCTGGGTCCTTTTTTTCCCCCAGGAACAGTGCTGTGACTCCAGCTAGCTGGGGGCAAATGGATGTAAGATGATGTATAAATTTTCGAGGGCTGCTTTAGCAAAGTACTACAAACTGGGAGGCTGGAAACCCAAGACCAAGGCAGGGTTGAGTACTTCTGAGGGCTCTGAGGGAGAAGTTGTTCCATACCACTCTCTTAGCTTCTAGTCAGTAGTCTCGGATGTTCTTCGGTTTACAGATAGTGTTTTCCCTATTTCTGTTCATCTGTCTGTGTCTCCTTGGCCAAATTTCCCTTTTATAAGGACATCAGTCATACTGGATTAGGGCTCATCTTAATTACCCCACTTTAACTTGATTAGTTCCTTAAATACTCATTTTCCCAAAAAAGTCACAATCTAAGATACTGGGGGCTGAACTTGCCACACTTGTGTGTGTGTGTGTGTGTGTGTGTGTGTGTGTGTGCTTGAGGGGCACAATTCAACCCATAACAGGTCGAATTTCTTCCTCCCGGAATTATTATTATTTTTCCATTAAATTCTCTTTGGAATAGGATGAATTCCCTCACTTTTCTGTGGCATTATAAAGGAAGTACGGCTTCCCTACTCTTTTCCCTTAGAAGTTCATGATTCGGAGGAAATTAAAATTTCAGTTTCTCTCACCACCTGTGGGAGTTTCATCAGGATGTTTCCCCATTCCCCACAACCACCCTCACTCTCCTACTAACAGGTAACTTATACATCAGGTCGATTCCCTGTCACCTATAGTTTAGCCACGCAAGACACACAGCCTTTTAGACATGCAAGGCATCTGATAAGTAACTTAATACAGTACCTTTATTTTACTAAGGAAGAAATCCAAGTCCAAGACGTTAAAATAATTTGTTGCAGAGCACTCAGCTGATTAAGGGTAGGAGTGAAATCAGAGCCATGTCAGTTAATTCTGAATATAGGAGCTTTTTAGGATATCATTGTTTTCATATATGCAAGTAAATATCCTTTAGGTAGAAAAGCGCTCAGATACGTACTACTCGCATTCCCTCACTAATGTTTACAACCAAAGAATCTGGATTTTACTTAGAATTTTCCATCTTTTAAGCACGGACCAAAAAAAAAAAAAAGTCAAATGTTAGGAAGCAATGTATAAGCTACATAAAATCTGTCAGGGGCCTGCCCAACGGCAAGCCTCTGATTCATATCTTCTCTCTTCTTACTTACCTGGTAATCCCTTTACTCTTCAAATGTTGCTAAATTTAAGAGCACAGGGGCATCCTCAGAAACAAATGGAATCACCCATGCCAATACATCGTCGAGGCTTTCTGTTGGATTTCCCCAGGCTTTCTTTTAAAGCTTTTTATGCCACAAGTCTATATGCCATTGCTAATTTTCGGGGTTGGTTGTAACAATAGTAAAGTTTGTACATACATGTCTCAGTTTAGATGGTGGTTTCAGAACTCAACTGCTTTGGAGGTAAACTTCAGGTGTGAATGTTTGAGGGCATAGGGGTGGCCTAATACTTAATGTAATATTTTTTGTACGGGAGGGTTATCATGAAAAAGTGGCAAACGCCAAGCTTAATCTTCATATATGTATCTTTCTCTTAATTCTCCAGGGCAAGGTGAAATTTTTGTTTTTCAATCTCTATTTGACTGATGGAGACTGAGAGAATTAATCAGTTTATTCTTTTAAAGAGCAATTCACTCACTCATCCCAAGACAAAAGATTGTCAGTTTTACGTTCATTCAATGACCCCTGTATATTTCTAAGAATAATTCTAGCTGTATAAAGCTAAGCCTGTTTGGTGTGTCCCTTAGTGTCCTTAAGGTGGAGTGAGGGGTGCTTTCCATGATGGAAGAGTGACTCTTGACTTTCGGTGCACTGGACCCAGAGGTGGCATTCCTTACACAACTTACAATCGATTCTTTTCCTTTCTTTCTTTTCCCGTTTTCGGCACGCAGGCACTCTGGTCGCGTTTTTCATTCTTCACAGTGCAGAAATTGTGTGGAAGACAATAGGCTTGTTTCTAATTTGGTGTTTCTGAAAGCTTGGCAAAATAGAAATAAGTCTGTATTCAAAAGTTGAAAAAGAGCATGTAAATAGCAATAACTGAAATTTGTGATTAAACAATTAACAAAAAAGAACCCTATGAAGTCATTAAAAGTATAAAGAGGGAGGCGCTTCCTGCTTCATCATTACTGGGTTTGAACTGTTATTATTTAACATTGATTGAGCACTAACCACGTGGGCGCTATTCTTTCAACGGCGGAGTTGAAAATAGTCACTTTCCAGTGGTATTCTTATTGGCATTTATTCCTGGCAGGAAAACCTGGAAAAGTTTTAGGTAGCTTTCTCTAAAGATACAGAAACACTGAAAGGGAATCTAGACAGCGTGATTATCAGAGACTATGGTGAAGAGAACATGGGCTATGAAGTAAAACCAACAAACTTGAATTTGATTCTCGTCTTCCCCTCTGATGATCTCTGGGAAGGTGGGCAAGTCATTTTCTTTCTCTCAGCCTTACTTTCTTCATCTATAAAATGGGAGTAAGATTCTCTCTCTTATAGCGTTTTTGTGGGAATAGATAATCCGTGTGAAGTCAGAGAACATTCTAAAATACTCAGGAAAAAATAGCCATTTTAGCATGATTATCGCTACTGGCTGTCTTCATTTATAACCGTCTCATTGTTTTATAATATTGATTAATTCTAAGGATATTTAAATGTCATAAAGAATTTGAGAAAGAGGAATTTAAAGGGATCAGGGAGAAGTGTACCAGTCAGTGAGGATTATGTTATTTCATTTGGCTTTAAGCCAAGCAAATGTTCAGCTGCCAGTTAAAAATGTACCACCTGCCTTCACCCTCTCTTTAATATATTCTTTAAAGTAGCATGGTGGAAGGTATCCAGCTACACTCAGAGCACGCCTTTTAATTTGCAGCTTTGAGCATCCAGATTCTAGAAGGAATCCTGGTTTGGGGCCTATAAACAATGAAGGAATTTTAAGGCCTGCACCCAACAGGTTTAAAGGGAACACGTCTATCGAGAAATACATTTGTAATATATTTTGCTTGGTATCTTTCTCTATTCATGTAGAGTGATATTATCCTCCCCTAAGAATAATAATTACACACGCAAGGAGAAGATTATGTAAGGATGGCTTAGTCGAGATAAGGACACTTTCACTTTCGAGAGATGAACCAAGTTAGAAGAGAGCTGAGAACAACAAAAGCACTCTCTGACAGGAGGGAATATATTTAATGACCTAATGCAAATGTCATACTCTTTTGAAAGTGCTTGATATTACAAGTATCATTTTGTAGTGTGCACTTCTCTCAGCACATTTGCTATTTTAGTTTAACGCACACGATTACCACTAGAAGTGGAGAGTGTTATGGACAAGAAATTATATAAACATGTGGAAGTTGGGGCCGTAGTGATTGGGACAAATTCAAGGGAGCAGGCACCCCGCAGAAGGGCTTCTATGTCCTATCTTGTCAAAGGAATATAGCAGGCGATCCAGTGGTGCTCAAACAGGAGAGAAGATGGAAAGTGGCAACTCCCTACAAATACATAGAATTAAAAACAAATTAAAATGTCTAGTACGGTGCTTGGCACATAGTAGACACTCAGTAGATGGAAACTTACTGTCATTGGCCTGTTTTCTTTCAGGAAGTATGGCATCATTGCTGGCTAGTGAAATACTACAGACTAGTTATTGGGTGTCTCACATCATGAATATTCTGATGAAAACTGTTTTCACTTGCATCATAGTGCTTATATATTGTTTTTCTTTTTTCTCCCTGGGACTTGCGTTCCTTGGGTTCCTGTCATAGACTTCTCTAAAGCTGATCATGCTAAGGGAGGTTTTCAGATCTCTCCTATGGGCCTTCGTCATTTCCCTCCTAAAGTCAAGGCTAGCTGTGGCGTGTCTGGCTGTCTGAATAAAAACAAGCCAAAAAACCAAAAACCAAAAAACAAACAAACAAACAAAACCCTCAAAAGCACCCAGGAAAAAACAAACAAACAAAAAAACAAGGCTCTACCGTGAAAAAAGCTTTAGCAGTATGAGAGAGCCTGAAGGACTTCAGACTTAGAAATCTTCATGTCTTAGACTTTGCATGTCCTTTCCCATGACAGCTGTTCCTTTCCACTCCCTCCTGCACACAACTTTAATCTCCAACTGTTTTTCTTCATCCTTCTTGACAAGATCTAGATTGGTCAACAATGGGGTGTGGCCTGAAGAAGCTGCATTTTTTAACCAGCTTCTAGGGGTGCAAAGCTGCTACTTCATAGATCGCTCTTTGAATAGAAGGAACCAAGGTTCTGTTTTCCAGTGATGTATTCCAATTACAGGTTCTTAAGATTGCATGGTTCAGAGGAATAATCAACGGTCCTGGCTATTGAGCCTCTGCTATTTGTAGCATGAACCATAGCATACTCGTTTTAAATATATAGATGTAACCCTTAAAAGTCCTTTTAAGTAGTAGTCCTTTTAAATCCTTTTAAATTATCCTTTGTTTCGTTGTCTTCCTCAGTCATTCTCCAAAATATAAGGTTAAGGTGACAATAACAACAAAGTTTTATAACTCAGCCATCAGTGGTTACAAATAGATTTTCTATCCCAGGCTTATGAACCATATTGTTAATTGACAATTAAGAATTATGTGCTTTATTGGGCTAGTTTTAATTAATTCTTTCCCTTGGCTGATCAGTAAGTTTCAGGAGTGAGCACAAATGTTTATTTGGAGGGCTGAAGGATGTGTTTATAGGTCTGATTGATAAACTAGAAGGTCATCATACCCAAAGGATATCTGTGCCCATTTTGGGGAGAATTGTAGAGGAGTGGATTATTGTGGGATAGATAATGGTGGGTTCCTTCTACACTTAGCAATTTCATAGCAATGATACAGCTGTGTACTATGGGAAACCACCCAAACACTTGGCAGAAATAGAATACCAATGGTTCATTTCTAATTAAGTTTATTTTCTTTTTTTCTTGATGTGTGTATGGCCTTCTTTCAGGTTTTAGCTCTTTCTGTGATACAGAGATGAATGCAGGCAAAATAGAAAGTCTGCAAAGAAAGCCTATTTTTAATGCTCCAGATTCATTTTTTTAAATGCTTTTCTCCCTCCTCTTCAAGAGAAGAGAGAATCTGGTACCTATTGCCTTATTGTCTCTCCTTCCTGTCTTTTATGCAGGATTCTTAGGGAATAATCTAGTATCAGTTATTGGAAGTATTACTATAAATCAATGTTGCTTTTCCAAAGTATGTTCACATTTAAATTCTTTTTTATGATCTTAAATTGGAAAATGATGTTCCAATTACTAGAAAATTAGACATGAATGAATTGAAAGAACCGGAGGAACACGCTAGAGCTTCAGGTGTGAACACAAGGTGATAGTGAGGTAAGGATTTATTTGAAATCTAAAATAGCCCTTCCGATTGGCTCAAGAGTTCTTTGGGATTTAAATAACTCCATAATTAATAGACATCTAGTCAATACCATGTGTTCCAGTTTGCCAAGGACCCTTCTTCCCCTCTACGCAGAAAAGGACTCAGACTTGAAAAGCGTCATTCATATTTTAAAATGGGATCATGTCCAGCAATAGCACTACTAGGAACTTATCCAAAGGATACAGGAGTGCTGATTCATAGGGGAACAGGTACCCCAATGTTTATAGCAGAGCTATTGACAATAGCCAAGTTATGGAAAGAGCCTGAATGTCCATCCACTGATGAATGGATGAAAGAAGATGTGGTTTATATATATAATGGAATACTACCTGGCAATGAGAAGGAGTGAAATCCTGCCTTTGCAGCAACGTGGATGGAACTGGAGGGTATTATGCTAACTGAAGTAAGTCAGTCAGAGAAAGGTGTCATATGTTTTCACTCATATGTGGACCTGAGAAACTTAACAGAAGACCATGGGGGAAGGGATGGGGGAAAAAATAGTTACAAACACAGAGGGAGGGAGGCAAACCATAAGAGACTGTTAAATACAGAAAACAAACTGAGAGTTGATGGGGGAGAGTGGGAGAAAGGGGAAAATGGTGATGGGCATTGAGGAGGGCACTTGTTGGGATGAGCGCTGGGTGTTGTATATAAGCCATGAATCATGGGAATCTACCCCCAAAACTAAGAGCACCCTGTATACGCTGTATGTTAGCCAACTTGGCAATAAATTATTTTAAAAAATGGGGTCATACCACATTATATCTTGCCAGAATGTCTTCTAATTTGTTACTTTCTCTCACTTCGTTTCATGTTCAAAGGTTTTATTAGAAAATGGTTGCACAAGTAGGAAAAGAGTCTAAAGAGAGGAAAATGAAAGATATGGTAGCTGTCTGCTCATCTATTTTTTCAACTAATATTTACAGAGTACCTAGAACTAGGTAGTGTGGAGCTACAAAGAATGTTTTTCTCCCTTGAGGAGAAAAAAAGCCTATTGTCCGACTCATCTTAAAATAATAAATTCCTCACTAAAGAACGCACAAAATCGGGGCACTTGGGTGGCTCGGTCGGTTAAGCGTCCGACTTCGGCTCGGGCCATGATCTCGCAATGTGTGAGTTCGAGCCCTGCGTCAGGCCCAAGGCTGATAGCTTGGAGCCTGGAGGCTGCTTCGGATTCTGTGTCTCCCTCTCTCTCTGCCCCTCCCCCAAACGTGCTCTGTCTGTCTCTCTCTCGAAAATAAATAAGCATCAAAAATAAATAAATAAATAAATAAATAAATAAATAAATAAACAAACAACCACACACACACACACACACACACACACACACACCCCTCTTCCCATTTGGATGGGTATCTGGGCGCCATGTCTCACAGCCCCACAAGAGGACTTGCGCATACAGGCCTGTATGTAGATGATTCCCACTGAAGTTGGTGCTGCGCAAACTGCCCAGCCCTCTGCCCAGCACTGCAACACTTACTTTAGGGGCAATGAAATACGATGGCTTGTTTTGTCTCTAAAATACTTCCCAAGATATTTTTTTTCTCCTCTGTTAATATCATTGCCGCATTCTGTCTCGCAGAAACAAATTGACAGAAAAATTCTAAAATGATCCAAATGCTCTAAAATGTTTTCTCTCTAAAGTTCATTTTCTATGGATTTTGCACATCATACGGGGAAGACGGTAAGACAATGAGGAGGGGGTTTCGAAGTTTCTAGCGGCTCTAGTTTTCCCTTGTTACAGATTTTAGGGATATTAAAAAGGCAGGTCTTGTCTCCCGGTGTGGATGGAACCTGGTCAGCTCTCCCCTCCGGACAAAAATCACACTCTAGAGTAAAATGTTTGGTTTCTCTTTATGCAAACTT
Source organism: Panthera pardus (assembly GCF_024362965.1). NCBI lineage: Eukaryota > Metazoa > Chordata > Mammalia > Carnivora > Felidae > Panthera > Panthera pardus. The sequence goes on from NW_026526721.1 coordinate 134,568,070, forward strand.
GATTTAAAAAAGAAAAGAAAAAGAAAAGAGCACAAACTGAGCCAGTAAGGCAAAAGGCCCGGTAGATTCTGCTCAGTCACAGAAAACCAAAATTATGAATGCCTTTTCATTGTGTTCCCCCCTCCCTTTTTTTTTTTTTGTAAACAAAACAACCCCTAACTAAAGGTGGGCCGGTGCAGACACACAGCCATCAAAGTACGTTGTGAGTAATTAGTAACATGAATGCAGCCGTCACATTCTGAGATGTGTACGTATCTAACCAAGCAGAGGGGAAATCTTGTAATTAATTTTGAGGCTGTTATGATGTTTCAATTGATTTGGATCAGAAAAAGGAGAACAATTAAGAAGAATCAGAAAACAATATCCCTTTTAGTATTCTAAAGGGAAGAGAAAAATTAAATAGGAGTTTAATTGAAAAATTCTGATCTATATGAGGAAAATGGAATGTTGTGTAAAAAGGAATCCTGACTTATTATGGGAACACTAATACTGGGCCGGCATTTGGGGCAATAAAAATCTAAATTCTAACAACCACAGAGCTCTCAATAGAGTAGGATGATTGGAAACCAAAATATTACAATTGTTTCAGGTACCCACTTAAGGTACCACTCAGGTACCAGAACTTTGACTTGACTCGCATCCTGCCAGGATGATTCTATTGAATATTATTCCACATTAATTCCTGGTACAAAGTATGAAATATGGTTACCATTTTAGTCATTTCATGTTTATGGGCTACTTACCTATTTTACCTTCTTCATGTGGCTTTTTAATTATGAGAGTTGGAATATAAAGAACTGTATTCGTGGCTTAGATCCTTCTGAAGTTCCATCGGTAACGTATTTGCTTAACAGAAAAAAACATATTTATATGTTTTCAGGCTCATGATATAGAGTAAAATTTGAAAAATATTAAAACATTCTAAAGTCTTCAAAACAATCTTGCATATAACAGCTATTCATTAGTTAATTAATTGATTATTAAGTGTCCACTACATTTATAATCTTACTTCCTATTGCTACTCCATCCATTCGTGTAGAAAAGCTCCAAGACTGGGTGTTGTATAGAAACTGATCTGACAATAAATTTCATATTAAAAAATAAAAATAAAAAAATAAAAGCGAAAAAAATAAACATAAAAAAAAAAGAAAAGTTGCAAAAGTTTTCTTGTGTCCGCTGTATTCATAATTCTTTTTCAAGCACAGGTTTTTCAGGGAGACCAATTGTCTTGCTTTGAAACTCCCAAAACCATGTCTCTTGGAACGCCACTTAAATAAAACAGTAGTGAGGGCAATACAGACAAGAAAATATACATTATATCAACCAGAGTTCTGCTTAACAGTTTGACTTAACAGTTTCATTTTTCGGATGAGGATAGCTGCATGACCTCAAATCTCGTCGAGAACCAGGTTATTTGAATGACTCTTTGTTCATCATCTAAGAAAGTTGGAGTCAAAAGAAAAGAAACGGTCACGTGCCGAGAAGATAACCATTTCTGGCCTGTGGTTGGATGCATCTGTGGCCAGAAGGTAGAATTCTCTTTTCCTGTGAGCTTAGTAGTTAGTCTTCATGAACTCAAAGTACTCACTGTCTAGGGAGAGAGCAAATCAGGCAGGCCAGGCAAGATGAAGACTTGTTTTTACCCTCAAAATCTGACGTGTGAAATTGGGTGCATAGCACAAAGCAGCAGGGCCTAGCGAATGGTTGATACAGGAAACAACCTGTTAGAATATGCAAAATGATCTCCATTTCCCTGCTATGTATTAGGACATAAAAGATAAAAAGTCCAGTCTTACTCATCCCATATTAAAGTACGCACATACCTTAGGCTAATTGAGAATGCTGCCTTAGAGTGAATCTTTTCTCAGCTTTTTCCTGGCTCTCTTTGTTTTCTCCCTCTCATACCAAAAAGAAAAGTCAGCTAAGAACTGCTTGTGATGCATTCCAGGGGAGGGAGGCAGGAATCAAGGGTGGGGGCGGGGGGGGGGAGGAGAGATTTCATGCTCTTTCATATGCTCTACACAACTCTTTGGCCATGGGATGAAAAGATCGTGAGTAGGAAAAAGTCGCTTCACGTGAACAAGCAAGATTTGACTGACACACTCAGAAAACTTGAACTGTTCTTGTATTTTTGTTCCATTCACTCATCAATGTCTTTTCCTTTCTATCTCAGATTGTACTCTTTTCTCCTCTTTACTAGCTATACTACAGAGAGATGATGTTGACGACCTTCCCTGAAAGTAGAGTGTAATGTTGGGTGACTATCGTTCGTCCTGGATTCTATAAAAGCCTCCTTGGATCCTTTCTTCTCTACAAAGTAGCTGTTCTGAGAATGATGTTTTCATTTCAGCCTGGTGCTAAGAAGTCAAAGTGGCACAGAACCTAAACTGAAATCTTTTAAAAAAAAAAATGGTACCGTTTAGAGAAGGGCAAGTTTGGCTTTTCCTCTCATTACATAACAAAAGAGACTCTAGGTATAAGATCCTGGCAAACTCTTGTTTCTTCCCTCTTGTTTCCTGCTCCTTCGCTAAATAACCATGTGAATATACTGCAGGGGCCTTCGTACCTGGTGGCCAAGGCCTCTGTCTCCTTAGCAACTAAACTTTTCAAAGATTACAGGGAAGATGTTTTCTTCAGCCCTGAAGCTGTTTTAATGCTTTCAAATGTCAGAAGAAAAGATTCTGCAATCCCACTGGTGCTCGTGTGAATGGGGCAAGAGACAACATTTAAAAACATGTTTAGTCAATTCTTCACCAGGCAGTAACCTTCAAACGTGTGTGCAAATTTCAAAAACAAAAATAATGTAAATAAATTGTGGAAGAGGCTTTGAATTTAAACAGAGGGAGGCTCCCCTATTTGGCTGCCCTAAAAGCATTGGCTCTGGGACACCCTGCTTTCCTCTACTCCCTCATTTTCAAGGCAATGGAGATTTGCTTCTCTAATTGCTGGGGATGAAAAAGACAAAGGAAGTTGGGTTACAAAAACACTCACTGATTTTCATCTGGAGTGCAAAGGAAACACAGCTTTTAACATTTCCCCATTACTTATTAGATTTTCCCTATGAGCCACCACCGACCAAATATCAGTTTGGGGGGGGGGGGGCAGGGATGATTTTTAATTAGTTCCTAATCTGGACATGGTTTTTCAACAACACGGTCTAACAGAGATGAAACATATTTCAAACTATTTCCAATCTCCAGACCGCACCTTGACATAACAGCAGGTGTGGAAAACGAATTTACTGCCTTCTCATGGTGGTGAGGAAATAGATTCTCAGGCCTTTCTTTAGTCATCTTAAGCTTTTTCTGGAAAGGTGACCTCTGAGATGTGACTGGTTCCATCCCTGCTGGTATCTCCCAGTGAAAGGTATACCTCACAGGCTTTGGGTTGTCCGGTCTCACTCTTCCTTGGTGTAGTCAGAGCACAGTGGCACCCTCTTGCTGATTTGGCACTCTATGGACACTCCTTGGTGCTGTAGATACCCCAGAGGGATGGCAATACCCTCTATATTGCAGGCCCAAACCTGCTTTGCACCCCCACCCTCTCCACCACGGTACATCCCTGACTTTTTTTTCTCATCTGTGGCAACTCAGCCAGACTCCAAACTGACACCCACATTCTCCTCAGGCCCATGTACACAGATCTGGGTTCCACCTGTGCCTGTAAAAATCAAGTGTGACCCTGGAGAACTAATCTCTGATCCCCCCTCTACTTAAGCCATTCTATACCACCTAGACCATTTTCACACAGTTGCCCCCAGGTGGGTGAGCCAGAAGGTGCATCCCAGAGTCCCAACTGTGAATTAGGATGAAGGCCTCCTGATGTCTATGTTCACCTCAACCTTGTTTATCACACCATATATGCCTCGACTCTTACCCATCCAATATTGATGGGCAACCAGAAAGCAATCCTGCAACCCTAGACTTGTCCCTTCCCGGTTCTCTACGTAATTGCTTCATGTCTCAGAGAAACAGGGTTCACTTTCATTTTCCCTCTCTACCTCTCTAGGCCTTTTCCTACCTCATGCTTTTCTCTAACTACATTCCCATGCTGAAGTGGTTTTTTTTTTTTTTAATGTTTATTTATGTCGAGAGAAAGAGAGTGTGAGGTGGGGAGGGGCAAAGAAAGAGGGAAACACGGAATCTGAAGCAGGCTCCAGGCTCTGAGCTGTCAGCACCAAACTCAAGTACCGTGAGATCATGACTTGGGCTGAAGTCAGATGCTTAATCAGTTGAGCCACCCAGGCCTTCCCTGCTCCATGCTTAAGTTTTAATGGTAGACAAACTGTGGGAGAACTGGGAGGGGAGGTATAAGATGGAAGTTTCCCAATCAAGGTCACAAATCATGAAATTTTTCAAAGGTTATACCTACTGGACCATTGTGCGTAACCACGATTAAAATCGGAGAGCATCCTGGGAATGGCAACAGCGCAAGAGAGACTTGGGGGGGTGGTGGCGGATAAGTGCCTTAGGTGGGCGTGAAGACAGGTGGTGTCATTTGATGAAGAAAGGAGCAAAAATCACAGGGATAAGTAGGGTTGGGGGTGATCCACAGGACAGTGGATGAGAATAAGAGATCTGGGGGGTTCTTTAGAGCCCTTTTGGAATATGCCGAGTAAAGAAGAAAGAATGTGGGAAGGAAGGTAAAGTCCGAGATGAGAGAGGCTGGGTCACACATCATGATGGAAGAAGTGAAGACACATCAGGAAGGGGCAGCACAGCCCGGAGGTGGGGTCTAAAGCTAGCATAGGTTAAGTCAGCGGGGGTCAGCGAGGGTCAGCGAGGTCAAGACATAAGAAGAAATATTCTTTAAAATTAGGTGTGTGGAAGGCATTCCCTTAAGGTAAAACTTACTTGAAGGAGGGTGACTCCTTAACAAAATTTGACAGGACATACCACAGCCAAAAATATCCCATTTATAGTCAATACTGCTTAGGGGGTCTATCAAAAATGAGTTTTGATTGTCATTATTATTTTTTGATGCCAGTCTGGGTCCCAGGCACACAGGCCCATGTTTGTCCTCTCAACTCTGAAGTCTGACATCAGCAGACAAACAATCTTACTTATTAACAACAATATCAGAGCAGCCATTAGGCCTCTAGTGTATATTTGCCAAATGAGGGGATCGATGCCTGAATGAATTATTCCCCTGAGTGCTTAAGGAATAGAGGTCTCTAGCCCACATAAATTTGTACTTAAGTAATATTCAAATGTACACTCCATTTTCAGTGAAGAAAGGAGTTGAGAAGTACTAAGTCATTTAGGTACATTAGTCATAGAAAAAAAAAAATCAAAAGGCAGAAAGTATTCTAGAGAAGTGACTTGTTAAGACACCCCTGTGAGATTCTCTATTATGTTACCAGGAAAATAATGACCCATCATCAATACAGGTAATTGCTGAAGTACATTGATAGGAAAGGGATCTTAATTAAAGATTCTATTGGAAACATATGTGAACCAATCCAATTTCTAGGCCACAGGGCAATAATAACCTTCCTATCTAATATGTTTCTTATTTTTATGAGCATTTATTGTTTGGAGCAATACTGTCTAATTGGGCCAAGCACAGGAGAAAAGAACATTAATGCTATTTGCTCTGTGTTTGAGACAGCCTCTGAATGGGAATGTGACCACAGAGCACAGGACTGTGTAAAGCCTCCATGTAACGTGACTTTGTGGACGACAAGGAGAAGTCCTGGCTAAGTCTACTGCATGTAAACGTGGGTGCTGTTAATACATTTATTCTCAGGCATGGGTGCTGACTTAGATTCCCCTTGCTACCCAAACTTCTTCGCAGATTGAGTAGGTTTTTTTCTAAACGTTACTGAATCTTAGAATAAAAAGTAAAAAGTGCCCATTGATGAGCAAATAGATTATATATATATATATATATATATATATATATATATATATATAGAAATATTATTCAGCCATTAAAAAAAAAAGGAAATCCCATTGTTTGGGACAACACGGATGGAACTGAACTTCAGGGCCTTATTATGCTATGTGAAATAAGCCAGACAGAGAAAGACAAATATTTTATGTTCTCATATGCAGAATCTACAAAAGCTGAAATAGAAACAGAGAGTGGAATGGTGGTTGCCGGCGGATGGGGAAAATGAGATGTTGGTCAAAGTACAAATTCTCAGCTACATGATGAATGAGCTCTGGGAAACTTACGTGTAGCATTGAATCGTATTGAGTATAATTAGCAATACTATATTATATGCTTAAAAGTTAAGGGAGTAAATTTTAATTGTTATCACCACACACACAAAAAAATGGTAATTATGTGAGAGGATAGAGGTGTTAAACTTGTGGTAATCATTTTGCAATATATATGTATGTCAAATCATCACATTGTACATCTTAAACTTACACATGTCTTATGCCAGTGATATCCCAATAAAGCTAGAAAAATTAAACTAAAAACATATGACTTGTGTAAAAATGAAGGTGAAAAATAGAACTTTAAGCACAATGTAAAAAATTAAGGAGAAAACTGAAATTGTCATTAGAAGCAATAACATATAAATCCTGAACAACGTACACATTCTCACTGCTTGTAATAAAAGATTAAGCCTTAAAAAAGTGGCTGGGCCTAAACTCCTTAAATTTTGGTTTCATATCAACTTGTCCACGAATTAAGATTTTCTGAATTCTTTACTGAGTTTATGTTTCTGAAATGGAAGGGAAAAGGTCTCTCAATTCAAAACCTTAATAGAGTAGTTGCTATATGCTCAGTAAATAGTTCTGAAGATGATTCAGGGTATTCTTAGGGGGTTTCCACAAGACAGGACAATAGATACTTTGCGGTTTGGCTTTTTATACCGGTTATTGATAGATAAAACAAGTTCTCATCTACATATTGTATTCACTGTATTCTTTTGTAACATTCCACTAAAAACATGCTGTTCTTGAATGATTTGATAAACTATGGGGTTACATTGCCTAACCTGTCACCTGTGCTACAATTGCGTGGCCACCAAACCAAAGGACATTTTGTTAACGAAATATCTTTTAGCAAAATGCTTCAACCCGCCTGTGGTTTAACAATTGCATATCAGAGTTGACAACAGTTTTCTTTCCAACCATTGGCTTTTACTAATTGGGAAACACGGTTGTGAACGTCAGATAGCTTCCCACTGAGTTTTCTCAACCATCATGGTTTTTTTTTTCAGTGTCCTTCTCCATTTGGCTGAGTTTTTTTTTCCTTCTTTGTCCCCCTTTGTCCTTTGCCACTTGTGTTGACATATAGAACATTCTTTATTGGGTTTTTTGCTTGTTCGTTTTAGCTCAGCTGGCCAAGAGGGCAGACCTGGAGTGGCACAGTGGTTTTAGTCACCACCGGCACCTTTTTATTAGTGTCCTGGTCTTTGGTCCGACACTTGAAGACTTCTGAGGGTAGGAGCCAGGAGACCCACGCAGTCTAAGCGAGTGGCCTTTCATAAAAAAGCCTCCTCGCCTCTGTCACAGGAGAAAGAGGAGAAGGTAGTTCTGACCACATCATGACATTACAAGTAGAGAGGTGACAGAGACTGAGTCTTTGCTGTCAGAACCTGGGTGGTGATTCCATTAGTAGTAATTAAGAGATACTTTATTTGTGGCTAACTGTAACACTATCCATCATGGGCTAGTCTGAGGTCAAATTCCTTTTGACTTTTTCTGATATTCCTTTAATTATTTACAAGACTGGTGATGTTTTAGGGCATGGAAAGGTGAGGGGAAGAAGGCTGACGTACTTGAACAAGTGAGTAATTTATAACGGAACTAAAATATTCATAAACTGACAAGTCAGATCCTTCAATTACCACCACGCATTCTATTTCCATTTCAAAAAATAAATTGAAGCCTCTAAATATCATTTGTTTCACAGTGGATGATGCATTTCGGAACTGAGCAGACAAATGTGAAGTTACTACCTTTAGGCTCCGTTGATCTCTTCAGATTTGGGGTGGGAAATGGACTCTCGCTATGCACATAAATAGTAGAAATGGGAACTCTGTTTAGTGAATTCTTTTCCTTAGCCAACGATTTTTCAGTATTACCAGAAGACAGGTCACTTACTTAATTTGGTTACTTGACAACATTTTGCACTGGTTTGTTAGTTTTTGTCTTTTATTTTTTTATTTTTTTTAATTTTTTTTTTAACGTTTATTTATTTTTGAGACAGAGAGAGACAGAGCATGAACGGGGGAGGGTCAGAGAGAAGGAGACACAGAATCTGAAACAGGCTCCAGGCTCCGAGCTGTCAGCACAGAGCCCTACGCGGGGCTCGAACCCACGGACAGTGAGATCGTGACCTGAGCAGAAGTCGGCCGCTCAACCGACTGAGCCACCCAGGCGCCCCAGTTTTTGTCTTTTAGAGGAGAGAGGGCTCGGGGGCTCAGAACTGGATAAATCAAAATCTTTAGTTCATTATACATTTTATAATTGGTCTTTGTATGGCTTGGTGTGATTTAGTTATATAGTGGGTTAATTAATTATTTAAAATATGTAAGCAGTTCCTGCACGTTTCAAACAAAACAAAGCTAAACCTTGATGGTAGCCCGTATCTATGCTCCTTCTGCACCAATCTGTCCTCTCCCTTCCTCAATGCAGGGAAAGGCTGAAGTCAGAAACAAATAAATGATTTGCCCAAGGTCATATACCGGGTAAGGGTAGAGATGGAATTCAAATACCAGTTTGAACCTCCTAACCATTAAAAAAGCAAGTTGAGAAAAATAGTACTTATGCCAGTGATGTTGTAAGCAAAGTTAAAAAAAAGAAAGAAAAGGGAAAAGAAAACAGGCTTCATGAAAGAGATGGCATTTTATCTCCTCGTCAATTATCTATTATGTGATTGCAAATTATCTAACACAATAGCTAAAAATGAAAAATATTTTCTGATAATCCTTTGATCATCTGCTAGACTAGAGATGTCTAGCAAGTGAACGTCTATGAGTGATAGGCACTTTTGCAGACCTGTAACTGTAGTTATCTGTAAAGGCAAGATACATAGTATAGGAAAAGGCAATAATATATAAGCCTGAACACCTAGAAAGTCATATGTACATATGCTGGTTACATTTGCTAAGCATTCTTACACCGTTAATCTAATACGCTTCCCTTGTGGAGGTTAAACCTTCTATCATTATGTGCCACATACAATATGTTTTTAAATTTATATATTTATCTACTTTGAAGGAGAGAGAGAGAGAGAGAGAGAGAGAGAGAATCCCAAGCAGGCTCCACACTGCTAGCACAAAGCCCAATGAGAGGCTCAAACCCACGAACCGTGAGATCGTAACCTGACCTGAAATCAAGAGTGGGACACTGAACTGACTGAACCACCCAGGAACCCCACATTATGTGCCACATATGGTTTAAAAATTACCACCAAGTGTCCCCTTTTACATGTCTATCCAAGCGACATCATCTAACTCAATATAGTTACCTCGAAGACTTGGCATTTGCTCCAACAATGCTGCCAATTTCTTGAAATATTTTTGGAGCTTCTTTTAATTGGATTTGCACTTGCTACCATTTTAAGATATGCCTAATAAAACCAATACCATTATTTTAACGTTCCATCTCCCCACACCACTACCACTCAGAATAGCATCATATATTATTATATCCGTCAGGATTTTGAACTGCAGGCGACAGAAACAGACTCTTACTGATGTAAGCAGAAAAATAATTTATTGATAGAAAATTGAATAGCTCATAGAATTTCTGGGAATGTTACATAACTAAGCTTTCTTAAACAGACAGACACTAAAGGCATCCGTGCAGCTAGAAGTATAGCCCAAATCACTTCCGTGACCCAGCGCTGTGAGAACACAACTGAGCGTGGGGTGCCACCGTTTCCACCTCTGACACCATCAGTGATGGACCCTGGCTGTTGCCATTGACATTATGTATGTTGTTCCGTCCACCACTGTGGCCAGAAATAATTCTCCCCTATTCTTGTTCCTTGATCTGCCAGTTACAGATTCAAAATCCTGGTTGGGTCCATCTGATTGACTTAATTGCGCCATGATCCTGATTTCCAGAGGAACTGGGAAAAAGGATGTCTGGCTTTGTTACCTTCTTGAGCGTTCAGTGACTTCTCTTCCATATGGCAGAGGTAGAGAGAGGCTCACAAGTATTTGTGTTCTCCATCCATAGTGGAGGGTTGTTTCTGAGGCTTTCTGGCCAGAGTCTTCATTTCTGAGGTCACCTTGCATTTTGATGTGTCCGTGTAACTAGTGCTTATAAATAGAATGGAATTGAAAATGATAGTGTCACTTCTTGAGCTGATGTGGTTTAGTATAGGTGTGCTTTTTTTTGCTTTCTCTTTCTCCTTCTGTAGAACCTTGCATTGAAGACGGCGGGGCCTCAAGGTGGAAGAAGGCTAGGACACTGAACCCAATGAAAGACTGCTGAATTGCAGCCTTGGACTTCCGTGTGAACAAAAAGTAAATTTTTGAGATTTGTGGAGTTTATCTATTGCAGTTACAGCCATTAATTTTTTTCTATGCTTCATACTCAGTCCTTATTAGTATTAACTGTTGGACTGACTCGTGACATAGTGATACCTCACAGAGTAGGAAGAGAATCAATGTATCTGCCCTTCACGATGGGAACCTGGAAGAAGGTACGTATTAGAAGGAGGCCAAAAGTTTCTAACCTTTTCCTGCTATGATTCACAGGGTGAGTGGTCCAGGCATAATGGAACACTCCTTTGGTCGTGTCCTATGCTGTCTTTAGTCCCAAGCCTCAGGTGTATTTGTACCTAGTCTTAGCTCTTAAAAGAAGTTTGAATCTTTCGTAATATATAGGTATTCAAACAAATCAAACAACCTGACATTTCCATACTTTAACTAGCATTAATAGCAAATGACTCATGACACACTTTACAATCATGTAACATATCGGTAAGTCAGGACCCTGAGGTTAGCACTTTTCTCTGAAGCATGGGTTTGAATCGACAGCTAGTGGCGAAAAAGGATAGGGTTCTTTTAGTTCTAGGAAAAGAAGTTTCAGACTCCTGGGCATAAATTCAGCCTATAAAAAGCTCTACCCTTCAACACACACTTACTCTTCTCTATTACCCCAAACGAAGCCTTCCTCCACCTTCCTCCAAAAGGGAGGAACGTTTTGTGACATCATAAACCCTTCATAAATCTCTCCCTGTTTTTATTTTGGCCATGTATCTCCTGCTGATAAATGTGACACGGAAGAGCCTTGTCAAGACCCCCCATGGCTCCAGGCCAAGCATTTTCCCCAAAGAACAATCCTATCTACACAGAATGTTCCAGCCTGCAGAGGATTCTTCTTCTGAATTTCAAATTCTAATATCACTGGCTCCACTTAATGTTTCTTGTTGGCAGGGGAAATGAGATTTTTCTCTGAGGTAATTCTAATTAAATCCACAAGCTGCATTTTACACACCCTTAGGAAATACAGAGAACACACTCTGGGGGCACTTTCCCGTGGTGTCATCTTCCAATTGAGTAGCTACATTGAAAAAGGTGAGGCGACTCTGAGGCTGGCCATGAGGCTGGGAGGTGTGAGTGGCGTGGTAAAATAGTCTCCAGGGTAAGTCAGACTCTTCCGATAGGCAACGATGGGATTTTACTCATCATTAGAAGCCAGTGGTATGTGTCTTACTTTGTATCTTACAGACAGGGACTGATTTATATCCTACTAAGCCAAGGATGGGATCATGTGGGAGACAGATCGGAGAACTTGGCTTTTGGTTCCATTCATCTCTATACCTCCCCCAATTCCTGAAAACATTAAAAAATAAGGACAACAACACACTTTGTTTATAACTTGTCCTAAGCTTCTTGGAAGAGCAACTCCCAAACTTTCAGAGCTCTGTTACCTAAGCTATCTTAGATTTTACAACATTGCAGACATCGGTAACGAACAAGCTGGAAACATTTTTTCCCCACCTACAGGTAGTTTAAATCCTCTGGGACTGAGTCACTGCTTTCAAAGGTAAATTTGTTAATTAACAAACCTAAGATTTATCATCAAGGATCAAGATTAAGGAATCCTTCAGGTTATAGGCTCCTCTTCTGGAAAATTCATCTCGTGAGAAATGAGAAGAAAAATCATGCCAGTGGCGTGGGTCCAGGTGAGATCTTCAAGGTCTGCAGTTGTGGCACTCTCACGTTTTTCTTGCTGTTACAAACATCTAGGTGAATCTAGATGTTATCTACCCTCCCCCCAACCCAATCTGAATAGACTAGGGTGGGGGACGCAGAGTTAGCAAGGGACATGGAAGAATAGGGAAAGAAGAAAAAAAGAGCAGGGCTGAGTTTTTACCAGCTCTGGAAATCATGGCTCTTCCCTCAATGGTATTTTTTTTTCAGCTTTATTGAGGTCTGATTGACAAATACATTTGTAACATATGTAAAGTGTAGAACGTGATGATTTGATACCTACATTGTGAAAGCATTTCCCCCATTGAGTTAATGAACAAATCCATCATCTCACATATTTACCTTTTTTGTTTTCTCTTTTATAAGGACACTTAGTTTCTACTCTCTCGATAACTATGGTCACCATATTATACGTTAAATACTCAGACCTTATTTATTTTATAACTGAAAGTTCATACCCTTTTACCAGCCTCTCCCTATTTCTCCCAGTCCCCAGCCCCCTGGCAACCATGATGCTTCTCTCTGATTCTGTGAAACCAACTTTATTTTTTTTTTTAAGATTCCACATGTAAGTGATACCATGCAATATTTGTCTTTCCCTGTCTGGCCTATTTGATTTAGCAAAATGCCAGATTTATCTGTCTTGTCACAAAAGGAAGGATTTCCTTCTTTTAAAAGGCTGACTAATATTCCATTATATATAAATATAAATATATATATATATATATACACACACACAGATATATATATATATGTATATATATATATGTGTGTGTATGTATATATATATATGTATATATATATACATATATATATATGTGTGTGTGTGTGTATATATATATATACATATATATATATATATATACACACACACACACATATATATATATGAATAATACATTTTCTTTATCCATTCATCCATCAATCCATCAATGGACACTTAGGTTGTTCCATTCCCTGGCTTTGTGAATAATTCTGCAATAAACATGGGAGTTCAGATATCTCTCTGAGATAGTAATTTCATTTCCTTGGGATATATTCCCAGAAGTGAGATTGCTGTATCATCTCACTTGATATTAATTAAATTAATTCTGTTTTTAATTGTTTGAGGAACTCCTGCTTTCTGAGTGATTTTACCAGTTTACATTCCGACCAACAGTGCACAAGAATTCCCTTTTCTCCACATCCTTGCCAACATTTGTTATCACTTGTCTTTTTGATAATAGACATCCTAACAGTTGTGAGGGGGCATCTCATTGTGGTTTTGATTTGCGTTTCCCTGTTGATTAGAGATATTGAACACCTTTTCATGTACCTATTAGCCATTTTGTATCTCTTTTTTGGAAAAATGTCTATTCAGTTAATATCCTTACATATGTGATATTAACACCTTGTTAGATGCGTGATTTGTACATATTTTCTCCCATTTTAGTATGTTGCCTTTTCATTTTGTTAATGGCTTCCTTTGCTGTGCAGAAATCTTTAGTTCAGTGTAGTCCCACTTGTTTATTTTTGCTTTTGTTGCCTTTGCTTTTGGTGTCAAATCCAAAAATAATCATTGCACTGCCAGTGTCCAAAAGCTTACCCCCTGTGTTTTCTTCTAGGGGTTTTAAGATTTCAGGTCTTAGGTTCAAGATTTTAGTCCATGTTGAGTTGGTTTTTGTGCATGGTGTAAAATGTCATTCTCTTTCATTCTTTTGCATTCTTTTGCATGTGGATATCCAATTTTCCAACACCACTTATTGAAGAGATTATTCTTTACCCCATTCTTGGCTCCTTTTTCAAAAATTAATTGACCACATATGCATAGGTTTATTTCTGGGTTCTCTGTTCTGTTCCATTAATCTGTGTGACTGGTTTTAGGCCAATAACATACTATTTTGATTATAATAGCTTTGTCATATAGTTTGAGATTAGGAGGTGTGGTGCCTCCAGCTTTGTTCTTCTTTCTCAAAATTGCTTTGGCTATTTGGGTTCTTTTGTGATTCCATATAAATTTTAGGATTGTTTTTTTTTTCTATTCTGTGAAAAATGTCATTGGAATTTTATAGGAACTGCATTGAATTTGTAGTTTGCTTTGAGTAATATGGACTTTTTAACAGTATTAATTCTTCCAATCCATGAATATGTTATATCTTTCCCTTTATTTGTGTATTCTGCAATTACTTTCATCAACATGTTATAATTTTTAGTATACAGATCATTCATCTTCCTGGTAAAATTTATTCCTAAGTATTTTATTATTTTTGATGTTATTAAAAATGGGATTGTGTTCTCAATTTCTTTTTCCAGTAGTTTGTTGTTAGCATATGAAAACACAATTGATTTTTCTATACTGATTTGAGGTCTGCAACTTTACTGAATTTGTTTATTAGTTTTAGTAGTTTTTGTGGAGTTTTTAGTGTTTTCTACATATAATGCCATGTCATCTGCAAAAACAGAAAATTTCGCTTCTTCCTTTCCAGTTTGTATGCCCTTTATTTATTTACTTTTTTCTTGTCTAATTGCTCTGGCTAGGAATTCCAGTACTGGATTGAATAGGAATGGTGAGAATGGGCATCCTTGTCTTGGTCCTGATTTAACGGAAAACCATTGAGTATGATGCTAGCTGTGAGATTGTCAAATATGGCCTGCATTATGTTGAAGTACATACCTTCTATACCCAATTCATTGAGAGTTTGTACCATGAAATGATGCTGAATTTTGTCAAATGCTTTCTCTGCATCTATTGAGATGATCGTAAGATTTTTGTCCTTTATTCCATTAATGTGGTGTATTACATTTATTGATTTGCATTATACTGAACCTCACTGCATTTCAGAAATAAATTCCACCTGATCATAGTATATAGTTTATTTATTTATTTATTTATTTATTTATTTATTTATTTATTTTGAGAGAGAGAGAGCATGAGCAGGGGAGGGGCAGAGAGAGAGGGAGGGAGAGGACCCCAAGCAGGCTTCACGCTGCCAGCCTAGAGCCCAGTG
Organism: Panthera pardus; assembly: GCF_024362965.1. NCBI lineage: Eukaryota > Metazoa > Chordata > Mammalia > Carnivora > Felidae > Panthera > Panthera pardus. The sequence continues at coordinate 134,583,193 of NW_026526721.1, forward strand.
TGGGGCTTGAACTCACAAACCGTGAAATCATGACCTGAGTCAGATGTTTAACCGACTGAGCCATCCAGGACCCCCAGTATATGATCCTTTTAATGTACCGTTGAATTTGGTTTGCTAATATTTTGTTGAGGATTTTGGCCCCTATATTCATCAAGGATATTGGCCTGTAATTTTATTTTCTTGTAGTGTCCTTGTCAGGCTTTGGTATCAGGGTAATGGGAGTCTCATAAAATGAGTGTGGAAGTGATCCCTCCATTTCTATTTTTTGGGAGAGTTTGAGAAAAATTGGCATTCATTCTTTAAATGTTTGGTAGGATTTATCAGTAAAGCTATCTGGTTCTGGACTTTGGTTCGTTGGAAGTCTTTGATTACTGATTCAATCTCCTTACTAGTAACTGGTCTGTTAAAAATTTCTGTTTCTTCATGATTCAGTCTAGTAGATTATACGTTTCTAGGAATTTACTCAACTTTTTCTAGATTATCTAATTGGTTGTATAGTAGTTTGTTATGATCCTTAGAATTTGTGTTATCAATTCTAATGTCTTGTCTTAATTTTGATTGTGAGTCTTCTTTTTTTTTCATAGTTAGTCTAGCTAAAGCTTTGTCAGTTTTGCTGATTTTTCCAAAAAAGTCTCACTTTTATTGATCTTACTATTGTCTTTCTCATCTCTATTTTATCTATTTCTACTTTAATCTTTGTTATTTTCTTCCTTCTACTAACTTTGGACTTAGTTTGTTCTTCTTTTTCTAGTTTTTTGAGACGTAAGGCTAAGCTATGTATTTGGGTTACTTGTCTCTGAATGTAGGCACTTATCACTATAATGTTCCCTCTTAGAACTGCTTTTGCCACATCCCATAACTTTTGGTATGTGGCATCTCCATTTTTATTAGTCTCAAGATATTTTTTGCTTTCTCTTTCATTTGTCTTTGACTCATTAGTTGTTTGGACGCATGTGGTTTAATCCACATTTGTGAATTTTCCATTTTTCTCCTTGTAATTGATTTCTAGTTTCATACCATTGTGATTGGAAAAGATGCTTGATATGATTTCAATCTTCTTAAGTTTATTAAGACTTATTTGTGGCCCAACATGTAATATATTCTGGGAATGTTTTATGTGCACTCAAGAAAAATATGTATTCTGCTGCTGTTGGATGGAATGTTCTGTATGTATTTGTTATGTCCATTTGGTCTAAAATAGAGTTTAATTCTAATGTTTCCTTATTGATTTTCTGTCTAGTCGATCTACCTATTGTTGAAAGTGGGGTGTCGAAGTTCCCTACTATTATTGTATTGCTGTCTATTTCTCCCTTCAGGTCCTTTAATATTTGCTTTATAAATGTAGGTATATTGATATTGGGAGTGTATATATTTACACTTCTTATGTGCTTTCTTCTCATTCTGGTATTTCTATAATGCATATATCGGTAAGTTTGATGATGTCACATAAGTCTCCTAAGCTATTTTCACTCCCAGCCTTGTAGGAATGGTCTCATGTAGGAGATGTTCTCACTGTTCAACCCTGCCCTAGATCTTGGATATCTCTTGAAACTTTGTGATTGTCTATGCTGCTGCCTTTATTCTTAGTGGTACCTCATAGGTGAGGGTGTGCCAAGATCTATCAGTGTCTCAAAGGGAAGAATTGAAGTCAGCACTTAGATGCAGACTGATTAGAAGCTGGATCCTTAGCCAGCAGCTGGGGAAGTTTGAGGTCAAACTCCTACCAGGAAAAAGTGGGAGATGGGCATTTTTGTCTACTCCTTCTACCCTGAGCCTGGGGTGGCGGGGGAGGGGATAGCCATGGCAAGTGCTCACATGCCTGTTAAGAACTGTTTCTTTGTTATAGCCCTAAAAGACTCATGAATTCAAGACTTGTTGACTTTCTGGGGCACCTGGGTGGCTCAGTCGGTTAAGCGTCCGACTTTTGACTCAAGTCATGATCCCGCGGTTTGTGAGTTCAAGCCCTTCATCGGGCTCTGTGGTGACAGCTCAGAGCCTGGAGCCTGCTTCGGATCCTGTGTCTCCCTCTCTCTGCCTCTCCCATGCTCATGCTCTGTCTCTCTCTGTCTCACAATAATAAATAAATGTTAAAAATTTTTTTTTTAAAAAAAGGCTTGTTGACTTTCTGAGCTAGATAATTTGGGGGTTTATCCTTTGGGGACAAGCCTTAAAAGCTGGGACCCTAGAAATGAGAGCTTCACTTCTCAGGAAGGAGCTGAGAGTTGGCCACTGTGTGGGGGGTGATGCTTATGGCAAGAGTGTGTCTCAGTCTTTCCTACCCATTTTGATATGGGCATTTTCTCAGTTTCCTAATATGTAGGAGTCATTCAACTAGTTTCTGGATATCTCTGTGTGTAGCTGTGCACCCAGTGTGCCTGTGAGAGGGGGGATATTCAAGAGCCCCCTACTTTGCCATCTTGGTCCAGAGTGTCGATGGAGTTCCCTGCCCCCATGACATTTTTCACCAGTATATGTCATTTAATTCTCGCTAGGTAGTTTTAAAACTCCTAGGAGGAGTAAGTAACTAGTATTAATGTTCCCTTTACAAGTTAAGAATCTGGTGTCATCCCCCTCAACTGAAATCACTGCTATGGCTCCAAATTGTGTCAGAATAAAGTTTAAACTCTCTACAATGCCCTCCACAGACTTGTTTCTTGCCTTGCTCATTAGGTCCAAATCTTACCACTGCCCTTTCACACCATCGTGTCCTGACATATTGACTTGCTTAATTTTTTTCATATATCTGCTACCTCCTTCCCCCGGCTCACACACACTCTCTCTCTTTCTTTCTCATTCCTTTTCAGGTATTTTAGTTGTCTGTTGCTGTGTAACAAACCACCCCAACCTTTACTGTCTCAAAATAACAACGCTTTATTATTTCTCACGATTTGGTGTGTCTGCTGGCCTTGCCAGGGTATTCTCGTGTGGCCGTAGTCATCAGATGGGCCAGCTGGAGCTGGGGGGCCTACAGTGGACTCTGTCACATGTCTGGGCCTTGGTAAAGAAGGCTACAGAGTTGGGATATCTCTCTCCATGTGGTCTCTAATCATTCAATCATCTAGCCCAGCTTCTTCACATATGTTCTAAGAAGGTAGGAATGGAGACTACAGATCCCTTAACATGTACACTCTGGCATTATTGCATGTCATTTTCCCCACATTCTCTTGGTCAGAGAAAAGCCACAAGGGCAGCCCACATTCAAGGGAGAACTCTTCAATTGCTTGATAGGAATGGCAGCAGCATCACATTACAAAAGGGTATGGACACAGAGGGTCATGGTTCATTGAGGCCACTATTTATTTAATAGCAGGCCCAACAGGAACAATCTCCCCCTTGCTTGGTTAATTCATATTTGTCACAAGGGTCTCAGTTTTGTAGGTGCTTCCTCTTGGGGCTCCTGTGACCTTACCTGGCCATCATCCCTATTCTAGCCCTCATCACAGTCTCTGAAATCACCAGCTTCCCTGTGCATCTTCACTATCTCTAGGGCACAGCACAGGGCCTGGCACCCAGGGAAGAGTCCACTATTAGCTAAATGGATGAGGCTCAAAGGGTTAAGAATCGTATCCATGATTACATAGAAAATAAACTCTACAGTATTTCCTGGGTGTCTTCCTTCAGCAAAGGAAGACATTTTGTGAACTTTTTAATAATAATGGTTAATGCAATGGTATAACCTTACCTTGGCTTTTAAGAACAAAGAAGTAATTTCAGGAGAGGTCCTTCTCATTGTCAGGTTTGTCCTGGGGATAAAAGCTGGAGTAGGGTTTGCGACCGGAAGTGTGGCCCAGGGATCTTAAGCATCAGCATCACCTAGAGGCTGACTAGTAATACAAAGTTCAGGCCCTGCCTCAGATCTAGTGAATCAGTATCTGCATACTCACAACCCCCCCAGGCAATCCCCACATCCTTTAAAAGTTTAGAAGCATCAGGTTGGAGTATACTCCTGAGTGCTCTTTCACACCTACTATAGCCATGATCCTTAAGAGGCAGTCTCAGAAGCAGCCCTACTCTCCTTAAGGTGAGATGATATTTTTCAAGGAATTCTCACCAAATTTCCCCAGGTGACTTGAGTTTGGGCCTCTCAGATTTTGCTCGGTATAAATAAAAGCAAAGCACTCTGCCTTCTGCTGAAATTTCTCAGTGGAGACCTGATGGGGTATTTGTTACTGAAACATTGTCATAACGTTTGAGCTATTTTAGGCTTACACTGTACTTTTAAGTATTGAAATAGTAACAAAAGAATAAGGTGTGTGCGGTGTAGGCGAAACTTGTATTTCTCAGAATTTGTGTTGTTACGTTTCCAACCTTTCAGTTGAGTATGGGAGTGTTTTTCATTTTAGCTTTCTTTTTATTGTTTTTCTTTTTTCATTTAAAGAAAAAGAATGAGGCTAAAGAGTGTTATTCATTATAACTGGAGAAGAAAAACACAAAACCGCAGGTATGTGAAAGTATGGAAAGAGATACAAAAAAAAAGCTTATCTAAATTTAAACAGGATTTTATTAGGTATTCAAAAGTAATCATTTTTCCGTGTAACACACACAATTCAAACCAACAGCTTCAGGTGACAATCCATTAAGTGGGGTATATATATTATTTATTATATTTTACTTTATTATAATAATTACTATTGTTGTTTACATAGAAAGAACAGTTTCACTGTGAAGTCAAAGGCTTATTACAATTTCTACTCTAAATGGATTGATTTTTAGGGGTGCGTGTATGTGTTTGCATACATGTTTGGTTTGTAGGATGAACTTTCTTTGGACCCAATCTTTGTGAATAATCTCTTAAGGAACTCCATCAACCTTACTAAGACTTGGGTTTTCCAAGGTCCTATCTCTTACTGGGAATTCCCGGGGCTGGGGACAGTCCCCTACCCACTTAAAGGCTTTGCTAATTCAACAAGGAATATTGAAAGTGTCATCAAAGCCTGCACAAACACCCTATTTGCATAACTTTCTCAGTGGCATCCTGCCAATTTGCCCGAGTTGCCCATATGGTAAGCTGCCCAGTTACTCAGTTTACAAGGGATTAAATGACTGGTTCAGAGTGCTAGTATCTGGTTAGAGAAGGGCAACGTCAGAATAAAAAATGCCAGGCTGAAGCTGCGTGTATCCCCCTTTTCTGTGACTGGTCAAGCAGCCCTTGAAATGCAAGCAATCTAGAGTAGTCATTCTCAAAACTGAGCCAGTGTCAGAATCCCCCGGAAAGCTTAATTATAGCACATATTGTTGAGTCCCACTCCCCGAGTTTCTGACTCTGTGGTCTGGGGTGGTCTTCAGAACTTGCATTTCTACCAACCAGATGATGCTGATGCTGTTGGTCAGGACTCCACGCTTTGAGAACAGCTTGTCTAGAACTTGGTTCATTGGCAACACCCAGAGAATTAAGAAAGAATATTTCAAGATAGTTACTAGGACACTCAAGAGGTCTGATTTATTTCTTTTTTTTCCTGATAGGCAAGATGACCATAAAAGTTATAGAAGTTCAGAGGACAGAGACTTGCCCATTGTCTGGTTGGAAACCCCACTTCCAATCTTGATATCTTTATTATGTATGACCCCTGAATCATAAAGTATCCAGCTTGAGGCCCCAGTTCCATAAACATGGATTGCAAGCGGGGCTATATATTTTGTAGAGGACCAGCATGTGAGGACAGGGACAGAGGTCTAATCTGGAGCTTAAACAAATTGCTTCCAACTGTCTCCCATGAGTGTTTTCTTTTCCTCGCCTCACGTTGTCCCTCTTCAGTTGATTCACTGAGCATTTAAGGGGTTAAAGCAGTTCTTCATGCTCTGAGTGTGAACTACACAGTGTCTTAATAATACCTCTAATACCTGTGCATTTATATGAGCAGAACAAGTGAAAACCTGCCTTGCAGAAATTAGATTAAACAGTTGAAGGAGACAGTCATTTTAATAAGGAGCTTCTATATAAAAACCCTTGATACTTCATTATCTATTTATTCCTCTCAGTCACTCAATTTTATTTTATCCTTCATAATTAAAAAGGAGACAAAGCCAAGTCTTTAAAAAATGATCCAATGCCACAGTGTGTTGTGTAAACAATATTGGGTGGATGCAGTCCGGTTTACCTATGGTTGGCTAGTCTTTCCTCACTCCGTTGTCGTGCTTTCCTCCCATGGGGTCTTTTACAGCTTTACTGGGGGTAGAAATAGCTCGTGATACAGATGCGCTTGCTAGAATCATGCTCACACATAGAGAATTAGGCCAATGCAACGTATCACCGATGAGGCCCGCAGTCTTCACATTTTTTCCCTTTTAAATCTAGATAGCATTTATCACCTCCTCTCCTCCCTCAACAGAACATCTTTATTGGTATCAGAAAGTATTAGTTACTCGTCCATCCCCTCTTCCTCCAGAAGTTCCTCAAACCAGATTTTTCCCTTGGGGGTTCCCTTGTGAATTTCATTCAGCGTGAAGGCTCTTGGAAAGCTGTGACACATGTTGCACAAGAGTGTCAGTGTTACAACGGCACTTATCTCCTCTTGCTACCCCTCAGTGAAGATGGCATTTGTATCAATACATACACATTTTCCTTACATACGTGAACTCATTTTATAAAGCCTACAGTTTCCGGTGACGAATAACCAAGCTGACCAACACCGAACACTGACCTTTGGGGCACGTGTTTTTCCCTAATGAGTAATCTGAAGCTAAAGGCAACTAAATAACTTCATTTGTACAATTTTTGTTGGTCAGAAATTATGAAATGTGCCCGAAGAAATTTAAGGCACAAAGGTCCCTAGGATTTCAATGTGGAGCTTGCCAAAAGTTAAACATGCAGTTAGCGAAAGACGGTTCATACTTTTAGACTGGTGTTAATGTTCCGGCCCGTGCCTCCTTTTTCTCGGTATGGTATCATGATCCATAAATGTTGTAGAGTTAAGTTTCGCGTGTACTTTCTTGGGCATGAAACAGTCATGGTGCCTACTGTATACAAACGAGGGAAATTCTATCATTTTATCCTTCAATAGATTTGATATGTGAAGGGAGAAGAAACTGGAAATCATTTAGCTGATGAATGAACCTGTGGGTCTTAGCTTTTCATCGAGGCCTCCTTATTTGTGATTAGCCCATGCCTCCACCCAGTTTCCTTTAACCTCTTTCTCTGGGGCTCTAGGAAATGAATGAATAGACATGAAAAAACATTAAAGGTAGGATGACAGGGGCTGCCTTTGGAGGAGGACGGGGAGACAGAATTCTCTTGGGTATATTCCTAGGAGTGGACCTGCTGGGTCGCATGGTAAGTTCATGTTTAACCTTTCAACAAATTGCCAAACTGTTTTCGGAAGTGGCTGTACCATTTTATATTTCTGCCTGCAATATATGAGGTTTTAAAATGTCTCCACATGCTCACTAACACCTGGTATTGCCTTTCCTTTCAATATGGCTGCTTTGACGAGTGGTGGGGTGCAAAAACTCACTGTGATTTTCGTCAGCCTCTTCCCAATGACCGAGGACGTCGTGCGCGTTTTCACCTACATATTTGGCCATTTATATATCTTCTTACTTAAAACGTCTATTCAGATATTTTGCCCATTTTTTAGTCAGCGTTTTGTCTTATTGAGTTGTAAGAGTTCTTTATATATTCTGAATCAAAGTCCTTTATCAGAGATACGATTCGCAAATATTTTCTTGGGCCCGTGGCTTGTCTGTTAACCTTCCTAACGGTGTCTCTCGTAGCATACAAGTTCGCACCAATTTTTAATGCCTGCTCTTTAAAAGGACGTGGAGCACTGGCTATGTCGTATTACTTTCTTATTTTTCCAGCTAAACTGAATCAGGAACTTCTCTATGGCCTCAAGTGGGTGCATCAAATTATGACTTCTTTTTCCTTATCCAGCATCTACTCTGGACCAGGCTCTGTATATTTACTCTTTCTAATCCTCACAGCTGCCCTGCAAGGAAGGGGCTATTATTCCCTTTTTTTTTTTTTTTTTTTTTTTTTGGTTAAGGAAATGGAGGCTCAAGAGGTTTAGCAACTTGCCTGAAACTAAAGGAGGAAGCACCAGAAGCTCTATTGGCGTTCGGTTCTCTGCCCCTCTAGACCTTGTGCTTCCGGATGATGCTAAGACGGGCTTTCTCGGGCGTGGCAAAGACTTGGGTCCTCCACGGTTGGAAGCAGGAGGTGAAACCATAAGAACTTTTGACTGTGCTTGCCCTTCACCTCGGAGAGTTTTCTGGAACGGCTCCCATTTCTTTTCTGGCTCTCCATCTGCTAGCTGTGGAGTAGCCCCTGTTAGTCACCATAGCTAAAGAAAAAAAATACCGTTTTATTTCAAACGGTTAATATTCATCAAATGTTAATGAAAATACATAACAAATAATTACAACAAACACGGTGCCTGATTAAGATGAAAGGGATGACAATCCCGTGAATTTTTAATCTGAAAAATAAAGAATGTTACATTAATAAGACTTAATTATACCATTAAATATTTAAAATTACCTTCTTTAATAGATTTTATTTTTATTTAATATATCTCTTTTCTAAATGTCTATAACACTTTCATGAGATTGGTATATAAAATCCTATCAGCTGTTATGGCAAAAGAGAATTTTAACTTAATATATTCATCCTATTGATCTCACAACTTCCACTTTATTTATTGCTCAGAAAAGCTAATAACCCTTTTACACTTTATTATAATTGATATTTTCTCCACATAGAGCGATAAATAATTAATACCATTACAGGGACCTCATGTGCGATACACTTATTTGGGAAAAAAAAATACAACAAACCATCTGAGTAGTGTATTATACATTCCATTTTAATACTCTACACTTACAATTAATGCTACATTTTACAGGAAAACATAATTAACTTTGGGAATCTGTCTTGAAATGACCACATTTAGGCAGCTGAAGCTAAGGCAGGGGCTCTATTCTAAGCCAGCTCTCTGGTTTTTCCACATTTCAGCTGCTTCTAAAGGATCAGTAAAATTACACACCTATCACCAAGTCTTTTCACACCTTGGGAAAGGTGTTTATAAAAGGGAAAGGATAGTCTTTTGGCCTTGTGCTCTCTGTACAAAAATTGAACTTGATTTTTAATTTTTGCTCAGTTTTTATAATTGTGTTTTAATGAAAAAGCAACACCTCTCCCAAAATTGCTAATAAGATAATTAAATTCATTTGACCTTTCTCTCCCACCATCCCAAGAAGCCTTTTTTTTTTTTTTTTTTTTTTTTTTTTTTTGGGAGGAAGAAAAACATAGCCATAGCTTCTATATTGCCATGAGTGACTTCATTGTTTGCATCTTCCAGGGAGCCAGCTGGATTCAAAGTTCCAGGGGTGAGATCTGGGTATCTGGGCTGAGATGCTATCTCTGCCTCTCTAGCTTTGTAGTTTAGGGCAAGTTCCTTTTCCTCTCTGAACTACTAGACTGTAATGTATGTTCCGTGAAAGCAGACACCATATTGGTCTTGTTCGTTCTATTCTTCAGGAAGTGTCTGATAATGTGGTGATGTTCAAAAACATTTGAGAATGAATGAAAAAATGAATGATACAGCTACTGAACTGTAGAACTCTCACGCAGAAGGACTACTGGGAACATAGGTAACGAAGTCCGTCAGATTAAATCATCCAATTAGTCTGTTCTGGTCCTGAACCTACAGCCCGGACAAAGTCAATCATGCTCAGTGGATGAGTCAATAAAAAAGGAAGGCTGGACTGTCTGGCCCCATCATGGGCTATTACTGATTTTACTTGCACCCTGATTTTCGGTTTTGTCCCCTGCTACTAGGCCTGTCCTTGCCCCGTAAGGCTGACATGTGAGCACTCAAGTTCCTCCTTTTTCGTCCCATGGATCTTGCTCTGGTTTCTGGGTGCCCCTTCCTCAGCATCTGTGTGTTTTTGCTTCTAATGACCTGTCCCCGTGAGTGACTCACTTTGAAGGCTTGACTGCAGATTGCTGAAGCCACTTGCCCACACAAACAGCCTGCTGGCTATGCCTGGGAGTTTTGTCCTACACTGGCCTCCTGCTTCCTTCTTCCCCTCTTTCCCGCCAGTAGTAGCTTTTGTCAATGACTGACTGATAAATACAGTACCACAAAGCCTGACTCACATGTCAGTGTAGTGTAGTGGTTGGTAATCTACACTCTCTAACTCCCTGTGGGATCAGCCTAAGGCTGGGACATTGCTCTAAATTATTCACTTAGTCTCCAATTCTTCCATGCTTTCTCCACTTCCTTGGGGGCATTTCCCTAATAAATTCCTTGCACACAGATCCTCATTCAGGGTCTCCTTCTGGCGAGTTTGACCTAAGATACCCAAAGACAAATTTAGCTTCTCGTATTTGCCCAACAACACGTCTCGAACTCTCCCTCACCTTTATAATTCATCAGCTAATGTCAACTTCATTTAATTATCTAATCCCCCAAAGCCCCCAGGACTCTGCTTTAGCCGTTGGCCCAAGTGACTTGCCTCTCCCCTGTGATGTGTGTGATCCAGCCCCCCTCAAGGGAAATGGAACTTCTCTTTTTATATAGTCCTACGTTTTATTTTATTTTTTTTTTAAGTTTTTTTATTTATTTTTGAGACAGAGAGAGACAAAGCATGAGCAGGGGAGGGGCAGAGAGAGAGAGGGAGACACAGAATCTGAAGCAAGCTCCAGGCTCTGAGCTGTCAGCACAGAGCCTGACGCGGGGCTTGAACTCACAGACTGTGAGATCATGACCTGAGCTGAAGTCAGATGCTTAACCGACTGAGCCACCCAGGCGCCCCTATAGTCCTACGTTTTAAATACTACATGGTAACTCTTTGGCTCATGGCAGCTTACTCTTAAGGAGGTATTTATGCAAAGCAGGTCTTAGAATTATTCTCCAACCTGTAAATTCTGTAGGAAGCATGAACATCTCTACAATGATCAAATCATATTTTGCGAAGCCAATCAGATTAAGGAAGTGTGGGATAGTATTCTTATTAACTCCAGCGAGGAAGAGTCCGACCTTGGTGGAGAATAGTTTGCACATAGCTGATAATCAATAAAGAATATCTCGGGGTGTCTGAGTGGCTCAGTCGGTTAAGTACCCATTCTTGGTTTCAGCTCAGGTCATGATCTCACCATTCGTGAATTTGAGCCCTGCGTGTTGGGCTCTGCGCTGACAGGGAGGAGCCTGCTTGGGATTCTCTCTCTCCCTCTCTCTCTCTCTGCCCCTCCCCAACTCATGCTCTCTCCCTCTCAAAATAAATAAATGTTACAAAAAACAAAAAACCTCTTTAAAAATGTACACGGTTAATCATTTATGTGAAATTTGAAAACAGGCAAAAATAAGCCACAGTGATAAAAGTCAGAATAGCAGTTACCTGTGTGTGTATGGGGCGGGGGGGGGGGGGGGGGGGGGAGGGGAGTTGGGAGGTGGCTAAAGGCAGAGGCTTGCATAGGAGGTATCTGGGTGCTAGTAATCTCTATTTGTTAATCCAGATGGTGGTTAACCAGTATGAGTACATGGTAAAAATACCTTGAGCTTATAGTTTGTGCACGTTTCTATCTCCATGTTTTATGCCAATAAAATATTTACTTTAAAAAAGCTTTATTAAAATTTATGAAGCAGGTCAAAGCATGATGACAAGAGACTCAAAGTGTGAATGACAAAGAAAGGTCTAGATCAACGATAAAAGGTTTTATTTTCACTTACAAGGTATTGTGTGTGGCAAAGCGATGAACTAGAGATTGGGAGATTTTGCCATCTGATCTCTCACCTTTCAGAGATGGATTTGCCTTTTTGTTATTTCGCATGGAGAGAGGGCTCATTTATCCCTCTAACAAATGTTATTGAGCAACTTTTCCACGCGAGGCTGGTTTAGAGAGGCGAGTTTAGAGTAGCCAGTTCCTTAATTATTCAGAGATGGATAAGCCAGCTGATGAACCATTCAAACCTTCCAGTATCCCCATTTCCCCTTCCCCGATAGCTTCCCCTGCCTGCAACATTCTGTGGAATTCAATGTGGTTTATAGCAAGGCAAGTGGTACTGCCCGAATAGAATGAATTCAGGGCTCCTACGTGAATAATTTTGTACCTAAATCTGTGAACTCTCATGGGCAGAGGCCTTACGTGATTCTTTGACAAGTCCCTCTGCCCGGCACAGTGCCCAGCAGTCGGGGTGGCACTCAGCAAAAGAGTGAAAGTGTGGGGAATGAAAGAATAAAGGCGCCTATGACATATTTGCTTTTCACTCCCGTTGCAGCTTTCTTTCTCACCCGAGAGGGCAAATGTCTTGGGATTGTTGTAACTCAACAAATAATGACATGTAGTCACAGCCATCTTCCTCTTTAAAGTTTAGATGTGGGTACTAGCTACCCGATTCCCAATCTCACCAGGTTTTAAAAATTCCTGTCATATAGTTGTCCCGTTAATAACTGGGGACACTCTATGGAGCCGATGATTTTCTCCCTAAAATATAGATTTCCTATGTCAAAGACAGAGAGCGCATCCATAACAGAAAACACTGGTGTTTACCATCCTTCCGTGTCAGGTTAACAGGTGTAGTGCTATATTCCTTTTCAATGACCTAGGCTCTCTATTATGTCCCCATCTTGGGGACTGTGAAATGCATATTTCTGTTCTTGAGAAGGAAGGGAGATCTAGAATCGGGTTTTAAAATGTGCTCTTTTTGTCTTTTTTTCTTAACCATGAGGAGTCTCTTCCTGGGAACATTGGGGACTTGATTCTGAGGACCTCATTTCCTTTGAATGCTTTGATGTTTTGTTTCCTCTGACTAAAGTATTTTGCTGTTATTGGTTGTGAAACTACAGAGAAGAGCACACAACTGAATGGCTGCCCTTTCCAGGCCCCATGGATGTGGTGGTGGCAGGAACAATTCTTGGCTTTGCCTTGAGATATTGGAGCTCATTGGAAGAAGTGAAAAGGCTAGCTGCCTGAAGGCTCCTTTTTGTTTTCCTAGATGTATAGGCAGGATGGCAGGGTCAGATTAGTCAGTTTATGAATTATTCAGAGATGGATTAGCCAGCTGATGGATTATTCAGCCCTCTGTTCCTTTTCCATGTCTCTTACTCTGCCAAGCCCCTGTTCATTCCACTCCAACGTGGTCGTTCTCAAGGAGCAGAAAGGAGCAGGGAGAGAAGATATAATGGTGACACGTGGTTCATAGCAATGCTCAGAGGAGTGAAAACTGGTCTGATGAAGAATGTCTATCGTCCCTCTCTTGGGGCGGGTGATCTTGCTGGAACTCAGCAACCTGGGTTGTTGCAAGGCATGCATCTAACTACTTTGAAAAACAAATCAAGAAAGCAAAGCCAACACCTAGCTATGGCTAATAGTGAAGCTGGTCTTAAGTGAAGTATGCAGGACTTTGGGACCTGAGTGCCTATCCCAGACCCACTCTTCAGCTGGACTAAATCTAGGCTTTACAAGGTCCATCTCAGCCTGCACATTCATTTTATTTAAATGAAAATCTGTCGAGTGCATACTGCATGCGAGATGCTTTACAAACAGTATTAGGGTTGCTTTTCACTGCAAGTTACAGTAGATCAGTCTAATAATAGCTTAAACTATAAAGCCAATTAATGGTTAAACACAACAGAAAGTTTGGAGATAAGGATTTCAGGGTTGGCCCCGCATTCCAGAGGTGTTGTAGAAGATCCATGATTTTCTGATTTTTGGTGCACGGCTATCCCCGGCCTATTTTAATGTTGTTAGTTAATGTGGTGAAACGGCTGCCAACGCTCAAACTAATCCTGTCTTTTGGGGGTGAAGCAGAGGTTGGGCAATGGCCTTTCTATGCCCACTGCTCTCTTTTTAATTAAGGAGGAAAGAACTTTTATAGAGTTCGGAAACCGAATCCCTTTTACATCTCATTGGTCAGAACTTGATCACATGCCTGCACATCAACCAATGACTAGTAAAATGAAATGAATTCAAAACAAATCGTGTTTGGTTTACACCGATCAAAATGAATCCCCCAGGTCAGGGGTCATGGCCTACATGAACAAAGTATGAAATTGGTAGCAAGGAAGAACGGATAATGAAAATGGGGTAGACAACCACTTACTTATTGGCTTCAGATGCAAGTGGGCTAACTTGGCAGAAAGAAGATGCTTAAGGGTCTGAAAGAATAGGGAAAATGAAAATGGATCTATATTTATCCTTCCTGTTTAGCCACCCTGGCCCACTGAGCAAAGCTGACTTCTCTAAGTCTCAATCTCTAGGCTTCCCTCGGTTTTAGTTCTGTGACTTATTTTCATTGTCAGTAACCATTTAGTTCTCAGCGACGTTGTGGTCTCATTTGTAGAACAGAATAAGGCCCATAAACCCGGATTTTTAACCAATTAATGTTTTGGTAGGTATCTGCGATAAGAAATTTTTGGTAAACATTGGTCAAAATTACTTATGAATAGGGAATATTCGTTGCATATCTCTTTGGGACTTTATACCACAGATAATGGGAGGAGCACTTTATAAAATACAGAGAGATTTGAAATGTATTCATCTGAGCTAATGATGAAGATCAAAATATAACCTCTGTTTCTCCTCACTATGGTTCAGAGTTTGTGGTATATAGTTGAGAATGATCTTTAAAAACTAAATTTAAAATGACCAACTTAAATATGGTTACCTTAAGAATATTACTGGTAGGTATTCTTATACCTTAAGAATATCAACTCTACCTAACCATCCACATACTAGGATTTCCATGTGACTCCACTGCTGTTATCTCCAGTGCAAAATTTGAATTTACAGCCGTCCAGGGGTCCCTGGGGGGCTCAGTCAGTTGAACGTCCGACTCTTGATTTTGGCTCAGGTCATGATCCCGGGGTTGTGGGATGGAGCCCTGTGTCAGCCTCCGCCCTGAGCATGGCTCCTGCTTAAGATTCTCTTTTTCCCTCTGTCCCTCTCCCCTTTCATGCTCTCTCTCTCTCTCTCATTCTCAAGTTAAAAAAAAAAAAATTACACCTGTCTTTTCCCTGTAAGTCTGCTGCTCTTCTCATGTTCCTTATCTGGTTTATTGCATCACTGTGCACCAAGTTGCTTAGTTCTGAAATATGGTTATTCTTGATGACTTTCTTCTCACCACATCCAATCAGTTGTCAAATCTTATCAGTTCTACCTCTATCACGGTTCTCATGCTTACCTTTTTTCATTTGTCTTTCAGGCTAGCAGACTGAACATCAAAATGCTGCTAATGGTGATTATCTCCAGGGGATTTTTCTGGTGTCTAGAGGACTTCTCTAAATTTCCTAGGTTTTATAGAATCATTTATCATCAGAAAAATGAACATAAAAATGTAATAAAATCTGTTCTTCAGAGTTGTTAATTTGGTTATTCCCAATGTCCTTCATCTATGTAATTTACACACGTGAACTGTTCCTCAACATTTGATGCATGTGTCCATCTCTGTCAGGATATAATCTTCTGGGGGGCATAACTCTGGATCTTAAACATCCCACAGAGCCTAGGCATCCCATATATGTCTGCTCAGTTAGATTTAGTTTGTTTCTTTTTTTTAAGTTTGTTTATTTATTTTTGAGAGAGAGAGAGGACAAGTGGGGAAGGCAGAAGATCCTAAGTAGGTTCCATGGTGTCAGTGAGAGCTTAATGAGGGGCCCTATCTCACAAACCATGAGATGAAAACTGAGCTGAAATCAAGGGTCAGATGCTTAACTGAGTCAGCCACCCAGACGCCCTGAAATTCAGTTTGTTTCTGATGGAAGTAGGAACCACACAAAATTTTATCATTAGGCCCCTTATGAAGTTAAAAAAAAATAACTAAAATAAAGCCTTAAAGTTTCAATCCTCAGAAATCCCCCAAACGGCTCAAAATTTCAAAATACAGAAAATAAGAAAGTATGAGAAAGAAGAAAGAGAAAGGACTCCCCCACCTTCCAGCTTCCTTTGGAAGTTCCCATTAAGCCTGCCTTTAAGTCAAGACTTTAGTTCATTCCGTGTAACTTTCTCCAACTTTTAACTTAAATCCTTTTTGTACATGGTCTCACTAACTTTTCCTCCTTCTATTGGACTTTGAGTTGAATCATATCATTAAGAGTCTGGGCAGGAAGTTTCAGAACAGCTGGACATTGGGATATTACTGCTTTCAGAGAAATTTAGTAATAGTAATTCTAGATCATTACTATATACTGCACAACTATTTCGTTTAAAATTTTGACAAAGTCTTTGACAAAGGCTGAGGAAGGCAGTTCTCAGGGAAGGAGGAAAAGAAATTTCATTCTAGCTGGCTAGATGAGATGGTATCTTGATTTCCTACCAGGGTCCCCAAATATTGGCAAGTAATGATTTTGGTGTAAATTATACACTTTGATGTGTACTGAGGTTATGGAGCATTTCATATGAAGTAATAATATTAAGTAATTTGATTGAACTAATGACTGTTTAATCTAACATCTAGTGAAATAAACAACAGTAAATATGACACATTCACACTTTATGGACTTAAATTCTGGGACAATCTCAGAAGCCATTTTTGCTGATCTCTGTGGATAAAAGATTGAGTAACTTTTTTTGCAACCATAAGATTTTCAATCTTCAGTTTACAAATTGTGTGGCCACTGAGAGATAGATTACTCAAGCCCTTATTCTTATTAACCTGTAATGACTAGATCTGGTTGTTAAACTGAAAGCTTATTTCTTGTCAAATTTTCACTGAAACATAAGCAAGCTTACTACAAACTGTGTTCAAGTCCTCACATCTTGATAGATTAAACGTCTCTCCTATCCTTGGATCCTTTCTCCCTTCTTAACTCTATAAAGAGTTAATATAACTCTTGTAAAATTTATATAATTCTTACATAAATAAGAATTGTTTCCATCACACAAGTAGCTTTGATTAGCAATGTTTATATATTCCGGTGGGCATGTAACCACACAGTTCTTTTTTTTTATTTTTAAAAAAAATTTTTTTTAAGTTTATTTATTTATTTTGAAAGAGAGAGCAAGCAGGCTAGGGGCAGCGAGAGAGGGGACAGAGAGAATCCCCTGCACTGTCAGAACAGAGCCTGATGCGGGGCTTGAACTCAGGAACCGTGAGATCACGACCTGAGCCAAAATCATGAGACAGATACTTCACCGACTGAGCCACCCAGGTGCCCCAACAGTTTTGTTTTTTTTTTTTTTTTAAGGTGCTGGTATACTCAATCAACACAAATCACGAAAAATGAGAAAAGAAATAACAAAAATGACAAAACAATGGTGATTACAAGTGTTCAGCATTTTTAAATACTTAAAATACCTGCGTTCAAAGAATCACGGAAAAATGGACTTCCACAAAGCTGTGCACTGATTTCCTTAGTCAGGCCAGGAGACAAGCTGAGGGCACAGGCTTCTGTGTGACTGCGACCCTCAGGGGGTCTTGGTGAGCCTATGCTTGGATAAGGCAATACAGAGTGCATACACTTCTTTTGGATTCCAACAAAGCTCCAGCTTGACAAAGCAGTGTTCCCCTCGCCATATAATGAGAACAGCCATAGTCAAATCAGTGGGTTTGGGCAAACTTTGAACAATTGCAGGAGCTTTTAATTTAATTCAACCATATGGAAGGAAATGAGAGAAATAGTTTTCTCCTGGATTCAAAATCTTTTCTTTTTCTCTCTCAGGTATAAACACTGGTCTACACATGCCTGTTCATTTGCTTTGCTTATCTTTTTTAAGACTAATAATTAACAATTACATAGTACTTACTAAATGTCAGGCTTTTATCCCCTTTATATATATATTGACCAACTTCATCTTTGCAACAATCCGGGGAGGTAAGTGTTATTTTCCTTCCACTTTACAGAAGAGGAAACTGAGGCTAAGACTAAGAGATATTAACGTAAATCTGCGAGGTCCCATGGCTGGTAAGTAGCAGGTGGGAATCAAATCCAGGGTCTAAGTCAGAATCTGTGCTCTTGGTGTTGATGTACTTCTCTCTCCCTATGTGTATAGCTTTTTGAGGATAGAGACGTTTTCATTCAGCTACAGAGTAGAAATGGCACTCATTTCATAGGCAGACAGGTCTGGATTTGAATCCTAAAACTTCATAAATTGCTGTAAACTGGCTCAAAAAAAGGAAGAAAGGAGGAAAGGTCCTGATTTGTAGTTTCTGCCAATTTCTGCTGTGTAAATACTCCTAACATGAATGATTTCTAGTTACTGTAGTTTAACAACTGCCCCGCAAAATTCCTGAAATTTTAATTATCAGCTCTTGCAAACTGACTGAGATGAGAGGCCTCCAGCATATCACGGAGGAAGGATGGACAACCTGTCAGTCTTGTTCAGACTCCTGGGTCACCATAATCTAGAGTAGTGCTTGGCACCTGGAGGTTACTCATCTATATTTATTAAATGAAGGAATGAAAATGTCCCTGCTTCGTGTATTCTCAATTTGCGGTATCAGTAAAATATTCATGCTCGTAGTATTGGATAGGCTGCTGAATGGATTAAATATTAGCTTAAAAAAAAAAAGTGTCTGGGGCATCTGGGTGGGCTCAGTCAGTGAAGCGTCCGACTTCAGCTCAGGTCATGATCTCCCAGTTCGTGAGTTCGAGCCCTGCATCTGGCTCTGTGCTGACAGCTCAGAGCTGGAGCCTGCTTCGGATTCTTTGTCTCCCTCTCTCTGCTCCTCCCCCACTCATGCTCTGTCTCTCTCTCTCTCTCTCTCTCTCTCTCTCAAGAATAAATAAACATTTAAAAAAATATCTGCAAAATCCCCAACAAGATGTCTGGCACTCAATGGGACATACATGTTCACTCCTGTCCTTCTGGATTATTTGATTTACAAAGTGTCTTCTATCTAGCAGAAACGCATTAGATAAATGAATGAATGAACAAGTGAATGATTGAATGACATTAGTAAGGAACATCGGTTTCAGGGAGGGAGGATTTTAGTCTTTATCAATGGGTAATGGATGGAAACATGTGACAGCATTTATGACTTCGTGACCTCACTATAATTTTAAAGGCCCCTCCAGCTTCAGCACAGGGATGTGAATTCACACGCCTACATAGGCCAAGCTGTAACAGTAAAAGGTTGAAATGTGCTCAATATGAAGACTGCAGGGAGTGGTGGGGATGAACATGAACTAGATTTCTGTGAGAGCCAAATAAAAGAGTCTTCGGTTGGGTGTGGTTCCTAGGGCCCTAGCATTAAACCTTTGCTTTTGTAATGGTAAGAGACAGGGACTCTGGTGTCAACAGCGGCCTGATTTGAAATCTGGTTCTGCCTCTTACCGCCTATTGGCCTTAGCGTTGCTTCAGCTCTCCTTCCCATTATCCAGGGGATTGCAAGGCTCCCTGCGCCAGAGGGCGGGGCTGTAGCAGGGATCAGGAACGTGCCCAGGCAGGCACGTGATGAACGGGGTTAATCCTCAGGTGACTAAGGGACAAGCGATAGGGAGAGGACCATTTTATGTGACCCTTTCACCTGCATATAAGAAAGGAGGAAAAAAATTCTCCACACAAGTTTTGAGACCCTTTAGTACAACAACTGGATCTCAAACTTGGCCACCCATTAGAATCACCCAGACAGCTTAAAAAGAGCGATTCCTGGGTCTGAGTCCTGATACTTGGGTACAATTGATCTGGGGTATGGTCTGGGCCTCAGGTGATACATGTGCAGCCAGGGTTAAGAAACACGGCCCTAAGAGATGCAATGAGGAAAAAAAAAATTATGTGATTTTCGGGGACATTATGTGAATTACTTTTATGTACCGTGGCAGCATGCTAGTTTCTTTGACAAATGAATACACAACAGCTATTTCCACTGGATTTCAAATATTTAAAAAGCAACAGTCTTAAAAAACAAAAACAAAAAGCCTTAACTCTCTGGCCTCATGTACAGTTGCATTTATTCAAAGTGCTTTTTGTGTAAAAAAAATGAATTCTGCCTCCCCAAGGCATATAGAATGACGTGATTGTCGCTCTCAAACGCGAATATTCTGTCAGTCTTCTCTCACCGCTTACACCCTGCCTTGCCCTCTATACGAACTCGCACCATGAAAAAGCTTCAGTGCCTTACCTAATTTGCCACAAGGCTGCTTACCTATTTAGGTTGGGGTACCAGAGTTGATGAGAAATTCTTTGGGAAGCCAAGCACAAGTTTTTGCTTTCTACTATTTATAGCAATCAGCTGGCTTTTCCAGTCCCTCATTAGATCAATCATGGCCATTGTCTTACAGTTGAGTGGGAAATCATTACAGGTGGAAGAGGCACCATGCCTCTAATTCAGCAGAGGCCCCCCCTAACAGGAAAGCTGCAAGGAATTACAATCAAATAGGAGACTTGTCAGGAGCATGGGGTCGCTTCCAAGGCAGGATTTCTGAAGACTTCCTGGATTTTGAGGCGAGCATAAAATGTAGAGAGAAACCGTAACAAATCCACACACACGCAAGAAATGACCACCCTTTCTTTCAAGCATATTCCAAGTCCGGTGTTGGGCTTTCAGCTTTAGCCGAAATGCTGCTTGGTACAGAAGCACTTGGATTTGGCGGGGGTTTATCTTTTTTACAGGCCATTTATTTGGGAATGTGTTTTACAGGTGGCCCTGCTGTTGGGTCCAAACCCTGGGCTTATGTAGCGTAGGATGCTGTACATCTTTGTGGCTGAATCAAGTGTCACAGATTACGGGCTGCTCATAGCCAATAATATGGGAAGTTCTCCTTTTTTTTGTCTCTCTTTGCCTTTTTCCCTGGCCTGTTGAGCAGTGACAGTCAAAAGCCAGCTGAACCCATCGTGAGGGGGCAGGCGAGGGAGAAATTGCTGGAGTGCAGATTTCTGCGTGGGCCGTATGTAGGCTCTGGGGTGACCCTGGGAGCAGGTGGGGCTTATTTGGCACCCCTCCCATTAAAACCTGCCTCAGAAATCAGTTTATTTGAAGGAGTTAACGAAAGTGTTAGATATTTTCTACCACTGGCAGAGGGAAAAGTAGTGCACACGTCTGAATAAATAACTGAAAATGGCTTCTCACTGTTCAGGAAGTACAATCAATTTGAAATTAGGATTATGGAAACATCTGCGAAAATTCAAGTGTCATCTCAATTTGGGCTCATTCAGATCCTGTATTTTTCAACTTCCCAAGCAGTGCATTTAAAATCTAATCCTAATTAACACACATAGTTTAATTATAGCCAACAAAATATTCTACAAAAATTGTGTGTGCTGGTTGGGGGGATGGGTGGGGAGGGAGGAGGCGAGGGGGAAACCAGACAAATGTTCCCTGATTGTAAAAATTCTTGTTTGGTTAATAATATAAATCCTCAAGATTTTAAACACACACTGAAGTTGCTTATCAGGAATCAAAGTGACATCAAAAAGCACGGAGCCTCCTTTCCTCATAATCCTACTTTTTCCTTTCTTCCTATTTCTTATTAACCTGGAAAGAACAAAGACCTTGCTAAGTTGGCTTATACACTCTCTATTGTGGAGACCTTTGTTGCTTTGTTTATCTTCTTTCTCTGATCAGAAGATAAACCTTTATGGTTGTGTTTGAGTACAAATAAAGAAAGAAATCTACTTGCATAAAGCAAACTTTATGGTCTGTTGTTTTAGTGATGAGAAACACCTCTAAGGATTTGAAGGTTTAACTGAAAGGCACACCAACATGTTGGATGCTTTACTGCAACCTCATCCTAATCAACCAAAACACGGCAACCCACCATCTTGCGGAATGATCGGCGCTTTCCCCTCCCAAACCTGGCATAAGTGCAATGTGCAAAGGGAACATAAATGTAAAGAAAACAAAACAAAAATCAATCAGACAAGGGGAAAAAAAAAATTCCCATCCAGAAGCTCAAACATAATTTTAACTAAAATTAACTCGGGGAGAGAGCTTCAAAACTCAAGCTGACTGAGTCTCAGTCATTTTGTAGCGTTATTTTGGTCAATAATAAATCTGAGGGAAAAAAAGTCAAACTCTCTTACTCTTTTGCTTAAGTGCTTTGTTACCTTGTCACTCGAGTAAAGATACAGAGAATTGACTTCTACTCTAGATTCTGTTCCTTGTATTCCTATTGCTGAAAAAAGAAAAATATTCAAATTCTTGATATCGTTCAGCTATCGTTCAGAAAATTTTACCATGGCGTTCGCTATAATAAAATGTGACCCTCTGTTAGTATTAAAGTAGTCTAGGTCTCTGCAGGTAAGGGGGAGATAGTGATTCCTAGGCGAATACCATTGTAATTTCCCTCATCTCAACCCAGTCTTGAGGATAAAATTCATCGTCTTTAGCACTTAATAGCCTGTACATTTGTTTTGTTTACAGAACAGTTTCATTCCTTTGTCCACCATGATTTTTAAGAATTTATAACAGCGGGGCACTTTTTAATAGGGTAATAGTAATGAATGAATGGCAGAGAGCGTGCTATGGCATTTTGTTGAAAAGAATCCTACATTTCTCCGCAGAACCCAGGGGCTCAGAAAGACCTATATAATAGGAACATGCGATATTTCTATGTGACAGGATAAAGTTTACTAGAATCAGCCTTGAAAAGTAGTCTGCAGGGCAACTGTTCATTAAATTTTATCGAATACTATGCCAAACAATTTGTAATTAAAAATATATATATTTACCAATTCTTATCCTCTCTCCTTTTCCTTCTCTGTCGATCTCTTCTAGTGTTTTGCCCTCC
Source organism: Panthera pardus (assembly GCF_024362965.1). NCBI lineage: Eukaryota > Metazoa > Chordata > Mammalia > Carnivora > Felidae > Panthera > Panthera pardus. Next base: position 134,605,801 of record NW_026526721.1, read on the forward strand.
AAACTCCATGAAGGAAGAGACCTTTCATTCCTATCTTTGACAGAGACCCTAGCCTAGAACCTGCCACATAATAAGAAAGCAATAAATATGGGGCCCCTGGGTGGCTCAGTAGGTTAAGCATCTGACTTCGGCTCAGGTCATGATCTCGCAGCTCATGGGTTCAAGTCCCACGTCGGGCTCTGTGCCCACAGCTCAGAGCCTGGAGCTGCCTTGGATTCTGTGTCTCCCTCTCCCTCTGCCCCTCCCCTGTGTGTGCTCTGTCTCTCTCTCTCTCTCTCTCTCAAAAATAAATATTAAAAAGTTAAAAAAAAGAAAACAACAAATATGAATTGAATAAAAGAATGAATTCTACTTATTCACTGATTTCCATAACGAAGTGATGGGTATGACTTTTGACCAGATGTAGGATAGTGACTATGGAATCAAGCATAATGATCTCATGCTGGAAAAGGTAGCAAATAATTATAAGTTGTTTTTTACAATTACATTTGATAATGGTAATAGTTAAAGCAAACAGCAAGGTATGAAAGAGAAACTATAATTAATTTGAAACTCAGGCATTGGGGTCAAACTGTCTGGATTTAAATCTCATGTCTCCCTCCGGGGCACCTGGGTGGTTTAGTCAGTTAAGCGGTTAAGCACCTGACTGTTGGTTTTGGCTCAGGGTATGATCTCACAATTCATGGGTTCGAGCCCTGCATAGAGCTCTTTGTTGACATTGCAGAACCTGCTTGGGATTCTCTCTCTCTCTCTCTCTCTCTCTCTCTCTGCCCCTCCCCACCTTGCACAAGTGCACTCTCTCTCTCTCTCTCTCTCTCTCTCAAAAATAAATGAATAAACGTTAAAAAATAAATCAATCTTGGGGCGCCTGGGTGGCTCGGTCGGTTGAGTGACCGACTTCGGCTCAGGTCATGATCTCATGGTTTGTGAGTTCAAGCCCCGCGTCAGGCTCTGTGCTGACGGCTCAGAGCCTGGAGCCTGCTTCTGATTCTGTGTCTCCCTCTCTCTCTGCCCATCCCCCACTCGTGCTCTGTCTCTCTTTCTGTCTCAGAAATAAATAAACACTAAAAAAAATTTTTTTAAAAAATCAATCTCATGTCTCCCTCTTATTAGCTGTGTGGTATAGCAAGCTGCTTGCTTAACCTCTGTTAGCTGTGGTTTTCTCATCTACAACATGGACTGGGGGCTTTAGTGAGAATTCACTGAGATAATGCTTGGAAAGTCATCAGCAAAGTGCCTGGAAATTAACCTAAGATCAGAAATTGAAGTGATTATTATTAATTAGAAATATTTTCATTTTTGGCATAATAACTGAAAGGTCTGAAGAAAAAAACACCAGTCGCTGAATTGTACACAACACCATGGATTTAAAGGTCCCTGACTCTTTCCGATTCCTTCTAGATACTCCATGGCAGAAAGTTCTATACTCTCTCTGGATTCCAGGCCTGGTCTCCTGGTATAATGTGGAAACCATTGGCTTGTAGAAAGGAGCAGGTTGTCCTGGGCTGAGGAGGGGAAATACACAGGGGCAGAAATGCAACTGCAAATTAGGGAGAAGGGAAAGCGGCAGTTAAAACAGTTTGTCCAACATTCTATGGTTCACATTTATCTAAATGCCCTCCCAAAGAGTCTGACTCCCAGTGTGATGGAAACAAGACCACATTTTAGCCACAAAGGACGTTCGTCTGTTTAACGGGCATTCTATTATTGTGGTGATCAGAAAGTAGTGCTCTTGTCCTAAAAATTATTGCGGAAATAAGGTTAAGAACACATTTGTCAAACAAAACCGAGTAAGGACAATGATTCCATTTTGTATTAAACTATAGAGTCGTGACACTAAAGCTATATTTTAAGCCATAGAAATCGTAAAACACAGATGTTTATATAAGACTGGAGTCTGGAGAGTGAACTTTACTGCTATGGCCAGAAACAAACAAGTGTGATACCTGGGCGATCAGCATACGTGTGTGTGATAACAGGTGAGGTAGGCAGGGCTGATCAAGAATTATGGGTATCGACAGATCGTGTGATCGAAAATTAAAGACGGATGGAAGGAGACAATGTATGGAGGATATAGGCAGAAGGAGGGAAAGGTTGAATAAGGGAGGGTAGAAGCATCTGGAACTTTTCACAGCAAATTTGCATGTTTGGCAGCCTATGATAGAGGATTCGAAGAAACGCGAAATGTCTAAGGCTCTTGTTTTCAAGTGAAAATGTGACAAGAGGGCAGTAGGTAGGAAGTAACGTCAGTCAGGACACGCTACTGGCATTGCACTTAAGGTATAGCCCCGCTGACGTGGTTGCCGCTTCATGGCTCCATTTCATCCATGACATCTATGTCATTTCCTCTATCACATTGCCACCGGTTTTGTTCCTTGGCTAGAGATGATTAATGTAAGGGTGGAAATGCTTGATGTAGCTAGACGAAAGAGATTCTCTTTCCAGGGAATTTGAAACATGAGCTGAGATACTTAGAAGCCGGAGGTGGTTTCAAGGTACGGTTTCGTTATCAGTGTCTTCGAGTTACCGTTGTACACGGTCCTTCCTCATCCCAGAGCCTTGTTCTGCTCCTCCTTAGTTCTATGAGCTGTCTAGTATTTTCTAATCAATATCTCCCTTGCCCCACTTTTGCATTAGTTTGCCAGCATTTGCTTGCCTCCAGTGGGACCTTATGTGATTTATCATGTATGCCCTTCTCTTCTCCAGTGAAGTTGGCTGAAGAGTCGTAGAGGATTGGAGCACAAAGTATAAAATGTTGGTTCTATGGAGCAAGCCAGTTCCACGATTTATAAAATACAAAAGGCAGCAAACAACTCTTTGTAAAAGCTCATTTCAGTTTCCAAGGTTGGGGAAAATAAAGCTGTGCATAGTGGTTAACTGGGCAGCCTCTGGAGTTTGAATATCAGTTCCATCATTTACCATGTGAACGTAAGCTATTTAAACTCCCTGTGTACTTGGTTTCCTTACCTGACAAAATAGAGATAATATACATTTATCGTGATGATTAATATGTTATGTAGAAAAACCAACTTTATATGATACTTTTTAAGAGATCAATACATGTTAGTGATTCTGTCGTTGTGGTCGACTTATATTACAATGAGGTATTCATCATAGGCAGGACCAACATTCCTTTTTCCATTTTATACTTTCAAAAACTGAGGTTCTAAAAGATGAAGTGACTTGGCCAAGGTCATACAATGTAGAGCTCCCACAACTCCAACTTAAAGAATGTGTCTCCCCAATATTTATTAAGTGTACCAGACCTTGGCGATATAGGTCCTAGCCTTCATAAAACCTCGTCTGGGGCAGGGGTCAGCTAACTACACACCTGGCGGACAAACCCAGCTCCTTGTCTGCTTCTGTAATAAAGTTTTTTTTTGGAACGCAGCCATGCCCCTTTATTGAGCATACCGTCTATGGTTCTTTCCTGCTACAATAGGAGATTAGAGCAACTGTTACAGACTGTATGGCTCTAAGAGCCTGAAATATTTACTATCTGACTCTTTACAGAAAAAGTTTGCCAAACCCTAGTGTAGTGGGTTTGTGATTTGTTGGTCTAAAAATGTTGTCTTTAATTGTTGAAGACTAATTAAAACAAGAAAAAGAATTCCTCAGAATGAGAACAAGTTTTAGTCTTTACAGCTTCTGTTATAACCCAGTTTCCATCTCTCCCCCTTCTCCCTACTTTCTAAGAGAAAGATTCTCTCTTGGCAGCTGCGGGATGATGGAAAATGGTTTCCGATAGATCCACATTTCCCCTGCATTATTCTCAACATCTAATCCTGGATTATCCTTCATACCTATAGAATCGTACATTGTCCTTGCTTTTTCAACCACAGGGAAGAAACGGTGTGTTACGTCATTTAACTTGACTAAGTTACAAAACTTCTTGACAGATACACCTGTTAGCTGTGCAGCCTAGTGATTCCTCCTTGATTCTATTCCTCAGTGATCGTAAAATAAATCTCACACCCCCTTCACTTAAAATATTAAATAATTAAATCATTTCAGCTTTCCAGTTTCAGAGTTGGAAGCATGTTTGGACACGTATTTTAACATGATCTGGTTAACTGTTTTAACCTTCCTCATCTAAACTGTACACGATGAATGATGAGACAGAAAAGAAGTAGAGATTCTTCCACAAAGAATGGTTGAGTACAGCACTGTCATTATCTGATAAAATCTTCCTACCCTTGCTGATGGAGTTGGGGGGCGGAGAGTGGCAATGAGTGTCCCTTGAACCACAAAATACTGATTAAGCAAGCACCTGGCTTCCTGGCTAAACTCTATGACATGCACTCTAGAATAACTTTGTGTATGGAAGGAATGCAAAGTAGATCTCATTGAAGACGGGCTGTCTTGTTGAGAGGTAAGGGGCATTGACATCTGACTTTTGAAGATACCATTTGGACTTATGTTCTCGATGAGCAGTGGCTTGCGTAAAGGCTGTAGGGAAGGGTTTTAAGCCTTGCTGCTCAGCAAGGAAGAGGCTGGGGTAAGCACGGAAATGACCACAGGCGGGAACTTCCGAAGCCTCGCGGAGTACACAGCACATACCTTCGAAACCTCATCCATGTTAGGTTGCAACTGACTGTCTCCTGTAAGCTGCTTAGGGGGGGAGACACGCACCGTTTGAAAAATAAGAGTGATAATTTGGAAGATAAATGCTTAGGTTTCTCCTTGCATTGTAGGAAAGGGGGAATCTGAACATCCTGCTGCCACAAAAGTTGCATTCAAGGATACCGAATATTGATGGGGAGGAGAGACATGGCTCCGCCCACCACAGGTGAGCCAAGCTTACTTTGTCAGTGGGAAAGGGGGTTAAATGCTCCTAGGTGTGGGGGTTACTACCAGGAAGCATCCAATTTAATGTGCTACCATGAGTTGACTATGTTTACAGGTAAAAATGATGAAAAGTAGATAACGATATAGTGATTTAAGGAATTCTAGGGCATTTTGGAATTAAAACTTAAATCAGAACTGATAGGCCACATCGTGGGCATGAGGCCAATTACAAGATTGCTACCCAGACTCCTTGGCGTTTTAAAAACTTTTCATTTCAAAACGTCCTTAGCATTTCAAGTTTGAAAAGTGAACGTGTAGGGGCACCCAGGTGGCTAAATTGGTTAAGCATCTAACATGGGCTCAGGGCATGATCTTGAGGCTTGCAAGTATGAGCCCCACATCAGCCTCTGTGCTGACAGCTCAGAGCCTGGAGCCTGCTTCGGATTCTGTGTCTCCCTCTCTCTCTGCTCCTCCCCCTCTCGTGCTTTGTATGTCTGTCTCAAAAAATAAGTAAACATTAAAAAGAACTTTTTTTAATTAAAAAAAAATAAAATCGAATATGTATTTTTCTTCGTCCTCTCTGGGGCTATTCCCCACTGGTCTGGCTACCTAATTCTCATGGTATTTTACCAGGGGGTAGGAAGGACTGGCTCAGTGTTTGGTGAGTACTCATCTTGTGGTGCACCATTTTGGTGAATCAAGAGGTGGCTGGCTTCACAGTGGGCACCACAAAGCAAGACAAAGATGGTTGGAGCCACATGGATACATGGCGACAGGAATCCAGGGTGACCGATCCAGTTGGAAAAAATTAGGAGCCGTGTTCAGTGATATTCTCACATGAAATTCCTTGTCCCCATCTCACGGTGTAACTTAAAAGTCCCAGTTGGCCTTCTGGTTCGCCTTTTACCTAAAGGTCCAAATAAATTAATTCGAGGCTCCCTCCTACTTCAAGTACTTCAAGTAGTACTCCGTCCTCCTTCAAGTTCAGTACTTTTCTCCAACATATCTGAGGAGTCTTGGGTGGGGGCAGATGTGTTGAGAGGTGGTTGCTTTCTGCCCCCTCTTGCTCCCGACTGTGACTCCATTCCTTCCCTGGGTCCCCTCTGGCTTCCTAGCAGCGCCCCACCAAAGAGCTCCAGTCTTTGACGTTGTGCATTTCCCTACAAACATGGACCCAGCCTCCACATCATTTCCAAGACAGCATGCTGCAAGGCTCTACTTCTCCTTGCCGTTTTTTGCCCTTCACTAAGTGACCTTGGGAATCGGGGAGGGGGAGAATGTGGGGGTACCACAGAGGGGTACCGAAGCACAAAGCATCTCTAATTAGGAAGCAGAAGCTCCTTTCTAATAGTCCACCATCGGAAGTCTTCTCGTGGTAATTTCTCTGCCTGGAGTCTGTTCTGCAGCCACATTGCCGGGTCCCACTGTGTTTCTCCCACATTCTCCTTCCTCTATCCAGGGTCCCACCTCCAACTGAAACATGTAGACTTCTAGAGGAAATAGAAAAATCCCTTAAAAGGCATATACAACTTTAATGGCCTAGGTTGATGGTCTTTTGCCTTATTAAGCAGATTCTGTTTAGTCTCTCTCTTCCTTCGTCTCCCTGTCCTAGAGAGAATAAGAAAACCCTAAAACACTCTATGAATAAGAAAACGCATAGACATCCTATGAGTGAGAAAAATAAGAAAAAGTTTTCTGTTTAAAATGAATCCTGCAGCCATCTCTTAGACCAACCCTCAATCAATAGCCAAATTTGATTTTCTTCCATTAGTCTGCAGATTAGAAAGATAACACTAGTTTGAAGGTTATGGACCCAGCCTTTTTGTCCTGACTCTGTCTCTAATCACTATTGTGATCTCGGGAAAGCTTCCTTTCCTTTCTGACCCTAGGGCTGCCCATCTGTCAGTAGAATAGGTAGGGTTAGACCAGCATTTTCCAAAACATGCTCTTCATGTACTAGTTTGGCAAGATGTTAATGAGTGTTCCAGGGAAAATGTGTTCTGGGGTTGACTCTTGAAGACTGCATACTTCAACAAGATTGAAGTTTTCTTTGCTGCAGGACTTCTCAGATCTCTTACTAACTTAATGGCACCACGACTCTGCAGGAGAGAGATACAATACACAGAATTTCCCAAATACATTTGAGAGAGCTCCCTCCAGCTGCGTTTTTAAGTAAGAAACTTACTAATACCTTGTCAAAATGCTGCTTATTGAATGTTGTCTTTCTAGAGAATAATTAAGATGAGGAAATTTATTTTCTTCAAGTTCACATTCAGTTGCAATTGTTTCTACCTGCTCAGCCTGAACGAAGCAATACCAAGTCAGCAAGAAAGTCTTAAATTTTTTTAAAAGTTTATTTATTTTTGAGAGAGAGAGAGACAGAGACAGAACATAAGTGGGGGAGGGGCAGAGAGAGAGGGAGACACAGAATCTGAATCAGGCTCCAGACTCTGAGCTGTCAGCACAGAGCCCAACACAAGGCTTGAACCCATGAACTATGAGACAATGACCAGACGCTTAACTGACTGAGCCACCCAGGTTCCCCGAGGACTGGTTATTTCTTAATGGCTTTATCCCTCTTTGGTCAATTTTTAAAATATTGCTGAAAATCTTCTCACCTTCTGAAAAGTTGCAAAGCAGAGCTCTGGGAAGGTGCAGTGTTCTTTGTTCCGATGGCTCTGGCTTCTGTCATGGCCTACCGGAAGCCTGCTCTTGCTACCTATTACATGAAGCTCAGGGTTTCCAGTTGAGAACAAAGAGATTAAGGAGCCAAAGTCCTAGAAAGTTTAGGTTACTCCCCCGGCTCAGTGTCATTCTCCCACATGGCAATTCAAAGTATCAAATTTTATTTTTCAAAATGATTCAACACTTTTATTCATCCTGAAATGAAAATAGTTCCTTTCTAGATTGTCTGATTGCAAAATTCTAAGTAAGTATATCAAAGTGGACTTTCTTTGTGTGTGGGTAGACGCATGAGGGGTGCATAGCTTCTCCTGTGGGACTGGTTCTCTAAGAATGTCTTTGGTCTGCTAGTTGGGTTACTCATTACTAATTAGAAGCAAGGGCCAAGGTGGGTTCTGGAAAACACTGTGAAGCTGTAAAGGAAGCTGGTGTTGTGTAGCCTTTACTTAATGCCCATGACCCAGCAAATGTTCCCTCCTCAGCTCTCTTCAACCAAGTTGCTTTAGGTGCTGATTTCCTTCCTCTCATTTCCTTTTCAGCACACCCATATCTAATGTTCTTTTGCCACCAGGTTGCCCCAGGCCCAAGAAGACAACGTATTCAGTCTAGAGTGTGATGGACTTTGGTGGATGCTCTGATATGCCATCCAGATTTCCCTTCAGGAATGAGAACATACACCCCCAGCTGCTCGAAGTATTGCCAGCAAACGTCTCCTAAATGTCAGCCCCCTAAACGAATTACTTTGACCGACGGAAGCCATCTTGCCCACGGTCAGCTGCTTGCAGTGACTGGTGGACGAGGCATTAAAGGCTAAGATGCCATAATTTATAATTCGAAAGGCCATCCCAGCCTCAGAACCCTGTGGCATTGGCTGGGGCCTTTGTTGGACTGCATCACAGCTCAGCTTCTCCCTGTCCCAAACCTGCCTCCTTCCCTTCCCTGACAGCTGTCAACCCCAAGAGCCCTCCTTAGTAAGATTCCTGCACATGAATTTTTGTCTTAGAGCTAATGTCCCGGGAAACCCAATGTACAGAAGAGGCTTGATACCTTAGTAATCTCTGGAGGATACTTGTGTTTTAAAGGAACCCCATCAGGGTTATGTTTAACTCAAAAGGAAGAGTCGTTGATGGTTCAATTGCTTGGCAGTGTGACATCTGGAAAAGAGTGGGAGGGGGTTGGTTTACGTGTATAGAGGGAGTCTTTTAAAAAAATTACTAGTGCATTTTAGGGGTGCCTAGATGGGTCAGTCAGGTTAGTGTCTACTCTCGGTTTTGGCTCAAGTCATGATCTCACGGTTCGTGAGATTGAGCCCCACATCAGGCTCTGCACTGAAAGCATGGAGCCTGCTTGGAGTTTCTCTCTCCTCTCTCTGTCCCTCCCCACCTTGCTCTCTCTCTCTCTCTCTCTCTCTCTCTCTCAAAATATAAATAAATAAATAAATAAATAAATAAATAAATAACATTAAAAGAAATAAATAAAATTCTTAGCGCATTTTATGTCTTATTTAAAATGTTGTTTCCCAATTGGAAGTCGTAAGATATTGTTCTGCCTTTCCTTCCAGAAGTTTGGATAGTTTGCCATTGGAAAGTCGCATTTGGAGTTGATTTTTTATGAGTGATTTTCCATTTTCATAAAGCACAAAAAGTCAGGTAAAGGTAAATACATGCTGTTTGGAGATACAAGCATTCGTGACCAAACTGTTTCAAAAAAAAAAAAAAAGGAATGATAAATACAAAATTCAGGTTTATTACTGACTGGCTTCGTGGAGGCAGGGGTGGAATGAAAAAGAGTATCCAAATTGCTTCAGTGGAACTGGTAAGTTCTAATAGATGAGTTGGGTGGGATACTCATGTGGTGTCCACTTTCATCTGTAAGCTTTATGATCTACATATACATTATATATATTCTTCTTTTCTTTCAGACAGAGAGAGAGAAAGAGAGAGTGCGAGCATGGGAGAGGGACAGAGCAAGAGAGAGAGAGAATCTCAAGCAAGCTCCATTCTCGGCACAGAGCCCAACCCGGGCTCAATCCACTGATCCTGGGATCATGACCTGAGCCAAAATCAAGAGAGGGATACTCAACCGACCAAGCCACCCAGGAGCCCCTATGTATTCTTTAGTGTATCAATACTAAGTGTTTTAAGGCATAAAATGAGAAGAAGAGAAGTGGATAGTGCAAGGACCAACGACCCACTGCTTTGTTGTAAAGGGTACTAGAAAAATGGGCCAGTGACAGGAATAGAATGGGGATGTCCTGCAAGGTTATTTTTGAAGACATGGGACATTACAACAAATTGGTATGTAGATAAGAGAATCCAGCAGAACAAGAAAAAAAATTTAAATTCGGAAGGGAAGGGGGCATTCGGAGGAGTGATACCCCGCTTTCTTTTGCAAAATACTTTTCTCGGGTTATAACTTTTGCCCCTGTTGGGTCATCCGTGCCTTCGAATCGCATGTCTCATCCATTTATTCATTTGTGCTTAATCACAAGTATTACTGAGTTCCTTCTAGGAGCTCATCCATGGATGCAGTCAGTAGTGAGATTTGCTTGACCCACCTATGTTCATGAGCTCCCTACAGTGGTATCTTCCCTCGCCTTCCCTGATAGAACCACCAATGGCTGGGAAGCCCAGATCTGGCCCCGCCCACCTGTCCCTGCTATCTAGGAACCAGCGGCTTTGCTGACTGGGGTCCGGTCCTGTCCACCTTCTCTCTGGCTTTTTAACTTCTCAAACCACTTTCTGCCTCAGGCCCATTGCACTTGCACTTGCTTATGCCTGGGGTTCTCTTTGTCCTGATTGATTCTCATGCTTCCTTTGCAAGTCTCAACTTGCCTGTCACCTCTCTAAAAGGCCAGCACTTCAGCTTCACCCTCCTAACTCCACCTGCACCATCGACTTCTATTCTTGCTTGTCTGGCCCTCATTCACAACATGTACTACAATTTCAATGGCAGCCGTATATTTATTTGTCAATCTCCCTGGTTGAATAAGCAAACTCCACAAGGGTAGACCTTGACTGCTTGTTTCCTCTGGTGTTAGCGTCTGAACTTTTTACACGGAAAGTGCTTAGCAGACATGCTGTGGGCTCTGTCCGTCTTCGGCTTTCCATTTCGCATTGCAGACAAAACCAGACTCAGCCAGCGGAGAAAGTTGGACACAGACGAGGAACTAATTCTTAATCCAGTTTTGTTTCTATTATAGTTATAGGGTTTGGGTTAGTGGCAACTCGGCCGGTTTAAGAAAAATGAACTAATTGTCAAATCAGGGCATGTTAACGCTGGAAGGGACCCAGGAAGGCCTCATGGAAATCTCTCTAGGGCAGGGAATGACAGACAAGAGGGAAAGGAGCAAAAAGAGAAAGCCAAAAACAACTATTTACCCAGTGCTTAATGTGCATTAGCCTTGTGCTAAGAGCTTTACCTACATGACCTAATTTAATCCCTTTGAATTTCCTGAAAAAAGGATCTGTTTGTGTTATTCTCCTGTCAAAGAAACTGAAAATCCAAGAGTTATGTACTTGATCGAAAATCAGACACGTAGCAAGTGGTGGAGCCCAGACGAAAGCCCAGGTCTGCCTGACTCTGAAACAATGCTTTCCCAGCTTCCGTGTGGGTGCAGATCACCTGGGGAATTCATTAAGATGGAAATTCGGATGCAGTAGACCTGAGACTCTGCGTTGATCACAAGTGGCTGGTGATGCCGGTGATGCTGGTCCCTAGAGAGACGTTTGGAGGACCACAGGTCTATTTTGGCACTTTTCCAACTGTAACGCACAAATCAGTACAAATCATCTGGGGCTCATATAAAAAAAAAATGCAGATTGTAATCCAACAGAACTGCGGGTTCTCTCTTTTAAAAATTTTTTTTTAAGTTTATTTATTTATTTTGAGAGAGAGAGAGAGAGAGAGAGCAAGCACAAGCTGGGGAGGGTCAGAGACAGAGGGAGAGAGGGAATCCCAAGCAGGCTCCACACCATCGGCGCAGAGCCCCATGTGGGGCTTGAACTCATGAACTGTGAGATCATGACCGGAGCTGAGATCAAGAGTCGGACGATTAACCGACTAAGCCACCCAGGCGCCCCTGGGGATCCTGTATTTTTTGCAAGGTCCTATTTGAGGCCCATTCTGCTCATGGTGGACCATACTTTGGGGTACATGCTCTTATGGACCCCAAATCCAAATGGTATATTTAGGTAGAGCCCGGGACGGGTCTCGGAGCTTCCAGCTGCCGACATTCATTGACAATTACACTAGCATGTGGCATCTGACGCTGCCTTTGAAAATAACAAAAATCCACCCTTGGTTGCTAACCACCTCTGAAAGAGGAGAAGGGCCAGGGTGGCCTATAAAGCTCATGAAGCCCGAGTGGAGACAAAGTTCTGTGTGATGTCAGTGGGAAGTCCTGTGAGACACGCGAAGTTCACGTGTGTGTCGAGCGTAGAAAGCAGCCCCCCTTCCCTTCCCAACGTTTCAAAGCAGTGTGATGTCACCGGCTCTAAAAAACCCAAGGTTCATAATGAAACTTGTAATCAGGTGAGTCTTGTTTTGTTCTGAGTCCATTTACACTGTTTCTCACAGTCCCTCACTCAGTGACTTCAGGGGCACACTCTGGGGGTGAATTCTGGGAACTGTAACTGATCTTTCAGGTTTACATAAAGTGGGTTTACTCCCCTCAGAGAACATCACTTGCTTTCTTGTAAATCTGCTCCCTTGCTCAGAGGGGAACCTGACTTTGATGACTGATGAACGTGTTTTCGGAGATGCCTCCCCAGGGAAGATACCTGGGAGGCTGGTCATGCATGCTCTTGAACGTCACGTCCCATTATCCTGGCCCTACTATCCACAAAACCTGATTAGAAAAATGAGCTGTCCGACCATAGTCCAATCGAGCCCAGCCTAGCTTTCCATGGGGGGTTACTTTTTGAATAAGCTAGATTCTCCTTCTTGAGCATCGAAGCAGACAAAGTGAAAGGGCACTTGCTAAAAGCCAGCTCCTCTTGAATGCTCAGAAACCACCAGCTGAAGAGGGCTCCTAGGATTGGGATGGAAGGAAGTGTCACCCCCTGATCTACACCACGGCGTGGCAACAAGGCAGGTGGGACGGTGTGGACTTTAGGGACTGGGAGACCTGGATTTCAGGTCTGGCCTTGTCACTGATGCGCTGCGTGGCCTTGTCACTGATGTGCTGCGTGGCCTTGTCACTGATGTGCTGCGTGGCCTTGGGTGGGTTATTGGGTCTCTGAAGATTTGCTTTTCTCGTCTGTGAGTAGAGATCATACACCTTAACATCATATTGTGACCCTTAAGGATTAGATCCCAGGACATATGCAAAGCCCTCTGCGCCTGGGGCCTAGGATGTGCTCCATGAAAAGAAACCTGTCTCCTCCCGTCTTCCTTACTCTTGCCTTTCTAGATTCCAGACGCAACCAGCAAAAATCATCAGGCTCTGCAAAATGGCAGTCTCAGAGTGTTTTGTGCCAAGGTCCATTTAGGTTCCAAAATACTCCCGTTCCGCTGCTTATTTCTGCGCTCTTGCCGTCTGATGTGTATCTGTGCGCCTCTCTGATTACACACTGCTGTCACTCAGCACGCCGCCGACACCAACAGATTCTGTTACAACAGCTGATTGTGCAGGCCTGCCTCAGCATTCGATCAGCGAATATTCCTCCCAGACCCTGAAGGAAACACGCGCTCTCGGCCAACTTTCTGCTAAGAAGCTGGTTGCTTTATTTACAGAGACCCTTCCCGAAGGCTTCCCGGCAGAACGTCAACCGGTGATTTCGCGCCAAAGAATTAAGACCCGGGTTCCAGCCGTGTCGTTAACGGAGGCCTGTCGCATGTGCGACACAGACAGCGCGAGGCCTTGATGCTTTCTTAGATTGGAATCATTTCTGGCACTTAAGCGTTTTGATGAAATTCGTTCAGTGTGCTGGGTGTGTTTTATATGAAAAAATTAAAGGTTTTTTGGCAGTTCTGTTAAATAGACGCCGGTAACATCTCCGCATAGTTCAGGGCTCAGAAATCAAGGATACGACGTTTTAGTTAATCCACCAATTGAGAGCTGTATTGCGGTGATTCTTTGTCCTCTGGGCCGCACGTGATCATCACGACTATAAATGAAGAGCGAACCTGAAGAAGGGACTTTTTTTTTTTTTTTTTTAGCTAGGCAAATAGGACCACACCAAAATCCATTCTGTCTGTGGAAATTAGCAAAAGGCATCACATCTGGGCAGATTTGCCTCGCTGGCTGTCAGCTTGGCACGTAGAAAGGGCCAAATTCTGTCACCCACCCATGCTTGACTAGTCCTTTGGTTCAGTGCACCGACTGAACAACAGTACACAGTGTTCCTTAGGGACGCCTGGGGTGCACTGTCCTTACCCAAATGAGAAAAGTGCCTCTGCTTTGAACTTGCTGTTCTTTCCTCCTTAAAGCTTTAGCCTCTGCATTAATTGCGTTCTCCCCACGAATTGGCCATGTACATCTTGATCCTAAGAACAAGATGTATCTTTCAGCTTCTCAGCTTCTTAGGTCATGAGTGTTTACTGATCATCTCATGTGTGCCAACATATAGATCTTTGGTCAGTGTTTGTTGGGTGATTCATTGTGAGTTCATCTTGCTCAAATGGATTGAAATATTATAGTAAAAATGAATCCTGTGTTCTTCTGTGTCTGGAGATGACATTTGTTATATTGTGGGTAGAGGGAAGAGGTGATTTCTCTCCTCCATCCATACACTTCATCAGTATCTAGGAGGGTAGGTATTTGTTTCACAGTCTACAACTGCTGGGCAACAATTCTCTGTTGAGGATAGAGGTGTAACTGGTGTACTTACAACAAGCTGAATTTTCTACAAATTTAGTGAGCAGTTACCTTTATCCTTCAGTTCCTCTCTTTCCAGATCCGTCATTGAAATCCTTCATTAGAAGCGATTTGGGGATGCTTTAATGCTGAGTTGACTCTGGAAAGGGTTTGCCCTTGTGTTTTCACACTCATCCTTTTAACTTAGAAAAAGCGGAAAGAGGCAAATAGGACTCCATGGTAAATTTTTTAAGAAGGAGGGGAAAATGTAGAAAAGCTTGCAAATTTCTGAAGACTTTTGTAAAAAAGTATTTCAGTCTTGGGGACACATCTAAGCCCGAATATCCAAGGAGTGAATGACCTATTTTTCTTCCTCTTCCTGGAGGAGGATGCATGAAGGAACAGAGGACTGGACAACACAGAGGCAGGATTTTATATTAACTTGATCCCCGAAGAGCACTTCTCAAAAGTTAGCACTCGGTTTTTCTCTTGGATGGGATGGCATGAGGGTGAGGGAAACCCCTGCTGCATATTGAGTGTCCAGGGAGAAGGGGCAGTTAGTTGAACATCTTCCAGTGGTTCCTGGCCATTGTTGAATTCTGGAACCACTCGCCCTGCCCTCTTTGTCCCGTCTTATTCTGTTTTCAACTTGCTCTCGGCTGCCTGTCTCTACTTTTCCCTCCACCCGTCTACTTTTCATGAGTCACGTCTGTGGGAGGAGGAACTAGGGACACCCAAGAACCAAGAGAATCTTTCATCGTTGGATCACAAAGTGATTTTAAACAAGAATGAATCCTCAGAACTTCCCTCTGAGGTTAGGAAGCTTATTAGCACCTTGGCTTCCTGGGAGATGCAGAGGTTAAGTGTCTTTTTGCCCGGCATCCTGGCAGGGCAGAGAACTTCTCTCATCATTAGGGGCCTCTCCCTAGTTTCTCCCCTTCTCCCTTTCCCCTCCATCAGAGCTCCTTTGGGGAAGGAAACGGATTGTTTGCCTCCAGTGGCTGGCACTGGAGAGCTTCACATGGGAGAATAAACCCCAAGCCTCCTATTTTTTTCTGGCAGAAAAAGCTCTGACTTAAAACCAGCGGTCCTGGCACTGCTATTTATTATGTATGACAAAGTCCTTCTGTTCTCTGAGCTTCATTTTCCTCATCTGTAAAATGGGAATAAGAGACACCATTGACATACACACCAGAGGCATTTTCAGCAACCTTAGTGAATGGCTATGAATAGCTACAGTGTGTGGACTTGAAAAACTCTCAAAAGGCCACCCTAGTCCCCAAGTGTCTCCTCAAGGTTCCTTTCTTGGGGGTGTTCTGAGGCTTAAAAGAAACAGCATACACATAAGGGCCAAGCAGAGGCTTAGGGCATGCTATACACCCAGTGAAGAGTCCCTGGGCCCCTGGGTGGCTCAGTTGGTTAAGCGTCTTACTCTTGATTTCAATTCAACTCATGATCTCATGGTCCGCCGGTTCAAGCCCCGCATCAGGCTTTGCATTGGCATTTCAGAGCCTGCTTGGGATTTTCCCTCTCTCTCTGCCCCCCCCCCATCTCAAAAATAAATAAATAAATAAATAAATAAATAAATAAACATTATATTAAAAAAAAGAGTCATTGGGAAGAAAATAGAAGAGTGAACAAGACATCCGAAATGAGACCAAGCAAACCTCTTTCCAGGCACATAATGGAAAATTATTACCAAAGATATTTCAATGGAAGGAAATACCTTTATAATGTTCAATGACCTTCTCTCCCTTTAGTCCTTGTGACTAAAATCCTTGTGGCCTGTGACAAAGCTTAACCTCCTTCCACTCCCCGATTTGAAGGAAGTATCACAAAAATGATGGATGATAGCAGAAGACGGCTGAGGGAAGAGACGAAGAAACCAAGAATGAGACAAGGCCAGGAACACAAGGAAACAGGGCACCGAGAATGGAAAGCAAAGGATGGGGGGAGGGCAATTTGATAAGAACTACTCACCACTCACTACTCACAATACTGCCCCGGGCTTGCCCAAAGCAGAAGGGTCAGGATGGTTAGGGCAATGGAGAAGCACTGCCATTATAACCAGACTTTATACCCGTCTGTAGACACCGAGATACTCATTATGGGGCAAACCTTTCTAATGGGACCTAGTTTTATCTATTAGGATTAGTGGGTTTGGCTCCAAGCACAGAAAAACAGGCAGAGAAGTTTAAATGAGAAAAGGCTTTCTGTCCCGTGCCACAGACATCCACAAGTTGGGGGGGGGGGGCCAGGACTCAGGCGATCACTGAGGAAGTTTTCAAAGTCCCAGCCCCTCCCCAGCTTCCGGAGGGGCCAACCTCGGTGTATGGCGATCACATTTAAGATGGCTGCTGTGTGTGCGGGCGTCATGGACACACGCCAGGCAGAAGAGAAGCAAAAGAGGCAAATAGGAAATTGTCCCATGTGGGAAAGGAAATTGCTTGTCCAGTAACCCTCAGCTCTTCTCAGATTGGCCAGACTTATGTCACACGGCCACCCCTAGCTGCAAGGGAGTCTGGGGAAGAGAATCTTGTGCCACGTGCAATGTAACCTGTTCTATCTGCGCTAATACAGCTTCAGGAAAACTGGCACTGCTCTCTGTAGACGTGCACTGCCCAGGAGGACAGTGAATAGGCACACGTGGCTCTTTATGTTTAAATTAATTAAAATTGAATCAAATTAAAGCTCATTTCCTCAGTGGCACTAGTGGCACTAGATGTAGAAGTCATTTCCACGGTCCGAGAAGGTTCTATTACATGTTGGCAGGCATGGAAAACAGACGGCATAAAAAACAGCTGATGTGAGGGATGCCTGGATGGCTCAGTCGGTTAAGCGACTGACTCTTGATTTTGGCTCCCGTCATGAGCTCACGGTCTGTGGTCTGGGGGATCCTGCCCCACGATGGGCTGTGCTCCTCTTCGAGGAGCCTGTTTGGGATTCTCACTCTCCCTCTCTCTCTGCCACTCCCCTGCTTCTTCAGGCATGCACATTCTCTTTCTTTTTCAAAAATAAATAACTGCGGTTTGAAAACACACACACACACACACACACACACACACACACACACACACAGAAAAACCAGCTGATATGCTTTGCAATGACCACAGTTTAACTGTTGATAGCGTTGGAGGAGGGAGGCTGGGGCTCCTGGATAAAGACTGAATTGCAGAATATTTGTGATCAGTTGCAGCAAAGCCAAGCTAATAAAGCCTGAATGCTCTGGTCTCTTCCTCAAAAATATCTGAGGTTGTCTTTTCAGTGTTGGAAAACAGAATCAAGTTTAATTCCTTTTTTTTTTTTTTTTTTTACATTATCGATGGACAGAGAGCATGTCCTTTCTCTGAAACCATCATGATGAATGTATTTTGGATTTAATTTTCCCCACAGCTAGCTCAGTCCCGTCTTCAGAAGCTCCTGAAAGCTGAGGGGTGGAGACATGGTTCGATTCCCAAGAATTTAGCAGCATTATTTGTCTAAGCATTAGAGGGAATTATTCAGCTAAGTCCCAATGACTTGCATGTAAGTTTACCTCTGAGAGTGTATTTCCCTCTTCTTCGGCACTTCAGCCTCATTACTTGTACGGTATCTTGGGTTGAATCGCACGCGATGCCCATCCGTCCAAAGGCTTATTCTGTTGGCTCCCTCGGAAGGGCTCGAATTTTAACCTTACTTTGAACTTACTGTCTTACCTCTTCCTGCTTTTCCTGGGCCCCCCTGCACAGTTAAATCACATGCTTATTTCTCTCGTAGATACTGTGAACCCAGAGAATGCCCCCATGTTTCATTTATTTTCTTCTCCTGGTTCTGCTTGAAATGGCAGCCGATTCCCTATCTGTGAATCACTGGGACTGGCTGTGCGGAGAGAGAAGCTCTCCTGATAAATGCCGTGTATGGTAACACAGCTGAAAGTTTTCCTCTTCCAGCTCTGGTTGAAATTAATTACACTTATTGCTTCTCTTCTCATTTGTCTTCACGTCTACAAAAGTGATAGAAAGTTCTGATCTTCCTTTTGTGGTTCCGCAGCGGTCACAGTTACCAGTAATTAAAGACGCAGGGTCCCTCGTAGCCATGCAGTCGGAATTGGATTGTGAGCCCAGTGAACAGGGACCGTCTGCCTCTGCACGATGCTTTTGTAACTCCCTCTCCGCGGTGGGGACCCAGTTGGCACCCAATAAGTAATAAATAATCATGATAAGTAGTCTCGGCTTGTGCTTTCCAGAATGGTGCCTTGCTTTTTCTAATTTCGTAAAATGGCTTCCTGATAAAGTGGAATGTCCATGTCACCGTCACAGAAAATATGGATTGGTTTTCAATGAAATATTAATGATTATCAACTCACTGGGCTTTTCCTTTGTGAGGACTGAAATAAAAAAAGGAACTGAATGTCTTGATCATGAGTTAAAACATGATCGCTTCAGTGTGAACTGTGGCTGATCCGAGCTTCTTTCTTTCTTTCTTTCTTTCTTTCTTTCTTTCTTTCTTTCTTTCTTTCTTTCTTTCTTTCTTTAACTTGCTGTCTCCACTTCCTCCTCTCTCTCTTCTGACTGCCCTCCTTTTGGGCATTTTCACCGGTCAGTAAAATGTCAGACAAATAAGGACATGGTACTGATGGGTGGGGTTGTGGTGGTAGAATGAACCAGAAGTAGGTCTTGCCTCCATCACATGCCGGTTCTCTGTTACTAAACTTTGGGAGACGTGCTCATCCGTGAAATGGGAATACTGCTACTGCTACCTACTTCATAGGTTTGTGGGGAGGCTAAATGAAAGAAGGGGTGCGGAGGGCCTTAGCATCGTGTCTGGCACACAGTTAAGACTGTAAGAATTGTTCATTTTTATTATATGGTGGGAGGGGGCGGCCAGAGAGGAGGTAAAATCCAAATCTGCCCATTCGGTTAGCCGCTTGGGTGAGATGTGGTGGAGAAGTTTGTCACAAGAAGCGGCTGAAATGAGATCTGGGGATTATCTGTGGGTTTCTGCTTCCTGCCCTCTTCTGTTTCCTGATACTATTTGAGAGTTCCTTCTGCTGACTCCGGGCATGCTCTGGAGCTTTCTCCTTCACCTTTGCTGACTCTGTCAGGATTAGCAGCAGAGCAAGAGTCATTGGGTCCTGAATGCCTGAATCCAGGCAGGAAGGGCCCACTAGGAGAGGAGGTACCTCTGAGTTCTGGAAGGAATGGGTATTGGCTTCGAAATGGCTTCAGACTCTGAGAAGTCACCGTGCTGTACTTTACTCCCTCAGCAACTGCCACCTGCAGCCACCAGCCCTATTCCCTCCGGTCCCCCGGCCCCCCCTTCTTAGGCTGTCTGCAGCCTTATCTGGAAACCCACGGAGGGCTGAGGTGCGATGGAGCGATAAGCAGGAAGTGCAGTGGAATTTCATTCCTGGAAAAAAAAAAAAAAAAGGGACCTTGGCATGAGTAGCAGAATAGAGGGTTCGGGATGTTAATCACTGCTCCTTTTATCAGACAGCTTTATTAAGATCAATGTTTTTTGTTGCCAAATTAGAGTGGACCTAGAGCGAACTTCCCAGCAGTTATTAACACAAGTCCACATTTGCTGGAAGGATTGGGTACCTCCACGTGTTCAGCCATAGCTGGAAGTTACACAATATCTATATCATTTTTCACAGCTTTGTCATTAGCTGGTAATGATTTGATTATTTTGCAGATGAATCACAGTATAAATCTCTTTCACAAACACTACCTCCAAGTATTAATCAAAACCATTAAGGCAAAGCAGTCGGTGCAAATTAAAAAATTTGCATGTCTAAATTAAAAATTACAGTAATACATCATAAATAAATCTTTTAAATTCTCTATGGCCTCTATGCACATCCTTTCTTTGGTGTGTGTATTCTATAATGAGACCACGAATACCAAGCTTTTCTCTCACTTCTTTCTCTCTCTATATATATTATACGTATATACGAGCATTATCTAATTTTAAAGATAGAAATCAGGTCTTTAGGTGGAACCTGGTATTAGAACATGAAAGGGAAGAGGGCGTTTCCTTTCCCTTTTTCCCACTTATTTCCTTTTTTCCTCGCAGGAGATTCAAAGATGGCACAAAAAAGAAGATAATTTGCAGTGTCTTCTGTTGTCGCAAAGTAAATATTTGTAAAAGGTGATGCTTCTTTTTCAAATAACTTTGAACTGTGAGGAAAATTACCAAGTTGTGTTTTAGGTAATATTTCATTTTGGAACTATTAACACATTACTTGCAATATGGGAGGAAATTAGAGGGCTTTGAGTGATGAAAGCCACCTTTGGCATTAAAAAACTATTATTATTCCCTTGAAACGCTGAAGCAAATTAAAACAGGAAAATGAAACTTTCAAGTGCCCTGGATTTCAAAAGGCATTTTTTTTTCCCCTTTCATTTGTCAAAAAAAAAAAAAAAAAAAAAAAAAAATTTTTTTTAAATGACTTGTTTCACTGGAAACCTGGAAGAAATCATTTATAAAACAGAAAGGACTTCTTTTCAAAATGCTTTTGCCAAAGAGTTTAGGGGAATGATAGAGCCTTGTGTGTTAAGTCAGTACCACGTATCGTGTTTAAATAGGCCTCCACTGAGCACAGTGCAGACTCTCATGTACTGAAACTCCAGCTCAGCTCCGGGTAATACAATGGCGGCAGCAGTTAGAAGTACTTTGCCTCTGCCCAGGATTTAACCCAATTAACCTATCTGTAACCTATTAACCTAATTAAAGAGAAGAGCTTCTCTGGGAGGGAGGTAGACAGGACTTTACCCATTCGGGGGTAGAAGTTGGGAAGGAGGGCATAGTTTAGGGAATATTATAATTTGGAATCAGATTTTTTTTCTTTTTTGTAACAAAATTGGGACATCAAAACACCATTCCATGGTGCTTCGTGTTTCCCTAACAGGAGGCCATGGCATTAAACTAGGAGGTTAGCTCTATACTTCCAATGTCCGTACCTTGTGGAAATTTGACCTGAAGTTATTTCTTACTCACATAGAGAGATTTGGAAGGAGGCAAAGAGAGCCAGCCTGCTTTGAGACTGTCACTTGTTCCTTGCTTTATACAGACTCAAAACGAAAAAAAAAAAAGATCCTTCTATTGTTTTCCTTAGTTTAACTCAATTATGTGTAATTGTTTTAACATCACAGCTAGGCTTAACATTCACGAAAAGGTGGAATTTATATCCGGCCCCTTACTAGCTTGCGCAACCTTGGCAAATTGCTTAATATCTCTGGGTCACAATTTATTTATCTCTGTAGAATGAGTGGGTTGCCTGTGATGGTCTCGTTAAAGTTTTTCCCAGCTGTAAATATTTGGTGATTTTGTATCATGGCTTCTCCCTCCGTTTCTTCCCCTTTGGATCCCGATTACCAATAAATTTTGTTTCTTGAATGACCTCGCCTAGAACCGTGCCGTGCCATGTGGTAGCCCCGTGTCTCTTTAAATTTAACTGAAATAGATGAAATAAAAAATTCACTTGCTAATCATGCTAGCAACTTATCAAGTGATCAGCAGCCACATGGGGCTAATGGCTACTGATTGGACCACACAGAGGTAAAACATTTCCATCAGTGCAGAAAGTTCTATGAGCTGAAGGGACCTTAAACTGAGTTCTTTTCTTTGACTTTCACATTTACTTGACTGTGTAGAATCCGGTCTTTTATTTATCTAGGATGATATGAGAAGCCAAACTCTTGTGGAAAATTTATCTTTGTTCAGTTGAACTTTGGTAATATTTATAGCTTCGATAATGCATTCAGCTAGGTACTCAGCCACTTACGAGCTGTATGATTGTGTGCGAATTATTCATCCCTTTTGAGCCCTGTGTCCTTATCTGTGAAGTGGGTGTACTGTCACCTTCTGGAGGGTGGCTTTCTGGAAAGCAACTATCATAGTGCTGGGCAATAGTAGATGCCTACTTTGTAGGAAGATACAAGTATTTTGCTTCTGAAACGAAAGATAGGTTGGAAAATGTAGCAGAAGGATAGCCAAACCCCTGTATCATAAATCATATAGGAACTAGTCTAAAGGAGAGAGAACTGGGCATATAAACAAAGACGAGCAGCTCCTTCCGCTTTACCCTTCAGTGCTTTTGTGTCTCCTTCCCTCATCCCCTCATTCAACACCTGACCGGGAACAGAGTACAGTGAGGTCTGCCGGTGGTCTCCACTGGCTTCTGTGAGGATCCTGCTCTTCTGATAGGTTTCTAGAAGATTCTCACTATAGAAAGGGAGCCGGTTTCTACTTCCCAGTTCTAACTTCAGCCCACCCCCGCCATGCTTTCCTGAAGGCTATGGCAGGTCAAAGCATTGATATTTCGGTCTCGTACAAAACGGTAGTTTTTATGCTGGGAAGAGAATGATACCGGGGAAGTCTCCATAGAAGCGGGGGCCTCTCCCATTTATTGAGGGCCAGGAATGAAGACGGCGGTGAGATGGATATTCTGGGGTTTGTTTGTTTGTTTTAATATATTGACATTCATCATGGGTGTGTTCTGTGCTCCCACAACCCCTTATACGTATTTCTCTTATTCTCTTACTAGAGGGCAAGGAATGGCATCCTTTCTAATTTCAATACTGTAATAAACATTTGGGTGCATGAATGGCTCAAATGCTAAACATCTGGAAAAGAAAGAGATTATGCTTCAAAGTATTTCATCGTTATGATTTTGTAAGCTTGGAACATCGCTTAACTTGGGCTTCCCATTTTGTCTTCCTCACACATAGCTCTCCCCACCTTTTATAATATTTATTACAATAATCCAACCACATAGATAACCTCTGTTGACATTTTAAAAATTTATAACAGGAGCACATGAACATATTTAGAAAACTCAAACAAGGCAAAAAGGTATAAAACAGAGAGTAAAAACAACCCCTGTCCCTACACTTCTACCCAAACCTTCTAACAAAGGCAACTAATGATCATGGTTTCTGGTGTGAATTTTGTTGTCGTTGTTAATTTAAAAATTTTTTTAATGTTTATTTATTTTTGAAAGACAGAGAGAGAGAGAGAGAGCTAGTAGGGGAGGGGCAGAAAGAGAGGGAGACACAGAATCCTAAGCAGCCTCCAGGCTCTGAGTGCAGAGCCCAAAGTGGGACTCGAATTCACAAACTGTGAGATCACGACCTGAGCCGAAGTCGGAGGCTTAACCGACTGAGCCACCCAGGTGCCCCATCTGGTATGCTCTTAAAAACCCATATAACCATAATACCTGTAAGTAACCTCTTAACAATGTACAGAATAAAAACATAATATACACAGTGTTCTGACCCTGCTTTTTTTTTTTCACCTTAATAATATGTTTTTAAGGTTTTTCCATATCAGAACATACAAAATACCAATGTTATTGTACTGGCTACATGGCACTACTGTATGGATATCCCACTCTGTAATATATTTAATCCCTCCCTAATTGATAGACATTTTGTTTTTCTCCAGGTTTTTGTTTTTGTTTTATTTATTTATTTATTTTTTTTTTGCAACGCCAGGCCATGTTACTTGTATATATGTTTGCCTTTGCAAATATCAAGTCAATTTCTAGCTGTGTTTAATCATTAGGTCAAAAACAATATGTGTTTTCATTTCGATAGCTATTGTGTAATGGCTATCTAAAAAGTTTTAGTCTGTTTATATATTTATCATCAGTGTTAAAAATGACTCTCTATAGTCTAACTAATATCAGCTATCCTACACGTTAACATTTGCTTGTCCGTTAGGCGAAAAACGGCTTTTTGTCTTGATTTACATTTCTTTAATTAAGAGTGAGATAAGCATTTTGAAAACATTTTTATTGGTCATTGCCATTTGTATATTTTCCCCTATATGCTGCCTATGCAGCTATCCTTTGCTCATTTGGGGAAGGCTCATCTTTTCCTCGTTGTTTTGTTCAAGCACTTTTAATTTTTTTTTTAATGTTTTTTTATTATTGAGAGGCAGAGAGAGATGGAGTGTGAGCATGGGAGGGGCAGAGAGAGAGAGAGAGAGAGAGAGAGAGACAGAATCCAAAGCAGGCTCCAGGGTCTGAGCTGTCACCACAGAGCCCGACACGGGGCTCAAATTCACAAACTGCGAGATCATGACCTGAGTTGAAGCCGGACGCTTAACTGACCAAGCCACCCAGGGGCCCCAAGCACTTTCTAAATTGACCGAATTACCCACCGTCAGTGTTCTGCAAATAGATTTTTTGTCCAGTTTATTGTTTCGCTCTGGACCTCACTTATAGTGCAGGTCCAATCCCTATTCCTCCAATCCCTATTCCAAATTGTAGTTTCCATTTTGTGCAGCCAGTTTCCTTTACTGCTTCTGGGAAATTTGAACTTGTGATCTTCCTAAAGTTGAAAGGAATAATTTGTAAAATATGTTGCCCCAGTGCGATCATTAATAGTGCCTCCTTTCATTACTAACAATGTCCTAGTTTGCATGATGAATTAATGGTCGCTCTTAGCTTTGGTCCTTCTCCACCTCTACTTTAATTAGACCAGTTCCTCTTTGACTTATTTAAAATATTGGGGCGCAAATAAGATTTAATTTAAACAATGCTTTTAGAGATAAACAAATATGGAAATTCACTGATACAGGGACTTCATTTATTTGTCCAACAGGATTTATTAAAATATGCCAACTTAGGGGCGCCTGGGTGGCTCAGTCGGTTAAGCGTCTGACTCTGGCTCAGGTTGTGATCTCGCAGTTAGTGAGTTCGAGCCCCGCGTCGGGCTCTGTGCTGACAGCTTGGAGCCTGGAGCCTGCTTCAGATTCTGTGTCTCCCTCTCTCTCTGCTCCTCCCCTGCTTGCTCTCTGTCTGTCTCTCTTTCTCCAAAATAAATAAACATTAAAAAAAAATAAAAAAAAATAAATAAAATATGCCAACTTAAAATCTTGTTCTAGGCAATACGAGCAGTTCAAAGACAAGCTTATAATCTATGCAGAAAAGCAAGACAACCACTGACCTAAGAAGAAAAGTGTGTTTAAACTGAAATAAGATTCTCAGCCCAATGGCACTTTTTACGAGTAAATAAATGCAAATTTTCCCTTCCCATAAGCACCAACTCAGGGGGAGCCTTTTCCCGTGCAGTCAACCCATGAAGTAAAGAACTTGGTTAAGAAGACCTTTTTTTTTTTTCTTTTTCAAGAAGATAGCACAAACTGGCAACCAGCTGTTACCAACAGAGAGCAGGTAGAATAACAGGCAGCATCAGTTGGAAGTACTTAGATGTACGAGATATAAAAGCTGTTTGAGTGACGAAGAATTGGTTGGGCAATAATGACTACTGAGTCCTGTATGTCACTGTTTTCAAAGAAAAGCCTTGTTCAGTGTTGTCCATCGGAGTATATATTAGTACCTTCACAGTCAGCTTCCAGTACCTTCCGTCTACTAACCAACAACCAATCATGATTTTGCAAAAAAAATAAATAAATAATAATAATGATAATAAACTAAGAAGACAGAAGTACAGAAAAGTGTGGATGAGGAAAAAAACAAATTTGTTTTGTTCTTATAAACAACTGTTGATGACAGCAGACTATTCCTTTTCCGTGGGCGCACCAGAATTAATTTAACCAACTGCTTTTTGTGGAATATGTAGGTGCGTTCTTTTTATATTTATATTATATTTCGCTTTTCCTTCTGGTTATAAGCGCAACTAGGATAAACATCTTTGCACACGAGTCTTTCTTTGTCCTGCTAAACAAGCCAGTGGGAGAAATTTCTACAAGAGTAAACTGTGGAGTGGAAGAGTGTGAACTTTTCTAAGGCTCTCACATCCAGAAGCCAATTCTGGGTAGAGAGCTGGCCGTTCCTGCTGCTGGAACCATGATGTTACCTCTTGCTGCAGTCCCACTGTGCAAAGATCCGGGCACTGAAGACGAGGAAACAGAGTCCAACCAATCCGGTATCTTAAAAAAACAAAAACAAAAACAGTGTTTCTGTGACAATTAAGGGAACAGCTCCCAGTTCTCTGTTCCCATTATGAAATCACTTATCCATGTGAAAGGGGATTTCATTTTTGTCATTTCTGTTGCAAATCTTCGCTGTGTGGTACAAACCAGAAAATTGTAATCTGTGCTTTCTGACGTATGATTTGAGAGCTGCTTGGATAATTCCCGATTTCCTGGTGTAGGTGCTGGGTTAGCAAAGCCACAAAGTCGGTCAAGTGCTTCCTTCCAAATCAGTCCCTGTATATACTCTCTCTGTGGTTTGCCCTACATTTACTTTCGGCTTGCCCCAACTCTCTGGGGAATTTGGCCACAGTCTTTGTAGTATTCAGAAAAATGAGAAGAATCCATAACAACTCTCCCCGCTTCATACAGTGGGGCGTGTTAAGCCCATGTGGAGTTTTTAAGGGTGAGCCAGGACTTACAGAGGTAAGTAAGATTTGTATTTAAACAGGAATAAATGACTGAGTCACTTGGGATGAAAACCTGTTTGGCAATCCTCAAGAAGGGGCAGATTACTTCTGACAGGTCTAAACAGCCCAGGCAGATAGGATCATTTAACTATATTTAACTAACACTGACAAAGGAATGCTTGATTAATGTCTCCCACCCAAATATCCAGGGACGGGCAGGTCACCTTCTCAAACCAATAGGCAGTTGAAGCTACTTCAGAATTCTCCTTTATTATGCATGACTGCAGCGTGCTTTAAAAGGTCTGATGAGGACACGCTCCACCAGGATCTCAGGTTTTCCTTAGCTTTCTGGAGGGGGTTGAGATGCTCTCTGAAATTTCGGGCAGGCCTTTGGGGAACATATACCTATGCTAGACCAGTATTACGCTTATGATGTGAGAATAACATAAATGAAAATCAAAACAACCCTGCCCCCCAAACCATTAGGTGCTGGAAATCACAATGAATTTTTTGACATAAACTTTTAAAAAGTGCTGTGGACGTTTGCACAGTACATTAACAACGTTTATGCCGAACTATTTTGTGTGGCGCCTACTCTTGACAATAATACCTACTCTTGGGGCGCCTGGGTGACTCAGGCGGTTAAGCGTCCGACTTCAGCTCAGGCCATGATCTCACGGTCCGTGAGCTCAAGCCCCACGTCCGGCTCTGTGCTGACAGCTCAGAGCCTGGAGCCTCTTTCAGATTCTGTGTCTCCCTCTTTCTCTCTCCTCCCCGGCTCATGCTCTGCCTCTCTCTTCTCAAAAATAAATGAACGTTAAAAAAAAAATAAAAAAAAAATCTGCTCATTTGGAGAAGAACCTACTCTATTCTTAAATCCAGAGGCCAGTTGTGTGTGTGGCATTTGCAATTCCTGGAACCGGAGTGGCGATTCTCTGTCTTGCTGCAGTAACCATCGCTCCAACGCTGTGGCAAGAAACAGGACACAGCAAAGTCGATTCATTCTTCTGGCTACCTAGAATTGTGTTCATGAGGTCTCTGTTGCACCCTGCTCATTGTTTCTTGGCATTTTTTAGACTGTAGAACTTTTTTTTTTCATTTGAGAGAGAGAGAGAGAGAGAGAGGGAGAGAGGGGTGGAGAGAATGGCAGAGAGAGGGAAAGAGAAAGAATCTTAAGCAGACTCCTTGCCCAGTTCAGAGCCCTACACGGAACTTGGTCCCATGACCATGGGATCATGACCTGGGTTAGAAATCAAGAGTCAGATGCTCAATCGACTAAGCCACCCAGGTGCCCCGAGACTATACAGCACGTTTTAAGATTACATCAATTTGTTTCATGTGTGGGTCTGCTTTTCAAAAACTTATGACCAAATAGAGTTCATCTTTCGCATAAAGATGAACCCCAGTTATATGCCACCAACAAGAACATTGACTCTCTTTTCATGTGCCGTATACTCAGCATGTAGAACAGAATTGGCATATAGTAGCGTTCAATACATACTTGTTGAAAGAATGGTAGAATGCCCTATGGATGGGTGGTGGGAAGAGGTCCTGATCAGAGCTATGTGGCCTCATGGAGCCTGCCAGCAAAGTGACCTCCTGGACCGGTTGCCTCAGGAGAACACAGCTGCCACCAGAGAAGGCCACGGGCATCAGTGCCAGGCTGAGGGGTGTGAAACGAGGACAGTGGGACAGAAACTAGCGGGCCAGCCACTAGAAGTCCAACTCAACCGTCAAGTCTCAGTTAAAGTCCTCAAAGAGCCTTCCACTGACTATTCCCACCCCCTGACCGTGAAGTGTAAGACTGTATTAGGTTCCCATGGCTGCTATAACAAATTACCAGAAATTCAGTGTCACAAAATCCCATGTATCTATTATCCTGTTGTTCTGTTGGTCAAAAGTCTCACTGGGCTAAAATCAAGGTATCCGTGGACTTTCCTTTCTGCAGGCTCTAGGGGGGGTTTTCTTGCCTTTTTCTGCTTTTGCAAGCACCTGTATTTCTTAGCTTGTGCCTCCACTCTTGTCTTTAAAGCAGTTAACGGCAGATTGCGTCCTCCCCACACCGTATCATTCCACATCATTCCTCGTCTGCAATCAAACATGCCTCTGTCTTCCACTTCCGCTTTTCAAAACCCTTGAGGTTATAGCGGGCCCACTTGGATAACTTAGGATAGTCTCTCGCTCTCGAGATTCTTAACTTAATCACATCTGCAAAGTCCCTTTGGCCATGTAAGGTAAGGTATTCACACAGGTTCAGATTAGGACATGGATGTCTTCTGGGGGACTGTTATTCAACCTGCCACAGGGAGCTTTTATTATATATCCCCATAGCACTCTGCACTTTATAGAGTTCTTTAGAACATTTGACAATCTCATTCCGAGATTAGCCTGCTTGTTTAATGTCTGGTTGTCCCACTACCCATAAAGGCCCCAAAAGCAAGGGCGTATCTGTTTGGTTTACTCGTGTCCCCCCCAGTGCCTGTCATAGCATTTGGTTTATACTAAGTGTCTGATGACGTTTTTGTTAAATGAATGAACATTATACCAACCTTATTTCATGCGCGTTACCATGCTCTTCTGTGGCAAGGCTACCATTCCCATTTGACAGAAGATACTAAAGTTCAGCGAGCAAATACTCTTCTAGTCTCTTCCTAGTCCATACTCTCGTTCCATATCTGAATTGTTTCATATTCTGGTATGTTGCAGTTTCCACGAGCTGCCACACCCCTGAAGCCAGTCAGTAGACAAAAAGGAAGCTTCCGAGAAGGGCAGCGGGGATGTCAGCACGAGCTGAGGTCACTGCCAGGGACTGCTTGACTCTTCTGACTGGAAATGGTTCAGCGTTTGCAATTCAGTAAGCGTCAGTATTCAGTACCCAACAGGATTGCTCTGTGGGTCGGGTGTGGCGTCGGGTGCTCCGAATAAAGGGCAAAAACGTGTGGTTAACAGAGTTTTAATCATACGCTGGTGCTTTTCTGCTATTAATATACATTTTGAAAAATCTCAGTGGTTAAAAACAAGTTTCTTTTTCAAATTCGCCAAAACTCCTATGTTGTCCATCCATCTATTGGGTTTCTTGGCCATTGTGCAACGAGTGTGTTCAGTGATTAGGTCAATCTGTGGCAAGAATTTTGTATAAGGCTCAGCACAAGTGCTTGGCTTCTAGTAGGTACTAGCTAAACATCCGCTGCATTATTTGAATGAATATTGACTGTAGCTGATGTTCGTTGGTGACTACGAGGGAGTGAGGATGGCAAGAAGTTAACGGAAAGGTCAATTTATCTATGTTGTTGGTCTTTACCCTATTCCAGAAAGTATCAGACACAGCTATGGGTATGATGGTGAGCTTATGAAATCTAAAACCAGAAAGAAGCTCTGAACCAGATGTTTTTCATAATAACGCATCAGTGGCTTTAAGAGTCACCAATCTAACTAGCTAACTGGTGTTGGAAAAAAGGCAACACAGTATAACAGCGTGAGATCAGACTGCCCAATAAGGTGCTGGATTCACCACTTACTGGTTGTGAGAACTTAGACAAGTTAACTTAATTCAGCTGAGTTTCAGCTTTCAGCTCCAAAATAAGTAGCTGCTTTGAGGTTTAAACTAGATACTTTGTGTGGAAAGTACACAACACAATGACTGGCTTCAAAAATGTTATTTCTTTGTCTCCCATCTTTCAAAAGGCTTAAAAGATTCATCTTTTTGCCTTGCAAACATTTCTTCAAAGAGCAACCATTAGCCTAAACTGCCCCAGGTCAACATAAAAAAAAAAAAAGAAGTAGGCAATTGCTAAAGGGCCAGTTCAGGGTGACATTAAGTCGTTGAGCACAGTCAGCTCTAAGTTGGGAGCACAACTCCCAACAGTCCAGGTGTACTATGCCTTGCAAAGTAGACCAGACAGGGTCAGCAGGGCCAGCAGCTTTGGAAGATGGAAGATGGAAGAAAGAGAGCTGTGCGTCCCAAATCAGAGAAAGACGCGTTCAGTTTTATTTAGCGACTGTCACTACCCAGCAGGATTTTGATGTGTTTATTGATGTGGTTACCTGTATAAATCAGGATTTGATAAGGTTTTAGGGCCTCTAAATGAGCTCTTTGTCTACATCCCTGAATAGGTGAACACATGCTCGTGGCACCAAATGAGCTCCTGAGGAAGTAATTACTCACACGGTGAGGTGCATGACAATGAGAATAGCTGAATCCTCTCTCAACTTGTGTGAATGAAAAAAACCAAAATGCCATCAACTCCTGTCAGTTGAACTTGAACACTACAGAGGGATGCCCTTGAAAATTAAGAAAGAAAAGCAATAGATGAGAACAGATCTTGACCTAAAGAGACAGAACGGAACCAGACGGGAGACTGGGTTTGCAAAACTTGACTGCAGCCCTAGGGAATAGATTCAGATTTCTAAAGAATGAATGTGTCCTAAGAAGGGAGGCTGGCAACACTGTAAAAGGAAGATTATAGGGGCAAACCCTAGCAGTGCCTATCCACCCACTGTAAGAGGTCATGGACTCTGGAACTCTGGTTCCATTGACCAGACTACCCCAGTCTGTATAAGACAGCTCTCCATCTGCTGCCAGTGCAATTCACTTCAGCCCCTTCCTCGGATTCTCTGGTCATCAAGCAGACTTCTGATCACCAACTTGGCTATGGCTGCCTCTATAGGGGTGAAGTGGGGACCGGAGAGTCATAGGATCAGTGGTCTGGTAAATGAGACACACTTTATACCCACATCAATTTCGGGATCTTCGGTCGATTTTCAATCTAGTCCTGGGTGATCCGCTCCCAGGAGGTAGACTGAGCTGGGAAGTCGTGCTCATAAAGGTAAATTAACTAACTGAGTAACTAATAGCTACCTAACTCATTAACCGCCATTCTGTGAGGCTTCTTATGAGATTATCAGCCTATTTTCCCAGGTAAACGCATACTACTTACACACCATTTTTGTACTTCCGCCTGGGTGTAACACTCCATTAATCTCTGGGCCGTTGCTCTCTATTGCAACTACATAACTCTGCCACTGTGGTGGGAAAGCAGTCATAGATGATGCATCAGTGAATGAGTGCGGCTGAGTGCCAATAAAACTTTATGCATCCTGGTATAGGCAGACTAAGAACAAATTTAATGAACAAGCAAAAGAGGAGAACCTCCCCCAAACTGTTTCTGAAAGGATGTGTTAATCCAAGAAAAACAACAAAGTGGTCATCATGGCGAAACAATCGGAACCCAGCTGGATTTCTTTAATTTCTTAAAAATTTAAGCACTTTTGTTTTGAATTATGTATATATTATAATTATATTATATAATTATATTATATAATTATATTATATTATATTATATTAAAGTGATATGCCATTATAGTATATATACTATATAATAATGGAGGGAGGTGGGTATCACCGTAATCTCTTTGGGGATTAGGGCCTCTAAAAATCTTAATCTGGCCCTGATTTCAGGGTACTCATCTTCTGTTTGCAGGTGTCACTTGCTTCTGGAAGTGCAGAGCACATCATGATCTCTTCCCTAAAGGCATTCTCCCCAATTGCCTCCCTCCCGCATGGATGAGACCTCATAGTTTCTCTCTTGTGACACAGTTATTTGTGTACTTTATAGATGCATTCTAGATCCACCGCATTTCTTATCTTTCTCATGATCAGATTTCTAATGCACAAATTGGGACCACGGTACATACTTTACAGCCCTGAAGGGGATAGGCTGTGTACCATACCCCCCACCCCTCTCCTTGACACCACATATACACTCTTGTGTGTAGTCAATGCTTAATCAATTTTTAATGAATGAATGAATGAATATGATCTAAGGTCTCTGGTCTCTTCAGTTTTGAATTTTGTTTTTTCCCCTCTCTGCAAGTGAATAGCCCTCTGTCTTGTGTCTTTGGGTCCTAGAGTTCTCAGTGTGTGTGTGCCAGACTCACTCTGCCCCAGCCTTTCTTGGGCACTTGCCTACCTGTCTCCGAAACTTAAAGAGAATGGAGGAATTTTGCCAAAGCTCTGGGGTTATTTAAATATATAGTACAAGAAGAGCCTGCCTGGGATTCCCCTTTCTTGCAGTTTCGTTTCAAGTAGAAAATAGTGCTAGAAAGATAATTTACAGAAAATGTACTTTAAAAGAGAGAGATGAGGGACGTTACTCACAAAAAAGGAGTGATTCTTATATTAGAAAGATGTGCAAGTCTTTGTAAATCATTTTAACTGCATGAGAGTGTTTAAGCGATATAGCGATAGAACAGTACGTCTGTATTTATCAACTGTGTATGTATGTGATCAAAATGGACTGTCTCACCAGCTGGGGTATACATGCAGTCATTATATTTTGCATTTTTTCTGAACAATCATTCAAGTACTCACCTGCCCAGGTGTATCAGTCAGGGTTTATTAAATATATATAATATATCTGATATAATATATATATATATATATATATATATATATATATATATATTCTCAGAAACTGAGAACTGCAGAACCAAAAAAAATAGAAGGCTATTTGCTTAAGGTGGGGGATATATATATATATATATATAGAGAGAGAGAGAGAGAGAGAGAGAGAGGGAGAGAATGATTTTAAAGAATTGGCTCATGCTATTACAGGGACTGGCAAGCCTGAAATCCACAGGACTGGTTGGCATGCTGAAACACAGGCAGGATTTCTATAGTACAGTCTTGAGCCAGAATTCCTTCTCCAGGAAACCTCAATTTTTGCTCTTCAGGCTTTCAACTAACTGGATTAGATGTAGACCCACCCATATTATTGAGGGTAAGCTTTACTTCAAGTTAACTGACCGTAAATGTCAAGCACATCTACAAAATACCTTCACAGAACATCTAGACTGGTACTTGATCAAACAGCTGGGCACCATAGTCTAGACAAATCAATACATAAAATTAGCTCTCATACCAGGTTAGGAGAAAATCCAGCAACTTCTCTTCAGTCCATCAGCACGCCCAAAGTGTCAAGACTTCTTGTGACTTACACTCTTGAGAGACTTCATCTTATTTCCAAACTGCACTTTGGAGAGCACTGGAGAGGACTTCTGGATCTCTCTCTGGTGCCCCTTTTAATAGATATGCATTACTTCAGTTGCAGCCACGTGGTTTACTAGCTGCAAACTTCTTCCTTGCCTGCTTCCTACTGCATGCTTGCATGCTAGTTCATACGAACATGCCGGGTCATTGCCCCAGAGCATCACGCCCGTGCCTACGGAGTCTCCAGCTGTGGAAAGATGCTGGACAAAATCTCATGACCCACCTAATTCCAGACATTATATCAAGCCTCAGTCCAACTTCCCATTTCCATCACCTCTGTTTGGCAGAGACCTCAGTTGCTAAGCTCATCATTTGCAGAGGTTCTTACAATATTCAACCTTCAAAGAGAAGGGACTGTTTTCTTCCAACAAGCATTTTGCTCCAATGCCAGTGTACCCAACTTCCTTTCCAGTTCTCAGCTCAGTATTCTGTATTGTAATTGGGAGGCAGCTATAAAGGGTTTGCTACACCAGGGCAAGAGTGACTCCCAGCCTTATGTTTAAATTACTAACAAAGACCACTTTTGTCTTTAGGGAAGAGCCAAAGATCTGCTTCCAGCCAATTTCTGAATATAAAGCTTGGCTGGTGGCTTCTCCTGCAAAGGTTTAAATTTCTTCTCACTAGGAGCTCCACCACATGCAAAAATATAA
The DNA here is from genome assembly GCF_024362965.1 of Panthera pardus. Classification (NCBI taxonomy): domain Eukaryota; kingdom Metazoa; phylum Chordata; class Mammalia; order Carnivora; family Felidae; genus Panthera; species Panthera pardus. Next base: position 134,640,100 of record NW_026526721.1, read on the forward strand.
CGTGTGTGTGTGTGTGTGTGTGTGTGTGTGTGTGTGTGTGGTATTTTTGGTCTATTTTTGCATTATGTACACTCTAATTGCATGGACCCTGTTCTGAATTCTCAGAATATAGTACCCTGGTAAAAAGAGTTGATATTTTGCTCCAAGTTTCAAAGTAGAACTACATATATAAGTAATATATACAAGGGTTCCCTGCTTCTAAATTGCCCCAACATAATCTATAAATTTGAATCACCTCAGTTAATGGAGTCTCTTCCCTTGCCAGATTGTTCTTTGTGTGACATTATTTCGAAGTTACCTGAAATCCTGGTGCCTCATGAAAGAGCCATGACATTTCTAGCTTAGGTAGTTTGTCCCATTGTCCTTGGCTAAATTTTCTTTGTAGCCTAGTTAAAACCTGGACACCTGGGAGCTTAAATTATCCCTGTAGGATATTAGTATATTAGCTACCTATAAAAATGAAGTTTATATGAGGCATCTGTTTACATTGAGCATCCCATAAAACTGTGGCAGAGAATTCAAAAGAAAAGGCTTTCAGATGAAGGTTTCATAGCCAAGAGCAAAAGGCTCTTAGAGTGGCATCTAGATAACAAATTTCCATTTTATATATTACAAAGATTTTTTTAATAGATTTAAGAGATTTTTCCCCCAAATGGCAATCTAGAATATATAGAAGATTTCAAGAATCCTTCTCTATTTATATTATATATTTCAGTGCCATTTCTTTTATAGCTATTGTTGGTTCCAAGAGCAAATAAAGGAAAAGAATTTTAAGCAGTCATCTGTTGACCTGTCATTGAGCAAAAGGAGCAGCCGCTGATTCACAAGGCATTCCAATTTGTAGCCAGTACTGAGATTATATCCAGCCAGTGAGAAGAGTAATGGAAAAACCCTAAAGTTGTATATGAGGGCAGATCCAACCTACTCATAGGTGTGTTTAAAAATAAGTCATTTGGGGGCACCTGGGTGGCTCAGTCGGTTGGGCATCTGACTCTTGATTTCTGTTCAGGTCATTTTCCCAGGGTCATGGGATTGAGTCCTGTGTAGGGCTCTGGGAGTGGACTGTTAAGATTCTCTCTCTCTCTCTTCCTCTGCCCCTCCTGCTCGCTCTCTCTCTCTCTCTCTCTCTCTCTCTAAAATAAAATGAAATTAAAATAAAATAAAATAAAATAAAATAAAATAAAATAAAATAAATAAAAAAATAAAAGTCATTTCGGAGGTCAACAGTAGCAATTGGGTTTCCAGACTAGTCCAGTCTCTCCCTACCATTCTTTGGTTGCAAATACATGGCAAGTAGCTGTGCTTAACGTAATCTACAAGGAAAAAAAGAAGGAGAAGCAAGTGATGTTTAAGATATGTAACTCACAGATATGGGGGAAGAGCTGAAGAACTGAGCCTTGGAGTTAGCAGAGACCAGGGTATCTTAGAAGCGATACTCCCAAAACTTAATGACAGGTAGAGCATGGATTTAGACCGAATGGAGCAGATAGTTGTGCAAACAACTGGTACAGTCATAGCAGAGCGCACCCACTGACCATGAGCCCTGAATGTGAGAAGTGAGTCCCAATAGACCAGCTCTTGAGGAAATTTCCATGACAAGAAGCCAATAGCAATCCTTTCCCCTCCTGGTGCCACTTCCATCAAGAGGAAGAGGTGATTGGTTCGCCTTGTGACTTCTCCTAAGGCTTCCACTGAGCTTGTAGACAATAGAGTAGTGATAGTTTCCAAGGGACTACTACCAGAAAATGGAGATTGGACACTGGGTAGATAAAACCAACAGATGCTTGTCACATCCACCTAATCCTGTATCAACTCTGGCTATTGCCAGGGAGTTATCTCATTCCTTCCCATTCAGGTCAATCACCCCTTGCCCCTCATAGAGGACTTTTCTCACTTACTTAGTCACGTTCCCTTTCTGCTGGTTTTAGCATTTCCTCTAGTTTTTCTCCTCTTCTCCTTTCCATAGTATTTCAACTGTCATGTGAATGAAATACAGTTGAGGAATGTGGGAAGTCTTAAGCTAAGGAGATAAGCCTCACCACGGCATTCTCTGGAAAAATACATCAGTGTAGTATCGAGGAGGGAAGGAGGCATTTCAGGGAGAGTATGTGTCTCTCGGTGCAGGTGCACCGGCTCCAAAGTGGTTATTATAGGCCACCATGGTAACGCTCCTTGGTGTTGTTCCTTGAAATAGTGCGTCTGCCCGAACGTAGTAAAAAGGAGATTCCACAACACAGGGGAAGACTTTCCTTTGAAGTTGAGCTTCCCCATCCCTTTCAGGCATAGACCAACCTTGTCGTTTATATCTGCAGGTACCTACACGTCGGGAAGTATCAATAGACAAGGTGCAAAATGGGAAGATTACCAAGTGCAAACATGGGTTCTTGGGGAGTGCAGATAATACTAACTACCGAGCCTTGCTCCAAGAGCTTGACGTACATAATATCAACCGTCAGTCATGCTCTAATTTCTTCCACATCAAAACTGCAGGATTTAACTCCCCTTCTCAAAGCAGCTACAACTCCATTTCGTTTCTCCCTTTTACAGCAAAACTCCTTGAAAGCACATCTCTGCTCTCTCACAAATTCCTCACAAATTACTCCTACTATCTCTTAAACTTGGCACGGTTAAGCTTCCCCCACCACTGCCACCACTCCACCAAAACTGCTCCTGTCAAGGTGGCAGTGGGATGTTCGTGTGGCCAGATCACTCCTCGCCTTACATGACCTTACGTTGGTAACATTTGTAGTCATTGATCATTCCCCCTTCTTTTAGATGCATTTTTTTGACTTGGCTTCCAGATGTGTTCCCCAGCCTTTCCCTTACCTCTCTGGTCACTGGACTGTTTTCCCGGTCCTTAGTTCCCTGCCCCTCTCTAGCTTTATTCACTTGACTGTTGGTCTTACTTAGTCTCACAGCTTCACATATCTCTAAGTGCTGATGACTCCTGAATGGAAAAAGCCACCCAGGCCTCTTCTTGGAGCTCTAGAATCATAGATCCAACTGTCCTTTCAGCATCTTTACTTATGTATGCTGTAGACATCTAGGGGAAGCTTGCTATGCCTAGATTGAATTCCTTCTCTCTCTGCCTCGAAACTGGCTCAACCCATAATCTTCCCCACCTCAGCTGATGGCGACTCTATTTTTCCTGTTGCCTGGCCCAAAAATCTAGAGACCTTGTTCAGCTCCTCTCTATCTCTCACTCTTAATATTCAATTCACTAAGAAAAATCTTGTGGGCTTTCTTTCAACTTAAATCCAAACTTTTACCACTCACCATTCCATTGCTGTCACTTGCTTTATTCCTCTCCCAGATTTTCCTCCTAACTGGTTGTTCTGCTATTAACCCATGTTGCTACAGTTGAGAAATCTCAACACAGCAGCTCAGAGATCCTTTTTTTTTTTTTTTTTTTTTAAATTTTTTTTTTTTCAACGTTTTTAATTTATTTTTGGGACAGAGAGAGACAGAGCATGAATGGGGGAGGGGCAGAGAGAGAGGGAGACACAGAATCGGAAACAGGCTCCAGGCTCCGAGCCATCAGCCCAGAGCCTGACGCGGGGCTCGAACTCACAGACCGCGAGATCGTGACCTGGCTGAAGTCGGACGCTTAACCGACTGCGCCACCTAGGCGCCCCTCAGAGATCCTTTTAAAGCATTTATTAGATCATGCCATGGCTTTGCTCAAGACCCAAAGGGTCTCCATTTTGCTTGAAACTCAAAGTCCTCACAAGGGCCTTTAAGCCTCTATGTGCTCTGGTCCCCGTTGCCCCTCTTGTCTCTCCTCTACCGTCCTCCCTGTTGCTTCTTTCCAATCGTATTAGCCTCTCAGTGGTTGGGGCTTTTGCTTTAGCTGTTCTTGCTGCCGAGAATGCTCTCCTCATCACACTACCACTTGACTGACTTATTGAACCTCTTTGAGTGTTTAGTCGAATTTTACCTTCTCAGTGAGCCCTACCCTGATCATCATATTTAAGCCTATAACATACTTTCCCATCCCTTCACCCCACAAAACTTCTTGCCAAACTCCCAATCTCCTTTACTTCTACTTTCTGCTACAGCATTTATTTTTTTTAATGTTTATTTACTTTTGAGAGAGACAGAGCATGAGTGGGGGAGGGTCAGAGAAAGAGGGAGACACAGAATCTGAAGCAGGCTCCAGGCTCTGAGCTGGCAGCACAAAGCCCGATGCGGGGCTCGAACCCACGAGTCATGAGATCGTGACCTGAGCCAAAGTTGGCCACTTAACCGACTGAGCCACCCAGGCACCCCGTCCTATAGCATTTATAACTTTTAGCGTATCATATACATTATCCTATTTGTTTTTTAATCTCTATCTTATCCCACCACAACTAAAACCTGCATGGGACAGAAATTTCTACCTGTTGGTTGATTTCTATCTGTTCACTGATGTATTCCCAAGTGCCTAGGACAGTAGCTGTCAAAAACTATTTTGGTGCATGAATGAAGCAATACATTTTAAGTAAATGATCTCACGTAATATGCAAAGAAATCTCAGTGGATCTGAAGAGAAGACTGAAACTCAGAGAGATTGAGAATCAAAGTTCACAGAACTCGTAAGTATGGAGCTGGGATCTAAAACAGGTTTATTTACCTCCTAATCTTTGTCTTTATTCGAATTTACCATGAATGTGTGTGACTTCTATCTTTAGGTGATTTTTTAAAACACAGAATGGTTTTGTTTTCCTCAATGGTTTTAGATATAGTTCTTCTCATAAATGGGTTAAGGAGTAATGGGTAGGTAGGCATGATGCTGACATTTAGTGTGTGTCTTTTCTGAAATTTAATTACAGCATCCCACTTAATTCCCAAAATGACCCTTGAAATTACAGGCTTATTCCTATTTGCAGATAAGGGAGTGATCTGAAGTTCAAAGAACTTAAAAAAGTTAAGTGACTCAGGTAATGCCATCATGAATGACATAGGATTTTGAGTTTGGGTTTCGATTCTAGCTCCGTAATGGGTAACTTGAAATGACCCTTCAGGTCATTCCAGCCTTATGAATTTGTAAAACCTAGCTGTGAGACAGGACATCTGAATGCAAGGAGTGAAAACAAGGAAAGCCTTCCTCCTGCAGCTTCCTTTAATGAGCCAGAGGGAGAAATGTGAACCTTGGTTTGAAAGTGGACATATGTTTAACCAAAACAAAAGCAAGAAAAGTTAGGTTGGAGTACAAGGTTTGAGCACCAAACTTCAACATTGCACAGCAAGGCAGACTGGAGTGACTCATTTTCATTAAAACAGTACTATGACAATGTTTGCTGCAGGAAAGAAGGAATCATAAATTTTAGAGCTTTTATGTCTTTCCATTATTTCGAAGGAGAGTGTTAAAGAAGGTGGGAGAGAGAAAAGATCAGATCTCATTCAGAATTCAAGTAGTAAAGTACTCGGCTACATTTGCATGGTGGCTCTGTCTCTCTCTCTTTCTCTCACTCTCCCTCCCTCTCTCTTCTCGCCTCTCTGGTTATCTCAGCTGTAGGTGACCCTGCGGTGGCCACACTGCAAATCTTCACCTGCTCTGTCATCTCTGAATTCAGGTTGCACTTTTTGGTATCGGCCCCAGTGATCTTCTCTCTTTCTTTTTCTTGCCTAGCACCTCTTTGCTCGCTCACTTCCTGACAAAATAAAACGAATTTTCATTCTGAAACTGTATTTAACCCTCTTCACTATTGCCAGTAATTCAAAACCAATAATTCCCCAGCCTGTTTATATTCAAGGAACTTTATTAACTTTCCAGGTTACCGTGATTTTCTTTGAGAACGCTAAAAGGAACTTTCTCACCATGCTTCTGCACATGGAACCGCCACCTTGTTGCATATTCCACCGTCTCTGCAAACTCTTAATCTCTCCATAGATCTATGGCAATCACTACTCTCAAGTTTATTTCCTGGCAGTGAACTCGATAAGCAAAAACTCCCTTCATTGTGGAGGCTGAGGGAAACTTGAAAAATAGTCACTTTGCTGAATGGAAAAGGTTTAAGTTTTGGACCGCACGGGGTTAATAAAGGTGACCTTTGAAAATGTGCTCTCTCTTTAAATTATCGCCATCACAGTTATACTGCTTCCAGCGAGGAAGATTTCTCAACTGCTGGGACACAGGCGAATAGCAGAACATCCAGATTTCGTATCTTTCAGAAGCTACGTCCATATCATGCCCTTAAGCAAGTCAGGGACACTTAGGTGTATTGCACATCGTAGCTGTTAGCTTGCTAACTGGGCTACCAATACCAGTTCTGGGTTAGGTAGATGTGTTTGAGTTGTAAACTGACCAACCCCAAATCCAAAAAGTCCACAAAAACTCTGAAGTGAATAGAATATTATAGAGTTTCAATGCTCCTTGGAGAGCAGAATTATTTAGGACAACATAAATGAGGAAATAATAATTAGTATATTAATTGCATCATGCTCAACAATTTTCAGTGGTTTTACGTAATTATTTTACTTGATTTTTACAGTAACCTTGGGAAATATATCCGATAGGCTTTATTTGGGTTCTAATTTTACTGAGGAGGAAACGAAGGCTCCATGTGTAAATGACAAGCCTAAGGTCACACAGATGTCAGTACCAAAGATGAGCACAAATAGATATGTTCTTAGCTCAAAATTCAATGCTCTTCCTATTACATAAAATTGGCATTTTTATGAACCAAAATGAAACAGGGCATTAAATGAATAATAATAAATATCAAATTAGAGTAAATACTTGTTATTATAATTATTATATTATTACTCTCCCAGAAAAATCCAAACATGAACATTAGCCTTTTGAAAAGACTGACTTCAAAATGGACTTGAACAATATTATTCCTATGGATTAAGGATGAAAATGCACAAAACAATAAGGAATGGTCAGGGCCTTTTTTATAGATTGGAGAAAAGGATGCAATCATGTTCCTTTGGCCTTTGGAGAAAGGAGAGAAAGAAATTGCATTTTTCCCATGGCTAGCAAAACTGCTGAAAATGGATGAGTCGCCAATTTTGATAAGATCCATGACTGGTATCATAATTTGCAGTGATTCATCTGTGATTTTTTTTCCCTTTCCAAAATAAGGTCTGAAACAAAACCAAAGCCTTAGGAAAAAGATAACAACTGGCATTTTTATCTCTTGTGTGTGTGTATGTGTGAAATGGAACTTACTTACGATAGATTTAGAATACATTTGATTCTGGCACAGTAAGCAATCTTAAAGATCATCTGGTCCACCCCCTCACGGCTCTTCTTCCAAATTCTAGGGCTGAAGAAAATGAGGCCTCGGGGAGGGTCCTTCAACTAGTTTACGGTAAATCTAGCACCAAAATCCAATTCCCTCTCTGCTACGTTAATTGTCCTTGTGATACAATATTTCTTCTTCCTGGCTCATTTTTAAAAATTAGAGAAAGTAGGGGCTGCTTCCCTCCACCTTGTGATAATTCTTTCTTATTGTTTACTAAACATTATTAGTCATCCTTTATTATTCTAACTGGTATGCAATTTGACGTTATAGTTTATACATAAATGTGCGGTTCCCAAAAAGTAGAAATTGTTCCATATCATGATGCTTTATTCTCTCTTTTTATTGAGCCTGTATTTCTTATAAAACTAAAACCAACATCCTCATGTGAACCTAGATCTTCCGGCATTTAACTCTGTGGCATACAAGTTTGTAAGCCATATATATATATATATATATATATATATATATATATATATATAATGTATACATAATGAAGGCTTCCCTCTTCATTCAATTTACAGATAAAAAATAAGTTCTGGATCCTCGTGAAGTTTTAAAAAGAAATTTCAAAGGTCAGAAGGAGAAAAACAATAGTACTATGTTGTTTTTCTTGTCACTTTTTGGACACCAGTTGGCCAAAGTTTTAAAAGAATCTTTCTGACTGCAGATGATTATTTCTATCGCAATATTTCTCAAATGAACTCCTCTGTTGGGATATCAAGTTATCGGATTCAATTGCATTTTTGAGCAGGGTCTTATCTGTTTTCTTCATGTTTGAGGATATAATTTTAAATTGCTTTTAATATTTACTTACTTTTAGGAGAGAGACAGAGCATGTGTGGAGGGGGGGCGGAGACAGAGAGAGAGAGTGGGGGAGACCCAAAATCTGAAGCAGGCTCCAAGCTCTGAGCTGTCAGCACAGAGCCTGACATGGGGCTCGAGCCCACAAACCATGAGATCATGACCTGAGCCGAAGTTGGACGCTTAACCAACTGAGCCACCCAGACGCCCCTGGGGATATCATTTTAGATAGAGACAAATCTCAATCAATGCTGAGGAATGTCCATACTCTGGATTTGTGTGTGCACGTACTATTATTTGCTCTCTGCTGGCCACCTCTGCTTTTCATAATCAGAAAAGATAAAAGAAAATGGGAAAATAAACATTGAACAGGTGAATTTTTTCCTTAATTTTTCCTTCTTATTTGATTTGTGGCTTTTAGGAATGAAAGTTTTTTGTAATCAACTATTTTTGCCTTTCTAGACACTTCATTCAGCACCAAGAACCCTTTGGATGTCCAGAGACCAACAATGGCACTAATGTAGCCATACTAACAATTACTTCTCTGTAACTTTGCAACAAAGCAAATCCCCAGCTCCACATTTCTATTGGTTAGAGTTTTGGACCCATTTTGAAACTATTAATATTTATTGGCTCACTGAAGTTTTAAAAATCTTTCTCTTCTGGATCATGTGGAAAAGATTAGGAAACTTCTCTTATCAATGCTTATTCATAACTACCATATGTGGTGCTAAATTATTATAAGAAATTGAGCTGAGTATGGGCAGTGAATATTAATTTGCTGCCTAAAATCTCTTCGTTTTTGGATCTCAGTATTACCTTGACAAGCATGTTTTTTTCCTTCCGTGAGGGTGGTAAAACACAAAAGCAGAGAAAAAGCAGGGGATTGGTGAGTGGGATACTTCCTTAAGCCAAACAACATGCGAGAAAGTAGCAAGTATGAAATATAAGTTCATGAATAAAACTCAGGAGGCTTGTGGTGATTTGTTCACAACCATGATCTACAGCCAACTGTGGCTTCAGCACTTCTAGGAATATATATTTCTAAAATGATAACATGAAAAATAAATAATTTGTAAGACAAAGCCCAGGGAGCTGGTGGGAGCGGACATTGTGTAATGGATTATGACAATGAACACCTACATTGGAACTCCTGGCCCTCCCGGGATTGGACCAAAGTCTTAGTCCTCAATTGCTGAGTGGTAGAAATGGGAGTATTTCTGGAAAAGAAATAAATAGCACACTCAAGCAGGGTAACTGAGAAGCATTTAATAAAGGAACTCTTTACTGAGGGCAGGGTGAAGGAAATCAATGAAGGTAGACTACTCAAGGACTAACAATACTGGGGAGCCATTGCCACCCTTAGATCCTAGGGACAAGTGGAGGGAATGATTAATTGGAACCCAGAGAGAGCACCTGTAGCTGTGGAAAAGGTTGACATAAGAAGAAATGTGGCTTCTCAAAGAAGGTGCAACAAAACTTGGGTGACCCAACAAGGATGGAACCAAGGGACTCTGGTCTCCCAGTGGTGCCTCCTATTGGTCAAACTCAACTGGAATCCAGAGGACAAGAGAACTAGTTGATGCAGTCCATATAGGTCAGCTTCCTGGGACACAGAATAGGATATATGGATCTGAGGAACAAAGACAGTATGTTAAGACCAGCTCAAGGACTCTCTGAAGGATGTGGTGAATTCCAATGCAGGCGGAGTACTTTGACAGCTTAGATCTTTCAAAACGCCATGCAGTGGCACAGCAGTGGGTTTGTATTTCTTGTCATGTAATTGAGAAGGCTGATCAGTTCATCTCTAAAGCCTTCAGTGACTCCTTTTCAGGGGTAAGATTTGCCCGAGCTAAGGATCATGCTGGGTGGGTACGCATGTTATATAGGACGGTGGTCCTCGAATTTTAGGATTACATGTTCTATGTGTTTCTCTGCTGCAGATCCTGGATCTTATGATGAAAAGGATAGAAGAAAAATAAAGCGAAAAGAAAAACCCCAGAACATTTCCATATGCACCAATATTCTGCTTTATATTAATCATTTACGGTAAATGTTAAGTAAAAGTGTGTATAGCATGTTGAAAGTCACTTTTGCTAGTGTGCCTTAAAAATACAAACAAAACTAACAAATCAATAGTTAAAAAATTGTTATAATGCTGCTGAGTAGTTTTTACTGCTCTGATACTAAAAGTCAAAGACGATAAATAAAGCATTCAAGTTGTATTATTTGTAATGGATTTTTATTGCTCGACTAAAATCTAACAAACAAAAATAATAACTATGATACATGAACTATAGTCATTAAAGTGGGATCGGAAAAAAGTGATGTAATGGCTGCCAAGAATATTCTTATCCAAATATTAAAGCATTTCTGATAGATGCACCACGCATAAACACAAATTTATAGTAACAACTGCTTTTCATTCATGACAATTAAATGAAATGTAAATAATTAGGTTTTTTGGTTAACATTAGTATTTACTTTGTTAGCCCAGGTGAGCTTGTTCCAGGAAGAAAGAAGTCACATATCCCTAATTAAAGAGAAATATATGTCTGTTTTATCAACAAAAGTATGTACCAGAAGACCCAATTCAACATAGCCACTGACACAGAGATGATTAGGACAATAATGTCATAATGCCTCGAATAATCTGTTTTTAAAATGTTTTAAATGTATATTTATTTTTGAGAGAGAGAGACAGAGAGACAGAGCATGAGCAGGGGAGGGGCAAAGAGAGAGGGAGACACAGAATCTGAAGCAGGCCCCAGGCTCTGAGCTGTCAGCCCAGAGCCCGACCCGGGGCTTGAACTCACGAACCGCAAGATCATGACCTGAGCTGAAGTCGGATGCTTAACCGACTGAGCCACACTGGTGCCCCACCTCAAATAATCTTACAGTTAGGTCGCACCTCTCGCCTTTCAAGCCGTATTGCAGAATTTCCCGAGGAGTCCTTTGAGACTCTAACACGTTCAAGTTTGTCATCAGCAAGGAGCACACCACACTCCTGTCTCCACTTTTGGAACCATCCAGCCCTATGCAATCAAAAGCTGGGTGAACAAAAGTGTGGGATGCTGCAAAGGGTCTCAACTTTTATATGGCACTATCACAGGTTAAATAAGCAAGCCTGATCAAAAATGGCCAGTGAAATAATGATTAAGGCTGCGCTGGTAGAAGAGAGGATGTCAGTGACTCTAGTAGATGGGGAGAAGGATAGAGGAGTAGAAACTCAAAGGACGGACTCAGGCCAGCAGGGAAAGAACCATATCAATGATATGTATGGGTGGGCAAGAAAGGCGGTCATTGGCAAAGACACAGTGTCCATGTTTGTTTTCTGGTGGTCTGCTGAAGGCCAGGAGGCTAATTCTTTGCACATAGGCTCAGCAGAAGATTTTTTTAGGTTATCATGGGAACCGAGTAAGAGGATTCATCATCGTTCTTAAAAATGAACAAACAAAACAAAACAAACCTGTGTTATGTGGATGCCATTTCCCTAAATGAAAGTCCAATTCCTGTGCCATAGTCTGGGGAGAGAAATTAGAAGCTGCCCTTTGCTGAACTCATTTTCTCCTTCCATTTGCTTCACGAATCCTGCCCATCCTGTTTCCCCTGTGCAATTTTTTTTTTTTTTTTTTGGCTACTTTTCTTGATTCCCAAAGAGGCCACATCCTTTTAGTATCTCAGTCTGCTCAGCACCCATCACATGCAGTTATTTATTTCCTCCTTTACTATCATTTTATTTGGCCTCCGGAAGGAACAGACATAGACACTGTGAGGGCTAATTTTATGTGTCATCTTGGTTAGGCCGTGGTACCCAGGTGTTTTGTTAAGCACATCTGGATGTTTCTGTGGAGGTGTTTTTAGGTGGAATTAACATTTAAATCAGTAGGTTTTGAAAAAAGAAAACCCTCCGTAATGTGCATGGGTTTCATCCAATCAGTTGAAGGCCTGAAGAAAACAGACTGACCTCCCCTGAAGAGCGAGGCATTCTGCCAGCAAACTGCCTGTGGACTTGAACTGCAGCATTCGTTCTTCCCTGGGTCTCCAGGATGCCAGCCTAACCTCGCAGCTTTTGGACTTGACAACCTCCACAGTCACGTGAGCCCATTTCTTAAATTAAGCAATCAATCGATCTCTCTCTATTTTTATTGATTTTTTTGTTTTTGCATTTTATTTTATTTATTCTTTTTTTAATATGAAATTTCTTGTCGCATTGGTTTCCAGACAACACCCAGTGCTCATCCCAACAGGTGCCCTCCTCAATGCCCATCACCCACTTTCCCCTCCCTCCCACCCCCCATCAACCCTCAGTTTATTCTCAGTTTTTAAGAGTCTCTTATGGTTTGGCTCCCTCCTTCTCTAGCTTTTTTCTTTTTAATCTTTGTTTTGAGATTTATTTTGAGAGAGAGAACATACACATGCATGGAGGAGGGGCAGAGGGAGAGGGAGAAAGAATCCCAAGCAGGTTCCATGCTGTTAGCACAGAGCCCCTGCCACGGGGCTTGTTCTCACCAACTGAAATCAAGACCTGAGCCAAATCAAGAGTCAGACACTCAGCTGACTGAGCCACCCAGGTGCTCCTCTCTGTTTATATTTATTTCACTTATTAATATATAATATAATATATAAATGATTATAATATAGAAATTAAAATGATAAATGATAAATAAACACATAAATACACAAACCAATATATACTATTTAGTAATATTATACATTTATATGTAATTAAAAATAAATATATCTATTTCTATAGAGAACCCTAAAACAAACACACGTGCTCATTCCTCCACGTTTAACTGAAAGTCACACTTTGTCTTCCTTTAGCATGATAAAGATGTCAATTCTCCTTCGATTCATTATATTTGCATGGATTTACATATTTCTTTTACTGACATAAACGTGGCATATTTACTTTTTCTGTACCTTTTTTAAACCTAAAAATTTGTTAAGGATCTCTCCGTCTCGGTGTGTAACAATTTTTGTTTCTTATGACTGCCTGCTATTCCCTTGCTTGCCTGTGTCCTAAAGAAGGACATCTGGGGGTACTTGGGTGGCTCAGCTGGTTGAGTGACAGGCTCTTGATTTCAGCTGGGGTCATGATCTCAGGGTCATGGGATTGAGCCCTATGTCAGTCTCCACACTGAGGATGGAGTCTGCTTGAGATTCTCTCTCCCTCTGCTCTTTGCCCCCACTTGTGTTCTCTCTCTCTCTCTCTCTCTCTCTCTCCCCCAAATAAATAAAAAGGGGGCACCTGGGTGACTTAGTTGGTTAAGCATCTGAGTCTTGATTTTGGCTCAGGTCATGATTTCACAGTTCCTGAGTTCCAGCCCTGCATCCAGCTCTGTGCTAATAGCACAGAGCCTGGTTGGGATTCTCTTTCTTCCTCTCTCTCTTCCTCTCTCTCTCTCTCTCTCTCTCTCTCTCTCAAAATAAGTATATGTAAACATTTTTAAAATATTACAAAATAAAAATAACATTAAAAAAAGAAGAGCATCTGGGTTGTTCATAATCTTTTGATATGATAAAAATTTCTGCAAGGAATGACTTTGCAGAAGGGGGGTTTTCTGGCAGCTTAACTTTTGGATAGATTTTTAGAAGTGGAGTATAGGGTTGGAAAGATAATGCATGTTATTTTTCTAGTTATTAACAACACTGCCTCCATTAGCCTTTTACCAGATTAGATTTCCATTGGTAAAGTAAGAAAATGCTAATTTCTACAGTTTTCTAGCCAGTATTTGTCAAACTGTGATTTTTCCAAATCCAGTAGGTAAGAAGGAGAACTTGATGCTCTTTTATTTTTATTTCCCTGATTAGGCATTAAGGTTGAATATCTTTTCATATATTAAAGAGTATTTTTATGTGTTAATCTGTGAGCTTCCTGCTGCTGGCTTTTCCTCATTATCTATTGGTTTGTTCATTCTGCCCTCAGATTTTAGCAGTCCTTTGTATATTAGAAATACCGATATTTTGTGTTATAAATTTTCCAATAGTTTTTGTTTTTTATGTTTGCTTGATTTGCCTTCACATTTTTTAATGTAATAATATTTACCTATCTTCAGTTGCTTGTAGATTTGAGTCATAGTTAGGAAGAATTTCCCCATGTCCAAATCACAAAATTCTCTCCCAGGATTGATAATTATGTGGGCCAAATGTATCCACGATGTTTGTATGAGGTATATATCTAATTTCATATTTGCATTTTTCCAAAATGGCTATCCAGTTAACCCAACACTGTTTATTAAAAATTCCATCTTTCCTGCACTGATTTATGTTGCCCTTTTTATATAACACTTCATTCCCATAATCATTTGTGCCTTTTTCTTTATTGATCTCTCCATCTACTTATGCAACAATATTTATGCAACGATATTTACTATATTGTTTCAAATGGAGAAAGTGTTTAGAATTTTACTTTTAGGTTTTAATATCTGGTAGGGATGATAGCCCTTTATGGCTCCTTTATTGTATTAAAGAAATATCCATTGATTCTTATTTCAGTGAGTGTTTTATCAAGATTGTTGGTTTTTTTGGGGTGCCTGGGTGGCTTGGTCGGTTGAGCATCCGACTTCAGCTCAGGCCATGATCTCGCAGTTTGTGAGTTCGAGCCCCATAGCCGGCTCTGTGCTGACAGCTCAGAGCCTGGAGCCTGCTTCGGATTCTATGTCTCCCTCTCTCTCTGCCCCACCCCCGTTCATTCTCTCTCTCTCTCTCTCTCTCTCTCTCTCTCTCTCTCTCTCTCTCAAAAATAAACAAACATTAAATAAATAAACAAACAAACAAACATAAAAAAAAATTAGGGGCGCTTGGGTGGCTCAGTCGGTTAGGCGTCTAACTTCGGCTCAGGTCAAGATCTCATGGTTTGTGGGTTCGAGCCCCACGTCCGGCTCTATGCTGACAGCTCAGAGACTGGAGCCTGCTTCGGATTCTGTGTCTCCCTCTCTCTCTGCCCCTCTCCCATTTACACTCTGTCTCTGTCTCTCTCTCTCAAAAATGAACAAAACAAACAAACAAAAAAAAAGGTTGTTGAATTTTCTCCAATGTCTTTTCATATCTATGAAGATCATCATATAATCTCTCCTCTTAGGGGCGCCCGGGTGGCTCAGTCGGTTGAGCGTCCGATTTCGGCTCAGGTCATGATCTCACAGTTCATGAGTTCCAGAGCCTGGAGCCTGCTTCAGATTCTGTGTGTCCCTCTTTCTCTGCCCCTTCCCCGCTCATGCTCTGTCTCTCTTTGTTTCTCAAAAGTGAATAAACATTAAAAAAAAATTTATAATCTCTCCTCTTAGTTCTATTAAAGTGATAGATTATCTTATAGATATCCTAATATTCAACAATCCTTGTATTTCTGGAATGATTCTATCCTGATCCTAATGCACTGTTATTTAAAAAAAAAAAAAAAAACAAAAAAAAAAACAAAAAAAAAAACAAAAAAACTTTTATTAGGAAATAACTTTAAACTTACTTTGTATTATTGTAAAAAAATGTAAAAAAAAAAAAAAACCCATAAACTTCTTTATACCCTAATTCAGCTTCTCCAGCTTCTCCAATTGTTAAGATTTGGCACACTTAATGTAGAATTCTCTCCGCCTCTCTCTGTATGTCTCTTTACACAATACACACACAGTTATCTATATCCACACATATCCAACTACATATACACATACATAAAAATTCTTTTCCGAACCATTTTAGGGTGTTAAATTATACTCCTTTACCCATAAATACTTCATTGTGTGTTTTTCAAAAACAAGAATATTTTCTCACATAATCCTACTGTTATTATCAAATTTAGGAAAAATAACATTAATGCAATATTATTATCAAATTTTTCTTTAATCATTTGGTACACTGCAACAATGAGGCAATCTAGGCCAGTGCTTTTCCTAGTGGAAAGATTTTTATTATTTTGTTTCTTTACTTTGATATTCATCTGTTCAGATTTTCTATTTCTTCTTGAATCAATTTCAGTAGTTTCTGTCTTCTGAGGAATTTTTTCATTTCGTCTAGATTATCTAATTTTTTTAGCTTACCATTATTTATAGCATACCTTTATAATCCTTTTTATTTCTGTAAGGCCAGTAGTGATGTCCCTCTTTAATTCCTGCTTGTAGTTATTTTAATCATCTTTTTCTTTTAGACAGTTTAGCTAAAGTTTTACTAATTTTGTTGATTTTTTTCCAAGAAACCAATTTTGGTTTCATTGGTTTTCTCTATTTTTGTATTTTCCATTTTATAATTTTCCAATCTAATCTTTATTATTTTCTTTCTTCTGCTTACTTTAGGTTTCATTTGCGTGTGTGTGTGTGTGTGTGTGTGTGTGTGTGTGTATGTGTGTCTTAATGTGGAAAATTATGTCATTGAGTTTAATTTTTACTCTTTTAAGGCAGTGTTTTGAGCTATCAGCTTTCCTCTGTGTGGTGCATAGCTGCATTCCATAAGTTTTGGGAATTGCAAATACATTTATTTCAAAGTATTTTCTAATTATCTTTGTGATTTCTTTCCTCACCCATAGTTTTTAGGAGTGGGTGTGTTTTGATTTCCACATATTTGTGAATTTCTCAGATTTCTTTTTGTTATTCAGTTAATTTCTGTTATTCATTTCGTTGTGGTTGAGAAACATATTTGAATGATTTCAATCATTTTAAACTTATTGAGGCCTATTTGATGGCCTGGAGTATGATCTGTCTTGGAGAATGTTCCATACGCACTTGAGAAGACTGTAAATTTTGTTAGTATTGGGTGGAGGGTTCTATAGATGTATGTTAGATATTTGGTTTACAGTTGTTGAACTCTTCTATTTTCTTTTTGATTTTTCTGCCTAGTTGATCTATGCATTATCAAAGGTGGGTATTGAAGCCTCCAGCTATTATTGCCAAATTGTCTATTTCTTTCTTTTTTTTAAAAAAAAATTTTAATGATTTTTTTATTTTTGAGAGAGAGAGAGAGAGAGAGAGAGAGCCAGAGCATGAGCAGGGGAGGGGCAGACAGAAAGAGAGACACAGAATCTGAAGCAGGCTCCAGGCTCCGAACTGTCTTCACAGAGCCCAATGTGGGGCTCGAACCCACAAACTGTGAGATCATGACCTGAGCCAAAGCTGGAAGCTCAACCAACTGAGCCATCCAGGCACCCCTGTCTGTTTTTCCTTTCAATGCTGTCAGTTTTTGCTTCATGAATTTTGGGATTCTATTTTTAGGTGCCTATATGTTATATGCTACATCTTTGTGATAAATTGACTCTTTTATTACTAAAAAGTGTCCTTTATGATAACTTTTTTGTATTAATGTCTATTTTGTCTGATTATTAGTATAGCCATTTCAATTTTCTTATGGTTGCTGTTTGCCTGACAATTTTTTTCAGGTGATATTTGTAAGTGAAATTGATCTAAAAATTCCCTTTTCTTGGGCAATCTTCATCATCTTTGGTATCTATTTTATACTTGCCTTGTAAAAAAAGTTTTCTTTCTTTTTTCTGTTTTGAAAAATATAAATTATAAATAAATTTTAAACAATCATGAAAATTAGATTATGGACTTGAACATGAGGTGATTCCAGATAAATATGGTTAATTTTATGGCATAATGGTTATATAAGAAAATGTCTTAATTTTTAATGATGCATATTGCAATGTCTAGGGACAAAATGATACAATGTCTGGGCTTACCTTAATATACTTCAGCAAGGAAAAAATATCTCAAAACTTGATAATTATTAAATCCAGGTGATGGCTACATGGGGATTTATTATATTCTTTCTATTTTTTTTTGTACTTCCATTTTTTTTATAATACAAGATAGACTTAAGTTCCTATCCAGATTTACTTTATTTGAATTTTCAAGTAGTAAGCCAAGGAAGCTGTATTTTTGAAAAACCTCTTAAGAAACGAGGACTATTGCTTAAAGCCACAAGGGCAAAGAGAGTGGAAGGAAGCAACATCAGTTGAGAAATTTCAATAAAAGTTTAGAGATGCAAAGCATTGGACGTGTGGGAGGTGATAAAACAGATTGAGGGAAGGTACAGGTTAGAGTTTTTACGAGGATTGCAGAAAGGAAGAGAAATGATGTGCACTACAAGCTCAGATGCATCAATGTGGTGACAGACAGGAGTGCACTGAGGGGCTGAAAACAAGAAGAAATTGAATGGAAATCTGTATTTGGAAGCGCTGACCTCCCTACCTCCCCCTAGAGCCAGAAGAACCCTGGTAGCCAGATATCTACCTCCAGAAAGGATATTGGAGCTTTTCTCTCTTCAGAAATTCAGTGGCCCCAGATAAAAGACATCAGCATTGAAGAGATTGTTCTGTGTCTAGCCCTGTAAAAATGTGAAAGTTACTTCAGGAGGAACTTAACCTTTAGAAGTGCTCATGCTGACTTTTCTGCAACAATAACCACAAGTATGTCCAACTTTCAAAGAGCTGGTAGCTTTGCTCCTGCTGTGCTATCATATCCACACAAATGTCACCTTCTGAGGGAAGGTTACTTAGAAGCCCCATGTACTTGTCCCCCCCCCCAGCTTTACTGACATATAATTGACATACAGCATGTGTAAATTTAAGGGGTATATCGTGATGATGTTTTGATACCCATATATGTTACAAAATGCTTACCATTATAAGATTAGCTAACACCTTCTTTACCTCATGTAACTATTATGTTGTTGTTGTTGTTGTTGTTGTTGTCACGGTGAGGACACTAACGCTCTACTCTCTTAGCAACTTTCAAATACATGCTACCATGTTGCCCACTATAATCTCCATGGTGTACATCAGGTTCCCAGAACTTACACATTTTACAACTGAAAGTTTGTGCCTTTTGACTGATATCTCCCATTTCCCCAGCCCCTGGCACCATTTTTCTCTGTTTGAGTTCATCGTTTTTAGATTCCATATATAAGTGAGCCCCCATGTGCTTTGAGCCAGCCTCCTGGCACTCGAAGAACGGGTCTCCAAGGTAGGATTGCTCTGGTTCCAATCTTACCTTTACTACTTACTGGCCTCCGTTTCTCAGGCTCCTTGCGCTGAAGTACCACCAGTGGAATGTGGGCAGAAGGGCGTGCTCCTTTGAGACCTCCCATGTGGAGTCTTTCCCCCCCCTCATCTGGCCAACATGGAGTCAACCATCAGCGTGAACTTGGTAGCCTCAAAAGGAAAAGCCCCACAGTTCCCTGGGAAAAATGTTGTCTGACCATTAGTAACACCTAGCTTAGACTTCAGATGAGCGAAACGAACTTGTATGGCATTAATCCACTGCGATTTGGGGGGTTGCTCTCTCAGAGAAGCCAGCTTCACACCCCTTCTTTTTCTGCTTTCTTATCTATCTTAGCAAATAAAAACACAAGTCTAGTTGCACCAAAAGAAACGCAGGAGAAAGCAATGCCTTCACTTTTACCCTTTGTTCCCTTGCGGATAAGTGACTGGCTATTCTACACGCTGCAGGAAAAGCAGTGGAATGTTTGAAAAGACCACAGAATGCTCATTTCCAATAAGCAACGGATAATAACAACAATAACAGTAATAGCATTAATGGCAATAATAATAAGCATTAATCTCTCTTCCGCGAACCCTGAATGGTGTTCGGTGGCCCCAGGGCCATTATGACTCGGGCGTGACTAGGCCCTGCTGTGGGCTTTTCTGAGGCAAAGAGAGGGACACAAACCTCTAAGCCCAGCGCACAATGGCACATTACCCCCCTTCTCTCTGTTGCTTTTCACAAGAAGCCAGTGGAGATCTGTCAGGGCAAAAGCTTTCTGCAGAGCCTCCCAGAATGAGAACGCCTGGTGCCGAACCGCTTTTACTGGAGATCACCAGGCAGGCATAATAAAGTCAGTAATTTCTCCTGCCTGCAGCCTTGAATTAGGCCACATGGTAGAGCTTTTTAGGCTGATGAAACAAAAAATACCACAGAACTTTAGAAAAATGGTTACGCCTTATTAAATTATCTGAAGTCTCTGGAGTTGTATCTCTTTTATGGCCCCCAATCGGCATACCTGTTAACTTAGAGTGTTCAAATTTCTCTAAAATATTATTGTATTTAAGACATAGTGCCATCCCCAAACTGCATATGAATTACAGAGCATCAGGGAAGGAGAGAGAGAGACTCACCATTTCCTGGCTTAAAAACCTTCACCACAATTAGTAGTTAGTAGCTTTCAGAAACATTTGCTGGATAAGTAACCACGGTCAAATCGCATAATTTTGCCCCTACCCCCTCCTTCTCTCTTTTCTTTTATTCCAGGGTTTTGAGTGCTGGCCTAAGAGCTATAATTTCATCTTTAGGCATATTTCTTCAGGCATTCTTAATGAGGTATTTGATTTGTCCAGTCCTGCCTTCCTGCATTCAGCCTTTTAGGGATTTGGGTCTGGGAGAGTGTGGGAAAAAGGGAATGTGGAATACTACCATGCTGCCGAGAAGATACAGTGTAAGGATTTGAAGAGATTGTGAATTATCTTCTCTCCCCTTTAAGCAGGGCTCTATCTAAAAGCATTTTAGACAGATAATTTTCCATTCTCAAATATTTACTTCTATTGTGTTCTGTACATATTCTAGGCATGAGACAAAAAATGAATTTAGATTATTTTTTAATTTTTGAGAGACACAGTGTGAGTGGGGGAGGGGCAGAGAGAGAGGGAGACACAGAATCCGAAGCAGGCTCCCGGCTCTGAGCTGTCAGCACAGAGCCCAACACAGGGCTCGAACCCATGAACCCTGAGATCGTGACCTGGGCCAAAGTCGGACGCTCAACCAACTGAGCCACCCAGGTGTCCCTATGTTATTTTTTAAAAGCTTAAAAAAATGGGGAAAGCTTGCTATAGTTATGAACTTTTTATGAACTCAGTCTAACAGTAACTAAATATTCTACTTTTCTTATGTAGCAACTTCAGACATGAAAACAAGGAAGAAGGAGAAGTAGTAATCTATTAAAAAAATAACTGGCTTTTTGCCTATATGTTTACTTAGTTTTGAGAACCCTAAATATGTGCTCATTAATATTTGCCCTGTAAATAAGAGAGTGCTGAGGAAGAAAGTCATTTAAATAATCATCCGATAATTGAAATAAAACAGTTATGCCGAAATGAAATATTTCCAGACAAGTTAAATATTTCCATACCAGGAATATGAATTTTTGTTTTTATCACTCGGCTTTGTGTTTATGGAGTCACCAGTGGTTACATCTCCAAAGCGTACTTCCTCGTGGATTTGGAACCCCATTGCGTCAGAGAAATAATGTCATACGTGGTGGGTAGGTCCCCAGTCTATTCAAGATCCTGCAATACAGCTTTTCAATCAATGAAGTAGAAACTTCTTTTTTTGTAAACCTGGATATATTTTAACAATGAAATTCAGTCAGAAACCGTACTCTTCTGCTTGGCTGTTATCTGAAAAGAGCAAGTGTAATTAGGAAATACAGAAGATATAGGTGTCAGTAGCTCTGACAGAGATTTGGAGACAAGAGTTTTCAAATCCGTGGCTGGCTTGAGTAGGTGAGGGCATTTGGTTGTTTGCTTTGTGTTTGTTTTTGTGAGGGATGGGTGGGCAAAAGGTTTAATACTTCAAAATGTATTTCATTTTCCTTTCCTCAATACTGATGTGTTGGTAGAAACGCCCTTTGATTCATCAGTAATATTTTGGTTCACCGAGGAAATACAAGGCAGGAGGAGGAAGAACAAAAGAGAAGTGCTTTCTGAGGGGAATAGAAAATGATTGGAATTATTAAGAGATCAAAAATACAAGAAAGAGACTGTGTGGTGGGAGCAAGAACAACAAATGATACACAGAGTAAGATGCCAAGGGCCCGGCGTTGATTGTCCCGAGGAGGACAATACATGGCATTAGAAGAGAACCTTCTGGAAGTGGCTGTCACGAACAGCCCAGATGAACGCCTTAGGAGAGTGTGGTCAACAGGCACAGTGGGTAAACTGTATTAAGGGGAACAAGATAACCGGTCTGAGAAATGAATGGTCTCTTGTTGCCTTGGCTGTGAGCAACCAGGGGAAGAAGAAAAGATACTTCTGTGTTTTTCTTCGAGGGTTGGCAGAACTTATTATCCTGAATGCGAGCTTTCCTTAATATTGGAGGTGGGGGGAGTTAAAAAGCCTTTGTGTGTTAAGCTAGTGACTGAGGACTAGATTGCCCCAAAGTTGGAGGTTTGGGATGAGGAAGGAGCAAAGAGGAGGTTTAACTCTGGGAAGAATGGAATTTGGGTGGGGGAGGGGAGAGGTAGGTCTTCTGCTTTGTGTCTAGGTAATTGTGCCAAGGTTCCCGGGGCCTCTGGGGAGGAGGGTTGCAGGGAAACTGGGACTGAACACTAAGTGCTGGTGACACCAGGAGCTGTGGAACAGGTCTTAGAGGCACATCTGGCACCAGCGAGTGGACGTTATGGAGGTTCAGCCTTCCTGCTTTCAAGAGGTCTGAGTAGATTCAGATAACGAGCGTCTTAGATGTGACCCCAGTGAACTGAAAGTTAGCAGTTCTCTCCAATGTCTCCGAGTTGCGGTAGCAGAATTCTTGTGAGATTTCAAGTGAGGAGGAGAGCCATTCTCCAAAGTGACGGAGATGTGATTTCTTGGAACCCCTGATAGGCGGGGATTGAACTACATTTCATCTAAAGTAGAAAAACAAAAAATATGTTCAGCTGTTGGCATGTCCTCGCATTCTTGTTTTTATAATTTTACTACATATGCAGCGGTCCTTAAAAATACATAGAATTGTTTTGAATGTTTTAGAATTTTATATAAATGGTATCATACGGTTAAGAGGAACAGGATGGAGGGAACAGAGCTGTGTGTGCACAGTGCTATTTATTTTTAAAAAGATCTAAAGCAAATATAGTAAAATGTTAACATTTGTTAAATCTGGATGGTGGATATACAGGTGTCTTACAAGTTTTTATTCCTCTACTTCTCTGTATGTTTAAAACATTGCATTATTTTTAAAAAGAAAAGAAAAAAAAAAAAACAAGACAGAAGCCAACATAATGTTTCTGGACTCCAAGCGTCATGGAATGTTTAATACCGATCTCACTTAAAATGTTGTTGCGACTCTGGAGTTACTTTTACAGCTTGAGTTGAAGCCTTTCCAATTCGATGACATAGTGGCCTTGCATACTGAGCGTGTCCCAAATGGAGCTCTTGAACTTTTATCACCATGTCTCGTTTTCTCTTCTCCATTTTCGTAAAAGTTACAACCATCCATTTGATTGCTCTATCCAGAAACCTGGCGCTCATCCAGGATTCTTTTTTCCTGATTTCCCATACTCAAGTAGTTGATTCTGTCTCCAAATATATACAAGAGATCCAGACTTTTATCTTTGGCTTTACCGTTGCTATCTTATTTGGACCATCTTCTTCCCCACAGAGTACCTCAACAGCCATCCAACTAACATCTCTGGTGTGACCCTTCTCATACCGACTCCTTCCCCAGACAGCAGCAAAAGTGATTTTCTTAAAAAAAAAAAAAAAAAAAAAGGAAATTAGATCACTTTACTCCCCTACCTAAAAGTCCCTCCATTTATGCTCTAGCTATTATTCATTACAGGAACACACCAAGCTCCTTCTCATCCTAGAGGCCCTTACGTTGGTTCTGTCCTCCACCTGTGACCAGCCTTGCCAAAGCCAGATCCTTCCTTCTTGAGGTCTAGCCAACTTAAGCCCCTTGCTGACCCCTTTATTTCGAGTAGATTACACTTTTTCTTCCTTTATTAACCCCCATTTTTGCTTCTTTCATAGAACTTTCTGCAACTTCCAGTTATTTCACAGTATTTACTTATTGGTTGATCGATGTCACTTGTCATTAATTTTTGACTGCCCTGGATCTAAATTCTCTCCATGCATTTGGGGAATCTCCCACCTGAGGAACCTAAGCCTATCTCCAGTACAGAAGTTGAAAATGGCTGATGTACACTTTCTCAGAATGCCTTGCATCTTGGACACATCGTCTAGACTGCGCCATTCAGATCACTTGCCCAGATTTTGACTGAGAAGCTAGTGAAGTTACAAAGCAGTGACTGCTCAGGATCCACAGTGACAGCAGCAGCGGCAGCGGCAGTGGTTAAATCCATTTCCAGAAACAATAGGGACCATGGTTACCGTGGAACTGTTCCACTGTCTAGTCCCAGCGTGGTGAGCAGTCCACGCTTGGGTGCATCTCCAACAGAGCAGTCTGGGATGTTGTCACTGCACCTGTGCATGATTTGGGGCCTTGTGCCTCACCATATAGCCTCCAAACCTATTTCCCCAGCATCCTTTGTGATTCTATGAGTCACCTTCAAAAGGCCTTTTTAACAAACACCTTTTCTGCTTAAATTAATTCTGGTTGGCTTCTGTTTGCTTGTCAAGATTGGGACTAGAGGAAGCAAAGGAGGCTTGTGGGGCATAAAATTTAAGGAGGCTCACAATCAGGTCATGAGGTGCCAACGCCTTACTTGCACATCCCTATGAATGAAGCCTCTTTAAATTGTGTACCCTAAGAGTCTCACATGCCTCATCCAAGTCCCAGCGCTGTGCTTGCAATGTAAGAAGATATTAAATTCAGTTTTTCTTAAGACCTGGAATTTCTGCAAATAGGTGATGAATGGTCTATCTTGTAAAACTAGGTGGTGGAGTGTTTCCACAGGACCTACTAACAATGGGAAGTTTGTTCTTCCAGAATTAACCCATCACTGTCTCCCAGTTTGTGTAAGGGAAGGCAAGAAATAAACTGGAATTGGGAGAGGCTGGTAGGGAAAATCTTTTTTAAGGGAATTGTCAGTGTGCTGTGTTTCTCCCTCCTTCTACCAATAGGAGAGGGGAGGGTCATCTTGCCCCTCATCTCAAAGCTTCAAAAGAATGGCTTGAAGTCCTATATATCTCCTGTAAAGACTGAAGGACACGGGAACCAGTATTTTGAGCTCATTATAAAGATGAAAGGCTGTGGTTGGTTTGTTGCCCTTGGATGGCAGAATAGACCGGGCAACATTAGAAATGGCCAGAACTTCCTGGGTTGGGCAGGACAACTGATAGTGAGTCTCCATTGGGGAATTTAGACATTATAAATGGGAGCTGGCCTGCCTACTCTGGCCACAGAAAATTGTAGAGGAGCTGAGGAGTTCAAACCAAGAGGTGCAAAGCCAGAAACCACAAGCTGGTGAAGAGAGTCATACATGACCAGCTAGCTGGTGGGGCCTTGACTCTATCAATGGAAATGCAGGTGTGAGATCATCAGCAACAGGAAGTCCCTACCAACCCACAAAGGTGCCTTAGGAGAGAAAGATTCAACACTTGACCTCTATCACATCCAGAGGGTATTCTGTGAGGTTCCAACTGTTGCAGTTGGGTAAAATTTTTTCTGCCCTCAACCCCTCAGTTTTATCTCCTCCCTCACCTCTGGCTCTGGCCCTGAGAGGCTTGAAACATAAAAGGATTCACAACGTCTATGCCACCGACGCGTCTCACTTATATTTCTCCAGTGGTCTCCTGATTGGTTTCTCTTGTCCTGGCTTTGCCCTTTCTCCCATCCATTCTAATCACAACAGCTAAATGATCTTGATAAAACCCACACCACATCATGCCATTTCTCTACTCAGAGCCCTCCAGTGTCCCACAATGACCTACAAGGCTCTGTAGGATCTTGGCCTCTCTTTACACTCTGGCCTCACATTGTTCTACGCTCCCCACCTGCCATTGTCGTACTAACAGAACTGTCCTCCTCAATGAGCCAGGCCACGTCCCACTCCAGAGCTTTTGCATTTATTCACCTTTGACTCAGAAACTCTTCCTCCACTTATCCATTCAATTACCTTTATTTCTACTTAAATGTCACTGTCTCTGGTGGACATCCCTACCCCAATAGCACTTCCTTGACCCTTCTTATCCCCTTTTCTACTATAGCTTTTACTCTAGAACTTATCACTATCATATTATACCATTAATTTGGCTTTTATCTACTAAGACATAAACTGCTTGAAGATAGGAAACCTTGTCTACTTTATTCATTTCAGTATATCCAACATCTAGAACAGTATCTGATGGAACAGGTGCTTAATAACTATTTGTTC
This sequence comes from Panthera pardus, assembly GCF_024362965.1. Classification (NCBI taxonomy): domain Eukaryota; kingdom Metazoa; phylum Chordata; class Mammalia; order Carnivora; family Felidae; genus Panthera; species Panthera pardus. The sequence continues at coordinate 134,666,163 of NW_026526721.1, forward strand.
AAAGAATGGGTCAGTAACGAGTGTGGGTGGAAGCATATCCAGAAAGAGAAAAAGTGATCAGGCCTTAATCTCTCATACACAAACACCCTCTGAAGTCTTCCAAAACCAACCTGAATATGCAGTGAGATTTTTAAACCAAATGGAGCTTGGAGTTCTGATATTACACTAGAATGAACTATTTGCTACCACAAGACAGAGACTATTTATTACCCAATAACGACCTGAGAAGTTATGGGAAAACCCATGATGACATGTTGGGGAAATAGAAGTAAACAGGTTATTCATAAGTGCAGTGTACCAGATAGTTTAGTTTTCTGCTTCTGGGCACGGGAAAGAATTGCACTTCCCCTTTTTCTTTAGGCATCAGGCATGGCCATATGACTTTCTTTGCCAATGAAATGTGGGTGTAATGGCAAGTGTCATTTCCAGACAGAAACTTTAAAAACTAGTACATAGTGTACCACATTCTCTTTCTTTTACTACGATGGCTGTGAAAACCTGGGTTGAGACCATACCTCAGAGGTCACTAGTAAGGTCACCGAGTGACTCCAAAAGGAAAACCCTACCTCCAACTCATGAGGGGCACGCAGTAGAAGTGAGAAATAAACCTCTGTTGTGATCAACCTCTACGATTTGGGGGTGGTTTGAAAGGGTTGCATATTTGGTGGAGAATGGTGGTCATCAAATTTTTCTAGATTCCTGCCTTGGAGGTATGTGGGAGTTTTGAGTAGTTTTGAATTTCTTGCTTGTCGTGGTTAGTTGGGCCGTATGACTAGTTCTGGTCAATGACCTCTAAGTAAATGTGACATAGATGCTTTAGAGATGAGAACACTAAATGCTGGATGAACCTCAAGAGATCTCATTCCTCTGCTGAAGGGCCTAAAAGTTCACGTTCCCAATTGAAGATCTCTGAAATTTAGAGACCCAAAAGAGATCTTTGAAACATAGTAATGATTTGTATAGCGTGAGTTTGTCAAATGAGAAAGCGAATTCTAGCTTGTTTTTCCTTCCTTCTTTCTTCCCTATTTGTTCTCTGCTTTCTCCTTTGTAGTAATTATTGTGGCTGGCCCCTTAAAATTCACTCCATCCTAAATCATTAATTTTAACCAGTTTGGTAATCCCATTCCCCTTGACAGTAATTGGCTTATAAATAGCATGTGACCTAATCCTGCCAATGACCCATGACTAAAGCATTATGGGCAACTTCTGTGAAAGGTTTCCTTCCTCCAAAACGAAAACACATGAACTAGCAGTTTCCTTCTTTCTTTCAATGTTGTTTTGTCTAGTATGATGCCTGGAATTACTGTGGCCATTTTCCCACTGGGCCAAGGATGAAGCAAACACAGAGAAGGACTGAGCCAAGAGAATTACTAAAAAGCGCATCAGAACTCATCCTGCTTCTGGACTTTTTATTATGAAAGCGAATACATTGCCATATTATTTATATCAGTTCGAGTTAGAGCTCACTGCTGGTTGTGGTCCAAAGAACCTTACCTGATTCACCTTTACTATTTCCTCACTGTACTTAAAAAACTGGATTTTCATCCAAGTGAAAACTCAGTCAGTAAGGAAATAAAGCCATTTAGTCACTAGACCCGTCCGAGAAAGTATCTAGTAAAGGAATCAAGGTGAAGGTCACAAATTTAGGAGAATGCGGTAAGAGAAACGGACCTGGTGGTAAACAATAGGTTTGAAAACCACAGTATTTGGGAGGACACAGAATAGAGAAAATATGTTAAGTGGAGAGACAAATAAAGACGGTAGTTCAGGATGAAATCCGTGCCCGCTAGTTGCCTATTGGAATGTTTCTTTACTTGAAACCCCAGATAGTCTTGGCCAGTAGAGCTTTCAGACTTTAAAGAACCAAAATGGATCATGCAGTAATGACAGTGCCCTTCGTTGTGTTCCATCTTGAACGTATTTTTATGAATTATGGGAATTAAAGATTATTTCAGTATTATCACAACAAGTCTCTCCTTTCAGGGCTTTTGTATCACGTTAGAGCAGAAAATGTATGAAAAATCTTACATTTCAAATTTTTGTATCTAGCAGTTACTAAGAGTTTTTACAAAGTAAGCTACTGGGTGCGTGCTGAGTACACTGTGTTCGATGCATTGAGGTTGGTGTCATAAATATAAGGGGATTAGTCTCCCCTGCGGATCTTCAAGGAGCAAGCAGTCAAATCAGGAAGACAAGTCCTCACATCGTTAACGTGAAACACCCAGAGGAATGAATAGTGTGAAATAAGAGTTCTTTCAAACGTGCTTTAGGCGCTCTTTGTATCACCATTTCATGCCAACTAGGTGAATCAAGAAAGGTGTAACGAAGGAAGGGACATACTTAGTGGGGTCTTGAATAACAGGTAGGCCTTCGAAAGGTAAAAATATTGACTGGTGTGAGACCATGCATAGAATAAGAAAATTTCTGGGAAAATGAGGCATCCAGTTAGGCTGGATAGAGTTATACATAAGGAGGTCTATGGGAGGTAAACCTGGACAGGTACATGAGCAGCTGACTGCACCTGATAATCATGCAAGGAACACAGTCCTTATCCTACAGGCAAATAAATTGCTTTCCATCAGGGGAATCAGTCTGTGAAAGTTAATGTAGGCAGTAGTGTGGGGGATATGGGTTCAGGGATAGGAAAAAAAGAGAGAAAGGAGGCAGGTAGATCTCTTAAGGAGTTCCTTTGGTGGTATAGATAAAAGATGAAGAGTATCTGAAAAGGGCCAGTGTCAGTGAGGGTGGAAAAAAGGGACACAGTTCAGATGCCACTGAGGTAGAATCAACGGATCTGGGGGCCTTGTGACTGAGTTCTGGTTAATGGAATGTGGGTGGAAGTGAGATAAGCCACTGAAAGTCCTGGTTCTACAAACATCTGAGGTGACTTCCCAGTCCTCCTTTCCTTCTGAAACAAGCTTGGAAGGTGTATGTGATGGGGTGGCCACACAGTAGAGGGAGTTGAGATACTTTTGTCGCGAGATGCTGAGGAGAACCACCTGCCCTCTGCTGGTTGGTGACGTGAGGTTTTTGTTCTATTTTTTACAGCAGCATAGCCCAGCCCACACTGACTTACTTGTTTTTGGAGAAGTCCATGATCCCCTTTGAGGTGTGATAGGTTGGTGGTAACTACCAAGCAGTTGCAAAGGCATGTTTGGGGTTCAAGAGGATGTTAAGAATACAGTTGCCATGTTCCTATTTATCCACGTAAAAGTTTCACAGGAAGTGATTCATATATAGAGTTTAAATGGTCCAAGACCCTTTATTTTTCTGCTTTGAACAAAATATCTATAGCTAAAGTTAGCTCCAAAATTTGAACTCTTTCATCATTTATCTAAATAAACTTTCTCACCACTGCACTCAAGACCAACACTTCAGAAGGAAAGCCTACTCCATCCTTCCAAAGTACTCTAGGGTTGTAGGACACAAGAGCGGCAAACATCTATTTGTGTGTTACGGAGGTCACCAAGGAGAGCTAAAAGCTTCTAAAATCTCTCCGGATTTTAAAACTGAGCTTTATATCACCAGGCAAACCCCCTCGTTTAGGGATAAAAGCCCACTCAATCAGATGTGTGCTCACTCTTCTGACTGAGAGTAAAGAGCTTCTGGAAAGGAGATTAACAGAAGAAGTGTAGATTCCTGGACTCTGCCCCACAACTAATAGGAAGCAACCCTATACAATCAGGTCATAAAATCAAGGGCTTTCTTAGGGCTCATAGTAATGACAATAGCAAACATTTATCAAGATCCTACTAGATCCCAAGCCCCTGGCCTTACACTTGTTCTCTTATCTAATGTTCACAACAGCCCTTGGAGTTAGACTGTGATAATAGTCCCATTTTGCAGATGAAGATAGAGGTTTAGTGATTTGCTGAAGGTCAGAGTGTGTAGGATGCCCTAGATTTCAAATCCAAGTGATCTGACTTAAGAGTTCCAGTTCTTAATTACTATATTCTATTGATTTGAGAACTTTTTTTTTTTAATCTAAGATATCAGAATTGGTTGCATGCTAGATTTTCACTGGGAGTGTTTTTCTTTCTTTGTGGTATATAAAATACGAGTACACCTTACAATTGATTGTGTCTTCGATTCCATAAATATAATACAATGCTAATCGGCCTCTACTGACTATTCAGGCATGTGTAATTAGGCAGGAGAGCAGGGACTGACTTAGTAAGAAGCTATATATATTAGAGAAGAGGCTTTCCAACTTTCTCACAGAGCAGAATGCATTATGCAAACGAAATCTGACACAGAACTCCAATATGTAAAGCAGAGAAATGTGGCATTTTATTAGTATAAATGTACTTCATGTTTAAATATATAAAATGTATTTATGATATGATTAATCAGTAAGACTACTAGTTAGCACATTGGAGACATCTAGTAGGTTGGATTTCCATTTGAATGTGCGGCGTTTTTTTTAAGGAGTGTTTTAAAAATATTTAAAGATATAATTTAAGCCACTACATTCGAATCAAATATAAATGTGCAGGTTTTTAAAAAAAATTAGTATTTTAAAAATATTTGAGGATATCATTTAAGCCATTATATTCAAATCAAATATGGAGGAAATCAGGACACATCTTTGTGAATCCATAGCTTACAAACCATTCTTTAAGGATGGTTTAAGTAACCACACGACAGTTGTCTTCATAAGGCCCAAAGATGCCTCCAGTTCCTTTTTTTGTACTGCACGTTATTATGTTGAAAGCTATAAATGAATTAACTATCCAAGGATTAGCATTGTCCTATCACAGAGTTTGAGGGAGGCAGGAGAAACACCTTCTTCAAGTTCTCTGACATCATCACCCTAATGGTTACCATCTCCAGGCATTTTTAGCAGTAGAACAGCACTTCCTGAGGCCCGCTTTCTAGGCTTGCGTCCCAACTCCATACCTTACTAACTACATGAGCTGGGGAAGATTTAACCTTTCCCATCTTGGGATTTCATCTGTAAACAGGAATCAAAATACCCCTAGTTATTTTGTAATACTGTTTTAAGAAACAAACGAGATAATATGAATAAATCATTATCCACAATATCTGCAGTACACAATTAATAACTTTTAGTTTTTGTAGTTATTATGGTGCCTCTACAAAGGGAAAATTACCAAGCTAGGGACTGGAGACAGAAAGACACTCGAGGGATGGTTTCTGCTGTCCAGGAGGTCTCATCTATTTGAGGAGATTAGAAATAAATGTGAAAGTTAGAGAGCAATAAAAGTCAACACAAAGTAAGAGCCAAATGAGTGACAAAGACAAGATTGCTAAAAATCACAGGAGTGAGGGCACCTTGCCTTCAAATTATATCTATGAAGCAAGTTTCTAGACCTGATGGCAGTATAAATATGTATGATGGACGTTGTAATCTAGAGGTCTGTGTCACATATCTGTGCCACCGCTATGCTGGTTCTAGACTATAGCGTTTAGAAAGGTTTGGAGTCAACTTTCATTTGAAAGGACATTTCATATATGAATGTGGATTTCCATAGAACTGTGGCTCCTGTCAAGTCTAGAGACCTCACCTCTTCCTGGCGGAAGTGTGGGGAGGGGACGTCCAGCCTGAGCACAGGAATCAAAGGGAAAACACATTCAAGCAACTGTCCCCAAATCTACCAGCCGTCTGCAGGGGACAGTGATGTGGTCCTAGTGTCACTTAGGAAGAGTACTTCCAAGTGGAAGAGGAAGATGGCTGGCCCTCCATGGGTTGTACTGAGATCCTTTGGAGGCTGGGGAGGAAACTTCCAGAAGGGTACCTTCCTCTTGTTCAGAGCCATTTTGTTAGGAGATGGGAACCAACAATCCTTGTGGGGAGGCCCAGTGCTTCTCAGCACAACCAGGCATCAGATCAGAATATTGTAATAAAAAAAAAAAATGTGAATGAAGGTTAGATTTAACTTCTGAGGGAGCAGGATAAACTACCACCCCACCATATGTGTGTGACTTCTCCATTTCTTACTGCAATTTCCATTTTTTAAATAGGAATTTTCAACCTTCTGTGCTTGTCTAATGTCTGCTCGGAACAGTTTGAGACCCTGTTACAGTTTTAAAATGCATGCATGTTAAGATGAATCTCCAACCCAAGGAAAAAAATAAAACTCAAAAAGTTTTGTTTAAAAATAAAATCTGAATTTCCAAGTTTTTTTTTTCCTTTTAACCAAGAGATCTTATCCAGTGGACCTTCAATTCTGTACTTGCGACCAAGCAGTGGTTGCCCTTCTTACAAAAGTGAATGAGCTCTCTGCTAAGCCAGAGACCTCATGGCTCCCTATTGCTCCCCTAGGCTGTGGTTAATCATGTACCTTTTTTTTGTTTGTTTTTACCTCTTCTTTATGGAACTAAAGAGTATAGTTGAACTTTGAATTATACATGTTTTCTTATACACAGATTTTTTTTTGGAAAAATACAACATAGTATTGTAAATATATTTTCTCTTCTTTAGATTTTCTTAATTTTTTTTAGCATTACATTTATTGATTTTTGAGAGAGAGTGCAAGTGGGGGAGGGGCAGAGAGAGAAGGAGACACAGAATCCAAAGCAGGCTCCAGGCTCTGAGCAAGCTGTCAGCACAGAACCCCACGCAGGGCTGGAACCCACAAGCTGCAAGATCACGACCTGAGCCGAAGTCAGATGCTCAACCAACTGAGCCACCTAGATGCTCCCAGATTTTCTTAATAACATTTTCTTTTCTGTAGCTTACCTTGTGGTGAGGATAAAATATTTACACATAACATACACAAAATATGTGTTAATAGACTGTTTATGTCATCAGGTCAACAGTAGGCTATGAGTAGTTACATTTTGGGAAAGTTATATATGGATTTTGGACTGTGAGGGGATCGGTGTCCCTACTCCCCCCACCCTCTGCAATTGACAAGGGTCAATTGTCATGTTTACGATGCAAACAAATGTCTATCCTACCTGGTTTGCTTTCCTCATTTACCATCTGTCTGTCTCCAGTAGGTGAATTTCTATCCTGAATGATTTGCAAAGACTTGGATACAAAATGACACTTGAAGAACGTTTACACTGGGAAAAAAATGTGCAAGGAGGGAAGTGATAACAGGAGAAAAAAACAAATGCTACAGGGATCAAAGAAGGGAATTGGTATTATCAAATAAGATTTCATAGGGGAGCTGGGTCTTGAAGAAAATGCCAGTTTTTGGACTAGGAGGAGGGTGTTTGGGCAAGTAAATGTCTAAACTATGCAAGATAAATAGTTGTCTAAAGACTCTTGACATATTTTTTCCAGTCCCCAAATATAATCACACTACTCCCCTCCCTTAACAGTTTTTGATGACTTCCCACTGTCTTCAGAATAAAATCCAGGGGCGCCTGGGTGCCTCAGTCAATTAAGCATCTGACTGCAGCTCAGGTCATGATCTCACAGTTTGTGGGTTCGAGCCCCATGTCGGACTCTGTGCTGACAGCTCAGAGCCTGGGGCCTGCTTTGGATTCTATGTCTCCCTCTCTCTCTGCCTCTCCCCTGCTCACACTCTGTCTCTCTCTCTCTCTCTCTGATTCCCCCCCCCCCCACCAAAAAAAGATAAAATCCAAAGGCCTTGGACTGATTGGCGTGGGAAAGTCATTGTGATGTGGCCCCTGGCTACCTTAATAGGCTCGTTTCAGGCAGAACAAATCTCTCACCTTAACTTCTGAGAGTTAGCCATGCTCAACCGTTTGCTGTTCCCTCAAAGTACCAACCAATCTCTGGTATTTTGAACGCACTGTTTGTTCAAGTTTACCCCCTGCCCCACCCCATGTAGCCTCTTCTAAGAAACCTTCTCTGACACCGTCTTCCTCTAAGGCTGAGTCTGAGGCTCCTTCTGAGGGTTCACTTGGCATGCTAAGCAAGACTGCAGTTTCACAATAGGGCCCCTTGAGTGGCCATAGTCTTCTCATTCATTTGTCCCCAAAGGGCACCAGACTGCAGCTCTGTGACAAAACACAGTAGGGCTTATCACCTCTGAGGGAGTTACCGTACGAGTTAGCAGAGCACCGTAGAAATAAATGTTCTTTCTCTCGTGCAACTTAGCTGTCAGCCAGGGTTTCCTGTCCCTCAGGGATTTCAGCCAACTCCTCATGAACTTCTCTGAAAGTCCAGAGGCCTCTCCGTGAGTGTTGCAAATTCCTGACAACTTGGTTCCTCATGCGTCTGTCCATCTACATTCTGGCTGTCACGTGAGTCCCCTCTTCCCTCCTACGTAGTCTGGGAGGCAGCATCCAGCCTCTCCACCAGTCTCTGTGAAAGACCCTCTAGAAATTAGTTTTGTGCTGGTTTAATTATTTTACTGGAGGTTTGAGGGGGCAAAGGAGAGGTCACCACACATAGATGAATATTCTGTCCACGCATAATTCTCTGTAACGCTCACCTTTGTCCTCAAGCCCTTGTCAGGGTCTGTCCCTAAGCAAATGTTGCTCCCTTTCTACGAGCGAATAGGATGCCAGCTGCTAATACAATGACGTTTTGCACCATTAACTCATATTAACTCTGAGTCTCTCTTTTTATATATTTCTATCCATTTTCTTCAGTTCTACCCCATGGAATGACCCAAAACAAGTTTATTTTCTACAAGACAGATTTTCAAATCCTTTACATAGTACTGATCTTTTATAGGTCAAACATCCACATTATCTTTATCTGGGATTGGGGGCTTTGGAAAATATTTTTTGTAATGAGAAAAAAGCTCTCAGGTTTTCGTCGTAATATTTTTGAGAGTTTGTAAGGTGCAAACTTTTCTCAAGGTTATCCTAAATTAATCCTGTGAAATCTAAGCTCTCTCTTGCCTTCAGGTGGATGAACACTTTGGGGACAAGTAAAATGGATTATTTCACCTGACTTATTTACACAAAGTAAAAAAACAGGTCACAGCCTTTTTATTTAAGCTGATCAACTTAATTATAACTCTTTGGATGCAAGCATTTGCAATGTTTTCTGTGGTTTGGGTGTAATTTCCTGCCAGAGAGGGATGTGGGGGCGGAGGGGGAGAGGAGGGGCTGCTGAGTTTTGGCATCAAGTTCCCCAGTCCAGCTGCTCTCTGTTAAGTGTCAATGACCTTACTCAACAGCACCCAGACAGTCAAGGTCCCTATAATGAGAAAACCAAATTACAGGTATGTAATTCTCACAGCTTTCTGCCAGAATCTCCGAGCTGGTGACAAATTGATATACTACTGTCTGTACGGAAGGCTGGCTTTCAGAAAACAGGCCGCTCTCAGTTGAAATGCTGTACCTGAAGGATTGTGCAATTTCGAACCTCTGAGATATAAAAACCATCCTTCTTCACCCCAGTCTCTTGTAGAATGGTGAACTGTATTTGTTTACACTTGGAAAGTCCTGACCAAAAAACAAAATGTGAGAAAAATCGTCAGGCACCGGGAACCAGGAGATCGTGGCAAAGCATGATTTAACTAGGGGAAGATAACATAGGTCTCGGGATTAAAGTCTGAAACTGAATTTTATTATTCAGTTCCCTGCCTGACTTTTAAATGTTGACAGTCATGCAATAGCTCCCTTATCACTACATGTTTCCAGAAGGTGATTTCCTAAAACAATAATAAAAAATAGTAGTCATACTAGTAATAGAAATAACCAACATTAATTAATATTTTCCTACGTGTTAAGTTCAGTTCTAAATGTTCCCCATTCACTCATCTGACCCTCACAACCACTTCATGATGCGAGGACTATTATTGTTTCCATTGTGCAAGTGATGATGGGGGGATGCAGTGAGGGTATAATTTGTCTGAGGCTGGACAGCCAGGGAATGGTAGGACCAGTAGTCAACCTGGGCAACCTGTCTCCACAACTCTCGAGCTCAGTCACCAAACTGGATCTTTGGAAATCACAGTATCTTTTCCCACATGAGAAAAAAACATCATCAGTTGGTGTATTCCTGACCACGAGCTCAGCCTTGAATAAAAATGATGATAAAATGAATGTCAAAAATGTGAAGACATAACTAAATGTATCTCTTCTCAGTAGACGTAGTAAATCGTCAAGCTGAGATTTTAGTTCCCAAAGGCAGAAATAGGCCCTCCCCCTTGAACCCCAGTTGTTCACTGGGTTCAAGGTCAAGCATGAGAATCTGTACATTCTAACGTTTCTCCAGGTGATTCTAACGCACGTACATGTCAGGCTATCACTGATCTAAGTTTTATTTTCAAATGCTTATTGAGCATCTACTACTTGCTGGTTAAACAAAAGTAAAAGAAAAATGCAGCCATGATGACTTCAAGGTGCAAAAAAATCTAGGTTTGTGTGGGGGTGGAAGGAAATAGGCAAGTAAACAACTATAACACAGTACAACAAAAATCTCTGATACAGTAAAGGGGTGATAACAATTCCAAGAAAGGGAAAGAAAATACTTTGCAGAGGACATGACCTTCAGGCTGAACGATCTGAGAAGATGAGGAAGAGTTACTCAGGGGAGGGAGGTTGGAGGAAGAAGGGCAGGGGAATGTCTTCTGAACCCGAGGACATATATTCAGTCAAAAGCAACAACAGCAACAACATTTCTTGCACATTTTCTGTGTGCTTGATGTGAGGGACGTAGAACGTGCACAAAAGAACATAGAGGTGAGAGTATGTGGCCCCTTCAAGGGACCGAGAGCAGTCCATTTTGTTTAGATAGGCCACCAGGTGAAGGTGTGGTGTGGTGAGAGAAATCTCAAGTTTTGTCCCCCCCACCCCACCCCCACCCCGGAGAAGGGGACACTAAGATGGAGATTGGCAAGTAGGCTGTTTATCAGGGAATGCTCCCAAGGGCAACAATGGTGGAAATTCTTTTGTAGGGAGGAAAGTGAGTCTGTGCCAAGGCAGAATCTACGCCGGGATGCAGCCCCTACTGAGACAACCCACAGGAAGCTCTGGGTCTGGGGTGGCCAGAAACTTAAAGATCTGTTTAGAACAGAAAAAGGAACTTTTGAAAAATGGTAGCTGGTTCATCTGTAAGTGGACAAAATGATGGGCGGGATTCCTGTCTGTTGCCATAATGGGGAGAACGGAAGAAGACTGATAATTCTGTTTCTGATGATTGCTATTCTCTGAATACTTGACCATGCCTTTCTAGCAGATTCCCCTTTCTTACCCCTTAACCCCTTCTAATTAACACAGGATCATGCATGGAGAGACAGAGATGGAGCTTTATTTTCTGCAACCCTACCATGCTGCTTATGAGCAGAAAGCAGAGCTGCATGTAGTACTCTTGCCCCATGTCAGGGACAGAACATTTGCTCTATGGCTGTGAAGTTGGCCAAGAGAGCCATTTTGTTTCTATTCTATTAAGTGACAGTCTAATGCTAAGACTTATAATAAGAACAATCACTCCAAACGGGTGACCTATGTATTCATAACCAGAATATTGCTTTTATTGCTGATATTAATAACAATCACGTAAGCCATTGCTTGCAAAACCACTTTTATCTTAATGGGTTCATCACACCCATAATATAGCCTTAAGAGCCACATGGCAAGAATTTTAGTTCCATTTTGCAGAGGGACAAATTGTGGCGAAGCAATGTTAAGTGTGTTACTTGGCCTGATTTCCTCAGGTTGACGGAATGGCCCTCCCTCATCTGGACGCTTGTATTTTCCCTTTGCCATCTTGGGTGGCATTCATTTGTGGTTGGGGACTCATTCTGCACCATTAGATGGTAAGTCCTCTGAGAGCAGGAGTGTTGTGTCTCAGTCACCTTTATATTCTTCAGCACATGTCCTGTAGTTCTTCTACACCTTCAGTGCTCATTTGGCAAGCTGACAGGGGGAAGGAAATGAGGGAATTTTATAAAATACCACTTGAACTCAACATTGAGATAGGCATGTGCCCGGGTTGGTTGCCTCGCAGATGAGTGCTCATTCCTAGATTCCCCTGTGACTCAAAGTCTAGTCTACAGACCAGCAACAAGGCAAAGACTTGGGACACCAAAGACCTACCAAGTCAGAAAGTACATTTGCACAAGATCCCCAGGTAATTCCTCCCAGGAACATGGACACTTGAGAAGCAAAGCTCTAGACTATACTTCTTTGTGGTCAAAAGTACTAAGTTGTTTGCCACAGGTAAACGTACTCTCCCTGTCCTTCATTTTCTGGGGCTAACCTGTATGGTTCAACCATGACCCAAGTGCAACAGACCAGAAACATATGTGAGAGCACCTGAGGAAATGGATGTGAAACAAATTAGTTGTGAGAATCAGTATTTCATTAAAACACAACTACTACTACTAATAAACATAATATTTGGGTGTCTGGTTGGCTCAGTTGGTTAAGTGTCCGACTCTGGATCTCAGCTCAGGTCATGATCTCACGGTTGAGATTGAGCCCCATGTTGAACTCTGAGCTGACAGTGTGGAGCCTGCTTGGGATTATGTCTCTCTGCCTCTCTCTCTCTCTCTCTCTCTCTCTCTCTCTCTCTCCCCCTTCCCACCCCCCTCTCAAAATAAATAAATAATAAAAATAATACTGAGAGATAGCATTTTTTGAGACTATGGTAGTACTGTATTTTATTATATACTTCATTATATATCTCATTTACTGTATGCCTGGTACTTTTCTAAATATATATACATCTATATGTGTGTGTGTGTGTGTGTATATATATATATATATATATATCCAAATTTTCATTTATCATAGTTTTCCTGTTGATTCTCATTTATTATTAAATACAACCATATGGGTTAAGTCCTACTATTGTCTTCACTTCTAAGGTGAAGGATCAAAACACTGGTATCCCAGATGTCCTGGCTACATGTGGAGAGGCCCGGACTCGCACTTAGGCAGTCTGGCTCTAGAGCCCGTGCTCTTAATCACCAGTTGAAATAGATTTAGAATGACCTTGGTCTATATGTGTAGTGTTTTCTCTGTCCCTAACATCTACAACAAAGAGACGGCTTTGGCAAGACAGTGCTCATACCTAGAAGAAGAAGAAGGAAGCACAAGTTGGGAGATGCAGTGGGTCCACTCTGCAAGGATTTTTGACACCAGATCTTGACTCAGTCTGGGACTGAATGTCCGGACTCCAGCACCAACCTCCCACGATTTGAGCAACATCTTATTCCCTTAAACTAACACAGCTTAAAAATTCCACCCCATTGTCTTGTGTTTTTCCTCCCCCTTGACCCCTCATGCTTATGTATCTATATAAAACTAATAAAACCTTGAACAGGAAATATAAAATCACCGTGAAACCAAAGCAAACCTCAGCAAGACCTCAGAGGGCCCCGTGCAATCAGAGCCGTGTGAAGCTATTTTCTGGGAGCTGTAAACCTAATAGCTCGCTCTGTGCGAGGCACAGCTGCAGGGCTCCGGGGACAGATATCCCCCTTGTTGGAAAACAGAAGGGCTTGTAAAATTATTTGCACAAAAATTTTTCCTTTAATATTTTCCCAGCTACCTCAGGCGCTCCTTCCCCTCTGCCCTACTTAGCTAAATAAGTAGGAGTCTGGGAGGAGCAATGATGAAGGAATAATGATTTTTTTTCATACTTACCATTATTGATGAATAGAAAATTATTTTGATAATCTTTTCTCTTCAGTGTTTGAATAAATCACTTAGAAGGAGTTTTGTTTGTTTTTTTAAAGTTAGGGATTTTCCTTCTTTTCGTTTGTGGTGTGTGTGTGTGTGTTTGGGAGGAGGTCATCCTAAGTTTGTGGCCTTAATTTTGCCACAGGAATATTCTGTTGCTTCAAACGACCTTGCTTATATCCAAGGCAGTCTTCTATTGCTTTGTACCAAGCTGTCCCCTCCTCACCTCACGTAGACATGACTCTCTCCCGACCCTTCCTTCTTGCCCACCCTCACAGAAGCCCATTCTTCTCCGAACCTATATACCTGCACAATTCTCTGTGTTTCTGGATACTGGGATTATCTTTTGGTGTGGGTTCCTAAGCCTGTTGTCCTGTAAAAAGAGATTTGATGCTTCTTTTATTTGGCTTGAGTTTCCACTCCCTTAGGCGTCAAAGCTTTGGAATCAGCCCCAGCCAGGTTCAAAGCTTGTTCTGGTGATTAGTACACATGTAAAATCACCCTGAATGCATCATTCCATCTCTCTCACACTCAGCTTCCTCAACTGTAAAATGTATTCAGCACTATGCATCATTTTCATAAGTATTTACCATGTGATCAGTCTCTGTCCACATATGAACCCATCTGGCCCTCACATGACCCTCTATGGGAGGTGCAATCAACATCCTGTTTTATGGAAGAAGAGAAGAGAGGGTAAATTTATGCCCAAGCTCACAGACATAGTAAGTAAAGACCTGTTATGACTCAGGAGTCTTTGCTTTTAACTACCTTGTGATGAAATCTTCCAAACTACAGTGTTGTTGTGGAAAATGACGAATGCTGATTCCATGGAAGGCCAGTGCCTGGTTCTGAGATCATGTGTAGTGAATGCAATGTTTCTTCCACATTTACACTCAATAAAGCACTCAGAAAATCACTGTTTCTTCTGTCTCTTGCTTCACTCCAACATTACTTAACCTATTGCACTTTGTAGTCTCTGTAGAAAGCTCAGCTGGTTATTCTGTAAGGTTATGTTATCCTAAGTCCATAACCTTCAGAGTTCACATCAAATATCATCCACAAATATGTGGTTATGTATGCATATGTCTGAGTCTTGTCTAAGACAAGATTAAAACTTTCATCTTCGAAAGATGGAGAAGGGAAAGGCACTAAGGGATGGAGTAGGCAGTGGAGAGAGGGGCTGTCAATCTATGTTCAACATGCATTATAACTCTCCTTCTCACTCCTCCCTCTAGTTCCTCATGCACACTCCCTCCTCTTGGACACACAATAAAACAAAGAAAAAGAGGAAATAAAAACAGGAATTTGATTAAAATTAACAACCCAGGATGCTTGGGTTCACTAAAAAGGCAGCAAGATAGACTGAGGTCTTCAGAATGGGGTTGGACCTTAGAATCATCAACTGAAGTCCTGTATACTTATTAACAGTGGTTCTCAAAGGGTGTGTCCTATTCCCGTAACATTGTATCACTTTGGAACTTGACAGAAATGCAAATTCTTGAACACATCCTAGACCTACTGAACGGGAAACTCTGGGGGAGAACCCAACACTCTGTGTAACAAGGCCTCCCTCCACGTGATTCTGATTTGAGCTCAAATTTGATCAACATTGGTTTGCAGGGATGGGGAGACAATGGATGAAGTTTTAAAACTATAGGTGCAAGCTAAATACAGCCCACCATCTGTTTTTATAAATAAAGGTTTACTGGAACAGAGGCACACTCCATTCATCCATTTATTGCCTTTGACTTACTGTGCTTCAATGGTAGCCTTGAGTTGTATGACTCACAACTCAAAACTTACAATTTTATTAGTAAATATTTTTATTTAGAACTTTACAAAAAAAGTTTTCTGGCCCCTGGCTTAGAGAATTAGAGGAAAAAAATAAACCACTTGGAAAGGGCTGTCACATATATGCTTTCTGACTTGGAAAATTTCCTTTTGATCTCTAGGTTTCCTCTCAAAATGTAGAAACAATATTCTATCCACTTTGCAGGTTGTGACGATCAGTTAATCTATGCAAAGGTATGAGCGGAATTCCTAACACTTAATAATCACTGAACAAGTGGTAATTATAATGGAAACAATACTAGATAAAATTTACTAATTGGTTAGTTTATAATGAAATCTGAGCAAAAGTAGAAAAAAATACCTGATATATCAACTAAACTAACTGGTTTGATAGAGACCAAAAAAAGTAGCTTAGGCCTATAATCCTCAATAGGAAAAACAAGTGTTCAAAGTAATATCATAGGCTTAGCTTTATACTTCAATTTTAACATGTATTTGTGTACTTAATGTCTTTAGGGTCCAGCATAGCCAATTAATAAATATTGATGTCTCAATACGTCAGAATTTTGTAAGTCTTTGTCAATGCTTTTATTTATCTTGCGTAAAAATATGGAGAAACATACTTTTGGAAAAGAGACGTTAATTCAAGCATAATTTACACTTGACAATTTGTCTGTCTTGCCTACTATGGGCATCAGAGTTGAAAGCCTATGTGAGTAATAAAGGCAACAACAAGAACGACCATTCATATTACAATGTTTATATACATACATCTTGTAACATACATGTACACGTGCACATTATATAGATATTGTTTGTATTAACTGAAATGTGGGGTTAAAACTATATAAGTAACATTAGAATTCCGTATATATTTCCCTTGAGGTTTAAAATAACAATGATTTATTATTATTCATGAGTCTGTGGGTTGACGGGGCTCAGCTGGGCAGCTTTCTATTCCACATAGTATAGCTGAGGTCACTTACTTGGCTGCACACAGTTGGGAGCTCTGCTAGAGGCTGGGACTTTCAGGACAAACTCGCCTCTTCCGGGGCCTCTCTCTACATGGCTTCCTGCTACATGGCCTCCCATCAACCAGCAGTCAGACTGAGCTATTTTCAGAACAACAGTGGGCTTCCAAGGTGGGATATTCCAGGAGGATGAGACTCAATGTGTAAGCACGTTTCAAACTTCTGTTTGCATCAAACTTCCTAAGGTCCCATTGGCCAAAACAAGTCACATGTTCAAGCATAGAGTTAATGTGGGAGGGGCATGGGTATGGGTATACAACGGTGTGAATACTGGGCGGTTGGCTCATTAGGGGCCACGATGCAAGCCAACCACCATCAATACCTTCTGAATAATGAGGAGTTAGTGAATCGGGAAGACGGATTGGCTGACTAGACTGCTTCCAGTTTTGTGGATACTGGAGAAGGGCTATGCACGCGTATTTATTTCAACATGTGTTTGGAATCCATTTATAGACGATAAATTTGTTTCCGAATGTTTGTTTAAGGGCCTAGGTTTTGAATAACTAAAGCACATAGGGAAGATCTATTTTCCACTATCCTGTATCCTCTTTTAGGGATTTTGAGCACAAAGTGCAGGACAGATGTTTTGGATTAGCTTACCACACTACACCAGGCAGACAGAATTTGGAGTGCAGTCATGTAATATACAAATTATGCCAGATTATCCCGAGATGAGTCAAAAGCCAAGCTTTGGTAATGAGAAATTAAGGTAGCATTTAGCCGGTATTATTGGTACAGTTAAAAAAAAAAAAAAGTAGAAATATCTTCTACCCAAACCACCTGGCTATAAACAGGATCATGACTACAGTCAGATGCTACAGTGACAGCCGATTTTTAATCCATGGGCAAAATCCCTGATTCCTTATTGCTTGTGCTGAATATTTTAGGAGGTTCACACTTCTTTTATCAAATGATACTGGATTCCATTAACATTATTCAAGAGAATAAAGGTAATAAAAATAATAAGGTGATGCAAATAATTAGAAAATAGGAAGATAAATAAGAAGATGTCATCATCTCCTGGAAAGGACCAATTAATTTGAATGAGTTAGATAGATATCCTTATAAAGCCTCCTGGAAATCTGTACCAAATTTGAGTAGAGATTTCATTTGGGGTTCTTGAGGGAATCTGCTCAGATATACTTGAATTAAAAAGTGCCCTCCTCTCTTTGGGGAGACCACCCTCTCTGAATAAATACAGAACTTTGGGAATGAATACATGCCAACCCAAGCAGCTGAAGAAACCCCGGTGATTAGTGGAGTGACTGATGTGTTCCTGAAGCATTCTCACTTCCGTACATCTGAATTTAGTTTCTATGGGGGATGAGCCAATCCTTAGAACTTAATAATGCTATTTAGTTTGCAGATAACAATAAATGCAAGTGGATATTCAATAAATAATTTATTTTGAGGGATGATGATGTGACACAGACTGCATTTGTGAAGACAGAGAACACAGAGTTCATGGGATAGACTCCCTCAAGGAGCATTTTTGAGGACTAATTGCATGCTCATCATGGGCACTTAAAAAAAATTTCCCCTTCTTTTTTTGAAAAAAAAATTTTAATGTCTTTTAATTTTATTTTTGAAAGACAGAGAGAGAGAGAGAGAGAACAAGCCGGGGAGGGGCAGAGAGAGGGAGACACGGAATCTGAAGCAGGCTCCAGGCTCTGAGCTATCAGCACAGAGCCTGAAGTGGGGCTCGAACTCACAAGCCAAGATCATGACCTGAGCCAAAGTCAGATGCTCAACCGACTGAGCCACCCAGGCGCCCTCCCAAAATTTCCCCTTCTTACAGAGCAATAGGGGAGGGGTTTCTGCAGTAGGGAAATGGGTTGGGGTCAAGTCTGTAAATCCCCTGGATTACTTCCAAAATTTCTGAAGCATAAACTTTTTCCCCCCAGTTTTTTTTTAGATTCTCAAAGGAACCCGATGACCCCAAAATGTTAAAGCCGGTAGAGCATTACGGATGGCAGGAATCATGACTCTTTGCCCTATCGCTCATTTTCTAGTGTGACCCCTTAATTGCTTAAGTGAGAAAATCTAGGCTCAGAAAGCTGACATGAGTGCCTTGTTTAAAAATCACTCATATGGTTACTGATAGAGCTCCATTTAAAACTCCATAGTTTTCAAGAGGTGTTTGTTATCCTAGTGGGAAGTTTCCCTGGTTTCCCCATTCTCTACCCCATCATTCCCAGGAGAGCACAGGGGCAGGAAAGAGAATTACTTGCTTGGCACAGGGTCCGGGGATCTGTGAAGAATGGTTGCAGTGAACTGAAGTCCCGGGTAGAGCCATTCTACCCTCTGGCTTCCATAAAATGGCGGCTGGGAGCGAGATTGTGCCTTCTCCCTTCCAAGCTCCTGTTTCCTAGTGTGGTGTATTGGATCTGTTTGTTAGAAAATGACCCTCGATAGCAGCATACTCAGTAGACAGCATGTTAAATCAGAGAATTCAGGACTCCGGAGGACTTGGGAGAAAGAGACAAGATACAGATGTAGGAAGGAAGCTGCACATGGCTTACGTTCCTCAGCCATAAGAGTAAGATGAGTTTAGGGTCCAGTCACAAGGAGTGGATAGTCCAGTTGTGACTGAGCTGTCAGGACCCGCTTCTAGCCACGTAATTCCAGGACCCCTCTTCATGTGAATGTTGTCGAGGAAAAGAAGAAAAAGCCACAGATAAATTAAGTAAGCCATAGTTATGGGTGGAGTAGCCCACTAGCTACCAGGACTTACGGTCTTGGGAGAGTTCTTGCAGTTGACCGTGCAAAAATCCGCTTGAGCTATCAATGAAAGAGGTCGTATTAAGTCTGCTTACACTGGAAATTCTCAGGCACTGTATGTCTTCTTCATTGACTGCTGACCTGATCCTTGGTAGTTTGAGAAGTGAGTGTGCATCCACATGACTCTTCCCTCCTGCCTGATGGTCATGGCAAGGTGGGAAGGTAACCCCAGTGGTGAACCTGTGGAGCCACTTCTCCCCATGTGATGGTGTTTCCACACTGGTCTCATTTATTGTGTGGATCGTGTAGACTCCTTTTTGTCCTTTGTAGCCATGAGGGTGGGAATACTGTCTCAAGACAGCTGCTTAACTCTGTCGCCATCAGAACCTCAGCATTGAGATCATCTCTTTCAGGATATTCAACTTCTCTAGTCAGGAGTCCAACTCCACCCAGTGTGGATTCATCTCTGGTCTGGGGGACAGCACATGAGGGAAGGGGGGGAAGGGTCCAATTCCAGGTTCTTTTTAAAAACGGAGACCACAGCAAGTTCAGTCATTACCCTAATTTCCCATGTTTTCACCACATAGAGAGATTTTAAAAATGCATGTTTGTTAAAGCTTTGAGAACCCTGGCTACAAAGCTGCCTTGTAGGCATAAAATATTAATGCTGTTGGCAACGCCTGCTTTTACTTCCACCCACACCAAGAGTTTTTAGACCAGTTAAACTCAGGAGACTTCTTTTGTGGGAAAAGAAGGTTAAGCTGTAACTGCATTCCCTAGACCCTATTGCTCAAGAAAATGTGTCCCCGGAGGACTCCTGAAGGATAGTTTAATTAGCCCCAAGGTAGAGCAGTGGCAGAAAAATTGGGGCCAAATTGGTACTTGGCTTTGTATTAGTTCATCATGTTTGTCTGACAAACTGTAAACTCCAGAAGAAAAATTTGGCTGCCCAATGGCAAGGTGCATGGACGCTTGGATGCACGTCAACTCCATCCATTTTTTTTTAACATAGGTGCACAGCAGTACTTTCAAAACACAGGTTCCAGATTCTGCCACTCCTTTGCTTAAAACTCTTCGGTGAGTCCATGTTACCCACAAAAAAAAAAAAAAAAAAAAAAAAAAGCCCAGTCTTCCTAGGATAAAAGTCAAGGCTCTCTCTTACCCTAATCTACTTTTTCTGGCCTTCTCTTATTTTCTATAGTCCTCCTTCTCCAGGCATAATTGATAATGTCTCTATTTCTGAAACTGCTACCTCTAACCACACCACGTACTTGTCTCTCCAACTGGGTGTCTGATGACCCTTTACAGTCTCTCAGGGGTCTCCTTCCTTTGGAAGATTGTCCTGGTCAGCCTTTTTCTGAGTTAGGAAAATTTACTCTCTCATCTGTAATTCCTCTCTCCCTCTGTACATGTCAGTGTGGGCATCTCTTACTACCAGTATTTGAGCTTCTCGGGAATCAATATCTGATCGCGGGCTGTATCCCTACCATTTGTGTCAAGGACATAGAGAGCGCTCAATAAGGCATGATGAGAGAGTAATTGGGTGACTATTGGTCAGACTTTGGAAAGCATTGCCACTGAGGGTGTTTCAAATGTCTCACCCTTTGACTGAGTGGGAGGAGTGCAGGTCAAATTTCTCTTCCTATGTAACAACGCATAAAACATCTTTTTTATTATCACAACTATAATTTCAGTGTTATTCTCATTCCATAGCACCAACTCCTTTGCAGAAAAGGGATTGATGACATCTCCCGCCATTTATAAAGTCTCCCTAAACATTTGAACACCACCAAAGGAACATTCGCGTTGACTCTTAGGGTGTCAAGGTTTAGTACTGCGGCTTTTCACGTTGAGAGGCAACAGGGAGTAGTGTCTGGGATCACCCACTGAGTTGAAATCTCAACTTTGCCACCTGCTAGCTGTGTGACCTAGGGCAAGTTATATAACCTCTTTCTGCCATTTTTCTTTCCCCACATACAAAAAAAAATGAGGATAATGATTATACCTCCTCATACATACCATGAGACAAGGAGTAAATCTGTTGATATTAAAAGCCTAAACAATGCCTCACACAACACTGCAGGAAGCAATAGAAAATAATGGCTAAAATCAGGGGCACCTGGGTGGCTCAGTCGGTTAAGCGTCCGACTTCGGCTCAGGTCATGATCTCACAGTTTGTGAGTTTGAGCCCCACGTCGGGCTCTGTGCTGACAGCTCAGAGCCTGGAGCCTGCTTCGGATTCGGTGCCTCATTCTCCCTCTGCCCCTCCCCGACTTGTGCTGTCTCCCTCTTTCTCTCAAAAATAAATGTAAAAAAGATTTTTTGGAAAGTAATGGCTGAAATTAGTGATTTGAGGGCAGATAGATCTGAGTTTTTGTTCTCCCGTTTACTAGCAGTGAGATCCTGGGCAAGTTGTTCAATGTCCCTGCCCCTTACTTTGCCTTCTCTCTAAGTTGGAGCTAATAACTTCACTTCCTTCAACTTTCACCCATAAATGAGAGATCTCACTGAAAGCACTTAGCATAGTAAGTGGTCAACAAATGCTGCCCACTATTGTTATGCCATCAGATTAGCTCTCTACAAATATTTGGGGCTAAATCTCCATTTGGGTTAATTTCATAAACTTATTTTGCCATTAGAGTTGAAAAAAGGTCGTTTGCGTCAACAAATTGGCTATGGATCTAGAGAGTCACGGAATATTATACTTGTGGACTCTTAGAAGAGAAAGCTCTCATAAATGTCAACTGCTTTATTTTATACCATTGGTTCTCCATTGAAGGCAATTTTGCCTTCTCGCCCTTCCTCAGGGGATATTTGGCAGTGTCTGGACGCGTGGGGGTACTACTGGCATCTAGTGGGTAGAGGCCAGGGATACTGCTGAACATTCTACAGGGTACAGGGGAGTCCCCATAAGACAAGAATTATCTGTCCTAAAAAAGTCAATAGTGTCAAGGTTGAGAAACTATGGTTTAGGCTAAGAAAATTGAAGCCGGGAGCGGCTTTATAAATGACTTGTCCATGGTTGTGGATTTGATGCCATTATTTCTGGCTCTGTCTGATCTCCTACAGGATACCCAAACAAACCCAGAAGCCAGAAGCCAGCCCAGCATCCAGACTCTTTTCTCGGCAATCCAACTTCCTCTACTATAGTATGAGAGCACAGAATCCTTATTCTTCCCACATATCAGGCTTCCCCCCATAGCCTCCCCTCCCCCGCACACACATGCACACACAATTTCATCACTGGAAAAGTAAAGCAGAGAGTGTGACTAGCTCAGGCAAAGGCAGATTTCCCCCTGATCACATCTGTTTCAAACCCACCAGTTTCGTTACGACCGAGAGCGCAAATGGGAGCATAGGTGAAAGGCAGTCCAGGCTATCGGTCTTTGTTGCTATAAGACTAGAACTGGGCCAAGGTTCTCACATATGATAATCATGGTTTGTGGTAAGCGGGGTCCACAGACAATTGCAGAAACACTGTGACTACAGGATAAAGAATAAGAATAAAAAAGGGGATATGACTTGACGAGCAAGCCACACAAATTCACAGGAAGTAGACTTCATCAGTTCTAGTATCTGTGGTTTTCTTGAATTCTCTTCAGATCTTATTCTGGGAAAAGAAAGTTATCAGGTCAATAGTGTTAAGGTGCTTTGTTTTGTTTTGTTTTTGCTCTGTTCTCCAGGAGCTGAATGAGGAGGTACGCACACTCACAAGGGCCTGGGAATAGAGAAGGAGAGGAGATCCCGAGAAAAAAAACCCTGGTGCGATTCAGGGAGGAATAGAAGAATGGGAACCCAGAGGAGGAGATGCATAGTTTTTCGACACGAAAAGAATGACTGAAATTAGTTTGTTCTCCTCTAATATCATTAATGAAACCACACAGTGATGTCACTTCTGATCACGCTGTAATTTGAGTTGCTGATCTTGCGATAAGCAGCTTCCTTTTTGCGCATTCACAGTGTGTCTACAGTGGAAAAGACCTTCAGGTTAACGGTGAGTAGGTGGAACTCGTCAAGAAAAATAACTTCACCACAACAACAACAAATGACAGGAGAGACAGAAACTTCTTTGGGAGAGCAGAGGGAAAAAAAATGAAGTCTAAGTATTATTACACATGTACAAGAAGAGTCATTTACTTAATAGGAAGTAACTCATTCACACAAATGTAACTTTGTGGTCCCTCAGAAGTACGTAAATACTACCAATCAGTCCTCCACAGATTGTCATCAAAATTTCTTGGGAAATGCCTCATTAAAGAGTCTTTAAAGACGAATCTGAGTGTGCGTTAGTCAAATAATTTCAGAAAGCCGTTCGACACTATCAACTGTAATAGAAATTTCTCTCCCTTCCACGGGCACCACATTTTGCCAAATTTAGTATGAGTTTTGAATTGAGGCAACACATGAACCCTTTGAACAACATTCATCTTTGCGAGAGAAAGCTGTTTCCTGTTTCTAAGAGAAAAGCCTTACACGGACTGAGGAAAATTGTTCTTTGGCGTTAAATAGCCCTTCCCAGATATGTTTATTGGAAATGCTTCTATCTCATAAAACTTGGTGGAAAGTGATAGGGAAAAACCAGTTAAGGCTTCATAAATCCTAGACTTTGAAAGAGAGTTTTTTTAAAAAATTGGTACTCTCAAACCTACCCACCCAATGTGTGTGCTCATTTCTGTCTGTGGCTTTATCTCTGGGGCTGTAGACTCTGTATCCCTTTATTAAAAGACGTCACTGGTCACATCATGGTTCTTAATTACACATGTCATCGGAACGATGCATGTATGACATATTGGGAATTGTTAATTAGTTCATTCTCTGCTGTCCACCAAGTTTGTCACAATCAGTTGCTGGTCTGCTGAGGGCTCGAAGGGTCCCTGTTTTGGTTTTAGGCCAATGTGCCTCTCAAAGTTGAGGTTCCTGGTCCACCCGCCTCATAGGCCTCCAGATATGCTTACGTAAGAAATGTGTACTTCTGTGCCCAATCCTAAGCGTGACGGCTCTGATTTAGAACCTTTTGGCGAGTGGAATTCTGAAATCTGCACTTTCCCCTGTTTCTTAAATGGCTCTCGTCTGTTGAGGACTGAATGTTAGAGATTTAAGGCAAGAAAGACTAGTATGCATCTTTACAGATTGAAAAGGGAGAAAAAACAGATCGCATAGGGAGACATTGTGGTGAATCGGATTTTTTTGAGGAAGCAAAAATTATACTGCAAAACCATGTATGTGCGTGCGTGCGTGTGTGTGTGCGTGTGTTCACAGCTAATGTCTATATTACATCCTTTATCCAGGCTCTTCGCTTAGCTAAGTTTTCCTCACTTCCTGTTTCCCCCCCTCCCCATTTATTCTGTTCTAACACCTTTGCCACAAGAGAAGAAAAACAAAGCGGAAGAATGGGTGAAAATAGGGAATTTAATATGCCCTTACAAGTAATGTAACATTTTGAAAGTGTGTCTATTTTGACCTTTGTAAGGCCGTGAACTGGCATTATCCAGTTTGTGTTTTGTATGGGATCGTATGTTGGGAAGTAAAAAAGTAGCTAGAATTATTTTTCAAACCTCACTTCCCATTATTCACTCTATTAAATTGGTACAGTTATTTATGTAATCATTTTACAGGAAGAGCACACACACACACACACAAGATACAGGTCACTTCTTAAACACAAGAGAAGAAGAAGAATTTTTAAAGAAGGCCTTATGCTTCACCCTCATTGCCCTCCAGTGACTTTAACACTCCTATTTTCCATGCCGTAATAAGAACCTGTAGGAATTTTTTAAGCATTTCAATACATTGAACCGTCCCCAAACTGCTTCTTGTAAAGCAAAAATGTTTTACCCTCACCAAATTCCAGTCACAACAGCAATCTTGAATCTGCTCTCGACTTGGTTTCCACCACGAGGGAAAACTAATGGCTTTGTGATCGCTGTGCGTGCTCTGCCTCAGTTCCCTCGACTTCTAGGCCCAGATTTAATTGCCAGCCTCTTAGGCTTAAAACCTGAAATTATGTTGTTATTTTAGTTTAGAATTCTTAGGATTCTCATAATCCTCATTAGCGAGATTCCTGCTTTGTTCAGAGAGTTCCTGTTATAATCAGTAGTAATGACAGCTATTACTATTGACAATGCAGGGCAGACAAAGAGCCCTGGACCCAGCGGAAGGCTCGGACCCAGCCGAAGCCTCAGCCCCTGCATCGCTCTGGCCGCTGCACACACTGCTCTTGGAAACCGCTGGGAAGCCAGTCTGGTGTGGTCACACTCACGCCCTGTACATTCACGGAAGGCCGTGGCAAAGGGGACGGGAGGCACCAGCAGGGTAGGGAATTTGGGGGCTGGTCCTCCAGAGACTTGAGGAGACAGACGCCTTCCTGAAGATGAATATGCTTACTCACTAGAAGGTGAAAGACCAGGCTCGAGTTAGAACAGTCGTGAAAATGTCGACGATGGCCAGGTCGAAGTTCAGACAGAGTAAGACAAGGTCATGTGTAACAAGGCTGTTAAAAAAAAAAAAAAAAAAAAGCGGGGGGCGGAGGATGAGTTCTGATCCAGTGGACGGAGCGAAAGGATGATGCAAAGCTCGCTGGGTTTGCTTTCAGGGTAAGAGGCACACTCCGTAGGGCAATCCTTGCTCACCTCTCTGCAGACACAACCTCTCCTCTACTCCCGGGTGCCCTCTCTGCCTACCTGATACCCCGAGCTCATCCAAGAGCGGCTTTACCCTAATCGCCAAGTGATCTCAGACATGCTCATTCCCCAAAGGCCTGGCGCAGCGCTGAGAGGATGTGGCGGGCCGGAGGGGACACTGTGGGGAGGCAGGCCCCAGCAGACTGCTTGTGTACAAACCTGTGAGTTCATCCTGGGAGGGGTTTAGTTAGGGTGGCTTAGTGCTGGGGCAAAACAAAACTCCAGCCTCTCATCTAGAGCTCCGCCAGCCTTTCTTTGAACCAAAATTCTCAAAGTTTGTCGGGGATTTGCCCTTCGCCTTTAACAAAAGTTAGAACAGCAGTTTTTGCCTCCATGTTATTTTAGTACAATGATAACAATAATCCTAAAATACCCCGTCTTCTTTGAAAAATGTAGACACGTCAACCCTCCTTTTAGGTATCGAATGAACAAACACACAGTCTCTCTCTGTCACGCACACCCTCCCTCTCACATAGGCACGGTCCTGCACTCACACACTTCCCACTGTGTCTCACACACGTTCTCTCACACACGCTGTCTCGTGCACTCTCTCACACACTCACATACACTTTTTCATGCATACTCTCATGTACAAACACTCACACACTCTCATGCGTATTCACACACACACACACACACACACACACTCACACAGTCTCTCCCTGTTACATGCGTGCACACACAATCAGCCACAGTATTTATTTCACCTGATCTCCAGTGAGCCCATGTTTACTCCCCTCTCTTCTGAGAGGCAAGCATGGCAAGAGATGGAGGTAAGGAGCCACGTTGGCAGAAGTGACAGAGAACTGGGACTGTGGGAAGGGCAAGGGGGAAGAACACACCTTGTACCAGCACTCTCTGCTGGGTCAGTGGACCATAGGTTTTTTTGTCTAGAACAGAAGTGATGACCAGTGACCCGTGTTACCAGTATCGGGACGCTGAGTTCTGGCCCCTCCACCGTGACCTTTGCTACGGCTCTCAGATCACGCTACCAATCTGTGTTTTCAGTTTTCTCATCTGTGAAATGTGTTTAATCATATTGACTTGTCTCCCAGGCAAGTAAGGTGATATATTAATATTTGCGAAGCACTCTGAGATCTGACGGTAAGAGGTGCATCATACTAAGTATAATATTCTCCTTGTCCCCCCACCCCCCCACCGATCATCTATCCCCCCCATCATGTGCCTAGTTTTGCAAAGTTCACGGAAATGATTCCAGGCTGTGTTAAGAAAAGTTAATGCTTGTGGTATTTTTCAAGAAGGACCTGAAAAAAAGTCACTACAAAATAAAAAAATAAAATAAGAAGAGTAAGTGTGACATACAGTGAAAGTTAAGGTTTAAAAAAAATCCATAAGAGAACAGATTTCAGTTCTAGGCTCATACGGAGTTATTATAAGCAACAGTGAGTAATAATGATTACAGAAATGAGGAAAAATACATTGACAGTGTCATTTGAAAACAATTGCGCTAAGAGGCTTTTTACACACATTTTACACAGTGTGGATATCCAAAATGGGTTTTAAATATTAAGAGGATTGTTTTTCAAGGTATTAAA
Source organism: Panthera pardus (assembly GCF_024362965.1). Lineage (NCBI taxonomy): Eukaryota > Metazoa > Chordata > Mammalia > Carnivora > Felidae > Panthera > Panthera pardus. The sequence continues at coordinate 134,693,469 of NW_026526721.1, forward strand.
TGCACGAAGCACAAGAATGGAAAACATGGAGAGCTGGTGGGTAGCACCCAGCCTGGAGGAAGATGGAGCCAGAATGGACAGCAGCAGGACCCAGAACAGTTGCTGCCTCTCTTTCAAGAGTTCAAAAGTCTTTAAACAACATCGTCTCCTTTTCACATACGGTCACGCTACAATGTTTCCCTTGCTTTTCCCTCTCCTGCAGTTGCTTTCTGTATCTGCGGACTCCTGTTACAGAAAGTGAGCCGCGTTTGATTGCTAGCCACTTGATGGACAAAAGTTGGGGCGGCACATTTCCTCTTCTCTCAAGCTGCGTGCCATCGGTCTGCCTCTCCCTCACTCCCGCTTCAAACCAGTTCATCTCATCTTCCGTGTTTTAGTCAGTGTGACCATCATTTTCTTAGTCGCCCAGACTTGAAATCACAGCCTTCTCAGACATCACCCTTGCGCCCCGCGGAGTACCTAACACATCACTGGACGCCTTAAATCCTCAGCCTGCGATTGTGCTCAGTGCCTCTCAGAACTCTACACGCACACAGATCACCCGGGGATCGTGTTCAAAGGCAGATTCCCATTCTGTCAGTCTCCGGTGGGGCCTGAGATTGTGCCCTTCTCTCCAGCACCCCAGGGATGCCCATGTGACTGGTGCACGGATGGCATTACCACCGGTGGCCAAGCATGAACCTTTGTTTTCAGGCAAGAGGATGGCTTTATGTGGATATGACTCTCCCCTTTCTGCCCCCCCTCCTTTTTTTTTAACAGAAGTTCCCAGCCCAGGCAGGGATGCACCGATGATCCTGAGCATATTATGCTCTGAGTTAATTTTTTTTTAAAGGGAATAAAAGAAGAAACAATATAAGATAAAAACTCCAAACAACTGGGAGCAAACGAAGCTTCTTTATATCATCTCCTCCTTGCCGACAGGCGTTTGTATTCCGTTCTTTTAGTCTGTTTTATCATAATTTGTTTCTTCAACCAGTATTTTTTGAGGGTCCTCTATGTGTGAGACACTAAAGTACACTCAGGAATAAAAAAAAAAAAAAATGAAATGATTTCCCACCATCAACAGCTTGCAATCTTACATAGTTTCGAAAGAGCCAAGTAAGCAAAAAAATGCAGTGAAGTTCAATATTTTCCTGTGCCTACGATGTTCTTTTCATTGTTTTTGTTTTACTTAAAATTTTTTTCAATGTTTAGTCACCTTTGAGAAACAGAGAGAGACAGAGTGCAAGCTGGGGAGGGGCAGAGAGAGAGAGAGAGCGGGACACAGAACCCAAGGCAGTTTGTTAGCCTAGAGCCCAATGCGGGCTTGAACCCATGAACCATGAGATCACGACCTGAGCAGAAGTCGGCTGTTCAACAGACTGAGCCACCTAGGCGCCCCTCTTCTCACTGTTTTGAACTCCCTTTCCTATCTCAAAAGCCTCATTGCTACATGTACACTTTAAACTGTAGCCATACCGAACTACGTTCTGTAATACTCTAATGTAAGCCACAGTTGTAACCATCCTATAACCATAGTGCAAGAATTGTTGCACGATCAATGATCCGATTCCTATACATTTTCAAAAATTGTGTTGTGATACTTATCTCAATGGAAGAGGTTGTGATTTTGAGCTTGGATTGCTTTCAGGTTTACAAGGACTGAAAAATAAAAAAAAATATATATATATAGAACTCTAAGTATATGGTGCAAAACATAAAAATCACTGAGAAGACGTGGTAAGTAAAATCTAGCAGTACCTGTCATGGTAACAATGTAAATTTGTATGCAGCGTGAGGGGTGATTGGTTCACCTGGTCATCGTCATCCCAGGCCCTGCTCTCAAATGGAAAGTCCTGGAGGAGCTGAAGGCAGTGTAAGGGAGTCTTACACTGCAGGAGGGGAAGAGCCATCAAGGCAGCTCCATCTTGGGGAGTGCGGGGCTTGGGGAGTGCGGGGGGGCGGGGGGAGGGTGTAGATCTCAGGGAGCCCCCGCCTCTACTTCTTCAGAGTAGGATGCTGACATAGGCATTTAGTACCCAGAAGACTCCTGGAATCTCTGTTGCTGTTCTGGACATTTTGTGTAGCCCCAGGACCCCCAGGACCATTCCTGAGAAACCACCACATTGATATTCAAACTACCACTAGTTAGTGCTAACTGTCACCGGAATTAGGACAATTTACGATCGATCGATGGATCCTGCAGCTAGACCAGAAACTATGGACGGCACCAGGAATGCAAAGATTGCCCAGCTGGTTTCTTTGACATTGCGCTGGTGCTCCCCCATGTTTCATACATTGGAGAGTTTCCTTGATTTGATCCCAGTAAGTTTGTTACCTCTACTGACGGCATTTCTCTTTCTACCTTATCAGCCCAGAGCCAATTCATTTTATCTCTTTTTCACATTTTTTTTTTTGCGATAAAGCCCAGAGCCACTCATACAAAAGTAGCTTGATCACTGCTGATTCCTGATCAAGGCAACCCAATATCCAGCAGCAATCTGCTAATACACCTTACCAGCCCATCACAAATCATAACAAAATATAAAACAGAGTGTTGATAATGTGCCAGACATGATCCTAAATGTTCTGCATGAATTGACTTATTTGGTCTTATGAGTCCATTCTTACCATAGTTCACATGTTACACATGAAGAATGTAAGGCACGGAGAGGTTGAGTAACTTGCCCGAGGTCACACAGGAGGAAAGTGTCAGAGCTAAGATTCAAACCTAAGCAGTCTAGCTTTGGCATTCATACACTATACTGACTTTTAATCACGAAGACTCTAACACGTCCTAGAGGGCTGTGTTTAGATATTATTCTGGACGCAACAGGGATCCATTGAAGGATTTTCGGAGAGCGGTATGACCAAATTGAATACCTGAAAAAGGTGGAGAGGAGCTGGAATATGCAAGACAGACATTGGAGGTAGAATTAGTAGGACTAGCTGATGGAATGAGAATGTCAGGAAGCTGAAATTAGCTTTCTTTTGTTCTTTTTCATGAAGCCTGTAGCTCCCTTTCTTCTTAAATGTATAACTTCCAGAATCTCCTTCCAGATGTATATTTTGCCTTGTTTGCGGAGATGTTCTGTGATTCCAAATATACAAGAATAGCTTTTCAAATGTTTATCCTCAACATTGTGATGTGTGTTTGTGCTGAGCCTCCCTTTCCAGTGGATTCCCAGATAAATTCTGGAACACTTGTATGGGTGAGGGTTGGGGTTTACTTACAATAAAAGAGAATCTTTAAAGATTAATATGTTAAGAACTGAGGTGTGATAGGCCTTTGCTTCTGGTTGGGATTCAGTCTTCTCTTCCTCGATTAAGAGTCCATACAAACAAAAAGGCCTTGTTTCTGAGACTGTGGTCTTATTTTCAAGGTAATTGCAAATATATTTAAGTGTAATAATATCAGAAAACCATTTCCACGTTGTAAGTTTCTCACTTTAATTTTCTAACATTAATATTAATAATAATCCTAGTAGTAAGATTCATGCTATCAGTAGTATTAGCCCAGTTATTAATCAGATTGTAGCGTTAATGACCAAACATTCAAAAAAGAGAAAGAATTGAGATTCCAAGCGGTTGAGGGAGCTGTTCACGATCATGAAAGAAGACAGAGGCATAACTAGGTTAAAAATTGATGAACAGAAGCCTGGCTCCTGTTCTCCCTGTATGAAACAATGAATTCTAATAAAAGGACTCTTAATCACTGCCCGAATAATGACATCTTCAACAATACTGTTAATTGCAAAGCAACTTCCGTGTGTTCGCACAGAGCTGTTCATCCAAACGGCGAGGTTTACATCATTTCTCCTTTAGCTTCAAGTTCCCATCATCCGCTACTTCATTCATTCACGGAGCAGGTGCTTCTGAAGCCTGTGTGCTGTTCCAGGCGCTGTGCTAAGTACTAGAAACTAGAAATGAGTAAGTCACCATCCCTCACACAAGGAAGCCAAAACCTTCAGTGTTTGTTTCACACGAGACGTTTCTCAGTTTCCATTTCCTCTTATTTCCATCTCCTTAAAGGCAGCCCCAAGTGCTTATGACAACTGACCCACCTCATTCATTTATTTATTTAGCCATTCATTCAGCAAATATTTATGGAGAGCTCATTATATGCTATAGGGATAAAGTGATGAATGAGACAAACAAGTCCCTTCTCTGATGTACCTTAAATTTTGTAGTAGAATACACAGATTAAAAACAAACAAATAATTACGATGATAAACACTAGGAGAGAAACAAATATGAGAGAGAGTGGGGGACCAGTTTTGGAAAAGATGGATCATGAGGCCCCACTGGGGAGGTGACATTTATTCTGAAACCTGGAAGATGAGAAAGAACTATCCACACGAAGACTGTAAAAATCAGCTCAGAAACAGCAGACCTGGAGGCAGGAAGGAGCTGGGAGTTTTTCTAAACAGAAAAGAGCCATAATCTGTTTTCGTTTTTAAGACTATAATTTTGGCTGCTGCGATATTATAGATTGGAGAGGGGAAAGAATGAAAGCTGGCAGATTCTTGCATGGTTAGGAGATGGTTCTGATTGTCTAGGCAAGCAGAGGTGGTGGTGAGGGTGCTGGGAACGGAGATGGACAGGAGCTGGAAAACGCAAGACCGATAAGCAGAAGCAGAACCAGTAGAACCTGTGGATGGATTGAGAATGGCAGGAAGGTGAAATTAGCAATCCAGAATAATTTCTACATTTCCACCTTGCAAAACTGGATGATCACTGTTGTCATTGGCTGAGATGAGGAATCCTGGGCATTGGGAGGTAGGTTGCGGGGGCGGGGGGAAACAAAAATGAAATGCACAGGAAGAAAACACCTTAAAAGCATTCCTCATATTCATAATTTAGAAATTCAATAGAAATATATAGATGGGAATGAGCAGAGCAGTGTCTCCGGAAGGATATTTGTATCTCATTCTAGAAGTAAGGTGCTTGTGTATGACCATCACCCCAGAATATCTTGGTCGGAATGTATTGATTGTCAACACTCTTCCGATGCTTGAATCTTCTCTGTTACATCCCTGCCAAGGGATCACATAGCCTCTGCTTGAACGGGCACGGTTAACAGAGGGTGCAAGATTAACAATAGTGGCTGATGCTTATGTGGCATGTAATATGTGTCGGGCACTCTTGTGAGGAGTAAACAAAAACAACCATTTCTTCTAGGACTCAGAAGGAATCTGCTTCCTATTCTCTTCATTTATCAATCTTTGAATCTTAGTCTTTTTAAGAACAGAAGTGCCGTTCATTTTTATGTTCATTTTGTATGTTTGTGAATTTATTGACAAAATCCGGCTTGAAGACATTGTCTCCTATTAACAAAATATTTTGGGGGGGAACCCAAAGTACCTTTTATGGGATGAATACCTAAATATGGGATGAATACCTTCCTGACTCCTGAGACTCAGTTTACCTAAATTTATCTCTACAGGCAAAAGTGTATATTTTCCATACCTGTTTCAAGTGCCACGCCTTAGTGGAATGCTATCCCAGAAGAAGCATTGATGGAGAAGGGAGAAGATGGAAACCAGCCAGGACGTCCCAAAGTGAAGGCAAGGAAAACAAGTGTTCTTCCACTTCCCCATTCACCCACCCCTTCCTTACTTCATCAAGAACAAAGGAGACATGTGATAATGATAGCCATAAAATTACCCTAGTGTCTGGAGATCTAACATAGGAACCACAAATTAATGCCATGATTTATGTCACTAATGAGAAATCTGAAAGATGATATAACAGTAACTCCACAAGGCCCCCTCTACCCCATTTGTTGGTGGTGAGGACATAAATAATCTATCTCCAAAACCAGTTCTCGCTGAGTTTGAGATGGCTCAGAGCCAGGGTGAAACAGAGCCTTTCGGTGGCTCTTTACATCATGGGTCAGTGGAGTGGAATTCTAACAGTAAAACAACATGTTTCCCTTTTTGACTTTACTGCCAGGGCACTCAAGTCCCAACTCCAATTAGCAGGTCACAATAGGAGCCCAATAACACGTATGCCTTTAGTGTAAATACTCCTGTCTTATTTATGATTATTTTCTTAATTGACACTATTCCATAACCAGTGTGCTGCATTAATTGGTATTCTCCAGTTAGTCTGGAAAAAAATTCTGAGTGATGTGAGCCTGTGAGTTTATGTCCCCAGCAGTTGAACAGAATGTTTACCAGGAGGCAGTTATGCTTGATCCTGAGCTAGTTTATCCCAGTTGTATTATAGCAATTATTATAATACAAATTTTAATTAAATATTTCATAAGGTTTGAAATATTCGTGCAAAAAGAAATGGAATCATTTTTATGAAAACAAAGTTGTACGCTTCGGAAAGATTCAATAACATTAAGTTGCTAAAAATAATGATGTGGAATTAGGCATCAGTGAAGAAAGTGGAAATGCTTGGGGAGAAAACCAGTTACCTACAAGAATTCCATATCCTGGTTGCTTTGAAAGTATCTTTAAGTTGTTCCTTCATTTTAAGGCAACCAAAACTTGAAACTGCAGGCAGTGGTCAATTTTGAGTGGAGCCACATGTTCAAAGAAAAGATTTCTATCTTATGTTCAAATATTAGTGAATGAATGTGCATTTGTATATTTAAGGTAAAAGGAAATGATTAAGCTATCTGACTGTTGTTTATAATTTCCTATATTAACTGACCCTTTTCCAAAGTAACCAACTATTATACCAGATAAGAGACTACCTAGCCTATAGGTCAATTTTGATCAGTTTGTGAGTGGAAGGGGTATAAATGTAAAAACTACATGAAAGATAGAAAAATTAATACATAAGGGCCTAGTGAGTCCAATATCATTACTTCAACTTGGCCAAATCATCCTGGAACTAGAGTGATGAGATGAGTAGGGAAAACACATGTTCACTTACCTCCGGGTTACTTTAGAGAAGAGCTTCTCTGCTCTATATAGCTAACACAGGTCATGAAGCGTATGGATGATCTTAAGACAGGCTCGGGGCTACAACCTGGACATCCTCAGAGACTGTTTTCCGCAGGTTGCCATGGTAACAGGAAGGTCTTGAGCTACAGAGTCAGCCAGACCTAGGTTTCATGGCCCAACTCCATCACTGGCCAGTGTGTGATCTTAGACAAGTCCTTTAATCCTTTGGAACCTCAGTTTCCTTACCTGTGAAATGGGATTACTGTTCCTCTCTCGCAGACAGGAGAAAGCGCAAGAATTCACATACAAGCATCTAGCACGGGAACGGTCTTCAGACACTCAGGGAAAGAGTGTCTCGCTCCGTTTCCTGTTTCTTCTGAATGCAAAAATTAGCATTTGGGGTTATTGAATAGACGTATAGAACATACAGGCTATCACCCTGTTTCTCTGTCTGTTGTTTTAACCTCAGAGCTTGTATTCGTTCACTCAATACACATAAACATTACCTTGAGGAAATCCATCAGCTATGGGCCCTTCGGTGCATCACGACATTTAAAATTTACAACTCTTTGGAATGACATAAAGGCATTTCTTGACAACTGTTGCCTTTGATTCCTTCACATAATGTTGCAGAGGCTCTTGGCTTATCAACCAGGTCCGACAAGAAATGGCAGAGGGCCTCTGCTCTTATTCTCTAAGTCTACGTGAGTAAATGCGGTAAACTGAGGCACACATTCCCCTTAGGGCCTTAGGCTCAGCCTGAGGAGCTGTAATTACAGGGCAATATTTCAATGTCTTGGTCTTTAAGTTTCTAAGAATTCCATACTCGCTCACCACCTTCTTGGAAACGAATTTGGAATTGTCGTAAGCGAAGACATGTTTTTAAAAGACCTCTCGATAGGACTTGGTGGGGCATTCTGTTCTCCGGGCTGCGGTGGTAAATCTAGGCCAGTAAACTGCTTCGAGTCGTTGACAAATTCCACTGTTGCTTACTTTTTTTTTTTTTTCCTTCCACGAAGTTTAAAATAAACAATTAACCTATTTCCAACACAGTGTTTGGTATTGATTTAATTTAGCATGTGTTATTCATCTGCATGCCTCACAACGGTTGCTTAATTGTCTAAATCTTCCCGTGTAGAATGCTGCCTATGGAATCTCTTCCCACAGAACACTCTTAGCAGAGTGTGGCTTACTATTTCCATAACATCTGTCTTTTCTACTAAAGAGCAGATTAACAATTATGCTTCTTTAAAGGTGTGTGTGTGTGTGTGTGTGTGTGTGTGTGTGTGCATGCAAGTATGCATGACTGTATGTGTGTGTTTAGGGGAAGCTGGGCCAGATACTCGCTTTTGCTACCATTGGCTTTCTGGTACAATAGTTTGCAGTCCTATCATGAGGTGAGAGATTTTACTTGTACCCATCATGCAGCTGGCAGGATGGCCCTTTTCTTTTGCCTTAGTGTGCCACAGAATGCTACATTATTTCCATCCACGCGATGTCTGCAGAGGAGACAACATATGCAACCCCCTCCTTCTGCGGCCGCTCCCCATGTCTGTCTCTCTCTCTCTCTCTCTCATACACACACACGCACACACACATGCACACATGCACACAAAGCTCCTTTCAATTGTGTTAAGCAGTAAAGCAGAAGGATTTTTTAAATTAGTGTTTTGTTTTGGCAATGGTTGCTGACGTGTTCATGTAATACAGTTTTAATCAAATCCCCAAAGCTGAAGACCTTTCAGCGTATCTTAGGCTGCACTGTGCAGGGTTTATTCCACTTGAAGTGGCCACCAGGGAGGTACAATTAGCTGTTCCCATGGAGAAGTTTGTTATAGTAATAAATAATAAGTAGCATAGGTAGCGATGGAATCAATTAAAGATATTTTTGACCATCTAATGGTTTATGGGAATGCTAAATAATTGACGACAAGTTTTTGACTATGTTTTCCATCTGCATGTCTCCTTGTAACTAAACCTTGACCGTGCACATAGGATGGTGTCTGAGGTCACTACTTTTTCTCTCGTAGAGCCACATCGTCAAGGGTACTATGTGAAAAACAGTTGCAGCTCTTACATAACCGAGCTGATTTTGAGAGGGTTAAAACTCTGCTGTAAATATTTGCTGCAGGCGGAAATCTAACATATGAAGCCGGAGAACAAATTGTGTTATCAGTTTCAAAAACAATCTGTTTCGCCATTCATTTATTTATTTTTTTAACCCGTGTAAAACAGAACAATAGGAGTTGACTGGCTGAGAGGGCTTTGTGCTTTGTCTCCGGGTTCCAACGGCTTTGATGTTAAAATGGAAATTTGGCAAGTGGGACGTTGGTAAAGCACTCTAAATGCTTTTGGCATCTTGACAGGGAAAAAAAATTGTCAGCCTACCTTGGTTTGAAATTGGTGAGTGCGTGCTCACGAGTCACGTTATAAATAAAATCTCAGAAGGAAATAGGGTGGATGAGTCCGTTGTGTGTATTCGGAGATGAATTGACATGCCACACATCACCCAAAGCAGGTCAGTGATCCATGAGCTTAGCAAGATTTACGTGAAAAGACACAGTGGTTCCTTCAAAGTTATTGGATAAGTGACATACAGTCTCGATGCCAATGTGGGTATCAGTGGGGATTCATCGGACCAAAATTTGGGCTAAATAAAGCTTACGTTACAATTTCCATCATTTGATGATGAAAAGTAGTTCTATCTGATGCTCTATTTTACAAATGTTATTCCACGTGTAAAAACCGACTCTGTGGATTGGTTTCCCTTAATGCGGAATCCTTCCACTCTTTCCTGAGGGTCTCTCTGAAGTCGAAGTGAGCAATACATTACACGAGACCCACAGAAACTGCCTCTGTGGACTGCTGGGGTGTGAAAATTTTTGATAACTTAAGTAAATTGTATTTAATGTAACTATACCTTTACTTCAGCAGAGACTGGCAAACTACAGACCATGGGCTAAATCTGGCCCACCTTTTTTATAAATAAAGTTTTATTGAAACACAGTGACATCCATTCATTTACCTATTGTCTATGGCTGCTTTCATGGTATGATGGCAGAACTGAGTAGTTGCAGCAGAGACTATGTATATGACCCACAAAGCTGAAAATATTTGCTATCAGACCCTTTAAGGAACCCCTGACTTATAAGGATTCCATAATCTGATGATATAACATTTACCTATCTTCACCATATTCCTTTGAGAGGGAACTTTTCATCTCATCTCTCCCATGCTCCCTCCCTCCGGTCCTTCCTGTGGAAGATGGACAATGTCTGCATTTTCACAGTAGCTCTAGTCCGTAGAAAAAATGCATGCTGGTCTCTTCTCCTTTGCCACATACAGGATGAGTTTCAGCAAGCAAGTTAAAAATGATGAGACTAGGGGCGCCTGGGTGGCTCAGTCGGTTAAGCGTCCGACTTCGGCTCAGGTCATGATCTCTCAGTTCGTGAGTTCAAGCCCCGCGTCGGGCTCTGTGCTGATGGCTCAGAGCCTGGAGCCTGTTTCGGATTCTGTGTCTCCCTCTCTCTCTGACCCTGCCCTGTTCATGCTCTGTCTCTCTCTGTCTCAAAAATAAATAAAGGTTGGAAAAAAATTAAAAAAAAAAAATGATGAGACTAGAGACTGTAGAAAGGTGGTCTTTATTCGTTCTGAGCTAGGAAATCACTCAACTCTCACCCACACGGTTTAAACCTACACTTACCAGTGTTTCCTTTGGGGACAGAGTGTAGAATGGTATATATTCTAGAACTGGCTCATTTCACAACTTCTACATGTTTTCTGACTAGGTAGGAATTAGCAAATGTGACCTGGGGTTAAGATTCCTCCATTCAGAAGAGAAGGACTGTTTTATTGGTACTATTTTTTTTTTTATTATGTAAAGTTACTTGGTAAATAGAGAGAGAAAAAAAAAAAAAGAATCAAGTGAAGAAAAAGGATTGAATGGCTTGACCATCATTCTTTAGATGCAAAAGGCTGAAGTCACCTCATTTCCATGCTTCAGGTATCCTGCACTCTTTATAGACCAGCAAGCTCACCATCCTCTTTTCCCTCGACGCCAGAGTTTTTTCCCCATTTTGCCCAAATAATTCATTCCCTCTTCCTCTTTATTTCTTAGACTCAGGTTAGTTCTTCCTGGACACGTGATTGGCTCCTCAGACAGATAAGGAAGGGTCTTTCTGTTCCTTGATTCTGTCATGCCCTGTGCTTCCCACTGGATAGCATTCCTCGTGTCTTTAAACCTATTAACTTACTTCTCTTCTAGACTGTAAGGTCTATGGGGGATTATTCACTTCTGGTTTCATCATGATGATGTAATGGTTACTCAAATTTGGAGACTGGATCTTTAGTTTAAAGACCAAGATTCCTTGGTCATGAATTTCAGTTCCTCTAGGTTGGGTAATCTTCACAGTTCTATTAATAGGGTTGGTGAAAGCTACAGGACTAACATTTATTGATCACCATCTTGTGCAGCCACTGTACCTTGACCTTAAGCACATTATCTCATTTAACCATCTCAACAAGACTATGTGATTGACGCTCCTGTGATTGCACAAATACAGAACAGATCCAGAGAGGTTCAGTGACTATCCAAGGGGCATGTTACTAGGAGGAGAGAGGCCAAAACTTGAATCCAAGCCTAACAATTTATATCGCCCAGTCTTCCTCACAACTCCATGCTACTTCTAGTAAATTGCTATTTCTGGATGAAAGTCAGAGAAAGTCAACAAGTATTCTTGTTCCTTCTCTCTTTTTTCCCTCTTCTTTCCTTCACTCCTCTTTTTATTTCTTTGTTCCTTGTCCACTGGCCAAACCTGAGACCTCTCAAAAATATCTATAAGCACTCTTCACCTTAACTATGACCTAAAGGTTGTTGACCTCTGCTTTATTTGCTGGAAACGCATATCAACTTCTCATTCTGTTTTTTCCCAGTCCCGACCATGCATTTTCAACCACCTAAAATGCTCGCAAACTTATAATTAGGTTTTGTGTAAATATTTAAGGGTTTTATTTTCCTTTCAGAAAGGGGTGTTAAGTGAGATTTGGCACATCCAGTCTTTATTTTTTCAAATGACTTATTAAAAAGCAACAACCCACATACTTTTTTATATAACACAAGTAGGAATTCAGCCCTCCAAACTCATCATCCCTACCCAATCTTCTATAAAATTAGCAGAAGATTAGATAAAATTATTAATCAAGGAAATAAAAATGGGACAAGTAAAATAGGTATTCACACAAAGTTGTTTTGCCTTTGTTGTTGTGTAAAGAACTCGAGATGTGCCTGTCAAGGAGCTCTTTTGAGGCCTTTCCATGAACGAATATTTAATCTTCAAAATTAAAGCCTGAAGAAGGAAAAATTGTTGTTGAGAATCAAGCTAAATTTGAAGTTGAAATTATCTTTGAATATGACATTTAATTTTTGAGAACCTGTGTTGCCTAGTAATTCATATCTACTATTCTTCTGCTAATATAATGGAGGCGATCTTCCTGAAAGAATAAGACATAGATTTTTGTCCTTCAAGGTGCTGGCTTTTCAGTTGTGTTTTCACATTCTTTCAGTCTCCTTGATGACTGACACTTGTCATCAGGTCGGTAGAGCCTAAATAACTATCCAGTTTTGCGAGTTCTGTACTCCTGATTCCCTCTGTAGCCTGTTCCCAGGCCTTAGTCCAGGATTCTCCACTCTCGGTCCTGTGCTTTTCTCCTGAGCTTTACTTGTATGGCCTCCCTGTCACATCATCTTCCAGCAACACAAACAAAGGAGAGTTACTTAAACAGGTTGTTCTATTTTGTAGCTTTTCACATTCTATTTCCTTTTTGTCCAAATCTATTCTCTTCCTTCTTAGTTATGCTCAGGCATTATCTCTCTTTGTGAAGCTGACCTCAGTGCCTTACTTCAGATGAAGTTCATTGCTGCTCCCTCTAAACTACTTCAGCACCTCATTCACATCTCTTGTGTTGCATGGATCACACTGTCCAGTAATTATTTGTTCAATGTCTATCTATCCAAAGGGCAAGTGCCATGACCTGCCTTTATCCCTAGTACTTAAATTAGGAGCTAGCGTATATCTCCTTTGTTGGGTCTTCCTACCCCATGTATGTGTCGAGCTGAACTAATGGATAGATAAAGGCAAAATTATCTCATTCCTGGAAGATCAGACACAAAGCCTGGGATTTCTAACCTGCCAAGACATTTCAAAATTTTAATATAGATTGTCAGTAGGTCTATTAGTATTGCTTTTGTTAGCTCCTATAAAGTTGACTGCTGGGCTAAGACTTCTGGAGGTAGTGATTAGGAGATAAAGTTTAATTTAAAAAACTAGCTGAATTCTAATTAGATTCATCAGTGTTTCGGAGTCATAGGCCAAATTGACTTATATATATATATATATATATATATATATATATATATATATATATTTGTATGTGTGTGTGTGTGTGTGTGTGTGTGTATGTGTGTCTATACACACTGATATAATCTGGTATCTGCAAAACCAACAAATACAAACAAATCCCTCCTAGTGAGTCACTTGAAGGCAAAATCAACTGTAATTCAAGCAAACAAAAACACTAAAGGGTGAGTTTGTCAGACTGGACCAACTTGTTCTACCTGTTATGAACAAAAAAGGACAGATGAGGGCTCAAGGTACAGGGAGTTGTATCTTGGGTTACAAGGAGCATTCTGTGTCTCCCCCTGCTGGTTGGTGGAATAACTAAAGGGGACAACCCCCAGAAGTCTAAATGGCCATGACCTCACAGCTCTGTATCATCCAAGTCAAATGGACACTGTGAACTTTTAATAAGAAAGGTTGATAAAGAGTTCATGGCAGGATATTTTATCTCATCCCCAGCTTTTAGCTCTAGTTAATTAGCATTCTGCATTTCTTAACAATTCTAACTTCACATCCCATTGAAATAAACCATTAAGAAACTCAGTTCTTGCATATTTTAATTCCAGGCTATAACTACATTTTGATTAGATTAAAATGGTTTTAAAAAGGTTGTGTTTGAAAATAATCTTAAGTGTTACCACAAGGGACAACATTTCCTCTAGTCTTCAAAAGATTGTTTTATATTTGGAAATATGAAAAAAGAAAAGTAATTCTTATAGACAAGAGCAGTAGATAAAGTAAATCCATGGAAAATGTGGGGGGAAAACATTTACCAAAATTCATATGTATTATTCTATTACCTTTATTTGGTGATTATATATCTGACAGACTCAAATTTCAAAAGAATTTGAAAAGGCTTTTTATTCTGAGTATGTGGGTATTCATGACAAGGGCTGAGACAAGCCAAGAGTCCACAAAGAATATATTGTATGATAGATGGTTTACAAACCAGAAAACGCTCTTATTCAGTGGTGACAGCTCCAACATTCAAGCCTTGCCATTATCAGCTGAAAAGCAAAAAGTCTGCAACAAAAAGTGAGGGGGAAAATGAGAAGGAAAACCAAAAACGAGAAGAAGTAGGGATTCTCGCATCTAAGAGTAGATATGAGAACCAACAATGAAGCCCCCGAGAAGTCCATGCAATAGTAAGCAAAAGAAGGTAACGTCAGAGAAAAAGGAACCATGATAAGTAGGATGGTTTTTAAAAAGTATAAAGGGTATACACAGCAGTGGATATTGCAAAAGCCTTTGTAGACCTGGTTCTGTAGCATAGAACAATATTTGATACTGATGATTAACTTGTGTGCATTGTATTCTGTTGGCTATGTTAGAGAACACATTTTTATGTCTTTTAAGGAGGGTTTGATTTAAAATAACATAACTTTTTACTTACTCATTCACAAATATCTATTGAGTGCTATATTCCTTCAGGGTATGCTCATTGTTAAACATTTCTAAAATATCAGTATTTAATGCAAGGATTTAATTCTTGCTTGTGTCACAGACCAATGCCAGTCTTCCTAAGACCCGTGTTCCTTCTACCTAAAGGTGCTACCATCTATAATAAACGGCCTCCAAGTTTGCTGCGCCAGAAGCAGGAGGAACATCACTCATAAAACGTTTTATGGACCAGGCCTCGACGTGACTTCCAACTCGTCTGCCCACATCCTACTGACCATAAATCAGTCATAAGACTCCAATCTAACTGCCAGGGGACTCTGGAAATTCTTGCCTTCCTACTTTCCAAAGAATACAATAACATGGATATTGATTGGCAACAATATTGTCTGGAGATTCAGCAGTGGGTGGCGGGTTGGAAGAATAGAAAGTAATCCTGCCTTTATGGATAGAGAGGGAATAAAAACACTAAACAAAATAGAAGAGTTACCTGAATGGCATATTAATGTAAGCGCTAGGTAGAAAACTAAAGCACCCAGGTTAGGAGGGTAGGAAGCATGGCAGGACTCAGTTACCATTGAAATAAGGTAGTCAGGGAAGGCTTCACTGAGGAGACATTTGAGAAAAGATCGAAAGGAGGTAAGGGAGTTAGTGGATATCTAGTGGAGGAAATTTTGGGCAGCAGATATTGCAAATTCAGGAGCCCTGACCCAGGACTGTGGCTGTCAGGAAACCATTGCAATAATCGAGGTGAGACTGGGGGCAGTAAAAGTGATAGGGAAGAACTGGCTTCAGGGTATATGCCGAAAGTTAAGTCAGTAAGATTTGCTGATTGATTTGCTGGTGAGGACAAGGAGAAGAATCAAGTAGGAGTCCAAGCCTGTGTGCCTTAGCGAACAAAAGAGCGTGGGAGGTACAGATTTTTAGAGGGCGAGTGGTAGTCTGATCAGGAACTAAGTTTTGACATGTTAAATTTGAGACGGTTGTTAGGTAGTCGTGTGAAAATCTGGGAAGGTTCTCAGACGGAATTAGTCTGGAGATTGGTGGCCAAGTCTGGCTGGAGACAGAAATTTGTAATCAGACCCTGGTCAGATGAGATTCCTCAGACAATGAGAAAAGAGCCCCAAAGGCTCAACTTTAAGGCACTCCAGCATTCCAAGGTGGGCTAGATGAGGAAGACCTACCAAAGGTGTTGGAGAACAGCAGCTAGTGAGTACAAAGAAAACCAGTTGGCCACAGAGGGAAAGGCATGCTTTAAGAAGAAGGGAGAGATCAAATGTAACAAGTTTTGCTGATAGATCAAGTAAAATAAAGATTAGAGATGTGATCACTGGATTGAGAAATTCCCTCTTGACCTTGGCAAGAGCTTTGTTTCCATCAAGCAATGCAAATGAAACCTGGCTAGAGGAGTTCAAGAGGACGTGAGCAGAGAAATCGGGGATTGTGAGCATAGATACTTGATGTGCTATGCAGAGAAGGGAGAAGGGAGAAGGGAGAAGGGAGAAGGGAGAAGGGAGAAGAAGGTGCTGGTTGGAGTGGGAAGTGGGTTAAGGGATGGGCTTTTTTTCATGGGCTGATGAAAAACATTTGGGACAGGAGTTGTTGCTGCTGGAGAAAAGGAGGAGATTTCTAGAGTAATTTTCTTAAGTAGACAAAAGCAGATAGGATCAAGTACACAAGGGGAGGGATTGGTCTTTCTGGCAGAGGGGTCACTCATTCAGTAACAGGCCAGGAGAAAGAGTTAGATGACAGAGATGCGAGTAGGTGGTGGGTGTGGGTGTGAGAACGTGTAGAGCTGCTCCTCTGATTGCCTCTACTTCCTCAGTGAAATGAGAGTGAGAACAAAGGAGGACCAGTTTGGCATTCGAGGAGAGAGTGGAAAGCACAAAACAGTCATCTGGCAAAGCAGGAAGGTGAATAGATAGGGGGCACGTGCTATGATTGTCCAGCCACATTAAGGGCTCTTTCATGGAGCGTGAATAGGAATTCAAACTGAGGCGAGTGGCGGCCCCGTGTTTGTTTCCAGATTCATTTAGTGTCATGGGTGCACGTGAGTGTACGGGGAGGGTGGGGTTTGACTAGAGATGCATTTTTCGAGTGAGCCGGCCAAAGAGAGCACAAGGGAGACAAGGGTATATGCAAAGAAGCGATATTAACAATTGACTTTAAAATTTTACGTGGGTAAGAAGTGAGGTGGGGGTATAAAGAGTGAAGAGGTAATTTCAAAGGTCAGATCACTAGCTTATAGATGCTCATGGTGAGCCGGAGTCATAGAGGGTGTCAGCTGGAAAGACTGAAGATGATGAGCAGAGAAGGTGAATTAAGAAGAGGTTACACGTTTTGGTAACTAAGGGTCTAAGGCATTGGGGCTTCAAGAAGGGATGACCGAAATTGTGTGAAGAAGAGCTTAAAGAAATGAGGAAAACAGGGTTTTGAAATTCTCATCTGCGTGGATGTCGAGCTCACTAGAATGATGATACAAGTGGCTTTGCAGTAAATGACACAGTGCCAGAAACTAAAATCTTCAAAGCATTGGAAGACAGTGACCCATTCGCCTGTACACGCCCAGAATAAGGACGGTGTAATGATGGCAAGGAATTCAAGCTGGAGATTGTTGGGAGGCGGAAGGCAGAAGGGTTTGATGTGGTCAGAGGATGGAAGAGGGCGCCCAAATCACCACCAGTCTGGTCACATACAAGAGGTGGGAAAGAAAAGGGTGCAGGGGAAATGGTGTCCTCGGGAGAGAATCTGGTCTCAGTTTGGAAAACACGATAAATGAGAAGAGACTGAGGATGGTGGCGATTTTGATGATGTCCAACAGTGGGTAAGGGCACTGCGGAAAGGATTCCGGTGATCCAGAGAAGCGAGAGAGCTGTGTTCAGAAAGACAATTATACAGATCTATATGAGGATTAGAATATAGGGACAGGATTCCCGCTAAAATCAAGAGCACTGAGTTCAGTTTGAGGTAGATAGACAGTAGATACTTCCTGTATCTGTACCCACTCCCATCTCACCACTACCCTCTCCCTCATCCTTGTCCCCTGAAATCCACTAATCTGTTCATCTCTATAGTTTTGTCGTCGTGAGAATGTTATGCCAGTGGATTTGTACAACATGTAACCTCTTAGGATTAACATTTCTTCCTAAACATCATGCCCTTTAAGTCCATCCATGTTGTTGCATATGTCAATCATTCACTGCTTTTTATTACTCAGTAGGATTCTACTGTATGGACATGACAGAGTTTGTCCAGCCATTTGCTGAGCTAGGGACATTTGAGCTGGGTTATGAACTGAATGTTTGTGTCCTCCCAAAATTCATATGCTAAAATCCTAATCTCCAATGTGATGGCATTTGGATGTGGCATCTTTGCTTCAGATGAAGTCATGCGGTTGGTCAGCCCGAGTTGACAAAAACAAATTATTTTAGTATTTTGCGATCATCCATGAAGTTGCTATGAACATTTCACATACAGGATTGCAGTGGTCTTCTTCAAGTTCGTTTTATTCTAAGCTTCTTGGAAATCATAGGCTTGGTGTTCTTGTTACGTTCTTTTGCATCCCTCAAAATAAAGAAATCCATAAATGTTAGAATTATTTTAAAAAGTTCATCCATGGAAACAACATTCTATGGGGCACAACCTATAGAATGAGTCGCACACACAATACAACACGGATGGCTGTTGCCCACGTAACGAGAAGTGAATGCGTGCAGTCACAAAACTTTGATTTCACTTACATAAAGTACAACCAAGCAAAGTTAAAGGACATGGTCAGAAGTCCGGTTAGTGGCTGTCCTCAAGAAGAGGTCATCACTGGCTTTTAGGGTGCTGCTAAGGTTCTATTACTTGATTTGGTCGATGACTTCAGTTGTCTATTGGTGAAAATTCATAAGGCTGCACACTTGTAAGAGATGCACCTTTCTGAATGTATGTATACGCCAATAAAGTCCAAAAAATAAACTTCGCATGTGACTCAAAGACTTCCCTCATACATTCCTTTGTTTCATTGCTCACAGTCAGCTGGAATCCATGATTCTACTTAAAGTTGCAATCATCAATAACATTTTATTTTCTAAGGCTCTCTGGGAGGACAGGGGAGAGAAGTATTTCAAGCTTGGTGGCTTGAACAAACTCTCACTAATTTACTTATAGTGGTAGCATTGATTTCATCTGTAATTCTTTTTTTCCTGTAATCGATCTCCCTGTCAAAACCCAACCTGAGAACAATGGAATGGGTAAGTGGAGTTTTTATTTATTAAAAGGGCAACATCTCAGAAATGAAATTACAATTTAGTTGGGATAAATTGTCTTATAACTTCATTTTTTTACATTAAAGCTATAATTGAGGGGCATTATATGCTGTTTATCACCGCAATGAAAATGTAGTCAGAATGAACTTCTCGAGGCTGTTAAACTGCCTCTTATTAGCATTGAAACTATACTCACAGCCTATTATCTTGGGCTATATTTTTTGGTATAAGGGAATTGCTATCCAAGTGTACTTAATCTGAAAGGAATTGGGTTATAATTGGAGTCTTTGTGAAAAGGGAGTTAAAATTATTTGGTATTGTAGTGAGGTAACAATGCACTGTTCAAATATTAAAAGAATGTAGCAGTGGCATTAGAAGGGCACAATGGTTATCATCACTGATGCCAAATGATACTCTGCATTTTTGCTCCTAGTCAATCTGGGCAGCAAAAGAGAGAAAACATTTATTTATCAACTCATCTGATAGATTTGGTTTTTTCAAGAAACATGGAGGAGTTTTCATCATGCTGTTACCCAACCATAGATATCACTTGGTCCTACTTCACAAGGCGTGTTAAAATCTGAGAGTAAGAATCTCCATTTTTGGAACACAGTAGGTGTTCAAATTTCAGTTAAATAAGATCAAGTCACCAACAGGTCTGGGTAAAGAGAAACAGAATATTCCCGCTAATAGATTATTTCAAAGGTAGCAAAATAATGGATATAGAATGATTCTTTAAATCATTTGTGTGTTATGATATGCCAGCCTAATTATTGCCAGGCATGCCCGTGAAGATAAAACAAAGAAAATTAAGCGCTGTCACATAATCTAGGTCAGATGCTGGCAACTTTTTCAGTAAAGGGCCTGATAATAAATATTTTTAGCTTTGTAGACCATACAGTCATTTTCACAACTACCCATTTCTGCCACCGTAGCCTGAAAGCATCCTTACTTGGTATGCTAACAAATGAATGTAGCTGTGTTCTAATAAAACCGTATAAACTGACAGCCAGCTGGATTTGGCCTGTGGGCCATAGTTTGCAGACCCCAATCTAGATGATTGCTTGGGAACTTTGTGGTTGTAAATGGGAAAACAAAACTATGCCTGAAGTCTCATGTCTGTATAGGGTCATAAGTTGGCCCTCCGGTTTCAAAATATGGCTTTTTTTTCAGTTATAATGATATTTATCATATTACATTATTATTAAAGTATAAGGTAATTGTGATGTAACAATGTTATTTTAATTATAATATTCTAATAACACCTACCGTCATCATTAGAAACAAACAGCAGTTTATTCTTTTCTCTTCACGAACACTGAAATATGAGCATCTCCTAACCTTAAGTAGAAACAAAAAGCAAGTCAGTATGATTTCTGAACAAAGAAGGAATTCAAAAGTTCATTTTCAAACTTGCTTCCTCTCCTTCATTGATATAATATGCAACCCGTGTGTGTGTGTGTGTGTGTGTGTGTGTGTGTGTGTGTGTGTAGCATTGATTGAAACGCTTCTAGCTGTGGGTGTTCCCCAACTCACCATTGCTTTCCCAAAATCTTTAAATAGGCAGACTGTGAGTGCGTTTGTCTTTCTCCTGACTTAGGAGCAAATTTGTTGCATTACTGAAACAGTAGTTACAACAGGCTCTTGCCTAAGCTTTGAAGCATTGAAAACAATCCAGAGATAACTGAGGGGATTTCTTCCACCAGTGACAGACACAGGAGGTCTCATTGCTGATCCATGCGCTAGCACTGAAATTTGGCTCAGAAAAGAGCCATTAAGGGTCGCTGATGTCATCACTTGAGAATGGCACAAGTTACCTTGTAACCAGTAACTTAACCTGTCCCATTGCCAGAAGTGAGATAAGATCCCCACTTTCCAGGGTTGACATGAACATTGATCCAGTGCTTGGGACACTCAACTAAGAGCAATTTCACTGTCCAACATTTTGCTACTCGGTTTGCTCAGTGCTTCCCTCAGTTGTTAATGCCTCTTTTGTTTCTGCATTCACCCAGGTGAATTGCAGGCGCTGATAAATAATCACGAACTTCTTTTCCTGCCTCCCAATTTGTATTCCTCTTCAGAATCCGCCAGACTGACACCAGAATGCCAAACCTGAACCGAAGTGCCTGACATCTTCGTCTCCGTCAGCTACACAAGCCATCTAGGGCAGCAGTTGCGGCCCGCTTCACAATACTTAGATTTCCAGTATTTTTTGACATTTAACACCATTAGAATATATAGCAGAATCCAAGCACAGTTTCTTCGAGGTAAAAATGTGAGTGTTTTTTCATATCTCAGTGTGTTGAATAACCTTTAGATGTAAAGTTAGCACAGCAAACATTGACATGATGCAGGCAGCTCAGTGCAGAGTGCCTAAAAATAAATATAAGAAGTTCATATGCTGTAAAAAAAAAAAAAAAAAAAAAGGAGTTACACATTTAAATGGAAAAACAGCTTTGAGGCTTACAGATTCATGAGATACCACTATTGTCTTTGATCCCACCGATGCAATCACTTGGAAGACACTAAATGTAGTTGTACCCATTATATATACATTGCTTAGATGAACCTATCAATCTACTCTGGGGTTTATTGTGGTAAAAGTATTCTAAAGGCTGTGAAGTTTGGTTATTTCACGTGAAGCCTCAATTTATGCAATTCTACAGGGCCATATGATTTTTAAGTCAGAGTTTTTGGATTTGAGCCCTAAACTAACCTTTTTAGGCAATTTAGATGATCTTTTATATCCTTGGTTTTCTTCTTGGTATGGTTATTGTGACATCCTTTTTTTTTTTTAAGTTTATTTATTTATTTTGAGAGAGACAGAGACAGCACAAGCAGGGATGGAGCAGAGACAGAGAGAGAGAAAGAGAATTCCCAAGCAGGCTCCACACTGTCAGCGCAGAGCCTGATGCAGACTCGAACTCACGAAACTGTGAGATCGTGACCTGAGCAGAAACCGAGAGTCGGACGCTTAACTGACCGAGCCACCCTGGTACCCCTATTGTGACATCCTTTAAGGGAGAGCCTCTACTGCTCCTGCAAAATGATACCCTCCTTGCTCTCTACCCTTGCCTCCACTGAGTATGGTCCTGGGATGAAGCTCTGAAGACTGGTTTCATGATGAAGCATCATTAAAGACAAGTTCTCTTCCAGGTCCTTCAAGCACCATTATTGGCTGGCAGGCATCCATTCCCTCTCTTTAATGGTAATACTATGTCTAAAGTCTTTGGAAAAAGACTCCTCTCTCTTATTTTCAGCCTTGCAGTTTAAGGGGATTGAGCCTAATTTCAGTTTCACTAAGGGGTTCAGATTAGTTTAAGCAAATCAGTATATACTGTCTCCCTAATCACAATGAGTTGATTAAAGGACACTGACCCTCTCACTGGGACATTTGGAGTCATGTGACCTTTCCTGGAACCATCAGTGTATGTGAGGACTTTGGCTTGAATGCTCAGATAAAGACTTCCTCTTCTCTGCCGAACATGAAGGTGCATGCAAGTCCCATGGAGAGCCTCTGGCGGTCATGTTTGGAATTAGATACGAAAATAACTGGGTTCTTGGTGACATTTCAGAGCCGTGGGTTCAAGCTTTGCTTGAAGCCAGTGTCGTCTCTCTACTGTAGTTACGCGAACCACTAAATTCATTTTAGTGCTTAAGCTGTGTGATTTGCACTTTCCTTACCAGTCAAAAAGTGTCCAAACTGATGTAGATGGGCCTTCCATATAGACACGTGCCTATTTGAACCTGAGGGGGACACGGCATAAACGCGAATGGAACCTTAGCTACATATCAAATCTCCATGCAATATGAAGAGCTACACCAACATTCTTACTCCGGTATCTTCCTGTTCCATCCAGATATTCCATCAGAAATAAAGGAAGCCTATGTCATGACTTGATAGGAATTAGCCAGCTGATGGGTGAGTGAGAAGTATTGCAGGGTGAGGGAACCATCTAACCAAAATCCTGGAAAGAGCACAGTAGGTTCAGAGAGCCAAAAAAAATATTGAATCATGTAGAGAAAGTGGCCAGAAAAGAAGCAGGATAGGTAATCTTGGGAGGCAAGTTACAGAATTTAATTTTTTTTTTTTTTTTTTAAGAATGGTGACAAGGATGAAACATTCAGGCAAGTCTTGATCAGAGCTGCTCTTTAGAAAATCACGTTGGCTGTTTTGGAGAATGGATCAAAGTTGGGTGAGCATGACTGGGACCTGGGAGACCAGGTAGGAGGCTAGGCAATAACACGCATGAAAGGCAGGATGGTCTCAACTCAGAGGCTGGGAATGGACAGAGAGAGAGACATGACAAACCTGAGACCTCTTTAGAAAATGGAATTGGCTTGATTTGGTGACCGATGGGACCTGAGGTGTGAAGAAGAAGCAACATTGAGAGTGACTCTTGGCTTGTGTCTAGGGAAACTGGGCAGACAGTGACCACATTCACTGAAGTGAGGACTACAGGTTTGCAGAGAAAGATGAAGTCATCCCTTTACCATGTCAATGGTGTCTGAACTCCGAGCTACAGGGCCCTTCTTGATTTAATTTTCTCCCACTTTTTCCCTCTGTGATGGCAACTATAATCACTCTACAGATCCTCCTCGACTTCAGGTGGAGTCAGTATGTTGACAATATAGTAAGTCAAAAACATTTCATACACCTACCCTACCTGATATCAGAGCTTAGCTTCGCCTACCTCACACATGACAAGTACACTTCCAGTAGCTTACAGTTGGACAAAGTCATCTAACACAAAGCCTACGTGATAAAAAGAAGTGTTGAATATTTCATGTAATTTATTGAATACCATTCTGAGAGTGAAAACCAGAACGGTTGTTAAGTGTGTTGGTTGTTTACCGTCACGATCACGTGGCTGACTGGGAGCTGTGACTGGTGCCACTGCCCACATCATGAGAGAGGATCATACTGCACATCACTAACTGGAGGCAAGAACAAAATTCAAAACTCAGTGTATGGTGTCTACCGAACTTGTATCACTTTTGCACCATCGCGAAGTCAAAAAGTCGTGCGTTGAAACATCCTAAGTCAGGGACCATGGGTACTTGGTCACATGCGTGGTCTTTCTCGGGAAACAAAATTTGGAATTGCTGCTCTCGCCCTGTACAAGAGCCACTACAGTGAGCAGGGAATCAGTAGCTCCTCCAGACCAGAAGCTCAGCATTCCCAGTTAATGCAGATTTTTTTTATTAGAGACAGACATTAAATAAAAACAAATAACTTAGTGGTACTTGAAGGTTTAGACAATTTGGGGAGCAGACAATAGATTTCGTGTGGGTGTTCAAATAGTGGTGCGATAGAAATAAAGCTATAAGCCAACACTTCGACGCCATTTTCTTAGGCTTTTAAGCAAATTATCAACAAACCTTAATAAGGAGCCCACACAGAAGAAACCTTTTGATGAGCCCAAATTATAGGAGAAAAACAATGGACTTTTTGAAACCAATTCCAGAGTTAGCCTTGCAAAAAATTAAGCTTCTTTTAGCCCAACATTTGCATTTAGTCCCCCTACACTGATCTGCCACTTTTCTATCTCCTTAGTATTCTTAGTCTAAATCCCAGACTGGAGAACAGTGAAAAGGAAAACAAATAAGGGATATGGGGCATTAAACCTGTGACAGGGCTACTGACCAGGGATGTTTCATAAACTCTGGGATTGTTGACAAATAGTTGCTTTCTTGATTCCCCTAATCTGATTCCAACTCTCTCTACAGCTTTCTGCTATGTCATCAGATATACCACAGACTGTGAGAGGCATGGCAAATTAATCATGGCCCATCTTTCAATGAGCCCAGTTGCAACTGAGATGAGCTCAGTCGAAACTTCAGAATCCTTCTCAACACAGTGTTCCAGAAGGTCACTGGCAAGTGGTGGAAATTGCCCAATGCAGTTCATTGAGTTATCGGTACCTGTTGTTTACCTTTCCCTGTGTTTATGCCCTTTGTCAGGTAATTTTGCATTTCCTCCCATTTCTCTTCCTGTTGACTTTAGAATCGGCCGTGTAACTTGATTGGCTGATGAGATGCTATTAAACTAATGCCAACAGAGGCTTGAAATGTGCATTCGTGATGATACTTCTGCCTCATTCTGTTGGTTAAGGGGAATAACAAGGGCCAAATGGGAAGATCCTGGAAAGTTACACAGAAAAGAGCCTGGATACAGGGAAGGGTAAAAAAAATTGGGCAGTAATAAAATCCACCACAAATGTATCATTGCTTTGTTTTGCTGCTAAGAATTACATAGTGGGTGACAGAGAGCGTAAGGGAAAGTGCGTGTGTTTGGAGTGAGGAAAGCTTGGTGAAATATAACGGCCAGTGAGGGCTTCTCTGAGGCGCGAGATCTGAAAGGTGGAAAGGAACCACACTCACTAAAGGCTTGAATAAGGATGTTTCAGGCCTAGGGGCCTCCGTCTGCACACACAGAATCTCTGTGTCAACTGGAGAAAGATCCCCTTCTCTGCCGAGTTGAATTTCAAGGGCTGTCCTCCCACGGGTCTACCTGGATTGGCCAGTGAAGCTAGGGCTGAACTTCAGCTTCCATTGGCTGAGCTGTCCCAGAGAAGGGCACAGACAGGGAAGTCTCTGGTGCATTATAAGAAATATCAGAAAGACACCCTGGCTTGCAAACACAATTAGCTGGGAGTGATTATTTATAACGGAATCAGAAAGATTCTATATCAATAAAGATTAATGCTGAGGGCACTATAAACACTTGGGGTTGGCAGACCAGTGTGTTCACTGCCCCAAGAGAATGCATTTAACGTCAAAATGTTAAGAATCATGCTGCCCGATAATCAATCACCCATAAAGTCCAAGAGCCTCTCAAATAAAAATGCGCATTCGTGAGAAAATACAATTCATTTTTTAAGGCTTATACGTGTTATTTTTAAAATCTGTCTATGAGGTAAGACAAGTCATGACTCGAGACAGGGCGAAGCAGAAAACCATTTCTGTGACTCAAGCACTGAGAAAGCAAAATAGCAAAAAAGAAAATGGAACTGCCTAAAATGGTTTTTGAGATCATCGAAGCCATTCCCTCATCTGGTCGTTGGAAAATAGGATACAGGTAGATTAGTGAGGTTGGCCCATGGCTCACCCCATTCCGTGAGGTGTCCAATCAAGGGATCGTGATTGTCTCTAAGCACTAGATAGAGCCTGCTGGTTCTCCTTTGTGTTTTAGAAACGGTTGGCTTAGTATCATACTAGAAGTAGAAGGGGAGGGTGAAAAGGAAGGCTAAAATTCTATGCTCTTGCTCTAAGTACCCCAAATCTTGGTTCAGGAGTTCATGCGGGATTCTGAGGCTGTGTTAACTACCCTTTTTTCATGGAAGAGGCAGAGGGGAGGGAAACCAAGAGAACAAACATTAGGAGGGATGAGGGTGTGGAAGTTGAGCATTCTGCAGTGACTAAGCAAGCAGCTGGTGTGTGGCTGGACAGCTTGAATTCTCTGCGGGTAGATTGGATATTTGGATGGAAGGGCATGAGTTGCTTGGCTTGGGCTTTCATTGTGAGCAGCAGGTGTTATAATGGGCAGCCTGGATAATTTTTTCTGAGAGGCTGGAGAGGGAACCAGACTTTTGCCATTGCTACTTTTGTAGCAAAACATTTTTTGCTATTGTTTCTAGTACATCCATTCGGAAATCTCATCTGATGGGGTTGGACAGAATTAAGCCATTTTAACAAAATTGGGCAGAGCCGGGTATTTTTGGAGGGTCACGTTTGCATATTTGAACACTTGGATTCTATTTTATCTTATGGCCAGAGGCTTTAAAGCAAGCAACTTTCTTTTCAGAGAACTATCATGTAAAAATGTCTTCATGTTATTTTCTTTAAGAGAATGAGAACCTATGTTCACGTGTATTGCTGTCACTGCCTTTGGCAGATTCGGAGTAGGATCCATTGTCACTGTGGAAGCTGTTTTTGCTACTGAGGGCAGCTATTCATTATATTTACCTGTTTCCTTTTGAAGGCTTCTGCAACTTACGCACACTGACACTAGCTCCAAATCGTGCAAAACAGAAATTCAGACAGCTTAAAAGTAAAATGCAAAAATGGAACGATGGCAGCCTCCCCCGCCACTCCCCTGCTCCCCAGGAAGACAGGCGTGCACATGGCAACCTCCCCTGGGAAACACATTAAGTACTTCAAGGTCCAGCTGGCTTTCCATGGGATGTGCAAGAAGGTTCTCGCTCGTCTCACTCCTGCTCTCCGCAAATGACCGCTTTACTGCACTGACATTTCCTTCTGAAATCAGGTGGGAAGGATTTTCCCCGTCTGCCTGCTCCCTTTTGAACAGAACGTCCTTTGCCATTGGTGCTGCAGTTGCCCATCCACAGCACGAGCCAGGCAAACCAGCAGAGCATTGCTTGAGCACCAGGACGGAATGTCTCACTGGTTGGGTAATGGTGACAATCTGGGAACAGGCAGTGACTTATGTTGATCAGCATCTCCCCTGCCCAAACTGATGGCTGGGAATCGAGCCCCTTGGCCCACAGAGAGGACAGCGTGTTCCCTCTCTAGCTGGCTGCAGGGTGGGAAGTGCTGCGAATCTGAGCAATGCGAGCCCGTTAATCTTGGAATTATCTAAGAAAAGGCAATTGCTTGGCACTTCCTCAGCCTCCAAAGCCGAAGCCTCTATCAGTACTGCCATCAATAGGGTCTAATCGGACAGAGGCTTCAGAACAGCTGGATAATGTACACCCGGATGTCTGTTGGTCCTCAAGATGCCCACCATCTGAGTTCCAGACGAAATGCACGGAGGCTGATTAAAACCCTACACAAGTGATTCTCAAACCTTGCTTGGAGAAATTGTTGAAATGCCTAGCCCTGGGCCCTTCTTTAAGAATTCCGCATTAATGGGTCTGGAGTGGGGCCTGAGCCTTTGAATTTCCAACTAACTCCCAGAAAATGCTAAGGACGCAAGTCCCCGGACCACGTGTTGAGTTGCACTGCTCTACATGCGAGAGGCTTCAGTTCATTTTCTGGGAAGTTTCTGCCCTGCCCATAAATGTCCTGGAACCTCTGGAATTTCCGGCCACTGGTCTTTGAGCTCTGGTTGGCCCACTGCTTCATAAATGGATCAATGATTACTAGGTTCAAAGGTGAAGAAATCTGATAAAAATGTATCCATTAGGCACCTGGTATAGTTGCCCGATGACAGGATTTGTCCCCTGTAGTGAGAGATACATTATTAGGGGTGGAGAACAAGAATGAGAGAGAGCATCAGAGAGAGACAGAGAGAGAGACAAAAATGTGTAGCTATATTTGTATTTCTATTTTATACTAATGAAATGGAATTTTAAAAGTTCTCCCTCTGCTTCTGAGAGAAAGATGTTGCTTTAAATACAAGTGATGAGGGATCCTACGAAGGCCCCTGAGGGGTTAAACACAAGCCACTTTGCATTTACACACCTCACAAATGTTGATAATTTTGAGATGATCCCTCGATATTGAAAACAGAGGTATGCATTGATTCCTGCTGTGACCAGGCTGCTGGAACATTTGACTGACTCAATAATAATTATCCCCATAGTGTTCTCAGGTAACTATTGTGGAATTGCTGGCTCCACACTCAGACCCCCCTCCCCCAATTAGTTTTACTCTCAACACTACTTAGACTGATTTTTAAAGACATATCATACTTATAAGCAAAATCATATGTTAATGACCCTTGTTATACATGTAATTATAATCCAGATAAATAATTATCTGTAGTCAAGTCAGTTTCCAAAAGCGTGCAGTAATATTAGATGAATAAATAAGTTTGATTGCACTTTCAAGGTATATATCCACAGAGAAATAAGTTAACAATTCTTATCTTGCCTGAGTATTCATCATTCAACACATGTAGTTGTCTAGCTAAGTTGTGGATTTGGGCGTACGCGTTTTCAAATCCCATAACAAATCAAGAAAAGTTTGATTTGGTCAAGTACTATCATATTAGTCAGGGTAGGACCAGTAATTGTGCAGTAACAAATGACTCCCAAAATGTCGGTGGTTCACATTAAATTCCCAACGCCGGTCAGTTCTGTTCATTAGAGTCACTCAGGGACCATGCTCATGGACAGTCTATTTTGATATGTATGCTCTGGATGAGAAAGACAGGGAAAGGGCAAGGTTTAGGGTCTCACACCAGCAATACAGTGATTTGGCTTAAACGTGACACATGTCATTTCTGACCACAATCAACAAGCTCCCTGACTGACCAGGAAGAAGTCATGACCTTGCCTGTCTTCAAAGAGATAATGAAGCACAACTTCCCATGAGGGAAAATGGGTATTAGTGAACAGTAGAAAGGTTGGCCTCTGGTGGAATCTGTACAACAGTTTGAATATGGAAAAAAAAATAAGATTGGAATTCCCTATTAGTCTATAAACTACATATGCAAGTCAGTTTCATGGCATGAATCCAGGCCTAACTAGAGACTGCTCTTAGAGAAGGTCATAGCTCTTTTGGGAAAGTGGTGTAATTAACAGTTAGATCAATTACTTTAAGACGAAAGATTCAGATCACCAGGTTAAACCTCTTGTGCTTTTAATCTATAAGATGTGGCGGGAAGTGCACTGTATGGTAGTGAGACCATGATTCTAGCCTCGTATCTACCGCTCTATAACTTCAGACAAATTGTGACATCACCTCTGTACATGAAGTGGTTCGATGAAATGTCCTCTTCGTTTCGTTCCAAGATTCTGTGATTCTATGAGTTATAACCTTCATTTGGATTTATATAATATTGACCAGCATATGGTGTGGTGGAAAAAAAATACTGGGAAATATTAGTGATAATAGGGTTAGCCTTAAAATGGAACATGTATAAGTTACGTAATGAGTTCCCTTTAATACTATACATATTTCTCTTTGGTGCCAGAGTTGAGTTACCCCCCCCAAATTAGCTGAAATGCCAACATCACGGTCTGGATGGAAGTCCCTTACGTGGTGCTGGGAGGGATCAGAGCAGTAATGATAAATCGTAAATGACAGGGACTCTGGCTTTTCACCTGCCTGATCTCTGTAGCTTTCGGGGTCCTGTCTATTTGGATCGATGGTTTGCTAATTACAAACTGTCTCTGGAAGGCTCCAGCATACTCTCTGGTGATTCATGGTTCTGCATTGATTTTCACATAAGCTAAGATGCAGTTGCACAATTTAAGCACTTGGAAATTGGTCATCAATGAACTATCTGGGACTTAATAGATTTGATAACACTTGAAGACCCTTTATGTGTTGATTTTTGGATTATGCTACCTCATATAATGGAAGCTGATGCTTATGTCCTATTTCTCTACCTTTATAAAGAACTCCAGTAAGGATAGGTTCTGATTTATGGCTAGACTTCTATAGGCAGCCTGAGATGAAACAAAGTCTAAAAATCAGTTCAGTTTGCCCCAGGCTACTTATTCAGAGAACATTTATGTTACTTAGAGCTGAAGTTGACCCACTAGTAAAGTGGTCTTCATTTTAAATGGGGAGTCCTCTACACTGTGAGAAGATCTCAATCACCAATCTGTAAACCAAGTTGAGTTCTTTCGATCATAAGTGTTAATTTAAAAAAAAAAAAATGTTAGGTTGTCTAATAGATACCTGGATTGAATGATCTAAAACTGTGTATGTGTGTGTGTGTGTGTGTGTGTGTGTATATATATATATATATATATATATGTATATATAGGTATATATATATTTGTATTTGGAAAGCAACATGCTCTTGATAAACAGGGTGCTTGATCTAGCTGATGGGGGCTTCCTGGCCTAACACCCCAACTCCAGCTCCAGCTACAACTTCTTCTGATCTTCCGAGGTTGTCCCGAAAGCAAGTTGGTGCCATGCCAAGGCACCAAGGAACACATGTAGGAACGCTTTCAGAAACAACAGTCTCTGGAATTGCACTTCAGCATATTGGTTGAGAATCTGGACTTCAGAGGCCCTACACTGAGACCTAAATCCATTTTGAACACTTCCATTTATCATTGGTATTATCTCTAACCTCCTTAATCCTGCTTCCTTATATGCAAAATCAAGATAATTATACCTAACTTAAAGAGCCCTCCTGAGGAGAAAATGAGAGTAAGGAAATTAGTGAGGTGGCTTGGCATGTAGTAAGCATACAATAAATGTTAGCTCTTTCTCCTCCTTCTAATAAGCGACATGTCTTATTCAAACTGCACATTTTAATAAATCAATAGGAAAATTGGTGCTAGTTTTGGTCAGTCATTGATGCAGTGATATCTAGTTTTACATCCTAAATTTAAGAAATGATTCATATACAAAAGAAAAAAATCAACACAAAAGAAGCAAATATTACAGATGGAAGGAACATTATTTCATTCATTACGTTTATTCCTCTCTATGTAACTTAAGTGTCATTTGTCTGGGTGACAAATCTATCCCCAAATCTTCTAGTACTGTGAGGCCATTCCTTCTTGGATACTTAAATAAAAATAGTTTGAAACCATCCCATCAATACTGATGGGAATCCATCATAGGGATGCTTGGGCTCTGATCATTTCTCTTCATTAACTCTTTTTTTTTTTTTTTTTTTTTTTTATTTCTTGCACTTGCTGCATTCTCCAAATCCTTTACATTTCTTGCCAGTGATTATCTTCTTTTACTTAGATTTGACCCAAGCCTCTTGTACTGGCTGTCCCTAAAGAATCACTTATACAAAGCAGATGTGTGAAGGTATAAGCGGTTCAAGACTATGCCCAACACATGCTTGTTCTTAAAGCCATTGCTTAAGCCCTGTGATGGCTAGTTTTACATGTCAGCTTTACTGGGCTATGGTACCCAGTTATTCAGTCAAATATTAGGTATTGCTGTGAAGGCATTTTGTAAATGTGCTTAATAGCTACGATCGGTTGACTTTGAGCAAAGGAGATTTTCCTCAACAAGATGAGTGGTCTTCCTTCACTCAGTTGAAAGGTCTTAAGAGCAAGAGTGAGGTTTCCCTGAAGAATAAGAAATTCTTCCTAAGACCGCAACATCAGCCCCTGCCTCCGAGTTCCACCCTGACTCCTAGCCCAACACACAATTGTGTAATGCCAGTTCCTTGAAATAAATAATCTACCGAAATATATATATATATATGTGTGTGTGTGTGTGTATATATATATATATATATATATCCTATAGTTTTTGTTTCTCTGAAGAACCCTGACTATTGATAGAGGCCTTGTTCTCACTTGAAATTTCCCACCCATATTATTTTCTTTCATAAAGCAGGTTTTAGAGAAAAAACTGATAACAATAATTTGCAACACTTCTTATTATTAATAATATAGCTCACCACTTACTCAGCACCGGTATGTGTCAGCCAAATCATTATTCCTGTACTTTGATGCCTACTCCTATTCAGCCACCTGCCTGTAGGCTGTTGGTCCATCAAGACCATGCCGATTTCAACCAGATGATATACACTTGGAAAGGACGCTTGTCAGGGTTGCTTACCCAAAGAGCATCCAAAAATGTACGACTTCAGTACTAGAAACTCTACTCCTTCTTCTGGACCAAGATTTTTGTTATAGAGAATCCTTTGGAGGAGAGAACTTGAAAGGGAAGTGATAATAATTCAGCCACTAGGACACCCAACATTTTATCAAAATTTTCTTGATAGATAAGCAAAAAACAGTGACCTAAATTTTTAATAAGTACAGTCTTGAGAAATATCCCCAGGGAGCAGACCTGGGATGTAGTTCCCCAGTGGGGGGCCACTGGGCACCTGCAGGATGTGGTAGAAAAAAGAGTGCAAAGAAAGGCAGGAGTCTGCCAAAGGAAGCGTCAACTCCTTCACACTTGAACTGGTTCCAATCACACCTGCTCCCTTTAGGGGAAGCCTTTCCATTAAATAATGATTGTGACGACTTGGCAGGCAGACTAAGTTTGGATGCAGGTAGGTTATCAAAAGGAATTTTTTCCCTAATAACTATACTCTCTCCTGCACTGCAAAATATTTTCTCCTTTCCTGGCTTTTTTCTCCAGGGTCTCATAGAAAGGAAAAGGTGATTATCTTCCAGCCTAATGTTAGTCCCTGCAGTTGTTCCTTCGGCCTCATCATCTTCTCTTGCTTTCTCAAGAACCCTTTTCCATCTGTCTTTCCTTTCGTTGTCTTTTCCTCAACCTTGGGTCTTCCTTTTCTAATGTACCTAAGTGCCCTCCATCTTGCCAAAAACCTTTCCTACATCTTGCTTTCTCTGCTCCTAGCTCACTGTCAAATACGTTCATAGTTTCCCTCCCTTTCTTTACTGTCCTTAACTCAAAGCAATGCAGAATCTGTATGTTTCAGTGCATTAGGACCCTCCAAGAATCCTTTAAGCCAGGTGTGAAAAGCAACAGTCTTTCTTCAGTTCTTGCCTTACTTGGCCCCTTTGCAGCTCAGCACATCTAGCCACAAAGTACTTTGCAGCTTTTCGCACTTTGGTGTCCTTGACACTTGCTGGTTTTTCTTCATCTCCCCTTTACTGGTTGCACTTCCTCTTCCCATCCCCTAAGTGCCAATTTACTTAAAGATTTAGATCTTCCTTTTCTGTAATTGCATTCAGTCAAGATTTATCCCTACGTCAGAACTTCATCTATTATCTCTAGATAGATAGATCTCTGACTACTGGTCTAGAACTCTCTTCTGAATTCCATTTTCACAAACATCTCTAGCTGCCTACTGGATGTTTCCACTTGGAAGTTTTCCTACCACATCACACTTAGAGCATGTGCAAACAAAGGGCTTGTCCATAGTCACAAACTAGTATCTCTCCCCCAAATATCCCTTATTTCCGCCTAGTTACTGGGCTTACACACGTTAGAGCGCCTCCATTGGGACCCACGAAATCTTCCTGACTCATCTTCAGAATGACTTTTATAGTAGATGCTTTCATTTCCCCATTACCATTCCACCTCTAATCTCCAGCATCCGGGTCTAGATTACCGTCCTCGTCCCTCCCCTGACCCGTCCAACAAACTGGTGCCAGAGCAACTAGGTTGTAATACCATTTTTTTTTTGCCAGTTACTCCTTCCTCCATAAATAGCAGTTGAGGAATAAGGTCCAATTTCCTTCCCCTTGCATTCAGTACCCTCTTGCATTCACCTGATCTTACTCTCTAACCTTCACGTTACAGTGACCTGTAATCATTGGGTGACGTATCATTTCCTTACATTATTGCCTCTAGGCATGATATTTTTACTTCTTTGGAATACTTTCCTCCTGTTCTTTTCTCCCATTCATCCTTTGGTGTCTACCTCAAATTTTGACACTTATTTGCCTGCTTCAGTTGCCAGGAAGTCCTATTTTTTTCTGAATGTCTGAAGCATTTCTAAGCCCCAAAGTATTTCTATCTAGATATGTTTATGTCAATATATGTCTTGCTCAGCAGACCTTAAACTCTTAAAGTCAGGGACTGGAAATTCTCAATATCTAAAAGAGTATTTGTTGCTGTTGATACAAAAGACTCTTGGATAGCTTTATTTCTACAACAAAAAGGAAACGGCATTTTGAAGTGGTTAAGAGTGCAGCTGTCAGGCTTGGGTTTGTACTTCTACTCTGCTGTGCATTAGCTGTGTGACCTTGGTCATGTTATTTCAACTTGCTAAGCTTTATCCGAAAAACGCAAATAATAATAGCACCTGCCTCAAATGATTGTGAGAATGAAAGAGATCATGTATGTGAAGTGTTCAGAATACTGCCTGGCACACATTAAGGAGTCAGGAAATGTTAGCTATTTCATAGCGGGTACTCAATACATACATGATGAAGGACTGAATTAGTATTGTATCACCAAATTAGAAAATTATGCCCTTTATAATTTTAACATGTTCTTCAAGTCATATTTCTACATTAGTTTATCAAGACTTGGATTGGCAGACTGAAATTAAATGTGTATTGCCGAATTACTTTTTACCAGGCTTGAGCTGAGAAAAGTCAGTAATATTTATTAAGTGACTGTCGAATGTACAATGTTGTAAGAAGTTTATAGTGCTTTGGGGTTCATATTAGACTGAGTGCATATTTCGATAGAAAAAGCAGATTAGAGAAATTTGAGTCTTAACTCTGTTAATAATTAGCTTGCTGATTTGGGCGGGTGGGGGGGTGCTTTACTTCTGTGAGTTTTCGTTTTTTAGCCTTTCTGAAATGTAGTAAAAATTAAGTAAAAGGATATATATATAATATTTAAATATTATGTTCTGTAAACAAAAATGCCATATAATTGATGCCCTTCCTTGAGTACTTTACCTATAAAAGGGTTGTAATGTAATTTTTAATAGGTTTTAAACTATTTTTACTTACTTCATTACTTGAAATATATTTTCTTCTGTTTTCTAAAACTCTGGGTCTTTGTTTACTCGGAGCCTTTTCTCTGGCTAATGCAATATAAATGTATTGATTGCTTACTATGTGCCAGGAACTATGCTAGGCATACATAAATTTACACACACATGGGCAATGTGATAGTGTTTAATGAAAGTATTACCAAAGTGCTAAGTGAACACAGAAAAAGGAGTAATTAAGCCAGACACAGAAAAGCAAATATTGCATGATCTAACTTACATGTGAAATCTGAAATAGTCAAACTAATTAGAAACAGAGTAGAATGGTGATTGTCGGGGCCAGAGTATAAGAGAAGGAAATGAGAAGATATTGGTGAAAGGGTACAAAGTTTCAGTTATGTAAGGTGAGTGAGTTCTGAGATCTAATGTACAACACGGTCACGGCTAATGTACAACACGGTCACGGTAGCTAATACTGTAGCATATACTGGAGATTTGTTAAGAAGATAGATCCTAAATTAAATATCCTCATGACCTACACATATATACACACAATGGTAACTGTGTTGAGGTGATGGGTAAGTTGTTTAACCTGATCTTTTTGCAACGCGTGCGTATGTCGAAACATCAGGTTGCACGCCTTGAATGTATACAATTTTATTTTTAAGGAAGCTTCATGCCCAGGGCAGAGCCCAATGCAGGGTTTGAGCTCAAGACCCCAAGATCAAGACTTGAGCTGAGATCAAGAGTCCGACACTTAACCAACTGAGCCACCCAGGCTCCTAAATGTATACAATTTTTGTAGGTCAAAAATATTTCAATAAACTTGCTGTTTTAAAAAGGAGTAATTAATTCTTCCCATAGAGGAAAGCAGCAAAACTCTGAGAAATTGACATTTTTCCTGGACTTTAGTGCTTACGTAGGAGTTTGCCGGATACACACGGGGGTGGGTACACTTGGCAGGAGTAACAGCATAAGCCAAAGCAGGAAGGTTTGCATGTGCTATTGTATTTAGGAAATCATAAACGCTCTGCTGTGGTTAAAGCACTGAAGTGTGTGTGTGTGTGTGTGTGTGTGTGTGTGTGTGTGTGTGTTAGTGGCAGTGGTGTGCTGGAGTCAGCTGGCACAAGCTTACTCATGAAAGTCCATTGTCTACATCTATTCCTGTTTTTGCATTCACTGATATCACATTGGTAACCTGAGATTTGCCATCGTGGGAGTATTTACACCAGGAAAATTGGCAAACACTGCAAAGCAGGGTTGTTGTTATGGCTGTTGGAATTGTCGTTTAGAGAGGTGGTTGTTAAACATTCATCAGTACACGACTTGCTACAAGTGGCCGTTTTGACAAGGTTGATCCGAATAGTTAAATAAGGCGATATTGTGAGTGGTTTGGCAGGATACGCTGAGTTTGAATCTTAGATAAGTGCCGTTTGTAATTTATACTGACATGGGCAAAACCTCTAAGGAATAAGGGAATGTTGCAAAGGGGTAACAAAAATACATTTAAACATTTTGATACATTTAAATGTATTTAAAAATACATTTTAAAAGGAGGTTTAGAAACCTAATTTTCAGGGCAAATGGTTCTAAGCTGGGTGAATAGATCCGCATTAGCAATACTCAGGGTAAGATGTAAAAACATTTGGAAAATACTTGATTGTCTTGTCATCCAAAATAAAATATTCTCTGCAGTTGTAAGAATTCTAAGAGTCATTTCTACTATGTAAACATTTCTTGGTACCGCTGACATTTCCTCTTGACAACACTTCATCTTTCAGGCAATAACAGGTAAACATTGAGCCTATAAAATTATTTTTATAAAACCTTTTGTCCTTGTGTTCTTTTAGAAAAAGTGACTCGTGAAGCCTTTAATATGTAATAAGAAGTATACTAAAGTGCAGAAGTGGCAAATTAGGTAACTTCTTTTAAATAGATGATCAATCACAGTTCTGCGGGGCTTGGTTGTTCTCGAAATAAAATAGTCAATGAGGGCAAATTAATTACTGTGCTAATCTTGAATATGATTTAACTATGCGATATTAATCTGAAAGGAAGAACAAGAATAAGGAGAGATCAGAAGACAGAAGAAAAGAGAAAGACATTTTTAAAATCCAGTAGAGGAAAACGGTATAAGTTTATACATGTCCACAATTGATTTTTAATAGATGATCCATTTTAATTTTAATTTTTTTAAATTTACATCCAAATTAGTTAGCATAGAGTGAAACAATGATTTCAGGAGTAGATTCCTTCGTGCCCCTTACCCATTTAGCCCACCACCCCCACAACCCCTCCAGTAACCCTCAGTTTGTTCTCCATATTTATGAGTCTCTTCTGTTTTGTCCCCCTCCCTGTTTTTATATCATTTTTGTTTCCCTTCCCTTACGTTTATCTGTTTTGTCTCTTAAAGTCCTCATATGAGTGAAGTCATATGATATTTGTCTTTCTCTGACTGACTCATTTCACTTAGCATAATACCCTCCAGTTCCACCCATGTAGTTGCAAATGGCAAGATTTCATTCTTTTTGATTGCCGAGTAATACTCCATTGCATATATATATATATATATATATATATATATATATACCACATCTTCTTTATCCATTCATCCATCGATGGACATTTGGGCTCTTTGCATACTTTGGCTATTGTTGATAGTGCTGCTATAAACAAGGGGGTGCATGTGCCCCTTCAAAACAGCACACCTGTATCCCTTGGTATTAGTAGTGCAAGTAATCCCTTGGTATTAGTGAGCCCTTGAACAATAGCAGCAGCCTTACCAGGAACTTGTTAAAAATCCAGATTTTACAACAGGAGGGAGGCTGGAAAATTCACAAATACATGGTAATTAAACACCACACACCTGAACGACAAACAGATCAAGAAGAAATCCAAAGGGAAATTTAAAAATGTCTTGAGACAAATGATAATGAAAACAAAAAAATACTAATACTTAAAGGATGCAGAAAAAGCAATTCTAAGACCTAAGTTTATAGAACGAATGCCTACCTCAAGAAAAACAAATTAAGTGAACAATTTAACTTTACACACAAGGAACTAGAAAAGGAAGAATAACCTAAACCTAAAATTAGGAGACGGAAGGAAATAACAAAGATTAGATCAGAAATAAATGAAATAGAGAAGAAAAGCAATGGAAAATATCAATAAAAGTAACAATTGGTTCTTTCAAAAGATAAACACATTTGACAAGCCTTTAGCTAAACTCATGAAGAAAATAATAGATGAATCAAATAAACAAAATGATAAATGAAATACAAGACTTTACAATAGATACCAGCGAAGCATAGAGGGTCCTAAGAGATTACGAGAACAATTATATGTCAATAAATTGGACAACCTTGAAAAAAATGGATAAATTCCCGGAAACATAAAACCTGCCAATATGGAATCTTGAAGAAAGAGAAAATCTCAACAAACCAATAATGAGTGAGGCGATTGAATCAATAATTGAAAACCTTCCAACAAAGAAAAGCCCTGGACCACGTGGCTTCACTGGAGATTTCTTCACTGGTGATTCTTTCATTTAAAAAAGAATTAATGCTAATCCTTCTCAAGTGTTTCTAAAAAATTAAAGAATAGGGAACAATCTCAAATTCATTTTATAAGGCCAACATTACTCTGATATCCAAGTCAAATAAGGAAAAGAAAAGAAACTATGCGAAAAGAAAACTGTAGGGCAACATTCTTGATAAATATAGATGCAAAAACTCTCAACAAAATACTAGCAAACCTAATTCAATAGCACATTAGAAGGATCTTACAGCATAATCAGGTGGGATTCATCCCTGGGATGCAAAGATGGTTCAGGATACATCAATCAATAAACGTGAAGCTTCACATTAATAGAATGAAAGGTCAAACCTGTATGATCATCTCGATATACAAAAAGCATTTGACAAAATCAAAATCCATTCCTGATAAAAAAAATCGCAAAAAAATAGATATAGAAGAAAAATACCTCAACATAATAAAAGCCATTATGACAAGCCCATGGCTAACATCATAGTCAATGGTGAATGGTTAAAAGATTTTCTTCTAAGATAAGGCACAAGACAAGGGTACCCAATCTTACCCTTCCTATTCAATATAGTACTGGAAGTCCTACCCAAAGCAGTTGGGCAAGAAAATTAGCATCCAAATGGCATCCAAATGGCATCCAAATTAGAACCAAATAATATTGTCTGTTTGTAGACGATATTGTCTTCTATATGTAAAAAAAAAAAATCCTGAAGGCCACCAAAAATAACTGTTAAAACTAATAAATGAATTACTGAAGATGTAGGGTACAAAGTCAACATACTAAAATTAGTTGTGTTTCTACACACTAACAATGAATATGTAAAGAAGAAATAAACAAAGCAATCCCATTTATAATAGCATGAAAGACAATAAAAGATTTAGGAATAAATTTGAGAAAGAAGGCAAAAAATCTGTGCACCAAAAACTGGAAGATGTTGATGAGGGGCAACTGGGTGGCTCAGTTGATTAAGCCTCTAACTCTTGATTTTGGCTCAGGTCATGTTCTCACAGTTCGTGAGATCGAGACCCAATCTGGGCTCCACGTTGAGAATTCAGAGCTTGCTCGGGATTCTTTCTCTCCCTCTCTCTCTGCCCCCACCCCTTCTTGCATGTTCTGTCTCTCTCTCTCCCTCTCTCTCTCTCTCAATCTCTCTCTCTCTCAAAATAAATAAACATTAAAAAAATAAAACATTGTTAAAAGAAGATGCTGATGAAAGAAATTGAGAAAGACACAAATGAATGGAAAGAGACACATCTGCACTTCCATGTTCATGTAATATTTAATATTGTTAAAATGTCCATACTCTGCAAAGCCATCCACAGACTCCGTCTAAACCCTATCAAGATTCCAATGATATCTTTTACAGATACAGAAAAAACAATACTAAAATTCATATGGAACCACAAAAGACCCCAGACAACCAAAGAAATTTTGAGAAAGAAGGGCAATATTAGAAATATCACATTTCCTGATTCAAACTATATTACAAAGTTATAGTAATCAAAACAGTATGGTATTGGTATACAAACAAAATAGATCGATAGAACGGAACTTACAGACCATAAATAAACCCATGCATATACAGGCAGCTAATATTCGACAAGAAAGACAAGAACACTTAATGGGGAAAGGAAAGTCTCTTCAGTAAATCATGTTAGGAAAACTGGTTATTCACAGACAAAAGAATGAAACTGGAACCCTGTCTTAAGCCATTTACAAAAATTAAAAATGCATTAAAGACTTAAATGCAAGATTTGAAACGATAGCACTCCTAGAAGAAAACATAGAAAAAAAACTTTTTGGTAAGCGTCTAGGCAATGATTTTTTTTTTTGGATATGACACCAAAGCACAATCAACAACTACAAAAATAAACAAGTGAGAGCACATCGAAATAAGAAGCTACTGCACAGCAAAAGAAACCATTGACAAAACTGAAAGGTAACCTTTGAGATGGGAGAATACGTTTGCAAACCACATATTGATACGGGGTTAATGTCCAAGAAATACAGAACACATGCAACTCAATAGCATGAACACAAATAATCCAATTTAAAAGTGAGCAGAGGACTTGAATAAACACTTTCCCAGAAAAGATATTCACGTGGCCAAAAGGTATATAAAAAGGTGCTCCGCATCACGAAGCATCAGGGAAATGCGAAATCAAAACCACAATGAGATATCACCTCATACCTGTTAGCGTGGCTATCATCAAAAAGGCCAGAAATAACCAGTGCTGTCAAAGGATGTGGAGCAAAGGGAACTTGGGTACACTACTGGTAGGAATGAAAATTAGTACACAGCTATGGAAAAGAGTATAGCGATTCCTCAAAAAGTAAGAATAAAAATATCGCATGATCCAGTAATTCCACCTCTGAGTTTACGTATATCTGAAGGAAATGAGATCACTATCTCAGAGACATATCTGCATTTCCATGTTTACTGCGCCATTATTCACTGTAGCCGAGACATGGAAACAATCTAAGTGACCATTAATGGCTGAGTAGAGAAAGAAAACATGGCTTATATATATATATATACAATGGACTATTATTAAACCATAAAAAAAGAAGAAAGTCCTGCCACTTATAATAACATGGATGAAACTTGAGGTCATTTTGCTAAGTGAAATGAGTCAGACAGAGAAAAACGAGTACTGTATGATCTTGCTTATATGTGGAATCTAAAATAAAATTTAAAAAAACCTGAACTCATAGAAACAGAGTAGATTGGTGGTCGCTAGAGGTTGGGGCCGGGGGGGGGGGGGGTGGGGGTGGATGGGTGAAGATGGTCTAAGGGTACAAACTTCCAATTATAAGAGGAATAACTTCTAGAGATGTAATGTACAGCATGGTGACTGTAGCTAACAATACCTTATTGTATCTTTGAAAATTTCTAAGAGAATAAAGGTTAAAAGTTCCCAATCCACGCACAGAATTGTACTGTATGAGATAATTAATGCATTAGCTAACCTTATTGTAGTAATTATTTTGCAATATATACATATGCCAACGCATCAACTTATACAGCTTAAACTTACACAAGGTCATTTGTCAATTATGTATCAACAAAGCTAGAAAAGTTAAGAAATAAAGAACAATCGAACAAACAAAACCCCAACTTGAACCACGTGACTATAAAAGAGGGAGAGAGAGATGCAGATTTTATGCCCCACCCCAGACCTCCTGAATCAGAAAATCTGCAGTGGGGCCCATTATCTGGATTTTTAACAAGCCCATCAGATGATTCTGTTTCCTGATAAAGTTTGAGAACCACTGCCCTATAGTATACTAAAGATAACTAATATTCTAATGAAGATGATCTTACATTAAACCACCTGTGGATGCATGTCGCAACGAGTAGAGTGATTAGAAAAGCCTCACGTATGTCGAGAAAGCAAAAACTCTTTGTTTGACTTCCACTATGACTGTGCTCTTCACATTCCACAGCAAGAAAAAAAAATGCACCCTGCGACAAACTAAAACCAACAGGATCACCTTGTTAGGGTTAGTTATGGTACAGGCAGGTCTTCAAAAGAAGAAAGCCTTTACTATTTCCCATTATCCTGGACTCTTAAGAAAGGCAATCATTTGATGCCTGCTTGTGGCTATGCTGATGTCTGCAGATATGTGATAATCTTCTTGACTCGATAACCGTCAGAGAAAGTTACTGTTTTTCTACCATGATAAGAACAATATGCTTACATTGGTAGTTGTGTGTGTGTGTGTGTTTAAATATCTGTTATGTATTTTATTTGGTGACATGGTGATTCAAGCCTTCTGAAGGCTAATTCTGCTCCATTTATCTGTTGCTTCATAATAACCCACCCCACAACTAAGCAGTTTAAATAATCTGTTATTACCACTTATGGTTGAGCAGGCTTAGCTGGGTGGTTCTCACCTGAGGTTTCTCATACAGTGGCATTCAAGTGATGGCTGAGACTGATGTTATCTGGGAGCTCTACTGGGCCGGAGGCTGAAGATGGCTCATTTACATGTGAATCAAAGCTCAGTAGGGCCTGTTGACCAGTGCCCCTAAACATGGCCTCTCCATGTGACTTAGATTTTTCTTAGATTATGGTAAATGAGTGAGTTGTCCCCAAAGGGGTTGTCTCCAAAGAAAGTATTCTAAGAGACCCAAGTAGAAGCTAAAAGGCTTCTGGTAATTTACTTTAAGAAGTCCTAGAACAGGGGTGCCTGGGTGGCTCAGTTGTTGAACGTCCGACTTCAGCTCAGGTCACGATCTCAGGGTTTGTGAGTTCGAGCCCCATGTCAGGCAGCTTGGAGCCTGGAGCCTGCTTCAGATTCTGTGTCTCCCTCTCTCTGCCCCTCCCCTGCTCACACTCTCTCTCTCTCTCAAAAATAAATAAACATTAAAAAAAATTTTAGAAGTCCTAGAACATAATTGCTACCACACTAAGACCAGCCCAGATTCAAGGGGATAGGAATTAAACTCAATCCATTGATGTGAGGAGTATAATGTAAGTAAGGAAAGGACTAGACAGGGGCCATCTTTGGAGACTATCATAGCCTCTTTTATACTCTTTGAAAGTAAATATTTTCTTTCTTTTTCTAAATGCATCTTTCTTTCAGTTTTCCTTTGACAATATAATCCTTCAGCTAAGTCTTAAACTTAAGCAAAGGTTAGCCATTATCAAGAACTGCGTAGTCCAAGATTTTACCCTTTTGGCAAGTGAATGGACAGTGGTAGAAAACGTGACACTGGATTGGAGATAAATGACAGCGTATTACTCCACACACTAGAAATAGCCAGCACATCAGCAGATTTTCCCTTTGGTTCCTTGTGCCCCAATTCCCACAAGGAGACATGATGGGGACCTGAAGACACCTAAACACATAGCAGTTTGCGTTACAGGAGTGACACCTTGACCTTAGGCAGCCCAAGTCTTTTATCATGAGCAGCAAGCAAACTTACCCTCTGCTCCAGAGGGAGACACTATCTCTCTCTGCTAAGGCTGTTAGCTATAAAAAAATATCCTTGAAACGACTGTCAAGAACAAAGACAGTCATACCTCACTTGTAAGACATGCAGATATTTGTGAATTATCATCCAACAGTCATGTGATGATGGTCATGGTAGGTGTGGATATAGTGGGGAAAGGGTGGGCCCCCCCAGTTAGAGAAAGGAAGCAAGAGAAAAATATTTCTGTTTGGGGAGATGTTAGGAGTTCAGATGTAAAGATGTGGCTGGAGAAGTAAAGGGGGCTAAAACAACCTTGAAGAAGTATCCACGTATGTTTAAGGTTTAGAATTTATTCTGCAGGCAGTACTAAACAGCTCAAAGCCTTTTATGAGGGAAAAGACATAGTCATAGCTGCATTCTTATAAGCTTACTCTGATAGGATCTGTGGAAGATTTAAATTCCTGGAGGAAGCACTGATTTAAAGGAACATAACTGAGGTGAGGTTGAGCTGAGACAGGATGATGGGAGTGGAGAAACACTGGTACCTATGCCAGATGTGAAGCAAATAGACTCCTTATAGATAAACTAGGCCACCGGTAACACCTCTTAGCACAATGCATTGTCATTATCTGATAAACGTCTCCCCCGTTAGCCTCTTAACTTCTCCGGGGAAGAATCACGGTGTATTTTTCTTTATATCCCCTGTGTCTGATTCAGTTTTGTCTGATGGATCAGTTAATGTTTATGTTGCATCATACATAGGATAGGGTTTAGACTGCACCAAAACTGTAGAGATTAGAGGCAAATAAAGAAAGCACTAGTCCTTATGGAACTCGTAGTCTAGTGGAACAGACAGATAATAAATTAATGAACAAGTAGATCTCTAGCATTATGCCAGGTGGTAATATATGCCATGAAGAAAAGTAATATCGGACCAGGGATGGTGGAGGAGGTTGCTATTTTAGATAGGGTGGTCAGGAAAATCTTCCTTGAGAAAATCATCTCAGGGATTCTATTCCTT
Source organism: Panthera pardus (assembly GCF_024362965.1). Classification (NCBI taxonomy): domain Eukaryota; kingdom Metazoa; phylum Chordata; class Mammalia; order Carnivora; family Felidae; genus Panthera; species Panthera pardus. Next base: position 134,738,149 of record NW_026526721.1, read on the forward strand.
CTTTGCTAAAGGCATATGGTAGGGGTAGGTGGCTATTTTGGATATGCAGAGGTAGTCCAGAGGCCAAACGGAGGTCTTAATGAACCTACATGGAAGTGCCCAGCAGTGTCTTAATTTGAGTTCATCCAGCAGCTGACTCTTAAACAAAGATTTATTCTGGGAGTGATCTCAGAAAACCTCTGAGGCAGAGGTACATGCAGGTACCCAATCCATGTGGGTAACTAGAGCTGAATCCCATGGGGGAACCCTGGGAGCCAGTGTGTAACCTCAGAGGTGTCCAGAGGTATACTGGGAAATGTTTCGTAATTGGCATGCTGGGGATAAACAGAGCCCTGATTTGTAGTGTTTGCCAATTTCTTTGGCGTAAATGCTCCCACCATGGTCTATTTCAAGCTACCAGTGTGGCACCATTATGCATGGAGTTGGGACATAATGCACAGCAGCACATCACGGCACAGAAGTCCCACCATCCAGATCTAGTACACGCAAATAACCACAGGAGCGTAATAATAGAGGTATGTTTTTTCACCCTGCTTGATGGATGCTTTTAAGAGGCTTGATTCTCCTGCACTTTGGGGTTGTACCCAGTGAGGGCAGCACCAGCAATGGCACCCAGAGAGAACCTTCAGAAGGTGGCACTGGTAAGACCTGAGGGTTGGAGTAGAGGACTAGCAGGTATCTTCTTCCAGTAGATAGAAAAGATCCTGGGTCCTGATAAGGTGAAAGCAAGTGAGCTTTAAAACTGACCACCCCTCTGTTTGGGCTGGTAGAATTTTTCAGAGTTTAGGGTTCACCTCTAGGTTGGATCTTGTTCAGTGCTACCTTGTCTTATCTTTGCAGTAAAAGTTCCATACAGTAGTTCCCCCATTATGCGTGGTTTTGCTTTCGCAGGTTTTAGTTACCCATGGCCATCTGCGCTCTGCAAGAAGACGGTCCTCCTTCTGACCTATCATCTGAAGGCCAATAGTAGCCTAAGGCTATGTCATTCACCTCACATCGTCTCATCACGTAGGCATTTTATCATCTCACATTATCACCAGAAGAAGGGTGAGTCCGGTACAATCAGATATTTAGAGACCACATTCACATAACTTTTATTACATGGTATTACTGTGATTGTATTAATCATTAGTTATTGTTGTTAATCTTTTCCTGTACCTAATTCATAAATTAAACTTGATCGTAGGCTTGTGTGTATAGGGGAAAACATAGCACATATAGGGTTCGGTATTCTCATGGCTTCCGGTATCCACTGGGGGTCCTGGGATGTACCTCCCACAGATAAGGGGGGACTGCAGTATGCACAGCAGCTGAGGTGTGTTTGGGGAAATAAAAGAGAGAATGGCCATTTCTTTGCAGATAGCAAGACAGTGAAAGAACCTTAGCTGTAGGGCTGAGAATCAAGGTATTTATTAGTACTTGGAAGTCAGGAGTAGCATAGAAGGAGACACAAGGGAATGGGACTCTGAAGCAGTCATGCCAAAATACCCCTTTTCCACAAACACTCCAGGCAGAGGTGATTCCTGCAGGGGGTGTTGGTGAGATCCTACTGTCCTGCACATGCAATCAAAGCGGCAAAATGTTGGGTGACACTGGCATTTTTCAAAAATGGGGAATTGGGGACTTATCAGCACATTGAGGAACTCTCCTGGCCAGCTTTTTCATTTTTTTACATATTTAAACATTCTAAGTGTCATTGATACTTTAAATCTAATATATATACATTCAACACCCATTTTTTGAGCCTTCCTTTCCGAAATATCAGACACTAGCCTGGAATTATTGCGACATGGAGGAAATCAGTACGATCGCTTTACCAATTAAGGATATGGTACCTTAGCTGCATTTAAATAACAGAAAGGCTCGCATCAGTTCAAAGCACATGTCTATCCCGTTTGCTTGCCTTTCCCAAGAGATGCAGTTAACCAGCCCCACAGAACTGATGGCATGCCTAAAGGTACTGGGGTCTGTACCAAGGCCAATTTCAGTTTTGAAAACGTGCCCAGCCCTAAGCCAAACCACTGAATATAAGTCATTGTCTTATTTTTTTTTATTTTATTTTTTTTTTTTCGAGAGAGAAAAAGACAGAAAGGGTCAACGGGAAAGGGGGCACAGGGAGACAGAGAATCTCAAGCAGGCTCCATCCCATGGCTCTGGGATCTTGACCTGAGCTGAAATCAAGAGTTGGACGCTCAACCAACTGAGCCACCCCGGGGCCCCTGTCGTTGTTGTATTTAATGCAAATTTCCCCTATCTTCTAGAGAGCAAGCTTCCTCATCACAATAGAGGAAATGAGAGCCACACAGGATCTCAGAGCTGGGTAGAACCTCAGAAGCCACTGATTGTCTTACTTGCACTTCGTAAGTCAGCCAGGGCCAGGTATCTGGCTCCTTTTTTTTTTTTGGAAAGCTGAGCGCCATGGTGGAAAAAGTGTCAGGTGTGAATAAGAAGACCAAGGTTAATTCCAGCTCCGCTTTTGTTTAAACGTATTTTTTTAAACAAGAATTTATTCATCATCTACTCTCCTAGGCCCTATTCTAAGAAATAAAGCTATAGTGTTATCCATAATAGAAAAAGTTTCTGGCATCACGTAGCTCAGCTTAGTTTCTGATGGGGGAATGAAGTAATAATACTATAACTAGTAAGTGCATTGATAAATAACCATGATAATTTTAAAAAGCATTTTTGCTGCTATAGCAGAGGTAAATATCCACTAAAACCTGCTTTCTCTTTGCAGGCTGCACTCATAGCTGGGAAGTTGGCTGGACTGCCCTTGTAGCTGCTTGTGTGGTCAGGGAACTCACTCTCCCTGCATGGCATGTAAGAGAAAACAAAAAGCAATGTGTGTCCCTTTCAGGCCAAGTCTCTCTTTCCCTCCCAGGGAAGCCTTAGAAAAGGGCAGAGCCACCCTATGGAAGCATCCTGGGTCTTTGCGTTACTGCAGGGAGAAGAGTCACAATTCAATTAGGAATACCCACCTTGGACTGTTACATCTGAGAAATACACTCTTATTGCCTTTGAGTCATTCTACCCTGGGAAGCATCCGCCAGCCTTCCCTACCTAATATAGCAATACAGCCTTGCAGAAAATAGTTCAGAATGGTATGCTAGGGATATGCCTTGGCTGAAGCCCAGGGCAACCTGAGAGTAGAATGATAGAAGGCCTGCCTGAGATGACATCTGTGCTGATAATGTCTGTCCAGTCATGTTAAGTCATGTCAAGTCCAGTCATGTTAAGATCTGGGGAAGAATATTTTAGGCGGTGGGAACAGCAAGTGTGAAACCCCTGAGGCACGAAGAGGTTTAACGTGCCAGTAGAACAAACACAAGGCTCATGCGACTGGGGCAACATGAGCAACGGGAGACAATTTTGCAATGACGTCAGAGAAGTGAGCGGGGGGCGAGATCGTGTAGAGCCTTCTAGGTCATGGTAAGGAGTTTGGATTCTTTCCCGTGTATGAGTGGAGTGTTTTAAGATGAGGAGGAAACAGGATAGGTAGGGATGGATGTTGTAAAAAGAACACTCTGATTGCTGTGTATAGAATGGATTATCCTGGGGCAGAATAAAAAGGAGATTTGTTTTGTTTTTTTTTTTTTGTGATGGTTAATTTTATGTGTTGACTTGGCTGGGCTGAGGGATGCCTGGATAGCTGGTGAAACATTATTTTGGGTGTGTCTGTGAGGGTCCTTCCCGAAGAGATTGGCATTTGAATCTGTCAGTAGACTGAGTAAAGAGGATCCACTCTCACCAATATGACTGGGCTTCATCTAGTCTACTGAGGGTTCAAACAGACAAAAAGTCAGAGGAAAGGTCAATTCTCTCTCTTTCTCTCTCTCCTTGACCTGTTCATCTTCTCTTGCTCTTGGACATTAGGGCTCTTGGGTCTCGAGCCTCTGGGACATATACCAGACCCCACCTGCCCACCTCACCTCAGGCCTTTTAATTCAGGCTGAATTATACCACTGAATTATGGCCCTGGATTTCCTGGTTCTCCAGCGTGCAGATGGCAGATTATGGGACTTCTTGACCTCCATTACTGTGTTAATCAGTTTTTTTTTTAAGTTTTTTATTTTAATTTATTTTGAGAGAGATAGAGCAAGTGGGGAAGGGGCAGAGACAGAAGGAGGCAGGAGACCAAGCAGGCTCCGTGCTGTCAGCTCAGAGTCCAATGTGGGACTCGAACTCACCAACGGTGTGAGATCATGACCTGAGCCTAAATCAAGAGTTAGTCGCTTAACCCACTGAGCCACCCAGGTACCCCTAGCCAATTTCTATAATAAACAAACAAAGAAAAAAACAAACCCTATTGGGTCTGTTTCTCTGGAGTATCCTTACTAAATACACTGTTAGAAGAGTTCAAACCCTTTAGCATGGTTTACAAGGTTCTCTGTGGTCTGGTTCTGATTCCATCCTCAGTGCTAAACATTATCCTTCTTATTTCACCAGGAATAGTCAGCTTTTTCAGTCCCTGCTTCTTTTTTCTCTGGGACTGTATATATTGAACTTTTTGCCTAGAACACCTTTCTTCCACAACTCTCTTCTCTCTATCTCTATGTGGGACTCTAATCAACCCTCTCGGCTCCTTTCGAGCTCTAGTCGTTTTGAGCTACCTTTAGATCTGAGATTTTTTTTTAAGTTTTATTTATTTAAGAAATCTCTACACCCAGTGTGGAGCTTGGACCCATGACCCCAAGACCAAGATTCGCACGCTTTTCCAACTGAGCTATCCAGACACTCCTAGATCTGCTATCATGCCATAGAGTATCTTATGCCTGGGCCTTTGAACATGATATTTTACTCCATCTTGTTAACTTCTATTTATTATTCCAGTCTCAGTTTAGCTGGTACTTCATTTAGAAAGCCTTCCCCTCCCTCCTAAGTATGGAAAAGGCATACTTTTCCCAGAAGCTCCCAGAAGCGTGTAGAGTTTTGGAGTTCACGTTTCATTATAACCACTTGTCTGTTGGAATACAAACTCTGTAAATTAGGAAGCTTTGTTTCCATAATGTCTACTGCATATCACACATTCAACGAATACTGGTTCAATAAAAAAAACAAAACTAGAGGACTTTCTCTGTCCAGAGGACTTTCTCAAGGCTACACATGAGAGATGAAGCCATGACTCAGAAGCTGGGAAGAAAAATTCATTTGAAATTGGATAAGGTCAGGGATGAATGGAGAAGGGTCATTGAAAATAATCACATATGGTGAGGTACCTCCTTATCAGTTATTGGTGCAAGGGCATATCTGGCATACTTCAAGGTATAGAGTTGAGCTCACCACAGCCTCGAAGAGAGGAAATGAACTGTGACAGCACTTTGTAAATTGGAAAGCATTACACATACATTGCATGATATTTTAATAATCTACAAATATATTACTATTATTACCTTAGCACTTGTGTTGGAGTTGTTTTTCCATCCAAAAGAGAAAAACAGCTTGAGAGTCTTCTTAAACATGCAAACGTTCTTGTCTGGGAGAATATTTGGTGATAAAGGTCACTGTGAACTTATTGAGGAGCTCAGTGGGAGGGAAGCAGCATTTATTTATGTGTATTTATGTGCTTATTCACTGATGGCTTTGCTGAGGAAAGCTATATTGTCAAGTGCCCTAATTAAGAAATAATAATGTAATTGATTTTTTATGGATTATCTTCAATTGAGTCCCTTTACAACAGCAAACTCTCATTGACTACTCGGGATAATTGATGGCTTCTTAGCACAATGCCCTTGGCTGATTGCAGAGCAGTTGATGCTGCGTCTGACAATGACTGTGAGCGATCCCTGTTCTTGCAATGGCGGCCCCTTAGAAAGGCAGCAAGCTGAAGTGAGTAACACAGGTCAAATCACTTTCGTTTTTGTAAAATGAGGGGGCTGAACTAAATCAATGGCTCGAAAAAGAGAAACACAAATTCAGCAGAACCCCATCATCAAACAAATTTTATGTAAGAGCCGTGTTTGTAGAACAGGCCCAAGAGGTGTTCAGTCTGCTTGAGGCGAGGTTGGGAAATGCACAGGTTTCCTCCAGCTCTTGTCCCCCCACCACCAGAACAGACTCTGAAAGACTCTGTTTGAGGTGCTGGACGAGATGATCTCCAATTTTTAAGTTTTTACTAGATTCCAGTTTTAAAACTCCAGGATTCTGAGATAGGACTTCAAGGGCTCCAGGATAAACCAAAATAGCCACTTGTCTCACCTTTGGAGCAGATGTGTCTCAAAGCACTTGATACCACGGTCCAGTCAGAATACCAAACTGGACTCAGAACACCCTGCCGTGGTTTAAGCAAAGTGAAGTAGTCTACACCTCTGACTTTACTGATTTCGTGTCATGGAGTGTGTGTGTGTGTGTGTGTGTGTGTGTGTGTGTACACAAATGTATAAAATGTTCTGCAATCTTACAGGAGCTCTGAGTTTTCTCCCTTAAGAAGATTTTGGTGGTATTGTGAGGGGTTGTAGCTATCTACGGGAGAGAAACAATAGCTGTTGAGTACCAGTGAGTGTTGTGCTAGATACTTTATGAAAGGGGATTTATTACCCACATTCATTGATAAACGAATTAAAGTTCAGAAATGACGTCCAAGGTCACAATAAGTCTCTATGACTTCAGAGTTCATACTTCTTACTAAATGGCGATATCTGTTTATGTAGAAAGAGACCTATCTGTTTATATTGTTTGGGGAGAAGGTGATTTAAACAGACAATCATTCTGAAAAGCAAAAGATTGTACACTTTAGTCTTTGAAGGCCTGGAGGAAGGGGGTAGTTGAATCAGATACCATTTCAATTACAGTGTATTTATATGGCCTGGACCTAGACTACAAGTGTATTTATAGTACGTGTTGTGGGCATGCTCCCAAAGATGTCCATGTTCTCATCCTGGAAATCAGTGGCAAAGGGACTTTGTCGATGTGATTAAGTTAAAGACCTTGAGATGGGAAAATTATCCTGGATTATGTGGGTCATCCCAATGTAATCAAAGAGCCCTTAAAAGTAAAAGAAGCAACAGAAGAGGTCAGAGTGATTCGATGTGAGAAGAACTCGACCTGTTAGTGCTGACTTTGAAGGTTGAGTAAGGGACTATGAGCCAAGGAATCCAGAAAAACTTGGAGAACTCGGGGTATCTGAAATGCTACCTGAGGAGCTGCCCAAAAAAGTGCCACAAGTTGGGTAGAGGACACATCTGCCCATTTTTGCATGGACCTACAGCAGATCCAGTTTTTGCAGCATTGGAGGGGAGGATGGTTCCATGAAGGTCACACTAACAGCCTCATGATCCAAAGACCTCCCTCAGATGAACGAAAGCAGTCTCCCTCACTGGGGGACTCCGAAGGAGGAATCCTCTGAACAGAGAAACTGTTTCCAGAGCTTTGTTTATATACATCCACATCTTATCTTGCATTTTTTGCTGAGTTTTAATTGGAGAAGGCCCCTGAATGAACTTCTAGAACATTTTTCTCATGGTAGGTGATCTACAAGTGTTTCTTGAAATGCATTCATCATCAGGCAAATGAATTTGATTTATTTAAGCAGACTAGGAAGATTTCATTATTTTCTTACCATAAAAACTAGCAAAAAGCCAGTCAAAGGAATTTGTCTGGAATTTTGTTTTGTTTAATCTTGTGTCGGGGCACCTGGGTGGCTCAGTCGGTTGAGCGTCCGACTTCAGCGCAGGTCACGATCTCGTGGTCCGTGAGTTCGAGCCCCGCGTCGGGCTATGGGCTGATGGCTCAGAGCCTGGAGCCTACTTCTGATTCTGTGTCCCCCCTCTCTCTCTGCCCCTCCCCCGTTCATGCTCTGTCTCTCTCTGTCTCAAAAATAAATAAATGTTAAAAAAAATTTAAAAAAAAATTTAATCTTGTGTCATAATTCCCGGCATATAGTAGGTGACATTTGTTTTTAGAATAAAATATCTGGCTTTTATTCAGAGAACAACCTAGTACTAAAACTAGCTGAGCAACTTATTGTATGTTTGGCTAATGGAATGTCAGCATAGAATATATTTTTTTTTAATGAGAAAGGCAATGGTTCTATTACTTCCATGGAAAAATACACCAAAACAAAAAAAAATCTAATACAATATAACTTTGTACCTTTTTCTATTAATAGCCCCAGTGAGTGCTGACAAATGTTTGGAGTTTACCACAATGCCCACATCAAAACCCTCAAATGGTACGACCACAGAGGCTGTGAACTCTCAAGCCAGTAAGCTAATGGACAAGATGCTAAATATCAACCTAGGACCAAGATATATTTTTAATTACTGCTGGCATTTTGCTTCTGCTTAATCCATTACATAGGAGCCAACACCATGCCTTTTCCTCCACTATCTGACTTCATCCATTGCTAGGACTCAGCTTTAGTCTGTAACATTAGGTAGGAGGCCAACCACTTAGGAGGTTGAGCGACTGACCTGCCTGACACATCTGTACCACAGACAAAACCAAATGCAACCAAAGCAGCACACAAAGTCCTTCGATAAGCACTGCTAATGTTTTGCAGCATTTTATGGTTCTTAGGCAAGAAGTTATATTGAATTCCAGGTTGGGATAAGGTCTTTATTTATACTTCTCTCGTTTCCTGATAAAAATGAGATGAAAAGCATTGCTGTGGAAAGGGCCAGGCCTACGAGACAAAAGACTTTAGGGTAAAATCTTTGCACCGGTTGCTAATAGATGAGCCATTTAACATTTTTAAGCTTTGTCCGTCTAAGTCATGAAATGAAGATAAAACATTTCTCCCCTGTTTTCTCCCTTTGCATGTTGTGGGGTCACGTGACAAAAATTGATATATATGAGAAAGATTTTTTTTCAGGAAAGTGTAATATAAATGTTAAAGTGTGATATAAAGGTCAAGTTATATTTTGTGATCAACATAACTCTGTTAATGAGGTATAACCGGACTATGTATGTTTGTCCATGTAACTTGCTTATTTTTCTGAACACATTTGTCCCTCTTCTGACACCGATCCCAGTCAGAATTTTTTTTGTCAGATGCTTAAATCAATTCCCCTTTATACTTTCTCTCTGTCTAGTGTTTGCTTAAGTAGAGCCAGAAATCAAAAGTATAAACACAGAGTATTCAGCAAGTGGTCTTCCAAAATCAACTTAGTCCATTCTCCCCAAATCTTCTAAGATTTTGTCAAATGTGACCACGTAATAGGGATATAATCACAGCGACATACACCGGGGGCTCGAAGTCACCAACCACAAGATCATGACCTGAGCTGAAATCAAGTCGGAGGCTTAACTGACTGAGCCACCCAGGCGCCCCAATACTTAAATATTATTAAGACAAAATATGGATGCAGGGATATCCGGGTAGGAATAGAGGAATCATTTTTCACTGGGTGTGAATCAGTGAATGTACCTGAGAATGAAGTTTTACGTGGCGAGGCATGTGCCCTCCTGAGTCACATTTATACCCCAGTTTACAGGGCAGTATTCACTGACGACTCTAACCAGGGCATTTGTTTGCCTTAATGATTGCCATAGTAATTCTTAAAATAAAGTGGACTTTATTTTACTGAGGAGCCCTTTGGCCATTTGATTCAAAAATGCTTATGAGTTAAACTGCATGTTTCATCATTATGATATTGTGTTTTACGCGAGGCATTGCAAAGATCCTAGGGTAGATAGTATATTCGGTTTTCGTGGCAGAGAAGTTCAAGATGATTTCTGATAAAATCCAGTTAAGAGCTATCTTTTTTTTTTGAAGAAACACTCAAGTTAACATTACAAATATTTAGTAAAAAGTCAGACTCAGGGGACACCTGGGTGGCTCAGTCAGTTAAGCCTCTGATTCTTGATTTCAGCTCAGGTCATGATCTCACAGTGCATGAGTATGAGCCCTGCATCTGACTCCATGCTGACAGCATGGAGCCTGCTTGGGATTCTCTCTCTCGTTCTCTCTTTCTCTCTCTCTCTGCTCCTGTCCCCCAACCCTCTGTCTCAAAATAAATAAATAAACATTTTTTTAAAAATCAGACTCAATGAAGATAACTGCAATCATCTACACAACACACACCTGTGCATACATGCACACACACACACACACACCTTATTAAATATACTTAGTAAAAAGACTTCCAGTTTGGGCCATTTCAATATTAAGTGAACAGTTTATAGATTTTAGATGATTTCTACAAATCACCTAAGGTTTACTGGCAAAGTAAAATTGAGGCTTTTGGGGGGCCAAGAGGTTCAGTTCTCACATTGTATCTAAATGAATAGGTTTACCTTTCCTGGCCATAGGGGGCTAAATTTTTACACCACCATAACCAAAGGTTACATTAATGGGCCACATTTGAGATTTAGTACTCTTTCATGGTATCATTTTCATTGAGGAGACTATATGAAGACTAACTTAGGGCTGGCATCCAGGCTGCTCAAAATATAATTCCTGGAAGAAGCATTTCCAAAATTCTACCATTCTTCGTATAGCACTACTTGGCAAGTTAATTTATTAAAAATAAATAGCGTATAAATCACAGCCCCTTCTTCTCCACCTCATTTGCCTTCTCTGTCTCCCTCTGTCTATCTGTCTGTCTCTCTCTGCCTGAGTAATTATTTCTAAATTTTAGTTTTAAATTTTTAAATGATTAAAATACAGTCACATTGTTTAAAAATATTTTGAAGCGATAGTGACAAGTGTCTCATTTGTGTTTCTTTTCTCTCTTGTTTCTATCTCCAGTATATCCTTGTTCATTCATTTTTACAAATATACAAAGCTATCTCTCGTTCAAAATTTTATTTTGCATTACTTCTCTTTAAATTTGTTTTAATGTTTATTTATTTTTGAGAGAGGAGAGAGACAGAATGTGTGGGGGGAGAGGGGCAGAGAGAGGAGACACAGACTCTGAAGCAGGCTCCAGGCTCTGAGCTGTCAACACAGAGCCCTACGCAGGGCTTGACCCACGAACCATGAGATCGTGACCTGAGCCAAAGTCAGATGCTTAACTGACTGAGCCACCCAGGTGCCCCTGTATTAATTACAAATATGGGCGTGTGTGTTTTATATGTTTATACACATACACACACACCATATCCATAATCTGTGTAGGTTATCTATTGCCACACTCCAAACACCTCAAGACACGGTACTTGAAAACAATGTATTCTTTCTCAACATCCTGTGGGTTAGGAATTTGGACAGTGCTGTTCTGGGCCGTACTTCTGCTACACGATGTCAGCTAAAGTCCTTCATCTAGCTGCATTCAGCTACTGATGGGGCTGAGTTGGAAGACCTAAGAAAGTTTCACTCATATATCAGGCACTGCGATACTCCTGCAGGTAACTTCTCTCTTTCCGAGTAACATGGGTTGCCTTGCAATATGGTGGTCTAACAGTTGGACTTTTTGCATGGTAGCCGGCTTCCTAGAGTGAATGTGCTAAGAGGTAAAGGGGAAAGCCCTAAGGCATTAAATCCTTATGTGATAGGATCAAAGGATCTAGCAACCACCTGTGGGTCATATTTGAGATTTAATCATTTTTCATGATTGCTTTTCCATTGATGAGACTAGTTCAGGATTAATCGTAGGGTTAATATTTTAGGATTCATAATCTTCAGCTTAATCTTAGGGAAACTTAGAGTCACTCCTACCACATTCCACTGGAGAAGTCCGCAGACCACCCAGATTCAAGGGGAAGGAAATAGATTCTTGCCGTGAGATGAATGGCAAAGAATTTGCCGCCATCTTTGATCACAGTATCTGTTTCCTTTTACACAAGTTTTAAAGCCCACAGACACCAGTGAATCAGTGATTGAAAGATGTCTGCTAATATACCATGAAAGATTAGATTCCTGTTTTCAAAAAAAATCATCAAATTACTGAGAAATGTTGATGTAAGATGCAGTACTTTTAGACATAAAAATAGTTTTTCAAAAATGAACTTTTCATCACAACCTCGTAGGTTTGCTGCAAGGCCTACATTTTTGTAACACAATATGTTGTTAATTAAAAAAAAACACCTCACCAAAGTATTTTTAATCGCTTGGACATATCTTGACTGCCAATTTGTGGAGAGGCTAGTTTCTTCATGCATGCTTTGACATATACATTAAACCCTCTCTTACTATTCTCTTGAGAATCTAATTCCCATCAAACCTGTGACATAACCTATAACTATCACCAGCTTCTTTGTGGAAGTTTACGATCTTCATGATATATGCCTTCTGAAATATACGTCTGTAGGCTTATGGTAAAATTAATAACACCGAAATTAAAACTGACAACTCTGAAATGATATGCTGCCCTTAGCATATGGAATAACTACCGTGAACACTTATGGGGTTTGTTGCAAGATTATAGACAGTTACCCAATAGGGGATAACTTCTGAACTGTGTTGCTAAATCTCATTTGACAGGTTTTGGATTTGGTATAATTTTTCTATAGCATCGTAGTGTTGGGTGAGCAATATGTTAGCTATGATTCAGATGACATTTTATGCCTAAGCTCCTCGGTCTTTCTCCTCCGCGTCTTCCCTCTCTTCCCCGTCACACCCTCCTCGTCCTTCCCCTCCTTCTCTATACACTCAATCTTATCTAAATATTTTAGCAGTTAGTTCATGGCTAGGGGATTCTTTATGAAATATGATAATAAAAAACCCTTTTGTCTGGCTGCGCGTCTGAGTGTGCACATCTGCAAGTCTGAGGATACATAGCAGAGGTTTATCTACCTATCTGCCTGTCTGTCTGTTGATTTATTATGTTTATACTCTTATTTTTTTTTTTGTTATGGTAGGAATGCAAGTTGCAAGGAGTTAGTCCCGAACACTCTGTTCAGTGATCCAGTCTTTTGTGCAACCTATCTTGGCCCCACTTCATGGGTTCACATGTGTACACACACACACACACACACACACACACACTGTCTTTTTTCATCAATTGGCATATTTAACTGTTTTTCTGGTGAATGAAGGACTGCTGTCCAGATTTTGACTTTGTAAAAAATAGCACCGTCCCCGTAAAAGAAACGCTTATGCAGTTTGGAGGAAAATAACTAAGAATTGGTTGCTACAATAGTAAAGAAATACTCTTCTATGGTAATTCTGCTAACACTCGATCATTCTATATACCGGAAGCTATGTGGGATTAGTAACAGATGAAACTAGGAAATGGGGCCAGAGGGAATTTGAGGTGCTTTTAAATGTATTCCTCCTCCTCTATTCTAGTTTTATCTTGAAAACAGAACTTATATAAACATGCTTCAAACAAAGTAAATAAAAAATGAACACATATGTGGTTTTGAGCAGGGACATGACTCCCCACTCAAACTCACTGGCCTTTCTAAAGTTTGTCAGAAATAAGGCAGGCTCTTGCTTCTGATATAGTTTAGATTGGGTTGCCATTAACTTTCTAGTAACTGTTCCTAAATGATTATCCTTTGATGTGAAATCGTTTTATAAATAATAAAATGCAACCCCCATGCCGTAGACATTCCTGGTTATCTACTCAACTGTCCAATTCACTCTTTGTTTGTGGCAACAGAGTTTCAGCGAGCCATATTAAATGCTCGTGTCTCCAGCCTTTCTTTCACTCAAGAGTGAGTTTGGTTTTGAACAATGAGTTTTGTAAGCAGGTAGATATCCACTGGCAGAGTCTTGGGAAGATTTCTCTTTCTTTACAGAAGCGATGGTGCCACTCTCCTAACACTTCTCCTTTCTTCTTGCTGCCTTGAATGAAGTGATGGTTACCTTGGAGCAGCCATATTATTGTTTTTTTAATGTTGATTTATTTTTGAGAGAGGGAGAGTGAGAGAGACAGACAGACAGACAACAAGTGGGTGAGGGGCAGAGAGAAGGAAACACAGAATCCGAAGCAGACTCCAGGCTCCGAGCTGTCAGTGCAGGGCCTGACATGGGGCGCTAACTCACAAACCGTGGGAATCATAACCTGAGCCAAAGTCTGACCCTTAACTGACCGAGCCACCCAGATGCCTCTGGAGCAGCCATATTGTGACCACATGGGAAGAGATGATATATTTAAGAGTCATTGGCCCTGACAATGTACAACTGTTATACCCATGCTAGTAACTAACTGTCTTCTTCTGTAATTTACTATAAACTAAAAAAATAAAAATAACTTTTTACTTGTTTCCGCGATTGTGTCTTTTGTTGCTCTTAGCCAATTCTAACTACTTTAAATGGCAAATAGGTGAAAAGACTCATTTGTGGACATTAAATTAGTAATTTCAATGGTAATTTTTCTGTTGTTACTGTTGTTTTGCCTGCATTTTTCTCTTTGCTTACCTCCAATTCAAATAGGTCCCAGATTCTGCGCTTTGATGACTAGGGATGTTTGCAGTATATTTCCTGGGTATTTCCTTCAAAAGCTTGTATCCACTGAAGAGTTTAGAGTTGGAGGCAGGGGTACTCCTCGGTCTAAAAACAAAAGTCCCTGGCTTGGGGGGAACCAGAGGGGTCTGCAGATCTAGTGAACCCTAAGGACCAAGGGTTGGGATGATGATTTGGTGCCCACCCCCCATGACCAGAGGCATAAGAGGCCTCTGCAGGGCTTCCCAGACCAATCCACGTAGGAAACAGTGCACATATCCCTTCTCTAGGTCCCTGATCTATGGTAGCAAGAACATGCTCTGGAGAGGCTTGATATCACCTGGACAACTAGAGTAGGTATAGGACCTAAGGCTCCCCTATATTAGAGCCACGCAATTTTGTGGGAGTTCTGTTGTTCCTCTTACTCTCTGGAGATAACTCTGAGCGTGCAGGGCCAAGGCCCCCTTTTAGAAATATTGGCTAATTTTGCATTGTGCGTCATAATTCCCATATAAAAAGTGCATAAAACATAAACATGCAGCTCAGTGAATTCTCACAAAGGGAATACCCATGTCACTCCAGAAATAAAACATGGCCAGTCCCCAAAACCCTTTTCACGGGCCCTCTCAGTAACCATTTGATCATTCTTCCCCAAAGAGAATCCTGATTATTCAGTAAATTTTTTCTTGCTTTTATTTACGGCTTTGCTACTTAAGTATGAATTACTAAACACTAGCTGTGTCTATTTTTAAATGTTTCATAAAAGGGATCGTACTTTTCATTTTGGTTTGTGGCCCTTTTCACTCGAAATTATTTTGTTTGTGAAATTGATACATATTATTGTGGGTAGCTGCAATTCATTAATTTTCTATCGCAGTGTAGTATTTCATTATTTAAAAACACACAATTTGTTTAGCTGTTTCGTTGTTGAAGAGAATTTGGATTATTTTCAGTTCTTAGAATGAGAATTCGGGTGATTTGAACAAGAGCAGCCAGGCTCAAAATTAATATGCATAGCCACCCCCCCCCCCCACTACATGTCCACCACTACAAACTCCCACATTAGTTACTTGATCTGTACTTGAACTTCTGTCACAGAAAGAGTTGATCACAGTGTCCCCAAGAGATCGTTCCAATTTTGGCCATAATGTATTGATTCAGTAAGGTTCTTGGCTGCAAGTTTCTCCAATGAGTGCCTTCCTGGGAATTTTGAAATAGAACAGAAGGAGACAATATGTCTCTGAGTTGTTAGAATACGAACTGTAAATCAAGAGCTATTGGCAGCCATGTTTTCCAAGTGGACAGGAGAAAAAATTAGAAATATCTGCAGAGGAAGAAAAGAAAGAAGAAGATGCCCAGAGGGGCACAACTATAAGACTGTAAAGAATCCTGATGATCAAATTCCAGGTTTCAGTTTGTTCTGAAGTTTTTACTCCCTTATAATAAATGTCCCATTGGCTTAAGAGAGTTTGAGTGAGCTTCTGTCACGTGGAAATACAATAGTCCTAACATTACAGATATTTTTAACTATTTAATTAAGACACTATTCATAACAATTTCTTAAATAACGATATTTATCAATAATTTTATATTCGAGAATTCAAGTATCTGGTACTTGATATTAATGTGTTGAATGGATTTGGACAAGTAAAAGAACCTCCTGTGACTTAGTTTATTCATCAGTAACATATGGAAGTTTGGACAATAAAATCTCTGAAATTTACTTTATGTCTAACACAAAATTATTCTATCAGAGTGCCAGTAGGCAAACTTATTATTTGCACTTGACTTTTCAAAGGAAGCAGTGAGGAGTCTGGTGATAATTTATTCTAAAAAAATTTGAAACCAAAACACTTCAGAAGTCTTCTACTTCTTAGTAAATCATGCATTCTCCATTAGAATATTTTCTGGTGCATAGCAGGCACTCAGCAAATATTTGTCAAATGAAAGAATGAATGAATGACTATCCACTTGAGATGTTTTATATCCCAAGATCTAGAACACTGAGCACATGTTTTAATGATATCTGTTTTCATTTGGCCCTTACCATAAACCCCTAGCCTTTACAAAGATCAAACGCAACCTTTCAGACATGTGCGTTTCCGCTTCTGGGTGGATTCAGAACTGAAGGGGTTAATGAAGAGTCGGATGCCTCCATAGGATTTCTGTGAAGCACAAAAAGTACAGTGCCAACAAAATCCCCTGAAGAGTAAACAAAACTTGGAACTGTTGCAAACAATAAATTGTCAATACCTTATAGAAGCAATGGATAATGAAAACTTATCATGCCTATAGTTAGTATCCTCTTTAAAAGAATTTACAGAGTCTATGAAATTAAATTCTGTGCACAGTTCTCTTAATTTGTCCTTAATTAAACAATACTCCATAAATGGTGCATTCAGTGACCAAATGTTCAGAGACAGCAAAATGGTGGGTCCCAAGCCATTAGGAATGAAATAAAGGCAGTCCCTGGAGAGTCTGCAAGAATCTGGTCTCTCTAAGTGACAACTGATGGTTTAGGAAGATAATTAACTTTGCAATTACAAACTGCAGCTTTCACCAGTGCTGTTTTTCCCCCAGTATAATCTTTTAAATGTTGGATTATTTCCTATCACGTGAAATAGTTTGCTTGGAAAAGAGAAAAGCACACAAATACCCCACTCTAGGCTGCTGAGTTCATCAGGAATTAAATCTTTATTGATTAATTTAATGGGTATTGTTTTTTATTTCTAATGTTAGATCAATATCCATTTAATGTGCGATGCTATGCAGGTTCACAACGCTAAAATTTCAGCAGTAAATTTATACAAATAGCAAAACAATATTTAGATTTCACACACAAAACCAGAAAAGATAGATCTTTTATTTTTTATCAGAAAAGAAACGTGAAATTGCTGTTCAACACATTAAAAGCTAAAACTTTTAAAGAACCCTTATTCTGCTTTAGATTAGGTAAGTTTATGCCATTTTTTTTTTCTGCTTAAGTGATTCTCTGAAAATCTCATTACTTTGTTTATTATGGATATTTAAATGACTTTCATACCAGAATAATCCAGTTTTTCTTCTCCTCCCCCAAAGAATTCAGTCTAGCCTAACTATACCTGGCCAACTTTTCTTAATGTCAGCTGACACTATCCATTAGGCAAATGTTAACAGCAAAGAAGAATTCTTCTTCCTTTTGCTTTTAAAACCGGACTGCTGGAAGGACACCTTTGTTGTGTCTATGTAGACAAAAATTTTGAACTGTAAAAATATCATGGACCAATTCTAGACCTCAAAAAACCCATCTTTTTCTCAATACTGTTCAACTTATCAGGTGACAAATCTCCTCTACTTTGCTCCATGTTCTGATTATTTATGTTTCTAAATAGATGTGCTTTAGTGTGCATGTTCAAATGGCTTCTGCCATTCACAGCAAATACACAGGACGGTAGTCTTTGAAAGTTGACTCACTCATGCAAATACCAAATTGCCTTTTGTTAACATTATATTGACAAAGGCAAAGAATTAGAAGGCATCTGAGAGATACCCTGGTTCTGATTTGGCACCTCAAAAAGTCAGAGAAAATCTGTCAGAGCATGTCCACGTCGTTAGGCTTTTTCATAAATGCACTTTGGTTTGATCAGAGACTCTCATGTTGTTAAATAACCTTTATATGTTTTTCTGAACTTAGGCAGGTTCACCTTTCCTCCTTCCCTCCCTTCTTTCCTTCCTTCCCTCTCTTATTCACTCATCAAATATTTATTGAATTCATACTACATACTAGTACTGAGCCAGAATCTATGGGTTCGCACACACAGCACATTCAAGGAAATCACCGTTGATGGCAGCTGAAGTTCTTTGCTTGTGGATGACAAGTATACATAGCCACTGGGGTCTCAAGTAAATATAGAGAAATGGGCTGCTTTTCTTCCCAGAGGCCTAGTTTCTACATTGCCAGAAAGCCCAGACAACTTCCTTATCCAACCCCATTTCCATATCCACTTAGCAAAATTTCTATCTTTCCCTAAGGAGAAGAGCAATGAATACAAATTATACACCTGACAAAAGCCCATATTCTTTATAAAACTGTGCCTGTCTCCACCTTAATCAGCCTCCAAATTACAGGATGCTCCCTCTCCAATGCCTTTCCGTCTGTTTCCTACCATTTGCACCTTTAAATTAACCTGGCTTTGGCCACAAAGCTGAACTCCAGTCCTAATGGCACCTGTACATCTCCTGAGCTCTCTGGGACCATCTCTCACTTGCCCTCTTGGTGACTTCTCATTCTTCCTGGTTCTATTTCCTTGACCCACTTTTTGTTTTGCATCACCTCATCTTCCATTGGGGTCTTCTCTTCTAACCCTCTTACTTGATCACATAGTTTTCATTCTTTCTCTCAGCTCTGACCTTCTGACAAATGCCCTCAGAACTTGAAAATTTCCCACAGTGTAGCCCCGCCCTGCCTCTGGGTCTAATGGGATTTCTAGCTGAGCCTGGCCTACATCCCCAAGAGTGGGGAAAAGAGATGATGAAGCACATTCAACTGTTAACCCCTAGTCCAAAGTTTCATTGCCTCCTTTTTGGACAATTATAGAAGCTTCATAACTGGTTTCTCTGTATTTATTCCCCCCAACACTCAAGCTTATTTTCTCCCATTTCAAGATGAATATATCTATGGCCTATTCTGATTGTATTGTTCTCCAACTCTTGCCACAAACCTTGTGCTTTATTCACTGTTCACTGCACAGCTCTTGTGGTAGGGAATGTACAATACTCATCCTTGTGTTTCCCTGACAACTAGCACAGGACCTTGGTAGAGTATTCAACATTTATCCACTGGATGCTATTTCCACTCAATATCAATGTGCATTTTGCACAGACAATTTTCCACCAGTCAATATGGGAACCACCAGCTTAACAAAACTTAAATAAGATTTCTTTACCGCAGCACTTCCCTGAGCCTTAAATATACTAAGGTACTGGTAATATTCCAAAAGGAAGATAAAGGATATGGTACTTGACCAGGAACACCTTTTTTTTTTTTTCCCTAGGGCATCTTGAATAGCTGGTGTCAGTGCCCTGTGGAGCACACATTTAGTGAAACACTGTTCAACAAAGTAAAGTTTTAAGTAATTAGAGAGTAATTAAGAGGCTTCCATGATTTAGTCCTCATTTCCCTTCCTATTTATCCTATTTACCTTCTATAAATTTCTTGTTACTAACTTAACTTTATATTCCAGGAAAAAAGGCTACTTACTATTCCAACAAATCCTATGCTTTGTCTTACACCTGGGTTTTTTCCTCTTTTTTTCCTCCCACTCTCCCATCTAATCTTCTCCAGTTAAAATTTTGCCCATAATTTAAGGCCCCACCCAAACTGTCTCTTTATCCATAACATTTCGGTTTATTGCTTAACTAAATATGGTTTCCTTGTGTTCTCAAATTATATACTACCGTTTTTATGGCATGTATCTCAATCTATTGGATATTGTGGCTAATAGTGGGCACATTTCCATTACCAATTTACAAATTCTTAAAATAAGACTGCTGTACATTGAATTCTCACCATGAACTAGCTACTCTTCTAGATATTTCTTTCATTAATTTATTTAGCCATTCATCCATGTATATTCCTTCCTTCTCTGATCCAGCCATCCATCATATTAGTTCTGGGGCCAAGCATTGGGACTACGAAAATAAACCAGGTGCACAAAGCACATTCCCTCACATGGTTTATATCCTCGTGGAGGAACATAGGTCATAAACACGTAAAAAAGAAATAAATATGACTATTTGGAAAGTGGCAAGTGATATGTAGAGATTGAAACCCAATAAAGGTATTGTGGATAACTGAGGAATGGGATTACTACATTAAGTCAGAATGGTCAGGGCATTTTGCACATCCTAGCTCATTTAATCCTCAGAATAATACTTTGAATTGCTTATTGCTATTACCAGTTTATATATGAGCAAATTGAAACTAAATGAAGTTCCATAGGTTGATCAAGGTCATTCAGGTCATCAGTTTTAGAACAGGGCTAACAAATATAGTTGTATAGGTTGCGCATTACAAAACCTCAAAAAGCACCATGTAAATGGTGTCTCTACCAGTCAGGATTAGATAGAGAAGCAGAACCACTCCAGATGTTGTAGAATAATGGATTTATGGTAGAGATGAGGCCTTACATAACTGTGAGAACTGATAAAGAGTCCATGGGAAATTGGTTGCTCTTTGCCCCATGGGGTTGAAAGTCATTGTAGGTGATCAAGACTGATAGTGCTAAGAAAATATTATATAAAGTGGGGGAAAGCAAGAACAAACTGAAAGCCCAAGGAAAAGAAATGGATTCCACAGTGACAAATTGGAACCCATATCTGTGTCTTACTGCCCCCAACCCCAGTGAGCTGGGCGATCTGCAGGGAGCCCCAGCACCTTGTACCTTGTGGTTATACTTACACCTGGCCCAGGTCTCAGAGAAGCTGCACTGGAGGAGCCATGGCCTGGCTGCTGCCCAGGCCTAAGAGGTGAGCCATGAGATCAGGGATAACACACATAGGCTATGACAGAACATGTTGCCCTCCAGTGAACTTACAGTCTAATGGCTGCTGCCTCTGCATCTTGTACAAAGTTCTCTTGTGACCAGCCCTGGCCAGAATCATACAAGGAACAGAATTCTTAGAAATGTAGCTCCAGCTGAGTTGCATGCTTTTGATTACACAGTATTATCTCCTTCATAAAACACACAGGATGCCTCATTTTCATGTACTCACAATACCTACTGAGGAAAGCGGACACTTGCTTAATATTTAGTAAATAGATAATTCACATAGTATTGTATAGGCCTCACCTAAAAGTGAATCTAGAGAATAAAATTCTTACATTCTCCCAGTTGACTTTGTATCAAAGCACACAGTCTAGAAAAAAAAACAATCACTTTGACCAGAGGAATGTAGAATGATCCCTTTGTCATTGAAACACTTCGTTTTTAGGAGAGCAGGATTAAGGGTCCCATTTCAAAAGGTAAACATTGTATTCTGGCATTGCTAGACCAGCATTGCCTGGGGACAGAAGCATCAGCATCACCTGGGAATGTGTTAGAAAGGAATATTCCCGAGTTTCACCCCAGACTCACTGAATCAGAAATTCTGGGGGTGGAGCCTACCAATCTGTGTGGACAAGCCCTCAAGGTAATGGATGCACACTCAAGTTTGAGAATCACTGATCTAGAGATGCTAAATTCCTGGGCTACTGAATAAAAGGAGAAGCTGAATGAAGTCCCATTTGATGAATCTGCATGTTTGGTGAGTACAAGAAGTGACACAGAATCACTAAGCTGCAGCTTTAGACAACACAGGATAGCTAGTCAGGGGCGCTTGGGTGGCTCAGCCGGTTGAGTGTCCGACTTCGGCTCAGGTCATGATCTCGCAGTCTGTGAGTTCGAGCCCCGCGTCAGGCCCTGTGCTGACAGCTTGGAGCCTGGAGCCTGCTTCGGATTCTGTGTCTCCCTCTCTCTCTGGCCCTCCCCGGCTCATGCTCTGTCTCTCTCACTCTCAAAAATGAATAAATGTTAAAAAATTTTTAAAATAAATAAATAAATAAAGGATAGCTAGGCAAAAGTGGACAAAGTAAGGCAATATTAGGAGCAAGTACATCACACAGATGCAGATAAGAAAGAGTCACCCAGCCAACATGTAGGGGATTTCTCCAGGGGTATATGGCAGCACCTTTTCCACACATGCTTTTGACAGGTGGGTCGTCAATTTCCGGTTATTGGGCAAGCTCTGGGTAATCTGACGAGCTATACATCATGGGTTGCCACCCTGTTCATCAGGCACTTTGATACAAATGATCATGGAAGGGTGACACAACCACATCGCATTCTCTAACTTACGTGTGGTCACGTCTCTCCTTAAGAAAGTCCTTGTTTGTCTAAAGGAAAGTCAGTCCCTGTAGAATCAACCATTTAAAAAGCCTAGAGATAACGTGATTCGGATTAGGGCTAGGATTCTCAACTACCCCACCTCCTCTGCCTGCAGCTACTTCTTAACCCAGTCCTAATCTCACTCAGTCCAGACTCCTGCTTCATTTCCCTCATCACAGTCACAAGCTTATCTCCCGAACTCAATGTCTGATATTATGGTAGGATAATATTTTGAAATGCTGATCACCACGGGGGGCGTTTTTCACACTTTATCTCCTCCTTGTTCCTCTGCTCCTATGATCAAAGCCGAAGACCTAACTCTCTTTGGCTTTACTGTTCCATCCTGCTAAGACTTTGGGGGACTTTAGCAGATTTGTCAACAGCTGAAGAAAAAGGACTCAACTAGAGACAAGATGTCATCGTAAAAAAATACTGAGGGGAAGATTTGCCTTTGGCTGAAGGTTAGAGATTCAAAAGGGAAGAGAGAAAAGATGAAATAGAACTTCTTCATGACCTGATAGTGAGAAGGATTTCAGAAAGAAAATGGTTTATCAGGTATGTGTAGGCCTGGGGGAGCAGAGGAAACCTCAAAGAAGGATTTCGGGGCCTCAAACCTAAAGGAGATAAAACAGAGCTCCCAGGACAGTGGGGGCCATGGCAGTATCTCTGTGGACAAATGACTCATGACTGGTTCTACAGCATTCCCTTCAAACACCCAGTCACTGTAAAATTCCACAAGTGGAACATGGAAAACAGCTAAAGTTCAATTTCTCTCCAAAACTATGATATGGGCTGATTTATGGGAAAAAAAAGGGTAATATTTCTTGTACAACTAAGCATATAGAATGGAGTTAACGTTTCCTAAGCCTGTACCTTTTTTCTCACTAGGATTATGTCTTTTCATTTACTTTATTTTGACAACGTACGGTACAGGGAAGACTTACTATCCTGAAATGAACTTAAGTACCACTGGCTTGGCTGCTTCTGGAGGTCAATTGCCAGAAACAGGGGCGGAACGTGGGGGGCAGATTTAAACAGACTCTAGATTGAGTTATTATAATTGGACATATGAATTCCACGTTGAAGGGTTGGATATCATTGTTACTAACGGTGTCCCTACAGTATCTAATTTGATAGTTCATCCCTCTTAGCCTAGTAGGAGAGTCAGGCTGGCATATATCATTGTTTATAAAGAAAACAACAAAGTATGATATCCTAGATAAATAGAATTAAATCCAACACACTTGAAAGATAGAGGAGGATGGAGATTGGGAATGTATCAGTCAGGGTCCCCATACAAAATAGATATATTCTATTAAAAGAGACCAATTCTGTAAGGATTTTTGTTTGTTTGTTTGTTTGTTTGTTTACAAACATGTGGATGTAAGAGGGCACAGGGCAAAGAGCCATCATCCAGGACTTAGAAAAGCTGAGCTATTATCATCCACGGTCCAAAGGGGAGGAAGAAGTCCCAGGACCTGGAGGGAAAGTTGCACAGTGGGAGGCCTTAAAAAAAAAAAACAACAGTAGATTCATTTGAGAGAGAAAACCAGAAGTGAGTTCACAGCAAGGATCTGGGGGAGATACATTCCCAGATCTTACCCTATTACCTCTTTCCCATCTCCACGTGGAGGGCTCCACATGCTGAGCCCAGCCTGAAGTCACAGGACTTGAGGACCTAGTTGGCATTTTCTATAAACTATGCCTTTCCAGACAGAGGGCAGAGGAGAAAGGTGAGCTTGGATCTGGAGGGCAAACAGACAAGATGGGCTCGAAATGGTGTCTCTACGATGATGTCTCCACAGTATTTTGAAGGACCCTTAGTTTTCTAGGCACATAATGGAAGGAATTAACTTATAGTCCTTTTACAAGTTGGTTTTTTTATGTTGATAAAATGATAAATTCCAGCATTTTCTGAGCATGTTTCCACCTATTAGAATAGGAAGAATATAAGGGACAGGTCAGGTCAGAGCATTTTCACCCAAGGACACTGAATTTCAAACGATAGTCCATGTATTACTATCATGTCCCCTCTCACCATGGATTGAATTGTGTCCCCCCAAAAGATGTTGAAGTCCTAACCCCCAGTTATCTGTGAATGTGACCTTATTTGGAAATTGGATCTTTGCAGGGGATCAAGTTAAAATGAGGTTATTAGGGTGGGTCCTAATCCAATATAACTGTGTCCTTAAAAAGGCTGCAAAGTTAGGAGAGAAACGGACAAGCACACAGGAAGAACACCATGGGAAAATGAAGGCAGAAATCAGGGTGATGCATCTATAAGGCAAGGAATACTAAAGGTTGCCAGGAAACCCAGAAGCTAGTCAGGAGGCAAGGAAGAGATTCTCTCTCACAGCCCTCAGAAGAAATCTGCTCCGTCAACACCCTGATCTTGGACTCCTGGCCTCTAGAACTGTGAGCAAGAAATTTCTATTGTTTAAGCTCCCCAGTTTGTGGTATTTTGTTATGGCAGCCTTTGTAAACTAATACACCTGTAACCCCAGTGTATTCTCCATGATTCTTTTTGTCTGCTACAAAATACATATGCTGATGATAAGAAATATTCTGCTCGTGTTTACGCAAAACTTAATATAAATGATTGGGACGTCTATGGTTTTTAATAAGATTTTGCTTCCCAACAGAGATAACTTTATCATGAAACCAATGAAATTTAAGCTTTAAGGTTCCCCAATTACATCGACCCCATCTAAGGCCCAGTACCTAATTTTAGACTCTAAATCGGCATTCTTTTTCTTAAAGAGGGTATCCCAGATTATAAAAACGTTGGACTCCACAAAATCTGAATCCACTCTTTATCTCAACTTTGGTTGTTATAACTTCCAACTGCAGGTAGTTACTCACACAGCTGGATATAATATCTTTATATCCTAAATCACTACTAACATCCTTTCAAATTCATTGTTCTTATAAGCAACAACCACTCAAAATAAACTCAAAGGAAGGAATGACAAACAAAAGAACAAACAACTTTGAGAGTCCTTGAGCATAGAGCGTTCTAGGCCCAGTGGGATTCCAAAATGAGGACAAGAAGCCTTCTCTATTCTGCACCAAATGGTGATTTTTTTTTTTATATTTTATTTATTTATTTTGCACGAGGGTTCCTGTTGCAGGTGAATTACCTCAGGGAGAAAGCCTATTTCTGATACCCCTGGTCTATCACTATTTTTTTCCAGGTTGTGAAACCCCAATTGCTTTGGAGAGAAGCTGGAATAAAATTGTAATTACATTCATTAGCATATCTAAATGGAAGCATCCTGCCCTACTGTATGTACTCATTAAGAGTGATCATCAACAGATTCCAGAATCTGCCTCATTAATTAGGTGGTGGAATCATACAGCATGATGGGAGGAGTCTAGGTGCTATGACCTGACCTGGTCATGACTGGGCTTTCTGTATCCTTAATTGATATCCACCCTCTACAACATGGGCCCTGCTCCCATCTGTCATTAAAATAACCTTCTTCAGGTTTCACGAGTATGTGCGCAAACTTAAAAGTAGCTAAACCTTTTAGAAGAAGAAAAGCAGGCATCGCTCAAAGACCTCCACCAGGAGTTAGGCAAGGTAGCCGAGGTGCGGCTGAAATAATCTCAGAAAAAGAAAATCCATTATTGCCTCATGCTTCCATATGGAGGGGGCTCTACGTGAGAAACGCTAGGATCCTCTCCACTTTCTTACTCATTCTTAACTCAGGGAAGAAGCACTCATCCGACTGGTGAGTTTGGGAGAAGGAATTGAGAGTTCCCGGAGCAGTGCCTTTTTTCCTCTTCTATTCTGAATCCACTCGCCTGTGGAAGATACCTGTCTGCTCTCTGCCACGAAATCAGCATCCCAGGATAAGAGAGGCCCGATAGTCTTCAGCTCTACCTATGACTGGGTGTGTAAGTCTGTTTTGGATCTCCTTTTAAAAAAAAAAGCAAAAAAAAAAAAAAGATTGCCAACACTTCCTCCTCTTCCTGGACATGCTTGTTTATTCTGTCATCAAGAATTGAAATCTATTAACCAACTCTTAAATCCAGGCAGGCCTTCTGATGTATCGATGCCAACAGAATACGGGGAACTGTAGCTTCCATTACCCTTCTCTTGGAATCTGGTTGCCATGCTGCAGGGAAGTCCAGGCTGCCTTGCTCCAGAGAGAAAGAGGATGTGGGAAAGAAGAAACCCATGAAGTAAGGAGCCATGCACAGGGGAACTAAAGTACCACAGCCAGCTCCCAGCATCTCAGCGTTCAGACACGCGCGAGAGCTCTCCTCAACCATCCAGTTCAGCCTCCCTGCTACCTGAATGCAGCCCTATGAGTGACTCCAAACAACACTCCACGGAAGAGAAAAACTGTTCAGTCGACACACAGAATCACCAGAAGTAATCAACCATTGTTTTAACACACAAAGTTTTGAGGTTTGTTACACAGCAATATACAATGCATCTTTTGTTGGTAATTTTATGTAGTTTTAGGGTTGAGCACTTAACAAAACCACGTGGACACAGACTTAAATCTTGTTTTCCAAATAGTTTTGTCAGTAATTAAGATATTTTAATTCCAGTCTTTCAACTCTTGGGTCTGCGTATCGATTGAATCCAAACTCTGGGAAGGAAGAAAACAGTACTATGTATTGACTGGCAAAGACTCCACAATTGGAGTTGTACCCTTATAATCTACCTACAACCCTGTGTATGCTCTGAGAGTTGGCTCAAACATCACCTCCAAAACCTCGTACTTGATTCCAAACTCTCTTCTCTATATTTTCCCAGAGTATAACTTAATCGTGGCATATCTTCGCATTATGTCTTCTACATTACTCTACACTCATAGAAATCAGAGGGTATGTTTTATTTGAATTTACAGCACACTCAGAAATAGGCCCAACACAAAGATACATTTAGTAAATGCCTTTTGAATGTAATATTTGAGAAGCTTTTTTTGTGTTTGCTTTAATAAATAGTATGAAACTGCTTCAGTCCCCCAACTGTTTTCTAAAATTTTTTATCTCAACACTTTTATCCACAGTTTGATAAGATGGAAAGAGCAATAGCTTTTGACCAAAATGGAGGTGGATTTCAAATTTAATCTCTGCACCTTTTTGCTTATATGGTTTGAGCAACCACTTTCCATTTCTGAGCTTTCATCTCCTCATGGGATGGGAATGATTATTGACAGAATTTTGGCGATACAATTTTAACAGTTTTGATTTGCGTATAATTCACATATCATACAATTCATCCACTGATTGAGATATAATTCACATATCATGCAATTCACACACTTAAGGCGAACATTCACCACAATGTAATTTTTAAATATTCCCACCATCCTTCAAAAGATATCCAAATACTTATTAACAGTCACTCTCCATTTCCCTCTTCTCCTAATCCTGACCAAGTACTAATCTGTTCTCTGTATCTATAGAATTGTCTATTCTGGATATTTCATACAAATGGGATCATACAATATGTAGTCTTTTATGACCATATTCTTTCACTGCTTAATATTTTCAAGGTTCATCCAACTTGTAGCATGTATTAGTGCTTCATTCCTTTTTACCACCAAATAATATTTTATAGTATGACTTTACCACATTTTCTTGTCCATTTATTATTTGACGGACAATTGTGTTGTTTCTACTTTTCAGTTATGATGCTACTATGAGAATGTATGTACAAGCTTTGTGTGGACATATGTTTTCATTTCTCATAGGTATATACCAAGCAGTGGAACTGCAATGTATGAGTGTTTTAATTATTCCACACTTGTAATTGTCTACCTTTTTTATTTTGGTCATTTGGTATGTGAAGTGGTATCTCATTGTGATTTTTATCTGTATTTCTCTAAAGAATAATGATGTTTAGCACATTTTACCATGTTTATTTATCATTATTTGCCTTCTTGAATAAATGTTTATTCATATTCTTTGTCCATTTTTTCAAGTTTATTGATTTTGAGAGAGAGAGAGAGAGAGAGAGAGAGAGAGCAAGCTCAAGCAGAGGAGGGGCAGAAGGAAGGAGAGAGAGAATCCCAAGCAGGCTCTGTACTGTCACCTGGGAGCTCCATGCAGGGATTGAACCCATCAACTGTCAGATCACAACCTGAGCCAAAATCAAGAGTTGGATGCTTAACCGGCTGAGCCACCCAGGCGTCCTTCATTGTCTATCTTTAAATTGCTTTTTGTTGTTGAGTTTTAATATTTTCTTCCTATTTCTGGAGACAAGTATCAGATATATGACTTGCAAATATTTCTTCCCATTCTGTGTGGTATCTTAGCACTTTCTTGATGCCCTTTGAAACACAGAAGTTGTTTTTTTTTTTTTTTATTTTGATGAAGTCTAACTTATCAATCTTTCCTCTAAATTTGTATTTATGGTATTACATCTAAGAAAGATTTGCCTAACCCAAGATTATAAAAATTTATTCCTGTTTTCTTCTAAGAGTTGTATGGTTTTATCTCTTACACTTAGGACTATAATTCATTTTGAGTTAATTTTGGGTATGGTGTGAGGAAAGGATCCAACTTCATTCTTTTGCATATGGATATTCAGTTGTTCCAGTACTGCGTGTTATAAAGATTAGTCTTTTCCTATTGAATTATCTTAGCACCCTCATAGAAAATCAATTCACCATATATGTAAAAGTTTATTTCTAGACTCTCAATTCTGTTCCATTACCAGAATTGATTTCAAATTTGCAATGAAATAGTTCTAGTAAAATAGAGAACTTTTAGAACTCTCCTTCCCTATTTTTACTACATTTTTACTGTATTTTATTATTTCTTTCTTTATTTATATTAACCTCTTATTACCTTTTCTGGTTCTCTTGATTTATTCCTATGGATTTTAATCATCATCCACTGTTATTTTTTGCTCCAATAGCTGTATTGGAAGTAGCTGCCTACTTCCTCTGAACTGTAATTACCAAATATGTTACATTTCTAGATGTTATATGTTCCCAAATACAATTATATACATATCATTTTATGCTACATGATTATCTCTACTGTAATTTCTTATATTTTTTCATGTATATTCAAATTACTGTTTCAAGTCACTTCAGTCTGTGCCTTCAGTCTGAAGAATTTTCTTTAATATTTCTTGTAAGGCAGATATCCTTATTTTTCTTTTCAAATTTTTATTTAAATTCTAGTTAGTTAACATACAGTGCAATATTAGTTTCCAGAGTAGAATTCAGTGATTCATCACTAACATACAACACCCAGTGCTCATCATTAAGGCAGATATTCTTGCAATAAATTCTCCCAGTTTTTTTTAATCTTGGAATGTCTTCACTTCATCCTTTTGAAAGACAGTTTTGCTGGATACAAGATTCTCAGTTGACTTTTTTTTTTTTTAAACTTTTAGCACTCTAAATTGCCTTTCAGCATTCATTGTTTTGGATGAGAAGTCATCTGTTATGCTTTGGGCTTCACTTATACAATGATGAATCATTTTTCTCTTACCGTTTCCAAGATTTCCTCTGTATTTATCTCTCAACATTTTAACCATGATGTGACTGGGTGTGGATCTCTTTTAATTTATCCTATTTAAAATTTCTTGAGCTTCTTTGATGTGAAGATCAATGATTTTCATCAAATTTGGAAAGACTTCAGCCTTTATTTCTTCAAATATTTTTGTTGCTACTTTCCCTCCTTTTCTACTGGTACTACAATTAGGCTTGTGTTAGTGTTCTTAAAATTATATGTCTCTGGGCCTTTATTAATTTTTCTTTATTCTTTTTCAGATTGCATATTCTCTATTGATCTGTCTTCAGGTTCTCTAATTCTCTCTTTTGCTAGCTCCAATCTATTGATGAACTCTTGTGAATATTTCACTTCATTTATTTGACTTTGTGATTTTACAGATTCCATTTGGTTCTTCTTTTAAAAAAAATCTACCTATTGATATTTTATATTTGATGAGATAATATCTCATCAAGGTATGGTAAGACATACCTTTCTTTAATTATTGAGGTGCATCATTCTTTAGTTTTTAAACATGTTTATAAAGGTTAATTTGATATCTTTGTTAAATCCGACATCTGATCATGGTCACAGATTATTTCTGTTGCCTGTTTTTCTTACCTGTGTATTGGTCATATTTTTCTGCTTATTTGTATGTCTCATAATTTTTTATTATGAGAAAATTTTAAAAATATTATTTAAATATTTTAGATAATACATTGTAGGTACTTTGCCTATTGATTCTTCAACCTCAGGAGTTGTTATTGTTGCTTGCTTGATCCTTTGTTGATTTGTTTAATAACTTGATTGAACTGAATCTATGAAGTCCATTTCCCCCATAGTGTGAAACCTTATGTGTTGCTTCTCACAGAGTGCAACCTTGAACAAGCACACAGCCATCCTGACTTCATCCTTCCCTCCCTCCACTCCCAGAATGACAATGGTCTTATCAAGGTTTTCTTTATTTGTTTCTTGGCCTGATTTTTGTGTTAAGCTTCTGGCTGGTCTGTCTGCATTGACATCACACCAAGTTGTTAGTCTTTGCTAATTGCTAGCTGATTGCTCTATTGTTTTTAACAATGCCCCAGGGCATAAGTTGTCACATTTTCTTATCCAATTAAATATAGGCTTCTTTTCAGGGATAGTCTTTGAGGCCTGTCTCTGAAGTCTGCTCAGACCCTTGAGATAGCTTCTTAGCTATCTCTTTCCCTGGTTCCCTGTTAAACTTCTGCTGTTTTCTTTATTGCTATCTTGGAATTACTGGACTCCTTTTAGTTTCTCATCACCAAAATCTCCCTTGTTTTTGATAGTGCCCTTAGGTTTGGAATTCTCTATGCTGTGCTCCAAATAAAGTTGATCTTGTCACAGAGAGCTATGAAGCTTTCTTCTCTTACAATCTGCCTCTCTCCCTGGGAAGAAACTCAGTATCCTTGTTCTGGAGGGTTGGGGCATTAAAAATGGCCAGTTTCTCTCAGAATCACAATCCTAGTCTATAAGTGGGGCACTAAATCCGGGAGGTAAATCTGGGACACGGGCCAATCAGGGCCGAGTATTCTTGACCTACTACATCTTGGGTAGAGCTTCCACCTTACAGATGGGGATGAGTAGAAGTAGGAAGCCTCAAACCTCAGTATCACACTTGACTGGAGTAGAGCTTCTGCGGGTGGAGCTTGGGAGAGAGAAGAAATGCTGGTGTCCTGTTTTTCCAGCAGAGAAACCTTAGTTCTAGCCCGAGCACTAGGAAGAAATAGAACGCTGTGATTTTGCCACCAGGACTAAAGCTTCCATCACACTAAATTGAAGGAAGAATGGGAGAGGATCTAGTCGTAGTTCAAATGTCAGACTCTCACTGTCACTGAGATTTAGTAAATTTTCCTAAATAAACATTTCACCATTTGCTTCATGCCCTTAGGATAATTTCCTCCAGAAACATTAAGTATTATTTTCTTAAGACAATTTTTATTAGTGATTATTTTTCATTAAAGAGAGCGTCTGCAGAACTCCTCGCACTTCATTCCAACTCAGTAATGGATTTAGGTTTTGTTTGTTATAAGTTCAATAATTTTCCAAGACTTCTTCAGAATGGGAATTTTGCATGCTTTAAAAATCTTAATGCAAATGTAAGGATTTCTTTTTTTTCTTGTTTTACAGTGAGTCAGGGTCAAGGATATGAAATTTTCTGAGATCATGAACAAAGACTGACCCATGAAATTTGGATGTGATTTATATTGATATATATATATATTATATTTATATAATATTATTATTATATTATATTATTATATTATAATATATTATTATATTATGATTATATTATATATATGTGTGTGTGTGTGTATATATATATGTATATATATATATATATATATATACATATATATATATAGATATATATATAGATATATAAAACCACAAAATTCTGTTTAACTTTGTGGTCCAGTTTAGACCTGACATTTTACAATTAGTCCAACATTTCATCTGAAAAGCAATTTAATACTTTTTAACTCTTGTAAGTGTGGAAAGAGGATACCATTTGATATTATCATATTTTTAAGTTCTTATACCTTGACAGCTGTTTCCTTTATGTAAGTTAGGTCCTAAGTCTTTATATTCTTTATAAAAACTCAGTGCATTCCCCTTCCGCCAGTACAGCCTAATCCACACAGGCTTTTGTCTTCTCTACTCCTTTTTTTTTTTTTTTTTCTATTTGGATATGTTCATTTCTCTTCTGCCACCAGCCCTTGCTTTTTCCAACGTCAATCACTCAAGCAATTATCAGTGACTTGCTATTCTTTCCTTCAATTCTTTTCACGATTCTTTACAAGAAAGACTCAGGATCCAAGCTGGCAGACATAGATTTCTCCTTACAGTGTGTGGGGGGAAGAGGTTTTGAATATTTAGACATTAATTTTTTGTTTCCTGTTCACTAAAAAAAAAAAAAAAAAAAGACTGCCCATATTGAAATCCTTCTAAACTGGTAAAAATGTCAGTCATGGAATGGTGGACTGGTACACTAATAGAATGTTGACAAAAGACATTATCTTTGTTTTAACTATTCACACTTATTCTGTTCTCAGCCACTTTGGAAAAACTAGGATCTCTTAGCAGACATTTCAATAGTACCTATTTTATACAAATTAAATTGTATAACTGGCCTAAAGTGCACTCCTTTAAGAGGTATTAACTAATGTCGATTTTCTATCTATTCTCTGCCTATTCTTGGACAATAGCATTTATACATACGAAGAATGCGAAAGTGACACACCTCTTCTGTAGGCTTCCATTGGCTCCTTTTGGATCTCCCTGGGCGCATGAAAATATGCCTGGAGTGCTGGCAATGATTTTCTAGAATTTAGCAGTGGAGAAAAGAATCTTCTGACAGTGGCTTAGGGTTATTCGCTAACATATTTACTGTACAGATGTACATTGATAGAATTCAAGCAAGAGCTGATGCCGTGTTCTACATTTGCATTAATTAACACAACACTGGCAAGTGACACTGTGCATAATTTTAAAAATATTTTTTAACTCACTATTGTTTATGTCGACCTCTTGAAAATATAATATGGAAATATTTTCCTCACCAAAATAGTGTTTCTTCTGCTTGATGAGCCTTCTGTTTTCTCATTGGAGGTTTTTCCTTAACTATTTTCTATCTCGTCACATTGTAAATTAAATATAGAGAACGATAGATGACAGACAGATAAATAGACAACAGACTTATTTTGAGGTTTTAAAACACTGAGTTCATCTAAGATACTAGAGTCTAGAGATAATCACACTTGGGCTGGGGAATTGCTGTTCCCAAAATGTACAGAGAATGGAATTTAACAAGAAAGTGAGTCTAGACTCTACAAGGCTAGGAAAATATTCCACCGTCTGCAGACATGTTATGCATTACTATCATCATTGCTACTTCTATTGTCACCACTGTGATTGCTACCCCATCTCCCATCAGGAAAATGTCACTGGGTGAAGAGAACTGAAGGGAAGTCCTTTTGTCAAATATATAGTCTATATGGAACTTTTCTACAAATTTCTTCCCAAATAAGTGGAGAGGGTGCAAGGAAAGTGGATGAAAAGAAGTTTGGATTGAAATGGTCTATTCTATTTATCAGGAAGGTGAAGGAAGGAGACAGAAGGGAAGAGAACCAGAACCTGGGATAGAAGAAATAAAGAGAAAGGTACTGTGGAAAACATGGAGATTGGAAAAAGGAAGTACCACAACAGCAGAGCAGAAATTCACAGACCAGGAGGACCAGGAAAGTCATAGAAATGATCTCACCCATTGAGTCTAGCACTACCTTCAAATATGCACACAACCTTGAAGATGTGCAAGGGACCTTAGAACAAAAATCTTTGCTTTGAGACAACTGTGCGGACCAAGGCTGTCTTGCTTTGCGTCAATGTGCACGGTTACTCTATGTTGCAAGAGAGATTTTTAAGAAAAATGGTTGACATCCATAGAGTCAGTGCAATCCCTATTAAAATTACAGTGGCATTTTTCACATAGAAAAAAGAACTTTAAAATTCATATGGAACCACAAAACACCCAAAAGTAATTTTGAGGAGACAAACAAAGCTGAAGCATCACACTTCCTGATTTCAAACTACACTATAAAGCTCTAGTAATTAAAACAGTATGGAGTATGGTACTGGCATAAATAATAGACACATAGACCAATGGAACAAAATAGAAGCTACAAAAATAAACTCCTGAATCTATGGCCAACTAATGTTTGACAGGGAGACAAGAACACTCAATGGGGAAAAGAGAGCCTCTTCAAAAAATGGTGCCGGGAAAAGTGAATGACCACATACAAAACTTGAAATTAGACCCCTATATTACAACACTCACAAACATTAACTTGAAATGGATTGAAGACTTAAATGTAAGATTTGATTACCCAGACCTCCTAGAAGAAAACCTTGATAGTGGTTTGGCCAAATTAAGACATTATGTTATTATTCAAGATGTTTTCAATGACCTTATTTCTAAATAAAACCACATGCTGAGGTACTGGGAATTAGAACATCAGCATATGTATTTAGGAGTGACAAAATTCAACCCATAACAGTCCATCTTCTCATCCCTCAAAATTCATGTCCTTCTCATGTGCAAAATACATTCACCCATCTCAAAATCCCCCAGAGTCTTAACCCATCCCAGCATTAATTCTAAGCCTAAAATACCATCTAAATATCATCTAAATCAGATATGGGTGAGATTCAGGATATCATTCACCCTGAGACAAAGTTCCACTTTATCTGTGAACCTATAAAACCAGAGCACAAGTTATCTACTTCCAAAATTCAACATTGGGATAGGCACAGGATAGACATTTCCATTCCCAAAGAAGAAAGTAGAAGGAAAAAAAAGTGTACAAAAAGTCCTAAAATCAGCATGGTGAATTCCATTCGATTTTTTTTTTTTAATTTACATCCAAATTAGTTAGCATATAGTGCAACAATGATCCCGGGAGTAGATTCCTTAGTGCCCCTTGCCCATTTAGCCCATTGCCCCTCCCACAACCCTTTCAGTAACCCTCAGTTTGTTTTAAACCTTTAAAATAATCTACTTATAGGCCTATAGGAGTGGAGACCCTGCTCCCTCATCACTGGGTAGTCACCTGACCTTCGGCAACTGAAGAGGTGACCCAGCCTTCTGGAACCAAGGAGGAGCCATCTTTGGGGATCATTTTTCCTTTGTCTTCTCTCTATGCCTATGAATTTTGAGAAAAGTTATTTGTGTCACTCTTGGAATCAGCATATAATTGCCAGTGCAAAATTATCAAGAGCTCACTTTTCCTTTGTATAAAGCAACCAGCAGTATGCCAGATAACGGCTCCTTGGCTGCCTGAGTTCCTGAGTAACAATCATGAGCAGAGGCCCTCTGCCCACATGTGATTGCTGTGTAGCATTAGTGGGAGATAAACTTTGGGAGTTTTGAAGCACGGAGACTTCCCAGTTATTTTTTACTGCAGCATGACTTACCCTATCCTGACTAGTGAAAAGTCTTTACAGTGTGTCATAGCCAGTACAGACAGGTGTCAGGTAGGTGTCTAATGAAATTAACAAAGTGTTTTTGAGTACCGCTACGGAGGAGAAGCTATTGAGCATTGGTGATACAAATAATATGGTGATAAAAATATGGTGATAAAAAATATTGTCTCTGCCATCAAAGAACTCGCAGGGTAATGAAAGAAAAAAGAGGCAAAGAGAATCCAGTGTAGTTGATGCTCTGATAAAGGAAACACAGCAGACTGTCATAGGGTAATGTCCTATCTTGTAGGGGAGTGGGAGGGAGATGGGCAGTCCCGAAGCACTTCTAATGACATCTAATGATGGGTCAGCTAGAAGGGAGGAGGAAGAAATAGCATAAACATATGTACCAGGTCACAGGAGTGTCAGGGGAACGGCAGGTGTCAGAGTGGATCTGGAGGCTGGGGTATGAGGAGAGGGCTGAGAGGAGGCCAAGGTCAGAGCATGAAGGGCCATGTGGGTGTTTGGATTTTATCCTACAGGCAATAACAAATCCCTTAAAGGTTCTAAAGTGAAGAAGAATATAACGATCTTCAGTTTAGACAGATCGCACGGGTCCTGTAGCCGCTGATTTTGTACCCTGCACCACATCCCCTCAGCCACCAATTTTCGTGTGGTTGGGATGATTGGCTCCGCATTTCTGTCAGCTTAGTGCACACAGCAGTGTTTTTTCACTCTTCTGTCTTAAAACTTTTTCCAAAGCCATGGAAAGTACAGCTAAGAAGGACAAGAGAGTTCATACCAATAGGGCAACCTTCAACATATAGAAGACAGTGGTTGGAAGACAAATGTTCCAATCTCTTGCCCTTTGGGGGGATAATTTGGAGGTATATATTCTATGTGGTTGTTCAGATGTACCCCAGCAAGACTGATTCCTAGAGCCCACAGTGGTAAGGAACTTGGTAACACACCCCTGACTGACTTTCCCTTCCTGCCTGTCTTGCTCTCTCGCATCATCATTGTAGCTTTCTGTGATCACCTCCTGATAAATACTTGCAACCAAATCCATGCCTCAGGCTCAGCTTTCTGGGAAATTCAAATTAAGATAAATAGCAAAGTCAAGTTAATATGTGTTATGTGTTAAAGGTTTTTTTTTTTAAGGTAGAACCATCGTTCTCCTACAAATATAAAATGGACACATCAAAGATTTTATTTAACTTAATTAATTTAACTTAATTAATGAGGGAACCGATAAGATGTTACAAGTGGTTCAAAGGAGAATTCAAAGTACTATACAAAAATAGCTCAATCAGGATTACTGAAATGAACACGTACATCCAAAACTTACTTTTTCCCCCCCCCCAGCAGGGAGAGAAGAGTTGTCCCTTCTTGGAGCAGAATCATTTGCATGTGTATAGACTGGATCCATTTATATTGCTATTAGCTACAATTAAAGGGTTTTAAATAGGTCAAAGACATTAAGGGCACAAAGAACCTGGAAGGATGCCAATAAGGACACTCAGCAACTTATTTATTTGATGCATTTCAGTCTTTCACACCTTTTCCTTACAGATGAAAATAAGAAACATCGCCGAGAAACTTCAGTAGGATCTACATGTGGCCCCTGACTTACAATGGCTCAACTTAATGATTTTTTGACTTTGCAATGGTGCCAAAGTGATATGCACTCAGTAGAAATGCATTTGTGATATGGAGCATCATCCTCTCTGGTGATACCAGGCAGGGGCAGTGAGCTGCAACTCCGTCAGCCACGGACGCATGAGGGTAAACGACTGATACACTTACAACCATTCGGTTTTTCACTTTCAGTACAGAATTCAACAAATTACATTAGATGGTCAATACTTTTATTATCCAATAGACTTTGTGTTAGATGATGTCGCCCAGCTGTAGACTAATGTAAGTGTCTGAGCACGTTAAAAGTGGGCTACTCTGAGTTCTGACGCCCAGTAGGTTAAGTGTATTAAATGCATTCTTGACTTAGGATATTTTCAATTTGTGATGGGTTTATCAGGAGGTAACCCCCTCATAAATCCAGGAAGATTTGGAGTTCAACATTCACATGACACGTAGCAAGAATGAGTGCCCAAACAAATGGGGGAGAGGGATAACCGAAAGGGACTTTCAGAAGATAGAAAAGTGCCGATCAACTAATAGATGTGGAGAATTGGAAGAAGGATTGAAAGGTAACGCCATGTTTATGTAAGGCAATTAAATGTTCCCATTTATTGAACTGGATTGAATAAATGGAAAATTACCGAAGTAGGAAAAGGTTGAAAGTTGGTGGGGGAGGAGAGCTGTCAGTAACCAAATTTGGTATCACGAACATCTTAACTTCTCTCATCAAGGTGATGAGGTTGGAAGTGGGAGGCAGTCTCGCCTAGTAGTTAAGAGCACAGGTCTTGGAGTCATTCAAACAATGGTTGAATCGTAATTTACCACTTCCTGGTTATGCATTGTAACGAAGTTGTGCAGCCATTCTGAGATGCAGTCGCTTTTTTTTTTTCAAAGTTGATATAAGGATTAACTGAACTATTGTTTGTAAAGACCTTATCTTGCTGCTAAGCCCATAGTACACAGTTACATCTTAATACATAGTAACTATTATGCCTTAATCAGAATTGGAAGAATACTTCGGGTGCAACCTGTAAGCACCGAAGGCCTGGCATTGTACTATTCCAGGATTAAGAAACAATATGAAATGTTCTATGTGGATTTCCTTATCAAACAGGGACACAGTTATAAGCTGCATTTACCTTTGTCTTTGAAAGTGTTTTACTTTCCTTTAGTTAAATGAGATTTATATGAAGTTGGCATTTGTCTAAAAATAGGGGAAGGACCCATCACCTAATGTGATTAATGTGAATCATTCACTGCTACGAGCTCATAAGGAGAAGCCACTAACATCTTCAAAGTTAAGCTGAAACTTTAGTGTCAAAGCTGATTCATTCAGTCGTTCCTGAGAATATTCCCCCTTCCCTCGTATGTCATGGTGGTTTACAGTTATGTATTGGAAGGGGATTTGACGTGGTGAGAAGACTGTGCAGCACTGTGCAAGGGAAGAGTTTCTTGGTACTGTGTAGACCTCGGCCAAAAATGAATGCCTTTCAGGCCTAGAATTTTGCATTGTCTATCTCATATGTCTCTCTCTCTCTCTCTGTCTGCCCAGGAATAATGAAATCTCCCAAGCTCTTGCAAGTCTGACTCATCTTTGCCCTCTTTTAAGAACTGCCAAGTGTCATGACTTTAGACAGACTTCCTGATATTGGTGGCATGAGTGGGAATGACAATGATGGCGGTGGCAATGTCGCTGACAATTGTGATGCTAATTATGGCAGAGGATTATTATAACTTCTGTTTGCATACGGACACTTTCTTTTGCTCAATTCTAGGTGTTAGTCCCCTTTTCCTCAGTAGGTGTATGTCTAGCCCTTCTAGCATTTCGTAAAGTCCTCAGTATCCTGAAGTGAGATGGTAGGAAGAATACGAATCTGAGGAAAAAAAGAAAAGAATGAGGAGGAAAAGGAGAAATTTTCCCCAGACTGGAAGAGGTTAGAGGTTGGCCTGTCTCAAGAGAAGGTCTGATTGCTCATTACTCTGGGTGGACATGCTAACCTCATAATTGAGTATGTGATGGTGGGGGCCTGAGAGTAGACTGTAGGCATGAGAGTGCCCGTTCTCACCCAAGCATTTTATGTCCTGAGTATGACTCAACAGAGCCCCTGGATGGACTGAAAGCTTGCCAGAGGAGCTAGGACAATGAGTGGTCACCCACCAGCAATGGTAGGAGGGCTTTCTCGCCACTTTATACCTGGGAAGACAGTAGTCCTTTGGGTACACCTTTGGACGTGTGCATGTGTGTGTGAGTGTCTGTGTGCAGGGTGGAACCCTGATAACTAACATGGAAGTTTGAGCTTATTTTTTTATTTAAAAAAATGTTTAATGTTTATTTATTTTTGAGAGAGAGAGAGAGACAAAGCATGAGTCGGGGAGAGGCAGAGAGAAAGAGGGAGACACAGAATCCGAAGCAGACTCCAGGCTCCGAGCTGTCAGCACAGGGCCCGATGCAGGGCTCGAGCTCACAAACCGTGAGATCATGACCTGAGCTGAAGTCGGACGCTTAACTGACTGAGCCACCCAGGCGCCCCTAATTACTTTTGAGAGACAGAGACAGAGCGGGAGCTGGGGAGGGGCAGAGAGAGAGGGGGACACAGAATCCGAAGCAGGTTCCAACTCAGGAACCACAAGAGCATGACCTGAGCTGGCCGCTTAACCAACTGAGCCACTCAAGCACCCCAGATCTTATTTATATAAAATAGAGAAGTGTGGTATTTCTTGCATCTTGAGTTTTCCACTAAGAGTTGAATGACTGTATAATGCTGATAATGACAACAGATATGAGGTGTGATTGGTTTTCAGGTGTGATTTATCCCAAGAAAACTTCACATTCTTATGATAAATCTGAGATCGCTGCTACATAAAAAAACAAACAAACAAACAAACAAAACAAATCAAACAAAAAACAGAAAACTGGGGAAGTGAAGTTGCACAAGGTCGATAAGCAAAGGAGTTACACGGCCGGGACTAACACATGGGTCTGTCTGACCCCCAAAGCTCATCTTTTAATGACCGTAGCAGCAACTTTGACCTCTGACCTCAAACCTGGCTTTATGGGCAGACAAACCAGACAGCTGGCATTGCAGTGGGATCTGAAAGCTGAGAAAAGACGCCCCTGAAGAAAAGTATGTCCCTCTGAGGTATATAATTCTGAGTAATAAAGTTATTTCTTGAGGAGGAGGGTGTGAAGTACTTTCTCCTCATCAGCCACAGTTCACATGGGGGTGGGCAGCAGCACAAGATGAACTTTGGGTGTTTAAAACAAAATGGAGCCAGGAGCCTTGTACCGCGAGGCTATGGAGGACTGGGCGGGTGGGGAGGGAGCCCAGAGAAGGGAGTTGTTCTAGGAAACTGCAGGGGCCAGACAGGCTGTGGGAGTGAGGAGTCTGAAGATGACCAGGGCCATCTCCACATATAAATGGAGCTGGAGAATTAGGTGCCTACTTCGAAGTTTTCAAAAAGCTGACTCTGCCCCGTAACCACCTTGAAATTTCCCGGTGCCTCAGGCAGCCTGACAGTCTGCCAAACGAACATTCGGAAAAGGTGACAAAATCTTGACAGAATATAAGAGCTGGAAGGGACGGCAGGATCGTCTTGTCCAATCATTTGCCAAGTTCTAGATGAGGAAGCTTTTTTAGCTAACCAAATCCTATTCGGAAGCCAAGTGTCCAAGGCGACAAAAACAGCTCCTTTGGGTGAAGCTGGGTTGGGAGGCTAGTGCCCTGTCCACTCTTTTTCCTCCCTTCTCCTTCCAAAGTGTGGGTCTGTTTGTCCCCACAGTCTGTAGGATGCTAGAAGGGCATCATTTGAAAAGCCACTGAGAGTCATAACACCTCATTCTTAGCTGAGCAACGTTTTTCAGCTAAAAAGACAAGGTAGCTGGCTAGAAGCCTTGACCCTACTTTTCTTGATCTCCAACTCAATATTTTTATTTTCCTTTTTACTGTGTAGATTTTCTACACACTTACCTTTTATGTATCTCGGTACCCTCTCAGAAACGAGTAAACTGATGGTACTAGGACCACAGCAATAGCAGTAAGTCCCCCAGTGCCCCTTATGTGCCAGGGAACAAGGAATAATGGATCCACCTTATCATAACCTTACAACCAAATTACAAGCTACGTTTCATCCCCATTTTATTGATGGGAATCTACAGTTCAGAGAAATTGACTGCCTAGAGATCACAAAGAAAGTGTTTCAGGAACCAGAAATTGAATGTAATCCATCTGACCCCCAAAACAGTCATTCTTCCCATGGGGTCTCCCTTGGATTCTCAAGGAGCGTGTTTCCTTTTACGATCCTGGTTTCTCTTCCCAAAAGTTACATGAATAGGGGACCCCGTATCTCTGAAATTCAATCCCTGTTTTAAAAAAATACATACGCACAGGCTTGTGCCTGCGCACACACACACACAGGCGCGCGCACACACACACACACACACACACATATCCACACGTGGTGATCCTCATACAAGTCTACAAAAAATTCAATTCAATGGTTTCAATTTCCTTAATTGAATTCTCTGGAAAAGCCCTATCAAAATCGTTCTAGAGCCCCATGAAATATAGCTGGCGTAGCTGGATGGACAGCGAACAAAATCCTAGTGGGAAGCAAAGGAAAGAGAGAGGTAACAGGAGGAAAGACACCGCCCTGGAAAACATTGCAGTTCTGAGCTCAGAGCTTACTCCACAGGGGCGCCAAGCAAGATGAGAAACTGACCCTATATGTTCAGTGGGAAAATCAAAAAGTAGGCCAAGTGCACATTAGTTAATATTAAAGTGAGAGTCTCTGGAATTGTTTCTGCAAATCCCTCACTCACTGGTCTAATTAGGGAAAATGGAGGATCCCAACGTATCAGTAATTTCACACCAGTGGAAGGCATTGGAGTTACATAAATGTTTACCTCAATAATCCAGGCACAGGGTTATGCCTGTCTCTGAAAACTTGGTGAAGCAGGAGGAGGGGACACAAACAACTGCCTAAGGTTAGTGAAGTTGCTCCCAAAATAAGAAAATAAAACCAGGCACTGGTCATTGGTCACTCTCAGTGTGGTACGAAAACCGTGACTCCCACAGACTCCATTTTGAGGTTGCCACTTCACAAGCTGCTCTCTCCCTCCCTTGCGTTGGGCAAAGGTGATCATCTGTCATTTCTGCCTAGGCAGCTCTAAGATGGAGGAAATAAATTGTCCCCTAAGTCTCTTCTTCTTCTTGTTTATATTTAATTGTCTTAAAATACCACTGGACAATGCAATAAATGACTATAGCAAACAACGTCACTCATCATCCCAATATTTTTTGTCCCTAACTTTGTGCGATGATAATGGACATTTGCATAGCTCCATATAGTTGACACAACTCTTTTACCAGCTTCGATTAATCATATTATCACATGAACACTGCTGGAACCAGGCAGGGCTTTTTTAAGCTAAAGATGCAGAAACTACCTCTCAGACAAGTTGAGCAACTTGCCCAAGGTCACACAGCTAATGACTTGTGAAGCCCCCCCCCAGCTCTTTGACTTCTAATTCAGCTATATTTCCCTCACGGCTCCTATCTTTCTTTTGTCACCACAACATTAGTTTTGTCTGTCTTTCTGTTGATTGCGTCTCTCCTCGTGAAAATCTATTTTCCAGCCAATGGTAATGTAGCGGAACTTTTTTTTCAACCCTTACCGAGTGATTTTCCAATAATTTTTAAATACTCATCAGTAAAACATTTCTACAAGGTTATTAAGTCCTTCACAAGCATGTTAGAGGGCCACTTTACCGGCAGCCAAAAAATGCATTAATACATTCTTGTGTGTGAAGTAGGTTAAAAATAATATGTACACCCGAGATAATGGAAACATGTTGACATTATTAAGGCTATAACACATTTGAAGTTACCTTAATTGTAATATTGAGCAAATTAAAGATTATCAAGTACAGTGTCCCTGAACATCCTAGAGCAGCATCTTTTCCCATTTGACTAATTGCTGTGACACTTGAGATCTCAGTGTGATGTTTTCCTCCCCACAAGTGCACAAGTGGAGGCCACTGCACCTCTCTAAATAAACAGGCAGATGTGCTTAAATAATAAATTAATTTATCGAGAGAAGTCAGAGTCGCAGCCTTGGTCCTTTGGCTCTGCCACGAACATCCTCTGCTGGCTGAACAAAAAGGAGGTGGTTGCAATTTCGGCTCCACTGAGCATACGTGAAAAGGAGAGACTGTTCTTACTGTTGTACCTGTAAGTGAGCCCAGGAGAGTGTGGTGCCCTCAATACCACGACCGCATAGTGCAAGGGTCAACAAACTTCCGTTCCCAGATAGCAAATATTTTAGGCTTCGTGGGCTGGATGATCTCTGTTGCAGCCACTCAGTATTGCTAAGGCGGTGACAGAGCCAGGGACAATAAATAAGCAGGTGAACAGGGTCATGTTCTGATTAAACTGTATTTTCAGAAATAAGCAGTTGCTAGATTTGGCTGATGTGGGTGCTGTCTCTTGGCCACCCGTGAGG
This sequence comes from Panthera pardus, assembly GCF_024362965.1. Taxonomy (NCBI): domain Eukaryota; kingdom Metazoa; phylum Chordata; class Mammalia; order Carnivora; family Felidae; genus Panthera; species Panthera pardus. Next base: position 134,781,910 of record NW_026526721.1, read on the forward strand.
TCGTGGATGGAGCACTGGCCTGGGGGTCAGGAGAGAGGGCCTCGGTCTCTGGAGCAAATCATGCTGTGTGACCTCAGACAATTCACTTGTGGTCCTTAGCTTCCCCTTCCTCTAAGGTCATTTCTATCTCTGCCCATCTGACACCGAAACTGAAGAGCAGTTAGGACCCAGAAGATGGTCTAATTGAGAGATGGCACATTGAATTGGTTGCAGGTCCTGTCTTAGTTTAAGCTGCCTCCACACAGTTCCTGAGACAAGGATTTGGGTGCAAGGAACTTATTTTGGAGGTGAGCCCATGAAGCATGTGAAAGTGTGGGAAAGTGGGTCAGGAAAATGGAGACAGTTCATGAAGTGTGGGAATGAGTGGGTCACCACAGTGGGCAACTGGGGCTCAGTCCTGCTGGGAACTCTCTGATAGACTGCCTGGAAACCCCTCATAACTATCTCATGAGATGGCAAGAAAGCTGGGTCTTTATCCAACAACTCCCATCCCTCATTGATAGTTATTGGGGTGGGGGTGGGAGTAACTCACTGGTGCCTCTAGCCTGGTCTACAGATGCAGCAGTTATACTGCAGTGGAAAGAGAACAACTTCAGACAGAAAGATACAGGAACCCGGTGGACTATCTAAGGAGAACCTCTGGGGCACAGGTGAAAGGATTAAGGGTAGAGTTTTGACAGAATCTGCTCCCTATAGGTCCCATACAGGAAAAAATGAATGAGTGAAACAAGCCTGTGAAGGAGACAATGGGGAGTGGTAGGGATTAGGCCAAACTGGAGAGCATATGTCCAGTCTAAAGGGATTATTGATTTAAGCAGATTGTATCAGTCTTCAGGAAAAACAGACTCAGTAGAATATATAGATATATACAAGAGGAGATTTATTATAGGAATTCGTTCATGCAAGTATGGAAGTCAAAAAGTCCCACAGTCTGCTGCCCACTGGAAAACCAGCAAACCTGGCGGTGTTATTCAGTCCAAGTCCAAAGGTCTGAGAACCAGAGAGCTGATAACATCAGTCCCAAGTCCTTTGGTCTGAGGCCAAAGGCTTGAGAACGACGAGTGCCAGTGGGCAGGAGAATTTGGATGTCTCAACTCAAGCAGAGAAGAAAACCCACCCTTCCTCAGCCTTTTTGTTTTATTCAGTCCCTCAACAGAGTAGATGATACCCACCCACTTAGCGGTGGTGATCTTCTTTACTTAGTCAACTGATTCGAATGCTAATCTCTTCTGGAAACACCCTCCCAGACACATCCAGAAATAATATATTACCAGCTATCTGGGCATCCCTTAGCCCAGTCACGTTGACACATAAAATTAACCATCACACAGATGTTTCAATTTTTCATCAGCAGTCAGAAATCCAGATTTTTATGTAAAATGTTTCTTATTTTTAAATCTTAGCAACTAATTCAAAATTTTAAGCACACAGTGCTAGCTAAAGAAAATAAAAAGTCAAGCCTAGCAGGACTAAAATGACAAGAAGACCCTTCTTTCATCAATATAAAAGCAAAGGATCAAACTTCCAAAGTGAATTAATGGAAGAATATACATTCAGCTATTTCAGAACCATTTCTTTTCTCTGCGTTTTATCTACAAACATTTTTCTTATTTGGGTTACTGGTCTCAACCTTCATCAACCCACTTACTAAAGCCAGAAGGGAGATATTTTAGATTTTCCCCTAATCTTCTCTTGTGATGGCCAAGTACTTTTTTGTTGTGTTTTCTAGGTGCCCTTGAATTCCCTTCTATCATTTCCATTCCCAATGCCTTAATTAAGGACCTCACCACTTCTCTTTTCTATTTTATGGCCTTATCACTCTTACCACGGACATAGGTGATGAGCCGATAACCCTGCGGCTGATAGTGTTGTCTTCAACCTATGCTTCAAACTGCACATAAGTTATTCTCTCTGAAACACTGAGCTGTTCACACGGTCTCCCAATTTAAAACCCATGGGACCATCTCTAGTTATTAGTCAAAGTATCAATTCTTGGCATGGTTGTAAAGTACATCATTATATTTGGTTACATTTGCTATCCCTCCGCCATTGTTCAGGGCCAGGTCACGACCCTTGCTGTGCTCCATGACCTTTTTGCCCACTGGCCTGCAATCTCTTTCTTAATGCATCCAGGACCTTTTAATCCTCACTCCACCCACATCCACAGGCACCCACTGCCTCCACCTCCAAATAGCCGTGGGCTACCTGAGGTTTTCCTGATCCTACACAAGGGAAAGACCGATCATCCATGCAGACTACGAAAAATACAATGCGTGTCTCCCCCGTGGGTTTAGGGGATTGAATCATTTCAAGGTAGGCTGAAAGGAATAAAGTTTTCTGGATGCTTCAAAATGTCAGGCATCTTTTCCACACGCTACTGATCGTCTCCTTGCCCCTCCTAATTTAGCCCCCCCTCCCCTCACCAGGGCAATCTGCTTCTTGTAATTAACAAACAGAACGGAGATACCCTTGAATGTTTCTCTTTGGGGACCCCACAGAATGGTTATTTCTTGAAGCTTGGAAGACCTTGGTACTTGGAGTGCACGACACCCGCCAATTAGCTCTGTAACAGTCCCCAGATGCGTCCAGGTGCTCAGACATCGAGGCACCAAGTGTATCACTTCCATCTATGCACGTCCTCCCCCATGTCCGGGATCCACACATCAAATTAAGAGGAGCATTACAGTTACATAAATCTGACATAATAAATGTGGACAGAGGGAACGATCTCTCTATCTTGCTATATTCTCATCACAAAGGAGACGACTCACACAAATCAAGGCAAAGGAAATGTGGAATGCTACTAGATATTTAAGTACTAACCGTAAAGTTGTGCGAGAACTGTGATCCATTATAAAGGAGCACAAAGAGTCAGAATGCTTTCTAAACAAGTGAGGCAGCTTTAGAACCTCTACGGCTCTAACCAAAACAACCACAACAACAAGGTGCAGAACGTGAGATTGTGAACGTGCTAAATCTCAGAACATACAGACAAGGAGGAAGTGTGTCAAAGTGGGCCCGAAATTCTTTGCCCCTGAAGCTGAAATCAACTACAGTTCCCTACTTCCATTTCTACGGCCCGTTTATAAAAGGATCAGTGCTACAGCATGTGCATAGAATCCCCCCTTCCATTCTCCACTTGTGTTGGTATTCCAAACCTGTCTCTCATCAGCTCTGGAAAGGCTTCTCTGATATCTCCGGAGTTTGCTTTTTTTCTTCATTACCTCTTCTGAGCTTTGCTGAGAACTGTATAATACTCACTACACTGCTCTGCTTGCATTTATCTTTCCACTAGATTTTGGGGCCTTCCAGAGGAAGGACTGTACTTTTTTTATGTGTGAATTCCCAGTCTCTCAAGTAACTTACCTTCAATAAAGGTCTGTGGAAGGAACGGTTAAACAAGTCTACAGGTGAAAGGTTAGCAGTCCTCAGGGCGAGATTATCCAGTAGGAAACCAAGTGAATGTTTAGGATACCAGCAAAGCAGAGGCACCAAAAAATTAGAAAAATATTGGAAAGATTTTATTTTATGATCTTATTAAAAAGTAACATGGGAGAAATCTCAATGTTATTGGATTTCCTTATTCTTATTTTACAGTTCAGAATTGCTTATATATTATTTTGAATTACATAGGGGGGCCTATCATCTTCTCAAAGCTTGGGGTCTTGAAAAACCTAAATTCATCCCTGGGTCTCCTTTGTCCTTTTCTCTTCCAACATTTAACCCATTCACAAGCTATCAGGCAACTACTATATATCAGGCTTATGTAGCTAACTGCTAGAAATTTAAAGAAAAGAATTGTTCATTACTTTCATTTACATCAGCTTCAATATTGTACTTCAATATTGTACAAGTTATATTTTTCTCCTGTCTGATATTTCTAAGACCCTCAAGTTTTTTCTTCTAGAATACCAATGCTCCAAGTCCCAACTCTAAAATCTTGCCTTGCAAAGCATCCAGCCCCTAACCAGAAAGAGATTACAAGTTTGTAAACGTATTTGATGGTGATCACAACTTTCCCCAAAATATAGGAATACATCTGTCATAATATAAGCAGTTAAGAACTCATTTTGGCTCTCTGAAATATTTATTGCAACAAATTCAAACTTGTCCAAATTTTTTTTGCTTTTAATTTTGCTCCCCAAGAAGCAGAACTATTTGTTATTATTACTGAGGAGAAAGAATATGATGCAGAGATATCAATGGGAAGGACTCATTTCCTTAGGTGCCTCAAGCAATGAAAGGAAGATAGAAGATAGTAATCTAGGACCACAATGCTCTTCAGCATGCACGTGAAGAATGCTAGCATTTTTTGTCAACTTCAGTTGATTAATGGACCAACCCTTTTTGGTTGATAGAGGTTCTTAAAAATGTGCAGGTGTTTCTAGGGGAAATTATTTTGTTGTGGTGACGGGAAAGAGGTAGTTCAGAGAACATTTTTTGATCACTAGCAACGTGCCCAAAGGCACATGCAAGAAGACGGTACCCAAATCTATTCCTTCTTCACATTAAAGAGAATTACCCTGGAACGTGTAAGTCCTGGTTCTTAACGGACTGGTCACAGTCTGGGAGTCATGTGAGTTTCCTGAGCTGCTTATCCATTTTTCTCAGACCCAGTTGGTTCCTCTCTAAGTCCTAAAGATCAGGGAGCGGAATGTATGCATGCCCAAGCTATCCAGGCCCAAGTCATAGTTTCATGTCTTTTTAGTTCCTAATATTGGTCTCATGGAATATGTGCACACTGACATGGAAAGAACAGTAGAAAAATAGAATTTGATTCATTTTGCATGTGGTAAAAGTTGATCATTTCTTTAGGATAGCTTTCTTTCAGCTCCTTTATTCATCAGGTTTGTTGATCTCAAGACACAGATAAAGAAAATGTAAATCCCGCTTTGTCAGACTTTTAAAAAAAGATGTATGGGTGGTGGGTGGGTTAGATGACTTATGTAATCTGGTCCCCTAATACCCAGGGGAAGCTGAAACTGGGGAAAATGCTGATAGTGGTCATGGAAGAAAGGGGAAGGATGAGACATTCTTAGGTGCCTGCTATGTGCCAAATACTGTCCTTCCCATAATCTCTGAACCCTGCAGTAAAATTAACTCCTATTTTGCTGGTGGAGAATTGACACAGAAAGAGGTTAAATAATTTGGCCAAAGCTTCATAGTTAACCTGCCAAGAGATAATCCAGATCCAAGGATAAATGGCTGTTTTCTCTGCTGTACTACACCTCCACTTAGCCCAGGCATGTTAGCCAGTGCTTACGATATTTAATTGGAACAGAACAAACAAAAAACAGGCATGTAGGGGCACCTGGGTGGCTCAGTCGGTTGAGCGTCTGACTTCTGCTCAGGTCCTGATCTCACGGTTCCAGCCCCACATCAGCTCGCTGCTGTCAGCCTCTCAGCGCAGAGCTCGCTTCAGATCCTCTGTCCCCCTCTTTCTGCCCCTCCTCTGCTTGTGCTCTCCCCAAAATAATTTTTTTTTAAACCAAGCATTCATCTGAGTTCTTACATCTTGAGGCGTTTTCCTCTTTTCCCTTCCCTGTCTTTCTTCCCACTTTACTTTTTATATTCAAAGTTTGCCGTTCCAGTTATAAATTCCAAAATACACCAAAACTCTTGATGCTCTTCTTTCACAAAAGATGAAGTGACTGTTTTTCCAGAGGCATTAAGTTGGAGACACGGTAGTCAAAAGAAGTGACAGAAGATGTCATAAGCTAAGAACAATGTCAACGTATCTTGGGTGCTTTGATGTCTAATATGCATCTATTACAAAATATCTGGGAGGGGACAGGGCTACTTACCAGCAATTCATTTTTATTTCTTTTTTCCAGCTTTATTTATTGAGATATAACTGACATATATAATGTTATGTAAGTTTATATATATAAAACATATTTTTATATAGTGATAGAGAGAGAAATAATGACCGCAACAAGGTTAGTTAACACGTCCATCACCTTACATAATTAGGATTTATTTTTGTGGGAAGAAATTTATGAACACTATCTTAGCAACTTTCAAATATACAATACGTTTTTGTTAACTATAGTCACCATGGTATACATTAAATCCTCAGAACTTAATCATCTGATAACTGGAAGTTTGTACCTTTTGATCACCTTCCCCCCCCTCTGGCAACCCCTCATCTACTCTCTGTTTCTGTTTCCGTGCGTTTTTTTTTTTTTTAATTTCACATATAAGTGAAATTATACAGTATTTGTCGTTTTCTGTCTGACTTATTTCACTTAGTTTCACCTGTATTGTTGCAAATTAGGCGGGATTTCCTTCTTTTTTTAAGGCTGACTAATATTCCATCGTGTGTGTGTGTGTGTGTGTGTGTGTGTACACATATCACATTTTCTTTATATCCATTCATCTCTCAATAGGCACTTAGCTTGTTTCCCTATCTGGGCTAGAGTGAATAATGCTGCAATGAACATGGGAGTGTAGGTATTTTTTGAAACACTGGCTTCATTTTCTCTGGATATATACCCAAAAGGAGGACTGCTGGATCATATGGTAGTCCTCTTTTTAATTGTTTCGAGGAATCTCCATACTGTTTTCCACAATGACTATATTTATATTGCCACTAACAGAGCACAAGTTTTCCCTGTTTCCTATATCCTTACCAACTTGTTATCTCTCTCGGTTTTTTAATGTTTATTTATATATGAGGGTGGAGGAGGGCAGAAAGAGAGGGAGACAGAGGATGCAAAGAGGGCTCTGTGCTGACAACAGAGAGCCGGATGCAGGGCTCAAACTCATGAACCACGAGATCATAACCTGAGACGAAGTCGGACGTTTAACTGACTGAGCTACCCGGGTGCCCCACACTTGTTATCTCTTATCTTTCGTATAAATGCCATTGTAATAGATGTGAGGTGATATCTCATTGTGTTTTCCATTTACATGTCCCTGGGGATTCCTGACAATGACTATCTTTTCATATACCTATATCAATGGCTATATCTCAGCCATTTGTATGTATTCTGTGGAAAATGTCTATTTCGTTCCTTTGCCCATTTTGAAATTGAGCTGTTTTTTGCTAAAAAGTTGCATGAGTTCCTTATTTTTTTTTTTTAATTTATTTATTTTGAGAGCAAGAGAATGAGCATGAGCAGGGGCGGGGCAGGAGGAGAGGGAGAGAGAGGATCCCAAGCAGGCTCCTTGCTTTCAGCAGAGAGCCTGAAGCAGGGCTCACTCAAACCCACAAACTGTGAGATCATGACCTCAGCCAAAATCAACTGACTGAGCCACCCAGGTGCCCCGGTTCTTTATATATTTTGGATATTAATGCCTTATCAGATATACGGTTTGAAAATACTGTCTCACATTGTATGGACTCACTTCTCATTTTGCTGTTTCTTGTGCCAGGCAGAAGCTTTGAGTCTAGTGCAGTCTTGTATATTTATTTTTTACTTCTGTTGCTTGTGCTTTTGGTGTCACATACAAAATTTATTGCCAAGACCAACATCATGGAGCTTTTTCCCTGGATTTTTTTCTAGGAGTTTATGGTTTCAGGTCTTACATTTAATCTTTAATCCATTTCAAGTAAATTTTTATGAGTGGTATCCAGTTTCATTCTTTTGCATGTGAGCATCCAGTTTTCTCAACACAATATATTGGAAAGACTATTTTTCCCCACTGACTATTCTTGGCTCCCTTGTCAAATATTAGTGGACTGGATATGCATGGGTTTATTTCTGGGCTGTCAATCCTGTTCCATTCATCTATGTGTCTGTTTTATGCCAGTACCATACTGTTTTGAATACTATAGCTTTGTAACATAGCTTGAAATCAGGAAATGTGATGCCTTCGGCTTTCCTTTTTTCTCTGGATTGCTTTGGCTCTTTGGGGTCTTTCACGGTTTCATACAAATTTTAGGGTTGTTTTTTCTATTTCCATAAAATATGCCATTGGAATCTTTCTAAGAATCGTATTGAATCTATAGATAGCTTTGGGTAGTATGGACATTTTAATAATATTAATTCTTCTAATCCATGAGCATGGGATATCATTCCGTGTGTTTGTGTCATCTTCAGTTTCTTTCATCAATGTCTCCTAGTTTTAAGTTTACAGATCTTATACCTCCTTGGTTAAATTTATTCCTGAATATTTTATTGTTTTTGATGCTATTGTAAATAACATTGTTTCCTTAATTTCTCTTTCTGATATTTCATCGTTAGTGTTTAGAAATGGAACTAATTTTTATGTTGATTTTGCATCCCGCAACTTTATTGAATTCATTTATTAATTCTAACAGTTTTTTGTTAGAGATTTTTTATATATAAAAATATGTCATCTGCAAATTGACAGTTTGACCTGTTCCTTTCCAATTTGGATGGGTTTTTCTCCCCCTTTTTTTTTCCTAATTTCTGTGGCTAGGGCTTCCAGTACTGCATTGAATAAGAAGGGTGATGGGGCACCTGGATGGCTCAGTTGGTTAAGCACCCAACTTTTGATTTCAGCTCAGGTCATGAGGTCGGAGTTGTGAGTTCGGGCTCAGTGCAGACCCTGCTTGGGATTCTCTCTCCCTTTCCCCCTTGCCCCTCCCCTGATCTCTCTTTCACTTTCTTCCCCTCCTGTATGCATGCTTTTTCTCAGGAGAAAGAAAGAAGAAAGAAAGAAAGAAAGAAAGAAAGAAAGAAAGAAAGAAAGAGGAAAGGAAAGGGAAAAGAAGAGAAAAGAAAAGAAAAGAAAAGGAAAATAGGAGTGGTGAGAGTGGGCATCCTTGTCTTGTTACTGATCTTGAAAAGTTTTCAACCTTTTACCAATCAGTATGCTATTAGCTGTGGGCTTGTTATATATGGTCTTTACTATGTTGAGGTATCCATCTTCCTTCTCTATATATTGAAAGTTTTTTTATCATGAATGGATGTTGAACTTTGTCAAGTATTTTTTCTGAACCTATTGAGATGCTCATACAATTTTTATTTTTCATTTTGTTATTGTGATGTAATAAAAAGATAGTATATTGAACCATCTTTGCATCCCAGAGATAAATCCCACATGATCGTGGAGTATGATCCTTTTAAGATGCTGTTGAATTAAGTTTGCTAGTATTTTGTTGAGAAGTGTTGCATCTGTATTCATCAGGAATATTGGCCTATACTTTTCTTGTGGCATCTTTATTTGGCTTTGGTATCAGGGAAGGCTGGCCTCGTGTAATGAGTTTGAGAGTATCCTCTCCTCTGCAATTTTTTAGAAGAGTTTAAGGAGGATTGGCAGCGAGTCTTTTTAAATATTTCATAGAATTCATCAGTGAAATCTTCTCAGCCTGATTTTTCTTTGTTGGGAGGTTTCTGACAAAAGTTGGGTGAGGTTGCAAATTCCGTTTCCCGCCCAAGTGGAGCAAGTAGACTGGGCTCTAATGCCAGCCTGGCCCCTTGACAGGGGATCTGAATTAGGCAGAACTGCTAGTTGAGTTCCTTGGCCAGATGACGCCACCTGCTCAGCTCTTCAAATGCCCAGAGCTGGGATCATCACTTGGGCTCTGCTGTGGGCAAGAATGTCATTCACCAAGATCTAAGTGCTAGCTACTATAATCCCTGCCCCTCTTCTCCATCACTATCAAATCCCCAGGGGTAAAGTCTTTCAGTGTCCCCCCAGGGATCCTTGTGAGGTGAGACTCAAGTGGGCCTCTAGAAGAGCATCTCCCGATGCTGGGTGAGCTGGATGTCCACCTTGGATTCTTTTTTCCCCACTGGAGAAACAATAGGCCCAGGGCATCCTCTAGGGACAGTGTGAGGGAAAGGCCATGCCATCAGAGTGTAGCCACTCCTGTAATTCTTCTAGTGTAGTCCTTCTCTGTCTCTGTGGTCCAGGGTGGGTCCTTCAGCCTCACCACTGGATTGCAGGATTCTTACAATGGTGTCTTGTCTACGGATAGTTCCAAGTTTGTCTTCTCATGAGAGGGACTGAGGTCAGGGATGACCTAAGTTGCCATCTTGATGATGTCATTCTGTCAATATTCTCTGCAGTTAGGATGGCACAGGGGCCTCACCAGCAACTCACTTTTACAATAAGGTTGACATCATACCATATCTTCTCCAAAAGATTAAGGTTTCCATGCTGACATGTTTGGCAGGCAGGGCCATTTTGCATACCAACAACAACAATGAGTTATTCAAGGTCACATAGCTAGTAAGTGGCAGAGCCAAAGACTCAAACTGGCTTATTCTTAAGACCATGCTTCTAACACATCTTGCCATATTGATGATGAACTGGATACTAACCGCTTATAACCCACCACATCCGTATGTATACCACATTCACACATATATGCGTGCATGTGCACAGGTACACATATACACACATTTCCCTTTGAAAAGCATCAAGAAGCAGTATACTTTTCTTTTCTCTGTCTTTCGTGGGGATTTCTCTAGATCTGTGCTAGCCAATATCGTAACTACAAACCACATGTGGCTACTTAAATTTAAAATAATTAAATTTAATTAAATTAATTAATTAATGTTAATTAATGTCCAACTGTGTTGGACAGCACAAATATAGAACATTCTCAACACTGCAGAAAGTTATCTGGCTGCTTTAATCTTTTTATCTGATGTTTTATGAAGAGAAATGGTAGTAAGGGTCATGAACTGTGTTTTCCATTAGATGCCACCATGTAAATACAACACCTTTCCCCAAAAGGATGCACCTGCTTTACCTGAAAAAAAGGTTTAAATTCATTCACACACACATCTATTCATTTCACATTTTTCTTGAGTATTTGCTATTTCCTTCAGACTATAGAGAATCAATAGGATACAAATACAGTCCCCTTCCTATGAGTAGCTCATAGGAAATAATGAAAACAAACATCTAAAAAATGTAATTTTTGTATAGTCTGGAAGATGTAACAGAAGCGAGTGTTGTGGGAGCAGAACAACAGAGAAGTTGGCCAGTGACCCCATCACCCATATTGGAGTCGCTAGGGCTAGTCCTCTGTTCTTTGAACAATCCAACAGAACTGCCTTTCAGCTAATAACTTGATGGGAATTGCACAAATTTCTCTTGCCAGTCCATGATTTAGCTGCTGTCCTCACAGTTGATTCTCTTTCTTTTCATTGCTGCAGAAAATGGCTCCACACAGCTGCATAACCAACCAGCGAGCTTTAACCCAACAGCAGGTGGGCATTGCTCTTTTTCTTATCCCTCCTTTACAACATGAGATATTGTCTTAAAATCACCCCTGAGATGCAGGAAACCAAATACAAACAGACTTAGATCAGACAGGCCTCCCACTTGTCCCCAATAAATCATTTGAAATTAAGAGCACTTCCATTTGGAGCCAAGCAACATGGGAATGCTAGAGGGCAAATGCCAGGCTACATGGGAGGATGTAAGAGCTGGCCCACAGGCAAGGCTGAGGCTCCACACCGCTCTGCATTAAGATGCCACTTTTATTCTAAAGGAGAGTGAGCAATCTTTATCCAGAGTCTGCGTGTGTTGGATTGAGGCTTTAAATAAATAATTCCTAGCTCAGTGTTTTAGTTTCCCTTGTCTAGTTAGAGTTGCAAAGGGGAAAATAAAATGGCAAAGTTGTACCATTGGATTACCCCAAGGAATGATCTTAATATTTGACTTGCAAACTCTGATTAATACTGCATAGGTAATGCTATTTATGGAAGGCAGGGATAGTGATCCACATGTTGTTTGGGGGAAGTCAAAGCCAATTACACATGAAAGGAATCTGAAGAGTTCCTCTTTGGTATCAAAGAGTCACAGTGGATATCTGAAGATTCTGAAATTCCCTTAAGAAAAGACAGCCAGGAGCAGCAAGGATAAGGGAGTCATCTTTTTGTTTGGGGAGGGTTTTCAGGTGGGAGTATTTCCTCCAACTGATCATGGAGTCTGCTTCACATTTTAGTTGCCACCAATTCTAAAGCTCATTTGCATATAAAGCATCTGGAATAAGCAAAACTAATTTGAATCTTCTTTTATAAAATGTTAGCAGGATTAAAGGATCAGGTAGCTGGTTCCCTTACAAGATTCACTGGAGGGAAGTCAGACAAAGAATGAGATAAAATCATTAGGCCAGTCCCACACTGGCAACTGTTCCCATGTAAACTCAGTCTCTAAAAAGGGTATATTGGCCTGGCAGCTGCCTTTCTTCCTCTCCAGACTTTGTAGTGATCTATAGCTCAGAACTCTTTAACTGTAGATACACCTGTGATGCTCTATCTTCCCCAAATTTCTTAGGTCCTCTGATCGTCAGCCTCACCACAAAGCCTGTGGGGGCACCCACAGAGTGTCCTACTTTAAACACCTGGGTAGGTCGCTGCTGCAGTTTCTATCAGGGATGTATTTTCTGGATTCTTTCTTCCCCAACCTGTCTTTACAATGAAGACAACATCTAGCAAAACAACAGAGGCACCATTCATATATCTAAAAGAAAAGTCCGGGGCACCTGGTTGGCTCAACCGGTAGAGACTCTTAATCTTGGGGTCATGACAAGCCCCACATTGGGCATAAAGTTCACTAAAATAAATAAAAAATAAAACAAAAGTAGTTTTTAACTTTATCTTTTAAAATTCATCACAAAACAGTTTTACAGCTGGCAGGAATCTTAAGACCTTGCAATTTCATTCTAACTCTTACATTTAATAGGAAAGGAAACTGAAACCCAGAGAGGCAGAGGCTTCTACGAGGTCCTATAACTAGTCAATGACTAAGACGGGCTTAGAATTCAAGACCCCTCATTTCTAGTTCAGGGCTCTGTCCCTTGTAATGCCATTTGATTCAATTTTACTTATAAGTCGTTATTGAGCAACAACTAGGAGAAAGACTCTCACGCATGCTCTGGGGAAATACAAAGATGGTCAATACAGAACCCTGTTTTCAAGAATTTAGAGTTGAATAGAATAATGAAGATTGTTGATACTGGGGCGCCCCAGTGGCTCAGTTAGTTGAGCATCCAACTCTTGATTTTGGCTCAGATCATGATCCTAGGGTCATGGAGTCAAGCCCCAAATCAGGCTCCGTGTTGAGCATGGAACCTACTTATGAGTCTCTCTCTCTCTTTCTCTCTCTGCCTCTCTCCTGCTTGCATATGCTCTCTCTCTCTCTCTTTCTAAAAAAGACCCCAAAAACAAAAAAAGAAAAAAGAAAAGAAAAGAAAAAACAAACAAAAATTATTTGATACAACTAAAAGTCAAAGAAGTAACCTAAGAAAGGGAAATACAAATACTATTGAGGTTCAGAGGAAGGAGAAAATGGATAAAGTTCTAGGATGATAGAGAATTTGAAAAAATGGGAGTAAGTCATTCATTATCCTATTAAGTGAGGTTTGCCATTGTTCTGACACAGAGGATCAAGTCTTCCACCTTTTGGATTAATCTACGGACCCACATTGGTGAAGAAAGAATGTTCCTTCTAACAAAGCCTGCAAGCCTACCTGGGAATGAGGAGTGATGCAGGTATAGTTAGTGATACCTGCCTTTCCTTCTTGTCTCGTTCCTTTCGTTATGCTTCATGGATCTGCACGGTCATTTCCCTAGAACTGTTAAAGAAGTAAAGCATCTCCAGGAAGATCTCTTCTATTTTGTTCGCTGAGCTTTTAACATGAGTGAGTGCTAGGGTTTGTTAAATGATTTTTTTTCTGCCTCTATTGAGATGATCCGATCAAATGGTTTTTCCTCTTTTTCTTTTGTTAACATGGTGAATTACATGGATTGATTTTTGATGGTGAAAGTGTGAATAGGTTCTTAGCACTCCTTTTGCATTCTTTCTTCCTTCCTCTCACCTCCTTCTGTCTCTCTTCCCTTACCCGTCCTCCTCTCTTTCTCCTTCCCTTTTTCCCTCCCTTCCCTCCTTCCTTCCTTCCTTCCTCTTTTTCTCCTTCTGTGTTTTTTTTCAGACTATATCTTGTGCCATTTGTTTTCATCTTTCTCTTGTTTAACACAAGAAGTTCTCTCAAGATCTCACAATATACATTGTGGGTATATTTTCCTTGACACACTATTTCATTTGAGGCCTGTTTCTTTTACATCCAAGTCATAGTTCAAGGACTATGCATTGTGTCTCTTCCTCATCTGTGTAACCCTACAGTGAAGAGAGAGAGAGAGAAAGAGAGGGAGATAGAGAGACTATGCTGGTGGGAAAACCATGGCTCAACTGGGCTGTTTCCTCGCTTTGCAGGATGACCCAGACTCTGTTTTCTATCCCGAAAGGTTATTAAATATCTGGTACTAAGTTTTACTTCCCTACTCAGGAATATATCTTCTTTCTTAAGGAGAAATATCACTAAACTTTGACTCTTTCATTTCAGCCTGAAGGCTTTAGAAATGGTGAAGTAGGGGCACTTGGGTGGCTCAGTCAGTTGAGCATCCAAGTCTTGATTTTGGTTCAGGTTATGATCCTAGGATCTTGGGATCAAGTCCCAGGTCGGGATCTGTGCTGAGTGTGTGGGGCCTGGTTGAGATTCATTCTCTCTCTCTCTCTCTCTCTCTGCTCCTTTTCCCCACTCACGCTCTCTTCCTCTCCCTAAAATTAAAAAAAAAAAATGGTGAATCAGACAGCTTTTAACAGGACAATAGTGGAAGAAGCTTCTATGCACAGGGCTTTCTCTTCATAATCTTCACTCACCTCCTTAGTGCATTTCTTCAAATCAAGGTGAGTGTGAGTTTGGAGGGCAAATATTGAGGAGAATTTTCATTTAAAAAAAAATCATCTTCTTCGATGAATAGTGTTCATGAAATTGTGACAATGAGGGTTGGAAAGCAGAAGAATCAAGGTGTAGTAGACAAGATCATACTACAAACTTCTCTTTCTTGGCTGCCATGTTTTGATGTTTAGGACCATGAGGTTGACCTCCTTCCTTGTTTGGACATTTGGTAGTCTTTTGCTTGTTTGTTTTAAACGAAATTTTAAATGATTCCATTATATATTTGGAGAGGTCAATTCAATGATTAGCTTCACTCTGGCTTCTTTACATTTCATAGACCTTTATATTATTTTTGAAGGTAAAAAGCAGACACATGCATTTTTTACAGATTCCTATCCTGAGACAATTCAAAGTAGTGCATGCATATTGCATGTATAGATGGTCCATAACAAAAAACTAGGTTCTTCTATTCCACAGTCCAACAAAGTTTTTTAGCAATTTCTATGTTTATTTTCTTCATAATGTCAAGTAATTGGATTTTACTGTGCTTTTTGATTTATTAAATTTGAGCCCTGGGTTGGGTTCAAAACTGACAGTGCAGAGCCTGCTTGGTATTCCCTCTCTCTCTCTCTATCTCTCTGCTCCTCTCCCATTAGCACTCACATACTCTCTCCTTCTCTCTCTCTCAAAAGCAAACTTAAAAAAAAAGATTTTCTTTCTCTCTCTGCACCTACCCTGATCATACGTGCTCGCTCTCTCTCTCTCTCTCTCTCTCAAAACCAAACAACAACAACAACAACAACAACAACAAAACCCAAAAATACAATTCTGAGAAAGAGATTTACACTCAGGAAATTTGTTAGAGAGTGTTCTGCAGAGTAAAACCATGGCACTGGGATCATGACCTGAGCCGAAATCAAGAGTCGATGCTCAACCAACTGAGACACCCAGGCGCCCTGGACCAAGCATTTCTGGTACATATCTGATTTTCTTACTGTTTCTAATTGACTTAATTTTCTTTGTGATAAAAGAAATATACACATTCACTTTACCTCAGAGGCACACAGTCCAGTCTTAAATGAGCGAGCACATTTCTACCGTTCAAAGTCTACTCCTCATGAAATGGAAACCCTGACATTACTGATATCTCACTGTAAGTATCACTTCCTTCCCAAGCCCATTTACATGAGAATCACTAATGGTTCAGTCTGAGAAATAATGGGGTTATCCCCAAATTGACTCATATCAATAAACTTCTTATCCAAAGAAGAAGGGACACTCAGTTCACCACCAGATAGAGTTCACTTGTTAAGTTTTTAAACAAAGTTTGGTTTATTTTAACATGATTTTGACATCACAAAATCTTCGCAAGGCATATTAGGAAGGTGATTACTCTTATATTATAGATGAAGACAATGAGAAATGTGGAGATTAAGGAGTAGGAATTTAAATAAATAAATTCAGCACAAGCCAAAATGGCTAAAAGCAAAACAGTCTCCCTCGAAGCTTCATCTATGTCCAGCTCTATCCAGGACCCTGGTGTATCTTAGCCAACATTCAGTGAGCACCTAGAATCTGGCAGTTCCTACAAGGTGCTTTTGCTTCCTTTCTTTATGAATGTATTGGGATTTTGAGCTCAGTTAAATAGAAAGACCCAAATACCCTACCAGTGAAAAGGGTCAGTAGTTGTGAGGTTCGATATAGATTTTTTAGCAGAAGGAATTGGGAAAGATCAGGGCATTCCAAATGAATATGCCACTATATAATTATTTCTATTTCTAGATTGACCAAATAGCTAATTCCAAAAAATCTTTTCTAATATTGTTCAATTTTCCTGGAACTCTCTTATCTCCTGGTCTAATCTGCTTCCTTTCAGCTTTTTTACATTGTCTTCTCTCCTACAACGTAGTCTTAGAGTGAATCTGAAAGAGTAAAGGATAGGGGCGCCTGGGTGGCTCAGTTGGTTAAGCATCGGACTGCAGCTCAGGTCACGATCTCCTGATCCTGAGTTCGAGCCCCGCGTTGGGCTCTGGGCTGATGGCTCAGAGCCTGGAGCCTGCTTCCGATTCTGTGTCTCCCTCTCTCTCTGTCCTTCCCGCATTCATGCTCTGTCTCTCTCTGTCTCAAAAATAAATAAATGTTAAAAAAAAATTAAAAAAAAAAGAGTAAAGGATAAATTGGAAGAAAATATACAAGAGGTACTTACCTAGATATCCTTATCTTTGCAAAACATCTGGCTGAATACACATCAAACCATTTGCATTCACTCTCTTTTGAGCATGGAATTATGGGGCCACTTCCATTTTCTATTTAATACTTGCTGTATGTTAATTTTTTGTGAGTGCCTATTTTCTTGCTGTATGACTATTGAGATGATTTAATTAGTTTCCCCTGAACTGTGAAGGCAAATTATTGGGTAGGCAGATTTACCTTTGTACTTTGTTAGACAAGTGTAAGAAATACTGCCTTTCATTATTAAACGAAACACCAAAGCATTTTTACCAACTTCCAGTGGACATTCAAAACTATTTCTCAGTCATGTGACTAGCCAAATTTAAATTTTCTATAATTTGTTTTCATTTCTATTATTCTGTACTTTTCTCTTTCATGTAATAATAAAAACATTTCAAATGGAGTATTAAAAAATGGCTTTGGGGGTATAGATTTTTACCCCATTTGGCCTTGGCTATTTTTCCTAATCCCTGAGAAAAGTTTGGAGCTAGACCCATAGTTTTTCCCTTTGTATTTAAGGATATAGCTGTCAACAGATTTTGGAGAGAGAAAAAGGATATTTAAAAGGAAAATACACTAGAGGCTACAATCAGATCTGGGCATTACTTTCCACCTGTCCAGGTGATTGCTGGCCTTTCACACTAATTTCTAATATTCAGCTTACCTCTAACTACCACAAGGTGACAAAATATGTGATTTGGACCATTAAGGTCCCCTGAGATTTGGCTATTGATAGGCAAAGGCCTGTATTTTCAAGAGAATTGGAATTTGGTGACCTTTTATTTTAAAACACGCCTTCTATTCTCGGATCTCATCTCCCTTAAAGAAAAATAATAAAAATCTATAATTAAAATTTATCATTCTTAACTAAGCATTACAGCCATGAAAAATAGCTAATTATTCACTGTGGGCAATATTGTAGAAATCAGATTTGCTGATTAACAGATAAACTTACAAATTATTTCCAAAAGGTTCTCTCGTAAACCTGCTAAGAATTCATTTAGCCTTGGAAACCCCTCTAGATCTGCAAGTTACTCTGAAGTCTCTAATATAATCCCCTTGAACACATTCTTAAAATCCTTCAGCTTGCATTGGTAGTTATCAAATATATTTAAATATTTGGCAAGAAAATTAAAATATGAAAACTAATATAGCAATTGCCCCCAAACACACAGTTTTCCAAGGAGATTTTGATGATTCAGAAAGAAATCTGTGGAGGATATTTGGTATTTAAATGATAGGGCTGCATTCTGACAGTGCTTTTTATAAAAATAAACTAGTCCAAGAATATAATAAAAGTAATCTGTATAAATTAGCTATATTTTATCTGAAAGGCAGGGAGCAAAGTTACCTGCAGGGCTATCTTCTATGAAGTAAAGTTGATATATAAATTTCACATTTATAAAGAAAGCATTTTGTGGAGTATTTGTTCACTTTAAAAAATAACTCACCATGGCATATATTTTTAGATAATTGTACTCTGTTACAGCATTGAAAATATGATTGAACTTAGGAAAAAGCTATTTAGGTTTAACTCTTTAGGAATGTAAACATTACATAAAGTTAAACATACGTGATTATTTTAAATATGAATTTTTTTAATGTTTATTTATTTTTTGAGAGAGAGAGAGAGAGGGCGTGAGTGGGGCAGGGCGCAGAGCGAGGGAGACACAGAATCTGAACCAGCTCCTGGCTCTGAGCTGTCAGCACAGAGCCCGACGCGGGGTTCAAACTCACAGACCCTGAGATCATGACCTGAGCTGAAGTCAGATGTTTAACCAACTGAGTCACCCAGGCACCCTTTAAATATGAATGCTTAATCAGACTAGCCGCACATACATGTATGCATGCGGTTATGTATGTATGTATGTATGGAGTTGTATAAATGACATTACTTGTGTGATAATTCACCAGAGAAAGTGATCTTTGGGACCTTCAACTGATGTATGTGAATATAATACACGTGGTTAGTTATAGCTGCAGAGCAAATAGCTTCCTTCTGCTTTTCTTTTTAAAAATTGAAAAAAAAATTCAATTACAACAGTGCCATTTGAATAGATGTAAAAAATGTAAACAGTAGAGATGAAGTTATGTCATCCTTAATCATCACCTCTGTTTCCATATTTTCCCTAAGGATACCAAAGAGATTTTTTTTGTTCATTAAATCAGTTTGGAATAGGCATTTCTTCTCTGCGTGTACACAGTGATGCTTAGTTGTCTATAGTTTTATTTTGCATGAGTATTTTTTAAAATAAATGGTATTATACCATATTTATTCTTTCGTAGCTTGCCTTTGTCACTCAATACGTCCTGACAGTCCTTTCATATTGTTTACATCAATTTACCACATATGGCCCAAATTACACTTGAAATTCCATTGTACGGTATTTTTTCTTTCTAATTCTGATGAAAATTGTCTCCCTAAATTTACTTGCTATCACAACAATGCTGTGGTAGACATCACTTCTGTGCCTCTTTATGCACACATACACACATTTCCCAAGATTAGCTAATGAGAAGTGGAAATCCGGAGTCAAAGAGAATTCATTCACTTATTTTGTTTTGAAAGATTTAGAAATACCAATGTCAAAGTGGCTGTATGAATTGATGTTTCGTGAGTAGCATTAAAAATACCCATTTTCTCACATTTCACCACCTCTTAATATTGTCAGCCTTGGTAGTTATCGTCAGTCTCATTGTATTCTTTGGCATTCCCCTGGTTGTTAATGGTGCTAAACAGCTCGTGTCTAAATTTTTTCACCCATGTGTACTTCCTATTCTGTACATGATCTGTTCACATCTTTTGCCCCATTTTCGACTGGATTGATTGTCTCTTTCTTAGTAAATTTAGGAGTTTAAAAGCATATCTGTTTTTTTAATCCCTTTCAGTAATAAACAATGAAAACATCATCCCGATCTGTTCTTGTCTTGTTAAATTTTTAAAAATTTTGTATCATTTTTATCACTGATATTCTCTTCAAATTTCAAATATATCACTCTTTTCCATAAAAGACATTTTCTTTTTTTTTTTTTTTTTAATGTTTATTTATTTTTGAGAGAGACAGAGACAGGGTGCAAGCAGGGGAGGGGCAGAGAGAGAGGGAGACACAGAATCTAAAGCAGGCTCCAGGCTCCAAGCTGTTAGCACAGAGCCCAATGCAGGGCTCGAACTCATGAACCACAAGATCATGCATGACCTGAACTGAAGTCGGACACCCAACCGACTGAGCCACCCAGGCGCCCCTCCATAAGAGACATTTTCGATTTATGTCTTGTTTAAGATGACCAGTCCTATTCGAAGCTTCTAAGCACATTTTGCCACAGTGCTTTTGAAGAGATTTGTCATTTATTTTTTGTCAGTTTAGACCTTTAATGTATTTGGGACTTGTTGCTTGATCTTTTTTTCACTGCATGCAAAATGTACACCATTTCCATGTGTATACAGATCTGTGTCTTAGATTTCTATTGTTCTTCACTGATCGATTTTTTAATGTATCAGTACTATTCTAATTTTCACGAGGTTCTACTATGGTATGATGGGTGGAAATATGGAAGCTCTCAAAATTTCCTAGTTTTTTCAAGATAATCTTGGCTACATACATATTCATTCTGTCTCTCACAAGAATTTAGAATTAGATTCTTACGTTATGGAAAAGGTCATAACGAGATTTTGATTGAGATAGGATTACATCTATGGTTACATTAAGGGTCATTGACATTTTTTACAAAGTTGTTGAGGGTTCACACTACCTCCTTTTCATGGGGGGCCATCTTTTACAACTTCCAAATTTATTTTTGTTATGCACATGTGATACTGTTTAACTTTTCCTTGACTTCTTGAGCCACTTTTGGAAATTTTTCTTTTTTTTTTTTGTTTTTAATTTTTTAAATGCTTTTATTTATTTTTGAGACAGAGAGAGAGATAGAGCATGAGCAGGGGAGGGGCAGAGAGACAGGGAGACACAGAATCCAAAGCAGGGCTCCTGGCTCCAGGCTGTCAGCACAGAGCCCGACTCGGGGCTCGAACTCACAGACTGCGAGATCATGACCTGAGCTGAAGTCGGATGCTTAACGGACTGAGCCACCCAGGCGCTCCTGGAAATTTTTATTTTCTTATTCTATCATCCACTTCATCTAGATTTTCAAGTTTACTGGCCTAACATTGTATCTCTGTATCTATAGTTATGCTCCATAACTCTGTTGCCTTATACAAGCGCTATTCCTTCTGAATGAGACATGTCAAGAACGTGTCTATTTTTTCGGTCTCTTCAGAGAACAAGCTTTTCATTCCATTGGTTAATATTTTCGATTTATTCTTCTGGTTTTGTTCCTGTTCTCCTATTTCTCTAATTTATGCAGCTATCATCGGTAGTGCTAATTTTTAGAATTTTTCTTGACATTTTTCTAGCTTATTTCATTGCTATTTAGCTCATTTTCTCTATTTCTAATATATGCTCCTAAAGTTATAAATTTTCCTTACACATTTCTTTGGGATCCCATCATGGGTTGGTACGTAGAACGTGCATTGTCATCTGTTTCTTATTTCCTTTCATCTGCAACTTTGTTTTTTTTGTATGATTTAAAATTTGCAGAAAAACCACAAAAATAGTAGGAACAACTGCATTATACCTCCTATCCAGATTTGTAGTTGTTAACATTTTGCCCCATTTCCTTTATCATTCACTGTATCCTTCCATATGTAAACATATATACATATATCTTTGTGTATATACATATATTTTTCTGAACAATTTGAAAGTAAACCACAGACATCCTGTTCCTACACTCCTGAGTACTTCTCACATAATCACAAATGAATTTTCAATTCTTGAAATATAGCATTGATTCAGTGATATTATCTAATCTTAGAACCATATTAAATTTCACTAATTGCCCAAATATTCTTTTCTTTTCTGGTCCAGGATATAAACCAAGAGTATTCATTTCATTCAGTTATTATGATTTTTTTTAAATCATTTAATCTGGAGATTTTTTCAGCCTTTCTTTGTCTTTCAAGACCCTTATATTTTTGAAGAATAAAGACCTGTAAACAAATACGGAATTCTAGTCAGTAGGTCTGCTTTTCACAAAGATATCTATTAGCCAGGCGTCTGTGTGGCTCAGTTGGTTAAGTGTCTGACTTTGGCTCAGATCATGGTTCCTGGGTTCGAGCCCTGCCTAGGGCTCTGTGCCGACAGCTCAGAGCCTGGAGCCTGCTCTGGATTCTGTGTCTCCCTTCCCCCTCTGAGGCTCTGCCCCACTCTCTCTCAAAAAGAAGTAAACATAAACTTTTTTAAAAAAGATAATTAGCAATTCTGAAACTACTTATGCTAGAGGAAATAAATAAATATATCATGGATAAATGGAGCCAGATTCCCCACTGACAGAAAAAATAGTTATAGGGGCGCCTGGGTGGTTTAGTCGGTTGAGCGTCCATCTTCGACTCAGGTCATGATCTCACGGTTCTTGAGTTCAAGCCCCGTGTCGGGCTCTGTGCTGACAGCTCGGAGCCTGGAGCCTGCTTCAGATTCTGTGTCTCCCTCTCTCTGCCCCTTCCCCGCTCATACTCTGTCTCTCTCTGTCTCTCAAAAATGAATAAACATTAAAAAAAAATTTTTTTAAAGAAAAGAAAAAATAGTTATAAATAAGAGAAGGCAGAAAACTAGAATGAATCTTGTCCCCTGGAAGGGCCTGGAAATAATGGCGCTTCTAGAGTGGCCAGCATGCCTAGAGCTCAGATCAGAAACAGCATTCCTCATTAAAGGAACCAGGGGCTCTGAGGAGTTGGCTGGTTCCAGAGACAGAGCAGGAATGTGAAAAATGAGCGTGGAATATCTTGGGCCAGAAAGTAAAGGAGTATTCAGAGAATAATAGAGTCATGTCAGAAATACACAAGAGCCACCTTGAAGAAGTTCCTAGTGGCCAAATTTCTAACAATTTTGGGCTCAAAATAAATAATGATTATAAGAGATTATGTCCCACTGAATAAAATAAGAATCCATGGGCCAATATAGATACAAATACCTAGATAAACAGGTATATAGATAGAGAAAGAGAGAAGGAAATTCTTCCTTACAGTAGAATGCCATTTATCGTTAAATTGTTTATGCTTTGAATGTTATTTTTTCTTTAATTCAAGAGTTCTCAGAAGATATAATTTTAAATTTCCAGTTGAATAAGTTTGGATGGTGAGGTGTGGATGTGGCGATGACGGTGAGAGTTGTTTGCTTATTATAACTAATTTATGATTTTATTAAGTTGTAGTCAATGAATGCAGCCCAGAGAATTTTCCCTGTTTTGAAGATGTTGAGATATCCTTTGTGGTAAAATGCATAATCAATTTTCATGAACATTTCCTCCCTGTTAACTATGATTCTCTCATTTAAGTTTGTATTCTCTTTTTTAAGGTATAAAATGATATGCAACTGTACATATAATTCTCTCTATACATATAACTATGCATAAAACCAAAGAGAGGAATTATCTTTCTCACAATATAAGAAGGCTACAGCAGGCAGTCGACAGCTTATGCAATAATTTCACAATTTCATTAAAGTCCCAGCCTCCATTTATCATTGTTATTTTATTTTCGGCAGGTGGCTTTCTTCCTTATGGCTACCTCTTGTTCACTGGGATATTTTTCTTTCATTTTTAGCCTCCTATCAATCTCTATACAAGAAGAGTTTCAAAAGGATGCATTTCAGCACTTCTATCAGAAAGGCTGAACACCCTAAGAAATCCCCAGTACCCACATGTATCTCATTGGTAGGTATCCACGCTATAGATTGGTGTGGAGCTGAGGAGAGAGATCTTGGGTAGAGAGACTGCTTGGGGAGCGTCAACATATAGATATTATTTGCAGCTTTGTGGTGGTGGATGAGATGAAATCTCCCAAGGACGGTGTGCAAAGAATATATGACTTAGGTCTAGGATCAACACCACTTAAGAAAGATGAGCAGAGGAAAAGGAGCCTGCAAAGGAAATGGAGACGAGCCAGCCAAGAAGATTGGAAAAGGACCAGGAGACTTTGAAATCATAGAAGCCAAAGGAAGCTAGTATTTCAAGAAGGGATAGGAATTTAAAAAATCAAGAATTGCGGGAAGATAAGGAGAGAATCGTATATTTTTGCCCTGGTGTCCACAAATGTGTGATTCTTCACCTTTCCTTATGTTTCTTTTCCTGCTATGATAAGGCATGGACAAGAAAGTGCCCCACCAGTCCCTGCTGACATGCTCCCTGCCACATCATAGGTCCTCATTAAGTTTAGCTGTCCTTAGCCCTCATTCCCTTCTCTTTCGTAATTTCCTCGGGAAACAGAAAGAAAATTTCGTAATAGAATTTTTGAAAAGGAAGCCCAAGCTTATTTTCTGAAACGAACATCCCGTGAGCCATTTTTGACAGAGTGACCACTTCCGTGGGATGTATCCAAGGGCCCAGCCCCTTAGGGCCAGGCAGAGGGTACCGTTTCTTTGCTGTATTCTGTTCTATTCCTATTACATGCAGTTCAACAAAAACAACAGCAAAAAAAAAAAAAAAAAAAAAAAGAGGAGGGGGGAAAAAAAAGCCCTTATCTGCACAGTTGTGATGAATAGACTTGATTGGGCTCTCACACAGCAGGCAGGTGATGGCCATTGCCTGTCTATTTCAGGACTAAACTTTACACTGGCCACAGGTGTTTTTCCTTTTTTGGCTCTGCGGCCCTGCCATCATTAAGTTTGCCTGAAGCAGCAGACAGCTTCTGGGAGACCAAAGGATGGGGGGAGGCAGGGTACAGAGACAATCTAGCTAACATTTTAAGCAGGAAATGCAACCATCTGAATGTAAAGAAGATAAACCCTGTCTCTACACGAACTGTTCACTCAGGGGAAATTGAGGTAAACTGTAACGGGATTCAGAGAAAGGGGACAAGGAGAGCACGTGCCTTTGAGGTCACCCTTGCTCTTGCCGTTTTGTGACTAGCAGTCCCTTCAAATGGCCTAGGAATACTGAAAGAGAGGAAAATAAAGCTCCACGATACCACTGGGAATTGATAATTTGGTGAAAATGTTTTTTCTTTATCAAATTTAATGATTATTTTTCGATAAGTACTCAATCTAGCAATATCAAACAAATGCAAATACAGGGTGAATGTTGTGAGGTTTCTCATTCGCACGGGTGCGCTCTGTTGCTGAATATAGTCAATATCCTAGAAATATGACTTCTAGGATACCGGAGAAGGCATCTTGCCTCCTATTCCAACTTTCATCCCCAGGGATGTCTCACCTACCAACTGCTGTTCTAATTCCTTAACAGAAGGCAAATATTCCAAATTTGGGTTCAGTCGTGACTTATAAGGTGATAGGAAAGTGAATACATTATCTGAAATTTACATTAGACTATAAAAGAGTGACATTATAGGCTGAGGTCAGGTTTTGATGACAGGGCTATATCACTAGAAGCAGGACAAGATGAAGTGACAGGAAGTGAAAAATGTGAAGGCAAATATCACTAACATTTTTGCATGAGCCTGGACTTTTTTACCCTGATGATTTTGTAAACTTCACCCTCGAGTATATATGAGTTAATATATGCAAAATGCACGTTGCATTTCTGCAAATGAAGAATTTTAAACCCGAAGAGGAAAAATTATGTGAAATAAAATGAACACCATCGCTTGTATAATTCCTAAATATAGCTTAAAAGTACAGATTCACCGACTTTTAAAATACAGGGATCATGGTGAAAGTTAACGGTTTTGTTTGCTTGTTTTGTTTTTGCTTTTTAAACGGAGTGGATGGATTCTTCCCAAGTTGTTAAAAGCTGATTTCTGGGGCCATGCAGTCACAATTCTAAAGGATGATGGAATTCTTAACATGACCTTAAAATTTCATGGGAGCCCAATCATGTATTATGGGAGGTTGAGATTGAGACGTGTTTTTACAAAAATCAGAGAACAGAATCCATTGTGATATTTCTGTACTTTTAGGGAAGAAAATGATACCTTAACACATCAGAACAAATACTTTTCAAAGACGAACCCAGAAAATTGTCAGCATTGCCAAAGTTAGAGCTGAGAGATTTGTCTTCCAGGTCCCTGTTCTAATCTGCTGGATGGTCTTCCCTTTTAGTTATCACACAAAACCATTCGTGTAGCTCCAGAGAAAGGATAATTTTTTCCCCAAGTGAGCCAGGGACATTCTGGCAGCCATTTTCTAAATTACTACTACCCAGTGTCTGTGACCGCTAGGTCATCTACCCCCATCACATCCTCAGTGGCAAACTGATTTCAAAGCACATACATAGCGCTCTTACGGAAGGAGTAGATGATGTTTACATGACCGTGTGTGTTTGCGTGTATTGTTTCCCCTATGGAGGTAATGCTCCCAAGGGGGGAGGGCACCATAAATGTAGATTGTTTAGTCTACTCAGATGCTGCTCAAGGACTGCCACATTGGAATCTGGGATGGGTTTTCTCAAGCTGGAATCACTTAAGGATGCTCTAGGGGAAACCTGGATGCTGACGGGCTACAGAAGCTGTGGTGAACAATTTCGGGACTTGCATGTAAATCATTGCTTGGAGGAGCTAATGATGATAAACAGTCATTGACTTTGAGTTTCATCCCAGAATATGTGTGCTGGGCTAATGGATAATGAAGAAGGATTAGACAGTTCAAGGATACATTCCAATGGGCACACACACACAAGCTGAGCCTAGTAGGTGACCATGTCCCGGTACTTGCAGTGCGTCCCTATGATACTTTCAAGGATGGACAAGACAGGCATTATTTTCTGGAGTTTTAAATGCCTCTATGTGTTTGCGAATCATACAAGTGTATAATCCCATCCCTTTGGACGGGTTAAGAATAAAAGAAAAATGAAAAAAGTCGTGGTTATCAATCAGCCTTTTTGTCAAACATAGTAATAGGGATACAAAAGCGGGGCGCCTGGGTGGCTCCGTCGGTTAAGCGTCTGACTTCGGCTCAGGTCACGATCTCATGGTTTGTGAGTTGGAGCCCCACGTCCGGCTCTGTGCTGATAGCTCAGAGCCTGGAGCCTGCTTCGGATTCTGTGTCTCCCCCTCTCTCTGCTCCTCCCTTGCTCATGCTCTGTGTCTCTCTGTCTCTCAATAATATGTAAACGTTTAAAATTTAAAAAGAAAGAAAGAGAGAAATAGAGATACAAAACAAATATCTCCATTTCCAGTTTCTCATTAACAGTTTTGCAAGAGTATAATCTTCATGGAGGCAAGTTTCTGTGGCACTAGCAGAATGAAAGCTCACAATTATGGGCAAATCTAGCATGTTCATTAAACAAAACCTGGTTGAAGTTATGCTGCTCAAGGAAGAGTGCCCAACTCTAGCACACAGAGCAAGAGAGAGAATTGTCCTACCTGCCCTCAAGGAGTGGAGAGAGAGTCTGCCAGGGAAGATAGTAAACACAAAAGTAAACAGTGAGAGTACAGAAAGAACATCAGTAAGTCTGCAGAAGAAGTTCAAGAACAAGCTGAGCTGTGGGAGAGAAGAAATGAAGAAGATACTTGAAGCCATTGGTAATCAGGGAAGGCTTGCTTATGGAAGTCAGAGGAGATGGTTGCTTTAAAGAACCGGCAGAACTTGAGGGGCGCCTGGGTGGCTCAGACGGTTAAGCGTCAGACTCTTGATTTCGGCTCAGGTCACGATCTCACGGTTCGTGAGACTGAGCCCCACATCAGGCTCTGTACTGACAGCAAGGAGCCTGCTTAGGACTCTCTCTATCCCTGCCTCTGCCCCTCCACCACTCATGCTCTCATTCTCCCTCCCTCAAAATAAATTTTAAAAAAATATTTCAAAAAAATTTTAAAGAACACGTGGGATTTAAGTACGTAGGTATGGGAGACGAAGGAATCCTCGAGAAACCAATGCAATCAAAAGCTTGGAGAGCTAGGTAAGAAAACAAAGCCAAGATCTGGAAACAGAGAAAGTCAGTTTGACTGGATTTTTTTTTTTTTATTAATCTGCTTGCAATTGGTTTGTTTAGGGTGCCTAGCAAAATGTATGTGGTTGCAAGATTATTTTTCACCTACTTAACCTTCAAAATTAATTACTACTTGAGTAAGAGAGAGCAAGTGGTTATAGAGAAGACCATACAGAGCAGGTGGGTTCATTTGAACAAGGAGAATTACTATTTGCTTGAATGGAAGGTGACTGAAGTAATGGTTCATGCCTCCCAAAGAAACCCTGTTTGGAAATCAGTTCGCTGAGTGTGCGGAGTGCTGTATTGCCTAGCATTTGTTGGAGGAAGTTCTTAGAGCCTCTAGAGCTTACTATCACTATTAATTCCAGGAAAGATATGTCTGGTTTTTGTTGGTTTTCTAGGCAATCCCGGATCATTTTCAGACTCATCTGTGTCTTTCAAGATTCAGTAACCAATGCTACCTCCTCCATAAAGCTTTCTTTCCTCAATACTTGCCTGCAAGTGTTTATAATATCATTTATCAGACACGAATGTAATCTTTTTTCTTCAGCCTGTCCGCTCCAACCCCCAGCCCCACCCCAAAAGTGGTGCTCACTCATCCTTAACATCACACAGTGAGTTCCCAAGTAGCATCATTGATTGGCAAAAGGAGAGTGAGAAGTAAAGAATAAATGATTAAAGGAGTATATTTTTAAATTGCTATAGTGTTGGCTGTTTTATAATGAGCCATAGGTGACCGTGTTTGTTCTATTTTTGGTTCCATAAAGACCTGTTGATTTGATTGGCTAACTCTTCGTAAGGAAACAGATATCTACGGAGCCCGTGTCATCTGCCAACTGCCACACTGGTCTCTCAGGTCAGTGTGCTGAGTGTGTGACTCAAGCCTCATACTTCAGAACCAAAAGAACCAAAAGAAAATATCTCCTTCAAGACTTGGAATTTTGGAGGTTGGGAGCAGGGGGATACCATCTCAAGAATTTCTGAGATAATTACGGTCAATGCTGACTTATTCTCTTTGTAGAATTTAGTTCCTCACCCCCTCCGCCCTCTTCTTTGGTTTTTGCAACCACTATGGTTCTTGGCGTCTTCTTGACTTTTCAGTAACGCTGACGGTCTACAATTTCCTCTTTCACTTTTTAAGGATCCATTTTTTTATAGTAGCCTATAAACTACCTCGTTAATCAGATAGTGTAAAATCCAATTAGAGACATTAGAATCCAGAAATACAAGTGTTAAGGAATGTATTTCTTGATTGACAAGGAAGCCAAATAGACCCATCTATTTAGAATCTTAGCAACAATTAGCTGCCTTAGTTTCATTTATTGTGACATAAAAAATCTGGTTTATTGAGAGCTCTATTGAAGAAGATTTCTATGATATGCGCCATGAGAAAATATCTTCAAACTAAAATGATTGTTTTGCTGTAATAAATTGAACCATATGTACACTATGTTATTCAATCTTTTTTCTTCAAGGCATAAATTGATATTAAAGAACATTTAAGTCATAACACATGGTTATCCAGGCATGAACGAGGCAATAACCCATATAAGTTGTCAAGGTGAAGCCAAAGCATTTATTAGAGGTTTGTGTTGTTTTTGAAAAGTGCATGGTTGGATAAACATGGATTAGTGCTATTATGCTGCTACGGTGACTCAAGTGTGTTTTTACAGTGTCAGTAATTTTTATGTTTAAAAATCACTGGTGCAGTATATTAGCTATAATTTATGTTTATCATCTTGTGTACTCTAATAGGTTTCAACAAACCATTTAACACTTCAGCTTGTGCATATACATTACTTAATAGGTATTTATCTTAAAAAAGAGATACTTAACGGGACTTTCAAAGCTTGCAACTTCATGCTAAGAGAGAAGGCTGCAGCGGGTCACATTAACTTTCTTTTCCCCGTGTGCAGTTGACTTTGAACATGCCGGCCACTCGCTTCTTTGTTCAATGCGCCTCCGAATGGCACAAGAAGAATATAGTCTGCTAGTGTCCTTGTCGGCGGGAATGACATCAACTTCTCCCAGCACCGAGTGTCCGTCACACTTGCTAAGTAGGGTGGCCGCATGATACAGCCAGCGCAGCTGAAATAGGACGAAGGTCCAGCGATCAGTCACCACGTTGGGGTGCCCTTTCAGAAAGGGTTGGTTTTTTTTTTGTTTTTGTTTTTGTTTCTGACGGTAGCTGGATCTCCAAGGCTTTGCATGGTTTGTGTGACCTAGACTCTTGTTTTAGACGAGTCTCTGAGAGGACCCTGGGGACCAATGCAAGGGAGGAGGGTTTGGAGGCGGGGAGTCAGTTGGGACTTCCCAGTCACAGGAGGTTTGTTGCTGCAATACAAGAGGGGACTTCATTTATCATGACACTATTGATTCTTCCAAAGAGTGCTATGCTTATTGTTTTTGCTTCATTGATGACCTATTTCTCTTTTGGATATTCTCAGTAGATGAATTACTGGTGTTTAGTCTTTTCAGAATGGAGATTGATTCATTTTTCAAATGTACCCAGAGTTGGTGATGTGGTGATATGGCTTTTGTCTTTTTGTTTTTTTTCAAGGTAACTACTTTTTGACTTACTGACAGTCATGACAGAGATAGATTTGGAGGTGAAATAGTCATGAAATTCTAGTTACCACTTAAATAAATGATGCCACTTTATTCATTTGTGACATGGCTGGATAAGAGTTTGTTTGGAATCCTGAAATTATGAATATACTGATCCACTCAGCAATAAATTTTTAGAAAGAGACTATAAATTCTCTAGAGTCAACCAAGCACATCAGTTGGCTGAGTTAGCAAACTGGGAGGATTTATTACTCACTGGAGACAAATCGACCAAGATGGCCTGTTTAGTATTTCAAAGTACCTTTTCCCTTGTAAAACTAGTGGTGACACTTTGACATCTTAACGGAGCGCTATTGTATCTTGATGATCTTTTTCAGTATTGGCAGCCTCTGCTAACTGGACCCAAAATTGTTTCCTAAATTTAAAGCTTCACGATTTTTGTGATAATATCAAAATTATATGCAAAACTCAATGGGCAGTTTATATGAAAACGCATGTGGAGTATGTTTTCAATGAAGAGAATTAGAGGGAAAATCTCATCCTGAATGAATAGTTATATAGTTTCAAAAGAATCAATAAGGATAATGATCTAGGCCAACACTTCCAATAGGACTTTCTAGAATAAGGTAGAACTTTCTGGAATGATACATCTTTTATGTCTGAGCTACTCAATATGGTAGCCACTAGTCACATATGGGACTTAAGCATTTGAAATGCTAGTATAACAGAACAACTGAATTTTTAATGTATTTAATTTTAACTTTAATATAAATAAACACGTGTAGCAGCAAATACCATGTTGGATATACAGGAAATTTAGCCCCTTTAAGAAAAAGCTTGAAGAACTATTTACCTATGGGAGTACTACTGGGTTAGAGAAGCAGAAGTGATGGCAGCAGATGGGTCCCCCCTTTTATAATACAGATTAGGACAAATCAGAAAAGATAAGAAAGGAAAGGGAAGCCATATAGATTTTGAAATCTGAACAGCAGTGGAACTCACTGTAAGAGTGGGTCTATGCATATATGAAACAGCTGCACAAAGCAGTGACGATAGGACTACATTTTATGAAACATAAAACAGATGAAATATTTTTCAAAAAAAACCATGTATTTAGAGAACAGAGATCATAGCTACTAATTAAATAGTTTAAAAACTACTTAGGCATCATTATTACTACTATTATTACTTAAATTTTGCTCTAATTGGAACATTTTTATAAGTAGAAAGTGAATATATTATATATATATGTATATATATATAAAGTGTTTAGAATATCAACTGGACTACCTATATTAATTTAATATTCTCATCTCAGCAAATGATAATTCCATTCCTGGGTGCCCAAGCTTATCCCAATTCCTCCCTTTCTGTTCATCACCAATATATAATTAATCACCAAGTCCTGTCTTTCTTATGGTTTACAGATAATTCATTTTGATTCTCTTCTCTTCATCCTCTGTATCACCACCTTTGTTTATGCCCCTTCTCACCTAGACTGTTAGGTGTACATCATCATTGTCTTCGGTCTCTCCCCTCTCTTTCTAGTCAACCCTCCCTACAAGTACCAAGGTCATGTTGCTCACCTGCTTAAAATTCTTCAAGAGTGCAACAGATGGGACATTTGTGTCTCCCCCAAACTCATATGTTTAAGTCTTATCCCCCAATGTGAAGGCATCAGAAGATGAGGCGTTTGGGAAGTAATTAGGTCATGAGACTTGAGCCCTCATGAATGGGATCAGAGCCCTCACAAGAAGAGACACAAAGACCTTCCCTTTTATCTCTGCTCTTTGTCATGTAATGATACAAGTGGACACTTGTCTGCAAACCAGGAAAGACACAGACACCAGATCAGCTTAGCCCCTTGACCTTGGACTTCCCAGCCTCCAGAACTATGAGAAATAAATGTTTGTTGTTTAAACCATACGGTCCACATTGTTCTGTTTTGTAGCCTAAGACAATGGCTTCTCATCACCTACTAGTTATTGCCCAAGATCTTTAGCACACCATAGATGCCACTTAATCTCTCCTTTCCTCTTTCAAGCTCTGAGCCCTCACACTGCCTTCCGAGATATTTTGTTCTAGCCTTACTGAGCCAGATTATCCCTTTCTGGTTCTTCACCTTTGAATATGTTTTCCCTATAGTCTTCTCCCCATTTTACTTGTCCTTCAAGACTCACCTCAGAGTCACCTCCTCTGTGAATCCTTCTCTAACATATTGCCTAGGAAAAGAATAAGCAACCTCTCCTCTAATCTTCTCATTCCACATCCCTGTTTCAGTAGGTATGGCATTGAATTCTGATTCTTTATTTGCCTCTCTCTGTCAATAGACTGGGGCCTCAAGGGTTAAGACAAGATGCTTTATTCATCTTTTTATCACTACTGGCCAGCACAGTGACTGACACCTAGTAGGGGTGTCACGAATGTCTGATAAATGAACGAATGAATGAATGAATGAATGCTTACACAGTCACTTCTCTTACTTAGCCATGTCTGATGTAAGTCTAGCTGCTGGGACTCTGTTATGACTTAGGTATACCTGGCAGAAACTACCAGAGGTAATGTTTTACAACTTGTAGGAATTAAATATCCTTCTATTATAAACTTATATACAACATTAAACTATTTTTAAAGGAATCCTACCATATAATATTATAAAAGAGAATTCTTTAAAACCACTAACTCAATAATCTCAAATAAATGGATTAATGAAGAGGTTCATTAGGCAGTTAATTTATAGAAATGTAGTTATCTTTTGGAATTTGTGATACTTGTGGTATTATTAGCAGTTTAAAATATTAAATGATGACTATTTTCCCATCCTAAATAAATAATTGTGTTTGTACTAAGTTTTGGCCTTATAATTCTATGTTCTTTTTCTTAAAAAGCATTGACAAAATTATGTAAGCCTCAGGTCTTAAAAAGGAAGGCCAAAATAGAGAATCAGGATTGAATTCTCTGGGGAAGACCAAAGTTAAGTATAACTTAACTTGGGCAAGTCGCTTAACCTCCCTGTATCTCCATATCTTTGCTACTGAAAGAGTAGCAAAAAGTAGATTATTCTGAGGCCTCTCAAGCTCTAAATTTTTAGGTTTTCTTAAGTCTAATCAAAATAAAAAACCATGTGATTACCTAGTCCATACAAATGGCATGCATGGTGACTTTTGAGGAACCATATGAGTGCAACATTAAGAAAACATCCAAACTTGTCCTTCAGATTACTTTATATGTACATGAAAAGAAATGGGAAAGTAGGACTAGACGACTGGTGCCAGGGAATACTGGTAAATTTGGTTGGAAGAATTTAACTCTGGTTAACGTACAATAGTTCATCAAGGCTTAAATAAACAGCTTCATTAATTCACTCAACAATCATTTATTTTGCCCTTCTATGTTAGCAAATGAGAACACAAAAATGTTTAAAAACCCAATGTCTGCCCCCAGGGACCACACAGAGGAGGAAGGCAGATAAGGAAATCCAGAATGGCCCATTGAGAAAGGCCAATGGAAGGAAGTGAATATTAAAGGATGTGGGGAATCTAGCCAGGTGAGAAATATCGTGGCGTGGTAGGTGATGGAGGAGGGGTGGGGCAGGATTAGGGGTAAATTTCAGGCAGAGTCTCCAATGCATACAAAGCTATGAACCTGAGAAAAAATGTATTCCACGTTAGGATCTAAGAAGAAATCACACACTTATCTTGATGAGCACTGATACATGGAATTGTTGAATCACTGTATTGTACACCTGATACAAATATAACACCGTATGTTACCTATACTGGAATTGAGATTAAAAAAGACGAGGGAGGAGAAGGAGAACATAAAGGAGGAAGAGGAAAAAGAGGAGGAGGAGGGGGAGGAGAAGGAGAAGGAGAAAAAGAGGGAGAAGAAGAAGAGGAGGAAGAAGAAGAAAGGGGAGGGGGAGGAGAGATGTGTCTTCAGAGGTTGTAATCTTCAAAGACTATAATCTTCCAGGTGGGCAAAGCAGGTGAGGGTAACAAAATAGGGTGTGATGGGGCCTGTGCTCAGCTTGAAGACGCATGCTCTCTGAGGGAGGATGTCAGCTCTCAGCTCCAGTGGATTCATGTCTTGAAGAAGGCAAACCTGCTGTTACTACAAGGTTTTTACCACAACTGCAGCGAAAGGTGGTCATTTGGGCATGTAGGAAAGACTACAAGAGATGACACACATAAATGTGAGGAAGTGCTAACCAATTCCAAATTGGTTCCACTGCCCTAAGAAGCAAGACAGTTCCGAGCCTATGTGTTTGCGCAATTTATTATGTTTTTCTGTAATTACTGTCAATGTTATTACTACATTACGCTTAAGAAGTTTTCCTTTCTTTCAACCTTCTTAAAATATCTCTATAGGAATTAACAGTATTTAAAACAATTAATGATGAAAAACTGGAAGCATAGACACAAATAGAATTTCACAGTGAATCCCAAGTACCAAGTTATTACCCAGCTTCAACAATTACCAACATTTCACCATTCTTGTTTATCCATCTGCTCACTCTTCAAATCCTAGACATTGCATTCCTTCACCCACAAAACGTCAATATTTCTCCAAGAGATAAGAATATTTTAAACATTATCACACTGAAAAATACGGCAATAATTCCTAATTTTCATCTAGTACCCAGGCAGTGTGTAACCTTCTTTGTTTTTTCTTTTCAGTTTGTTTGTCCAAATCAGGATCCAGAGAAGTTTTATATTTTTAAGTAGATTTTAAAACTTTACTCAAAAGACAAAGTTACGTACTTGAAAAAACTACAATGCCCTCAACAATAAACACATGAAAAGTGGGCTATGTTCAGTGCCCTTGCTACTTGTTTTCACTCTGGAGTCAGTCTGCCTGAGTTCAAGTTTAGACTCTGCTAAATACTGCTGTGTGACCTTGGGTGTAGCCTCTTGCTTTAATTTCTTCATCTGTAAAATGGCAATTAAAAAGTATCTATCTCTTGTATAGAACCAGAAATGACCCCGAATAGCCAAAGCAATTCTGAAAAGGAAGACCAAAGCTGGAGCCATTACAATCCCAGGCTTCAAGCTGTGTTACAAAGCTGTAATCATCAAGGCAGTATGATACTGGCACAAAAAAAAAAGACACTCAGATAAATATAACAGAATAGAAACCCAGAAATGGACCCACAAATGTGTGGCCAACTAATCTTTGACAAAGCAGGAAAGAATATCCAGTGGATAAAAGACAGTCTCTTCAGCACATGGGGCTAGGAAAACTGGACAATGACATGCAGAAAAATGAATCTGGACCACTTTCTTACACCACACACAAAAATAAACTCCAAATGGAAGAAAGACCTAAACATAAGACAGGAAGCCATCAAAATCCTAGAGAAGAAAGCAGGCAACTTTGACATCAGCCTCAGCAACTTCTTACTCAGCACATCTCCAGAGGCAAGGGAAACCAAAGCAAACATGAACTATTGGGACCTCACCAAGCTAAAAATCTTCTGCACAGTGAAGGAAACAATCAGCAAAACCAAAAAGCAACCAATGGAATGGGAGAAGATATTTGCAAATAACATATCAGGTAAAGGGTTAATATCCAAAATCTATTAAGCACTTATCAAACTCAACACCCAAAAAACAAATAATCCAGTCAAGAAATGGGCAAAAGACATGAATAGACACTTCTCCAAAGAAGACATCCAGATGGCCAACCGACACATGAAAAAATGTTCATCACTCATCATCAGGGAAATACAAATCAAAACCACAATGAGATACCACCTCACACCCGTCAGAATAGCTAACATTAACAACTCAGGCAACAACAGATGTTGGCAAGGATGCAGAGAAAGAGGATCTCTTTTGCACTGCTGGTGGGAATGCAAACTGGTGCAGCCACTCTGGAAAACAGTATGGACGCTCCTCAAAAAATTAAAAATAGAACTACCCTATGACCCAGCAATTGCAGTACTAGGTATTTATCCAAGGGATACAGGTGTGGCATATGCACCCTAATGTTTATAGTAGTGCTATTGACAATAGTCAAAGTATGGAAAAAGCCCAGTATGGAGGGGTTGTGGTTGGGGGGAATGGGCTAAATCAATAAGGGGCATTAAGGAAGACACTTGTTGGGATGAGCACTGGGTGTTATACATAAGGGATGAATCACTGGAATCTACTCCTGAAACCATTATTGCACGATATGCTAACTAACTTGGATGTAAATTTAAAAATATATAAATAATTAAATAAAATTTTAAAAAGTATCTATCTCATAGGCTCCTTACCAGGATTAAATTAAATGAGCTAATATTTGAGCATTTGTAATAGTGCCTAGTGCAAGGTAAGCCTTATGGAAGGGTTAAATAAATGAAAATAAGTAAATACATTCAGCTTTTAGCCATGACATACTAAAATGAATGAATTGTCAAGAGATGGTAGGAATGATTCACTCTCAGCCCAGAAATTGTCTACAATGCTCTATTTAAAATTTTGTCTATAACACATTTTTCCAAAGAAGCACGCAGACCACACAAAAGTACACATCACTGTAACAGAGGTAATGGCAGAATCCATAAACCATATATAGAAGGTTGTGGACAGGATGGAACAGATTCCCTCACAGTCTGACTTTCCTTTGGGTGTGACCTCTAGGAGGTGACAGCAGGAAACGAGACAGAGGTCTAGGTATTCATCACTCCATGTCATTCCCTGCCCATCCGCACGTTGCAAGGCTGCTTCCTCCACTGAAGCTCACGGCACTTATTAGGCAGCCTTCTGGAAAAGAAGGTTCTAGAAACTGCTCCCTGTCTGGTCCCTCTCAGGTCTAGGGGTGCCTTCCATAATTACTATCTTGCCTTCGGGTGCTTTCTTTCCCCTATTGGATTTTCTTAATGGCCTCTTCATTAAACTTATCTCAATTATTTGTGTGAGCATGCTGCTTATTTCCTTCTGAGACAGTGATGCAGTCTAATAGCAATCATATGAAATATGTCCTAATGTCCTCATTGATAATAGCTATATTTGGGGAGATCTTTCCCTAGACCAGGCACTCTACTAAGGGTTTTACATTCAACATTCATTTCATTCTTACAATAACCCTGTATGGTGGGTATTATCATTTTTATAGATTTGTATACTATGTCTTTAGAGAGGTTTATTGGCCCACATTGTAAGTGGAACTGGTCTTACCACATGTGTGCTCTTGGTCCTGGGCACATTTTTACTGGCCAATGTCCTCAACTATAGAGGAGAGAAAAAGAGTACCTACTTCAGAAGGTGGTTGTGAAGATGAAAAATGTTAATTTATGTGACACACTCAGAAAACTTGGCTTATAGGAGAGGCCAGTATGTGTTTGCTATTATTGCTTACGAAGCCAAGGCCCATTTACTACATTATACTCCCTGCTATCAGACATAATACATATTTTCTTGGGAGTGGAAGATCTCTGTCCCCATTTTTAGACAACTTGTGTGGGGTTCGTTATTTTGTGCAGCGGACAGACTATCATTTAAACGTGAAACTCCTATGCTTAAAAAGCAATGTAGGATACTTAGTTCTTTTTCCATTGTCAGAAAGGCAAGTGTCAACAGAATCACACAAAAAGTTATGGAATCTCCCCTGTTTATGTACTGAATGAAATATAAGAACACAGATAACATCTTAAAGACCAGAAGGCTTATGATTCTTCTATTTATATATGGAGAAACTTGGGAAATTTGGCTACAGTCTCATTATTGTTGTTTTACTATAAGAAAAAAAAAGGGGTTCTTTGTGGACATTAGTGTGGTTAATATGCAGGTAAAGTTCTGCCCCGGATGACAAGGGAAGTGAAGCTCACCTTCTAAAACCCTTTCCTATCGTCCCAGAATTAATTTGTACCAACTTGATGTACAGCCATACACTCTCTATTCTTTACAGGCAAAGGAAACCAGTAAGCTGAAGCAAATGTGGGAAGATTTGGGTAGAGCAATTCCAGACCTGAAGAAACATACCAGACAGTTGCTGGACTTGGAGAAATGTTCTGACCACCACTTTAGGCTTTCCTCACCTCTACTGTCGTACCAAAACGATACTGTGACTACGTAACAACAACAACCACAAAAATTGCAAACACATAAACCTGAAGTTATAACTATTTTAAAAATTGGAACGTGTCCTAAACTTGATAGATAATGGCCTAAAACCACTTTTAGTAGGCATATTCCCATGCGGCTCTTTACTGTATTGTGTGCATAGAACTTTCCAGAACCACTGCTGAAGAAATGGTTAAATAAAGAGTATCGCTGCTCCTGTTTTACTACTTTATTTGGGCTTTATAAGTCTTTTAAAATGTAAGTATACTTCGCAAATAGATCACACTCGGTAATTATCAGTCGCTTTTACCTGTATTCACGCTTTATTTATACACTCATTCAGGCAATTATCATTCACTCGATACTCACTTGTGCTTGCTAAACATTGGGAATGTAAAGGCAGAAAAGATATGGTAGCTGTCCTTAAAATGTCCACAGCCTGGAAGGGGAGACAGACGGCAAAACAATAAGCATCGTCATGACTTAGAGGGGCTGTGGCTGAAACTTCATGGTTCGAAAAGGCAGAGGCATCAATACATAAATATAAAATTTCCTGTCCTGACAAAGGCAAGACCTATAGAGTGGTTAAGTCACGGAGCAGATGTCAGATAGCGAATGCTTAGTGGGGGAGCTGGTTTGGATGGGGTGAACTTGGGATATCTGCAAGACATGTAGAAGGCAACGCCAAGTAGGCTATTGGAAATAAGGGTGTAGAGTTCAGGAGAAAATACCTTCCTGGAGACTGAGGAGTCAACAGCATCCAGGCAGGAGTTAAAGCCAAGGGTGCGAAGGAGTTCCTCAGGGAGAACAAAGACAAGTTCCTCAAAAGAACCTGGGAGAACTTCACCCCATGAGAGGAGAGACCACAAAAAGGAGTCTATGTTGCCTGACTACCTTTCAAATCTTTTCCTGACAGCAAGTTTTGAAAGGATATCCTGTATATAAGGAAGCAGGAGAAAGAGCAGTGCAGGAGGAGGTAAGATAAACTTAGTCGAATTTTTCATATTCTCTAAGTAGAAAAACATGGATTCCAACCTAGAATTCACAGCTCTTCGGTATCCCCATGAAAGCCACAGGCCAAGAGCTCAGAAGAACATCTGGATACAGCATATTCTTAGCTGTTAGAGGCAGAATAAGAGGTTTTGTGAACTTAAAGATGGGTTTGAGGCTCACTGTCAGAGAGTGATTTGTAAATATATAGATTAAGTTTCCCCTTAAGGTTAGGTTGGAAACCAAGGATGAAAGTACTTGCTGAGAATGCTGATGTAAAATTGTCTTGGAAAGGAGAGGAGTGTTATTTACCTATACATAAATATGCCTCCAGGTTTGACTCTTATTATTATAGACCGTTGGTAAAGAGGGTGTGTAACAGGTAATAAAGTATGCGGAGGACAATGCCTTTGATGAGCTGTCTCCCAGTTGGCATCCCCTGATCTCATCTCCCATGCCAGCCCCTGAAACTTCTCGGCACCAAAGTCCTGCACACAGCGTTCTGGGCTGGGATGTGAGCCTCACAAGGAGGTCTGCTGTGAGTTTCCAGCCCCTTCCCATGCTGACTTACCATCTCTGTGACCTTGGACAACTTCTGTAATATCTCTGAGCTTTAATTTTCTCGTCTTTAAAATGAAGATAAAGTCCTTACCTCTCGAGGATTCTGCATGATAGTCTGAGTACCATCAGAATGGGGAATTTGCCTGGTTCTGGATTGATTCTAAGCTCCTAGAATAATAGGCACTCCTCACATATTTGTTGAATAAATAAATGTATGTATGTCCATGAAGTATGTAAGAGTAAGAGTGTCTAAATGTAATTTGGTGCTTAATCATTATTCCCTTCTTGTCCCCTCCCAGAAATTAGTATGGGCACTGCCTCTTTCTGACCCCCAGGCTCAAGTTGGAGGGTCCATTCATTTTGTCATCTGTCTTCACATATTACAGAAGTATATAAATGAAGGAAACACCACTGAACTGACTCCTTTGATGTAGAAGACTATGCCTGAAAATGACACTATTATTGGTTGAAGTACTGTTAGAAAACAATATTTCAATGTTCCAAATGGTTTCCCAGGACTGTTAATAGGAACAATGTGGGAGTAAAAACATGTCAAGCCCAAAAATGTGGGGGAACACCGCCTTGAACAGGCTTCTTTCCTCTGGGATGACTCAAAGCCTTTTTTATCCATATCTACCTATGTGAATTCTCCAAGTGGGGACTAGAATACACAGTTTCCCAGACATATTTGATCAGAGGACCCTTTGGTCATAGAATATCTAATGGACCTTGCATTGGGAAATGTGGATCTAATCATTAGCTAGTTGAGTAGACACAAAACAAAAAGGATTTATTTTTATAGGACAGTAAAATGCTTTTTTAGGTCAGGGAAGGCTTATTTACGAATAAGATGTGGAGTTCTCGCAACCCAAGACAGTCATTGAGGAAATTTCATTCCAATGAAGCACTTAAATGAGTGAAAACAAATGAACATAAAATAAGTATATAATAACACCTTGGGAAAATTAAACATCTCTCCATTTAACATCTGTCACATAGATAATCGTAGCAACTAGATTGATTATGGGAGAGGAACCTGGAAGTTTAAAAGGGAAGCAGCTGAGTTTGCTTGTATCACTTGCAAAGGGACTACTTTCTTTGGCAGATTGATATTGCACAAAGGTTTGAAGTTTCATTAAAGAAGGATGGTTGGGTAGCACAACGGTATGTTACAGAATACGTGTGTGTAATCAGACAGTCCATTGCATTAGACTGTCAGAGAGTATGAGGGTACCATACGTGCATTCTGGATTGTACTATGCCTTAAGTGACATCTTTTCGCAGGGAAACTATAACCATCGTGGCCCATCTATAATAATGAAAATATGATCAGCACATTACATGTAGAATGGCAGATGGATTTTCTTCATCGTAACTGGGATTTTCCCCCCATTGTGTAATTTTATAATGCTTCCGTATCTATTATAATTTTGAAAAGCATACATGTTTGCATTTTTTTAAAGGTCTGGTTGTGTATAACGGAAGATTTTTTTTAAAAAATGAACAAAGCCAAGTAGCACAACAAATATCCTAAGTTAATTTTTTTTAACTTAAATTCTGTGTCAAGGGGTGCCCACACCTGCAGATTATATTCTCTTCTTTAAATGTAAACTTCCTGCTGAAAGCAGGTCAGAGTTAACAGCTGGATCAACTTGGAAAGTTTTTTTTTTTTTTTTAACAATTAGTTTTATGTTCTTTTAAATAATTGCTTCATTATATTTTGTACATCTGTGCAGGGGTCTGATGATGACATTGGTAAATTTCCAAATAGATGTAAAACTGGGGAATACCAGTTGAGCAATAATAGAACCCACCTGTGGGTGAGAAAAGAGACTTTATACAATATTACCCCCCCACCACCACCACCAAATGTCTCAAACAAAAGAACTGATTCTGCTCTGTGAGGACATGTTTCCGCTTCAGGTGAGAATATCAGACACTGTGTTTTTAAAGAAGATAGGCTGTAGGTAGTTCAGAAGAGACCAACAAAAATGATAAAAGGTCTGGAAAACAAGACCTATGAGAGAAGGTTAAGAGCATGGGAATATTCATTCTAGTTGAAGGAGGCTGAGGGGAGATATAACTGTCTACCTAAAAGTTAAATGATGTTACAAGCAGAAGAGGCATTAATTATTAGAAGTAGAACAGGGCAATTAGAAGAACAGAGCTACACCCATTCTACCTAATATTAGGAACAATTTTTGTAACACAGAGTACATTCATATGATGGAGTTGAGTGCCAGGAAAGTCTAAGGCTTTAGCAGCTGTAGATTCAAGAGGGAGTTTGTAGCAAATCCTTCTGAATGATAGGAAGAACACTGAAACCAGTCTGTGGCCTGAAAAATGGGTTAGAACTTAGCTCTTCTGTTGTAAATGATCACATGAATTCTTCATTGTTGTAATGATTTGTTCAGTCGGGAAGGAAAGGTGTTTGAGGGCATTCGTAGATCCATAAATCATTCCTAAGGGACAAGCATCAAAATTCAGAATAAACGTATTCTTAAATACTTAAATTACAAACGGCTGATGTGTTCAATAGAGAAGCAAAATCAACAAATACAAGAGCTTTGTATAGCCTTGATTTTCTTTAGGAAACTACACTGGAATGGGTTTTAGGGGGAGTTCATCCCACTGCCAACCCCAAGTAGGGGTATGGGACTTAGTTCTGGCCATGAATGTGCATTAAACCCCAGGTTTAATGGCATTGGCATTAAATGGAATGGGCATTGAAAGCCACTCTTCAGTCTTATGTTGGAGCTGTTAGAAGCAGGACCTCCTCTTTTCTGTGATACTTCTCTGCTGATAGAAAGTAACCTGGGGTTGTTACAGGTCATCTTGCCACTATATGGAAAATTTGCCTTGGAACGAAGGGGAAAAGTAAGGCGGAAGACAAAGAAGGAAATAATACATTCTTAGAATAGTATGTGAACCCCTTGATACAGCCATGCCTGCAGCTGGATATTCCTGGACTTTT
Organism: Panthera pardus; assembly: GCF_024362965.1. Lineage (NCBI taxonomy): Eukaryota > Metazoa > Chordata > Mammalia > Carnivora > Felidae > Panthera > Panthera pardus. The sequence goes on from NW_026526721.1 coordinate 134,824,829, forward strand.
ATATGAACCAATAAATTCCTTTCAGTTATGGTTCTTCACAGTAGTATTTTTTTTAAAGCAAAGATCTCTGCCCCATAGAACATACTTTCTAGAGTGAAGAAACAGGCAATAAGCAATAAGCATAATTAAACAGCAAATCATATAGACTGGTAGATGGCAAATGCTGTGAAAAAAAAAGTAGATCAGGGCAAGAAGCTGGGATGAGAGTGGGAGCAGGACTGTGAAGAACAACTTTAAAAACGAGTGGCCAACCTTGGACCCTCTGAGAAGGTGACATCTGAGCAAAGACATGAAGGATGTGAGGGGCGTCTGGAGAAAGAGTATTCCAGAAAGTATTCCAGAGAGTCTAGACCTTAAGACGGGAGATTAATAAAGGGATCTAAGCAACAAGAGCACCTGTGCCGTACCTTCCTTTCTCAGACAGAAGCATACTAATTTCTTTTCAGCCATATTTCAGTTGGACTTAGCCAGTTACTCATTAATAAAGGGTACAATTTCATGCTCAAAAGAGAGTTCTAGATTTTAAGAGCTGAAGTTTAAAATATACTTTATTTGTCTAAATATATATATGTATATATATATATATATATATATATATATATATACACACACACATAAATATATATCATTCTTCATGTGCATGTGTATAAAAACTTTAATTTTTCTCGTTCCCACTGATGGATAAAGTTTCCAAAAATGAGATATTTGCCCTTTGCTTTACTTTTAAAGAATAACCAAAATTTAATCTGTGTACAATGATTCCACAATCAGAGTTTAGAATATTTTCTAAACAACCACTTAGAACAAACTATACTAAGTAAGGAACTATCAGCCTTAACAGAAGCAATCCTGGCAAACAATTATTTTCATTGCAGCACTGACAATTATGTAAATGTGTCTGGAACAGCATTGGGCACCTAATTATGACATCTAATTATGCCAATTTATTTATACACCTCCTTGAACAACATTTTATTTATAACTCCCCCATTCATTCAAAGACAAGATAAAGTAAGGAGACATCAGCCATAGATGATTGTCTCATCTTTGCCTTATGAACACAGCTAATCTATATGAACCTGAACAATCTGGGGTATGGCTTGTTCATATGAGAATTTGCTTTTTGCCCAGTCACTTTTGGATTTCAGAAGGTGAACAGAAGTGACCGTGGCTCTGGCTGAAGAATTATTAACATTAGCTATCCTAGCAGGTAACTGCTAGCAGAGAGAGCTCTCCCGTCTCATCTGACTTAAGCAAAAAAATCAACGTTGGTAATTCCTTCTACTAAGGAGGAGCAGATTATTCTATTCTAAACTACAAATGGAGTAAGAATGACTCAAGACATTAATATCGCCACCATATCATAGAATCATTTTCTACCATTTAGATGGTTCATTTCTTTTTCTTCTTTTTCTTTGTTCTTTTCTTTCTAGAACCCAATGACATTTCCTGGAATTAAACGGCATTTCTTGACTTCGGTAGAAGAAAGTTATGATATAATCTCTCTCAGCTCAACTCCCTAGGAGCAGACCCTGGGATAAGGATTATTGTACTGAGTGTTTACTGGGGGAGTGCCCTCAAATAAAGAGAGTGAAGGAAGCAGTGTACGGCCGTGGAAGGAACCAAGCAAAGAAGCGAAGACAATTAGAGATCATCTCCAGCCTTCACGTGCGGAGCTCTGGAGCATGAGTTGCACTATGGAGCTGGGCCCACCTTGAGGCAAGGGAGCTGATGTTTGGTAAGTCAGGAGGATCTGGTCATCGGTCTGGCTCTGACAGCAGTGAGGGAGGGGACGGGAATGAGGTCTGGGCTGGGTAGCCTCCCAGACCAGCAGGTCCCCATTTGACCCAGGGAAATTCCCCCCAGCCTACAGGGGAATGGGCACACCAAGAGGTCTAGATGAGGCACAAACAGCAACCTCTACAGGACCCCAGCAAATGGGCAGTCGGCACATCAATTGGATGGTTTTAAGGAGTTTCAAGATTGATCCTTATATCGCTAGAATGGATTTCAGTTTCAGAGATGTGAAGTTAAACCTCTAGTAAAGTTTTTTCTTGTTCTTGACATGCTGGGGTGATGCTGAAAAAGGCTAAAAATACGGGCAATTCTAGGCCTTTGTTTACCTGTAATGAGATTAGAAGATACATCATTTCTCAGGTCTAAGCCTCTCCAATTCTAAATGACTTTTGAAGAACTTTTGCTTTTCAGAATGTGTGTTTTGCTCTGCTATCCTAAAATACCTAATTTTTGCCTGCATATTGCATAGCCAAGAAACCAGAGTGGCATAAAGGGCTCTACCCTGCTCTGAGGTTGCATCCAGACACGAGACTCAGTGGTCTGCAGCCCAGAAGCATTAGCTGGGAGCTTGTTGGAAATGCAGGCCCCAGCTCCGACCTAGTGAACCAAGAACTGCCTTTTCACAAAGATCCACGGGAGATTCGCGTGCATATTAAAGTTTCTTGTCATAAACTGACAACTAGACAAGCCCTTCAAAATGTGGGGAACTTGGGCTAGAGAGGGAGTGGGGAAGGGACTGGTCGTTAAGAACTGAATGAATTAAAATCTCCCCTAACCACTGAAATGGAGCCATTTTCTGACCAGGTAAGTCTGCCTTGACTGGGGCGAGCCTAAGTCACCCATTGTCATCTTAGCGTTCAGCTGAGAAAAAAAACCAAAACCAGAACTGTGTAAAATGTTAGCCTTTATTCCCTATCCTAGACCTCTCCTGGCCCCTGTTTTGGCAAGTCAGCCGAGGCTAGTGGTGAGACTATTCAACAGTATCTACTACAACTCAGAAAACTTTTCATGGGTTGCAGAAAGCAGGAAACCAAATTGCGTTTCGACTGCCAAGGAGGGAAGGAGTGAATCATTCTCATTCTATGGATGCCAAATCATCAATCATTTTAAATTAATTCTCAGTCCCCCTGACACTTGGGAAGAACCAAAAGACACTTGAGAACATGTTCTGGAGAAAACCTGGGGTGTAAGAGCTGTTACTTGCAAGGGGTACCCCCTCAAGAAGTGAATATTCCACACCCATTGATCAAGCTAAGGATTGCCAATCAGTCTGTAGTTCTTTACAGTATGTGATATTTGGCGGGATTCATTGGAACTCTGTAGGCCTGAGGGCACCCATATATTCCACACAGTTCTTTTCAAAATATTATCAACTTTGTAAACGATGCAAATGTGTGTGAGAGCCTATAAATTCTCCTGTTTTAAATATGATGCTGTCCCTTTGGGAGAATCTTATGGGCATAGATAATTACTTCTATATGGGGAATAATGAATCACATTTTTTGATTCATATCTACGCTCTTCTGGCAGCTCTCTGGCATAAATCATATGTAAATGAATGAAATGTTTTCTGAATTTTACTAGCTTAGACATACTGTACCTCAAACTCAGAAAATATGTGTAAGACAAGGTAAGGTAGACTCTTTCTGCCCCACCCATTCCATTTCTCTCTGACGTATGAGACACAAAACAATAGATTGGACCAATCTCCCATGTCACTTGAGAAAGATGTCCCAAAGCAGGACTTTCCACTGTTCAACAGCCTAGGACAAGATCTATTAGGGGTGGAAATGGATTATTAGAATTTTTTTTTTAATTTCAGGGCGCCTGGATGGCTCAGTCAGTTAAGCGTCCGACTTCGGCTCAGGTCATGATCTCACAGTCTATGGGTTGGAGCCCCGCGTTGGGCTCTGTGCTGACAGCCTGCTTCGGAGTCTGTGTCTCCCTCTCCGTCTGTCCCTACCCCACTCATGCTCTGTCTCTCTCCATCACTCAAAAATGAATACATGTTTGGGGCGCCTGGGTGGCTCAGTCGGTTAAGCGTCCGACTTCGGCTCAGGTCACCGTCTCGCGGTCCGTGAGTTCGAGCCCCGTGTCAGGCTCTGGGCTGATGGCTCAGAGTCTGGAGCCTGCTTCCGATTCTGTGTCTCCCTCTCTCTCTGCCCCTCCCCCGTTCATGCTCTGTCTCTCTCTGTCTCAAAAATAAAAAATAAAACGTTAAAAAAGAAAAAAAATTTTTAAAAAAATGAATACATGTTTAAAAAAATTTTTTTAAGATTTTTCAAAAATTTCTAAAGTCCCCTTAAGTTTTTAGAGAGATCACACAGCAGTCTTCATTTTCCAATGTCATGTAACACATCTTTTATTCAACCAACAACCATTTATTGTGCCCCTACTAAATGGCCTGCATTTGGCTAGCTTTCTGAGGCTTCCAAAAAAGATTAAGACCTTGTATCTGCTCTTAATGATATTAAAGTTTAATGGAGGAAACAATGAAACCAATATATAATTTTAAGTCAGGCAGGTCTCTATTAGATAAATGAACAAAGAACCGTAGATGTACAGAGGAGTAACTCTCCTGCCAAATCAGAGACGACTTCCCAAGGAGATGGTCATTAGGAGTCAGAACTGTCCAGGAGGATGAAGAGAATAAAAGCTTCCTAGACTGAAAGCAATATTTGAATCATACTAACGACAATAATAGCTAATATTTGTTGCAGATGCATCATGTGCCGGAGGCTGCTGAAGCACTTTACATGGATTAGCTTATTGTAACCCTCACAACATTCACATAAACTATTCAATATTACTAGCTACATTTAATACCTGAGTAATTTGAGGCCCACAGAGATTGATTTGTAAAAAAAAAAAAAAAAAAAAAAAAAACTTGCACTCATCGTCACAAAAAGATGTGAGATTCTTGTTTCCAAACACAACATCACAACAAGTCTGGTGGGAGCAGCTTCAGTGTGGCGTGCTGGGAGACAAGAGTAGACAAGATCACGAGGGACCTAGTTATCATGGTAAGAAGATTGGACTTTACCCTGTCAGAGATGGGGGCATCCGAAGGGTTTTAAAGCAGACAAATGGCATATAAGCTTAGTTTTTCAGTATAAAAGTTAGTGACCACATGGAGAAATCTGTCAGACTTGCTACATCGTATTAGAAAACTACTTGTATCGCTAGGACTGAGAAATCATACATGTCAGAACTAACGATAGCAAAATTGAGGGGGAAGAGTGACGATAGTTAAATTGAGGGGGAAGAGGTATTTCTGAGGCGGTACGGGTAGGCGTTGAAGACTCATTGATTGGTGGGTTCTTTGGTTTACGTGACGGGTTTCAATATGACTTTAAAATTTCTAGACTGTATCTCTAAATTATATTTCTATATTGGGTAGCTGTGTTTCCCCAAGAAGAAGAGCCAGCTTTAAGGGGACTATGTGGAGTTTTTGTACCTGGAGTTTCGTACCTGTGGAGTTTTGTACTAGGACAATTTGGGGACACCTACTTGAAGCCTTCTGGCAAATAATTGGAGATAAATACATGTATGTACACTCATGCGTGCACACACACACACACAGATGGACATTCAATCACTTATCTGGTCATTCAGTTAAGAACACTGTTGCGGGATCTAAATGATTCACATATCAAAGATCCTAAATAAATCAACAAGTATTTGTTGAACGAGTATCTAAATTATGTCAGCAAGACAAAAGATGAAAGTCTATGGTTGAGGTAGGCTTTAATCCACATCCCCACTGCTCTCCTTGATATTCTAGGAAAGATATTGTTGTCTTCTTTTCCAAATCTGAAATGTTGATTGATGAGGCGGATTAAACAGGTTGCTTTTCTTTTTGTCATTTTTCACATTTTGCAGGTTGGGGGCAAGGTAAGTGGAAAGCATTCACTTTCATTCAGTGCTGTACAAAGGATATTCAGAAGGATGTAGAAATTAATCTACAGCTGCTCTAAGTTTGATATAAATCTTTAAACTAATGACTGTGTTGGAAAACTTGCTGTGATTGTTTTGAAGTTTCTCAAGAGTCCCTTTTGTTTTATTATAAAAGTCACAGCCATATCCCAGGGCTTCCCATTTCTTCTGAGGCAGGGAATGGAAAGCAGTCATGGACCAAAGAACAAACTGAGGGTTGATGGGGGGTGGGGGAGAGGGGAAAGTGGGTGATGGGCATGGAGAAGGGCACCTGTTGGGAAGAGCACTGGGTGTTGTATGGAAACCAATTTGACAATAAATTATATATATATATATATATATATATATATATGAATTCAAAAAGTATTCATTCCATAAAAGATCTTGTAAGGGAAGACTTCTGCAGATTTTAAAGAGTTTACTGGCTCCTTGGATGCCCTAAAGATGGGTAAATCTCATGGTAAAAGCTATTAAGTTTTTAATTTTTTTTTAATGTTTACTTGTTTCTGAGAGAGAGAGAAAGAGACAGAGTGCAAGCGGGGTAGGGCAGAGAGAGAGGGAGACACAGAATCCAAAACAGGCTCCAGGCTCTGCACTGTCAGCACAGAGCCCCACACAGGGCTCGAACTCATGAACTGTGAGATCATGACCTGAGCTGAGGTCGGACGCTTAACTGACTGAGACACCCAGGCGCCCCAAAGCTATTAAGTTCTTTTACAATGCATTCATTTATATTAAATACAGTTGTAGCATGGAGGTAGGGCTTATCTGTATGGTAGGTAGGGCCCAGCGTGGAGGTAGGGCCTTTCAGTATCGTCATGTTAATTGAACATCACACACCCACAAAGCCGAATAGAAATGAAAACACCATATTTCAGTGCAAGGATCTCTTCTCCCTTTTGTCACTCCTCCACCTCAGGGCCCACAGAGCAAACCTCCTGGAGACATAGCTCCCCAAGCAGTGTGGCCAACTACTATGAAGCAGAGAGAATGAGGCTCAGGAGAAATTCAAAAGTTAAAGAGGAGGAAGCAAACGGAGTGGTGGAGAAACGGATTCAAATCAAGGCCAGCACTTTAAAAAACAACAGAAAGAAAATCTTAAGGGGGAAGCAAACCTCTTCCGGAAGGAAGGAATGTCCAAATGCTTACTACAAGGCAGAGAAATGTCTGTTAAAAACAGCCGGCATTGATAATATGCATTCAAGTGAATATGAAAAAGACCAGGAGGGGATAACACGCTTCGGCTGAATATTTAAAGAAATCTACTCCCCGCTGAACTGATGAAAGGAAAAAGAATGTGCTCTCTTTAAGGAGAAAAACATTCTTGTAAGGAACATGCTTACTAGTTTCCCTGTTGACTCCGTTTTAGCATTATTTTTTTAGACTTGGTTTCTTGTCAGCATCTACAGGAAGAGGGTCTTGCTGTGTGGATGTGCATCTTAGCACAAAGAACAAAGGTTTTGAAACAGTCTGTGTTTCCGTCTGTGGGACGGACATTCAGACTCTCTTTCTGCGTGTGTCGCCTTGGATAAATCTCTCTGACTTCCTAAGCCGCAGTTTTCTCATCAAGTGAAAAAAGTAAGCCTCACAGACTTTTCTGAAGCTTAAATGTGAACGGCCGGGGAGAAGGTACACTTGGTCCCATCAGATTCAGCTTTGAAAATGTTAGTTATCTCAAGCGCGGCTGCACCCTCAACCATTCAGAATCCGAAAAGCTGGTGTCAAGGCTTTTCCCAGCCAGCAGTTTGCAGCAGCCTGTGCTAGGGACACTGGAGGGCTAACTGAGGGAGAAAGAAACCTCCTTCTGGTCCAAATGAACGGGGCTAAGTTAAGCTAGACTAGAAACAGATGAAGAAACAGAGTTCTTTGGGCCATCCATGACAGTTTCCATCCTGAAAGGTAACAAGATAGAGCGTGCGTGACAGCACTGGGAAAGTGATAGCTCTGTGTAAACACGTGACATTGTTATTATTTCTAAAGCATCCAGAGCGAGGTATGACAGACCTCACTCTGCTGGCTTTGGGCAGTGTGCGTCTCTTAAATGCAGGTCAGATGCCTGAACCCCTACTTGACTCAAACTACTGAAGCTTCCATTATCTTCTTCATTGATCCAGAGAGGCAAACGCAAATAAAATCCAAACGACTGTCTCCAACAACAAGGAATCTTTAAATGTGCGTCATTTGGCGGTGGCATTATCTTAAGACGATTATCCAGTGTATAAATGTTTATTGCATTGCTTTAAGATGCACAATGTAAGATTAACAATCATGGTGTTTTTTTGTATAAATGCAATATTTCTGCTATTGTGTTTGTGGAATTCAGCTAGATAATAATTGATTCCGTGACAGGGATTGGCTAATTTGCCAACAGTATAGTATAAAACACATTTATACAGTCAATTACACCCAAGTGCATGGCCTATTTGCTTTATAATTTCATAAACTTGCCAGCAATTTAAATAAAAAAGTTCCATTAAATTATCATATCATGTGATGGAATGATATTGCCAAGTATATTAAACCATGTGTGTTCAGCCAGAATTAATTAAATATTATTACTTTTTTCTTATTAACACATTGAACTTACCCTTCCTACTCTCTACTCGAAATAGAAGCCTATTAGTGAACAAAGTAAACTTAAGGGCAAAGTTTAAACATTTTCCTGAGGGTGTTTCATTAAGAACCCTGGTTCTTTTGTTTAAACATTTGCTCTTGGTAAATGTACTTGTATTGTGAAAATATTTTATGTTCTTAGATATGAATACTGGAAAAGTTTAAAGAATACCTTTACTTGAATTATTCAGGTATTCAAAAAGGAACATTTATGTCTTCAGCTTAGAGAACGTCATGATATAAAACATTTCAGTATTATTTGTTTATGATTCTATTATTATTTGTGATTCCATGAATCTATCCAATCTTAGCAAGGGAAAGATACAAGTCTGGATAGTTTAGCAATTCAAAACGGAATAAAATATGATACTTTCCAATTCAGAAGGTACCTGTTTCATATGAAATAAATTAACCAGGCCTCCTCAAGGGACTCATAGTTCAATAAATCTACAGCGAACAATAAGAATTAAACCCTTAATATTAAAGCCCTTGTTTTATTTTATGAAAAGCAAAACAGAGGTGAACTTCTCCCTGACATATACTAATTATACTCCTCAGATGCTCATGGTTACACACACTTTGACTTTTATTCTCACTTTTTTTTTTTTTTTTTTTTTTTGCCCATATCAAAATTTGCCAGGTTGCCCCACACTTACATCCATTTGGAATCACAAGGATTTTTTTGTTTTGTTTTGTTTTGGTTTTTTTTTTCCTTCTTCTTTTTCTTCTTTTTCTTCCTCTTGCTTTTTTATTCAGTGGTCTGGCTTTTATTTCTAAATAGTGTATGTTATTTGTTTCATTTGATAAATAGAAACAGAGTTTTGTTTTCTCTTATAAAACAAAACACACATATCAGTCAGAAGCAGACTGCGGCCATCAAAAGGTAAAGGGAGATTAAGTTGAAGCATAGCAAGGGCTCATAGAATGGCAGGTGGCTAGAGGATGAGGTTTAACAAATGGACAAGAACCAGGAATGTTCCAAGAGCTGGACAGCAGGACCCACAGCAAGGGTCACCACATGGGAATGGTTGGGTTCCATGCCACCCCCACCCCTACAACAAACCTTACGGCTAACTCCTCCCCTGCCTTTGAGTTGCTCTCTTTAGCCATCAAGTCCTGGAGAAAGAAGGTCACGTGTGTGCCTTACAGCTCTGGGTGGAAAGAGGGAGGATCCAGATGCCTTGACACCCTCTTGGGGGTGAGAACTGTGCTCAACCAGGAGGCACATGGCACGCAACTGGGACTTCCCTCCAAAGGAAGATTAAAGTGAAAAGGGAAAAGTGGGTGTTTCAGTGCTACAACACAACCCTAAAGTAGTAGATATAGACAATGCTTGAACAAAACTTGCCAATTGTGAGACCAGTAGACAGTAGAGAAGTCAAGAAAATTAAAAAGGGGAAAATGCCTTCATAATTGGACTATCAGAGATTAACAGTTTGAACGGTTTCGCTTCTCTCTCTCCAGTCTTTCGTATTTACACATAAAAGTATATCTTACTATATCATATTATGTCTAGTATTCTACAACTGTATTCAAACTTTGAATATCAAATCTTAGCCTTTTCATTTTAATCTATATAGAGTCTTATCCACTCCATTTTTATGGCTTCCTAGTATTCCATTATTTGGGTTTTCATAAGTTACTCAACTGATTTCCTACCGATGGGTACTGAGACGGTTTTTCATTTCCCCACTACTACAGACATCTCTGCACATTCTTCTGTGCCTTCTTCTCCAATTATTTCCCTAGGAATAATTCTCACAAGTGGAACTTTTAGGGCAAAGGCCATCCTCATTTGAGAGATATTGCCAAATTGCCCTCCAGAAAGACAGTGACAATTTACACCCCCACAAACAGTACGTGAGATACAGTCATCAATATCATCAACTTCTTCATCATTTTTCCCTTTTTAATCACCAGAAAGGTGTGAAAATAAACCCCACACTTACACATAAAGATTTATAATTACTAGCACTTACCTTAATAAGACAGTGCTTAAAATTGAGTAAGCATAACTTTCACAGCCTCCTCAGACTCAGCAGAAAAAAAATTATTGCAGATATTTAATCATTGTAGTGAAAAGAACTTACCTTGAATAACAGTGTAGACAGGAGTCTTTAACAGACTATATATTTTAGCTTGCTTCCTGTGTACTTTGTTAAACATAGTGTTCCTTATTTGATGTAGGTGACTTTAAATTTATATAATTGTACACATCAAAGCTATGAGTCAGCCAGAATTCTGTTTATTTGTGGTGGAATAATATAAAGACACTTGGCCAATAGAATTCGAGTTTCGACCCTCATCTTTTCCCTTTAACGTGATTACTGAAAGTCCAACTTATTTTAATAATCACTTAGTAAAAAATCTTACATTTATGGAATCCTTATCCTTGAAGTTTCTTTGATGCTTATCTTGAAAACTTACAGTATTTCCAAAGCATTCCAGAACTCAGGGAAATTCTTGACAAGAGTAGACTGTACTAATGCCAAACCCGAAAATGTGAAGATTTTGCTTATTCGAATGAGTGGTGGTTTTGAATAAGGCAAAATCTATAATCTTAGTAAATATTACACACTATTATTAAAGAAGCAGAAAGGAATTGTGCTGGAGTTAATTAAGGCTTTAAGAAATGCCTGCTTTTATTGGCAAAAAAAAATTTTTTGTTGCAACAAGAAAACTAAAAATTAAGAGGATGGTTGGCAGGAATATTGATATGCTAATGGATAAACATGCTAATTTAGAAAAAACTAATCAGCAAAGACATTACTAATGGAAATGTACAGGAAAATGGCTAATGCTGTATGCAAACCTGGTATCTACAAAATTAAGAAGAAACCAGTTTTGTTTTCATAATTGTAACTTGAAAGTCGGGTCTTCTCTAACTAAGCTTTTCTGTAGAAAGATGCTGACAAACTCACTGGGTTCTAGGGGAGCTAATTCACGCACACACATACTGGGCATATGTGTGTTTGTAATTATTATCATTATATCCACTTATATCCAGTAGGGACTAAGACTTCTATTCACCCAGTCTCATGGAGTCTAGGCGGCAATCTTTTTACGAGAAAAGCAGGCAATCACTGCTTGGGTAAAACAGTCTCTGACTCGGATGGGCTTGAAGTGGGAACTCCATGGACACACGATAAATATAATTTCTATTCTGCAGATAGATGCATATCTTCTGCAGAATTCCTTTCCCTTGTTTTCCCCTCTAAACTTAAAGATAGGCACTTAAATACCCATAGGTCCCAGGCTAATAATTTAATGAGTGCATTGGTGCAGGTGTAAGACATTAAGGAGTGGTAAGGGATTGAGACAAACTAGAGAACTAAGATTAGAGGGCAGATAATACTCAGTGGGAAAATTCCAGGCCAGAAAGAGCCCCCTGGTATTGCCAGATCTTCTGATTTAATGACATAAACTGGAAATATAAGCTTTTAAGTGAAATCTTCCCAAGTTGAAGAATGGTAAATCAGTCCATTCAGATTTAAAGCCACTCAACTATACATTTTTCTCCTCCCATCCTCATCCTCCGTGGTTTTTGTCTGAGTTCCAGGGAAATGGGAGGTGTGATGGCACTGAGGGAGGGTTCTCACCCTGCCGTCAGACTGTGTACTCTCTGGCATCTGTTGACAGGCACAATTGCACCTAGTGCTCGGGGATGGCCAGCCCTCCATGTTGTCACCCACAAATGAGAATAAGAATGGAGGCACCCCCTTTTCAGTGAGCCTCCAAGCATTTAATCCACTTTGCTCCATTTCTGACTGTTCTCTAACTAGCCTGTGTTATCTAGTTTGGGCTGGTGGCAATAAGTTATTCTGACCAATCGTGTGTCCTTTTGTGACTCTATTTTGGGTCAGCGTCTTGGAATCTGATGCTTAAAAGATACAGGCTCTTGCTACTCAAAAGTGCTGATTTTCTCAAAACTATTACTCGTTTAACTTAGAATTACAGCACCTTCTTAGAAGTTCATGAGCCTAATGTTGTCAATTTCTTTTCTCAATTTTTGCAACAGCAACCACTCCCCAAAGACAATATGTATCAATGTTTTAGAAGCTATTCTGCAAAAGGATATTGATTACTACATAAAAATACTATCCCATCTCACTAGCTATCATTGGATAATTTTATTTTTCCTTAGACATTCAAACTTCTTATTGATGATTGATAGTTACTTATAAGTTTAATGAAAGAGGGGAAACTTGGTTCAAATAAATACATTATTGGAGATGAGAACAGAAATGAAAATAAGAATCTGATTGGTAAATGTAGAAAATGCCCCTCCGTGATATCTGTACATTAGGTTTTACTCCATTGTATAAATACACCATACCTATAAAGGGCCTTCTTTGGAATATAGAGTTACTTGGGGGTACATGCCAAAACTGTGTCTTCCAGTATAAAGAAAAACAGGTCCACTCTTGACATTCCAAGAGTTACATTTTACTTGTCACCTCCAACATTAGTACCTCTGAATAAAGCAATTGTTAACTTTTGTCATTGGTGAGAATCAATAAAGGTCTTAAAGGCAACAGCCCTGGGTGGAGGAAGACTGTTACTATTCAGGGTTGAATTCACCTTTCTTTAGGTCAGAATTCTTGCCTGGCAGCTTCTCTAACAATTGGTGGGTACCTTTGGTGTTTTTCAGAACTAAAACAGGATTTATCACTAAGAAATTAGCACCGAAGTAAGTTGGGGCAGTAAAAAGTAATAGGAAAGAGAGACTCTAAAGAACCACCTTGAGCTCTGCCTTAGCTTGGGTCCCTTTGAAAGCAGAGGCAAAAGAATGAGTTGGATATAGGTCATTTATTTGGGAAGTGATCCCAGGAAGCAGGAATGAGGGAACAGGGAGAGTAAGATGGGCAACTAGCACAAGTAATAACCTGTACATTACCAAGCTGGTTATTGCTGTGAGCAATTGGGGCTCAACCCAGCTGGGGACTTGTGAGCAAATGTATAGAAAGGTCATCAGAATCGTGCCTCCAAGGATCAGAGGCCTGGGCAAATATCCACCAACACCCACTCCTCATTACTTGAGGGATATCCATTGGGATGTTAACCCCCTCACTTCCAGGGAACATCTGCGTGCCTTCTGAGCATACTGTCTCGGCTGCGGGCAAAGTCCTAGGGCAGAAAAACAGAGAGGTGCTGAGCTGGCTGATTGAGGTGGGCTGTCGTAGGCATGCCCGGAACCACCTACCACAGCCGTGTGGATTGAGAATTGAGCTGAGGGGATATGACACAGTATACAAAACACATCTGACGAGAGCACCACACAGTTCTTGGATCTTTCCCTTATGGAATGACAGATTTGTGGTGTGGATAATGTGACAAAGGGAAGGACGTGAAGAAAGCCTCCCCGTCCACTAGTACCCTAAGTCAATATCACTTTCAGCGCTGTAGTCTCAAGCGACCTAATATGGCCTCCCCTTTGTTATTACTTTTCCTATTACTGTCTCGCATCAGATGATGAAAATCTTCTCTGGTCTCCCAACCCAAACAAGAAAGTTTAGGATAACTTCTCAGAATCCAGTCACTTTCCGTATCTTGATCCAGTAGCCTTCATATCTCAAAAAACCTTCGCCGTTTTCCCCCCACAGCCTCAGCGCCAGACATGGATGTCTGCTCTCATCCATTTACCTTTATCATGTGCCCCTTATTGTGACTTCAGTCTGGTGCATGGCAATGCCCCGGCACGAAGCACAGAGCCTGACCCTTTGTGGCACTCACCATGGTACGTGCCAGAGCATTTTGTCTCTGCACCTTATATTATCATCTTTGCCTCTCTTCATAGCACAGATCACATCTCCATCCTTTTTAAAGCCCAGACCTCTCTGGAATTTGTTCAACTCTAGCTACTCTCCTCCCAATCCATCTTGAAAAGGTTTGTCCAATCCCTCTCTGACAAATGTCTTCAATATTTCACCGATTTAAACTTAGTGCTTCTGCCTTAAACCTCTCCCAGGACGTGGCCATTAACTCTTGCCCACGGTCAGGCCACCTTCCGGTCATTTCTACAGTCGTTGAGTTTCAAAAATATAAGTGAGTAACTGAACAACCCAACTAAACCAGTTGACGGCAACTCATGCAAACAGAGAGCTCCTGTGATTCTCTACCAGTTGTCTTACCAAGTTTGTCATGGTCAACATATTTTTCCAATTATTTATAGTTTTCTATTTGTTGTTATCCAAAAGGTGGGGGGTAATGTTTTTCTTAAAATTTATATTGGAAGTCTTTTTTTTTTTTTTTCTTTTTCACTCTGGAAAGTTGCATTGCTCTGCCTCCTAAGTGCATAGCTAATTCTTGTATTGTACAACTAAGTACTTTACAGAGTGCCACTTTTCAAACACGATTTGAAGAAACTTAGTACAGGGGCGCCTGGGTGGCTCAGTCAGTTAAGCACCGACTCTTGGTTTCTGCTCAGGTCATGATCTCACGGTTTATGAGTTCAAGTCGGGCTCTGAACTGGCAGCACGGAGCCTGCTTGGGATTCTCTCTCTCCCTCTGTCCCTCCCCCACTCGTGCTGTCTCTGTGTCTCTCAAAATAAACTTAAAAAAATTATATTGAATGAAGAAACTTGGAACAAATAATATATATCCAGTAGGAGTAAGAAAAGCAAAGAAGGAGGAAACAAGATCCGAGGAGGGATAAGAGGGAAATGGTTAAACTGGGCACAAAGATCAACACAGCTCTAATGAAGGAGCAAATCTGGATGACCTCTCTAGCATCTGGCCTATCTTCTGTACTATTAGAAAGAAGACCGCACGTTCATTCTTTAAGGGGAAACAGTTTCTCCCGGCACTAAGTTCTAATAAGTGTATGCAACCTAACACAGATTAGAGTAATGGCACGGTAAGTAATGTCCCGATAAACATTTTGCAAGGAAAACAGACGTTCTTCCCATGTGGTTTGCTTTCTTCTTTCTTTCTTTTTCTTTCTTTCTTTCTTTCTTTCTTTCTTTCTTTCTTTCTTTCTTTTTCTTTTTACTTTATTTTAGAGAGGAGAGAGCAAGCAGGGGAGAAGGAGAGCAGGGGAAAGAGAGAGAGAGAGAGAGAGAGACAGAGAGAGAGAGTCTTAAGCAAGACCTGGGATCATGACCTGAGCCAAAATCAAGAGTCAGACACTCTTCCGATTCTGAGTCTCCCTCTCTCTCTCTGACCCTCCCCCGTTCATGCTCTGTCTCTCTCTGTCTCAAAAATAAATAAACATTAAAAAAATTTAAAAAAAAAAAAAAGAGTCAGACACTCGACCGACTGAGCCACCCAGGCGCCCCCTCATATGGCTCTTTCTTACGATGACTCTGATAGAAGCTGAGGCCTTAAGATCAAGTGTGTGTGAAGGAACAAAGCAAATTCTCTAATGTTCAAATAAATAGCTGTTCCTCGGCTTACATCAATCCACACACAGAATTTAGAAAAATATCAGAAGTGTTGGAATACGCACAGTTTTAATTTTCTTCTTTTTAGAGCAAAATAGGACACACTTATTTTAAAAATCGGAAATAATAAAAATTTAAGTTTCATTCCCACTGCTATCTCACACCAACATTAAGTCTGGTACGTACCCATTCCTTCAGGCCATCTCCCATTTCTTTTCTCTCTCTCCCTATAAAAACACACAGAGTTTTTATGCTTAAAATATCATATTATATACATATGCTTTAATTGGTTTACTCACACAGTATACTATTTCTCTATTATGCTCTTTTTTTGTCCGAAAGCATTTTCCCCCCTGGCAAATCCTCTGCTAGGATCTGGAGGAGAAAAAGTGAAAATGAAGTAAGTGTTTTGACCAGTAGATAAAAACATGGGCTTTAGATTTTGGGGTGCAGCTAATTATGACCTCCCTTGTTGCTCATTTGGTGATCTTAGACATATAAGCTTGTACACCTCAATTTCTTCATCGGCACAGTGGGAATGATAATAGCATACCACCTTTCACGCAGGACTTTCAGTAAGCTTAAATGAAATATTGGAATGGTAAGAACAGCCCTCGCAGACAGAAAGATCTCGTTCCCTTTAGAAAGCTGACTAGTTGGTGGTAGATAAGATGTTCCGCTGGGAAAATTGACAAGGGCACTCCACTTCCACACAGGTTCCCCCACGAAATCTGCAGATAAAGCCCCATTTTATTCTGGAAGGAGATTTGGATTCTCCTCATAAGGGTCTTTATAACAGCTTGACTAAGAGACCCAGCACTCTAGACCACCAAGTACGGTATAAACAGTGTTAAAATGGATGGTTTTTAGAGATGTTGTTACCAGTTGTCAACCTTCCACGTAAAAAAACCACTAAAAGACCCCATAGATACGCTAGTCATGACCAAGAAAGGTTTTTCACAAAGATGCTCTCATTTGACTCCTATGAGGCCTCTGTGAGGTATTGTTTATATTATTTTTATTTTACAGAGGGGAAAAACTGAAGGTGCCGAGTAAGCTGATACTTGAACAAGGACACAGAGCTAATGCGAACTAGATCTGGGACACAAACCTGGGTGTTTGGATTTGGAAATCTACGCTGCTGCCATTTCACCGTAGAAAACTCAAACAATTGGGGCGCGTGGGTGGCTCAGTCGGTTAGGCGTCGGACTTCAGCTCGGGTCACGATCTCGCGGTCTGTGAGTTCGAGCCCGGCGTCGGGCTCTGGGCTGACGGCTCGGAGCCTGGAGCCTGCTTCGGATTCTGTGTCTCCCTCTCTCTCTGCCCCTCCCCCGTTCGTGCTCTGTCTCTCCCTGTCTCAAAAATAAATAAACGTTAAAAAAAATTTTTTTTAAGAAAACTCGAACAATAATGTCAGACTAACACGAATTTTTAAGTTATCATGGTATTGCAGAGTCGAATTAATCAACAGGCGGATTAGTTGGTGTATCTGAAGAACTGCAAGTGAAATCTCATAGCAATCTTAGTCCTAAAGTATGCATTCATCAGTCTGAAACTTTCTGATGATTTCCATTTTTACACCTGAATTTAGCAGACGTTTGGACTGTAAGGCACGGAGGTCAATTTCAAGACTGCCAGCTCATTGGATCCTGCTATCCCCTCTGGCGAGTTCGTATTGGTACAGGATGCAGCAGTTCACACAGTGGGCCTAATGGCATTGGTATCGGTTACAAGCTGGCTGTTTGCAAATGCGATTCCAGGTGCCGGCTCTTCATCCAGTCATCCCTTGCTGGTTCGATGCTGTGTTGCCCTTACCAGTCTTTTCTCTACATCTTGTCCCCTCGGAGTTGATGTCAACCAGAATTTTCCTCATCATCATCTAGCGGTGGAAGACAGAATCAACAAACAGTTGGACATTTTCTTAGATAGCTTTGCCCTTGGAATTTGCTTCTCCAGAAGCTCCTTTAGGCGGTGCTTTAACTCCTGGTCAAATATCCCTCCCACTGAATAAAAGATTGGAAAGTTCAGGGACTCATGATAGAAAGAACATCTGGAAATCTTTTCCTCCTTCCCTCCTTCCTTCTCTGCTTCCCTCTTTCCACCTCTTTTCACTTTCCCTCTCTCCCTTACTCCATTCCATTCTATTCCAGTTCAGTCCAGTCTACTTTCCTTCCCTCCCTTTCTTCCTCCCCTCTCCTCTCCTCCCTTTCTCATCTCCCTCTTTCTCGGTGTCTCTCACTCTTATGCAAGCAGGAACACGCGCGCGCACACGCACACACACACACACACACACACACACACACACACACATCCTTAACTTTTCCTTAGACATCTCAGAGCAAACTTGCTGGAAGACTTAAGGCTAAATCAAAAGTGAATAAATGTTTCTTTTACTGGGAACTTTAACTTTTTCTTTGAAGTTTAATTTAGTTCCTGAATGTTAAAGACGATATATTTGATATCTGTAAATCTGTCTGTACTCGTCTGTGCATGTGAATATATATACATGAGCAAAATGAAAAAAAGAAAAAAATCTCCCAAACTTCTGCTTTGACTGCAAGATTAGAGGTTCTAACTTCTTGATTATTCCTTAACAAGAACATTTTAGAGAAATCAGTATCTTTTGTCCTCATTCCATATAGATTACTGCAGTTTGCAGACAGCCCTTTTTGCATATTATGTAAATAGAAAGTTACATTAACAACACTGTAGGTAATGTAGGAACATTTTTTTTAATTTCTCTTTTTTTCTGGTAAAAAGAGCTTCTGATTAAGAGCTGTGAATGCTGTTCATCTTTAATTCCATGCTGACTCCCCAAGTGCTGTCTAGGATGCCTCAAATACTTTTTGTGAAACCATCAGGCTGCCATTTGCATTCAGCGCTACCTATCCTAAAAGGTCGCAACTTAGCCCAATGGAGGACCTGTAGACTTTTGAACGTATCCTACTGAGTTACCTAGGTGAGGGCTAAAGTTGTGTGCTGTTGGGGGCGGGGCTGTAGAAATAAAATCTAGTATCCAAAGGTAGCATTTTTGTAAGTGTGTTGGGAAGCTGAGAGGCGGTGGGTGAAAGCAGACTTTGAGAGCACTTCGGAGCTGGATAAATAAGCTCTAGCTTCAACAGAGAACAGGAGGGAGTGGGAGAGGGAAAGAGCGCCTTGATGCTCTTTACTGGGTGTGTCAAGTTATATGTACATAAATAGAGTCAGTGCTTATGTCCATGCATGCTGTGAATTTTGCAAAATATTAGAATAATGAAATGCTATTTGATAGCTGGATAGATGACTCCGTTTAAGAGGTAAACAGAGAGACTTCCTGAAGGTATTTCCAAACTCGCCCCCAAGGACAATGCAACAACAGCTATAAAAAGCTTCATTGTGGAGACTGGTTTTAATTGTTAGTGGAAAAGAAACATTCAGCTTGCAAACTAAATTGGTGGCCCTGGTCCCTGACTCACCAGAAACTGGAGAGATGTGGTCCCACCCCAGTACTGGTTTTTCCAAGGTCCTCAATATCTTATGGAAGTGAATGATCCACCAGCTTTTCTAAGAGTATGACTTCTACCTTAATGCCGAGAAGAAAGTTGCTCTGTTGAGCACAGTCTAAGTGTCTGATTATAATTCATATAGCTACAAAAATTATATGGTTCATCAGTTGATGAGAGTGTCTCACCTTAAGAAGTTACTAATACTTCTCTCCTTGAGTGAATAGAGTTTGTAATGTTTCTATCCTACCAATGTCGAATGGATTCCTCCATGCTCTTTTTGGAAATGTTTGTTGTGATAGCATGTGACACAATTTACTTATTATTGTGGCAGTAGAAATTTAATGTGATTGAAAGCCATCAAAAGGCATAGCATCTGAATGTCAAACATGACTTGTATCTGTAATTCCAGGCAAGGATTTGGATGCCTGTTGACTTTCTTCCTCATCCACATGATTTTTTTTCCCCTTTCCACTAAGTGGCACTGTGTTATTTGCATTTTTCTGTTCAGGTCAAAATATCCGAACATTTGGAATGCCGGTATGAAAGCCAGTTTAAAGCTTTGCTGTAAATTTCTGCTAAATAGGTTGGATGGAAAAAAAATACGCAGCAATTAAATTTTTATAAGAAAAAACTCCCATGAAGCTTACTCCTTTCTGTATTTAACTCTTTCCCACTTTTTCTTTCCAGCTCCATTAGCCTCCAAATAAGCACACCATATTATATATGTCGAAGGAAGTTTTATTTAGACTTATAAGGGCTGATCTATTCCCATACTGTTTAAATTAATGTTCAAAAAAGAATTCAAACCACATTCTAACATTTGGACTATGTAAGAAGGAAACAGATTTTTCGGGAAAAAAAAAAGATGTTGTTTTAGCTAGGCAGAATGGGCTGTAGGAACATAGACACGTGCAGACGGATTTCTAAATGTGTGTATTATCTGATAAGATCTGGGCTGCTCGTGTGTCAATTCAGAAAGTCAATGAGTGCAGGAGCAGAAGTACTTTCTTCCCTTCCTTTCTTCTTTCCTTCCTTCCATCCTTCATGCCTTCCATCCTTCCTGCCTTCCTTCTTCCCTTTTTATTTCCTTTTTTTCTTTATTTTACTTTGTCCCCTCCTCCTCCACTTCCTTGTCTTCTTCTAACAGCTTGGAATTTACTTTTATCTCAGCCACCTGCAGCCTAAGGCTTGGAAACACTTTGGTTCTTCACCTAACCGGTTACTTTTCAGACCAAATTAGCTCCAGGCATGCAGGATGACTTTGAATAAAGAAACTAGAGTCTCTTGAAATAGAATGGCCTCGATTTGCATTAGAGTAACATTTTGAGAATTAAGTTCTGATCACCCTCTCCAAATTCAGCACACCATTGACAGACAGCATGCTTTGTTAGGTTGGCGTCTATACAATCATCCCACTACAAAAAATAGTGATGGAATAAAAAACATAGCTACTGACTTTGTGTGTGAGTGGCCACCTTTAGTTTTCAATACAATAGGTTTTTCCAGTCTCTCAAGTGTAGCAAAAACACTGCCAGATAAAGAAGCATAAATGCAACCTTGGAAAGGGTTGTGAGGCCAAAATGCTATGTATATGTGTAATTGTGTGTGTGTGTGTGTGTGTGTGTGTGTGCAGAGCCAGTTCTGTTTGAAACTAATGAATTACATTTCAATTAGCCAGCTTTTAGCAGCAGTTACTTTCTTTGGTGTGTTGGCTTCTATTTGTAGCACGTATGGTAATATATTTTTTCTCATAAACGAGGTGTATTTTTTAATCAGAAAAAGAAAAGAAATTAGTGAGCCAGAAAAATGTCAAAGTCTATGTTTTTTTTTAAAAAAATATATCACCTTCTAGAGAATAGCACCACTCTCTCGTCCACGTGCAAAATATTATACCGTTGCCTTTGAAATTAGCTAACGTTCAAAAGGAGAATGAATTTACAGATTTCCTCAAGCAAATGGATTACAGGGAACCCGGAATGGCAGTGAAACCAGGGCCGTGCCATGAGCTACCATCACCAAGGAGTGAGAAAGACTGCCCCGATGCCCTCACTGGAGGACAAAGACTGGCAGGGTGGTGGAGAGTTGGCATGCATCCCTTGGCACTGAGTCCTTTGGGATGATCTTCAAACAGAAAGTGCTGTATTGGGATGCTTTAATTTCCTTATAATAGATTTGTGAAGATTCACAGACCGTTCATGACTCTGAAAGAGCCTACGTAACCCATTTCATCTTGTCCAAACTAGCCTTTCCCAAACTTGTTTCATCTTGCAACCCTTTTTGCACACCTCGTGTACTGCAGTCCCACTGAACTAGTTTGACAGTCAGGATAGGCCAGGTTACGCTGAGGTGACAAAGAGCCTCCCAAATCTCAATGGGTTATTTCAACACACGTTTATTTTCTGCTCATAGTCCATGTCTGGCACATCCTTAAGGATCAGCAGGAGTGTTGTGTTCATTGTAGCTTCTCATGGACCAAACCTGAAGAAAGACCTAGCACATAAAGTGGGTCAGTTGTCATGCTAGAGGAAAAGAAAGCTCTGGAAAGTCTCATATATCTATCAACCATCAAATACCCTGAGTCAGAGGTGACTCACAGCCCTTCTGATCACAATTAATTGTGCAGAACTGGTCAGATTGTTCTGTGCAAACACAAGGGGGCAGGAAATATAATCTTAACTTGCGTCCAAAAGGCAGAGATTGTAAAATAATCTGAGAATAGCATTAAAAACTACCATATCTAGTCTTTTTCAGAATATACGTTAAGACTTTCTGGACAATTTATGTCTTTTAGATGCTTCAAAACCCGTCGTGCATTTTTTGCAAGATCGAGAAGAGATGCACCTGGAAGAAAGGGAAGAGAGATTACAGCGCGGTAGTACATTGGAAATACTTCAATTATGTGAGCAACACCTTTTACACTTGAGCTTCAGAAGAGCTGAGTTAGGGGACGAGGGCATCGATTATGATAAGCGTTGTTTCCGTTTGAGAAAATCGAGACAAGTGTGATGGCTCTGAGGGCTGATACGGTATCCAAATGGCCTTTGTAAATCAGAAGGAAATGCTGGGATATGGGAAATGTGAACGGGTTCAAAATTCGAGACAGCTGGATTAGCAAGAATTATCGCCACCAGTCAGTTTTATTCTGAACTCTATCAGATTTTTCCAGGACTTGTCCAAGTATTGGGGAGATTATTCAACAGAAATACAGTGAGCAGTAAATCTCACTAACAAAAATGTGGCGGGGGGGGACCCAGTTTGGGCGAGGTACCATGAGGTGACAACTTGTTTCATAAATATCTTGAGAGCTTCTGGCCACTGGAAGCAGTGAACACGAATCATTAAGGAAAAAACTCATACGGTGCCACCGGAGAGAAAATTTCAACCTATCACTTCAGCCTCCAAAAAGACAGCTAAAAGTAAGAGGAAAAAAAATAAAAATAAATTCTGCCCTTTTTATGTGCTGTTGGACTCCTGTTGAGGAAAATAAATTCTGATTTAGTGCCGCCCGCCTCAGAAAGAAGGATGGGGGCACGGAATGACGTTTTACAGCCTTGTCTGGGTTGTCAGTGTAGGTGGGGCGCCAGGCTGTGGGGGCAGGTTATGCCACGACAGCCACCAGCAAGCCACAAGCCACGCTGTCTTGCCCATTCCACGTCCTGCCTCACCCCTGTCGCCCCCCCCCAGCCCCCAAATCTGCCATAATTAGCCTTCCGAGGCTCACATTGCCACAGCCACACGCCTCAGGCATTATCTCCTATCTGTGGTATTATGTGCTGTAATCCCACAGCTAAATGCGGTAACCCAAATTTCACAGAGACTCCGTAGCAGGCTTGCTAAGATAACCCATCTCGGTATGTGGGGTGCCAGGTCGCACGGAGCCTGTAGGCTTGGAGCGCTATGGATGCTTTGTGTAGATTCATCCTACGCACCCTATAGCTTACCCATCCTTCCAGAGATCACAGGAACCCTAAATAGCAAATATGGCATCCTAACTAGAACACCACCTGTTTTGTGCAAGTGTACATGGGCTTCTGCCACCCGGCTGCTTCTCTCTCTCTGTCTCTCTGTCTCTCGGTCTCTCCGTCTCTCTGTCTCTCTCCCTCTCTCTCTTTCTCTGTCTCGCTCCCTCTCTCTCTCTCTTTCTATCTCTCTCTATGGAGAAGAGACAAACTTCAAAATCCGTCTCTGTTGTCTGGTTTATGAAAGAGACATAAAACCAGGAGATACAGGCTCATGGTCTGCACCCAGGCCAAGAGTACCTGTGCCACCTACGCAACAGTGACCTACATATATCTGTCACACATCATGCGCTTAAATATGCTCGCAGGTGCTGGGAGCCTAGGCAATAAAGATCGTTGCTTGACAAGCCTTTTTGTTCCACGTTTTAGATTTTTTTTTGTGGTTGTTTGTTGTCACAAGAAATATATATATTCTCTGTCTCTTTCTCTCTGTCTGTCTCTCTCTCTGTCTCTCTCTCTCTGCTGTAGGATTGCTTAGAAACATGCGGGTTTTGACATATGCTTTTACCTGAAAATGTATCTACTCCTGCTGCTTTATTGGACCCCCTAATTACTTGTAAAAAAATAATAATAAATTGGGCAGGTGTTTGCTCTTCCAGTTGATTAATTGACAATGATTTCACCACAATTGACGGCAGAAAGCTAGGAAGCTGCCGGTTGGAGTTCAATGAGGAATACACATTTTTCTACTCAGCCATGTGAATCAGCTTGAGAGGAGAATTTACAAAAGGCTCAAATTGCCAGAAAACTATATGTTTTTCATTCCAGGCTTGGAGATCTCTTAGTCCCAGTGTTGAGCCCTGTCACATATATAATTCTCTGTTTTATACATGTGAAACTCTGGAGCTGATAAAATGAATTTAGAAATGTTTTTTTCCCCCCTAAGTGTAAAGGATCACCCAGATCAGTCACTATTAAGTGTGGAAAGCAGTGCATTATAGCAGGAACAATGAAGGCTGATGTAAAGTTGACCATGCTTTTTCACGGTGTCGGTGGTATTTTGCTTTTCAATTTACCAACATCAGAAGCAGCCGCCGCCAGCCTAAGATGGTCTCTGAGGACGGTGCCTCCCAGCATATTAGCATAGTGAAGTTGGGGCCATTTTGCATTAATTTTTTCATAGCTTCAGAGAAGGCCACACGATGCTTTCCGACTGGTGAGTAAATAAAAATAAAGAGGTCTAAACTTCAGAAATAAAGAAACCAAATGAAGCACTTTTCTTCATTTTTAATTGATAGGAAAACTTCCCAGGTCTCACAGGGAATCTAGTGATGTTCAGGATACATGGAATATTATAGATTTTATCATTTTAATTAAGAAAAGTCCTGGGCCCAAAACTCAATTTCAGATGAGCAGGTTTTCCGAAGAGAAGTAGTTTGACTAATAGAATTTTTGTATAAAATAAGAAAGTGGTGAACTATGTAAAATAAGTTAGATTCAAGGTTTGGCTGGAGTTCAGGCCGTATTTTTATGTTGATCCTTAGAACTCATTCATTCACTCTATTTTTATTTTACAGCTGGGCTTGTAAGCATGAATAATGTAGATACACAAATAGCATAGAAAGTGAGTGTAGCCAGGAGGTAACGAGAGAGACAAGAGTCCATATTTCCTGAAAACAACTCCAAATAGAAAAGACATTTTCATGCTTTTTAAAAGACAATAACAAAGAAGACTTAACAGCTATGTGTATCAACATAAAGTACCCCTTGAAACATTCTTTTCTAAACTTAGATGTTAGAAGACTACCTTACAGGGAATCGCCATGACCATTTTTTGGTAGTTTTTTTTCTGATCAAATTTATAAGAGGAAAATAATGACATTTCAGGGTCATGTCACTAAAATCATGAAATTGGTGACCTCTCATCTTTCAAAAATCCCTCAACATATGATTGAGATTCTAAATATTTTAAAGGAACATTTCAACAAAACAAGCAGGTGATTTAAGAAAGAATGAATATATGAATTCACTCATATGTTTGCATAGAGGAATTATATTCCCTTTGATGAAAATGATACGGTATAGAGTAGAGACTTCTAAATATCATGCATTTACATAACATCTCCATTCTCTGAGACTCCTATCTTTGGCTATAAACCTTCCTCATGTTATTTTGGTATTCTGATTTGTCAAACAGATAAAGGGTTCAAATCTTTTAACTTGTCCTTTCACAAGAAAGAATTAAAAAAACACAGAAATGCTAGATTGAAAACTCTTTTTGCAGAGAGTATGAGTTTCCTTCCCTTGCTCCTGCGTGGGGGGGGGGGGGGGCGGTGTAAAAAAACAAAAAACAAAAAACATTTCTTCTCACGCACTAAGCTTACTGAAGGATTTGCATGGTCGATTTCTTTTCAGCTCTAAAAAATTTAGATTGACTCTGCATCTCTCTGATGACTTTCTAAGCTGCCCTGTCTGCCACTAGAACACTGGGGGAGTAAAGCAGACGTTTGCTGTAAGCCTCAAGGATCCAAGGGCACTAGGCTTTTTTTTTTTTTTTTGCACCTGAATCCAGTGGCGTGCTCTTAGCATTTAGATTTTGCTAAGAAAATGAAATGGCAGCACCTTCCAAACTTGAACAGTTAAAAAAAAAAAGCGTTTTATACAGGTGAATTGATCCAATTGCCTCAAGAACGCACACACAATGACCACTAACACGGCTCCCCCAAAGTAGCACAAATCAAGTTGACATTAAAGAAGGAATGGAGGGGATGGCGTTTGAGAACTTCGTGCAGAGCATATAGGCTTCGCTTTCATAAAATTCTCCATTTCCCAGGTTCTACCTAAGCACCTTGATTGCCTTACAGATTAAACTGTGTATACTCAACGCCTGCTCAGGACAGGCTGTGAGTCAAGGAAGACACAGAGCAGACGGGCATATCCCAGCTGTAAAATTGCACATTCTACCATAAGTGAGCAATCCAGACTACCTACTTCATCTCCTTCTACCAAAATATTGCATTTTCCCTCCCAATAAAGATGTTTTATAATGGCAATGAGGTGCCATAACTCACGGAGGTTCTGCTGCTTACTTGCTCTCTGTGTCCTGTAACTCCCACTCTATCAGGAGAGCATATGTTGTATCTCTGTCATGAATTATGATTTGGTGATTGCACATTGGAATTTGCACTTGGAAGGCAGTTTCTCCACCCCCTCCGCAAAGATTCCCTCTCATTCATAGAAGGTCCATATTGTCTAATGGCTTCCATGTTGTAAAACAATTCCTTAGGTGCTGCATCCAAGGGCTTGGTCTCCTAAATTCTCAATTAGCAAAACCATCCTGAACTTTTATATAGGTGCCGAAGGTGCTGTGCGTCTCCATTTTGAAATAACCATTTGTGTATACTACATTCAGGAAGATGATTCGCTCAACAATGAGCAAACTCAATGGCAAACGTTTCAGGTGGCAGTGATAAAACCCTCACTGGCACACATCAGGGAAAAAGACATCCGTTTTTTCCTTTTTCATGCACTGCCTCCTACCTTTCTCCCAACTAGTAAATTGAGAGGATGGAAAGTAATGAAATGCAATTTGCTTTAGCCTTTGTGATTCTGACTTTCACCAAAGCGATCCCAAACTGTTTTCCTATGGGTAGGCTTTCTTTCAAATGAATATTTATTGGGCATCTCCTAGTGGTAGATTGGAGCCCATTCATTCTGGCTCCTAGGAGCTGATTGGGCACATCTCTTCTCAATCACACATTTAGCAGATGACTCATTGTGAACTTGAAATAGGCCATTGTGGTAGTATTTACACTATGGAAATCAACAATCACCACAAATCTGGGCTTTTGCGGGGGAAGATATGGGCTAGTTGCTCAACAGTTACCAGTATATCACAGCCTCCTACCGGGAGGTAAAGTATTATACAGATGCTGAAGTTATCGTGTATGGTAGTCGCGAAACAAAAGTGGCTAAACACTACTTGCAAAAGTAATTCATAAAACAAGGTAAAACTAGTTCAAATTATTTGTGGAAAAGATGTCACATGGGCAATGTAACTTACTGGTTAAGGAATTGGGCTTGTTTCAATTTGGGTTGGTCCACTTACCAGATAGGTATCCTTCAGCAGATCACTCCTCCAAATTTCAGTTTAGCCGACTGTAAAATGGAAATGATAAAAGTTAATTTCTTTATTCAGTTATTTTTTAATCAATTGAGGTAGTGAGTGAATGTACTTAGTGTCTGGCTCATACTGAGAGCCCAGTACATTTTAGCCATTGTTGTTAAAGTCAGATAGTTGAAACACTGCCTATGTCATGTTAGTGGCAGTTTCTTGTTTACTCAGTTCCAGTCACATGACTCTTTCAGTGTCCTCAAACATACCAGTTTCCTGACTCTGGGCCTTTGCATCTGCTGTTCCTGCTGTCTGAAAAATCTCTCCCCTGGATCTTTGCCTGACCAGTTCCTTCTTAGTATTCTGACAGCAGTTCAGATGTCAGCTCCAGCAAGAGGACTTCCTGGGGCTCTCTTCCTTGGCACACACTTGTCCTCTCCTCCATTTAGTCACCACGTTCCAGATTTCCCGTTCTCTTCTCCTGCACAACTTTCCATCATAAGAAGTTTCTGCTTTATTTGATGACATGTGTATTAACTATCTCTCTTACTGAATCTAACACCTGTGGGAGCGGCCGCCCTGCTTGTCTTTTTCACCAGTTAATCCGGAGCCCCAGGAACGGTGCCTGGCATGTGGTAGGCATGCAATAAATAGCAGTGAGTGATGAATAAATAGATGGTGACTCTGGAGCCACAAAAGTCAATTCACTACTTAGGTGGAGCAGATAGATCTACAATCCTATTTTTAGTCCAATTAGGGGTTGTTTTTGATAATAAAATAGAAATATTTATGGATCCACAGGAGGTAGAGAAGTTCATTAATGCTCTGGATAAATAACAGAATGAGCAGTAGAAAATCTATTGACAGATTTAATCAGGAAATTGTGAAAACAACCAGATATAGCTGATTTTGCAAGGCACAGAAAGATTGGATTTAGAATAACTTGATTGGGTGAATTTGAAAAGATGTTCTCTCTCTCCACACTGCTAAAAGTTTATTTATCTCTGTGATCTTAGCATAATGATTGGAAATAAAAAAGCAGAATTTAAATTCCTAATCATTAGTCATCC
Source organism: Panthera pardus (assembly GCF_024362965.1). NCBI lineage: Eukaryota > Metazoa > Chordata > Mammalia > Carnivora > Felidae > Panthera > Panthera pardus. Next base: position 134,853,185 of record NW_026526721.1, read on the forward strand.
TGATTATTATAATTTTGGATAGGAGGAGAGCTATAATGTGGACTAGCCTTCTTGGTATGCAAGACTTTCCATAGACTCTTGTGCAGGTGTGTGAGTGACAGTCTTCTTCCCCTGATCCTATTTGTTTGTGCCTATGAGGAGGGGAATAATGGATACTGGAGAAGGAAGGACAAAATAGACCAGTTTGAATAAATACTTTTTAATTTTTGTAGTGTCAAGTAACGAATTCAGCATTTCCATGTGAGAAGATATTTTTTTAGAGAGCATGAAAGATTTAGAGAGCTTTCAAAAAATTCATCCTAAAAGTGAAGGATTTTAATTAATAGAAAAAATATTTGCTACCTATTACACTCAGGGGAGAATTAGGAAGAGTATTATGAAGGTAGAAACAGAATTTTAACGTAGACATGCATCTCTTGCCTTATTGAGGAAAAGACATTTTATAAGTGGAAAAGAGAATATAAATGCAACGTATCTGGAAGTAGAGCTCTTTATCTGTATCTGGATTAAATGCTCAAAGTCCAATATTTTTCTTTATATTTCAGATTAGCTAGGATAGAGCAGGAGGCAACGTACATAACATTGGCAGGATTTTCAATTACATTGTGGATATATAGTTAGATTGAACGTTGAGCGAAGTACATAAAGTTTCAGGTATCAATTGCAAGAGATTTAAAAGTCAATTATTTTACGCACATACATATGTATATGCATAGATGCACACACACACACACACACACAAAATTGCCATTATTACTACTTTAGGGCAAATAATTCAGACAGGTATATCACTGCCCAATTCTCATGCAGTCTTTCGGGCCTATTTCATTATGTGCAGGTAAAATTTTAAGAAATTAGTTTCAGATTCTCAAAAAGATAAAAACACTGATTTCCCCTGCCAAGAATTCCACAATTATGTGCCCATGGTATACAATGCGAGAAATTCAGTAGATGATTTTTATATAAAAGAAGCAGGCACAGAATTCCTGCACATGTAATTTATTATTTACCAAAAAGTGTAAACACATACCACATACAAATCTGTATGCCCACACTTGTACGAAGGCTAATTCTTATCATGGCTAACATGTGACACTATGTAGCAGGGATCGATCCTAAATCAAAATATAGTATGAAGAAACAGCATTTGTTAACAATATGCCATGTGCTGGAAAATCTAGGTGCTACACACACACACACACACACACACATACACACATACACACACACAGTTGACCATTGGATTTGGGCTGTGCAAGTCAACTTATACACAGAATTTTTTACAGTAAAGTACCGTAAATGTATCTACTCTTCTTATAATTTTCTTATTAACATTTTCTTTTTTAGCTTGCTTTATTGTAAAAATACAGTATATAATACATAGAACATATGAACAATGTGTTAATCAACTATTTATGTTATTGGTAAGGCTTTCAGCTTAGTAGTTAAGTTTGGGCAGAGTCAAAAGTCATACATGGAGTTTCTTTTGTTTCTTTTTTAAAAAAAATGTCTATTTATTTATTTTGAGAAAGAGAGAGAGAAAGAGTGGGAGAGGGGCAGGGAGAGAGAATCCCAGGCAGGCTCTGCACCATCAGCTCACAGCCTGAGATGGGGTTCAGTCTCCCGAACCATGAGATCATGACCTGAGCTGAAATCAACAGTTGGACACCCAACTGATGAAGCCACCCAGATGCCTGGATACATAGATTTTCAACTTCATGGGGGATTTGACACCCCTAGCTTCCACATCATTCAAGGGTCAATGGTATATAAACATACATACATACATACATATATATATACATACATGAATAAATAAAAAATCTTTGTTTTCTTCCCTCTCGAATCCTCTTATTATATAACGTAAGGTGTACTGACCATATATCATTGTATTTAAGTGTTGTTACCTTTACATCATAATATTTAAGTAACGGGATATCAAGGAGAGGGGTGAACATCATCCAGCGACTTTGCATTCTCTTCTGAGAAAAGGATTAGTGTGTTTTCACTTGCACACAGGATAGTTGTATCATGACAGATGGAAGTATGACTTTTATTTAGAAATGAAGTACAGCTTAAGGAGATGCACATGGGTGCCAAGTTGACAGGGGTTGAACTCAAAATGGTTAATTTTAATGTGCCAACTTGGCTGGGTCATGGTGCTCAGATACATGGGCACATATTATTCCAGATATTCCTGTGAGAGTTTTTTGGGATCAGATTAACATTTAAATCAATGGACTTTTTTTTTAAGTTTATTTATCTTGAGAGAGAGACAGCATGAGTCTGAACGAGGTAGAGAAAGAGAGAGAGAGAGAAAGAGAGAGAGAGAGAGAGAGAGAGAGAGAGAGAGAGAGAGAGAGAGAGAATCCCAAGCAGGCTCCACACTGCCGGCACCGAGCCCGATGCAGTGTTCAAACTCACAAACCGTGAGATCATGACCTGAGCAGAAACCAAGAGCTGGATGTTTAACCAACTGAACCACCCTGGTGCCCCAGTCAGTGGACTTTAAGTAAAGCATATTCCTCTCTATGATGTGGGTGGGCGTTATTCAATCAACTGAAGACCTGAAGAGAACAAAACATCGACCCTCCCTGAGCAAGAGGGATTTGTGCAGCAGACATTCTTTGGACTCTTTGCAGCATTGGATTTTCCTTGGGTCTACAGCCTACCATCCCATCCTGCAGATTTTTGGACTTGCCAGCCTTCATAATCATATGAGCTGATTCCTTAAAATAAATCTCCTTATATATGTTAATATATATATTATTAGTATATTTATAATATTTACTTATAAATATATAAATATGTATTAATCTACAATATGTATACTATATAATATATAATATTATATTACTATATATTACATATAAATATAGTATATATATATATATATATATATATATATATATATATAAAATACACAACTGGTTCTGTTTCTCTGGAGAACCCTGACTATACATAGTTCAGTGAAGAAAGGACTCAGATCTCAATTATATACACGAGCAAAACGAAGCTCACAGAGGTTTCATTGTCTAAGATCACAAGGCCAGCAAGTAGTGGAGTTAGAATCTGAACTCACATCTTCTAGGGGCACCTGGGTGGCTCAGTCGGTTAAGTGTCCAACTTTGGCTCAGGTCATGATCTCATAGCCTGTGAGTTCGAGCCCCGCATTGGGCTCTGTGCTGACAGCTCAGAGCCTGGAGACTGTTTTGGATTCTGTGTCTCCCTCTCTCTCTGCCTCTCCCCTGCTGGCACTCTGTCTCTCTCTTTCCCTCTCAAAACTAAAAAACGTTAAAAAAGAAAATTGCAATCACATCTTCTAACGTGAAAGCCAATGTTCTTTTGCATGTTTTGTAAAGCCCTCAAAAGAGGCTTCTAATAATCAATCATCTCATCAATTCATTGATTATTGGGGCTTATAACTAACAATGATTATCTGTTAATCTGTAAGCTCTGAAAGAACAAGAAGTATATATACCTTAGCCGTCTCATTGGCTGTGTCTAGCACAATGTCTGACACAGGACTCACCAGAAAACACACATGCACAACCACACATTTCCCCTCAGACATTTACCCACATCACAAGCACCCTACCTGTGTAACTTATTTAACTGGAGAGTCTGCAGTTTATGTAAACTTGGGCAACAGCTCAATTCCTTTCCTTCAGTGTTTGACCCCATGTGTAACAGGGAGCAAAGGCAAGTCCTCCTAACTGCTCTGAGGTTCCGTTTCTTTGGTACACCAGAGTTTGACTTGGGAAAGGGTTTCCCAATTTTCAGACTTCAGACATTTGCAAATAACCTTCCTAATGCTTTACTGCCTTACTCACATGTCCTCAAAAGAGCACGGACTGCTGCTAAAAAGAAAGCAGAGATGGTAATGGGGGCACAGTTTAATATCAGCTAAGCAGTAACATTGTTGGGTTTTGAATACTAAGATAAACACATAAATGTTTTTAAAAAAATGGAATTGTCTATGTGCAAACTAAAATTGTACAGTACTACCAGTGAAATGAACGCTACACTTTGTGGGGAAAAGTCTAAATTAGAACAACCCAAAGTCTTGCCTAGTTCTTCTGTCTCTATATGTTTATAAATTGAGTACCGAACGGTAGATAACTCTATAATTTACTCTCGATATAACCTTCTTAGTACTCCTCCAAAATCTAAAATCCCCCAAATGTGATGAGATATTCTTAGTCTTCAATATTCTTACTTTCTCCCTGGCTGCTCCTATACTCCTGTTTCAGCAGGATTCACGGGCCTTGCAAAGGGTTCTTAGACAAGTGAGAATATACACGTTTCAAACTTCAAAGGGTCTTTTCCAGAAGATTCATCAATTTTTTTACTACAACCCACACTGTGAAATGCATATATATTGTGACCCAATGTAGATGTACATATATATACTATATATATAATAAAGTAAAATTTTAATGAAATATGCTTATACTTCATTCTGTTCTATTAATCCAATCTATTTCATTTTTTTAATTGTAGATGGCCACTCACCCAATTTTTCTTATACCATTATATTCATTGCTTGTTGCTGTGTAACAATATTGCCACAAATTCAGCAGCTTAAAAAAGCACGTTCTTATTTTGTCACACTTCCTGTGGGTCAGGGATCGATGTGTACCTTGGCTGCATCCTCTGCAAGGCTGCAGTCAACAGGTCATCCAGGGCTGGGGTTTCACATGAGATTCAACTGGGAAAGGATTCATTCCCTTACTCACTTGGTTGTTGTCAGCATTCAGCTCCTCGTAGGCTTGCTGGACAAAAAGGTTGGGTTTCCGGCTGGCTGGAGGCTGCCCTTAGTCTCTAGCCATGTGACCCTTTCCATAGAGAAGCTCACAACATGGCAGCTTGCTTTTTAAAGCCAGGAAGGGAACAAATCTCCTTGCGAAAACAAGTACTACCATCGTATAATGTGATCACACAGACGGAATCACATATGCCGTGATAGCTGCTTTACCACACTCTATTAGTTGGAAGCATATCATAGGTCCGGTACATACTCAAATGGAAGCAATTATGCAAGGGCGTTAATATCAGGAGAAGACTTGGGGGGGTCACCTTAGATCCTGTCTGTCACAAAAATTAAAGTATCAATCCCTGAAACTTGAAAAACACTGGTCTAACAAACAAACTCTCCTCAGATGGTAATAACTCTGAGCCTCTGTAGACCAAGGCAAGAATCATCATTCATAATTTTTGACATTCTATATGATCTCAGTTCTTAAATACATATGTGTGCAATATATATATTTATATTTAAAAAGAGCTAACAAAGCCAATCTTGAACACCTCTACTTCTCTACATGTTTAAAGGCAGATGTTTTCTCCCAGTCTAGAAAGACTAAATTCTAGGCAGTGATAGTCAAAGAAAACTTAAAACTAAATTAAGTACGTATATATTATTTCATGTTTATTTATAGACTAATAATGCCCATAACAATTTTGATTGCATCATGGTTGTGAAAATTTTAAGGAACTGAAAAAATTGTCAATGTAATTATAATTATTTTGCCATCCTACATTTTAAAACAATTTTATTATTTAGAACAATGTTTGTTATCCATCACCACTGCCCCAAATAGGGCCAGCTCTGAAATGAGGGTTTGAGGAGCTTTTAATTTGTAAATTAAGCATCATAATAAGAAACAGCTCTTCACTCTGTCTCGTTTTTCCAGATAATGGTCATTTGAACTGTCTCTGAGTCTGGAGGTTGCTGTTAACAATCCGAATTGTATTATTGCTGGGCTAGTTAACATTTAAATTAGACTTTCAAAACAGTGTGGAGAAAAGTCAGCTCTTTGATGGGATTTATGATGGACACATGGCTGGGCTAATGAAGACAACATGTCAAGCCTTGAACAATAATGATTTTAGGGACTTTCGAGACAGCCATTTGGGTTGATGGAGCTGATTTTGTCTTTGGAGGTTGCATTCTGAATTAGCAATCACCATCTTTATAAGGGCGAGATTGAAGATGAAGAGTGTGGCAGTATTGGTCTAGATAAATAATTCTAAGAGTAGCCAGACAAATAAATCGTACCTGAAAGTAGATGGATACCTTGAAATTAAATAAATATTTGGTTGTGGATTTTTGGCATGAGTGGGAAGGGTTAGGGAGGGTAATGTAGAATCGATATCACCAAGAGCTAATAAGAGGTACGATACATACCCGTATGGAGATCCTTAGTACTTTTTTTTTTTTTTTTTTTTGAGATCTTTAGTACTTCCATTGCACTATGTATGGGTTTCTACTGTGAGAGAAGATAAGCTAAGTAACCGTCATTTCTCCAGCCAGTATCCAGTCATTTCTTGTCAGAGGTCTTTGAAGCTAGCCACTTCTCCCTAAAGCTCTGATGAGCCCAGCTCCCTAGATTTCATTTCCTTTTAACTGCTAAACTCTCTAATTATGCTCACTTATTTTCATGTCTAAGAAACATCTGTATTCTATGAGAACCATATTTTTAGAGAGAGGGGAGAATGTTCAATGTTAGTATTTTTCAAAGACTTCTACATTGATTCCAGTTTGGAAGAAAGACTCAGGAAATTGAAGTGTTAATCTATTAGAACACCTTTACATTGGCAATTATTACACAAAAGAAAATTTTCCCCTTTTTAACTAGCAAAGTTTATATTTCTGAAGATTGTCATTGATCAGAATTATGCTTATGATGAAAATTATCATTTATCAAATCACAGAATCTTTCAGGTCTGTGAAATTTCAGATCTTCACATGAACCACTGTGAACATGACAGTGGAGTAAAACTCTGGTTTGGCTAATACTTCTGTATATTATCTCTTCAACTAAGGTCTCATGCCGTTTTTGAAAAAAGATTGAAATCTCATGGTCTCCTTGACTGTTTTTTCTCTCACTAAAAGTAATTATTGTTCTTCTGCTTCTAGAAAACATGGAGTAAGAGGGACCAAATTACTTGCCAACTGTGTTCACTGTCTTAAAATCCATTATTTGAAGTATTTTGTCCAGTTTTCTTTTTTTTCCCAGATACAACCACTTTAGAAGGTAGGTTAGCTATTTCTTTAAAAGTAAATAGACATCCACCATAGAGTTCACTACTTCCAATCCTATTTATTGGCTCCAAATGAATGAAAGCACATGTCCACTCAAAGACTAGTAACTAACAATAAAAAGGAATGGATTACAGTTGATACAAGCAACAACCTAGATGAATCTAAAAATAATTATGCAGAATGCAAGAAGTCAGACGATGAAGAGTATATACAACATAATTCCACCTATATGAAACAGTAGCAAATGTAAACTACTCTGCAGGGACAGAAAGCAGATAAGTGGTTGTATCCGACCAGGATCAAGGATTGCAGACACTAGTGGGGACGATGAACATGTTCACTATCTTGATTTGGAAGATGGTTTATGGATTTATACATAGATCAAATGTATCAGATTGCACACTAAATATGTGCAGTTTACTCTCTCAATTGCCCTTTAATAAAGCTGTTAAAACGTTTTGAAAGTAATTATTATTACAAAAATGAATATAAGACATCGGACAGAGCATTGTGCCCTTTCCTAAGTACTCTTCTAATCCCCAAATTACGATACATGGCTCTGGAGTATGCCTTCTTCTCACCCCACCCAAATCTCTACCTAAAATATCAAATTGCAAGTAGAAAGGAGTAGCCTCAGCAAGGAAGTCTGGCTCCCATAAGACAGAATTTTAACTCTCTGTGTCATTTAGCTGTTTTTAAAAATGATGGAAAGGTGCCACCTTAAAAAATCAGTACTTTTCTTCTCCACAGGTAAGTATTTTTAAAGGAAATTGTACTATCATTATCTGATTGAGCAGATTTCTATTCCCCCTAGATTTAATGTTTTCCATCTGCAATATAAAAGGAAGATAATGCACAATTATGCTAGTAAGACTCTCTCTTCCAATAATGTTTGCACTTCTCAATTCCACATTTAAAAAGGAAATAGTAGCACTTGAAAAGTTAAGTAAGAAGATGAACAAAATTGAACAGAGGAAAAGTAACTGTCTGAAGACATGCTGAAAATACATTTAAAGTCTGTCTGAGACAGCAACTGATCCAGCCAGCCCATCTTTTAAGGAGCTTAGCAACATTCAGGTATAAATATTGACTTGGCAACTGGAAGGGGAGGAGGGAATTCTACAAGAATATCCAAGAATAAAGAATTGATCTGTCCCAAGAATCAGGCAACTGAGGTCTAAAGTTCTATCCCTCTGCCTGGGTAAATTGTCACTTCTTTTGCTGTAAATTTTTAAATGTGTGTGTGTGTATATATATATATATATGTGTGTGTGTGTGTGTGTGTGTGTGTGTGTGTGTGTACACACACAGGCCTCACTTAATGACTTTCATATATCCCTGAAAACTTTAGCCCCAAGGAAGAAGTTGTTAAATGAAAAGGGTTGTCGTTTCGTTTTAAATAGAAAAATGACCATGTGTTCCATCCTACTCATTACATCCAAAATATATCAATTGAATTATAGAAATCAATGATTAATATGTATTAAAATACAACAACTGAAAAGAGAAATCAGTTGAATAATACATCACTTGAACGTGGAAAAGGAGCTTATATGAGTACCAAAGAATAACTTGAAGGTTAGTAACTGAGCTTGTACTGAGAATGCAATGAGTTGAAACTTTATGATACTCAGTCTAGAAGGAAGACAAGACAATAGAAGGTAGTAGGTGCTGCAGGAGGTCTGCAAAGGACTTGTTTTTTGGAAAATTCATTTTCTTTCTGTATCACTTTTTTCATAAGTTGTTTTTAATCTTTTCGTGAGCTTGTAGGTTTGCTTGAACTCAAACTAGACAGAAGTAAAGTTTTAGCACAGAGAAGAAAAAAAATCCCAAGGCAAAACAAAGGCTAAGAAAGAGATGGCAACACCACACACACCAGAATAAAGAGATGTATACATGACATCTCCCCAGCCTTCTCACCGGGTGTTCGTGTGCACAGAAAATCATTTAGGACTCAGCCTAGCACCGGAGCAAATCAAAATGATCCACGTGGTTTTCTCAGATCAGAAACTCTTACAGAGTAAGCTGGTGTGGGTGTCTTTGCCTAAAACAGTGATGTCAAAATATCACTTCTTGGGGCGCCCATGTGGCTCAGTCGGTTGGTTGAGGGTCCGACTTCAGCTCAGGTCACGACCTCAAGCCCCCTGTCGGGCTCTGTACTGACAGCTCAGAGCCTGGAGCCTACTTCAGATTCTGTGTCTCCCTCTCTCTCCGCCCTTCCCCTGATCAATCTCTCTCTTTCTCAAAAATAAATAAAACTTTAAAAAAAACCCCAAAATATCACTTCTTATAGCCTATTTAGTTTATTTATTTATTTTGAGGGGTCGGAGGGGTAGACAGAGAGGGAGAAAGAATCCTAAGCAGGCTTTGCACTGACAGCACAGAGCCCGATGCAGGGCTCAAACCCACGAACCATGAGATCATGACCTGAGACGAAATCAAGAGACTGTCACTTAACTGACGGAGCTATCCAGACACCCCATTGTCACTCTTTGTTAACAAAGAGTATACATTTAAAACTTGGGTGGAAATACAGGTACCGTCTGTGGCCTCCAAGGGGACATTCAAGTCTCATTACCACCACTGTCTACTCAGAGGTGCTAAGAGGCACAGACTGCAGGTGCTCAGGAAGCATGGACCTGGCGTTCTCTGGAGACAGTGCACCATCACTCCCTGGTCTAACTAGAAGTTCACTTGAGTTAGGTGACACGAGGCAGGCAATGTGCTCAGTGGTGAAGGCTCATGCCTAAAGGCACTTAGAGGCAAGATGAAGTCTTCCGTTACTTTTCTTCTCACAAAATGGAATTCCAGATAAAAAAATGAAAGCAGCAGTCATGTGAATAAACATTAGAGATAATAACAAAATTTGCAAAGCCTTTATAGATACACAAGTGCTGTTATGTTTTCTCCTACTTCTGTATGGAGTATAAAAGGCAGCCATTACTATTTTATTGCCATTTGAAAATGAGGAGACGGAAAAGTTGTCTAAAGACACGCAAACAACATCACTGTCCATGAAATCCAGATCTCTGGGTTACAAAATCAGGCCTTCTGCTTACAAATTTAGGCCTTCTCATACTACCATAAACTCCAGAATGTGAAAATAAGCTTAATACCAAAAAGGCATATTTTCCCCCAATCACCATAGTGTGCAGTGACAGAAATAGAAATAATCGACTTAGCAAATGCATTCTAGTTCAAATAATCTGTATATAAGCTATAAAAACATAATAATGAGACAGTTTCTTTTTAGCCATCTTGCTTTACATTGATAATTACACTTTTATTTAACTTTATTTTAAAGAAAAATGCACTTGTATCCCCCAAGCAGAAAAGTCATAACATCCACACTCTTCAGGGTTTGGCATAGTTTTTTACTAATGCAGATCTGAATCTGGGCTTTTGTTGAGAGTACATTCCCCCAAAATCTTCCTAAATGACTTAACACTAAAATGGTAATTAAAAGTGTTTAATGTTCTGATTTTTTCTAAATAAAAGTCATATATGCCTACTAAGGAAAGCTTGAACAAAAATAAAAAAGTATAAAAAACGATGAACAGCCAAATTTGTAAAGCACTGAGAAAAAAGACAAATGGAATGGCATCAGATTAGAAAAGATTCCTCAAAAAGTATAATAGAGGGGCTTGATAAAGATGCGAACCTCAAGATGTGGTCCTCAGACCAGCGTACAGACATCCACTTAGGAACTTAGAAATGCTGATTCTCAGGTACCACTCCAGACCTGCTGAATCAGAAGCTCTAAGCATGGGGCCAGCAATAGGTGGGGATTTTTAATTTTTTTAATTTGATTATAGTTGATGCATAGTTACATTAGTTTTAGTTATCAGGGTGTTCTCTGCATTTATAAGTCTGATTCTGTTTTTGGTTTGTCTGCTTCTTTGGGTTTTTTTAGAATCCGCATATGAGCGAAATTGTACGTCACTTGTCTTTCTCAGTCTGACTAGCAATAGGTGATTTAACAAATCCTTCAAGGGATTCTGATACAGCTGAATTTGAGAAACTCCGGCTTGGAGAAAAATAAGGGGATTCATATTTTTAAATAATTGCAAGTATTTTTTATTTTTTTACTTTTTATTTATTTTTTTAAAGTTTCTTTATTTTTGAGAAAGAGAGAGAGAGGGAGAGAATGAGTGGGGGAGTGGCAGAGAGAGAGGGAAACAGAGAGAAGCCTAAGCAAGCTCCATGCTGTTAGCAAAACCTGAGTCAGAATCCAGTTTTCTGTTTCCTACACCCTTGACCTTGGGCACATGGAATGCTGGACCGCAAGATCAAAATCAAGAGTCCGACGTTTAACCGACTGAGCCACCCAGGCTCCCTGAAAGTATCCGTGAAAGTGAGACTGATTCATTTGTGCTTCAACGTACAGAACATGTCCAGTAAATGGACATTTAAGGGGGTAGATTTTGACCTTACACAGATGAGAACTTCCAAGTGAATAGAGCTATTGGTGGATGACACTGACCCACTTGGGGAGGGCTGGGTATGTCTAGGCTGATGTGGGACACAGGTGCCTACATTGGATTCGGGGTAATGAACTAAGGATGCGGTGTTCTAGGCTCTCAGAAAATGTCCATGGCTCCTCACAGCTCTGCATTACTAATATTCTGTTCTGACACTATCCAATGTCTGTGTTAATGAGGTGAGTACTAGATAATACTAACAATTATTCATCACTGACAACAGATGATAAAAGGGAGTCCAGAGTTATACTCTTCATAGTCTCACACCAATGCCTCATTACTTGCCCTAACTTTTTTTCTACACTTTAATACATGACCCTGATTTTACCTAATAAGGAGCCCTCTAACTTAAAGCACAATATGGTGTGACAAAAATTCTACTGGAAACACCCACAGCTCCGGTTTCAATCCTGGTACTCTTAGCGAGTAGTTCTGGGTCTCAATTTCCCTTCTGTAAAATTAAATGGTTAGAATAAATGATTCCTTAGTGCCATTCAGCTTGAAATTCTATATGCCACGTCCTGAATTTCTCTGCTACATACCTAACACACTCAGCAATTGCCCACCAGACTTTCCAAGACTTGGAGTATGATGTTTGTCTATCCAATTGTTAATAAGAATGATCTGCCATCTAAACAAGAAACTCGTGATCTTCACAGTTTGAGATTCCTCCTGGGTTCTAGGTATTGGCCTAGAACTCCAGAACAATCATCTAACAAAAAGTGGTGAGTTTGGAACAATTCTTTGTACCTCCATAAGTTCAAGATGGAGTTAGGCTGTGGATGGCCAGCAGGTAAGTTTCTTTATCTGAAAAAAGTTCTCAAGTGAGGCTTGATGGACTAAATATCTTTTGCATCACTTCAAAGAGAAAAATAGAGAAATCTCGTAACTAAAGAAAGTGAAATCCACTTTACTTAATGCGGACCTCTGTCTCTGGTGTGCAGGTCCTCTGTGTCCAAAGATAATTAGCACTTTATAATGCTAATTATTATAATTATGTCTGAGAAAAAAATCATTAGGGGGTAGGTCCGTTCACTGATTTTCAATTGCCCCCTCTATTTAAAAATAAGGTCACTTTTTTATGAAATAGCTTTAGGAGCTCCAAGAAGAAAGAGGGTTATGGAAAATTCTGTGTAGGGATAATCCTGAGTTCTTAATATTATAATTGTGGGACATGTCTGGGTCTGAGCAGTGAGGAAAATAGTGGAACTGTTTAGTCTAGGAGACTAAAAATCAGGACCCAGAAGAGCAAATGTTTCTGTAAGACTTAATCATCAAATAGGCTATTTGTTTATCACTCACTGTGTGCCCGGCTTTGTGCGCTGGCGCTCAGCTGTTTCCAGGTGCCAACTTCATATAATAATCTTCATCGCAGCTCCCGGAAGCAAAGATTAGCACCGTCCCATGTGCACAATGTCAAGGGTATAGGAAACAGACTGGATTCTGCCTCAGGTGTTGCTCACTCCAAAGCGCGGGCTGTATACCCTTTACTACCTGTGCTTCCGTGTAGATGCACGACTTCCGTTCTCCTGAAGCATTGGATCAATGTCAGGGCAGGGAGGGCTCCAGCTTGGAGATGCCCCGCTTGTTAGGCTGGTTAAGAGAAACCCACCGGCAGGAGGTAGATGAAGCCAGCAGGAGAGCTAAGGACACCTTCTGAGAGCCCCCGGGGTACGGCTGTGGCTCGGAAGGAAGAATTAAGGGCATGGAGTGAAAATAGCCAGGGTCTGAAGAACAGCTCCCTCCATCTTTGCCTGTCAGGAAAGAGCCCATTCGCTTTTTCAGGCCTCGTTACTGATGCCTAAAACAACAACCCCCACAGCCGTCACTCCTAGTGCTGATCCTACTATCACTATTACCACTATGACCACTCTGAAAACTTGCTAGGTGCCAGGCACAGTGCTAAACACATCATGTGCATTGTCTTATTAAATACTCCCCAAATGTTCTCATTAATCCAATTTCACATATAAGATAAGTGAGGTTCAAAGAGGCTGAGTTACACGTGGACGTGCTTTATAATATGTGAAACACCATACCTCGTAGGTATCATTACTAAGAAACTATCAGCTGAGGAAAAAGAAGTGGCCTTTCATCTTTCCAAGATGAGCAGTTGTCTTTCTGTTTAATGGTTTTTAAAAAATCCCCTTGTGACAAGCTCCAGAGGACAAATAATTTATTTCTTGTGGGGTATGGCTTTCTAAATGAATTAATTGATAGGCATCCCATTGTCAGTCTGAGAGATATGGAAATAAAACAGACATAGGATGTTCTCTACCAAACTGATTTGTGCTTTAAGCACATAAATAATCATTTTTTTTAAAGTAATTCTGTGTTTACCTTCTCTTCAGCTTCAGAACCTGTGTCTTTGTGGTGCCTTTGTGCCATCAGTTGAGATGTTTGGTTTTGTTTTTGAGTATTAGTAAGTAGAATTAAACAGTAAATATTGCTGGTGGGAGGTGGAGAAGGCGGGGATCCAAAAATAACTCTCAATTCATCCCTGCCCTCGTTCACTGAAGAGGAGATAGGAAGAATAGTTACAATCATCACCATCAGAATACAGTAGCAAGAGCCACTCTTTCCTTTTCAGGGGGCCACGAGGCCAAAATTATTTTCACAGTAACACGAAGCTACTATTTGCCTTTAAACTGCTGATACTTGCATTGATGGTGCCAAAGCAAGGGTGCCCTAACACGAATTAAGACCATGAAAACAAAGTATGCTGATGATGATTGTATTCTTCACCAATATTCATGTGCAGGGGGAAAAAGTCAGTTTCGTTTAAGAAAGTCCTTGGTGAAGTAGTAAAAATATTAATTTCATTAAATCTCAACCCTTGAGTACAAGTATTTTTAATATTCTGTGTGATGAAATGGGAAGAACATTTAAAGCCCTTCTGCTGCATTCCAACGTATGACAATTATCTCAAGGAAAAGCACTTGTGTGATTGTGCAAGGACGACCATTTTTACCTGTAAGAATGAGGGATGAAGTACGGGTTTTCAAAGTTGGATATTTGGCAGATACTAGCTTGAATATAAATGAAGGGAGCTTGTGGCCTCAAGGAAAACAACTGACAATATTTACGGCCAATAATAAATTAAAGCTTTCAAGCAGCAGTGCCTTGACATATCCCCAATACTTCAAGAATGTTCTGATGAGACTGATGATGATGCTAATAAATGTAGGGTTTTGATATTTTATAGTGAAATGTGTCAAAGATTGAAAGACATGCATAACGCTGAAAAACAATATTTTCCAATGCGTGACCAGTACAGGATTTTAGGTACTGGTGGATGGTAAAAGATCCATTTAAGTGGAAGATAGACCATTGGATTTTAACTCAGCAGAGTACAAAACATTGACTTCTGATTCCATATGCAACTGACCTTTAAGAAACGACTACTTGTTGAATTTCAGGTAGTATAAAACATATCTACAGTTATGTGAAAAGGCTGTTCAAATGCTTTTCCCTGTTTCAGTTACCTTTCTACGAGAGTCAGAACCTTTAATCATATATATTTCAACCAAAGGCAGGTTGAATGTGGAAGCGAATATGAGAGCCCAACAGCCTTCTATTAAGCCAAATATTAAAGAGATTTTTTTTAGTTTGGAAAACACAATTATTTTCCATTAAAATGTTAACTGTTATTAATCTGTAACAAGCTTATTATTTTAGAAATCAATTAACATATAAACGTTTACAATAGTCTCAGTTTTAATTTCTTATATGGCAAGTATTAATACATAAATAATATCCACATAGACCCAAGCTTTTGGGGGATCTCAGTAATCTTTGAAAGCCTAAAAGGGTCTGAGAATAAAAAGTTTGAGAACTGCTGATCTAAGTATGTATGAATTGCCCTTGAGTGTGTAAATTGGCACAACCTTTCTGCAGGGCAATTTACAGGATCAAAGCTATTAAAATTTGGGTACCTGTGACCAACAATTTCTACCTCTCATAGTTAATCCTTAGCAAAGAGTTGTAGATTGGTACAGACATTTATTTATTAGCATTTTCATCATGGTATGTTCTATAAGACCAAACAACATCTGTAAATATCCAGGAGATTGTTTAAATAAATTTTAGTATTTCCTTAAGATGGGATATCATGCAACCCATTAAAAACATGTGAAAATATGTAAGAGAATAATAGATGGCATTGAAAATGTTGGCAATACATTAAATTTAGAAATGATACAAAAGAGTACCTCCCAAATAAACTTATTTTGAAAAACTAAAATGAAAACTCTCTCCTCACCCATATATTTACATGCTATATTTCTCTTTCTGTATATCTGGAAATGTTAGAAACAAATTTGTGAGGGCTGGTGGATAATGGTTTATTATTAGTGTTTTTCAGAATCTTTTGTATTTTCCTAATATTCTACAGAAAAAAATGCATTAATTTTATCAGAAAAAAATGTTTATGAAATGTGGTGAATGAAGCATGACTTTTGGGTTTTTATTTTTTTATTTTCAGTCTTTCATTCCTGAGCTTTGATAGAAGAGACTAGGGAGAACATGGGAGCCTAAAGAGAGAGGAAGAAGTGCAGAGAAGGACTAGGGCACTGGGGAAATCATATGGTGGAGGGGAGGTTAAGAGAATCAGCTTTTATTAATGACTGGTGCTGGCTCATTTTATTAGGTACAAGGTTAAAAATATGAAATTGTCATTTTTGTAGGTCAAAAATGGTTGAACATCAGCAACTCAACTTGAATAACTCATTGAATATAATAGATATCATTATGCCCATTATACAGTTGAGGATATGAAGATCAAAGTTAAATAGCTTGCTGGCAATAACACAATTCCATGCTTTGTCTAAAACAGGTTTTCCTTTCTTCAAAGTTCTCTCTTTAGACCAGCTTGAGGGGGAGATCTTCTAAATAGGCATGTGGGACATCTTCACAGACCAGAAGGTTACAAATAATTTCTTCCTAGAAAATCTTTGTCTACCTATCTAAGGTGGTAGGAGACCCCTGGATGCACAAGGTGATTAAAAACTGTTCCACCTACTCTGAGTCAATAATTTGTTTAGCTCTTAGTAAAGTTGGCAAATAAAAACAAAACATCTCATTATAATAAATGTATTATAAATAAAAACCAGGAATTCATCACCCACTCTTTTCCAAAAATGACTTTAAGACACTGCTTGGATGGGAAAAATAGTGTCATAATTTATGAAGTTCAACATCTACAACCCCTTCCCCAAAAACCCAGCTAAAATAAAGCAACAAGACATAAAATGTTAACCACAGTTGGGTCATGGAACCAAACAGGAGCACCATTTAAGCGAAAGAGAAAAAATACTAAAAGAAAAGACAGCTGAAAGGAAAGACTAAATGGAGAAATACTGCTCAAAAACTAAGCTCAGAATAGGTTCAAGCCCTTCAGAAAATTCGGAGACAAAACCAAGAATAGGCAAATCGTGCTTTAATATCGGAAGGTATAATTCAGAAAATAATGTTGAAAATTCAGAAGTACACTGTAAATGCTAAGTTGAAGAAGACCCAGAGTAGAGGTGACCTTAGGAAAGGAAAAGCCTAATGAGGTTGGATTGAGCTGCCCCAGGACTCCCTGGGTAACTATATTTGGACATAACTTACCCTAAACATAGCCAGGAAAAGCAGGAGCTGAAAACAAACTAGTGTGGATATAGATGGGTGGAAATAGATGAAGGGAAGGTATATTTGTGTTTTTTTCAATTTTTAAAATTATTTTTCTAAATATAATTTATTGTCAAGTTGGCTAACATACAGTGTATACACTGTGCTCTTGGTTTTGAGGGTAGATTCCTGTGATTCATCACTTACATACAACATCCAGTGCTCATCCCAACAAGTGCCCTCCTCAATATGCATCACCCATTTTCTCCTCCTCCTGCCCCCCCATCCATCCACCCTCAGTTTGTTCTCAGTATTTAAGAGTCTCTTACGGTTTGCCTCCCCCTTCTCTGTAACTATTTTTTCCCCTTCCCTTCCCCCATGGTCTTCTGCTAAGTTTCTCAAGACCCACATATGAGTGAAAACATATGATATCTGTCTTTCTCTGACTGACTTATTTCACTTAGCATAATACCCTCCAGTTCCATCCACATTGCTGCGAATGGCAGGGTTTCATTCTTTCTCTTTGCCAAGTAATATTCCATTGTATATATAAACGACATTTTCTTTACCCATTCATCAGTTGATGGACATTTAGGCTCTTTCCATAATTTGGCTACTGTCAATAGGGCTGCTATACACATTGGGGTACCTGTGCCCCTCTGAATCAGCACTCCTGTATCCTTCGGATAAATTCCTAGTAGTGCTATTTCTGAGTTATAGGGTAGTTCTATTTTTAATTTTTTGAGGAACCTCCACACCGTTTTCCAGAGTGGCTGCACCAGTTTGCATTCCCACCAACAGTGCAAGAGAGTTCTCATTTCTCCACATCCTCACCAGCATCTGTTGTTTCCTGACTTGTTAATTTTAGCCCCTCTGACTGGTGTGAGGTGGTATCTCAGTGTGGTTTTGATTTGTATTTCCCTGATGATGAGTGATGTTGAGCATCTTTTCATGTGTCTGTTGGCGGTCTGGATGTCTTCTTTGGAAAAGTGTCTATTCATGTCTTCTGCCCATTTATGGGAAAGTATATTTAATTCATGCAAGCATCTAAAATATGGAGCCAGCTTTGTTCTATCAATATTAAATATTAATAGAGCCATTCTTTGTTTGGGATATGGTAGATCTCACCATTCTCAAGAATTAAGGAATTCTTAAGGGAGGAAATCTTTCCAGGAATTCCAATGTGTGATGTCAGTTTACCATGCACTCCAATGGAAGCGTTGTTTTTTGTTTGTTTGTTTTTGTTTTTTTGTTTTGTTTTGTTTTGTTTTGTTTTGTTTTTTACTTGAAGAAAAGCATCTCATGGAATAAACATTTAGTCAAGAACTGGTCTGGTCTCCAAGTACCATTTTATGAACGTCTAAATTGAAATTCAAAGAGGTGAAGCGACTTTCCCAAAAATTGTGGACGATTCCAAATTAAAATTCAACTCAGTTCTCCTGAGTGTCAGTTCATTGTTCGTTTACATGTTTTCATTGAGTGGCATGTGGGCAAGACTGCCCTGAACCAGTGCTTTCTCATTTTCATTTCGTTTGTATAAATCAGCTATGATATGAATGAGGAGTGGAAAAGTTACGAGTAGTGAGCATTGCTGTGGGGTGGCTTGTATAATTCTATCTGGGGAAGAAAGAAGTTGAGAAAGCTTTAGTGTATGCCTTTAAAATGATCATGAGTATAAAAAGAAAAGTTGCAAGGGAGTTACTGATTTATTAGAGGGTATGAAAGGGGACTTGGATACCCATGGAAAAGCAGACCCCAAGCAGAATTCCAAATCAATAAAGTGTCCTTCAGGACTCTGCTCAGATGGTACCTACAACTAAGTGTAGGAAAGAACACTGATGCTGTGTGGACTGTCCTTCTCCTTTGGACACTCAACTAAACTTGATTTGAGCCTTCAATTTCATAGCTGTGAAACCTAGTACCTTTCCCAAGATTTCTGCAAATTTTTATTTTCATAGAAATGATTCCATGCCAGCTAGTATACTGACTTTACCCTATTCACTTTTTTCCATAAGAAGCTCAGTCATACTCATGATTTCATGAAGTTAGTAACTTTAATGAACATTTACAAAACTTGGGGGAAAAAAATCACACTGGGCACCACACAGCCTTCCACCATTTCCCAGCCCCACTCGCATTCTCTCCCCCCTTCCTAGAACCCAGCCTCTAATCACTAGAGTGACCAAATAATTTATTATTACCCAAATCAGAACATTTCGACATTAAAAGAGTTCACTATTAATAATGCACTAGAATGATAAGTGTAAACCTGGACTATGTAGGAGAAAACAAGAGACAGGTTTTCCCACCAATACGTGACCCTTACCCACTGTGAGCAGACCTATAGGAAATGCAGTTCTGTCTCCTCAGCTTTGAGGGCTTTCCTGATTGGACTGGTAAACTTTCCCCTGGACCCTAGGGTATTCCAAAGAATAAATTTTTCTCTAACTCATTATACTTGTTTGATTCGTTAAGTTATTATTAATGGATTATCTCTCCCTTAACTTTGTTTATGCTTCCCATAACAGTTTTTTTTCTTTTAAAGCAAAACACAATTAACCTCAATATAATCCTTTACGTACACATCTATCTTTCCCACTAAACAGTAAGATCCTTTGGGGCAAAGACCATATCAACTTCATTATAGCAAAATATTCTAATTGCCTCCAAATATCTGTTTTCTCCTTTTCTCTTTTCTATCATACTAGAACCTTATGTTTTAGCGAAGCACATGGTTGCCCAGAATTAAAGCTGTATTTCTCAGCCTTTGTAGCTAGGAAAAACCACCTGATAAAAATGTACGCGATGGAATAAAGTTGCTACTTATGCATGCACTTTTTGGGCATTCCCCTCCCCTCTGCCAATTCATATTCCTGCTAGGTGGCATATAAATTTGATGGTGTAGCAAAGAATATTATTAGTTACCAAATATATATGTGGTCCTCTACATTTTCCATCCTCTTGTGCCAGTATGTTGGGATCATGCGACCATCTCTTACCATGTGATTAAAGCATGAGTTGTGTCACTTACAGAAAGAGTTAATTAAGACCCAATGTGTTTTCTCCATCTCTCTTTTTCCACAATAAACTTGGAGGCCGCTAGTGCCAAATATATAGCAATGAGAAGGGCCACTGGACCCATATAAGGCAATTCAGATTTGGGGAAAATTTGTTACTGCAGCACAGTCTGGTGGCATTTCACCAGAGCAGATAGTGAACCACCTGAAGGCCATGTAGTCAAGTTCAACACCTCAGGGGTAACAGAATTATGATACAGAAGGATCTGGGCCCCTGACATTGTGGAGATAACATGTCACCTCTGAATTATTTACTCCTAAGATTTATATGGGTAAATAAATATTTATCTGTTTAAGCCACCACTGATTTGGGTCAGTTTTGCAGCAGTCTAGTCCATTCTTGATAACATTTTTGCACTTCTCATAGTGTCTTGTATGGCATCTCACTTATCAGAGATACTCAATTGAACATTTGGTGAATTGACATAGAATAGATGAGGAGAGAGTGTGAGAAGATAAAGGGTATTTAGGCAAAAGCATATTGAGGAGCAGTCCACTGATGAGGAAAAGCTATTTAAGCTTAAACTTCTGGACAAGATTTCCT
Source organism: Panthera pardus (assembly GCF_024362965.1). Taxonomy (NCBI): domain Eukaryota; kingdom Metazoa; phylum Chordata; class Mammalia; order Carnivora; family Felidae; genus Panthera; species Panthera pardus. Next base: position 134,873,945 of record NW_026526721.1, read on the forward strand.
GGCATTGCTGGGCACACCAATTGAGAAATAGAGTCCTAAAACAGAGGTGTCCCTCCATCATCCCATGGGTCTAATCACACCTACAGATGGGTTTTTTTGGCTTGCACTACACTTTTTTAAAAATGTGAATTAGTTGCCAATGTTCATAAATAGAGTTTACATGGAAATCTATGTTTCTGGCTTCTTTTGAAAAATAAAAAGATCTGGAAAATCGGGGCGTATATGGTAACAAATTGGCTAGAAGCATGGGTGCCCCTTTTAGTCAGGACATGAGTAATCAGTTCATGATGACTATGACATTGTCTCTGCAACATCGAGGCCATTTGCCAATTGCCATCGATAGCATAGTGCTTGCTTTCTTGCTTTTTAAAAGCTTGATCTGCTTCCACATGCAATCTTACAAATAACTACCTACATTGGAACACCTGCCTTAGACATTTGCCTTAGAGGCAAGATCCTAGGGCACAAGAATTGGACAGCAAGAAAAAAAGGAAGTGGGAGATACGAGACAGCAGTACTGACAACAGAGGGATCTCAGGCAACAAGAACTGTGATGGCAGAAGGCATTTATGTGAGCAGGTGTGATGAGAGGACAATGATCCCAGTAGGCATATGACCATCGTATTCTCTGCCTGTTGTCTTAGCCCCACCAAAAGATGAAGTGGCCCCCAGGCCCCAGGTCTAATGTAAGAACCATATGCTGTTGTGCTCTTCTGAGCCCTGCTCCTAGATCTTGATAGAATTCTTGACAACCTGAATGGTGATTGGTGCTTCTCCAAAGACTTGAAAGATTGAGAGGGAAATAGATACTCTATTCGTTTCCCCCTACTCATCTTGGTTTCAATAAGAAATGTGAAGATGGAAGATGAAATACAAGCAGAGACAAAATGAGGTTGTAAATCAAACACGTTTTTACTCTCCTTGCTCAGAAAAGCTTGTTGAGTGCTTAAGAGAGCGAGAGAAAGAGGAAGATACGGAGAGGGAAGGAAGGAGGGAGGAGGCTCGCATTGAGTTATATTGTTATGTTTCAGTTAATCTCTTGATGTCGGTGGGTGTAGAGCCCCGGATGTTAGAGCTAATGCAATATGCATTAGTCCATCACATTGGGAAATCTCTAGTTCCTGCAACAAGGAATTAATAAATCTAGTAATTGTGTCATGTCAGTAATATAGGCTTGGAAAAAAATTGTGCAAATTGTCTGATAAACGTGCATGCCCAGATAGCATGCGTTTCTGAGGCCTTCCACAGAGATTGACCCAACAGTTGCCCTGGAATTACCTCTCTTCCACTCTGCCCTCTAGGAGGAGCTGGTACGAAACTGAATGGTCATTTATTGAGTGTGGCATTGGCATCCAATTGATAGCATACAAAATCGATTCTTTATGCTTTGTTTCTTATCAAACCCATCCCCAGAATACGAGTTCTCTAAGGCAATTAGAAATAATCACAGGCTTGCCAAAATGTTCTTTTCTATTTTCTAAACACTAAAATCAAAATGTGGTTCAGTTTCAGCTCTTAAGGGGCTCAGGTTTTTTTGTTTTTTGTTTTTTTGGGGTTTTTTTTTGGTAATTTTGTTTGTTTGTTTGTTTTTAATAAAATGAATAGCTAAGCAGTTGTCTGCAACATCAGGACGCTATATATGTATCCAGAATGATACATGTGTCATTCTTGTAAAGCGTTTCTGAATTTCTCTTTTTGATTTTTCGGCAGCATGCTGAAAGGTATAAAATTAAAAATCATTGTGTCACGTCATCATCATTGATTCTTATACCTCTTCAGAGTGCTAAATTCTACACAGAGGTAAGGATGTGGGAGAAGTAAAAGAAATCCAGGAAGTGAAGGAAGTCTGAAAAGGAAGTATTTTGAGGACAGAATCGGATTTACCACAATTACACCAATTTATTTGCTGCTGGAAGATTCTTGTGCCACTTATGATGACAAGTTGCATAGCTTGAGAAAACCGATGACAACAGAATGTTATGTCCCCATGTGTACCCAAGACAATTAATCTCTTAGAGGCTGAGGACACAGCAATTTGAAGGTACCACACATCACAATCAACACAAGTGAATATTGACTATATCTGCTCGGATGGATCCTCTGGCAGGACTTTCATGCCGGTCAGAAAACCACCACGTTCCCATTGCTATAAATATGTCTTCTGTCATCAATAAGTTTTGGAAGCAAAAATCCACACCCACAGTCTTCTTAACAGTCGTTTGACTTCAGTTCCTTTTCTCTAGATTGTGGACCCAAGAGGGCACAACATTTTTCTCTTCTGTATCAATCCAGAAAGTTTTATTTGTAGTAGCTCTTGGGCACGGTGTTGAGGCCACTTCCAGCTCTAGTGCTATGACTGATTAGCCATGCCTAACATGAGTAAGGAAAACGAGCATTGTCCCATTTTGTCTGGGTGTTTGCCAGCTCCGTCCTAAACTCTCTGCTTTTCACTTTCCAGAGAAATCAGCAGTTGAGTCCTAGCTATCTCCTTCACAAGACTTCCTTCGGTATGCAACATCTAACTGTGAATCAACACTTCTCATGCAAGTAAGATGGAATTTAGAATCTCTTCAGCAGGACTGACTCCCTTAGGTCAGACCCTCAGTATTCCATAATTACTATGCCTTGTTCAAACTACAGTTTTCAGTTTCTCGGATAGGATGAAATGTGTTAATGTATCTTTTAAATTAGTCTAAAAATGAATGAATGAAATCATCTTAGAGTCTGGAAAATAATTTTAACTCTAACGTTTAAGCCTGACTAGAGCTGGAAAAAAATGGCAGAAAAGTGGAAAAGGCAAGAAAGCGAGAGAGGAGTTGGCTGAACTTTACATGTTAAGTGACAAGGGAGCCAATAAGAAATTTGACTCTAAGAGTGAAGAGAAATTTTCCAATCTGAAAGATATATTATATTAGTCAGGGTTCTCCAGAGAAACTGTGTGTGTGTGTGTGTGTGTGTGTGTGTGTGTGTGCGCACGGGGGAGGGGTGGAGAGGGAGAAGGAGAGATAAGGAGAGGGAAAGAGAGAGGTAGAAAGAGAGAATGAATATAAGGAATTGGCTCATGCAGTTATAGAGGCTGAGAAGTCCCACAATCTGACATCTGCAAGCAAAAGACCCATAAAAACTATTAGCGTCATATTCCAGTCTGAGCCTGAAGGCCTAGGAACCAGAAGAACTGATGGTGTAAGTCCCAGTCCAAAGGTAGAAAATGACCAATGTCTCAGCTCAAGCATTCAAGAGAAAGCAAACTCTCCCTCCCTCTGCCTTCCCACAGTGGGAAGGACATCTTCTTTACTCAGTCTGATTCAAATGCTGACATCTTCTGGAGATATCCTCACACCCAGAAATAATGTTCAACGAAATAATCTGGGCACCTCACAACCTCGTCAAGTTGACACGTAAAATTAACCATCACCATATTAAAGGAATAAATTATATGCTGGGGAGGGAGGCTAGGTATGATATGAGACATTAAAGAAATGGAGCTGATCAACATCCTGGAAGAAGATATATGACTTGGGGTGATTTTAAAACATGTCTGCAAATGACCTGATACTTGTATCAAAAATTAGAGTCTAATCATTCATCATTGAAAAATGGCTGGCCCTACACATGTCATTAAGACTGACTGTCAGGGGCGCCTGGGTGGCTCAGTTGGTTAAGCGGCCGACTTGGGCTCAGGTCATGATCTCGCGGTCCGTGAGTTTGAGCCCCACGTCAGGCTCTGTGCTGACAGCTCAGAGCCTGGAGCCTGTTTCAGATTCTGTGTCTCCTCTCTCTCTGACCCTCCCCCATTCATGCTCTGTCTCTCTCTGTCTCAAAAATAAAAAATAAACGTTAAAAAAAAAAAGACTGACTGTCAGAAGCTAGCTTGTGAAAGGGGGTTCAGCCAGCTCTCACTCAGTCTCTCTTTCAACATGTATATTTAGAACCCTGATCCACAAGGTAAGAAAACATGCTGGAGAAATTATGTCAACAGACTACATAAAGGGGCGCCCGGATGCCTCAGTTGGTTAAGAGCCTGACTCTTGGTTTGGGCTCAGGTCATGACCTCACAGTTTGTGAGTTCGAGCCCTACGTCAGGCTCTGCACTTGTCAGTGTGGAGCCTGCTTGGGATTCTCTGTCTCCCTCTCTCTCTCTCTCTCTCTCTCTCTCTCTGGCCCTCCCTTGCTTGTGCTCTCTCTCACTCTCTCTCAAAATAAATAAATAAACTTAAAAAAAAAAGACTACATAAAGATAGAGGAAGAAGCTAAAGAAGCCCCATCTGTTCAGCCCCCACTCGAAAATGCCACCAGGCAAACTTAACCTTCAGACGTGTGAATGAACAAGGCTTCAGGTATCCCAAGTCACCACTGTGTGATTCAACCTTGCAGAGACTCCACGCAAGAATGGCCGACTGAGCTCAGTCAATTCCAGGCCATTCAGAGATAATAATGATCATCATAATAAATACTGTCGTTGTTTTAAGCCACAAAGTTTTGAAATGCTTCATTACCCAGTTAATAGATAACCAGAATTCACCCTTTAAATCGACTTTTTTCTGAGCATCTTTCTTATCATCAAGGATAGGAATAGGCCATCTCTAAATGTCTTTACAATTCTAAAATGTAGTGGAGAATATAAGTTGAAGTTGAAGCTGATGCGAAGGGATAGTATTTGAGGTAAATTTGGGTGTTAGTTTAACCCCATATTGTGCCTCTTTTCCTTCCTGTCCTTCAAAGTACAGACTTCTCTGTCCAGCATTGCCCGGGGAGGATGTCGTGGGACTGAAACCAGGAATATCTTGGCTCTTTGTCTCCCAAACCCAAGCCTTTAGGAAATCACATGCACTTTTGAGAGATGGAGGAAAGGAAGTAAAGTAACATGCAGTATGAGGCAGACGAGCTCGGGAAAAAATATAGGAGCAGGAGAGAGATAAACCACCCCACCCCCTCCATACACACACACACACACACACACACACACACACACACACAAATATAAGGAGATTCCTCTGGACTGAGGTTGGGGTAGAGAGAAAGGAAAGAAAGATCTGAGATTCTTGCTAGCAGGGAGGGCTGTGTGCATCTCCTTGGCAGCAGCCTGAGGAAGCAGTAAATCTCCAGAGAAGAATGATATGTCTGGACAGTGGGATTCTGGGAGGACTTGAAATAGAGCCCCGTGTCCCAAACATGGCATGAAGCCCCAGAGAATTACCAAGCAGGAAGAACCTGAAAATCAAAATAAGTTGACATATAAAAAATGAAGAGATGTGATTTTTCTTGTCTTCCTGAGTCTGTGAAGGGTGATTCATATCCTACACTGGGAGTTAGGAGTGATCAGAGATATTTCAAGAACTGATGAGTTGAGCTTCCAGGATTTGGAGAAGTTTTTTGCCTGGTTTGGGAGAGCAGAGAGTATTTTTCTTATAAGAGAGGGTAATGGGGAAAGTTCATGGGGAATGGGGAAAAGAAAACAGCATGTTTTTGAAGATGGTCCCCTTGCCAAACCATGCAGGTTTAGGTGAAGGCAAAAAAGAAAGGAAGAGGTGTGTGTGTGTGTGTGTGTGTGTGTGTGTGTGTGTGTGTGTGTACCTCATTATGGAACGTGAAATCTCAAGCCACACTAGTCCCCATTTTACAAAGGGCCACACAGAGACCTTTTCCCTGTTTTATGGGTAAAACAACTAACTTTGTTGCAGAAAAAAAGTGGAAGGCATCACCACTGAGGGTCAGGAGGTGTTAGCAGCAGTGACAGGTGAGGTGCACCATAAGCAGCTTCTAGAGCTGTAGACCAAATAAGAGGGCAGAGTAGGGCAGAAGATTCAGGAAAGACTCTTCAATTGTTTATATGAAATTTTCTTGAAGATCTCCGGAAACATTTAGGGGCTAGAGTTTTTAAAGGTCTGCACATTGACACAGATACCGAGGGTATTTTATATTTGCCATAAATATGACCTGATATTATCTTTAGAATAACAAAGTCTTAGAAAACTCAGGTTCCAAAATCATTTTTTTTAATCTAGAATGCATTCTAAAATGATTCTATGATCTAATTGGCAATAACTAAGCCTCTGATAGACCACTGTGCAAATCTAATTCTATGATTCTGGGTAATTGTGAAATTAAGTTTAGTCAGAAAGCTTCATTTCCCTCTATTTCTTAAGCCATGATCTAAATAAACACTGCCTTTTAGAATTAATCTCTCTTTCCCACATACGCTTATAGAAGTGTGATTGTTTCTCTATAGCGGCAATTATCACAATCCGATTTGGGTTAGTCTGTTATGTTTGTGGCTGACTCCTCACAAGGTTGTGAGCTCTGGAAAGGCAGTGACCTTGCACTTTTCATTATGTGCCTCTCACAATTCCCCTTATAGAGCACTGTGTTCAATATTCCTTCACTCGTTCTTTGCAAACAAGTTTGTAGAATACTGTTTTGTGCCCCGCACTGTGCTCAATAAATGGTTCAGGGAATTGAAAATGATAAGACTCTCATTTGTGGTAATGAAGCCATTAGGAAAGCTAAGGTGTTTCTCCAAAAATATTGTTTAAAGGAAAAGTAGTTATAAAAAAAAATCTGACTGATCAGCTTTAAATAGTTTATTTAGGACATTTACCTCTAGGTTCCTAAGACAGATGAACTTACAATGTTCCGTTTTTGTGTAACTTTAGTATTTGTATAAGAGTTATAATAAATTTGTATGTTGTTTTGAAATCATTGCATTTTTATGATGGTCAGTAATTTTTATATCATTAAGATCTGTTCTTTTAAGTTTAGTAGAATTTATCAATAAAACAGTCTGGGTCTAACACGTAAAGAGTTTGAAAGCCATCACTTCAATCCTCACAACAAAATTGCTGAACAAACTAAAAATCAACAACTGTTCTTGGATCCTTCAGAAGACTGAGACCACAGGACAAACTGCTGCCCCCACAACTGAAGGGACAGAGAGAGAGAAAGAGAGAGAGAGAGAATTACAGCTTATTGGGAACAGAAGCCACTGCATCCAGGAACTAGCAGGAACATATAAATGGCAGTTGATCAGTTGCTGGAGGCTAAGCATGGACTAGCTTAAGAAATAAAAACTCCTAAATGCCAAATATTAAGGGTGTCTCCACACTTTTGTAAGTCTTACCCTTACAAGCCCCACCAGCTTCTTACAGTGAAGATCAGAGACAACTATCTGGTGCTCTAACAAAGGAAGGGGGAAAGGAACCATTCTGCAATATGCCCACATCATTCTGTTCTCTGTTAACAAAGAGCTTCCTTCAAGAAAAGTTATCTTACCAGACCCCAACTGATATGCGGCAAGGGAAGTGCCCAGAACCAATTCCCTCCAGTTTGTCAGATGGGAGGAAGTCATGCACAATTCCAGTGCCATCAAGCCTTCCTGTCTCACCAAAGGGACAGGAAAAGCTGACGAGTACTTGTAAAGATCACAGGCCAGGGGCACAGGTCCACTGAAAGATTGAGATCTAATAGTACGGTCATAGAACACTCCCCCTTCACACCTTACCGTCACAGCAACAGGACTCCTTTATAATAACAGGGAAGTATAGCAGAAAGAACTGCAATGCTCAGATTCTCTTTTTAAATTTTTTATTAAGTTTATTTCTTTATTTTGAAAGAGAGAGAGAACAGGGGAGAGGCAGAGAGAGAGGTACAGAGAGAATCCCAAGTAGGCTCCACACTGTCAGCACAGAGCCTGATGCAAGGTTCAAACCTATGAACCATGAGATCATGATGTGAGCCAAAATCAAGAGTCAGACACTTAACTGACTGAGCCACACAGGCACCCCTGCAATGCTCGGATTCTATTTAAAAAGGAACCTTTAGAGAAACCCAAAGGCAACACAGGACACCAAAACAAGGACACCAGACAAAATTTTAACCTCTGACACCTGCAGAAAGAGCAAACAATAAAAACAGCCTAGCTTCTAGCCAGATAAATATAATACTTGACACGAAAGGTCTGTTTGCCTCGGCTTTTTAACCAATACATCATATCCAGCTTTCAATAAAAAGTTACAAGATACAAGTTAATAAAGGAAAACAAAAAACAAAAACACAGTCTCAAGACACAAAACAAGCATCAGAACGAGACTCAGAAAGGACAGATTTTAAAATCATCAGGCCAGGAATTTAATATAACTCTGGTTAATATACTAAGGACTCTAATGGAAGAATTAACAGCATAGGAGAACAGATGGGTAATGTAAGCAGAGAGATGGAAACTAAGAAAGAATCAAAACTAAATGCTAGAAATTAGAAAAAGGTAACAGAAATGAAGAATGCTTTGATGGTTCATCAGTAGACTGAAAACAGCTGAGGAAATAATCAGTGATCAGTGGTGTAAGATTTGAAGTCGTGTTAACAGAAACTTCCCAAACTGAAAAGCAGACAGAAAGTAGTCTTTTAAAAAAGGAACAGATATCCAAGAATTTGGGGACAATTACAAAGGTCGTAAGACACCTATAATAGGAACACCAGAAAGAAGAGGAAAAAAAGGAACAGGAAAAATATCTGAAGCAATAGTGACGGAGAATTTTCCAAAATTAGTAACAAGCACCAAACCTCTGATCAGAGATCAGAGAGCACCAAGCAGGATAAATAATAAACACACACACACACACACACACACAAACCCTACACCTAGGTATCTTATATTCAAGCTGCAGAACACAAAAACAAAAATAAACAAATAAAAAGTTCTAATAGATAAATAAACAAATATTTAAAAAAAGGGGGTGCCTGGGTGGCTCAGTCATTTAAACATCTAACTCTTGATATTGGCTCAGGTCATGATCTTGCAGTTCATAGGATTGGTCCCCACATCAGGCTCTGTGCTGGTGGCATGGAGCCTGCTTGGGATTCTTTCTCTCCCTCTCTCTCATCCCCTACCCTGCTTGCACTCTCTCTCTCTCTCTCTCTCTCTCTCTCAAAATAAATATTTAAAAAAGTTTTGAAATCAGAGAGAAAAAAATCTTTACCTATAGAAGAAAAAGTGTAAGAATTATATCAGACTTCTTTTCAGAAACCATGCAAACAGGAGGACAGTAAATGAAATATTTGAAGTATTGGGGAAAAAAAACCTATCAGCCTAGATTTCTATATCCAGTGAAATTGTCCTTCAAAAATTAAGGAAAAATAAAGACATTCTCAAACAAAAATTGAGGGAATTTGTTGACAGTAGCCTTGCCTTTCAGAAAATGTTTAAAAAAAATTCTTCAGAGAGATGGAAAATGATACAGGTAAGAAAATTCAGTCTACATGAAGAAAGAAAGGACATTAGAATAGGAATCAATTAAAGTAAAAGAAAAGACTTTATTTTGATAATTGATCTAAAAAGTAACTTGCTCAAAATAATAGTACCAATAATGCACTGGATGATTAAAGCCTATGGATAAGTGAAATGAATGACAGCAATGTTCTAAGGAATGAGAGAAAAGATTGGAAATGCCCTGTTAGAGAGTACCTTGCAGTACTTGTGAGGTGATCTAGTGTCATTCAGAAATGGGCTTCGATTATTAAATGTACATTGCCAGACTCTAGGGCAACCATTAAAAATTTTTAAAAATGTGTGATCGGTATGCTAAGGAAGGGGAGAAAATCAAATCACATAAAAAGCTGAATTAGGAGTGCCTGGCTGGCTCAGTTGGAAAAGCACACAACTTGATCTCTGGGTGGTGAGTTCCAGCCTCAAGATAGGTGTAGAGATTCCTTTTAAAAAAAAAAAAAAAAAAGCTGAATTACCATCAGAGAAGGTAGAAAACAATATGAAGATAACAAAGTAACAAAGAAAGAGCGATGTGTAGGAAATGGTAAAAACAGGGCAGTTAATTTATCCAACTGTATGAATAATCATTTTAAATGTGAATGGTCTAAATTTACCAGTTAAAAGACAGACACTGTTAGCATGGATTAAAAACAAACAAACACCAGGCCCAGCTCAGCAAGAAACCCATTTTAACTATAAAGTAATAGATTAAAAGTAAATGGATGGAGGGGGCCTCAGGAAGCTGGTTCAGGCTGGCTCAACAAGGTGGGGTGTCATGAGTGGCCTCTCTTCTGGTGCACGGTGCCATGGAGCCTTCTCAGCAGCCCGCTGCCCCTGGTAGAGGCTGCTTGTGCACCTCAGCTCAGGAGGGCCCTCCTGGACCTGAAGCAGACTCTGGTGAGGAGGGTTGCAGCAGTGACTCACTGGGGCAGGCTTGTAATCCAGTGCTTGGAGAAGAGGGGCTACAAGCTGGAGGGGGATGGAGATGCCACAGGTGCCAGAAAGCATCCTTGTTGAGCTCTACCATGACCTACAGAGGAAGACCTTCTACCCAGCCCTCATCAGCTACTGCCCCCCTGGTGGCCATGGTCTGGGAAGGCCCCAAGGAAGTCTACACCAACTTAGCTAAGGCTGTTCCCGACACCTTCACAGATTTCAACATTCACATCAGGGCACAACCTGAGGGGTGGGCACAGGACGACTGATGGGAGAGTGAGGCTCCCCAAAACAGCCCGGACTGGTCCATGAAGCTGTGGGAATGTCATTTATGCCAGTACCTCATGTAGGGGACCCCGAAGGAAAGCCAGCTGTGATTCCAGAGAAGTGAGCTGGTGGACTGGGCAAAAGAAGGCTACCACAGTAACATCACCCAGCTTGAGCCCTCAGGGTGCCCTCTGCCATCCCAGCATCCATCTAGGATCGACGATCTCTATTGACAAAAACTTGAGCACACACTCATGCTCTGCCCGTCTGTCCCAGACCCCCTTCCTATCTATCTTCTGCCCTACCCTAGCCCAGGGTGGGTTTGAGCCACCAACAATATCCCAAGAGAGCAAGAAATTGGACCAATCCTTTCTGTACCAAAGTGCCAGACAATCTTTGAGGTGTCTCCAAAAGTGATTGTACTACCATGCTTCTCTCAAAGGGGAGGACGTTATGACTTATGATGCTATGAAAAAAAAAAGTACAAGATGAAAAAAGATACACCATGCTAATATTAATCAAAGAAAGCTGAAATGCCTATATGAATGGCAGATGAAGCAGACTTCAGAAGCAAAGATAATTTTCAGGGATAAAGAGAGTCATACGTAATGATGAAAGGGTCATTTCTCCAAGACTTAACAAACCTTAACCAAAATACATGAGGCAAAAACTGATAGAATTTTAAGGAGCAATAGACAAATCCATTATTATAGTTGAAGACTTCAGAACTCTTGTATCAGTAATTGACAGATCCAGCAAGCAAAGGAAAACTCAATATTGTTAATGTATCAGTTCTTCCCAATATGATTTAAAGATTCAGTGCAATCTCAAACAAAAGCCCAGTAAATTATTTTGTGAATATTGACAAAATGATGGTACAGTTTATAGTGAAAGGTAAAAGACACAGAATAACCAACACAATATTGAAGAATAGCAAAGTTAGCAGACTGATACTACCTGACTTCAAGACTTAACTATTCAAGCCAGAGTAAATAAGACAGTGTGGTATTGGCAGAATAAAACACAGATTAACAGGACAGAATAGAAAGCCCAGAAATAGATCCACGAAAATATGGCCAATGGTCTCTGACAAGAAAGAAAAGCAATTCAATTGGAAAAGGATAATTTTTTTAACAAAGGGCACTGGAACCAATGGAAGTCTATGTGGAAACTCATATGACACAGGGGTGCCTGTGTGGCTCAGTCAGTTAAGTGGCCAACTCTTGATTTTGGCTCAGGTCATTATCCCAGGGTCATGGGATTGGGCCCCACATTGGGCTTCATGCTGAGAGTGGAACCTGCTTAAGATTCTCTCCCTCTCCCTCTGCCTCTCTCCTGCTTGCTCATGCGCTCTAAAATAGAAGAATAGAATAGAATAGAATAGAATAGAATAGAATAGAATAGAGTAGAGTAGAGTAGAATAGGACAAAAAGAAAAAAGAAAAAAATGACACAGACCATTTGCCTTTCCGAAAACAACCTAAATGTAAAGTAAAAAATATAAAACTTCTAGGAGATAACCCAGGAAAAAGATACACATTGGGTTTGAAGATGAATTCTTAGATATAACACCAAAAACACAATCTATGAAAAAAAAAGTTGATGTCAACTTTCATTTAAGTGAAAATATTCTGCTTTATGAAAGACATTGTTAAGAGAAAAAAAAAAAAAAGACAGGACACATATTGAGAAAAAAGGCTTGTAAAACCTATATCCAATGAAGAACTTGTATCCAAAATCTGCAAACTGCTCTTAAAACTCAGCAATAAGAAAACAAACAACCCAATTAAAACTGTGGGCAAAAGATCTGAATAGACACTTCACCAAGAAAGATATACAGGTATCAAATAAACCTATGAAAAGATGTTCAACATCACATGTCATCCAGGAATTGCAAACTCAAGCAACAATGAGAGGGGTGTCTGGGTGGCTCAGCCAATGAAGCAGGCGACTTTTGATTTCGGCTCAGGTCATAATCTCATGGTTAGTGGGATCCAGCCCTGTGTCAGGCTGGCGCTAACAGGCAGAGCCTGCTTGGGATTCTCTCTCTCCTCTCTCTTTGATATCTCTCTCTCTCTTTCTCAAAATAAATATTAAAAAAAAATAATAAAACAACAATGAGATACCATCACACAACTATTAGAATAACTAAAATCCAAATACTAACAACAACAAATGCCAGCAAGGGTATGGAGCAACAGAAACTCTCAGGGGGATGCAAAATGCCTCAGCCGCTTTGGAAGAAAGTTCAGCAGTTTCTTACGAAGGTAAACATAGGCTTACCAAAGAATCCAGCTATTACACTCTCAGGCATTTATCCAAATGAGTCGAAAACATGTTTGCACAAAAATCTGTACATGAATGTTTACAGCAGTTTTATGCATAATTGCTGTAACTGGAAACAACCAAGTCCTTTAATAGATGACTGGATAAACAAACTGCGGTATACCCACGCAAAGGAATAGTATTCAGCGTATAAAGAAATATGTTCTCAAGCCACCAAAAGATATGGAGGAAACTTAAATGCATATTGCCAAGTGAAAGAAGACAGTCTGCAAAGGCTCTACACACTGTAGGATTTCAATTATATGACATTCTGGGAAAGGCAAAACTTTGGATATAATGAAAAGATTACTGTTTGCCAGAGGTTGTGGTGGGGAGAGATGAACAGGTAGAGCATAGGAGGTTTGTAGGGTAGTGAAAGTACTCTAAATGATATTATAATGACAGATCACTGGTTGCCAGGGTTTCTGGGGGATGAAGGGATACATAAGTGGAACACAGGAGATATTTAGGACACTAGGAGATATTTAGGATATTTAGATATTTAGGATATTTAGTGATTGTATTCTGTGTGATATGGTAATGGTGGATGCATGAGACTACACATTTGTCAAAAACTGTGAAATGCAGTCTTTGTTTTATTTTTGAGAAAGAGAGAGCATGCGCGCATAAGCAGGAAAGAGGGGGGAGAGGGAAAGAGAGAGAGAGAGAATCTTGGGCAGGCCACACACAGCGCAGAGCCCAACATGGGGCTTAATCCCATAGCCCTGGGATCACGACCTGAGCTGAAATCAAGAGTCAGACACTCAGCTGACTGAGCCATCCAGGCATCCTATGAACTGTATTCTTCTTTCTTTGATCAGATTTACCGAAGACTTTGTATTTATTGGTCTTTCCCAAGAATTAGATTTGGTTTTATGACCTGGCTTATGCTTTTGTTTTTTTACATGGTTAATCTTCACTTTTCTCTCTTAATTTCTTCCCTTTATTTTTTTTTTTAATGTTTATTTATTTTTGAGACAGAGAGAGACAGAGCATGAACAGGGGAGGAGCAGAGAGAGAGGGAGACACAGAATCCGAAACAGGCTCCAGGCTCTGAGCTGTCAGCACAGAGCCCGACGCGGGGCTCGAACCCACGGACCATGAGATCATGACCTGAGCCGAAGTCGGACGCTCAACCGACCAAGCCACCCAGGCGCCCCTTCCCTTTATTTTTTTTTAATATTTCATTGTTATTTTTGTCTACCTTCTTAAAATGAATGCATAATTCATTTCTTTACGGCTTCATAAAAATATATTTAATATTAGAAATTTTCATGTGAGTACCACTTTACAGAATATGGCTACACACACGTGTGTGTGCACACACACACATTGCTCTCATTATTTATTTCTAAGTATTTGTAATTTCCTGTTGGATTTCCTCTATAATCATAGTTATTTAGAAGAAGCATAATTGTTTGTTTCCAGAAAACATGGCTTACATGACTTTTGAATTGAGAAACTTGTTGAAATACACTTGAAGGTCTAATAAAGGGTTAATGTTGGGGAATGTTTCATTGAATTTTGACTGGAATATAAATTATTTTTGCATATATAAAACCTATACATCTATTTCAATTACTTCTTGAATTTCTATTAGTTTTAGTTTAATATGTATCAAAGTTATACTTTTGGGTGCCTGGAGGTTTGTGACTCAATATTTTTCTGATGAATTCTACTTTTTACCAATAAGATTTTATCTCACTTAATACTTTTCACCTTAAATTCTATTTTCTCTGGTATTATAATTGGCATGTGCCTACTTTCAGTGGTTGTGAAATATATCTTTTTCTTGTCCCCTTTTAAAATTGTAATGGCAATATTGAGAACAAACACAGTTTCAGAGAGGTAATTACAAAACAACTTTTCTTTCTCTCTATGCCTTTAAATCTATTTTAAGGTGTCCCCTGCTTTTCGACAAAGACCAGACACACCATCTAGTTTTTTTTTATTTTTCTTCAGTAGTAAAACCTTTGGTACTTCAAATCTCCAACACAATCTGGGTTTAATAACTTAAAATGTTTATCCCTGTGTAGGAGACAACTTTTAACCTCCTTAAGTTACCTCTCATCCAACTCAGTCCTTGGGTTGGTGGGAAGCCTGCCATCAGAGGGTGGGCTTTCTTTACTTTTTCTCTTGCTGGCCCTTGTACTCATGGTCCTCCACCTTGCTATTGATGGTCTCTGAATTGAAGTAGGGAGAACCGAGGCAAGGGAGCAGGAAATTTCTGACTTAACTACTACTGTTGTAGCGATCAACCAGTAGAACTCTGTCAACTTAGAAGATGTTTGAATCTGCTTCTTTCTTTTCTAGAGCATGGTTGAGACTCTCAGGTACACTTTCTTTGATGTGGGCAAATCCATCTCTGTTCTACCTGGTTACTTCCCCTTTCTGGCATCTACAGACATTCAGTGATATCTACAGTTGCTCTGTATATGATCCGTCTGTCATCCAGGGTCCTTTTGGATAGAACCTAAGATTATTCCATGCCTGCTCTCTCTTTCACATGGCTCACAGTTAGAGCCTCAGGACACACTTCTGCATCCTTTTCTCTGATATAGGCTGTACTGCAAAGCCTGCCCCTTTACTGCATCCTGAAAGCGTTTCACAAACCATGTCTTGTCTTTCAGATTTCTTACAATGGAATCAGATACCCTGTGTCCCTTATATTCTTGGAGGTTCACCTAGTAAGCTCTTCAAGTCATCTTTGTTGAACTCTTTTTCTTTTGGGGGGTGGGGTTCTCCAAAACTTCTCTACTTACTTCCTCTCTAAATCCAATCCTTTTTATCTTTCTTTTGGGCAGAGGATGTAAGGGTCATATAACTGGATTTTGCTCACCTCCTTTGAAAATTTCATTCTGACCCAGAATCGCACCTTGGGACGTCTTAGTGATTTATCTAAAACCATTTTAGCATCTTGTTACATGATCTTCCACATCATTTACTTTGAGGTATGTGTATGTCAGAGTTTTTACATGAAAATAGCACTAGTCAACATTTTCCTCTAGTGTTTTCTAACATACATTGTTTTTGATGAGAAGTGTGATGCCAATTAGATTTCCATTTCTTTGTACAAAACCTGTTTTTATCTTTCCAGAAACTTTAAATTTTCTCATCATCCTCAATGGTTTTAAAATTTTATCCATGAAATAAAATTACTGCATATATTTTGCCTAATATGAAGTATATGTCAAAAGGTGAAAAATCATTTCTTTCTTTCTTTGGAATTACTTTCTACCTTTGCTTTCCTTAATAATTTCCTCTCCTCCATTCTTCCTTTTCCCTTTACTAGAATTTCAAATTTTAGATGGAATTGGTGTTGAAATTTATAGATCTCTATTCCATGACAAATACGACTTTTCTGAAATTACACACACACACACACACACACACACACACACACACACACACACACACACACATAATTATATATCATTTTGGGAGAATTACCCTGTTCAAATATTCATAAATATCTCTCCAGCAGTGATATTACAATGGGAGTGGAATGTGCTCCTGGACAGAGAGTGCCTGGAATTGGTGTTCTAATTGTGGAAGATTCTACATCCTTCCTGAAAGTTGCCATATCCTTGGATATTAATCAGCTTCTCCCAATCATTTGCTTTTTTAACTTATCCTACTGAATCAAGTCAGAAGGGGATAGGTAAGCTGCCCATGTGTTCAGAACATATTTCCTCAATTTATCACGCTCACCATTGTTCTTGTGCCCCCTCCTCCTACTGAATTTTCGAGTCTTAACTTTGAACTTATATAAAACAATTGTCCAAGCTTCTGTACACGTCATGACCTTCAGTTACTGCCATGTATCTAACTCTATCTTTTTTCCATTTATTCAGGAATTTCTGAATATTTCTGCTTCACTGATAACTTTAAACATTTTTAGACACAGTAATTATTTATTTCTTATGAAATTATCTTTATTATTTTCAGAAGTGTTGAGCAGGAGGAAAGTTAACTACCTGCTGTTTGCTATCTTAACCCAGTTTTCCCAGAATACATTCAAGGAGATGGATGGTCTTTTAAGATTGATATTCTAGGCACCAAGTTCAAGACCAACACATTTCATTATTTTTAGTCCTGGAGTCTGACTGTAACACAATAAGGATGATGGCCGAGAACAGAGAAGGCCAGCATTTGAAATTGACTTTGGCTAAGTCTGGGATGTTATGCTTGCTATTATTTCTTTTTGTCCAGAATAACTAAATAATTGCTTTCATAAAGTGGATAGTTTTCCCTTCTAAAAATACATCAATTGAGTATTGCAAAGCCATGATATTTAAGAGATAAATTGTTTAATTGCATATGAGTAGTTGCATCAGCAAGTTGCATCCACAAAAAAAAAAAAAAAATTCTGACCTTCAGAAGGAATCATAAAAATCAGAATCATTTTGAGAACTCTAAGATGTTATTTTTCTCTACCAAGTGACTACACTTTTCAAAAACAAATTAAGCATTTAATGGTCAAAATAAAAAAGTGTTCTAAGGCTCACTGGTTTGTTCTTTTGATGATCTGATCTTATATCATTTAATACAAAAAATTTTCTAGGTACGGTAAAAATACACCAAACTATTATGTGTCACTATCTTAGAGGATAACTTGGTGCTTTGGAGTAAAAAGCAAATATCTAAAAGTTAACATGCCAGGTCTTGCATGAGTTGACTTTTATTGAATCAGTAAAGATGGTGAAATTTCACCTGCCCTTCTTTCCCCATCATCATTAGCCCAGAAGGAACAAGAGATAAAATGAATAAAGTCTAACTCTCTTTTGTCTCAAACAGTGGGATTGATAGTCAGATTTATGACTAGAACTAAAAAGTAGGAGTTTATGCAAAAGACTCTTAATGATAGAATCAACCTTAGATCTTCAGTATCAGAATACTTGTAGGTGGGCAATGGTTCACACATTTCTAGAAAAGAGAAAGGGAATGTAAGAGGGCAAATAATAAATGGATAAAACATATTTGGAGTATGTTTTTAGAGATTGTTTATTTCAGAGGCCATTAGCCAGTGGTCTATGGACTATTAGTGAGAGACTTCTGAAGGTCTATGACCCACTTGGATTCATAACCAAAATTTTCTGGATGTATGAAAATAGGTAGCTTTCATCAGACTCTCAAAAGCCATGCCAGAGTTCAGAAATCTATAGCTTTGTTGACATCAATGATCAGTGACCAAGAATCTATAAGTTTGTAGCAATGTGACCAATGACTGAGCTACATTGGTCCCCAAGAAGCCCTATGCTTGTTGACCTCAAGACCATGCATTGCCTTGTATTCCACTTCAGCCATTGTTTGACTCTAAACATTTTCTTTCTCAGACATATAGACATAAAACAATATAAATTATACTGTCCTGCCCATCTTTAAATGTAACATTTGATACCAAAACTTTAGATGTAGTAAGAGAATAAATCCCAGAAAGGAGAGGAAATAATCTCTGCGGTAGCATTGTCTGTTTCCTATTTTACCTGGAAGGTTTTTATATTAACATCACTTTTATAATTTTTCTAATGCTAAAAAAAAATGCTCTTGAAAAGTGCACCATCTGTGCTTTGTCTGATTAGCTGGTCCAAATGGAATGGATGTCAAATTCTGAGTTCCTTTTATTTTTATGAAAATAAAAAGAAGCTTCACTTCTAACTCAGCTTTATGAGCGAATCAATGAGAAGTCATCTACTGCATAATCTTCCCCCTAGAAAGTGATAAATATTTACAGTATATAATGAGATTTCATGTCAAAAATTGATGGTATTTATTGTGTTTTAATAAAAGCAGATTTGGAAACATTAGTTTTATTAAACAAAAAACAGAATATTGTTTTAAAAATTGCCATTTTCATATTTGCTTTTTCTGTGGAGACCTTATATACAAAGGCAGATTTTTAGCTAACTATATTACTATGGAAATCAGTTCCAACTGAATAGAAATAGTACAAAATAATGAAAACACTAATACATCTTTACACATTGTATTATTCATCTATCAATTACTTTCCCTTTTGTGGGGCTCACTCTTCCAGGTTTGGCTGTTTAACAGTCATATTTTTTTTCCAATATTTATTCTCAATTTCTTTCCTCAATCTTGATCCCAAGAATTAACTAAAAAAGAATATTTAAAAGGTCATGTTGTCCTTTCCTGTGCAAATCTGGGAGATAAGGCTGTTACTAACGCATTTTCTAATTTTTTAAGTAAATGTTAAGGGGAACATTTGGTTCTCTTCTGAAAAGCTTTTCACAAACAGGTCAAATATGTTACAGGTGGCAGAACCACAGATGCTCCTTTGCACCTTGTCTGGGTCCCCTAGCTCCTGAGGAAGTGGGTTCAAAAAGATTATCTCTCACCTTGGTTACAGGATCACCTGAAATTTTGAGTTTTAGAAGCTAATCGCTCTCCTCCAGTGAAAAATTTCTTAAGGATTGATCTGGAGAAGGTAAAGTTTCCAACAGCCGATAATGAAAACACATGGCCACAAGTGACTCCCCATCAGGGATTAGAACTCAAATGCTTTTCAGCATCTGGTATAAAATAAGAGAGGGTCGGTGACCACAGCAAACTGGAAAGTACAGGCTTACACAGATACTAAGGTTGTCATTGTAAAACAATAGTGTGCTGGCCAGAAAGAAAAAAAACACATCTCTGTGCTAAATTCGGCCAGTGGGACGTGAGATTTTGATCCCCAAACTACACAATATGACAACGTTTAGGGAACTGATTCTATCCCTTCCTCTCTACGCTCATTCATTAGTCTCCTGGTTGTAGTCTGATGTATTTCCCCCTCCTCATCAATGTTTTCCTGGCTATTATGTTTATTCCTTCACTGGGGTGTACTTTTCTCTAAATAGATAATACATTCATGTGATTCAGAATGAAAAGAATATGTAAAGTGATGTAGAGTGAAAGCCTTGCTCCCACCCCTGCTTGTGTGTGTCCAGTGCCCTTCCTGATTCCCATTCCCTCACAGACAACTTCTGGTACTGGTTTTTGTGTTTCCACCAATGTCATTATCTCTGTAGGTAAGCTAAATAAGCACACAAATACACATATTTTGTGCCCTCGATTATAGACAAAACATTGCATGTTATACCTACATTTTTCTCTTTCTAAAGCCAATCACTTAAAAATCACTTTTACCTTAAACACAAATATATAAAACAGGCAAATATATAAACACACACAAACACACACACACACACACACACACACACACACACACACACACACACAGCATCTATCTACCCCGATGACCTTTATATAGATCTATGCATAGTGTTTCCTCCTTCCTTTTTACAGCTACGTCATATTCCTTTGAAAGGAGATATATAGAGAGATATAGATATATAGATAATTTATGTAATCAGTCCAATGCTGGTGGATATTCAAGTAATTTCCAAACATTGTATATTAGAAAAATGCATGTATTATGTTTCATGAATAACAATCTGCATTATTTTGCACATGTACAAACATATCTTTCAAATAAATAAGAGAAATGAGATGGCTGGGTCAAAGGCAAATGTATTTACAGTTTTAACAGATATGGCCAATTACCCTTAGGAACCATACTGGTTTGAGTCAATATCCTTTTTCACCCTATCTAGTCCCACCATCTCTGCAAATGAAGGTGCTATCAAACTTTGGAATACTTGCCAATTTAAAGCTTAAAAAAATAACATTCTAGTGTAGCTTTAATGTGCATTTTTTTATAAAAGTGGGCATCTTCTCATGTGTTTTCAAGCCTGTTATATTTGCCTCTTCATGAGGTATCTGTATATATCTTTGGCTCATATTTTAATAAGGTTATTGATGTTGCTCGCAATTTCTAGTACATTATAAATTGGTGATATTAGCCCTTCATCTGTAAGGTCAGTCAGATATTTATGTACATAAGTCACACTTTAGTGTTTATCTTTTATTGTTGCTAATGGTGATTTCATTTCCCAAGCGCAGGGTTTTTTTGTTTTTTGGGTGTTTTTGTTTTTGTTTTTGTTTTGTTAACACAATTGAATTTATCAACCTTTTATTTCATGGCTTCTGGATTTTGAGTCAGAGTAAGGACTCCCTCATGCCAAGGTTATAATGGAATTAACCTATGTTTTCTTCTAGTGTTTTTATTATTTTATATTTTTACATCCTTTTTGAATTTGCTATGGTATATGATATCACATATATATTCAACTTTAAGGGACATTTCACCCAGTTTTCATAGATTAAAGATCCCATCTCTATTATATAATGCATTTGTACATGCACTTGGCTCTATTTCTGGAATTCTATCCAACTGGTTTGTTTTTCTATTATTCATAAATGCCAGAGTGTTTTAATGATGTTTTCATATATGAAAGGGCTTAGTCCACCACTTGCGCTTTCCCATATGACTATTCTTCTTGGTTATTTTGGTTTTTATTTTCTCCAAATGAACTTTATCAGCTTTTCTAGTTTTTTTAATTGATATTTTTATTGGGATCATAAAAAATTAATTCACATGGGAAGATTGGATATATTTATGATATAGAGTACCCTACCAAGAACATAGTCTCTTTTTCCATTTCTTCAGGGGTTTTTTGCATGTATCCTTCAGGAGCTTTTTAATATGTCCTTTATATATATATATGCTACACATTTCCTGTGAGATTTATTTTTAGTTTTTTCACTTTCTATTAATATTTCTTTGGTATGTAAGTTTTTGCTTCTTTTATATAATCTTTTTTAAAATGTTTTTTAATGTTTATTTTAGAGACACACAGACAGACAGAGCATGAGGAGGGGAGGGGCAAAGAGAGGGAGACACAGAATCTGAAGCAGGCTCCAGGCTCCAGGTTCCAGGCTCCGAGCTGTCAGCACAGAGCCTGACAAGGGGCTCAAACTCGAGACCTGAGTTCATGACCTGAGCTGAAGGCGGCCGCTTAACCAACTGAGCCACCCCAGTGCCCCTTCTTTTATATAATATTTATAAACTGCACTAAGAAAGCAATTTATTTCCACAGCAAGTAAAATGTGGCTTTGGAGCTGAGATAGATAGAGGCAAAAATAGGTAGATACACAGTTGTAAGATTATCAATAGGAAACTTGTATCTATCCTTACATGTTTATCGTTTTTCAATCCAAAATGAATGTTGACCTTTATCAAATGCCTTTGCAGATGCTTAGTTATGATCATATATTTCCCCTTAAATGTATCAATGTGATGAAGGATATTAATAGATGCCCTAATATAAAACCATCCTTGCATCTCTTCAGTGGAACCCAGTTCTTCTCTGGTATATTGTTTAATTGTTCCATTAGCTAATGTTTTATTGAGAATGTTTACATTGATGTGCATAAGTGATCACGTTCTTTAGCGTTCTTTTTTGTACAATATTTGTCAGATTTTGATATCTGTATTCATTACAAAATATTTCAGATTTTTTTTTTCTAATGCTCTGGAAAAGTTTAAATTATTAACTTATCTTCTCATTAAGGTTTAGTAGACTTCTTCAATGAACCTCTTCGGGTCTGGTGTTTTTGGTAGTGGCTCTCTTCTATGGAACCAGTCCATTTAAATTCTCTATTTCATCCTGAGATGAGTTTTGGAATATTTTGTATTCCCGAAAATAAAACATTGCATACAGGTTTTCAAATTTATTTAGATATTGCAGCAAAATGATTTTACTGAGCTTTAAATTTCCTCTGTTTCTCAGAATATTCTCCCTCTCTTTTAACATTTCTTACTTTTGCTATTGAGGTTTTCTCTCTCTCTCTCTCTCTCTGTCTCTCTCTCTCTGTCTCTGATGAGATTAACAATCTATCAGTTTTTTTAATAGAAGCTTATAAATAAAAGCTAAAGAAAATTTTTAAAGTAAAAACTTAAAAAAATAAAATTTACCATTGTTCTATTTTTTAATTAGTTAATTCATATTGTCATACTAATGCCACATAGCAAAGAACCACAAAACCTCCATGGCACCGTCACTCTTGAACTTCAATGTTGCCTGGGGCAGTTTCTTTCCAGGTCTTGGTGGTTGAAGACGCTCTGTGTCATGCCCCCGACTGTTTGTGCATCTCTCTTCTAGGTTTCTCTCTTCCTCCTCCAGAACCGACAGGCTACTTAATGCATGTTACTTTGAAGGCAATTGCAGACGCGCCAAGATTTTTATGCTGCTGCACGTGAGTGCTGCAAGCCTAGAATGCATCCCATCTACTGGCCCCCCATCTGCCAAAGAAATCCACATGGCAGAGCACAAAGGCAAGAGGAAGCAGACAATACAGAGAGAGTTGAAAGTGGGACCAATATTCAATCTACAAAACTTCCTCAACTTTTCTTAGGCTAATGAATTTCATTTTCTGGCCTCTAAATTTTTAATTGGGTATCTATTCACGACTCCATTTTTTTTACAGTAAACTTTATTTCCATTGACTTGTCACTTGACATAATTTCCAAG
Source organism: Panthera pardus (assembly GCF_024362965.1). Taxonomy (NCBI): domain Eukaryota; kingdom Metazoa; phylum Chordata; class Mammalia; order Carnivora; family Felidae; genus Panthera; species Panthera pardus. Next base: position 134,897,167 of record NW_026526721.1, read on the forward strand.
TATGTCTGTGCCCTAAGATGAGCCAAAGAACAGAAATCCTAAATCTCAAAAAAAATTTTTTCATACTGTTCTGAGTAGGGCATTTTATCCCTTGGAACGTTACCTATAGATACAGAAAGAAGAGATAACATCAACACACAAGAATCCAACTGTGTGAAACTATAACAATATGCTTTTGGGTTATATACCACCCACCTCTTTAAGGCTGTAATGATAACAGCTGCTTTTTTTCTCCTGTAAAGTTCAAAGTTCAGTGTCATTTGTTTTGTTTTGTTTGTTTGTTTTTTAAGTAAAATATCAGAATATGTGAGAATGCTGCACTTACTTCTCTTAATACACTAAAAAGAGTGGAAGTTTTTAAATTCTTCATGACTCCAAGCTGGGACACGACTACTACTGACGGGATCTATTCAACACACTAATTCCAAGGTGAGGGACCATCAGCAAACTGGCACCCGCGACTAAGCCCGCAGGCATACATTTTCCAGAGTGGTGGAATCTCATTCCCATAATGCCAGCTAAGGTGCCAGGTGTAGCTAGGAAAACCCAAATATTCCTCAGATCCCGAGACAGCTGATAAGCACCCAGATCTGCCAAACCACCAAAAAGAAGCCCGGCAGTCACTGAGGGGACGCTACCTGCTTTTGCCTAGCCAATGATCCCACCAGAAGCAACCGGTGATGCGGAGCCAAAGCCAATCCAGTGCAAAAAGGCACTGGTGGGATGGAGTCCTTCTGCATTGTTCTCTGTCACTCTGACCAGGCAGAATACACCAGGTATGCGTCCAACGGCTTCCCGGAAGCTCTGCACTGGTCCACAGGGGTGCAGAAGCCCCGTGACTCCATTTTTTATGGAGGTAAGTGTTTTAGGATGATGAATTTGCCTAAAAACCCCATTTGAACTGCATCCCATAGATTCTGAAGTGTTTTTATTACATTTTTTTCTATATGACGCAATTTCATTTTTTATTTCCTCTTCAATCCAGACTTTAAGAAAATGTTATTACGGGGCGCCTGGGTGGTGCAGTCGGTTAAGCGTCTGACTTCAGCCAGGTCACGATCTCGCGGTCTGTGAGTTCGAGCCCCGCGTCAGGCTCTGGGCTGATGGCTTGGAGCCTGTTTCCGATTCTGTGTCTCCCTCTCTCTCTGCCCCTCCCCCGTTCATGCTCTGTCTCTCTCTGTCCCAAAAATAAATAAAAAACGTTGAAAAAAAAATTTTTTAAAAAAATAAAAAAAAATAAAAAAAATAAAAAAGAAAATGTTATTACAAATTCCAGGTAAGAGGGTCTTTCTGTTGTCCAGTTTCATTGTATGGTGATTGCAGATGGTTGGACCTAAGATTCCTATTTATTTTTAATTTAGAATAGTTTAAAGATTTTCTGGTGGCCCAATATATGGCCAATTTTCCCAAATATTCCAAGGCGTATTCAAAAGTAATAAAGTACAGAATTACCTTATCAATTAGCTCTACCTTATTATTTATGTTATTTCAATATTCAATATACTTAATTATTTTCATCCACCTGATCTGACATGGACCAAGAGAGGTGAATTCATGTCTCCCACTAGTGTTTTTATGTCTATTTCTGCTTTTATCACCTGTAATTTATGCTTTATGAATGTTTGGTGCACAGATATTCATAACTGTAATATGCCCATTGTGAGTTACATACTTCTGCACTATTAGGCTTTCTTTCTTAATACTGTTTGTCTGAAGTCCCTGGTTTATTTTTATTTTCTGGTCTGCCCTTAATTCTTTTCTTTTCAGACTTACTGAAGTACCTTGTTTTAGATGAGTCTGTGCCATAGAGCACAGAATTACGTTGTATAATCCATCCAGGAGCTTCATTACTTTTAAAAACTAAGGTAAGCCTAATTAAAAAAAAAAACAACTAAGTCAAGCCTTTTAAAAATAAAATAAAATAAAATTTTTAAAAAGCTAAGCCTTTTAACAGGTGACTTATTGATATAAAAGTTATCTTTCACCTTTGTTCCATCATATTATGGATTGCATTGTATCATTTTAAAGATATTCTTTCATTATAAACTCTATTTCCTTTGCTTTTTGTGTATTGTTTGTCTACTATTCAAGTTCTGTGTTTTTGCCTTTAGTTGTTACCTTTATAATAATTTTATATTAGACCTTCAATCATACACTTCTTTCAACTAAATCTCCAACTTCCCTACTATAAATAGTGATTAAAAATTAGGATGTTTCTTCTTCCTTTTCCCTCTCTACCCTTGTCTCTCTCACCTGACTTTAGTTACTAATAGATTTATTTTTAATAAATTAAATGAGACCATCAACATATCCAGTTTCTGATCTCCTTTTTCCCTCACCTATCCAATTTTTGTTAGTTATATCATTTCTACATAATGAAGACATATAACATTTATATTTCATTCTGACATCTCAATCTCCATATTTTTTTCTACAGGTAAATATATTCAATATTTACTCCCAGTACTTTTGACACTGCTTACCTAGTTACTTCTTAGTTGGCCTAAATTCATTGTCTAATAATTTCTTCCAGAAGGACTCAATGGCATAATATCCTCTGAGCTTTTGCATGGTCAGAACTGTTCACAGAAGAGACTTTATATATCAAATAAAATGCGGTTGGTTAAACAATCTTTGGCTTAAGTATCTTATTGTTTCTTGTATTGAATGTTAATAAGAAGAAATACAGGGCTAGTATTTTGTTCTAGGAATTTTTGTTTTGTTCCTGGATGCTGCTGCAGTGGTGGCTCCTTCTTCGTTTTTAGAGTCCAAGTATAAGTCCTAGAGTTGACCATACTGGATCCACTTTCCTGGTTTGCCGGTATCCATTTTTAAAATGTTAAACTTGGGGTTCCTGGGTCGCTTAGTCAGTTAAGTGTCCGACTTCGGCTCAGGTCATGATCTCATGGTTTGTGGGTTCGGGCCCAGCGTTGGCTCTGCGCTGGCAGTGTGGAGCTTTCTTGGGATTCTCTCTCTCTCCCTCTCTCCCTGTCCTTCCCCTATTTGCACGCTCTCTCTCTGTCTCCCTCTTCCTCTCTCAAAATAAATAAATAAACTTTTTAAAAAATGTGAAACTTTGCTCAAGCCCTATGATCTTAGAAAACAGCAAGTTTACAAAAATCCTCCCCCGCAACTCTTGGGTTCTAGGAAATTGCTTATGGGAAAGAACGGCCATTCCATGCATGACTTAGATATGACTCACAGATTCCTCCTTATCTACCTGTGACTGGGCAACACAGACCTCCAAAATTCCCATTCTTTGCTTCATAAATGATTAGCTGTACTGTTTTGTCCTCACTGATCAGTGATGAATAAAATACCTGCTAACTAAACTCTGGTTAATTCTCTCTCCTTCCCCCAGGTATCTGAACTTTGACCCACCTTCTGCCTAAGTCAGCACACAACCCCTCTTTAATGGCCTGCGTGACAATAGAGTGAGTTCAGAGTAAAATATCCTGATTTATTGTCTGGTCATAGACATTTCTGCTCCTTCACAGAGAAACTTAAGTCTTGCTTTCATCCTAGATGCTACTTATGAAAATTTGCATGGTTGTCATTTACATTCAAATCCTCAAACTCTCTGGAATTCGATTATGTCCCCTGAGATTAAAGACAGAAGCAGATGAAGGCTGGTGGAAGCATAGTGAAGAACTGAGGGCCCCTTTGCTGGGGTCCATCTTTATCCAGTTTCCTTGTGTACTCTCTACTCGTTCTTTGCCATTCTCCCATTTCCTGAAAACTTTATCTCCCCTCAGTGGTAAGAAAACTGAATCTGACTGATTCCTGAATTTTTTATCTCAAACCTAAAACAAGATTTTTGAAAAGCAAAACTTTTTTCTTTCTCCAGCTTTACTGCATCACCCTCCTTTCCACTAATCAATACCAATGAGGAGGCACACCATGCTTGTGTGTGAGGTAACGACGTAGGAAGTAGGAATGATGGGGAAAAGGACAGAATAGTATCCTCTGTGGCTCTGAGTAGGGAACTGTTTTTATTCATATAATAGAAGTGTCTTGAGTCATCTGCAGTCACATCAAACAAATCTCAAGTGAGTCTAGGGAGTGGTGTCTCCCAGCGACATCCTAGAACATCTCAAGGCCAAGTTTTATAGGCAGTAAGTTGTGGAGTGAACCCATCCCAGATCTTCTACTGAAAACATCTGGCCAAATGTTTACCAGTTATTTTCGTCCTGCCATTCTTTTTTATTTTCTTCAAATACCCAAGATACAGCTTACTAGCTATTCAGTTGTCCGTTAATAACTTATTTTCAACCCAGAATTGCATAGTTCTCTTCCTTTTATGATGGAAAATATTTACACCTCTCCAAGTCTCTGTTCCTTCATCTATAAAATGGGGATTATCATATGTCCTTCATAGGTGTCATATGTATGACCCTATCATGAGAATATGCTGAGATTGAAGATCTGATCCCATTGTGAAGATCAGAAATGACCATATTGATATCAGTTATAATTGTTTACAGTATATAGTAATTTTCATGTTATAGAAATATTTGTAGGGGCACCTCAGTGGCTCAGTTGGTTAAGCATCCAACTTCGGCTCAGGTCACGATCTCATAATTCATGAGTTCTAGCCCTGCATTGGGCTCTGTGCTGACAGCTCAGAGCCTGGAGCCTACTTCACATTCTGTATCTCCCTCTCTCTCTGCCCCTCCCCAGCTCGCACGGTCTCTCTCTCTCTCTCTCTCTCTCTCAAAAATAAGTAAACATTTTCAAAATGTTTTTTTAAAAAAAGAAAAGACATATTTGTAAATGAGTCTGAAGAAACCTACAAGCTACAAAGAAAAATACTGGGAATGGTAGTTTTCCTGAAGCCCCTAAGACATTGCCCTTCCTTCCCTGGATCCGTACACACCATATTCCTGGATTCTGTCTCAAACAGGTACTCATCTAGCCTCACTTTGCAATTCAGTTATCATTATAATAATATGATTAGGCTCAGCTGGCTGAGGTAGTTAGGGCTGCGACGTCTGTATTCAGCAAAGCAATACTATCAAATGACTGATAGCTCAGTGAGCAGCAGGGGTAAGGTTAGCATCTGTACTTTAGCCCTGCCCCCTAAAGTCTAACCCTCACTGGGAAATTCCTACCTCAGAGAGGGCCTGCTTCTGCTTGTTCTGGCCCTTCTGAAAGAATGATCGGGGAGTGGAGGGGTTATTTTGTTGTGGTTTCTGTACGTTTATTTTCAGTAGGAGCTGAGGAAAGGGGAAGGGAAGCCTGGAAACCAGCATGAGGTTTCTTTCTGATCCTGGGTGAGTGGACATCCTCATACCTGCATGGCTGTTTGATGTCCATCATTGTGGCGGGTCACTGACTCATTTGGCCCAACTGGCTGACAGAGCCCTGTGTTGTCAGGGAACCCAATTCAGGACCGTCTAGTCTGGGAGCAAAACAAAACACATCTTTGAGTCAAAGGACAGAAGGAGAGCTGCAGTTATCTGCTGATTTTTTTTTAATAAGGTTTTTTCTGCAAGCAGGTGGAAGGATATACCTTACAGGGCTCCTGTGATTGGCTCTCAGCCAGTTGCATGCATTTTTCACAGCTGGCATCAAGATAAACTAATTTTTTTACTAAATTGACCCCTATTACTTTCATTTTCATAGCTTGCAACCAATTGATGGGATACAATTTAATATAATGCAATTAATGTTGCAGCATCCTCCATAACAAAGCATCAAAAAAATGAGATAAAATCTTGAAGTGCCCACCAGTACAGGTGGGGGAATGGATATAGGAAACATAGAAGACAACATGACCCTAAGGAAGAAAGACAGCTCTAAGAAATATAAAAAGAATTTCTGCTGCCTATGCTGAAAAAGAGATTAGGAAAAATAAGACAACAAATGATCAATAATTACTTCACCAAGATGCTTCTAAACATTCAAGAAACCTTCGCAAAGGAGGCAACATGTACGTTGGGTTTATATCCGTTTGGACCCATATATTTCTACTTAATTCAATAGACTATAATTCCTAGCATTATTTATGTTGATGGTCAAATCGTTCCAGGTTTTGGACATGAGTAGCCCCTTCCGTCTGGTCTTGGCATCCTCTTGTCAGATTTCCAATGTTCTTTGAGTAGGTGCTGACTTGCTTGTACAACTCATTTTGTACTTTTTTAGCTTAAGCACTGGAATTAAATCTTTCCTCCAGGGAGCCCTGGTACTTTTTAGTGGAGAATGATATTTGGGAGGCAATATCTGAGTACTGGCTGTGGTCACAGCTACTAGAATTTCATTGCTTTCAACCTCTCTCAGTGTTCAGAGCTGGGAAAACAACAAAAAATACAAACACACACACACACACACACACACACACACACACACATTTATTCCTGTGTCTACCTATTTATATATTGAAAACAACGAATTTGTCTGGTAATTCTAATTCCACTTCAACACTCCCATGTTCATTCTAGCTGTCTCCCTTCCATAATTATAACGGCAGCAGAGGAAAATCTGGCACTTATTATCATCAATATATTTACGTATTTGCTCAGAGAACACACAATTATTTCAGAATTATTTATCCATACCACTGTGAAGATCACTCCTACTAAGTAGAGTTCAATTTTCCTTTTTTTAGAGTAAAATTTATAATCAGTAAAATATGCACATGTTAAGTGTACAATTCAATAAATTCTGGCAAATGCCTGCATCCATGTAATTCACACTGCTAGTATGACATAAAAAGTTTCACCATTGTAGAAAGGTCTCTGGTCTCTGCTGGGTAAATCCCTTGTCCCATTGGATTAGGGTTTTCTATTCTAGAATTTCATACATATGAAATCATATAATGTTCATTCTCTCGTATCTGGCTTCATTTGCTCAGTATGAAGATTTATCCAGGTTGTAGGAGTCAAGAATTTTTCATTTTTATTGCTCAATATTATTTCATTGTATGAATATATCAAAGTTATTTACCTGCACTTTGATAGGCATTTGGGTTGTTTCTAATTTTGAATCTGAATAAAGCCGCTAGGAACATTTATCATAAAGTCTTATGTGGACACATATTCTCATTTCTTTTGGATTAATTCCTAGGGGTGAAATTATTAGATCATAGGGAAGATATATATTCAACTTAAAAAAAAAAAAACTAACCATTTTCCAAATTGATCACACTCTATTACACTCCATCATTAACGTGTGAGAATTCGCATTGCTCCATATTCTTGCCAACATTTAGTGTTGTTGTTCTTTTTAAATTTAACCACTCTGCTAATAAACATGGAGTAGTACTTCTTTGTGATTTAACTGCATCTTCCTGCTAACTAATGATGTTGAATTTTTTTTTTTTCATTTATTTATTGGCCTGTTCAGATCTTTTTTCTGAAGCCTCTGTTCAGATCTGTTTTCATTGAATTGTTTATCTTTTTATTATTCGGTTATAGGATACAAGTTCTTTCTCCTGCCAGATGTATGTTTTCTAAATGATTTCTCCCAGCATACCCTCATTTTATGAAGATACTTTCATAGGTTTTCTTTTATAAACTTTGTAAGTTTAGACCCATCTCAAATTAACATTCAGCATGCTATCGAGGTTAAAGTTCATTTATTTCCATGTGGATATCAAGTTGCTCAGGCATCGTTTATTGAAATCTTTCAGTGCTGTTATGAAAAATCAGTTGAGTGTGCAAGTGTGGGTGTATTTCTCGATTCTCTGTTCTGTTTTATTTAACGACCTTTTTATAAATACTCCACTATCTTTGTTTTATTTTTTTAATGTTCATTTATTTTTGAGAGACAGAGCATGAGTGGGGGAGAAGCAGAGAGAGAGAGAGGGAGACACAGAATCCAAAGCAGGTTCCAGGCTCTGAGCTGTCAGCACAGAGCCCAATGTGGAACTAGAACTCACAAACAGCTAGATCATGACCTGAGCTGAAGTAGGACGCTTAAACCACTGAGCTACCCAGGTGCCCCATCCCACTGTCTTTAAATGTAGATTCATAACAAATAAGTCTTGAAGTCGGGGAAGCTCTTCTGTATTATATTATTTTCCCTTCTCAGGATTGTTTTGACTATTCTAGGTTATTTGCACTTCCATATAAATTTTGGAATAGCTTATCAATTTATAAAATAAAAAACTTTGGGGATTATGATTTGGCCTGTTTTGAATCTGTACAACTTGGGGAGAATTGATATCTTGACAACATAAGTCTTTTACCTATTAACATGGTATAATTGTTTCTTTAATTTCTCCCATTAATCTTTTGTGGATTCAGTGTGGAGTTTTTTTTATGTGTTTTATCCTCAAGTATTTTATGGTTTGGGTGCTATTTTATGTTTTATTTTTTAAAGATTTTTTATTTTTTATTTTATCTTTTTTATAAATTTTTTTCTGTGTTTTTTTTTTTTTTTTTTGCTTATTTATTTATTTTTGAGTGAGAACACGTAAGCAGGGGAGGGGCAGAGAGAGAGAGAGAGAGAGAGAGAGAGAGAGGGAGACACAGAATCTGAATCAGGCTCCAGGCTCCTAGCTGTCAGCACAGAGCCCAATGGGGCTCCAACCCACAAACTGTGAGATCATGACCTGAGCCACCCAGGCACCCCAAGATTTTTTATTTTTTTAAGTAATCTCTACACCCAACATGGGGCTTGAATTTACAACCCTGAGATCAAAAGTCACACACTCCACCGACTGAGCCAGTCAGGCATCCTGGATTTGGTGCTATTTTAAATGCGTCTTTAAATTTTTTATTTTCCAGATCTTTGTTCTTAGTATGTTAACTATGTTTACTGTGACCCTGATAAATTCACTGTTAAGGCTAGTAGATGTTTTGTATATTATTTAGGATTCACTACACGGACAACCATGTCATCTGAAAATATTGACAGTTTGAATTCTTTCTTTTAATCTCTATGTTCCCTGCCTTATTTCACTTTCTCAAACTTCTGTTACAATATAGAAGAGAAGTGATGAGAGAGAATGTCCTAGCCTTGATCATTTTCTTAAAGAGACAGTATAACCTCTTAAAGACAAAAATGTGGGTCCCCCTGGGTGGATTTGTCAATTGAGCTTCTGACTTCAGCTCAGGTCATGATCTCATGGTCCGTGGGTTCGAGCCCCACGTCGGGCTCTGTGCTGACAGCTCAGAGCCTGGAGCCGGCTTCCGATTCTGTGTCTCCCTCTCTCTGCCCCTCCCCTTCTTGCACCCTTTCTCGCTCTCAAAAATAAAGAAACATTTAAAAAAAAAATTTTTTAAAGAGAAAATGTGGAACTCCTAAATTTTCCTGCAATCTTTGTACAGAACTCATGCTAGTTGCCTCTGTACTGTTCTAATATTAGTATATATTTTGCCAAAACAAGCACGTCTTTCTTCTGTAAGTCTGCAGCTTCCTTGAGGGCGAAACTTATGATTGAGACATCTTTCTAATTCAGGCACCCAACATAATGCCTGAAACATGTAAGAATTCCAAAAAGCAAAAAAACCAAGATTAATTTAAAAGAAAAAAGATCATTTTTAAGAGATAACTCTAATAAGAATATAAGACCTTATTTCCCAGATTTAGTTCCATGAAATACTAGTTCTGAGAGAAGACACGTGTTAATTTAAAAAAAAAAAAAACTTTTGAGAAATACATTTGGGGGATTCTAGATTAGATGAGGAATCAGATTTGTCTGTGTAATAGAGTAGATACTTTATACGTGCGTCTCATTCGTATAAAATTCAATGATGTTCCCGTGTAACTAAGTTCCTTTATCATCCCCATTTCTAACAATGTGTCGAAAATAATAATGTGAACTTTCCGGTCACAGGTGACTCAATCTTTTCCAGTTGAAGATCTCCTCACTGAGGTAAATGTTCACTCAATTTAAAGTTTAAGCTCTCCTTCAAGCAATTCTTCTCCAGATGGTCTTGCATAACTTCCTTTCCAAAACAATGTCCAGCATTGGGGTAGATGACTTCTGGGCTTCCTCTTGTTGAATTCTGGTGGAGGTCTCGCTTGGCTCACCTAACTCTGGGCACTGACCTTTTCTCTGACTCCATCTACTTCTTCAGTGTAACTTATTGCTTGTTCTCCCAGCAAAATCAAAAGTCTTGAGAACCTCATCCTCATTCTTACCTCTGGGTATCTTGCTTCTCCTTGGCTTCCATTGACACTAAATTCTCTGCTGTTCACCTACAACTTCTTTCTGTGTTACTGTTTTTCATAGGAGATCACCTTGCCATTTACTTTGGTGACCCATAGCAGATCCAGTCTCATTTCCCAACTATTGTCAGTTGCCTCAAAGGGAGCACGGAAGAAAATGTTCGAGCCTTCCATGTCAAATATCTGTCATGGGAAATTTGGCAAAATTCCCTGCTGTTTTCTGCCTACATATGTGTACAATCTTTTCTCTACTCCACTGTGACCTTCCCGAATTGGTACGAGGATCTTGCAAGTCAGGGTCCTTTCAGTGTTACAATTGGTAAAGGGAATGCACCAACCCTAAGGTTTCGACTTCTCTTTTAACTTGCCTGGGGGCTTTTTATCTCACTTCTCTGGCATCCCTTGGACGAAGACCCATGGAGGTCGAGGCACTGGGTCTCTGACAGATCCAGGCTGCTTCTTTATCCTCTACCAATCCCTTCCAAATATCTCCTCTCCCCTTCAGGAAAAGTATCATGTTCCTTTCTCGGCCTCGTAGGCATTCTTCAGACACTAATTATTTTCTGATTAACCTCCCAACATTTTTGGGGTAAAATTTAACAATCTGTTATTCCATTAAGCCTGGATATGTATAAGATTCTTTTTTTTTTTTTTAATTTTTTTTTCAACGTTTTTTATTTATTTTTGGGACAGAGAGAGACAGAGCATGAACGGGGGAGGGGCAAAGAGAGAGGGAGACACAGAATCGGAAACAGGCTCCAGGCTCCAAGCCATCAGCCCAGAGCCTGACGCGGGGCTCGAACTCACGGACCGCGAGATCGTGACCTGGCTGAAGTCGGACGCTTAACCGACTGCGCCACCCAGGCGCCCCTGTATAAGATTTTTTGATATGCATAAGATCTTTTGGAATTTATAAATCCATTCTCTCTCAGTAAAGCTGGGATTTCAAGAAATTTTCTAGTCTTGGTGTTCACCGTCCCTTTTGGAAGTTGAATATTGAATATTAACTCTTTCTTTCCAAATTCCTGCTATCCTGTAATTATTCTAATTTTGCCTAAGGCACTCGGTACTTCAGATTAAACAGCATGGTGATCATGGTTCGTGCCGACGAGAAAAGCACATTACAATCTTCGTGTTGCTCAGGACTTCTCAAAAGCTTTTAATGTGCAAACGGATTTTTGGACTCTACAAGCATGAAAGGTGTGGCCTATCGAATTTCCAACTTATTTGAACACAGATCATTTTTCTTTAAAGAACGTCTGCCAGACCAATATTCCATTGGAAATACTGTGAGGAGTAAAAGGAACATTGCGAAACAGGAAAAACTGGAACCAAGGGTGCCAGCTAAGAGATTACTTCATTTGTCCGGAAGTGATGAGGATCTGAACTGGAGAAATGGCGATAGCCATGAGCCTGGACAGGTTCAATAAGTATTTAGAAAATGAAATTACATGATCTGGCGAGAGTATTTATGCTAATGAAATAGAATCCTAGATATTCCTATCTAACAATATGTTTTGTAAGTTTTTAAGTTTCACAAAAGCACCTAGATGAAAACCAAAGGCATATCTATATGAAATAGATATTTATGGAGTAGATGTGGAAAAGAAACATATTTCCTTTGGGTTGAACTTTAAGGGAAATTTTCCTAAGATGCCCAGTTATGTTTATTCTGCCCCTCTTAGTCCATGAAATGTTTTAGAAGTCTTTCTGACTCATTAAGACATGTAAAAACAGACCTACCAGAATAAGAAAGGTTGAAAAAAAAAAATCACCAAATGAGCAGTTCAGTGAAATTCTAGATCCAAAGCAATTTCAGTATTTTAAGCATCAAATATTTTTTAAATGTGTTTTTATCTTACTTATTTGTTGAGAGAGAGCGAGAGAGCTGGGGAGGGACACAGAGAGAGGGAGAGAGGAAATCTCAAACAGGCTCCATGCTGTCATCACAGAGCCAGACATGGGGCTTGAATTCATGAACCATGAGATGATGACCTGAGCCGAAATCAAGTCAGGCACCTAACCGACTGAGCCACCCAGGGGCCTCAGCACCAAATATTTTTTTAACAACGTGTGGGGATATCCTTCATGAGCCTCCATTGATTTATATTTTTCACTAAGCCTCATATGATGTGTTTATTGTAATGTAATTTGAACATAAGAGGGGAAAAAAGACAAATTTCGTCACAAACCACATTAATTAATATTATTAAATATGGCATAAAACGCTACAGATATTTCCGGCTTTATAGAATAGAACTGAATCATAAGAATAGAATTGGTGATTTCTTAACTGAAGACAAAATCATATTGCCGTGCTTCTTTTTAGCAAGGACAGTGACAATTAGAGAGAAATTGTTAATAAGAAATGTTCTAGAAAAAGTGGTTTATTCCGCTATATCTTTCACATAGCCAGAAAAAAAATTGTATGATAACAATAATGATAAAGGAAATAAATTGGGGAATATAGCAGATGGCTGGAGGAAAAAAATGACCATATTTATTTCCTTCCTTCTCTTATGCATGCCCCTTTGCAATGTGACTTTGCAGCTACTGGAACCAAAAGGTGAACTCTGCTTTCCCTCCATTTGCATCTGGTCTGGGTTTGCATCTGGTCTGGCCTTGTGACTTGCTTTGAATAACAGAACGCAATGGAAGTAACATCATGCCAGCTGCAAGCCTAGGCTTCAAGTGCCCTTGGCACTTCTCCTCTCTAGGTGTGAAGTCTCAGCCTCCATGTGAGCAAATCTGAGCGAGCCCGCTGGAGGATGAAAAACCACTTGGAGCAAGGATGTGCCATCCCAATTGGAACCGTCCTAGACCAGCCAGGTCTGGTGATTAGCTGCAAGTGTATGACTGAGAATAGCTGAGACCAGAAGAACTACCTAGATAGGCCCAGCCCCAACTGCTACTGCATAGAATTGTAGAATAAATAAAGGGTTGTTGTTTTAAGCCACTAAGTTTGGGGGTGGGTTGTTATTCAGGAACTAATTCAATGGTTCAGGTTAGTTTCTCTCCTTAACCATTTTAATCACCTTTCTGTATTCTACCTTTCTACTGTATTCCTACTCTCAGTCTACCCACATATTACTGTCAACTTCGTTTACTAAACACCATTCTTACTCTATTACTTTTTACTCAAAAAATGTTCAGTGACTCTTGATTGCACATGTAATAAAGTCTCAGCAACTTTAATCTGGTTATTCAAGGCCTTTCATGATTTCTCCACAACTTAAAATTTGAATCTAAGTTTCTGCTGCTTTTCTCCATGCACCCTCAATTTGGTCAAGATGAGTTATAATGCCCTAAATCATCGATGGGACACCATTCTGATTGAATAGTTCATCATTCATTTAATACGCGTCTTACTCCATAGCCTAATAGATGGGAATTTTTTTTTTCTGAAATTGACTCTAAGATAATTCCTGATATTCTAGACATTAAAATACAAAAATATAATGTGGCTGAGATTTGAGGCAAGAGTCTTCATTGTTTTCCACGTGTCTTATATTTCCCGGCCTCCTCTCCCTGTCTAGAACAATTCCCTCTGCTTATATACTTCAGGTCTGCATATTAAAATTCTACCTATTGAAAAATCTATTCCAATGTCCCCTCTCTTAGAAATCCTTGAGAACCTTTCTCTTCACTGAGACGAATGTAATCACTCCTACATGAAGTCCCCAAGAAAATGATTGGAACCACTCATAGGCACTTGTCACTTCCTACTCTGTACTGGGAAATTTTTTTCACTGCTTTAAATTGTCTTCAGGTCGAGGGCAATTCAGCATTTATTGAATATCTCACACCCTCTTTTTGCAATGCTAGCGCAAAGGTCTAAGTACAATGTCTACTGGTTATTACACTATATATTTGTTAAGCAAGTAACTCAATGAAAAACACACATATAACAAACCTCAGGTTTCTAACACTTCATTATTATTCTGTCACTAAGTAACCATGTGACCTGAGGCAGATTACTTAACCTCCTAGGGCTGAGGCCTCAAAGGACCTAACAGATGAGATAATGCATGTGTGAATACCCTGTATAAACTACAAACTATAAAATCAGTTCAAGGTGTTAGCATTGTTTCCTATTCTGAGAAATGAGGCAGTTGAACCTGATCTGTTTCTTTTTTTTCTTAATGACCCATACAAGCAGCATTCCACAATGATATGCTTACAAGTTGTTATTTTTTCCTTAAGTATGTTGGCTCAAAGTGTGAAGTGACTTAAAAACCAGTTACAGAACCTGCCTCTTAGAAAGTGTCGCTTGGTGTCTGATGCACCAGTGAATATCCCTACTGTGGTCATCCCAGATAGCTTTTCACCATGTGGACATGTCAGGTGAGACTAGAAGTCTTACGAACCAGTGCCAATCAAGCCTATTCCTGGCACTCTGAGATCAAAGGAGTCATTCTCACAAAGAAGAAGATAGGGTTTATTATGGCAATATAAGTCACCCGAGAGTTTAGTTCCAAACTTTTTTTATTACCTAAAACTTTTATTAATAAAAGTAGACTTAAAACATATTAAGAGTTCGATAGTTTAAAGAATCACCTCTCAGAAACAGGCATGTAGTGATTGGCGTTGGCTGTAATGCTACATCATAAATAACATGAGTGCTACAGAGTCTTGGGCCCCACATCTCTACATTGTGATGGATTTGCCGGTTCAGTTCAATACAGTTCAATTCAATTCACTTTGATTCAATTTACATTTGTTTCAATTCAAGGTAGCATTAGGGTATTATGGAAGGAAGGTCGGCTTTATTTCAGATCTTAAAATTCACAGACTTCAACATCCACTACCTTTTTTATCACATTTGGCAACTCACCCAATCTCTCTAAACAGTAATTTCCTCATCTGCAAAAAGGGGGTAATATTAGCCACCTCATAACAGATATAATGTCCCAAACACAACGATTGTATCATCCTCCTCCTCCTTCAATTCATGTCAGTTCAATTTGACTTAATTCGACAAACATCAACTATTTATCAACTACAATGCCGAGACATAGCATGGGATTATCGTGGCATCATTGCAAATGTGGGCTTCTGAGAATGTTACGCAATTCAAAAGTTTATCCCTAGGAAAATACATGTAATTTGATGAAAGAATGAGGTTGTAATGGACAATGGTACAGATGTATTTAGTGTAGAACACAAAGTGAAGGGATATTTGGAGATTCTGTGGCTAGGAACACATGCGGGTCTTTAGAAAACTCACCAAGAGACATCTCATTGTGGCAGGTATCAGGATCTTAACCATGACTTTCCAATTCCAACAATGAGTTGACAGGAGATGTTAGAAAGTTTTCTATCAGCTCTGAATGTTAGTACATTCCCTCACTTAGGAATTTAATTCCTCCTGAGCATTGATTAAACTTATAGCATATTATAAATAATTTATAACATTAATATATAACTCATTCTCCCGACTTTTGATTACAATGCACACGGAATCTGCAAATGTTTAAGGGTGTTTTCGACAGAATATATTATGATATTATAATACACAATCCCAAAATCTCAACAGCTAAACATATAGGGTTTATTACTTGCTCCTGCAAAATCTGTTATTTGCTGGGTGATACTCCCAGGCAGCTGTCCTCCATGCGGTGATTCAGTGATCCAGGCTGTTGTTGTTCTGTCATTTCAACAAACAGCCTCCATGTTTTCCACCCAAGGAGAGATGAAAGAGACTGAAAAATTGTATAGGGGCTAGTCGCCTGCCTCCATTTCAGAGGGACACATGTCACTTCTGCTTATGTTTCATTGGCCATTATTAGTCACGTAGCCCTGGCTTACTGCAAAAGGACTGGGAAACTCTGACTCTCATATGCCCAGAAAGAAAAGAATGCCCAGATATTGATGATTTATTACTAATTCAGTGAGAAGATCACAAAGGAAGGCCTGATGTTTTCTCTGTGAAAATTTGGTGTCTTGGTATACCCTACTTCCCGAAAAAGATGAGTAAGTCTCCTTGAATTTTAGGAAGAGAGTATTCTCCCATAACCATGTCAGTGAACATGGCCTGACTAGAAGGCATCAGTAAATCCAAGTATTGCAAGGATGGACTTTACTGGATCCCTCTTGTGGCCCACTTATCTCTGTTTGGACAGACTTCTTTCTCCAGCCACTGCTGCAATAACCAGTCCCACATGGGCTTCGATCAGCTTCACTCAGATGCAACCTCACTTTGGGGCTTTGTCATGAACTGCCCACCATGCCCTGGATTTTCTGATGCTGCAACATAGGATACCTACAGAATCCCACTCAGAACCCAGAAGTGTGAATGAATGAATGAAAGGATTAATAGACAAATCATTCCCTCTTCCACTCTCTCAGGCAGATAGGTCTGAGATGCATTTCGTTAGGCTCCTCGGAAAGTCCCATGGGTTAAGCAACCCATGTCACATAGTAGTGGCCAACCTGTTCATGCATCCTTGTCCTGCTGTTTCCTCGTATTGCATTAGGGGGAACCCGGGCAAAAACTGAATACAATAGGACAATTTTTAAAACTTGAAACTCCTCTGCACTCCATAATGCTTAATAGGGTAGACTGGTAAGGAGACGGTCTGGTATTGTGATTTATAAGAAGAAATTTATATTTGGTCTTCATCCCCATTTCTGGAACAGAGTTCCTAAAATCCTTGGAATTTCCTAAATAATAAGAGCAGAAAAGGTATCTTTGTTATGCTAATGAGGTGACTTTTGGACCCCACCCAAGGATGAGGGCTGGTTGCCAGAACCAACCATGTGATTAGAGATTAGGAACTTTCAGTCCCACTGGGGATGGAATAGGGCTGGAAAGTTGAATCAATTGCCAATGATGTAATCAATCATGTCCATATATGGAAGCTTCTGTAAAAACCCAAAGGACAGAGTTCAGAAGCCTCCTGGTTGGTGAATACCAGGAGATTAAGGGAGAGTTGCATTCTCATAGAAGGCATGAAAACTCCATGTCCTTTCCCCATACCTTGCCCTATGCATCTCTTCCTACCTGGTGTTCCTGAGTTATATCCTTTCATAATAAACTGGTAATCTAGTAAGTAAAATGTTTCTCTGAGTTCTGTGAACTGCTTTAGTGAAGTAATCAAACCCAAAGAGGAGTGTCATTAGAATCTCCAATTTGTAGCCAGTTGGTCAGAAACACAGGTAACAGCCTGGGCTTGGAACTGGCATCTGAAACTGGGGAGAGGATAGTTTTCTAGGACCCCTTAAACTGTGGGGTTTTATTCTATCTCTAGGTAGACAGTGTTGGAATTGAGTTGAATTCAGTTAAATTGTAGGACACCAAGATCGTGTTGGGGAAATGCTAAGGTGACATGGGGGGAAACTATCCCTCCCATGTTGGAAGTGGTACCAGAACCATTTTAGTGGGCATTTTGTAAAGGATTAATGAGACACTGAAAAGAAAAGATTGAAACGTCTTTCCTCTTGGAGTTCAATGTTATTAGAATTTAATGTATCATGACAGCCCGAGCCAGGTTGGTCAAGAGCAGAAGACGCTCAGGATCTCTAGAGTAAATCTGATCATAGGGGTCCAGGTGGGTCTTGGCTGTTGACTTAGGCCAGGATCTAGCACAATGTGAAGGTGAGGTTGGAACATGGGCTTTGTGAACTTGGCTTGAGACAGGCTAGCTGTGCATTTATTTGAGTGCAATCTACGCAACTGTAAAAACGAGATCCCAGTTACAAGGCAGTATGGGTCATGATAGATGAGGGTTGCCCTGAGGAAAGGCACTTCTGTTTCCTGCCTGCTCTGTAAACCACTGCTGAGCAGCAAGGTTAGAGTCAGTAAATGTTGGTCATCAGACAATGGGCAGGATTCTACAAAGCATGTGCTGCGTATAACACCAGGTTCTGCAGTTCTTGCTGCCAGAGTTTCTTGAAAGTAGACTTGGGCCTACAAACAGAACAAACTGTGTCAACAGCAATATGAGAGTTGCCGCTGTGTGGATGGAAGAAGCATCCTTACCCCAAAGGAGAGAATTCACATGAGTCAGGGCAGCAGAGTGCTGGAACTAGATTAAGGTAGAACTGATCCAGGAAAAAGAGAGACTTATTTGTGACAGCCACTTGGAAACTAGATTTGGAGAATGAGGGTTTTTTTATTATTATTATTATTTTAGAGATACAGCGTGAGTGGGGGAGAGCGAGAGAGGGAGAGACAGAGACGGAGAGAGAGAGAGAAAGAGAGAGAGAGAGAATCTTAAGCAGTTTCCACACCCAGCATAGAGCCTGAAGCAGGAATCAATCCCACAACTCTAGGATCATGACCTGAGCCGCAGTCAAGAGTCAGATGCTCAACCGATTGAGCCATCCCAGCGCCCCAGAGTATTTTAGGCCTTATGTAAGAATAGCAGACAGTAAGGCAGCACCATGGTTATAGATATGAGCCACATGCTATGGATTCCTGACAGGTTTCTCATCCTTCTGGTCCCTCAAAGATGGGAGATTGAATCTGTTTCTGCGACAGCTTTGGGAGGGTTTAGATTTCTTGACTTTGGGCTACTGTGGTTTTGTGCTGTGCTAATTTAGCTAAGCTGGAACCACATTCCCCAGAGCACCCCCTCACTTTATGGCTCCAGACTACTATTGGCCACCAGAAAATTCTGCACGAAGCTGGGAAGCGGAGTGCAGATGCAGTTGTGGTCGTGTTGGAGGGCTGGCAGCATGGCCAGCAGGAGTTGCAGCTCACGTACGTGGTCACAGGGGCCGGCTCTCCTGGTCGGTGTGCAGCAGCGACCCAGCCCGTTCTCCACCACCTCCCACCAGGGCTCCTCCTTTGGCTTCTCTGACTCCTACCCAAGACCCTGTCTACTCCTGTGATAATGGGCTGGCAGCTTCTTCCGCAGGTGACTCACATCTACAAGGTCGGAGGCTTAGAAGCAGTGCGACACCTGCGTGGGTTCTGCCTTGTCCACGTGAATTCCAACTTGCACTTGCCGTCCCCCATTTCACAACCAGCCTTCCTTTTCCCCTGTCAGCCCTGCTCGTGCCAGGCCCGGAACCAGATACAATAGCCCTACATGAACTGTCTTACCAGTAACCAGAATTGTACATGGTAAAATCCCTGTGACAAGTCCCTTATCGGATATCACTCCTAGTCAATTTGCTTCGGATCAGACACTGCCTAACGTCATGGCCAAACAAAGATTTCGGTTTTACAGCTTTGGCCCAGAGGTGTGTCAACCTTTTTGCACAGATTTCACTTGTGCTATGTACAATATGGGAGGAAAGGGGGAGATTGGGGTGGGAACCATAGGTTGCAAGAGAGTGCTCCAGAAGATGTCCCCAGTTTTAACACAAGAGCACAGCTGACATCACAACATGAAACCTATTCAGAGAAGAAGGAAGGGAAGAAAATGAGTGGAGCAGGCAAGGGGGAGACAAGAGAGCATGTGCCTCAGTAGGGGAAGCAGCAAACCCCCCAAGCTGATTGCTATCAGATGAGAATAGACACCCAAAATTGCTAGATTTCATTTTCCTAAAAAGCTGGAAATTCAAATTCTTATTCAAAATTTCCCAATTTTAAATGTCTGCAACAACAACAAAACCAAAAGCTAATGATTTTTTTAAGTCAATGTTTAAGCCTAACAAATCTATCTATCTATAAGTCAGATTTAGCCCAGGTTAAGCATGGATTCCAGAGCCAGATTTCCTAGTTTCAAACCCACGTTCCACCATTTAACTACATATGTAATCTTGGTCAAGTTACTTCTGGGCCTCAGTCTTTAAACTATAAATTGAGACCAATAGCATTAATCTCATAGGATGCCTATGAGGATCAAATAGTTACTAATACACTTATTTGTTTCTAAGACACTACCAAATGTAGGCTGAACCATTATTTTAGGTTTCCCCAAGAAAGAAAAGATGGCTGCTAATTAACCTGTGACACAATGGCTTCTTATCACTTAGACTTGTTGTTGTAGAATTATTGAAGGAGTTCTTTCAGAGGATTTTGACATAGATTTTTTTTAACGTTTATTTATTTTTGAGACAGAGAGAGACAGAGCATGAACAGGGGAGGGTCAGAGAGAGGGAGACACAGAATCTGAAATGGGCTCCAGGCTCTGAGCTGTCAGCACAGAGCCCAACGCGGGGCTCAAACTCACGGACCGCGAGATCATGACCTGAGCCAAAGTCGGACACTCAACCGACTGAGCCACCCAGGCGCCCCAACATAGATTTTTTTTTTATCACTTATATATATAAAGGAAATATAAGTGAAATAATCAGGTTTGGTATTCTTAAAACCTCTACATTAGGAGGCAGACAACTAAGAATTAGCTTTCAACTTTGTGCTTTTCCACAAAGTGTCATCCCTGCTGCTACCAAGAATGTCGGTGATGTCGCACCTTTTAAAAGAGTTCTCCACCATTGTCTCCAGGAAATTCTTCCAAGTTGCTGACACCCACAGAAGAAGGTTTGATCTTACCAGAAGATGTCAGATGGAGAATTGTCAGACAACAGAAAGATTTGTGTTATTTTTTAATGGTCCTTAAGTTAAAGATTGTTGCTAAACACTCAAAGGATTTCATTTGTCAATCATTTACCAGGAACAACAAAAAATTCGTGCACCTACATAACTGCCATTTGGCTGAGAGCGACCATCAAAGTGGCATAGACTGTAAGACATTTTCCTACATATTAAAACATTAAAAGAAGTATATTAAGTTTTGTCCAATAGAGTCCAAAGCTTGTAGAAGAGTGTTTGATAAATAAAGGTAAGCAGAATCTAGATAAAGGGGAAACCTAGTATTATTACTTAAGTCTCAGTTCTATCATGAATTATCTGTATGGCCTCAAGACATTAATCTTTTCACCTATAAAATAGGTATAATCTGAGTTGTATTGATTAAATGTGACAGTACCTAGGTGAATGGATGGTCCTGTTTATGTCAATAAACAGTGGATCAGAGTCTCTGAGGGGTGGAAGAGACAAACTTAGAGAAAGAAAGGAGTACAAAAGCGTTCACAGACTGGGTCTTTCTGGGAAGGGCAGACTGAATAATACAGTTCCTTGGAAAAATAAAAATAAAAGACCCATAATGTTGGTTTTTTAAAGTAATCTCTAGGCCCAACATGGGGCTCGATCTCACCACCCCGAGATCAAGAGTCTCATGCTCTACCAACTTAGCCTGCTAGGCGCCCCTACGCATCACATTGATTTTGACGACAAATGTAACTTGTTGAAGGCAAGAACAAACAGAAAAACTTTATCGGGGAAGAGAGGAAATAGCAGAGATGCTATCTGCCTAAGTCAGACGTTCTGATTTGGAGCTCTTAGATAGCTTGAGTCAAAGCTGTTCCATGTGACCTAGGACGTCTGGTCACAGCAAGTTCCCTGCGAGAGCCACTGTTTATGATGCTGAGGTTGTGGGGCCCCATTTGCCCATTGAATCACAGAGTCCCTCCTCTGAGAGAAAAACCGCGTTGCCTCGGCTTTTTGTTCCTAAATTATATCAGTTTGGCCCCTTCCCCACCCTAAGCCCCTGGATGTATCAGGACTTGGAGACTGAGGCAGTGTCGGAGAGAAATGAGGCAGAAGAAGGGCCACCCCTCTCCTATCCCACCTTCCATGGTTACAAATGCTTCCTCAAGCTGCGCGGGGCATTGTATATTTCATTTACAATGATTGTACAACAGCTGTATAATCGATGTTGTTGAAGATAGGAGTGTTGCTCAGAGTGCAGGATAAATGTCCACAGTGAGCTGCAAATGTGAATAAGAATGGCCCTGCCTGCATAGTAATTGGTATTATTATCAGAATGAATGGGAAAGCCACATATGGATGGATGGGTGGGCCTTTGAAAGGGTGCAGCATGAGAGACTAACGGTAGCGCTTATTTTCTCTTATCTACGTCTGTTCTCTCAAATAACCAGGCAGGGGAGGTGGAGGAAAGGGGATAAGAAGTGGGAATGTACTGGGGAAAGACGGAAGCTCCTTATCTGCTATTCCATAGCATGCCTGTTTTTCTCTGTCAGTGCCCACTCTTATTAATTGCAGCCAAGTAGATCGCCTATCCCCTCCCTAAAAAATAAAAAAATAAAAAAATCTGTTACAAAAGGATAGAGGCACAGGCCCAGGTGAAGGGGGCAGGGGCGAGGGGAGACATAGGGAAGAGAAACACTTCAGGTTAATTGGAGCTGAGAATATAAAATACTCGTCTTAAAGTGTGTGCTTCAGTCATGAGAAGGAAAGTGTCGAGATCATAATGTTTTCTGTGCAGGATTCAACACAGCATGGGTGTTTTAAAACAAGCGGTAATCATTTCTCACGGAGAAATTATAAGCTGCAGCTCCAGGCTCAGGACAAGCATATGGGAGACTCGTTCTTTTCATTTCTCCAGGGAGACACAAGGAGACACTTGGTAGTGAGCGGCCGAGTCCCTTGAACCAAATGGCAGAGTTAGTGATGGAGAGAATCATACAGTTCAATGTGCTCAGTGCTTTATTCATGCGGAAAGAAACGACACAGAATTCTTCTAGAATTCGGAAAAGTAGGAGGGAAGAAATTTTGGTTTGGAAAATCAAACTGCCTGGCTTCGAAAGAGATTGGGAAGCAAAGTGATCAACTTTGTAATCAGGGAAGAGCACAACATTGTTTACAATGATTTCTTTGCCAAAGCTGGCTGTGTTCGTTCTTTTAAAGACAAGACCTTCCGAGCCTGATGCAAAAGCAGCCTCTGCGGGGTTAGATAGTGCTTTGCTTGCTCTCGTCCTGGATTCACCCATGTGGCATCTGAATCTCTATGCGGTCGCCGGTTAAAGATTCATTTTTACTAGAAATAATTTCTCTAAAGTAATAAACAACACACTGTATAATATCAAGTTAAAAATTCTTAGAAATAAATGCAGAGAAATTAGTTACAATTATTCACATAGTTCTTCAAAATGGTAGCACATGAGAAGAAAGAGGGGTCCCTCTCACCCTTTTGTGAAGACCCATCTTTGTTTACTGCATTCCCAAGTATTAGGAGATTGCATGAACCATTTGCATAGGATAACTAACATATACCACATCATTTGCACGTCTGCAAGTACACGTGAGTAACCGTAATTACACGTGACACCAATTACTCTATTACTTTGTATTAAATTATAATGGAAAATTCCACTAGAGAATTGAAGCCTAATTGCATCTTAATTTGCATAATTTTGCATATTAATTACATCTCAGATGAATAATAAATTTCAGCAGATTTTTAATTTATGCATAGACACAAAAACAAGTGGAGAAATAATTTAGAAAAAAAAATACCAGCAACTATTACTTAGGGCATTCAACTAATTTTGCTTAGTTTAGCAAAACAAAACTTGGTTTGTTTAATATAGCATCTTTAGGCTGATTGCTGTTTATTGCACAATATGTCAGTCTTGAAACATAGGTGCAGACATGGCTTTTCTTAATAAAAAAAAGTGTTCAATTACAGCATTTCAAGTTTGGGATTTTATATTTTGATAAAACTGTCGTGGGGATAACATCATTTAGTTGGAAATATCTATAATTGTGATGTATTTTATTGAGGTTTAATTTCTGTTGCAGTTATTTTAAATGCAAGGTATTATGAAAAACAGGATGTAAAGATATCTTGGTGAAGGAGATCACTAATAAATTATGCCAACGTTTTCTAATTTTGAGTCCATTATGAAGTCACCCAAGATTGTTTCAGCGATTTTGCATGAACGATTCAGAGTGAGAAATTCCGTACAGTTTTGTGTTGCAGGGTATAACAATTTAGAAGAATGGCTTTTAGAGATTACTACTATTTTCTAATTGTTTTCTTTGTTTTTCCTTGCCTGCATGGTAAACAGTAATAATTCCTGACTGCCAGAGACCTTGGTTTTAAATTTAGTCACCCTTGCTTCAGATTTATCAAATAAGCAGAGGGTTTATTTCTCTGAGCTAATTCGTGCATTTTAGTTACATAGCTATATCTAGGCTGACAGTCATTAGAAAACACCGATTTTGTGTTCCTCAGATGACAGTATGTAACGGAAAATTCATCTCATCCACTTCGTGCCTAAACCCAAGCCTTCATGTTTTATACCTGCTGCCACTGTTAGGGGAAAACCCTTAGCTCTGCCTCCGCTAGGTCTAATACTGTGATCATTTGCCAAATTATACGAAAGAAGAGGATGACAACGTTCTAATAAATCAGGAAACTGTCAGGATTAATAATCTCAGCCGTCCTCTGTTTTCCTATAAAAGCCCTACTAGTATCAAATATTTTCCAGTTTGTTTTGCAGTGAAACTGGGCCTGTGCCAGCCTGGCGCATGTGAACTCTAAGAGGCCGTTCTATATGTCTTTTATCACATTAATCTGGATTTCACAACTGTGCTGGTTCAAAAGGCTGTAAGCAGGAATTCTTTACAACATATGTTCCCCTTCTCCGGTTACCGATCACTGTTATTATTTGGTATTTAATACACAACGCTTTGAGCTAAAGGTCTGGATTTGTCTTTGTGTCCTTACATTTCAATATTTTCCATTTGCATCCAAAAAAAGTTTGCCTTGTTCTTAGTAAAAATAAAGATTCGTCAGTGCTTTCTCTTTTTACATCAATTTCTATCAGGTGCTTGACTCTGGTCTTGGGTTTCTGTTAACCAGGTTACCGTCCCGGCGGTACCTGTGTTTATTTCAATGTTTAAAAGGTGAAATACTTCAGCTATCAAAAAACAGAACTACATCAATGATTGTATCTGTCCCTTTACTTTTTTGTTCAACCCTTTTGACCAGGTTCTAATATGAAAGAGATTTGAGCTGGGTGAATCCCTCAGAAGAACCAATCCTTCCAACATTTAAACAATGGTTCCCTCTTGTGGCAACACTTGAGCACTGCGATTTAAGAAGGTAGGGGGGCTAAAAATCTCTTGTGACATTAAAACAGATTACTATGAAACAAACAGCATTAATCTGCTTGCAGATAATATTTGGAGTCATTCCTAGGTCCCCCAGGACCTATTGTTACCTATTTTCAGTCAGGTACAAGTTTTGGAATTTATTGAGAAAGAATAGCCAAGCAGCCTGATGCTTATTACGGGCAGTACTAGGGGGAAAAAACCAACTCTCTTTTGAGGTACGGTATCCATATTTTAGGACAGTTTTGAAGGTGTCAGTGTGGATGTTGGGAAAAAAAGACAGGTTAGCCTTTCACTGAAAGCTTTGGGAATGGACTTAGAACTTCACCATTCACTATTCATTATCTCTGGAGGGAACGTTGCTACTGTAGAATTAAATCTAGACTACGCTTGCTTTCTGAGGCATTTTATTCTTAAAGTTCATCTGAGAGGGGAAAAATCTGACACTTAACCAGTTGTTCAAAGATAGTCTTTCCAAGCACCTTTGATATATGCTTTCAAAGATTTATTTTGAGTCGAATTTCCCCAGGGGCGACCATCTTATACTCTCCAAATTACTGTGATAAAGAGCATTCTTCTGACACAGCAGCTATAAACAGCCCACAAATGCTTTCTTTCAGTGTTAAACTATGTTCAGAACAGCAACAGCCAAGAGATGTCCCTTAAGCAGATTTTTTTTCTCAAGATCATGTTTAATGTAAAAGTAAAGTGTTGTTAGTGACAGAGACAAGAAGCTGTTCTCGTGGTCATATGATCATGAGTATCTACAAAGGGTTGCAGCCATCCGCGCAAGATGGATGCGATGTTTTCTTAGCCCACTTCAAAGTCTTGAGTAATAAAGATGCCATCTTTCAATTCTACTCTAAGGATCCTTGTTAGAGAATGAAAGCATTCATATTTGTCAAGCCATTTTCAAGCCACAGTCCTTCTCGTGCACCACAGAGTTTATTTACAAAAAAAGTTTAACATGGGAACTGAAGGCTCAGGGTGGAAATGGTCGCCAGTGCTGGGCGTTCCGGGGAGGGTGGTGAAACAAGGGAGCTAGCTGCCAAGAAGCGAGAGCACAGAGATCATGTAATGACTAAGAACATGTGGCTTACTCTTCTGATTCCAAGTGAATGCCTCCTTCCCTCCCCTCCCCCGCCTACCCCAGGCTGAGCCACCAAATGACAAGTCTCTTCCCTTCATGGCTGAGGCAGCGTGGACACCACAGGCCACCCCTGCATATTTTACTGACCACCCTCCATTTTGTGCAGCCGCGCACAGGCAGCTCATTTTTAACTATCCACCTGCAACGTGAGTCATGTAAGCAGCTCACAGAAGAGGAAGATTATATTCAGGAAATAGGATTAGCATCAATTTAATTTGTAGCTGGAACTCCAAAATTGAAAAGGACTTTCTTCAAATAGGGGCCCTTTTTTTTGTTGATTGTGTTTCCCCCAGTGACTTTTGCTACCCCTTTCTGTCCTCACTGGGGAGGGAAATGTCCCATTTACACCTCCTTTGTCACGCTCTCTAAGGTCTGGTGTGCATCTCCCTGGGGAGTTAGTGCCTAGCTTCCTTTCTCTACACTTTTCTCACTGCCTTTTTGTTCACTATGATAGTATAAAACTTAATCAAATAATGACTGTGAAAAGCTCGCCGTATAAATGCACAGTTATTGGCTCTTGTGGATATGTATTTTTAAGTCGCCGTCAGCTGGTTTTTATAGAATAGGTACTTTCAAACTCTTCATTTTTCCCTGTTCTCGTTCGCTGTCTCTATCTCTGTCTCTCTCTGAGATTAGCAGTGTAATTCATTGGCACAGGAAAAATACAAGATAAAAAAACCATTTGGCTTTTCACCTTCCATCTCTTAGAAGAACACTTAGTTCCTATGAAATTTGCAAAACAAATAAGGACACAGAGAGAACTGTAACATAATGGCACCTATATTTTAAAGTTCCAGTAAAATTTCAAATACAGTATTCAAGGTTTGGGGATGATGTATATTTTCCAGTTTGTTTGTTTGTTTGTTTGTTTTTGCCAAAGAAGTTTGTTTGTTTTTTTAATCTGTAAATAGCCGTATATTCTAACTATCATTTATAAAAGAAAAGATACCTTAACAACAAGGAATAGGTAGAAAGAACATAATCTCAAAGAGTAAAAAGGGCATCCTTTTCATTGGCTATATTTAGCTTTAGAAAATAATCACTCCACTTTCCTTATTTTTCTCCTTTGTGCTTTCTCATCAATTAGATCGGTTAAACGTCTATTTGGAATAGGGCTAGTCCACAGACCAGCATCTGGGACCTACCAGTTTGCCCACTTTGTCGCTGGTCAACGTCACCTCCTCAAGTGATTCCCCCTTAATTTGCCATATCACAATGAACAACTTCGCCGTTCATGCTGTCATGATGTCCTGTTTCATTTTCACCATTTTATTTTAAATTTGGCCGGTATTTAACTTGTCTCCATCTTCAGACTGTAAACCCCTTGAGGTCAGAAATTCCTGTAATTAAACATTTTCTACGAAGCACTCCATAAATTTCAGTTGGCCACATAAACCCAGGTCTAAAAGAAAATGATATATGGTTTATGCAAGAGTTGATTTTCCCTCCTAAAGACCTATAACTCCTTATAGGCATGTAGAAAAAGGGTTAGAAATGTTAGAAGGTAGAGGAAAAAGCCAAAATTAAAGAAAAAGAACTATTAAAAGGTGGAATTGATCACATCCACACGTGATAGCAATGAGGGCAAGTGCCCAAGAAGATGGAAATTTCCCCAACTGTTCTATGTTCAACCACCAAATCACATATGCATATATGTCAAAAAGTTTCTAGAACCTTGCTCTAATGAAGACCACAACCTAAGCTTTAGATATAAGGAGGAAATAGATGCTTCTTACTAGTCTTGTCCTTGGCCAAACACTTCTGTTTTACAGATTCTCTTTGGCGAACTTGATTCCTGATGGCTAGGGTTCAGAGACCTCGGGTATCGTGAGCCTGTGGTTTTTCAGAGTTGGAAAGTCTTCAGGAAATGACCTGTCTCAACCTTCCCAATGTATGGAAGAGGTATTGAGACTCAGAAGGACAAAATAAACTCATTTTCTGACTTCCCAGCCGGTGTTTTTCCCACTCAAACTATTAGATTGACAGAAGGGAAAATCATGTGGCAATTTGTGCTTTTTAAAAGAGAATTTTTAGAGGTAATCTAATTATTTTTATATTGCATTAAGAAAGGGAGAAGGAAAGGAAGAGCAAGCCGCCAAAATCAGCAAGGTGAACTCTACAGAAAACCTGGTTTTCATCAGCTCGTCATAGCCTTGGGAGCCAGACCAGGGCCCAGAGGAAAATCCAGGGCTGATCCATTCTTGGCAGAAAGTGGTTTTTTTTGGGTAAGCCGCCCACTAGCCTTTCTTTCCTCCCATCTTCTAGATAAAAATGAGTGTTTAAAAACTGTGCTAAAATTTTCAAAAACACCTTAAAAAGATTCCATTACTTAAAGTGATTTGGATAATTGTGTTCAATGGTAGCCATTATTTAAAAATATAATTAGTTGCTGAACTCAGAGAAGGAGGGAAATTTCTGCAGGTGTTTCTCATTATTTGCTATGCATACAAAATATCTGCATAAATTACCATTATTATTCCAATGTATACTAAGAGACAATAAAGCATTAGCAAGCAAAGAAGAACGCTGTTGACCCACAGACTGTGAGAGAGGCCTGGATCCACAGTAATAGTGTGCTGGCCTTCAGAGCTATTGTTGCACATGTGCAACTGCATTCAGGATTGAAAGAAACAATTTTGCACCTGTAACAATATTACATATGGAACGTAACTCCATCAGAAAGATATTGAAAATGGAGGAGGGGGCAGGGAGAAACAGCCACAAAACAATGTGAAAGGGAACAGCGTATGCTCTAATTGTTTCAGAAGGTTTACACACGCTGTAGGTGGGTATTTGGGATATTTTTTTTTGCATTTATAGCCCCCCCTAGAATACACAAATGAGCTTTTGTTTTAAGTATGTGGTGCATTTCACACATTTTTCTTAGATATTTCTAGAGTTTGATAGCAATGTCATTATCAGCACGGGTCCAACAGAACTTTCTGTGTAGAAAGTTCTACATCATAGAACTGTTCTACATTTGCACAATCCAATACCAGTAGCCGTGTTTGGCTACTGGACACATAAAATGTGGCCAGTGCAACTAAGGAACTGATTTTTCACGTTTAATAAATTTACGTTTAAATAACCACATGTGGTTAGTGGCTGCTGAATTGGACAGTGCAAGACAATTTAATTTCATTGAGTTGTCTTTGTCAATAAAAGTAATAACTAATATCTTTTGAGTACTTATTACCTACCAGGAACTAGGCTAAACATTATCTCATTTAATCACCACAACAAGTCTCTGAAGTCGGTACTATCACGGTTGAAGAGACTCAAGTCCGTAGACATTACATTACTTACCTTGAAGTCACCAGACTAGCATGTGAAGGAGTCAGAATATAATTTAGACAGTCTGACTCCATACTTTTCCCTATCAAACTCTTAAGGTGGCATCAAGAAACATGCTGTTGAATTCACTCTACTTATTCACATGAATCAACTTCTGTGGGTATATAACAAGAGACCAAATGATGAATGGATGATAGAGGAATGTGTCACCCTGGAGGTAAAGATGAACCAGTGATCAATCCAGTTCCAAAGGAGCTGAGTTCAAACACGAGTTAGCAAGCTTACAACCAAGGCCATTGAGATACATATGTATATGCTGAGTGACCCAAAGAGCATATCACATAGTAAACACTCATAAAATGAAAAATATGCCTCCGTTAGGGAAATCTGATACGGCATCTGGGGAAGAAAATACAGAAGACAAGTTGGGGCCTGATCATTTACTGACAAAGGGCAAAGGAAAAACACCAACTGGGAAATGAAGGTAAGTTATTGACACTTGTTACCTAATTCTGGTTTTTATTCATCATCCTTGCTTTCCATGAGTCACACTACACCAATATACCCCAGCCTCTTGGAGTTCAAGAATTTACAAACCTCCTCGTACTTCAGCCTCATCCAAGAAAGGAATAATGCTAAGAGGTTGCTCAAGGAAAGAAGGAAAACGGGAAGTTGGTTCAGCTAATTTTATCACTGTCATATCGCAGGGGCTGTTAACAAAAGCCTACGTGGAGTCTTGCTGTCATAGTCTTTGTGTTAGCCATGAAAACTTCCTGGGGTTATACACATCTACATATCTTTTGACTAAGGTAAGTAGACCCCTCTGGAGCAGAGGGGTCCAGAACATAGAAGAAAACTTTCATTTCTTAACTGTTTACTAGGCATTTTGTACATCTTATGTAGGTAAAATTATTCCCATTGAACTTCAGAGAGGTTAAGTAACTTACCCCAAATCACACAGCTAGTGAGTTAGAAATTCCAAGTTTGAACTCAAATCTACTAAATTCAAAAAACTGGCACTCTTTTTACTACTCTGACCTGCTTCTCACCGCCATAGAGTAAGGTCTGTGACCCTGGCGTGAAATTCTAAATATAATCCACTCTCGTTTTTGATGTTCAATACAACCAGAGCTTAAAGACACAAACCAAATTCATGAGACTTGCATAATGACGTGTCAAAATCCTGACTAATTCTGTCCCCTACAAGTAAATGAAACTCCCCACTCTTTATCCCTACCCCTCTCCTTGTGACATCTCCCACAAAACTTTCCAAATTCCTAATTTTTCACAGTAATTTTACTGCTCACCTGCCCCACCTTCCTCTTGGGAACACAGTTAATTACCCCACCCATGGATTCCCATAGCCATTCTTCTGTTTGTGACACCCACTGCGCTATATTATGAGCATTTGTTTAAGCGTCCCCATCCTCCACTCTGCTACTCAAAGGTGGATTCTACTGCAGGCCCTATATGTATCTCAGTACCTGAGAAAGTTCCTGCACACAGTAGGTGCTTAAATATGTGCTGAGTGGAACCAAACAGCAAGCTCACACAAACACCAACCAAGATACATGCTTTTCTCCCCCCCTCGTTGATGATTCTATGGAATGAGCCATAACAATTCTACTGTTATAGCCGTAACAATATCTTCACAATTGCATTTACATATTATTTTATAATTATTTCCTTCTGACTCTGTTTCCCCACAGGACCGAGATCCCTCTGAAGGGAGTATCTTATTTATACCAGTATAGCTCATATGTTAAGAGCACAGACTCTGGAGCCACTCAGCCTATTGAGTCCCAAGTACCCCACCCCGTCCTCCTTACCAGCTTTATGATGAACTGTACCTGGGTATTAATTTATAAGGGTAACTGAGGGACAATGTGGAGAGGTCGATGCTGTTGAAACAAGAGCCATGGCGTACCACAAAAAGGAAGCACCCCATCCCGTCAGGAGGCAGCAGCAGGAATGATCGTGGAAGCATAGATCGGAGCTTTGATTTGGGTTTCGTAGGAAAGGCAAGGCAGAGCGGAATAAATAGTTCAGGATTGGCTAATTTGAATAATTCCAGTAGGCTTGGGGCTCTCAGAGTAGTCTCTAGGTGCCTGGTCCCTGCCCTGGGATGATTTAGGGCCGTGGAAATATTGGTTTGGTGTGTGTTATTTAGAGAAGGAGGTGTTTGGGAGGGTCAGTTTGCATAGGAGAGGCGTGCTCCTTGGCTGAGCCTTTGCTATCTACAAGAGTCGGCATTCCCTAGCAGGGCCAGTCTCTCCCTAGTCAACAGGATTTTTTAAGACATCGAAATATGGTCAGATGTAGGAAAAAACAAACAAACAAACAAACAAACACATGATCAATACAATATGAGTTTGACAGGCTGCTCACTCCTGCCTGCCTCATCTGTAAAATGGGGATAAAAACACAACCTCGTAGGATTGTAGCAAAAACTAGATGAAGTGTGTGACATATAGGATATGATATAAAAATCGGCATTTGTCATGCTAGCACCTCTCGCATGCCTCCCACAAAGCAGGGCGTGCTCGAAAAGCCCTGAATGAACGAACGCGTGAATGAGCGAGTAAGTTCCCATGATTATGCACCTTCGTGTCAGGCCACCAGTATTTTCAATTTCTTAGAAACAGAAAATGAATCTGTGGGTAAAATTGGCAGCGGAGCGGAAAGATGAATCAAATCTAGAGAAAGAATCTGATTCCCAGCCACTAAAGTGTTGCTGTCGCTTTCCTGTAGTGCTTCTTTTAGTCCATCTATCCCTGTCTCAATATTTAAGGCAGGCATTTGTCTTTCGGGTTTCTTTTGGCAGCGCTGCAGTCATCAAATGAAACATAATTTCCCCCATCCATAACCCAGTGAAGTTTAGTTGGACCACTACTCTCACTCCCCATTTTAAAAAGAAAATTTGCATCTTCAGACATCAGCGGCATGAGACGACCTACGAAAGAAGTGTGCATTAAGCTTCTAAAGAGACTTTTCCTTTATTATCTGTGTATAGCATCTACCTAATGGAAAACGAAGCAACGGCATCCATCTCTTTCAACTGTCATTAAAATTCAGTGGAATCCAATGAACTCTCCTTGTTACAAGCAGAGAATCTGGTATCATTCTCTACTTCTAGTGAATCTGGCATCTCGGGTGCATAGACATTCAGAGTCGGAGAACTGGATAACGTTGGACCTCACCCCTCGATTTCCAAAGAAGAAAACAGATTCACATGCCCCCTCTGCCATTTCTTGTCAACAATCCTGGAAAAAAGGAATCATTTCTATGTGTTTAGGACACCCAGAATAAGGTCTTGCTTTCTCAAACCAGCACCGTGACCTGATGAGTGCAGACATTTTACTCGTATTCATACGAGGAACTTACTTTGGTGAACAATGCCGCGTGCGGCTAATGTACCCTTGATGTCGAAAGCACAGCGGAAATAGCCCGTATTATAACATGAATAAGTAACTGATCCTCTTATTCATAGATGTCAATAGCTGTAGTGGAAAGGGTGTTGGATGGAGTCATCCGGAGGCTCCAATTTGCTAACCTCTGGCTATGTGACTCTGTGCAAATTATTGTATAGAGTCTCCGTTTTCTTATCGGTAAAATGAGGACATTAAACCAGATGTTCAAGATCTAACATGCCGTGGTTTGATGAGACAGATTACACTCAAACTTTTTGGTACTAATTACCTACGGGTCACTTACAGCAAG
The DNA here is from genome assembly GCF_024362965.1 of Panthera pardus. Taxonomy (NCBI): domain Eukaryota; kingdom Metazoa; phylum Chordata; class Mammalia; order Carnivora; family Felidae; genus Panthera; species Panthera pardus. The sequence goes on from NW_026526721.1 coordinate 134,930,322, forward strand.
TCTGAATGTCAACGCCATTTCACACAGACCCAATATAGAGTTAAGCAGACCACATGATAACCTCATATTTACCTTCTTTATACATTTATCATCTTTTTAAGTCTTGTAAGGCTATTTCCTATAACAAGAAGTCCAATTTAAAAGTGAGTTGAGTTACAGGTCTTTATATAGCATTCATTTCTACACACTTGAAATGGGAAATGTTCGCTATTTAATTAGGCAGGTTCATGATTTAGTTTGTAAACTCAGAGACCATATCTAGGTTTTACATAATATTGATTACATGATCTGGGCTCATTAAAGGATAATAATTTAAAAATCACTTTTAAGTGTTAGCTTTCTCTAGCTAATTTCCTTTTCATCTGAATGCTTCATGTTTTAATATATAACCCTGTTCTCCTATTTATTTATTTATTTATTTATTTATTTATTTATTTATTTATTTTTGCTCTAGAAAGCCAGTGGAGAATTAATCTAGAATGATGACAAAATTAATGGAAATTTAAATGAAAGTGTAATCTTATTGGAATTTCGTTTTTGATGACATAATAATAGGCTTATATAGCACCTTTCATCTATGGACCTCTAAGTACTTTATAAACATTAGTTAATTCGCACAACAATCCTGTGAGGTTGGCAATTATAATCAGCCCCATTATGTAAATCAGGGAAGTGCGATACAGAAAGGTTAAGTTCCTCAGGCAGCTCGAAAACCAGCGGCAGAGCCAGCTTCAGACCACAAGCTTTCACGTGCTTAGCATTGCACACCCACTGAGGCTTGTGCAAAGTCTACTATTTTTGTTGGTTGCAACAAAAAGGCCTCTTTTCAAAAGAAACAAAGACCCTTGGGGTGCCTGGGTGGCTCAGTCGATTGAGCGTCCGACTTCAGCTCAGGTCACGATCTCACGGTTCGTGAGTTCGAGCCCCGCGTCAGGCTCTGGGCTGATGGCTCAGACCTGGAGCCTGCTTCCGATTCTGTGTCTCCCTCTCTCTCTGCCCCTCCCCCATTCATGCTCTGTCTCTCTCTGTCTCAAAAATAAACATTAAAAAAAATTTTTTTTAAATAAAAAAATAAAAAAAAGAAACAAAGACCCAAAGACACGTCTAACTCTGTCACCTTTTCAGTGTTCCACACTGGATGTGAAAGAACTAGAAAGGTAGGGAAGGACAGAGGGGAACTTGACTTGAAATGCGAAGAGAAATGAGAGTGTCATGAATTTCCCCAGTAGTATGACACTCCAGCCAGACCATGTGATGCCCATTCGTTCGTCAGCAACATTGGAAGGAAAAAAAACATGAACCCAAATTCTAATGTGAACATTGTTCATAAGAGCAGAAAGTCTTTACGGAGTGCTTTAGTTTATGGGCCTTACGTTGGTTGTTTTGTATGTCACCTTATTTAATCTTGGTAACAACCTAAGCAGATTGGGTAAGCGTTGCCGTGTAACCAAGTACCCTAAAAGTGAGTGACTTCAAAATCTTTATTCTTGCTCACAGAGCTGTGGGTGTAGGTTGGCCTTGGCTTCTAGCTACAGGTTGGGTCCAGGTCTGCTCCAAGAGCCTCTCTTCCCCTTCAGAGAGTAGGGTCACTTAGAGCATGTTTTTCTTATGCAGGCATACTTTAAACTGTTATTGCATCGTACCTACTGATAACCCATTGGTGTAGACAAGTCACATGGTCAAGCTCAAAGCCAAATTACAGTGAGGTTCCTCCCGCCGTACATGAGGCCAGTCAAATTGCGTAGCTAAACCCAGTATCAGCCGAGGAGGAAAGTTTATTCTTCCCATTAAGGTGGTGGAAAAGTGTGAATGTTTTTTTTAACATGTATTTATTGTTGAAAGACAGAGAGAGACAGAGCATGAGCAGGGGAGGGGCAGAGAGAGAGGGAGACACAGAATCCAAAGCGGGCTCCAGGCTCTGAGCTGTCAGCACAGAGCCTGACGCGGGGATTGAGCCCACAAACTGCGAGATTATGACCTGGACTGAAGTCAGACACTCAACTGACTGAGCCACCCAGTCGTTCCCATTTTACAGACAAAAAAGTAGAGTGTGGCCAGGGAAAGCTTCGAAGTCTGCATTTCTGTATTTCTCCCACGCACTGCTCCTACTGCTGTCTCCCCTCAAGCACTGAGTGTGTTACAGGCTGCTTTCTCCTCCCTCAGATCATCCACTCAGATGTGATAATAGATATACCTTCTCCTCTTCACTGGAGACTGATGATGATTTAAATTACAGAGCCATGGACCTCTCTACCCTGGTTATGGCTTAAGCAGGGGCTAAATGGCCCTTTTTGATTCCATGCCTACAGTTTCTCATGGGACCGAGAAGCACTGAGCCCCCTTCTTCCCTTCATCACCAGTGCATATAAGCCATTAAACCATCCTGCTGCATTTGAAAGAATGTTGCAGACAATTCACAGAAAGGACCCTTTAGCTTTGGGATATATGAATTAATCATTCCAGCTAACTAGATACAGAGTTCACCTAAGGTTTCTGACCTCCCCAAGATAAATATTAAGTGTATCTGACTTAACTCAGTCGAAACGATGCAAATGGCAAACAGTCCCTGGGTCAAAGATCTGAGAAGTGATAAGAAGTTCAAATAAATCAGATCATGAGGCCAGGCAAGATTTTTATCCCTGGTGTGAACACTGCACATTGTCCACATACAGTTGTCACCTGCCAACACCAGCAGGAACACCAGGAAGTGTGAATGGGTGGGTTCAAGTCCCGTCCTTCCGTGGGTTGCTACATCGTTGGACTCTTTTTACAGGCTGAAACAATCATGGACACAAGAAGAGAGATTGGCCACCTTATTAGGGTATGTCTACCGGTTGAAAAGGAGCTGGTACCACTGAATACGTGTGAAACTATGCGATGGATGGAAGCCGCAACATTCCAATGTTTCCTTTTCAAATTCCATTTTGCAAAGCGTAAGGATTCCCTGGCAGGGCTATAGGAGCAGCTGCCGGAGAAAACAGACAGGCAGAGGTACAGTGCCCTTGGCCTCCCCTCACTCTACTGGAGCAGCTGCATTTTTATCTGCTTTATCAATTGAACTCCATGTACGATTACATTTGAATAAAAGCATTCTGCTGCTTAAAAAATGGTTGCAAAACATTGGCTTTGATCACGTCTTCCTCTGCTATAACATCCATTTTTCCTCCACCCAAGAACACTGCTTCTCTTAAACATGGCCTTAACATTTATTTATTTAATTTTTGGCTCTTTGTGTGTCAGCAAGGAATGGGATTATCTTTGCCATGTTTTGGCCTTTTTTTCCACAACATGCCCCGTTTTATTTTGATTGCTTTAATCTTTTTGTTCTCTTCTCCTTATGTTCAGCCTCAAAATTGCTATTTTACTCCTAGCCTAGGGACAGGCATGTTTGATACCATTTCAAATAAATAATCTAGCTGGAGATTGGAGAGGAAAACAATGTGATCTCTCAGGTCTAGGAATGGTTGTGTTTCATTTAATTTATGCAAAGCCTTCTGTACCACACTCCCTATAGAGTTTCCTTTGGAAGCCTGACCACTACCTTTCAGGATAGTGGAGCTTCCTAGAGCACACGGTAAGGATCAGCATAACCCAAAGGGCTCTTTGCAATCACTTCCACTCCCCGGCTCTTTTTTCTAAGTGTCAAATACGGACGAGCAGAGAGACCACAGACATACACAGGCTGCTCCCTGAAAACCAGAGCTGCTTTGTATCTATTTAAATGTGGGCACGGCGGGATCCCCTGGACAGGCACAGTGGCTTCACCCAGATTGCCACAGCCTTCGCTTTTAACACAATATTCCAAGCATCCCTCTTTCTTACCATAACGAATACTACCTCACATTGTACCACCCCTCAGCTTCTTGGCTCTCTGGCCTGTGCCATCACTGTTCCAGAGAAGGAAAAACCACATTTAATCTTCACTTATGTCAAGTAATTACTTGAAGATTTGCCATCCTTGGTGGCAAATCTCTAACTCATTTAGACTACTGTGGCTTTAGATTGCATGAAAATGTCCTTGCTGACCTGTCTTAAGTGGTCTTTGAATCTGCAATCGTGTTGAAATAAAATTCAAGATGGTTCTAGGTCCCATTTGAGGGCTGTTGAGAAAACGAAATTGGAATATCATTGTGAACCTTTACTAGTGTTCAGAACAGGGGACTGGGGCACCTGGGTGGCTCACGTCAGTTAAGCTTTGGATCCTGGATGTGGGCTCAGGTCACGATCTCACAGTTCCTGAAGTTCCAACCCTGCATCAGGCTCGGAGCTGACAGTGCTGGGGCCTGCTTGAGGTCCTCCCTCTCTCTCTCTCTGCCCTTCCCCTGCTTGAGCTCTCTCTCTCTTAAAATAAATACATAAACTTAAAAAAAAAAGCAGGGGACTATGTTGACCTTCTTTAAATAAAGCATATTTACCTTCTATGTGACACAGAGATAAGATAGTTGAAATCCTACTGATAATTTACGTTCTTCCTCTGGCACCACAGAATGGGTTGATATGCAAATCCTGATTCTGCAAAACACCACTTAACTCCTTGTAGTAGATGCCATCATACCCCACCCACATCTGCACCCGTATGTGATTTGTGTACCTAGGGTAAACTTTCAGCTGCTAGCCCTTGAAAATCTTTGTCTAAAGGCTTTCTTAACTGACCAGACATCTATCCACAAGTATGACAGGCTGAAAGCACAGAGAAGCAATGCTTTTTGGGAAAACCTCCAAACTTTGACTGATGGGACTTTGAGGTAAAATACTCCAGCTCCATCACCCTTCAGGTTGAATAACTCTGAAGGGCATATGTTCTACACAGCTTCCATAGACCCCTTGTGGGATGAAACTCTAGTAGCCCACAGTGGTAGGTGACGTCACAGCCCATCATTTTCCTGTTTTCTTCCCTTGCCTGCCTCATTCTCCAAATTTCCTACTGGCATCTTCTGAAATCACCTCCCAAATAAACTATTCACACTCAGATTCTTGTTTCAGGGTTTGCTTCTGGAGTAACCCAAACGAAAATACTGTAAGCTTTTATATTTTAAAACTATAAAGCCTCAAATCTGTCCTTAGTAAAGGGAAGAAATAGTAAGTCCCTCAGAGCCTTGTAAAGATTAAGTGAAACAATGTCTATATTAATCTTATCATTGTTACCAGCACAGAATAGGCATTCAGTAAATTGTAGTTATCCGTAGGAAGCCCCACCTTGTCCCCATGCCTCTGTTACCTGATTACCCTCCACTCACTCCAATCAGGACACAGGAGTCTTGTTGTCCCCCCTTAAACATGGCAAGCATAGTCCTGTTCCAGAATCTCTGAACCCCCAGTGTCCTTTTCCAAATATCTACACGGTTTTCTCTGCCACTTCCTTCAAGCCTTGCTCAAACATAATTTCATCAAGAAAAGAGTTCCCTGACCACCATATATAAAACAGTACTTCCCAAACTATCTTAGTAACCCCCTTACCTCATCTTACTTTTCTCCATTATAGTCATCACTTTCCACTAGAATGGAAACTCCAGAATGGAAGGAACGATGTCTGCTTTGTTCCTGGTATTGCCCCAGCATCTAACAGGGCCAACCACCTAGAAAATGCAAAATAGTACTTGTTAAATGAATGAATGAATGAATGAATGAATGAATGAATGAATGAATCTTCACAAAATCCTATATTTAAAAGTCTTTTCAAAATATTTTTATATTGGGGCACCTGGGTGGCTCAGTCAGTTGAGCATCTGACTCTTGATTTCAGCACAGGTCATGATCCCACGGTCATGGGATCAAGCCATGCATCAAACTCCATGCTAAATATAGAGGCAGCTTACAATTCTCTCTCCCTCTCTCCTTCTCTCTCTCTCTCTCTCTCTCCCTCCCTCCCTCCCTCTGCCCCTCTCCACTGCTCATGACCTTTCTCTCTTTAAATATTCTTACATTGAAATACATCAATGAGGGGAATCTTACCAGATTATGGCAGTGATATGATGCGCTGGCTAATGCAGACTCTGACGAGCCAATTATTAAATATCCAGCCATTTGGCCAACCTGTGTTAAAGTGTTATAGCTTGAAATTGGCCATGATGGAAGTGTTTACACCACAGAGATTGGCAAACCCTATAAATCAAGACTTGTTATTTTTTGGAGGACCAGTTTACCAGGACACCACTGATGACAGCCAAGAGTCTGGCACAAATAAAAGTGCCTTCAGATCAGCTAGAACATAGCTTTAAAGAAAAGATAAAGGATAACATTATTGGACACTAACAGCATCCTTGTCACTGGGTTGGGCTTTATACATGTGTTTTATAAACATTATTTTAAAGTTTATATATTTATTTTGAGAGAGGGAGAGAGAGAGAGAGAGAGCAACAGGGGAGGGGCAGTGAGAGAGGGAAAAAGAATTCCAAGAAGGCTCTGTGCCATCAGCGCAGAGCCTGATGTGGGGCCTGAACTCACGAACCATGAGATCATGACCTGAGCCAAAATCAAGAGTCTGAGGCTTAACCAACTGAGCCACCCAGGCACCCCATATATGTGCTTTAGACAGGATAGTTGTGCCATGCCCCCTCAAATTCGTGTGTTGAAAACTAATGCCTGATGTGATTGTATTAGGATGTGGGGCCTTTGGGAAATTATTAGGTCATGAGAGTAGAGCCATCATAAATGGGATTAGCGCTCTTATGAAAGAGACCCCAGAGAGCTAGCTTGCTTGCTTTTTCAACTACGTGGGTACACAGCAAAGAACAGCGGTCTATGAACCAGAAAGTGGGCCTTCACTAGGACATTGAATCTGCTGGCACCTTGATCTTGGACTCTTCAACCTCCTTAAGTATGACAAATAAATTTCTATTGTTTATAAGTCCCACTGTCTATGGTAATTTGTTATAGCGGCCCAAATAGACAAAGATCCCATGATAGATATTTTAACATCATCCCCAGGCAGATTCAGCAACCTTCTCTTCTGTGGTCTGCACAGCAGAATGTATACACTTCCACGACTGCTCACATGACATTAAATTTCCATTACCAATACACAAACTGTCATTTCTTTGAGGACAAGACACTGTTCATCTTTATAATCCCAGGGACTAACAAAATCTGCCCACACAGAAGTTTTGTTGAATGTTGGAATGACATAATAAAAACCAGCAGTATAAAGGCTGACCCCAAAAGTAAGACCATATATAACTGCCTCCATAATGCTTCCTTGTGTAATGTCTTACAGAATGAAGTTGGATTCAACCTCATCTTAAGTTTGCAGTCACTTCTGTGGCGATGATGAAAATAATTCAATGGGTTAGGTTCATTTTTCTTTGCACAAGTAAATTCTGCTAAGGGTAGGGATTCTCAAGATATGAATGCTAGTCATCTTTGACATGTAAGTTGGCTTCCGGAGCCACAGGGATATATGGATGCAGAGCTTGATCCTACGACCCTGGGATCATGACCTGAGCCGAAATCAAGAGTTGGATGCTCAACCGACTGAGCCACCCAGGTGCCCATAAAGTTGATTTTTTACTTGAATCTCAGTAATCCCAGTTTAATGTGGGAGATGTGGCTCTCCCAGACAGGGCTCCTCGAAGGCACTCCTCCCCACTTTCCCTTGGCCGGGAACTCGATCACATGGCCTCATTCTAATTATAAGAGAAGCTGGGAAAGATAGTATTTGTGCAGGCTGTGGAAAAAAATTATTCAGGTGAACTTCTTGTCAATGTCTACCACGATGTGGCTGAAACATTATCAGAGATTCTACACATAAATTCATTTTATAGGAAATCTCACCACCCCCAAACTGCTGAAAACAGCCTACTTTTGCTATGAGTCAAAGTTTCTGTTTGCTGTTCAACGTTGCCTGGGAAAGGCTGTATCGCTTTCCTACAGGTTAGTTTTCCTAGCCTCCCTACATGAACCTTGTGAGTCTTAAAAAAGAAATCTGGTGGGAAAGACTCCCCTCCCTAATTAAAGGGGAACAGGAGTAAGCTCCCCCTCGCCCTTTTGCCTCTACTGATGTGGCCATGCAATTTGACCCCTAGAATTAGCATCTTGGGACAATGAGGGGAAATGCAGCCAAAGTACTGAAGATGGTCGAGTCTGAAGATAGAAGTGACACCACTCTTGATAACAAGGAGGAGCTATTGAGTGAACTCTGAAATGCACTACCTGGGGTCTCTTATTACTTGAGACAATAAAGGGTTTTCATAGTAAAATCTTTTTGAGTTACTCTTTACATATTTTTAGGGCACTTATGGTTTGATTCAACAGGCATTTATTGAGTGTCTAATTGGCACAAGGTGTAGCATTTTCCACAGAAAGACAATTTCCATGCACTTCAGGATCTGCTCCATTATTTTACAGAATGCTGCCAGGGGCCTCTTTCTAAAAGGCAAACACATGCTCTTTCGTGTTGAAATCTGCCCGCATGTTTCGCCCTTCAACCTTTCTGCCAGTCAGTTCGGGTTGCTTTAACAGAATCTCATAGCCTGGGTGGCTTATAAAAATCAGATCTGTGAGAAATGTATTTCTCACAGATCTGAAAAATGGAAGTCCAAGATCAAGGTGTCAACGTGGTCCAGTTTTGGTGAAGGCCTTCTTCTGGGCTGCAGACAGCTGTTTTCTCATTGCACCCTCACATGGTGGGAAGAGGAGAAAGGAGCTCTCAGGAATCCCTTTTATAAGGGCACCCATCCCATTCAGGAGGGCTTCACCCTTGTGATCCAATCACCTTCCAAAGGCCTCACCTCCTATCACACTGGGGGTATGGATTTCACCAGATAAACTTTGGGGGATGCAAACATTCAATCCATCATACTTTCAATCACGAGACGACAGATCATAGCTTCAGAACTGCTAGAGTTTGTTGTGCTGATGCTAACCAAGGATAAGGGGACAGAGGACCAGGCCCTTAGCTATACTGATGCCTTATCTCCAAGTTTGTGTTTTCTTTTTTGTGCTTTTATTTCATTCTTGTTACCCCCGATCCCTCAGAAAGTTTGTTATACATAACAGAGCTATATACTGGTCTCTTACAGAATAAGGTGAACGATTCATTCAGACTTGCTTGGGGCTTCTCTAGTTTTAGCCCAGAAAGTCCCACATCCCAAGCAAACCAGGATAGTTGGTCACCCTACTTAGAGAATGGAGGCCAGAGGGCTGGATCTGTGGGTGAGAGTGGGAACCTGATGGTAAAAGCAGATTGAAATGGAACTGAGAGCAGTTTTCCAACCAGGAAGTGACAGATACCAAAAGATGAAAGTACTTTTCAAGGATCCTGAGAGATGCAGGACAGGCTGTTAGATTTCCCCCTGGGACGGGGGAGTCAAATGGACTATTTGAATGGTCGGAAAAAGAGTAAGTCCAGAAGATGGAAAGGCAGAGACCCTGGTGTTGGCAGTTTTAAACCATTTCTACAGTTGTGGCAAAATACTGCTAAGAAACCCAGGGCTCACCGATGGCATATTATTAGGGCCCCCTATGTACTCTCTGTGGATATATCTTGAAAGGCCTCTCTGCGGATATGAGCCCTGGCTACGTGGGATTTGATGTCTTCCAGGCAGATTAATTCTCTAACATCAGTGACATAAAGCAGCGTCTTCTAATGAGTACAATTTATAGGGACTTTCAGTAACTCCAGAAAGAAGCTTAGAAATTCGTGTTAGAATTACGATAATTCTGATTTTAACCACTTGAAGCGATCTTTTTTTACAGGCTTTTCCTCCAATGCAACTGTTGTACCCTCAGAATGTGCCTGACTTAAATCTCTCCACTTCATCTGTATCCTAAGGGTAAAACTTTGCCCATAAATCAATTCTGCATAACGTGTTATCTAGTGGAAGACTTGATTCTCCCAGATAAAGACATCCAACATAAAGGAGCGGTGCTAATACTGGATAACGTTAGCCATCCGGGTACGGTGTTGACACATGTAATTCGGACTACGCAAATCTCAAGGTCTCTCCTGAGTAAAGCCAGTTTCCAGAATAAACAAGAAAAAGGTTATCTATAACCACATGCGGTACATCCCTCGAAGCGCCACCGAATTCCATTACCGGCAAAGCTTGTTGTCCATGCGGGAAAATATACCATGCAGCTTTTTCAGTGACAGAGGACAGAACTTTCTCCAGCTTGTCAATAAAGTTCAGTGTTACTGGCTTCATATTCCTGCTAATGGACTGTGATCATGTACTTGCTATATCTGCTTAGAAATGACATCATTGCTGCTTACTAGGTCAAAAGACCATTAATAGAAGTTTCCACCTGAATAGAGTGGCCCAAATGCATTTTTGAAATTCATTTTAAGAATCTGGCAGTTAAAAAAAAAAACAGGTTGCAATGAAGATTCTGTAAGGCAGAGGCAGACTCTTGTTCCTTGGTTAAAAAAGAAAAGAAAAGAAGGAAAGAAAAGAAAAAAAAAAAAAAAAAAGAAATTCTCTTGCACTCTGAATTCAATAAATCTAACCTAGATTATAATCATCACATTGTTTAAAAAATAATAAATTGCCAAATCCCAAATGAGGAAGAAATTGAATAAACAGATTGAAGAGTTGGGTGTGTTTCAGGCATCCGACAGCTTACAAATGGCAATGAGACATCAAAGGCCGACCCACAGTAAAGAGCGAGAAAACTTTACCTGTTCCTAATTTCCCACCTCTGAGATCCTAATGATTCCTAGATGCCATCTCTGGTTCCCTGGACTTTGACTTCGCTATCACTTCCCATCAAGCAGTGACATTATGAACACCGTTTGCAAACAAAATAACTAAAAGTAAGGTTTCTCCACCACCAGCAGCTACATGGGACTCATGCCACATGCTTTTGCACAGTTCTCAGAGATTCCTAAACAGCAGCGGTAGTAGTTGAAAGCATGCACTGTAGGGGCGCCTGGGTGGCTCAGTCGGTTAAGCGGCCGACTTCGGCTCAGGTCACGATCTCACAGTCCATGAGTTCGAGCCCCGCGTCGGGCTCTGTGCTGACTGCTCAGAGACTGGAGCCTGTTTCCGATTCTGTGTCTCCCTCTCTCTCTGACCCTCCCCCGTTCATGCTCTGTCTCTCTCTGTCTCAAAAATAAATAAACGTTTAAAAAAAAAATTTGAAAGCATGCACTGTAAGGTCAAACCCTAATTTCACTGCCTCCCACTTTGTGATCTTAGGCAAGAGGCTGGGACCCTAAGAGTAGCACCTGTATACAGCGTCTGTGGCCACAACCCAAAGGGTAGTCTTCTCCCTTGTGCTGTGGTTTACACGTATACATCTTTTTTCCCAACACAGCTGTGACAGCCTCGGTTCCCCTCTGAGAAGAGCCTTTTTCAGCAGAATGCACAGAAGAGCAGCTTGACAAATATCCATCAGATAAAAGACTAAATAATTAGGAATAGTTGAATTATTCTGTGTTTCTGATCTTCATTGTACTTTATGACATGGAAAACAAAGGTGAAAATTTCTCAACCAAAATCTATTTATTGGGGCTCAGAATTTTTTTTGAGGCAGAATGGCGGGGAGGGGGGAGAGGTAGTAAGAATTGCTGTGTTTGAATGTCTCCCTTAGCTTTTACTAGCTGTGATACTAAGCAAGTTCCTAACTTCTCTGTGCTTGTGTCCTCCTCTGTAAAATAAGAACAATGGCAGTATCTACCTGATAGAGTTATAAAGAGGATTAAATGAGTTAATAAATGCGAGGTTCTTAGACTTGGCATTTGGTGCATAATAAGCACTTTATAAATGTCTGTTACACAAATAAATGTATAAAATCAGTATGCATCCTAGAACTGATGTATCCAATCACTCTATCTCCTTCCATTCCCCCAGCTTACATTAAACCTGTGCTACATGTTATAATTAATGATATCTAAAAATCAAAGAAACTCAGTCATTAAGAAAAGCAAGAGAGGCAACCCAATGAGAAAAATTGCTAAAGAAAATGGAGAGAAAGAGAAGAGAGTGAAAGTGGAAAGACACATGGAAGGCACACTCAAATCCTGCCCATTACTCCAGTTGGTGGTTTCTTCTTGAGAATGTCAGTGATCTTGCCTTATGCACTTTGATAAAAGGATGAAGTAGCCGAGAATGTCAGATATAGTTAGGCTGCAGACTGAATATTGGTGTGTCCTTAAAATTCATGTTGTAATCTTCACCCCTAATGTGATGATGTTATGAGGTGAGGCCTTTGGGACGTGATTAGGTCATGAGGGTGAAGCCCTCATGAATGAGATTAGTGTCCATATAAATAGGACCCCAGAGAGCTCCCTCTGTGAGGACAGAGTGAGAAAATGGCACTTCTATGAAAGACGAAGGGCATTCATACCAGATGATAAACTGCCGCCATCTCGATCTTGGACTTCCTGTCTCCAGAAGGGTTTGAAACAAATGTTTGTTATCTATAAGCCACCAAGCCTATGGTATTCTGTTATAACAGCCCAAACAGACCGAGACAAATTATTTAGCCCCTAAAGGATTGATTTACTATTCCCCTCGGCTCCTTCTTTCTGGTGTTGGTACTTTTTGTCAGAGGTGGCCTAGAAGGAAGGCCACAGTGCCGACAAGGAATGTGAGAGAACCCAACTGTCTCACTGTGTCTCCTCTAGAAGCCTCAGTACAAGTATTAGGGTCGCCACATTAAAAGAATGGATGAAAATCCTACAAAAACTAGGTGAAATACACCAGGTGCATTTCTATTTCATATTAAAACAATCGCAATGTTATCCTAAAAAATACACATACAAAAATAAGCAACTTCTCTTTTGAAAGCTATCATGTCTTTACATTTTGTTTCAGGGTCACTTTTAAAATGATCTAGACCTTGCTTTTTAAATCATGTTTTATAGAAAACTAGTTCCATGGAATATTTGTTGTTGTTTTGGATGTATCTTATATGTTTTCCCTCCATTAGTTTTAATAATGACTATCTTTTTTTAAAAATACTTTTCTTAATGCTTTAAAAAAAAATCAATGGCCAAATAAGGTAAACATTATTAACCAAAACTTAAACAGGTGTCTTTTTCATGGGCCTTTTCAGAGCCCTTAATATGCCAACAAGTGTTGTTCATCTCCTACAAGGAGATTCTCTAGGCACTTTCTGCCACACATATTTGACCATATAACATTTACAGCATTTTCTCCCATGGGGCATTGTGACAGGCATGCTTTAGAAAAAAACATTAAAAGGGCTGACTTAAACAGAGTTTTATTCCCATGAATATGAACAATAATGCAATGCATTTGACATTCTGTACTTTTCCAAAATATTTTCACATATATAGTAATAAGTGTCCATTACCAACCACAGTCCCTGGGAAACAACAGGAAAGTAATTAGTACCAACATTTTACAGATGATGAAACAGAGGCATTGGAGGGCTCGATTATTTTTAAAAATTTTTTCTTAATGTTTATTTTTGAGAGAGAGAGAGAGAGAGAGAGAGAGAGACAGAGCATGAGTGGGGGAGGGGCAGAGGGAGAGGGAGACACAGAATCCGAAGCAGGCTCCAGGCTCTGAGCTGTCAGCACAGAGCCGGACGTGGGGCTCGAATCCACAGACTGCCAGATCATGACCTGAGCTGAAGTCAGATGCTGAACCGACTGAGCCACCCAGGCACCCCTGGAGGGCTCGATTATCTTTTCATTGTCATGCCATGTGGCATCTAGGGCATTTGGCATTTACGCCCCCTGACTGCAAGTCTTCTTCTCGCAAACATCCTCTTATTCAAGAAATATATGGACTGGTCAGTCATGCAATCTCTCCGTACTTTTGCACCAGCTCCCATCCCCGTGGTGCGACTCCACTGAGGGGTGACAGCGTCTAGAACACACAGTACCCTGGGTCTTGGGTCCAGGGTAAACCGGGAAGGGCTATTTCTGAAGAACCAGCAGCCGAGGGAGGCAGCATCTATGAAGCAACCATGAGAGAAGTTGGAGCCAGCTTTTCAGATCGATAGACAAGGAATAGTACAGGGTTGGAAACCACAGCTGTGAAAGCCTGGGTGTTGCTTCGGAGGTGATGAACAAGGGCTGTGTTGGCCAAAGTTCTCTTGCATTAGCTGGTGGCTGCATGGCCTGTGGGTAGATCATTGTCTGGCTGTCACAATCAGCTAATGCAGGTGAGGGGTATGATTTCTGCTTATCAGCTTCCAGTTCTAGAAGGCCAAGAGGAGCCTGGATAGGGCCAAGAGAAAGAAATCATGGAAATCCTTTGATTTCATCGCATTTTGAGTTTTAAAGGTAAAAGGCATTCTCAGTGATCATACTTGGTTCAGCCCGGCATGCCAGGATAAGAAAAAAGACTTGGAATTCAGTACCAAACACTCTTATTATGTATGGGAGATACACCTTCTCATCATCCAAGTCTCTAAAGCTGAAAGGAATGTGCAAAGTCAAGTACAGACCGTGGCTTCCTAGGGAAGAGAACTCTATTCAGCCAAAAGTCAGTTAATCTCATAATGTGTTTTCATGTGCTAAGTGATATTTCACTGCATAAGTTGTCTGAGCAGCACACTGGATTGCCACCAGCCTCCAGAGCTGTAGGAAAAGAAAATGATCGCTTATGTATCTTGGTGGCTTATCAGGGAACATAGAAGAATTAATGTATTTATTCTTTCTTCTGAGATTAAATGTAATTGCTTTAAAAAGATAATCATGCTATTGTTTGAATTGTATGCATTTCTTATGAAGCACTAATACATTTTCCTGTAGTCTGACAAAGTGTATGGTCTCTTATCCTCATTTCCCTGTGGATAAATACTTTGTTAATTAATAAAGTATTATATGAGCACTTAGTGTCTGCATTTAACAGTGCAGGGATTTCATTCAGATTATGTTAATAGATTGTTCGCATTATTTCTTGCATTAATTACAACTTCTTTCTGTGGTTTCACCATAAGAGCATTGTGTCTGTGAATACAGGGGGCTTTTTGGATTATATTCTTGTTTGACTGCTGAAGTAATACTAGGAAAATATTATTATATTGAGAACTACTCACTAGGACTTGGATCAAAAGACAGAAACAGAAATTCAATTATTTCCAAATCTTAGAGGCAGCACAATTAGTTAGAGTCTGTCTTAGTTGAATCAAAATCAAGCAATTTGGGAATTTCTCTGGAACCCACAATATCTTACAAGCAAACTTATGAAATTGGTATTCCTGGGCTTAAAACACTAGAAGGATTCCTCCTAGTAACTGCTAGGTGTGGAATTCACACACCTAGATGAAGCAAATGTGCGGAGTGGGTTTGAAGCTTAGGCCACAGGGATGTGGCAAATTTCACTTTATTTTCCTTGAATCGGCTTAATTCCGACTCATCCTGCTGTGTTGCTGGGAAATTTCATCACAGTCATGTGACAAGCCTCTCCCCGCCCCACCCCTGCCCAGTATTATACAAAGGTTCTCGGGTCCTAGGTGACTTCTAGAAATGAGGAAGCCTCTCGGTCATCGGTTATAGGTTCATCATGGTTGCCGCTGAGGCATTACCGGCCTAGCTGTCAGGGTCCCTTCAGGGCTGACCGTGCTCTGTCTATGCGCCAGCAATGTGACATAGTCTGGAAGGCTGGGATCTCTGTGTCCACTACAGACATGCACCTCGGCGGCCATCACCTCCAAGAACACCTCCCCTCATCAGCCCGCAGGTGGCCGCACAGCCGGGAACCACGCCCATGCCCCACCGGCACCTTTTTTTTCCCTCTTTCCTCTCTGGGAGCTATTTCCTTCCCTCCTGTCTATTGCTTTACTAGCCACTGACTCACTTCTCTCTCTCCAGTTGCCCTCAGAAGCAATCTTAGCGCTATATTTTTTAGGCTTTTCCTAGTCAGTAAGACTAGTTTCAGGGAACAGGAAGTTTCTGCTAGGTCCAAGCAGCTCAGAGGTCCATTGTGAAGAATCACTTATGTACTCAGAATACAGATGAGAGGAAAACGAAGGGCAAACATTATCATCTCGATAACATATCCTAGAACACAACCAATTTTCCCAGGAAACGCAATTTTATTTTTATTTTTTGTAATGTTTGAGAAAGAGCAGGAGGGATAGCACAGGCTTGAGAGGGGGAGGGGCAGAGAGTGAGGGAGGGAGAGAATTCCAAGCAGGAATGCTGAGGTCCTGACCCGAGCCCAAATCAAGAGTCAGATGCTTACCCAACTGGGCCACCCAGGCATCCCTGCGATTTTATTTTTAAAAAGAAAACTTTAGGGGTGTCTGGGTGGCTCAGTCAATTAACTGTCTGACTTCGGCTCAGGTCATGGTCACACAGTTCCTGAGTTCTAGCCCCGCATCAGGCTCTGTGCTGACAGCTCAGAGCCTGGAACCTGCTTCGGATTCTGTGCCTCCCTCTCACTCTCCCTCTCCTGCTCACTCTCTGTCAAGATAAATAAACATTTAAAAATTGAAAAAAAAAAAAAGCTAAACTTTAGAAAACACAGTTCTGATGTCATTATTTCATATAAAAAAAAGAAATGACTGATAAAAATTGACAAGCTTGAATGCAGAATTGGCAAACGCTGAAATTTGATGTTCTAGGTGACAGTGTGATAAAATGTTAACATTTGACATTTCATCTAATTGTATTTGTTTACAAAAATGATTAGGTTATTTTCATTTTATTTCTTAAGTAGTCCCAGGAAGGCTAATGCCTGAAATTAAGAAGCGTATTTTCTTTCTTCCCTTTTTATGCCCACACACTGTCATCCTCACCTCTTGTGTCCCTCTGTTCCAATGCTGCTGAAGGTGGACCCAGCTCCACAGGCAGTCTCTCAGCCATGACCACCTCTTACCCGTTGGGTTTACGCTTCTCCCATGTGTAGGGCCATCGATTTAGCAAATAAAAACACAGCCACATTAACTTCGACTGTCTGATAATACTGCAGAATTTTTTAGTGTAAGTATGTCCCATGCAATATTTGGGACATACTTATACTAAAAATTTCTTCCTTGTTGAAATCTGAATTTCAAAGCTAACAGTGTTTGGCATTTTATCTGACAACCCTACTCATATCCCCAGGTGACTATTTCCTTTTTTTCTCCAAACTCTCCTGCCTCTTCCAACAGAAGACTGCTCCATTTAAAAAGCCATTGTAGTAAATGTGAAAGTATTTCAAAGAAAGGTACTTTGGGTGAATACCTCAAAATCCCTGATGAATTTCTCAACCTGAGCTGCCAGGCCCTAAACTGTCTGAGAAACAGGAAACTGGCTTCAAGAGACACAATCTAATAGCTTCAGGATTCCACATTTATAGTAAAAATGAGTCAAGAAAAGTAAAGTTTAGGTCAGAAGAGGGGTGCCTGAGTGATTCAGTCGCTTGAGTGTAGGACTCTTGATTTCAGCTCAGGTCATGATCTCACGGTTCACGAGTTTGAGCCCCTCATCGGGCTCTACATTGAGAGTGAGAGGCCTGCTTGAGATTTTCTCTTTACCTCTCTCTCTCTGTCTCTCCCTCACTCACATTCACTCTCTCTCAAAGTAAATAAACTTAAAAAAAAAAGTTTAGGTCAGAAGATACTTTAGGTCACATAGAAAAAAGTATGCTGTTTATAATAATAAGGCATTCTGAAGTTATAAAATAAACTGAAAACAATTCCACAGTGCAGTTGAAATGAAAGGAGGGACGCCTGGGTGGCTCAGTCTGGTAAGCACATGACTTTGGCTCAGGTCATGATCTCGCGGTTCATGGGTTCAAGCCCCACTTCGTGCTCTGGGCTGACAGCTTGGAGCCTGGAGCCTCCTTTGGATTCTGTGTCTCCCTCTTTCTGCCCCCCCCTGCTTGCACTCTGTCTCTCTCTCTCTCTTAAAAATAAATAAACATTTAAAAATTAAAAAAAAAAAAGAAATGAAAGGAGAATTTGGATTTTACTCAATAGTGCTAGAGTTAGCAAAGCAGGCATATTCCTTAAATGGTTCTCTTTAGAAATCCTCCTTTTGGCATTTGAAGACCCTTGTTATAAAGCAAGGTGTGGCTGGCAGGCAGAGGCCATTGAATTTGTCAGTTGTGCTTTGTCAAGCATTTACTGTGGTGGAAGCAAAGGTAAAGTAGCAAGGATTGTTCCTACAGGAAAACATTTAAGCTTCTAAGCTGGGCTTTACAAATAAGAGCGCATGGACAAGTAGAGGCTTTTCGTTCAAGGCAACATAAGAGCTGTGCAGGATACCGTCCTTCTGGTTCAATAAGGTCTTCAAGATGCTTTCAAGTTGAACATGTTTTTTAAACATTGCAAGGATATTCCATAAATGATTTTTCTTAAGCTGTTGCTTATTAAATCAAATCTGAATCTGGCGAAGTAACAGCATGAGCCAGGGGAAAGCCAGTAGATGATGCATTAATGCAGCCTTGAAAATAATTTTCAAGTCTTACTCAGCAGCAAATTTGGTTATGTCCTGCTTCATATGGAATGATTTCATTCCTTTGTTTTCCTAATCAGTTGACTGACCTTCTACAATCGCCATTTAAATCAAACCTCAAGTTTACCAAAAGGGTATTCCTTATTATAATTAATTCTAAGGGATAGAAGAATACCACCTTCTTCAGCAAACACAGAGGGAGGAACTCTGACATTCAACCATATTTATACAGAAAACAAAAAGGCTGTTGATGGAGTAGATCTGAGTTTAAATAATCTCCATTATTTACTAGCTTTGTGACTTTGGGTAGATCCATTAACCTCTCTCAGTCTCTTTCTTTAATTGTAGTATGAATAATAATGTCTTACACGTGACAGTTTAAGAATTAAAAACAATATGTGGAAAGTGCTTCACAAATAATAATACCTACCATTTAATAAGGCCTATTAAGATATTCTGAGGCTCATGAAAGAATTGCAGAGGCTCTTGAGTAGTAACAGTTCTCAAAACATGTTGGGAGAACATTAATCCCTACAGATGGGTCTTATAAAGGGATTCTGTTATCAAATAAGTTTGGAGAATGCGTACTACGGGAACTACTAGAAATATTTTTTAGACTCTGAGAACCTCCACAACTGAGAATCTGTTTAACACTGAGTTTTTCAAGCTGAAGAATCTACTAACCTTTTATTAGGCACAAGAGGAATTCCGGTCTTGGTCGAGTCTTGCTTCTTACATGAAACAAACAAACAAACAAAAAGCAAATTTATGGATATTTGTTCAGCAGAGGATATATTTCTCACTTATGTTGATTTTGACATTTTTACCTTTCTTTTTCACTAATTTTTAAACATACAGTTTCAAGTGTAGAATATAGTGATTCAATAATTCCATACATCACCTGGTACTCATCACAGGTGTACCCTTTAATCCCCATCACCTATTTAACCCATATCCCCCACCACCTCCCATCTGGTAACCATCAGTTTGTTCTCTAGAGTTAAGTGTCTGTTTCCTGGTTTGTTTCTCTTTTTTTTTCTCTTGGCTCATTCATTTCTTAAATCCCACTTATGACACATATGAGGGGAATCATATAGTATCTTCCTTTGATTGACTTGTTTTGCTTAGCATTATACTCTCTAGCTCTATCCATGTCATTGCAAATGGCAAGATTTCTTTCTTTTTTATGGCTGAATAATATTCCATTATATATGTGTGTGGGGGTGTATATATATATATATATATATATATATATATATATACACCCACACACCACATCTTCTTAATCTATTCATCTATTTATGGACACCTGGGTCGCTTCCACAATTTGGCTACTATAAACGATGCTGCTATAAAACATAGGGGTGCCTGTATCCTTTTGAATTAGTGTTTTTGTATTTTGGGGGTAAATACCCAGTACTGCAATTACTGGGTTTAGGAGAGTTCTATTTTAAATTTTCAAGGAAAATCCATACTTTTTTTCACAGTGGCTGAACCAGTTTGCATTTCCACCAACAGTGCACGAGAGTTCCTAATTCTCCACATCCTCACCAACCCTTATGGTTTCTTGTGTTATTTTAGCCATTCTGACTGGTATAAGGTGATATCTCACTGTAGTTTTGATTTACATTTCCCTGACGATGAGTGATGTTGAGCATCTTTTCATGTGTCTGTTGACAATCTGTACGTCTTCTTTGGAGAAATGTCTGTTCATGTCTTCTGCCCATTTCTTAATTGGATTATTTACTTTTGGGGTGTTGAGCTGTAGAAGTTCTTTATGTATTTTAGACATTAACCCTTTATCAGATATGTCATTGGCAAATATCTTCTCCCCCTCAGCAGGTTGCCTTTTAGTTTTGTTGATTATTTCCTTCACTGTGCAGAAGCTTTTTATTTTGATGTAATCCCGATAGTTTATTTTTGCTTTTATTTCCCTTGCTTCAGGAGACATATCTAGAAAAATGTTTCTATGGCTAATGTCAGAGAAATTACTGTCTGTGCTCTCTTTTAGTATTTTTATGGTTTCAGTTCTCACATTTAGGTCTCTGGTTCATTCTGAATTTATTTTTGCATGCGGTGTAAGAAAGTGGTCCACTTTCATTCTTTTGCCTATAGTTTTCCCAACACCATTTGTTGGAGAAACTGTCTTTTCCCCATTGCATATTCTTTCTCTTTTCACTCATTTTTTAATCTCTAGTTTCAATTAATGAAAAGAAACTTGGATAAAATGTCATTTGTTAAAAATGTACTGATTCATTATCTTCTGAAAGATTCTTCCTATGCAAATTTTAAGTTTAAAATTTTTGTTGTCTGACCTGGTCCTGAACAATTATATTTATAACCAAGAGAATACACTGATCGGCCGCCTTATGAACAGAACACACGTTACTTTCCTGGCTGCTGTGGATACACATCCTAGATTGCCTGGGCTTATACTCTTTGAGCCTCTCTCCTTATCAGCCTCTCAAATCCCATCAAAATTCTGCCTCCACCCTTTCTCCACCTAGGCCATCCCAGCATAAACATAATCCAGGCTTTCATTTGTTTTGTCTTCAAACTTTCTCTCTTCCCCAGCAAGGCTCCTCATTCCCATGAAGACCTGTCTATAAACAACATTTCTATAAATAGCTGTACAGAAAGTGAAAGAACTAGGCCTTTTCCTCGCCTGGGTTCCACCTTCCACAATCCATTCAGCATCTGCTTGACTACCCTCTTTACTGAGGCTCCGACAGAAAGACCTTCACCTGATCTATCCCAACTCCAAAAATTCGATCCAGACATTTTTAACAACTCAGAAGCAAACTCTTGGTAATACAAACACAGAGCAGCAGCAGCAGCAACCCCTATGTGGAGGACTTGTCATAGAAAACAATGACTTAATCTAGTAGTGGGCTGATAATACAGTCTTACTCGTGTATTAGTTTTGGTGTTTGGAAGACGTAGTCTATTGGTAATAACCCAGAAGCAGCCAATTTGCTCCCATTGAGCATTTTGAGCATTTTATACCTGGCCATCATGCAATGAGCCCTGAGACCAACCGCTCCAACCCCACAGGCCTTGTGGAAAGTGCCAGTTGTGAGATGCAGCCAGAGCATTCATCCCGCAGTCTCAGTTCCTAGAATGCCGAGCCATCAAACAGCCTGCTGGGTTGGCAGGGGCTGCCTCGGTGATGTCCAAGACCAGGGCCGTGGCAGGGAAAAGGCTGAGGTGTTTTGGCACCAGGGATGGAGAATGGTTTCTCAGCACCTGCCCACAGTATGCTTGCTTCCAGGTGCTATGACAAACACCTTGGTTTTTTTTATGACTCTCTAAAATTATTCCTCAGCCCAACATAAGACCATAAACCGAGAGGAATATGGATGAGCTCCCTGAATGGTGAAACATAAGACCCCTATTAGAGCAGAATGCAATACATCTACTCGTAATCAGTCTTTGGTTGTGCTTTCACATTGTTGACTTCATGAATATAAAAGCTGCCTGTAATAAAATTCAAGTGTAGGTTTTCCATCAAGTTTCAGCTTCCTAGAGCAGGAGGCTTTTGAATCAAAAAGTCTATTGATAAGAATAAACACACATAGCACTATTCCAATACAAGCACTATTCAAAATACTTCACATATATTTTTTTAATGGTTTATTATCCACTTTTGAGAGAGACAGAGAGACAAAGCGTGAGCGGGGGAGGGGCAGAGAGAGAGACACACACACAGAATCTGAAGCAGGCTCCAGGCTCTGAGCTGTCAGTAAAGAGCCCGACGCGGGGCTCGAACCCACAAACCACGAGATCGTGACCTGTGCCGAAGTCGGACGCTTAACCGATTGAGCCACCCAGGTGCTCCAATACTTCACATGAATTAACTAGCTTAATCCTCAAAACAGTCCTATGAAGTAGCTATTATTATGCCCACTTTAAAGCTTAGAAATGAAGTTAAATAAGTCTAAGTATGGAGACTGAAGCATCACTGATAGTGAGCAGTTAGAGGATTGAGAGCTTCACTGCTGTGAGGGGGGGGCAAGTGGGAAAACAAAACTTGAGGTGGACAGGAGGAGACTGTGACACCGCCACTGACCACATCATAACTGCAACAACATCACATTTGGCCTGAGTGTCCCAATCTATAAGATGAGCCTAGGCTCATCTTTCCCCAGAGTATTTGAAAATATATTTGAAAACGTCATGGAAACCTGGGACAACCACTGTGAATAACACGGGAGCCAACATTAATAAATACCTTAAAGTTATGGAAAGAGAAGAACCGGTTTGAGCCACGATTGCCCAGTTCTCTGGGCCGTACTGTATCTCCTGCAACTCCAGTCAGGTCAGGAGTTACAGTGCTCTCTCTGGGACCGTTCTAAGGACAGGACTCTGGAGTAAACTGAAGAAAGGGAGGTAGTCATATTTCATTGAGAATTATTTTTCTTGTTAGGCCCAAATACTAGGTTGAGCCAACGAAATTGTTCATATTCAACCATTTCTGACATAGGAAAAGGATGATTACATATGGTCCATCTAATATACTGCCCTACTGTACGGGGCTCCCAGGAAAAAGCATGTTTGATTTGAAGGTAAAGTCTGGGGGCGCCTGGGTGGCTCAGTCGGTTAAGGGTCCGACTTTGGCTCAGGTCATGATCTCGCGGTCCGTGGGTTCGAGCCCCGTGTCGGGCTCTGTGCTGACAGCTCAGAGCCTGGAGCCTGTTTCAGATTCTGTGTCTCCCTCTTTCTCTGACCCTCCCCTGTTCATGCTCTCTCTCTCTGTCTCAAAAATAAATAAATGTTAAAAAAAAAAAATTGAAGGTAAAGTCTGTTTCACAAGTCTGGGCTGAAATATCTAGCCCAAACCAATTAACCTACACTGAACCTACAGCAATCTTGAATCCATGAGAGCAAACTGTATTCGTAACTGTGGAAATTTAAGTCCGTCTATGAGATCACCATGAGCACAGGTGATACACCTGGAAACCCAGGGGTTTTGTCCCCATGCCCAGTGCTCCAGAAAACTTGGTGCAACCATGTTCGTCCTTTCCAGCAGGAAATTTTAAATGCAAATCTGCTAGACTCTTGCACAAGAAGCAAAATAAAACAAGAATAACAAAGCCTCTTCGTAGGATTTTTTTTTTTTTTTTTTTTTTGGAAAGACAGCGAGGTAATGTAATGGAACTCTAATACACTTCTACTACCCCCATTGTAATTTGTGAGATATCCCTACAAAACCAGATCTGGAGTCACTCCAGCTCACGCTGTCAGTTTGGACTAAGACAGGCAGTACAAATGGGCAGACTGTTTTTTTGATAATGAAATCTAGAAATTCATTTGGAAGACCCTGAGCAATGTCATTGGTGCTTGTTTGATGCCACAGTGCCATCCGCATGAAGTGGAACAGCTCTGCTTTAAAGTGCCTGGCAAAAAAAAAAAAAAAAAAGGCGCATGTCCCTGCATCTCAGGAGCAAAAGCAATAAACATCATGTTACTGTAAATTCCATTTTTTATAGCACAGATTAATAATGTATGAGCATGCCTTTCTTATCGCCATTACAATGAGTATCCGGAAGACTTTTAATTCTAAATGAAAAAAAAAAAAAGGTGTGTTTATATTTTCCACGCTGTCATGTGAGTGCTGTACATGTAGTAAAAGATACAGACACATAAAGAGAGAATACAAATTATGAGTCTTGGAAGAACCATCTTTCTGTCCGCAAGCATTTTTTGGTGTCTCTGGAGAGATCAAAAGTGTCACTGCACGTATTTCAGAAAGAAAAGAACAGAAGCATGATGATACTGTATCTTCCTGGGGATTTCATTGCTTGTAACAAGTGAACCATGCAGGTGAGTGCAAGGGAGTGGTCTCTCAGTACTCCTCCAAGAAACCTCTTAGAAATAAAAAATTAGCATGAGGTTGACTCTGGAATAAGTGGCCTACAAAATGCCATTTATTCACGTATCCCTACATAAATTCACATAAACAGCATTTTCCAGGGAGCATTTTCACCCTTACATGCACCTACACAGACACACAAACACACACAAGTATAATACAACAACTAGGACAGTCTTCCTGCAGTCAAGATAGAAGTTCTTACGTGGAGAACTTCACTCCTCAGTCTATGAAGTCATTTAGCCTCATACATAGACTATAGATGCGAGATAGTGTTCAGGAAGGCCACCTGAAAACTCTTTTGCTTGCTGTGATTAAGTGTAGCCAGCTACCCCTTCTCGATCTTTTGGCTAAGGTCCAAAGGAGTTTAAGTTGGGCAAAGAGTACTTTCTGTTCCTTACGTGGATTGTTGAGTGAGCTCTACAAATTCTGCTTGTCTCTCTGCTTCTGGCTCCCTCTCTTCTTTACCATGTTATCCTAGCTTTTTAATACATTTTATTTTTAGATTTAGATGACATCTCCCTTCACCCCCCACTACACACACACACACACACACACACACACACACACACACACACACACAATGTAGGTGGGCCTTTAATTGCATGAAGCCACTAGACTAGTCACATACA
Organism: Panthera pardus; assembly: GCF_024362965.1. Taxonomy (NCBI): domain Eukaryota; kingdom Metazoa; phylum Chordata; class Mammalia; order Carnivora; family Felidae; genus Panthera; species Panthera pardus. Next base: position 134,955,127 of record NW_026526721.1, read on the forward strand.
TATCTCTAGGGTCCATTCTTCAGAAATTGATTTTACAAAATGACCTTAGAGGGATGTACTAACCCTGCTGTGAGATAATTTGAGTTTTACTTGTGCTCACCTTCTGTGGAAGATGGTGATAATTGTGACCTAATATTAATTCCTCAATCTCTTCTCCCTTATTCAGAATGGCAATGTACCCAGCTAAAAATAGTCTATTGCAGCTAGAGATGGCCATGGGACATAATTCTAGCCAATAGAAATGGTTGAGGCTTCCTGGGAAAGCTCAGATTTCTCAGAAGAGGTACCACTCCATGTCTGACCTTCTTTCTTCCTGCAACAAAAGTGAGATGAAGGTGTGGCAGCTATATTGCAACCAGAAGGTGGCAAACACGAACACAAAAGGATGTTGGAACACAAAAATGGAAAATGTCTGGGTTCTTGACATTGTTGCTAAGCAGCTGGAAAAGACTTGGACTACTACCCCTGTATTTTCTATTATGTGATCAAAGTAAAACCTTATATGCTTAAGTGACTGTAGTCATGTTTTGTTATTTGCAGCTTACCCGCTATCTTCAGTGATGCGCAGTATTAGACAGGGTACTCCAGAGAAGAAGAACCAATAAAGATTAATTGTAAAAAATTGGTTCACTTGATGATGGAGGCTGAGAAGTCCCACAGTCTGCCATCTACAACTTGGAGACTCAGGAGAGCTGATGGTGTAAATCCTAGTCTAAAGGCAGGAAAAGATCAGTGTTTCAGCTCCAACAGTCAGACAGTGAAGGGAAATTATTCTCCCCTCCTCTGCCTTTTTGTTCTCATCAGTTCCTCAGTGGATTAGATGATACCCACGTGTGGAAGTGCAGTCTACTTAATCAGTCTACTGATTCAAATGCTAATCTTATCCAGAAACACCCTCACAGACACACCCAGAATAATGGTTAACCAAATACCTGGGTATCCTGTGACCCAGTCAAGTTGACACATAAAATTAGCCATCACACATACCTTACACTGTGCTAACAATTTCAGGTAACCACGTGTTCTTTGTGGGTTGTTTCAGAGATTAGGTACGCGCGTGATGGAACAAGATGGTCACGAGCCAGTTCTTTTTTCAGATCCTTCTCTTCTGAGCAGGTGAACCCACAATACCACTGGCGAACACTTTTTATTTCCCCCCGCTAGTCCTTCCATTCTTTCAGCTATTCTTTCTTGCCTTTTTTCAGTCCTCTTTCTCTCAGTGCTTCTATTTTGCTTCGAAAGAGCAAAGAAAAAAGTCAGAGAGACTGAATTGAAGGTGGAAGTGTCTTAGTTTGGGTTTGTTAGTCTTGTTAGTTCTTGTTAGTTTTAGTTTGGGTTTCTCCAAAGCAGATGTTGGGACAAGGATGTGGTATGAGTAATTTATATGCAAGGTGGTTCTAGAAAACACTTGTAGAGAAGGAGGGAAGCGAAACAGGGAAGGTAAGACAGCAAATGAGGGGTGTGTCATTGTACAGACAACCAACAGTGGGTAACTGAGGCTTAGAGACATGGTGTCACATGCCTCAGTTATCCCAACGTGCTCAGATACTAACTCCTGCAAGGTAGCTGGAGTATTTATCTACCAACTCCTGTCACTCATTGTTCGAGGGCTATTAGGGAGGGGTGGTTATTCGCCCATGCCTCCAGCCTGTGGACCAAACAGCTCCAGGTGAAGAATTGTAAGGGCTTGGAACTGAAATTCTTGAGGTGGTATGCTTGTGAATGATGGGTGCTGAGGGGCTATGTTTAAGGCACTCAATTCCTTGCACCATTCAGATGTACTTTTTGTGCCCCAACTTAAGGTCGCTTTAAGTTAGTGCTTGTTCATGGTGATATCCAGTTGCAATTTTAAAAAGAAAGAGAGAGAAAGCCTTACACAGCAGGTTTCATGGAACAAGCTACTGTCCTTGTTGCCGCAGTTCATCCAAGATCCTAATTAACATACCAGGACTCTAGCTACATGCTCCTATTCTATCAAAGGGAATATATTGCCATTTTTGAGCCATTTGGATTCACTGTCATCTGAGACTGTGTATATAAGTCATTGAAAGATCTGTGTTGTCCTTTCCAGTTATTCTGGCAAATATCATAAGATCATTTGGGGAAGAACTGGAGAAATCGCTAACTATATATCCTTGCTGCGTCTTTGCAGGGTTCTTCCTCAAAGGGATTTGGACTATTCTTCCATTAAAGGGAAGTAATGTTTCAAGACTTCGAGAACTGTGCAGGTATGAAAGCTAGGTGAAAAATTGTGATTTTCCATTTTAATGGTTCTCATGGGTCTTCTTGTTCACTCGCTTTTGATCTTTTGTGGTTGTATTAGACAAACAATACTCTTACTGGCTACCGTCTGTCTTACCCCCAGGCACACCGTGCTCTACATGCAACTGCCACGCCTTGTAGCAGCTCAGGGCCCTCTGGGCCATATTGGCCTTGCTGCCCACCAGGAAATCACATCCATCTTGTCTCTGGCGTCTAGTTCCCTCTGTCCTGATTCGTTATTATTCCCACCGGTACCAGCAAGCTCATTTCCATAGTGGCAAAGAACAGCCCCTCTTGACTTCTCAGCGATACCAGTGCCTGTCTCCCCAATGCATTCCTTATCATCTTCATAATGGGAGTGTCCCCTAGGCCTTCCCTGGGAATATAGTTAATTGGTTAGTTCTCAAGTCTTAGATATCTGACTTAATACATCCATTTAACACAACTTTATAGAGTTTTAAATTATTACTCAAGTCTGAGCCAAAGTATTCCGACAACTCTATCTCATTTATTGCCATTGTTTTCGGCCCTAAGGAGCCATCCTTTTATGGAAATCAAAAGGATTATGAAGAAATACTTTCCACAACTACATGCCAGCAAATTAGATAGCTTCACTGAAATGGAAAAATTCCTAGAAAGACACAAACAACGAAAACTAAATTAAGAACTAGAAAATCTGATTTGACCCATGACAAATAAAAATATTAGTAATCAAAAAACTTAACACACACAAAAAAACCCAAAAACCCAAAACCAAATGGCTTCATTGGTGAATTCTACCAAACACTTAAGAAGAATTAATACCAATTTTCAGGGTGCCTGGGTGGCTCAGTCATTTGAGCGCCCGACTTCGGCTCAGATCATGATCTCCCCCTCTGTGAGTTCGAGCCCCACGTCAGGCTCTGTGCTGACAGCTCAGAGCCTGGAGCCTGCTTCCGATTCTGTGTCTCCCTCTCTCTCTGCCCCTCCCCCGCTCATGCTCTGTCTCTCTGTCAAAAATAAATAAACATTAAAAAAAATTTTTTTTAAAAAAAGAACTAATACCAATTCTTCACAACCTCTTCCAAAAAATAAAAGGAGAGAACTCATCGCGTGAGGCCAGTATTACCCTGATACTAAAACCAGAAAAAAATATCACAAGAAAACTAAAGACTAGTGTTTCTTGCAGATATAGGCAGAAAATTTCTCAAAAAAATACTAATAGATCAAATCCAGAAATATATAAAACAGAATACAGCTTGATAAAATAGGATCTATCCCAGGAACACAAGGTTGTTTTAACATCAAAAATAAATTAATGTAATCTATCACATCAACTGAATAAAGAGCAAAATCACATAATCATCTCAATAGATGCAGGGGAAAGAATTGCTAAAATTCATTACTCCTTTATGATAAAAACACTCAACAAACTAGGAATAGAAGAGAACTTCCTCAACTTGATAAAGGGTATCTACGAAATACATTTAACATCATACTTCGTACTGAATGCTGAATATTGAAATACTGAATATTTTCCCCGTAAAGATCAGGAACCACGCACAGTTGTCTGATCTAGCCACTTCTATTCAACATTGTACTAATTAGATCTAACCAGGGTAATCAGGCAAGAAAATGAGATAGAATATATCCCATGATTAGAAAGGAAGAAGTAATACTATTTTGATTTGCAGAGAACATGATCTTGTATATAAAAAATCCTAAGGAATTCACTACAAAAATATTTAGGATTAATAAGTGAGTCCCACGGGTTGCAGCATACAAGATAAATATACAAAAACTAATTGTATTTCTAAAAATAAAAAGATAAAAAAAAAAACTTTTTAAAGGGGGCACCTGGGTGGCTCAGTTGGTTGAGCATCCGACTCTTGATTTCTGCTCAGGTCAGGGATCAAGCCCCATGTTGGGGGTGGCTCCACACTCAGCACAGAACCTGTTTAAGATTCACTCCCTCTCTATTTCTCCCTCTGCCCCTCTCCTTTACTCACACTCTCTCTCCCTCTAAAATAAAAAACATTAAAAAATTCTTAAAAAATTAATTGTATTTCTATACAGTAGCAATGAGAAAGCAAAATTTAAATAAATGAAAATAATTTATAATAGTACCCAAAATAAAGTAATTAGGAATAAATTTAGCATATTCTGAAAACTATAAAACATGATTGAAGGAAATGAAAGAAGGTCTAAATAAATGGAAAGACACACCACAATCAAGGATCAGAAGCCTTAATGGTATTATGATGGCAATGCTCCCCAAATCGATCTACAGATTTGACACAATTACATCGAAATGCCAGAGCACTGGGTATTGTATGGAAACCAATTTGACAATAAATTTCATATTAAAAAAAAAAAAAGAAATGGAGCTCACAAAAAGAAAAAAAAAGAAAAAAAGAAATGCCAGTTGACCTTGTAGAAATTGACAAGGTGTTCCAAAAATGCATATGGAAATGCTAGGGACCTAGAATAGCCAAAACAGACTTGCAAAGAATACATATGGAGAATTCATGCTTCCAAATTTAAAAATCTACTATACAGATACAGTAATAAAGACTGAGTGGTATTGTTATAAAAATATACATATAAATCATATAAAATAGAAATGAGAGTCTAAAATTAAACCCTAACATTGTTCCTCAACCAGGGTAGCAAGGAAATTCAGTGGAGCAAAAATAGTCTTTTAACAAATAATGTTGGTACAGGGGCGCCTGGGTGGCTCAGTCGGTTGAGCGATGAACTTCGGCTCAGGTCACGGCTCAGGTCATGATCTCGAGGTTTGTGAGTTCAGGCCCTGCATCGGGCTCTGTGCTGACAGCTCGGAGCCTGCAGCCTGCTTCGAATTCTGTGTCTCCCTCTCTCTCTGCCCCTCCCCTGCACATACTCTGCCTCTCAAAAATAAATAAATGTTAAAAAAAAATTTTTTTAAATAATGTTGGTACAACTGGATACACACTGTAAAACTGTAGTTGGACCCCACCTCTCACCACACAAACACTAACTCAAAATGGATCAAAGACCTAACTCAAGAGCTAAAACTATAAAACTTGTAGAGCACAAAGAAGATAAAATTGGTAAAATACACAACATCGAAATGAGAAACGTCTGTGCTTGAAAGTACACCATCAAGAAAGTAAAAAGAGAAACAACAAAATAGGAGAAAACTTTTGCAAATTTTGTAACTGATAACGACAAGAAGATACCACTTCATACCCCTACAATGGTTATAATAAAAAAGATAATAACAAGTGTTGGTAAGGATGTGGAGAAAGTAGAATGCTCATACGCTGTAATATAATGAATATAAAACAGTGCAGAGTTTCGGAAATCAGTCTAGCAGTTCATCAAATGGTGTACAATTACTAGATGATCCAGCAATTCCACTTCTAGATATATACCAAGGAGAAATAAAAACATAGGTCCACATTTAAAAAACAAACAAAAAACACCTTGTATGTGAATATTTACAGCAGCACTATTCACAATTGTCAAAAATAGAAACAACCCAAAGCCCATCATGTGATGGATGGATCAACAAAATGTGGTATATTCACCCAATGGAATATTATTTGGCAATAAAAACAGAGAGAGACACTGATGAAGGCTACAACATGAATCTTGCAAACGTTGTGACAAGTGAAAGAAGCCGGTCACAAATGACCACATACTGTGTGATTGCACTTATGTAGTGTCCAGGTAGGCAAATCCAGAGAGACAGAAAGGAGATTGGTGGTTGCCTCATAGAAGCTGGGGTGGGGAGGATTGGGTATGATGGATGGTGGCTAAGAGCTGTAGGGAAATTTGGAGGGGGTGACAATATTTTCAAGTTGATTGTGATGATGAACGCACAGCTGTGATTATGCCAAGGGTACTACATTGTACACTTTAAATGAGTGTATCATATGGCATGGTACCTATAAAGAGGTTTTTTTATTTGTTTGTTTGTTTTTTCAGAGAAAGACAGAGGGAGCAGGGAGAGGAGCGGGGGCGGGGCGGGGGAGAGAGAGAGAGAGAAAGAGAGAGAATATTAAGCAGTGTAAGCCCCATGCTCAGTGCAGAGCCTGAAGAAGGGTTCAATCTCACAACCCTGGGGTCATGACCTGAGCTGAAATCAAAAGTCGGTGCTCAACCGACTGAGCCACCAAGGTGCCCCATGCAGCTTTGAATAGAGTAATCACTAAATAACAGGTTCTCTGTAAAAATGAGAAAAGTAGGAACAAATACACAAATACATACATCATATATATTTCCTCTGCTCAGTACAGTAACCACTAGCCACACGTGACTATTTAAATTTGCATTTTAGTTCATTAAAATTAATACAATTAAAATTTCGTCTTTTAACTACACTTACGACATTTCAAGTCTTCCATAGCCACAAGGCTAGCGGCTCCATATTTAACTGTGCATATCTAGTACATACCCATAATTTCAGGAAATTCTACTGAACAACATTGATATCTCTAATCTACATATCATAACTTTATTTTCACATGAGCCAAATGCATTATCTACTTAAGGAAAATGCCTTATTTAGACATTTTTGTCCTCCCTGGTTTTATCTGACTTTTCCTAATAATAGATGTTATTATTTTTTTTAATGTTCTTACCTTGAAAAACACCTAACCTGCATTAGCTCACGGCTGCCATCTCCAATCTCTTCACCAAAAAGTCCTGGATCACTGATGCATATTTTCGGGTTGTAAGTTTATCCAGAATAAAAGTGGCTTGTAAGACTGAAGGTTGAGAAAGCTGAGAGGTCTATCTTATTGGTATGTAAATACTGGGTATTAATTTAGAAACAAAGGTGTTTTTGACAGTGAAGTGTTAATACTTCAACCCCATCTGAGGGGAAACATACAACTGATTGAATCAAAGGCATTCAAAAAGGAGGGTTAATTCGGTTGCTGTGTCACTCAAGAAGAAAAAGAAAAGGGTGAAAGAAAATATTCTATTGATATGTGTTGTCATCTGGGTTTGCTTTTCCATAGTCATCTGTGTGTGCGTTTGATTGTATTTTATGTCACCCTGGTGAACAATACCGCAATATGTCAAGACCATTAGAATTCAACTACAAAGGAGGCAAGAAAAGAGTTCTGGTTTTCATGTCGATCAGCATCATCTGCTTAGATTTGGAGGCCTTAAAATTAACTCAAGCAATATAAAAAAAATACATCAGACACAATGCAGAACAGGCAATCTCACAAAAGACTTCCTTTATGGCTCATCAGAGTAAATTTCTTGTCAAAATACTCCCCGCGCTAAGTAAAGGTTATCTATTCATATGAACACCTGACTTATGAAATCAATCAGGGCACAATAAGAAAGATGCCTGCTTTTTGCATGCATTCAAGTTGTTGCTTCCATTAACTTAACTTCCTAAAAATATATTTCATTTTTTTTCAGTCTGCTCTGCATAACTCATTAACATCATAATCGCCGGCAATAATTGCCTGAAGTGAGTAAAGAAAATCACGAAAGATGAAGAGTTGAATTACCACTTAATGAAAGAAGAAAAAAAAGAAGACAATTTAAATCAACAGTCTACGATACAACCACCACTCCCTTCCTTGAGAAAATGTATAGTAATTGTGTTTCTTGGAGCTTGTTGTGTTTATAAATGAGGACTCTCAGACAGTAAATTCTCAGAATGATTCTAAGGGCTTAATTGATGATGGGAATCAGATGAACTTAAGAATATTTGCTCAGCAATCTAAAGATGCATTTTTATAACAAGTTGCAAAATAATGCTATTTAAAATATTTCCAAATTATCTCTATGGTAATTAGAAGTCCTGACCAAAACGGAGTGTTCCTCTTGGCCTTCAAAATGTGTGGAATCGATTAGAAATGTCAAATGTATTTGGGGACTTAATGGGTATCCATTTAAACCAGTGCTTCTCAACTAGAGTTCATTTTGACTCCCAGGAAACATGTGGCAATGTCTGGAGAAATTTGGAGCCGTCACAACTTAGAGTATGTTATTAGCATCTAGGACAGCTCCGTGCAACCAAGAATCATCTGGCCAGAAATAACAACAGTACCAAAGTTGAGGAATCCTGATTTATACCAACAAAAGGACCTAAAAGGTTACTGTAAAAAGTAGCAGGTAAAATAAAGGGATGATGTCTCTCACTACAAAAAGAACAATAAGAAGTCTGACCAAAGCTAAAAACAATTAATGCAGTAGTTTACAAAACAATAATTTATTTTACAGTTTAGTGAGCAAGCTAGAGCTAGGGAAATGGGAGAGGGGAGATAACAGAACACATTACTCCAGCTGTCCTTACTGGCCAACCTTCAACTCATGGTAATTTAGGATTGATGAGTGTCAGATAATCAGCAGGCTTCGGCTGTAGTAAAATGTAATTATGATTTACCATTTTTATAGTTATTTCTTGAATCTGTAAACACATGACTTACTAGAAGAACCAGATTAAGTGGGTCGACAAGTTCAGCTAAGTATTTGTGTGACAGGATATGAAAGTGGAATCTGGGGAGATATCTTAAAACAGTGTTTTCCTGGGGCACCTGGGTGGCTCAGTCAGTTAAGCATCTGACTTTGGCTTAGGTCATGATCTTGTGGTCTGTGGGTTCGAGCCCCACACGGGGCTCTGTGCTGACAAGTCAGAGCCTGGAGCCGGCTTCGGATTATATGTGTGTGTCTCTCTCTGCCCCCCCCCCCCCAAGCACACTCTGTCTTTCTCTCAAAAATAAGTAAACGTTAAAAACATCTTTTTTTTTTTTCAAACAGTAACAGTGTTTTCCAAACATTAGCATACACCGGAATCACCCGGAAGGTTTGCTAAAACAGACTTCTGGGCTCCACCTCTAGAATTTCTGATCAGTAGGTCGAGGGTGAGCTCTGAGAATTGGCACTTTTACTAAGCTCCCCACCCCCAAGGATGCTGATAATGTGGGTCTGGGACCACTCTGGGAGTCACTGCCTTCACTCAATTGCTACTGTACCCAAAAATGAAGTGCAAGACAACTATGATGAAAATTATTTATAGGAGGTGACTAAAAGCTCCTCCCCCACAAGGATCTGGAGATTTAGAGATGAGGGAGGTAGAGGGCTTTAGAGAGAACTCTCAAATGTGTGCTGTGAATCCCATCCCCCCATGGGTGGTAGAAACGGGCTGGAGGTGCAGACACTTCGCATCATGACTACGGGAGAAAGCTTCAATCTAACCACTTACACAGCTATCTTCCTTACAGTTTGCAAACACAGAGTGGACTCCTGTCCCTCTCTCTCTCCCTCCCTCCCTCTCTCTCTTTCTCTCTCTCCCCCTCGCCTGAGAAATCTAAATAGCAACAGAGACTGGCAGGCTAGCTGATCTGAAGGCAGGGCTCATGCAAAGTGGCTACTGTGATATAATTAGCCTGCCCTGCTGAAGTCTGTCAGGAAAAAAGTCAGATGAGTGCCCCCCCACCAAGGGATTACATGTGGGCCGTGTGCAAGAGCCTTTACATGGGTCTTCATAACTTGTGACCAAGAGGGCAGCCTGCCAGGAGAAAAGGCTGGAGGTACCGCTGGATTTATAGAGGCTGGGAGGGAGTAAGATATCAGCCATAATACAGATGCATTTTCCTCTGTGAAGGTGATGACAGGCAGAAAATTTCCCCAAGAAGGAAGGGGGTGAGATATCTCCAACAACCCAGCCAAGTGCCTCCAGAAAGTCCATTTTTAATGCCTGCCAGGGTCGCCTGGGTGGCTCAGTTGGTTAAGTGTCCAACTCTTGGTTTCAGCTCGGATCATCATCTCACAGTTCGTGAGTTGGAGCCCCTTGTAGGGCTCTGCCCTCACAAGTGCAGAACCTGCTTGGAATTCTCTCCCCTTCTCTCTCTCTCTTTCTCTCTGCTCACCGCCCCTCTGCCATGCATGCGTGCATGCGCTTGCTCTCTCTCTCTCTCGCGCGCTCAAAATAAATAAATAAACATTAAAAAAATAAATGCCTGCCAAATCTCACAAGCATTGAAGTTAGGTAAGTAGAACCCTACATGTTAGGTGGGAACTTTTCCCTTTAGGGCATCTCCCTCTCTCCCTCTGACTCTGGAAGGGTCAGAAGCATGGTTTGTCAGATGGCAGAGAACGTACATAATATGGAAAAGATGCCGACGCCCTTCTCTGTGACTCCTGCCTTCCTGTCTGCAGGCGGCCTGAGCGACTGGAGGAGGAGACATTTTTAACTACACAGGAGATGCAACTTTCGAATTACTCAACTGAGACTCTGTGATTTTAATTGACAAAAGAATTCTCAGCTTTATTGGAGAAGGACCAGAAAAATCAAGGGCCTGCCTAAGATTTGATCCAAAGGCAGGGGAAGAATTTGCCTCCCAGTGGAGATGTAAAAGGAGAATGGCAAGCTGAAATTAAAGTGGCTGTTGCTTTCTCATGTCCCCATGAGCGATGTGTCTTCAGTAATGGTTCTACACACCGCATTTATCATACCTTCCTAAGGTCTCTGAATGAGATTCCTGCTACACCAACCCATGGCTGACCCACTGCTCCACATTTGTCCTCAGCTTCTTCCTTTGATAGAAGAGATCAAGGTTTATTTTATAAAGCATGGATAGTTGTGAGCCAAAGAAAGTCTGATAAAGGGCTGTTTGTGTACAGAAACACCATGTTACATTCCACAACAGATGAACAGCCCAAAGAATTTACCTGAGGTGTATTTGACAGGAGTTTGAAGTCTTTTAATAATCCTAATACTTGGATGAGCAATTGAGTAAATCATTTGGAGACTCAGTTTTAATTTATACAAACAATTGCAGAGCAAAAAGGACAGAATATATGAGAATCCTAACGGATACACATTATCCACTGGATATGCCTTAAGTATTTGGGATTTCATTGTTATGAGCTGTGATAGGTCCCCTGATTTCTTTACCCTCCCTTTTATTACACCCTGCTCCTTGTCACCATATTAATGTCACGAATTGAAACACCATTCTGGTCAGTCAAAACTAGCCAATGGTCCTCGTGTCTACAGAATCATAGTAACTCGTGTTGGTTAACATGTGCTGAGTAGGACATTCTTATCAACCACGGGTATGATCATTCGGAAAAGGAATTTGACAACTGAATAATCAGGGTTCTACTACAGAAACAGAACCAGTACCGCCTCTATCTCTGTGACATGTATGTATGTGTATACATGACATATACATATAGATGTATGCATGCATATAACACACATACACGTGTATGTGAGACACACATGCACATTACATGACATATATGTGCACAGTGAAAAGATCTATAAATACATAAACAACTGACTTGAGAGATTGTGGGGGCTGGGTAGACAAATCTGAAATCCATAGAGGGAGGTCAGCCTAGAAACCTGAGGAAGGTGCCAAAGGTGTAGTCCACTGCAAGAATGTTTTCTTCTTCAGAGAAGTCTCAGTCCTGCTGTAAGGCTTTTCAACTAATTGAATCAGGCCCACCCAGATGATTGAGAATAATCTCCTTTACTTGATTATCAACTAATTGTAGATGTTAATCATATCTACAAAATACTTTCACAGCAACACCTATATTAGAGTTTGATTGAGTAACTGGGCACTATAGCCCAGGTAGCTTGACACATGGAACTGGCTGTCACAGCAACGTTATCAAGAGGTGTAAATAGCTTCCTACCATTTGACCCAGGATTCTAGTTCCTGCAATACGTCCTAAAGGAAATAAGCAAAGATGTGCACAACTTTTTATATTTATTAGTGGCTCCTTCCAATTACTATCATGAACCAAAGCTCTGTCCCACTAGTCAAAGACACACACAGGCCTGACCCCAGCAAGCAGCTAATTTGGCAAGTCTGAGCCAAGGTTATTATTTGATCATTGACTAATAAGTTGTGTTTTTAATGAAAAGTGGAAAAGGGTTAAAAGGTGTTAAGACTGCATATGGTGGGTATTTACCTCTTCACACTGTAACATTTCTCAAAGATTCTAGAGATTCGAGAGTACATTTTATACTCTGAAAAATAAGCATTTTATATATTTTTAAGATAACTGCAAGAGACATTTTAAAGCACCAATAAAAGCAAAAACAACATTGTAATTAAACTAAGTGCAGCACTCTGAAAATGACAACATAATTTGTATGCATCACACTGTTATGATTTTAATGCCTAACACACCATACAATGTCTAATATTAGGGAATCAAAACTGGGTATTAGAGAATTGAGCTCAGGCCCCTGAGTTCCACTATAGGATGAACCAGTGACAACCAGAGCAGACAGTACAATGAAGACAACCTTCTGGTAATTAGTGGAGCTTGCAAAGAGTCTACTGCTCCTTTACCTGGTGCCCACCAGGTCAAAAGCAAAAAATAAAAAATAAATCAAATCTAAGTACTAGCATAAACAGCCTATTGCCCAACTCCACTGCTCCTGAAAGTGGCCTGATCTGTTCTTTGCCACCCAAAGGCATGTCCATGGTCCTCCTTATGCCAGCTTCCAAAAAAAAAAAAAAAAAAAGGCTCATTAATTATAGCATCTATAGGCCCTCCACATTAATCTAGAGGGAGCAAAACTCTTCTGCAAACCAATTTCCTCACATCTGCTAACATCAAAAGAGGCTATGATTGGTCATAACCCAGGATATTCACTGGATCAGGTCATATATATAAATGACAAGGCAGCTACCACTTAATTGTATGAGCCCAGCTTTCACCCTTTATCTTGACCTTCCAACTTCACCCTTAGAGAAAAACTGGTCCATGGGACAAGTCAGTTATCTTTTGAACTTCCTTTTATATTCCATGTGGCAGGCTGAGTAAATTCAGAGTCCTTCTAGGGCTGAGTACTCACTTGCCCATTCTCTCTCTCTCTCTCTCTCTCTCTCTCTCCCTCCCTCCCTCCCTCCCTCTCCCTCTCCCTCTCCTTCTCCTTCTCTCTCCTCAGATTTGCCTGATCACATCTATCTCAGATTTTTAGATTTGAAATTGAGAGTAGGGAAGAAATAGTCAGAGGTTAGAAGGTTCTACTTAGACCCTAAACTTTAGCCCCATTCTCTGGTTTAGCTTTTATGAGATAGCCTGCAATATGGTACTGAATATCTACCCTTAACTCTTAACAAGGCTTAAAACTAGATCTTTTCCTTACTTTTTCTTAGTCGTATATGTCCATGATACTCTTATGTTGACCTCACATCTACCATTTCAAGACAGGATAAAACAACAGACCCTTCCTCTATGAATTATAGCTATTCCTAATGACCTTAATGCTTTTGTTCTATTCTAAATTTCCAAGGCGAAGCTTCTCATAGTCTTGGCTTTTCTGAGTTCCTATTTCAGGAAGCTGTTCAAATCAAGCCCTGGTATCCAATAAGGGGTGTCTTTCTGCCATAGTTTGGTGTTTACCTCCTTCATTCCTCCTCAGTTTTGGTGATTTACCCTGCTTCTTTATCTTGGGTCCTATGGTAGGCAGAATTACAAGATTGCCCCAAGACTTCTAATCCTTAATATGCCCTATATAATCCCTTCCCCTTGAGCATGGGTGGGTCCAGTGAATATGATGGATGTCACTGCACAATTAGTTGGCACTATATGCCAAAAAATCTGAGATTTTTAGGTATACGTCAGATCTCAGGTGCACTGATTTTGAGAACATCAAAAGTGAGATTATCCTCAGTGATCCTGGCCCAATCTAGACCCTTCAAAAAAGGGTCTAAGAGTAAGAAAAAAGCAGCAGCAGACATGCTCCCTGTTGGTCTTGAAGAAGCAAACTGTCACTTTGTAGAGAGGCTATGTGGCAGAGAATGCCGGGTGGCCTCTAGGAAATAAGGGACCTCAGACCTTCGAACGTAAGGAACTAAATTCTGCTGACCATCCCACGGCCTTTGAAGAAGGACCAAAGCTCTAGAAAGGGATGCATCCCAGTCAACACCTTGATTGCTTGATACCCTGAGCAAAAGACCATTTTAGCTGTGCCCGGACTCCTGACCCACAGAAACTGTGAGATAATGAATGCATGTTGTTTTAAGTTGCTAAATTTGTGATATTTTGTGACATGGCAATAGAAAACTCATATATGTTCCCGGGTCGTTGTTTTTACCACAAGTGTGACTGAGGACCGAAGTACCAAAGAATGTGCACACAATTGCAGGGTCAGCCAGATTCTCTTGGCACCCTCTTCTCCAGCAACACACACACAAATGCATTCCTCCATTTCTAAACTGCCAGCATCGCTTCTGCTCTGGGAGGAGCTGGGTCTAATTTCCAGCTAAGGCTCCTCCTGCTCCTGCACCAGACTGATACCTGCAGACCACCTATCGAAACTTTTCTCTGAGTCCCGAGATAAAACGACGGTGTCCTTGGGGACTCACAGGCTCAGCTGGTGAAGTTGTTTCCATTAATTACAGCACAAAGAAACCTCTTGAATACAGTATTGTGAAGTTTGTTTTGAAAATCATACTGCTTTTGAAAATTACCATTCATTATGCTTCGTAGCCAAATCATTTTACTTAGGAACAAAAATGTGGTTTTTCTACCAGCTGAAGGGTTCCTCCACAATGAAGCTAGAGAATTATTCCTTGAGCAAGACTGCCTCTCCTGCAGCTAAAGTCTTCTTGCATATTTTAGGGGGGGGTTGGGGAATGGACAAATCGCATGTAAATGGAAAAATAAATCTTTGAAAGCAAGAGCAACCTCCCTTTCAGTTCATTTCTATGAGTATCTTTTTCTTGTTTTGCTTGGAAAATGGGAAACAATATAACTATCTGTATTTGGGGGAGAATAACTATATAATTCATCACTTCAAAATCTAAATCTTTCTCTCTGATCTGTAATACCTCATAGCCTCTATAATAAAACAACCAAATCAACTCAATGTGTCTCAAATATGCCATACTCTGTGACATTCTTGTTCAAAGTCATTTTTTGGCTCCTTGACACTGTAGTTTCTTGATATATGCAATGCCATATTTATAGCTAGGAATTGTATTTGCTGGATAGAATGCAATGATTTGTATAGTGATTTGTGATGTGTGTCCCTGAAAGCAACCATACAGAAATAAATTGCATTATAAAAACCACATTTGATGCCTCAATCAAGCCCATTCATTATAATTTTGAAAATTCCAACATGCATAGGTCAGAGCTACTACTTTGCATTTATCAGGAGTTTTGCATCCTCATAGATTAGAGATTGATAAGTTTCTAATTATTTTCTAGGCCAAACTGAATACCAATAATCAAAGAAGAGCTACTTAGTTTTTAATTGTTACAGTAAAATACCTTGTCTGATTACAAGGAAATGAAATCAGTCTTTTGATCAGAATCCTTGCAACCATTTCATAAGCACTGAAGGAGGTTACTTACTGAAGATGGTGAGGCTTGTTGTGGACATAAATGAAACAGATGACTACATTCCCTTCTTTGCTTTCTTTTTCTGCTATCACAGGATAAGAAATGAGGAAGTACCACGATTCCCCTTTGCAACTCTAACCATTGCTTTAGGTATTTCAGAACCTCACCAGGTGTCTTGAACTGTATTTAGGGGAAAATAATTTTGAAATGGCCAACACAGCCAAGTTTTTGAGAAGAGAAAAAATAAGTTTATCTTGTTCTTTCTTCATATTTTCCCCATTCCCAAATATGGACTGTTGTGATATTTTTTCTCTTTCTTTGGCCATGCCTATGAGATTGTAGGTTCTATGAAGTTGAAATGGTGACTTTCCTATTCACTGTTATAGTCCCACAGTTTAGCAGAGTGTTGGATACACAGTAGGGCCCTTACAATTATTTTGGCAATAGATGAATATCTCTAAGCATTTAGAAATTTGTGTGTCTCTAAAGTCAGAAAATGGATTGGATAAACCATGTTAAGACTGAAATTTCCCACCACATCTTTAACCAATCTTTGAGCGCCAAGCTATGCTAATCCAGGGATGACCCATAGGAATCCAGTTTTAACAATAAAAATAACAATACATTTTCTTAAAAACTTAGCAGAGATAGCCAGCATCACACTGTAGGGAATATAGACTCTATATAAATCGTGTAGAAAAAAAATCACTAAACAAGTAAACAAGTGGAAAAAAAAACCCTAACAACATTTACAGTAGGTGAGAGGTGGAAAGCAGAATCTAGAACTGCAATATATTACCTAAAACATTCAGTTTTCAACAACAACAACAACAAAAAATAAAAGGCATGCAAATAAAGAATATGTAACTAATATACAGAAAAACACGATCTCTGTTTCAATAGAAACTCCCTCAAGGGGCCCAGATGTTGGACTTAGCGGACAAAGAAAAGTAGGTATTATATATATTCAAAAGCAAAAGGAAACCATGTTCTAACAATTAGAGGACAGCATGATAACAGTGGATCAACAAGTATAGGATATCAATAAAGAAAGGGGAATTATACAAATTACCCAAGTAGAATTTCAGGTATGGAAAAGTACAATAATTGAAATGAAAAATCACTAAAACAGCTCAACAGAAGATTTGAGCTGACAGAAGAAACAATCAGCACACCTAAAATGGATCAATAAAAATGACCCAAAGAAAACGGAAAGAAGAACAGAAAGAAAAAAGAATGAGAACACAATGAATAGAGCCTCAGACACATGGGACAACATAAATTATATTAACATATATGTAAAGGAGTCTCAGAAAGAGAGGAAAGGGGGAAGAAAAATAAATAAAGCAATTATGGCTAAACATTTTCAAAATTCTGTTGCCAAAAAAGAAAAAGCATTAATCTACATATCCAGAAAGCTTAAATGAACTTCAAGTAAGGTAAATACAAAGAGATCCACACCTAGACATATCATAGACAAAGTCAAAGGGGAAATCTTAAAAGCAGCTTACACATACACATTCATGCCACCCCCCAACTCATCACAAACAAGAAAACCACATTAAAATTACCAGATGACAGGAAAAAATGAAGCCTGAAGGTAGTGGGATGACACACGGAAAGTACTTAAAAAATAAGACTATCAATCAGTAACTATAACAAGCAAAACTATAATTCAACAATGAAGGCAAAATTAAGGTCTATCCAGATACAAAGACTGAAAGAATTCATTGCTAACAGATTTTCATGACAAGAAATACTAAAGGAAGTCCTTCAGACTGAAAAGAAATGATACCATATGGTATCCTGAATCCACACAAAGAAGGAAAGAGCACCAGTAAATATAATTATGTAAGAAAGTAACAAAAAATAAAATAAATAAAATGTACTTACACATAAGTAAACATGTAAATATAAGCATATGTTTTCTCTTTGCATAGAACTATTACTATAAGCTACTGTTGGGGTTATATAAAGATGTAGATATATGACAATAACAGCAAAAAGGAATAGGAAGGGAATAAATCTGTGTTGAATAAAGTTTCTACATGTCACTGGAATTGAGGCATGGGCTGGGGACTGGAAACAAAAGAGACGTTTTAAGAAGTTATTCCATTAGCTGGAAAATGGTCACTCAGGGACCAAACTAGGGCAGTGGCAGTCAACTGGAGACTATTTGAATGGGATAAGGAGACAGAATTACCAAATTTGGTAAAGGATTAGAACAAAGAGACAGGCACATGGGAGGAAGTATAGGTTAAAGAAAATTTAAATAAGGCAAAAAGGGAAGAAGGAGTATCCATTAACATAATTGGAATAGTGATAGTTTATTATAGATTATTTAGATTGTGTTCCAGCCTGAGAATTAACTAAAAGCCAGGTCTGTGAGGATTGGAAGACTCGGCAGGTTAGTTTTGGTAAGCTGGAACTCTCTGTCTCATCCCATCTTAGTTACAACAATGGGAAACCGTATCTAAGACATGAGGGTGGTGACTCTCAGCCAGGAGAGGAATAAACACAAAAGATGCCAGCATTACATGAAAGTTCTTTGTATTTCAAAATATTGTCTGTCACTGGCACTATTAATGAGAATGATTCTACTTCAACTCACTTTTAATTTTTTTAAAAAAACCTAATAGTGTGATGGTTTGATGATCAATTTAAAAAAAAAAACTGCTAAGATTTCAGATTTGAAAAAGAAAGGGGGGGCGGAAATGAGGAGAAAGATGAAGAAATGCAATTCAATTGGCATTTGAGAAGAATCCAGGCTTCCATCTGGACATACATCTAACCTTCACCTTTGACTTTGCTCTATTCTGTCATTCTCTATGGGCTGAGTGATAACCTCATTTTTCCTCTTTTCTTCTCAGTATTAATGATTATTTGAATAGATTCCTGAATTTATGAGAACATTTATTTTTTTTTAATGTTTTTATTTATTTTTGAGACAGAGACAGACAAAGCATGAGCAGGGGAGGGGCAGACAGAGAGGGAGACACAGAATCCGAAGCCGGCTCCAGGCTCTGAGCTGTCAGCACAGAGCCCGATGCAGGGCTCAAACTCACAGACCGCGAGATCATGACCTGAGCCGAAGTCGGACACCCAACCAACTGAGCCACCCAGGAGCCCCAATGAGAACATATTAAAAATTCAAAGCACCTTTTTATTAGATCAAAGAGATAATAAATTGTCTCCTATAGTCCATACCCTATTAAAATGGCCCTGGAAATTTTGATTGGATGTCTGGACCCAGAAACATATGTTAGTTAAACCACTGGAATCTAGAAGTCCTAATTCTTCCTTTGGTTTGCAATTTCTCACTGCACACACAGTGGGATTTGTGTGAATTATGCTAAGCAATTTTTTTTTAGATTAGAGAGATTCAGGGAAATAGGTAATTATTATGGAGCCTGGAAATTAGTTAATGCTAAGATTAATAAAAATGGCAAGCAGTATCTCCATGGAAATAATAACTTAAGAAATTCCTTTTTCTGTTTCTATGTCCTATCTCCTACCATCACTCTTCCTATTCCTTCACTTATATTCCTTCAATATATGGGGAAATATTGCCTTCTATAAAGTTGCTTTGATTATCATCAAAAGCAGAGGTCATTATGAAGACCTACTCGAACAGCTATGATGTGAATGGCCTCTCTTGTTAAAACACATAACCCAAAAAAGGAAATATTGGCTGAGAAAGAAAAGACCTCAGCATGGACTGTGGCCATTGACATGATGAAAATCAGGGAACACTCTGGAGATTTTGTGACTCACTCCTTGGAGGAGACCCTATTTCTCAAGAGATAATAGACCTTGTCTACTTAAGGTCCAAATTTGGGGGCGGCTAGGTGGCTCAGGTGGTTAAGCATCCGACTTCGGCTCAGGCCACGTACTCACAGTTTGTGAGTTCAAGCCCCACGTCAGGCTCTGTGGTAACAGCTCAGAGCCTGGAGCCTGCTTCAGATTCCCCTCTCTCTGCCCCGCCCATTCTCATGTTCTGTCTCTTTCTGTCTCTTGATAATAAATAAACATTAAAAAAAAAAAAGGTCCAAATTTGCCTACAGTAACCATGGTTCTTGTGTTATAATTTGTAATGCCTTACTTTACTCAAAAAGTGCGAATGGCCCAGAGTACTGAAGTGGGGAGAGGTAAGCTAGATTGTGTTGAATAGCTATTTTGTGCCATTATACTATTTAATTGAACCCTTTCCATAATTCTGTAAGACACAATTATCAACATTCTGTGGCTATGACCAAGGCTCATAAAATTTAAATGACTTTCTCAGGATCACACATATAAGCCCAGAATAGATTAAGGGGCAGGATACACGGTCAGTTTCATATAGAATCATTCTGTACCCAGTACTGAAATATTATCTAAGTACGTGGAAAAATTTTTGACAGCTAATCCAAGGATTCACATTAAATTCCTTAGCATCACTTGGGAAATCCTCTGGGATTGAAGGAGAGAAAACCAAAAACAAGGGTATGAAACACTCCTCATTGGTATTGATCTCATCCTTGTGGAGGAAATGCTGACCAAACACGAAAAGAGTATTTTTTAAAGTAGGGCTGCATTGTCAAGTTTTCCAAGGACCTTACCTGTCTCAATCAAGGGCTGCATTATTAGTTTTCCAAAAACCTCACCTGTCTCCACCAAGTCCAGTGATGGAGTGCCACAAAGCGAGCGTCCCAGGATGCATACTCTGAAATGCAGTTAGCATGCAGACAACTGATAAGGGCATATTGTCAGCACCAACACCTACAAAAAGGGGGAAAGAATGGAGGACTGGGCTAAGGGAGGAGCTAAGCTCTGATAAAGATTCAACCGGCCTTGGCCAACCCTCAGGGGAGTTCTGCAATTGAGCCCTTCATAGTTGTTTTGACCTGGGGGGTAGATGGCCAGGCCTTTACATATTTCTGTCAGTCAGCCAGTGGATGATATGGGTCAGCTGCCACAGTGACCTTGGGCAAAGGATTACCAGGAGTAATTTCTAGAGATGGCTGACAGCTGAAAACTCTCAGCTGGCAAACTCTCAGTCACTGGGAGGAAGTGTCCCTCATTCCTGAAGAGATTTCTGGGTGGACCATCACAGTACCAACTACATATAACCCGTTAATGGTTAAGTCAGTCTTCAAATTCAGCCCTATCTGGCTCTAAGCACATGTTTTGTTCCTTATATTAGTATACCTGTCTGAAAGCACAAGGAACACCGTTCATGACTACCAGAGTTTTAACCTCTCTAACTAGGCTTCAGAGGATCTTACAGAGCAAAACATACAGTCCTGGTTGCTCAAATCAATGTTTGGTTCGACTGCAATAATTGTGAACTTGATGTGGGAAGGGACATCCTACGGCGTGATATTTTCCCCAGTCTCCCAATACAGTGAAGTAATTCAGAGAAACCATCCTGGGATGCAGGCACATGAAGATGTACAGCAAGGCTCTGTTCTAGGCAGGCAGCCCTAGAGCCTTTCTTGACCCCTGGGGGGTTGCTCTTCAGGGATGAGAGTTGGGTCCCTAGTAAACTCTCCCTAGCCCTTGCTTCTCATCCTGAAAAAGGGGGTTGCAACTTTGCAAAGAAAGATGGTCAGTGTTGCTGGGCATAGGCTTTTGTCTTCTTCCAAGAGGTGCTGGATGTCTGGAGAGTCACTGCAGGGAAACCAGAGTCAGTTAACAGGGATTCTTGAATCCTTCTCCTGGCCAATGAGGAGGGAGCCGAAAGGAAGGAGTCAGACATTCTCCGAACCATAAGTGGAGTTTTAGTTTGGGTTTGTTTACAAGCAGAACCTGAGACAAGGACTTGATTAAGTGCAGGCAGAGGTTTTTGTTGTTGTTGTTGTTGTTGTTGTTGGGGGTAGGGGATGGGCAGGGAGGGTGTAAGTTATTCTAGTAAGTGAGAGAGAAAGGTAAGGAGAATGAGGCAAGAAACAAGCTTTAAAAGGTTTCTGTTAGAACTGGTTATTGCCCTCAGTAATTAGGACTCAGTCCTGCTGAAGCCCTTTTGAGTAGCCTTGCAAAATGCACCTCAGAATTACCCCATCAAAGAATGGGTGCCGGAGGGGGGGGGGGATTTTTCTAGTGATTCCAATCTCTTCTTGTATAATGGTCTCTCCTGAGGAAATGAATCTCCCCACACTTCCAGGGCAAGCTCCCTTGGTTTTAGAGAAAGCACTGAATAAGAACCATGGAGAGTCCCGGTGGGACACAGCCAGCACGCACAGAAACTGTCCCCCACAGCTGCTGCTGAACCCACATGGGCCAAGGCATCTGCTACAGAGGGGGATCGTCTAGGTAGATATCTGGATGGCTGTTTGAGAGATTCGCTCTCACAAAACCAAGAATGAAAGGTGGTCACCTTGACTGTCAACTCTAATCTTGAATGTTTCTGCTCTCCATCCTCATGGGACCTTCCTCCCGTTCACATTAAAAAATATGTACATCCTTAGGAATTGTTTCTCTAGGTAGGGCATTTGTAGGCTTCTTGCTTCCGGTTCCGGCTCAATCCTCCAAGATGCAGGGGTAATTTACCCACATCAGGCCTCTCTTCTCATTCCTGGTAAATACCAGCTCCTACACCTTCTAAGAGGAGCAAAGTTTAGGAGATTACATGAGTAAACAATGTTTGTGAGGCTGGGGTCGTTTCTTCAAACTGCACACGTTTTAAATTTTTGGCTTCATCAGTGCTTACTAAAAAGAGCGAGTTACCAATAAAGATTTCATTTTAGTGACCTTGTATTATTTTTGTCTGAAGTCCATCTTGGGTATTGGGAAGGGCTTCTGGAGTTAGCCTTCACCACTCCCTAACTTTATTGTGTCTTTGGGTTTCTATATGCCTTATCTCTAAATTCTATGGTTTCATTATGTATCATGAAATGGTCTCCTGTTTGTTTTCTTTTTTTTTTTTTTTTTCAATCACTCAGGCAGGTGAGATGTGACATTTCATTTCGTTTTGATTCACTGAATATGATTCCGAAAATGGTGCAGAGAGCTAAACTCTAAAAGCAGCCTTTTCAGTACAAACCAATTGGCTTTCTTCCTACTGTTTGAAAAACTATGATAATAATCATATCTTCAGGTATTTCCCCCTTACCTTTTTTGGCTACTTTACTGCACCGAACCCTGAAATACAAGTTTTCAGCGCAGAAAGCAAGGTTGCCTTCATTGGCTGATGTCTAGAGAAGAAAAATTAACATGGAGGTAGGTTTAGGCTTGCTTCCTTATTATCTGTCAAACGTATGATTATAAATAAGACAGTGCAGACTCTCAAACTCAAATGCTGGCTATCCCTGCTTATTCAATAAAGAATACAATGTATTTTTTTTTTTTAATTTTTTTTTCAACGTTTTTTATTTATTTTTGGGACAGAGAGAGACAGAGCATGAACGGGGGAGGGGCAGAGAGAGAGGGAGACACAGAATCGGAAACAGGCTCCAGGCTCCGAGCCATCAGCCCAGAGCCTGACGCGGGGCTCGAACTCACGGGCCGCGAGATCGTGACCTGGCTGAAGTCGGACGCTTAACCGACTGCGCCACCCAGGCGCCCCTACAATGTATTTTTTAAAAACAATGGTCTAGACTCCTGTGTATGTCATAACTCTCAATTCTCACAGTATTCTCTGTAAGTAACTGCTCTCATTAGTCCAATCCACAGATGGGAAAACTGAGGCACATAGCCATTAAGGTAACACTTCCACAGTCTGCCCAGCTACTTAGCTGGGGAGCCAGGATTCAAACCCAGGAGTCTGACTTTAAAAACCCATCTTGTGCTGCCTCTTACCTAAAAGTCTCTCTAATGAAAGTCTTTGGCATGAATTCACTGATACCTTGTCAAGATATAAGGGACTTAAGGACACCACCATTATTTAGATAAACTATTTAAATTACTTTGAAAGTCAGCAGTAAAGCAAGAAATTTTCCGCTGAATCTAATCTCCGTACACATGATCTAATTTTAGCAATTGCGATTTCTCCCGTAGATCAGAGCCCAAGGATGTGTGAGTGTATTTTTTCCCAAGATACTACAAAGTACCCCAAACGTGAGGGCTGCAGCTTGCAGATATTTTTAGTCACAGAAAAATGTGATTAAGAATAGTAATTCTGTTAGTGATATTTGACCTGTTTTTGTCTTGAAATCACCAGTAAATCCCCCAATATAGCTGACGCTGATAGCGTATGCGCACGTGTGTATACTGCAATTCTGTGGATTCTTCTCTCCGCACCCCCACGCCCCGCCCCGCTTCAGGATGTACAGGATGTAATGAAGGCTATTGCACACTAGATGGCAGCCTTGCCACGTGAGCCCCCAGCCTAGGAATAGTGTCTGAGAAGTGAAAACCATTCTCATTTCAAAGTAGAATAGTTTAAGAAGTGAAAGCGAGGCTAATAAAGAATCTACTTCTCTGATTCCAGGATTAGAGGCGAAACTGAGGACGAAAGGACTAACATGGAGGTGAGAGAACTGTCCTCTGCTCTGTAGTTCGACAAACGCAATTGGAGTTCCCTTACAGACACTTTCTCCCTGTGAAGCCGGGAAAGGTCACTTTCTGCTCCTTGTGCAGTTGGAGTCATTACAGAAAGCTTCTTTGACGACCCTTCAGAAAAATGCAGAAGTGAATTCATAATTATACACTGAAATAGCTGAATTCTAGTAGCTCTTAAGTTACATGATTAATGTATCGCTGTATAATTACATGATTATCGATAAAACTTATGCTAGATATTGTGTGTGACTTTTCTTCAAAATGTCCATTTGTTTCCCCAAAACCATAAAAGATTCGATGGATAGGGGCACCTAACTGGCTCACTCAGTAGAGCATCCGACTCTTGATCTCAAAGTTTTAAGTGTGAGTCCCATGTTGGGTGTAGAGATTATTTAAAAATAAAATATTTCAAATAACAGATGTGAATGGATGAATAAAAAGCAATAGTCTCAGTATTATTATACATGGTCCGTTAGAGTCATTTAACTTAATATCTCCTTTTTGTACATCCCAGAAATGCCTCCACTGAACTCAGTCCAAGCAAACAGTGCCTTCAAAGCCTCCTCCAGGTTCCCTTATCCTCCTCCCGGCTGGATGAAAGCTGAAGGGATTAGAAGGGAGAAAGGAACTCCCTATCTCACAGAGCTAGAAAGACAGACATATTCCTGCCATTCCTCAGTGAAACCTTGACCACACTGCCCTGCAGACACAGAGACTGCTTGAGGTGTGTTAGCCATTAAAAAGGCTTTTGTGGGTTGGCTTGGGAACCAGTGACCACATAGAGCTTGTTAGAAACAGACTCATTGAGCAGTGCAAACTGTTGAAATGAATGAGCTTCAAGGAGCTCCCAGACCAGGGCCTAAAAATAATATTTATCTCTTTCATTTTCTGTTGACCTCCTACAGTTTTAATCAGATCTCCCAAGTCAAATGGCTGCTGATGTTCCAATTTGTCTTGCTACAACTATTTATTAACGAAGCAATTATTATGACACGACACAGGCTCAGTAGGACAGTACTGTCTTATGATTATCTTCTTGGAGATAAAAACAAGAAGCTTTCCATAAAACCCTGCTTGGGAGCACAATCTGGGTAAGTGTTTTGTACAATGTGGAATAAAGACCATTGGTTCTGAAAAATCATCATCAAACTCTACAGAGATATAACAAACTTAATCCATATCCATGATTGGAACTCATCTCAGTAATTTTAAATTCTTTAATCATATCATGGTTACATCTGCCTTCCTTTCCTTCCTTCCTTCCTTCCTTCCTTCCCTCTTTCCTTTACCAAAAATATTGTAAGTCAGTCACTGCATAAGAGCCCGAGTAAGGTTACACGTAACATGTTATAAGGAACTCCTCACCTATGATCTAGCACATAATTTGAAACCACAAATAAGCACCATATATAGATTGTATAGAGAAACCACTGTGTATAGATTGAACTAACCTTTAAAGCCCTGCAACAGCATTTTCCAGCTGTGGTCATGTGCATGACCACATTCAACTCTCAGAGCAACTTTTGAATTGAGGTAACAGATGCAGAGAAGCCAAGGGTCTTGTTCAAGAGTCTGTGAAGAATTCTAAAGCCAGGAATTAAATTCAGTTCTATTGCCCTGATTTCCAGGATACTCTTACTGAGGACCATCACAAACGAATGCATAGACATTTTCTCAGTTTTAAAACTAGGCCTCACCTAACTATTCCCTGAGTGCCTAAGCCAGAAGTCTTGGCAAACTGTGACAAAACCTGTTCTGTTCAGGGTAACTAGCTGCCTGTAACTGTGACTTCATTATCCGTGCATTTAGTTTATACAAAGTTTCCATAACTTTGTGAATACTAGTAAATGAATAAGCCAGTCTATAGAATTACTTATATTTGCTCTCGATTGTACAAAAAACGCATCAAGAACAAAATTGTGAACTGAAGTTAGCCCTATTAGGTTGTACCTACTCCCATTTATCTTCAAATTCATTGATCCCCAAAGCTGGATGTACCAATGGACCAAGCTACGACCGAGGCCAATTATACTTTCCGAGGCCGGGGCAAAACAGTGTCCGTTGCCTTAGACCTAGTGTGTGGGGATATTTAGAAGAAAGGCCTACACTCCAGGATATAAATCAAAACCCCTAATAACCTAACTTAACAAGAATGGATTCCAGGTCTGTGGCAATTTTAATATGAATGTGTTTGAAGGTCAAGCTTTGTCCATAATCATCAAAGATGAAGAATGCGATAAGAGTAAGAATTTCTCTTCTAGAGATGAAGATAGATAGGGGTCTCCAGGTACTACACTACAGAGCAGTGGACCAAGTGTAGGTCATTCTGATAAATTTCACCAAATAGATGCTTTCTATCTTCACAGTGTTTAAGTGATAGTTGTGCCTGCTAGGGCCACCACCCCAGAGGAAGTTTAGAGGTACTTGTGTGAATCAATACAGTGGGGACTTTATAAAAATGCCCAATACTTAGAGCCATGTTAGTGCCCTCTCCCAGCCTCCTTTGTCAACACTCAGTTCTTTTTTTTTTTTTTTTAATGTTTATTTATTTTTGAGAGAGAGAGATAAACAGAGTGCAAGTGGGAGAGGGACAGAGAGAGAGAGGGTGACACAGAACCTGAAACAGGCTCCAGGCTCTGAGCTGGCAGCACAGAGCCCGACGTGGGGCTTGAACTCATGACAAGATCATGACCTGAGCTGAAGTCAGAAGCTTAACCAACTGAGCCACCCAGGTGCCCCAACGCTCAGTTCTTGATCCAAGTAAAACTAAGATGTCCCAACACTCCTTGCTGCCTAAACCTCTACCATAATGGCCCAACCCAAAAAACTGAAATTCTGCTTTGAGCCTCCACTCTGGTTTTTCTGGCTTCGTGGTGACTGCTCCCCTTCTAGGACGAATTGGTCTGTCTTCTTTTCCAAAAGGCTGCATACTCTCTCCATACTCTCCAGTCTACAAATGAAAATTTATAGCTAAAGTGACCCTATATTTATCATCTAGATAAGTACACATTTAATGAGGCACCTGTATGGCTCAGTTGGTTAAGCATCTTACTCTTAGACTCTTAGTTTCAGCTCAGGTCATGATCTCAGTTTGTGAGTTCAAGCCCTGCATCAGGCTCTGTGCTGGCAGTGTGGAGCCTGCTTAGGATTCTCTCTCTCTGTCTCTCTCTCTGTCTCTCTCTCTCTCTCTCTCTCCCACTTGTGCTATCTCTGTCTCTCTCAAAATAATAATAATAAAGACTGAAAAGGGACACTAAAATAGTATGTTGGAAGCAGGAGTAAATCAAGAGAGTTCTGGTCCACTAGGATATATGACCCACTACCTATTGCCAACCTAACTTGGGAATGGGATTATGGCCTGGAGTCCATCGTTAATATATATCTATTTCCTGCTCTATGTCTAATAAGAGGGGTCACCCGACTCACTCTGATGCATGTTGTGCACTTTGTACACATGGTAGGAATTGCTGGGTCACTCTCATTGTGGGCTATTCCTGAAGTCAGTTTTCCTCAGTCAGTGGGACACACTTTCTATGTTATCCCATTTGAATACATCTTCAACTTAAGACCATGTCTGTTATGATACATGAGAGAATGCCCCCAGAAAAAAAGGCACTTAATTAACTTTACATTTATTTTATTTTGTGGGTACCTTGTGATTGGCAAGTATCTACATACTCAACAGACATTTACTCAGCGTCTACTGTGGGAAAGCCATTTAAAAGAAAGCAGGACATAAAGATAAGCCAATAAGAAAAGAATGAATTTAAATAACAATTACAGAGTTTTAAGTGTCATTAAATAAATACAGGTGAGGGGCTTCTGCCTTTATAGACGGGTTAAAATTCAAGATTCAGCTAAACCATCCATTAGCTCTATACCTTTCTTTCCCAACAGGAAATACACAGTGCGCTCATGTTTAGAATAATTTTAGAATAACAAAAGGACTAAATACAAAGTCACGTGCAGGGAGCACATGATATGCATGCAGGAACCTGGAGGTAACAGCAGGTGCCACTGCTGTATGTTATTAAGGTGACGGTTTCTCATGCAGCACACTGAAGGGCACTCAAGAGACCAGAATGCCAAAGGAAAATAAAATTTATTACTCCCAGGTCCCAGAGAGGAAACTCTGGCCTACCTTGAAGGGCCAGCAGGATGCTGAGTGATGCAAGGACTCAACCAGCAGGCAGGGAATGAAAGGAAGAGAACTGTGGGTCAATCTTTACTGGGATTCAAGATATTAGCCAAGAGGGATTCCCAGGCTCCTGGGGAACTGGTTAGTTGAAAGGTGGTCCCTAGGGACTGTATGTCTGGTGGGAACTTAGCTGTCCCATATTCTTGACAGGTAAGAGCAGAACTTGGGAGTGGTCAGAGGAAGTTAGTATGTGGGCCTTATCTAAGTAGGCAGTGAAATGAGAAGTTTGGTTTCGTTTAACTGAACTGGTTAAAGGCTCACGAAATAGATGCCACGGCAGCACAAAGAATAACTAACAGAAGGTTATGACCAACCCCACTACTAGATGGCAAGGAATGAGAGGAGATAGCAGTATTGAATATTAAATGCATACTGAATTAAAACCCAGGGGAGAGAGACATGTAAAGTGGGCCATCTTGAGAAAGCAATGTCTGGAGCTAAAGGCACTGAGCTGTCTTCTCAGAGAGGAAGCCAGAGGGATAATTCTTCAGACCTCTCTATTCTCTCTTCCTCTCAACTCCTGGGGTCCCCAGTTGGACTGGAAGGCACAGGAGCCTGTTGCCGGTCAGCAGGTCAGCATCCACAGGGAAGAGAGCATAGTGTAGGTGGGTAGAAGGTAGATTTGGGGATGAAGAGACCAACAGAAGATATCCACCCTACCAGCATTAAACAGGTGTCCTAATTACTACTGCTGCCTAACACTCGATCCCAAACCTACTTAGTAATGCAACATCTCAGGGTCTGAAATACAAACACATTCCTGGCATCCCACAGGAGACGGGGTTGGAAATTCAAAAATGTCACAGGGGCACAGCTTTTCTCTGCTCCACGATGTCTGGAACATCAGCTGGTAAGACTTTGAGGGGTGACTTAATATCTGGGAGCCAGAATCGTCTGCTCACTTATCCACAGATCTGGCAGTTTAGCTTGTCTATCGGCTGAGACCTTAGCTGGGGCTGTCAATCAGAACACCTGTACATGTAACATGTAGTCTGGGCTCCAGCATACCATGGTGGCTGGATTCCAAGAGCAAATGTCCCAAAAGAGAATCAGGTAGAAACTCTGTCAACTTATTAAATTAGCTTCAAATTTCACACAGCATCACTTATACCATAGTCACAAATTTGCCAAAATTCAAGGGGAGAGCATATAAATCTCACCTCTCCATTAAAGGCTACGATGGGAAAGAATGTGGCCATCACTGGAAAATGAAATCTGCTATATTAGGGCAATGGAACTCCGAATCTCACTTTTAATACCATAACTTATATGCCTTATATACTTTTTGAAATAAACACTGAATTAATATTAATATAATATATTCTTTAGACATTGTTGTTTGGTTGTGCTCTGTGCAAACAAGCAATACATTGGCAGAAGGAGCAAAGCCCTTTTTGGAAGATGGATATGATTTATATACATATATATATACACATACATATATATACATAAATGTATATACATATACATATATATATACACATACATATATATACATATATGTATATACATATATATATCCATAAGCAAATGTGATAGAGGATTTGGTTATATGATCAAGGAAATATTAATGCTTTCATGAAAAGAGGTTCTTGATATCCATTTGTTGGAGCTCTGCAAGTAAGTAATTATTAAATATTACCATAAAAATCAAGAAAAAGTAGACAATCTGGATAGGCCTATATCTATTACAAATTGAATCAATAATTAATACTCTTCCAAATTAAAAAGCACCAGGTCCAGGTGGGTTCACTTGTGAATTCTTAAGGAAGAAATTATACCAATTCTTTACAATCTCTTCTAGAAGACAGAAGCAGGGTGCATGCTATCTAACTCATTCTCTGAGGCCAGAATTACCCCAATATCAAAACCAGACAAAGACATTACAAAGAAAACTATAGACCATTATCTCTCGTAAACATAGATGCAAAAACCCTCAACAAAATGATAGCAAATCAAATTCAGCAATATATAAAAAGAATTGTATGCCATTATCAAATAGGATTTATTTCAGGTATGCAAGTCTGATTCTACATTCAAAAATTAGTTAATGTAATCGATCACATCAACATACTGAAGAAGAAAAATCACATGATCATATCAAAAGATGCAGAAAAGCATTTGACAGAATCTAACACCCATTCATGATAAAAACTCTCAGCAAAATAGGAATAGAGGGCAACTTTCTCAACTTGATAAAAAATACCTACAAAAAACCTAGAGGTAAAATCACACTTAATGATGAGAAACTCAAAGCTTTCCTGTTAAGACTAGGAACAAGGCAAGGATGATCCCTCCCTTCACTGCTTTACAACATAGTACTGGGAGTCCTAGCAAATACAGTAAGACAGTAAAAGAAAATAAAAAGTATACATAGTGGGAAAGAAGAAATAAAACTGTCTTTACTTGTAGACGACATGATTGTCTATATAGAAAATCCAAAAGAATCAACAAAAGAACCCCTGGACCTTATAAGCAATTACAGCAAGGTTGCAGTATACAAAGTTAATGTACAAAAGTCTATCACTTTCCTATGTACCAGCAATGAACAAGTGGAATTTGAAATTAAAAATTCAATAGCATTTATGTTAGTGTCCCTCAAAATGAAACACTTAGATATGTAGCTAACAAAATATGTACAACATCTATGTGAGGAAAACTGAAACTCTGATGAAATACAGTAAAGAAGAATTAAGTAAGTAGAGATATTCCATGTTCGTGCATGGGGAGAGTCAATATTTTCAAGATGCCCATTCTTCCAAGTAAGGTCTATCAATTTCATGCCATCCCAATCAAAACCTTGGCAAGTTATTTTGTGGGTATCAACCAACTGATTATAAAGTTGCCAACACGATATTGAATGAGAAGAAGAAAGTCGGAAGACTGACCTATCCAACTTCAAGATTTACAAGAAAGTTACAGTAAAGATAGTGCGGTGGTGGCAAAAGAACAAATGGATCAATCCAGAAACAGACCCACATAAATATTACCAAGTGGTGTCTGACAAAGGAATAAAGACAATACAAGAGGGAAAAAATAATCTTTTTAACAAATGGTGCTGGAACTCCTGGACACCCACATGCAGAAAAGAAATGAGTCTATAGACACAAACCTTACAGCCTTCACAAAATTTAACTCAAAATGGGTCACAGACCCAAATGTAAGACACCAAATTAGAAAACTCCTAGAAGGTGACATAGGAGGAAATCGAGGTGATCTTGGGTATGGTAATGACTTTTTAGACACAACATCAAAGACATAATCCAAGAGAGCAATAATGGATAAGCTAGACTTCATTAAAATTAAAAACTTCTGCTTTGCAAAAGACACTATCAACAGAATGGGAAGACAAGCCACTGACTGGGAGAAAATATTTACAAAAAAAAAACGTATCTGATAAAGCGATGCTGTCCAAAATATGCAAAGAACTATTAAAACTCAACAGTAAGAAAATAAGCAACCAATTAAAAAATTGGCAAATGCCTGAACAGACATCTCACCAAATAAAATATACACATCACAAATAAAAATGTGAAAAGATGCTCAACATCAAATGTCATTAGGGGTTTGCAATGAGATGCCACTACACATCTATTAGAATGGCCAAAATCCAAAACTCTGACAACACCAAATACTGGCAAGGAGGTGGAGCAGTGGGAATTTTTGCTCACTGCTGATGGAAATGTTAAATGGTAGCCACTTTGGAAGACAGTTTGGCAGTTTCCTTACAAAACAAAATATACTCTTCCGACCCGGCAATTGCACTCCTTGGCATTTACCCAAAAGAGTTGAAATACTTAGGTCTATACAGAAATGTCTGTGGGAGCTTTATTCCTACTTGTCACAACTTGGAAGCAACCAGGACATCATTCGGTCAGTGAGCGAATAGATATGTGGTACATCCAGGCAATAGAATATCATTCAGTGCTAAAAAGAAATAAGTTATCAAGCCATGAGAAGACATGGAAGAACATTAAGTAAATATTACTAATGAAAGAAGGCAATCTAAAAGTGGCTATATAGTGTATGATTCCAGCTATATAACATTCTTGAAAAGGCAAAATCACAGATCAGTGGTTACCAGGAGTTAGGAGGGAGGAAAGGATAAACAGGTGGAGGCACAATGGATTTTTTAGGGTATGGAAACTATATATTACATGGTGGATACATGCTTTTATACATTTGTCAAAACCCATAGAATGTCCGACACCAAGAGTGAGCCCTAATACAGACTGTATAGACTTGGGGTGATAATGATGTGTCAAATAAGTTCATCAGTTGTCACAAATGTGCCACTCTGGTGGGGGATGTTGATAGTGCGGGAGGCTGGGCATGAGTGGGCACAGGGAGGATATGGAAATTCTACTTTCTGCTCAATGTTGCTGTAAACCTTAAACCACTCTAAAAATAAGTGGTGTTTGACAAATGAAGAAGCACATAGGCCAATATAGATAGTAATATGATCTTACTAGAATATTTATCCCATTCTGTGTTAAAAGGACATTGTGGTACCACAGTGAATGGGTACACCACTGTTACAATGCTAGCGATTGAACTGAAAGCATCTGACCTCAGGTTTTGGTGGCGGCCGGGTATCCTAAACCGCATGTCTAAATTTATGGAGCTTTCTGTACCCACTTCTGACTTTGAGTTGGAGAAGGGGTGGATATGTAGTTTGGGCAAAGCCAACTCCTCTGAAGCTTTGTTTTCTAAGTGGCATTTTCCAAGTATGCCAGAGAGACCCCATTCGTTGAGAACTTCCTGTGTTAGTACTTGAACAATGGGGCATCATTTGAAAGGAGCTCTGCCAGGGGGTGCCTGGGTGGCTCGGTCGGTTAAGCAGCCAACTCTTGATTTCATCCCAGGTCATGATCTCACAGTTCAAGCCTTGCATTGGGCTTTACACTGACAATGTAGAGCTTTCTTAGGAATCTCTCTCTCTCTCTCTCTCTCTGCCTCTCCAGGGTGCATGCTCTCTCTCTCAAAATAAATTAAACTTAAAAAAAAAAGAAAGGAGCTGTGCCACAAAATGGAAAACACACAACAAAACAACATTTTCTTGGGTATATTATATTCCCCCTTGACGCCACCAGGGGCATGCATAATTTAATTGGTAAATAAAGAAAATACAGCTTAATGTTGGGCATTTGAAATTCAACCTTCTGTTGCCTTAAAAAGCTGTCTTCTGTATGTAGCTGGTACCTTACAAGAAGAAAGACCCTTGAAAGAAAAAGAACATAACAAAATTCCTACAAACAGCATTTTTAGTGTATAAAAAAATAGCTTGGGATTCACGTGTCGTCACGACTTTGAAAAAAATCATTTCAGAGCAAAGACATTTCATATGCAGATATGATACTTTAAATATTTCTATCAAATCCAGTGACACACATAAGTAACTTATAAGAAGTGTATAGAAACAGAAAGCACAGGGGCACCTGAGTGGTTCCAGTCAGTTAAGTGTCCAACTTCAGCTCAGGTCATGATCTCACAATTCATGGGTTCAAGCCCTGCATCGGGCTCTGTGCTGACAACTCAGAGCCTGGAACCTGCTTCGAATTCTGTGTCTCCCTCTCTCTCTGCCCCTCCCCTGCCCACACGCGCTGTCTCTCTCTCTCTCTCTCTCTCTCTCTCTCTCTCTCCAATATAAAGTAAAAAAATTAAGAAAGAGGGGCGCCTGGGTGGCTCAGTCGGTTAAGCGTCCGACTTCGGCTCAGGTCATAATCTCACGGTCTGTGAGTTCAAGCCCCGCGTCGGGCTCTGTGCTGACAGCTCAGAGCCTGGAGCCTGCTTCGGATTCTGTGTCTCCCTCTCTCTCTGACCCTCCCCCGTTCATTCTCTGTCTCTCTCTGTCTCAAAAATAAACATTAAAAAAAAAAATTAAGAAAGGAAGAAAGAAAGAAAGAAAGAAAGAAAGAAAGAAAGAAAGAAAGAAAGAAAGAAAGAAGGAAGGAAAGAAGAGACAGCACTACCAATGTTATTGATACTAAGAAAGAATCCTGATTCGGAATTGGGCTCAGTGAGCCACACTCTATTGTCCTTTTCAACTGCTACACTTCGTAACGCTTATTGTCACTGGAAAATTGCTACCTTTTGAATAACTAGAGAATAAGCTTGAGTCTTTTCAATTTGGATTCAGGAAGATGCTAATGTATTCTCTTAAGCTCTGGAGGAATATATTTTCCTGGGGTCCAAACAATCAGGCTTCCCTTTTGCCTGCTATAATTTTAGGAAGGTTTTTCCTCCAGCTAACTCTTCTTGACTGTGGTTCCACTTCCTTACGAGTAACTCAAGCCACCTCTTACCCTCATCTTGTCACAAAGAAAGAGGCACTCTAATGGGGGTTAACGGTATACAATTAAAAGCAAAGGGAGGAGGAATCACCATTGTTCATTTCTCCTCAAGTGGAACCCCCACATTGGCACAATTCTAGAATTGTCTCCCACCTACCTGGGCACCACCCCTATCAGTTGTTCTGACTGTTCTAGTCTGGTCTGCCCATGAAAGGCAGTCCCAAACTCTGAGAACTTTGTTGTTATTTTATCTTTTTTTTTTTATTAAAAAAAGTCATTCACCCTTCTGACATACTTCTCCTGTGCCCTTATCAACAGGCTCCAGTAAAAGATATATAGCTATATCACATTAGTTTATGAAGTACTCTGACATATTATCTTCTGGCCAGGGGCCCAATATCTCTGTTTAACTTTTGCAAAAGAGGGCTCAGGGTCTGAGAGGTTATAAGGTTTATCTCTAGGCCACACCAGAAACAAACTGCAGGGCCAGTCCAGGAGACTAGGCCCACCAACTTCTCATTCCTGGCTCTCAAACTGAGCACGCATTAGTATCACCAGAGGACTTGTTACGACACAGATCTAGGGTGCCTGGCTGACTCCCATCAGTAGAGCATGAGACTCCTGATCTTGAGGTTGTGAGTTCAGGTCCCACATTGAGCAAAGAGTTTACTTCAAAAAACAAACAAAAAGACAAAAAAAAAACAAAATAGAACACACGTCTTTAAGTGTCACAGCCAGACTTCCAGAGTCAACAGGGATGGGATGGAACCAAGCATCTGCATTTCAAACAAATTTCCAGGTGATGCTGATGCTGCTGGTCTAGTGACTGCACTTCAAGAACCACTGCTCTAGAATATTCTGCAAGCACACAACTGCCTTTTAGGCATGCCCTTCACTCCAGGCCTAGAGAAGTTCCGTAAAATAAAAACAAATGTGTAATAAAAAGAATAGGTGAAGAGAATCTTCAGGCTTGCTTCCCTTCCCTCTTCTAACCCCTCACTACAGAGCCTGGAGTTCGTCATCAATAATTTTGTACCACAATGTCCTGAGAGTTAGGTGGTCATAGCCCGAACCTGTGGGGAGAGGAGAGTAGATGGGCTTTGTGTTGATAAAATGCATTTCGAGGATATGATCATTTTGGTCTTTTCTGCCGATTTCATCATATGCTGTTCTCTCAGCAGGCTTTTGGCATCCAGCCTCTACAGAAAACTCCAACTTGCCTCAAAGATTCAGGTCAGTTTTTATTTTTTGCAAGAGATATTCACCATTGCTAAATGTGTTTGGTTTTACTTTAGATTTAACCATGGATTAATTTTGAAAGGTACTGAAGCCAAAGGAAGAATAAATAGTCCTGTGTGTTGTGCGGGAGTATCGTCTTATTGGAAGGCAGGGAAGTTAGCCAGCTGAAATCTCAAACATTTTTCATAGCAAAAATAGTATAAGTTTAGGGAGTCATTTGAATTTAAATTCTAGAACAGCCTAATAATAATGAACACTTACTATGTGCCCAACACAGCTTAACATAGAGCTACACAAATTAATTTCTGTAACATTCTCAGCAATTCTAAGAACCTAGTACTGTAAATATGTCCATTTTAGAGATGAAGAAACAGAGGTCAAATGAGATTAAGTGACCGATCTAAGATCAGATAAACGATAAAGAGGTGGGATTTGAACCCACGTCCACTCTGCCTTCTGTGCTTGGGCTCTGAATCACTATCTCTTCACCCAGTGACGCAAGCTTTCTGGCATGAATTCACAGGGCAAGAAAAATAGGAATGAAGAGACTGAGCCTGGGTTTGATGCTATGCCAGGAATGCACTGGCAAAACGCAAAAACTTTCCATCTTGATTGCATTGACTTATACTTAGCAACCAATAGTCTGGGACCAAGATTGGTAATCTCAGACTTCAGACGGCCCTGCACACTTGTAGCTTGTCTACGTAAACTGCCTTAATAGCAGCAACAACAACAAATTAGTGACTCATAATGGAGGAATAAGCCCAAATGAAATAGAAGGACTCAGATTCAGAGATAATTAAGAAGAAGACAGTTTTGTTCCATCTGATGGGTCTTAGTTTAGTTAGTATGTCTGGTATCTATCACTTCTTCTTTGAAAGAAATAACAATCAAGATGGCTGGTGTTTGTCACATAATGAGTCATTTGTGACAATAATTGATTTCCAATAGAACACGATGCACCCTCATAGTTTTTTCCCTAATCTATCAAACTGGTTAGCTTGTCCACTTTTCCTTTTAAGTGTCTAAAAAACTAAAATTGGGAAAGAGGAGAGCGAAGAGCAGAAGGTGTCACTATTGAGTGTGACCTTTCACCTCCACCTTGTATCCTAGGTAACCAAAGACTTGAGCCTGAGATGAAGTGACATTAGCCCAAGTTGGGTCCTCTCTGTTTGTTTCAAACTGTTTTCAAAGAGCCAATTGTCAAATTTTTCAAAAGTTTCCCAGTTCTCAGTTTCATGTTGAGAAAACAAACAACTTTAATTGGCATGCCAATTTCCACTTACAGGGAATTTTACATATTATCCAGTTTGATTCTTGTAACAATTCATGAGCTCATTCAGGCAGTTATTTTAATCCTCACTTTCCAAATACAGAAACTGACACTCAGAGAAACTCATGTTGAAAAGCTTATATTTAATAAGTGACAAAGTTTAAGCTTGAATCCCAGCCTACAGACCATAAAATATTTAGTTCCTTTTCTTTTTTCACTATAATATACTATCTGAATGTATAACACCTTATCATATTTGTTCTTTTAACCGGCAATTGAACACATCTCATATGTACTTTTTAAGGAAAAAATATAAGCAAGCTATTAACAATATTTGAGGAATATAACAATAAGAGCTCTATTTTGAAATTTGGAAAGCAATTTCAATAAAAAAATTTTAATTTTGAAAGGGCTTATAAATTATAAAATATTTTGCAAACGTTATTTTCAAGCATTGATTTCTTGATTGGACCAATTTTCCACTTTAAAGACATAATTAAAAATAAAACATAAATGTCAAATGATAGTTCAAAAAAGAAATAAGAAAACCTTGCAAATGGCCAATGCACCTTATCAATGAATATTCGGGAAAGTCAAAGACTCAGTGCTGATGACACAAATGCAGATGTGGCTAATTTCTTGGAAAAGATGAAGAAGTGTGACCTTTCAAACTATATAACAGTATTTCCCCCAAGGAAATAGGCAACATTGCTGTGTATGAGGAATGAGCCCAAATAGAAGACATTTAACACAACACCAAAAAAAAAAAAAAAGAAAAAGAAAGAAAGAAAGAAAAGTAAAGAGAAATGCTACCTATTTCCATGGAGAAATATAAACTATTCTGATTATAGTAAATGAAAAAAAAAAGTCTAGGGAAACATTACCACAATATCATGAGAAAGGTGAGAGGTGTGGGGTGACAAAAGAAAGAGGGGTGGGGGGGTGGGGAAGGAAGAGGAGA
Organism: Panthera pardus; assembly: GCF_024362965.1. Lineage (NCBI taxonomy): Eukaryota > Metazoa > Chordata > Mammalia > Carnivora > Felidae > Panthera > Panthera pardus. The sequence continues at coordinate 134,993,148 of NW_026526721.1, forward strand.
GGGAAAGCCAGAGTAGAGAAGAAGGAAGCAAGAGAAGAGAGAAGGAAGGATAAAAGAGAAGAGAGAAAAATGGAAGGAAGGAGACTAGTGACTAACAGATCAAAAATCCAGTTTGGAAGCAAACAAAAGAAGCAAATTAAAAGGCTGACAAACAGTCCCTGAAATGTAATGTTTTACATTATAGCAGAATTTAAAAGTGAAGTAAAACAAGCACGTGGATATTAACTAATGAAACAATATAAAATTTAAGAAGTATTATCGCTAAGAAAATAAAGATTAAAACGTCATTAGAGAGTTAAAAAAATTAGGGGTGCCTCGGTAGTTCAGTTGGTTAAGCATCTGACTCTTGGTTTCAGTGCAGGTCTTGATCTCATGGTTTTGGGTTTGGCCCGTCGACGACATCAGGCTCTGCGCTGACAGCACAGAGCCTGCTTGGGACTCACTCACTCTCTCTCTCTCTCCCCCTCCCCCTCTCTCTGCCCCTCCCCCACTCTGTCTCTGTCTCTCTCAAAATAAATAAACTTCAAAAAAGAGAATTAATAAAATTATAAATAGCAAATAATAATAGTAATAATAGTTAACATTTTGATAGCCGTGACGATCAGGCACTGTTCTAAACATACACACACACACACAATTTATACACCCAACACTGAGTCCTTAAAATGGTACACAATATTACACCTAACCCGACACCATAAACAAAAATTAATTTGACACAAAGCAGAGACTTACATGTGGAAGATAAATCAAGAAAGCTTCCAGAGAAAATATAGCAGGCTATCTTTATAACTTTAGAGTAGGCAAAGATTTCTACACCAAAAGCCTTAACTAGAAAAAAACCAACAAGTCAGACTTGTAAAAGTTAACAATTTCTGTTCACGGGAGCACCTGGCCAGCACAGTCAGTAGAGCATGGGAATTTGATCCCCAGGTTGTGAGTTCCAGCCCCACCTTCGGTGCAACTTACTTAAAAAAAAAAAAAAAAAAAAAAAAAAAAAAAAAAAAAAGTATTTCTCTTCATCATAAAGAGTGAAAAAGCAAGCCACAAAGTGAAAGAAGACATTCACAACATTAAAGGACCTGTGTCAAAAATATATGAAGAAATGCTAGAAATCAGCAAGACAGGCTAACCTGTTTTGAAAAATGGCAACAGAGTTGAAGAGACACGTAATAAAAGAGGACGGTCTGGCAGCGCCCTGGCGTCCCCAGTCTGTCTCTGCTTCACTGAGTTTGCCAGGAGCAGACCCAGGGACGCCCCTCCTTCCCGCCTCCCACCACCCTGCAATCTGTTTTCCAGTCGCAGCCTTGGGAACCATCTCAGCCACCCTCTGCTTCCAGGACCAGCCAACACTGTATTCTGAGCCCGGTTCCTTATTGCCCACCAACGTGAGCTCCCAGATCGTTCACCATTCTCCCACAAAGTGGAGGCCCCGTCACCAACCTGGTCAACGGGCATCTGCGGGGTTCCCCCACCTACTCCTCTCTGGGCTTCTATTTCCACCGTGACTCAGTGACTCTGGGGGCAGGGGTCACCACCAGTGGGCGAGGAGCAGTGTGAGGGGCTGGGAAGCTCTTGAAGATGCAAAACCGTGCCTCCACCGCCTGGCACCCTCTTCCAGGAGCACTGAAGCCTTCCCAAGATGAGCGGGGCAAACCCGGGACTCCATGGAAGCCATCCTGGTCCTGGAGAAAAACCTTTGGGAGAGGCATGCTCTGGGTTCTGCCCGCAGAGTCCCCCTCTCTGTGACACCAGGGAGAACCACTTTCTAGGTGAGGAAGGGAAATTCATCGAGAAGATGGTGACCACCTGACTTACCTCTCAGGTTGGTGTCGCTGCAAAAGGCCCACCCTCTAGCAGGACTAGGAGCCCACCCAGCTCAGCAGACTGTTACTCCCCTGGTATTCCCCCTGGTGCCAGGACTTCTGCCTCAGCCTCTCCCTGCAGCCACTAGGCAGCTTTTGAACCGCCTTGGAGCCCTCTCCCAAGCTCTGGACCAAATGGAAACAATAAAGCTTTTTGCAGAAGGAAGGAAGGAAGGAAAGAAGGAAGGAAGAAAAGAAGGAAGGAAGGAAAGTAAAGAAAGAAAGAGGAAGGAAGAGAAATCAATAAATAGAAAGAAAAGAAAGTGAAATGACCAGTAAGTATATGTAAAGATGCTTAACATCACCAGCCATCAGTGACAAACAAAATAAAACCTCAGTGAAGATTAGCCTATATCCCTACAAAATGTCTAAAATGTTGAAGGCTGATGTTACCCAGTACTGGAGAGCACGTTGAGCACCTAGGACACTCCTGTATGGTCTGCAGGGAGATGGAAAATCTCCCTAAAGTCAAATTTAAGATTACACTTGAAAATATGTAATTGGCTTTTAAGTCAAAAATATCTGTTTTATAGGTAACCTATTCACCACTGGGATTCTTGTTACATATGCTCTTTAAAAAATCTGTAAACTTATTTTTTGTTTTTAGTTGATTTGTATTTCAAATACACTGAAGAAATTTACATTGTTAAAGAATTCTGGGAGGAGCCAAGATGGCGGAACAGCATGGAAGCTTTTTGTGTGTCTCACGTCCATGAAATACAGCCAGACCAACACTAAACCATCCTACACACCTAGAAAGCCGATTGGAGGATTAACACAACAGTCTGCACAACCTGAACCACAGAATTCAGCAGGTAGGCGGCACGGAGAGGTGAACTTGGGGAGCGAGAAGGCGCAGGGAGGTGCTTTTGTGAGCAGAGAGAGGTCAGAGACTGGGGGGAGAATACGGGAAAAGCACTCCTCCCCAAAAGCAGCTGGGGAGAAAGTGGAAAATTGGAAAGAGCTGCAGGGACTAAACCAAAAAGGGAGAAAGGAGAAAGGAGAGGGTTTAAATTCCATTAAGACTGTAAACAAGGGGAGCGCAAAGGCTGCAACTCCACAGCTCCATACCTGGCGGTGCTCTGGTGGGAAGGGCGAATCCCCAGGAGCAGAGTGGGGTCCGGGAGGTTCTCGGGCCACACGGGGAAAAGCGGCTCCACTGCTGGAAGGACATTTGGTAGAGACTGTTGAAGCCACCTGGTCCCCACAGACCCCAGAAAACGGCCACATTCACTGGTGCTGGAACAAGGTCTTTAAGGGTGAAGCCTGGTGCCAGATGTGTGTTGTGATTTTCCATAATCCCTGAAACGCTGCTGCTACACTGTCTCGCGAACTTTTTCTGGGCCGGGCGGCACCTGGCCGCAGTCTCAGGGCACCGGCAGCAGCAGGGTCCAGCAAGCGCAAGCATTCCTGGGTGCAGCCGGCATTCGGCCCTTGCTCATCCGGCCACTGCTCAGTGAGACCCTCCCGCAGAGGGGCAGAACGGGTCGAAGCCTCAGTCCTTCAGAAGTAAGGGGCCGGGGAAAACAGCTGCATCTGAGACAAAACTCGGGAGAGGTGCTGCCTGGGGCCTGGTCATGGAGAGTGAAAGAGCGGGGAGTGGATGAAAGCTGAAGACAGAGGACGGGTGCGCGATTGCTGATCCGGGAGAACCGACTGGATACCTGTGTGGCGCCATTTTAACTGATCCCGCGCATGCGCATACGCACCTACAAGCGCCGCAACACTCCACCCAAGTAGGCTAGCAGCGCCATCTAGTGGAGAGCGGAGCCGTTACACTGAGCCCCCGCCAAGTGGGCCAACCTGACTCTTTAAGAACGTTAAGTCTCACTGCCTACTTAGTTTATGGACTATAAAGTGCTACACACTCTGACTTCTAGGGGAAAACGATGTAATTTCAGTCCTACTTCAATCTGTTAGCAGGTCCATCTTTTCAATTTTCTTACTTTTTTTTCTCTTTTACATTACTGTTCTTTTTCTTGAATACAGAAAGAGAAAAAATTCATTTTTATTTTCAATTTTTATTAAAAATATCTTTCTTTAATTTTTTTACCATATTTTCTACTTCTGTGTAAATTTTTTCAAATTCTATCTTACTTCCATCATTTTATTTTAGTCTACTTCAGCGTATTCACCTTTTCAAATTTTCAAACGATTTCCTTTTTTTTCTTTTTCTTTTCTTCTTTCTTTTCTTTTTCTTGAATGCAGAGAGAAAAACTTCATTTTTACTTTCAATTTCTATTAAAATACTTTTCTTTAATTTTTTTACTATATTTTTTGCTTTTATGTAAATTTTTTCCAATTGTTTTACTTCCATCATTTTATTTTAGTCTACTACAGTGTATTCACTTTTTCAAATTTTCAAATGATTTCCTTTTTTTTTCTTTTTCTCTTTTTTCTCCTTTTTGTTTCTTTTCTTTTTCTTAAATACAGAAAAAGAAAAAAATCATTTTTATTTTTGATTTTTATTAACATATTTTTCCTTAATTTTTTTCTACTATATTCACTTTTGTGTGTATTTTTTCAAATTCTATTTTACTCCCATCATCTCATTTTAGTCTACTTCAGTGTATTCATTTTTTCAAATTCTCGAACGATGTCCTCTTTTTCTTTCCTTCCCCTCCCCTTTTTTTTTTTCTCTAATCTGTCAAACCACTTTAAACACCCAGACCAAAACACACGTAGGATCTAGCATCATTTATTCGATTTGTGTGTGTGTGTGTGTTTAATTTTTTAATTTTAATTTTTAAAATTTTTTTAATTTTAATTTTTCTACCTCATTGATTCCTTTTATCCATTCAAAATGACAAAAAGAAGGAATTCACCCCAAATGAAAGAGCATGAAGAAACGACAGCCAGGGATTGAACCAACACAGATACAAGCAAGATGTCTGAACCAGAATTTAGAATCACGATAATAAGAATACTAGCTAGAGTCAAAAATAGATTTGAATCCCTTTCTGCAGAGATAAAAGAAGCAAAAAATAGAATGAAATAAAAAATGCTATAACTGAGCTGCAATCACAGATGGATGCCACGGCAGCAAGGATGGACGAGACAGAACAGAGAATCAGTGATATAGAGGACAGACTTATAGAGAATAATGAAGCAGAAAAAAACATAGGCAGATGAAGGCAAAAGAGCACGATTTAAGAATCAGAAATCAGTGACTCATTAAAAAGGAACATCAGAATCATAGGGGTCCCAGAAGAGAAAGAGAGAGAAATAGGGGTAGAAGGGTTATGTGAGCAAATCATAGCAGAAAACTTTCCTAACCTGGGGAAAGACACAGACATCAAAATCCAGGAAGCACAGAGGACCCCCATTAGATTCAACAAAATCCGACCATCAACAAAGCATACCGTAGTCAAATTCACAAAATACTCAGGCAAGGAGAGAATCGTGAAAGCAGCAAGGGAAAAAAAGTCCCTAACCTACAAGGGAAGACAGATCAGGTTTGCAGCAGACCACAGAAACTTGGCAGGCCAGAAGGGAGTGGCGGGACATATTCAGTGTGCTGAATCAGAAAAATATGCAGCCAAGAATTCTTTATCCAGCAAGGCTGTCATTCAAAATAGAAGGAGAGATAAAAAGTTTTCCAGAAAAACAAAAATTAAAGGAGTTTGTGACCACTAAACCAGACCTGCAAGAAATTTTAAGGGGTACTCTCTGAGGGGAGAAAAGATGAAAAAAAAAATATATATATATATGTATATATATCTCAAAAGCAACAAATATTAGACAGGACCAGAGAACACCACCAGAAACTCCAACTCACAAGCATCATAATGGCAATAAATTCGTATCTTTCAGTACTCACTCTCAACGTCAATGGACTCAATGCTCCAATCAAAATACATAGGGTAACAAAATGGATAAGAAAACAAGATCCATCTATATGCTGTTTACAAGAGACCCACTTTAGACCTAAAGACACCTTCAGATTGAAAATAAGGGGATGGAGAACCATCTGTCATGCTAATGGTCAACAAAAGAAAGCCGGAGTAGCCATACTTATAGCAGACAATCTACACTTTAAAATAAAGACTGTATCAAGAGATGCAGAAGGGTATTATATCATAATCAAGGGGTCTATCCACCAAGAAGACCTAGCAATTGTAAACGTTTATGCACCAAATGTGCGAGCACCCAAATATATGAATCAATTAATCACAAACCTAAAGAAACTCATTGATAGTAATGCCATAATAGTAGGAGACTTCAACACCCCACTCACAGCAATGGACAGATCATCTAATCAAAAAATCAACAAGGAAACAATGGCTTTGAATGACACACTGGACCAGATGGACTTAACAGATATTCAGAACATTTCATCCTAAAGCAGCAGAATATACATTCTTCTCCAGTGCACATGGAACATTTTCCAGAATAAACCATATACCTGGACACAAATCAGCCCTAAGTAAGTACAAAAAGATCAAGATCATACCGTGCATGTTTTCAGACCACAACACTATGAAACTCAAGATCAACCACAAGAAAAAATTTGGAAAGGCAAAAAATACTTAGAGACTGAAGAGCACCCTACTAAAGCATGAATGGGTTAACCAAGAAGTTAAAGAGGAAATTGAAAAGTATATGGGAGTCAATGAGAATCTGGGATGCAGCAAAGGCGGTCATAAGAGGAAAGTATATAGCAATCCAGGCCTTCCTACAGAAGGAAGAAAGATCTCAGATACACAAGCTAACCTTATGCCTGAAGGAGCTGGAAAAGAACAGCAAATAAAACCCAAAGCCAGCAGAAGACAGGAAATAATAAAGATTAGAGCAGAAATTAATGCTATCAAAACCAAAAAAAACAGTGAACAGATCAATGACACCAGAAGCTGGTTCGTTGAAAGAATTAATACAATTCATAAACCCCTAGCCAGTTTGATCAAAAAGAAATAGGAAAGGACCCAATTAAATAAAATCAAGCATGAAAGAGGAGAGATCACAACCAACACAGCAGAAATAAAAACAATAGTAAGAGAATATTATGAGCAACTATATGCCAATAAAATGGGCAATCTGGAAGAAATGGACAAATTCCTAGAAACATATACATTACCAAAACTGAAACAGGAAGAAATAGAAAATTTTAACAGACCCATAACCAGTAAGGAAATGGAATTAGTAATCAAAAATCTCCCGAAAAACAAGAGTCCAGGGACAGAAGGCTTTCCAGGGGAATTCTACCAAACATTTAAGGAAGAGTTAACACCTCTTCTCTTGAAGCTGTTCCAAAAAATAGAAATGGAAGGAACACTACCAAACTCCTTCTATGAAGCCAGCATTACCTTGATTCCAAAACCAGAGACCCCACTGAAAAGGAGAACTACAGACCAATTTCCCTAATGAACATAGATGCAAAAATCCTCAACAAGATATTAGCTAACTGGATCCAACAATACATTAAAAAAATTATTCACCACGACCAAGTGGGATTTATACCTGGGATGCAGGGCTGGTTCAATATCCACAAAACAATTAACGTGATTCATCACATCAATAAAAGAAAGGACAAGAACCATATGATCCTCTCAATAGATGCAGAGAAAGCATTTGACAAAATACAACATCCTTTCTTGATAAAAACCCTCAAGAAAGTAAGGATAGAAGGAGCATACGTCGAGATCATAAAAGCCATATATGAACAACCCAACACTAATATCATCCTCAATGGGGAAAAACTGACAGCTTTCCACTTAAGGTCAGGAACAAGACAGGGATGTCCACTGTCACCACTGTTATTCAACATAGTATTGGAAGTGTTAGCCTCTGCAATCAGACAACACAAAGAAATAAAAGGCATCCAAATCAGCCAGGAGGAGGTCAAACTTTCACTCTTCGCAGATGACATGATACGCTATATGGAAAACACAAAAGATTCCACCAGAAACTGCTAGAATTGATTCATAATTTCAGCAAAGTTGTAGGATATAAAATCAATGCATAGAAATTGGTTGCATTCCTATACACCAACAATGAAGTGACAGAAAGAAAAATCAAGGAATTGATCCCATTTACAGTTGCACCCAAAACCATAAAATACCTAGGAACAAATCTAACCAAAGAGGTGAAAAATCTATACACTGAAAACTATAGAGAGCTTATGAAGGAAATTGAAGAAGACACACACAAAAAAAGGAAAAAGATTCCATGCTCCTGGATAGGAAGAAAAAATATTTTTTAAATGTTGATACTACCCAAAGCAATCTACATATTCAATGCAGTCCCTATCAAAATAACACCATCATTCTTCACAGAGCTAAAACAAATAATCCTAAAGTTTGTATGGAACCAGAAAAGACCCTGAATAGACAAAGCGATCTTGAAAAAGAAAACCAAAGCAGGAGGCATCACAATCCCAGACTTCAAGCTATACTACAAAGCTGTAACCATCAAGACAGTATGGTACTGGCCCAAGAACAGACGCTTAGATCAATGGAACAGAATAGAGAACCCAGAAATGGGCCCACAAATGTATGGCCAACTAATCTTTGACAAAGCAGGAAAGAATATCCAATGGAATAAAGACAGTCTCTTCAGCAAGTGGTGCTGGGAAAACTGGACGGCGACATGCAGAAGAATGAACCTGGACCCCTTTCTTACACCATACACAAAAATCAACTCAAAATGGATGAAAGACCTCAATGTAAGACAGGAAGCCATCAAAATCCTCGAAGAGAAAGCAGGCAAAAACCTCTTTGATCTTGCCCGCAGCAACTTCTTACTCAACACATCTCTGGAGGTAAGGGAAACAAAAATGAACTACTGGGACCTCATCAAAATAAAAAGCTTCTGCACAGCGAAAGAAACAATCAGCAAAACTAAAAGGCAACTGACAGAATGAGGGACGATATTTGCAAATGACATATCAGATAAAGGGTTAGTATCCAAGATCTATAAAGAGCTTATCAAACTCAACACCCAAAAAACAAATAATCCAGTGAAGGAATGGGCAAAAGACATGAATAGACACTTCTCCAAAGAAGACATCCAGATGGCCAACCAACACATGAAAAAATGCTCAACATCACTCATCATCAGGGAAATACAAATCAAAACCACATGAGATACCATCTCACACCTGTCAAAATGGCTAACATTAACAACTCAGGCAACAACAGATGTTGGTGAGGATGTGGAGAAAGAGGATCTCTTTTGCATTGTTGGTGGCAATGCAAGCTGGTGCAGTCACTCTGGAAAACAGTATGGAGGTTCCTCAAAAAAACTAAAAATAGAACTCCCCTACGACCCAGCAATTGCACTACTAGGCATTTATCCAAGGGACACAGCTATGCTGTTTTGAAGGGACACATGCACCCACATGTTTATAGCAGCATTGTCAACAATAGCCAAAGTATGGAAAGAGCCCAGATGTCCATCAATGGATGAATGGATAAAGATTTGGTGTATATATATACAATGGAGTATTACTCAGCAATCAAAAAGAATGAAATCTTGCCATTTGCAACTACATGGATGGAACTGGAGGGTATTATGCTAAGTGAAATTAGTCAGCCAGAGTAAGACAAAAATCATATGACTTCACTCATATGAGAAGTTTAAGAGAGAAAACAGATGAACATAAGGGAAGGGAAACAAAAATAATATAAAAACAGGGAGGGGGACAAAACAGAAGAGACTCATAAATATGGAGAACAAACTGAGGGTTACTGGAGGGGTTGTGGGAGGGGGGATGAGCCAAATGGGTAAGGGGCACTAAGGAATCTACTCCTGAAATCATTGTTTCACTATATGCTGACTAATTTGGATGTAAATTTTGAAACATAAAAAATAAAATTAAAAAAAAAGACAAAGTAAAAAAAGAATTCTGGGGTGGATGCCTGTTTCTTTTGTAATATGAATAAGCCACATTGTATGTTTTCTAATTAAACATAGTAACAGTATATAGTTGACATGTTCACATAATCATTAAGACAGCACAGAAATAACGAAAATAGTTAATTATCTTATTCAATCCCTTCCCTTTCACACTTTCCTCCCCTTGAAGTAATGTGTGTAAGGAGCCCTGTATCTCTCTTCCTACATTCTTTTCCAAACCTAAACACGAGAATTTATAAACATAACAGAGATGCTTATTTTCTGAAAGTGGGATGATACTGTATACATGTTTCTGAAACCTGTTTTCTCGCGGAACAATATACATCATAAATAACCATGGAGGGCAGCACGTCAGATCTGACTCTCTTTGGAGTGAAAGCTTCCATTCCCTAGATGCTGGGAATTTCTGCTGGTGACAGCAATCTCTCCTGGGCACTACCTTGGCATCAGAGAACTGCCTCACCCAGGGTAATGCCCCTTCCCAGTGACTGCCTGCTGCCAGTGATTGACTGATGTGGGAATACAAAAGCCAACCTTTCGTCTCCACTGGGATGGATCTGAACAGCTGTCTCAGCTCCAGAGCACCCTCATAGCATTGGCTGAGGCCTCAGTGGAACTCTTTTGTGGGTCAGCTTGTCTTTCTGCCCAGTTTTGCCTTCTCTCACCTCCTAACTGGGGTATCTCCTGAGAGCTCTAACCAAAAACCTTCTTCACGCAACTCCCCCCTCAGGGTCCGTTTCACCCTGAACTGAGACAATTGGCTATGTGAGGGAGACAGAGGTAGGTAATGCGGAAGTAAATAAGACAGTTGACAGATATTATGTAGAGTTTTATAGTGATTTTAGTGCAACATAAATTTGGGCAATGATTCTCGAAGTGTGGTGCTTGGACCATCAGCACTGGCACAGCATCACTTCTTCGAACTGGTTAGAAATACAAATTCCTAGGGCCCACCCAAGAACTATTCAGTCGGTAACTCTTGAGGGGGTTGGTTAGGACATCTGTATTTTAACAACTCTTCCAGGTGATTCTGATGTCACTGACCTTTGAGAACCACTGGCGTAGGGAGTATGATTCGTTCAACACTCAATACCTAACATGAAAAATAAGAGGACATGTGTGTCATTGATGGAAGAAATGATTATAGAGTAAGAATGATAAAACTGAGCATTTAGGGGCACCTGGATGGCTCAGTTGGTTAAGCGTCTGGCTTCGGCTCAGGTCGTGTGATCTCATGGTTCATGAGTTCGAGCCCCGCCTCGGGCTCTGTGCTGACAGCTCAGAGCCTGGAGCCTGTTTCAGATTCTGTTCTCCATCCCTCTCTCTGACCCTTCCCCACTTGTGCTCTCTCTCTCTCACTCTCAAAAATAAAAAGTAAAACTAAAAAAAGAATTTTTTTAAAACTGAGCATTTAGTCTTTATTCTCCTATTTCTGGGCTACTATGCAGATTACGTATTTATTGTGGAATCGGTTACTGAAGCATGTTAGAAATGTGCAGATGTGAACATCAAGCTATGGAGATAGTAATTCCCTTCCCACAGGAAGAATCAAGTGGCTTGGAAGAGAGTAGAACCAGCCATTCCAGAGCCCTGTAACCACTCCTGATAATTAAATCTCACTTTTTTTTTTTTTTAGTTTTTTAAAAAATATTTTGTTTTATGTAATCTTCACATCCAATATGGGGCTTGAACTCTTGACCCTGAGATCAAGAGTCGCATGCTATACCTACTGAGCCAGCCAGCTACAGTGAACGACATGGAAATCCCACTGATTAATTTCTGTTAAGAGCTGCCATAACCTGTCCAGGTTAAACACCTCTTAAGGCACAGTGGGTCCTCAGAGATGAACTCAAGAGGAGAGAGGAGTAAATCGGATAAGGAAAGACCTTAAACAGTGATATTTAATGTAGCTAGAGGGCTGGCTTCCCAGGAGGGTGGCTTTCAATGCAAATTACCACATTGGACACAACAGCCATGTTTAAACCTAGTAATCACTAACCAAGAAGACAGACTTCCATTTAATGGATTGATGTCATAAGAAGTCACCCTCAAGGAGAGGATGTGGCCATATTTAGCATCCAATAGAGTGTAAATACAATTTTAAATATACTTTCTAAAAAGTTTTATTGAGGGGCGCCTGGGTGGCTCAGTCAGTTCAGTATCCAACTTTGATTTCAGTTCAGGTCATGATCTCATGGTCCCAAGATTGGGCCCCCATCCAGCTCGACACTGGGCAGGGAGCTTGCTTATGATTCTCTCCCTTTCCCTCTGCCTCTCCCCAGCACTTACTCTCTCTCTCTCTCTCTCTCAAAAAAAAAAAAAAAAAAAAAAAGTATTAAAGCAGAAACATAGAAAACATAAGGACAGGAGTCCTAAACTCTGGATTGAAGATTAGGATATGCATCATAGATGAAGGAGAATTTCACCATACTTGAAAACATGGTCTGAGAGTCAGTAAAATCTGGTTTTAGAATCAGCCAGATTAGAGCTAGTGCATTATAACAGTCTCAGTGGCATGAGACTATTTCAAACTTCATGTTGCAAAGCTCAATTAAGTCACGTGTGTTAGAGGTCAGCTGGGCCAGGCTGAGTCTGATTGGCCCAGTTTCTATTCCATATGTCTCATTCTAGGGCTCAGGCTGAGGGGGCAGCAGCCACATAAGAAAAGCTCTTTTTCATGGCAATGACAGGCACAAGAGTACTTGGCCAAGTACGGAAGCACATTTCCAGCCTCTCTTTACCATCTCTTCTGCTAATCTCCAACTGAGCAATCAAGTTACCTGGTTGAGCTCCAAAGATTAGGGAAGAAGACTCTTCCCATGGTGATGGGAAAAACTGCCAAAGTATATGTCAGCTGACCTGGTTACTGAAAGGGATGAAGTATTGGGGCTATTTCAATCTCTTGATAATTCAATAATTCAATCTCTTAAATTACCTTAAGCAGGAAACAACCGATGGCAAGAACAGTAGCAAACTCACAGTGTTAAAACGGATTAAGAAATTGCTCGATAATCATAACTGATAGACAAAAAGAAAAAAGAAAATTATCTGTCATTTGCTTATTACTAAATATTTATTCCAGCCACTGTGATAGGTCCTAGAAAGACCTACTTATAGAAAGCTACTATTATAGAGAGCTATTGCTTAGTTGAGTGTGATAGGGGAAGCCAAGAGATTAAAAATATAAAGCACAATGTATGTACAGCTTGTGCAAATTTATAAATATAGGTACCCATGATATGTGCATTTCTGATATATCCCAATAAGAAATTTTGAAAATACTAAGGGTAAGGTGATAGGGGCAAGTAGCAGGTATGGTGAGAACATGGAAGAAAGACAGTCCAACTCTGTTTATGTCCTGCAAGACCTCCCAGTGGAAAAGATTCATGACCATGAGTTTGAAAAGAAAGAGTAAAAAGAATAGAGGTTGCTAAGGTGGTTAGGCTGGAAAGGTAAGCAGATAGAACATATTGTAGAACGAGAAAACGTCATCTACAAGGTGGCTGAGCTCTCAGTGCTTAATTCCAAGCAGTGTGGGAATTAAGTGTATTTAGAGACCAAGACAGAAGTCAGTCACAGAACTAGGTCACACAAGAGAGGAGGGATCTGCTGTCATTAAACCAATGACTCCAGACACTCTAGAGACGAGGCTTGGACATGAGCTTATGTCAAGTTCCATCTGTCGGTTAGGATAGAGCTCATTGTACACTTTCAAGCCCCATTTTCGTTGATCTTAGGACTAAGTAGGACCTGATTCTACTGAAAAGTTTTAAAATTTTTCCTCTAGGAAAAAAAAGACCAACTACCGTAGCCCTAACACGTGGGCTTTAAGATATACACTGTAGGGGCGCCTGGGTGGCTCAGTCGGTTAAGCGTCTGACTTCGGCTCAGGTCATGATCTCACGGTCCGTGAGTTCGGGCCCCACATCGGGCTCTGTGCTGACAGCTCAGAGCCTGGAGCCTGTTTCGGATTCTGTGTCTCCCTCTCTCTCTGACCCTCCCCTGTTCATGCTCGGTCTCTCTCTGTCTCAAAAATAAGTAAACGTTAAAAAAATATATATATATATACACTGTATTTCATGGTCCTCATAAACAAAACACTTACAACATTTTAGAAAAACAAAATATGTTGAGAAGAGTCTTTATTCTAAATTTAAAGGATTCAGAGAAGTATATCGAAATATTAATAATTTCAAAAAATTAAAAATACTCTTCATTGTTAAAAATCTTCTTACAAAGGAAATCCCAAGATGAAAGCTAGTTTTACTAGAAAACTCTACCCAAGCTTCAAGGTACAGATAAGCTTTAATCTTAAACAATAGATAACTCCCTCTAATTAATTTTATGAGATAGTATAACCTTGATACCCAAATCAGTAAGGACATGATGAAGGGAAACTTGCAAATTGATCTCACTCATTAATATGTATGAAAAAATCCTAAACGAAATATTAGCAAGTCAATTCCAACAGTGTAACAGCAAGAATATATCGTGACCAAGTTGAGTTTATCCTGGGTGTGCAAAGTACATTTAAATTACAAAATCAATGAATGTAATTCACAACATTAACAGGCGAAAGGAAAAAAAAAATGTGGTCATCTGGATAGATGCATAAAAGCACTCAGTATAAGTCAATGTATATTTATGATTTAAAAAAATTATTGCCAAGCAAAGAATAGCTTGGAACTTCTTTAACCTCATAAAGACAGAGACTGTGACTTGCCTTTTACTGTCCATTAGCTCCTTCTTTCTTAGGTAAATAATCTTGCAATTTGGGAGAGAATAGCAATGTGGACTACAATAAAACTACATTTATTAACTTCACTTGTAGCTGCTTGTGATTGTCCATGAAACTAAGGACAAATTTCATGTGAGACCTCTGAGAAGTCCTCTACACCGGAAGTGATTCTGTTTCTCTTTCTTTTTTTTTTTTCTAACTTCCTCCTTCTTGCTCCTCAGAAAATGGGTGGAGACCTAGCAGCTATGTGGGGCCATGAAACGACTTTGGAAGGGCAATTGGTGTGAAGAATGGTGGAGGAAAATACTAAAGAGCTACACTCCTCATGATTTTATGTAGCTGCTGTGTCCATCCTTGGACTGCTTACTTCTGTACTACTTTAAATAATTGAATAGACTCCCCTGTAGATAAACTACTCTTGTTCTGGATTTTCTAAAAACAATTTGTGAAGAATATAATCTGGATACGACTTTAATATAGAATTTGCCAAAAAGGAAACTCAGAAGTAAGTGTTATACTTCACAGTTAAACGTTAAAAGTATTTATTTTAGGTGCGTCTGGGTGGCTTAGTTGGTTAAGTGTCTGACTCTTGATTTTGGCTCAGGTCATTATCTCAGGGTTCGTGGGTGTGAACTCCACTTCGGGGCTGCTGTCACTGTAGAACTTGTTCGGGATTCTCTCTCTCCCGCTCTCGTTGCCCCTACCCCGCTCATGCTCTGGCTCTCTCTCAAAATAAGTAAATAAACTTTCTGAAAATAAAAGTATTTATTTTATTTCATTTTTTAATTTTTTTAACGTTTATTTATTTTTGAGACAGAGAGAGACAGAGCATGAACGGGGGAGGGTCAGAGAGAGAGGGAGACACAGAATCTGAAACAGGCTCCAGGCTCTGAGCAGTCAGCACAGAGCCCGATGCGGGGCTCGAACTCACGGACCGCAAGATCGTGACCTGAACCGAAGTCGGATGCTTAACCGACTGAGCCACCTAGGCGCCCCAAGTATTTATTTTAAAATCAGAGTCAAACAAGACTTAGGACTTCTGATTAGTATTGTACTGGAAATTCTAGCCAGTTAATAGAGAGGTATAAAAATACATGGTTTTCAAAAGAAGGAAAAAAAACTTTGCTATTTGCAGATGAGATAAAAAGCAAAATAATATACAAGTAAATTGTTAGAATTAAGGAGAGGATTTAGCAACATTACCGGCTTCACTCTGAATACCAGCACAAAGGTAGAAAATTTAATTTAAAATGCCTTAAGAGTGGAGTGCTTTGTTGGCTCAATCAGTAGAGCTTGTGACTCTTGATCTTGGGGTTGTGAGTTTGAGCCCCATTTTGGGTATAGAGATTACTCAGAAATAAAACCTTTGAGGCAACTGGGTGGCTCAGTCGGTTAAGCGTCCGACTTCGGCTCAGGTCATGATCTTGCGGTCTGTGGGTTCGAGCCCCGCGTCTGGCTCTGTACTGACAGCTCAGAGCCTGGAGCCTGCTCAGGATTCTGTGTCTGCCTCTCTCTCTGCCCCTCCCCCTGCTCATGCTCTGTCTTTCTGTCTTTCTGTCTCTGTCTCTGTCTCTCTGTCTCTCTCTTTCAAAAATAAACATTAAAACAAAACAAAGGCAAGTAACAAAAAGAGTGACAACTGTCCACAACTGACTACTAGTCTCTATGGACATAATTACTTTTAAGAGAACTAATGTTCTAACAACTTTTATGACCTCCTCTGGGTCATATGGCTTCTATACCATTTGATTACAACCATCCTTTTCTCAGTGGATATACTGAGGGGCAGGGTTGTAATTCTACCCCCTTTCCTATCAGATTTCTGATAGAACATTTAAACAATAAGTAAGCATAATCTCTAGACAGATTGATCTCTCACAGGAATTTTCAAAGCATGGCACATTCCTTTATTTTGTGGGAAAAATACAAATTCCATGTAAGAATAGGAAATTCAGGACCTTAATAGTAAATATAACAATAATATTGTTAAATACATATATTACTATGTTTAAGCTCAACAAATTGCTGAATTTCATGTGTATTTACTCATTTGTTTTTGTAATAACCCTATGAGGTAGGAATTATTGTTCCAATTTACACTGTGTTTTGGGGAGACTGTATTTTCTGAAAATTATCCATACTATTTTCCTCCCAAATTTTCTCCTAAAATGAAAAAAGAATGCTCCCACGACTGATGCCCAGGGACTTCAGCCTATAAACATAGCTCCCCGAGAATCTTAAATAATTGATTGGAGGACATTCCATTGTCCATTGCCTGGTTCCTTCTATGTCTTTCCAGCCTTCATCTTAATCAGTGTGACAAACCCATGCATCTGAATTCAATCCCTTTTAATTCTGTTCCCTTGTCCTTCATTCCAGGGAACCCGCTTTATTCCTGTATTCAGACTACAGATAAATGATAAAACAGATCTCCAGATATATGTAACAAAGGCAATGGTTCAGAGTGGCAGGGAAGGGATGCTAATTTTAACAAATAGTGATGGATTAATTGTTTATCCATACGGAGAAAACATAACATATTGATTCCTACCTCACATTGCACACAAAAATTAAATCTAAATGGATTGCAAATCTATATATGGAAAGTAAAACATAAAACTTTAAGAGGAAACATAGGATAATGTATTTGTGGCTTTGGGGTATACAGAAATTTTTTGAACAGTGTGCAAAAAGCTCTAACCATAAAATTTTTAAAAAAATAATAAATTATATAAAATTAAGAAATTCCATTTGTCAAAAAGGGACCATGAAGAAATCAAAAAGCAAAATCTTGACTAAAAGAATATGTTTGGAATGCACACATTCAACAAATAATGTTTATCTTGAACACATAAATATTTCCTATAAATTAACAACAAAATCACAGATAACTCTATAGAAAAATGTGCAAAATACTTGAAAAAGTACATTTTAAAGATAGCCAAATGCCCAAAGAAACATTTTAAAGAAGTAATTTATTTCAGTAGCCATAAGTGAAATGCACATAAAACCACAATGAGATGGTATATACACCTACTAGAATTGATAAAATGTAAAAAGCAGACACCATCAAGTTTTGATCTGGCTGTGGACTGACTGTAACTCCCATGCACACAGTTCATGGAAACGTAAATTAGCATAAGCACTTTGGATCTGGAAGTATTCACTAAGTTTAATACACGAATACTTTATGACCCAGAATTTCCATTCCTATATATATAAATAGATGCATGCTTACAAAAGATACATACTAGAATGTTCATGGTAGTAATTTTTAATAGCCTAAAATACAAAACTACCAAATGCTCATCAAAAGTTAGAGGAAGGGGCCAGCTAGGTGGTTCATTCCGTTGAGTATCTGCCCTACATCGGGCTCAGGTTCTGCACTGACAGTGCGGGGCCTGCTTGGGATTCTCTCTCCTCTCCCTCTCTCTCTGTCTCTCCCACTGCTCTTTATAAAAAAAGTTAGATGGAAGAATAAGTTGTAGTAATCACACACAGAGTAATACTATACACCCACACACCTTTGAGAATAAACCATCTGCAAATCCCAGAAACGTAATATGGAAAGAAAGAAACCAGACACACAATATATATAGTGTATGAGTTCTTATATATAAAGCACTTCTATAGGCAGAACTGGTCTACTAGCTAGAAATCAGGATAGTGATTCCTTGGTGAAGGGATGGTGTAGTGCCTGGAAGGAGGGAGGGCCTTCTGGGGTGTTGGTTAGAGACGTATTAAGTTTGTAAAAACTTATCAAAATGTACAATGTTGAAATGTGAACCTTTATATATGCATATTATACTTGATAAAATAAAGTCCCAGCTCAGGATGACATTACAGCCCATCCAGGTGGGGACTTGCTTCCTGAGACAGAAAACTAAAACTCAGGAGGGAGGAGTAGCTGTTCAGGAATTTTGACAGAAGTGGATTTACTGTAACAGGTGGATTTTCTGTGAAGCAAAGGACACTTCAAACTTCAGGGCCCCTGGGGCGCCTGGGTGGCTCAGTCGGTTAAGCGTCCGACTTCGGCTCAGGTCACGATCTCGCGGTCCGTGAGTTCGAGCCCGGAGTCGGGCTCTGGGCTGACGGCTCGGAGCCTGGAGCCTGCTTCCGATTCTGTGTCTCCCTCTCTCTCTGCCCCTCCCCGTTCATGCTCTGTCTCTCTCTGTCTCAAAAATAAATAAAATGTTAAAAAAAAAAATTAAAAAAAAAACAACTTCAGGGCCCCTCCCAGCCCTGGACCACACCAATTCAAGTCACACTACTTTGCAGTTGGTTGTGGCACAGAAACGTGTATTTCAGGCTTCCTTGTGGCAAAGGTGATGCAGACACCTCTGAAGAGCCTCTGCAGAGGAAATCGTTGGGAGGAGAAAAGACTCTTTCCTCTTATGAATGGATTCCTTATTTCCTTTGAGAAGACCTCCACACAGTTATATGAACACATCAGACAACTTTGAAGGTTTAGGAAAAAACTAAAGCAAATTAAATGTGAGGGAAAGAATTGAAAACTATGAGCTAGCTAACTGTTGTATTTCCCATGAGGGAAAGGTACCTAGCAAGTAAAACCCTTCACAGAGAATATGTTTGCAGGTGTCCCCCCGTGTTGCAAGTCTTGTTCCCTTCATTCTGGCTTGCTTTCTTTTCAGAGTAATGTTAACTGACCGTCAGATATGAAAATCTTGATCCATCTTTGGGAAATCTCCTCCCTTGCCTATTGTTTGTTAGAGTTATCCCAGCCTTCGTCTGTCCCCTTCCCCCTAGGGTTCATTGTCTCAATTGTGAGTTATTCGGCCTGGAGTACTGCCCTGGAGACTCTTAAAGAACAGTTCAGGTTGACTTTGGTGTTCTTTTTTTTTTTTAATTTTTATTTTAGAGAGAGAGGGAGCACAGGCAGGGGAAAGGGGCAGAGGGATAGAGAGGAGAGAGAGAGAGAGAGGGGAGAGAGAATCTTAAACAGCCTCCACACTCAGTGCATACCCCAGTGGTAGGCCCAATCCCACTACCCTGGGATCATGACCTGAGCTAAAATCAAGAGTCAGACGCTCAACCAACTGAGCCACCCAAGAGCCCCTTGACTTTGGTGTTCTAAGCTTCCCCAGCACAACTTAGACTGGACATAGCCCCACCAAGTTCAGCCATTTTCCTGGTCTCCCACCTACTGTGAATCATAGCTATTTCTTTATTTTTTTCCCCCAGTCTTCAGTGGTCAACTGATCATATAAACACATTTGCACACACGATGAAAGCAAAGATTAATTCTCAAATATCCGTAATCAAAAAAGCCTAAGCTTAGAAAGGAGAAGATGATGTTCTCACCACTCCATCACCCTCAAGGGTATTCCAGACTACAGTGAAATCTGCACTTCTGTGGAGGTGTGGAGCACTGCCAGTTTCTGGATTTCATCTCCTCCTGCAGCTGTCAAACTGCAGTCTGCAAGGCCTACTGGAAACAAAGCTGCCCGTTACTGAGTGAGGTGTTCCACTGGACCTGTAAGGACAAAGCTGAAATCTCAAAAAAATGCTTTGTAGGGGCAGGGATAACTTCAGACATGACACCAAGCTCTGTTTTCCCTTGCTTAGTGTGAACGTGTGTGTGTGTGTGTGTGTGTGTGTGTGAGAGAGAGAGAGAGAGAGAGAGAGAGAGAGAGAGATTGTTGATGGCAAGCAAGGGTGACATCGTCATAGAATTGATTACATTCTTATTGCTCCCTTGGCCTAGAACAGTGAATCTCAATATATGGTCCCAGACAAGAGAATTGGCATGACCTGGAAACTTGTTAGACGTTAAAATTATCAGGCCCCACTGCCGAACTTCTCAATCTGAAGAAGTGGGGCCCAGAAATCTAGAACCTCCACCCGACTTCCTTCTAGCTCTCTGCCTGGCCAGCATGGCCCCATATATCAGACCTCTTTGGGGCCCCTTCCCCAAACCCAAAACCCTGTTTGCTGAGCAGAACAGAAGTGCCCTGAATTCCTCTGTCCTCTGTACTTTCAGGGCAATTTGGACATATGTACAACTCTCCATTATAGCACATATCACATTTTCTAAAATAGCAGTTTTCCACCCACTTCCACCCACTTCTATTTCAACTTACTTCTATCTTATGATGCCAGCTGCAGTCAAAGGTGTAACAGAGGAGCATTCTTTCACTGACAATGTTGGCCAGTAGTCATGCGTGTTGAAGTAAGTCACTGGAGAAAGACAGCATCAATGACACAGTCCTGAAATTTTCATAGATATCTCTTTCTCCATTCTCAAACCTCAAGAGAAACACAACCCAATAAAGTCATTATTAAGAAAAGAAAGAAGTTGATGAGCTGGAGAAGATGAAAAAGCAGATCAGTGATGGGGTGAATGCTGAATCGTTGCCCTCTTGCTGGGTTTAGACAACTCTGCCATTTCTTAATTAAGCAGTCTTTTGCTGTTGCCATTCTGAAGGCTTCAGACATCCAGGCTTCTCATATATTGGGTTGCATATCTTCACCTTTTAAAGGAAACATGTGGTTAGAAGCTTATGAGCCAAATATGGATGTTTGAGATACACTTGCAAACAGGCTCACCTTGTCTCATTGGGATGACTTCTTGATTATAAATTAGGGGCTTTGGGAGACTACAGAATTCTTTTATAGCTAACTGAGTATAATTAGAAAATTACTGCTCAAGCAAACTATAAACAATTTTTATTTTTGATTTTTTAATCTAATTTGTTGTCAAATTGGTTTCCATACAACACCCAGGGCTCATCCCAACAGGTGCCCTCCTCAATATCCATCACCCACCTTCCCTTCCCTCCCACCTCCCCCATCAACCCTCAGTTTGTCCTCAGTTTTTAAGAGTCTCTTATGTTTTGGCTCCCTCCCTCTCTAACCTCTTTTATTTTCTCCTTCCCCTCCCCCATGGTCTTCTGTTAAGTTTCTCAGGATCCACATAAGTGAAAACATATGGTATCTGTCTTTCTCTGTATGGCTTATTTCACTTAGCATAACACTCTCCAGTTCCATCCACATTGCTGGAAATGGCCAGATTTCATTCTTTCTCATTGCCAAGCAGTGTTCCATTGTATATATAAACCACATCTTCTTTATCCATTCGTCAGTTGATGGACATTTAGGCTCTTTCCATAATTTGGCTATTGTTGAAAGTGCTGCTATAAACCTTGGGGTACATGTGCCCCTATGCATCAGCACTCCTGTATCCCTTGGGTAAATTCCCAGCAACAATTTTTAAAAGTAAGTACTAAGGGTGTAAATTCTGGGAGAATTCAGCTCACTTTCCATTCTGCGTTGGTAAATCATAGCCGGATACTGGGAGCCATATCTGAGATCTCTGCAAATCAATTAATTCCTGTTTTTGTTTTGTATTGGAATCAGCTCCATGAAATGCTTTTCATACAATTGGGCTTTTGTGTGAGAGCCAAGGAGCTAGATTTTCCTTGCAGATAGTGTTTTTGAAAAATTGAGTCAATTGTTTTCATGGCTCTTCTCTCCTGGTACTTTCAAGACAATGTAATGCTTTCTTATCATTGACTCCCATTACTTTGAAGTTTATTGATAATGAAAATGAGCAAGAAGTCCTAATTGATAATGGACAATAAGGGAATCAAACTATAAGGTATTCCTAAAATATTTTCATGTATCACATAATTTAGTTATGCTATAGTATACCACTCCAAATGATAGAAATAAGCATTTCTCAATGCTTCTGTTTATATTTTGTCAATGGATAACAAAAGGACATCTTCCCATCATGCTGCTTTAACAATTAATAATAATGATAATAATAATTAATAAAATAAAAATAATGCATGTCTCTTTTGGATAACTAGAAAATAAAAACATGTAAACATATAAAAAGATACAATCACACACAATCCCATTATTAAGGAAAAATCTCTTATTAATATTATCGTAAAGACTTTTCCAGTCATTTTCTTTTTAATGTTTATTTATTTTGAGAGAGAGAGAGACAGAGACAGAGCATGAGGGTGGAGTGGGGCAGAGAGAGAGAGAGAGAGAGAGAGACATAGAATCTGAAGTGGGCTCCAGGCTCTGAGCTGTCAGTACAGAGGGCAACACAGGGCCCGAAGTCACAGCTGTGAGATCATGGCCTGAGGGTAAGTTGGAAGCTCAACCCACTGAGCCACCCAGGTGCCCCATTTTCCAGTCATTTTCTATGTGTGTGTTTAATTTTTTTCAAGTTTGGAATCAGGACAGTTTTAAGAATGCTTTATTTAGTTAATATATTATTATCACTTATATCTTTACTTTTAAAAAAATGTATAAAGTGACCTTATTGTTTTTCCACATCTTTTTACTTCTTTCATAAGAAAATTATAATTGACTATGGGGCGCCTGGGTGGCTCAGTCGGATAAGCTTCCGACTTCAGCTCAGGTCACGATCTCGCGGTCCGTGAGTTCGAGCCCCGCGTGGGGCTCTGGGCTGATGGCTCAGAGCCTGGAGCCTGCTTCGGATTCGGTGTCTCCCTCTCTCTCTGCCCCTCCCCTGTTCATGCTCTGTCTCTCTCTGTCTCAAAAATAAATAAACATTAAAAAAATTTTTTAATAAAAAAAAAGAAAATTATAATTGACTTTAAAATTATTCAAAAATAAAATAATAAAATAAAATAATCCAGAAATGATTTTGATTCAAAAAAATTCCTCAAGTATAGGAGAAGTTCCAGGCCAGTGCTAACCAAGAGAAAATGGGCCATGTATACATTGAAAATTTTCTAGTACCGACATCTTAAAAGAAAGTTGAAATTAATTTTAATAGTATATTTTATTTAAACCAGTATATCGCCCAATCACCATTTTATTTTATTTTTAAACACTTATTTTTTTAAATTTTATCTTTTTTAAAGTTTATTTATTTTGAGAGAGAGAGAGCAAGCAGGGAAGGATCACAGAGAAAGAGAAAGAATCTCAAGCTGGCTCCACGTTGGCAGCACAGAACTCAACTGGGGGCTGGAACCCACAAACTGTGAGATCACGACCTGAGCTGAAACCAAGAGTCAGACACTTATAACTGACTGAGCCGCCCAGGTGCCCCCCCGACCAGTCGCCATTTTAAGATGCCGTCAATACAATATATCATTAATGAGTCACATCTTTTTCTTCAGTTTTAAATCTTTGAAATCTGATTGGTATTTTACACACAGCACATCTTAATTCTGATCAGCCGCATATCAAGTGTTCAATAGCCACAGGTGGCTAGTACCTGCCACATGGGGTCGAGTAGCTCTGTATGGTCTCTCATGTTTTACTTGGCTGCAGTAGATCTCAAACAAGCACAACAGTTAAACTAGTATTCAAAGGTAGAGGATTTCCTTCACATGGCCCCTCTTGCACCATTTTATTCCTTTCTCATATCTATCACGTTTTCCCACAGGATTCTAAGTTTCAGATAAAAATTCCCAGTAGTCTGGAGGTGCCAGCTCCTTAAAGACCCCCACCCAACCCTATCCCTGCTGCTTCCATGCTCATTCCCATCCCCAGCAGTCTAGGGCTCTGGAACTTTGGTCCTGAAATGCCTACTTTAGCCATTTTGTGCCCTTGTTCTAAAGAAATTTCTCCGTGGATAAAGAAA
Source organism: Panthera pardus (assembly GCF_024362965.1). Taxonomy (NCBI): domain Eukaryota; kingdom Metazoa; phylum Chordata; class Mammalia; order Carnivora; family Felidae; genus Panthera; species Panthera pardus. The sequence continues at coordinate 135,017,197 of NW_026526721.1, forward strand.
TTGTGGTTTATATACACAATGGAGTACTATGTGGCAATGAGAAAGAACGAAATATGGCCCTTTGTAGCAATGTGGATGGAACTGGAGAGTGTGATGCTAAGTGAAATAAGCCATACAGAGAAAGACAGATACCATATGGTTTCACTCTTATGTGGATCCTGAGAAACTTAACAGAAACCCATGGGGGAGGGGAAGGAAAAAAAAAAGAGGTTAGAGTGGAAGAGAGCCAAAGCATAAGAGACTGTTAAAAACTGAGAACAAACTGAGGGTTGATGGGGGGTGGGAGGGAGGGGTGGGTGGGTGATGGGTATTGAGGAGGGCTCCTTTTGGGATGAGCACTGGGTGTTGTATGGAAACCAATTTGACAATAAATTTCATATGTTGAAAAAAAAAGAAAGAAAGAAATTTCTCCGTCTCTGGGGCTCATTCTCCTGCCTCATTTCTTGGAGGTCATGCTTCTAGGGGTATCTTCTGATCACTCTATTCCTTTGCATTTGCCCACACTGGGGGGGCAGGGGGGCTGTGTGCAGCCTGTGTTCAAACTGGGTTCTGGGAATTGCTGAGTTCCCAAGCAATACAGGGGCATGTAGATAATTTTAAGAGAGCCAGTTTCCAAATTCTCAACTTCCATATTCTCATCTAAAATGAACCAGCTTGAGGGGCACCTGGGTGGCTCAGTCGGTTAAGCACCAGGCTCTTGATCTTGGCGCAGGTCCCGATCTCACAGTCTGTGAGACTGAGCCCCTCACCATCCAGCTCTGCGAGGACAGTGTGCAGCCTCTTTAGGATTCTCTTTCTCTCTCTCTCTCTCTCAAAACAAACAAACATTTAAAAAATAAATAAAATGAACCAGGCTGAGAATATTTCACAAGTTCTCCTTTTTTGCTTTCCTTTTTACAAGTACCCCTCAGCACACCTTTTCACTAATGCCTCCTATCCCTCTGTTTCTGTACTCGAGTTGGAAAATCCTCTGGTGCACACGACAGAGTCATTTCTAAATGTCCGTGCAGGTGTCAAGAAAGTGAATAACTATAAGGAAAAGGCAGCAAACCTTTTTCAGGGTAGGTGCTTTCTAATTCTCCACCTTTCACAATATATCTCAGTGAATTATCAGCTTACAGATCATTCAAAATAATCCTTGGTGGTAGATCTCAAAGTCATTTTTATTGTATAACTTGAAAGAGCTGTCACAGAATTAAAGGGTCATTGCTAGTAACACAATTCTTTTCATTCTCACCTATTTACTTATGCAAACATGTTTTCTCAGTATTTACCTCAGAAAAAGACATTAAATAGGAATAAAGCTGATACTAAACCTCGGGGTTTTTAAAAAAATAAGTAGAATCTACCCTACATCCTTATCCATCTCCTTAAGAAATGCAATAAATTTTCCTTTTATGCTCATTATTTATTAACACTTGTAATACATCTATGCCATTTTTATTAGCTATCTATTAATAATAGCTATAAAGATCACTCAATCTGGAACCTTATTGTCATAAGAAATGAAATACTTAAATTTCAATTTATATGCACTGTTTTGTCACAGAGAGTTTTGATAGTATGATCAGTTAAAGCCTTTCAAATATAAAAATACATTTTTAAGATAAAATCCTATGAAGGAAATAGAATGGAAGTGAGTTCAAGGAGGTAAAAAGAAATATGTAAAAATTTCTTACTGTTAAAATTTCATTAATACACACACACACACACACATATATACACATACATATGATTTATTTTTAAGTAATCTCTATTTCCAACGTGCGGCTCAAACTCACAACCTCAAGATCAGGAGTCCCATACTCTACCAACTGAGCCAGCCAGGCACTCCTAGATCTGTTACATTCAAAAGAGAGGTTTCAAAATCTTGCCATTCACACTGACGTGGATGGAACTGGAGGGTATTATGCTAAGTGAAATAAGCCAGTCAGAGAAAGACAGATATCACGTGATTTCATTCATATGTGGAATTTGAGAAACTTAACAGATGATCATGGCGGAAGGGAAGGAAAAATAAAAACAGAGAGGGAGGCAAACAATAAGAGATTCTTAAATACACAGAACAAACTGAGGGTTGATGGGCGTGGAAAGGTGGGGGAAGTGGGTGGTGGGCATTGAGGAGGGCACTTGTTGGGATGAGCATTGGGTGTTATATGCAATTGATGAATCACTGGGTTCTACTCCTGAAGCCACGACTACGCTGTATGTTAACTAAGTTGAGAATACATTTTTTAAGAATAGGGGAAAAATATTAAAGAGAGGTGTCAAGATTTCATTCTGCTAGAAATTACATCTTCAACTTAAATGTATGAGGAAATTTCTTTACATATTAAGTTAAAATGTGCCATGTGACACAGCTTCTTTTAAAACCTTAGTACACAAACCCTTGGACTCCCTAGAATTCCCTCAGCTCCCTGCATCTGGCCCTCAGATGGCTACCAGCCAGAACTTTAAACTTCCTGCACCTCTGAACGTCTGCAACATGGAATGATAATATTATTTTCCTGACCGTGCTGTAAGGTTAAATTGAGATAACCAATCTAAAAGTATTTTGTAGGGGTGCCTAAGCGGCTCAGTCAGTTAAGCGTCCGACTTCGGCTCAGGTCCTGATCTCACGGTTTGTGAGTTCAAGCCCCGCGTCGGGCTCTGTGCTGCCAGCTCAGAGCCTGGAGCCTGTTTGGATTCTGTGTCTCCTTCGCTCTCTGCCCCTCCCCCACTTTCTCTCTGTCTCTCTCTCAAAAATAAACATTAAAAAAAATTAAAAGTACTTTGTAAACTATGAAGTGCTGAGGAGAAGTTGGCTACTAAGAAGTATTTTCACCCATGAAATTCCTGTAAACAAAAGTCTATCTTGATCATCTACTCTGTGACAGGAACTCGTTCAGGTTTGGCAGATACAACGATGAAATAAAAAGGGGAGGTTTGTGTCGTTATAAACCTTACGTTTTCGTGGGACTGGCAGAATACACAAATAAATGAACAGAACAAGATGATTGAGGGGCGATGAATGTCAAATGGTTGCTACTGAACTTCCATCTCACGGTTTTTGAAAGAAAAGAGCATTGCCTTCATCACACAGAACATGTCTTTCTGAATGTTCTAGGACAGGCAAAGATACCGCGGGAGGTTATACAGCCTCTTCTCCACTGTCTCCTTCTGTGTCTACTGTGTTCCAGACACAGACACAGTGATCTCCTCACTGAATCTTAACCACTCCAGGCCTGCTCCTGCCTTGTAGTGTTTGTCCTTTCTCTGGAAGGCTCTTTTCTGACAGAGAAGTAACAGCACAGAGCGCTCCCCCAACCTCCTTACATTCTTTTCCTCACACTTAATCTTCTCAATAAAGCCTACCCTGACTATTCTAACCAAAATTGTAAACTGCCTCCTCTCTTCTCCAGCCCCACATTACCCATCTACTTTGCTCTATTTTCCCTCCGCAGGACTTAATACAGTCTAACAAACTATATAATTTACTTATGTATTATTTCCCTCTGCTCCTTCTAGAATGTAAGCCCCCAAAAGGGAAAGGTCTCTGGAATTCTGACTCACAGTCCAATCACTAGCAACAGTTGAATTTAATTGCAATGTTCCCCCATAGGGTGCTAATTGTTTTATTATTGCTATCTCATTTAATCCTAAAAACAACCACATGAGGTACATTCTATTTCTGTTTCATTTGTCTATTGCTACATATAAGCCACTCCAAAGCTAAGTGCATTGATACACAACAATTCATCATCTCTCACTGTTCCGTGAGCCAGACTTTCAGGACTTTCTCAGCTAGATGGTTCTCTTTCCAAACAGGATCACTCACTCATCCTCAGCTTAGCTGGTGGATGGCTGGGCTGGAAGATCCATGAAGGTCCCCCTCAGATCTCTGGGGCCTCTGTGCTCCTCCCTGTGACTTCACTGCCTCTGCCTGATTTCTTCTCATCTTAACAGCGTCATCTGAGTTTCACTATAGAATGTCAGCTGGCCTTCCTGAGCAGAGGCTCCAGACTTCTTAAGGTTTATTACAGGAACTGGCAGAGTCATTTCCTCTACAAGCTCCTGGTAAAAGGAATTCACAAGGCAGCCTATGTTCGAGGGGATGGGAAATAGAATCTATCTCTTAATGGATGGAGCAGCCATGGACACAGAGAGAGAGAAAAATGATGGCATCCCACTTTGGAGACTATCTGCCCCAACTGCTCATATTTGTCAGACAAGGAAATTGGAGCACAGAGAGATCAGGTTGGCAAATTAATAAATGGCAGAGATGCGACTCAGTTCGAGCTATCACGGACCCCAAAGCCTGCGTCGTTAAGCACTCTGCTTTACAGCCTCTCTTGTGGAGGCTTCCACACTGACGGAGGAGGTCTGGGCCCTTCCAAGACCGATTCCTGGAGCACTAGAAAGCAGGCACACTGCTGGAGACGAAAGCAGTCAGGGCTCCAGGATCCTACCCCTGCTTCCATCAGAAGGGTTCGACGTCAGATTTCTGTACCCCCCGAGCTTCCACAAAATTTGATTTGAAGAAGGGATTCCACAGATTTACAACACGAAGTATACAAAACAAGTATCTGATTCAAAAATGAGTTTGTATCTCTCCAAGTTAAGATCTGTCACATAGTCAAAAAACTGTAAGTTTGTTTTTATGCTTGCTGTTATTATTTTGTACATAAGATAAATTTTAAAGAGATAACTTTGCCATTTCAAATAAGTATTTTGTGTATAAGTTAAGGGTGATTTCTATACAGTGATCTTAAAATATCGTTTTAAAAATATACTATTTTTTTGGAAGGTTCCCTTCCAGCTCCTTTGAAATGTTAAGGGGAACTGTACATTTCTTCTGTGCGCTTTGCAAGGATATAATTTGAGAACAATTTTTCCATACATTTGGTGGGCATGTTACATCACAATTTTGTGCAAACTCGGCACAATATTATTATAAATTCTAATAATTCTGATTCTTCATTATACTGCAAATGCTGAGGGAGGGGCAAATGGTGAGCAGTCATGCTTTCAGACCTCATCCAGAGAAATGCTTCTTTTTTACTTTTATATATTGCATTTCCGCACAAGATTTTATTCGAAGAAAGTTTATCAGCTGTGAAAGAAAAATACAGCTTCAAAGCTGTCTCACTAAATGACCTTGAAGCCATGAAGTTCAGCTACAAAGTCTATGGTTTTCTAGTCTCCAAGTGGTTTATTTGCCCAAATCTATACTAAATATATTCCTGGAGTGGTTAACTTTGTGAAAGTTTTTGGCAATGATGTCATTAATTGGAAATAGACAATATTAGAAAAAAATGAAACACTTCCCTCCATATACTGATGATGATCTGGTATAAATATTTTGCCCTGCTATAACTATCTTATTCAAAACCTGTTGAAGGTAGTTAAGATGCCCACACTTTTCTCTAGACAAGTTCTTAACCTTCTGGAAAATTGTACATAAGAAATGCATAGACACTTCATCCAAGAAATTACTAGAGGACAAGAAAAACTGGATTATAACCAAGATCCACTAAAGAATAGAAACTATCCTAGCCTTTCACTAGCCACAGCTCACACTTAATTCAAAATACATTCCTCTTTCTTGACTAGTTTAACTTTGTTTGCATCCAAACCTTATTTTCAACTTATGATTTTAACGAGCACTTTTTTCTTGGGACAATTTACTTTTGTTCCTAAAGTAGCACCCCAAGAAGCCAGTGGTCACTCGAATTCCTCCTGGACTGGAAAAGAGCACAACAGATATTCATCCAACATAGTGAGTGCTGGAAACCATTAGGCACTGTCAGATCACTAAAGAAAATAATAAGTTGCTCTAGATCCATTTTAGCGGGAAGTTCACGCACTGGGATCTAGAAAATACCGAGCATTTTATATCATCAAGATAAATCAGGGGCGCCTGGGTGGCGCAGTCTGTTAAGCGTCCGACTTCAGCCAGGTCACGATCTCGCGGTCCGTGAGTTCGAGCCCCGCGTCAGGCTCTGGGCTGATGGCTCGGAGCCTGGAGCCTGTTTCTGATGGCTCGGAGCCTGGAGCCTGTTTCCAATTCTGTGTCTCCCTCTCTCTCTGCCCCTCCCCCGTTCATGCTCTGTCTCTCTCTGTCCCAAAAATAAATTAAAAACGTTGAAAAAAAAAATTAAAAAAAAAAAAGAAAAACAGAGCCTATAATGAAAAAGCTGTCAGAAATTTAGAAAAAAAAAAAAAAAAAGATAAATCATTTCCCACAGTCCAGAAATGGTCTCTTGCTTGACATGTTAGAACAAACAGATACCAAGGTTATAGCATAGAGAAACTTCAGTACTAAGGCAAATCAAATACAGAGCTAGCTGCAAGAAATATAATTTAGAAGCCATGCACACTCTGGGTTCACAAACTTGGAAATGATTGCTAAAATGAACAAGGATGGAGCAATGATAAAAACATGGAAACTGGTTAGCAGGCCATTATAAGAATCCACATGGAAAATGGAGATGAACTAAGTTAGTAACAGATGGGATAGAGAGGAAAGGATATATAAAGAGATAAGCTGATGTCAGATGACCAACCATCTTGATTTATGTGGAACTGAGAGGTTTTCTGAGGTGTAGGACTTTCAGCTTTATTTATTTATTTTTTAATTTCTTTTAATGTTTATTTATTTGAGAGAGAGAGAGAAAGAGAGACAGAGAGTGAGTGGGGAAGAGGCGGAGACGGGAGACACAGAATCCGAGGTAGGCTCCAGGCTCTGAGCTGTCAGCACAGAGCCTACTTAGAGCCCACCACAGGGCTCGAACTCATGCACTGAGAGATCATGACCTGAACTGAAGTCAGTTGCTTAACCGACTGAGCCATCAGGGTGTCCCAGGCTTTCAGTTTTAAAACCAGAATATTCCTGGGAAAACTGTTCAATTTTTAGGGACTTGAGGACCTTCCCAGATGTGGTGCTTTTAGTGTTGAAACTGAGAAAGTCCCAGGCACAGAAGGACAAATTAGTACCTTACTCAACTTTCTTTCATTTTCTTATAATAACCCAGCTTCTTCTTACCTTGACATCCTTGCTGAAACTTTACCCTCCACTGATGACATTGAATCTATCTTTCCAGAACAATCAATTACATCTGGCACACTTCAGACAAGTCTATTTTAAATGTCATGAGAACATCTTGAGATGAGTCAGAAAGGGAAAAACATACTATATGGATGAACAATGATAAGCATTACCACTGACTTCTACCAAAATCAATGCAAACCAGAAGACAATAGTCTGACATTTGGTTGATTAAAAAAAGAAGAAGAAAGAAGTTTCAGACAAACATAAACTGAAAGAATTTATTACTGGCACACCTGCTCTACAAGAAATGCTAAATGAAGTTCTTCAGGCACAGGACAAATATCCATGAGGGAAAAAAAGGTGAATCTTTATGATTTTAGGCATAAGCAAATATGAATTCCAGGTAGATTTTTTTAAATAACGTAAAATCTACACAATAAAGTGTCTAGAAGATAATACAGAAGACTATGCCCTGACCTCATGGTATGTAGTATTTATGTTTGATCGATTAGAATACATTAAAATTAAAAACTTACGTTTCTTAAAACTCATTAAGTGAATGAAAAGGGAAGCCACAGAATGGGAGAAGCAAGCCATAATATACTTAACTGAGAAATTATTTGTATCCATGGTCTGTAGAAACTTCTACTCAGTTAAGGGAAAGATGACAACCTGGTAAAAAATGGACAACAGATTTAAGCAAATACCTTACAAAAAAAGATATCCAAATGGCCAAAAATATTTAAAAAGATGTTCTAGTCATTAGTAATCAGTGAAATGCAATTTAAAACCAAATGAGATACGATCCCAGTGTGTGAAACAAACAAACAAAAAGACTGATAATACCAAGTGTTTACAAGACTATGTAACAATAGAATTCTCATAAACTGCTGGTGGAATTGTAAAAGGCATAACTACTTTGGGAAAATGTCATTTTAATGAGATTAAACATACATCCACTCCATGATGCAGTACTTGTAAGGAATATGCCCAAGAGAAATGAGTACATATATCCATAAAAAGACATACGAGAATATACATTATAGATTTAGTAATAATAGCCCAAGACAGGAAACAACATAATGTTTATCAACAGTAAAAAGGGTAAATAACTCATGGTAAGATCATACATTACAAGAATATACAACAATGAAATGAATGAAATATGGCTATAGGCAACAGCATAGATGAGTCTCATTATCAAACTTTTAGTGAAAAAGCCAGACGGGAAAGAGTATCTACCATATGATTCCATTTATATGAAGTTCAACGTCAGGCAAAATTAATCTCTGGTGGTAAAATCCAGACAGAGGTTATGTTTATGAAGGAGAGTAGGGTAGTGACTGGGAGGGGCAAGAGGGGTGCTGCTAATTTCTTGATTCGTGTGGTGATCACCAGCTTATTCACACGGTGATAACTCCTCAGTTTGTGAACTTTTCTGCACGTATGTTGGAATTTAATAATATTTTAAAATAATAAAAATAAAATACAACACAGTAAAGCATATTGAGCTCCTAACTTGAGTAAGATGAATGACCGTAAATTTGGCAACCGTTAATTGTCAATTCGATCTGAATTTTTTCTGGAAACCCACATTTTGTATTGAGTGAGTGACTGTGGTGTGGGTTGTGTTCTCCATCAACTGCCCTGTGGAGCCCGAAGTGTGAGTCAGTTCAGGTGACATTAGCCTTTGAGTGAGCAGTGCCCAGCAGGTGGCTTCCCTTTGCCCTTTTCTAGCAGTTTTCCCTGTTTACTTTCTGCTCTCTTCCTGCTGAGAAGTCTCTGGTATTAACAAATAAATGGGCAGCTGTAGCCTACACAAAGGGATGCCTTAGGTAATCCCTTTGTGATGAATCATCTAATTTTTTATTAATTCTTGTCCTTTTGATTTCAAGAGAAGGCAGAGGGCACTGCCTAGGATCCAACCACTGATGAATACTATTTGTTCTTTACGTGTGCAAAATTGAAGGGATTAATTTTTCTAAAGCAGATAATGATTATAACTATAGCTATGCTCATTTGGGCAGCATCTTACAGAAGATTTTTATATATGTGCTTACATTTGATCTCCATCTTACTCATGTCAAGAAAGTGGCACAAGCATGACTATCTCCCTTTTATTCAAGGAGAAACTGAGGTTCAGACACGTCTTGCAAAAGAAACACTTGATTTTAAATGAGTAGGGAAAGGTGAAGACTTAACATCACTGTCTTGAGTTTGGGTTTCCTCACATGCAGATCCTGAGCTATAGATCTAAGGGTAATGAGTTTATTTGGGGGGAGAAGGAAACACTGGAAGGGGAGTGGAGATAGGGAAGAAAAAGCAATCAATAATGCATGTGTTATCAGTTTATTTACCACTCGGCTGTTGGGATGTAATCTTGCTCTGGGAACCAGGGTCATATGCGCACTTTAGAAGTTTCCCACCCAAAATACAAAAGAACTAAGAGCTGGAGTATTTATCTACCAACACTGGAGACATTAACTTCTAGAACTACTGGCTCACGGAGCCTGTGGATAAAGAGGATTTGGGAGAGCAAAAAAGTCCTTAGGAAAGGAGATGTGGATACCGGCAGTTGGAAATCAGGCCTGAGAGAACTGATGTGCGTGATCATATGGACGGGAAATTAATGGGTCTGCTACGTTTGGTAAATGAGTGTATTTTCTCATCATTTCTAGTCACCTTCCCTGTGTGCATTCCATATCTCTTTCTTCTGGTCAGTGTAAGAGTTCCCTATTACCTTTGGGGCCCAGGGGCCGTGCATATGACTTAAGCTGGTCTAGAGTTATCTACTTTTTCTGAATTCCTAGGGAAGTTTCCGCTTTATCCTGATGGATGAGGAAAAAGAAGACGGTTGTCTCAGCAGCCGCTGGGAGTCATCTTGACACTATACAGAGAGCTAACCTGGAGATGAATGGGAACACGTTTTAACTAGCTTGTGTCATTTATATGCCCTAAGGAATGCCTCCCTTACATGATTGAAAAAAGTCTAACAGAGATCTTTCAAAAAGGTAACAAAAATTTTATAACTTAAGGAGTATAAAGCAACAGTTCTTAGTTTAATTATGCACATATTTTTTCTCAATAGTATATAAAATAATAATGATTCTTATGATGGATAGCGGGTTACCTTATCCACTTCCTAGTGGAAGGTAGGGTGAGGACACAGAAGTCGATTGCTTGGTGATCTTATGAACATCTGGCTCAGAGCTTACCTGAAACAAGCTGAAAAACTGGACTTCATAGTTAAATAATCACCTTTAGGTGATTATTTAGGCAAGTTTCAGTCTTTTAATTTTTTAACTTATAACAAAAGGATTCTAACTGATATGAAATATGTCATCTCTTCTAAATCACTATCCATTGTAAGAATCATAATTATTTTATATACTATTGAGAGAAAGCATGCACAATTAAACTAGAAACTGTTGCTTTACATCCCTTAAGATATAAAATTTTTGTTAACATTTTCAAAGATCTCTTGTTAGACTTTTATCAATCAAATAAGTTTGGGAGGCATTCATTAGGGCATATAAATGACATACACTAGTTAAAATGTGTTCCCACTTAGTATTCAACTCTTCTGAAATCATCTCGGTCATCATCATTACCCATATGTTCCTACCGGATATCATCCTCGGTGACATAACTTTTTTATGTGCCCAACGGTTGTCTCTGTAATTTTTCTCTAAGTCCTACACATCCATTCTAAAATTTTGGTGCTTACTGTTCCTTGCCTATGATAGACAATACTATAGCGTATATATTAGTAACAAAACCTCACACATCATCTACCATGGATTTCTTCCTTTCTTGGTTCTCAGGAAGCATTTGGTTGCAGCTTTGCAAGAAAATGCAGAATGAGCTTATTCTTCCAATGGAAATATTTGCTTTGCAAATGGCAAATTTATGTCCCCATTACTTTCTTCTGTTGCCTTTCTAGGTACATGATAACTTTCCACCTTTAAGCTGCAGTGAAATTTTTTAAAAACTGCAATGGAATTCAGTATACACAGTATATTTCAATATTGTCTCAGTTGATGTCATAACAAGTAACCAGCTATGACCAAGTGTTGGCCATGCACACAAGCAATGATAACTATGTCATGATTGTTGAAAGCCATTGTAAGATGCCATAGATTGCATAACACATGGCAATTTCAGAGATATTCCAGAGTAAGCACATAAAAAGATTTGACTCTTAAAATAGAAGAAATATGTTAACACGTACTTAGTAATGCAAAATCAAGTCCTCCCTATTATTCTAGTCTTCTTTTCAATACGGTTATGCCTTATTTCAATGAAGATGTTTTCTCCTTCCACTTCATTGCTGTAGTTAGAATCCTTTTTAAGTTTTTGCTGTTGATATAGTTCTTTATTTTTTTAATTCTTTGAAACATGAGAAAATGATGGTCCTTAACATATATTCTAACATCTAGGCATTTTTAAAAAATTTTTGAACAAAATAAGATTTAAATAAATGGAGATAAATACTCAATTTCTGGTTATGAAGAATTAATAGTGTAACAAATTCAATCTCCAGTAAATTAACCTCTGAATTCAGTGAAATCCAAACATAACTTTCTGCAGATCTCAACAAGCTAGTGAGGTGATTCTTATGCAAGAGACAATGTACAAAAGTAGCCTTTCTTTAAGTGAAAAAATTCCCTAAAAGATACAGCATAATCTGTAAGAATACATTAATGATAACAGTAGAGGTTGGCACTGACAGAAGCAAGTAAAATGAATGGCACAGAAAAGAGGGGCGACAGGGGCGCCAGGGTGGCTCAGTCAGTTGAGTGTCCGACTTCAGCTCAGGTCATGATCTCGCGGTCCGTGAGTTCGAGCCCCGCGTCAGGCTCTGGGCTGATGGCTCAGAGCCCAGAGCCTGCTTCCGATCCTGTGTCTCCCTCTCTCTCTGCCCCTCCCCCATTCATGCTCTGTCTCTCTCTGTCTCAAAAATAAATAAACATTAAAAAAAAAAATTAAAAAGAAAAGAGGGGCGACAGCACACATTTATGTAGAAATCTGAGATAGGTTAAAAGTAGCATTGCAAACTGGTGAGGGGGAAGGTAAATTCTGTAAACAATGTTGAGGCAAATGAAAACAATCTGGGGACTTAAATGATCTGAAATTTAAAAAACATAAAACAACAGAGAAATAATCCCATATTAATATTTGGAGAAAATTAAACTGAATTTCTGTTGTCATTGGATGTAATTTATTTTAAAAAGATGTGAAACCTGGAAGAATTTAAGAAGAAAAAAATCAAAAGATTCTACTAGTATTTTTAAAATACATGCCCATGAAAGATTTTATAAACTAAGTTTGGGGTTAAATCATACACTGGGAGAAAATATAGGCAACATATATAACAATGGAATAACTAGTATCCCGAATATATTTAAAATATATAAAGTAAGTGTGCCATACAATAAACAAATCAATTTTATGGAATGAGATTTTAGAATTAAAAATTCATAAAAAATAAAACAAATTATAATATTGTAATACTAAGAACAAAACAGATACATTTGTACTGAGATGATTATAATACATTGTTTAATGCAGGTAATAAAATATACAAGTTATAACTCTACTATTTTTTTTTCTTTTTTTTCTTTTTTTCTTTTTTTCTTTTTTTATTTTTTAATATATGAAATTTACTGTCAAATTGGTTTCCATACAACACCCAGTGCTCATCCCAAAAGGTGCCCTCCTCAATACCCATCACCCACCCTGCCCTCCCTCCCACCCTGCCCTCCCTCCCACCCCCCATCAACCCTCAGTTTGTTCTCAGTTTTTAACAGTCTCTTATGCTTTGGCTCTCTCCCACTCTAACCTCTTTTTTTTTTTTTTTTTTTTCCTTCCCCTCCCCCATGGGTTTCTGTTATGTTTCTCAGGATCCACATAAGAGTGAAACCATATGGTATCTGTCTTTCTCTGTATGGCTTATTTCACTTAGCATCACACTCTCCAGTTCCATCCATGTTGCTACAAAAGGCCATATTTCATTTTTTCTCATTGCCACGTAGTATTCCATTGTGTATATAAACCACAATTTCTTTATCCATTCATCAGTGGATGGACATTTAGGCTCTTTCCATAATTTGGCTATTGTTGAGAGTGCCGCTATAAACATTGGGGTACAGGTGCCCCTATGCATCAGTACTCCTGTATCCCTTGGATAAATTCCTAGCAGTGCTATTGCTGGGTCATAGGGTAGGTCTATTTTTAATTTTCTGAGGAACCTCCACACTGCTTTCCAGAGCGGCTGCACCAATTTGCATTCCCACCAACAGTGCAAGAGTGTTCCCGTTTCTCCACATCCTCTCCAGCATCTATAGTCTCCTGATTTCTTCATTTTGGCCACTCTGACTGGCGTGAGGTGGTATCTGAGTGTGGTTTTGATTTGTATTTCCCTGATAAGGAGCGACGTTGAACATCTTTTCATGTGCCTGTTGGCCATCCGGATGTCTTCTTTAGAGAAGTGTCTATTCATGTTTTCTGCCCATTTCTTCACTGGGTTATTTGTTTTTCGGGTGTGGAGTTTGGTGAGCTCTTTATAGATTTTGGATACTAGCCCTTTGTCCGATGTATCATTTGCAAATATCTTTTCCCATTCCGTTGGTTGCCTTTTAGTTTTGTTGGTTGTTTCCTTTGCTGTGCAGAAGCTTTTTATCTTCATAAGGTCCCAGTAATTCACTTTTGCTTTTAATTCCCTTGCCTTTGGGGATGTGCCGAGTAAGAGATTGCTACGGCTGAGGTCAGAGAGGTCTTTTCCTGCTTTCTCCTCTAAGGTTTTGATGGTTTCCTGTCTCACATTCAGGTCCTTTATCCATTTTGAGTTTATTTTTGTGAATGGTGTGAGAAAGTGGTCTAGTTTCAACCTTCTGCATGTTGCTGTCCAGTTCTCCCAGCACCATTTGTTAAAGAGACTGTCTTTTTTCCATTGGATGTTCTTTCCTGCTTTGTCAAAGATGAGTTGGCCATACGTTTGTGGGTCTAGTTCTGGGGTTTCTATTCTATTCCATTGGTCTATGTGTCTGTTTTTATGCCAATACCATGCTGTCTTGATGATGACAGCTTTGTAGTAGAGGCTAAAGTCTGGGATTGTGATGCCTCCTGCTTTGGTCTTCTTCTTCAAAATTACTTTGGCTATTCGGGGCCTTTTGTGGTTCCATATGAATTTTAGGATTGCTTGTTCTAGTTTCGAGAAGAATGCTGGTGCAATTTTGATTGGGATTGCATTGAATGTGTAGATAGCTTTGGGTAGTATTGACATTTTGACAATATTTATTCTTCCAATCCATGAGCAGGGAATGTCTTTCCATTTCTTTATATCTTCTTCAATTACCTGCATAAGCTTTCTATAGTTTTCAGCATACAGATCTTTTACATCTTTGGTTAGATTTATTCCTAGATATTTTATGCTTCTTGGTGCAATTGTGAATGGGATCAGTTTCTTCATTTGTCTTTCTGTTGCTTCATTGTTAGTGTATAAGAATGCAACTGATTTCTGCACATTGATTTTGTATCCTGCAACTTTGCTGAATTCATGTATCAGTTCTAGCAGACTTTTGGTGGAGTCTATCGGATTTTCCATGTATAATATCATGTCATCTGCAAAAAGCGAAAGCTTGACTTCATCTTTGCCAATTTGGATGCCTTTGATTTCCTTTTGTTGTCTGATTGCTGATGCTAGAACTTCCAGCACTATATTAAACAACAGCGGTGACAGTGGGCATCCCTGTCGTGTTCCTGATCTCAGGGAAAAAGCTCTCAGTTTTTCCCCGTTGAGGATGATGTTAGCTGTGGGCTTTTCATAAATGGCCTTTATGATCTTTAAGTATGTTCCTTCTATCCCGACTTTCTCAAGGGTTTTTATTAAGAAAGGGTGCTGGATTTTGTCAAAGGCCTTTTCTGCATCGATTGACAGGATCATATGGTTCTTCTCTTTTTTTTTGTTAATGTGATGTATCACGTTGATCGATTTGCGAATGTTGAACCAGCCCTGCATCCCAGGAATGAATCCCACTTGGTCATGGTGAATAATTCTTTTTATATGCTGTTGAATTCGATTTGCTAGTATCTTATTAAGAATTTTTGCATCCATATTCATCAGGGATATTGGCCTGTAGTTCTCTTTTTTTACTGGGTCTCTGTCTGGTTTAGGAATCAAAGTAATACTGGCTTCATAGAATGATAACTCTACTATTGAAAATTTCACATATATGTCATCGTAGCAGTAATTATATTTGGGAAGTAGGAATATAAGTGATTTCATTTTTTATTTTCTTTTTGGAAAGTATTCTCTGAATTTCAACAACAAACATATTAACTGCCACCAAAAACAAAAGCTTTGCAAATGTACTATGGATGTTATTTTTTGTTCTTCCAACTTTTATCTGTTTCCCAAATCTACTTTAGGAATATATTTATTTCTCAGGATAAGCTAGGTTATTCTGCAACAAAAAATAAACCCAAAATGTTCAGCAGCTTAACACATTAAAGTACACACCTGATTTCTATTTTTAGCTTCTTGGCTACCCACTAGTCACATGGCACTGCATGTAAGGGAACTGGGAAAAGGGGTGAGATCAGATTTATTCCATAATTGGTCAGTGTCTCCACCACCATCTGTCATTCTGGTCAATAAACATGCCTTTGTTAATATCTTTCCACTCACAGAACACATTCAACCTTTCCCAAACAAGACAACTCAGTGTTAACAGTCAGTCACTTCACCCAGCTCTACATACAAGCTTATATGCCTGTTTCTCCCTCAGATTTGGTCGTGACTCCTCTCGGGCCAGACATCTATCAACTAAAAAGAAAGTAATCGGCTCCTCCCTCACCCAGTATAACTGGTGGAACAGAGACAAGATAACCTCAGTAAAATCTCTCTCCAGAAAAGGAAAGAATGGAGACAAGCCTGCACTGGTTGACAGCAATTTTGAAATCCTGCTGGCTTCCCTATCCTGAGTGCACCTTTATCAGACTGATTCAACTGTCAAGGAGAAATTCCCTTGACCACTGTTACTCGTGGCTTTCCTTTTTCAGTTGCTTCCGGTCTAGGAAGTTTTGGGATCCTAATGATTGTTATGTCTTGAACCGTCACAAATTTTTTGGATCAAACCCTTGATCTCTATAAAAGTAAAACTCTTTTTTTAAGTTACTTTTTTGAGATTATCTCTGCAATCAACATAGGGCTCAAATTCATGACCCTGATGTCAAGAGTCACATGCTCTACTGACTGACCCAGGCAGGAACCCCATAGTAAGACTCTCTTGAAAATTCAATATATGAGGCACCTGGGTGGCTCAGTCGGTTAAGCGGCCGACTTCAGCTCAGGTCACGATCTCGCGGTCCGTGAGTTCGAGCCCCGCGTCGGGCTCTAGGCTGATGGCTCAGAGCCTGGAGCCTGCTTCTGATTCTGTGTCTCCCTCTCTCTCTGCCCCTCCCCCGTTCATGCTCTGTCTCTCTCTGTCTCAAAAATAAATAAGACGTTAAAAAAAAAAATTTAAAAAAAAAAAAAAAAAAGAAAATTCGATATATGGGGGCACCTGGGTGGCTCAGTCGGTTAAGTGTCTGACTTCGGCTCAGGTCACGATCTCGCGGTCCGTGGGTTTGAACCCCGCGTCGGGCTCTGGGCTGATGGCTCAGAGCTTGGAGCCTGCTTCTGATTCTGTGTCTCCCTCTCTCTCTGCCCCTCCCCCGTTCATGCTCTGTCTCTCTCTGTCTCAAAAATAAATAAACATTAAAAAAATAATAATAATAAAAATTCGATATACGTACCCATTATTTATTTGAAGTCACATCAATGTGCCACAACCATGGCCCTCAGATTTGCTATATTTTCCTGCCTTTTTACCCCTCTTTTTCTCTTGTTTGACTTAACGGTGTTACCTTAAGCTATAATAACAGTAGACATGAAGGTCATACCCTTTCTTGGATCTTCACCCTGAGTCATTTTAACCAGCTGCTCATTTTAAATTTGTTGAAAAGTGCCTTCTGAAATGCCACCTCTTATGTGTTAGTGTCTAGAACTAGTGACTTTGCCAATCCGATAAGGCACTTAATTTCTAGATTTTCATGATCCCTTTTTATTTCCACTTACATCCAAGCCACTTTTTTTTTTTTTAATTTTCACTTTTTTCCTTGAAATAACTTGCTAAATGTAAAAACAAATAGCACTACCTCATACTAGAAAGTTTTACCCAGTGTTCTGCCATGGGATAAAATGGTTCGCCATCTTTCCAGCCTCTGTATACTTTCTTTTCCCCAAAAACGATTAAGCTAGTGCCAGACATTTTGGGGTTTCGTTTTTCTTGTTGTATTTCTATAACAGGCCTCATGTCCGGTACCAATATTTGTACTGGTAAGTATAGCAGTTGAAACTGAAGTAAGAAACAAATCCTGAAACCCCAACGGCTTAACATCACAAAGATCCGCTTTTCACAAGTGCATATTCATTCTGTTGTTTATTGGTGACTGACCTGATTAGCAGGTGTCCCTTAAGAACTCCTTCCACTTTCAACCTTATGATGAGGATTCCAGTTTACCACAGAAGGGGAAGAAAGATCTGCAGAATTACATAGGCAGCCAGAATTTATCACATCACACGGCTGTGTTAGGTGAAAGGGAGCTGGCAATGGTGAGGAAGCTTGGGAGTATTTAGTGAGTATGAAATGTCTCTGTCTTATGTATGATAAGTATTGAGCACTATATTGAAAAATAAAAATCCATTTCTTTCATGTTATTTCTGCCACTCCCAGAAGAGGAAAAAACAACAGAAGTTATTTTTCAGAAATCATAGCAAGGAAAGAGAAAAAGTTAAAAGGACACTTTCCAAACTGATAAAGAATAATGCAATACCTTATATTCAGAGAAATATATTCATGTTTTATTTGTATGGCTAAAACATTAAGCATAATTTATAACTGTATAAGGCATATATTTACACACCTTTACCTTATAAAATTTTAGTAACATTAATACCATAAACACTTACATTTGCAAATATGAACAAGATTAATGTTTAAAATTGTTACAATTTTAATCCTATTTTTTTCACAAAATACTTGTAAATTATGAAACTATAAAGCAGAAAAGTGTAAGGAAATAAAATAAGAATCATAATCCTGCTTCCCACTCACAACCATGGTTAGCATTTACATTTTTTTGTTAAAATTCACTTTCATAGTTTATATATTATAACCATAATATATTTAATATCATTTGGTATCTTTTCATTTTGTTAAATATTTAATATTTTCCCATACTATTCAAAATCATCTGTAAACATCATTTAATAGCTATTCAATCAGCCACATGGATGTGCCGTAATGTATAGAATTATATCCTGCTTCTTGGACATTTAGGTTTCTTTCCAATTTTATAGCTAAATTACAGACATAGGAAATAAACATATTTGCATATAAATCTTTGGAGTTCTGAGTGTTTCATTAGTAGAGATTCCAAGGAGTACAATTACTTGGCCAAAGGGTATATATATTCAGAAGCTAATAAATATTGGCAAATTTATTTTTAGAAATGTACTAATTTGCATTTCCACCATCAGTATACTAATATTTCTATCTTGCCCAACTTTTATCAGTGCTGATATACATACATACATGATATATACATGTATATAATATATCTCTGCCGTTTGGGGAAAGGTAAAAATACTCCTTTTGCTTTAATCTATATGTCTGTGTATTTCTTGAAGTATTTTTTTTCATTTGATTGAGGAATAATTTGCACAAAATAAAATGAATAGATTTTAAGGTTATAGCTTGATAAGTTTTGACAAATGTGTGTAACAGATTAACCACCACCCCAACAAAGAGGTAAAATATTTGATAATTGCAGAAGGTTCCGTTGTGTACATTTTGTCACTTCTCCCTCATAAGCAGACGTTATTCTGATTTTATAGTTTTTAAACATCAACTTTATCAAAACTGATATCAAAATGCAGCTATTTTAAGTGTACACATCAATGAGCTTTAACAAATGTATACGCATGTGTAACTAACATGCCAGTGAAGATAAGAAACATTTCTTTTTTTTTAAGTTTATTTATTTTGAGAGAGAGAGAGAGAGAGAGAGAGAGAGTGCGTGCACAAGAATTCCAAGCAGGCTCTGCGCTGATGCAGAACCAGATGCGGGGTTTGATTTCAGGAACCCCAAGAGCATGACCTGAGCCAAGATCAAGAGTCGGGCACTTAACTGACTGAGCCACCCAGGCGCCCCAAGAAACATTTCTATTACCTCAAAAATTCCTCTCTTTTGTATTCAATCTCCACTCCCCCCCGGCCTCAGACAACCATTGATCTACTTTCTGTTGCTATAGATGTGTATTTTAGAATTTTTCATTAATGGACTCGTAATATACTATATACTCTTACTTCTGGCCACGTAACTCTGTGCCACATTTTGGTGATTTATGTATGCTGTCACATGTAGCAGTAGTTTATTCTTCTTTATTGCTGAGTAGTGTTATGTTGTATGGATACACTTTTTTCTATCCATTCACCTACTGGTGAACTTTGGGTTGCATCCAGTTTGGGGCTATTATGACTACAGCTGCTATGAGCATTCCTGTACAAGGGTTTACGTGGGCCTATCTTTTATTTCTATTGGATAAACACCCAGGGACAGAAATGAGGTATCATATAGCAAGTATATGCTTAGCTTGACCTTTATTGAAAAACTGACTTCCAAAGTGCTTACACATGCTGACCATCATGTATGAGACTTTCATTTGCCCCACTTCTTTGTCAACATGGGCTATTGTCCATCTTTTTATTTTCTTTAATTTAGTCATTCCGGTTGGTGTGTAGTGGTACCTCAGCACTTTTTAATTTTTATGTCCCTGACGACTAATGATATCATACGTCTTTCCATGTGCTTATTAAGCACTTGTGTATCTTATTTGGTGAAGTATCTATTCAAATATTTTACCTGTCTTTTAAAAATTAGGGTGTTTGTCTTCTTATTAAGTCATAAGAGTTTTTTGTTTGCTGGATACTCCTATCAGATATATGCACTGTTAATTCCTTCCCCAGTCCACGGCCTTCCTTCTCCCGGGCGTATTAATGTCTTTCAAAGAGGAGTTTCTTTTTTATTTTGATTATGTCCAATCTACAATTTCTTCTTATATCATCGATGCTTTCTGTAACCTATCTAAGAAGCCTTTTTTTTTTTACTCCATGTTAACAAAGATTTTCTCCTTGCTGTCTTCTAGAAATGTAGATTTAGCTTTTATGTTTAGGACCAGGGTGTGTCTTGTATTAGTTTTTGTGTATGATGTGAGTTAAGGGTCAAGACTGTTTTCCTTAAATGGACTTCCAGTTGTTTCAGTATTATTAAAAGTTAAAGTTAAAAGTTAAAACCACTTTCCTTTCCCCATTGAAATGCACTGGTCCTTGTATTGCAATTCAATTCACCCTACATAAATGGCTTTATTTCTGTAGCCTTTACTTTGTTTCTTGGGTTTATATGTCTGTCCTTGCATCAATACCATATGGAATTGATTGAGTAATCTCTTCGGGGGTGTTCTAGGTGGTGGTCCACGTAAAAGCCCTTGAATAACTCCTGAGGAGGAATTTCCCAAGGCATAAAGAACTACATTTTGAAGAAAAGTAAAACTTAGCATAAGGGTCCTGAAAATGCCTACTTAGGATATTTGCCATGTGGTCAGTTCCTTCTTTCTTTCTTTCTTTCTTTCTTTCTTTCTTTCTTTCTTTCTTTCTTTCTTTTTCTTTCCTTCTTTCTTTTTTTCTTTCTTTCTTTCTTCTTCTTCTTTTTTTTTTACCATCTAGGAAGCAATGTGGTTCACTTTTATTACTTCAAAACGGGAAGGAACCTCAAATACATGTCATTCACTGTTTCTCAAACTGAGGTTTGCATACTCAAGCAGCCTCTGCTTCTCAGCAATCAAGCTTCTTCCATCACTTAAAAATCTGTTGATTATCAGCTGTAGTGTTAGATATTTAATATTTTATATACCCTCTTTTAAAACAAATATTTTAAGAACATAAACATCAAATAATATTTTAATGACTCCTGAAATGGGAAAAGCTTTATTAGTATGTATTTTCATAGGGGCGCCTGGGTGGCTCAGTCCGTTAAACCTCCGACTCTTGATTTTGGCTCAGGTCATAATCTCATGGCTCCTGAGATCAAGCCCTGCGTAGGGCTTGCACTGACAGTGCTGAGCCTGCTAGCATTTTCTCTCTCCTACTCTCTCTGCCCCTCCCCTGTGCACACCCATTTTTTTCTCTCTCTCAAAATACGTGTTTTCATAAGAGATAATTATTGAAATAATATCATGTCATCTATCTATCTATACACACAATACAATATAGTCTAAAATCATGCCACACACAACTCATAGTTTCATAGTCTGAGAACTTCTGGAGGCCTATAAAACTGCTGTCGGTCTTACGGGGAGATTTCCACGGAAAAGTGAGCAGTATTGCATATACTCAGTGTAAGTTTCATGTTTAGGTGACAACCTAAAGAGTCCAAGCATTTATAATATGATTCATGTGTCTTAAGTTTTTAATATTAGAACTCGAGTCTCCGTATTCCAAATCCGCTATTTTATCAATTATATCGCCATGTGTAGAGTGCCCTTTTCACCCCTATTTACTTTTTGAAATATGTGTATTAAAATTGTTATTAACACAGTTTTTATGAGAATGCAACCATTATCCACATAAATATAATTACGCGGAAAGAGCCCAGCTGGCAAGTCAAGTTACGCTTTTGAATTTTTTGCATTTATAACCCACAGAACGCCCCAGTTGTTTGGTTTGTTTAAATTATGTCTCAGGAAGCAAAGAAACTTGACATTTGTAGATGAGAAAGATAAATTTTCAATTAAATTATTAACTTTTGGCTATCTAGTTTGTAATACAATTTATAATTTTCCTGAATGCAATCAGTATAATTAAGGACTGTTCATCCTTTGACTATAATAATATACCACACATTTTTCTTTCCTTTTTTTAATGTTTATTTATTTTTGAGAGAGAGAGACAGAGAGAGAGCTTGTGCAAGTGGGAGAGGGGCAGAAAGAGGGAGACAGAGGATCCGACGTGGGCTCTGTGTTGACAGCAGAGACCCCTACGGGGGGCCCAAACTTTTGAACTCAAGGAGATCATGACCTGAGCCAGAGTAAGACACTTAACCAACTGAGCCATCCAGGCGCCCCCTACACATTTTTCAAAAGAAAGTAAAACTGTTATACAGGATCTAATCCTTAAAAAGAATACAGAATAAGAGGTGATTTTAGCTACTTTCCCCGGAATTCTTCCACATGTGCTTAAATAAGCATTTAATGGCAAATTCAAATTGGTAGATGTTCCTGTTGTGTTGCCTTTGGCGGTGAAGAATGAGTAAGCTTACAAAATGCTATCTAGGGGAGTGTTGAACTGTTGAAATTTGGACTTAATTTAAAGGAGCTGCAGTGAGGGCTTGTTGATAGATAAAAATACTCTTCATTTCCAAAATTCAAGAAGTCCACACTTCTGCACCACACTGTACAGAAATAGCACATTGAGCCAAGGCACCTGCCACTTGATCCAGAAATACTTGACTCCACACATTCATTCATTCATTCATTCACTCACTCTGCACTGGGGCAAGCACAATCTCTATGGTACCTGAATCACTTCGTGAATGGCTCTCATTTAGAATCATTTTGTGCGCTAAGCACAGCTGTGATATTGATCTTTATGTATATTTAATGAGAGGACTAAGCCATTGGGGGTTTACCCCACTCAGATGTGTCTTAGCTTGTCCAATGATTTTTGTGCGCTGTTTCTCCAGAGCTAACCTCCCACCTCCCCCCAATGTTGAAAGTGTTGACATTTTTCTTTGGTGAAAGAAAATAAATCCCACAGCTGTAAAGATTTTAAATTCTTTTTTTTTTTTAATTTTTTTTTTTTTAACATTTATTTATTTTTGAGACAGAGAGAGAGACAGAGCATGAACGGGGGAGGGGCAGAGAGAGAGGGAGACACAGAATCGGAAGCAGGCTCCAGGCTCTGAGCCATCAGCCCAGAGCCCGACGCGGGGCTCGAACTCACGGACCGTGAGATCGTGACCTGAGCTGAAGTCGGACGCTCAACTGACTGAGCCACCCAGGCGCCCCAAGATTTTAAATTCTAATGATTTCATTATTTGAGAAACTGTATTTTTCTTTCTTCCTTTTAATTAAAACTTAAATATTTTTTCTTTAATGTTATAACGAGGGATTTTTATGTGTGTCTCTCTTAGAAAAAAATAAAATCAGACAGCACATCGGATCATGTAACTGTGTAATAAAATGATCAATTAATGTGCATGTTAAAGTTTCGGAGCTATTAATGCTAGTTCTTATTAAAACCCATGTGCATAATAATAGGCTTTATTGAACTTTCCATCTATTTTTTTCTCACATCAGCAATTTAAAATGAAATTATTCCTAGGGGCGCCTGGGTGGCTCAGTCGGTTAAGCGTCCGACTTCGGCTCAGGTCACGATCTCGCGGTCCGTGAGTTGGAGCCCCGCGTCGGGCTCTGGGTTGATGGCTCAGAGCCTGGAGCCTGTTTCGGATTCTGTGTCTCCCTCTCTCTCTGCCCCTCCCCCGTTCATGCTCTGTCTCTCTCTGTCTCAAAAATAAATAAACGTTAAAAAAATAAATAAATAAAATGAAATTATTCCTCAAGGTAGTTTGGAATTGTTTCTCTCTCATATTTCTTAGAATTTAAAATACTCTCAAAGTGCTGTACCTTCTCAATTCCTGTGATTCCCTGCTATGGCGTAGCTGGGTCTTGTTATTTCCTGGGACAGACTAATATCTCCTTTACCCCTACAAACAGTCTCAATAACTAGTTGTCATCCTCAATATATGTTCTACATTTATTGGGCCATAACATGTACTCAGCTCAGTACTTTGCTACATGGTAGGGAACCCCAAAGATGAGATTGACAGACAGAGAATCAAGACTGAAGCACAAGTTACACAATAATCACAGACAGTTTTATAAACTGATATTGCAGATGTTTTGCGACTCACTAGATCGTCTTATATTTTCTACATCAACTTTTCTTCTTGAGATCTGCTAAACTCAAGGTAGCCTGAATGTATATTCTAGAAAGAATAGCCTTAATTAGTAGCCACAACATTGAAATTTAAAAAATCGTTTTATTAAAAAGGAAATATATAGCTGCGCTTTAATAGTAAAGTAAAGTTTCTGGAAGTTGTGCTTCGTTTATCCTGTGGCTTCAGAAGTAACTTTACCACATACGATGATTCATCAGAGGCACAAACCCTTCAGGTCGAGAAGCATTAAAGGTGATGTACAAAAGATGAACTGCCTTGAATATTTTATCAGAAGAGTTACAACTCAAAAGAAAAGGAGGAAATTAACCTTCTGTGGCCACGTTTAGCAAGTGAGCATCCAAACTATACACTTTGATAATCCTTAATAGTTTGAAAAAAATATTAATATGGGAAAAGCAGAGATATAAAGAAAAAGTCATGAGAGTACTCCGCCGAGACCATTTAGATTTAAGTGTTCTCTCTTGAATTGACTGTTTGACCTTGGAAAAGTCATAGCCTTTCCTTTGTACCACTCTCCACTCTCCCTCTGTTAGAGTGAGTGCATGTCCTCTGTGGTCTTCTCTAGTTTTGGCATCCTGTAATTCAAAATTGTACCGAATTTCTTGTCACTTTACTGCACTCCACTTTGAATTAATGAACACGGTAGAGCGGCAATGATCCCTAAGTGCCAAGTTCACCGCAAAAAAAGGCTTCAGCACTGTGACTGTATTTATTTTAATGCTCATGAGTGAGAGAGAGTGAGACAGGGCAGGGAGGGGCAGAGAAAGAAGGGAACAGAGGATCTGAAGTGGGCTCTGTGCTGACAGCAGAGAGCCTGATGCGGGGCCCAAACTCACAAACCACGAGATCATGACCTGAGTCAAAGACAGACACTTAACTGACTGAGCCACCCAGGCGCCCCAGCAGTGTAATTGGAAAATATGTTTTGACTGCCTGCAATTTTTCGGCTGCTACAAAGGGAAGAAGCTAGCATTTATTGAGTTACTACAACATGCCAGTCATTGCATATTCCACAATAAGAAAGAAATGACTCAACATTGTTCCTTATAAATGATTTAGGAGCAAAGTCTGTAGAATGGAATTACATATGAAACACCTTAAAACTGGGAAGCAGCAATGGAAAACCTGAATCTTCAGTCAAAGTGATGGCCAAGGTGGAAAAGGAGTAATAGAAATCTTTCAGAGAAGATGCATTTTGAGCTGAATCTGGGGAGAAGATGACAGCTAAGCAATAGAAGGAAGGAAGGAAAAGTAGACGTGGAGGTGGGGAAGTAATAAAAAATACAGTTGAAGTAAATCTGCAGTTCAAACATTTTGAATGAAGTAGTGGGATGAAGAAGTTGGCAACATGCAGATCATAGTTAAGTTCTTGAAATCAATCCATACTGTGTAAATGACCCACTATGTTCGGAGGACACATAAGTCTATATTGAAAACTTACAAAGAGCAAAGTTCAAGCCAGGTACCATGAAAGATACAAAGCATCTTAAATATAATCCTGGCACCTAAGATATCTCTGATCTAGTAGAAAACCCAAGGCATGCAGACATTGAAGGGTAATATGACTAAATTTTCTAGAAAGAAGATACCAAAAGAAGACATGTCTTGATATTTCACGAGACCTTACCAAATACAAAATTTGGATAGTGCTACTACAATTCAGAAAAGAAAGAGATCACTGAGCCGGCACCATGAGATTAAAAAGAAATTAACAGCATGGTGTCTGACCACCGGGAACTTATAACTTTTAAACATCTACTTCGTCAACACTTAGAACTGTTCAACCCCTTCCTTCCTCCTCTCTACCCTTTTATTTCTGTTTTCCATTAGCTGAGTGATGACGGCATTGCCATTTACATCAGCACTCAGCATCTATTCTCATCTTTTGCTAAAACATTGGGTTTAAATACATACAAAAGAGCAGCAGGAGACTTGAAAAAGATCGACTTTATATATATATATTTTTTCTTGTGTGAAAGTCTAAAAACAGAAACCAGGATAGAATCTAGAAAAGAGAAGGAGGGTAGAAGAGTCACTCTTTTCATCTTTAATGCATTAGGCAAGACTCTGCATTGTCTTTATCTGTATGTGAGCAAATGGATACAGTTTTTCTTCTAAGTTTTCAGGGGCAGCGAGGATTGTTGCAGGGGTTCAGCTTTCAAGTGTAAATACATGACCCCCAACCTTAATTTGAAATATTTTCCCTAAATATGGATCACATTATATTAAAGCTCGAAGGGACATTGGAGATCCAAAGGTACTCTTCCTTCTGTCTATATATGAATCCCAGAGATATTAAATGATTCGTTCAAAGTCTCAAAATTAGTTGAGAAGGAGCCAGTAGTGGAACTTGAGTTTTTGATGCCCAATAGTTTGCTCTTTCCATAAAACTAAGTGACAGTTTCTTCTTGGAATTTAGCACCAGGAAAGGTTTTGATCTCACCCAGTATATAAACATGCCCAAGCCCCTTAAGTTAAGTTTTGGCCTCTACTTAACCCAGGGCTGAATTTAATGCTCAAGTGAGTAAAGCACATTTCTTGTACAATAAATTGCTCTTTCCTTTATATAATTTCTGATTTTCCTGAGTATATTTCAGATTTCATTATAGAGTAATACATATTCATTCTGGAAAATCTGGAAAACATGTCCAACTATAAAGAAGCAATAAAAGTTCCTCTAATCTCACCACTCATATTACGTACTTCATTTAAGCTAACTTTCTGTGTGCGTTTTAATTGTGAACTGCCTTGAAATAGTTTAAGAGGTAGGACGAGATTATTTATGAACAAGTTTGTTTTATTAAGCAGAAATTACATCACCTTGCTTTTCACAAATATTCACCAACATGTTAATACAAACAACTTAACAAACTTAAGCTTAACAAACAACCAACTAGAGCCCTCTTTAACTTAACAAACTTAAGCTTAACAAACAACCAACTAGAGCCCTCTTTAAAAACATGTTTGTCCTTCTAGAGGAGAAAGCAGGAAAACACCTCTCTGATCTCAGCCGTAGCAATTTCTTACTTGACACATCCCCAAAGGCAAAGGAATTAAAAGCAAAAATGAACTGCTGGGACCTTATGAAGATAAAAAGTTTCTGCACAGCAAAGGAAACAACCAACAAAACTAAAAGGCAACCAGCGGAATGGGAAAAGATATTTGCAAATGACATATCGGACAAAAGGCTAGTATCTAAGGGCCAAAATCTATAAAGAACTCACCGAACTCCACACCTGATAAACAAATAACCCAGTGAAGAAATGGGCAGAAAACATGAATAGACACTTCTCTAAAGAAGACATCCGGATAGCCAACAGGCACATGAAAAGATGCTCAACGTCGTTCCTCATCAGGGAAATACAAATCAAAACCACACTCAGATACCACCTCACGCCAGTCAGAGTGGCCAAAATGAACAAATCAGGAGACTATAGATGCTGGAGAGGATGTGGAGAAATGGGAACCCTCTTGCACTGCTGGTGGGAATGCAAACTGGTGCAGCCACTCTGGAAAACAGTGTGGAGGTTCCTCAAAAAATTAAAAATAGACCTACCCTATGACCCAGCAATAGCACTGCTAAGAATTTACCCAAGGGATACAGGAGTACTGATGCATAGGGGCACTTGTACCCCAATGTTTATAGCAGCACTCTCAACAATAGCCAAATTATGGAAAGAGCCTAAATGTCCATCCACTGATGAATGGATAAAGAAATTGTGGTTTATATACACAATGGAGTACTACGTGGCAATGAGAAAGCATGAAATATGGCCCTTTGTAGCAACGTGGATGGAACTGGAGAGTGTGATGCTAAGTGAAATAAGCCATACAGAGAAAGACAGATACCATATGTTTTCACTCTTATGTGGATCCTGAGAAACTTAACAGAAACCCATGGGGGAGGGGAAGGAAAAAAAAAAAAGAGGTTAGAGTGGGAGAGAGCCAAAGCATAAGAGACTCTTAAAAACCGAGAATAGGGGCGCCTGGGTGGCTCAGTCGGTTGGGCGTCCGACTTTGGCCCACGTCACTATCTCGCGGTCTGTGAGTTCGAGCCCCGCGTCGGGCTCTGGGCTGATGGCTCAAAGCCTGGAGCCTGCTTCTGATTCTGTGTCTCCCTCTTTCTCTGCCCCTCCCCCGTTCATGCTCTGTCTCTCTCTGTCTCAAAAATAAATAAACGTTAAAAAAAAATTTAAAAAAAACCTGAGAACAAACAGGGTTGATGGGGGGTGGGAGGGAGTGGAGGGTGGGTGATGGGTATTGAGGAGGGCACCTTTTGGGATGAGCACTGGGTGTTGTATGGAAACAATTTGACAATAAACTTCATATATTGGGGGAAAAAAACATGTTTGTCCTGGAGAGATGGAAGTCCAGGGCAGGGCAGGGGCATGGGAGCCTGCCCTGGGTTCATAGTGAAAGGTTATAGAAGTAAGTAAGATTCTGTAGCTTGAAATTTTTGTGATTTAAAGGATGTACACATTATTAGAAAGTATCTATTCAATAATTTGATAAGAGAAGTTTGGATCACATACCAACTCCTCCCTTCATTTTCTGCCTGTAAATGATCAATCCAACAGTATTAGGGGAAAACGCTCAGAATATTCCTTTAAGTTCAAATTTGTGTGGCTTATAAATCCATAAAAGTGCACACACACACACACACACACACACACACACACCTACATTCAAGATATCAATGAACCAGGGAAAGAAAAAAAGATAGGATAGCAAAAGGAATGGTAATGAAGGAGCCATGAAGTCAGTGCTGACACTTACTATGAGGAGGACCTGCCATAGAGTATTTTTTTCATTCATTTGTTCATTCAGTCATTCATCAAACATTTTTATATACATCTTATGCCAGATACTTTAAATAAAAGATTGGATAAGATATTCTCCTTAAGATAATAAGACTTCAAGAATGGCTAACACCAACAACAGGTGTTGGTGAGGATGTGGAGAAAGGGGAAACCTCTTACACTGTTGGTAAGGATGCAATTGGTCAGCTACTCTGGAAAACAGTATACAGGTTCCTCAAAAAGTGAAAAATAGGACTACCCTACAATCCAGGAACCGCACTAGTAGGTATTTACCCAACAAATACAAAAATACTCTTTCAGAGGAATACATATGCACTGCAATGTTTATAGCAGTATTATCTAAAATAGCCAATTTATGGAGACAGCCTAAGTACCCATCACTGAAGAATGGATAAAGAAGATGTGGTATATATACAATGGAATATTACTCAGCCATGAAGAAGAATGAAGTTTCCATTTGCACTGCCATGGATGGAGTTAGAGAGTATTATGGTAAGTGAAAAGAGTTGGAGAAAGACAAATACCCTATGATTTCACTGATAGATGGAATTGAAGGAGCAAAACAAATGAGCAAAGGAAAAAAAAGAAAAGAGAAAGACTAGTAAAGTGAGAAACAGACTCCTAACTCTAGAGAACAAACTGATGATTCCCAGAGGGGAGGTGAGTGAGGTGATGGGTGAAATAGGTGATGGGGATTAAGGAGTGCTCTTGTTGTGATGAGCGCTGGTGTTGTACAGAAAGATTGAATCTCTCTCTTGTACACCTGAAACTAATATGACACTGGATGTTAACTGACTTGGTTTGAAATCAAGAAAATAGCACTTCTGCTCAAGAAAAAAAGATAACAAACCTTTCAAAGCTCAGTGGTGCAAGAGACAGAAGAGATGGAGAAATAAACTAATAAATATAAAGTGATACATGGCGAAATGATTGAGATGATAACTGTGATAACGAACATTTATTCTTTCAACAAATATTTACATGTCTACAATGTGCCAGAGACCACGTTGGTCACTGGGAATACAATGATGAGTAAACAGTGGACACTGTCCTAGTCAATTTCTGTGTCTTTTCTCATTTATCCCTCACACTTGCTCTGCGACATGTATGTTGTTTTAATTCCCATCAGATTCCGAAAAGACAAGTAACTTACTTAAAAGCACAGAAGTAAAAGTAGGCCGGATTATATACAACTGATATACAACAGCTGTTGTGAAAGCAGAATGACTCCATTTTAAGGGGCATCCAAATTAGGCTGGAGTAGAACGTGGGTATGTGTATATGTTAGTCATGCGAAAGAGGTTTAAAAAGTGCTTTCCAGGAAGTGAGAATAGTATGATCAAAGTCACAGTCTCTTGAAGAACACTGCATGTTTTGGGAACTTCTAGGAATTTTGTTTTCCTTGAACAGAAAATGTATGATGAGAAATGCATCATGAAGGGAAAAGCTGAGCTCAGGACATAGACCTCTGACCTTACCCCCTAGGCAGCACGAGGACTGACATGATCAGATTTACCTTTAATGAGATCAATGGCTTTGAGGCAGAAAAAACTTCAGGCAAGGAAACCACTTAGGAGGCATGGCAGGGGTTCCCACGAGTCATGGAAAAGACCCAAACTAGGACATTGACTCGATGGAGAAATTAGAGAGTCTTCAGCATATAGTTAGGAGATAAAATAAAGGCCTCAAAATTTGATGGATATTGGGACTAAGATCCAAGAAGGATGTCTCTCTGGGGACTTATTTAATGATGCATACAAAAGTTTATGTGGGAGAAATACTCAAAGTGTAATGAAAAGCCCATGGTTGGGTATTGTCAGATGCTTAGAGGAGAGGCCTGGGCTTCAGATAAATATTTTGAAAGTGTTCTCATAGAGAAGATATTTAAGATACGACAGTTACTGACACGAAAATGTTCAGTAATCTAGTTTATAGAATCTTGAAGAACATGGGAATATGAAGACAAGTTGAAGGAAAGGATTTTTTTAATGAAAATGAAACATTCAACAGGTAAGATATTTTTGTTCAAGACAAGAAAATTGGCTCTCTTAGAAATTTATGGAGGGGCTCAGTCGGTTAAGCGTCCGACTTTGGCTCAGGTCATGATCTCACTGCTCGTGGGTTCAAGCCTCATGTCAGGCTCTATGCTGACAGCTCAGAGCCTGGAAGCTGCTTTGGATTCTGTTTCCATTCCTCTGCCCTTCTCTTGTTCACGCTCTGTCTCTCTCTCTCAAATATAAAATAAAAACACACAAAAAACAAATTTACGGAATAGAGAGTTTTAAGAAAGAATTAATTGGCAGAGTCAAATGCAGGGAAAAGAAATCAGGAATATATGGGCTGAAAAATGTCCATTAGCCTAGACAACGAGGTAATCAATGACTTCAAAAGAGACATCTCGGTAGAATGGTTGAAGAAAAATCCAGATTATAAAGTGTTGATGAGGGAGGTAAGAAAATGGTCATGGTGATTATAGGCTAATTTTCAGGAAATCTGCCTGTGAAGGAAACCTGAAAGATTACATTGATCAGGGAAGGGTATTTACTAGGATCACAGAATCTAGAATATTTACATATTAAGAGAATACACTAGCAGAGAAACAGATATATAGGCGAGAAGGGCTTGACAAATGAAGCACAGTTCTAGAATTATGGGGGTTGTGTGATACTTTTGCAGAGAACACTTAATCTTCTGGGACAAAAGGAAAGATGGTAGGATGAATGAAGTTATAAAATCACTGGCAGATGCAATAGCAGGAAATTAAGGGAGCTTACCATTAAGATCTGATGAAATTGGGGCAGCAGGATTTTGCAAGAGGCCTGAGGAGAGTGTTGAAAACTTTGGATAAGCACTAAGAGACATGATGTTAAATTTCCTGTAACAGACTATCTGCAAGGTGGTTGGATTTAATAAATAAATAAGGCAAATATTAGCTCCCGTTTTCACTGTCCCCCCTCCTGAAGAGGCTCACATTCACTGAGTGGCAAGGTGGTCTGGATTGTCTGGCTGTGTTACTTGACTATTGTGAAATTTTACCGAGAGTTGAGGATGCTATTAGATAAATCCCTGTACTTCTAGGAATCAGTGATCCACCTATTATCCAAGGTCCTTTGTAGGCGCCTAAGTTCCTAAGGGGAGAGTCTATACAGGACAGCCTAAAGTAATAATAATATCTTGTATTTATAGAGCTCTTATTATAATTTCGACACCATTCTATGTTTTTTATATTATTAACTCATTTAACTATCACAAAGTCCAAGGTAGAGTATTATTATTTCTCTTTTGTAGAGGAGGGCTTACATAGTGTTTTCCAAGTTCTTTCTCGTATAGGTGAGACAGACCATATGCATAACTGTCGATGAATTTATCTTAATCTCTCAACACCAAGCTAGTATTTTCCCTGCCTTAAATCACCACAGGGCCAGGTGCCAGGCAACTAAAAACCACCCCTGTAGCCTAAAGCCCACCGGAGCTATTCAAGCTAGCCAATCTTAAACTCTGCCCTGCGTTCCCACAGAAATCCCAATGAAAGCTGTGTAAGAGCTCCCCTTACTCCTGTTTCTGCTTTCTGGCTAAAATCCGGTGTTCCTCCTGTGGTTCTGCGTAGTGAGTCATATCTCTCATTTCTAGGGTAAATGTAAGTAACATTAAATTTCTCTTTCAGTGGCATGGGCTTCTGTGTTGTCACTTTTTTTTTCATGTTTATTTATTTTTGAGAGAGAGAGAGAGACAGAGCGTGAGTGGGAGAGGGGCAGAGAGAGAGGGAGGCACAGAAACCGAAGCAGGCTCCAGGCTCCGAGCTGTCAGCACAAAGCCGGATGTGGGGCTCGAACCCACGAACCCGTGAGATTATGACCTGAGCCGAAGTCTGGTGCTTAACCGAATGAGCCACCAGGCGCCCCTCTGTTGTCACCTTTATAAATTAAGACTGGGCACAAAGCAAATTGTATTTTATCACCCTTTTCAAATTCGGATAGTCATGTGATTCATTTTAACCATTAAGTTGTGAGTAGAGGTTTTAAAACACAGTGCGTGTTCTGTCAGATTATCTTTTTCTTATCAAGGAAAACACATTGTGAGCACAGCGTCCATCAATCTGGACCCTAGTAATGAGCAGAGGTACTTGCCAAGCATGTCAGAAATGTAGTGTGAGCAAAAAATAGCATTGCTGGAATAAGCCACTGAGATTTTATATTTTTATTGAAGCATAATCTAGATTATCCTGACTGTGATCATAACTTTGGAGGTTTTTGCCAGAATATTCCCGTATGTATACACATTGAGAGTATTTGGGGAATAGGAGGCAGTAACCAAACCACCAGCATCCAGTTTGGTAGGGCAACACAGCAGGACAACTCAAAAGCATTAGTAAAAGAAATGAATCAACTTGATTTTCCTTCTGAGCTTCTAGAGTCATTTATATTTAGAAGGAAACACTCAGAAGCCATAGGTTGTGACAGGTTATTAATACATGAATGTGTTCTGAGTTAATAAGACCATACAATGTAACAGTGAACGATATTGATCGTATGTAAAGAACGTTAAATTAGATGTGCTAGAAGACAAGAAGAAAAAAAAAGGAGAACTAGATGATTGTAACAATCCCTTATATCCTGTGCCACACATTACAGGTTTCAAAGATTTTTCAGAAATATTTTCTTCTACTCAGGGAAGAAGGTAGGGAAAGTATTACCCCAGTTTTACAGATGAAGAAGCGGAAAGTCACAAAGATTAAATGAGTTGCCCAAGGTAGTGTCAAAGTCACAAAGGGTAGAGACAAAACTAAAATGCAACACTTATGAGTAGATGCTCTTTCATACCCACCTACAAATCAAAATAGCTACTGTTCTTGAGGGCTAAAATCCTTGCTGCCAGAAAATGTTTAATAACGTTTTCAAAGCCTATAGTCAAATACATGAACATCAATGGAGTATTTGTTTGTGCCATGGTATTGAATGAATGCTGTAATTCCAAAATGGATGTGAAGAAGACTTAAACTATCAAACAGATATGGGGATTCTGAAGCCGTTTTTCAGTCTGATCCAGACTGAAAAGACAGCATGAAATGCTGAGATGTTTGAAACCTGAGGAGTTCCCACATAAAATGTTAAGTAGGTCCTGTATGCAGAGGGCAAGGAGAAACCAAAGAAAAAGGCAGGCCACTCCGAATTGGAAGGTAGCATGGTTAACAAGCAAGGGAACTTACATAGGAGGCTTGTCTTGAGTAGTTGCAAAATGAGTAGGTGCCCGCATATATAAAAAAAAGTTTTTATAGAGGCCTTAACTGTGGCTTAGAAGCTTGCTCTCTTAAGAGCCCGCTCCAGGCTGTGTGGGAAAGGTAGGCGGAAAGTACTTTACAAAGATAGGGAAAGCAGAGAGGAGTCAGACTTGAAGTCAACCAGTGGTCACATCCTCTTGATGACCTCCACCAACAGGAGAGAATCGACATGAAATCAACATGAAAGAAAACAGGAACAATTGCCATTCACACATGGTTTTAGTTCTCAGGTGATTTCAGTGTGTATTTTTACTTGTGTCTTAACATTTTCCCTCTAAAAATTTTTTGACTTGAGCCCAGATCTTGTACCCCTAAATCCTAAACTCTTAGGGAAATATTTCGAATGAGTGAAATTGATGTGGAGATTTTAACATACGGACTTCTGTCCCCTGCCACTGAATCTGGATTCTGTGCCTGCTTTAGTTCTAGAAATTTCTGGACAAGGCTTTAAGAAACTGGTAGCTCCTAATTCCTAACTCCTGGGATATTTACTCAATAGCCCTAGATCCCAAGATCAGAGTGGTGATGATAATCTTAAGAGGATCCAGGCTTGGATAGGATTTTAGGGCAGGAATCTTGTCATTTCCAGCAAGCTCCCTCAGTACATAGTAGGTACTGGAGAAGAGACTAAGACAGTGAGTAATAAATGCTGGTCTTCACCCCTCCCCCCTTCCCCCCCCCCCCCCCCCCGCCATAAAACGGAGGCTTTCTTTGGGTTTCCATTCTTAAGCCCCTCTTGTTGCTTGTTTCCTGCAAGTGATTTCACGCATCCAGCAATGTAGAGCAAGCCCACGAGGCAACAAAGACACAGCGCTACAGTGCAAATTTCATGAACCCGAATCCTGCTTTACACCGAGTGTATTTCATTCGGAACTTCAAGCTACTTGACGCGAGGCGTTTTTCAGGCTTTTACATCGACAGCAGCAGTCTGGGTTTTCTGGGACGCAATGCACCGCCCAAACAGAAGCAGAGGCGCCCTCTTCTTTCCCTCCCCACTCTGCCCAAGAGGGAGCCGACAGAGCCACCCTTAGTCTTCTCCGCGCGCCGCGTGGGGGACACCGCCCACGTAAGCCCGGCTTCCGCAAAGCACAGCTGGCTGCGGACAGAAGGATTGCAGGGGAAGGGTGGGAGCGGCCGGGCGGGCAGGCGGCGAGTTCGGCTGGGCGGGAGACCCCACGCCAAAGGCCTGACCTCTGGATTTGCCGCCCCGCGCCGCCCACTCAGGAATCCCCTCCCCGGCCCCCGCACCCCCCGCCCCGCCAGCTGCACGCGGCGGCCGGATCTTCTCGAATTTCAACACAAAGGGAATCCTCGGCCGCAGGAAGTGCATCACGGAGAAAGAGGGACCGGGGGCGGGGAGAGGGGGATGCTTCCCTCCCTCAGTACACCCCCGCCCTCCCGGAACCCTGGGCCGCCGTGACGAAACCCTCAGGGTCCCCTCTTCGCCCCAGGAGCCTGGAGCAAACAAGGGCCCCCCGCCCCCCGCCTCGCTACCAACTCTAGTGGGAGGCGAGTTCCCAGGCGGCGGGGAGGCGAGCTGCCCCTCGCCGAGGCTCACACACCTGTTCGCTTCCCTCCCTCCTTTCTTTCCGGGTGCGCCAGCACCTGGGCTTACGTTTTTGTTTTGTGTTGCTTTATCCCTGGGCTCTCAACTTTTCCCGTCACGTCTCCTTACTTCCAGGGTTTTCTGTAGAATCCCAGCTCGGGTGTCCTCCTCCACGCCCGGCGGGGCTGCGCCCCAGGCTTGGGCCAGGTTTTCCTTGGCAGAAGGTTAGCAGACCGGGAGTCCCCGCATGAGCAAAGGGGAGAAGGGCAGGGAGAGAGACCGCTTTCGTTTTCCATGACACCTGCCGTTCCGGGGACTCGCGGCCAGGCTTTCTACCCGGAGGTTCCAGCATCGGCGGAAGCGTAGCCTGTGGGTGGGGATGTGGGGTTGTTGAGGGGCGCGTGGGGGCGGTGGGGTGGTGGAGAGGGGGCAGGCTGGGCTGATTGGTGTTGAAGTTGTTTTTTTACAAGGCAACCTTACAGGGTTTACTTAAATTGTATTTTGCAAATCAATAAAAACAAAACTTTTCTAGTAATGTTTTATGTACATTTCACCAGGGAGTGAGAAACCATCATTGTCCCTTAAAAAAAAAAAATCGCTTTTATTATTTTCTTTTAGTTAAGAATGGATTGGGGAGACCAATGGCAATTTGGGGAAAGGGGCCGAAACACCCCCTTTTTGAGCCCGGCAAGCAGAGTTGGAAAAACCCGGGAGCTTTGGACTAGTTTTCAGGCGGAAAGACCCGGGTGACCGGGGAGGGGGCCGCGCAAGTAACTCCAAGCTGCCCTGCTCCAATTGCGGGCACTCAGGTGTGCCGGAAGGGGGCCACCTCCCCCTGGGGCGCCAGGCTGCCTCAGCGCCCTGGGACACCACTGGGGGAACTGCCCCCTCCCAAGCTCCAGGCCGTGGCCGGGTACCTGCCCAACCTGTCTCCTCCCCTTCTTCGGTACCACACCCACGGGACTCCGGTCTCCCCGGGAGAGGGACGGAGCGGGAACAAAGGGGTCTTTGTTCACTGGCTCCTGGGGGGTGGGAGTCGTGCTCGCGCGCGTTTCCCCGCGCCCCTTGGAAACGGGGAGGCTCAGCGCCACCCGGCCTCGCCCTGCGGCGAGCGCCGTCCTCCGCGACCCCAGCGCCTGAGGTCAGGGCGCGGCGCCCCGGGCCAAGGCGGGCTCTTCCCGAGCGGGCGGGGTGGGAGGCGAGGCGGCGCTCGGCGGGCACTGCCGCCCGCGGAGGGACGGTGGGGGGTTCCGGCAGCTGGCGGAGGTGGAGGGGGCGGGAGAGGGAGCCTGCGCCGGGCTGAGCCTGGAGGTGCGGGGCGGGCTCGCCGAGCGCTCGCGGAGAGGCTCCTGCCGGAGCAGCGGCGGCTGGAACGCGCACCCTCTCTCCTTCCATCCTCCACCTCCTGATCAGCCCCAGCACCGCGCCAAGTCCCCCTCCGCTGCCGTCAGCACGCTCCCCTTCTCCCTTCTTGGCACTTTCCTATTGAACCATCCGTCTGGACAAACTTTGATGGAGAATTTCACACCACGCT
This sequence comes from Panthera pardus, assembly GCF_024362965.1. Lineage (NCBI taxonomy): Eukaryota > Metazoa > Chordata > Mammalia > Carnivora > Felidae > Panthera > Panthera pardus. The sequence continues at coordinate 135,054,526 of NW_026526721.1, forward strand.
GGAAAAATGCCGGTTATGAAAGGATTACTGGCGCCCCAGAACACCTTCCTCGACACCATCGCCACCCGTTTTGACGGAACACGTAAGTCTTGCACTTCGACGAGTTGTATGGTATTTTCTGAGAATGATTTTCCACGTATAGATTACTTTCTCTCCCACCTTCTTTTTTTTGCACCAGCGGAGTGAAATTCCTTCCGTTTTTGCAGAGGTGTCTTTTGTGTGGAGAAATTTCCTTCCACCCATGGTTAGGTGTAGTATTAACACTTTGGATTGGTGTAGTTGGCCCCCTTGACTTGCTGGGTTTGTGAGGGCTAGAAAAGAGCGTGAATATCGATGCCCATGTTCACTGTGGGACCTGTATTTTGGTACCTCTTTATGGAATTGTTTTTCTTTTTAATGAATTTTATGGGGTGAAAGTGGGAATGCCCATGTTACTGAATTGCCACCTTATCTTTTTAGAGTTTCAAGTCTGTCTAGATTATGGGGTGAGTTTGTAATGTTATGCTTCCGTGGAGCATCATTCCTTCAGGTCTTTCGGATAGGCATGATTTCCCATCAGAGTTCAAGAAATTCAAACTAGAGTCAGGATTGCCAAGTGTAAGCTTTCTGTAGAATTCGAAGGGTTGTGAGTTTGTCAGAATCTTGATTCCTGGTTTTATGATAGAATAGCGCACCTCTCATTCCTGAAATTATCCTAACCCTTTAGGAGAGACTATTGGGAAGGGAAGAGCTGCACATTATAAAGGCACATCTGATCATATGAGAAAGTGTAGACATTTTTTTTTTTTTTGAGGGAGAGTATTATTGGACGTTTAGCTTGTTTAAGCTACAGTTGAAAATAAGGATATGGTGTTGTGTGAATGCTTGTAGATTGTTGGGAATCACCTGCAAGTTGTTCTCTTTCAGGACCACGGTCAGGTCCCCGTTCCTTCCCAGGCTTCTCAAGCTCTCCTCATGAGCCCGCTGGTCTTCCCAACAGGCTTAGGAGTCTGTACTTTTACCCCTGACAAGTTCTCTCTCTCTCAGTTGGTTTCACTATGAGTATCCCCACCTTCTTCCTAGCTTATGTTGCTTCTATGTGCCGTCTTTCCTTTTTCTGCCTCTTTCACAAAACTCCCAGAAAGTCATTTATTCTAAAGGCTTTTCTGTGGTTCAAGTACTATTGTTTTTTACTGTGATGGTATATTTCTTGGAGCTGACATGAGAGAGCACATCTAATTCTATTTCCACACCAGTAGTGTGTGTATACACACACACACACATATGCACGCACACTGTGAAATATACACATGCACATATACTGTGAAATATACACGTTTCTATTATGTAGGAATAAAGTCCTGGACTTTGTGCTTTAGGAATAGTTGGAAAGTTTACATAGGAAGGAAATGAAGCATTTACTTGATTTTGTTTAATTTTAATTTTTGATATCCACCCTACTCATGGTAGAAGGTGTGGATATTCTTCCCGTGTTTTTAACTTTAGCTTTAACCATTCTCTCCCCTTTTATATTTGACATGTGTCATATTGGTGAAGTGCAGTGCAATTATATATGTGCCTTCTTTAGATAATAAAAGAAAATATTGTAATAAAACTTCTAGTCCCTGCCACTGCCATTACCTCCACCACCCAAAATCACCACTGCTGACTTCAACCATATGTGATTGTGGGTACTACTAATTATTTCCTTAGGAACTGATTAGTTTCATGTGAATGTTTCTTCTTGAAGTTGCAAATTTAAACCCCAAAGACTCAACAAGGATCCCAAAAGCATCTTTTGAAAATGAGGTAATTGATCAATGGTATTTGCTTATCTCGTTGTCATTTAAAGTTGAATGAAGTGCAGTGTGTAGTGAATCATCCCAGCACAGCCCTGGGAATTACTGCAGCAACATATTTAGGTACGATTTACTAATGATGAGAGGGGTTTTCGATCATCAGAATGAGATACCTTTGCCTCTTTCTCTCACTGTAACATTTGATAAGCAGAGGGCTAGTGAATAGCCTTTGTTTTTAAAACTAAACATTAACGTTAATAAAATGGAAGATTAGAAATTTTAAGTTCTTATTTAAGAAGACCATCATTAGATACTAGCATTTAGAATAAAAATCACAAAAAAACCCCAAAATTGTTGGAGAACATGCTTGGTCTGTGCTCCACAGGGTCTGGGGGATTCCTGGAGGGAACCACTATGCATGCAATCAGTCTGAAAATCAGTGAAACAAATTTTAAAATGATGAGTAACATAATGGTTTACTTTGGCAAGACTTTTTTTTTTTTTTTTTTTTTTTTTTTTTACAACATCTAATGAATACCCGTCCCAACAAACCCCACTCCAGGAAAGAGGATTGTATTTTTTCATTTACTTCTCTTTTGAATTGCAGGATGGTTTAAATAATCTGAAACTTAAAAAAAAATACTTTAAATAAATTTTTAGCCTCAAATTTTGCTGTATGAACAATCATGAGCATATCATTTCCTTGGCTGAGTATTTTATCATATTCTGTTATGTTTCTGTGTTGACAAAATTTTAAGTGTAAGTACTATCCCTGTAACTCTTCCTATGATCATCCTTATTTCTCTTGATTTTTTATAGTATTTATTTTCTTGTGCAAGTTAAAACTTTTTGCAAGATGAAGCTATTTGCAAATTAGCAAAATTACCACCTGCCCAAATAAAAGCTCTACAGAAAGTGAATAATGTTATTATACTTGAAATGTAATATGTTTTTTATTGGCACATTGTCTGCTTTATTTGTTAGGTATACTTTATAGTCATGTTAGTTTCTTATTTCATTTTATATTGGGTAATCCTGATGAAAAAATAAGAGAACAAACAATAATCCTGGCAAACCACCTTGCTAACTTAACCACCATACAGTGTTATCATTAGCCCTACTGAATTAATATTGTAATAGAAAATAATAAAACAAAACATCATTCAAAACTTCTCCCAGAAAAAAAATAAGTTTACAACAATAAAAGCTTATAACATAATCTTACTAATTTATCAGTTGAAATAGTATCACAGGGCAACATAAAAGAAGTTAATATATTTTATCACCTGGTGACACATTATTGTTTTATATAATAGGCCATTTCTTACTTCTAGTATTTAAGAAGTGAATTCTTTCTCAGGATTGAAAGACAATCATGAACCCTTAATTGGAAATTATTTTTTCCAATATGCAATTTTTAAAAACTATTGGAAAATATAAATCTTGTTATATAAAACTACTCTATAATACACTTACTTTTGAAATATGTTCTTCTGGCTTCTGTTTAATTGAAGTGCAATGAGAGTTAGAAAAACAGAACCTTGCAAATTTTAATATCTATACCCTATTAGGACAAAAAAGTAATGCCAATGAATTTTTTTGACTCATTACATGTAACCACACTTCTCATTGGGAACACTCTAAATCAGACAGACAGACAGATACACACACACACACACACACACACACACACACAATGAATGTTAAAACATTATGATCTGTATCTAGTTTACTTTTCCCACATTTATTATGTCTAATATATTTTAAAAAATCTTTTCTGAGTAGACTTTTGTGCTAAGCACATGAATATAAATCTGGACAAAGGGAAAGTGTAGTAGAAAACAGGTAAGTACATATTTTAAAAATAGTTTTAGTACAAATATTTGGTACCATTTGAGGAAAAACTCTTCTTTCCTTCATATAAAACTTTCAGAAGTGTCCATTTTCAAATATAATTAGTCTACATTTTCTTTTTTTTTATTTAAAAAAATTTTTTTTAATGTTTATTTATTTTTGAGACAGAGAGAGACAGAGCACGAACGGGGGAGGGTCAGAGAGAGAGGGAGACACAGAATCTGAAGCAGGCTCCAGGCTCCGAGCGGTCAGCACAGAGCCCGACGCGGGGCTCGAACTCACGGACCGCGAGATCATGACCTGAGCCGGTTGGATGCTTAACCCACTGAGCCACCCAGGCGCCCCTAGTCTACATTTTCATAGCTGTATATTAGCATACATTTTCCAGTCACGTTAAAATTTGGCCAGAATACTTCTTTGGGGTTAGTGAGATAAGACTTAAGCTTTAAAGGAAGTTCGTAGCTCAGTGGACTTTATCAAGGAGATTCCAAAGTATTCTGAATAACAGTGGTTTAGAAACTCATTCATATTTACATATATTTTATATACTCCTGTATAGACTGTTTAAAATGGTCCAAGGAGGGGCGCCTGGGTGGCTCAGTCGGTTAAGCGCCGACTTCAGCTCAGGTCACCATCTCGCGGTCTGTGAGTTCGAGCCCCTCATCGGGCTCTGGGCTGATGGCTCAGAGCCTGGAGCCTGCTTCCGGTTCTGTGTCTCCCTCTCTCTCTGCCCCTCCCCGTTCATGCTCTGTCTCTCTCTGTCTCAAAAATAAATAAACGTTAAAAAAAAAAAAAATAAATAAATAAAATAAAATGGTCCAAGGAGATTTTTTAAAATTGAAATGCTTCCTTTAGAGAAGCAATTGCAATGCTTTTTCTTTTCATCTTTCTTTTCTTCTTTTTTCCCATCTTTCTTTTCATGCTTTCATCAAATACATAGATTTCTTCACATCAGAAGCATAGAGAGAAGGGTAATGAACCCAGTGCTATAGGAGGAGGGAAGAACGAGGTGGGACAGTAGTGGGGATCTTCCTAAGTCTTTGCAGGCTTGTAGCTTGGAGAATATCAGCAAAGGCACTTAGCCAGTAAAAAAGAATGAGCTCCATTATGTATGGGTCTGTCTATAAAAGGCTATTACATGAAAACATTCAAGGAAATAGCTAACATTCTAGAGATATCTCTCCCAAATAGTTTATAAAGACTCTTTCAAAAATTTTTTTATATGCTACTAGTAGTCTCTTTTATTATTCTTTGTTTAGGGAGCCAGTTCCTTGTTAGTTTTCTTTTTCTGTGTAGTAAATTACCACAAGCTTAGTGGCTTATTATGTCATATCTTCTGTAGGCCAGACATCTAGGATGAACTAGGTCCTCTGCTCAGGGTCTCACAAGGTTGCAGACAGGTTGTCAGCTGGGGCTATGGTCTTTGCTGAGGCTCAAGGCCCTCTTCCAAGGTCGAGTGGTTGTTAACAGAATTTAATTCCTTGTAATTTTATGATTGAGTTCTCCATTTTCTTGCTGTCAGGTGGGGACTTTTCTCAGCAACTAGCAGCTGCCCTCAGTTTGTTGCCACGTGTCCTCTCTTATAGGCCCTCTCACAACCAAACAGTTTACTTTTTCAAGAGCAGCAGGAGGGTCTCTCCTTTAAGAGTTCATCTAAGTCAGGCCTGCCCAGGAGAATCTCCCATTTGATCAACTCATAGTCAACTGATTATGGATCTTAATCACATCTCTAAAGTCATCTGTTCTGTCCACACTCAAGAGAAAGGGATCAAAGTGTATATACAAGGAGTTGAGAGTCTTGGGAGCCATCTTGGAACTCTGTGTACTACAGTTGCTATTCATGCAAAACCCAGTGTTCTCACGTTTGTTCTTCTAAAACGTAGATTTACTAAGCACGCTCTGTAATTCTGTATGCATGAAACCCTGCTGAGTTTACATCTGAAATCTTAGTGAATATAAGGCCCAACTTACCGGAGGGAGGGTTTTGCTTCACATTTTGCCAAGGGCATAGGGGTAAACCTAGCCTAGTTGAGCTAGTCACGTTTAGTCAGCTGTCCCATCAGACTCTCAGACCCCTCATCATCTACAAGTAATGTGGAAGATGTCAGATTATTTTCAGAATATTAACGCCAGTCTCTTAACAGGGTGCTCCCTCTTTACAGATAAGGAATGGGGTCTGTTAGTCTGTGTCTATGGATATCTTAGCCTTCACTGGATGGAAAACCAATCCAAGAATATAATATCTGCAAAGAACGATCTCCAGGACAGGTTGTCTGTCACACTCTAGACTGGGCTGCTTCCATCTTACTAACTTCTTAACCAGGCCTGTTTCTGGGCAAACCTTGTGAACTGCTTTGAAATGGGATGATTTCCATCCATTTCTCATGCTTCTAACCATGTTTTAGATTTAAGACACTCCCCACTATGCACTCTTGCATTGAGGTTGGCTGTGGTCAACTAAATAATGTTCTTTATTTAAACTTCATTCTAGGTTTACTAAAAATTAGAAAGAGAGACGGAGGGGGAGAGAGAGGAGAGAAGTGACAAGAGGGAGGAGGGAATTATTTATTCTCATTCCTTGACTTTGTAGATGAATTCTTTACTCTATAGAGGGCTTATCACAGGAGTTCTCATAACTTCCATGCAGTGATCAAAGTGTTTGATTTATAAGAAGTGGATTTATGTCTTGGGGCACCTGGGTGGCTCATTTGGTTAATTGTCTACCTCTTGATTTTGACTCCGGTCATGATCTCACGGTTTGTGCTGTTGCGCCCCCTGTGGGGCTCTGCGCTGAGAGTACCAAGCCTGCTTGGGAATCTCTGTCTCTCTCTCTCTCTCTGTCCGTCCTCCTCCCACACTTGTGCTCTTGTTCTTTCTCAAAAGAAACATTAAAAACAAGGAGTTGGATTTATGTCTTTATCACACGTACATTTCTTTTAATGAATGAAATATACAGATAATAAGAAAAGCCTTATTATACAGTCCTTAAAAATATTAGATAATTTTGTTTTGACATCATTATATAGAGGAAAATTGATAACTAATATGTTAAAAATGGAAGTTACGCTCACAATGTAATTTTTTTTTAGGCTCTGGCTTTTGGTATCACCGATAGACAAAAGGCCAAGGCATGAACCCTCTTCTGGCATGAAAAAAGCATTGAAGTCCTGAGTTACCAGTGTCTGGGATGTGCTAGACCCAACGCACTTTTCGAGTGGTAGTCTCTCTGATGAAATCTTTACTTTATTCATCAATAATCAATCAATCAATCAATCATTTCTTCAACAATATTTAATATTTAATCATCACTGACTATATACAAAACCATTATACTAGGATCTTTGGAATAAATCGGGCTTGTCTTTCTCTCAAAGAGGACGATAAAAGTATGCAAAAATTACTGTAGTAAAGGTTGGAAATCTGTAAGAGTATTCAAGAGGTATAGGCAACGAACGGGCTGTGTACCACTGGATGAGAGAAGAATAATTTCTGTGGGTGAATGATCTGAGCGTTTTATATAATGATTATGACTTCTGGGTGGGAATGATTGGCACGTATATGATAAGGACAAAGACAATGTTCTGTTTGCTCTGCCAATTTGTGTAGCATTGTCATTGAGGCTAACAGGGGGATCTTTAAGGATGCGAAGGGCGAAAGGTAAAGGCAGGAGGAGAAGGGAAAGTCAATTAGGCCAGGCGTGGAATGTCTTTAAAGTCAGAGTGCTTTGTCACAGTAAGTCATCAGAGGTGATAGGTTAATATCTTGGTAGGAATATAGTGCCATCTGTGCCTAATGTAAAAATTCTCAACCTTTCCATGTTCCACAGGCTGACGTCCATCTTGAAACCTAAGGTGTTTCTTCTTACTACCTCTTCTAAAAAATGCCTTTACACTTCAACAGGGGTCCCAGAGAATGCAGTGGAATTGATGTGTTCTTCCCTTTTTCTTCTTTTGCATGTATCTATTTTGCCCAGGGAGCTAACTTTCACCTCTTAGGAAAGGGAGAGATTGATTTCTGGCCACATAGCTGAGTACTCTTCTCCTCCAGGGCTGTGTCATACTATAGAATTACGCCTGTGGAGAATAAAAAGAATTGAGGGTGTGCTAGCCTTCAGTCCTAGTCAAGTCGATGGGAGAAGTGCCAACAGTAAAAGGCACAGAATTGCAATTGCTGCAGAGATAGCTGGGTTCACCCTGGCAGTGTATATTTGCTGATATAGTCTAAGTACGAAGTTTTAAATGCATTTTGGTTTAGCAGAGCCTACAAACAAAAAAAAGATGAGACTTCAACTTTACCTACGGCACAGTTCATATTTAGCAAGTGGAGCAATTGAAGAGCTTCTCAGTAATTTAAACAGTCAAATATAGTTCTTGGCTTATAAATTCCCTGGAAGATATGTTTTGGTTTTCTTTCTTAGCTGTTAATGCAACTATCTATCTCCCTTAAACCCTTCAAAATTCACATGTCCCCATATGAACTAATAATCTTTCCCAGTCTCTGAAATCTATTTGCCTTCTTGTGTTTTCTGGTTCCATTATTGGCATCACCTCCCACCCATTTCTCCGAGCTAGAAATCTGAGTCGCCCTGGACTGCCCACACATCTAATTGGTTATCAAGTCTTTGAGATTTTACTTTAGAAATGCCCTAATCTGGCTCTTCACCTCCTTTTCATTGCTTCTTCTTTAGTTCGGATCTTCTGTTTCTTATCTATGTGGTTGTAATCTTACTCTAACTGGATTTCTGTGGCCACAGGCTCTTATCCTGCTCACTCCCTACCCTTCAGTCTACATCGTCTCTAGAGTGATTTCCGATAAAAGCCAGGTGATTTAATCATTTGCCCCTCCTACTTAAAGCCACCCATTAGCTCCCTGCTACCTCCTGGAGAATGTCCGAGGTCTTTAGTGTCCTATGATCCCAAGATGATTCTGCAGATTCTTTTTCCAACCACTGCCTCCCAGGCTATAGACATACTCACCCTGAATCTGGTGCTCATTCACATCTCTGGGCCTCTGCTTGTCACTTGAAGAGCAAGATCCTTTTTTTTCTTCAAGACCCATCCTGAGGGTTGCCTTGTATCTAAAGACTTTCTGTGAGGCTCCAGATTGAGTTAGGTGGCATTTACTCTCTGCTTCCGTGTTCTCTTGCCCACTCCTCACATGTGCTCTGCTTATGTGCGTTCCTATTTCAACCCTCAATTCCTTCAAGCCCTGATTGTCTTTATTCTTTTCTATCCTCGTTGCTCAGACTTATGCTTGGAGCAAAGTCATGGCTCAATAAGTGATTCTTTGGGTAAAAGAATTTCAAACTCGTTGAAGGGTGGGGTTGTGTATTCATTGTCTCTCTTTTTCCTTCGGTGCTAACTGGTTTTCCGTTTATTCTGTATTCTCTTGTTTAACTAGTTTTCAAACGTAACTCTAGACTGGCTTCTAGCTCCTCATTTTCACATGGTTCAAGTACTGATTTCCTTTATTAAACTTTAATGATAATAGTGACTGCATTTCGGGCATGTGTACAGGCACTCTGTACACCATGCTGGTGCTTTATTTGTTCCTGCCACAACTCAACAGCCCAGCAAGGGGGAAGGCAGCCCCCCTTTTTGTTACAGATGACAAAATTCAAGCTCAGCACTTTTCTACTTTATCACACTAGCCTGTGATTTTTCTACTATATCACACTGCCTCTAAAATGTGTTTTTTTATAGCAAGTATAAACAAACCAGGGCAATCTGTGGGATCATTTCTAGTTTCTAAGTCTTGCAGAAAGGGATCTCTGCTTTAGAGTTTTTAGCCCCTTCTAGTATCTATGCCGTTTTTTTCTTTTGATATACTGTATTATGCTTTAAGTACTTGTCGCTTAAAGGATGTTTTTAAATTGGAATTTAAGACTCATATCTGGAACTACTAAATGCATTCATTGTGCAAAGCAGTTTTGCTCATCAAAGAAAATCTACTGTCCGTGTTTTTTAAAAAAATACAGAAATCCATTTTCTTTGAGATTTGGTGCTTAGAATTTGCTGATTTTAGAATTTGTAATTCTTTTATTGTCAGGCTAATCTCTCTATAGCAGATATTCTAAATCTCCTAGCTATTATAGTGACAGCATTCTGTGTTTTTACCTTGTCTTACAGAAGAAATTCTTCTACCTACTTTGAGTCTGCTTTTATTGGGAGAAATATATTCTCCACTGTCAGGTATTGTTGACATCTTTTAAGAGAGATCATTTACCTTTACCTTTTCTCCGTATTGAATTTACAAGAAGAAATAAAGGTACCTGGCTGGCTCTCCAAATCTCAGAAATAATCTAAATCTCTTCTTTTCTTTCTTTCTTTCTTTCTTTCTTTCTTTCTTTCTTTCTTTCTTTCCTTTTTTCTTCATGTTTTCTTTTGTTCTATTAAGTCTTTTGGACAGGCTTCCTTATTGTACTTGGACTTGTCAGTCCAAATCACCCAATTTCTCATTCTAGTTATTGAACTAGAGGGAACTGAGACCAGAGCAGTTATCAGTCTTTCCATGTTTTGTTTGATTTTCTAGAAAAAAGGATCCACACAAGAAGTTTACATGTTATCAAAATATCAAACACCCAGTTTGACAAGAAGTAGACTTGTCTTTAAGTGTGGTGTTCCGGTTAGTTCTTCAATTGAGAGAATAAAAGAATAAGATAAAAGCAGGCATACTTTGCACCTTCACACCTAAATAAATGTTTCTACTATGATTCTATAAATGGTGGAAAAGAATGGATGTCTTGGGACTGCAGCTTTTGTACTGTATTAATTTGGTACATCTTTGATTAGGTTACATTTCAGTCATCTGAAAATGAGCCTGCTACCTTCTCCCAAACAATGTATGCGTTCACGTTTTAGAATATAGAACTAATAATCACTGAGGGCTCTGGTCCATCTGTGGTCCATAGTGTGTAGCGTATTTAAAAAATATTTCTTTAATGTTTATTTATTTTTGAGAGAGAGAGAGACAGAGCGTGACGGGGGGAGGGACAGAGAGACAGGGAAACACAGAATCCAAAGCAGGCTCCAGGCTCCGAGCTGTCAGCACAGAACCTGACGTGGGGCTGGAACTCATGGACTGTGAGATCATGACCTCAGCTGAAATCGGACACTTAACCGACTGAGTTGCCCAGGTGCCCCATGTGTAGTGTTTTTCATTCAAACAACCCAAAAGTTATAAAATTATTTGAAAGATAGTAATAATAGTTAATATTTGCATAGCATGTCAATATATTCATTTTTTTATTCCGTCACTTGAATTACTTTTGAATTTAAGCTAAGATGTGGGTCCCTATTTTAATTTTAAATGCACATTTGTTTTCTATGAGTGAAGTTGAGCATTTTTTAATATACTTAAGGTCTATTTGAGTTTCCTTTTCTGGGCATTATTTACCCGTATTTATTGCCCCCTTTTAATTAGGTTGTTGGGATTCTCCTTTTGACATCTATGAGCTTTTTACCTAGTTACAAAATTAATATTATATTCCTGATGTGAATTGTATAAGTTTTTGTTTATATTTTTGGCTGGTCTTTTGATTTTTATACAGATGAATTAATCAGTTTTCCTTTATTGATTTCTGTTTTTTGTGTCATACTAAGAGAGGTATTTTCTATGGTAAACTTATTTTTAAAATATACCCTAAAAGGGCACCTGGGTGGCTCAGTCACATTTGTGTTTGACTCTTGACTTAAGCTGAGGTCGTGATCTCATGGTTCCTGAGTTCAAACCCCACGTGGGCCTCTGTACTGAGAGTGCAGAGCCTGCTTGGGATTCTCTCTCTCTCTCTCTCTCTGTCTGTCCCTACCCCACTCATGCTCGCTTTCTCTCTCAAAATAAATAAATAAACTTAAAAAAAAATATCCTAAGTGCTCTCCATGGTTTCATTTTGTATATTCAAATTTATTCTCCTCCATTAATAAGTTCTGTAGTTTGATCTATTGAATGTGATGTAGGAATCAAAACTTATTCTTTCTACATGACTATCCATTTTCCTGACAACATTACTCAATTAATTCATCTTTTCTACGTTTTTTTCCTATTCATCTTTTTGTTCCATTGTTTTGTTTTTCTGATTCAGTCATGTTTACTTGAAGCCTATTGACTCTTATGTGCTATTATTTTTTTAACCAGCCAGCTTGCTGAGTTTCTACTATCTTTTGTACTAATTTTTCCAGTTGGGAGTGCTTGGGTGGCTCAGTCGGTTAAGCATCCGACTTCGGTTCAGGTCATGATCTCGTGGTTTGTGAGTTTGAACCCCACATCGGGCTCTGTGCTGACAGCTCAGAGCCTGGAGCCTGCTTCAGATTCTGTGTCTCCCCCTCTCTCTGCCCCTCCCCTGCCCACACTCTGTGTCTCTCTGTCTCTCAATAATAAATAAAAAACATTTTAAAAATTTAAAAAAATAAAAAAAATTAAAATGTAATAATTTTTCAGTTGGTTTCTTGGAGTTTTCAGCTAAGACATAATATTGTCTTCAAATAAAACACATTTTTCTTGTTCGCTTCTAACTTTTATAATTCTTACTTTTTGTCCCTTTAATTTTATCTATTTAATTGTTTTGGCCAGTACTATAAGCATTATAAATGCTATTAAAAATGGTGTGGTGATAATAGAGAAAATCCTTCCTGACTTTAATGGAAATTATTTTAGTGTTTTTCTGATAAGTATTTTTCTGGCTTTTAGTTTGAGAGATAGATACTTTATTATATATTTCCACTTTAATAAGAGATTTTGTTACATATTCCTGTTTTATTAAACAATTTTTATAAATTGTCTTTTTAGCATGTATCCAAACAATTCTGTTTCTTAATGAATCAATTAATGTGATAGATTCAATTAAACTATGCTCGCATTCTTTCAGTAGAAGTTACTGGGCCATATTGCTGGATTTTACTTGTTAATGTTTTATTTAGAATCTTTCACTGGAAATGCACACATGCACACACGTGTATGTGCATGTGTAAACACTGACATTTATTTTCTCTTTTCGTATGTGTGCATTACTGAATTTTGGTGGGGGATCCACATATCCGTATTTGTGCTTATTAATGTAATTCTATGTAGTTTAGCATTTGTACCAACTTTTCCATATTGTAATAAAGTATCACTATTTTAAAAAAATTTTTTAAATATTTGTTTATTTTTGAGAGAGACAGAGCGTGAGTGAGGGAGGGGCACAGAGAGAGGGAGACACAGAATCTGAAGTAGGCTCCAGGCTCTGAGCTGTCAACACAGAGCCCCATGTGGGACTTGAACTCAAGAACTGTGAGATCATGACCTGAGCCGTAGTCGGACCCTTAACCGACTGAGCCACCCAGGTGCCTCAATAAAGTGTCACTATTAACACTTGCATTAAAATAAGCCAAAATGGGTTGGTAGATCTTCAGTTAGTTCTTACAGGTTTTGACTGTAGTCTTGTCTAATAATGTCTAGGATGCCTGTGTAGTGAATGTAGGTGTTACTTTAATGTGTATTTAAATCTGAAAGATGCCAAAAATATCCTTTATCTCAACCCTTTCCAGATACAAAATACTTAATAATACTGTATGTACATACAGTTCTATCTATCCATCTATCTGTTATTTATCTATCTATCTATCTATCTATCTATCCTTTCCTAGGACAACATGTGCATTACGTACCGACGAGTAGCACCAAGTCCTCTGAGATGCATGAAGTTACCAGGACACAAGTTGGTGGCGTCCATAGGAAATATGGGAAATTATAGCTTAGGGATACATGAACTTGGGGAGAATGTATCTATTTTTGGTAGTTTAAAAAATGTTTGCAGTGAAACTGTTTTGCCATCAGTGACCTCACAAAAATGAAAAATGTGTTTAATGAAGTACTGAATTCCCATTTCTTAAGAAAGTTGATGATGAGTGTGTAGCTGGGAGAAAATGTTGACATTTGCATTTGTCATGGTGCCCACGTTGGGGCAGTGTCACTATAACCACATTAACTCAGAAGCCATAAGTCTGCTGAATAAGCATCAACGTGTTATTTAAAAATTAGTAGCTGATTTAAGAAGATTATGTTTGCAAATAATGATTCATTCTGCAGAAAGTATCTTGGATATACTGCCCTGTGAAGCATGATTTTTCACTTAGATTGAAGGACTGCTCTTCTAAGTGAACTTCACTCATTCTTCTTTATCTTTTTTTTTTTTTGGTAGGGTTTATAATGGTATAATTTTCATACAGTAAAATCACTCCCTTTAAATGCATAATTCAATGAATTTTGCAAAATCTATACAGTCATGTAACTATTACTGTAATCGAGATTTAGAATAGTATTTTTACTCCCAAAGTTCAAATACCCTCCCCCTACTTATATTCTAATCAGTTCTCTATCCTTACGGTTTTGGCTTTTTTTTAGAAAGTAATACTAATGAAATTATATGATATGTTACATTTTTTTTGGTGTGGCTTATTTAGCATAAAGCTTTTGCAATTAATTTAGTTTTTTCATGTATCAGTAGTTTGTTCTATTTTACTGTTGAAAATTGCATTCAGTTTTGATTTTGTTTTCTTATACATATAGAAAAATGAAACAACAGCATTTAATGTATTGTTCCAATAGAAGAACTTAGCAAGTGTAAATACCATCAGGGTTTTTGATGGGAAACCAGTTAATTTTAATAATGCTTGAGTTTTTGCATCTAATTCGTGGATATAAGTAAAGCTTTACAAGTTTATTCTATAGAAGGTAAGTCATACATTATTATAAATGTCACTGTAAGTAAATTCAATTAAATGGATCATTAAAGATATAGTTACTTCCTTTGCAGTGACAAGACAAATGTAAATTTTGGTAAAGCAATGTCACAGTACAAATAGTGTTTATTGAATTTAAAAAATGTATGAAGCCACCATGTGCTTGAACTTGGCTGTGGTGTGCATATAATTCATCTCTGTGTCAGGAAACAATGATATCCTATCAATCACTAAGAAGCTGTAGTGGTCAAAATTACCAAATATTTTTATATATGAAGAATTCGTTTCAGTGGTTACACTTCATGATATATAATGTGAAACGCAGAGAAATACTTGGCGTGGCACACAGAATGGTTTCTCTCTTACTGCCTCCCATCAGTCAGAATTTTAAAATATCTGACTCTCTGAATTAATGATTTGTGAATAATCTAAGTGCCCCCAAAAGTTATCAGCATTTTCTAAATGAGTCTTTTGTGTTTTCTTTTCATTTTGTTTGGAGCATTTGAAAATATTTGAAATGTTTAATAGACAGAGTACCAAAAACTTCATTTTTGTGGTAAACAAAATTTAAAAACATCTCTAAGCAAAAAAAACAAAACAAAAAAAAAACACATCTCTAAGCAAAGCAAAGGAAAAAAACTTAAACAATAAGAGCTCAAACTATGTACTAGATTAATATTTGAAACTTTCTACTTGTCCTTTGGAATATTTCAACTTGAAAGACTCTTGATGCAGCTTTTATTTTTAATTGGGTATGTTTGGGTTCAGACTGAAACTGAATGGAATTGAAAAGAACTACGATTTTGCAGCACGAATATTTGGCAAAATACTAAAAAGAGTCATAAAGACACCTTTTATTTTTTATTTTTTAAGCAGGCTCCACACCCAACGTGGAACTTGAACTCAACCCTGAGATCAGGAGCCAGCCTGACAACTGAGCCAGCCAGGTGCCCCATAAAGACACATAACAAATTTTCGTATTACAGAATTTTTTTGAAGGTATCTACTTTGAATAAGGCAAAATGAGAACCTATGAAGTTTTTAGCCTGAAATATTTACACTTTTAAATAGAAAAGAATTGAAATATTCTTCATGAGGCAAAATTTTGGGAAAAATAGAATTGAGAATATCATCTATTTAGCAAAATTTGTATGTGCCTAGAAGGTATTTCAGCAATTACAGAGTATTTTTTCAATTAAAAATTTTTATGGTCTATAGTGAAGAGTTATTTGAAGATGTCGCAATTTCAAATTTATTAACCATAAAATGAACCATTGAGGAAAATTTCAGGCAATTTTATGAAAAAAGTTAAAAGTAATAATGCTATATAGATGGAAAAAGACATTTTCTTTTAAAAATACCAGCAACTTGGTGAAAGAGACAGATATGGCTAAGTGCATCATACAAGTTTGTGAAAATATAATGAAAAGATCATTGTGCTTAGATTATTATTTTATTTTCTGGTAATATAAAAATACAAGTATTGTTTTACAGAAGTAATTTATATTTCAAAATAGCTTTGGAAAAAATAAATTTTAGATATTCATTAACATAAATAAACCAAATATAAAAAACAAGTACTTTTGAGGTGACTGGGTGACTCAGTTGGTTAAGTGTCCAACTTCGGCTCAGGTCATGATCTCACAGTTCCTGGGTTTGAGCCCCGCTTAGGACTCTGTGCTGACAGCTATGAGCCTGGAGCCTGCTTCAGGTTCTGTCTCCCTCTCTCTCTGTCCTTCCCCCACTCGCACTGTGTCTCACAACAATAAATAAATGTTAAAAAAATAAAAAAAACCCACAAATACTTTTAAATTATATATTTGTATTCTTTAGTACCTGTCTTCACTCTCAAAGGAGTCCCAGCATCATCCTATGTTATATTCACCTCATATTGGGATTTTTCACGGCTCTTTGAAATAGGACTTTGTGCCCTACCCCAAACTACCTTAAATTTCCTTAAATTAGACTTTTTATGTAATTTACTTCTTAAGATATTTTTTTCCTTTCTTTGTAAGTAGTCTCTACTCCCTATGTGGGGCTTGAACTCATGACCCCAAGATCTAGGGTCACATGCTCTACCAACTGAATCAGCCAGCCACTGCCCACCCCTGTGCCCTGTAATTTACTTTTTATATTATCTTCTAAAGTAGATTGACGGAGTTCAGGAAAAAAATTATCCCACAATTTTTGTTGTTAATATAAATATTAAAATAAATATTTAGTGATTTATATAACCCTTTTTTGGTGTCCCTTTAATTTGACAGAAACCTTGAAATGGAAGTGACTTGAGTTTTTATTGACCTGTGATTGTTCTAGATATTTGTATTGTCCTCACTTTAGAGACAAGGAGACAGAGGATCTTAGAGAGAACCTAGAGAGACTCCTAGTATATGGGAGGGCTGGGCTCTTAGACTTGTCCTTTAATTCCAAAACCCATGTTCTTCCTTCAGCTTTACTCTGATTTTAATTTGTAACAGTGAGAAGAGAATCGACATCTAATGAGCAACCATGCACCCAATGCTGTGTTTGGTATTTTCACCTACATTAGTTTAGTTAATCTGTGCAACACAGCAAGTTAGATGTTTTTATTCCTACTTTATGGATAGAGAAATTGAAGCCCAGAAAAGTTGAATAAATTGTTAAAAGTCACACACTTTATAAATAGTGAAGTGGGAATTTATAGATAATAGTTTTGACCATAGTAGTCTATATTTAATAAAAGGGCAAAAAATTGGAGCTAAATTGTAAAGCGTTACATTTAGATGATTAAGATCTTAACAGTCATGGTTGACTTCACGTTGAGACACAAACCATTTTTGTGCTGTTTAAGAACACACCATTATTATCCGGGACTATTATCCTGGATTATCCAAGAATTTACCTCCTTTGCTAGAATAAGTACCAAAAATGGTTCTTGTTACTTGAGGGGTCATGACCCACTGGCGCTGGAGCTCACCTGAGAGCCATGCCCCAAGCCCAGACATTTGATAATATTAAAACTGATTCAGAGTTTTCTATAGAACAGTGTCACATTAATCTGAATTTAAAAATGTTTCTGGCCGATCAGTGGTTGCTTAGGGGTGGGAGAGGTGGAATTACTAAGGGGGTTGAGGAAACTTCTGGGGGATGATGGGGACTTATCTGATGAAGGGACTCTCAGGGCTGGCTTTTAACCTACGCTTCATCTCCCTTCAGGACCTGGCATGTAGTGTCCTTCCTTGGTCCCCTCACTATCCCTCCCCCAACTAGAGCAACTCTGACATCACCTATTTTATACATTGTATTTGACATCAGCTTTGCAGTGAAGAATAAGTTCTGTGGTTAAAAACAAATTTTGAAAACATCACAGCTGGCACTGAAACGTTATATAATTGTAGTTATCACTGTATGATGAGCTCCCACTGCCACCTTACTTCCCGTTTAAACCCATCTTAACGGGACCAGTTGTTTCCTTCTATGTGGATGAAATTGAGGTCAAGTTCTGTGACACTTTTGCTTAATATTAGGAAATGAAAAGATCTTTTAGTTACTATAGTTTTAGTTAATAAAGATCCAGTGTCACAATTGTCATCTTTGAAAGGACAGCTCCTTCCTCTCCCAGCATGGGTCCAGGTTGGCCTGGGAGCCTACAGTAGGAAAGCTCCCCACTTATGAGATTCTTCTTCCCCATTCATTAGGCTGCCTTGGGCTCTTCCAGGGTTGAACCTGGAGGAGATGGGAGAGATGTGGGACAGAAAAGTTCTTAGCTGACAAATATTGAAAGCTGCCATTGGCATTTTGGAGCAAACGTGGTGTTCATTTGATATGTACTGCTCTAGCCAAATTGGTAGAAGCCATGTTGATTGGTCACTGCCTTGTTTTGGTTGTTTGGTGGGAGTGCCATCTGTTGTTAAATCTTTGGAATATGACATGTGTTTTGGGGTTTGTAGTGAAGCTGGTTCTCTTCTTGGGCACTTCCCTGAGTTCTTAAGCCCTCTTCTCTCTCTTTTTCTCTCTGTCTCTGTGTCTGTTTCTCTCTCTCTCCCTCTCCCTCCCTCCCTCCCTCCCTCCCTCCATCTCTCTCTCTCTCTCTCTTACACACACACACACACACACACATATATATATATATATATATATATATATATATATATATATGCAGCACATCCCAAGGGATTTATCACCTGCTTCTTCTAAGGGGATCATTTCAGCCCTACAAGGGTATTTCTTGTACAGGATCTTTGACGACCCCATGATGGCTGTCTTGTGGGCCTGAACTGAGTCCATGGAATCCATAGGAAACACCTTCATGTTCTTTGCAGATCACGTTCAATACGGTAATCTCCTTTCACTGTTCAAGCAGCTCAGCTGGCCAGTTACCATCTTTCATTTTTTAAATTGTTTTCCCCAAATTTCTAGAGGACACTCTTCGACAATGCTATTGAAGCGCCATTTCCTGGGCTTGAGGTGAAAGCCAAGCCCCTCATCTCTTGAAACCCCTTCCTGGTCTCCCAACCCCACTGTTTTATAACCTCAGTGTTGATGAGGGGTTAAGAGTGTGCAAAACTGGTTTTTGTTAGCCTCATTTAAAAATTCTGTGTGTAGTTTTCTTCTAGAATGTGGAGACATTAACACCTAATGTTTTACGACCTCAACAGAAATGGGAAATGGTATGGGTACATTTTATTATCCTCTTATATAACAAAGATACTTAGCATATAATTGTCCTTCAATAAATGGATAACTTCAGCTAAAGTGAGTCTTAGGATCCTATCAGGAATCAGTAAATATTCTCCTTATTACTGAAAGATTGTTTATAAATATCTTTTGTTTTCTCATCAAAGAATTTCAACATCAATTTTATGTTATATATTATATTGATGGAAAGCATTCATAAATACTTTATTATAAAGCCACAAGTATTAAGTCATTTATTTTATAAATACTAGACTAAAGTTTGAGTAGGAATTAGATGTATTTCTGCTTTCAATCCACGGAGAAGATTCATATCCGTGCATTCCAACCTTATATCTTACATTCTTTCCTTGTATCACTTTATGTTATATTTTATTCTAACTGTCTTTTGTGATATATTGAAAGAAATGGCATCATTCTCATTTTACAGATACGGATATTGAAGAAAAGGCATCTTCTCTTAAGTAATGTTCATGTGCTGTACTCTTACCTTCCTATTTCTTTGTTTCCCTTCCTTATCAGTTCCCCAGCTCTGTCCCCAACACACACACTCACACATGCACATGCACACACACAACTATTTATAATTTAGTATGACTTCATTTAAATGTTAATTGCTCCCAAAGTACTGTATCTTGTATAATGTAATAGTGTCTTCGGCTTAAAGAATTTACAACATTTTCCAATATCAGAAAGTTAGGTGGGGAAGAGATTTGGGGAATATTATGAAAGATCATGTTTCCTCCTTGCACAGGCTTAAGGATGCTCAAAGTTAGATGTTCAGCCTTCCTTTACCTTTTTGTACAAATTCTTGTGACATACATTTTAAATAAAAAATAGTATTCTTAGCTACATAGTCTCTTTCTTATTCTTGTTCTAATTTCATTTATTTATTTATTTTAATAAATTATATATATTTTTGTGAGACACATGAATAATTTCTTTTCTGGAACAGCTCATCATATAAATAAACATAAGGTTTAGGAACACTTGTTTTTTGACTTTCTGAGAAACTTCCTCACTGGCTTAGAGTTTTCTAGGTTAAATTAGGTCCCTTGGAGGATACAGATCATATTTTTTGCTTCTATTCATTCCTATGTATCTTACTTTTCAGTGACTAGAGGGGTAATAACAGGGAAAAAATGAGTGATTCCTGCTTCTAACATATTTTTCAAGATGTCATTTTTTAAGAGTTGACGCAAATGATAGAGATCCATGGTTTTCTTCCATTTTTTTTCAGTATTCAAGTAGGTACTCAGTAGACTGAATCTATACAAATGAGCCTATCAGAAGTAAGATGCCATGAATGACATATCCGCTTCTCTGATTACTAAATTCACTTCAGTGATTTTATGTATACTTTTAAATAAGTGTCTGAGGCATTTTTTGAAGTCAGCAAGGAAACGTGCTAATTGCTTCCATTGCTGAGTTTACAGATAAGATGAGACATATTCCATTAACCCAGAGTGAGACATGGCTCTGAGTTGCCTATGCAAAGTGAGAAGCTGAGATTGTTTTGAAATCTAGAATAACCCACAGGTAATTTTGCTGTGTTGGTGTGCTGGTGTTGGTTAGCTGATTGAGTTTTTTCTGCTCACTCAGTTGTGAAGGACCTTCATTCTGCCTGTGTATGAGAACTTGACTGTGTTCGCACTCAAAAGTGTGGCAGCAAAGTAATCATTCCCTTTGGTAATCATGTACAAGGAGAGGGGAAGGCTTCTGATCTTTGTAGTTCTGTCAATGAGTTTTCTAGGTAAACTTATGTCTTTCTTTTTTTTTTTCCTGATTTTTTTACTTCACAATAATGGGAATATTTGGACTATCTTCCTGGGTTGGGCAAGTTGCCAAAGAACAATATTATTGTAAATCATGTTGGCTTTTAGTACCTAGATGTCTTAACAAAAATTTGATTTGGCACCATAGCTTAGAGAACGATGTAGCCATATTCACACTCATTATGGTATTATTTTGTTATTATATATTTTTTTATTTTTTTTTTAATTTTTTTTAACGTTTATTTATTTTTGAGACAGAGAGAGACAGAGCATGAACAGGGGAGGGTCAGAGAGAGGGAGACACAGAATCTGAAACAGGCTCCAGGCTCCGAGCTGTCAGCACAGAGGCCGACGCAGGGCTCAAACTCACGGACCGCGAGATCATGACCTGAGCCGAAGTCGGCCGCTTAACCGACTGAGCCACCCAGGCGCCCCGGTTATTATATTTTTACTTATATACTTGTTTCCCACAGAAAAGTACATACTCCTTGGAGATACCTCTTTTTTTCTGATTGGCTGTCTTTGTTTGGCCTTGCAGAGTGCCAAAAACACAACAGATATACAAAAACATCATTACTGACAGTTTCAACCTGATAAGTGTGAAAGAAGATTTAAAGGGGGTGTTTTTCTTTTCCACTACCTAGGTTTTTCAAAATTCCTTGATCACTGTATTCAGGAATCATTATCATTGTCACCAACATTGTGTCATGACACTTGCCATTTATTGATCTGTTATCAAGTATCAGCCTCTGCTCAGCATTTTTTATACATAAGCTCATTTAATTTACAAAATGACCTCATGTGGCATTAGCCACGTTTCCATTTTACAAATAAAGAAATTGAAGTTTGGAGAAGTTAAGCAATTTGTCCAAGTGTCACACTGCAAATGTAGCAGAATCAAGATGCAAACTCAGGTCCGAGCCACTGGGTGGTTTGGTAGAAGGCACCTTCCTCCACTCAAATTTCTGATTGTAGAATAAGTTTTTTATTTGTTCGCTTCTTAATTCCTCTAATTCCATCCCTTGCTATTTGCTTAGTTACCTCCTCCTTGGACATATTTTATATATTGAAAAGAGAAAGAAGGTTGTCTGAGTTAGGGTGACCAAAGAATTAAAGGTAACAGATCTAAACTTCTATGTTAACAGACCTAGGAGATTCATTTCCTTCTAAGTAGTTCTCAGCCCTGGCTGCAAAACAGAATTGCCTCGTGAGCAACTGAAAACTGCAGATTGCCAGGCTCTGTCCCGGAGCTGCTGATCAGCATGTCTGATTCAGGGGGGACCCAGGCGTCTGATTAAAAAGAAACAAATGCCGTCGTGTGTTTCTTATGTGCAGCTGGGGTGGGAAATCATGGCTTGGATCTGTGAGATGGGGCTTTGAAACTATTTCCTTCTGAGCGATGGACCATCATCAATGCGAGTGGTGGTGCCTTGAGCGATAGGTTCCTGGACAGCTCGTTTTTCCCAGTTCTTTTGTTCTATAAGTATTTGTTGAGTATCTACTATGTGCCCAACAACATGTGGGAACTTATACTTCTCCAAGTGTAAAAAGAAGGAAATAGTTGAATCGATTGAACTGCTTTAGTTTTCTTTTTAATTAAAAATTATGAAGTAGATATACTGTGTCTGTAGCTCACTCAGCTTCTCACTTTTTATTTAGTTCTGTGCTCAGTTTGTGAATGTTGTAGAGATAAAGGATTTAGACAAGAGAAAGAGAAGAGCACAAACTCTATGTGGACATACATATCATGGAAGAAGAGCACACTCATTAACATAAACTCTTTACAGGGTACGATTTGTGAGAAAATGATAGAACATTTAGACCAATATTTAAATGAATTCACCTAAGGACAAAGAATTATATATATAATATATAGCTATGATTCTCTTGATCGCTGCATATTCTGTATATTTATATATATTCTATATACTCATCTTTATATTCATCCACAAGAAAATAATGCTCTTTGCCTCCCCAGGATTTGTGTGAGCAAATTCTGGGCATCTGTGTTTGTCAGGTTTGGTGCCCCAAAGTGCCCACAGGTGACTTTATTACTCTTTGGTAGGTGCCAGGATGTAGCGCCTGTGTGTTATGTTGCCCTTCTGTTTCCCTCTCATCACCACAGTGACACCTCAATGACCCCTGCCCCTCAACACCCCTGCTTCCTTCCACCCCCACCGTCTCTTTCTCTTTCTTCTCTCTTCTGTGGCTGAAAGAAAGAAAGGAAGGAAGAAAGACTTGGAGCAGGTACCCCATGATTTGTGATGTTCCCTCCTTACTCTCTGTGGCTTCCTCTAGGCTCTATGCTGACATAAAATGGGTTTCTTCCTTTAGTTCAGCAGTGTTTTGACATTTCCATCTGACCGTAGTTCTAGGCTTTAGAAAACAAATAGAAAGTATTTCGAAGGATTTTATTTTCTATATATTTCCAAATACGTTTGAACAGAGTAATGTTTAAAAACAAATATAGTGGTTTTCTAAAAAAAAACAAAAAAAACCCCCAAAAAACCTCTGAATGATTCTATAAATAAAGAATTAAGTTTATATAGTTCTTTTGGCAAGTTCATAAATCTCAGTATTTCCTCTACCTTTAGGGAAATGGAAAAAAATCCTGGGTGAGCCAGTTAGTAGTCAAGGATTTACTTTAAAAGCTTTAGTTTGTACCTCCTTCAAATTTTTAAGGAACGGTGATTTTTTTTATGTTCTCCATCTTAAGAACAAAATTAATGCTGAATCTTTGTATTTTAGTAAGTTGAATTTCCCACTATGTCTTTTTTATTTAAATTCGAGTTAGTTCACATACAGTGCAATATCGGTTTCAGCAGTAGAATTGAGTGATTCATCACTTACATACAACACCCAGTGCTCATCACAAGTGCCCTCCTTAATACCTATCACCCATCTGGCCCATCCCCACCCACCTCCCTCTATCAACCCTCAATTTGTTCTCTATCTTTAAGAGTCTCTCATGGTTTTTTCCCTCTCTCTTTTTCTCCCCTTCCCATATGTTCATCTGTTTTGTTTCTTAAATTCCACGTGTGAGCGAAATCATGTGGTATTTCTTTCTCTGACTGACTTATTTTGCTTAGCATAATACATTCTAGCTCTATCCATGTCATTGCAAACGGCAAGAGTTTTCATCCTTTTACGTGGCTGAGTAATATTCCAGTGTGTGTGTGTGTGTGTGTGTGTGTGTGTGTGTGTGCGCGTGCGCGCGCGCGCGTGTGCGTGTACCACATCTTTTTTGCCCATTCATCACTCAGTGGACATTTGGGCTCTCTCCATAGCTTGGCTGTTGTTGATAGTGCTGCCATAAACATTGAGGTGCATGTATCTCTTCGTCTGTATTTTTGTATCTTTTGGGTAAATACTCAGCAGTGCAATTGCTGGGTCATAGGGTGGTTCTCCTTTTAACTTTTTGAGGAACCTCCATACTGTTCTCCACAGTGGCTGCACCAGTTTGCTTTCTCACAACAGTGCAGGAAGGTCTCCTTTCTCTGCATCCTCACCAACACCTATTGTTTCCTGTGTTGTTAATTTTAGCCATTCTGACAAGTGGAATCCTGTCATGGATTTGATTTGTATTTCCCTGATGATGAGTGATGTTGAGCATCTTTTCATGTATCTTGTTAGCCATCTGGATATCCTCTTTGGAAAAATGCCTATTTGTGTCTTCTGCCCGTTTCTTAACTGGGTTATTTGTTTTTTGGGTATTGAGTTTGATAAGTTTTTTATAGATTTTGGATACTAACCCTTTATCTGGTATGTCATTTGCAAATATATTCTCCCATTCTGTAGGCTACCTTGAAGTTTTGTTGTTTCCTTCACTGTGCAGAAACTTTTTATTTTGATGAAGTTCCCAATAGTTCATTTTTCCCATTGTGTCTTAAAGCATGTTCCTTATACTTGCCTGACATCCACTCCATGCTTTAGAATGTGATTAATAAAAATATATTCACTATCTCAAGGAGGTGATGTCTAGCATAAGGGATGGATATGAATGTTATTTCCACCCATAAAGTCTAGAGAATGTTAATGGAGAGATGTATAAAATTTGAATTATTTTGATTTCTGTATAGTAAAAACCTTGTGCATGTTTTCTTTAAGAAAAGGAATTTTGAGTCTACCCATAATTGTTGTGTTTCTATTAGTAGAAAATATTGCAAAGGAATGAAAGAAATGTGCTAATGTTACCCTTTTGAATTAAACACCAGTCATTTTGTTTTATTATGTAGAGTCTTTGACCAATTAGTGAAACTATAGTATAATCTTTTTTTTTTTTTAGTGATGACTTTGGCTTCCTCACCCTAGATGAAGTGTCATGAGTTTCAATGGACACTATCACACCAGTATACTTTCTGAGTCCAAACATTTGATAGTGAATTAGCCTGGTCTAAATATAGTAATCCAGAAATACTCTAATTATATTTAGTCAAACACATATACACTAAAGAAGTGGTTTGAAACATGTACACTATTTTATTTTATGAATCACACTTTTTCTGTACTCATTCTTTTATTTTATATTGGTCCATAAAATTTCAATGAATATGTTATACCTTATGTGACTCTAAATAACTGAGATGCTATTTTATGGAAATATCTTTATAAGCTTCATGAAAACATAAAGACGAATTTTTTTGCACACTTCCTAGTATGTTTCCTTTGGAAATACTATAATATCACCTTTTCATAACTTCTAAATTGAAATTTGGTTTGTCATTTTGATTCTTCTGATGATCATATATTTATCCAATTAAATATAAAGGCTGAATGTAAACTAGTTCTCCTAATACCCTCTATGACATTTCAGAGGGGAAAGAAATCTGTGAGCTATTTATATTTACATTTGAATTCAAGTTCCAGTTCTCATTCTGTATTCAGCCTTCACGTTAGACATTTTCTTCAACTAATAAATCTCCAGCAGCTGTGTGGGAGTATAGGATCAATTTAGCTACATTAACTTGTTTAGAAATAATGCTACCTTGGGACACCTGGGTGGCTCAGTCGGTTAGGTGTCCGATTTTGGCTCAGGTCATGATCTCATAGTCCATAAGTTTGAGCCCCATGTCAGGCTCTGTGCTGACAGCTCAGAGCCTGGAGCCTGCTTCTGATTCTGTGTCTCCCTCTCTCTCTGCCCCTCCCCTGCTCATGCTCTGTCTCTCTCTGTCTCAAAAATAAATAAAAACATTAAAAAAAACTTTAGAAATAATGCTTCCTGAAATCTAAAATTCCAAATTATGACGTCAATACTTTCCTCTGGACTTATTTTCTATTATTAGAATTTTCTCAGAATATGTATGCTGCTAAGTTTAGGGTGAAATATTTGTTCACCTCTTGTCCTTTAATGTTTCAGTCTGCTTTCACCCTCATGTAGACTCAGAAAGCCTTTTTTTGGTTAAGTTCTGAAAGAGACCTGAAGAATTCTTTTGTTTCAACTTCTGATTTCAACATAAGGAAATGGAGCTAGAATGTCAACATGGGGCACCTGGGTGGCTCAGTTGGTTTGGTGTCCGACTTCAGCTCAGGTCATGATCTCATGGTTCGTGGGTTCGAACCCCGCATCGGGCTCTGTGCTGATAGCTCAGAGCCTGCAGCCTTCTTCGGATTCTGTCTCTGGCCCTCTCTGCCCCTCACCCGCTTGTGCTCTGTCTCTCTGTCTCTAAAATAAATAAACATTAAAAAAAAGAAAGAAAGAAAGAAAGAGAAAGAAAGAGAAAGAAAAGAAAGACAACATGACTTGTCCAGGGCCACACAGCTGGTTGGAACCCATGCTTCTCTAGTGTCATGACCAATCTATAAACAAATGAGTGAAATTGGAAAGAATATTTGACTTTGAGACTCTAAAATGTCTTTTCTACATTGACTTTTATTCCATGGGAATTGACCTTTAAGATAATAAACATCTTAGAAGTTATGAGATTTGCTTGGACAACAGTGACTACAATGTTAACGTTTTTAGTATTTTCTTTGAAATGACCTTGTTGTAGACATTGTGAAATTGAGGTTAGGCAAAGGTAGAAAAATGAAAACATAATGAGGGCTCTGAAAAACAGAGGAACTGTTAAGGTTATACACTATTCTTGAGTTTTTCAGATTTCCCATATAGGCAGTGACTACCTTAGTGATAACTGTCCTACAAGCACATTCTATGATTTTTTTTTTCAGTTAGATACTAACATCCCTGATCATTAGCTGAACTAAAGCCTTATGCTGAAAGTTATACATGTTCTATTGGGCACCATTGTTCTTTTAGGTTAGAATCTTCTTTTTGCTCTCTGAAGCAAAAATGACTTTTAGTATCCATCCCTGAAGGTGCACAAGAGGCAGGGAAAGAAAAATCACTTTTTAATTTTAATCTTGGCAAATTAAATGTGCCTTATTGAATTGGTGTTTTGGGACTTGGGTTCAGGCTCTGATATCCAAAAGTAATAAAAAAACGAAGGTAAATATTTGTGTTCCATGTGACATGAATCTGTTGTTGTCTCTGTGGATAGTCACGTCTTAGCCATATGGTGACTCTTCTTTCTATGAGCTTACAGAAGTTCATCCAATACCATTCTAGTGCTTTCCTTTGGGGGCAGGCATATGAATGCGGACATGACGCTATTCTTGAAAGGTACCTTTGCTGACCACTTAGGCTCACAAGAATCTCTCCATTTCTCCCCAGTTCCCATAGTACTTTATCCAGTACTACTTTGTAATACATATAACTTACCAAGTATGGTGACATACTATAAGCTTTTTTGGAATGGTGTGTTTATTTTTGTAAGTTCAGGCATTTGTTAACTTGTTGCCAATTCAGAGCAATTGTTCATTCAATAAACATTTATTGAGCCCCTTCAAATCCCCAGCACTGTTTTAGGTACTGGGTATAGGACTGTCAGTAAGTCAGGAAAAGTCCCTTCCTTCATGAAGCTTATATTCTGATGGTGGGGGTGTGAGGAAATCCTAAACAGACAAGTAAAATGAGTTTACACAAAGAGAGAGTCACAATAATAAGAAAATGTTAAGAGAAGAGCAAGCAGAAAGGTAACCAAGGGAAAAGAGGTTATTTTTCTCAGTAAGATGATCATAAATGTCCTGTTAAGTGACCTTTAAACTAATGCTTAAATAATGAGAACAAACCAGCAATGGAAATACTGGAGGTGAGAAGGGAACATCCAAACAGATGTGGCAAGGTTGTAGGTGGGGGGGGGAGGGGGTGGACCATCACATGAGACAAGTGGTAAGAAGAAGCTGGATCTTGTAGGGCCGTGTAAGTCATCATGGCAAGGAGTTTGGAGTTCAATTCCAAATTGAAATAGGAAGCCAGGATACAGTTTCAAGAAATGGAGTAATATTATATCACTTGGGTTGTATGTGAAGAAAGCACTGTAGATGGACATGAACAGAAGCCATCTATTCATATATTTTGTTATCTTCTATAGATGTAGATGGCAAGGAATCTACTTAGTGAGTCTCTTTAGATCTTGTGTGTGCATGTGTGCGTGTGTTTGAGAAAGGAAGGCAAGCAGGGGTGACGGAGCAAGCAGGACCCCAGGCAAAGGAAATGCTGCTGACCTCAGTTCTGGGAGGCAGGGAATTCACTAAGGTGGGGGGTGGGGGTGTGGGTGGAAGGTCAACTTGGGATATTTTATTTTATTTTATTTTATTTATTTTATTTATTTTTAATATGAAATTTATTGTCAAATTGGTTTCCATACAACACCCAGGGCTCATCCCAACAGGTGCCTTCCTCAATACTCCTCACTCAACCTCCCCACCCTCCCACCCCGCCCCCATCAACCCTGTTTGTCCTCAGTTTTTTAAGAGTCTCTTATGTTTTGGCTCCCTCCCTCTCTAACCTTTTTTTTTTTCTCCTTCCCCTCCCCTTGGTCTTCTGTTAAGTTTCTCAGGATCCACATAGGAGTGAAAACATACGGTATCTGTCTTTCTCTGTATGGCTCATTTCACTTAGCATAACACTCTCCAGTTCCATCCACGTTGCTACAAAAGGCCATATTTCATTCTTTCTCATTGCCACGTAGTATTCCATTGTGTATATAAACCACAATTTCTTTATCCATTCGTCAGTTGATGGACATTTAGGCTCTTTCCATACTTTGGCTATTGTTGAAAGTGCTGCTATAAACATTGGGGTACAAGTGCCCCTATGCATCAGCACTCCTGTATCCCTTGGGTAAATTCTTAGCAGTGTTATTGCTGGGTCATAGGGTAGGTCTATTTTTAATTTTTTGAGGAACCTCCACACCGTTTTCCAGAGTGGCTGCACCAGTTTGCATTCAACTTGGGATAATTGAATGAGCACTACGAAATTTCATGTTTTCTTCCTTTCTCCTCCTTTTCTTGGGCCAAAGGCAGTATGGGCTAGAGGGATGTGGTCTGATACAACATAGTCACATATATGTATAAAGTACACGTATGTACTTTACCTGCATTGTCACTTATTTCTCCCCAGCAATTTGGAATTGGGGCATTACACTCCACAACCCCTTATCCACAACCCAGGGGGTTTTAGACGTGTTTGGAATTAAGAAGTTTTCAGATGTTAGTTTAGATAATAAGATGCACATGCTAGCTATGACCTACCTCCCTATTGGAGTCTCAGGAGGGACCCTGTAATCTAACACATGAGTGCAAAATGCAGCAAACCCATTTTGTTATTTGCACAATACAGGAAACATTAAGAATGCAGATAGGCTCACATCAGATGAGGTTCGCAGAAGGGAGTTTGTATTAAGCTTTCAAAAAGCTTCTCATTTTGGGGCGCGTGAGTGGCTCAGGTCATGATCTCATGGTTCGTGGGATCCAGCCCTATATTGGGCTCTGCGCTGACAGTGTGGAGCCAGCTTGGGATTCTCTCTCTCCCTCTGTCTCTCCCCCTCCTTAAAGCCTGCACGTGTACTCTCTCTCTCTGTGTCTCTCTCTCTCTCTCTCTGTCTCTCAAATAAATAAATAAACATAAAAAAAGGAAAAGAAAAGGAATGGTGACTCCTGCTTACAAATATCTGTCCTGTATCTAAAAGCACATATTTGTATATTGAGAGATAGATTACTATAAAGGAACTCAATAAACAATGGCAACTAATAAGTTTAAAATCTAACCATTTGGGGGGAATGAAGACTGTCTCTATAAATTGTCTTATATAGTTTCTATCATGGTGCCAATTATAATATTAATAATGACAATTATCTTGCAATACTTTGAAGATTTAATTATGATAAAGGTAATTAATGACTTAATTAAATAACTTAATTTTGATAAATGATTTAAATTATGATAAATTTTGAGGAGCACATTTTCTCCATTATCCCATTGATTAAACAAGAAAAGTTCTACATCACTGTAGATGAAAGCAATCTCATTGATATATATTTTTTTACATTTATTCATTTTTTGAGAGACCGAGAGAGACAGAATGTGAGTGGGAAGGGACAGAGAGAGAGCGAGACACAGAATCTGAAACAGGCTCCAGGCTCTGAACTGACAGCACAGAGCTCGATGCGGGGCTCGAACTCACGGACCGTGAGATCATGACCTGAGCTGAAGTTGGCCGCTTCACTGACTGAGCCACCCAGGTGCCCCGAGTAGGATGTTTTATATAGTTAAACAGAAGTAATTTTTCTTTAACTGTTATCTGTTTTGATTTTTTAATTTCATAATTTCATTTTAAACTATTCTATTTAGTATGTGTGCGTGAGTGTGTGACTGTGTGTGCATGTTTGTGTGTAAGTATGTGTGCATGTGTGATCTACAGCTGATCATTATTTGCAGTCGTTATGATCTATAAAGTTGCTGTGAACACTGAATTAGCAAATACTGAACCAGTGCTCCCAGGGGAAATACGGTGTTAGGTTCCAGTGAGCCTTTGGTCGGAACGTTTTTGGCAACAATCAGTACATAATTTTATTTTACATGGGTTTTTGTTTAAAGACATCTTATTTATTATGCAGTCGATTCATTAGCATTGAACTCATGTTCACCACGTGTTAAACAGCACTATAACTCGTGCCTGAACGAAGCTTAACTAACACAGGCATTTTCTCCATAATGCCCATCACAGCCCTTCTGGACTTAGGAACAACAGAGAACACCAGGTTCGGAGGGGCATCTTAAACAACAAAACCACCAACAGAAAGCGTGAAAATCTTCACTTAGTACTAAACAGACTGAAAAAGACACTTGTGTATAGAATAAGAGCTGAAGCAAGAAGACAGAGAAATACCTTGTTCAACCGCAGGTGGGACTATGTCAGGGAACTCACATTTTTTCGGTGCTCTGTGCGTGTGTGTGAAAGCACCGCCAGTGTTGATTTGAAGGGACAAATTCCCGAATAAGCAAGCCACCAGTAACGAGCATTGACCGGAGAAGGGCGTGTCCGTAACATGTTTTGGTTAGTATAGTGTAGGAATTATCTTGTTACATTTTATCTTCTAATTAATTCCTAATAGTTGGTATATAGCCAAGCCCATTCTGTGGGCTTTATTGTTAGTTCTAGGCAAATACCTCTAAGTGTAATATTTATTATCCTTAAATACATGTGTGTCACATACTTGAGATTTAAGAACATGCATATTTAAATACACCGGTATTATTTGTATATACTACAGAGTTGAAGCAAGAGTGAATGAGGAGAGAGAGTAATGACATGCTGATGTACAGAAGAAAGTCATTTTTAAAAGTAATGAATGTCCTAATTATTCATGTGTTAGCGTAGCAGCCTGCTTAAAAATTCTTTGAAGTACATAAAATCGACTTAACCTCTTCTGTTTATAGACAATTAAAATGAAAAGGCTTCATAATTAATATAATCTTAACATTATCTTAAAATGCAGTTAATGGGAAGTCATCCATCTTCTGACGTAGTTAATTCACTTTTTGCCACACTTATAGCTACTGCATTTGAACATGCCATTATATATTAGAAGGTTGGTGCTTTGCTTTTTTTTCCCTCCTCCCTCTTATGAAAGTCAGAAGAGCATTTGCTTACTGTATTACCAACTCAATTCTTTGTTCATTCATCAAAATTAATATATGCCTTCTAGGAGCACTGAATAGCACAGGAAAGTAAATACAGTAATTGGGTGGCTTTTTTCCAGGAAATTCTGTATTTGATTGTTAATAAGATCTAAAACTGAAGCCTCTCGCAAATAAATAAATCCACTGGTTTGTATTATGTTTTGCACTTCAAGATTTTTCATTGCCATGTCTTTGGAGAACAGAAATACTTGGTGCATTTAGAAGTTTTTGTTTCATTTGGAAAAATAATTGAGAATAGGCTATAGAAAGTGGGTGCCCTGTCCATCTCCTAATCTTGAGGCTCTAGCTCAATGCCTCTAACATCAGTTCAACAACTACTTAGGCAAATCACTGTGTTATGTGGTGTTGAGGGAGGGTGCTGGAACAGAAGGATAACTGTTCCCTCTCTCAGGACACTTATACTCTAGTGAGAGAGGTAAGATTGGTATGACTAGAACACATGGTAGAACGGGAAGGTTATAGGAGAACTGGGACTAACGACTGTGAATTGATAAGCAAAGGGAAGGCTGATTCTTAAGGAGAACAGAGAAGGGAACATTTAGACTGTGGTTTGTATCCTGAGTAGAATCTGTTGGATAGGAAGGGGAGGTTGTTTTCCAGCAGATTTTGCTGGACCAAAGCATTCTTGAAGGTAAACGTCAGGGTGGCAAACACTAGGAATGCTGTAATGGTAATCTGGACACAATGGGTCATGACTTGGAAGCTAGGTAATGTAGTTGGACTTTAATAAGACTTTATAAAGACAATAAGACTTTAATAATAAGACAATGTGGAGCTTGAACTCATGACCCTGAGATCAAGAGTCACATGCTCCACCAACTGAGCCAGCCAGGCACCACTATAGTATTGTTATTTAATCAAAGCCATGGGGGAAACAGGTATTGTTTGTTGGAAAATGCTAAAAGTTAGAAAGAGGAGAAGTCTGCATCCAAACACATTGGATTCCTTATCTCAACTCTAATCACTGTAGAGAAGACCAGAATGATGGATATGATGGCAATGGCTTTCACGGTGGTTTTGCAGTAGAGTAGAGGCATAAGAAGAAGAGAAACTTCCTAAGATGGGGGGTACTATTAGAAGTATGTAACAAAGCACAGAAAGACAGCTGGGTATCTGATATGAGATTGACGCTTTTAAACATGGCCAGAATGAGAGTACAGAGGAAAAACCTAGAGGCTTTGCACCAAGAAATTTTCGTCAATTTGTACCAACTATTTGATACTGAACTCCAAAACATTTAAAAGTCAAAATCATCCCTATTCATCAGAATCATTCTTTTCTCCCGAAAAATTTGAACACATAGGTTAGGACAACTAGGATGTAACACTGTAAAATCAGTTATTTCTACCCACTTCCTACTTTTAGACCTTCGTAAAGGTGACCAGGTGTGACCTACCTTTGCCCACAGGGCCAACGCAGGTTTTTTCAGTGAAAGTAAAGGTATTTTGAAGTATATATATTTCAAGATATTCACAGAGCTTCTTATTGAAACAGTTATGAAAACCACTCTCAAACTGCCTGATATCACTAGATAAGCAAGAAGCTGTCAAAATGGAAGGTTAGCTTTAACCTTAGGAATATTGCCCTTTTGGATATTAGTAATTTCTAGGGTTATTACAAGAATAAGCAATTATCACTCTTATTAAGTTTGACCCTTGTAAAAGTGGTTTCATATTGGGCGGGTTCCTAGGTCTTCTCAGCTTGACTTCAAACATTCAAAATACGCATTGTGGCTTTATTTAATTTGTTCTTTTAATTGAGGTATAGTTGACATACAATGTTATGTTAGTTTCAGGTTTACAACATAGTGAATTAACAATTCTATACATTCACTGTAGGTATAAAGCAAGTCGGTACCGAGATGTTTAGTTTTAAAATTTTGGTTTTTTTGCTTTTTAAATCTCCTCACAAAACTATCTGACAGGCTTTGAGGATGTGCTTTTTGTAAAATATTCTGTGAGAGCTTATTTTCAGATTGTTGCACCAAGTCCAAAATGTCTATTTCATTGAGTACTTACGCTGATAAGTGGTTGGCATTTATAATTTCACGGAATGATTATAGAAAAAGGATATTGGGTAGAGGAAATGGAATGAAATAGAAACTAAATTATTCTGGTTGAATAGAGACTATAACACGGTAGTATAAAATATATGCAATTTGGGGGATGATCTGAATATTATCTTAACAAATATAAACTAACTGAAGGAGGACTAACATCTTTATGCTCTTGTAATTATTTCCAATAACATGGAATGTCATTATTTGTTGGAGTCTATTTTCATGAAAGACATATTTAGTCATACTAAGACTGAGAGAATTCACCCTCAATAACCTTTCAGAAAATAAGTTTTAAAGGATAGACTTTATCAAGAGAAAATTGAACCTAGAAGGGTTGTGTGCTAGTCATTGCTCTGCTCACTTTCGGATCCGTTTCTTGCCACCCTCCTGCTTTGGTCTATATTTCATTCAACTCCAGAAGTTAGGAAAAGAACGAGTAAAACTAACAAAAAGGAGGAAGAACAAAGATGGGTCAGAAATTGTCAACATAAGGCAAAGAAAGAGATGATCAGCGAAACCAAAAGTTTGGGGTTTTGAAGGAATTAACGATACATAAATATATGTCAAGATTGATCTAGAAAAAGAGAAGAGAACAAAGAAAGAAATTTGGAATAAAAAGTGGCACATAGATACTTTTTAAATCTCTTTGACTAAACACCTGGATATCTGTGTCACAGGAAAAATGTTTCCAATTCAGAACAAAAACTGTTAATGTAACATACTACATTACTAAAGGAGATGCTAGACCATGGAGAATGACAAACATTGTCTGTTGCTGGTCCCAAGAGGTAGAATCTGTTTTCCACCCTTGAATCTGGGCTTGGCAGTGTGACTTGCTTTGGCCAATGGGACATTAGCAAATATGATGAAAGAGACTTAGAAAGTGGTCTTCCATCAGGTATGCCCCTTCCTTTTAGCTGGAGCCCTGATGCCATCTTGTGAAGAAGCTTGGGCCAGTCTCCTGCAGAATGAAAAGACAAAAGGAAAAAGGCGCCCATAGTCTGAGCTGAGACCTAGTAGGCCTGCTTGGCAAAGATAGCCTCCTAAGCGAGCCCAAGCGAGAGCAGCAGAACCATTCAGCCAGCACACAGAATCATGAAAAAAAAAAAAAATCGTTGTTTCAAGCCAGTGAATTTTGGGGCATTGTGTTACTCTGCAAAGGTTAAATAAAACATTAATGCATGATCTTATGTTGGGAATTTTTTTTTTTTTTTTTTTTTGTTTTCGATGCATCTTCATTAGGGAATGCCATAGCAAAATATCAGTTGAACTTTCTTAGCTTGACTAAAGGTAATTATCTCAAACTTACAGATAATATATTTAGTAGTGAAACTTTAGGAGCAACCCCACTAAAATTTGGAATCCATCAGGAATCCTGGTATTGCCTTTTGTATTTAATATTTACCAGAAATTCTAGCCAATGTAATCCAATAATAAAGAGAAGTGAGATATACTGATTAGAAATGAAGAGAAAATACTGTCCTTATTTGCAGATGATATGATTGCCAATGTAGCAAGCCCTTGAGAATGTAAATACAAATAAAACAGAAACTTCACCTTGAATACACGTTGAAGAATAACAAAGTGTGGAGACCTCTTCTCCAGATGGCAACATTTATTGTTTTGTTAAGTTACATCAAGTAGATTACAGTGTTATGTACAGGCCTAGAAAAATGACCAGTGGAAAAGAATACAGAACCAAGATCTAGATATTTATACAAATCTACTATAGGGAGGAATTAAATTGTAAGGGGACTAAAGACTTAGGTAAATAAATAAATAGCTTTAAAAATGAAAAATGGAAGAATATCTTTTTGATTATAGGGAGGGAAGCATTTAAAAATACACAAAAAAAGCACAAACAGAGATTGACAAAATGAGATCGACAAATGCAATGGAATTACAATTTAAAAATTATTGGGGGAGCTTGGGTGTCTCAGTTGGTTAAGGGGCTGACTTCGGCTCAGGTCATGATCTCGCGGTTTGTGGTTTGAGCC
Organism: Panthera pardus; assembly: GCF_024362965.1. NCBI lineage: Eukaryota > Metazoa > Chordata > Mammalia > Carnivora > Felidae > Panthera > Panthera pardus. Next base: position 135,090,425 of record NW_026526721.1, read on the forward strand.
CCATGTCGGGCTCTGTGCTCACAGCTCAGAGCTTGGAGCGTGCTTCGGATTCTGTGTCTCCCTCTCTCTCTGCCCCTCCCCTGCTCATTCTCTCTCTCTCTCTCTCAAAAATAAAAATTTTTAAAAAATTTAAAAAAATTATTTAACAGCCACCGCAACAAAACCTACCATAAACATAGCTGAAATGCAAACCACAGACTGGAAGGAGATATTTGCTGCCCATACAGCTGACAGAAGAGTGCATCCCGAATTTTAAAAGAACTCCTTCTATTAGTCTGGAAAAGAGATGGGCAAAGGCAAATCAGAGAGGAGGAAACTCACGATAAGTCAGTAGGAAAAAGAACAAGGGAACTATTGGACAGAGCTATTCCACTTTTAAAAATATGTTCCAGAAAATAATCAGTGCACAAGGAGTGCACCAATGCACAAGGAGATATGTCTAGAATGCCTATTGCATCATGATTGGGAATAGCAACACTTACTCTAAATTCAACTAGTAAATTCTGGATGTAATCATACAATGAAATATTACCTATGAAAGCAAATCATCCATAATATGGAAGAATCTTGGAAACACAGTTTTGAGGGAGAAAAGGCAAGTATATATAAAGTTTAGAAATATGTAGAAAATACCGTCTATTATTTATAGACATGTATCTATGTAGTAAAAGCATAATCATAGGCATGGGAATGATAAACACCAGTTTAAGATAGTGAATACAGCTGAAGAAGAAAGGATGGAATTTGGATACATAAGCATTTCAACCATATGCTTTATGTACTTTATTCAATAAAATCTGAAGTATAACGGGAATTTTTAATGTTCAATAAAACCGGTTGAAGAATACAAGGACATGTCATTCTCTATAGCTTTCTGAATGGTTAATGCTGCTTCATAAAAAAAAAAATGGTGTTAAATAGTGTCAAACTGTGTTTTGCTGATGGAGGACTTCTCAGAATCTTTGTTAATACTGGAATGTCCTGTGACTCTCTAAGAGGTGAATGTCGCATGCAGTGCTCTCAAACACCTTTGATGAGGGAATGAATTTGAACATGTATATGGAGACACTAGATTACTGCAGAACAAGTGGGAGAAATGCAAATCTAGAGATGGACAGTGCTGTGGAATACTTTGTTAAGTAGGTCCCCAGGGTCTGGACAAACATCTACCTTCTGGTCAAAATAGTTAACCAAATGGGCAAGGCTTTGTTATGTATGGTTTCGTTATGGGCCATTTAATCTAAAAGTTATTTAAACTTGGGCCATAAAAAAAGTTTTCATACTTTTTTTTTTAACTGTTTCATTGAGCTCTAATTTATATCCCATGGTGAGGGTGCAATGCAATGATTTTTAGTTAATGGATAGAGTTGTACCACCATCACATAGTCCAGTTTGGGACTATTTCCATCATCCATGAAATTCCCACCAGCCTCTTTGCAGTCAATCCCTGTTACCAATCCCAGACAATGACTGATTTGCTTTCTGTCTCTATAAATTTGCTTTTTTTTGGATAGCCCATGAAAATGGAATCATACAATATGTAGTCCTTTGTATCTGGCTTTTTACATTTAATACGTTTTTGAGGTTTATCCATGTTGTGTGTGTGTCAATATTTTGTTCCTTTTGTTGCTCAGTAGTAGCCCACTGTATGGATATGGTACTTTTGGTTTATCCATTGACCAGTTGATGGTCATTTGAATTGTTTCCAGTTTTGGGCTCTGAGTCACAATGCTATGAATAGTCATGTACAAGTCTTTTGCAGACATGTGTTCTCATTTCTCTTGGGTGTAGATTCATGGGAGTGGAATTGTTGGGTCATTAAAAGTTTATGTTTGACTTCTTAAAATACTGACAAACTATTTTTAGAGTGATTGCACCCCTTTACATTTCCATAGTAATGTAAGAGGGTTCTGGTTTCTTCACATCCTCACCAAACTTGCTGTTGTCTGTGTGTGTGTGTGTGTGTGTGTGTGTGTGTGTTTTAATGTTTATTTTTGAGATAGAGACAGAGCACGAGTGAGGTAGGGAGACACAGTATCTGAAGCAGGTTGTCAGCACAGAGCCTGACGTGGGGCTCGAACCCATGAACCATGAGATCATGACCTGAGCCAAAGCCAGGCACTTAACTGAGTGAACCACCCAGGCGCCCCCATCTGTGTTTTGATTACAGCCATTCAAGTGGGTATGTAGTGGCACCTCAAGTGTGTTTTTAATGTATATTTTTCTAATGATGAATGATGTTGAACAGCTTTTCACATACTAATTAGCTATTTGATGCCTTCTTTGGTGAAATGTCTATTCAGATCTTTTGCTGTATTTTAAGTTGGGTTATTATATTGCTGTTTATTGAGCTATAAGAGCGATGGTGTGGATACAATCTTGTATCAGATACCAGATTTGCAAGTATTTTCCTTCCATAAGAAAAAAGTAATTTTAAGTGGGGCTTTATTTCTTGTATACTGTATCTCTCCCATGATCTTCATTTGCACAGAAAGTACTGCTGAGAAGACAATGTAAAAGAGGATCATTATCCATATAGCTGGTAGTTCAGCTAGTTAGCATGTTTGTGTTCCTCTGATTTATTTGCTCTTTTTCTCTCCAAAGGAGTTTTGAATCCTATGAAAAATACAGATTCACACTTATTAGAAACCATGCATTCCAATTACTGGTGTTTCTGTCAAAGGACAGTTGATCTTTGAACAATGCAGGGGTTAAGGTTGCTGACTCCTCCCAAACTTAACTACTCATAACCTACTGTTGACCAGAAGCCTTACCGATAAAGTCAATTAACACATGTTTTGTATATATGTTATGTATTGTATTCTTACTATAAAGTAAGCTAGAGAAAAGCAAATGTTATTAAGATCATAAGGAAAATACATTATAGTACTGTACGGTATTTATCGACAAAAATCCTACATATCAGCAGACCCACGTAGTTCAAACGTGTGTTGTTCAAAGGTCAACCGTAATTACACTGAGTGTCCACATGTAGTCCAAAAATGTAACTATTATTCAAAGCATTGTTTGAAGTTTTCTCATGATTGGCATTCCGAGCCAGTGCCAAACCCCTGTGCACAATGTACACACACACACACAGACTTATACAGGTTCATTTTTTCTGCTTCAGAATAGAAGTCACCGTTTTGCCAATTGCGATGTTACCCTCATAGTAACTGGGCAGACTCCAGTTGGCACGATTTGTGCCTCATGCAAAACACAGATTTAGTGAGAAAACAATAAAAATTATTCCTAAATATTCTTTAAAAAAACAACAGTAAGTAACAATTCTAGAAGTCAAATCCTTCCAAAAGGAACTCGATTAATCAGCATTAAAACTTGCTGGGTAGGTAACTCTCCTCCCGAATCACCCTTTCAGACTATTTAGGAGACATTGCTGCATTGACACAATCCACTGGAGTGCATTCTCCCAGTTTTACTTTATGCAGAGTGCCCCTCTTAAAAAAAAAAAAAAAAATTCTGTAACTTGCCCTTACTGGCTTGAAGTGAATGTCCTTTACACTTGAATATGCCTTTTGTTTCATTTTCAAAAGTCTCTCCAAAAGAAAACCTTGTATAAACACCTGGCATTTCACAAATTATTGTGTTGCTTAAGGGCACTTTTCCTGGGCCTTGTCTTTTATTCCTATATTGAAAGGGCAGAGCATAAACAGATCACTTTTGTATGCTGTACCCTCACATGATGTAAAAGGAGGGGCAGAGAGAATAATACAGATTCTTTGATGTGTTCTTTTTGTTCTGCTGAAGGATAAATTTTAAAAAAGGAAAAATCATAACTGTCAAACAGATATATGAATAAATAGATATATTTATACAGATATAAAATAAACATGTATTTAAGAATTTATTTAACCTATTATTAAAAAGAGAACTATGCACACATGACAGGTTCAAAGGAAAAGTCAGCGAATCTCAAATTTATATGGAGTAACAAAATATTGAAATGAATTCACAGGAAGAGGTGAAAAAAACCTGGCTTTTTCCATGGGGAGAGATAAGGGGTGGGGGACAATGCATGGTATTGCGTTGGAGACATTCAGTAATCTTTTTTGCTTATTCCAAATTTCTGTATAGTTTTAAGCAGGGTTTGTTGAATTGTTTAATATGCCACCTAGTAAATGTTTTAGGCTTTATGGGTTTTATGAGCTCCCACTCAATTCTATTATAACATGAAACCAGCCATAGATAATACGTGAGCAAATGGGAATGATTATTAAATAAAGCTTTATTTATAGACACTGAAATCTGAATCTCATATTAATTTTCATGTGTCATGAAATATTATTTTTTGTTTTTAATTTTTCCCAACCAAGTTGGGATTACAGGCGAAATTTGGCTAACCTCTAACTCATCTATAGAGAGTAACCTGAGAAACTCATAACTAAAATCAGCACAGATTTTCCAGAGTATGTGATTTATGGTAATAAATTACCACACACAATAGCAAATATATTTAAATTTTTTTTTTTAATTTTTTTTTTAACTTTTTATTTATTTTTGAGACAGAGAGAGACAGAGCATGAACGGGGGAGGGGCAGAGAGAGAGGGAGACACAGAATCGGAAGCAGGCTCCAGGCTCTGAGCCATCAGCCCAGAGCCCGACGCGGGGCTCGAACTCACGGACCGTGAGATCGTGACCCGGGCTGAAGTCGGACGCTTAACTGACTGAGCCACCCAGGTGCCCCAATAGCAAATATATGTAATATCTATTTATCTATCTACAAATGCAAATAAATAATAGCAATAAAAGAACAACAGTAAAGCCTTATGCAAAAACAAGTGGAAAAGCCGTGATTGGCTAAGTAAAGATTACTTACTTAGTAATCTTTACTGTTGATGATTTGAGTCGTATCACCCAGTTTATCACCCAGTTTGCACATAAGACTGAATTCCAGATGATCAAGTTGAAATTGCTTGGAAAGTAAAGATCCTGAAGTGATTCTCTTTCAGAGCTGCCTTTACCAAGCTCACATGGAGCTCCAAATATATTTGGAATGTGTAACGTTCCACGGTATATGGGAAATATGGCAACACTTAGAACCCAATTGTTAATTAGTGCTTAAGAGTTACAGTCCTATATGTAAGCTGAACTGTAGTGTAGACATGAATATTTTCCTTTTATTAAAGAATATTTTAAATTGCACATATAAACAATCAAAACAATCCCCGAGAATAAACTTTTATCAGCCCTCATCTACCCACTGGCTTAATAAGTTGATGATTCTATAAATCAGGAACAGTTACACATTTTAAAAATATATTTATATTTATATAATCTCTTATTGTACTTTACAGCTGCTATGAGCAAACGTGGGTCATCAGACATATTCTTGGGGTCTATGAGTTATGCACCAATTTTGCAAATGGGTTTTTAATATGTATTTTTGTTAGGCATGCTTAAATAAAATTATGAAGTTATTTCCTATTATCTGGATTCCCCATTTATGACCAAGTACTCCTGCACCATTTTTGTTTATATACTTGTGTTTATTTTTGCAGTGGGTTTGGTGGATTTTTTTTAATATTTAAAGTCAATCTTTACCATAACATTGGCAACTAGGACCTTTGACTCCTTGTTGTAGGGTATACAAATGTATTGTAGAGCAGAGGTCAGCAATCTTTCTGTAAAGGGCCAGGTAGTAAATATTTCAGGTTTTGTGGGCCATAACGTCACCATCCTCACTATGTAGCTGGGCAGTTGTAGCCTGAAAGCAGCCACAGGCAATATGTGAATGAATGAGTGGGGCTGTGTTCCAATAAAACTTTATTTACAAACTCAGGTGAAGGGGTGAATTAAGCCTAAGAGCCTTAGTTTTGTTAACTCCTTTTCCAAGAGCATCTGATGATTCTCAATAGTCTAAGAAAAACTGATCAAAATGATATACTATTTTAACAAGATTATCCTATAAGTTAGAAATAATAAATTTAGGAAGCCATTATTTGTTTGACAACAAATGATGATCCTTCCTTTATAGAAGTATGATTAAAAATTTTTTTTCACGCTTATTTATTTTTGAGAGACAGAGCATGAGCAGTGAAGAGGCAGAGAGAGAGAGAGGGAGACACAGAATCCCAAGGAGGCTCCAGGCTCTGAGCTGTCAGCACAGAGCTCGACATGGGGCTTGAACTCACAGACTGTGTGTGATTGTGACCTGAGCCAAAGTTGGACACTTAACTGACTGAGCCACCCAGGTGCCCCTAGAAGTCTAATTTAAAATTAGGTCATTATTAATGCTTTATAAAACAAAGAATTCCAGGTTTAAAAATTTGTTTTTAATAAGAAGTTAATTCTTGGGGCGCCTGGGTGGCGCAGTCGGTTAAGCGTCCGACCTCAGTCAGGTCACGATCTCGCAGTCCGTGAGTTCGAGCCCCGCGTCAGGCTCTGGGCAGATGGCTCAGAGCCTGGAGCCTGTTTCCGATTCTGTGTCTCCCTCTCTCTCTGCCCCTCCCCCGTTCATGCTCTGTCTCTCTCTGTCCCAAAAATAAATAAAAAACGTTGAAAAAAAAAATTAAAAAAAAAAAAAAAGAAGTTAATTCTTTTTTTTTTTTTTTAATTTTTTTTTTAAATTTTTTTAACGTTTATTTTTGAGACAGAGAGAGACAGAGCATGAACGGGGGAGGGGCAGAGAGAGAGGGAGACACAACTGGAAGCAGGCTCCAGGCTCTGAGCCATCAGCCCAGAGCCTGACGCGGGGCTCCAACTCACGGTCTGTGAGATCGTGACCTGAGCTGAAGTCGGACGCTCAACCGACTGAGCCACCCAGGCGCCCCTTAAGAAGTTAATTCTTGAAGAAAGTTGTGACCTGGGCTGAAGTCGGACGCTTAACTGACTGAGCCACCCAGGCGCCCCAATAGCAAATATATTTGATATCTATTTATCTATCTACAAATGCAAGTTTTTTCACAGACTACGGGTAGTTTTTCTTTTTGATTCAGCCATAAACCATTTACATATTTTCATATTTGAGTAACTAAATAAATTGTTAACCAAACCCCTAGTTAAAGGACATATCGTTTCATGCTCATCTTGCAAGTGTAGGATTTTTAGATGTCAGCCAAAACAAAGTGTTTGGATGAACTTTTTTTTTCATATTTATTTACTTATTTTGGCAGAGTGATAGAGAGAGAGGGGGAGGGTCAGAGAGAGAATCCCAAGCAGGCTCTTTGCTCAGCACAGAGCCTGATGCTGGTCTCCATCTCACAAACCGTGAGATCGTGACCTGATCCAAAACTAAGAGTTAGACATTCAATTGACTGAACCCCCAGCAGCCCCTTAAATTCCTTTTAAAGTCATTTTTGATTATATATTTGTTAAAGGATCTTTTTGCCTTCAAAGGATATTTTTAATCAATTAACATTGATTTAGCTTGTTATTTAATTCTTTATAAAGTTACAAGTCTTATAGCAGTTCATTTGTAGGGCTACATTAATAGTTTTTAAATATTTCTGTAAGTTTTAGCTTGTTGGCTTTTTTTTTGTCTTCATAGTTATAAAATAAATAAGCCATAGGGGTAAGATTGTAGCACAGGTAATACAGTAAATAATATTGTGAAAACTTTGGCGACAGATGGTAACAAATGTATAGAATGCATAGAATTGTTGAGTCACTAAGTTGTACATCTGAAACTTAATTATATAACATTATAAGTCAATTATGCTTCAGTGAAATAAATCCTTTTAAAAATTATTTGCTTGTGGGGGCGCCAGGATGGCTCAGTCGGTTGAGTGGCCTACTTTGGCTCAGGTCATGATCTCATGGTTCATGGGTTGGAGCCTTGCATCAGGCTCTGTGCTAACAGCTCAGAGCCTGGAGCCTGCTTCAGATTCTGTGTCTCCCTCTCTCTCTCTGCCTCTCCCCCGCTCATGCTCTGTCTCTCTCTCTCTCTCTTTCTCCCTCTCTTTCTCAAAAATAGACATTAAAAAATTTTTTTAAAAGAAAAAATAATAAAAATTAATTGGTTGAGAGGTAATATTTTTAAAGGTCATAGGATGAATTCATTTTTTACACATATGGTTAATATTCAGAAATTTGTCATTCATATTCAGCAGCCAAAATTTAGACAGTTACTACCCCAAATCTGATTTACATTGGTTTACCTGTGACTATTCCAAATCAGAAACATTGAGCGATCTTGTTTTTAATTACAAAATTATGGTGCATATGCCAGTTGGTCAGATAATGGTAAACTTAAAGCCTGAAGTATAAAAAATAGAATTAATAGAATTGTAAAGAATGTGAAAGAACCAAAAAAAAAAAAAAAAAAAAAAAAAAGCCCAGAACCCAGAACATTTCCATCACATATAAAGTACTGAAATCTTATATCCTAACTGATATAAATACAAAATTAAAGCTGATGTATTCATAACAGATTTATAAAAAGAATATGTAGTCATTGACCATAATTTAAAAATTCATATTCCTTGTAACGGTTGATACATTTGATAAGTGTGGATGATTATTTAATTAGTTGACTTTCGGTAAAACTGATCTAGAACCAGCAGAGATGGCCTGGTTTAAGGAGAGAAAACATCTTTGCTTGTCTTGAGGGGGAAACCTAAGTTGGGACACCAGAATCCATATTTCTGTGAAGTCTTGTTTTCAAGTGAACATCTTAATTTTGATTTTTTTTAATGTTTATTTATTTATTTTGACAAAGAGAGAGAGAGTAGGGGAAGGGCAGAGAGAGAGAGAGAGGGAGAGAGAACCCCAGGCAGGCTCCAGACTGTGAGTGCAGAGCCCAAGGCTGGGCTCCATCTCCTGAACCGTGAGATCATGACCTGAGCCATGAGATCATGACCTGAACCGTGAGATCATGACCTGGGCCGTGAGATCATGACCTGAGCCGAAATCAAGAGTCAGATGCCTAACTGACTAAGCCACCCAGGTGCCCCAACATTTTAAAAAGCGGTACTCACAGGTTTTCTACCGATTCAGGAAGCGAACAAATGCCTTTTGCCATTTTTCACCTACTGAAGTTCTACAAACATTTTATTCTCTTTCCTGTACCAGCAGCTGTTTGTGCTGGTAACAAGTCTACTTCCCGGTGGTTCTCAGAGGAAACTCTAAGTCCCTTCTCACACCTTCCCTGGTGGAATAGCCCTTTTCGTGAGTGGTCTGCAGGTGCTATTTTCAGGCTGCCATCATTCCGTTCTCTTAGTTGTGGTGCTGCAGCCTGGTTAGAAGCTCCATGGTTCCTTTATAATAGTTATGAAATTTTTCTCTGTTTCATCTTCCCTCATCTTGTCAAGAGTGAAAGTTGAAAGTACTTTAAAAGTGTAAACAACCCAGGTGAAATTAATTTGACCTTTTGATGAGGTAAAAGGAATACAATTTATCTCCCTAGCTGCTTTGAAGAGATTTTTTTTTTTCTCCTGGAATAGTTTTGTGGGGGATAAGATGTGTCCGATTTATTTATAGCCAAAGAAACATAAGCTGCATGGACAAGAAGCCTGGTGACTTTAATATGAAAGAAAATAGGATGCTATTGGAGGTTAGCTAATTTCTGAAAGCAACAAGTGAAATTGACAATGTAGCCATAGCTTGGCTTTCACATTTTGTAAGGGATGTCAGCGTTTAGGATGGGGCACACAAATACTCATTGGCAACCTTTTCTTTCAACCTCTGTTTAAATCTCTCAAATGGTAGCCTCCTCGAAGTAGATGGCTTCTACAAATTCGCATAGCCTATTTTAACTATGTTATGTCTTAATTTTAAAGGATATATATGTAATATAATATATATTTTTTTTAAGGATATATATAGATATATATTATATTATATAAAATAATGCTGTTGATATTTAGTAATTAGTGGTTTTCAATACTACAATTGTCCTTAATTTTCTAGAATGATTTTCATCAACCCTGTGGACAAAATTATTTTGACGAACTGCCACGATCATATCTTAAAACTTTCAAAGGAACTTTTATCTTTGTAAAATAGTAATAAACTGCCCATTGGAAAATATTTTTAAAATACAAAATTAAAACACGAGTGTACAATTCAAAGAGTGCATATATACATGTATATATGCAGAATTCTCCTGACTCCATAGCTTCTCCCCCCCCCCCCCAACCCACACACATATTCCTGGTAATCCCATTCCCCTCTGCCAAAGGTTTTAGTGTGCATCCTTACACAACTTTGTTAGGCATTTGCATTCATGTGTATAATATAAATGGGTTCATACTTTGATATTTTGCAAGGTGTTTCCCCACTTTTGCTAATGATATATATCTACTTCAGTTTTTAAAAATTTATTCATTTTGAGAGAGACAGAGTGCGCGTGTGCGGGCTTGGGGAGGGGCGGGGGGGGGGGGTGGGGAGAAAGAGAATCCCAAGCAGGCTCTGTGCTATCAGCTTGGAAAAAGATGTGGGGCTGGATCCCATGAACTATGAGATCAGGACCTGAAACGAAACCAAGAATCAGATGCTCAACAGACTGAGCCACTCTGGTGCCCCTTTGTACTTCATTTTTTAAAACTGTTCCCACAGTGGGAGCTGTTTTAAGGAGCAGCTTTTTTTTTTTTTTAAAGTAATCTCTGCACCCACATGGGACTTGAATTCACGACCCTGAGTTCGGGAGTTGCACACTCCATCCGCTGAGCCAGTCAGGCACTTCTCAAAGATGCAGCTTTGAAAGAGTAAGGTGTTGAGACTGACTGGATAGTATACATGACTGAATCCATGTTAAGGCCTCTAGATAATAAACTTTTAAAATTCTGGTGGGTGGATGTCTTAAGATAAGCCTCACAAGTAAATTCCCTTGCTTCTTAAACTTGTCCCTGACCAACCTGGAGTGGTCTTCTGTCTTTCCCTGTCCTCCACATAATGTGAGGGGCCATGCTGGGAACCAGCAATTAGTAATGGAATTGAATCTCTTTCACATGTTAATTGTTCATTAGCTTAGTTTTTTCTTATCCATTTATGTCTTTAATTAATGGCGGATTTACTCTATTTTTTTAATTATTAATTTTATTTTATGCAGTTTCTTTAAGGCATAGGAAATTTTCTTTTTTTTTCCCCCCCTTTGATTATTTTTTTCTTCTCTGTTGTCCCTCTCTAAAACTCCCATTACATGAATGAATATTAGTGTTTCTGTAGCTACTGGCTATGTCTTGTAACTTTTTCCTCATACTGTTCAACTCTTGTCCACTGCATTCAGCAGGGAGGTTTCCATGTTCTGTCTTCTGGGACACCAGTTTTTATCAGGGCCCACTCTGCGGTTTCATTTTCTACAGATTTTTAGTTTTAATTTTAGTTTTTATGCTTTTTGTATAACTACCTTTTTATAAGAAGCTAATTTTAAAACAGCAGTTCATTCTCACTGTTCACCTGGGTGTTAGTTATGAGGGCATTAGTTGTACTCATTTTTAGTCATGCTTCAGTTTTGTTCCGAAATGTTTATTCAGATGTACCTTTGGGATAGTAAGTTGTTCACCTCCTTTTGAAGGATTTGGATTTCCTCCATAGGTCTCAAATTGTCGGTGTACTCCTTAGACTGCGAGATTAACTGCTCTTTGTTTTGCAGCAAATTCAAGATTTAAAGGTGGGAGTTTTGCCTCTGGTTGTCGTGCAGAGGGGAAAGTGGGCAAGGTGGTGACCACCCACCGGTTTAAGCTTTCCTCGAATGTTCTAGAAAATGCTTTACCTGGGATTTTGTCTCATATTTCTAGTAGCCGTCTCCCATGCAGAATTCCTACTTTGATAGAATAGACTGTTCCTGTTTTTTCCAGGTAGCAAAAACAATAGTTAACTAATCTTAAGAGTCACTGGCATGCCCATATGCTGTAGTTTTTCCCTGGACTGCCTATGAGCCAATTCTTCTCCAAAGAATGCCTTCATCCCAGGGTTGTTTAAGGCCTCCTCTGGTAGAGATAATCATAACTCGGTTGGATTTTGACATCAGTCTGTTCCTATCTGCTTTATATCTTCCAGGAAGTCCATAATTGATGAAAATTTCCAGGGCTCTCTTCTCTTTACTTTTATTTCTCAAAGGGATATGGGGAGTGAAGAGATTTGTTCTGTCCACTCTTTTCCAACTTGATTTAAGAAGACCACACTTCTTTTATGATTGCCATGAAAGGTCTCTAGTTAAACAAATGATGCATTCATTTTGATCAATTGACTATATTTTTCCAAGTTACTCCTTTTCAGCTTTCTATGGATTTGGCTTGGGTTTGTGGTTGAATTTGATCCCACTGTATTTATTTCACCCAGTCTGATTCCAATAAAAGACATGATTATTCACCTTGTTTTGAGTTTGAAGTAGGTATATTTAGAAATGGTCTGCAAACTTGCTGGAAACTTAAGCCAACGAAATATTATTAGAAGAATTATTCTCCACTTTTTTTTACTGTTGTAAGTTCAGGGTTGTCACTGATGGTCATGAAAGATTTAAGATTTCCACGTCACCTTTTAGAAAGACTTATTTATAGAGGCACTGAAACTTTCTCATTTAAAGCATCAGTAATGAGAGAAAGTTTTACTTTGAAAGCTGAGGCTGATCCCATGCAAGTATTATTTTCAGTTCCTATTTGACTGAGTTTTAGATTCTTAAACATATGCCGTTTTTAAAAATAGTGAAGAGAACATCTTCTAATTCCAATATTTAATAAGTCCGCTCTTTGCAAAACCTGTAATTTAGTGCTCAACACAAAGTATATGTGTGAGAATTGAATATGAATGTAACTTAATGAAGTTTCTGCACAGAGGGAAATAAGAACAGTCTTCTGTATCTCCATGGACACTAACCTTTCCTTGCTTTTGAGTCATATCTTCCTCTCCCTTTCTTCCATGTTTTTCTTCACCTTCTTCCTTCACATTTAATTTAACAAACATTAATTCAATCTCTCATAGATACCAGGCACTGTGTTAGTCCCAAGAGATACAAAGATGAATAAATAAGCATGATTTTGACCTCATGTCTTTTTTTTTAAGTTTATTTACTTATTTATTTTTAAGTAATCTCTACACCCACTGTGGGGATTGAACTCATGACCTTGAGAACAAGAGTGGCATGCTCTTGTGACTGAGCCAGCCAGGTGCCTCTTGACTTCATGTCTTAACTTTTGAGTGTGTGCAAAATCAAAAATGATGGGGGTGGGGTGGTGCCTGGGTGGTTCAGTCGGTTAAGTAGCTCTTGATTTTGGCTCAGGTCATGATTTCACAGTTCTTGAGTTCGAGCCTCACATGGGACTCCATGCTGAGAATACGGAGCCTGCTTGGGACTTTTTTCTCTCCCTCTCTCTCTGCCTTACCCCATTTTACGCTCTTAAATAAACTTAAAAAAATTGTAAAAATAGTCATAGGTGTGAAAATGCTTTGCAAACTGTAAAGTGGTCTATAAATATAGGGTGTCATGGAAGGTTCAAGTAGGTACAGGACTTATTCAATTTAAATTTTGAGTAGAGGTAAAAACAAGTTATAAAATTTGCCCTAAAAGCTCTCAGATTGTTCTCTTAAGTACTGAGTATTAAACTGGAGATAATTATGCGATTGCAAGAGGAGACTCTATAAAGAAAGAGCTGTTTCACTGAAGAAATTTTGCTTTGACTTTAAGGCTTCAAACATTTTGGGGAGCTTATTAGGTATTAACACTTTGCTGTTGTAGTTTTTGTTAGTGTGTGTGCAAAGACCAAATGAGACCATAGGTGTGAAAGTGTTCTGTAAACTGTAAAGTGATGTATAAATATGAGGTGCCATTATTATGAAGGGAGGTGGTTTTAAGAGACTATGGACCAATTTGGATAAGGTGCAGAACATGGGCCATATTGGGACAGGAAATGACAGCAGAATAAGTTTTAAGCAAAATTTGAACGACCTGTATGAAATATTTTGAAGTATCCTAGAATGGACTTTATTTCCAAAAATATCTTTTCTCTACAAACTGCTATGGCATTTGAAATTCTGTTAGGGAAATTGCTTCTGTTTGATGCTAATCCTAGATAATAGTATATGTTCAAAAGTAGCATTTTTGTAATGCAGTGGTTTAACATGTGAAAGAGTATTGCTCTATTTTTATTGGCTTATGATAACATTTTGAGCTAGGTGTTGGTGACGGTATTTTTATCCTCGTCATCTTTAGTATTCCTTTTTTACTGATGAAGAAGTAAGGATCAAAAGTTGAACGAACTACTTAACCTGTAACCGACGTGTGACTGGCTTAACTCAGACTATCTCTCTTCTAAGTTTTCTTTAGGCTCCATCCTGATTAAGTCCCTGATGAAAGTGTTTATGGAACACCTATTATAGAGTTAGGAAACTTCAAAGTGTGATGGTAGTTTCTTCATAGGGCTCCCAAATTGCCTGGAGAGACAAATCTTACGGGCTGGAATCGGAGAATGTCATAGGCAGTGTTTGATTTTAAGTACTGAATTGTTAGTTAAAGGAGAAAACAGTGTGGGTTGGTTTAGCTCAGGGAATTCTTGTTTAGAAGTGGGATTGTCTATTTTAAAAAGATAAAAACGAGTAGAGACCTTTCAGGGTAGGTTAAGCGCATTATGAGAAAAGCCATCATAACTGAGAGTGGCAGTAAGACCGATTAATCAAAACATGATGTGTTTTAGGGGAGAATATCAGTAAGTGGTATAATCAAATGTTTCCCTGCGCCTCACAAGCTAGGATCATAGAAGCACTCCTCTTTTGGCAGCTTGGGGTCCTGGAGAGGCCCGCGTGCCTTTTCCTCTGTCCTCTCCCTCACCTGCATCTGCTCACAGGCTGCTGCCTGACCTCCTTAAGAAGTAAGGATCAAAAGTTGAATGAACTGTTTAACCTGTAACTGACGCGTGAAACGTGCAGTTTCAAGACTCCAGTATGATCATTCCTTTTGCTGGTTGTGAAATGCTTCCTTTCCCTGCCCGTTTTTACCTTTGTAGAAGAAACCCCACTGCACAGCTGCTTGGCTGTGGCGTTGTGGGGTTTCCCCCTCCTTGATTCCCATAGCCCTGTTCTTCCTCAGGGTACATTCACGCTGACGGAGTAGATGAATCGAACACATTCAGATCCCGTCCTTTCTCCATACCCAGCAGAGGACTTCTTCTGGTCTCCACACCCAGATCGTCCTGGACGTTTGCTCCATCGCTTGACAATGGAGCATCTGTTACCCTCTTCGTGTTTTGGCAGAGGTCATCGCTGTGTATGGAGTTGGTTGGCTGCAGTGTTTTGCTGCTCAGCACGAAAGTGAAGGAGGAGGACGCTCCATCTACTTGATAGTTCCCCAGGAGCCAGGGCACAGCATGTGACCCAAGCTCAGCCAATCAGCCGGCTGCGGCCTAAGACCGATTCTGGAGCAGCTGACCCAGGAAGGAAGGGTCAGTTAGGAGCCATGGCGACTGTAGCCAGGTTCTAGCACGGATGGCAGTGGGTTCTAGCAGTGGTCGTATTTTGCAGAAGCATCGAAGTCTTGTCATTGGACTTACTTGCTTTTTGGTCCTCCAACTCAGATCTTTTCTGTGTCCTGCTCTTTTTTCAGTTTGCTTCTTCCTCCAGCCTTCTTGTGGATTCTGCCAAGCCTGATATTTTTCTATCAAATAGTAGAAGGATAGGACGTTAGAAAATGTTCATTTTAATGAACATTTTATGTTTATCATGTTTATTATGTTATCATTTCTGTTTTATTATGTTTATTATGTTAATAATATTTAGTATTATTGTAATGTTTAGCTCCGATTAATTTATTTTTCTTGTAACAAAGCAGTCTGACTGGAAACAAAGGACCCTGTCACCAAGTCTGGCTTACTGGGCCATGCTGACTTTTCTACTGCCACAACTTCCCTAAGAGAACTCTAGCCTGCCCTTTGTTGAGCCGTCATTTTCCTGCATGGCCCCGGAAGTAGCCAGGTTCCCTTGTCTATGCCTGATCTCATGAAACACAGCCCTGCTCCTTTTCTGAACTTGCTGGTTCACAGGTATATGGAGAAAATTATTAAGTTCTACTCAAGGAGGGAGGAAAAGGAAAGTACCACCTAATTCCATGTGTTAGGAGCTTTGAATTCCTGTCCTGGTCCAGTATCACTGATATTTTCATGCTCATACCAGTGTCGAAATGGACACTTTTTACCCAGTGAGAGACTTTGAAATGGGAAAAAAATGACTGAGTGTTTTCAGTGGAAAACTAGGTGCTGTTTAGCAACACAGTCTTCCTGGTTATCTGATTATATTGAGGTCTCTGTGCCTTTCATTGTCTTTGACTGGAAATTTTAGATAATTAACAGCAATGCAAATGATTCTTATCCCTGGATACACAAATAAATTTTGTCCGGTGAGGTTAAATTGACTTCCTTTTCCCACTATGGAAGAAGCCAGCTTTTAATCTATTTGTAAATTCATTTCAGCATTTTTTGCTGCCTACGTATATGGTCCTTTGGATTCTCCTTTGACATAGTTATAACATCTGACTGGTCATCTCATTAATTAATAAGTTACATGGGAACATAGGGCAAACAGGGATCCTATCACTTTTGTCCAAACCTGTAAAACAGTGTTTTAAGGAGCTTCCTGTTTCCCGTATCTTTCTCCTTGATTTTGTTTTGTAAGCCACTCACAGATTGTCCTGAAACAATGCTTTATTCATTTATCTTTGGGACTTCCAGGATCAATTAGAAATCTTCTGAACTACTGATTTTAGAATTTAACTACCCACCCCATCTTGCTCTGCACATCCTCCGGGATTATCTCACAAACAACATACATTGTATTTACTCATCTCTTTTCTCTATTGTGAGGCCTTCTTCTGCTTTGATTTGCCAAGTCCAGCAAATCCTGAAAAGTCAATTCCATTCCATTGCCACCTCTCCCCTGGAGTCTCCCCAGATCTGAGTGGTGTGGAGCCACTGTTCCCCACTCTAAAGTTACAGCATGTGTCTGTTCAGCCATCTGGCAGTCAACCTTGCAATTGTTTCGGGGCCAAGGAGGATTTATGTCTCATGTTCTTGGAGGCAATATGGTGTAGCAGTTAAGAACGTAGGAGCCAGGCTGCCTGACTACAGATCTCAGCTCTGCCTTTTTTTCCCTCCACACCCTAGGGAAAGTCCTATAACTTCTCTGTGGCTTGGTTTCTTCACTTCTAACAGGATAATGAGAATTCCTGTATAATTACATGAGTTAATATATGTCAACTGTTTATAAATATGTTTGATTCAAAATAAATATCATTATAAACTTTCCCATTGTGGTTGACATTATTTCTGTTTTACTCATTTTTGGCTTACTTTCTCAACTGAATTTTAAACTGAGAAAAGAAACAATTTTGAATTAGTATAATTGAGATGCAACGTTGTATTGGTTTTAAGTGTACAACATCATGTTTCGACATTTATATACATTGCAAAATGGTCACCACATTAACTGTTTACCATTTGTCACTGTACAAAGTTACGACATTTTTTTTCCTTGTGATGAGAACTTTCTAAGATTTACTCTCCTAGCAACTTTCAGATTTGTAATAGTCCCCATGCTATACATTATAAGCCGATGGCTTACTGTTTTTATAACTGGACGCTTGTACCTCTTGATCCCCTTCACCTATTTTGCCCCCCACCCCCCAAATACCTTGTCCTCTGACAACCACTAGTTCACTGTGTCTATGAGTTTGATTTTGTATCTTTTTATTTATTCATTTGTTTTGTTTTGTTTTTAGGTTCCACATATAAGTGAAATCATATGGTATTTGTCTTTCTCTGTTTGACTTATTTCATTTAGCATAATAGCCTTGAGGTCTATCCATATTGTTGCAAGTGGCAAGATTTTATTCTTTTTTTTAAAATGTTTTTAGGGGCGCCTGGGTGGCGCAGTCGGTTAAGCGTCCGACTTCAGCCAGGTCACGATCTCGCGGTCTGTGAGTTCGAGCCCCGCGTCAGGCTCTGGGCTGATGGCTCAGAGCCTGGAGCCTGTTTCCGATTCTGTGTCTCCCTCTCTCTCTGTCCCTCCCCCATTCATGCTCTGTCTCTCTCTGTCCCAAAAATAAAATAAATAAACGTTGAAAAAAAAAAAATAAAATGTTTTTATTTATTTTTGAGAGAGAGAGAGAGAGAGAGACAGCACCAATGGGGGAGGGGCAGAGAGAGAGCAAGACACAGAATCCAAAGCAGGTTCCAGGCTCTAAGCTGTCAGCACACAGCCAGATGTGGGGCTCGAACTTGAGAACTGTGAGATCATGACCTGGGCCAAAGTCAGATGCTCAACTGACTGAACCACCCAGGCGCCCAAGATTTTATTTAATTTTATAGCTGAATAATATTCCAGTGTGTGTGTGTGTGTGTGTGTGTGTGTGTGTGTATGCCACATCTTTCTCCATTCATCCACCAGTGGGCACTTAGCTTGTTTCCATATCTTAGCTATTGTAAATCATGCTGTAATGAACATAGGGGTGGAGATACATTTTCAAATTAGTGTTTTGTTTTTCTACATATAGCTGTAGATCTGTCGTTCGTATCTATGGGAGGAGGCGAGTTCAAGATCTTCCTATGCTCTCATCTTGAAGAGCACCAAGAAAAAAATTATTAAATAAAAAGTTTTATACTGTGTATTGTCACAAATTTGATGTTTAATCCCTTGGTAAAAGGGAGTTACCAAAGGTTTTTCTCATAGGGTTTTATGTGTCCAAGGCAGGATTTAAGCACTGTGCAGCAAGGTATTGGAAAGATTAGATCAAGGACTACTTCAGCAAGTCAAAACATGCAATCGTTTTGTTTTTTTTTTATTCATCTCTAAACAACAGACATTTATTGAGTATTCACCAAGTACCAGACATAGACATCCATCATAGAGATTCAGAATGAACAAGTAACCATCCCAAACTTTAAAGCACTTAACATGCTGTACAGGAAAATTAATAAGTAAATGAATAGAAGCAGTTCATTCTGAGCTTTGTAATAGAAGTATGCATAAGCACAGGATACAGTGGGAAACAAAGGTATTGACAGAAAGGATTTCTCCAAGGAGGTGATTCTTAAGCCAGTCCTAAACAGAAGGCACTGGGAGGTAAAGGTAGGGGAGTGTTCTGAGAAGCAGAGCACATTTGTGGAGGCCAGGACAACATGGCAGTGTAAGAGAACTTCAGGGGGATGAGGCTTGATTGGCTATAGCACAAAACAAAGCTGGAGAAGTAACAGGGCTCTATCCTACCATAAAAAGAGATTCAGACCTTTGCCCATGGCAAAAAGAGGATGTGTGGAGATTGGAATTTCTATAATAAATGATTGATAACATTTGTAGGCTATTGTGATTCGGAGTTATGCTTCATTTTAACATTCTAGAGATAAGTATGTCTCTTGTGTGAGCACAACTGATATGATAGGGATTCCCCAATACCAGGAACAACAAAAACTTTCCCAAACAGTAACAACCAATACCTGTCTCCACTCCTCAATGATGTTTTCAGTGTTTCCTTAACACAGGGAAATACACTATATTTGGTGTTTAGGGTGTCTTCTAGAGTATGGAATCTTAGTAAGTATGCCTTAGCTTTTAGCTGCCCCACTGAGACTAGGGGTTTGCAAAAATAAGGCGAATCTCAGAATGGATGGAGGGAAGAGAGATGGGAAGAGAGGTCACTACTTGGGAGAGCCACAGGGTAACCAGAACCTCAAGGTAGGGGTGAGGCAGGTGAGCAGATGGCGAAGACAGGCTGGCTGACCAACATCTACCCGTCGGCAGCCTCGGGTTTATGGCAAAAAATTATGAACTAGAAAATGCTGTTGGGAGGGATGGCTTGACATTTTGAAAGCCGTTTTTCTCTCCCCTCAAATATTCAATTTCCACCACGCTGCACGTTCTTGTATTGATTTTATTGTGTCGTCCTATTAACATATAAAGTCTGATAGTTATTCGTCGCTAATCAGGTTGAAATAAATCATGTTACGTGTTAAACTGAGCTTAATTCTACCCTCTCTGTTTCATCTGACAGGGTGTTTTAGAACAGTAAGTTCCACAAATGTCAACGCACAAACCAACCTTCATTACAGAAGCAGCTCCCTCATATCACATGAACTGTGATGGGAAACAAAGGACGTCATGTCCTAAGAGGCAGACTTTTCAATCATCTAACAAAAAACACTCCCTCAAATTTGTAAATACATGTTCTTAGCCTGCAATATTAAAAGTTCTTGTAGCTGCCATATAAAAATTGTTAACTCATGTAATTCGTGCAGCAGAAATGTGCTTAAGTCATTAGTTCCTGGGAACAATTCTATATATATACTTAACATAAAATTTTAAAAATGTACGTAAAGATATATATTTTTAAAGTCCCTTAGCAACAGATACCTGAAGTTTCTAATTATAAAGAACTGTCTTTTACCCTCACAAACAAGGCTGTATTCAGTAAAATATGTAAATCACCAAGAATCTTATGACAAATGACAGATGTGGTAATAAAGCAAAGTAATGTGTGATGCGATATTGCTGTTTTCAATGTAAAAAGTGAGTAGTCCTGTTTGCCCTGATGAACGGGGTTTTCTTCAGCTACTTTCATGGTCTTGTGCCACAGTTAATAATGAAGGAGTTAGGAGCCTTTAAAACTGTTTTGCTATTACTCTGATGTGTTATGAAACACTTGGTACAAATTTTTATTGTGAAGCTGAGGAATATAATATCTTATTCAGTGAATTACTTATTAGGCCTTGTTTTTAAGAAAGCTAATTAATCAATTTATTCCCTACATCATTGCAGAAACTAATATGAGGCAGCTTTCAGAGATATAAACAACTGATTAAGAATCAAATAGCTTCCCATACACAAAAGAAAAACAAAAGAAAAACATGGGTAAAGGAATAACTGTGGAGGAAAAAATAAAGGTAGAAAATAAGATAACGCCTTAAGGATCAGCTTGATGGGAAAGATGATTTTGTGAAGTTGCTCTAGGTGTGGTTCAAAACGATATCCAGATCAGGGGCGCCTGGGTGGCTCAGTTGGTTAAGCTTCAGACTCTTGATTTTGGCTCAGGTCATGTTCTCAGGGATCGTGAGATCGTGCTCGATGCTGTCAGGGCAGAACCTGCTTGGGATTCTCTTGCGCGTGTATGCTGCCTCTCTCTCTCTCTCTCTCTCTCTCAAAATAAATAAACTTAAAAAAAATCCCAAACGACTATATCCAGATCAAATAAAGAGTAAGCACAAACAACTTGCAGCTTTCTATTGTTAGATATTTATTTTTTAAGATAATTAGGGAATAATTAATAGTAACTTATTAAGTGAATAAAGTTTACTAAAGTTTTACATTCTGAAGAGAAAAAAATGGCATGTTTTAGAATTTATTGAAAACTTAAAACAATATGGTAGCTGAGGAAAATTTCAAAGCCTACACAATTGGTTGTCCCACGTTTTTTTTTTCTTTTTGGAAAAATGCTTTATTATCAGGGTATAATTAGTGTTATCCTCAGCTAATTATGGTTTTCGATTTGACCTATGCCCTTTAAAATTTTAAATTAATGTTAGTTCAGCTTCATCTTTATCGACTAATTTTTGTTACAGGTTTCATTTAACCTTGTAATATGTACTAATGTCAATTTATAGAAATAGTACTTTTGGCTTATATATTTTATTATTTTTTATTTTTTTCAAACGTTTATCTATTTTTGAGACAGAGAGAGACAGAGCATGAACAGGGGAGGGGCAGAGAGAGAGGGAGACACAGAATCCGAAACAGGCTCCAGGCTCCGAGCTGTTAGCACAGAGCCCGACGCGGGGCTCGAACTCACGGACTGTGAGATCATGACTTGAGCTGAAGTCGGACGCTTCACCGACTGAGCCACCCAGGTGCCCCGAGGCTTATATATTTTAAAAAGACGAACTTAGAGACATGAAGTTCCCAAACCATTACTTGTACAGTGAAACTTCATTGGTGAAATTATACCCTCAAAGTTGTGTTGTTTAATTGATGCATAATACGTAATTAACAATTATTCACTTAAAACTTATATTAGATAATTGCAGATGCTAACAACATCTTTATCACAATATGTTTATTTTGTTCTCCAATTCTTTGCCATCTAATTAATTTTCGACATTCAAATCTTAACAAAAACTTTCTAAGGGCCAATTATGAGCCATTGTGTCATTTGACTTCACTTTTTCTCCCCCACAGATGTTATCCAGATAAGAAAACTGGTCCAGCAATGTTAAAGGATTATACTAAGTGACAGAGGAGAGGTAATTAAACACAAACTTGCAAACACTTTTTAGTATAATACCCTACTAACTGCTACATAGCACACTTCCCCTTAGTTATATCCTTAGTGGATGCCATAGTCAAGTCCGAATTTTTATGTCCCTAACCCTGGGCCACAGACCTTAATGCAGTGATCTCTTGGGGCTTTGAAGAGCTATCCACACTAATATTCATTGAGTCCTCAGTCCAAGACAACAAATGCACAGTATCACAACTCTCCCACCTTAAAACATGAGTTTTCTCTTCATTAAGTTCTATTCCATTTTCTCTTTAAACGCTTCACTTATATTGTTACTCAGGGGATAACAAGTTGACTTCTTTCATATTTTAGATCAAAACCATTGGATGTGAGTCTATATTCCCTGAAAGCAACTCATTAAATTCCTTTCTATTCTAAAAAACAGTGTTTTATTTATTCTAAAATAACACTAACGGAAGAAAACGAAATGAGATATCAATGCATTGGGTTTGACACACACTGGGTTTGGCATCACTAATTTTAAAGATAAAAACTGACAATATCAACTTCATTAACAGATCTCCTGCACCAAATTAGTAAGTTAGGAGAACTTGAGGGGTTTTTTGTTTTTGGTTTGTTGTTGGTTTGTTTTGTTTTGTTTTTGAGAGTGAGAAAGTGAAAGCATGAGTGGGGGAGAGGGATAAAGAGAGAATCTTAAGCAGACTCCGTGCTTAGCACAGAGCCCGATGTGGGGCTCGATCCCATCATCCTGGGGTCATGAACTGAGCTGAAATCAGGAGTCAGATGCTCAACCAAATGAGCCACCAGGTGCCCTGAGAACCTGAGTTCTTGAATTCGAGCTGGATGTGCAAGTGAGCCTTATGAGGTGGTGATCATATGCTCTCCTTGTCTAGTCTTGGCTTCTGGCTGTTGCCCTGTCATTCAGGCTGGTTTAACATCCATCCAAATTTTTCGGTTTTTAAGAAAATGCTGTTATTATTCATTTTAAGATGAGCTGGGTTGGGTTTCATAGATTCCGGCTTTGCTTACAGATTCCACCCTAGTCTGGTCTAGTAGTTTGTGAAACCCTGTGCAGTGAAGAGATTCTCACTGTAACATGTGGTTAAATCTGAAAGACAATGACCTGCCTGTCTCTCTACTCCCAAGCCTTTCCAGCTTCCCTTCAGAGACTGTATGGATCATGCGTGCTGATAAAACAAAGAGCTCTCAGGCCTCGGGGACTAGTGACAGCTGACTCCTTCTGTGTCAGATGCACAAAACTGCCAACACAGCAGCAATTGGGGCTAGTAGGAAATGTGGCAGTTTTGCTCATGGTGTGGGCAATGTGTATGGAAAATAGAGGATGAGCAGTCTGTTTCATAGAGAGTATCTGTAGTGTTGTCATTTATTGCATGGCTTGAGTCTACAATCATATTTCATGGTTTGAAAAACTTTATTTGGAAATAAACTCCTTTGGCAGCAAAAAAAAAAAAGAATTGTTCAATCAAATGTTAGGTATTGAATTTACAAGTCTTAAAAGAATTGATGATAAGCATGTAGCTTGCAGAAAAAAAAATTTGTTGATATTTACCACCTATTATGGGGACTACAGACGTGTCACTAACCACATGACCACCAGAAGATGAAAATTTGCTGAAGAAGCACCACTGTTTACTTCGAATTCTGTTTGCCATTTGTTAAAAATTAGTTAGAAATTTAGAATCAAAGTATTCAAAGAGTGGAGAGGCAAAAAATATTCATATTTTGGACATGTAACAAACTGTGATTGTGGAAACAATTCTTGCAAACAAGACATTGAAATGGTTCCTTACAAAAGGGGTGACTAAACAAACTAAATAATGAGAGCTCAACCAGCATAAAAGGCTTAATTTTAGAATTTTATAATTGCACTTTGGACTCTCTTAGGTTATGGGAAGAATGTTTTGCTGGCACTCCACTCTGATTGAATGTATATATTTGAAATATATAAATTTGGCTCAACATTCAAAAGAACATTACTACAGGTGACTTGATGTGTCCTATAGAAATATTTTGCAAAGAAGGTCATTATAAATACAACCCAAACCCCCAATATGTGTGAAAATATTTACATATTTCAATAAAAAATATTAAAATACAGATTATACTCTATGCAGCATAATTTGCTTTCTATTTACTAGGCACTGTAGCACTTGTAGAGAGAGTATATTTTTTCAGTTAACATTTCTAAGTTGTATTAAAAAAAAAGATTGAAATGTCCCCAATTTCTTACATATTATCTATAAAATGCATCTTTGAAGAAGTTTGCAGGTACTTTTACACAAAATTGAAACTAATAAGACCATATTGAAAAAAATCACTTTTAAAATAATACCAGTTACAGGGTACTAGAGATATATATGAATAAGAACCCGTTCAAAGTATCTAAATATGTGCATGAGTACTTTTTCTGCTGACGTTGTTTCTAAGCTTATTTCTCTTAGTAAATTTTTATAGGGCTTTGCAGTATTTTAAAAAAATTCCTATTTCAGCGTGTACTTCATAAAATCAAGGATAATTGCTGATGAAACCAGTACAACTATCAGAATCTGGAAATGAACATTCCTTATATTTAAGGTTCTGATAAGGTAAAAAGTGTGTTAATGTTGTTTTACTACAAAGATACATACTATTTTTATTTTTAAAAAAAATTTTTTTTAACGTTTATTTATTTTTGAGACAGAGAGAGACAGAGCATGAATGGGGGAGGGTCAGAGAGAGAGGGAGACACAGAATCTGAAACAGGCTCCAGACTCTGAGCAGTCAGCACAGAGCCCAATGCGGGGCTCGAACTCACATACTGTGAGATCGTGACCTGAGCCGAAGTCGGACGCTTAACTGACTGAGCCATCCAGGCGCCCCTACTATTTTTACTTTTAAGAAGAATTTTATTTTGAAAATTTTTATTGAATAGAACTTTTTCATTGGTTCACCAATATATTAAAGCCAAATTGTTAGTTCTTAATTATTTGTAAATTATATAATTTAATTATTTTTAGTGCTCCTATTCACTGTAAAATGTGCCCTGATTTCATGAAAAATTTTATGCTCTTCCCACTCAAGTTTAAAGAGTATGAAAATTGGAGCCTTCTGTACAGCATGCAACTCTTGATATTGGGGTTGTGAGTTCGAGCCCCATGTTGGGAGTAGAATTTACTTAAAAAAAGAAAGAATATATGAAAGTTAACCATATAAAAAGAGAGACAGAGAGAGAGAGAGACAGAGAGAGAGAGAGAGAGAGAGAGAGAGAGAGACAGAGAGAGAGAAGGGTATTCCAGGAACTTGATTCTACTGTGAACTGAGGTTTGCCACTCTCCGTCTCTCCTCTTTGTCATAATCATTTGTGATCTTAGAAATGCAGTTACATTGGTTGAACATGGCTTAGAGCCCATCTGTCTCTATAATGGAACAGAGTTGGCTGGATAGAAGCCCCCAAAGTTGAGCTGAAATTGCAAATGATAGTTTTAAACTATGACACCCTCTTCCACAAATAGAGAGAGAGAGAGGGAGAGAGTTCTCAAGGGATTAAAAAAAAACAGATTAAAAAATTAAAAAACACATCACACAAATGGTTGTCAGGTTTTCTTTCCTTCTAAATTGGTATCTTGTTGAAAATAATTTTTACAGTATTTAACCAAAACATTTTAAACTAGTTGGGAGGAAAAAAAATGGTGTTAGGAGAATCATACTCCATTGTAAATGAGGTATTAAAGGTGATCTTAGCTTCATTATTGTAAAGGAAACCAAAATGCTTGTTAATGAACTTCAGAAACATTAGACTATTCATTCAAATGCCCCAAGAAATCTTTGGACTTGGTCTTCCTGGATCTTGTCAAAATAGAATACAAGTATGTATATACAAGGAGACCAAGTAATGAGGTACAAAGAGTGTGTTCCTAGCCTTATTTCATGAGTATAGGATGTTAAAAAGAAACCAAAAGAGATCTAATGAATACAATGTTTAAACTATCCACCCACTCATCCACCTACTCGTCCATCCATTCATCTATCTACCTATCCTTTCACCCATCCATCCGCCCACCCATCCATCCCTTCATCCATCTACCTATCAATTCACTTACGTCTCCACCCCCTCACCCACCCATCTATCCACGCATCCATACATCCATTCACCTCTCCACCCACCTACCCATTCACTCAATCATTCATATGTTCAACTAATAGTTAATGAGTGCATGTTTTTTACACATTTCATTAGCAAAAACATGAACACCTGGCCTTAATCTTAAATTGTGTACAGTCTAATGCCAGGATTACATGTCAATGAATATATTTTAGTGTGGCTAGAGGATTTCTGCTTATATGCCACTATTTTTGAGCCAGATGAGTTCTTTTCTGATAACTCAGAAAAATATTACCATAGAGTTACTCTTTATATTAGCAAAGTCTCCATCCTTAGGTAAGTACAGTTAATCTCCACTTAACTTTTCTAATTCATTTCAACAAATGTTTATTGATTACTTGTAAGCCAGTCATGGGGGTATAGAAAAAACTGACAAAACACCACCTCTGCACACAAAGAGAGCACAAGAACACATGGATAATCTGAAAACCACCCCACTGATGCTCTAACCAAGATGTGCTCAGTGTACTGTGGGAGCACAGAGAAGGTGCACCTAATCTGACCTGAGAGTGGTGGAGAAGGAAAATGGCATCAGAGAAGACCTGTAGGAGAAGTCTTAAAGAATGGATGAAAATGAAGCAGATAAAAATAGGGAGGGAAGAGCATTCCAGAAGTGGGAGATGTATGAGCAGAGGCACAAAGGCAATAAAATATATGGTAGAGAATTACAAGCAAATGTGTGCAAAAGCATAAAGAGAGAGGCTGACATCATGGGCAGGAGACGGGCTGGAGTGGAGGGCTGGCGTCTGTCATGCAGAGATGTATGTGGGCTTTCAAGAAGCTTGAGGCTTGAGGAGCTACTGGATGGCTCAGTGGGTTGAGCATCCGACTCTCGGTTTCAGCTCGGGTCGTGATCTCACGACTGTGGGTTCGAGCCCCGTGTTGGGCTCTGTGCTGGCAGTGCAGAGTCTGCTTGGGATTCTCTCTCCCTCTTTTGTTGCCCTTCCCCCACTCATGCTGTCTCTGTCTCTCTCAAAATAAATAAATAACTTAAAAAAAAGAAGCTTGAGGACTGAGACATTATTGAAATGATTTTAAGTGGTGTAGGGAAAGGGATAGTGGCTGGGTCAGTTTTTTTGTTTGTTTTTGTTTTATCTAGATAAGGTTTCTGAACCTCAGGAATATTAACATGTGGGCCAGATAATTATTTGTACTGTTAAGGGAGGGCGATGACTGTCCTGTGTGTTATAGGATGTTGAGCAACCTCTGGCCTACACCCTCTAGAAACCAGTACCATTATCCAGTTGTGACAACCAAAAATGTCTTTCAAACATTGCCAGTGTTCCCTGGGGGGCAAAATCACCCTGAGTTTTAGATGAATCACCCAGAAGACGAGTATCAGAAGGAAAGAGAAGCGGTAAAACCAGAACTGAATATGGAGGTGGACATAAGAGGGAAAACCAGACAGATCTGGCAGATGATTTGAAAGCCATGGTGGTAGAAAACATGGGAAGATACAGAAAAACAAAGGAGGGGGCTACTGGGAGAAATCCTGGGTTTTGTTTTCGACACGAGAATTCAAGGTACCTGAGTTGCATCCAGGCCGATCCATCTGGCAGATAGTTGAATATACAGACCTCGGACTTCACGAAGCAGTTTGCCCTTGGATGAAGGATGTGAGTGTTGTTAGCTGGAGTGAGGTTGAAGGTGGGTAGAGAAGGAAACAAAGGGGCCCACAGTTGAGTTTGGGAACACGAAGACGTGGAGTGGACAGAAGAAGAGAAAACCATCCAAGACCAGGAATGGGCAGGGGTACGAGAAAAGCAAGGGAAGTGTGACGTCACATCTGCCAAAGAGACCCTTCAAGAAGGAAGCCATCTTAGTAACAGTCTACAGAGAGGTACATTCGAATAAGAAATGAAAAATGTGTTTTGGACAGGGCAGTTAGTTTGAGAGGAAGATGTAAGGTTGAATGTAGATAGTATTATTCTGCTCTGTTGACTTGGTGACTGGCACATAATGGGTGCTGAGAAACTGTGAGACAATGAAAGAATAAAGAAGTAAATTACAGTTGATCCTTGAGCAAGGTGGGAGTTAGGGTTGCCAGCCCCTGTGTAGTCAAAATTCCGTGTGTAACTTTGACTCCCCCAAAACTTCACTACTGATAGCCTACTGTTGACTGGATGCCTTACCAGTAATGTAAACACACTCACAGATACTTTGTATGTTGTATGTATTATTGTACTGTATTCTTACAGTAAGCTAGAGAAAAAATGTTCTTAAGAAAATCATAAGGAAAATACGTTATAGTACAGTACTGTAAAAATCCACATGTAAGTGGGCCTATACCGTTCAAACCTGTGTTGCTCAAGGGTCATTGCATATTGAATTACACTGAATAAAGGACCTCTTTTTTTTTTTTTAATTTTTTTTAACGTTTATTTATTTTTGAGACAGAGAGAGACAGAGCATGAACGGGGGAGGGTCAGAGAGAGAGGGGGACACAGAATCTGAAACAGGCTCCAGGCTCTGAGCAGTCAGCACAGAGCCCGACGCAGGGCTCGAACTCACGGACCGCGAGATCATGACCTGAGCCGAAGTCGGCCGCTTAACCGACTGAGCCACCCAGGCGCCCCAAGGACCTCTTTTGAGAATATAGATGCAGGTCGCTGTGCCTAGATTATTATAATGGTCTAACATTGTATCAAATGTTATATCTAAGAAAATACTGATAACACTTCTCGCTTAATTATGTTATGGCAATGCAAAATAGTCTATTGATGTCTATGACGTATTTTGAGACTCTCAGAAGTAGGCATTGCAGGAATATATTTTTATTATGCCTCTTTCCAAACCAATATACACACATAGACAACTGAATTATGCCAGTGACAAAATAAGTCCAATGTGTAATTGGACTCATTTAATTTAGAAGTGATCGTTTGTATGTCCTGAAATATGCCAAGTTGTGTCTAGAAGGCTGTGAACAGCTGTCTTATGTAGCTAATGGCTTGTCTCACCAAAAATGTAAAAAGTAGATATAATAGTCATCACCAGCATGATGTGTTCTGGATATCAGAGGTCGAGTAGAGGGAGATTTATGTTCTTGCATGAAATTTTAATGTAATTGGATGGATTTAAGGATTATTTTTTCTGTGTATAGTTCAGGGTATTCGGTGTAATTTCTACCAATTCTACCAAGATTTTTAAAAATACGAAGCTAATTACAGTTGAACTTAATGAAACTCAAACAATACCGCCTTCACTTATTTATCTCGTTACTCTGCAAGTTACAAAAGTCAAATGCTGAATGCTATAGAAATTAATTTCCCAAGATTCGAGTGCACTTTAAGGAAATTAGTCATTTACTCTTCTTGTCGATGCTGCAGGAGAGGAGCTCTGCAAAAGTTAGCCAGTTTGAAAATTTCTACATTATATTTTTACTCATAAGGGAACATGTCAGGTTTTTTAAAAGTTTATTTATTTACTTTGAGAGAGAGAGAAATCACGAATCTGGGAGGAGCAGAGAGAGAGGGAGAGAGAGAGAATTCCAAGCAGGTTCCGCACAAGAACCCAATGTGGGGCTTGAACTCATGAACCGCCGAGATCATGACCTGAGCTGACGTGGGACTCCCAACCGACTGAGCCAAACAGGCGCCCTGACATTTCAGTTTTTGCATTTGCTTTCAGAGAGTACGTACTGGACGTTTCAAGTGTCATCACTTTTATTCCTACTGTGCATCTTCAGTATATAATAAAATATTGTGAATGATGCGTTCAGAAATCATCTGGGTGCTACCAAATAATAACTCTTAGGGCCATATTAACACCCTAACTCTATTTGGACATGTTTTCAAGGACCCGAAAGATTGAAAACAGTGATGTTTGATTCTTCATCAAGTTTGTATGACAGAACGCTTATCCGTATTGCAGTACTGCTGAGTACTACAAAGCACAAATATACATAAATTATAATCCTTGCAAGCCTGTTGGAGAGAAGGAACCATATATAAATCAGCAAGAGACAAATTAAGTGCTGAATGCTTAAAAATAATTCTTTTAATAGGTGCATGTGAACAAATTTTGCTTTCTCTTTCTTTCTTTCTTTCCTTCTTTCTTTCTTTCTTTCTTTAACGTTTGTTTATTTTTAAGAGAGAGAGAGAGACAGAGCGTGGAGGGGGGAGGGTAGAGAGAGAGGGGAGACACAGAATCCAAAGCAGGCTCCAGGCTCTGAGCTGTCAGCACAGAACCTGACGTGGGGCTTGAACTCATAAACCACGAGATCATGACCTGAGCCGAAGTCAGGTGCTTAACTGACTGAGCCACCCAGGTGCCCCTTATTTATTTATTTTTAAGCAATCTCTATGCCCAAAGTGGTCAAACTCATGACTCTTGAGATCAAAAGTCACATGCTCCACCAACTGAGCCAGCCAGGTGCCTCAAGTGCTGAGCACTTTAGAGCATCCTGTATGTGTCACAATGTTTAAGGATGGGGGACAACCATGGGCTCAAAGGAAGTCAAGGGGGCTTCATGGGGGAGATGTTCTTTTTCCTATTTTTGTTGGGGTTGATAATAGTCCCAAAGAGAAATTTGTTTTTCCCAGTTTGTACTGGAATTCCCTTTATGAGAGTGGGAGATAGGAAAAGAGGAACTGAATTTGCCATTCAGAAGAGCTCAGGGTTAAAGCAAGGAATCAAGAAGCAACAAATCTTCCAACATTTTTGGACCCGGGAAGTGTTTTCCCATAGTTCCCTGTTCAGGAAACAGAAAAGTTCTGCTATGAGCATACCTGATTTTTACTCAATCCTTTGAGATTTGGCAGTAGTAGGAAAGTGGCTCCTTACTTTTAAATATATTTATGTAGGGGCGCCTGGATAGCTCAGTCGGTTAGGCAATTGACTTCAGCTCAGGTCATGATCTCACAGTCTGTGAGTTTGAGCCCCACGTCGGGCCCTGTGCTGACAGCTCGGAGCCTGGAGCCTGCTTCGGATTCTGTGTCCCCCTCTCTCTCTCTGCCCCTCCCCTGCTCATGCTCTATTTCTCTGTGTCTCAAAAATAAATAAAAACATTAAAAAAAATTTTAAATATATTTATGTATATTTATATTTTCCCAAAGCCTTCCCTTAGCTATTTTGGTAATAGCTTTTTCTTTGGTGTTTTAAGGCATTATGACTTTTTACTTTATTTCTTTTAATGTTTATTTTTGAAAGAGGGAGAGAGAGAGCGTGCGCATGCATGTGAGTGGGGGTGGGGGAGACAGAGGCTCTGAAGTAGGTTCTGAGTTGTCAGCCCAGAGCCAGATGAGGGGCTCGAACTCACGAACCATGAGATCATGACTGGAGCCGACAATCAGACGCTTAATTGAGCCATCCAGGAGCCCCATATGACTTTTTACGTTAAAAGATTCTTTGTGATCACCATTGTAGGCAAATCAATAAACTCTTTTGTGCTTAGAAATTTATTTACTAATGAAAATAAATCACTAAAACATACTTTTTTCATTTGGTAGAATAATTTGTATTTCTTGAACAAATGTCATTGTACTTCATAAGGCCAATGAAGTATATTCATCTAGGAAGTAATCCTGAGAAATTTAAGAAAAGATTTGGATCATTTTAAAATAGCGCAGTTTCTGGGGCACAGTTTTCTGGGTGGCTCAGTCGTTTGAGCATCCGACTTCGGCTCAGGTCATGATCTCGAGGTTCATGGGTTCGAGCCCCACATTGGGCTCTGCTGACAGCTCGGAGCCTGGAGCCTGCCTCAGATTCTGTCTCCCTCTCCCTCTGCCCCTCCCCTGCGCACACTCTGTCTGTCTGTTTCTCTTTCTCAAAAATGAGTATTTTAAAAAAATAATAATAAAATAAAATAGCATAGTTTCTTGCAAGCAAAGCTAATTTAATCTTTGTGAGTTTGGAGGGTTATTTAACACTTACCTAGAGATTGGCTGTTACATTGTAAAGCATTCAAACGAGTCATGCGGACTGTCGCAAATTATCCAAGAGATTTAAATTCTCTTGCAGAAGAAAGAAAATGATCATATGTTCACATCTGTCCTCAAAGCACGACTCTGTCTACTCAATTCTAAACAAAAAGCAGCTTTGCTTAGACGGAGATGGAGTGCCGATGGTAGCGTGAAACGGGAGAGGAGTAGTGCTTGTTCACTCCAGTTGCCAAGGAGGGAAGTCACCTCCGTGAGCCATATGCTTGCCGAGGTGGCTGGCAGAGCTCTTAGTGGAAGAGTCACAGGTATCTGATGAATTATCTGTGATCTCTGTAATGTATACTCCTGTGTTCTCACTATTACTACAGCCTGGGCTGAAATGAGAAGGAAAGGCCTCAGGCTTTGAGCTCCAAGAAGAGAGTTCTTTGGGGACGCACTGGATAGGCCGAGGCTGGAGATTTGGTTCAAGAGACCAGCATTCCAGACCTCCCTTTGCCGAAAGTAACTGAGTGACCTTGGACAGTTTATGCTCTTCTCTGGTGTTCTCTTTCTTTCTTTACAGAATGCGGAGTTTGAGCTGGACGATTTCCAGGACCTCTCCCAACTCTAGCAAAAGCCCCTTTTAGAATTTCCCACTTGCTTCTAAGAAAGCCTTTAACACTTCATGAGTGAAGAAACTTGCCATCACATTTAAGAATAAGGAGAGAAAGGCAAGGGATGGACAGCAGCCCTAAGCTCTCAACTGTGATTCCTTTTGCTATCTCTTCGCTTTCTTCTATTATCTGATTTTCTCTAAAGTGACATTCCCCAAATGCATAAAATGAAATTCTATCCTTTCAGACTGCACACCTAGCTATGTGGTGATTAATATCCTGATTATTACACGGGGCCTCATAGAAAATAATGTGAGAGCCCTACCGCTAGCTTGAACGAAGGCTTCTAGTTGGTGTTCCAATCTCACTTAAAGTGTAGGAAGCAAGAGGATTCACTTTACTGTTTTACCCTCTTTTGTATGATATTATTTTTTCTCGACATTGCTGTCTTCAAAATTGTCTTTGTATTTCTGAAATTCCACTGTGGTGCATTCAGACACATTGTGAAATGGCTGCTTTCGTGTTCTAGCAGGTTAAGCCTCATATACCTATCAGTAAAAAGGGGTAATAAAACCTATATCCTAAAAGGAATCGTTCACGTCTCCTAGTGAGTCACATGAGAGATAAAAGACCTTGGCAAGAATATGATGATTGGTTCCTTTGATAGGACCACCTGGATAGAGCCCTGTTAGTACTGGACTCCGGGGACATGGTGAGTTTCTGATGACGGTGCTACCCACCATCTTTGTCACAGTTATATGAAACCAAAATTATCTCAGGAGAACTTTTTCCTGCTACCTAATATTCAAATATTTCTATTCCAGTAATGCCTAGTTCATGTCGCTATTTTCAGCCCTCATTTAGATTATCTCAGTTCTCCAGTATGACCGTAGTACTTGACGTTCTCATGGACCACATGTTTTAGCCACTCATTCTACATATATGTACCACATGCTTACCATTTTCAAAGTATGCATGGGATAATGTGGGCAGAAAAGACAGAGTCCCCACCCACAGTGACTTATATAGGGGAAGGGGCAAGAAAAACCTATACAGTGATAAAAATGCAAGAGCAAAATGCCAGTGTGGCAGTCATGGAACAGATGTCATTAGGAAGTGCGTGGATTTATTTCCAAATGGGTTAACACCGAGAACCTTGATCTAAAGGCAGGGAGCTTACAGCTGAATGGAATAATCAAGGGAGGCTCCACGGAGGGGGTGGGGCTTGAGAAAGCATCGGAAGATATGGATTGGGATAAACAGAGAAGTCTGGATGGCATGAATCAAGGCGATGTTTCTCAAAGGCGCTGTACCGCTGCTGATATGCACAATTTGCAGAAGTAACATTAAATAATATTGAATTACACAGTGAGAGGATTTTCTCTTTCTAATCATCTTTCAATACTTTTATTCAGGAAACAAAAGGCCTCAATTTCACACTAATGCACGTTTAACCCCTTTCCATCCTTGTTAGCTAACTAGACACTCATCTCTCCCCCTATTCTTTAACATATAGGCCCAAATATGATGGCAGACAACAGTAACTGGAACGCAGTAAAAAGGGCTTCAGATTGCATTTATTTTTTAGTTCTCTTCACCTTATGGAAAGGAAGGTAATGCGAGATTTCCATTTAAAATTGTGGTATAAAATGTCAACCAAATAGATGTATTTAGGTGAAAACTTCAGTAATTCAAGGGAAAATGGAGGCAAAAATACTAGTGCAGGTGTTGTGTAGACATTGCAAAATTAGTTTGGGTGGCACATGAATGCATTTGGAAAACATTAAATTATAATTTTTACTTGGATTGGTAAGTAGTTGCAGGTGGTAACAGGATAGTCATGATAGAAAGTAGCCAGAATAAGATTGAAAAGACAGGCTGTGAGTAGGCCAAGGAAATCAGGGAATACTAGGTTCATGAACATTATTCATGCTTTATCTTCTCTTGAGATTCCATTGCCACCTCTTTTACTCAGATATCACTAACTATGGCTTACTGATCCTTTCTCATATGCCAGGTATTGTATTAACTATCTTTACATATAATCATCACATTTTTCATCACAACTACAGTCGGGGGAAGGTATTAGCCTGAGTTTACAGTGGAGAGTCTTACCACAGGGTACACAGCTAATTGCTAATACAGTTGAGTTCGGAGCCCAGGCCCATTTGATTACAAAGCTTCTATTCTTCATCAAACCTAGAAAGCCTACTCATCTCAGACCCTCACATGAATACCAGCTTTTTCTGTCTAAGCCCAGCTTGCCAACAGATGGCCAATCTCCTACCCGTCTTTCTGCAGCTAGTGCTATTCATCTCTGGGTACTAATTATCTTCTCCCCTTTGCTAGAATTGCTTATCCAGCTTCTAATGACCAGGTTGTGAAAGCCCAGAAGACCTATTCACGTGTCCTAAGGCATCCAGCACTGTACTTTTCTCTGGGTCAAGGCTCGTATTGTTTGAATTGAGCTAAGTTTTCTCCCTTTGCTATGGCTTATCACAGACATACACCTGCATCACCTCAGAGTGGACGTGGAAACAGGAGCTCTGGCGAAGATATCTCAGGAACTACCTGGAAAGGCTTTGCCTTTGTCAGACTCCCAAGAATCTAATTAATTAATTTTGAGCAAATCAGCAACTCTTTGGATTTATTAAATCACTTTTTTTCATACCTGAGTTTTATAATGTCTGGGATAAAAAGAACAGAAGTGGATACCTGGTGATTACAGACTTTTAGGTCTCAGAAGAGAATGGTGAAGAATATCCAACTCCTTTATTTTATCAATGAGGAGAGTGAAGACTAAGGAGGTTTCGTGAGTTCCTTAAAGCCACAGAGCAAGTTAAGGGCAGACCTTTAACTGAAGATCTCTTGATTCCAAGTAAATTATCTCCTATATTGATGGCTTTGAGCTTAGAGGTGATGTGCTCCTTCTTTTCACCCAATGTTGGAAGCCCTATAGCATCTCTGACTGATGAGAACAGGTGCTGCTTGTGAGCACAGAGCAGGAACTCATTATCTCTGAAGCAATCTATTCCATTTTAAATTAAAGTTCCCTCTTTTAATATAGTATTTTTTTAACGTTTATTTATTTTTGAGACAGAGAGAGACAGAGCATGAACGGGAGAGGGTCAGAGAGAGGGAGACACAGAATCCGAAACAGGCTCCAGGCTCTGAACCGTCAGCACAGAGCCCGACGCGGGGCTCGAACTCATGGACCGCGAGATCGTGACCTGAGCCGAAGTCGGCCGCTTAACCGACTGAGCCACCCAGGCGCCCCTAAAGTTCCCTCTTTTAAATCCAATATAACTTTACAGTCATATCTGTTGTTCTAAACACCAGAGTTTTCCTGGGCTCCCTTGTCTTGAAGCTGTCCTCTTTTCCATCCACATGCACTCTTGCATTCCTGCCAGTCCTAAGACTTTAAATACGTCTGTCTGTGGCAGACTTTCAAATTCAGGTCTTTAGAGCATTCTTCTTTGAATTCTGGATCCATGTACAACTGCCTGCTGGACACCTGCCTTTGGATGTCTAGTAGGCATCTCAGATTTAATACCAAAACACAGAGTCGTCATTATACCTTCCCATGAAAAAGCTCTCCCCTCCCCCACAGTCTTCTTTATCTCATGAGACTTCATTTTTTCAGTTGCCTAGTCCAGGACCCTGAAGTCATCCTGATGCGTCTTATTCTCTTCCGTTGTGCGTCTAAACCGTCAGCTACCCTGTTGGCTCAACTTTAAAATGACTTCCAGAGTCCAGCAAATTCTCGCCAACTCCGGTGCTCTCGTTGTAGTCCAGGCTATCAATTTGTCTTGCACAGACAACTCCCCTACCACCCTGCCCGCACAAACCGTTCTCAAAGCATCTGGAACATAAATCAGCATCCTCACTGCGGTCTGTAATCTCCTCACCACGATCTGAGAGCTCCAGCTTTCTGTCTTTGTTTCTCACTCAGGCTTGGCTAGGTACCATGCCTCCTCACCGTGCCTCGAATGTGCCACACGAACTCCCACCTCCAGCTCTTTGCACTTGTACTTGCCGGCCCTCTGATCAACACACTCTTCCCTCTGCCGCGTCCACCCACCCCCGCCCCCTCGGACGCCTTCACTTCTATGCCCACCTATCAGAGAAGTTTTTGCTGACTACCGTCTCTCCAATACATTATCCCAATACTCTGATTCATTTACGTTCATTCCACTTACCGCTATCTGACAAATTACGCATGGACATGTTTGTTTTTTGCTTTTGTTTTTTTTTTAGCCTCTGCATATCACACAAAAAGTGTGAGCTCAATGAGAGCTGGGAGTTCATTTTATTTTTGTTGTTTCCTGCAGTTTTCCTCAGCATCTAGAATAGTGTCTGCAAAATGTAGTGCAATAAAGAAATATTTGTTAAATGAATTTCTCCTTCAACTTTGCCATTTAGCCAGGTCTTTTATTTGTGCTGTGTTATTTCTGCAACGCGTGGGCAGGAATTTGCCTTTATTCTAATCAATACTGTAATTTTAGTTTGGGGTCGTTAGGCAAAGTTGGCAAAATCTCCCTCAATCTGGAGTTTTGCCATCCTGCATTAATTTTTTTTTAAGTTTTTATTTATTTTTGAGACAGAGAGAGACAGAGCATGAATGAGGGAGGGTCAGAGAGAGGGAGACACAGAATCTGAAACAGGCTCCAGGCTCCGAGCTGTCAGCACAGAGCCCGACGCGGGGCTCAAACTCACGGACCATGAGATCGTGACCTGAGCCGAAGTCAGACGCTTAACCGACTGAGCCGCCCAGGGGCCCCCATCCTGCACTAATTTATGATGATTGTTAATATTAGCCGCGGTTACCATATATTGAACATCTACATGATTATCATTCTGCCAAGTATTTTACAATATTATTTTACTCCTTCCAATGACCGAAGTCTACAGCTTTGGGCAGAGTGGTCTCTACTTAGCCACTTTATGGCAGTGCTGGAGGTAAACTGGATGCTTGGCGTTTCTAAAACAGAAGTGGAGATTAGCGCGCCACCATTTCTGTGAATGCTTTCCGTAGCTTGGCATCATATAGCGATGATGAAAAGACCAATAGCAATTGCTGCTATCTGTTGAGTACTTACCGTATGCCAGGCACTGTGCTTGGCACTGTACAAAATCTCATTTAAAGTGCACAACAGTTTTATAACGTGGATGTTACCCCTGCTTTCTAGGAGAGGAAACTGTGCAGGGTGGGTATTAGTAGGGTACAGTTGGTACGCCATCCAGGTCTCCTTTCCTGGGCTGGAAGTACTGTGTCCGTTACCAGTTTGTTGCCTCAGCTTCCAAAGCACTTTTCAGGATATGCTCTGTGCTCAGTGAATTCCAGTAGAGGGCGCTGCAGGGACGCTGCAGGTGTGTGCGTTGGACAGGGGATTGGGGGGAGAGCTCTTTTGCCCGTTTCAGAGTGGTGTTGGAGGTTGGTGGTGTGGGTGAAGACTTAGCCTAGCCTTAATCTTTCCTCAGGCCTCTTGACAGAAACCAGCATGGCTCACGCCTGACCCTGCTACTCCTGCCAGCACCCTGATTTCCACCCACATTATCAGTCGCTGTTCATCTGCTCCCCGCTTGCCCTCTGCACTCCAGAGGGTGGTGGCCTCCTGCTTGCCCAGCAACCCAGACTGCATCCCGCTGGGCCAGACCAGTGCATTTCCCTGCTATCTGGGGGCTGAACCACATTTTTCTTCCAGTTTGCCCTTCCTTGGATTCTCTCCCTCAGCCCTAGTGTGCAATACAGTTTTATCATAGTAATTATTTATATTAAAATTTTTCTGTTTAACCTACTGTGTGATTCCTATATCCAGATTGGATCCAGATTGCTATAGCCCCATCTCATAGCCGCTACAAGCATGGCTGGCAAACTCACAGCTGCCTCCTTCCTCAGATAATTGCCCTCAGCCAGTGGGAGGTGCTTTGTCCAGGAGGTTAGCGCACCCCTCGATTCTTCCCCTCCACCTGTGGGCCAGGGCCAGTGACTAACCCACAAAAGCCAGCTCCTTGGACTACAGGCAGGGACAATTCTGTGGTACATTTACCTTCCAGAGTTCCCCTACAGATCAGGTCACGTTTAAACTTTCCTAGAAATCATGTCATTTCTCCCGTCCTCAATTCTGTTCCCTTTATTCTCTTAGAAGCTTTTCCTGAGAGTACTCCCTCAATAAATTAGGTATATCTTAATCCTTGTCTCAGGCTCTGCATTTAGAGAACCTAACCTCAGACATGTACCAAGGCCACAGAGCTAAAAGGTAATGAAGATGGTGATTGTACTAGGTTTATATGACTCCAGATCCTATATTCTTAATCATTACTTTCTCACGATTGAGGTGATCTCCCACTTCTAGCATGTTCTCCCTGACCCAGTATGTCATCTGTGCTGAGCCCTCTTGGCTTTGAGGATGGACTGTCATTGTTTCAGAGTGAAGTTTGTGATCACTGGTCAACAATATCCAAGGCCTGTGCCCACTGTTACGAAAGGTCCACAAGCCCCTTATCCGTTCCACGGAGCCTTACATACCCCTGCTGTTATTGCCTTGGCCCTGTATCTCACTCCTTTCCTCCACCAATGAGTGTGGGTCAACATCCTGATCGGAGCTCTACCTTCCCAGTTCCCTGAAGTGAGTCTGCTTCTTTAGCAAAATCATGCCGCGCTTCTCCAATCATGTTTATTCAGGGTATACTAGTTCTCTGTGCGTTAGGAATTGTGCACTGGCATTTGCTAAAGTTCAGAAACTAAGGTGACAGCTTGACCGCCTTTTAGTAAATAATAGTTTTTATTGGGGGCCATAGCAGCGGGTTTATTTGTAACTCTGCTAACCATACACTAGCACTTAATAGGTTGTTGGGGGGGAGACTGTCAAAAGGCTGTTCGGGGACATAGGAGAGCTAGAAGGACCTGGGTTTACGAGAGATTGTGTCAGTCTTGAAGATAATTGGGGCAACACTGCATGAGAACAGCTTGTTTCGGCCCATTCCATTTTCAGGCGCTCTAACACATAGTGAAAGATTCAGCAGACAAATCAACAAGTCCTGGATTTAATTGTCTCTTTCCCATGATCCCAACATGTATTCTGGTTTTGTGGAGTGCTCTTTGACCACCACATGCAGATTCTTTGGGGGATTTCTCAGTCTAGCCAATGCTCCCCAGTCAACCCAAGGTGACGCCTGTTTTCTCAATTGGTAGCAATTACTTAATAGTGACATAAATTCTCTCCCTTCTTCAAAAAACAAACTAATAAATTAAGTACTGTTGTTCCTAGTGGGCTCTCCATTTCCTTAGAGAAGCAATGTATTCCACTGAAGAAGGTGGTTCCACTCTTGAGCATTGCCACATTTTCTTTGTGGCTGGATGGAATGTAGCTGTAGCTAATTCAGTCACATTTTTAGTTGTCCCACAGTTAGGTGAAATTATTAGCCATCCCTACAAAGTATCAGCAACTACAAATCGAATGTGCCTTTGAAGGCAGCCGAATCCAACTGGGAATTGAGAAATTAATAGGAATTTAGAATAATGGGCATGCTCGCAATGAACCATTTATGGGTTCAGAAACCTAGTTCCTCTGGTAATTTGAATGAGCAGTTTTGCTAATAAAGTTTGTCTATGTTTAGTGATCCTGTCATTCACAAACAACTTGAATTATCACTTTCCCATCAAATTTTGCCCTTTCCCTTAGCTTGCTGGCTCTGGGAGCTAATTTTCTCCATGCAGGCAAGGAATGGAGAGAGAAAAAAATCGGAAGAGGTGTTAGTACCAGCTGAGGCAAGCTGGCCTCCATCTACCTCAGGGATGAAGTGTGTTTATTTTATGCAGGTCATGGATGAAATTCAAATGGTGCCGTGTTTATTTGAAAGGGCAGATATTCTCAATTGAAATTCCCAAATATGATCAATACCTACCGGTAGTTCTTGACCCTTTTACTTAGTAGATCTGCACAGGCCATGGTGCGCACTTCTCTGACTACAGTGGATTTTAACTTCCTGAACATGAGCAAATGTCACTGGCAGCTTCAAAATTTTAACAATTATAGTGATTCCTCATACTAAGAAAGCGAGTTAGAGTCTGACTGCCACCTCGATGTACACGCTCTGGCCCCTTTTGTAGAACTTCTGTTTTCCCCATCCAACGGAAGTGTCCGCCCCTCAAGGAGATACCCATTCCCAAATACATTGGGAACCGCTTTGCATTCTCTGCTGTTTCCCCAGTGGTTAGAGTGGTGTTCTCAAGGAAACAGCTGTCAGGAGGATTAATTTTTCCATTTGGTCCCTGAGGTTGCAGCAAGATGGCG
Source organism: Panthera pardus (assembly GCF_024362965.1). Lineage (NCBI taxonomy): Eukaryota > Metazoa > Chordata > Mammalia > Carnivora > Felidae > Panthera > Panthera pardus. The sequence goes on from NW_026526721.1 coordinate 135,131,528, forward strand.
GCGGGCCAGGCCCAGGGCACTGAGGCACCCTGGAAAGATGAAGAAGCAGTCAGGGATCTGGAGGGCAGGGTGACAGGCTGAGAGCATGTCTCTGTGCCTGCAAAGCATAATGATGAACAGCTCAAACTGTGGGTTTTCCAACTACGTTGTAGCTGTGTGAGCAGAGAGCCGGTATTTGATATCTCTGAGACCGTTTCTTCATCTTGAGTTAGAAAATGATGACAGGGTGCACCTCGTGAGGTCATTGTGAGGATCAACCGAGGGATTCATTGTAAAGTCTTAGCACAGCCCCTTTTGGTGGCTAATGTTTCTGCTTGTGTACTGTTATCATCACCGCTGATACAGGTCAAGGGGGAAATAATCCGCTTTTGTTGAAAAACATTGTTTCAGTGTATCTGGTCACTGTGGCTTAAGAAAGTTCACCTTGCATGTCTGTAATTTATCAAAATCTGTTGTGTTCCAACTTTTAAAGCGGGTGACCAATTCGAGACCAGGTGATCACTCATACACAGATATGAGTAGTTGTAATTAACAACGTACATTGCTGTCCGGAGGCAAAGCATTTTAAGAGTTTGAAAAGGTTGCCTTTAGTAGATGAATATTTTCTTTTCTAAGCAATTTTATTTTTTTTTATTTGTTCCTCAAAACCCTTGTCCAGGAAAAATACATACTGGTTTATGTATTTATAAGAAATACTTAGATAATTTTTACTGAGTGCCAAGCAAGTTCTATGGCCGTACAAATATTAACTCAGTTAATCTTTATTATAATAGTATAAAGTCTCTTCTATTATTATCCCCTTTTTGCAAATACATACATTGGGGCAGAAGGGAATTAAGCAAGTTCCCTAAGATCCTCCTGTAGGTAGTGAGCTTTCCAGGCAGGATTCACATCCAGGCAGGCTGGCTTCAGAGTCTGTGCTTGTAGGTGTCAGAATAGGTTGGCCTAGCTTTTGTATTGTGAGACTTTTAAGTGACAGGAGTTGGAGGGGTGTTGGGTGGGGGGGGGGGGGATGGGTTAAATGGGTGATGGGCATTAAGGAAGCACTTGTTGGGATGAGCACTGGGTGTTATATGTAGGTGCTGAATCACTAAATTCTATTCCTGAAATCATTATTACACTGTATTTTAACTAACTTGGATTGGAACAAAATTTAAAAATTTTTAAAAAGAAAAGTATATTTTTTACAAAGCGCGCTTTCCTTTGAGTTATTGTAATTAGAAGTATTTAAGCAAAGGATGCAATAAAAAGGATTTAAAAAAATTAATGACAAGAGTTGAGATTATTTAACTTGTTCTCTGCGTCTTTCAATATGAGATTTCGGGGCTGACATACAGTCACCTTTTTTAGTCAGTTTAGGACTGTGACAGTAATCAGTAATTCTCCCTTTGCGTGAGACCATGCAACAGAGTTAGGGAAGCAGGGAACGCCGTAAAGTGGGGTTACGGACTCCATCTTCAGAATCTGTGTGACATATTAGGAGCCACTGGAGTTGAGGGAATGAAGCTGTTTTCTTCGATCTAAATGAATCTAAACTAGATTCCGAGGCCTTCGGGGTTCTGAATCACCTTACGAGTCTCTGCTTCATGATTCAAAGGGATTCTGTTCGGCACAAATAGTAGAAGTCCCTTACAATGAGACCAGATATTACCATTTAGTTTCTGGTTTTTTTCTTCTGATAAATAATATCTGAATTTTAAGAAATTAAAAAACTCCACCAACCATAATGAACCCTCCATGGATTTAGGCGATATTTTTATGCTTCAACTGGCTTGATAATGCTTTTGAAGACGGTGATGGACTTCTCTGTCTTCCCTCTTGAGTGATGACCCCTGACCCACTGACAGTGGGATGCTTTTACAAGACCATCTGGCCATGGTCTTAGTTTGAAAAGTACCGTGAGCTTTCCTTGGCTGTATGTTCTCTTGGGTTTTCTCCTACGTCACTGGCGACTTTTCCTCAGCTTCTTTGCCATGTCCTTCCCTTTTCTGAGACTTCATAAAGTTGGAGTGTCCCAGAGCTCAGCCTTTGAGCAGATCATGTAACTCCTCTGCTGACAGTGCTCTCTTAACTCTTCATCAGAAGTCCTTGTATTAAAACCCTTTATCATCTGGCCCTTCCTCTCTCTCTGGCCTCCTTTCCTTTTGTTAGATTGTTAGCGTTGCCATAACACAGTCATACCAACTGAGTGGCTTAAGCGACAGAAATGTATTGTCTCACAGCTCTGGAGGCTGCAAGTCTGAGATCAAGCTGTCAGCCGGCCTCCCTCTTGAAGGCTCTAGGGGACGCCATGTTCTGGGCCTGTCTCCTGGCTTTCTTTCTTGGTTTGGGGCTACATCACTCCAGTCTTCACACAGTGTTCTCCCCGTGTGCATGTCTGTGTCCAAATTTCCCCTTTTCACGAGGACATTAGTCCTACTGGACTAGGGGCCTGCCCTAATCCCACTATGAGTCATTTTAATTAATCACATCTGCATTGGGTCTATTTCCAAATCAGGTCACGTTGTGAGGTACTGGGAGTTAGGACCTCAGCATATGAGCTCTGGAGACACACAGCTGAACTGCTAGCACTACTATGCTTCTCCTTGTTCACCGTTGGGCGCCATGCTGCCTTCTTTGCTGCTCCTTGAATATTTGGATGTGCTCTTCCCTTAAGGCCTTTGCATTGTCTGCTCCCTCTGCCTGGAGCATCCTCACACCCCAGCTGTCCACGTGATTCACAAGGTGCCCCCTTCTTAAGTCTGCCTTCAGATAAGCCCTCAGTAATGTTTCCCTCTCCTGATCATCCTATTTAAAGTCATGCCTCAACTCCTCCCCTTACCCCCCCAGTTCCCCTTGTCTATTGCTTTTTTTTTTTTATTCTGTACTATTTACCATCCTCTAACATACTCGATGATTTGCTTCTTGCTAGGTTTGTTGTTTATTGTTTGTCTTCTCCCCACCCTGATACTGGAATGGTAAGCCCAATCAGGGGCTCTTTGTTTTATTCTCTGGTGTATTCCAGGCACCTAGACCAACAGTCCCTGGGACGTAATAGCAGCTCAAAAAATGTGTGCAGCTTTCTCATTTTACTTTGTGGGTTTAGTTGTAGAAATGCGTATTTTAATACACTGGAATAAGACAGGTGGGAGGGTGAAACATATCTTAAACTATTTTATTGAGCACCGCCACTGTCGCATGGCTTTCTTGTAGTACCCTGCTTGGACTTTTAGCCAAATGTCACACTCATGATGACTGCCAATCCTGGAGGGGGCTTGCTGTCCCTCCCTTCTGAGAGATCAAGGCATTTTACCCGTATGGGATGAAACTAAAATCCTCCCAATGGGACAATTAGAGGCCTCTCTGGACCCGTTTCCACTGTCATTAGTAGGTAGAGAAGCAGTCATTGAAGCTCCTGGAAGAAACTGATAGATTGAGAAGTCAGGCATCATGACTTTCTGTGATTTTTCCTACTAGCGTCAAAAAGCAAAAAGCTCCTAAAGTGACCACAGAGTGCTCTGGGAGACATTTCTTTGGCTTCACTAGAGTGGATGAGGTTTAAATGGCCCACAGATGTCACATCCAATTTTCTTAATAATCTCATCAAGGCCTCTCCTAGGTCCCTGGTAGCCAAATGTCAGGAGTGATTCCCAGCAGAACCACTGAGTTAGGCAACTCACTGTGCATTTCTTGGTCTTAAACTCCATCGTTTTATATTAAAATTATCTGCGATCATCCCTTGTCCTCACAAATATTGTCTGTTTGGTATGAGCCTCTGTCCTCATAGAATGTGGAGTTTAATGATGGCAAACATGTCTTACCCAATGTTGGTTTTCACTCTGGCGCCCGCATGGATGCTGGCCCGTAGTAGATGCCTGGAAATGCTTCTTAAACTCCAGCCGAAGTACAGCCACAGGGCATAGCTCACGTCTCATGCAGTTTGCATCACCACCGAGCCTGGCCTTGGCCATTTTGGTTTAGTTTCTCCTCGAACTCAGGAATCAGTGCTAAAATACCACCTGAAATAAAAAATCAATGCTGAAATACCACTTTAAGCCATTTACCTGTCAGGTGGAAGATTTGGCAGTCTATAGGAGAGCCTGGAAGTGTGTTTCTGACATCATGAGGCCCAGGAGGTGAACGTTCTCAGCAAGGCTTCAAAAACGGAGCAGACGTCACAGGGGAAGGCCTGGCCACACAGATGTGGGAAACATGCCATTGATTTTCTTCCAGCCTCATTCATTCATGGATGGCAACATTATCCATGACCGACCATAAAACAGCAGGGGTACCAGGAGGTAGCAGCTGACTGAGGCAACACATTTGATCCCTGAATCCACAGGTAATAAACCCATCTTATTCCTTGTGTAGCCACCTGTCATTTGCTTCCTGAACAATGTCTCCTTTTTCTCTCTATCCTGTTGGTGCTGTCCACATGAATCCATCTAGAAGAAAACACTGGGTGTGTTTGACTACAGAGGTAGTTCATTATGATAGGGATGGATTCTTTTCTGCAGATGAGGATTTATCAGGAACGTAATGAAGCTTAAGCTTTCAGGGCCTTTCACTTGCCTTGGTAGGGGCCCTAGCGTGCCCCATTAATCATTTCTGTTTATAAAATTTTCAAAAGTAATATATTTTAACCACAATAGGCTTATTGTACTGTCTCTTTCCATTCTAATTTTTCCTCTGCCATTGCCATAGTTTCCTTTTGTTTGCTGCAGGCAGTTTTGGGATCCAGCCAACGTGGAAATATTTATTCAGTTTGGGTTGAGCAGAATATATTTATGTAGTTTGCAGTAATTTCCAAGTGTAGCTATTGCTAGTTATCCTGGTGTAGGAATGAATGGTTTGTGAGAAGATTCGGGCCACCCACTCCGTGAGTCATCAGGTGTTAGGACACGCAAGAGCAGGGCTGGGGACCTTGCCGCGGGATGCTATGATGCCCACACCGGACTTATCTGAACATAGGAGGAGAAAGGAGGATTGAAACAGACAGAACCAACAACCTGTCTGTAAAAAGTATTACAAAGAAAATGTCAGGCAGTCCGTTAATAAAGCCGTTATGTTATTCTTTTTCTTTTTAATTTTTTTTTAATGCTTATTTTTGAGAGAGAGAGAGAGAGAACACAAGCAGGAGAGAGGCAGAGAGGGAGACACAGAATCTAAAGCAGGCACCAGGCTCCGAGCTGTCAGCACAGAGCCTGACGCAGGGCTCCAACCTGTGTACGTCGAGATCATGACCTGAGCCGAAGGCAGACGCTTAATCGACTGAGCCGCTCAGGTGCCCCAAGCCATATGTTATTCTTCAGGATTTGGTGATGTTTGTGTTTGCCACCTTCTACAATTTGTCTTTTTTGTGATTATTCTCATCCTAACTGCATTTTTATTTTTTTCTTACAAAATTCCCCCTATTTTAAAAAAGCTTTAGGACTTCCAAAACCTGCATCTTCCCAGCCTCTGCCTTATCAATTCTTTTGCTTTTGCTGCATTTTTACACGTCCTCTGGGGTCAAAGGTACAAAAATTTCAAATAAAGTTTAATTTCATTTTCAGTTAATATTAGTAATTCCACTGGCTTTTGCAACTTCTAAAAAATGTGTAGATGTTAAATAATTAATCTTTATGAAGTCCCTAAGTATAAGAAAAAATAACATTAACATCACATTTTTATAGGACCAAGTGGAGTCAGGTGACTTGAATAGGTTTTCATAGCCTTAAAGCTTCTATAAATTACCTGAGTTCTTTTCTATGTGCCTTCCAAATGAAGCCATGTTTGTCTACATAGAAAATTACATTTTTACATTAGAAAATTTTTTTTTTTCTGGGGCGCCTACATGGTTCAGTCTGTTAAGCATCAAACTTCGAATCAGGTCATGATCTCACAGTTCATGAGTTTGAGCCCCGCGTTGGGCTCTGTGCTGACAGCTCAGAGCCTGGAGCCTGCTTCGGATTCTGTGTCTCCCTCTCTCTTTGCCCTCCTCTTCTCATGCTCTGTCTCTCTGTCTGTCTCTCTCTCTCTCTCTCTTTCTCTCAAAAATAAATAAACATTAAAAAATTAAAAAAATGTTTTTTTTTTCTAATTATTTGCAGATATTATGAGAAAATTGCTAAATGCCATTTTTGCTGAATGCCTTTATTCCATATATATTGTAGATACGTCAGTTAAAATAAATGATATAGCAAAAAACCCCTCAAATTTGGGGGAGAAAAGATGGTGGTGACATGTTTAATCTTTTCTACTTGAACTAGAATTGATTAATTAGGATAGGTCAAAGCATGTGCATTTGTGTACCAAGGATAATTCCGTTTGGCGTTTCCAATCATCAGCATAACGGTAGTAAAGGTTTCAGAATACATCAGTAACGCCTTGTACAACTGGCTGCGGTGTGACAAATAGTACCAGCTCACCCTTGAAATAAATTGCACCCCAAGAAAAATAGTGATAGTAAGCTTTGATAAACGTAAGTGGTTCAAAAGAACTTTCCAGCTCGAGTGTAAGCCAGTTGTAGAGACTTTGAAACCTTTGAAACTTCTGCTTTGACCAGATAAATCTGCGGCAAGATCAGTAGCATCCATTTTGTTGAGGATACATTTTAGGATGAAGCCCATGTGGGGGATGAAAGAAAGCCTCCATATTATGCTTTTCTAATGAAAAACACCTGGATTTCCTGTCCCCAGATATTTCCCAAGTGACTCCAGTGTGTACTGCCCTATGCACATGTAGACCTTGATCAAGTCCCTGAACTTCTTTGGGTTTCAGTTCCTTATTTTATAAAACAAAGGTTTGGAGCCCCATCTCCAACTCTCTTTCCAGCTCTGACACAAATGTTCTGTGGTCTTTATCTCTACCTATGTACTAAATGGGTCAGATTCCTAAGGGAGAGCGTAATTAGCACTCTACGTGTCGTAGATGTTGTGGGAGAGGTAGATACCCCTGGAGCCCTTAAGATTACACTGAATTATTATTGCTTGACACTTGGGCAAGAGCTACTGGAGAGGAAAATTCTGGCTTGAGAACAGCAATTCCAAACATAGGGCATTAGAAGAGTTTCACATTATACAGCAATTCTCTAAGATCTTTATGTCAGATTAAATTTGCATGTAGCTAAAATTACCTACCACTGTCTCCTATGAAGTAAATATATTGTGGACTGATATTTTGTCTTTTGCTATCACAGATTTTCCCCAGCATTGAACAGGTAACCAACTCTTGAGTTGAGTCTCTAATAAAAAATTACGTAGTTGCCTTACGTTTTAGGGACACATTATATTACATCTTACATGATCGTTTGGGACCACAAACATGAAACTACAAACTTCTGTCCCAGTCACTCAAGGGCTCACCATGTACTTAACCATTTTCTTGTATTTTTCTGGAAAAAAAATTTTTTTAATAATTTCTGCCTTTTTAAAGGTTGTACTGCTACATTACTTTCTAATTTCATCTCAAATATTTTAATCTTTAATGTCTTTTCTTAGGAAAAAAGATATGCAAAGTCAAGGGTGGGAAAGATCAAAAATTATTTGAAATCATATAAATCATATTTGGAAATGCACAGAGGAGTTAATAAAGGCAGATGAAGACCTGTGGTGAAACATCTTTCATTGATTTGTGCTTCCTTGTAGGAGAATGTGTGCATATCTTGAGAGAGAGAAAGCCAAGATTTCTGTTAAGATCAATTGGCATTGAGTGGTAAAGTTTTTTTATATGGGAAACAGAACAGCCTAACTCACACAAGAGACCTTTTTTTTTTTCTTGGACATTGAATAAAAGCAAATTCTGACATGTTTCAATGTTGAGTACATTATATGTTCCAATGTAGAAAATATTTAAATGTATCCAGCCATTAAGTTAGTGAAGCACTTGACAATGTAATCCATTAAGAAGTGCTGGTGAAGTCTATGAAAAATTAGACTAGTAATGTTTTTCTTGTCTCCTGAACTATATTTGCCTTGGAAATTATGAATCTTAGCTATTCTATGTTTAAAGATAAGTAAGACTTTTACAGTGATCTGAGATGTTGTTCTCTGTCCTTTTCAAAGGGATTCCTTCCCACAAGGATGAGAAGAATTGACTTTTGTTAAGGTTCACCTTGATTTTTAAAAATTTTATGAATTTTCTTAATTTTTACCTTTTATTTGAGTGTAGGTGACACACAATGTTACAACATGTCAGGTGTAAAACATAGTGATTCAACTTCTCTGTATGTTACGCTATACTCGCCACAAGTATAGCTACTATCTGTCCCCACACAACACGATAATAATATCACTGATTGTATATATTGCCTATGCTGTGCTTTTGATGCCTGTCTGTGACCTATTTAATCCATAACTTCGGAAGCCTGTATCTCCCACTCCTAGCGCCTATTTGCCCATCCCACGTTCCCCTTCTCTCTGGCAACCACCAGTTTGTTCTCTGTATTTATAGGTCTGATTCTGCTTTTTGTTTGTTTATTCATTTGTTTTGTTTTCTTTAGATTCCATACATGAGTGAAATCATATACTATTTGTCTTTCTCGGTCTGACTTATTTCACTTAGCATGATACCCTCTAGGTCTATCCATGTTTTTGCAGATGGCAAGATCTCATACTTTTTAATGGTTGTGTAGTTCCATATTGTGTGTGTGTGTGTGTGTGTGTGTGTGTGTGTGTGTGTATCACATCTTTATTTATGTACTGATGGATACTTAGGTTACTTCCATATCTCGGATATTGTAAATAATGCTGCAGTAATCATAGGGGTGCATATATCGTTTTGAATTAGTGTTTTTGTTTTCTTTGGGTAGTGGAATTATTGGATCATATGGTATTTATAATTTTAATTTTTGAGGAACCTTCATACTGTTTTCCACAGTGGCTGTACCTTTATGTTGCCACCAACAGGGCACATCAAAGGTTCCTTTTACACCACATCCTTGCCAACACTTGTTATTTCTTGTCTTTTTTATTTTAAGGCTGACTTGGTTTTGATTTTTTTTTTAAATTTTTTAAATGTTTATTCATTTTTGAGACAGAGAGAGACAGAGCATGAATGGGGGAAGGTCAGAGAGAGAGGGAGACACAGAATCTGAAACAGGCTCCAGGCTCCGAGCTGTCAGCACAGAGCCCGACGCAGGGCTCGAACTCACGGACCGCGAGATCATGACCTGAGCCGAAGTTGGACGCCCAACCGACTGAGCCACCCAGGCGCCCCTTGGTTTTGATTTTTAACAGAAGTATGAACAGACTTCAGTTCTTTTACCAAGCTTGGAATCACCAGTCATTCTCAAGGATATATTTTGGACAAGGTGTTGCTAGGTACTGTACTAATGGATGCATCCATGCATAATGGCCCAGCTTGTGACATTTTGAGGGACATATAGCTTATAGTTATGTTGGATATATAGAACTCTAACAAGAGATGGAAAAAGATAGAGTGGAGTAAAAGACAGTTCAGTTGAAGAAAAGGGAAGAAAGACAGAGGTAACCATGATGAAGAAGCAAGAGAAAAAGAGGGTCTGAATCAACACTGATGTGGTTTCAGGAATAAAACAAGATAAAGGTGGAGGCAAAAGCTATAGTCGCAATATGGAGAATTGAATGCTAACCTGAGAGGTTTGGACTTTATTCCCAGTCTCTGAAATTAAATGCCAATGTGGAGGAAGATTTGAAGAGACATAATAGAGTTCAGAGTGTTAGAACAGGAAGGAAGAGTCCATAATAATCCAACCCATTGTTTTACAAACAAGGAAACCGAAGAGAGAGAGGTTAATTGATTTACCAGAGGTCACATAGAATATTAGTAACATAGTAAGGGCAAAAACCTGTCTGCTGACTCCCATCCTAGAAATCTTTCCATCACATCATGCTATTCGAGGCTATTCAAGGTCAAAGACTTCAGATATGACTGCTTCTTGAAAATGCAGTAGTAGATTGACCTAATGGTCATTGTTTTTTTAGTATCTTATTTTTTTCCTCAGGACTTCTAAGAATCATAGCCTTTTTCCTGATTCCTGAATGTGGTGTGTATATTTCCTGTAATAGCTTGCCCTTCTTGTGTAAAGTTCAGTTCTCCTTCTTACAAAATGATTGGCTTACTGCACGGCTTGTGGAAGGTAGTATGTTTTATTGATGTGGACTTGAGAGTTCCTTGTGAGCCTTAACCCCTGGAGTAGGCTTTCTCATCTATTCTAGGACTCCTTTTGTTTCCTGTACTCTTACATTTGTAGATAATTGATGTGGACACTATTTATGTCCATGATCCAGGACGAAAGTGAGGATAAAACATTATTTTCCCCAATAAAGTATTTTGGCTCTTGTGGTAGGTCAGGTGTATGGACAATCCAGTGATTTTAAGTGAGTCTTACTGTTTGTGTGTTCACAGATGTTTATTATGAATTTGCCGCCTATGAAAAGTGATACCATGAATAGACCACATTGTGAGGAGCTGCAGATATAAATTTTGAAATAATCTTTTTGATTTGAAATTTCTTGTGACCATGTGGAACTGTCTCTACTCTTGGACGTTCCTTCCAATGGTGTAAATATCAAACGCTTCTCTCGTAAGGCATAATTTGAAAAATGCTTCCAGCCTTCATGCTGGGAATACAGATTTCATTGGGGAGTGCTTCAGTTAGCAGCAGTGTTGGGAGGATAGCTTTAGGAAAGGCGTTGCCTGCAGTATTTATTTTATAAAATGTCTGCATATGTTTGGTACCATTATATAAATTTGAATGTGTGTGTGTGTGTGTGTGTGTGTGTGTGTGTGTGTCTTCGAAATTCCCCTCCTGGGTCCTACAAAAGGTAGATTTAATCAGTCATGGTTGGAATACCCAGAGACTTTTTGCCTCAAACTTTGGTGTTGGTACTTGGTATTGGTCATGGTATTGGTATTTGGTGCTGGGTGTTTTGTGAGAAACAAGACCTTCAGAAGAAGGTATAGTTTCTATACTCCTTGTCTTGATAAGGCCTTGGCACTAAGAGAGCAAGTCACACTTGGGGCCATGGTGCTTTGTTTAGCATTATGCTTTCTGTTCTAGCACCACATTTACACACACATACACATGCACACACCCAGGAGAAGAGTCCCTCTGCAGGGAAGGCAGCTGTCTAGTCTCTAATAGTCAGTCTATGCAGTCTGTGCTCTGCAGAGCTCTAGCAGGTGCCACTCACACGAGGCTACTAGACTATATTCTGAGTCGTGCCTCCTGGAGCTTTGTGGGGCTCTGCAAAAGCAGTACTCGTCTTAAAATGTTCCCCAAAGAGTCCCAGTAACAGGAAACAACACCAGCACGCATGACATCTGCAGTTGATGCACAGTTCTGAAGATCCACAGTGTCCCACGTTCCTACAAGACCACAAGATTTAGGATCTGTATTCAGAGCCATACTCGTGGGTCTTCACCTGGATTCTCCACTGGGCTCTTTTTTACCTGAATTCGTCCAGTGACTCCTTCAAATCACTGCCTGGAAAATGTTGCTTCTACTCACTCAGCTATAATATAGTGAAGGGTCATGGTTCTCCTCTAGAGCGAACATCACTCTTTGGGTGCCTCAATCTGGTTTTCCCCCTCATCTTGAAGACTAGACAAAACATCTCCCCCATCTATGTTTTCTTCTTTAGCTTATCTTGCCCCTCCTCTCCTTTTACTCATTTCTTCTTAAGCCAGGTGAAGTTGCCCTTCTCCATAGTAGTAGTGTTCTGTACCTCTAGTGAGCCAGGATTTTATTCTCTTCTCATACCAAGAGAGATGGGGAGGATGCAGAGGGAATAAGATGGTTTTACTTGACCTTTCTTCCCCAGTGAGAACTTATGCTCCTAGAAGTGACCCATTGTCTAGATCGGGAACCAGCATATATGTGAGAACTCAAGAATTCCCAGGTCACCATGGGTTAAATCTGAATGTGAGTGCTTTGTTCCCTGTACGGAACTTGACCAGAGACACACTCACACAGGGGCACACACAGGTTATAAGCAACCTAGAGATGTAAAGCATATCCACTATGTCCTATGAAACTTAGGAAAAAGAACTTAGCATAAAACAGCAATAACCCCCAAACCTTAAAAACATCTTGTTGATGGCAGCAACTCTGTGGAACATTTAGCACGTACTACACACCAGGTTCTCACGGCAATCCTGCTCGTAGGCTCGGGTTACATCTCAGTAACGTGGTAAAAAGTAGTGGCCAGCGTTGGGGTGCAAGTCTGTCTGGATTCGAGAGTCTTGTGTTGCCACCATAGGGGATGCCTGTGAAAATCAAAACGCTTAGATGGGAAGGGACCTACCATTTGCCGCAACCCTCCATGCATAACGTAATGCACTTTTGTGTATTCCTCGTTCAGATCGTACGAAACTCACACGAATGAGATATAGGTGATGGTTCCAGCTTAGATCCAAGTGGAGAGAGGAGACTATTCTGCTCAGGTGACACCACCAGCAAGGGATAAGCCAGAATTTGAGTCCAGACAGAATGACTACGGAGCAGGGGTATGGAAACAGCTGCCTGCAAACCCTATCTGGCTCACCTCTTGTTTTTGAACAACACGTGAGCTAAAAAATAGCAGTTGTATTTTGTATTTGTAGATGGTTGAAAATAATACAACAAATATTTCATAACACTACTTGTTTATGTATTTTCTATGGTTTCTTTTGTGCGTTGACAGGGTTGAGTATTTGTTACTGAGACTAGATGGGCCTCAAAGCCTCAAATACTTAGTCTCTTGCCTTTTACAGAAAAAGTTTGCTGATTCCTATTCTGAGAGCCACATTCTTAACCTTTAAGCTATACTTTTTTTTTCTAATTTTTTAAGTTTATTTATTTTGAGAAAGAGAGCAAGGATCACAGAGAGAGGGGAGAGAGAGAATCCCAGCAGACTCTCCCCTGTCATCACAGACCTTGATGCAGGGCTCAAAGTCATGAAAGTGAGATCATGACCTGAGCTGAAATCAAGAGTCGGATGCTTAACCAACTGAGCCACCCAGGCGCCCCTAAGCTATACTTTTTTCATTAGACCATGTTAGGCTGGTATTGAGTACTATTAGAATTTCTAGATTATTTTGCATCACATGAGAGTTTCAAAATGAAAATAATGATCATCTGGTACCCATTGGATGAGAGTGGCACAGATGTGAAATTTAGAAGCAGCTCAATGAAACCATAAAATAGGTTCTTTATTGTATTATAGGAAATATAATAAATGTTCTACTCACACCATTGCTAGCTCTATGATTCATTAGAAAAAATTTATCCCAATTGACAAATAAAAAGGAGGTTTTTTCATGTGCTACATCACCAGTATATTTAGCTAATTGGTATTCATTTGTATTCACCAGGTTATTTTCAAAAATAGATAAAAAGCAAAAGATGAGCTGGAAAGTCATGAATAAAGCCACACACTTAATGGTTTGGCTAAAAAGGCCTATAAGAGAGGCGAAAGAAATTAGCCTAGCTATGAAAAAAGATTGATCTCCAAGACACCTACTGTGTGCCATGCACTTTTAGGGGCGGTAACGGATTCTTTTCCTATGACACCATTTCATGGATAGGGGTACCGAGGCTTAGAGGTAAAGTAATTGCTGCAAGTCCAGTCAGCTAGTAAGTGACAAAGCCAAAACTAGATCTCTGAACTTCAAGCTTGGCATCTTTTTATAAAACAAATTGGAAGACACTTACCATTTCAAGTTGTAAACTAATGTAGAGTTACTCGTCCAGTGGGAAGAGCCATTATTGGCCCTCTTACTTCTGTTTGCGGTTTATTTGTTATTCAAAGGTAGGAAAGTAGTTGAGGGAGTAAATAATAGTGCCATCAATTTGTATCTCACACACACAGAAGAGCTGAAGATGTTGACCAAAAATAATGTGTTCTAATAATTTGAGAGTTTCAATGAATTTCATTCCCGGTTTGTATACAAGTTGTAGAGACAGCTTTCTTGATTTCCATGTATGTGACTAATTTTTACTTGGTATTGGTGGTTTTTTCCATTTTATAGTTGTAAAGAATAAATATAAAAGTTTAATAAAGTCTAAATAACCAAGGGGCCATTCCACCTTGTTTGGAACCAGATAACGCAGGTATCTACTAGACTTGATGAGAAGTGAAGACAGGTCAGCCGCCCTGCCATCTTGATACTTCGTGGTTGTAGATGGTTGTGATAAAAGGTTACAGCAAAATGTATAATGTGTCATTGATGGTATGATACCAAAACTTGTGTTTTCTTTTGCTTTAAAAAAAGTTTTAATTTGGGGCGCCTGAGTGGCTCAGTTGGTTAAGCACCTGACTTTTGATTTTGGCTCAGGTCACGATCCAACGGTTTGTGAGTTCGAGCCCCATGTCGGGCTCCATGCTGACAGTGCAGAGCCTGCTCGGGATTGTTTCTCTCTCCCTCTCTCTCTCTGCCCTTCCTCACCCCTCAAAAGGAATAAAATGAACTTTAAAAAAAGTTTGAATTTTGAAATAGGTATCTTTTACAATCAGACAAAACCAATCATCTCTGAATCTTTATGTAATATAAACGTATCTTTATTTGTGCCCATAAACAAAGAGATTGTTTACATTTAGATAATTCTCAAACCTTGAAGAAATCAGACTGTGAATACTTGAGAGTGTGTACTTGCGTGTGTATCTTTTAAAAAGCTCAATTCCTGGTGGGTATGTAATTTGGCACAATGCTTTTGTTCTTTGGAAAGCAATTTTGCCATATGTGCCAGAAATTTTTGAAATGTTCTTACCCTTTCAAGTCAAACTTTAACTTCTAGGAATTTGCCTTAGGACAAATGTGAAAGATGCCCATCATTATGTTAGTGAAAGAGTGAAAGTTTTTTTTTTTTTAACGTTTTTATTTATTTTTGAGACAGAGAGAGACAGAGCATGAACAGGGGAGGGTCAGAGAGAGGGAGACACAGAATCCGAAACAGGCTCCAGGCTCCGAGCTGTCAGCACAGAGCCCAACGCAGGGCTCAAACTCACGGAACGCGAGATCATGACCTGAGCCGAAGTCGGCCGCTTAACTGACCGAGCCACCCAGGCGCCCCAAGAGTGAAAGTTTTTGAATACTCACTCAGAACATACAAACATAAGAAAATGGTTAACAAACTATGGTACATCCAGTGCGTAAACTACTTTGCAATCAGTAACATGATGTTAAAAACGTGTATCTGCTGTAATGGAGAAAATGTACATTAACTGAAAATGAAGGATGCAGAGTTTTAAAAAAGTTGATCGTATCTCAATATAAGATATGTGTCTGTACCTGTATGATAACACTGATCAAAATGTATTTCATTTTCCTTTATATTTATACATGTTCCCCATTAGATGACACAACTTGAGGGCAGGGATTGTCTTATTCAGTGTATTCCTTTTGTTATGCATAACGCTTGGTATGTTGTAGGCAATCTAAACTTTTTTTGGATGAATAATAAAGGTGAAAGAAAACGATCTGGTTGTCTTTAACAGAATCATGATTTTTGTATATTTTACATTTTATTTAGTACCTTATTACTTGTATGATCAGAACAGACAATTTTGAAAATATTAGTAAATTTATAGGTTAGAGAAGAGAGGAAGTATCTTTTCTGTAGAATTGCTGATATCTATTGTGGAAATGGCTCTTTGTGATTTGGCTCTAGTTTAAATAACCCTCTCTTAATGGGCGAGCCTACAGGAACAAATCTGTTGCTTGGCTTCCTTTCTACCCCAAGGTATTCTTTTACAGAATGAAAGTACCCAACAATGCAATGCTGAATCATTATTAGCTCTAATTTGGGGGATTGAGCCTTGGGGTAATGAGTGTTTGGGGTCTCATTCTGTGAGTGCTCCTCACTGTCAGCTTTCCTTTCATCAGAGTATCTCATCTTCATTTGCAAACATTCCTTTTCTCCTAGAATCCGTCTTCCACAGTGCCCTAGCCAGGTAAATACATCTCTGCCTGAGATATTAAATCAATACATCAGATTAATTGTAATGAGTTGAGACTTGACACCACAAGTGAATACACAATTCCCAGCTAAAGTCAGAGGTCACTTTGCTGAAATGCTTTAAAAATTTTGAATCACACATTTGAGATGTTTGCTCCTGTATCTCAGTTGGAATTTATTTTTAGCAAGAGAATAATTGAGAGGAATTAGTGCCACAGGTTTTTTTTTTTTAAGAAAAATACATGGTCACATGGAAGCCTTCTGCATGATTGGCAAACAAAACACACCTTACAGGTTTATTAACTTCAATCAATAGATTGCAGATATCCTAATGTCACTGGAATACGTCATCTCTGCTTGGTTGCCAAGAAGATAATCTGACTCTTGCTTTTATTTTCCCAACCATATCCTTCATTCAGAATCTAGAACTGAAAACCTCTCAAACCTCTCAACAACTTCAGCAGAGGGATTTCTGATGTAGAAAGATTGGAGCTACAAGAAAACCAAGGGTCTCTTCTAACAGAAGAGAGCCGTTGTTTGCATGTAAGACCCAAACCACCATTCCCCTGGTATACCCAGTTCATTTTATTCTCCAGGCTTGTATAGAATTGAGAGATGATCCATAGCAGCCTATAGAAGGCTTTGTGAAAATTAGCAAAAGGCACACCTGTTGGGTAGATTCTTTAGAAAAAGAGACCTCCGTGGGTGATTAAGTAACACCCTGGGGCATGAGGATGGTCACCAACCCTCTACCTCCCCTTTGGCTGGGATCTTCTGTGAAGTCACCAATGCACAGCTCTGGATGGCGGCCATGGATAAAGGGTGAGTTTCCACCCATTAGTGTGAGAATTGTCTGAAGCATCTGAGAGGTATGGTAGGAAAGGAACACGTCCAAATCTCCATTAGCATGGGTCACACATGTTTTGGTACCTACAGGTCTCTTAGAAATAGGTCTTGACTATTTCAGAATACCAATCCTGTTCATGCCAAATCCAGAAAGTATGAGTAACGACCCATTTTGACAAACTGCTAGTATTTGACCTACAAAATGGCAATTTCCTGTTGTTCAACCTAAATGGCTCCTTCTATCACCTGGCCATTTTTTGATGTTCTGATTATAGATGCTACTTGCCTCTTATCCTTACACCTCATGCCTTGATATTCTTTCTCTTTATGTAAACCAAGCTGGTTTCTTAAGTGCCTTCCATCTCCGCCTGACCCTGTTAATGTTAACTCTTGATACTGTTGAAAACGACTTTGATTTGATAATTATTGTTACTGTCAGCCCACTGAGAGGGTGCCAATTTCAGGATACCATAGTAAGTGAAGAACTTTTGTTAAGTGGAAAGTTTGTGTTAGAAGAGTCACCAGCATCATTTGCTAATTATACTTAGAAAAATGAAAATAAGTGGATTAATTGCTGCATAAATATTTTGCAAAATACATATAGTGCTTTTGTAGGTTATAATGCTTAGCTATGGTTTGGCTGTTTGTATGAGATAAATGAATTCTTGCCTCCTACTAAGGAAGGTTATTCCATTTGCTATTAGAAATGTAACAATGAACTTGGAGAAACTCACTCATGCTCATGTGCTTTGCTACTTTGTTAATTATAGTAAGAGAGGAAGGAAGGAAGGAAGGAAGGAAAGAAGGAAGGAAGGAAGGAAAATATCCATCCATAGAGGAATGGGTAAATAAACTGTGGTGTATACCTACCGTAGAGTAGTTAAAATGAAACAATTAGATGTACAGTTATCAGTGTGGATAGATCTGCAAAACAAAATTTACTAGGGGTAGGGAAACAGACTTCAGAATGATCCATAAAGAATCATAGAATTAAATTTAAAAATCATATAATTTTTGTAAATTTTACAAACACATAAAACATTTCTATATGCTGTTTATATATATACAAAAATGGTGAAAATGTAGAAACCAAAATGAGTTGGGTACATGCCCACTCCCGGATTTTGTGTGCTTCTAGGGGAGGAAGAGAGGGACTACTGTTGACAAAGGCATGCCAGCTGCAGCTACAATATTGCAAAATTAGAAATTAATATGGAAATATTTTAATGTTCACTAATTCTGGATGATAAGGACCTAGGTGTTGGTCACACTACTCCTTCATTTTTATATTGGAATATTTAATAATAAAAACCATGTAACGATGATTATCTGTATAAATCTGTTATAACCTAAAAAGATAAATATTACCATAGATTTTCCCTAAAAGTGCAGGAGCTGACTGCGAATCTTTCTAATGCCTCTAGATTGTCTCAGCTACTTTGAATTCACAGAGTTACAGTAATCTAAGGTGCTTAGTGAAAAGTATGCTAGTTGAGTGACCTGATTTTTAAAAATAATTAGGGAAAATGGCTAACTAAAAATAGGAACACTGGCTTTTGGCGAAGATACCATTGTACACACTTTGGGAAATAGACATTGCATATTTGTTTAATAAAGAAGTTGGATTCCAACATGGGGGCTTATATA
Organism: Panthera pardus; assembly: GCF_024362965.1. NCBI lineage: Eukaryota > Metazoa > Chordata > Mammalia > Carnivora > Felidae > Panthera > Panthera pardus. The sequence goes on from NW_026526721.1 coordinate 135,149,901, forward strand.
AAGAGATAAGTAAAAAAAATAATAATAATACAGTAAAATAAACAATTTAAAAAAAGGTCACTGAATACATAATGTCTGTGTCCAGATCGGGAACCGGGATGGTGGAAGGCAGGGAGAAGCCTGGTGGCACAGTCCTGGACCTCTTAGTGTAGCTAACATGAGCATCTTTTACTAGTATGTAAAGGGCTCCACAGATTCCCCAGAGAAATTTAGATTGTTGGTCTCTCTTTGAATCATTAGAAGTCTTCCTTTGTATGGGGTTTGGTCTGTGCAGCTTTGTGGCTAGCAACCACAACCATCACCACAACAGTTACAAAGTGTGGATAGTCGTACCCTGCTAAATCCCATATCATATATTCTCTTCTCCCCTCATCCTTTACTCACGGCCCTCTCCACGGTCCGGGTGCACCATTCTCCCAACGTCTCTATATATTCATCAACCTAAAACCTCTTTGAACTGCATCCTGATGGGGTTTTATAGAAGCTTCATTATGGAGGCGTGATGCATTCAATCATTGGCCATTCATGACTGGTTCAACCTCCACGTCCTGAATCCTCTCTGGAAGTGGGGGTGGGGCTGAAAGTTCCAACCCTCTAATCACAAGGTTGGCTCCACTGGCGAGCAGCCCCCATCCTTAGGGGCTTTCCAAAATTCACCTCGTTAGCATAAACTCAGGTGTGGTTGAAAGGAGTTAGTTCTGAAGAGTAAGACGTTTTTTACCACTCACTCATTTCATCCTGGAGTTATTTCATTCTACAGGATTTTGAGGACAAAAGATCAAATATTATAACAAAAGTTCTCCCATTGCTCTTATTGCTTAGGAAGTTATAGGAGTTTTAGGAGCTGAGTGCCAAGAAGACCATATATATTTCTCATTATGAGTCACAACCTCACATTTGAAATTAGACAGAACTATTACAATATAGCCATTTTATATGCCTGTTTCACGGTATCAGGAAAGGAGGATATGGTGTGTGAGCTATGGGTAAAATTATTCATCCAAATTGCAGCCTTAGAATGACATGGTCTCCATTAATCGGTGTTTATATAGAACATGACTAAATGGAGATAACTAAGACAAGAAAAAAGAATATAAAGATGTAATTTTAAATATAGAAACTATTCATACCTTTTTGTGTTGACAATAGGTGTCGATATCCTGTGTGCCATACATATATTATACTAAAAAGTATTTTAATACAAATGTTAAAAAAATCAGTTAGTTTTAAAATCCAGTTGAACTTGACTTTATTATTCTCCTTTGGCTAATTGTAATTCTTCTGGAAGTCACTTATTTATATTTCAATATCTTTACCTGTATTATCGAAGGGTATGAGATTACAGGCTATAAATATATTTTTGGTGATCTAGTTAAACAATACATGTTAGTGCAGCAAAGAACAATATGGACCTTTTTCATTTGTTTTGTTTCTGTAATTGTTGTTTGTAAATCTCCTGGGAATAGCCATTTGGTGGGAGGTCGTATGTCCAGTGGACGTGATACCCAATACCTAGGCTCATGGCTTGGTGAAGTATGTGCAGACTAGATTTCAGTCCTCATATAACCCTCAAGTGGGCATACTTGCTCAGGACATGACCTACTCAATTGTATGTGGCAACCTGGTTCTTCTCTCCAAAACACATGATGGTTTATAAAACTCTACCCTTGATATTAACACAAGGACTTCACACCTGAGAATTAGGGGGCAGCCATAGTAGGCACACATATTGGATAGCAGTGCATTCATTGATTTTAGCGATTTACATGAATCTGTACAGAAACAAATATCAGTAAATAATTAGGGCTATAAAAATGCAGGCAATGAAGATCCTATAGTTCATATACTGAGCTTGAAGCAAATGTAAACAGCCACAGTAAGGAATCTGTGCAATGAGTATGTCCCTTGATCCTATTCTGAGACCCACAGTGTACATCCAGGGCCTGCACACGTGCGTGCGTGCAGGTGTGTGCACGCGCACGTGTGTGTGTGTCCGTGTGTATACCTTTCATTTCAAAACAATTTAAATCCAAATCATATCCTTATTGCTTAGGAAAAAAATATTTTTTAATGTTTATTTATTTTTGAGGGAGAGAGAGAGAGAGAGAGAGAGAACACAAGTGGGATAGGGGCAGAGAGAGGGAGAGGGAGACAGAATCCGAAGCAGGCTCCAGGCTCTGAGCTGTTAGCGCAGAGCCCGATGTGGGACTAAAACTCACAAACCGTGAGAACATGACCTGAGCCAAAGTCAGACATTTAACTAACTGAGCCACCCAGGCATCCCTAGGAAAAATATTTTTAAAGGGTCCTTTTTGAAACTACTTTTTGAAATTTACCTTGGGGTAAATACGTATATAATATTTATAATAACTTATAATTTATAAATATCCTATAAATTCTATGATGAGAAATTTAGCACTTAGGTTTGAGATACTTTATTTCTATATTTAGAAGTGAAGATCAGAATTCAAGGCCCGGTTGGGGGGAAAACCTTCAACAAATCATGGCAAGATTATCTCTTAGTTTTTTTCAAATGACCTTTGAATTCCTCTAGGCCAGGTTTCTGCTGCTCGCTGTACTCCCCCTTTTGGTTGAATCTGTGTCAGTCATCCACCTCAGCGAGTGCTCTTGGAAACAGGAAGCTCACTGTACTTAAGGGAGCCTGTGACCTTTTGGGTAGCGTTAGCTATTAGATACAATCATATTCAGGCTAAGATGAAATCTTTTCCCTTGTGATCTCAATCCATGGACATTGCTTCTACTTCCCAGACAAATCTAGAACAAGACCACTTCTCTCTTCTACATGGCAATGCTACAAATACATAAAATGGTATAATTTTCCTGTCGCTGCACCGAGAAAATAGTAGACTAGACAATCATAAAACAAACTGAGGAAGGAGAAAAAAATCTAAGAAGTAGAGATTATTCCAAGTCATTGTTTTTGCAGACACTTGCACTCCTCTCTGAGAATTCTTATTTGTGATTTAATCACCACATGCTGAGCAAATACACCTTGCTTTCCTATTGTGGATGAATAGTAATGCCAGAAGAGCCTTTACAAGGGCAAAAGAACCAATTACCTAACAACCCTGTCTCATAAATTGTAGTCTAACATAAAATAACCAGAAAAAATAAAAAGCATTTAGGATGATGTTACTTCATACCATATGTTTATATCATGAGATACACATCTTAATTTTTTCCCTTGTTAGACTTCTGTTGTAAATTACAGAATTTGGTACAAGTCTTCAAGGTCATTTGGTATCCATAAATAGAAGACAGGGGAGGGTATTTTTAAAGTCCATTTTAATTGTAGAAGATGTATCCAAAATACTACCTTTAATTCATGTAAACATTAAAATCTTTTAAGGAGCAGGCCTAGGAAGTTTCCACAAAACATATATAATTCCCAGAATAGAAGATTTAGCTTAGTAACTTTTGGTATATTGATGATTACAGCACCGTTCAAATTAGGGTTTTAAAAACAACAATAAAGGGGGGAAATATTCATGATGTATATGTCAGTTAGGAATGCTTCCAGTTTCAAGTACCAGAAAACTCAAAATATTAGTGACTTAAATACATAGGACTTTATTTTTTGTACCTCATGAAGTGTGGATATAGGTTTTTGTTGTACTAAATTCTCCAATCAGAAGACATAGAGTGGATAAATGGATAAAAAACAAACAAAACGGGACTCATCTCTATGGTACCTATTAGAGGCTCACTTCAGATATAAGAACACACACGCGCTGAAAGTGAAGGGGTGGAAAAAGGTATTTCATACAAATGGAAACCAAAAGAACTGTAGTAGCCATAGCTATCTATATCAGGCAACATGACTTTGAAACAAAGACTGTATAAGAGACAAAGATAAATGTTACATAATAATAAAGGGGTCAATCCAACCAGAAGATACAACTTTTGTAAACATTTATGCACCCAACTAGGAGCACCGGAATACATAAAGCAAATATTAATAGACCTGGAGGGAGAAAAATACAACAGTGCAATAATAGTAGGGGACTTTAACACTCCACTTACATCAACGGATAGATCATGCAGACAAGATCAATAAGGAAGCATCAACCTTAAGAGACAAATTAGACCAGATGGGTGTAACAGACATGTACAGAGCATTCCATCCAAAAGCAATAGAATATACGTTTTTCTCCAGGGTATGTGGAACATTTTACAGGATAGATCATATGTTAGGCAAAAAAAACCCACAAACCTTAATAGAATTAACAGGACTGGAAACATATCAAGTATCTTTTTTGGCCATAATAATAGGAAACTAGAAATTACTAAGGAAACTGTGAAAGTCACAAATAATGTGGAGATTAAACAATATGCTATGGAACAACCAAGGGTCAAGGAGACAACTAAAGAAGAAATTTTAAAAAATACCTTGAGATAAATGAAAATGGAAATACAACATGGGATGCAGCAAAAGCAGTTCTAAGAGGGAAGTTCATAGTGACAACTTCCTACCTGGAGAAACAGGAAAAGTCTCAAATAACCTAACTTTACACCTAAAGGAACTAGAAAAAGAACGAAAGAAGCACAAAGTTAGAAGGGAGGAAATAACAGAGATTAGAGAAGAAATTAAATGAAATATAAACTGAAAAGACGATGGAGATGCTCAGTGAAACTAAGAGTTGGTTCTTTGAAAAGAGTAACTGAACTGAGTGATATTTACTAGACTCCAAAGAAAAAGAGAGGACTCAAATAAAATCAGAAATGAAAGATGAGATGTTACAGCTGACACCACAGAAATACAAAGTATCTAAAGAGACTATTTTGAATAATTCTATGGCAACAATTTGGAGAACATAGAAGAAAAGGATAAATTTCCAGAAGCATATATCTTACCAAGACTAAATTATGATGAAATAGAAAACTTGAACAGATCAATTGCTGGGAAGTAGATTAAATCACTAAACAAAAATCTTCCATCAGACAAAAGTCCAGGACCAGATGGCTTCCCTGGTGAATTCTATCAGATATTCAAAGGAGAATTAATATCAGTCCTTTTCAAATTCTTCCAAAAAGTAGAAGAAGAGGTAACTCTCCTAAACTCACTTTTTGGGGCTAGCATTACCCTGATGACCAAAAGCAGACAAGGATATCACAGACAAAATTACAGGTCAACATCCCTAACAAACATAGATGTAACAATCGTCAACAAAATATCAGCAAACTGACTTCAACAATACATTAAAAGGATCCGACACCATGATCAGGTGGGATTTATTTAGGGATGTCAGGACATCAGTTAATGTGATGACACTTCTTCAACACAATGAATGGGAAAAATCATATCACTATCTCAGTAGAGATGAAAAAACATTTCACAAAATTCAACATCCGTGTATGATAAAAACTCTTAAGAAAGCAGGTATTGAGAATGGACCTCAACGTGATAAGGGCCATATGTAACAGCTGTCAGGAAACATCATACTCAGCAGTGAGAGGCTGAAAGCTTTTCCTCTGAGATCAGGAACATCAAGGATGCCTACTCTCACCACTTTTATTCACAGCAATTAGGCAAGAAACAGAAATAAAAGGCATACAGATTGGAAAGGAAGACGTAAAACTGTCCCTATTGGCAGATGATGCATTAGTATTATATATAGGAAATCCTGAAGACTCCACTAGGACACTGATAGAACTAATAAATGAATTCAGTGAAGTTGCAGGATACAAAAATCAATACATAAAAATCAGTAGTGTTCTATACACAACACTATAGAATCACCCATGCTCATGGTGTGCAAGAATATTGCTAAAATGTCCATAAGACTCAAAGCAATTTACAGATTCGATGCAATCCCTATCAAACTTCCAATGGCATTTTTCACAGAAATAGAGAAGATAATCCTGAAACTTGCACGGAACTACAAAAGACTGAAGAGTGACCCTGAAAAGACACTGAGCGTGTAAGCAGTCTTGAGAAAGAACAACAAAGCGGAAGGCATCGCTCCCTAATTTCAAACTGTATTATAAAACTAAAGTGATTAAAACTATGGTATTGGTATGAAAAATAGACATATAGATCACTGGAACAGGACAGCCGAGAAATAAATGCACACATAGAGATTTATGACAAAGCAGCTAAGAAAGTACAAAGGGGAAAGGACAGGATAGTCTCCAATAAATTGTGTTGGGAAAACTGGAAAACCACGTGGAAAAGAATAAAACTACCATAAACAAAAACTGACCCCAAATGGATTAAAGACTTGAACGTAAGACCTGAAACCATAATATTTTCTTGGAAGAAAATATTGGTGGCAAGCTTCTTGACATAGGTCTTGGAGATGATTTTTTTGAATCTGACCTCAAAAGAAAAAGCAACAAAAGCAAAAATAAACAAGTAGGATTATATTAAACTAAACTTCCTGAACAGCAAAGGAAACCATCCACAAAGTGAAAAGGCAACATACTGAATGGAAGAAAATATTTGCAAGTCATTTATCTGATAAGGGGTTAATATCCAAAATATCTAAAGGATTCATACCATTCAACAGCAAAATAAACACCCAAGCAAACAAACAAAAAATAATCTAATTAAACTCCAGGCAAAAGATCTGAAGAGGACATTTTTCCTAACAAGATACAGATAGTCAATAGTTACAGGAAAAAACGTTCAACATCATTAGTCTTCTGGGAAATGCAGATCAAAACCACCAAGAGATATCACTTCACATCTGCCAGAATGGCTGGTATCAAAAAGACAAGCTTGAAAGAGTGTTAGCAAAGATGTGGAGAAGAGAGAACGCTCGTACACGATTGATGGGAATGTGAATTGGTGCAGCCAGTATGGACCAACTGTATGAAGGTTCCTTAAAAAATTCAAAGTAGAACTACCGTGAGATCCAGCGATTCCACTTCTGGGTATTTATCTGAGGAAAACAAAAATGCTAACTCAAAATGATATGTGCATGTTTATGTTCATTTCAGCATTGTTTACAAAAGCCAAGATAGGAAAGTAACCCGTGTCCATTGATGGATGAATAGGTAGAGAGGTTGTGGTATACTTTTTAGCCATAACAAAGAATGAAATCTTGTCATTTGCAACCACATGGTTGGACCTCAAGGGCATTATGCTAAATGAAATAGGTCAGACAGAGAAAGACAAATACCGTATGATCTCTCTTGTATGTAGAATCTAAAGCATCCCCTCCCCAAAGAAAACAATAACAAAAAAACGAAGTTTATAGATACAGAGAATAGATTGGTGGTTGCCAGAGCAGGGGTGGGGGGGCGTTGCAGAGAAGTGGGTGAAGGGGGTGAACAACAAAACAACAACAGCAATTAAAAAAAAAAGAGTATTACTGCAAACAATTGGTGAGCCTAATGGTAACCACAAAGCAAAAACCAGTGTAAATACACAACAGAGAAAGAAGAGAATCGAAGCATACCACAAAATAAAGCAGAGGAGGAAAAAGAAACAGCCAGAAAACATACAACAAAATGACAATAAGTACATCCATACTTACGTGCTTTATCCATGTTTACTTTAAATATAAATCCTGGTGGTAGTTTTGCTATTCAGAGATGTTATAAAATTTCCAGACATTTTCCAATCCTTTAGTTCTGCCATATCCAGAAAAGCTGTCTCAAGCTCTCAAAATGACAATGGTAGCTCTAGATACCACAAGTAAACTCCAAGGCAGGAATGAGGAGTAAGAGAAGGTAGAAGGAGGCACAGTGGCTTGGAAGGGAAGAGTGTTTCTCTTTTCATAACGCTTCTTAATGGAAAGGAAAACATCTGACTGGATATCTTCAAAACTGACTTAACCAAATGTCTCACCGGACAGAACGTACTAACCTGGCCGCATGATGACAAGTGGGGGGGAAAAAAAAAAGCCAGTTTCACTGTTTTATGATTATTCATGATTGTTTAATATGGGAATGGCAAAAAGTTTCAAAAGCTAGTTTAAACTTATTACCAGTAACGGAGAAGGTCGAATGATGAGTAATATGTTTAATTCTTCTCTGGTTTCCTAATGCTTGGTAATATGGCTCAATTCGTTTGATCATAAACATGCTTTTATAATAAAAAGAGATTCGTCTGAACTAAGAGTAATCAGACTTTTGCAGAAAGACTCACTGATGTATCCAGCACCGCATCTCACTTCCCATCTCTGCACTTAACCAAAGCAGGGAAAGAAGTGAAGAAGTCCTGCTGGTATCTTTATGGTCATTCTTTTAAGCAGATTGTGTACAATGTGACAGTGAGCATCTTTTCCAGTGTCTCCTGATTCAAGACATGATTAAATTGATTAATTTTAAAATCTATACTACAGGGGCGCCTGGGTGGCTCAGTTGGTTAAGCGGCCGACTTCAGCTCGGGTCATGATCTGGCGGTCCGTGAGTTCAAGCCCCGCGTCGGGCACTGGGCTGACAGCTCAGAGCCTGGAGCCTGTTTCAGATTCTGTGTCTCCCTCTCTCTGACCCTCCCCTGTTCATGCTCTGTCTCTCTCTGTCTCAAAAATAAATAAACATTAAAAAAAAAATTAAAAAAAATAAAATAAAATCTATTCTACAAATCATTTTTAAAACATAAAATATACTTAGCACTGACTTGGAAACCTGTGATTAGTTTCCCCTGGTTTCATGACCTCCTTCTTGGTTCTCCTTCTTCCTTACTGGCCACTCTTTCTCCCTCTTGTTTGATGGTTTCTCTAACCTTTAAATGTTGGTATCTCCTGTACTTAGTATTCAGACCTCATCTTTGCTCCATTTATACTCACTTCCTAAATGATCTAATTCCTTCCAAGTCCATATTTATATCTTCGGCATTGATATCATCCTTAAACTTCAGACTCATTTATTCAACTGCCTACTTCCATCTCTGGGATGCGTAATGGGCTTCTTAAATTTAGCGTATGTAAGACCAAACTCTTGAAATCTCTCAAATCTGCAGGGCTCCTTTTTTTCCCATCTCATAAAATGTACTTCTACCCTTCTAGTTTCTAACAAAACCCCTGGCATCATTTCTTGATTCCTTTTTTTCCTTTCCCATTGCAATTGAATCCACTGGTGAATGCTTTCAGTTACTCCTTCTAAAGATGCCAGGTCTGGCCACTTCTCACCATCTCCATTGCTACCACCCTGGTAGAATCACCTCTTTTTAGATGGATTTTTGGGATAGCCTCTGACTTGTCTTCTCAGTCTGGCCCATGTTCTCCTACAGTCTATTCTAAACAAAATAGCCAGAGTGGGCCTTTCATTATAGAAGTCAGGGTAGTAACCTCTTGACTTGAACCCAGGCCGTCTCATTACACTCAACAAAATCTAGAGCCCTTACCAAGTCTTAGTATCCTTGAATGATCTGGAAAGCTCTCCCACACTGCCTCTGTGACCTCATCTCCACCAAGGTTCCCTTTGATCACTATGTTCCATCCCTATGGACTGTATTTGCTATTCCACAAACATACCAAGCATGCTCCCATCTTCATGCCTTTGAATGTGTTCTTTCTTCTTCCTGGAGATACTTCCTTTATGTATCTACAGTGATCACCCCTCATTTCCCTAAGGTGTCTCTTCAAATGTTACTTTATCAGAGAAGATTTTCCTGATAATGCTAATTACACTCCTGAAAAAAGTTCTCACTCACCATTACTAATTTTCCCACTTTGCTGTATTTTGCTTTCATAGCATTTGTTTCCATCTGACTCAAATTTCCTCCCACCTTCTCTGCCTTCCTTCCTTCCTTCCTTCCTCCCTCCCTTCCTCCCTTCCTCCCTTCCTTCCTTCTCTCCTTCCTTCCATCCCTCCATCTGTGATTCATAAGGTTAAAATTGTATGTAGTGTTTTAAATCCTTCATTACAGTCATTAAGTTCTAGTCTATGTTGACACGTATTTCTATGCCTATAATTTATTGAACCACCATATGTCTGAACTGGAAAGGTCTTGAACATAAACTCCCTCACTTTCTATATAAGATAAGTCAGGCCCAGAAAGGGGAGATGACTTGGGTACAAACACACAGCTTATTACTGAGAGGGCTAGAATCCAATTCTAAGATATCTGGCATGTAGACCATGTTCATTTAAAGTGTAAATTGTCCACTGGATATGTTAAACTTCATATTGATACCTCTTCATGACTTATGTCTAAAAGGTGCTTCACCTGAAATCTAAACATCAATAGAAATTAGTTTCCTTATGAAAAAACAGTTTTCTCTGTTGACGGTTAGGTGCCCACCATAGTGTCAAAACAGCAGAACTCAGACGTACTGATACCATTCACGGAGGGATGAAATGTGAGTGTGTGTGTGTGTGTGTGTGTGTGTGTGTGTGCATATGCCTTAGATAATATTCCCATAGGAAAAAAAATACACACTCTCATGTTTGAGGATAGGATATACAACAAGATAGACACTTTCTTTATGGAGTTTACAGTTTAGTGTCTGTTTGTGGTTTTGTGCATACAGGGCTTGGGTGTGAGGACTAACAAACCATAAATAAATTAATGTGTTGAAATATCATTAACAGTGGTAATACTCAGTCCTACAGGAAAAAAAAAAGCTACAATGATAGAAAATAATAGTGAGTCCCCATCACTAGGGTATTGTGCAACCACAAGACAGAATAGTGTAGAGGAGGATGAAAGGATTATAGACTGGGCATTAGATTATATATTGGCTTTCATAATCTCCCCAAACTTTGAGCTTCTACAGTTCTGTGCACTGAGCTAATTATTGAAAGTCTCTCTAGGAATTATAGAAAACCATAAAAATCAAAGGGGTTATTATCTAGGATAGAATCCTCCCACACCTTAGAAATTGAGTATGTTCTCATCTACAAATTGGGGCTTTGGGTATATAATCAGGATCTCCTTCCATTAGGACATTTTTTGTGTAACATGTACTACCTAGTGATTTGGTTTAAAGTGGAGATTCCAGGCTCCCGTAGCTTGGAGATTCTAATTTAACAGACCTGAGGAGAGGCCTGGGGAAACTGCAACCTTAATAAGCAAACAAGAAAACCCAGTGGAGGTGGCCCAGGACTGTACTTGGAGAAGCACTTGACTTGGTGACAAGGAGCCCCTATTGAGATCCTAGCTCTACTCCCTCTGCCTGTCATCTGCTGAGATTAGGACTGTTGTAGCCCTAAGGATATTTTAACTTGCTGTGGAACGTTGTTAGGTTATTCAGCCTTTCTGAGCCAAAGTCCCTACATCTATAATGACACAGTAAGATGCTGTTGTGAGGGCCAGAAATTTAAAATGCAAAATGCTGACCTGAGCGCCTGGCACATCACAGCTGCTTAATAAACAGTAGCTATTTTCCGCTTTATTTCTGCCTGTCTAGGTTATTTGGCTGCCTCCTTTCCTAGTCCTGTTTTCCAATGCAGAGGCAACATTCACCTTTGGTTGAACAACACGTTTGGTGTTGGTTTGTCCATTTTTGCCATTGTTCCTGGGCCTTTACCTCCCCTACAAATTCTCAGTCCGATCACCTTAATTACAGTTTTGCACTCTCTGTGCCTTATTATAAAGACACTAGAATAAAAACACTAATATTACAGCCATGGAATATCTGTAACTATCAAATTAGTTTATTCTTGTGTTTCCTGCTATTTAACTTACAATTATCTCTTGCAAAACCACTCATCTTTTCTGTTTAATCTAACATGAGTACTGCGAAGCAGAGAAGATTATACAGTGGACAGATGAGGTTCTGGAAAATGCTACCAAATTATGAAAAACATTTCAATTGCATTAGCTTCCACAGAATGTAAGCAAAGCATAAATGGGGAGAGAAAAGTCAGTCCATTCTGCGGCACTGGGCACACTAATTTATATAGGTTGTCTTCAAATCAAATTTTAAAAATCAAATTTAAGTGTAAAAATATAATACATTTTGGTTGAATTAATCACTTTTTAAAAGTATGTTTGAAGTAAAGATCCTGTTCCAGCCTGTTTGAAATTAAAAGGAAGTATTCTTTGAGTTAACCATAATTGCATGGAACTCTAGGTTGTGCTAGAGGATAACCAGGGGACACGTTACATTAAATATTTTGGGAATCTGGGTATTCATAGAACATGGCTGGTTTCATTTGCTAGGTTCCATGTAATCTGCCTTTCAGTAGGACAAATAAGATACCAAAATAAATAAGTCTGTCAGAGCAAAAATATTGTCGCGTGGTCTTAGTCTTTAAATAAACTACTAAGAAAACTTTTACGAAGGTATAAAATTTAAACCACAGTTAGTTACATATTTGGTAAGTTACATTTATTTAAGAGAACAATATTATACTAAATGAGACCTGGGCCAGAAAATCCAGGCCCTACAATTGCCAAGGCACAAAACCTTCCCTGCCCTTTTTCATCTAACTCTGCCTTCCCGTTCCTCTGGGGGAGTTGCATTGTAGTATCATCAAGTCGTGTATGTTGGAATGGGGGAAAGCATAAAGTGAACACTAAGCTTTCTCTTCCCCTGCTCTTTGCAAAAGCAGGAAAAAAAAACTGATCTTTCCCAGGAGGGCTCATCCATGGTTCATATTTAATTTAGAGGAGGGAATTAGGGTGGGACAGGAATTATAAATATGCAAATGAAGGGATACAGCTATGCAAATGAAGAGATACTTACATCCTACCTACTTCTTTTCACTAGGCCCACTAAGGTAGTGGCCAAGATGTAGCATCCTGGATCAGAAAATTACAAAGTAGCTTCTTAATGACCCTAAATAATCCCTAACGAGTCCAAAATGCTTGATTCGTGCTGTTCATATGGTAGTTTTCTTTACTAAGAAGTGCCTCATAATTTTTTCATTTTGTATTTTGGAGAAAGGGCATTGTTTAACATTATTTAACCTGTTTCTACTTAATTGATTTTCTAATAGAAAACAAAGTTTTCTATTTCTGCTTAACAAAGACTTTATTAAAAGTAGCATGTCAGGGGGGGCCTGGGTGGCTTAGTCGGTTAAGCGGCCGACTTCAGCTCAGGTCATGATCTCGCGGTCCGTGAGGGCTGTGAGTTCGAGCCCCCGTCGGGCTCTGTGCTGACAGCTCAGAGCCTGGAGCCTGGAGCCTGGGATTCTGTGTCTCCCTCTCTCTGACCCTCCCCTGTTCATGCTCTGTCTCTCTCTGTCTCAAAAATAAATAAATGTTAAAAAAAAAAATTTTTTTTTTTTAAAAAGTAGCATGTCAGGATGAAAAATGGGATGAGCTATTAGGTGATGAGGTTTTTGGGGTGATGGGAGGTTTGGAGCTGACGACCAAGAGGGAATTCTTGACAATGTCTTTGGTGCAAAAAGGTGATTTTATTCAAACACTGGGAGAGTAGCTGTGGGCAGGAATAGCTGCCCGGGGGACCACGAGGAGGGACTGGTTTTATACTATGGGGTTGGGGGTGTGGTAGAGTCCAGGGGAAGTTTCCGGTGAGATTTTCATATGCTAAAGAAGACTCCCAGGATGCTATTGTCAAGCCAAGGTTGTTTTTCCCTCTAGCAAAGAATTAGCATTAAGACAGCATGGAGTTCCTGGAGACACGTTTTACTAGGCCTGCCTCAAGTATTTGTCACTAGGCTGCAGGTTTAAGGAAATTTAATTTTATCTGCCATTTCCTTCTGCCTTTGTTTCCCACAGCATTAGGGTTTATCTTTAAAGCCAGATATTTATCTTTGTTTTATCTTTATCGTCATCTTTATTTTATCTTTAAAACAAAGATGCTAGTTATAAAGGATCTCTGCTAAATGTTAAAATAATAGAGCTAAAAAACATTGTCTTCACTTGGGGTGCATTAATGATAATTTATAGGTTAACAAGTTTATTCCACTCATTTGTTTAATAATCGTTGAGCATCTAATAAAATCCCAGATACTGTCCTAGAGGTTGTGACTACATTAATAAATAAACCAAGCCCTTATCCTTTGACATGTACATCCTCTATGACAAGTATAAATACTATTTTTTTTTAAGTAAACAGATGATGTGAAAAGACCATTTTGTCTAAAAGGTTAACTCTAGAAGACAAGAGCTACAGAAAAGTAGGGCACAGTTTAGTATTATTTCAAAAGTGTTTATAGGAAGTTGATTGTGGATAAAGTATGAAACACATTTTATTATTATCTTTGAGATTTCTGAAGTTTTTCCCTCATTCATTTTACTTTCTTTTTTTATTTTTTTTAAAAAAAATTTTTTTGACGTTTATTTATTTTTGAGACAGAGAGAGACAGAGCATGAAGGGGGGAGGGGCAGAGAGAGAAGGAGACACAGAATCGGAAGCAGGCTCCAGGCTCTGAGCCATCAGCCCAGAGCCTGACGCGGGGCTCGAACCCACGGACCGCGAGATCGTGACCTGAGCTGAAGTCGGACGCTTAACCGACTGCGCCACCATTCATTTTACTTTCGATAGGTACTGTCACCCTGTCATAAGTCAAAATCATTCTTTTTCAAGATTAAACTCATTTCCTGAGCTCTTTTTTTTTTAAATTTAACTTAGTTTTTTATTTTAGAGAGAGAGAAAGCACAAGCTGGAGAAGGAGAGAGAGAGAGAGAGAGAGAGAGAGAGAGAGAGAGAGAATCACAAGCAGGCTCCAAGGTCAACACAGAGCCCTTGGGAACATGCATGACCAGAGCTGAAATCAAGAGTCAGACTCTTCAGGCGCCTGGGTGGCTCAGTTGGTTAAATGTCCGACTTTGGCTCAGGTCATGATCTCTCGGTTTGTGGGGTCGAGTCCTGACTTTGGCCCTGCACTGACAGTTCAGAACCTGGAGCCTGCTTCGGATTCTGTGTCTCCCTCTCTCTCTGCCTCTCCCCCGCTCATGGTCTGTCTCTGTCTCTCTCAAAAATAAATAAAAGCACTAAAAAATTTTTTTAAAAAGTCGGATGCTCAACCACCTGAGCCACCCAAGTGCCCCGTGTTTCCTAAACTCTTAAGAGATAGTATGCCTGAGAAGAATTAGACAGCTCAACACTGAAGCTCACACCCCTGAAAAAGTGGAATTTGCAAAACTTAGTGATCTCGCTATTATCTGATAATGATAAAGAGTGTACTTGGGGCACCTGGGTGGCTCAGTTGGTTAAGTGTCTGACTTTTGGTTTCGGCTCAGGTCATGATCTCACCTTTCCCAGGTTGGAGCCCCACATCTGGTTCCGTGCTGACAGTGCAGAGCCTGCTTGAGATTTTCTCTCCCTCCCTCTCTCTCTGCACCTCCCTTGCTTGCTTGCTCTCTCTCTCTCTCAAAATAAATAAACATTAAAAAAAAGAGTGCACTAAATTTGCTTAACATGCATTTGTCTTAATGAGCTTTTATCTTTATTGGGAACTTAAAATTTTGCTTATATTTTTAACTTCATCAAGATTGCTATTTGTTTTCATCCAAGTTATTTTTATTCAGCCATTTAGGTGAATGGTGAAATAAACTTTAAGAAGAAAATTTTTTGAATAGGTGTTATGTGCATATGGGACAAAATTCAAAACGTAAAAAGGTATACAATGAAAAACTTTTTTTTTCTTGTTTTTATCCTGAGCCACCATTGTAGATCTTTCCAGTGATATTCTAAAGGAGCTTCTCACCCTTTAATATGCATATGAATATTGGTAAAATACAGATTCTGATTTAGGGGGGTGGGGGCAGTCTTAAGAGTCCACATTTCCAAGAAGTTCTCAGCTGAGTCTGATATTGCTGGCCTCGGACCACACTCCCAGCAGCAAAATGGAGAAGCACACTTGTTTATATTTGTCTCTGTGTTTGTTTATTGGACTGAAAGGAGCAAGATATTCTCATACACTGATACAGCTTACTGCTTTCTATTACAACTTTAGCCGTAGAATTCCAGCTCGGAGCTTTGCTTTGTGACAGTTTTCTTCTAATTTTTGTCTGTCTGGAGTGATAATTTATACAGTTTGTTAAAAATCAAATCATAAATGAATGATGAAAACCGTCAATATGACCATTTGAAGCCTGGCACTAGGAGATGCGTAAATCGTGAGGACTATGAGAATCCCTCTTCGCAAATTTTTTATCTGCCCTTTTTTTTTATAAGGTTAGAAAAGTCCTCAAATCCAAACAACTTCCTAAATTTGGGTACAAGGCACACTGAGGATTTTAGCTTGCAGCCAGTATCATCTATCTAATAAAGATGCCATCATACTTGGAAATGATACAATTAAGTTCCCTGAAATCAATATAAAGTACAGAGATGGCCTAAATATTTTAAAGTCAGAGACATTCACATTCTATCTGCCTGAATAAAGTATTCTCTAGAGATGACCATGATCAATATCACAAGGGGTACGGACATTATCTTCCTTGGACCTGTATGTGAATGTTACTCAGAAAACATGGGCGGCTCCTAAAAGAAGATTAAAAGTTCGTGTTCGTTTCTTATTTTCTGCAAGAATGTGAGCGCTAGAGGATTCAAATTTGCCTGTCTACTGTGGCTGCAGAGTATGTTTTTATGAATAGTTGTTCACATGGTGCAAGATTTGGTTTTAGGAGAGGACCAATACCAGAGGCACGTTTCAGAAATAAAGATCTGGACCATCAAAAATCCCAATTTCTATGTGATTGGCAGAAAAAGCCAGAGGAATATGGATTCCTCCTTGAAGCCAAGTTAGTGTGTGTCACTGACCCCTTTGGTTTGAATGATTCCAGGGGACAGATGGATTTGGATCTGCCTAATCCCCTTGATCATGCGCTCGTCTACCTTGAGTCGTGGTCCTTATGCCTCGGTTATGTTGAGGTGTGCTATGTGGTACATGCTAAGTAGTGTGCCAAGTCACAGAAAGCAAAGAGCACACCTTCCTGAAGTTCCAGCTGAGTTAAAACTTGGGCAGGCCCATAGAAAACAAATCAGAAACACTCAAACATGAACAGACAACACAGGAGAATACAAAATTCTGATAGATTTTTACCAAACATGAGATTTCAAAACCATATTGAGCTTAGGTCTCTGCTTCCAGGTCCCTTGGAATGCAAATTTATGGCTTCAGCCAACGGAGGGATATTTTAATGGAAGAATTTTAGAAGTACTCTGATCTACACGGAAAGGGCATGAGGAGATCAGAACCCTGATCTTTTGAATTGTAGCTACCTTTCTTTGCCTCCTTCAAGCCTCTGGAGTGGGTGTGTGCAAAATATTTTGGAACCAAGAAAGTTGCTGTGATACTTTTGAAATCTTGACTTTCTGGAGGTAATGAGGCGACACAGAGGTTGCTGAGAGACTCCGACTGGTTTAAGAGAGGTCATCAATGAACTTATTTTCAAAGCTGAACTTGATATTATTTATTTATTGGTTGGTTGGTTGGTTGGTTGGTTTATGAGTTGATACATGTTAATGAACTTCTAATAAATAATCTCTGTAGAGAAAACGCTGCTGATTTGGGCTGTTCAGCAACATTTGGGCTGCTGATTTGGGCTGTTTCTGAGCAGAAAAGGTAAAAATTTTCTAGAATAACCCATTTTCTAGAATTAACTTAACCCTATTTTCTAGAATTGCTTTTCTAGAATTAACCCATTCCGGCTGGAAGTAGAGAACAAGTCACTTCTTTACAGAGGGAGTACAAGATGTATTGAATGGAGTCTATCATTGAGAACCAGTTTTAATCCTTAGCTTCCCACCTTGGGCAGGAAGCTAAAGTTCTCCAGGCTTCAGTGTTCTCACAGGAGAAGTGGGACCAGTACAAGGATGAAATGAGTTAGATGTGGATTGACATTTGCCTTCTCTTCTTTTTTTTCTTCGATACCTTTCCATTTCTTCTTCCATTCCCTTAGTGCCTAGAAGTTGACAATGAGTAGTACCTCACCATTCGAGTGGGAAAGTGGTGCTGTGTATTAGAAGTCAGCCCAAAGGACCTGGGTCTTTCCCAATACTGAGATTCCCTCTGATGATCTACGAAAGCTTTTTGCTAAGGAAGCATTTAGAAAAATAATCAACTGTCTAAAGTAGAAACACATTTAGATCCTACTGTTTACTGGCTTCAAAACTGAATGTGCACAAAAGGATGACCTAGAAACAAGCAGGAAAAAGCTGTGTGGCATTTAGATGCATATCACATATGCATAATTGATTCCTTAAAAGGTTAAATACTCTTAGCATATGTAGGGATAGTGGTATATCCATGATGGATTCGTAATTATTATGGCAATGGCTTTGTTTTACATAATTCTAAAGTAAATGTCATGTTTCTTTGGAAATTCCAGGACTGGGATTCAGAAAAGCATATGTTTCCAAGTAGAAAGCAGGGTAAAAGGAGCTACTCTTTCCCAAACAGAAGGACTATTCATGTAGCTAGTACGCTAAGCTTTATGAGGCACTGACTGCCACTAAATTCTCTTCGGAATTGAAATGCAATTACATATCGAGGACAAGTGCTAAATATAAACAGAAAAGGCCAAATACATGACTCTTTTTTTGCTTTGTTTTTGCAGTATATTTGCAGGAAGAATTCAATACCCCAAACGCACTATAATCCTTAATTGAAACACACAGGCAATTTGGTGAAGCCTTTAGCAGCCTTTTTCAAAAGCTTATTGTAGCTCGAGAAACTGGTCTTTTCTTACGTAAACAATTGTAAGGATGCTAAGGAAATTAATAAACGAACCAAGTCACTAAGAAATATGTAGAATGAAATACTATAATGTATGCCATAAAGTCAGAAAAAAATTGGAGTGTGTTGTCTGAGGATACATATGTAAGCGGTAAAAACTGTATGAATGGGAATGGGTATTACAAAAATTCAAGTTTGGGGTTTCTTCTTTGGGGAAGGAGGGAAATACAGTTTGTGCGGTACCCACAGGGGTTTTTGCTGGATGTATGATCTATGGGTGTTCATTGCTGATGTTAAATATTGTTATGTAATTTTTTAGGTAAGTTACATTTCTTAATTTGTAAGAATGGAAAAGTCAAAAGAACACAGTGAAGAAAAGCACAAATTAGGTCGGTAAAAAAAAAGTAAGATAGTAATAATGATAAAAAGTAAATTTATTAATCTTGGGTTGATCAAAGTATCCTCATATTGTACTTTTAAAAGATTTAAATACATGCCATGTGCAAGATACAACCACAATAGGTCTCTAGAAGGGCTGGAAATGGAAAGACGAGAAAGGGTATACCAGATAGATACTGATGAAGTTTTGGGGTGATGGTGCGGTGGTTCGGAGCTGATGGCCGAGAAAGAATTCTGGAAGACATCCCTGGGGCAAAAAGGTGATTTTATTAAAGCCTGGGTCAGGACCCGTGGGCAGAAGAGCTGCTGCACGCACTGGATCGTGGCAGGCCACTCATTACATACTCTCAGGCTGACAGAGCGTCAGGGAGAGAGTGTTCTGGAAGCAAGGTTTCCAGGATCTTGAGGGGCTGGCTATTGCTAAGGAAATGCCACTTACTACCATTTAATAAGACCTCAGTCATGAGTCCCTTCGGATGAATATGGGGTGGGGGTCATAAGCTTGGAGTATGATTGCCAGCGTATATCTTGGGGGAGTTGAGTTTAATAAAGGAAGTTTCCAAAGGAATGTTTCTAGGTTAAATTAGACTTACAGGTTCCTGGGGCGGGGGCATGGTCAGGATAACGTGAAGTCAAGATTCCCTTTTGCCCCTAGCAAAGTGTCATCATCATCATCAAGGCAGATGAGCTCCTAGAGGGAGGTCACTCTGCTGGTTTCAAGGAGCTGTCAGTGGGCTCTAGGCAGTAGGGGAATTTAATTTTGCATTTGCCTTAGTTTCCCACATCACCATGGCAAGCACTTAAACCCCTTTCCCTTGTTCTTGGGTAGCCAGGAGCATCGGAGGAATATCACACAGATCCCGCTTGGGTGGGGAGTGTGCCAGCCTGTGTTTTGCCCTCAGCTGCCCTATGCTCCCTCATCAAATACTAACAGAAGAAAGCTATTGTAGCCCTTTAAATAACAGGGAAACTGGACGTTAGGATAAAACGTAGTGTTGTTTATTCTCTCTCTGTCTTCAATTACTCTTTCTCCATCCTGAGACCATTTCATCCAGGCGTCTGCTTCTGAACTTGCAAGACTTTTGATAAATCATTTCTGCCTATTTCTTATTCCAAGCTAACCATTTTCAAAGCTTAGAATCTTTAATCTCTCAACTCTGGTAGTACTTATTATCTGAGTACCATTGATTTGGTACTAATCATAGGCTCTGTTTTAATGTTATTGGTATTCACGCATTTCTTCAATTAAATTGTTATAATCTAGAGCTATAGATTATACCTTCTTCATCTTTTAACACCCAGCATCACCTCCTCCTAAGATCTGCCGTGTGGTAGAATCCAGTCGCCTGGCATACAGTAGAAAGTTAATAAACATGTCAGCGGGCAACTGAAAAATGGCTTCTGGAAGTGCATTAAAAGCTGTTTTAGGATGTTTGAGTGCTTTGGCAATGCTGTGTATTTACATTTTTTTAATTTAACATAATTTCTTTTTTTAAAGTTTATTTTTAGAGAGAAAGAGAGAAAGGATGAGTGGTGGAAGGACAGAGAGAGAGAGAGAGGAGAGAGTGAGAATCCCAAGCAGGCTCCACACTGTCAGCAGAGCCTGATGTGGGGCTTGATATGGGGCTCAAACCCATGAACCATGAAAACATGACCTGAGCCCAAGTCAGATGCTTAACCGACTGAGCCACCCAGGTGCCCCTATATTTACATTTTCTAAACAATCTCTCAGCCAAAGTTCTCTAATGGAGACAGAAAGAGACACTATGGTTAGAGAGAGACCAGGAGCTGTGCAGAGTTGGTAAGGTGAAGACCATAGCCTGGTAGAAGGGTGCCCACCTCTGGACCTAGCTGGGAACTCCTGCAGGTTCATTAACTGATCTTTAAGGATGGAGACTGCATCCAATAAACTTTTTATCTCTACACCTGGAACAAAGTCCAACATGTAGTACGTGGTCGATAAATGCTTCTGCAAGGTATGAGAGAATTAAATTTTAGCCTGGGATAATTTAATTCACTCCCATGGCTTCAAAATAAGGTGCCATTGAAGGCTTCCCAGCGCAGGTCTTTAGCTCTGGCTTTTCTCCACAGCGGGGAGGGTGAGTGGGAGGGTAGAGGAGCCAGCCCAGCCCAGGCAGGATGCAGATGTTAGCACTAGAATTTGTACTCTGGGCTTAGGGGCTGATTGGAGCAAAGCTGGATAGAGTGGATTTGGTTCTGCCAGCTGATAGTGGACTATGGAAACACGAAACGGATGTTTAAAAGGCCACGAGGAAGCCCATGGAATAGATCTTCAGTGCTTGTCCCGCTGGCCATTGAGAAGTAGCTGGGGTTCCTGCCTTCTCATGGCATGCAAGATAGGCTGTCTGTTGCAAACCTTGTTTAAACATAGTGGTTTTTGAATAGGCAATATATAAAGCATAGCGTATAAAAATCAAAGGGTACAGTGGGTATATGGTAAAAATAAGTGTGCCTACCACTTTTGCCCAAAGTTACTCTCTCTAAAGACATCTACGGTTACCAAGTCATTCCACTGAGGTTTAGGTACGCACAAACATTTCACATTTAGATATACATATACATGTTTGTGTTTCTATATTTTCAGACAAATAGTTCATCTGATAGCATATTATATTGAATCTTGATTTTTTCATTTAAGACATTATGCTGGAATTCTTTCCATTTTTTCTTGTATTATTTTAAAAAATCCCAGCCTCTAATATTGTCTGATATACTGTCCAATATTGGTTTCATGAGAAAATGAATGAATGATTTAATAATAGTTTCTAATTCATTCTGAACCTAGAGTTACCAACCATCAGATTTTATAAAATGCCTTATCTTACAGCCCATCTTTAATTTACATCTTTTTGCTTATAAGTATCCTATCGAAACCTCAAAAAGTCTCAAAAAAATTCATCCGGCAGGAACCTTCCTTGAATATTGCCTCTCACACTGTCCTCCAGGAGTTATCTTCAAGCACTTAACACTTTGTTATTTTTGATTGTCCTTTAATTCTTATTTGTTAACATCATAACCATAAAGGTGTGCGTAATACTCAACAGCTTTTATTGAATACTTAATTGTGCCAGACATTTCACTAAGCACTTTAGGTGCATTTCCCATTAATCCCCACAACACACCTTTCTCTCCCTTTAGTGGGAAAATTCCAAGTTGTGGTCCTCTGTCACTTGCAGGGTCTGTATGATTGAGCCTCAGCTGTCATGGCAGTAAAACCCTTTTCTCCTACTCTTTATTACCTTTCCTCCCTTCCCTCTCTCATTTCTCCAGTTGCTTCCTTCCTGAAATCATCTGCCAAATAAATGACTTACACTCACATCCTCCTTCAGGGTCTGCTTTTCGGGAAATGAAATCTCAAGAAACTGAAGTTTAGTGTGTGAATAACTTGTTCAAGTTTATCAATACATCGAGTGGCAGGTTGAGGATTTGAGCCCAAAGTCACACCCAAAAGTGCCCTACATGACTGCTAACTAGAGAGTATGTGCCTCGAAGCAGACCAATGAATCCTGACTTCCCTCTGTAGTGTGTTTCAAAATGCAAGCCAACGTCAGAGCTTAATACTTCTGCTGGTCATTGCCATTTTGTTTTGGACAGTCTCTTTCCCACCCTGGCACACCAGGACATGCATTTTAGGCACGGTTAAGCTAAACCCGTGTCCTCTTCATTTGTTACTGAAACTGTGATTTATGAAACAGTTCCTCGTGCTCGTGTAGTGGCTGAATGTCCTCTTGTCATTCTACAGACAGCAACTTCATCCTCGCGAACGCCCAGGTGGCCAAGGGGTTCCCCATAGTCTACTGTTCTGATGGCTTCTGTGAGCTGGCTGGATTCGCCCGGACTGAAGTCATGCAGAAGAGTTGCAGCTGCAAATTCTTATTTGGAGTCGAAACCAATGAGCAGCTGATGCTTCAAATAGAAAAGTCGCTGGAGGAGAAAACAGAATTCAAAGGAGAAATTATGTTCTACAAGAAGAACGGTGAGTGCCTTTCTTAGACTGGTGCTCATTGGGCAGTTGTGAAGGGTCACCCTCTCCCAACTCAGTAATTACTTCATAACTCCCATTAAGGCTTCATGGTATTTCATGTAAATACAGGCTGTTACTGAAGTTCTGCTAGTGACTCGGGCAATAGCCTTGTTTTAGCCATTAGCAGCATAAACTGCTTGAAAACTTAGCATTAGAATTATGACTGCTCAATGTAATATATTGACTGAGTGAATATAAGTTAAAATAAAGTGTGTTACAGTTTTACTATGGTCATTGTTAAAATACATATTAGATACAGTAGTTGTTAATAAAGTATAAATAGATGATCTTATCCGGGGATGTTTTCCAAACTGTATGCCTTTCAGAACCACATCTCAACCACAGTCATTAAGGACAGAGATCCGGTGTTCACTGGCAGAAAAGGAAGTTAATTTAAAGCATATCAGCATAGGCATTTTTCTCTTCCAGTTCACTGGTCCCAGAGCCTTTCTCACTACCTTTTTATTTTATTATTTAAAAAAAATGTTTTTTAAATGTTTTTATTTATTTTTGAGACAGAGAGAGACAGAGCATGAGCAGGGGAGGGGCAGAAAGAGAGGGAGACACAGAATCTGAAGCAGACTCCAGGCTCTGAGCTGTCAGCACAGAGACCGACGCGGGGCTCGAACTCACAGACTGCGAGATCATGACCTGAGCTGAAGTCGGACGCTTAACCGACTGAGCCACCCAGGCGCCCCTCTCACTACCTTTTTAAAGACAAACTAAGAGACACATGGTATAATTCAAGGTGGGAGTAAATTTGCCTGGCTCAAAACTGCCACTGAGGAAATATGAAGCATTTTCTTGTGGTTGCAGTTTTGTGACTCTTCTCTAAATAAAAGAAGATCTCTAGGGATGGGTATAGTATCTGCAGTGCTTGGGTCCTATGTAGGAATCAGTATCATTATCTCATGGGCCCTGGTGGTTGGGATGAATCCAAGAGGCATTATTTTGGGGAAATGCTAAGTCAAAATTAGAACAAATTGCCATTTTCCAGTTTCTAAAATTTTATCTCTTTCTTTAGTAGTCTTCCCTAAAGTAACATAGCCTTCTGAGATTTATCTGGGCACATGGTTGCCAAGGTAGAGAATAGATTTCCCAGCCTCTTTTGCAGTTGGGCTGGGCATGTGACAAAGTTTTGGGCCAGTGATATGCAAGAGAATGATTTGTGCAACTTTTAGGAAAAATCCCTAAAGAAATACAATTGTGTGCCCTTTAATTTTTCTTCTCCTTTCCCATGATGTTACAGACTAAATTATGTATCCTCAAAATTCATATGTTGAAGCCCTAACCCCCAATGGGACTGTATTTGGAGATGGGGCCTTTAACGAGGTGATTACGGTCAAATGAGATCGTAAGGGTGGGGCCCTAATCCAATATGATTGGTGTCCAAGAGATACCAAGGATACGGGCATACAGGAAAGGTGATGCAAATGCCCAGAGAGAAGGCCACTGTCTGCAGGCCAATGAGAGAGGCCTCAATAAAACAATGCTGTCAGCACCTGATCTCCATTTTCAGCTTCCAGACCATGAGAAAATAAATTTCTGTTGAAGCCACCCTGTCTGTGGCACTTTGTTAGGGCAGCCCCAGCAAAGCAATGCATGTGGGTCAGAACGTTAAGGCAAAGCTGGAAAGCCAGCTTCCACCGTTTGCAAAGGTCAACATCATAGAGGAGTGCAGAGTAACAGGATGAAGGGAGCCATCCTCCCCCACCCCAGACAGAAGCTCGTACATGCCCATCTTACTTGAATCATTTCATTTGGGGGTCGTTTTGTTACAACGTCTAAATTGCGTTCTAACGCAGGGTTTCTCAACGTTGGTGGCGTTGACATTTTGGGTCGGTAATCATTTGTTGTGGAAGGCTGTCCTGTGCATGGCAGATGGTAAGGAGCATTTCAGGCCTCTATATTTTGCTCTCAACACTTAGTATTGGGGTCATTGTCAGGCAGAGAAGTGGGGGCCTAAACATGGGAACTTCATCTTCTTTTATAACGGGTTTGTCTTTGGAAGATACTCTTTGAGCGTGTGAATTTTGGATTCACAGTGGGCATGAAATATTGGAGAGTACCATCCTGGGAGGCACAGAATATCCAATGCTTTGGTATTAGGAACATAGTTCAGACCATTGTGTCCTTCCTAGTGTCAATAGATAAGGCCTACGTAGCAAATATGACAAAATGAAAGGACTCCGGTGCTAATTATAGCACAATCATTGAAGAGAGCCTGAGATTAAAAAAAAAAAAGTGGAAGATGCCACTGAGAATGCAGACTGGTAGGGAGTGATAAAACCACCATCTGGTGGAACAAAGAGAAAAGGGATATCTTTTGTCTAAAATATCTGCTGACAGCAGACTTGTCCTTCTCAGGATAGGCACCTTGGATAGGTGACTCCAAATCCACCTGGGTGTCTTCCTTTTTCAGCCACCTCTAAAGTTCTGAATGTAGCACCACTGAGAAAAGTTCAGGCCAAGGAGGAGAAGCCCCAAAAATGGAGATGTGAGAGGCCAGAAAAGTAGAAATTATGGAGCACAGTGTGGGAATTTCCTGAGTTCAATGTTTCATAGGATGTCTGCAGCCTTGGACCTCTTTGGATGGGAATCATTAAAAGCATCAGTTGCCTCTATGCCAGTCAATATGGAAAATTGTCTGACGTTGTGAGCAAACAAATTGATCCGGTTACAAGTGGTTGAAAATTGCTGCCACTCCCATGGTAATCATGCTGTATTTTCGCTATTTTTAGAAGTATCTGTCTGCACACACAACAGTGAACCTTTGAAGGCACAATCTGTGCATTAGTTTGCTCTGCATCTCCAGCGTGTAGAGCTTGAGCTCAGAGCAGTGTCCATCACAAATGTTCATTCCTCAGTAAATGCTTGCCGAATGGAATTGAAATGGAACATTAGAGGGACCTATGGATACTTCAGAGACTGTCTGGATTTCTGATTTTTAAAAATAAGCTATGCCCTCAAGGGTCCTCCTTCTCTCCTCCAAAGCTCCTTTCTTTTAACTTACTTTCGAAAGTAGTGCTTGTTTCTTATTCTGGCCTGATACATTTTGACCATCTATGACTGAGCTTCTTTGCTTACTGCCCCTCAGTGTTGCACTGACCTCATGGGACAACACTGCCTTTTCTCTTCCTGCTCAGGCCTATAATAACCTGACCGGAGGCTGGTAATGTGCATCAGAATACTCTCAAGGTTTTAGGGCATCTCATGGGACTTATCGTAAAGGAAGACACACTACTATCCTATAGCAAATGTGCCTATTTACTGAGTCCAGAGGAAAATAAAAAGAGGAAGTTCTTACTGGCATTACCCACCTGTCAGAACCCCAGCTCCTAGTCATGTCTTGAGTCTGTAAGTCTGCCTCCTACCTCTCTCTACTCCCCCCCCCCATTAAAGATCCTTCTTTCATACTTTATGAAGTATGCTTCATAAAGCATGAAGGTTGAATGCTATAGTCCTCTTTAGGAAAACCTTACTGTCTACCCACTAGACTGGTCCTCCTTGAAGGGTGTATTGTCCTCTCTTGACTAGAGAAAAGTGTGGGACACAGCATTCTCCAGAAGAATTCATCCTGCAATGCAGAGTAATTCAGCCTAAATAAAAATAAAATAAAACCATAAAGGGATGGAGGAGAATAGGTTTCATCTGATCCCTTTCCTTATCTCTGCTCCAACAATTTGCTCCCTTCTCTCTGGGTTATTGTGGTTTCTTCTAGGTAACTGATAGAAAATAGACATATCTAGAGGGGTGTCTGGGTGGCTCAGTTGGCTCAACATCTGACTTCGGCTCAGATCGTGATCTCACGGCTCGTGGATTTGAGCACCACATCATGGAGACTGCTGGGGATTCCTTCTCTCTCCTCTCTTCCTATGTGCATTCTCCCTCTCTCAAAATAAATAAATAAACTTCAAAAAATAGAAAACAGACATACGTAGAAGTATATGTACACACACAGCCCTCCGAAAATATAGTCATCAAAGAGAATACAGTCTTTTAAAAGGTCAATAATTATGACAGCTAGAAGAATAATAATGGCTAACACTTAAATAATATTTAGTACGTGCTAAGAACTTTCTCACATACTTAACTTTTACTTATATTAGCCTATTTAATCTTAGAGCTTTTTAAAAAATAGATACTCTTATATTATATTGCAGATGAGGAGACCAATATACAGAAAGAATAAGTTTTTTTTAATTAAGTAATAATTAGGAAGACAAATAGTTTCACACGTAAACATAATATAAATCTACAGTTATGGTGCATGTAACAAAATGTAGAATTGTCAAATTAGTCTACATCTGAAACTAATAAAGCATTATGTGTCAACCATACTTGAGTAAAATCATCTATTTTCAAAAAAATTAAGTGATTGTATAATTACCATAAAGCACTAATCATCGACTTATAGAAATTGTTCATTACTGCGTTGTCATATTGTGTATGATTGTATTTGGAATTTGACTTATTTCAAGTAAAATACCTAAGTAAAATTCAGACGTAAAAAAGCATAATATGTAAACTCGTCTTTGTCTAAAATAGAGATAGTAATATTTTACACTTTCACATTCAGACGGAGTTGACATTTCTCCTTACTTGTCCTCCCTCTAGATAGTCAAGGGTCTACCCATATATCAGAAATGAGTACCATTAAGATGCCTTTTCAAAAAGCAGACTCCTCCACTTTTGTGGGGGTTTTTTTTAATGTTTTTGAGAGAGCGAAAGAGAGAGAGTGCAAGCAGAGGAGGAGCAGAGAGAGGGAGACACAGAATCCAAAGTAGGCTCCAGGCTCTGAGCTGTCAGTACGGAACCTGATGTGGTGCTCGAACTCATGAGCTCCGGGATCCTGACCTGAGTCGAAGTTGGATGCTTAACCTACTGAGCCACCCTCCAGTTTTGTTGATATCAAAAGGCATTAACCAGAACTGTTCTGGGCAAACAGAGGTATGGCTACCCTAACTGAGTGTAATCATTTTATTAATTCTGTGTTCATCCTCTCATTTCTTCTATATGAGTGATACTAATATCTATGTGTTTCTCTCCTTTTCTTATGCATAGCATACTTTGCACACTGTTCTGCACCTCACAGAACACTGTGTATCCTGTAGGACTGTGTATACCTTGTCGAACTCTAAGGTTCCTTCTGCCATCACCAGGAAGTTATTTTATGAATCACTTCTTAGTATAGCTACATTTTTGCAACTTTCTGAGGTAGGTTTCCTCTCCTAGGGTGGCCTCTCCTACACTAGTATTTGAAACATTTCCCTTCTTTACCCTGATCTTCATGCTCTGACCAAGTTGAGTTCTGGTTCTAGCAGCTTCCAAGAAAGATTTTCTCGGAGCGTTGAAGGCTCAGGCAGCCCCAACCCCATTCTATCTTTGTGTAGCCCACTTGCACTCACCCGAAATGGAGCTCCTTTCTAGTTTCTTTTTGCAAGATTTAAAAAAAAATTTTTTTTAAGTTTATTTATTTTGACAGAGACAGAGTATGAGCATGAGCTGGGGGAGGAGCAGAGAGAGAGAGAGGGAGACACAGAATCCGAAGCAGGCTTCAGGTTCCAAGCTGTCAGCACAGAGCCTGACGCGGGGCTCGGACTCACGAACTGTGAGATCATGGCCTGGGCCGAAGTCAGATGCTTAACCAACTGAGCCACCCAGGCGCCCCTAAGATTTTATTTTTAACTAATCTCTACACCCAACATGGGGCTGAAACTCACAACACCAAGATCAAAAGTCACATATTCCACTGACTGAGCCAGCCAGGTGCCCCTCCTTTCTAGTTTTAGTTGTTTTCAGATCTCCAGAGCCCTCCACTCTCAGAGCATTTCTTCTTTTGGAAATAGATAACCTGTTGAAGGTTTATGAGGCTCCAAGCTCCTAGGCCTGTGAGAATTCTCCTTTTCCTATCCTGTTTTTACCTTGCAGTTGCTACTCCTGCAAGGATCTAGCTTCTAAGTCAACTAATCTGTCACAAAGGAGCCAAAAATGTAGTCAGGGAAGATAGTCACTTTAATAAATGGTGTTGGAAAAACTGGATATCCACATACAAAAGGATGAAAACGGACCACAATCTTGTACGATACACAAAAGTCAACTCAAAATGGAATAAAACTTAATTACTGGGGGTATTGCCCCATCACTCTGTATTCTGAGGTTCCGGGGGGCACACTGTTACACAGTTTTGCTCATGATTTTGTGTGTGTGTGTGGATTTCTGATTTTGCTACCTTAGTTACTTTAATTTTGTGAAAGGATTGGGGATGTTTCAAAGACCAACAACTCTTCACCACCATTGCTGTTTCACGTAGCTGTTTAAACAATCTCTTTAGACCATGTACAGTTGCTTTGGGGATATAAGCCCAGTCTCTGAGAGTTTTCTTCTCCTTCTTTTTTTCTTCCCAAATTGCCATTTGTATGGCTGGGGCGTGAGGGGAATATCTGAACCGAAGGCATAGTGAGGAAAGGACCCCCCTGACCTCTTGTTGACCACTGATTCGTGCATGGCCCATCTGTCTGATGCTCTTGCAAGGTGAGCACACCCATCCTTCACACCTAGAAGCAAAGGGAGTCTCCGGGGAAATGAACTGGAGCATTCTTTATGCTCTCACATTTCCTCAAAAGTAGGCAGCCACCTCCATGTTGATAAAGAGGTAGTCTGACGAGCAGTTTCTCTCCAGTCCGAAATAGAGAAGGGAAAAGGTCCCTAATATCTTCAATGTTTCCAAAAAAAACAATCCAATGCAGCTTCTTTTGTCTTCAAAGCTGTGAAACCTCAGCGTGGAGAGATTATCTCTGGCTTCCCCTACTTGTTCTCATGATCCACAAGCTGAGAAGGGACAGGCTAAGATGTCATCTCATATTGCCATCTTCCAGATTCTAGCTTCTGGGTCAAGTTTTTTAATGGTAGAAAGTTGTTTCTTCACTGTCATAGAAGACCATCATGTTTGGCTCTATGGGCCCCAACCGTTAGATGTTAATCTTAGCATATCCTCTCCACAGAAATCTTATCTTTTAAGCCCGTTTTCTTTTATTGATTGATTGGTTGATTGATTGATTTTATTTCTTAAAATTTTAATTCTGGCATAGTTAACATAGAGTGTTATATTAGTTTCAGGTTTACGATACGGTAACTCAGTAATTCCATATTATCACCCAGTGCTCATTCCAAGACAAGTGCACTCCTTAGTTCCCATCACCTATCTCACCTATCGCCCCATCCACCTCTCCTCTGGTGACCGTCGGTTTGTTCTGTAGAGCTAAGAGTCTGCTTCTTGGCTTCTCTTTCTCTCTCTCTTTTCCCTTTGCTCATTTGTTTTGTTTGTTTTTAATTCCACATGCAAGTGAAATCATATGATATTTGTCTTTCTCGGGCTGATTTATTTCCCTTAGCGTTACACTCTCTAGCTATATCCATGTTGTTGCAAATGGCCAGATTTCATTCTTTTTAATGGCTGAGTAATATTCCATTGTATCAAGCCCATTTCCATACGAAATAGATCCCAGGAAGAAAAATGCGGGAGGAGAGCATACATTTAAGAAGAAAATGAAAATAACAG
This sequence comes from Panthera pardus, assembly GCF_024362965.1. NCBI lineage: Eukaryota > Metazoa > Chordata > Mammalia > Carnivora > Felidae > Panthera > Panthera pardus. The sequence goes on from NW_026526721.1 coordinate 135,180,419, forward strand.
CTAATTTTGCAGATATAGTATCGTGATGTGTTAGTTTGCTAGGACTGACCTAACAAAGTACCACACACAAGTGGCTTAGACTAAAGAAATGTATTGTCTCACCATTCTGGGCGCCAGGAGCCCACTATCGAGGGGTCAGCTGAGTTGGTTCTGCTGAGAGTTGTCAGGAAGAATTTGTTCCATGCCTCTGTCCTAGCTTCTGGTGGTTTGCTGGCAATCATTAGTGTTTCTTAGCTTGAGGAAGCATTATCCTGATCTTTACTTTCGTCCTCACATAGTGTTTCCTTCTGTGAGTGGCTCTGTCAAGATTTCCCCACTTTTATAAGAATGCTTATCATATCTGATTAGTGCCCACCTTCATGATCCCACTTTAACTTGTTACCTCTGTAAAGACTCTATCTCCAAATAAGGTCATATTCCAAGTTAGGATTCTAACATATCCACCAAAAACACCTGGCTACATTTACATTAGGTATATCACAATTTAAGTGACCCAAGATTGCCCAAGATTGTAAACTAGTAAATAAAGAAGCCAAGATACATAAACGTTCTTGGACTTCAAGGTCCTTGCCCTTAAGCCACTGGCTCTCTGTAGAAATGGGGATGGGTACCACCTCCCAGGGGCATTTTGCAAATCTCTGGGGATGTTTGACTCAAGAAGTTGTTTTGTCATTTAATGGGCAGGAGTCAAGGACACTAAATGTACTATAATATACGGGATTGTCTTGCAATCGAAGAATTGCAAGTATTTTCATACTTTGCAAAGTTTCATACTTTGCAAAGTTTCACACTTTGCAAAATTTCCCAAAATTTCCTTGTGTTCTTTTATGGTTTGTTTGTTTGTTTGTTTGTGGTAAGAACACTTAACGTGAGATCTATTCTGTTAACATTATGCAAAGTGAAATAAACCAGTCACAGAAGGACTGCAGGATTCAATTTTTATTAGGTATCTAAAATAATCAGACTCATAGAAGCAGAGAATAAAATGGTGGTTTCTGAGGGTTAAGGGGAGGAGGAAAAAGGGAGTTGTTCGCTGAGTAGAAAGTTTTAGCTATGCAAGATGAGTAAGTTGGACAGATCTATAACCCCAGAGCGGCCACAGTTAACAATACAGTACCGAGTACTGCAAGACTTTGTAATGCCCCATCAGCTTTTCCGGGAAGTAAAGCACTGGTTTCTAATTATCTGAACTTAAAACTTAACACACACTGTTTTGGGGAAGGCTTTAATTTCCCATTGAATTTCCGAGAATAAAACCATAGTGCAGTGAGGAATGATTCAATTTCATCTCGTTCAGAATTTCACCCATTTCTGAAAAATCTCATCACTGACTCACAGGACTTGTCCTGGGTGCAGCAAACACATGTGCCTGGGCTCTGCACGCAGAGTTCTTGCATTCTGGGAGATTCTGTACACGGGTCCAATTATCCAGCTGCCACAGTACATCTTCTCTTGAAGCCAGTCATGCCTGAGCATTTCGTGTTGAGATGCATACTAGTTTATCAGAGATGGCTTCACTCTGATTTTTCTGTAAGCTTACTGTTAATAACATACAGTATTGCTTTTCTGAAAACAACCTGTATAATATTAATTATGATTTTTCACTTTTAAATAGAGAAGAGAGAAATATAAGTATTTGTTACAAAAAGGAATCCCAACTCTGATAGTTTTGCATAACTCTTCTCACTCACAAATAAACTCATTCCCAGGTCACCTTCAAGATTTGCCGTCTGTTTCCACGCAACTTCTGAACTATTGCTTAATGTTTTTCTTTATTTTTTACTTTTTTACTTTAGGGACAGAGAGAGCATGAATGGGGCAGAGGGGCAGAGGGAGAGAGAGTGAGAATCTCAAGCAGGCTCCATGCTCAGTGCAGAAAGCTACACTGGGCTTGATCTCACAACCCTGGGATCATGAAGTCGAGAGTCAGATGCTCGACTGACTGAGCCACCCAGGCGGGCCTGCTTAATGTTTTTAAGTTGACTCACTTTTTTTAAAACTCAAATTGCAAGCAAAAGAAAGCTAAATCACTACTCTAAATGGAAAACCAGGATCACTAGCCTCAAGTGGAAGGTAACCATAAATAAATATGCAATGAAAATATTGTAATTTCAAGTCTTGAAACTTAAGGAAAAAAGTGTACCGCGAAATCTATAATAATAAATCTAATTGATTATGGTGTGCCAACCAATGAATGTTATCTAGTTTTCCCAGTAAGAATTCAAGTAAGTATGAATTTTCCCACATTTACAGATAAGGAAAGTATGATGCAGAAAAATAATGTGAACACAGACATATCTTATGTGTGTTTCATGATAGACAGTCCTCAGCTTGTCATGACATGGACAAATGCTTAGAAAAATCAAGGTTTTTTTTTTTCTTTTTAAATATAGTTCGATTTTCAACTTTCTGTGGTTTGGACTTTAAACATATATATTCGTGACAACAAAAACAACTTATTTACAATTTACTGTTTGTTTAGGGAGGATGCCTTCTGTGTGTTGGGGAATCCTTTGTTTACTCAGCTGCTAGAAAATTATTCAGATGAAAATCAGAAGCTGAAAACTTAAATTGTTCAGTAAATACAAAGTGGTGGTGAGTGGGAGTAGGCTTCTCGTAAGTAGCAATGGGGGGAAGAAGAGAGGGAGAGGTCAGGGGGACAGGAAGAGAAGGTAAGAGAACGGGGAGAGCTAGAGAAATGGGAGACATTAGGTGGTGTCTTAACTCCTTTCCCTCAAAATGTCTGAAGGTAGGCCGGATATTTCTGTTTCAATATGCGTTAAAGCTAATAGGTATTAAAATGTAAGATATTTATATGAACTAGCTAAAAGAATCTGTTCTACCAAGAGTATGCATCCCACTAGTTGAGCAAGCAGTGCGTTTACTTCTGTGTACACATAAACAGTCTGAACCAGGCATATGCATACTCAGTCTTAGAAGGTCAGCTCATGGTCAAAGACAAAAGGAAGCAGATTTCTTCGTGAAATCTCTTTTTTATTTACAGTGAGCTGCTCATGGCAGATAGTCATAGTAAGGGCCATCACTTTCCTTCTAACACTGAATTTATATGTAAGATATTTTTAGTGAGTTCAGTTACATTCAGTTTTTCAAATGACTCTGCAGATGATTTTTAGAATAGTTGATTATGCCCTGTAGGTGTTTGAGAATTGGAGCTCAATACAGGAAAAGAGACAAAGCCTTGGGGTGATAGAATGTCACATGATTCTCAAAATCAACATTTTATTTATGTATGCATGTATGTATGTATGTTTGTTTATTTTTGAGAAAGAGAGAGAGACAGAGAGTGAGTGGGGGAAGGGCAGAGAGAGAGGGAGACACAGAAGCAGAAGCAGGCTCAAGCTCTGAGCTGTTAGCACAGAGCCTGACACAAGGCTCGAACTAATGGACCGTGAGTTCATGACCTGAGCCAAAGTCAGACACTTAACTGACGGAGCCACCCGTATGCCCCAAAATTAGCATTTCATTTTTTTTTAATTTTTAAAAAATATTTATTTATTTTGGGGAGAGCGCAAGCAGGGGAGGGGCAGAGAGAAGGAGACAGAGGATCCAAAGCTGGCTTTGCACTGACAGGCTGACAGCAGGGAGCCCCATGTGGGGCTCAAACCCACGAACCGTGAGATCCTGACAGCTGAAGTCGGTTGCTCAACCGACTGAACCACCCAGGTGCCCCCCAAAATTACCATTTTAAATGTGTAGCCTCGTTACTTCCCCAATACTATTAAGAAATGGGCTTGCAGCGTTGCAAATAGAATGGTTTCGTGTAAGATCCAAATTTCAGAGCAAGAGGTGTCATTCCCATCCACGTAATAAGTGAAAAACAAGAAAATGCTCTTTAATGGAAAGCGTAGTGTCTAAGCGCCTGTCTTCTGTGGCTGTGGGCGTTCTCAGACTGGGCGTCACTCACAGTAGCTTTAGATTTCCACCACATGGAGAGAACAGTGAGGTAAGCCAGGAACCTATTTCGACAAGAGTTACAGAACCAGGCTTGAGATTACAGGCAATACGAGAAACTTTATCTTAAGGTGGAGCGAGATCTGGGGCAAAAGGAAAAGTAAATTCTGAGTGAAGCAAGAGCATTTTCCCTGCCAGCCCTCCCATGGACTCAGACCAGAGTCCATGAGAAAGGGAGCACAAAGGAGATGCCATCCTTTCATAGGATCTCCTCAGGCTGTTGAGACTGTCTGAGCCCAGGGCATTAGCCTTCCTTGGGATGGTCCTTTGGCAACCACTAAAAGCTTCACCGTGAGCCTGGAGGATGACGCAGAGCTTAGAGTCTTGCATTCTTGGAAGGCAAGAGGACTAGATTATGGAGACCTCCCCTTTGTGAGTTTTAGAAGTATCGGTGAAGAGCCCAATGGGGACTCAAGTCTACTGCAAAGCTAGTGAACGTAGGAGCTGGGAAGCTTTTTCCCCGTGAAATGGATACAAGCATATTCTTCCTCCCAGGCTCGTGGAGTCAAGGAGGCACAGCACAGTGTATCTAGTGTCCCAGTTAACCATGGCTGGGCAACAGCCACCTCAGAATTTAGTGGCTTAAAATAGTGGCAGTCTCAGCTTACAGTACTGTGGGTCAGGAATCCAGGCTGGGCTTGGCAGAATGATTCTTCTTCCTTTCGGGGTTGGCAGCCGTTGGTTGGTAGGTGGTGTTCAGATGGGAGATGCTTGGATGTTCAGATTGGGGGACCTGAGACGGCTTCACTCGCATGTCTGGCCTGTTAGAAGTCTGGGATTGACTGGGACGGTGGCCTGAAGTGCCTACACATAGCCTTCTGGAGGCCTCCAGGTAGTCTAGTGTTCCGCGAACCAGGCAGACACTGTGAGACCTTTCGTGACCTGGTTTAGGATGTCACCTGTGCAACTTCCATACCATGTCAGTACTGTGGTTGGGGCAGCTACAAGTCTACCCACATTCGGGAGAAGGGGACGTGAATCCCAACTCTTGATAGAAAGAGTGATGAAAAAAAATGTGCAACCATGTTTTACAGACCTCAGGTCTAGATTTGTTGCAACGTATTTGTCGAAAGAGAGAGGGAGAGCAGCAGGAGGCAAGAGGTCATTTAATTCTGATGCTTATAAAATTTACAGTTTTCGTAATGTCTGAAGGGCCACAAATAGGGACCGTGCTTCCCACAGCTAAGTGTATTAGGGACCTGCGGGTCAGACTGTTGCTGCTAACTTTCCGTTACTTTCCAGTCTGATTCCTCTGAGCCTTTACTTCAGACTTGGCACGCCCCAAAATAGAAAGCATTTTATGATGCTTTTATGATTTTATGATGATTCTCCAATATGCCTGTTCAGTCTTGATAGAAGATTAGTATTTTATATTTCCCTCCTGTGTCTTTTGCATTCAAGAAGCGAGGCTCAGAAATGCAAATACAGTAAACAACCTTCAGGGATGGCAGCCGGAAGGGCAGAGAACTCAGAGAGGACAGGCACACGCAGCCTAAGGGGGAGGCTGCCAGGCAGTTTATCGAATACGAATACTTATTCGTATTCGGGCTTCGTCCTTGTAAGCCTAGGCAGCTCTCCTGGGCTCTTTCCCACATAGCCGAACACGCTACTCTAAGTGGAACCATGTCCATGGTTCAGGTTCCATGGTTTAGTCAATGAGCAGGAGTCTTCTGTCTGTACTTGACGGGCTAACCCCGGGCTGCCCAGCCAGGATGATCGGAGCAAAGTGAGACAGAGGTGCAGATCAGGCGTCAGCATCTTTGTCGGGACCTGCGTAGCTCTGCCTGCCCTGTCCAGGTTGAGTGGTCACGGTTGCTGCCTTGCTAGTCCCCGCACGTCCACTTGTTCACGGTCAGCCTTCCTGACTTCATACAGTACTAACAACTAACACGGAGCGTTCGCTGCGGGCCAAGCCCCGTGCTCGCTGTTTGCTCGTGTTGTTACCTCCGTTTACACCTGTCATCCATCCTTTGCAGCAAATCCTATTAATGCCACACTTCACAGTTAAAGAAACTCATTCCCAGAGAAATTAAGTGGAAGGGCCGGGGTCCGAGACTCCTGATCGCTGCACTCACAGACACTTGGTCATGCTCACGGGCATGGCAGACCTCAGCCTCCTACTTAGGGAGCCTTCACCAGCTCCTGGTCTACGAGAGAGAGAGGGGCTTCCTAGGTGCTGTACGTCCGGGAAGAACCGGCAAACAGTCAAGGAAAGAACCTATTAAGTTACTCATTTTTGTACCTGTGGCTGTTCATATTCCATCTTTATGAGCCAGAATTGAAATGTAACTACCAGCAGTGTCTGAGAATCTTTGGAGCTAAACAAGTTCCCTTTGAAATGAGAAAAACCTGTTGTTTTAAAGGTTCTCTTTCTGTGGTGAGAAGGAGATATGGAGCTTGGAGAATCGAGCCTTAGTAAGGAAGGATCTTCCCACGATATTTACTGTGCCCAGGCCAACGACCGGCTAATATAACCAGAGCAGTAGCTAGAACCAGAAGGGCTTGGGGTAGAGTCTTTGCTGTATAAACTCCCTAAGTATGTATACTAGCTAAGTGACTTGGCTAGTCTGAGCCTCAGCTTGACCTTTTCTGAGGGAGAGAGGTCTGATGAAGGACCAAACGAGGTAACCATTGCTCACACCCATTATTAGGACAAGCTCACACCCATTATTAGGTAACCCATTACGAGGTAACCATTGCTCACACCCATTATTAGGACTCTAATTTGTAGAGTCCCTTGCCTTTAAAAAGATCTACTAAAAATTTCAAGATAGCAACCGTGGATCATTTAATCAAAGCCTGGGGCCCTCCTGAGTGCACGGCCTAGGCAACTGTACCATTTGTATGCCCATGAGGCCGGTTCTGAACATTATAGCCTCTCAACAAACATCCCTTCCTACCATGGCATGTTTCCCTCACAAGAAGAACCTGTCTGCTCTCATTTCCCAGCGTGCCGGGCCCTCAGAACCTCCCACTTAGATGTCTGAATCCAATGTTCGGGCCCTGGCCTTTGGCCCTGTTTCTCATCCCCCCGTCACCTCACTAGAAAAGCCATGGACATCTAACTATCTAACCATCTTCAAAGGGATCCCGCAAAGATGCTGTGATGTCTTAGCCAAGACGCCGTATGTCCTCCAAGTTGTAGAATTACAACAGTCACATGAGAATGTATGCCATTCTAGACATGCCATCCTCTTACCATGAGTGATGATATAATATTGACTAGTTACAATTACATAAAAATAGACCTGTGTTTTATTTCTCAGTGATGAGCCTGCACTCCATGACACTCACCAAATTCGCACACTAACAGGTACCAGAAATTCAGATCTCTGGGGCATCCGCATGGACCTTTGTGCCCCGATGAAGTCATTCTTCCTGCCATTGCCTCAGTTCAGACTGTCATGATTTGCAAGAGTTTGCCAGGGGCCTGAGTTGCAAGAGTTCCACTCAACCAGCTGCCCGATCTACAGTCGGTTCCCCTCCCTGCCTCCATGTCGTCTTTCTACGGTGCACATCTGCCCCCCTGCTCTCTTGTGACAAAGCCCTGGTAAATGCAACCTGCTTAGCCTGGCATGTAGAGGCGCTCGTGAGCTAGCTCTTGTCGGCGGTCTCCCTCTTCAGACTCATCCTTTCTCTTTTCTGCCCTCCCTTCTCCCCTCATTCTTCATCATCCCTACTCCAGCAGAGCCTTGCTTCATCATGTCATAGTTTTTGAAAAATGCCCCATGTTTGAACTCACCTTGTGCCTTCTTACTGGACCCTCGCCCTGCAGGGAATGGCGCCGCCACCCTGCCCGTGCCCTCCATTAGGCCAATAAAGTCATCATGGTTCAGTTCAAGCCTGTCTCATCTGGGAGGCCTTTGCAAACTGGGACCTTCGTTTCGCATCATGCTTCCGTCCTTCATAGTAGGTACCATCCTGCAACAAGCTGAGAATGTTTGTTTCCTTCAATGTGATGGTGTTAGGAAGTGGGGGCCTTTGGGGGTGATTAGGTCATGAGGGTAGAGCCCTCATGAATGGGTTGGTGCCCTTATTTAAAAAAAGGAAAAAAAATGTTAAGGTTTATTTATTTTTGAGAGACAAGAGTTCTAGAGGGGGAGGAGCAGAGAGAGAGAGGAGACACAGAATCCAAAGCAGGCTCCAGGCTTCGAGCTGTCAGCACAGAGCCCGACGCGGGGCTCGAACTCATGAACCGTAAGATCATGACCTGAGTTGAAGTCGGACGTTTAACCAACTTAGCCACCCAGGTGCCCCAAGGGTTGGTGCCCTTATAAGAAGAGGTCAGAGGGGCCCCTGAGTGGCTCAGTCGGTTAAGCCTCCAACTCTTGATTTCGGCTCAGGTCATGATCTCTTGATTGTGAGTTCGAGCCCAGTGTGGGGCTCTGCACTGGTAATGCTGAGCCTGCTTGGGATTCTCTCTCTCTCTCTCTCTCTCTCTCTCTCTGTCCTCCCCCACATGTTCTCTCCCTCTTTCTCAAAATCAATAAATAAACTGAAAATTTTTATTTTTGCTTTTGCTTTTAAAGAAGAGGCCAGGGAGCTAGCCTATTGTGTTTCCACCATGTGTGGACATAGTAAGAATTTGGCAGTGTGTGACCCGGAAGAGGACTCACTGTAATCTGACCGCGCGGGTACCCCGGTCTCAGACTTCCAGCCTCCAAAGCTGTGAGGAGTAAATTCCTGGCAGCCCGCAGCCACCTGGTCTGTGGCGCTTTGTTATAGCGGACCAAACTGCCTAACGCACCCTTTGTTACAGCCTTCCCTTTATCCATGTATCTCTCTCATGAGGTTGTGCATGGTCGAGGGTGGCTTCTTTTTCGTTTTTCTGGTGCCGTATTAATGAATCATGGTGTCCGCAGTGCCTAGAACAGTCGTTGGCACGTAAGAAATGCTTCAGTACTTGCTGACTGAGTCAAAATGTTTGTTTTACTGTTTCAGATGGAGCCCTGGATGGCTCCCCTACCAGAATAGCCTTGAGACACTGAGTCTAGCCGCACACGCTACTCCAGACGCATTTTGCTCTTCTGTGTCAGCTTCGTGGTCACCTCTCCTTCCAAGTGTTCTCAGATCTCTGACCTCGCCATCCCCTTTTCTTTCTGTTTCTAGACATTGGTTCCCTTGTTAGGATGATTTTCTTTTTTTCGTATTTGGAGAACCTCTTCTCATTCTCTATCTTGCAGAGATAGAGGGAGTGACATTCTGGAGGTTTCTGCTGAAGCCCTGGTTGAATCTACAATGTGGCTAATAAAGATGCAAGAGTGAAAAGCTTTAAAACCAATTTCAAAGGTTTATCTACTGGAATTGACAGGGTGTGGTGGTCTCTTTGGGTTGGGTATTGGGGGAGGGAGAGAAAGAAGGAAGTGTTAAGAATGACTCTAAAATGTGCATTTGCAGTCGAATCCATCCAAGTTGGCCTTTTATACTGTGTTGGGGGTGTATGTTTTGAGATGAGAGGGAAGGGAAGGCTGGCATACGGCTTTTTGTTTCAGTGTGTTTGTTTTTCTAATATTTACTAATCCATAGGGCACTGATGATCAGATCCAAGAACCATCGTTACTAAAAATGACATACAGTGAAAAAATATCTTATGGCTTGGAGCATCTCCAGGGATGGGCACTATAACCAAGCTATAACTGGGGAACTGATTTCATCTATGATAAGGACAGTTATTTTTCAAGTCTTCACTTCCCCAGAATTCTTCAAGTTTGAGTCCCCTAAACGATCTTTAAAAAAAAAAAAAAAGCACTGTGTTTCAGAAATTACAGCAGGAGTCAACCAGCAAAAGAAATTTTGTTAACAGTGCTACTAAGAGAAGGTACTATTAAAAGGGAAAACATTGAACTGTGAATGCGTCTTGTGGTTTAAAAAAAATTTTCCTTTTGCTCGAAGTTGTTTCGCGTATAAGATCTCTAATGATTTAGAAAACTACCTGTTTCTCTCCCCCCCATGAAAGATATTGCCAGAGTAGAAGTTTCTCACATATTTAAGCTCCTAGTTGCTTTGGCCTCACTCTTTGACCACAGTCTCCATTTGACTCCTTTACCTCCTGATTGGCATATATTTTGCTTTTGTGATGCAACTCACAAAGTTTCTACTCCATTTCATAATCCCCACTGTAGTTTCTGTTAATGGCATTGTAAGACATGCCTTGTCAGAGATCCCTCGAAGGTCATTAAGCTTATTTTTCGGGTGAAGGATAATTACGTGTATTTTCATTATCAAAAGAGGAAGGGAATGACTACCCTCTATTTACGAAAGGTTGTCTGGTTAATCTCCTTTTAGAATGTGCCAGTATGACATTCACAGCCTAGATTCTACCTGATTCTCGCTTTAACAAAAAGTGCTTAAATACTCTGGTAATACACAGTGTGGTCAAACTCCCAGCGCATGAAGACTTAACTCCCAGAACACAGTAATTTGCAGGCTTCTTCATAAGGGGTTGGCAAAGTGTGGATTGTGGATCATATCTGGCAGAATGCTTGTTTTGTAAAGGACATTTTATTGGAAAATGGCCATGCTCATTTTCTTATGTACAGTTTATTACTGTTTGGGCACTACAATAGCAGAGTAGAATAGTTAAGACAGAGACTCTATGAACTGCAAAAATATTTACTATCCGGCCCTTTACAGAAAAAGTTTGCTGACCTCTGAAGATGAATGTACCAAATCTTTCAGGTTGAATATCAAATTGGAGCCCTCTGTAGTTTAGAAGAATTCTGAATTGTCATGTTTTAACTACATGTACTTTTTTTGTTGTTGGAGGAAAATGCCTGTAAACGTATGGAAACTAGTGAGAAGAGGTTACGCGTGAATTCACTTTTCACAAAACAGTGTCTGTCTTGGGACAGGCTTGCCGATGTGAATACCTCACCTGAGCGTGAAGGGTAGGGCAGTGCTCCCCTGGGCACTGGGGTTTGCCCTCAAGTTCTGATGAGGTATCGGCTCCATTTTAGGGGAGGAGCAGTACGGTGAGGAAGCTTCTAACTGTTTTACTTCAACGTGCCTGCCAAGTTGTGACTCAGGGCAATCTGGCGCTGTGTTCATGAGCCTTTGCTAAGAGGCGAGTTTGCACAATGGAAGAAACGTTCAGTATGTTTGTTGTCTGCATGTTCTTGGAAAGTGCTAAAACGACACCTAAAACTGCAACCATGTATTTATACACTGGAGAATTGTCATGAGATCCTTAACCACTCCTTTTCCATTTCTCTTTCCTTGTTTCCAAATTCTCATCGCAAAATTTCTGCTTTCTCCCCTAGAACGTACTTTCCATCGTTTTACCTTACTTGCCCAATCTTTTAAACACAGATTCTAACCCCAAATCTACTTCAAAACAAAACGAAACAAAACAACCCTGATCAATGCTGAAATTTGTTGTGTCCTGGGTTCTTTTATCAATAGCAATAAGACATGCAAGTATGATTTTTTCTTTTAAGGTGTCAAAACTAGATTATCCACTCATGTGATCATTATTCCTTTGGAGATTTCTTTTAATGTTTGGAGAAATGCACTGTGTTTTAGCACAAAGCTCTTGAAACTAAAAGTCATATGACTTGAGAGCTAGGCCCTCCTCTTGTGACAACATTAATCATTCTGAATGGTTTACTCAACTGCTCTGAACTCAGGATTTTCAGCTTTCCAGTAAAGAGTTTCATCTCATCATCCAAAAGATCTTTTGTCAACCCCAGCAATCTAAGCTGGCTGTATGTTACAACTTAATACTAGCTTAGATGTTCAAATAAATGCTGACTAATTCTCCATTTTCCAAAGTAATAAGCGTTTCCTTAATTAAAAACAAATGAAATGTTTCATATATATGCACAGAGATTTTTATAACCAGTACCCACCCTGTGCCATCACCTAGCTTTAACAAGTATTAATGTTGAGCCATAGGTAAGCTTGATTGTTTTTTTTTAATAGTTAAAGAATGAAAGCATTACGTGTACAGGTAAAGTCCTTAATTTATAGAACGAGTCAAAAAAGTATAAAATGCTTTTGCATATTTTGGCCTCTTCAAAGCTCTTAACCATGAGATGTGGTCATATGTCCAGGATGCAGATGTGGTGCAGACAGGTGTGAAAATTATATCTGGGTATACTCAGTGAGTAAATGAAGAATCTAGGACTCAACCACATGCGAGGTCATCTAAACTCTGCATTCTTTCCACTATACCTTGACTCCTTTTCTAAATATATCATTTTTGTAATTAGGGTTCCTCATAAGCAACACAGATTGATTCTGGTTGTCTTATGCAAAAATACTCATTTATTAGCAATATATATTACAACTTATAGAAGCAAAGAGAGTAATGAGCAACCAGCTTTTGAAACAGGCAGGAAGCAGTAGTGTTCTGTAAGGTCTAGGTAGCAGGAGTAACTGGAAAGATTTTTCTGGCCTTCATTGTTCAATGAATCTGCTTCCTCCATTTTTGATCTTGATCTCTGTTCATGATCAAAACTACCAGTAGAGAAAGACTGATTGGTCCAGTGTGGATGCTTTGCCCCTCCCTCCTGTGAGGGTGAGTCAGAGCACGGGGTTTTGATGGTTCTACCAGGGCCACATGCAGAGGGGTGTTTTGGTTTCTGGTCGAATATGGAGGTTTTTAGTGACAAGAGGAAGGGCATGGATGCTGTTCTGCCAAAAATGTGAGATAATCTACTCAACTAATTGCGGCAGCCATGAGAACGTGCATCTCATATGTCTGATTACAGGATAGTAACTGGCCAATGGCCCCAGCTGCTGTGCTCTGAAATTGTTTCACTGTGTTGGCACAGAGGCCAAACTTTCTATGGGCAGCTTCCACCCAATGACCAAGGGAAGCAGTCGGGTGCAAACTGGATGCTAACCAGTTCTGTTCCTGGGAGATACGGAACTGCCCTGATGGGCACCTCGGCTGGGTGAGTCCCTGATCACCTTGGTGAACTTTCCTCACAGCTGCGCTGCGGTCTAAGGTGTTCTTGTCCAATTCTTCTTCCTCCCCTTTCTCCTTTGCTTGACCTGAGACCTGCGTCATGGCCTTCTCATCATTCGCTTCTAAGAGGACCTTCAATATAGCACACAAATAGTCATTAATATTCAAAAGCAATATTAACTAGCACTTTTAGGAATAATTCCCTAAAATTATTATCCCCCCCTTTCCCACATTCTTTATCCTTCTTTTGCTCTTATTGCTGTTCTTGTAGCATTTGAAATCTTCCAATAAAGTAGACGATGGTTTATCATTGGTTTTCTCTCCAGAGCAGAGTATAAGTTCTCTTGAGGCACAGGACAGAGATCTGTTCTGTCTTGTTTACTGTTGTGCTGTATCCAAACACTTAAAACAGTTTTCAGCCGTGAAGGGCACTCAATAAATATTTGTTGAATAAGTGACTGTCTTTATTTCCAATTGCTTGCAATTTAATCTCCAAATATTTTCTTTCAGGTCCTAAATAAGTAGGCCTAGAGTCCCAGACCCCTTTACCCATACTGAATCCATGTGGACATTATGATTATTATTGACCCCAACAATCATTCCCAGTGCCCCCAAAAGACCATAGATTCCTCCAACTAAAGCCTTGTGCAATTAGAGTTCACTTGATCCTCGAATTCTCATTTAAAGCAAGTTCTTTTTCGCTGAACAACAGCAAGTTTGAATAAATCTTAAATTGCTTTTCTTAAAGTCAGGTATCAAGGGAGCAAGTCTGCTTCAGTGTCTTGTTCTCAGAAGGAAGTAGCTTACAAGTAGCAGTCAGGAAGCGAAGCCCGTTGGATCAGACATTTTTCTGCTCACGAACAATCATCCTTCACATTTGGCCTTCTTTCCCCCAGAGGATCATTGATACAGAGAGCCACGGCCCAGCGTTGATTTCGGCTGAGTACCTGAGTGCTCTTTGTTTGTTCTAGTCTTAGAAGAGACGAGTCCAGGAGATGTCATTGTGTGTCCTACCTAGGGCTGCCATGGTGCGGAGATCGCCATTTCTGAAGCTTCCTAAGAGCGCAAGAAACAACATTGGGAGGATATGTCAGGCAAATGCTTTATGAATGAGAAGAGGATATGGTGCTACATACATTAGCAACTTAGGTTGCTACCCTTAAAAACTTGAATCGAGAGGCTTTTTTGAGTACATTGTCTCCGTCTCAACACGGGGACTGAAAGCAGCCCCAGTGGTGGTTTTCAGATCCCAGTCTCTCATTAGATACGGAAGCACGTTGAAGAGTTAGAGCCACGTGTATGTCAGGAAGGATGCGGGCCAGTCTTAAACGGAAGTAGCCGAATCTTGTTTCAAAAAGAAGTTCCACTCTTAACCTTGGCTGACAGAGAAATGTGTCGATTATCCTAAGGTTTTATTTCATTTTTTTCTCTTACGATATGGCATTTAAGAAAGCATCTGTTCCATGATGTCCCAGAGCATGGGAAGAAAAATTAAACAGCAGCAAAACTCAATCCCCGAAGCACTGCTTATAGAATAAGATCATTCCCAGGATATTATAGTAAAGCAAAATTAGAAAATCAAACTCAGACTTGTGTTTAAATTCATCCCTTTGGCACTTAACAGCTGTGGGATCTTGAAGAAAATACCGCATGTCTCAATGTCCGCATTTGTAAAATGTAGTTCAGTTTGGTAAAATATTGGTCAGGTTGATGGATGAGAAGTTCAGGTTTAATACATGTAAAGCATGTGGCATAGTGTCTGACACATGATGGAAGCTTAATAAGTGACAGCTACTACTAGGCTCTTGCTGTGTGCATTGTATTGTTTACATCATCAGGACCCCTTTACCTCTCTTTTTCATTAGGCTGTACCCATTTGACCTGGCTCCCCCTCTACACTTCTCCCTTCTGAATTTGTGTTTAACCACATGTGGAAAATCTTTTCAGTTCTAGGTAGTAATTATCTATGTTTATCGCCAGAAGCAGTTTGGTTTTCTTAAAGCAAGTAAGAGCTCTACTGATCAATGATATACTCAATGATTTGTTGAGCAAGGTTGGTACAACTATTGATAAAAGCACATGTTGAGTGTATTTTTTTAGATCTCAAGTTTCCAAGCTCCTCTTTTTCCTAATGATTAGAGATTTCCTAAAGAGAGCTATACGTACCCCTGGGAGAGGAATACGGTTTTTATTTAAGGAGAAAAGAAACTTGCAACAAAATGGAAAGGGGGGGAAAAACCCCAAAACTTGGCACATTCAAGTCAGTTAAGCATTGCTTGATTTGATATCTATCCTTCCTTCATTTCTCTCTTTCTTTTTCTTCTGCCCCCCCCCCATCTTACTTTTTCAGCTATCCTTGGGATGTCTGTTAAAACTTTTTATTTTAATGTGTTTATTTTTGAGAGAGAGAGAGAGAGAGAGCACAAGCTGGGGAGGGGCAGAGAGAGGGAGAGACAGAGACGGAGACAGAGAATCTGAAGCAGGACCCAGGCTCCAAGCTGTCAGCACAGAGCCCAATGCAGGGCTCAAAACCATGAACTGTGAGATTGTGACCTGAGCCGAAGTCAGACTCAACCAACTGAGCCACCCAGGTGCCCCACCTATCAAAACTTAAATCATGGGACTATGTAAAAAGCGAGCTCCCCAGAAATAAGATCTCATCACTCTGATTGCCCAGTCTTGAACTTCTTCCATTTCTTACTTCTAGAGTTGCCAGAATCCCACTATATATTCCTTTATGCTGAATTCTAGAAAAACTGCAAATAAGGATCCCAAGAAGAAAGGAAAAAAGAAGCAACTATAATTCCACAATCCACCACTATTAATGTTTTGTGTGCATTTTACCAGTCTTTTTTTTTTTTCTATACAGAAACAAACTTAAAACACTTTTCTGGAACTTCCTTTTTCATTAAATATTGAAATGAAAGGTATCTTTTAGCTACTGCCCAGCTCACAGGGGTCTCCAGCTGGTTCTATTCATCTCCCACCAGCTCCACTCTACCCTCAGCTGTTACACGAGGTATAAGGGCCCCAGTGCCCTTTACTTTGGGTCACTAAGATCCTGGGGCATGTGGAGGAAGGGTGTCCATGCAGGCAAATCCAGTGGGGACACAACAAAGACTTGAAACATGTATGGGCTGCACTAGCGATGGATGGCCCTCAGAGGATTGTGCCCTGCAGGTAGGGTAAAGCCTTTACCGGATATTTCACCAAAGAATCCTTGCTTTCATCCCTTGGTGTAGAGCAAATGCCAAGAAGAGCTGGTGAGCCTGCTGTCGGGCTTGTCCTTCGTGCAGCTCTGGGTACTTCAGAGGACTTCCTTTTTAATGTGACCCCTCCCTTGAGTTCAGCTCTTCACACTATCCATCCCATCCCTGTTGTTTTTTTTTCCCTAGTCCCTTGAAAATAGATCTTCCATATTGGTACAGAATCTGGAATGTTGGGGCGCCTGGGTGGCTCAGTCGGTTAAGCGGCCGACTTCAGCTCAGGTCATGATCTCGCGGTCCGTGAGTTCAAGCCCCGTGTCGGGCTCTGTGCTGACAGCTCAGAGCCTGGAGCCTGTTTCAGATTCTGTGTCTCCCTCTCTCTGACCCACCCCCTTTCATGCTCTGTCTCTCTCTGTCTCAAAAATAAATAAACGTTAAAAAAAAAAAATCTGGAATGTTCTGCTAATATTTTAAGTAAGCAGTGAAAAGCCATTGGGTGTTTTCAATTGATACCCTATATTTTCACAACTTACTGGAAGCAGCATGGGAGGAAACCTAAAGACAGGAAGAACCCTTTTGAAGAGTGGGTGAGAGATGATTAAAGCTGGAACAAGGCAGTAGCAAGTGTAGTAAAGAGGAAGGGCAGGTAAGAGCTCAATGATAGACTCTGTTGGTACTCCCATTACTGCTGCACCCGTTCTGCTACAGGTATAAGTGTCCCATCGCCCATCACCATCAGCAGTAGCCTTGTTTACCCACCCACAGCCCCTCTCCCACCCCAACCACAATATATGTACCCCCTGGACTAATTTCTTTCTTCCTTTCTTCCTTCTTTTCTTTTCTTTTCTTTTAATGGAGTTGAAATCAGTGAGTCATCACTTACATACAATACTCAGTGCTCATCGCAACAAACGCCCTCTTTTTCTAAAAAAGTTTTTATTTATTTTTTTGAAGAGGGAAGGGGCACAGAGAGTGAGAAGGAGAATTTTTGTAATGCTTTTATTTATTTTTGAGAGAGAGAGAGACAGACAGACAGAGCATAATCGGGGGAGGGGCAGAGAGAGAGGGAGACACAGAATCCACCGCAGCCTCCAGGCTCAGTCAGCACAGAGCCCGACATGGGGCTCGAACTCACGAGCTGCGAGATCATGACCTGAGCCGAAGTCAGACACTCAACCAACTGAGCCATCCAGGTGCCCCAGCCTCCCTTAATACCCATCACCCATCCAGCCCATCCCACACCCACCTCCCTCCATCAACTCTCAGTTTTTCTCCATCATTAAGAGTCTCTTTTGGTTTATTTCCCTCTCTCCTCTTTTTGCCTCCTCCCATATGTTCATCTCTTTTGTTTCTTAAATTCCACATATGAGTGAAATCATATGGTATTTGTCTTTCTGATTGACTTATTTCATTTGGCATTTGGCATCCTAACTCCATATACATTGTTGCAAATGGGAAGATTTTATTCTTTTTGATGGCTGAGTACTATTCCTGTGTGTGTGTGTGTGTGTGTGTGTGTGTGTATAGTGGACATTTGGGCTCTCTCCATAGTTTGGCTATTGCTGCTGCTGCTGCTGCTATAAACATCGGTGCATGCACCCCTTTGAATCTGTATTTTTGTATCCTTTGGGTAAGTACCTAGTCGTGCAATAGCTGGATTGTAGGGTAGTTCTATTTTTATTATTTTGAGGAACCTGCATACTGTTCTCCAGAGTGGCTGCTGCAGTTTGCATTCCCACCAACAGTGCGAGAGGGTTCCCCTTTCTCTGCATCCTCACCAACACCTGTTGTTTCCTGTGTTGTTAATTTTAGCCATTCTGACAGGTAGGAGGTGGTATCTCGTCATGGTTTTGATCAGTATTTCCCTGATGATGAGCGATGTTGAGCATCTTTTCATGTGTCTGTTAACCATCTGTACGTCTTCTTTTTTTTTTTTTAATTTTTTTTTAACTTTCTATTCAGTTTTTGAGAGACAGAGAGAGACAGAGCATGAATGGGGGAGGGGCAGAGGGAAAGGGAGGCACAGAATCCAAAGCAGGCTCCAGACTCCAAGCTGTCAGCTCAGAACCTGATGTGGGGCTTGAACCCACCAACCGTGAGATCATGACCTGAGCCGAAGTCAGATGCTTAACCGACTGAGCCACCTGGGTCCCCCCCCCCCTTTTTTTGTAATGTTTATTTTTGAGAGAGAGAGAGAGAGAGAGAAAGACAGAGTGAGAGTGGGGGAGGGGCAGAGAGAGAGGGAGACAGAATCTGAAGCAGGTTCCAGGCTCTGAGCTGTCAGCACAGAGCCCGACGCAAGGCTCGAGCTCACAGACTGTGAGATCAGACCTGAGCTGAAGTCAGACGTCTAACCGACTGAGCCACCCAGGTGCCCCTGTATGTCTTCTTTGGAAAAGTGTCTATTTGTGTACTCTGCTCATTTCTTAATTGGGTATTTGTTTTTTTGGATGTTGAGGTTGATAAGTTCTTTATAGATTTTGGATACTAACCTTTTATGAGCTATGTCATTTGGAAATATATCTTCTCCTATTCCACCAGTTGCCTTTTACTTTTGTTGATTGTTTCGTTCACTGTGCAGAAGATTTTTGTCTTTTTTAAAAGTTTTGTTTTTACATTTATTTATTTTTTGAGAGACAGAGAGAGACAGAGCACAGGTTGGGGAGGGGCAGAGAGAGAGGGAGACACAGAATCCGAAGCAGGCTCCAGGCTCTGAGCTGTCAGCACAGAACCTGACATGGGGCTTGAACTCACGAACTACGAGATCATGACCTGAGCCGAAGTCAGATGCTTAACTGACTGAGCCACCCAGGTGCCCCTTATTTACTTATTTTTAAGCAATCTCTATGCCCAAAGTGGTCATTGAACTTATGACTCTTGAGATCAAAAGTCACATGCTCCACCAACTGAGCCAGCCAGGTGCCTCAGGTGCACAGCTTGAACTCACAAACCATGAGATCATGACCTGAGCCGAAGTTGGATGCTTAACCAACTGAACCACCCAGGCACCCCAGAAGATTTTTAGCTTGATGAAGCCCCAATAGTTCATTTTTGCTTTAGTTTCCCTTGCCTATGGCGATGTGTCTAGTAAGAAGGTGCTGCGGCGAATATCAAAGAAGTTGCTTCCTGTGTTCTCCTCTAGGATTTCGACGGTTTCCGGACTCATATTTAGGTCTTTTACCCCATGGACTAATTTCTAAAAAAAGTGTCAAACCTGTCACCCCATCATCGAGTAAGTAGCACTGAGACAATGGTTGTTAGGAATAAGGCTCAACAGAGTTGATGTGCAATATGAAGAGCACCTGAAAATGTTTCAGTCGCATGACATTGATGCTGTTAACACTTAGGATATTATAGGATTGTAGTAATAATTTTAAAAGCTAAACATCACACATATTTCTCGTTGAAATCCAAGCAACGTCCTGCTTAAGAAACGTGAGGATATGCAGAGGGTCCACATCCCACTTTCTGCTACTGACCTTCCATTGGGAAAGGCAATTTGTAAGCTCATCATGACAGCATAGACATTACAGAGAAGGGAACAACTCACAACTCAATTTGCTTTATATCTCTACCTCCTTATATTAAGTTATTGAGCCTTGAATTCATACCGGAAATCTTATCATTAGTTTTTACTTCTTGCCAAGTAGAATCTTTGGGGGCTGTGTAGAAAACACATCAGTCTTCTTAAAATTGTAAATACTAGCAAGTCAAATTCTCCAATACACTTGTTTCCCAACTGAGAAAAAGGAAGTGCCAAAATGGGAGATAGGGACATTCCACCGGAATTAAGCTCTGTGTAATTATTTATGCAATTCCGAAAATACATTTTACCATATAGGGTATAAACCCTCTTTTCTCCCCATGAATTGTATTTATCCATGGAAGTCAAAGGTGTTATTAACTTAAATCCTGGCAGAGCCTCATCTGTTTTAACACTCACCAACCCACATGATAATTACTGCTGCTATACACAGAAGAACTTAAAATTGACATAAGATTTCTGCCCTCTAACCTGTTTTTAAGAATCCTTCACATCTCTGGGTTTTAGGCTGAAGGGTGTGCTGCCTCCCACCTTAACCCTAAGAGAGATTTATTGCACCGGGCCTGACTTACTGCTGACTGAAAGATGTTGCACGATCATTACTGTGCCCATGAGTAAAAGAGGAAGAGGCCAACCTTGGGGAATAGCTTTGAATTATGATAGTCATGCAAGGATAGAGATTTTGTCACAGAGCTAGGACAGAGGTCCTGGTAGAGAGATTTAGGAAAGCAGGGGGGAAAGGATGGATAAGTGAGCAAATTAAGTGTGAGGGGCTTTGCTTTGAATCTGCTTGGCAAGGCTTTGCATCTGTCCTCTTTTTGTGGAAGAAGCAAGTGGAAAATGTTTTGCTTTCTAATGTTAGGCGTGGCTAACGTCATTTTTTTTTTTTTATATTTCCTCCTCCCATGCTACTTCTTCATTTATTTAAGTATTTATTTTTGAGAGAGAGAGAGAGAGAGAGAGAGAGCGTGCAAGCAGGTCATGGGTAGAGAGGGGGGGGACAGAGGATCTGAAGCAGGCTCTGTGTTGACAGCAGAGAGCCCGTTGTGGGGCTCGAACTCACAAACCATGAGATGGTGATGTGAGCCAAAGTCAGATGCTTGATCAACTGAGCCACCCAGGCGCCCCAGCTAACATCATATTTATAAGGCAATCGGTGTGGATGAATCTGAAAGAGCAATTGAAAGAAGAAAGGAAGAAGGGAAGGGAAGGAGGAAGGAAATAGGCCTATATCTCCCTTATACTGTTTCCCTCATATAGGCATACCTCCTCTTATTGTGCTTTACTTTATTGTGCTGTGTTTTTCACAAACTGAAGGTTTGTAGCAACCCTGCATAGAGCAAGTCTATTGGAGCTGTTTTCCCAACATTTGCTCACTTGGTGTGTGTGTGTCACATTTTGATAATTCTCTCGCTATTTCCGACTTTTTCATTATTATTATAGTTGTTATGGTGATCTGTGATCAGTGAGCTTTGTTATTACTATTGCAATTGTTTGGGGGCACCACCAACTGTGCCCATAGAAGACAGCTAACTTAAATCAATAAATGTGTGTGTTTTGACTGCTCTACCAACGGGCTCTTCCCCACCTCTCTCTCATTCCTTGGGCCCCACTATTCCCTGAGACACAGCAATATTGAAATCAGGCCAATTAATAACCCTTCAGTGGCCTCCAAGTGTTCATGTGAAAGGAAAAGTTGCACATCTCTCACTTTCAATCAAAAGCTAGAAATGGTTAAGCCGAGTGAGGAAGGCATGTTGAAAGTCAAAACAGGCCAAAAGCTAGGGTTCTTGTGCCAAATAGCCAAGTTGGGAATGCACAGAGGTTCTTGAAGAAAATTAAAAGTGCTGCTCCAGTGAACACAAGAATCATAAGAAAGAGAAACAGCCTCATTGCTGATATGGAGAAAGTTCGAGTGGTCTCAATAGAAGATCAAAGCAACCACAACATTCCCTTAAGCCAAAATCTAAACAAGAGCAAGACCCTAACTCTCTTCAAGTCTATGAACTCTGAGAGGTGAGGAAACTGCAGAAGAAGAGTTTGAAGCCAGCGGAGATTGGTTCATGAGGTTTACGGAAAGAAGCCTCCTCCATAACAGAAGGCGGCAAGGTGAAGAAGCATGTACTGATGGAGAAGCTACAACAAGTGACCCAGAAGGTGAAGGTGGCTCCACTAAGTGACACATGTTCAACGTAGGAGACACAGCCTTCCATTGGAAAAAGGTGCCATCTAGGATTTTCATAGCTGGCGAGGAAAGGTCAATGGCTGGTTTCAGAGCTTCAAAAGATAGACTGACTCTCTTGTTAGGGGTTAAATGTAGCAGGTGACTTTTAGTTGAAACCAGTGCTCATCGACCATTTCAAAAATCCTAGGGCTCTTGAGAATTATGCTAGGTCTACTCCGCCTGTGCTCTGTACATGGAACCACAAAGCCTGGATGATAGCACATCTGTTTACAACCGATGTTTATAATCTGTTTTAATTTTAAACCCACGGTTGATGCTTCTAGAAAAAGGATTCCTTTCAAAATATTACTGGTCATTAGTGATGCAGCTGTTCATCTAAGAACTCTGATGGAAATGTACAATGAGATTAACGTAGTTTTCATGCCTGCTAACACAGTGTCCATTCTGCAGCCCATGTATCAAGGAGTCATTTTGACTTAAGTCTTATTATTTAAGAAACTCATTTTATAAAGCTGTAGCTGCCATACATAGTGATTCTTCTGATGCACCTGGAAAAAGTAAATTGAAAACCTCCTGGAAAGAATTCACCATTCTAGATGCCTTTAAGAACATTTGTGTTTCGTGGAAGAGGTCAAAACATCACTATTTTAATACGTGTTTTTAATGTTTATCTTTGAGAGAGAGACAGAGTGCAAATGGGGAAGGGGTAGACAGAGAGGGAGATAGAGAGTTCGAAGCAGGCTCCAGGCTCCGAGCTGTCAGCACAGAGCCCGATGTGGGGCTTGAACTCACGAGCTGTGAGATCATGACCTGAGCTGAAGTCGGATGCATGACTGAGCCACTCAGGCACCCCCAAAATATCGCTATTAACAGGAATTTGGAAGAAGTTGATTCCACTTTTCATGGATGCCTTTGATAGGTTCCAGACTTCAGTGGGGGGAGTCACTGCAGATATGGTGGAAATAGCAAGAGAATTAGAATGACAAGTGGAGCCTGAAGCTGTGACTGAATGGCTGCAATCTCATGGTAAAACTTGAACAGATGAGGACTTGCTTCTTAGGATGAGCAAAGAAAGTGTTTCTTGAGATGAATCTACTCCCGGTGCAGATGCTGGGAATATTGCTGAAATAACGACAAAAGATTTAGAGTATCACATAAACTTAGTTGATAGAGCGGTAGTAGGACTTGAGGGGATTGACTCCAATTTTGAAAGAAGTTCTGCAGGTAAAGTGCTATCAAACAGCATCACGTGCTACAGAGAAATCGTTCACGAAAGGAAGACTCAATTGATACGGCAAACTCATTGTTTCCTTTTTTTAAGAAATCGCCACAGCCACTCACTTTCAGCAACCACCCTCCCTTGAGCAGTCAGCGGCCATCAACATCAAGGCAAACACCCTCCAGCAAAAGGATTACAACTCATTGAGCCTTCAGATGATGGTTAGCGTATTTGAAAGAAATTAAGCATTTTTAATTAAAGCGTGTACTTTGCATTTTGAAACACCGTGCTATTGCACACTTAATAGACTACTGTATAGCGTAAGCATAACTTGTATATGCCCTGGGAATCAAAAACAATTCATTTAACCCGCTTTATTGTGATATTTACTTTTTTGGGGTGGTCTGGAACCAAACCTGCGGTATCTCTGAGATACACGCCTCTACACATTTTTTTGTCATATATGCAATGGGAAGGCAGACGTCAGCCTAGTCCATGCCAAATTATTACAAAAATCTGAATTTAAAAGGACCCATGTTAATGGACTTTTACTGAATTTATAAAATGTCAAAGATCACATCTCACTTAAAAGATAAATCTCAAAGTGCTCTTTCAACACTCCCAGAACACCATGTAAAATGACTGCTGTGCTGATTCGAGAATATTGACATTTGGCAGCTCTTTGCTTGGCTCTCACCTGATATGCTTTTGCCTCTCTCTAAAATACTTTGGTGCACCTGTGCAAAGGCTCTGTGGAGACAATAATGAGGCTTGTCTGAGTGCATAGATAAAATGTATTTTCGGGAAAAATAATAGCCTCTGTTCTGATTTGGGTGACGTTTTTTGCAAGACAAGTGACAGAGATGCTTTAAAAATGTGATCCGACTATCAGATTCATATTCTTTCCTGGGTCCCCGCTATTAATATGTCCAGGGTCTGGTTGACAGCTTGCCCTGATGATTCTTTTTGTTCCTACCATAGCTACAGCATTAGCACAAACCGCTCCCAACTGGAAATGGTGGCTATAGAAAAAAATTGAATTAAGAGCCATCCTGGGATAATGGGGATAGTAGTGTTTGGCCAGGACTACGGCTCATTGATGAGGTTTCCCCATTAGTTGTAGACAATAGGGTTGATATATTGTCTCATGGTGTTTGGGTTACTCTACGCATCACTGGAGTGAAGGATATGAGGATATTACAATTGAGGGAACCAAGTTAATTGGAGAAGAGAAGTTAATTGACTCCCCCATGGTCCGGAGCTAGTTAATGTTGGAGGTATGGTTAGATCTCGTTCTCCGGGAGCCTGGTGATGTGGTATTGAAATAGAATTGCTGTGGCATAGATATTTGGGAAGACGAATGAAAGGAAACCATAGATCTGAATCCAAAGGACAGGGAGGAACTTCTGACTTATGATGCTGAAGCTATTTAGGAGGATCCATCGGGACAGGCACATATTCCATGCATCCTTTATACAGTGGAAGCACATCGTACTCATGTTTATTGCATGTGTATTCAACCACACTTTTCAAAAAGTACAGTAGCAGCTAAAGTAAAATGTGATCTTTTTGTCAGATGGCCCCTGTATCAGCTCCTTCATCTGTGATAGATTCCAAGGCTGAATGGATACATCAGCTGTGTTGGAAACTGTGAGATCTAATACAGTATATACAAAACAACCTAAAATATCGAGGGTATTTCTGACTGTTATTTTTGTCTTATACCCAACTGTGAAATCAACTCCCATGTAAGATGGAAATTCACAGTATTGAGGGATTTTTTTGCTCATCAAAAGAAAAATGATGGAAAAAATATGTGTGAATAGATTAATAGTTTTGTTTTTAAGCACATAATACCTTTTTTGCCACTTTCAACTTTTTTTTTGCCCAGAAATGTTTTTTAGGAGGAAATCTAGTATGAGAACTTTAACATATTCATATTTTAATATATATAAAAACATTTCAAAATATGAGCCTTAGGTTTGAACTTGAAGCTGCTAATATTATTTCTCAGGGTTCTTTTGCTCGAAAAATAGAATTGAACTTACCGCTTTTTAAAATACGGTTTTGAGGGGCGCCTGGGTGGCTTGGTCGGTTAAGCGTCCGACTTCGGCTCAGGTCATGATCTCACGGTCCGTGAGTTTGAGCCCCGTGTCGGGCTCTGTGCTGACAGCTCGGAGCCTGGAGCCTGTTTCCGATTCTGTGTCTCCCTCTCTCTGACCCTCCCCCATTCATGCTCTGTCTCTCTCTGTCTCAAGAATAAATAAACATTAAAAAAAAATTAAAAAAAAAATACGCTTTTGAAGTAATATGCACCTACTGAAAAATACACATGCATACATGGAGTTTGACAGGTTTGCAAAACTAAACACTCCAATGGAAGCAACAGAAAGATCATAAAGCAGAACATGACCAGCATGCCAGAACTCTAGGACCTGTGTCCCCTTCTTTTTTTTTTTTAGTTTTTCTATTTCAATGTTTATTTATTTTTGAAGGGGGGAGGGACAGAGAGAGAGCGAGATACAGAAGCAGGTTCCAGGCTCTGAGCTGTCAGCACAGCTCGCGCGCCTCAAACTCACGAACTATGAGATCATGACCTGAGCCGAAGTCGGACTCCTAAATTACTGAGCCACCCAGGTGCCCCACCTGTGTCCCCTTCTTTCTAATCACCATCTCCCAGACCACCATCCTGACTTTTAACACTGTAGATGAGTTTTGCCTGTTTTTATACTTAATATATATGCATTCTGCTCATTATTATGTTAGGGATATTCATCCATCTGATTGTCAGTTATTGTATAACTCTTATTCACATTGCTGCGTAATTTTGTATTGTGGGAATATATCTTAATGCTGTTGTACAATTTTTACAGTATAGATACTAATTTGCAACCAGCCAACAATGTAGGAGAGTTTAAGTGACTATGCATTTCCCCCCAAACTTGGTATTTTTCATCTTTTTTTTTTTTTAACAACTTTAGCCGTTCTGGTGGACAATCATTGATTTTTAAATTGACTAAATAAACCTCTAGCAATTTCATACCGAACAAAGGTCTTTATTTTAGCAACCCGTGTGTGTTGGGGGTGGGAAGGGGCAATGTTTCATAAAGCGGAATGCTTCAACATCAACAAGTTCAAAAAAGAAATACATTTTGAATTACATAAGCAGAAATATCTCAGCACAGACAAGTGGTTTTGTTTAAAATACAGCCTTATTTTCAAAGAAAGCATTTCATTTGGGAATGAAGAGATATGCATATGGGCTAGACATTTATGGAATCTGAAAACTGACATTTTTAAGATTTTGGAGGGGAGGTGTGGGATAGAAGAAAACAGTAAGGACTTTATTAACTGCACCACTAATGATTGAGATTTTCATAGAAAAAACACGAGGCAGTGGCTGATTTGTATTTTTATTACTGTTGCAGGGTCTCCATTTTGGTGCCTATTGGATATTGTTCCTATAAAGAATGAGAAAGGAGATGTGGTACTTTTTCTGGCCTCATTCAAAGACATAACAGATACAAAAGTGAAGATTACTCCAGAAGATAAAAAAGAAGGTTGGTACTGTTTTCAGAAAACATTGACAGATGGAGTAACATTTTGAAATTGTTTACTCAGAATCTCTAGGAGGAAAAAAAATTGTCTTTTTAATAACAGCAACTGATAAATATTCATAACTGTTAGCAGTTAGCGCTTGGTGCCTATTCCAAAATCACGGAGACTCACATGAATTTACATCCTCGTCTTTGTAATAAAGACTCATTTGACAGGAACCAGAAGTTCATATTCCTATGCAAATAAGATAAAGATGGAAAAACAGTTTAGAATATAAAGAGTCACACCACATTATTTTATTAGGGAAAAATATGAATCGATAGCAATGAGTGAAGTTAAAATGATGTGATTAAAAATCCCTCTCTCAGTTTCATCTGAAGTGCAGTTGCTCAAAATTTAGACGTGAAAATTTCACGTGCAAAATTAAGAATCCAGTGTTTAGTGGTTGCTAGAGTGGATTGTTGCAGACAAATGTGTTTCTGTATTTTATCGTACATAACACTATCATGATTTGTTTTAAGGCACAGACAAGCTTTTCAATGATCTTTAAAGGATTCTACGATTTTATGTTGCTTTCCTTTTACCTTCTGGTTTATAGGTGTTAAGAAATTCCTTAAAATTCGTGCAAGCTGACAAAAACTGGCACTGAAAAAAATGTTGATATTATTTCATTTAAACAGGGGTAGGATTACATACTTTGGTGACCAGAGAATAAACAATTGTCATTGCAAGGGACTTCCTTGTGTGAAGTTCTTTATGAGAACCAACTATCTGACATTTCAAGAATTATGACTTGCTCAGAATGAACTCTTTTATTTCAACTCGTTTAAAACACATATGTGAGTGTTTTAAACATACAAAAGTCTCTTGAAATGACAACCCAAATGGAGAACTATCGTGGTGTGGTGCCTCTTCCCCCACTTCCATCATCTGAAATGTTTGCAAATGCACAACTATTTTCCTATGCATTTGCATGACTGAACAGTGTGGCATATTTACATGCACAAGGAAAGAGCAGTCTTACAATTAAAGTTACTCAGATATTACAGCAAGTGTAATACCTGTCCAGCGAGAGAAAAGAAAACATGGGAGTCAGTGTGCATAGATTTTGTTTTTAGGGTTTTTTTCTGTGTGTTGTAGGAATAGAGAAGGTGAGTATGAACTATATTTGCTCACAACACCGCGACACCAAATATGTGGGTTTTCTCCCCACCAAGAACCAGTTCTACAACTTTCTGGCCACCAACTGGGTGTCCTATCATTTAATTCAATTCAGCTCTGCGATGACTACAGAGTTAGTGTCGGTCTCCACACGCTTATGGGCTCATTCCCACGAGACTGTCCTCACTTCAGATGCCAGTCACAAATATTGGGTGCCCAGGGGACCTGTACACGTCTGTCCAATTTGGCTATAAAGTTGGGGATTCCCCGACATTCCTCCTTTTCAAATTTAATAATTTGTTAGAACAACTCACAGCACTCAGGGAAACACTTGATTTATATGGTTACAAAGGATACAATTCAGGAAGAACAAAATGGAAGAGATGCATGGGGCAGGGCATGGGGAGGAGGGAGGTGGAGCGGCCATGCTCTGTCTGGGTGTGCCACACTCCCAGAACCTCAGTGTGTTTACCAACTCAGAAGCTTTCCACACCCCACTGTCCAGGAGTCTTTATGGAGGTTTCATTATGTAGACATGACTGATTACATCACTGGCCATTGGTGATTAACTCAGTCCCCAGCCCCTCTCATCTTCCAGAAGGTTAGGGGTGGGGTGAAAGTTCCCTCTCTGATTTTGGGTCTTTCTCCATGGAAGCATGTAGGGACCCCCAGCCACCAATCAATCATTAGCATATAAAAGACACTCATCATCCCAGGGATTCCAAGGGTTATAGAGTTGTTTGCCAGTTGCAGGAGGTAAAAACCAAATATATATTTTCTATTATGCCGCAATAGGGATTATTTGAATAAAATTATTATTCACATCTTAAATATATATGTGTGTATATCATATACCTTTATATATGTGTGTAGATAGAAGTGTAAAACTAAAAAGTAATATATGACTACTTTTTTGTTGTTGTTGTTGTTTAAAGGGAGTAATTTAATCATCCTGACTGGCTTTGAGCAGGAGAATCATGTGTAATGGCTTTATAAAATTTAACTCGTCACCTTTGCCTTAGGCCTGTCATGTCTGTAGATAGGGGAGAAATCCCTATCTTGGAAGATTGAAATTGACCAAAGGAGCAAAATATACTTACTCACATGGGATTTGAAAGAACTCAATTAAAACACTCCTTTTTCCACCCAAGTACTGGGCCAACTCAGAAGGAAATAAGAATAAGGCAGATGGGAGATCAGCATATCACCTTGATTTCTGATAAAACTGATAACAGAGAATGTGACGTATATCTACAGCAAGTGGGCTTCCTCTTGTGAGCTCCAGATTTAGGGAAAGTCACCCCTCGATCACAAACAGAGGTATAAAAAGGCAAAGGCAGAGCTCCCCAAGTTATAATTTCAAGCTTGGAGGACCAGAGCAGAACAGATGCTCCCCAAATACAGCTGCTTCTTAAAGAGGAAGGGGCCACCCTATGCATACCTATGTGTCCTTCCAAACTCAATCCGATTAAATTCACCTCTTCCTCTGGGAAGAAGTGAGTGAAGGAGCAGGAAAGGCCAAGTGTGTTACACTAATAGAAGTGCTTGCACATGAAAGACTGTACCTGACATTTGGGGGCGGAGGAGGGCATGAACTTGAATACTCTGGAACCAGTAACAATTTTACTCATTCAAACCCCCATCTTAAAAATGAGTTTTACATTCACATTTAAATAAATATGCACCTGTTGGGATGAGCACTGGGTGTTGTATGGAAACCAATTTGACAATAAATTTCATATTTAAAAAAATAAAAAATAAAAAAATAAAAATAAATAAAAAAATAAAAAATAAATATGTTCATCTCTGTTCAGTAATAGACCAATTTTGTTTAGGGAACATATACAATCATATTCTATCTCTTGCAAAGTGTAAAGCAAAAAATATCAACGAAACACATTTAACATTAATTAGATTAATGCAAAATATGATTTATGAATTTTGAAGTATTTTGAAAAAAAATCCCTAAATTTTTTGTAGCTTTATAACTTTTTCCTCAAATGATTATTACTTCATAGGAAGTTATGTATTATTTCTAAATAGGTACTGAAAACTTAACATTTTTTTCTGTTTATGCCTTAATATAAATGTCCCACAAAAGTATGTAGTATTTTTATAGAGGCCAACTAACTATTGTTAGCCAGCATGGCTATAAAATGATCATAAAAAATAGATATATATTTCTTTTTTTTTTTTTTTTACCTGCACCTAATAGAGGAAAATACATTAAATTCACCAGTTGATGGCATGTCTTGTAGGAAAAGCACATCTTAGCGTATGGTATTTTTAGAACTTTGAGATAAGTGTTTGAAAATCATTAAAATGTCACTGTGGAACTGGAGCAGTATTGTATCATAGCACGAGAAAACTGTAAGTGAGCATGTAGCCTGACTTGACCCAAGATTGCATCTCATACAAATGTATCACTGAAGTTCACTGACTTACAGAAATAAGATTTGTGTTCATTTCCTACCCAGGCTCAGATGATGGACTTTATAAGAGGTATATGTGCACTTCTATTTTTAAAGACTACTTGAATCATTAATATCTATGTTGTTTGGGGGTTTATGTGAAATGAGGTAAAGCATATTTTATTGAAAAGGCTAGCAAGGTATGGGATACAATAAACAGCACTGATGGGAGATTAGCATAAAACGCAATGTTCTGTTTGTGCACTCAGTAGCTTTCAGCCAGTGATCTGGGTTGTGTGTCGGGGTGGGGGTGGGGGCAGGGGGGAAGAGGCAGAAGAGAGGGCGGGAAAGGGAGGGAGGGAGGGAGGGTGTAAGGGACGTCAGCAGAAATCTGGTGTTTTTTACTACCTAATACCCTCCTTTTTTTTTTTTTTTGACGCATTTTACTTCCATTCTAAAAATAGTGTGTAAACCACTAACTCCTATCCATGTCTAACATTACTGAGTGCATTACTGATCTTTCACTCTCAGTAATACTTTAATACAATTTAAAAGTGAATTAATAGTGGATTAAGTAGTTCAACAAATACTTAGTGAGTACCCACTCTGTCTTCAGATTTCAACTGTTGTTTGGGGGTGTCAAAACGGAGACCGGATGCTTTGGATCATCTATACTTTAGCTCAAATCCTGGTTCTACCACATGTTTGGTATAGACTAGGGGCTTATCCTGTCACAGACTGTTCTCTCTTCTATAAAATGGGGTAATCATACATGTCTACATTTGATTGAGATTGTCCAATGACAAAAGTATTACAATTTAGTAATGAGTTTGATGCCCTTTATTCAAAGGGGAGCACTCCATGGATTGAGAGTATACAGTGCTTCACAAGCAGTGGAGTGCCATTCCCGAGGGATTTTGAGCAAGTTTTATAGAGAGTTAGAAGAGGCAACATGGAAACAGGGCATGATGGCCTAGGAGGTAGGGGATTTCCTTATGAGGCTAGCAAGGTCCTACTTTTGAGTGTAAGGTTAGCTAGCTAAAGCTGATTTGGAGGATTGTGCATAGTGTTTGTTAGGGT
Organism: Panthera pardus; assembly: GCF_024362965.1. NCBI lineage: Eukaryota > Metazoa > Chordata > Mammalia > Carnivora > Felidae > Panthera > Panthera pardus. The sequence continues at coordinate 135,211,666 of NW_026526721.1, forward strand.
TCCTTGACAGGTGTTTCCCGTAAGTGCAGGCTGATGTAGGTTTACATGTCAGGCCACCGGGTCCCGTGTTGTGAGTCCCAATACACAAATCAATTTTATCAAGGTTTATAAGAAACAATACATACAAATCACATAGGACAGAGCATCTGGAATGAACTCAATAAAAGATGTGGCCATTGCTACATTCTCTCTGTTTTATTTTAATAGCTAGCTGTTACTGAGTCTCTACATCATACTAACAGAAACTGCCTGTATTTCTTATAACCATATGAATTAGGTATTATTCTTATTCCCAGTTACCAGTGTATTTAAGTAACTTGATAAATTGGCATAGTAAAAAAAGCTTAGTAGAACTAAGATTTACATTCATATAATCAAACTCCGGAGTATGCATTCTTTTATTTAGAGTTTTTTTTTTCCTCTCCCAAGAGCTTGTGATCTTATGAAGGACATAGGTCCAGTATTTGTGATATGGTATATCGAGTGATAGTAGAGTGGCAGAAATGGTAAATTCTTTCTGGACAAGGGAAAGAGATAGGAGCCAGCAAGAATTGGAGCAGAGTCAACAAGATCTTCAAGGGGAAGTTAATACTGAAGCAAATCTTGAAAGATGAATGGAGTTCGATGCACTGAAAGGAGGGGTTGTTAATTTCAGGAGGTGGACTAGCAAATAGTTGACCTTTTTTTGGGAAGTAGACTATAAAAGTCAGGGAGTTAAAGTTTATCTCTACATGGATGGGCAGAGCTTAGCTCTTAAAGATTTTATTATGTCTTCTTTTTTTTTCCAAGTTTTTATTTAAATTTCAGTTAGTTAACATTTTATGATGTCTTTCTAAGGAGTTTAGATGGTGTGGAAATACAGAAAAGTAGGACTTGGCAGAGGAAGGGGATGTCAAAGGAACACTGATAAATTTCAAGTTTCTGGCTTGGGGACAGTTAGGGGCTGAATTGTGTGCCCCTCAGATCATGTGTTGAAACCCTTCCCTCACCACCTCATCATGTGACTGCATTTGAAGATAGGGCCTTTAAAGAGGTAGTTAAGGTGAAATGAAGCCATTAGAGTGGGTCCTGATCCAGTCTGACTGGTGGTAAACTCGTAAGAAGTGGAGATTTGGTCATGGGGAAACATGAGGGGCATGCAATGCACAGAAGAAAGACCACGTGAGGAAGCAGGGGAGCAGCACCGCCACTTTTTACTCGAAACACATGTGCTCTTAGGAAAGCAGGTCTTACACTCAAATTACTAAAGAACCAACTTATAATACTCCCACAACCCACTTTCCAACTACTGTTCCACACTAACCTTGAAGGCTGTGGACAAACCAAGCTGGTCTGTTCACGTTCAACTAATACAGTTCACCCTCTTTCTTCTCCACACCCAGTTCTCAGATTTTCCCTCACTTGGATCATCTTTGTCACTCCTGTTCACCGTGAGAATCCCATCCCTTTTCTTTGTCATCAGTTTACCTGAATCACCTGAGCTCATAGTGAGGGTCCTTCCCTTGGACCGCTCTGTGCTTGTTGCTGGCTTCATTCATCTGGCTTGTCTTGCCCGAGCTGTGAAGGGCCTTGAAGTTGGCATACTGCTTCAGAGTCTTTGAAAGACCTATACTGCCTTGCACATAGGAGACACAGAGGACATACTTGTTGATTAATTTATCAAAGGACCTTCAGCTTCTTTTAAAAGTTCCTTTCTTCTAGGGACACCTAGGTGGTTCAGTCGATTAAGCGTCCGACTTCAGCTCAGGTTGTGATCTCACGGTTTGTGGGTTCGAGCCCCTCATCGGGCTCTGTGCTGACAGCTCAGAGCCTGAAGCCTGCTTTGGATTCTCTCTCTCTCTCTGCCCCTCCCCCACTTGTGTGGTGTCTCTCTCTCTCTCTCAAAAATAAATAAACACTAAAAAAAAGAAAGAAAAAGTTCCTTTCCCCTATACTCAGCTGCATGTGTCTCAGTTTTCCAGATTTCATTTCACAGCAGTTCATTCATTGTACTAATCTGGTTTTCCATTCAAACCAGTTGACTATAATCATATGTGCCTTATTTTTCCAGGCACAGGGCCCAAGGCAGTTATTTTTGTTTATTTCTTGTAGGATGCCCCAGATTTGATTTGAAATGATGGTTGACGCTGGCCTATTCATTATGTAGCAACAACATCATCAATTATCCCAGAACTGGAGGATTTTAATTGTAATTTCTAAAAAGTTGGCACTTCAAATTTGTCTTGAGAATTTAGGGGTTGACATGTGAAACTCCTCACATTATCTTCGGTGGTAATACAAACAAGTATTCAAATGCAATGGCGTCCTTGGTAGCCTAACTTTCCGCAGGCTGCCGCAGGGTGGCAGTATTAAGTACATTGACAAGTTTTATATTGCATCTACCTTTTCCTCTTAACAAGTGGCTTCAGAATAAATAAAACTAATGAATAGCTGCACGACACAATTAAATATCAATTGCATTTAGCTACAAGAACCTGAAAACCTAACAACATAAGCTTGGCCACTAAGGGCTTTATTTTCTCATATTGTGAAGGGTCTGGAGCTGAGCAGCCCGTGTTCGGAATGGTGACAGCAATACTGGCAGGCACCCAGGCTCTTTTTTGCCCTTCTGTTCTGCTGTCTTAATGTACTGCTTGTCACTCTCATTCTTTTCTTTTTTCCGTTTTATTCTTTTAAGTAACCTCTGCACCCAACACGGGGCTTGAACTCGTGACCCCAAGATCAAGAGTCACCCGCTCTTCCGACTGAGCCAATCAGGCATCTCATTCCCATTCTTGTCACCTCATGGTTGTAACATGCCTAATGAGCCTTTAGAGCCTCTGTTGAGACGGAAAGGATAGAGAAAGACAGAGGGCAAAGGCTTCTCCCTTTGAGGCTTTGCCTTTGTGGGCAGGAAGGAGTGTGCAGGGATTTCCTCAAGATGTCATTGACTGTAACTCTTTCACATGGCCCTCACATAGCCATCTCTAGCAAGAAAGGCAGGGAGATCAAGGTTTTTAAAGTTTTCACGCCTTTAGAGTAGAAATAGCCTTTAAAAGGGGGCTTGGAAATGAGGTTGGATCAGCCAATCTAGAGTGTCTGTCATTTATTGATGATTTTCTATAAGCTAAAGAGATTATCCAAGGATCTTATTAGAATGGAGAAGAGTGAAACTTAAAAACAGTGAAAGCAAGTGAACTGTCCAGAACCTCAGTGCTGTGAGGAGGTAGAGACAGGATTGAAGCCCAGGACTGCCTGGCCTCAGAGCAGGTATCTTTCCACCATGCCCTGGGGCCTCCTATGAAACATACGATAGAAACTTGGAAATGAGATGGACGGGAGACTGGGCTTTTGGCAGTTCCTTCCCCAAACCCCTATATGTAATTGTCATTGAGACAGAAAGCCCCTGCCCCCATTGTTTTTTTTTTTTTTACCATTCTCATTTCTTATTTAGAGCCCTTACTGTTCAGTGTGAGGTCCGAGCACCTGACCCATCAGCATCACCTGGGAGTTCATGAGAAATGCAGGATCCCAGGCACCTACAGCACCCTCTGAATCAGAATCTGCATTTTAACAAGATCCTCAGGCGATTCACCCGTACATCAGAATTTGAGAAGCCTTGTGTCATATACATTTCCTAGAAGGGCCTTCTGTGACTACCTGGCCTGAAGGTGGCCGCCTCCAGCCACTCTCTTCCATCAGCTTGTTCATCGTCTTCATAGCATTTACTGTGATCTGCAAAAACCTTTTTCAAAAGCTAGTTTCTGTTGCAATTGTTCTGTCCTCCATTTTTTCAGGGAATGGGCTCTGCCTCACTCCTTTAGGGCCATATCCCCAGCGTGTATAGTGAGAGTGTCTAACACTCAGCAAGTTCTCAAGAAGTATCGGATGGATGGATGGATGGATGGATGGATGGATAAATGAATGTATAAATAATGTCCAGTTTAGCAAGTTTGATTATTCTGAGAGAGGAAACAACATAGCATTCTCGCTTTTTCAACATCATCATATCATAGCTATCAAAGCTGCATCTCTCGGGTGTACATTCTGAGGAAAATATTGTTGAGCTCTCTTGAGCTTGACGTAAGTCAAAGACGCCTTGACATGTGTTTACCCAAGTCGGTTCCCTCTCAAAATGTGTTCTTACTGCTGGTATTAAATGGCCCTCTCACTTCAGATAGAATCTCCGCTGTTGGCTAATTTACTGTTCTTATTGATTCTTCTATTTGTCTTTCAGTTTCTGGAAATTTCAATTTGGTCAATATTTTAAAGATAACTGGAGTCATTTAAAAAATATATGTGTATACATGTATATTTTCATTTTCAATGTGGAACATTGTAATAATGTTGCCTTCACTTTCTGAAATATCCTACCTGATTTTGTTTGTTTGTTTGCATGATGGAAGAAACATATGTAAAACTTCTAATAGAGAGCAGTTGTCTAATGAGAGAACTATTGTAAAAATCGATACTTTTTCTGAGGACATAGATTTCTGCCACCCCTGAGATCTACACCAACTCTTTGTCAACTCTGTGATGGAATAGGAATGAAGAGCCCAGGCAGATGCTTAAAGTGATTGAAGAATCTTAATCTCATCTATGTTTTATCATATTGTCTATATTAAAAGAAAAAAATAACTTGGGGTTTTCTATACATTCTCATTATCATCCTTTTTAAAAATAATCTTCTAAAGGCAAATAGTGACAGCTGGGATTTATAAAGCAAGTTGCCTTTAGAGACCATGGATAATAGGATGAGTGAAATCCTGTGATAGACCATGGTGGAGACTGAAGCACAATACATGGTGTGCTTCGCCAAGTCATTCCATTTAAAGAAAACCTTTAAGTATTCTGCAGCCAATTAAAACGTACCTGTGGACCGAATTTTTTTCTATCGGTCAGTAGCTTGTCATCCTTGCACAAATCTTTATGAAATTAATATCTTCTTAGTCTGATTTTGATAAAAGGTATTTAGAGTTTTATTACTTCGAGAATGGAGGCATGATTTTAACCATCTTGGGGGGATGCATTTAACACTTAAAAGCTTTTTGCATTGAATGATCCACTAACTGAAATACTAGACAAATATGTATTAAGAAGATTAACAAATTCAGGCTGAGAATTTCAAAAGCCATATGACTTGACCTCCTGGTTGGATATCTATATGCTTAGCCATATTCTCCATATCCCACAGGATTCACCTGGGTGTTGGTATCAGGAAAGTTCCCTATTCAGGAATTATAGCTGTCATGACACTGTCACGACACTGTCGTGAATGATGTGGTACAATTATTTGGGACAGGCTGGAAACCATGCACAGAAAGGTGTGCAAGTACCTGTGTCTCTGACGTCAGCATCTGATGAGGAGGCGAACTTAGGACAGGCAGGACGCTGTGGGTTTGTGCTTCAGCGGGTGGCGGTGTGGGCGTGGTTTCCCATTTTGCATTTTTGCATTTCTTTTTATATAGGTTAGTGTGGTGATGGCTTTGCCAAGTGTGAGAAAGAACAGGCTGTTGAGTGCCAAGAACTTAGGTGTCAGCTTTTCAGAGAAGTGCTGAGAAACATTGGGTGCCCTGCAGAGGAGAGACTGGATCCCCAGTTTCAGCGGGTTTGAGGTTAGTTTCTGCCTCTCACCTCAGTGAAAATCGGCTGTCCATCCCAGCCAGCTTGTTTGCAGACAAGGAGGATGTCTGAGAACCCCACTGGGCAATCCTGCTTGTCTCCACCCCGGGCTTCCCCCACATTCCATGAGGCTTTGAACGGATTTATCTGACACATTTTATGGGGATTGATTTGGCTTAGAGACAACATAGAAGTTTCCCTAGATGAATGTCTACTGAAATGTTCATATAATTGCCTCAATTTCTTGAAATTATATGGTAACTCAATTTTGTTTAATCTACTTTAAAAATACATCTTTCAGCTCTTGAGAAAAATATGTACGGACTCGATGTGGAGAATCAAATTTTTTGCCTAAGTATTAGCACTTCATAGCAGACATTCGTATTAATGTTGATGCAAGATGGGAGGTGAGATGAATATATATTAACTAGAAAGTTGCTAAAATGACAGATTATATTGGTGAGAAACTTGGGAAGTTATAAATGGTGCTTATGAGCACATTGGTTTATGCCTTTGTCTTTTCATATGTTGCTTTTCCCCTTCTAGACTATGAGCTGTGTGAAGGCAGAGACCACGTCTGATTCACTTTTGAGTGAATTTCACTAGAATTTAGGTTAGGGTGTAACAAATACATGAAAGAATGCATGGCATTCATTAAAAATGAACTTGTGGCTATTTGGAATCAGGTTAGAATAATTTTTTAAATGTATTTATTGAAAGAGTTTTTGAGCTAGGGGAACTCCAGCCAAAACCTGAGATTTAGGGGGTGAATGGGGATTTTTTTAAGCATTTGCGAGGTCATAGATAACAGGGTAAAATAAAGTAGCAGAAAAGGGCAGAGACAGTAAAGGTATTGAAAAGGAAAATAGCAACTTTTAATGGTTAATGAAGAAAATCAGTGATTCCTTTATTTCCTTTATAAAAATGAGAAATGGGATATTCCAGATATATCTGATACAAAATATATCATTTATTTTTTTTTTTTAATTTTTTTTTCAACGTTTTTTTATTTATTTTTTTTGGGACAGAGAGAGACAGAGCATGAACGGGGGAGGGGCAGAGAGAGAGGGAGACACAGAATCGGAGACAGGCTTCAGGCTCCGAGCCATCAGCCCAGAGCCCGACGCGGGGCTCAAACTCACGGACCGCGAGATCGTGACCTGGCTGAAGTCGGACGCTTAACCGACTGCGCCACCCAGGCACCCCTCATTTATTAATATAGCCTTAGGGAAAAGATGGGTAAATTTGACTACTAGATGGAATGTGAAAGTCCACATATTATAATACAGTAGGAGATAAACATCTGTGAGTGTCCATCTCTTAAGAAAGTGATTTAGAGTAATGTGATCACTAAGAAACATACTCAGGAACATCAAAAGGAAACTGCAATACCCAGGACAGAAAGGGGAGATATGACAGAGCCCTGAGTCACATTGGAGCACAGTATTAAGAAGTAACCATTAGAATGGTTGAGTGTCATGATTTGGGGTTATTTTTCAAGTACCTACTCTCTAACATGTTAAGGTGCAAAAGTGTGAGCTGAGAGAAGTAATTAAATGATGGAGGCCAAATGGAATTCCAGCTGTATTTCACCTTGCAATAGAATTTCTGCAAGACCTAAATGATAGATTGCTGAAATTACAAACTATTTAACAACTTATTTAACAGCTTACTTAACAAAGTTAACAAATTATTTAACAACTTATTTACATACATTACAACATAAGGACAGAGAACCAAACCATACCATTGGATCATGACTTTTTGAGTAGTCTAGCTTTGTGTTGAAAAGGGACACTGGCTAAATTAAGGTTAAAATAAAAGTTATTCCTAGTAATATTCTGTCATTACCTTCTGTGAAGGAATAGAACTTCACATAAGCCCAAAGCTTATTTGCTTTGGATATAGTGAATATAGTGCCCTGGAAAATTGATTCTCAATGATCTAGTCTAACTGCAAAGTTCCTGGGAATATGCTGGAAATCAGTGAGTAGAAAAGGACCATAGGGTATCCAAAAATTCTCAGATAACGAAAAAACAGAAACATGGTGAAGGAGTATCTCAAAGGCTTCACAAAATTTTCTCCTCAGTTAGATGAGTTCATTGGCAGCCGTGGGACTACATGAGAACTTGAAAGCCAAGAATGTGTGTCAACATCTGCAGAAGCACTGCTAGCTGGGCATTTTGCTCTGTGCAGCCATTTCTAGATTTGTGGACAGGAGTTGTATCCATTACCTATGTTAACGAATGCATGTATATGCTGGAGTCTTCTCATAGTGACTTGTACAATCACACATCACTGTTAGAACTAAAAGATAAGCTGTTAATTTGTGAGGATAACAATGGTAGTCCTGAGAAAAAATACCCAATGAATCAGATTATCTAGACAAGGATAGCAAATAAGAGTTACTCTATGACCTAATGCCATATGGTTGGCAATAACTACCTAGAATTTTATGTTGAAAAGCATTCTGAGTCGGCATCTTGTCTCACAGGGGAAGGATGCTATAATCAGTTATTGAACTCTGCCGAGGCCATAGTGAATAGGAGAATAGAAGGCGGTAGTCACAAGCAAACCAGATGTATTTTCCACACCTTCTGTTGAGGAAGGAATTATTATTTTTATAACAAATAGATAACTGAAGACCTCAACTTTCTCTTGTAGAGTTAAACCATTAAGTTGAAATAGTGTATCTTCCACATATTTTTGAAATGAAAACAAACCACCCATTGTGGTGGGTGGTTGAGTTCTTATGATTATAAAAAAAAATCTACTGTAAAATTAAGAAGCATTGATGAACTAGAGGTGCAGAAAGTAAACCCTAATACAGAATACGTAAAATCGCTGCATTAAAGAAAAAAATTACAATATGGCTGTGCTGGTGATATTTTAAGAGAAAGAATTAGATTTGAGGAACAAAAGGAAGAAATGAACCAATACGGTGCGTTGGAGCTGGCGAGAGAAAAGAGACAAAGCCTAGGTCCTGAGCACAGTGGAAGGTCAGATTGCAGATACCACCATAAATCTAGGACAACCAAAAGATGAAATTGACATTATCACCTGGGGTGGTGGCATGGTGAAAGACCTCAAAGAAGAAGACTTGTTTGTTTAAACCTTGGATCTGGGTAGAGCATGAAAATAGAAAAACAACATTTTTCATAAGAATTCCTATTCACAATCTCACACTCATTTATTTCTTTTTTCAATATATGAAATTTATTGTCAAATTGGTGTCCATACAACACCCAGTGCTCATCCCAAAAGGTGCCCTCCTCAATACCCATCACCCACCCTCCCCTCCCTCCCACCCCCCATCCGCCCTCAGTTTGTTCTCAGTTTTTAAGAGTCTCTCATGCTTTGGCTCTCTCCCACTCTAACCTCCCTTTTTTTTTTTCCCTTCACCTCCCCCATGGGTTTCTGTTAAGTTTCTCAGGATCCACATAAGAGTGAAACCATATGGTATCTGTCTTTCTCTGTATGGCTTAATTCACTTAGCATCACACTCTCCAGTTCCATCCACGTTGCTACAAAGGGCCGTATTTCGTTCCTTCTCATTGCCATGTAGTACTCCATTGTGTATATAAACCACAACTTCTTTATCCATTCATCAGTTGATGGACATTTAGGCTCTTTCCCTAATTTGGCTATTGTTGAGAGTGCTGCTATAAACATTGGGGTACAAGTGCCCCTATGCATCAGTACTCCTGCATCCCTTGGGTAAATTCCTAGCCGTGCTATTGCTGAGTCATAGGGTAGGTCTATTTTTAATTTTTTGAGGAACCTCCACACTGTTTTCCAGAGTGGCTGTACCAGTTTGCATTCCCACCAACAGTGCAAGAGGGTTCCCGTTTCTCCACATCCTCTCCAGCATCTGTAGTCTCCTGATTTGTTCATTTTAGCCACCCTGACTGGTGTGAGGTGATATCTGAGTGAATCTCACACTCATTTAGATGTGAGGCTGAATTTGTAATATCCTTTGGATATGGAGTAAAACTACCTAAATATTTAATTGAAATGTTAAAGATTAAAGATCAGTTAAAGATTGATCCTGGTCACGGTGCCTGGGTGGCTCAGTCAGTTAAGCGTCCAACGTCGGCCCAGGTCATGATCCTGCACTTCATGGGTTCCAGCCCCACCTCAGGCTCTGTGCAGACAGCTCAGAGCCTAGAGCCTGCTTCAGATTCTGTGTCTCCTTCTCTCTCTGCCCTTCCCCTCTTGCACTGTGTCTCTCTGTCTCCCAAAAATAAATAAATACTAAAAAAAAATTTTTTAAGTGATTCTGGTCTGTTACTAGGCACACAAATCTTCTCTGATTGGGTATTTCTCATTGCAATTATAACAGAATCATCAGGGGGAACCTGGGTGGCTCCCACAGTTAAGCATCTGACTCTTGATTTTGGCTCAGGTCATGATCTCATGGTTCATGAGATCGATCCTGGGGCAGGGCTCTGTGCTGACAGCATGGAGCCTACTTTTGATTCTCTCTCTCTTTCTCTCTCTCTCTCTCTCTCTGTCCCTACCCTCTGTGCACGTGCACATGTGCTCTCTCTCAAAATAAATAAATAAACTTAAGAAAAAAAGAGAATCCTCAGAGACAAAGTTCTAAGGAATATGAGCTTACCATGAAAAGTCATCAATGCCATGGTATAAACTATCATGAGCAAAAGTCACCAAAAAAAAAAAAAAAAAAAAAGACATCACAAAATGAAATCTTCAAGGCTGTAGATATTGAAATTATCAGATAAGTGTGCTTAATTTATTTAGAGAAAATTCAAAAGGGCTATAAAATATGATGGAGTGACAAAGACTATCAAAGACTATTTGAAGAACCAAATAGAAATTTTATAAATGAGAAAGATGATAATAAAAAATAACCTCAATGAATAGGATGGACAGCAGGTTAGTCACAAAATATGAAAGAATCAGTGAATTAGAGGAGAAAAAAAATCCAGGAGCTCATGCCTGACTTAGTTGGTAGAGCATGAGACTCTTGATCGTGAGTTCAAGTCCCACGTTGGGCATAGAGCTTACTTAAAAAAAGAAAAAAGAAAAAAAAAAAAGAAAAGAGAAGAAAAGAAAATCTAGAAGAGAAAAAAATCCAATGTATTACACATGAAAAAAAAGTCAAGAGAAATAGTGGTTAGAGGAAAAGGATCTAAAATATGTAGAATTTTAGAAAAGAAGAATAGAATGGTGGGGAATAAACCATTGAGGATTTTTAAAAATTAATACAACTCAATATTCAGATTTAGGAAGTCCAAAAAATCTGAACAGGATAAATGTAAAGAAACCAAACCTTGAAATGTTGGTGTGAAACTAAGAATACTAGATGCAACAAGGAGATCTTAAAAGCAGGCTTCAAGAAATGACTTTATCTGCAGATGAGAGCCAACTTGACTAACAGCTGTCCTTTCAACAACAAGAAAAGCCTGAAGAGAGTGAGACACTATCTTCAAAGTGTTGATAAGAATCAGTGCCAACCTAGAATGTTTTATCCACTTGAACTCTTGAAAAAAAACAGAGATAAGATATCGAAACCTCAGCCCAAAACATAGATCATTCCCTAACAACAGAACTTTTCTATTAGAAACTTTAGTATTAGAAATGAAAAAGAGGAAATGACAACAGATACATCCAAAATTAAGGCGATAATACAATAAAAACTTTATGCCAACAATTTTTCAAAATTAAGTGCAATGGAATGTTTGTGGAACAGTATTTTTAAAAATGGACTCAGGAAAAGAAAGAAAATTTGAATTATACTATAATCATTAAACATACCAAATCACTTGCTTAAAAATTTTCCCCACAAATATTAAACTCAAGTGATTTTTATGGTTGAGTATTCCGAAATGTTTAAGAAACATATAAACTCAATCTTAAATTATTTCGGAGGCTAGAGAAATTGTATAGCCTTCGCACTAACATCAGCTAAGGATAGCTTGCAAAGCACGGGAAAGAAAATGACAAGCTAATATCACAAAAATATCATATCATAAATGTAGATGTAGGTTCTAAACAAAAAATAGAAACAAACTGAATCCAGCAATGAGAAGAAGGAACAATGCATTCTGAGCAAATTGAATTTATCACAGCAAAGAAAGGTTCAATGTTAGAAAGTCTATTAATAAATCTATATTAACTGATTATAGGAGGAAATATGATCATCTCAGTAAGTTCAAGAGTTGCACCACAGTGCACATTAAAAACATTTTTGTAGAGCTCATGGCAAAGTAAAAAAAAAAAAGTCAATATAATAATCAATTGAAACACTCAAAGTATTTCCTCTAAAAATCAGGATCAAGATAAATAAACACATGGTTGTTGCCGTTTCCATTTAGCAAAGCACTACCAGTCTTTACCAGTGCCATAAGAAGAGAAAAAAATATAAAAGTAAGGATTGTTATGAAACCAACAAAATTGTCACATTCTCAAATGATATAATTGGTTACAGAAAAAGGCCAACATGATCTACGGAGAAATTACCGATATTTTATTAATGACTTTAGCGAAATTGGCAATCACATGAAAAATATTCAAAGTCAATTACATTGCTGAACATGAGCAATAAATTATAAATAAATGTAATTTAAAAAAAATCTATACGTAATAGCAAACAAAAGATTCCTAGCAAAAAAAATGTGCATGAACTTTAGGAAAAAAAATTGTCTTTATTAAAAGACATTAAAGAATGTCTAAATAAATAAATTCAATAAAATATTCATGCATCAATAGATATGAAGTTTTAATATCACAAAAATATCAGTTAACCCTTAATTAATAGATCCACTGAAATTCCAACGAAAATCCTGAATCTCAACAAGATTTTCTTTTCTTTTTCTTTAGGTTTTTCTTTTCTTTTTCTTATTTTTGTATGTATGTATGTATGCATGTATGTATGTATATATGTATGCTTGTAGAATAATCCAACAAGGTGACTTTAAAATTTGTGTGAAATAACAGAATTGCAAAAAAGAGCTGACAGTTCTGACGAAGATGAACCAAATAGGGACACACACATCAGTATTTATACTAAATTTATAGTATAATATAGTGTTGTAGACAAACATCAATTAAAAAATGAACCAATGGAACACAATAGTGAGTCTAGAACCATACATATACATATGTGAAAATCTGATATGACAGAGCTTGCATAGTACAGTAATGTCAAAAAGGTGGGCTATTTAATAAAATGCTCCTGGAAATATTAAGCATCCATTTTTAAGTAAAAATGTATTTGGATTCCTAACTCATATGATAGACAGAAATCAATTCAAAGAGAATTAAGCACATTTTTTAAAGAAAGAAATATAGGGAAATATCTCTCCTGACTTGGGTGTAGTAGTTTGTTTGTTTTTTTTTTTAATGTTTTTGAGAGAGAGAAAAAGAGAGAGAGAGACAGAGGATGAACAGGGGAGGGACAGAGAGAGAGGGGGAGACACAGAATCTGAAGCAGACTCCAGGCTCTGAGCTGTCAGCACAGAGCCCAACATGGGGCTCAAACCCACAAACCATAAGACCATGACCTGAGCCGAAGTTAGGCGCTTAACCGACTGAGCCACCCAGGTGCCCCAAAGGTTTTCTTAAACTTGATACTAAAAATATAACATATTTGACTACATTAAGTTTGGAACTCTTAACAAGAAGATGAATGATCACTGAATTGACAAATACCATTGGGAGCTCCATAAGGTAGAATATCCATACATAGAAACCACTTGGGTAAGTGAAACTGGGGTCATTTATTTAAAAGATAGAGGAGGAGGGCATCTGGGTGACTCAGTCGGTTGAGCGTGCAGCTTCGGCTCAGGTCATGATCTCATGGTTCCTGAGTTCGAGCTGCGCGTCCAGCTCTGTACTGACAGCTCAGAGCCTGGAGCCTGCTTCGGATTCTGTGTCTCCCTCTCTCTCTGCTTCTCCCCAACTCGTGCTCTGTCTCTGTCTCTGTCTCTCTCTCTCAAAAATACATAAACATTAAAAATTTTTTTTTTACTAAAATAAAATAGAAGATAGAGGAGGAAGTTAGATCACTCAAGATCCTTAGCAGAGGACTTGAATTACTTTTCAATGACAGAATATGATGAAAGCTTCCAGGAATGCTGCAAAAGGGTCAGACCAGTGGGCACCATTGCAGATAAAAAGATATTAGTGGTCAATAGATCAAACATTCCGGAAGCTCAACTGTGTCTCTCAAACCAGTCCTCCATACATGAGACAAGAGCACTTTGACACATAATCTGGATGTGTGTGGAGAAATCCACCTCATTTAAGGAAGCAGAAGTCTCGTTCTTCATGTAATACATTATACAGTATAAATCAGGAAACTGTGGAGTATAGCACCCTCAGACTGAATACAGCCCTCTCTTACCACTCTTGGCTCCCCTGGGTTACACAGCCTTAGTCAAAATACCCTCCTGAACTTGGAATTGCCAGACAAAAACAAGGGCCAGTTACTCAGACATCTCTGGGAGGCAGAGATGTACAATTGGGGTACAATGCAAGCCCTGCCCTAGGTTTATGGACCAACTGTAGGCCCATCCTTCAAAAATTTGGAGAAGATGGGGCTCCCGGATGGCTCAGTCAGTTGAGCGCCCGACTTCAGCTTAGGTCATGTTCTCAGGGTTTATGAGTTTGAGCCCACATTGGTCTCACTGCTCTCAGTGCAGAGCCTGCTTCAGATCCTCGGTCTCCCCCTCTCTCTGCCCCTCCCCTGCTCACACACTCTCTCTCTATCTCAAAAATGAATAAACATAAAAAAAAAGTGGAAAAGATACTTGTAATCCTCTAAAAGATGACTAATAATTAATATTAAGAATATGTAAGGGATTCCTACAAATAAATAAAAATACAACTCAATATAAAAAAATGTCAGTAGACATAAATAAGTCAAAGAAGATGAACCATGAATTGGTCATAAATGTATCAAAAGACTCAGCCTAATTACTAATCAGGAAAATTCAAATTAAAAACAGATAGACTTTCAAGCCTACAATACTGGCAAAATGAGCACAGGACACAACTGGTCCTTTTACTTATTGAGACTTTCATTAAGCCATAGGAAAAAGAATGAAATCTTGCCATTAGAATGACATGGACAGAGCTTGGCAGTGGTATGCTAACTGAAATAAGTCAATCAGAGAAAGACAAATACCATGTGATTTCACTCACATGCAGAATTTAAGAGACAAAACAAAAGAGCAAAGGGGTGGGGGGAAAGAAAGAAAGAGAGAGGCAAACCGAGGAACTGACCTTTAACAGTTAACAGGGAACAAACTGATGGTTACAGGAGGGGAGGGAGATGGGTTAAAAAGGTGATAAGGACTAAGGAGTGCACTTGTGATGAGCACCAGGTGTTGTGTGGTAATGTTTAATCACTATTTTGTATACCTGAAACGAATTATTACATGTATGGTAGCAAACTGGAATTTACATAAAAACTTAAAAAAAAGAAGATTTATTAAAAGACAGCTATGATGATGCTAAATAAACGATTTAAAAAAATAAGAGTGATTCATTCAGTTTATTACCTTAGATAATTTTGTTCTGTTAACAGTGGCTGAAATTTGTGGGTAAAATGCATTATCCTAGTAAAGCAGCATTAAAGGCATTAACCATTGTAACTAAGTAGGCATGGCTTGATCTTAGTGGATGATGTGTCCCTCAAAATTCCCCTTTTTGTTTTTTCGTTTAACAAGGGAATATAACTTTTACTTTTCTATTAGATATTATTCGCTGCACATTTAAAAATAAACTTTAATGTGAATATGTATGTCAGAGTTTAGTATTTTAATCTAATGTTTCCCAAAAAGCAGTAGAAGTCACGAATATTGCTGGTAGTGCACATTGATTCTAAAGGACATCCAAACACGTTTTAAGTAAAAATAGTATACTATTTTAACATGCAGATTAGAAAATGTAATCAATGTGCAGGTGTTATTAAAATGGTCTAAATACAAATAAATGAGTTACTTGGAAGTAAATGTTTTAAAAATATGTACAAATGTTATATAAGTTTGATAAAGTAAGGAAAACAATACTTAAATGAGTATAATATGGGACACATTCATCAATTTCAGGAAGACTCACTACGGGGTAAGGTGATGAATACAGAATATGGAAACGCACAGTTAACTTCAAAAGCAGTACAACTTTCTTGAGCTATTGATTTCTTTACCTGTAACTCCCTAGGGGAAATGTAGATTCCTGCATTTGGGCATTTTTGTCATGCAGTTCTGTAGTTTAGAAAACAAAAAAACATAGTTACCATAAGAAACTCTGGACCCTTGGGAACTCATTAATATTTAGAATTTAGGGGCCCCTGGGTGGCTCAGTTGGTTAAGCAGCTGACTTCTGCTCAGGTCATGATCTCGCGGTCGGTCCGTGAGTTCAAGCCCCACGTCGGGCTCTGTGCTGACAGCTCAGAGCCTGGAGCTGCTTCTGTTTCTGTGTCTCCCTCTCTCTCTCCCCTCCCCCCTTTGCGCTCTGTCTCTCTCTGCCTTTCAAAAATGAATAAATGTTAAAAAACATTGTTTTTAAATATTTAGAATTTAGTTGTAAATGTATATAAGAATGGAGATTAACTTTTTTACATTTTGTGCTAAAAAAATAATCCAGTGACTCCTTATGAGAATCCTGGAGAAAGCTTTCTCGTAGGAGCTAGAAATTTCATAATAATATTTGATAATATCAATAAATTAATATAATTGTAATTAATTTATTTAAACTCAAGTTAGTTAACATGCAGTGTAACATTAGTTTCAGTAATAGAATTTAGTGATTCATCACTTACGTGTAACATCCGGTGCTCATCCCAAGTGCCATCCTCAATTGCCCATCACCCATTTAGCCCATCTCCCACCCTCCTCTCCCTCCCCGCAAATTAATGATATTAAATTTTTAGCTCGTTTGAGCTCCATTTCATTCTTTTCTTGCCTAAATTCTTCTTATTATTTTTCAAAACATTCCTAATCTGTATTTTTGTAAGCACCTTAGATGTTTTCTGGAATAAAAATGGTATCTAACATTATTGAATGTTTACCATAAGCCAATTGTTCTTCTAAATGTTTTTCATATATTTATAAACTTAATCCTATCCACAGCCCCATGGTGCAGGCGATATTATCCTCAATGCGTTTAAAGTTAAATAATGTGCCCAAGGTCATAAAGCTGGTAAGCAGCAAGGCCAGGACTCAAATCCAAGCCTTATTTAGTTTCAGAGTTTGATCTCCTACAATGTCCACATTATAAGTTCTCTACATCATGGTATAAAGGAATATATAACCACTGTATCCATAATGAAAATGTCACATAGTCTTTTATGAGAAAAATGAAGAGGATACAGAAAAAATTGAAGAAATACATCATTCCTAGGTTCATTATGCAGAGAAAATTGTCTTGCACACATTCACCGATATAATCCATCCATTCCTTTTTCTATGTAAATTTCAATACATGTTTTCAAAGCAATAACCCCATTCTATAATAATGTTCACTTCTATGAAATTCTTATGTAAAACTTCATTCCTTTTTGTTGAAGTTAAAGACCATTTTATCATGCTTGGATCCTTTAAGAAGGAAGAAAACTAACATTGAATGGCCTGCTATCAGTAAGGTACTTTTACCCACCAGTTATCCCATTAAATTTTCTCAGAAAAAGCACTTAAAAATGTGAAAACGAATGAGTATTGCTTTATATGCTTTAGGGCCATTAGAAAATCACTCATCTTCTCTTCTGAATAAACTGCGTGTTTTTCTGCTTACCACTCAGGTTCCCCCTATCTACAACCCTATAATCATTTTTGCCATTTTCCTTTAAGCCCTCTCAAAGTTCATTCTACTCCTTTTGAGTCTAGAACAGTACATACTAATGCATATTATATCTTATCACTACTGAGTTTAATAAAAGGATAGCTTTTGAGTGCCTGCATTTGATGTATTCTACCCCATCAGGATGGCTGTTAAAGATAGTTAGGACTGTCATTCCAGTCACAAGCCACCATGATTCTGGAGATAATGTCTATTTTTCAATCTATACTCAGTCATTTATAGCATCTTTTAATTGCAAAATCTGTAATAACTCCTTCCATACTGAACTTCATTCTGATAGTTTCCCATCATTTAAGAATATATCAGCTTTCAAGATACACGATCCCTTACCTATTAACTCTCCTTTCCGGGATTAGTGCAACCAGAAAGCTTTAATGAAGAACATAGTGCATACACTATGACCTGCAAATAAAAATGTCAGAAGCTCCAGATACAGAGTCAAGTCTACATCAAGAAACTGGCAGATAGGGGCGCCTGGGTGGCGCAGTCGGTTAAGCGTCCGACTTCAGCCAGGTCACGATCTCGCGGTCCGTGAGTTCGAGCCCCGCGTCAGGCTCTGGGCTGATGGCTCGGAGCCTGGAGCCTGTTTCCGATTCTGTGTCTCCCTCTCTCTCTGCCCCTCCCCCGTTCATGCTCTGTCTCTCTCTGTCCCAAAAATAAATAAAAAATGTTGAAAAAAAAATTAAAAAAAAAAAAAAAAAAAGAAACTGGCAGATTAAGTGCACATATTTCCAAAATGTCACTAAAATGACAATGAAAAAACATTTTTTAAAAAAGACATAAACCTGTGGGTCAAAAATGATAGCAACAAAATCTACTGAAAAGTGAATTGTTGAGCGTGAGCTGACTGAATGGATCTGGGAAACCTAAATCCTAACCAGTAGAGCAGAAAGCTAAGAAACGGTGTGATTTCCGCTGTAGCACCTTCCAGAAGCTCAAGAATACCTCCCTTTGAAAGTGACAAGGATGGTAAAGCTAAACACAAAAGTAATTTGTAAGTTTTTTTTTTTTTTTTTGAGAGAGAGAGCCAGGGAGGGGAGGGAGAGCACGAGTGGGGGAGGGGAGAATCCCAAGGGAGAGAGAGAACCCCAAGCAGCCTCTGCACTGTTAGTGCAGAGCCCGAGAGGGGGCCTCTATCCCATGAATTGCCAGACCACGACCCCAGCCGAGACCAAGAGTTTGGTGCTTAACCAACTGAGCCATCCAGGTGTCCCTGAAAGCATTTTTAAGAAGCAGCTAAATGCACAGATTTCTTTCCTTAATTTGTGCAACCAGACAACTGCCCCTCCCACACCATTAAGTTCCTTGGGAAGCAAGTATTAGTGGGATCAATATCTGTGTAAGAAGGAGAGAAAGCAGGATGGAGTGGAAGACTTCGGGTTCTGATATAGTAATAGGATGACCTTTCAGAACTTTCCTGAGTTGCACAAGACACCTGGCCATTCACACTAACCAATCATTGTAGACAAACTTTTCCCCAAAATAGTGCATGATCATGGGCAAGTAACCCTCTTCAACCATGGGCACTCCCAACTGCTGCGAAATAGATCTTTTGGTTGGGAAGTCACAGCACACCTCCCGACCCTTGCTGAAAACTTGAGACTTATCTTTTTGTGAGGGTGAGAGCAGAGGTCTCTGAACTGAAGAAAACCAGGCACATTTGGGGATACAGGGGCAGTACTAAAAAAGGAGGAGGTAAACGTGTATATCCCAAGTACTGAGATCTCACTCCTCTTTCTCAACTTGGGTCCCGGAATGCTAGCAGCAAAGTCTATACTCTGTTGCTAAGAGTTTGGAAGAATCTTTTCAAAATAATCTGGTCAGCATATTCATAGAAAGTTCTGAATCCGTTGATAGCAGAACTTGCTCATGGAAATGGCTCATCCATATAACCCTACAACAAAGAGCAAATTTGACACACCTTACCCATAAGTTTAGACCTTCCATTCAGATTTATCATGTCCACTCTTAAATAGGAGCAGATATCAAAAACTGCCTAGACTTCTACTGAAATCTTTTAATATAAAGGATATGAACCAATATGAACACAGAGGAAAAATCTACCTTGAGTATGAAGAAACCCTTTAGATATAACAAAGCTTGACATATAATATCTCTAGACATGTAAAAATAGATACTAAATCCATGAGATAAATACAGGTGAAGTAGGAAAAGAAAAGAAACATCCAAATTAAAAAAAAAACTTTGGAAATTAAAAAATAATGGTTTTTTTTTAACTTCAGTAGGAATATTGGAAGATTAGGTTAAGGAATCTTTCGGAAATTAGAGCAGACTGACAAAGATGGGGAAGATAGAAAAGAGAGATAAGATTAGAGGACCATCTAGGACTACACTGTCCTAAAGTTTTCTGTGATGATAGAAATGTTCTATATGTGTGCTGATACAGTATATATACTATCTGTGCCTATCGAACACTTGAAAGGAGGCTAGTGAGACTGAGGTACTGAATTTTAAAAATCTATTAAATCTCAATTAATTTAAATGCAAATGTGAGAAGCCCTGGGTGTCTAGCAGCTGTGATATTGAACAGCACAGATTAAAAACAGTATCAAAGAAAGAGAGAGAGGGAGAGAGAGAGAGAGAGAGAGAGGAATAGGGCAAAAATGAAACTAGAGGGAAGGAGTCTATTAATCAATCAGTACAAGTTTTTAGAACTAAAGGACGTGAGTTTCCACACTGAAATTTCATAACACTGCAAACAAAAAGATGATTTTTTTGACTTCCAGAAAAAAAAAGGAAAAAAGCATACAAGGGATCAGAAACCAGAATGACTTTGGACTTCGGAAAAGAAATACTGGAAACTAGAAAACAGTATAGCATTGCCTTAAAAATTGGAGATGTTGGGGCGCCTGGGTGGCTCAGTCGGTTAAGCATCTGACTTTGGCTCAGGTCATGATCTCGAAGATCGTGAGTTCGAGCCCCACGTCGGGCTCTGTGCTGACAGCTCAGAGCCTGGAGCCTGTTTCAGATTCTGTGTCTCCCTCTCTCTCTGACCCTCCCCCATTCATGCTCTGTCTCTCTCTGTTGCAAAAATCAATAAACGTTAAAAAAAAAGCAAAGGATAGAATGATGGTTGCCAGGGGCTAGAGAAGCCTGCTGATCAATAACCTGGAATCTATACCCAGCCAATTGCCAATAAAGTCAAGCGTAAAAAATGAACATATATTTTTTCTCAGACATGAAAGTCTCTAAAAATCTACTACACTTCCCATGGACCTTTTCTCAGGAATCTACTAGAGGCTGTGAAAAAACCAAAATGAAGACAACGAAGAAAAATGAAGACCTGAGATCTAGCAAATGAAGATGTAATTCGAGAGAGTGTATATTATCTTTAGGATGACAACTCAGGATGAGACCTGTGCCCTAGGTTGAGTAAGCCATCCTGCCCAGATAAGAGTAAGCAGAAGGCTCTGGGAGAAGCCTTCAAGATTAGTTGATATTCCACTTGCTGCGTCAAAATTTACTGAGGCAAAATACACATACTTGGTGAAGAGTTTGGATTTTTATTCGTGATATATATAGAAAACCAAGCCCAAAAAAAATCCAGTTAATTATTAACTCCGAAGAAAGCAACAACTTGTGTAGAAAAGAAAACAAAATATTTATCATACAACAAATGACTCAGCTATCACAATATCGTGAACACTGAAGATTGACCTAACCCAAGTAACAATGTAACCATACTGGGAGGAAGGGACATAGAATGAGGTTGTGTGTGCTTGGGGGACAGGATGTATAAGAATTAAATTCTCATCTTTTATAGCGAGAAACAATCCAAAAGTGCCCAGATTGGAAAATCGAGAAAGTGGCAGTATAGATATTAGAAGTGATTACTTAAAACAAGATAGCCAAAAGGCATGAAAAGTTTTGTTTCTGATGCAGGAAAAATGGGATGGGAGGATTTGGAAAATTCTGGTTTTCTAAGAACTTTTGAACTACTGACAGCCACATGCATGTGTAACTTTGATCTTTTTTTTTTAAGAGGAATATGCATGTTTAATTAACTGTACCAGGTGCACTCGGAAATTGTTAGTCAACATTCTGCACCATCAGCTCTCATCCAGACATGCCCGAATGGATTGGTAAATGATGAGAAATTTCCTGAGATCTTTGGGGAAACCTAAACAAAACAAAGGAAAGCAAAAAGCACTTCCCTTTTCTCCCTGTCAGGTACTTAAGTGGATGAGATGGCTCTTCATATAAAGAAAAAGCAACGTATTACTCAAAAGGGAAGAATGACATTCCAAAGTTGTCCTTATATGGAGAGCCCATGTCCGAGTCCCTGCTGGATGCCAGCAGGCATAATGGTGGGTGATTTCAGCCTTGGCTAAGGTGCCCAACGCAGGTCTGACTCCAAAGCCAGAAGGGGACGCTTTATTCTAAAGAACAGGCAATATCAGGGCTGCACAAAGATAGATCAGTTAGTGGAGAGAGCACTGGAGGAGGAGCCCCAGGCTCCATCTTCCTTACCAATAAAGTAAAGCAGTCTGTAGGATGAGAAGAGGTGCCTCCTTTGCTTCATTTTGCCTACCAGGAGGTGTAATATTCTCAGGATTAAATATCATAGATCATTTATGTCCTTCAGTTTTTAGTGAAAAGTCCATTTTTCAAGTGTTTCCTGGATCCACCAGGGGAAAAAGTGCTCCTATAGTATTGAAAGCTATCCAGTGAAGCCTATAGATTTTCTAGACATAAAAACAAGGAATATTCCCTCAGTTTTTCTCAAATGATAATTAGAATTTGTGTGGCCTCATACTAGCAGGCTTTACACTAATCTGCATGTAACAACTTCAAATAAACATCTCTCCTACCTTACCTACGGCCTGAGTGACCCCTTGCCTGATTAGAGTCTGATCTTTTGGGAGAAGGATATTTCAAGGTCTGTGAACTCAAGAAAATAAAACCTTTGCTGATTCTATCATAATGTTTATATTTGGGTGAAAACTAGAATGCCACATTCAATTCAATTCCCCTGTAGCAAGAGTTTTTCCAAATGATCAAAGAATCTGAATGTTTTCAGAAATTGCAACGAGCCCTATTTCAGTCTGCTTGGGCTGCTCTAACAAAATACCATAGACTGGGCGGCTTAAACAGTAGACATTTAATTCCCATAGTTCTGGAGGCTGGAAAATCTGAGATCAAGGTGCCAGTATGATCAGGTTTTGATGATAGCCTGCACTTGGGGCTCGCACGTGGCTGCTTCTCACCATGATTTCAAATGGAAGGTACAGAGATGGGAGAGCTCTGGTCTCTCCCCATCATGGGGGCTTCCCTCTCATGACCTCATCTAAACCTAACCACCTACCAAAGACCTCACCTCCTAACAGCATCACATTGGGAGTTAGGGCTTCAACATATGAATTTGGGAGGACACAAGCATTCAGTCCATATCAGGCTTACACACAATGAGACCCTGTGAGTGTTGCCTTTGTTTCTACAAGAAGCTCAAGATTTTGATCATAGCGGGTTTTCAGCTTCAGTTGTGATACATGACAGCCCATGATGAAGCTTTCCATTCATGTTTCAACGGGGAGGAGTGGTCCTGCACTGGCCGCTAAGTGATCAAGTAAGTGTTTCATCTCAAGGGAATCTTGCAGGAGCAAATTATCAGCAAACCTCAAAGCGCTGTGCTAACCGCTAACATCACACATTCTTCTTCCTTTCAAGTGTCTTCCAACTTTAGGTAGAAATCAGCCACACCATCCCCAAGAAGGGGGTTGGAGTCTAAGCACTTTGTTGAGAAAGGCATAAATGATCACTTTTAGTTTTGATTCTTTGATAACTAAAACCCAAAAGTGGTTTCACAAGAAATGACACTAACAAATTTGCCCCACCTCGTTCTATGAGAAATAGAGTCTTTAATTTGATAAATAAGCAGTGAAAGACGTTTTTGACTTCAAAGGACCAGTTAGAGCTGATGAAAACAGAACCAAATCAAACACTAAAAAGAAACAAAACACCTTTAACTATCTCTCTATGGAGTAACAGCCCTATCAACTCCGTTTTATAGATGAGGAAAAATGGAAGATTCAAGTCATTGATTTGCTGGTTCTCAGTGATCTTTCCTACTGCCATCTCTCAAACACAAGATTTGTACAGAAAACACTTATTTAAAATGATACATGTAATCTTTCATGCTATTGAATTGTCATGGACCTTCTGCTGTGACACCAGATGCCCCCTGCAGGACTGAAGGGTTTGCAGCTTCTGGAAGCCACAGCGCCGAGCTGTTAGCTCCCTACAGGGATTACCTGAGTTGAAAAGAGGACCTATCCAGGGTGACACCCCTTCCCAGGCAACCGTCATCCAATGACTGGCCAATGGTAAGGGGAGAGTGAGTCTGAAGGTCTAGTCCTCTCCTCTTACGTGGGGCAATTCTGAAGGATACTCCCAGCTCCAGAACTCCCCGGAAATTATTCTGTTGAGACTGCAGCACAACCCTGCTTTCTCCCAGTCCAGTCTTGCTTTGTTCCCTCCCCCAACAGATGTTGACCCTGAGGGCACTCCCTAATGATCTGCCTAAATGCAATTCTCTGCTTTAGTCAGCTACCTGGGGAACTCGACCCAATCTCTCTCCCTCTCCTCCTCCCCTTCCCCCTCCTCCCCTCTCCCTTTCCCTCTCCCTCTCCTTCTCTTACACACACACACACACATACACACACACCACATTTGCCTCCATTCCAGTGAAGCTAAGGATTAAATTAAATCCGTTTTCAACGGACCAGGACAGACTGCCTTAATGTAAACTCTAATAATGCTTACAAGCAAAAATTACTAATATGAGCAACAGTGCCCAAACTGGAAATAACAGCAAATCACAGGTCTTCCGCGTTCAAGTGGAATCCGAATGTGACAAGATTAAAATTTCATACTAGCCAAATGCTGATTTTCTGATCTCTCTTTTAGATTTGGCAAGCTTGGTTGTCTTTGGATTCTACATAACCTGAGCTCAGTGGTTTCCAAACTTTTTCAATCTGTTAGTGTTGTTCTGTTTTCTTTCTCAAAGGACCCAACCTCGAGGGCCACTGTTGTGTGAGACACCAGGGTTTCCCTGTAGCTAAGAGAGGGGTGCCCACTCAAAATGAGAGTGAACCTCTCTTTTTATGTAAATTATTGAGGGAGAGGGAAAGCTGTCTTGAAGGGCTTATCAAATTTGACTGTGTAAAAATTATTCGGAGGTTGAATGGTGTTTCATAAAGTCAGAAAGCACAGCTTCATATGTGTACTGTTTAAAAGCTTAAGATTTAGCCAAAATGCTACCCTTGGATTCATTGTCTTACCTATTCAGCAAAAATTCGTCAAACATCTAGAGACACAAGGATGAAAAAGGAAAACTTTTGCCTTTGCATAAACCATTGTCTACTGGGGAGTGACACAAATAACTGAAATACATTATATAGTAAAGCAGAGCTGTAGGAAAAGTTTTTTGAGAAAGTAATGTGATTATTTCTGAGTGGGAATGAAAGAGGAAGGGAGGGGAAGGCTTCTCAAAGGAGATGACAGTTTCAGAAAAATAATTTGCATAAGATGATGGAGCATAAACCAACACCCAGATTCTTGTAATGAGCGGTCACAGTCTTATTGGAAGCAGTGAGTATAATAGTTGAACTAGAAACTGCATGGAAATCTGGCATCCATGGTCACAGTAGAGATGGGATATGGCAATTTGCTTTGGTATGGGGCTCCATTTTCTGGTGGGCTGAATTAAATGTCTTCTGTCACCCATAATCTCTGTGTTCTCTTGCTTATTACTTTAAAAAGCTTTTTAGACTTTCTTTTTTCTTTTAATCTTTTTAATGTTTATTTATTTTAGAAAAAGACAGAGCTCAAGTGGGGGAGGGGCAGAGAAAGGTGGGGGAGACACAGAATCCAAAGCAGGCTCCAGGCTCCGAGCTGTCGGCACAGAGCCCGACGTGGGGCTCAAACTCAACGATCTTCGAGATCATGACCTGAGCCAAAGTCAGGTGCTTAACCGACTGAGCCACGCAGGTGCCCCTAGATTTCTATATTCAGGAACTTCCTGGGAGGAAAGTATGTGGACTTTGTACCTCAGAAATGTTCATTGTTTTCTAGCTTCTAGTACAGTGCCTGCTACATAGTAGGCATGGACTTGAAAAGCAGCAGCAACAACAACATATTTTGGACTGCATGGGTGCACGAACAGTCAACATACTGACTTTTAAGGCATTATGGGATGAAAGAATTTTCCTTGTGCTTATTCTTTACCTGAGTAAAATTCCAGTGTTACTCTATATAAATGACTGTTATAAAGTTAGTTAATTGTACTGCTTTCATTGGTTAGAAGATTTTGACTTGTTAAAAAATAATGTCTTCTTTAACGTAAAGCAACTCACAGAAATAATTATCTGCCTAGGTTCAGAATTCTTACCTTCTACAAAATGTTGCTAAGGCCTATCAAGGGATGGATGGAAAACATCATGAAATGTCAATATAAAGAATGTCACTTTTGTGTTATTTATGGATTCTTGTAACTTAGGAATCATAACCGCGTGGCTTTTATGAAGTCTCCGAAGAGAGGCTACGAAAAAAGGGTTAGCAAGTCTGGAGAAGATGAAAACCATCAGGAGGAGAAGAGTCTTTTGAAGTGGGAATAGTAACCCACAGATCAACACATCCATATTGGAAGATAGATTGCTGTTCTTGCGTTCAAAGGGCTCAGTTGTTACAATCTATTTCTTAATGGAGTAATTTTATAAATATGTCATAAACATCACATGGTGATGCCTTCATAGAAAATTGTTTTTAGCAAATGTCCTAAATAAAACAGTAGATTTATAGTTGTTTCACAAATAAAGGACCTATGAATCCAAAATGAAAAAAATAGATTTTTTAAAATTGCATTTTAGGAGGAACACAGCCTGACTGATTTGCCCATGCCCAGTACTTGTGAAAAAAAAATCCTGGCAGTTAAGACCTTACTACCGTTTGCCTCTTCACTCTGGTCAGATCGGTCTACTGTGTGCCCTTTGCTCTTTTCGACCATTACATTTTGTATCACCCAGAATGCCATCTTTCCCCCTCTCTGTATCCCTCGCTGTTGGGTGTCACAATTTATCCCACTCTTAATTCCTTTGTTGAGTGTTCGCTCCTTCCTCTAATCTTTCAAATACGTACCACGTTTGCCTCTCATATCCAATAGTAATAATAATAGTAATCATGAGAGTCAACGTTGATTGAGTGGTTACCATGTGTCAGGCTATTCTAAGCACGACATGCGTTTATGTCATTTAATTATCACCAAAGGTGAATGAGAAGGTACTATTTCTACCTCTGTTTTTAGAGATGAATGAATATATGAATATATGAAAGCCCATTCATTGCTGGGTGCCTCCTGTCAAGTCAAGCAATCAGAAGGGAGTTTGACATTGTTTATGGTTGAGGACAGCTTTCCTGTGTTTGATAATTTTATCGCTGCAGGTCAGCTGGATAACTTTATGATATAGTAAAGAGATCTCAGGAGTTACAGGTTTAAGTCCTCTCTCTGCCACTAGCTAGCAGTGTGACCTTAGGCCAGGCATTTTGCTTTTCCTAATTACAGTTTCTCCAGCTACAGTATAAAATAATTAGACTCGGGAGTCTGGGTGGCTCAGTCGGTTGAGCGTCCGACTTTGGCTCAGGTCATGATCTCGTGGTTCGTGGGTTCGAGCCTAGCATTGGGCTCTGTGCTGACAGCTCAGAGACTGGAGCCTGCTCAGATTCTGTGTGTCCCTCTTTCTCTGTCCCTCCCCCACTCGTGCTCTGTCTCTCTCTCTCTCTCTCTCAAAAATAAATAAACATTAAAAAAATTAAAAATAAAATAATTAGGTAATTTCTTTAAGCTTCTTGCTAGAATCTGTAATTCTTTAACTAGACTACATGATGGCAAATCTTACAGTATGCTGGGTCACGGAGCCTCTTCATAGACTGTGAACTGAGACTCTATTTTCCAAATCTTCCATCTAAATCTTCCTCGCCAGAGGAAAAGGACACTCAGTGCATTTGCCACATGCAGTATTACCAGCCAGAAAAATTCTTATTCTGGCCTAAGTTCCTGAAGTTGAAGTGTATACTTTTTTGCTTCTGACGCTCCCATGGATTCAATTGGAAAAACCCAGTAAATAGGTCTGTGGCTAAGTGAAGAAGCACTTATTGAGGATTGTCATGTATTAGACTGTAGATGGTCATATGGAGTTTCCAAAGGTCCCTTGTTACCTTATGGTCTTATTCAGGGAGAAGAAAGGCAAAAATAGACTTTAGTATCCGTACTGAAGTTAATGGGAATTTGCATTTCAATGCCAGTCTTTAAATGGTTTGATTCTCATAAACCCTACATTTTATGGAGTGTTTGATGTTACATAATGGTGAAATGAATAGAATTGGGAAATATTTGAACTTCAAATGTACTTACTGGTGTGCTTTTTTTTTTTCCTTTAAACCACCTACATACATAAACCTAGGATCAATTATGCAAAGTTTAATTTTTAAAAGTTTTGTTAAAGCTAGGCCATTATACTTTCTCCTTTTCTAATGAGTTAGCTCTCAAAGTATGAATATATTTGGGAAAATGGTTAGTTCCCATTTTCATTCTCATTTGCTCTTTCTCATTTGATCTAGATCAAGTATCAGCAAATTTTTTCTGTAAAAGGCTTGATAATAAATATTTTAGGCCCTGTGAGCCGTATATAGTCCCCTTCAAAACCACTTAATTCTTTCATTATAGCACAAAAGCAATCATGGACAATATGTAAACAAATGAGTGTGGCTCTGTTCCAAAAAAGTTTGATTTACAAAAACCGATGACTGGTTGGTAGGCCAAAGTTTGCAGATTCCTGATCTAGTCAATTAAAACTAACAAAGGATTCATCCCAAAACTAAATTATTTTATACTAGAAATAGCATTGGAATAGGGGATCTGAATACCTTCCAGTTATGGCACTTATAATTACTAGACATGATACCCTGGAAAGTCTCATTGACATGGGTCTTATTCCAGTCATTATACATTCAGCACTTAATATGTGTTAGCTAAGAGCTAATGAGATTGTTGTGCTTTATATCTTGTGTAATCAAATCACGGGAATTTTTGTAGCCTTAAGAAGTGTGGGTCACGTTAGGACGATTAATAGGGCCGTGTTTCTGGTCCGGAGGAGAGAGAAGAAGGAAGAGAGCTCCTCCATATGGTGCTGGAAGTGGTCCCGTTCTAGAATCATTAAACAACGGCACAGAATTGTACAGTGTTAAAACTAGGTAATGAGGTGTTCGTACCAGAAATGGTAAAGAAGGGGCACCTGGCTGGTCAAGAAGTGTCGGACTTTGGCTCAGGTCATGATCTCGCAGTCTGTGAGTTCCAGCCCCGTGTTGAGCTCTGTGCTGACAGCTCAGAGCCTGGAGCCTGCTTCGGATTCTGTGCCTCGCTCTCTCTCTCTGCCCCTCCCCTACTCACACTCTGTCTCTGTCTCTCTCTCTCTCTCAAAAATAAATAAACATTTTAAAAAATTAAAAGAAAAGAAATGGTAAAGAAAATGAGGATGCAGTTTCTAACTCAAATGGTAAGAGGGAGAGGCAGGTCTATTTAAGGAGTTTGAGGAGACCCTAGAGTCAAACCGACAACGTTAAAAGCCTAGGAAATTGTTGGACACACCCAACTATAATGATGTGGTTAGAATAACCAAAATAATGAGAAATGGAAATCTGTGATAGCTCTACAAACCCTGGTCAGCTTCTTTCTTCTCCAAGAGTTTCTTTTATTAAGCGTTTGTTGTTGCCAGTTCTTGTCTCATAAAGCTTACAGGCACCTAGGCATTTTCTGGCATCTGACACATGGTTAATAAGAGGCAGAACTGTCAAATGTTAACACACAGAGATCATTTGGGGATCTCTTTGATGACTAAAAAAGAATATGTGTTAATAGCCGATTGGTAGTTTGCTACTATTTTGACCCATCTGGAATGCTTTAGCAGGCCTCCATAATAGTTCTTTGTGCACTGGAAGTATGTTCCCTGATGTATATGAACTAACTTTATGATCTTAATTTAATTAGTGAATCGTAGAATCAAGACTAGAGACCCAGGGCCATTTATCTTAGATTGTACTGAGATTATTACAAATTCAAAATCTGGACTCAAGTGAGTGAGACACTGTCATTTTTCTTTTAAGGAAAAATCAGGAGAATATCTTCTTGTTGGCCAGTGTGTTTGTGAGAATTGTTTCAAAAGAAAATCTCTGAAGTTATCTGACGCTTAGATCATTATTTGGTGAATTGATGGGCATGACTGAAGAAATATGGACCAATTGAGAATTGACTGTCTCTGAATTGAATATTTAATGTCACACTGACTATTAAAGCAATGCCCAAAGATTTAGAAAGAATTAAGGCATTTATTGACTCCAAGTCATTTGACTTCTTTATTGCCCTATTTTTTTTTAATTTTTTTTAACGTTTATTTACTTTTGAGACAGAGAGAGACAGAGCATGAATGGAGGAGGGTCAGAGAGAGAGAGGGAGACACAGAATCCGAAACAGGCTCCAGGCTCTGAGCTGTCAGCACAGAGCCCGACGCGGGGCTCGAACTCACGAGCCGTGAGATCCTGACCTGAGGTGAAGTCGGACGCTCAACCGACTGAGCCACCCAGGCGCCCCATTTATTGCCCTATTCTGAAAAAATAAATAAGCCTAAACATTTTTTTAGTTCATCTTTTGTGTATGGATGGTTGCATCATTTTGTGACTGAATTATATGAAAAGGTTTTAAAGTTCATGTAAAATGGGCATATGGGTAGGCAGGTTTTTCGACCCTGGCGCTGTTGACTTTTTGGGGTCAAATAATTGTTTGCTGTGGAGGGCTGTCCTGTGTACTACAGGGTTTTAACAGTAGCCCTGGTTCCTACCTACTAGATACCAGTAACGACCCTCCGCCAGTTTTGACAACCCAAACTGTCTCCAGACATTGTCAAAATCTCACCCAGTTGAGAAGCATTGGTATAAGCAATCAAGCCATCACTCTATAATCAAGCCATCATGAAGGCAAAGCTGAGAGATATTAATACTGTAAGTTTTTTTAATAGTTGTATTTTTGTGTTGATGTAAATTAATTTGTTATTCAGTATTTTTGAGTGGCACATCATAGATTTTCTAAGGGAGACGTTCACTTAGAAATAGAGGAATCTTCTGGGGCGCCTGGGTGGCTCAGTCGGTTGAGCGTCCGACTTCGGCTCAGGTCGTGATCTCACAGGTCGTGAGTTCGAGCCCCGCGTCGGGCTCTGTGCTGACAGCTCAGAGCCTGGAGCCTGCTTCAGATTCTGTGTCTCCCTCTCTCTCTGCCCCTAACCCACTCGCATTCTGTCTCTGTCTCTGTCAAAAATAAATAAACATTAAAAAAAAAAGAAATAGAGGAATCTTCCATAAAGGGCTCTCTCTGTCTTCCTCCAGCTCTTGCATATCATGTTATCAATTTTATGCTATGGTTGTAACAAGAGGATTATAGTAGTGGCTCTATTCTTCAACTGGAGATTGCATGCGTAGTAGCAATGACGGAGTTTACATCTCAGCACAGAAAGTGAATTGGGCCTTATCTTGGGACCTCTGTGAATTAGCTGGATTGCCTTCAAACCTCCCAGCACACCTTTTGTCTGGCTAAATCAGATTGCTTACTTTTCCTTAAGGTCAAGAAATGTGAATTATTTATCTTTGTCTCCCCAGCTGAGTGGCTGGCACAAAATAAATAGATGTTTTAAAATTGAATGAATAGGGTAAATCTATTTGTTGATCTTGTAGACGAGGAGTTGGCATATTTTTTCCAACATCTTCTGTTCTTCTTTCTTCCTCCTTTATTCCTACGCTTTCACTCCTGGCCAGTTCTTGCTGGCCTGAATTCTTCACAGATATTCTATTTTATTCCTTCAGTGATTCAAAAGATGGCCAAGATGTTGCTTTGCCTTCTGTAAACCTGAGAAGGACCGGAACAAAAAAAGCGCTAAGGAATTTTAATGTAGGACACTGGGGAATACCAGTGAGAAAAATATTGGATCACTTCACCACCCACTGTCATTGTGATAACGTTACTGCTACAAATTATAAAGGCAAAACTTCTTCAATCATTATTTTTTTTACTTTTAATTGATTTCTACATCAGAATTCCTATAAGCTTGTTTCTCATCTTCAGTAATTTTTAATGTATTCTACAACTCTAAATATGGCCCAGTTTCCTATAGAACTTGATTATTTTTCAAAATCAATTACCAACACTTTTTTAAAACAATTGGCGGGGCACCTGGGTGGCTCAGTCAGTTAAGCATCCAACTTCAGCTCAGGTCATGATCTCATGGTTTGTGAGTTCAAGCCCTGCATCGGGCTCTGTGCTGTCAGCTCAGAGCCTGGAGCCTGCTTCGGATTCTCTGTCTCCCCCCCACCTCTCTCTGCCCCTACCCTGCTCACGCTCTGTCTCTGCCTCTGTCTCTTTCTCAAAAAATAAATAAACATTAAAAAATTTTTTTTTAATTTATGGGGGTTGGTGGACCTCAAGAAAAAAGTGTCTGCAAATTATGAGGAACTGATAAAGGCAGATGGCAAGGGCTTTGGAATTGAGCAGAACTAGGTAGTAATTGTCATGCTGCCTTTTGTAAGTTACAGGATTTGCGCAAGTTATCTAAACCTATTGCAGTTTAGTGCCACTATCTTTAAAATGGGCCAATGTCTACCTAAGTGTCGCTCTGAGAATTAGAGAAACATAAAATTAAACTTGATCTAAGATGATACTTGCATGAAGCAGGTATTTGTAAGTCAGTCATAATCACAATAAATGATCATGATGGATGGTCATTGTGAAAATGATGGTAGTGGTATTAACTAGACAGGGACAGGGCCAAGCCTTTGCAAAATCACGAAGTGTCTCGTACCTTTCTTATTCCCTTTTCTAGGTCAGGCTTAAATAGCATCTTTCCCTCTATCCTGTGCCATATGTTATGCTCTATTGGCTGTCATTGAATCCTTGCTGAGCAGCTAAGTATCTTTTCCAAGGAGTATTTATATTTTAATAGTGGTATTTTTAAATGTCATATATAGGCTCACGGATCTGAATAAAGATAGACTAAGGTGACATTACCCTATTGCTCTATCTTTTCCTGATGATTTGTTTTCTCCACTCCAGGATCCCAAAACTAAGAGTATCAGTTACACTAAAAATACACATACACATGAAAATAACAACAGTTTATTGTTAGCCATGATTCTTTGGATAGACTGTGTGGTTCTTCTGTTCCAAATGATATTTGCTGAAGTCACTCATGTAGCTACTATCGTCTTGAAACTCGGGTGAGGCTGAAAGGTCCTAAGAAGTTAACATACCTGGTGCCTTAACTGAAGAGGAGAGAGTGGCAGGGTTGTGTAGGTTTCTCTCACTTTCTTTCCTTCTCCCTCTTCTTCTATCCTTTTCCCTTTATCCCTCTCTCCCTACCCTTCTTTCTATCTTTCTAGCTCATTATTGAGTAGTTGAGTTCTTGCTCCATTGCATAGAGGCTGGCTCAGCAAATATGGAAGCTGTGTCATTCCATCTCTTCTGCCATATTCTGTTGGTCACAGGATCAGCCCAAATTCAAGAGGAGAGGAAACAGACTCTGTGTTTTGACAGGAAGAGAGTCATGTATGAATAAGAATGTGAGGATCCATTAGGTGGCATATTTATAGACAATGTACCACTCTCTGGGAAACCATTCCATTCCACCCCAGTGCCTACTATCTCCTTCTCCTTTCCATATCTCCTCCATCAGGATCGGGGAACTGATCACTTCTCAGTTTATAAGGAGTGAGTGTTTGTCATCATTCTCTTTAATACAGTAGGTTTAGTGGAAGGTACGGGGGTTTTAGTGACATATAGACCTCCAAATGGATGCTAGGTCAACTTATTCCCATTTACAATGCTGAGCGAGGTACATGAGCTCTCTCACCTCAGCCTTTTCATCTGCTAACTAAATAGAGGAGATCAAACCTACCTTATAGGGTTAACATGAAATTTATATTAATATAGTTTATATTGTGGCATTATTAACTGAAACTCAGTAGATGTTCAGTTAATGTTAATTCTTTCTGTTTTTACCTCTCCTTCCCAGTTTTTCTATCTGTTATCTTTTTCTGGAAAAGTTTTCGAAAATTTGTAAACACTGCTTGTAATAATCAAACACATTTGTTCTAAGCCTTCTGATGTTTCCAAAAAATGCTTCAAGACTTAGAGAGAATTTTGAAAATTACTATTCTCTTATGCTGATTGCTCTATTCTTTCCTGAATTTGCCATGTTATAGCTACCCGTAAGCCTTGGCTTGCATTTTCCTCTTGCCTAGTAATCCACCTTTTGTCTGCTCGTAGATCCACACGGGATCCTTTCTTTTCTAGAAGCATTATCTAATGTTGCTGGTGCCTAATATTTACAACTTTGTGTTTTAATCTGTTTTGTGTTTAATCTATTTTATGTTTAATCCTGAATCCTTTCCCATCAGTTTTATGTTCCACAATGATTTTGGGGGTCTTTTAAACCACACAGCCCCCCGACTACCCGCTCCAAATTCCACACACTGTAACTAGAATTCATCCATTGGCAACTTTTCAATAACAATATCTTGACTTGAATTATTTTACAGAACACCCAAAGAAGCACTAAAAAGTTGTTTCTAGGGCTACCTCATCTATGAAAGATTCCAGAATCTGCATGAGTCAATGTCTTGATAAATCTTGTGTGTGTGTGTGTGTGTATATGTATATGTATATGTATATGTATATGCGTGTGTGTGTGTGTGTGTGTGTGTGCGCGCATAATTGCAGTGATTAGGACAACTGAGTAATTACAATTTTGGTGAGGAAAAAATTGAAGAAAACACATTATCTTGATTGATTCATGCATTATTTTGTGTGATCAGAATTTCCATAAAAGAAACTTCTAACCAACATGTAACTAAGGATTAAAAATAAATAAATCATGAATGGGAGAATTCTTATACCATATTATATATAATACTTATTATATTTAGAATATGCAAGGGCTTTCTTTCTTTAGTGTGGCACTGCTAATTTCCTTATTTCCTTGATAAATATTGTCTGAATTATGTCCTAGAAGAGTAAATAATTAGAGAATGTTCCTACCAATCCTTTAGTTTTTATGGCTAGACCATAAAAACTGTTTGTTTGCTCTTCCTGCCTCTAAAATATTCCTTCAGTGCATACTTCACTTTGAATCCAAAAGCAAAAGTCAAGTCACATCTTTCCCTTCTAGATTACTCCGATATTTCATTTAAGAGTTAAAATTAAATTCTTTAGCATGACCCCCAATAAACTGAGCCAGAAGCTTTCTCTGTCTGTTTTCTACTAACCTGGCAGCACTCAACTTAACTGGAAGAAATGGAGTAAAAAGTAGAAATGCATGGTCCTATGGCAGATCGGTATGTTTGTTATTTCTGATTTGTGTGCGTGGAACTCTTTTAGTGAAATTATTAGTGCTCATTAAAGGATAATTACTCTAGCCTTGGTCCAGTTATTTGAATTTATCACTGAAAGACAGTCATGAATTCAAAGAATCACTCATCAAGGCATTTTCAATTTCTCTGATATTTTCTGAATATTTGTTTCCACCGGTGTTATTAAGAAGCATGAATTTTTTAAAAATAGAAATATTTACTCTTCCATTTGCCATTCTTCCTCTGTCAACTTTTTGGTGGATATTTTTTCTGATTTTAAAATTTACATATCTTAATTTTCAAATGGAGGGAGTGGTCCCTTTCTAAGATTTAAAATGGTTAATGGTTTGGTACCTCCATAGATCTATAATCACAAACTTGGATGTCTTTAAAAAATGTTTTATTATGAAAATTTTGGGGGGGGGGCGCCTAGGTTGCTCAATCAGTTAAGCAACTGACTTTGGCTCAAGTCATGATCTCATGGCTCCTGAGTTCAAGCCCCATGTTGGGTTCTTTGCTGACAGCTCAGAGCCTGGAGCCTGCTTTGGATTCTGTGTCTCCGTCTCTCTCTGTCCCTCTCCTGCTTATGTTCTGTCTGTCTGTCTGTCTCTCTGTCAAAAATAATAAACATTAAAAAAAATTTTTTTTAAAGGAAAAAGAAAAATTTTAATCCAAACAAAAAAGTAGAAAGGAGATTATAATAAACCCCATACAGCAGTTATTTAGCTGGAAAATATTAATATTTAAAAATGGATAAATAGAAGGGTGCCAGGGTTGCTCAGTCAGTTAAGTGTCTAACTTTGGCTCAGGTCAGATCTCGTGGTTCGTGGGTTTGACCCCCACATCGGACTTTGTGCTGACAGCTCAGAGCCTGGAGCCTGCTTCAGATTCTGTGTCTCCCTCTCTCTGCCCCTCCCTCGCTAGCACTCTGACTCTTTCTCTCTCAAAACTAAATAAACCTTAAAAATTTTTTTTAAACAGATACATATAAATTTGCTCTAACAAATATCAAAGTAAGTAATTCTCAAGTCATTTTATAATTTGATGTAAGTTACATAAATGAATTTGATTGCTTTTTATGGCTGTTTAAACTAAACTTGATCTTCACATTTAGTATCTATCGTGATTGTTAGTACTTCAAAATTTTCTGAATTCTTGGGGTGCCTGCCTGGCTCAGTTGTGACTCTTGTTCTTGGGGTCATGAGTTCAAGCCCCACGTTGGGTATAGAGGTTACTTAAAATAAGTTGTTTTTTGGAATTCTTAATATTAATTTGTATTAATCCCTCACTTTATTTCCTGCTGTTTCACTGCTTGGACTTCTCAGACTTTAAAACAAATTAGTTATTTCTGCTTTCACTCTCAAGGGAAAGCTACTTGTTCTTGTAATAATCCTCTGGCATTATTCTGATGTCTTCTAACTCAATCAGAAGTCTTTTCAAAGGAAATCAAGTTCTGCCATTGAATTCTGAAACAATTCTCCTTTGTCTTTTTAGCCAATTCTTGTATAAAGGCTCTTCCTAAACTTCCCACAATCAGTGACTTAAATGCCTCACACAGAACAATTGAAGTGAATATTATCAACTAAATGAATAAAGAATCTGATTAAGTAACTCTAACAACAGTTAGTAACTGACTTCCCTGAATCCATGTGCTAAGTAATGAGTAGCAAGATTTGCAAACAACGTAATAATACATCTTCCAGACGAGCAACTGTGCAAAGCCCAAGCACCGACTGCATTATCCAGTATACTTCTCTACTACGTGTACATTTATTTCTAGTTTGAGAAAAGCAGAAAGAATAGTACTTTTTTGCTTTGACCTAAGATTACCTATTTAGTAATTTCCATTTTCTTTAAATGATAGAGTTCTCTCATTGAATAAAATATTCCAAGGTTCAGTTTTATAAAATAGACACAAAGAAATGGGGCTTCCTGACCTAGTGCATTTTCTGTTCTCCTTCTGTCCCATACGAACACATTTCCATCCCGTGACACTTCCTCTTAACTCTGGAAATCTAAGGATCCCAATTAAAAGCCCCAGTTCCTCAATGACTAGATATTTGATGATATTAAAGAATGTGGTTATGTATTTATGCGATACATATTGTGATTTGTTTTTAAAACTTTTTATTATATATCTATGTATACATGTATGTAGAGAGATAGAGTGTGTATAGAGGGAGAGGTGGACAGACGGACATGATGCCTTGAATTTTCCTCAAAAGAAACTGGAGGAGTGGATTGGGTAGAGTTACACACGACCATACATGTATTCATACTTGTTTAAGTAAGTATTCTTACTTGTTTAAGTAATAAACCCAGCTGCACACTTTTGATTTGTCTGTTCTCTTGTGTAATATATGATATACCTAATAAAATGTTTATTTCAATATGTAAATAAAATAAACTGAAAATAATTACATCAGAAGTGGGATACGTGATTTTGTAAAGTACAGAATCAAGTTTTATGCACAGCAGTCTTTTGAGGATTTCTGTGGAAAATAGACTAAAAAAGATAAGAGATGAAAACAATGATGGTGACAATGATCATTTAATGAGCATAGCATCTAGCCAAATTCCCAGTGGTCACTAGAGATTCAAGTATATAATGCCATACTATTATATAATGGGGAAGTATTTTTATTTTGTTCATTAAGAAAATTAAGTACCTATTATGTGCCAGATGCCAATTTAAATATTGGTAATACAACAATAAGACACAGGATGTGCAAGAGTGACAGATGTAAAAATACACACATTTGCTTTATAGATGTGTAAATTTGCATGCTGTTAGTGATAAATTTTCTGGCATATGACAGTAAAGTGTCATCTAACAAAATGGGTTCCTTGTAACAGTTTTATAATAGATGGAAATAATATGTTTTGACGAAGGACTCGTTTTCCAAAGTGACAAACTCTTAGGATGGTCCAGCATCACTGAGCATAAAACACCAGCTCCAGGCTTTCATGCAGCTTAGATTCTCAAGTATTGAAAGCAATTAAAAGGCCTCAATATGCTGCACTCAGAATCAGTAAAATCAGACCACTACTTAGACACACTCTGAAAAATCATATGTTTTGACTCTTATTTTGAAATAGTTATAGATTCACAGGAATTTGCAACAATAGTAGAAAAAGAAAAAGAGGTCCCAACTGTTCACAATAGCTATATCTTATATAAGTATAGTATAATATCAAATCCAAGGAATTGGCATTGGTACAATATGTGTGTATTAATTTATGCCATTTTATCACATGGGTAGATTTGTGTGACCATCACCATACTCAAGATGGATAACTACTTTATGGCTACAAATATCTCTCCTTTGTTACCCTTATATAGTCACACTCACCCCCTACCCTCCATCATTCCTAACCCCTGACTCCTGCTAAGCTGTCCTTCATCTGTCACATTTAGGATCATAGAAACATATATTTGTAACCTTTCAAGATTAGTTTTATTCACTGAATCTAATGCCCTGGAGACCCATGCAAGTTGCTGCATATATCAAGTGTTTCGTCCTTTTTATACCTGAGTGGTATTCCATGTTATGGATATACCACAATTTATTTAAAAATTCGCTGATGGTGGATATACCACAATTTATTTAAAAATTCGCTGATGGTGGATATACCACAATTTATTTAAAAATTCACTTCTTGACTGTTCTTAAATAAAGCCTCTGTGAGCAATTTTGCACAGGCCTTTGTGTGGACATAGTTTTCATTGCTCTGGGATAATTGCCCAGGAATGCAATTGCTAGCTTGTGTGGTTAAGTATAGATTTAGTTGTTATTTTTGTTTATCAAGAAACTGCCAAACTATTTTTCAGAGTGACTGTATCATATTACATTTCCATCAACAATGTGTGAAACATGTAATTTCTCCACGTCCTCACCAGCAATTGGTGTTATCACTATTTTTCATTTCAGCTTTTCTAGTATAATGATATCTCACTTTAGGCTCAGTTTGTTTTTCCTTAATGGCTAGTGATGTTCATACTTTTTCATATGATTATTTGACATTCTTACATCCTCTAGTGAAATGTCTTTTTTTTTTTAATGTTTTTCATGTTAGTTTATTTTTGAGAGAGAGAGAACAGGGGAAGGGCAGCAAGAGAGAGGGAGACACAGAATCTGAAGAAGGCTCCAGGCTCTGAGCTGTCAGCACAGAGCCTGATGTGGGGCTTGAACTCACAAACTGCGAGATCATGACCTGAGCCATAGTTGGAGGCTTAACTGACTGAGCCACCCAGGTGCCCCGAGTGAAATGTATTTTTATGTGTTTTGTTCATGTTCTGATTAGATTCTTTAGTTTTCATGATGTTGAGTTTTGAGAGTTCTTTACATATTCTAGATATGTGTCAGTCTTTTGTCAGTGATTTCAAAATATTTTCTCTCAGCCCATAATTTCTACTATAAATGTGCCAATTTTGAAGCATATATATAGTGTTAAAATTCAACAATAACCACAGCAACTGTTTTGAACCAAGACCAACAAAAGATTTTTGTGAGGAAGACAGTGTTTTTGTCCCCGAAATTACTTAGAAATGCCTGTACATGGTGATCAAAAGCTGATCAAATGTAGTTGGGTTTATTATTAGTTTCAAATTGTCTATAGACAACACTTCCTCTTATCGTCTACACTTGGTTTGCTCTGCTCCTACCACCCTGTCCTGGTGTCCCATGGCTTCGATAGACCCAGAGATCAGCAGGCTTTTGTGACTCTCTCAGAGTAAGAAAATTCACAGTAGAGGATTTTACAGTTCATCATCTGGAAAATCATAATAAAATATATGGTGTCTCTTGAAAAAAATTACTTGAAGATGTATCCCAGCCAATAGAAAGGATTCAAAATTATAAATTAAAAAATATGGAAGTTACAAGTTTGTGTTGTCCATAATCGGTTTGGACTAGTTATATGTTAGTCGAGGATTCTTCAGTTCCTGGAGTAAACCAGGCCGAATAGCAAATTCGCTGCGTTTTTCTTCTTTCACTTCTAGTCATTTCTATGTATCAGTAAATATTTGTCCAGGGGCACGCCCTTACTCCACAGTTCAGATTGACTCTCACCATGTCCGATCACTACTTACACACCAACTAGTTGTGTTTATCCTGCCTCCGTGACCAGTGGTCAAGTGGTAACACTGCCGATGTAGGTCGGGATCTCTAGGCAGCAGCCCTGAGAAGGACAGTGCAGGATTTTTACCAGGGAGTCCTCTTAGGAGCAGTGCTTGAGTAAAGGAAGAGAAGGGAGGGCAGAGGAGAGGGGGGGAGTTGGCCAGCAGGGCAGCTGCAACAAGTTACTGTGTAGACTCCCAAGTTCACCACCGGCTGAAAACAGTGGCCTTTGAGTTGGGCTAGGGGGGACCTCCCATTTCAGTCCCATATTGACCGGTCATTGAATGCAAGCTCCTGTGGGAAAGAGGGTCAGTTGGGTCAAGGTCACTTTCTACGGCTGGGAGCATCTCCCGAGTGGTCTGAGGACTGAGGTGAGACCTCTGGGCAGGCACTCCCAGCAGCCGCAGGTCCATCTTTTAGTTTTGAGGGGGCCTCTGGGCAGGGTAGTGCTCGCTGCATTCAGGACAACTCTGTTAGCAGCATCTCTGACTTTCTCATTTCCCATCACAGAAGCAAGGCTGAATTAGTGGCCAGTAACCATTTGCATTGCAAATCTTTTAAAAATGATTTTAGGGGCGCCTGGATGGCTCAGGTTATGTGTCTGACTCTTGATTTCGGCTCAGGTCGTGAGGTCACGGTTCCTGAGCTTGAGCCCCGCGTCGGGCCCTGTGCTGACAGCACAGAGTCTGCTTGGGATTCTCACTCTCTGCCCCCTGCCGCTCACACTGTCTCTCTCCAAATAAATAAATAAACATTTTTTTAAAAACTAAAAATAAAAATGATTACAGGTATATTTAAAATTCATATTTTTACATATTTTACATTAAGTTTTTAATTTTAATTCCACCTAGTTAACGTTCAGTGTTATATTGGTTTCAGGTGTACAATATAGTAATGTAACACTTCCATTATGTGTAATGTGTAATGTGTAATGATAAATCACCCTGTGCTCATCACAAGTGCATTCCTTAATCCCCATTACCTAATTAACCCATGCGCCTCCAGTAACCATCAGATTGTAACATTCATATTTAATGAACTGAGTTAAACACTTTTTTTTTTCCTTAATTGGGTCAAGAAAGCTAAAAATCCAGCCTGTGTCCACTGACAAGATATTTTCCCCTCAGCTCTCTTCATTTCTAGGATCTATGATTATTCTTGTGTTAATTATGTTTGAGATTGGTTTATGTAATATGAGTTCAGTAATATTAAAATAAAAAAAAAGCCTAGAACAGAATCAAAGAATAAAATTGCCAAAATTTAAATTATTTCTGGAAGAAGATCTTATGAAAGACATACATTTCCTGCTTCATGCTGTTTTACATTTCTAAATTTTATAAAATGTACATATACTAGTTTTTAATATTCAAGGAAAAAAGTGCATGTACTATATAATTGCAATTGAGTTTGTAAAAAATAAACACAATAAAAATTTGGAAGAAAATGCAGAAAACCCTTGATAATGAAAACAAACAGGCATATTTTTAATTTTTTTCTGTATTTTCCAAGTGAAACTTCTGTCATTCCATTAAATATGAGGTTTCCCTTGGTTACTGACAGATTCTCTATCAAGTTAAAGAAAATTCTTCCTGCTGCATGCTTATTATAAAGTTTTTCTTAAAATAATGAGAATATTTGTTATGTTTTTAGAAATGTATATTTATTGAGATGATACTATGCCTTTTCTTTTTTATAAAGCTGCTGAATAAAGACCCCCAAGTTGGACCCATGGTTGTATAAATGCCACATAAGCATGGTTCATTTTCTTTTAACACACTTCTGTATTCAGTTTACTAATGTTCTATTTAGGATCTTTGGATTTATATTCAAACTTATACATATTTATACTTATGTTTTTGTATTATCTAGTATTGGGGTCAGAGTTTTCCAGACTTGTAGATTAAATTCAGAAGTTTGCAGGCTTTTTTGTTTTCCAGGGCTTTAAAAGAATTATTTTTTCCTTTAAAGTTTAATAATGCTGACCTTTAAAACTGTCTGAATTAAGCATTAGTGGAGAGTGACAAGCAGTCTGGGTTAGAGGGTCTCTTTGTCAACTTCCTTCCAAAGTTACTGGTCTATCTAAGGTGATTATTATTTTGGGAGCCCATTGTGGTGATTTTGCTACCCTTCCTTCAAAGTATTTGTTTAATCTAGAAGACTATGCTGATAACATTTTGCACAAAGTAATGTTACAATTTTTAAACTCTTCTAAATTCTTGCACTTTTAAAAATTGTTAATATTATTTGTATTGTCTCTTTTTTTTTTTTTCCCTCTGCATACAGTTGCCAGAAGCTTAATTCTTTTATCTTCCTTTGGTTTTATTGATCACATATTTTTGACTTTGTTTTTTTTAAATTTTTTAATGTTTATTTATTTTTCAGAGAGATCAAGCAAGGGAGGGGCAGAGAGAGAGGGAGAGGGAAATCAGAGCTTGATGCGGGGCTCGAACTTACAAATCATGAGATCATGACCTGAGCTGAAACCAAGAGTCGGACACTTAACTGACTGAGCCACCCAAGAGCCCTTTTTCTTTTCTATTTCATTTATTTCTACTTTCATTTCTATATTATTCTAGTTTACTTTATTTGGCTTTCTCTTTGTAAATAATTATATTTTGTGGCTTGAAGAAAACCTCTACATATTTTACCTTTTAAATATCTATTTTGTTTTATGTACTGGAAATTTATATATGATAACTTTTAGAACACATGCACTTTAAGTGTTAATTTTCCTAGGATCCATCTTCAGTCACATCCATTAGGTTTAGACATTAAATATTCTTGGTAGTATTGTTTATTTTTTAAAACAACATTCATTCATTTCCAAAAGTTCATTTACTAATTTCTTTTTTTTTTATGTTTATTTAATTTTGAGAAAGTGCGAGACAGAGCAGGAGTGGGGGAGGGGCAGAGAGAGAGGGAGACACAGAATCTGAAGCAGGCTCCAGGCTCTGAGCTGTCAGAACAGGAGAACACATTTATGCTCTAATATAAACAAATATATTGTAAAAGTATTTTACAATGTAAAAGAGGGGATGTGAAGGGAAGTGGGAAAGAAATGGAGCTCAAAACTGAGAACGGGGGATGTGTGTTTTCCAGTGTATGTCGCTTTTGATGCAAGGAAAAGAGTGAAATGGTAGGAGAAAAGCAGAGAAAATAATGGTTATGTAGGAGATAGATCTATTTTGACTCAACAGGA
Organism: Panthera pardus; assembly: GCF_024362965.1. Classification (NCBI taxonomy): domain Eukaryota; kingdom Metazoa; phylum Chordata; class Mammalia; order Carnivora; family Felidae; genus Panthera; species Panthera pardus. The sequence continues at coordinate 135,254,875 of NW_026526721.1, forward strand.
TAACACGGATAAGTGCAAACATGTAATCAGAGGCTACTGCTTAGTTAACCATAATCCATGGTGAGGTGGAAAGCACACAAGATTTCAAGTAAGATCATTAAGGATTCAAATATCTGTCCACCCTCTGCCCATTTTGAAATTTGGCAAGTTACAAGATTTCAGTGACCTTTCATTTGCTTTGCAGTAATTGCAAAAACTGATGCTTTATGAGAACCAAGACAGCATTCCTAGCCTGATGCCTAGAACATGAGAGGAGCTAAGGCAATATTTGAATACACAGTGTTTTGTTGAGAAGTCCTAACTCACTGGAGTATAAGCATAACTTTTAATTTTCTTCCTGGAAATGATCCTCACTCGATATTGCTCAAAAACTGGAGTTGCTTCTTTAATCGTGCTGCTTACGGACATAACACCTCATCCCCTCACATATTACTCATTGACTTTTTTGAACCGATGATCACTTCCAGGTCAGTGAAATCTTCATCTTCTTCCTTTTGTTGGTTCACGACCGTTTTCATTTTCCTTCTACCTTGGCTTTCATGGTTCATCATTTTAAAGTCCCTTGTGCATATACCCTTAAACTCTCTTGTACCTCCAAATTTTCTCTATATCCATCTGACAAAGCTGCAAACTCAAAATGAGAACCAACAATACCTTTTCTTTGGCCTGAACACAAGTGGCTACGAACTGCTGGTATAATACCTACATTAGGGAGCACGGGAATCCCTCCAAATTTATTTTTAGCAGCCTCAAATGGGGCAGTCAAATTCCCCAAGAAATCTATCACTTTCCCTGCTGGTCTTGACAGCCCATCCCCTACAACAAATATTTCATTCCTTCTTGTCTTCAAACTACCAGCTCCTACTAATTACCCATCATTGTTAACATTTGACTTCACCTCCAAAGTCAATGAGATAGGAAGGAAAGAAGGAAGGAAGGAAGGAAGGAAGGAAGGAAGGAAGGAAGGAAAGAAGGAAGAGAGGGAGGGAGGGGTTAAGGGAGGGAGGGAGGGGGGAAGGAAGGAAGGACCTCTCAGACAGGAGCTACTTCATCTTCCAGTCTTCAAACCTAATGTTCCCCTCCATGTGTATACAATCAATGTCCTCCTTGCCTCCTGATAAAAGAGGAATGGGATGTCTCTTCCACCTAAGGACAATCACTCAAAGTGAGATGTGAAGACCCTCTGGCCCCTCTCTCTCCCTTGGAACATTCTTTTCCCTCAGATTCTCTGACACCACAATTATCCTTTCCCTCCTTTTTGTATTTCTCTTTTTCAAACTCTTTTTAGCCTCACGGTTGGCCTACTACATTTTGGAGGGCCTAGATTTTCTTCTGCCACGTTGAACTCTATTACAAGGTAATTTCATAATCCATCAAGTGACGAAGCCATGCAACTTCTCTAAATATTTCAAGTGTCAGCTTTGTCCTACCTCTACTGCTACCACCTGTTTCAGGTGACCTACTAAAATGGCTACCTGAGTGATTCCTAATGACCTCTGTGGATGCTTTCTATCAGTTTCCACATGGCAAGTTAATGTGCTGTTTTGAAAACTCAAATTTTCTGATGTCATTTGAATGCTTAAAACTTTGCTATGGTTTCATGTGCCTGAACTGTTAATTATCCCCCGGAACTCATCCATTAGTAATAGAACCCTCTCCAACTTACAGTGGAGATTCAACAGGGGACAAGGCTGCTCGGCTAGTGCCTATATTTTCTAGCCTCTTTGTAGCCACATGTGGCTAATGTTGTATGAGTAAAAGTGATGTGAGTGACCTCTGGCTCCTGACAGGATGCTTTATGCCCTCCTTTTCTTCCTCCCCCAGGGGAGCTCCTTGGACTCAGACATGGAGGCCACTTATAAAGGATAGTAGAGCTGTTCCACCACTTTTCATTGCCATCTTGCACTGTGTTCCAGGAAAGGAAAAGACAGTGCACACACACACACACACACACACACAGAGAAAGAGAGAGTACCATTTTCTTATTCAAGCCTAAGCTATTCCCTGATTGATACTTTTACCATTGCATTTGGAGTAAAAACCAAAATTCTACTGTGGCCTCAGAGGCCCTGGGTGATGGGCGATCCGTCTGTTCTGCCTGCCTCCCCTTTTACTTCTTTTCCTCCTGTCCTCTGTATCCTGACTCTCCTGGACTTCTTTCAGTTTTTCAGAGATGCTGAGCTCTTTTGTGCCCAAGGCCCTCACACCTTTTATTTTCTCTGTCGGAAATGTTCCTCCCTCTGCTACCCCTCATCTTGTCTTATTAACAACTAGTCCTCTTTCAGATTTTAACCCTAAGTCACTTTTCTTAAGCAATTGATGTCCCCACCCTCCCGAGCCAACCACCTCTCCAGAGCATTGGGTCAGGTAACACAGCTTTACCACTTTAGTCTTGTTCTTTTGTTGTTGTGAAATATTTTTTATTAAAAAATACTATATATATAAATATGTTTATTTATATTATATAATATATATTGTGGTTATTTATATTTAATGCATATATTAATATATATTAAATATAGTGTATTACATATAATATTTAATATATAGAATGCTTAATATAGAATATATTATATATAATATTTAATATATTTAATGTATGTATTAAACAATATATAATTAATTAATAATATATTAATATATAATCTATATATTATATACCCACAATAATATATAATATATTATATATTTAATATATGATCTATTATATGATAAATATATAACATATATTTAATAGATCTATTAAATATATGTTATATATTATTATGTTATATATTGATATATATTAAATATATAAGATATATGTAAATTTGGTTCCTGGGTGCAACTCCAATGCACATGTATGTGTGTTGATTATGTGTAGTTTAGTACAGCACATACATTCCCCTAAATATATGTTATTTAGTTTTGCATGTATATGAATATTATGAAAATATTGCCATGTTGTCTATTTTGTATTTCTTCCTTTTGTACTCATTATTATGTTTTTGAGACATTTCTATGGTAACAGGTAGGCACTATTTCAGTCATTTCGCATTTATTCCCACATATGTCCATTAATAGAATTTGTATATCCTGTGTCATACCTCTGCCACAGTTTGTTCATACATTATTTTGTTTATGGACATTTGGTATATTTTAGTTATATGCACAAACACATGTCTATATTACATATATATGCATCTATTTATGTATTTGTGTATATGTGAACATTACAAATATTACTATCATGAATTCTTTGTATATATTTTTTAATGTTTATCCATTTATTTTGAGAGAGAGAGTGAGAGAGCACGAGCAGGAGGCAGGCAGAGAAAAAAGGGAAAGAGAGAATCCCAAGCAGGCGGTACAGAGCCCAATATGGGGCTCGATCTCACGGACTGTGAGATCATAAACTGAGACGAAACCAAGAGTTGGACACTCAACCTACTGAGCTATCCAGGAGTCCCCATATATATATATATATATATATATATATTTTTTTTTTTTTTTTTTTTAAATAAGTTGCTCCCTATTCTATTTGTGTGTGTGTGTGTGTGTGTGTGTGTGTGTGTGTGTGTGTCATTCAGGAGCCAATAACCCAGGGACATTTTAAATTCATTTCTTTGCTTGGGAGATTTTAGATCTCATAAGTAGAATGATTTTCAACCCCAATCCTGCACAAGGATTAAACTGTGACTAAAACTTTTCAAGGAAAACTTTTCTTCCTTTCAGAGCCAAGATCAAGACAGATAGGCTTTTTGTTTTGTTTTGTTTTGTTTATATTTCCCTTTGAGGGCCCTGTTTTTACGACTGTAAAATTGATGTTGCTCTATTTAGAAAATCACAGCTATTGATTAGATTTCTTCACTGAGAAGGAACTTGGCTTATTAACTGTCATAAATCTCTAATCTGGTCCCTTTGGTAGTTAGCATTGTATTTCCACTTGGCATTTTGATACCAACTGATAGATTTCATAATTTTGATGTGTGTCGGGTGAAGCAGGCACGTCCATTCACTTTTGCTGGGAGCCTAAATTGCTAGAATGAAATTTGGAATATGTATATCAATATTTAAAATGTACATACCCACACCTAGTAATTTATCTACAAAATATCCTGGCACACCAGCGCAAGGCCCTATGTGTTTAGGAATTTAATTGCAGGATTATCTACACAGATTTTTAAAAAAATCCTGACTAAACCTAAGTGTGCATGATAGGGAAATAGTAATATAAATAAATCTAGCTGTATCCTTAATATGGCATGCTCTTAGCTATTAAAAAGAATGTGAGAGAACTATAATGTGCACATCTAGAATGATTTGCAAGTTACTTTGATGTGAAAAAAGAATTTGTAAACCGTTTTTATTGTAAACTTCCATTTATGCAAAGTAAAATAAGTATAAATGTGGATATAGGACATATAGTAGATATTTTTCTGGAAAAATGTCAAGAAAAAACATTGGGAGCAGAATTAAGGATGTGAATGTAGAACAGCAGGAAAATAGGAGTAAGTTTTTTTTATTTTTGGCTTAATGTTTTTCCGAACTGTTTGAAATTTTCTCAGTGCTCTTGTATGTTTTGCTGTAATTCAAAAATTAATGCAGTTAATATGATGACAAAAATATATAAATTGTAAAGGACCGAAATTAACTGTCATTAGGAGCCAGCAGATAATTTTAAGTGTTGAGAAACATGTACTGTGTGTCTTGAAAGGGAACTGTCAAAACCTGACTTTCTTGGGATGAAATGATGCTTTCGTTGGTGTTTAATGAGTTTTATTTTCCCCCAGACAAAGCCAAAGGAAGATCCAGGGCAGGGACCCACTTTGACTCAGCCCGGAGACGGAGTCGAGCGGTCCTTTATCACATCTCTGGGCACCTGCAAAGAAGAGAAAAGAACAAACTGAAAATAAATAATGTAGGTGGTATGTGTGTACATTCTGAATGCTAGAGTTTCCCCTGGTGCGATATTTGATTCACCAAAGAAAGGCTGCAATTACTCATTTATTGGCTTTCCTAGATTTTTTTGCACTTTGGCTTGTGCTTTCCTATGAAGAATAAACTAGGAAAGGTCAGCAGTCGTGAAGCATTTCTGTTATAAAAGTGCTTAATCACAGTGTTATCACAGCATAGAGATTAGAATATTACCGTGGCTGGTACGATACGGTACTAGGGACGCTACGAATGGGGACATACTGGTTACATTTTATGAACAAGATGATGCATCAAGTCCTATTACACATTCATAGTTTGTTGGTTAAAATTTCTCTGATTTAATTTTAGTTCCATTTCTTCTGCACTTTATCTAATTTCACTTAATGCTTTTATCCAGAAGGACCATGAGCAAGTCAAAGTCATTACTCCATTTAAAAATTTACATCTTCTACAAAACAGAGTTGGAAATTTCACACAGTGGAACATTGGATTTGAAATTCTATGCTTTATATCATACAGTTTTGTCGAAAGTTGCGCTCTTAGTAAATGACAGAAGGGCTACTTTCTGAAACCTGGTGCTGCTTACCTGTCAAAAGCCGCAACAAAGAACAGTGCCTTAAAAAGATGATCCTGTGCAGAGTTTTACATGAGTTCCAGGATTTCACACTGATTTCATAACTGATTCTTAGCACTGAGAGATTTCACTGAGAAACCCAGAACTATGTCTGTTTAGTTACGGATATTCAAAGGTAATTTTGCAAATGATGGTAATATCATTAATTTGCATTGTGGATTCTTCAGAACATAAATCTTGGGGTGGAGGGGTGATGGGACTCTGGGTAGCAGGTACAAATACTTAGGGTCTAACTTACCAATGGCATTAGAAAAATTATATCAAACAAGCAGAGCTATCTTGGAATCGACCTAAGATCCAGAAGGTCTGGGAGTTAGGGACACAGGGAATTCTTTGGCATCTTACTTTTTCCATAGAAACCTCCAGACTCCCTAATACACATGTGTTGGCAAAATAGTCATGCATCTGATCTATAAAGTATCCGTTTCTCTGTAGTGAACAAAGAAAGATGCCTGAGCTAAGGGGAGTGGGAGATCTGACAAGAAAGTGCTGCAAACCGAGTCCTGCTTCAGTGTGATTTCTCTCTGGACACCACAACAAACTGCTTTGGTCCATCTGTGCTCTAGGACCACCACCCATGCTGGTGATGATCTGCCAGGCATCACCATTAAGAGTCACACGCTGTTTATTTTGGCCTGACTTAGTATAAAGATTTTCTGGGGATCCCTGTGCCCCGATGTCATTGATTTCCAGAGAGTCCAGGGATAGACTTGAAAGGGTGCACACCACTTGATCTATGGATCCTTCCACTGGTTCCTATTTACATTCGCCTTCAGCTACCAAGCCAGCCTTAGTGACAGTAAACAAGTTCTAGGAAGAAACAAAGGTAGCCACATCTGGGCTTGATTGTATGCACATCAACCAACAAAGCACCTAAACAAATACTAGCCAGAGATACTGTCATGTAGCCTTTAGTTGAAAATCATTTAAACACAGCAAGTATAACTAAGCTTCAAAATGTGTTTGCTGAACATCCTGTTTTTCCCTTTAGATCCAACAAAGTACAGAACAGTACTTAAAAATCGGATTTAAAAAATCATGATTCTCACTGCTTCGCTAATTTGCTAAATTGCCAATCATCTAAGAAATACAAACATGAGGGGGAGCATTAAAATAATACCTAGTAATTAAGGATGTCTAATCAACACAGCGACTTCAGCAATACAGGTAGTATCTTACTTCTAACGTGTAGAATCAGGACCGGCCCGGTTCACCATCTCTTTTCAAGGAGGACAGAGTAGAATGGCTAAAAGACAGTAGGAAGAGAGAAGGAAGAAGAGGAAAAAATGATCTGGATAGTTTATCAGCTGAACAATCCATTGGGGGGAATTCTGGTTATAATTCACACACACACACACACACAAATTCTCAGTATTTTTATAACTTTGCTATTTACAAATTCCTGTTACTGACATCATATTATTTGATTTTTACAGCAAGCCAATACTAGGTATGATTGTTATTAGTTCCATTTTTATGATGCAAAAGTACTTATTCGAGATCTCAAAAGTAGAAGCAGGATATGGGACCCTGCTGTGAATCTTCTGACTCAAAGCCCTATGCCTTTGCCCCCTGTCCTGCGGCTCCGTGATACAGTTCTGTGGAATAGGAGTGTATGATTCAACCCTAGGCAAATGAACTCATCAGGCCATTAAGCAAGGTTTGTGAATCAGGATGTAACACCTTTCATTCCTGGCTCTAACTGCCTGGTACATCTCGGAAAAGGGACTTAATTTCTGCTTTTGTTTTGATTTGTTACTCATTTAAATGACAATTGATGATGCAACTGTTTCCAGCGCAAAGAAATGTAAAGATCAGATGAGAACCTTGGGAGCTTGAAAGCAAAGTCTTTTAAATGCCCAAATATTACCGGCTCGGTAACAATGGTCCTTGAAGGCGGGTGACAACCTGGGACTTGGTGCAGCGACTACAGAAACATTTTCCTATCATTCAAAAGTTAGTTTCAAAGAAAGGTGACAGGAATGGTTTAGGGAGCAGTTACTTTAGTTAGGTTTTAGCCATTAGCCATTGTGTTTCAATAATTCATAGGGTAGAGGTTAAACAGCAAAAAAACACCATTGATACTAAAGAACATGCTTCAAAATTAATAAATAACATAGAACCGAAATTGAGAATAGTTGGTTGCATTTTTCCTTAGGCAAACTCGGTGTGTCAGGGTTATAAATAAGAAGTCTCTCTTCCTCGTACTTGCTAAAAACATACTTTCCAATTGTAAGACATTTTCTTCCACTCAAAAGGTTTTTTTTTTTTAATATTTTTTTAAATTTATTTTTGAAGGAGAGAGAGAGACAGAGCGTGAGTAGGGGGAGGAGCAGAGAGAGAGGGAGACACAGAATCCGAAGCAGGCTCCAGGCTCTGAGCCATCAGCACAGAGCCTGACGCGGGGCTGGAACTCACGAACCGTGAGATCATGACCGGAGCCGAAGTCAGACGCTTAACCGACTGAGCCACCCAGGTGCCCCTCAAAAGGTTTTTGATAAAAGTTTACAGATCTGGTGGTGGGAGGACAAGAGCCTCTATTTTTTTTTCACTCAGGTGACTGTGTCATGATGTTTGTGGGATCTGAGTTTAAAAAAAAAAAAAAAAAAAAAAGACAAACCCTTCACAATTTAAGCCTAATCTGAGATGTAATGAATTTTTAATCTTTTAAAATAATCTTAAGAAACGTGTTTTAAATAACCTATAAAGATGAAATAGTGTCACTTATTTTCTGACTTGTGAAAGTAAGTAATACATAGCCGACTTTTTGTATCGGCCTCACTAATGCTTCATGTAATCAGTGTAATCAAAAGAAAATACTTCCTGAGTTTTCCCAACTGTCACTCCTAGAGCTGGCCTCAACTTCAAACAAGTTAAAATTTTAATCTCTGTAGTACGGTAGCAAAAGACTTCCTCAGATAGAAATTGAGGTCTTCCCCCATGGCTTCTCTGTTACTGTTTTATATTTGAAAAAAAAAATTATATGGGAATCCATCATGTCCTTCTATAAACAGAAGTACTTATCAACCTTCACGTAGTTAATACTTACCAACCCTAACTCTCCCTTCTCCTATGCACTTGCCTACACCTTAATAAGAAGCCCAACAGGTATACGTCACTCTCCTCTTCCCAGTTTTATGCCAAAGCCCACCCTTAAACTTGTTTCTAGAAACCAGAGAATGAGGTGAAGGAGGCAGGTCAAATACCAGGGAACTGAATGGAACGTAGATGTAATGGGCGTCATTACAGGTCAAATACCAGGGAACTGAATGGAACGTAGATGTAATGGGCATAGATGTAATGGCAGATGGGCGTCAAAGGACCATGTAGAAGCGGTATAGCAGTCCGTTACCATGAAATCCTGGCATTATGAGGTGCCTGTGTGAGCTGAGTGAGAATAGTAATAGGAAGTAGAAGCCTGTGTTGGGTGGGAATGCCTACCAAGGAGAGATATAAGATAGGGGGCGCATTAATATTAAGGCAGCAAAAATATTTGGTCACTCACATTCGCCACTAAAGAGCTACATATTCCTGATGGCTCTGACCTTTCTTGAATCCTCTAGTATTTCAGGAATTCCTGAACGTACCCCATCAACTTGTTCTTTCCCCATTGGCTGAAACAAGAAAACACACCATGACCTGCAAGTAACATGTATTCTAAAACTTTTAACTGTTCACTTCATTCAACTTAACTTTCAAATTTAAGTTTCCATTACCGATCTTGTGTTTCTCATTAATTGAGGTCAAAGCAAGGTCTGCAAGTACCTGGCCGTAGGCTTGTCAAATTTCCACACACGCTATTGTTGGGCCTCCTTTTGTCTCCTAACAGTAAGAATTGTTCATCACTTTGGACTGCTTTCAAAGTGACGTGCTTTTGCAGTTATAGAACTCCAGCAGTTCTCCTGCATTTAATCAGCTGCACAGCGAACACTGCCTTTCTCCTCCTATGACCTGAATGACTCTTAAGTAACTGTTTCTCACTTTGCCGTCTTACCAAGGGCTAGCTAGTGTCATGATGAATCCATGCCAGTCAAGGGTGTGAGATGCAGGTTCCCAACTTGAAACTTCACCAAAACCACAATGCAAAATGCATGTAGTTAGCACCACCTGGTTATATTTTGGAAGAAATGTAAGTCGCGTTAACCATAGAATGACGATCATATATTTCTATCCTCTCTGGGAAAATAATGGTAGCTTTGGTTTTATTAGAAGAATTTCAGGTCAAACATATCCTTTGGATAATGACCATTGTCTCAAAGCTGTAAGTATGTGGAATGTCTCTACGACAATAGGAATACAAATGTATGTTTGTGTTTCCAGTGTATATAAGATAATACTTGCAACTGTGGATGTTTGTAGGTGACGTTTTAGGTAATGATCTTTTTGTTCTTCGTGAACAAAATCTGGATTACTCGCTTAACATTCATGACTAAATTCTGCACATTCCTGTTACTCATAACAAAGATCTCCGCTCAGTTTTAGTGTGTACATCTCTACTCTTTGCATCACCACCTCCCAAAAGTCACTTGTAAGAGACATTGGCATTGTGTGTATGAATCATGCTCCTCACAGAAGTGTGTTTAAGGCTGTGTGATCCTTGCTTCTAATGTTGTGTCTCCCTTCTCTCCTTTTTGTCTTTATCCACAGAATGTTTTTGTAGATAAACCAGCGTTTCCGGAGTATAAAGTTTCTGATGCAAAAAAGTCCAAATTCATACTTTTGCATTTTAGCACTTTTAAAGCTGGCTGGGACTGGCTTATTCTATTGGCGACGTTTTATGTTGCCGTGACTGTACCTTACAACGTTTGCTTTATTGGCAACGATGATCTGTCCACGACGCGGAGCACAACAGTCAGTGACATTGCAGTGGAGATTCTTTTTATCATAGGTAAGACCCAATGGCTGCTTTCCTAGGAGATTTGCATAGAGGAAGTAAGTGTGTTCCAGATTTTTCTGACATGAATTTGAACTAAGATCCATTTGCATGGGCATGACTAAGACTTTGATGCAAATTTTGGAGAAGCACATATTTGGATTTCTGAAAATTGCCTCTTCCAGCTTTCCCACCGTTCTTTTAGTCAAACAGATCTAAACCAATTTCTTGTGTTTCTATCCTTGTTTCATCAAATATGGGCTAACAAAGACTTAATGGCTATTTTGTTGGTACTCTCATATCCATCCTGATCTTAATTGTGCAGGGTCAAAGATGGGGCTTGGCAAGAACCCATCAATGGTTATCTGATAATGATCCAGTCCTGGGCATGGTTCTCCATACCTTTTCATGCCTTTTTGGCATGTTGGTGGTTGTTGCCATAGGTGGCCTGGTTGTGGAAGCAAAGGGTTATATAAGCCTTCCAGTCAATTGGGAGAAGCAGGGAGTATCTGATTTTAACTTAAAAAAAGTCCCCAAGGGATGCTTGCTAAGAATATTTATCTCCAGAATATTGGCAACCTCAGTTGAAGCTGTCTCTACCCCACTCTTGTAAGCCTCTTCCTGTTTCCCTGTCCCTTAAATCTTAGTCAGTTTAGACCTAAGCCTAGCTCTTTCTTGTACTTTCTAAGACAAATTCTATATTTCCATTAAAGGCTTAGACTGACCCCCTGCAGAGGTGTTTTGTTGTGTTTTTTTTTCCTGTTTTTAGATTCACAGGAAGTTGCAAAGATAGTACAGAAATGTCCCTTGTCCCTTTCATTCATCCCTCTAGAGTTCTTGACCATCATTGGCAACCTGATACTTGATTCTTTACGTGGTCGTGGTGATATAGGGCAATATCCTTTTTATAAAGATGAAAGAATGTTTGGAAAATATTTTCAAGCAGGTAGGTGAACAAAGGATGAGAAATGGATCTTAAAAGTTCAAAGGAAGAAAATAAATGAGGCAGATCAAACACTTATTTCAATGGTGGTGGTCCTTTTCTCTGTGGAGCTAGCTGGTAAAGTTTTGGGGCCAGAGTGGGTTCTCTAACCGTTAGTATGTTTTCTCTGGATGAGTTTATATGCTCTTCGTGTGGCTTGGGTACCACTATTAACATTGCATCTGTTGAGCACCCCCTCAAAGCTATGTCAGGACCCCTGCTCCCAACCTAAAAGTGGTGGCTGTGGTATGTTTAGGCCACTAGATGGCAATGTTGTCTACGTAGGTAGTTTGGCAAGACTACAAAGTCAAGAAAACATACCTTTAATTTTTTTTTTTTTTAACGTAAACCATTCCTCATTAGAAAGGTGTAACCTAAAGGGATGTAAAACTCACTGTTAAATGGAAAATAACAACATTCCAGCTTGCAAACAAATTGGGTGTGTCCAGTTGCCAATCCACGGTGGTTTTATATCCTTTTACTTTCCCAAACTTCCCTGTCTTCTCCTACCTGCCCATAACACGTGTGTTAATTAGCACTCTAAAAAAACTCCCTATGACCCCATTCAAAGTTCTCAAGAACTTGAGTACTCAAATGCCTATTACCTCTGAGTATCTACTTAACAAACATTTCATATCATTATTATTAATGTTATTATTATTTACAACTCTGCCATAGGGACACGGTTATATCTTGAACGTTCCACTATTCCTTGTTCTAGGATATTTGAAATTCCAAGGGCTTGGAAGCCACTTCTGGTACTATATGCTCACTGGCAGATGGTGATATGTTTATACTCAGAACTGACACCTGTAAGAAAGATATTTTGTACAATTTTGGGGGATTGAATTGGTTGGTTGTTTTTTTTAAAGGCTTCTTTCTTCTACTAAACCAATGGAGTCTGGCTTGCCCTCTGACCATTGCCCCTAAGTCTGCTGTGTTTTTTGTGACTCACATTTCTGCTGTGCTCCAGGCAGTAAGATGTTCCTCTGGGTAGGCAATACCCCTCTCTTACCAGCAGAATGATAAAGAAATAAAAATTCACTCTACGCAGTTCACCTTCTACAAAGATTACAATTTGAGATTTTGGCCTGCTAACAGTTTTAGAATGTTGCCAGCCTGGAATCCCTTCTTGACTGACTTATTTTTATAAGCAGTAAAAACTTTACTGTGCTTTACTGTTGCCGTCTTCCTGCTTTTTCTTCTTTTAAATGAGTTTAAATGTGTCTATAATTTATTATAACAGATTTGGAAAAGTAGTTGAAAATTTCTCCAAGTATGTTTCCCCGAGCCTTTATTGTATGAAATATTTCACAAAGGTGATGTGAAAATGATCACCGAGAAATAAATCAAAACAGTAGGAATAAAAGCGTGCATTGCCTATAATACTGTACTTTCACAGTACTAATAAGGCAGTGTTTGTATCATTTAATAGTTATTAAATTGGTATGTGTGACAATTCTATATGTATTTTTAAACATGTTTATTTTTTGTTTGTAGATAAGTGCTATTAAATTGGCATCTTATAATCACCCTGGTCAGAACTGTTAAAAAGTAGTTTAAAAAGAATTTTGGGGAGGAAAGGCTTTCATATTGCAAAACATGATGCTTTCAAAATATTTTGTTATTTGAACCCCTCTATACAAGTAAGGTGATGTGATTATTTTCTACATGGGGAAAATTAAGTGTTCATGAAAGAAGAATACGTCGTCACAATGGAACTTGAAAGATAATATATCTCTTTTGGTGATTCATCATACACATTAACTTTATACATTTCTGAGAAATTCAGTGATAAAGAAATCTGTTTAACCATGATTAACCCAGCACCTCCTAAAGTTATTTTTACCTCGGAACCCATTCCTTCCCAGACCACTTGGTAACACTCTTTTGGGAAGACTGACTTGAAAACATTCTTCCCTGATAAATTCACTATAAGTATCTGAGTGTGATTATGCTAGTCAAACTACAAATATGAATGATGAGCTTGAATCTCTCCTAACTACTCTCTTTACCTTAAAGTAAATTGCTTTGTAAACCACATTAATTCTTCAGGATCAGTAGGGCACAAGGTTTGGCTATAAGTTACAAAGTGGTTATAAAATTAGTTTTAGTTTTAAAACCATCACGTATAATTTAGCTGCTGATTCAAAGCCTCATGGAAACTTGCAACGAGAGGTGACCTACTAGTAATTTATCTAATCCAATCTTTAATTTATTCGTCGGGGGGGGGTGCCTACTGAGCCCTAGTGATATGCCCAAATCCTGGTAGCACACCCAGGTTTCCTTGTCGTTGGATCAGGTTTCTTAAGAGTTTGTAACCAATATGGTTCCATTTTCTGAAAAATTCTACTCAACTTGTTTTCCTTTATTTATAGCAATGAGGCAGAAGATGAGAGAAAGAAGTGCCAACTTCCTTCTCTTTCTTTCATGAATGCAGAAATTAATAGTTTTCATCTCTGAAATCTTGGTGGCAAAAATTGTGATATGCCATTAGGTCTGATAATCACGTAACTCTTTTCCTCATCAAAAACCTAAAGAACCCAGTTTTGTGCAGGCAGCAGTATCCCAGACCCAGGGGATGAGTTGTGAGTATTCCGAGCCAGTGGTAGTTCCTGTCCCCTTACCCAGTTCCAGACATAGGGGCAAATATGTGACCAGTTCTAGCCAATAGAATATAAAGAGATTATTTCTGTGGGGCCTTTTGGGTGTTATTTTCCCCCTGAAAAAAGAAGAGAGACATGTGAGGGGACATATTTGTGTCACTATTCCTTTCCTTCCCCCAGGATGTGTAGATAGAAGGGTATGATGTACTGTAATTATGTAGCTATCTATAATCACGAGGAGGTGCATAGGGAAGAAGATGTGAACTCCTTGTCGAGTGATATAATAATGTTCCTATTACTGGGGCCACTGTTACTTGGATACTTTGTTATTGACAGTTATATTGGTATAAAATTTTTGAAAAATTGGGCCATTTCAGAGGTTCAGTGATAACTCCTTTCCAGGGGAACAGAATCCTCTTTCTTCTATCCTGTCATTCCACTGTGAGCCTATCTAGGAAGTGGTTTGCACATACCACACATATCTGCTGTCATAATCACAAAGACTGAGCATCGTAGGCTATGCCATAAAGCTGCAACTCTGATTGGCTTGGTTTCTCTAAGAATCCTCAGAAAGCTCAAGGTCAGAGGAAACATGGGATACAATGGTACTTTCTGTTTACTCTACATTCACCTTAGTCATGAAGGGACGGTTGAGAGTCATGTGGGATAAAGGGCAATCATGCAGTGTGCAGACCATACTGGAGAGAGAGACACAGCATGGACAGGGGAGGGGCAGAGAGAGAGGGAGACACAGAATCCGAAGCAAGCTCCAGGCTCTGAGCGGTCAGCACAGAGCCCCACACGGGCCTCGAACTCACAGAGTGCGAGATCGTGACCTGAGCCGAAGTCGGCCGCTCAACTGACTGAGCCACCCAGGCGCCCCTCTCAGTGTTCTATTTTTAAAGTTATATTCTGTGTTGATTTAGGTAGTTCTATTTCACTGGTTCTCAATAGGCACAGAATCACACATAGGAACCATTTTAGAAATATGTAGATTAGGGGCGCCTGGGTGGCTCAGTCGGTTAAGTGTCGGACTTCGGCTTAGGGCATGCTCTCACAGTTTGTGGGTTTGAGACCCATGTCGGGCTCTGTGCTGACAGCTCAGAGCCTGGTTCCTGCTTCAGATTCGGTGTCTCCCTCTCTCTCTGCTCCCCCCATGCTTTGTTTGTCCCTCTTTCAAAAATAAATAATGAACTTAAAAAAATTTTTAATTTTAAGAAAGAAATATGTAGGTTAGACTTTAATCAGCACTACCATCATTTGGTTTTAATGCTGTTAGATCACAATTAACTTATCTACAAATAGTTTTACTCCAACTAATGAACAGATTTGCTCTATATGTAATATGTCTTATGATCATATATTTATATTTTCAACATTTCTGATTATTTTATTTTTCTTTCTCTTTTGTAATGCTTTATTAACTAATGCTTCCACTCACTTACATGTCACCAAATTTTGCTATCTCAGAATCTTTATTTCTTCCTATCACTAAATTTTTATTATAACCTTGTGACATAATTAAATCAGGTATATGTGTTTACACATAGGAGGAAAAAGAGCGAAAACAGTAAGCAGTTTATCCAAGATCTAGCTGATTACTGACCAAGCTAGGACTAAAACTCTAAACCCACTTGTAAAATGGGTATTAGTATTCTTATGAGGATTTAGTGAGGTTATTGTATCAAGAAATAAGCTTACTTGGTGTTTAATCATTACTGATAAGTATTGTTCAATAATGTCACCAAGCCCCTATCTCTTCAGTTTGCTTTAATAGCCACTATTTTTTTTTTTTTTTGGAAAACAAGCATTCTTTATTTAATACAAACTGAAAATTCAGCTAATCATGGGAATAAGGTAGACCAGAACATTCCACATCCCTTAGCTTTCGAGAACACGAGTGTCTGGGGAGTCATTTACTGCTTAAAAGATCTAAGGCTTTTTTAGCGATTTCTACAGACTTGCCTTAGCATCCTTTTAGAAAAGCCTAGAGAAGGTCTCTTACGTCTACCTAAGTCAAGCATCCCTTGTCTGGCATGCACTGAAATGACCACTAATAATATTAGAGGCCATCATTCCAGGTGCATGTTCCATCCAGTCTTCCATCAGCACTTGTCGGAACAAGGGAATAAGCTGATCTGCATTTCAGCTCCTCCTCCCTTTTCCTGCCCTGCTCTGATGAGGCCTGAAAGGCTCTAGCTGTGCTTCCAGTAACAGTCTAGAAGGAAGTCATTAGCTGAAGGCTTAATCACTAGCTTTAAAGTGACTAAGACTTCTCTCTATTCAACAGATTCATAATTTTACTGGATCTGTGTTTAATTTCTAATGATAATTATGGGCACTTTTTTGAGAGACAAAAAGAAAAAGCAGGGGAGGGGCAGAGAGAAAGGGAGAGAGAGAATCTTAAGCAGACTCCACGCCCAGGAGCCTGACCCAGGGCTCGACATGGGGCTCAATCTCACCACCACGAGATGATGACCTGAGCCGAAATCACGAGTTGGGTGCTTAACTGACTGAGCCACCCAAGCACCTCTAGATACCCGTTTGTTTTATCAGACTTCTTCCCAAAGCCTCTCTTTGTTGTGTATAACCTTTATTGATACGCCTTTCCCATTTAACATGGAACCGAAGAGTAATGTTCTTATACCATTTCACTGCAGTTACTCTCCGACAGAAACTCAAGACTCACAAGAAATACTTTAATTGTTTCAGTATTCTTGGGTATCTTTTTCTGTTAGAGTAAAATATTTAAATCTCAGTGGAACCTGGAAAACCATAAACATTTGATTGTTATTTCATTGTACAAGCAAACCCCAACTTAGAGTTATCTTCCTGAAAATTGCAAACAAAGGTATGTCATTTTCCCATTTAGTGAGGTGACTGATATTAAAGATACAGACTTGGATACTGAAGGGAAAGATTTCTTTAATGTCTATTTATTTATTTTGAGAGAGTTAGATAGGTAGTTAGATAGAGCACATGCACGTACAGGAGAGGGGCAGAGAGGGGGCAGAGGGAGAATCCCAAGCAGGCTCTGTGCTGTCTGCACCGAACCCAATGCAGGGCTCGATCCCATAATTGTGTGATCATGACCTGAGCCAAAAGTCAACAGTCCGATGGCTCAACCAACTAAACCAGCCAGGAGGCCCCTGAACGGAAAGATTTCTCTCAGTGAATAAAGTTGAAGTTTCATGGTGATGAGGGAACTCAGATTTTACCACTGAATGGTTTGGGCATTCTGCTATTCCTAGACTACATATTTAGAAGGCTTGAGTTAGCATTCATTTATCTCTTAGCATTTAAGTCCCTCCCTCCTTTCCTCTCTCCCTCCATCTGCTCCCTTCTTCCTCTCCTGCCACTTACGTACTTTCTTTCTCCTGTTCTCCTTCTTCCTTTCAAACATAGGGTAGCAATGGAAGCCTACACCCCCACATCTTCACCCTTCACACTTATCTTGGATTGAGTAATAGCGTCTCTTTTAGAAAAGATTTTTTTTAATGTTTTCCTTATTTATGAGAGAGAAAGAGAGAGTGCAAGCAAGGGAGGGGTAGAGAGATAAGGAGACAGAGAATCTGAAGCAGACTCCAGGCTCTAAGCTGTCAGCACAGAGCCGGACATGGGGCTCAAACCCATGAGCTGTGAGAACATGACCTGAGCCAAAGCCAACTGAGCCACCCAGGCACCGTAAGTAATAGCATCTCTTTTTTTTTTAAACATTTCTTTTTTTTTTTTTTTAACATTTATTTATTTTTGAGACAGAGAGAGACAGAGCATGAACGGCGGAGGGGCAGAGAGAGAGGGAGACACAGAACCAGAAGCAGGCTCCAGGCTCTGAGCCATCAGCCCAGAGCCTGACGCGGGGTTCGAACTCACGGACCGCGAGATCGTGACCTGAGCCGAAGTCGGATGCTCAACCGACTGAGCCACCCAGGCGCCCCTATAGCATGTCTTAATAAGAGGAACTCAAGATGGTATTCATAGCCATGGCTCAGAGTTGACCTTTGTCTCATGTGGGCATTTTTAACCCAACTGTAAGAGTATCCCAGTCTCTCCATTCCCAGATAATACGTTTGGGGTAGTGAATAAATGGAATGTGTTTAACCATTGACTAGAAATGAATCAGGACTCACTTGGCTGCAGACCAGCTAATTTCTGATGAATACATTTAAGCCTGAGGATACAGCAATAATGAAACAACAACAGCAAAAAACAAAAAAACAGAAAACGAGTGTGCCACTTCAGATTGCCACAGAAGTGTAACATACTCAGTATCTTATCTCAAAAGGGAAGAGATTTTAGTTGTCAGAATGCCTTCGGAAAAAAAGAGAGTGCACTGAAAAAGTTAGGTACTTTTTTTTCCTTATTGTTATTAAGGGCTCCCAAATTCGTTGACTTAAAAGTACCTACTCGGGAACTAGACTAAAGCAAAGACTAAAATTGCATTTATTTTTGCAAATAAACTGTCAGTTTCGCTGTTGCTTCTGTAGGCTTTTCAAAATTCCCCATGGGAAGATGAAGTACTATGATAAATCAAATATTGAGCAGATACCCAGGATATGTGGCCACTGTATTTTCCTGAACTATGTGAAACTAGGAAACAGTGCTTCTTCATTGGATTGGGCCAAAAATAGCAATTAATGTTTTCCTTAGGCTAGAATAGTAGGTTTACATTTGATTTTAAAAAGCACTTTATTCACTATCTTTTCCTGTTAGACACGTAGATTTTTAGAAATATTCCCACCATTCTTCACTGTGACTGAAATCATTGAAATACTCAATGACAATGTTCTGACAAACCAACAGATTACATTTTCAAGCATTTTCTTTGATTAGTTTCATTTCTCCTCTGTGGATAGACCATGCTAATTACATAAGCTTCAAAATAGAAACAGTGGAGAAAAGAAATGGTCCTCAGTCACACCCATCCCAGCAAGACCACTGCTTCTGCATTCAATCTCTCTGGTTGTTGTTTTCTCTCTTTTATTTTCATGTGGTTGTGGTCATAGTCTACACAAATTTTGGTGACTTTTTTTTTCCACCTAAGATTTGAATGTAAGGATTTATCTGTGTTTCATAAATATTTACAAACATTTAATAGGTGCATAATATTCCATCACGTAAATGAACTAGTTTGTTTACTTAATAACCATGTCTTAGTTGTTACACACTTGAGATGATTATTTTTTTTGCTACTTAAAAAATTATAATGAACATCTCTGTGAAAAATATATTTATTCATTAATTGAACACATTTATATTGAATGCTTGTTTGCCATGCAGTGTTTTAGTTGGTAGAGATAGAACAGCAAAACAAATAGAGATCTTTGCCTTCATAGAATGTATATTCCAATAGAGATAAACAGGAAACAAAACAAATAAGTAAAATATATAACATGTCAGGTAGTGGTGAGTTACATAAAGAGTAGAAAAGGTGAGAAGGGGGAAGAAATGGGCTGCAATCCTAAATGAAGTGGTCAGGGATGTGAATTAAGAACATGGCATTTATTTTTTGTTTTTAATTTTGTTTTTAATTTTTTTAACATTTTATTTATTTTTGAGACAGGGAGAGACAGAGCATGAACAGGGGAGGGTCAGAGAGAGGGAGACACAGAATCCGAAACAGGCTCCAGGCTCTGAGCTGGCAACACAGAGCCCGACGTGGGGCTCGAACTCACGGACCGTGAGATCATGACCTGAGCCGAAGTCGGCCGCTTAACCGACTGAGCCACCCAGGCGCCCCAAGAACATGGAATTTAAATAAAGACAGAGGGGAAGCAAAGAAATAGTCAACTGTATGCCTCGAGGAAGCACATTACAAGCAAAGAGAACATCAAATGCAAAAGACCCCACTCATACATTTAGAATTATTTTAAGGAGTGGAATTACTGGGCCAAAAAATATTAATATATACAGCTTATAACATATTTTCAACGTTTCATTTTTTAAAATCACATTACCCTCAGAGCAGTTATTGGGCAGTAAAGCTCAAGTTGAAATGCAATTTGTTCACGCTAATATTTTTTTATAGTAATAGCTATTGTAGAAAGTTAGAGATGCCTGTCACTTTCTGAATTTGTTTTACTCCTAAACAGTCATTTCATTTAATGGAGTAATTCAGGTAAAATAGCGTTATTAATATTGCATCATTGTTACTTATTTTCGCTTTGGTTTTCCTTAGGAGATGAGATATATACGGAAAGTCGGGTTGTATTTGCCTGGCAAATGCAAAGCTTACTATTACACGATGTACCTGAATCCATTGTGTTTATATGTGAAATATTTGCGAGATGGTAGATTTGGAGGAAAATTGTCTTAGCACACTCCGAGAATGATGCTGCCCTGTGGCTTACCTGTTACCGTGATTAGACTGTGAGGAGCACGTGCTCATAAAATATGAAACAATAGTGCTTGTTTTGAACAAGGCAAGGAAATTAAAAATGGAATATTACTAAATTTAGAAACCCAGAAGAAAAGTGTGAGTTCTTGATTTAGAAACCTATTGCAAAGTAATGAGGGATTTTTTCTTTCCATTTGCCACTTATCAAACATGAACTCTGCTATGTCATTCTCTCCTTTTCCCACTTTTTTCAAGTACGCTTTCTTGCAGTATAAAAAAAATCATATTCTCTAAGTAAAAGTGGCATTATTTATTTGGTTTTTATTTCCCATGTCAACCCATGCGTTTAACATTTGCCGTTGGTATAATCTCTCCAATTACCCCATTAGGTTTAAGATGAATACATAAATAACTTTTTAAAACCAAATATACTGAGAAATTATTTGAATATTTTAGATAACAGAAAAAATTATGGCCACCTGGGCCCACATGTAATTCACTATGTATTCTTCAATTCATTACATATTTGTTGAGGACCAATATGATGTCACTGAAGTGATTGCACATGGCATTTCCTCAGCATAGTATAGAAGACCCTCCAGAGTCTGAATTCTTATCCTTTTCTCTTTTTAATTTATTTTTGAGAGAGAGAGAGAGAGAGCATGATCAAGAGAGTGGCAGAGAGAGAGAAGGAGACACAGAATCCAAAGCAGGCTCCAGGCTCTGACCTGTCAGCACAGAGCCCAATGAGGGGCTCAAACTCAGGAACTCGAGATCATGACCTGAGCCGAAGTCGGACGCTTAACCGACTGAGCCACCCAGGAGCCTCTGGCCTTTTACCCTTTTTGTATCATCACTTCCTCCTTTCTCCTGTGGCTGCAGCCCTTTGAGACCACCAGTAGTTCTTCAACTGTGCCATTCCTTATGTTCTTTGTATTTTCCTATCTTTTGTAGTTGCTACTCTCAGAAAAAAAAAATGGCTAGACATCTTCTTAGCTCTTCTTTACCCAATAAAATCTGCCTCCTTGAGGTATCATCTTTGATGTCTTCTACAAAATCTTCTTTTTAACTCTTCTAACCCTATCACCATGGTCTGGGGTAGGTTTCCCTCATGCATTCTTTACATGCTTTCCCTTCCCCACTCTTCAACCCTATATCATAATGGTCAATTTCTCCCCCACTCCACGCACATACAATAAATAAACTAGGAGTGCCCAGAGGACACGGACTGGATGTTTACTTCTCTAGTTCCTCCAGGTAATACGTGTCTGACCCATAGTTAACAGACTAACGTTTATCTACTACCATAGTGCAGATAAACAAAATACGAAATGTAGCTCATTGAGTTGGAACAATGGCCTTCTTTTCCAAAGGCAGTCCTCCATCTTTTTGGTTTAAGACCAAACTTATATTTGCAGAGTAGACTCAAGATAAAATATTTTTCCATTTATTATTTCATTCAATGATTTTAACAAAGCCAGAGAAGAGTTCTCCAGTTGCCTGTTGCCTTTTTGTCAAATGGAGCTTGATAGTCTTTTTTTCTGACTCTTTCCTATCTGATGCTAGTGATCTCTTCTTCTCTTGCTTCGGGTTCCATGGCATACTGTGATCTAGTTTTCCTTCTCCTTCCTCCAGATTTCTACTCAATCTCTTTCATGAGCTCTTCTCACTTTGCCTGTATTTTTAAGTGGCATCGCTTCCCTGGATTTGCCCTTGGCTCTCCGTTCCCTCTCGTCTATGTCACTCTCTCACCATGGGGTGTTTGCATCATCTCTTATTAGTTCAGTGTCGGTGGTTTCCAAATCAATCTTTTGAACCTGATTGCTTCTAAAACCTCATGCATGTGTATTCAACTGTCTACAGACTATCTCTCCAATGAAGCATGACTTCTTCGAGTACCACAGATTGGAAATTGAATTGTCTTCTTTTCTTACAGTACTCACCTCTTTCCTTCCTGGATTTTACCGTGTCTGTGAATATGACCCCATGAGCCATTAACATAGGGCTTTTCACAGATTCCTCCCTCTCCCTTAGTCCCCCAATAAAATCAAACTCAGAATCCTGTGTGGCCCACCTCCTCACCATCTGCTGATACACTGTGTCTTCTTACTCTTCACTGACCTTATGTTAGTTCCAGTTACCATCAGTTCTGATTGGATTACTACAGCCCCGCTAACTTCTTTCCTTGCCTACACTCTTGGGAATCTATTCACTACTCTAGAGTCAGGTTTTTGTAGTTGTTGTTTTAACGTTTATTTATTTATTTTGAGAGAGAGAGAATGCTCAAGCAGGAGAGGGGCAGAGAGAGAGAGAGAGAGAGAGAGAATCCCAAGCAGGCTCCACACTGTCAGTGCAGAGCCCAACGCGGGGCTCGATTTCAGGAACTGTGAGATCTTGACCCGAGACAAAATCAAGAGTCTGACGCTTAACTGACTGAACCACCCAGGCTTTCCTGTTGTTGTTGTTGTAATATAATGTATATCTGATCATGTCATCTCCCTGCTTAAAACCCTTCAAACACTTTCTCTTCTTGAACTCTAAATCAATGCATACCAGGCAGCCTCCATCCTCTTTCTCCTTTGTGTTGCTAACTCGTATTCACCCTTCAGGATACACCTTATGTGATCTCCCACCTGTCTGTAGCAAACTTCATCTTCCAAGTCTTCATCTTCCAGGTCAGCTATTCTTTGAGTATAGCTATTCCCCCAGAGCGCTCATGATGTAGCTTTATAATTTCCTGTGAACTCACCTATATTCCCTCCTAAATTACAGTTTCTTTGAGTGCATGAACAGAGCACTAGTCATATTCGTACTCCCAGTATCCAGCCAACACATGTACATATTAGGTGGTCCATAAATATTGGTTGAATAAATAAATGAGGAGTAATCATGATTATTTCTGTTTTACTTAAAGAGAAATTAGAACTTAGAAATGGTAAAAACAAAACTTTTCAGAGGAGATGCTGCTAGTAAGGGGGAGAGCTGAAATTAGAACCCGATTATATTTTTTAAAAGCCAGTGTTCATCCCGAAAGTCATGATACATTATCATATCACCACATTTAACCAAACTACAATTATAATTTTAAACAATAAAATATCAAAAAAGTACACATTTTTTTAGAAGTTTTTTAATGTTTATTTTTGAGAGAGAGAGACAGAGCACGAGTAGGGGAGGAGCAGAGAGGGAGAGGGAGACACAGAATCCGAAGCAGGCTCCAGGCTTGAGCTGTCAGCACAGAGCCCAATGTGGGACTCGAACTGATGGACTGCAAGATCATGACCTGAGCCGAAGTCAGACGCTTAACCTACTGAGCCACCCAGGCGCCCCAAAAAGTACACATTTTTTAAACTTGCTAATGTTGTGCCCATAGCAGGATTATTGTTGCAGTTTCCATGGAAACCAGTAATTTTGGTGGTATTCCTTTGGAACCTTCAAAACAATTTTATTTACACTGGATCATCCAAAAGGTATTATAGAAAGTGTAGAAAAACTCAAAATAATCTGGAGTGGAACAAAAGCCTAGAATACTGAACAAGAAGCAATTCTTCTCACTCATCTTTTGAGGAGACCAATAGTGAACAAAGGGGTGATGTCTAATATTTGCAACTCTTAAAAAAAGTGTGAAAACCTAATGAGGTCATTCCATGAGTGTACGACAAGACAGGGTGTGAGAATGTAAAACCATAAAAGTTGATGGGAAAATGTAGATGGAATGTTCCTTGCTATGCACGCATTGATGATAGGAGTAAGGATCTAGAATGTAAGCTGTATAAATTTGATGAAATAGGAAGAAACTGCAGGAAAGTTAATAGCTGTAGCAGCCAACAAAGATATAATTTCTCAAGGAATGGGAACAACAGATGTTCGTGGCAGAGAGGCACATGAGGAGGTGATATGTCATGTTTTGTGGTACTGAAATACGTCACTTCTGCATACTGCAATTAAACATCCAGATCCATCTGGTGGTGAGTGCGTGTGCGTGCGTGCACACACACGCGTTTTTAAGGTTCCTGTGATTTGTGCACATATGTCAGGGACATGGGGAAGGGTGGTCAATTTCAGGTCAACTGGATGTCCTTTGAAAGGCTTACTAGTCCCAGGATGGTTGTAGCAATAAAAGGACTTTTTCTTTCTTTGGGACATATTTATACTAAAAAAAAATTCATTCTTTATCTGAAATTCAAAGTCGTCCTGTGCTACATCTGGCCACTGGGATGAACTCAACGGATCATACTAATGCCTTGGCTTTAGCAAGCAACACCAGGAGGTTGAATGCCCAAGAGCTGTTGCAAGAAGGGTTTGTGCTGAAATGAGGCTGACCAATTTTTGGCTAAAGAGGGCAAAAGGAAAACTACTTAGGGACTTAGGGGTTTCTCCTTTCCTTGGGAGAGGCTGGAGCACTGGGTGAGTTCCTTGCCATAATGATGAAAAGTCACATTTTGATTGCCCTGTCAAGACCAGCTACTAAAGCACTATTTCATGGGAAATGTTAAATTACTAAGTTCATGGAGGAATCAGAACAGTGGGCTTTGCTTTGTGTATTAGTTAGATTTAATAAGCTCTTATAACAAGAGCTGCAACAAAAATTCAGTGGCTTCTGAGATGTAGAGAGTTATTTCTGTCTCACCTAACGTTCTGGGGAGTGTCCTGAAGGCTGGTAGAGAGAAGAGGGGCAAGTGCTTGTCTTATGCAGTCGTTTAAGGACTGAGACTGACAATGGCTCTCCCATCTTTAGTGGGTGGCTTCTAAGGTCATTCTGTTCTTCGTTCCAACCAGCAGGAACAGAAAAACAAAGAGCATAGAAAGCAAATATGCATAATTTTATGTGCAAAGCATAAAATTTGCATACAGTGTTTCCACTTGTAAGAGCCTCACTTGCAACCACACTAGTGGCAAAGCGGGTGGGTGTTATTACCCAGCTGCAGTTGTTACCCTGGATTAAAGGGAGTATGAATTTTGGTGAACAGCCATTTTTTCTTGTTGTATTTTGCATGATATACTAGAGTTGCACTACATGGCTGTTAGATTGAGAGAAAGAGAAGGAAAACAAGGTACTGTTTTAAATAGTAAAGGTAGTTTTCCTCATCATTCAGTTTATTTTTTTTTTAATGTTCACTTATTGATTTTGAGACAGTAGGGGAGGGGCAGAAAGAGAGGGAGAGAGAGAATCCCAAGCAGTCCCCCAACTCAGGGCTCCATCTCACAGACTGTGAGATCATGACCTGAGCTGAAATCAAGAGTTTGGATGCTTAACCGACCGAGCTACCCAAGTGCCCTCCCTCTACCACCATCATTCAGTTTAGGAGAAGATAAGGTGTGAGATAGGTCTTATTTCCTTTGTTTCTCCCATACAGTGGGGGTTTTATTGATTTGAATGTGATTTTAGTATTTTGAAGAAGTTACAACATGACCACTGGATGCAGGTCAGCTGTTTCACCTGCTACTTAACTTAAGATGCCACAATCTCTTTTAATGTCAAAGAAAAAGGTGACAGAATGGACTTAACTAGAGATGATAACTTTATGAGTGACTAAAGTTCTTTTGGGTATAGTTTGATTCCATATGAATTACTCTTTACTCACTGACTTCACAACCTAATATCAACATAATATGCAAGTCTTCTACCTGCAAAATAAATAAATATGCTCTTTCTCCACAGTCATTTATTAAGAGCTGTGCCGTTACATGGTTTGAATGTATTTCAAGTCTTGAATGTATTTCAAGTCTTGAATGTATTTCAAGACACCAAAACAGTTCTTCACAAGTGGTGAGGCTTATAGATAAGCAAGTGAAGTAATTTACATGCTCGTTACAGGTACTACCTAAAGGAAAAGAGGAAGAATAGTGAATAGGTATTGGAGGATGATATTTGATCAGATCAGCCTCTATCTTGGACATCTTTACTAAGATAATACAAGTGAATCCTTATCACTAAGAGATTTATTTTCATAGCAGATTGAAAATCTGAACTGACCACACATATGAGTAGTCTGATAACAACTGAAATATGCAGAATGCATGGTCAATAGTAATCTTGAAGCACATTGAGAAACAGTTATGTTTGAATCTCTCAAATAGCAAAGGAGACATTACTGCTTACACTTAAATACATATTCAGAATAGCATCAGTACTGATGGACATACAAATGCTAAAAAAGCACGCGACATTAGCTTGAGTATAGAACTCATCAAAACCACCCCAAGTCAAGTAATGTAGTAGTGACAGCCGAATAACCCCATTTGGAGTACTCAGCTGTTTGAGTGATGCCTCAGAAAACAACTTCTTGGAATAAAACCTTAGACTTCTAATTTGTGGCTATGTTCAATCCTGAGTAAACTGAATTTTGTAGCACCTTCTGACTTTAACCCTGACAAAGACAAGGTTCTTTGATCCATATTGCTAGAAAAACAGCAGTAAAACCATATTAATGTACTGAAAGTTTAATTTGAGGACAAGACCTTTCCTGAATACATGAGCAGATGACTTTTAACAAATGGATGTGTCTTTGTAAAATTTTATTCATCTTTACATCAAAAACCACCACCCTCTAAATAGAAAATAAGTAGAACTAAGCAATTAAAATATGTAGAAAATGTAATAAGTAGAAAAACACAGAGTTGGTAAGTTTTGAGAGTTATGTTTTACTATCTGTAGAATATCCCTGAGAACACTAAATTTTATTTATATAACAGATACAGAAACGCTAAACACTATATTTTATTTATATAAACAGAGACAGGAGCAGTTTCTAGCTCCCCTCCAGAAATACTCTGCAATAAGTTTAAAGGATAAACTTGTAAAAACTATAAAAAAAAAAACAACAACCTAACAACAACAACAATAATGAAAAACTTTTAATGTGAAATATGAACGTAAAAAATAATGAGAAACTTTGTTTCTTTTAAGACTGTAGCCCCAATTGGTGGCCTTTGATTTTGTACATTTCCAAAGGATAGATTTAACCTCGTAAAGGGCATGTTCCACTCTGACTCTGACGATAAGCACACCTGGGTATTAACTGGCTCCAGACTACCTCCTGCCCACTCTAGCTCTGGTCTCTTTTTGAGTTCCACATGTGATTTTTTGGATGCAATTTCTGTTTGCCTTGTGATTTGCCTTCTTGGTTTTGGTAACCCACCATGCTTGGTGATACCGACTTGATTTGTCTTTGGGCCACTTTCTCTACTCAAACAACCCTGAGGGAGAGTTAATAAAACATATACCATCTTACTTCCCAACTTTCCTTTTGATTTCAGTGACCTGGATTATAATACAACGAGAGCAAAGAACCACTCTGTGCCCCAACTTTGTCATTATTGCTTGATCCTACTCATATCTTGCTGAAATCAGATAAGTGTGGTTTGACACTATTGATCTTTTTATGATTTTACTGTTCACAAGACTAAAAGTAGACTAAATTATAGAAACCACAAGTAGAAATGCAATTATGGCATAACACAAATATATGAGCAATTTCTACAGATCACACTCATAAAAATAGCTATGAAATCATAATGTGCTAAAGTGAGAATCTATTTTTCTCTTAAGCATGCCTCCATTATTTCAAATACTGAATGTTTTTTCCATTTAGGGGTTTTTTTTTTTTAGTTTTTTAAATATAATTCTTCAGATTTGTGACTAATCAACTTGTGCTTTAAACGTCAAACGTATTAGTCACATTTTAAATGCATTTGAGAATACTTTGATAGAGCTTACGCATATCCATTTCTTCTGTGCTGGAAAAGCTAGTATCTGACAGGCCGCTGGAACAAATGTAGGGACCAGAAACAGATCTGTGCATATATGATCACCTGATTTATGACAAAACCGTGACTAGAATACTTTGGGGGAAATGGTAATGTTTTCTAAACTGGCGCTAGATCAATTAGATTCCCACCTGGGAAAATATAAATCTTGACTCCTGCGTCACACGACACACAGAATCACTTGCAGCATGTGGACTGTAGAGAAAACGTAAAAGTCAAAAAATAAAACTCCCAGAAGACATCATGGTAGAATAGCGTAGTAATCTTGGCATAGGCATCAATTACTTAAACAACACAACTCATAATCAGAATGTATACTAAAAATTCTTACAAATCTGTAAAAGAAAAAGGAGGGAAACCTATTTCATTAGACAAAAGTCCTGAACTGACACTTCATGAAAGAGGGTATCCAAGTATGCAGTTAGTACATGCATGGGATCATTGGGAAAATGAAAATAATTTCACCACCACCAAAATGAGTACAAAAAATTAAAATAAATGAGAAGACAAATTACCAAGGGTTGTAGGAAGATACGGAACAACGTGAAATTTCATACACTGTGTGTAGGAACGCGAATTAGTACGATCTTTATTAGACTCTGCCAGCATCTGCTAAAGTAACTTATGTAATTACTTTATGACCCAGCAATTCTGCTTGTAGATTCAACAAGTCTACCTATAACTATACAAAGAAAGGTATAATGTTTGTGTGTGTGTGTGTGTGTGTGTGTGTGTATTTCTAAGAGCATTAACTGTAATAGCCCAAATTGGAAACAACCCAGATTTTCACCAACGATAAAATTAAGAAATGAATTTCTATATAGTCATACAATGAAATATGTATTTATATATATAATATATATATTATATATATAATAAAATATATATAAAATATAATTTTATATGGCAATAAAAAACAGTGAATGTGATACCAAGTTGATAAAAATCACATACGCAATGTCTAGTGAAAGAATCCATACACAAGAATACATACTGTATGATCCATTTATATAAAGTTCCTAATTACGCAAAATTAATCGATGGTAATAGGACAACAGTGATCTTTCAGGAGTTGATCACTGGACAAGATCATAAAGGAGGCTTCTGGTGTTCTGGTCCTAGTTATAGCTCTATCCATTGGTGATGACCAAGATGGTCAACTTTGCGAAAATTCGTTACCTTGTCCACTTAAGACCAGTGCATTTTGGGAGCACCTGGGTGGCTCAGTCGGTTGAGCATCCGACTTTAGCTCAGGTCATGATCTCATGTTTCGTGAGTCAGAGCCCCACATAAGGCTTGCTGCTGTCAACCTGTCAGTGCAGAGACTGCTTTGGGTCCTCTGTCCCCCCTCTCTGCCCCCACCCCCACACTGTGCTCTCTCAAAAATAATAAACTCCTGAATTAAAACATTTTTTAAATATGCCGAATAATTTTATAAATGGCAACCTACGGTCAAAATACTACATATTAACTCCTTATGACTCTAAGAATTACCTAGCGCTCAAGAAGTAGTTCATAGATCTCACCATAAGAATTCTGTTCTTAGGCTTCAAGAAGGGGAAGAATTATAATAAAAAATGCTTTGTGGTTTTATACAGACTGACAGGTATGAATAGAGACAGGTATTTATACAGACAGGTATGAATCCCTGCTCCCCCACTTTCTAGTTGGGTAACCACGGGCAAGTTAAATGCAGCTGATACCTGCTCAGTGGGTTACAACCCAGGAGATGGGACTCGAGATTCTCACTCTTAGCCACTCTGCTCGATAGCCTTTAGGAATACGTATCAGGATGGGCTGTGGTAACAAGTAACCTCAAAATCTCAGTGGGATATAACACAAGGTTTATGTCTCCCTCACGCTATGTGTCCACTGTGGGTCAGTCGTGATCTTTGCCCCCTGTGGTTGCTCAGAAACCCAGGCTGACAGAGATCCTATCTTCCCTCATATTTCCATGATCATCAAAACAGGGAAAAGAAAATGTGAGGAATTACACACTAGCTCTCAAAATTTTGCCCAAAAGTGTCTCAGGCTACTTCGGCTTATAATTACAGCCGAAGCAAATCACAGACACATACGGTCTCTTCAGGTGGTAGGGAAAGATAATCATACCAGGAGGTAGAAAACCAGAAATATTTGGTAAACAGCAGTGAAAACTACCATAAATAGTAAGTAAAGATATTATTTTCCTCAAATATAAAAATGATCGTGAAAGTCCCAATTAAAATGTAAAATAATATGTAACTATAAAACCCTTATTTAATCTAACATTTTTCTCTCTAATGAGTATATATGTGCTGGATTTCACTTTGGGGCAAACATTAATCATATCAACACATTTTGTATCTCAAGTTTCATCAATCCTAGGTTTTATTACTTAGGTAATCAATATTTATTTCATATGAAATTAATAAGCTCGAGTTTTTAGGGTTTCTTAAAATTTCACAACTGGGTATTTATAGATATGATAATCCTTCTAGTTTCTATCTTACTTTATTTAAAAAAATTTTTTTTCAACATTTATTCACTTTTTGAGAGACTGAGATGGAGTGCGAGCAGGGCAGGGGCAGAGAGAGAGGGAGACCCAGAATCCGAAGCAGGCTCCAGGTTCTGAGCTGTCAGCACAGAGCCCGACGCAGGCTTGAACTCACAAACCATGAGATCGTGACCTGAGCCTAAGTCAGATGTTTCACCGACTGAGCCACCCAGGCGCCCCTCTACTGTACTTTAAATTTAGAAATTTTACCACCTGGCAACCATAACTAAGGACAGAATAAGTATGCCAAAAGGATTTCTACAATTAAGTGACATATGTGTGAGTCATGGTCTTTCAGTAGATTTATTTTTAATCATTAAATTATTTTTATTAAAAATGATCCAGTAAGTTCAGAGTTCAGTATCTAATTTAGAGTTACATAGCACTGAAACAGAGTGAATCATTTATCGGGAGCCAAAATTGGTAGGCTTTACACATACCAATTGTACATGTGAGGTGGAAGTCTTTTGAAGTGGTAAACTTTATACAATAAAATGAAAGCAATGGACAAAGCCAATATAATAAAATCTTTAGTTTAGAGACAGTAAATGCTGGGTTTAATAGACACGTATTGGGAGTGTGTGCTGTCTCTTTGCACCTGCCAGCATAGTCACAGATGGGGCTTACTTATGTACTGAAAGATGAAGGACAACAGGTTGTAAAAATGAGAGTCTGTGGCTCCCAGGCAAAGCCATGCTTCTTTTGCATGCCTTGTCCATCTTTACATGCCAAGGGCACAGCACAGGGCCGAGCACAACGGATCATCAATCGGGTTATTTTTTATAGTGCTTAAGGATGTTGCAAAGCTAAAAGGGACAGCCACGCTTTAGCTCTCTCTCTTTTTTACAAATGAACTTTTTTTTAATGTTTATTTTTTGAGGGGGGTGGAGAGAGAGAGAGAGGGAGAACATGAATGAGTGGAGGAGGGGCAGAGAGAGAGGGAAACACAGAATCTGAAGCAGGCTCCAGGCTCTGAGCTGTCAGCACAGAGCCCGATGTTGCGGGGCTCGACTCATGAGCTGTGGGATCATGACCGGAGCAGAAGTCGGATGCTTAACTGACCCAGCCAGCCAGGCACCCTTAGCCCTCTCAATAAAGAATGGGAGCAGTCATTTGGGAGCAGTCTGTGTGAAAAATGTGTGGAGATATGAGTTGACAATAGTTTACTTCAACTAATAGTAATGTAAGTTTTTTTCAAAGATTTGCCAACAACTTACTAAGTCTGCATTACTAGAAATGGAACCAATTCTAAATGTGTTATCTGTAGCATTGTATTCCCACGCAATTGGCAAAAACTTTAAGGCCTAATAACATCAAGGGTTGGTAAGATAGTGGAGTAATGAGAATTCTGGAAACACTGGTGGCAGTAAACGAATTTCCCACTGTCCACCACACCAGCCAGGCTACGATCTGGGGATGAACTTTTGTCCTTCCTGGTAGACAGGAGAGGAGCAACACCTTTGAGAAGCGACACCTTTATGCCCTGCTTTTAGACAAATGGGGGGGGAGGGCAGGGAGCTTTTCTCTTTTGCTTCTCAATTGCCTTCAGCTCAAAATTGTTCTTATGCCAAATTGGCATATTTTGGTATACTCTTCTACCCTTTCAGTACCTTCCTTCCAAAAGGACAGTGTTTAAATACTTGAATGGATTTCTTTAATTTTCTTTTTTGTGTTAAGGACTTGAAATTCCTTTTCAAAATAAAAATGGACATGTGTGCCTCATTACTTAAAAATGAATAAAAGCTCAGCTTGAAAAGAGGAAGGGAGGAAAGGAGAAAGTGAACGCCCAAATCCTGTCTTCCATGAGATTTTGTGGTGAAAATCACCAAGCTAGAGAAAAGCATCAGGACTGAGATCAGTAAGAGACCATTTAACAAAATGGAGATACTCAGCCTGGGCCACAGAGAGAACTTGATGACTGATGTCTAATATTTGTAGAAAGGGGTTTTGGGTGGGAGAGAACAATGTATTCTCTGTTGCTACTAAGGACAAAACTAGAACCAAGGAAAGGGAGTAATAAGGAGAAAGGCAGCTATTCGAGGAAAGTGACTTTTAGGCCCCTTCCCTTCTCTATGGGTCCAAGTGATGTTTATGTTGAGGGTCAAAACCACAATAGGGACCCACCATGATAATGCTGGCCACTGGTACAAAACAGAAGCTAATACCAGCATCAAACATCCCTTAATGTGCCTGCTTGCCTTCTTCTTCAGGCAGTTGCTCTTAAACATTACTTCTCACTGAGTCAGCTGCTTTTTCTTTTCCACAGATCTCTCATTTAAAGTAAGCAAGACTATTCCACAAAAGAGTGAAATCATATGATTTTTGTCTTTCTCTGACCAACTTATTTTGCTTAGCATGATACACTCTAGTTCCATCCACGTTGTTGGAAATGGCAAGATTTCATTCTTTTTGACTGCTGAATAGTATTTCATTGCTTATATATACCACATCTTCTTCATCCATTCATTAGTCAATGGACATTTGGGCTCTTTCTATAATTTGGCTATTGTTGATAGCACTTCTATAAACATTAAGGAAAAATAAGATAAAAACAGAGAGAGGCAAACCATAAGAGACTCTTAAATGCAGTAAACAAACTGAGGGTTGCTGGAGGGAGGTGGGTGGGAAGGACGGGCTAAATGAGTGATGGGCATTAAGGACGGCACTTGTTGGGATGAGCACTGGGTGTTATATGTAAGTGATGAATCACTGGGTTCTGCTCTGGAAACCAATACTACACTGTATGTTAACTAACTTGAAATTAAATAAATAAATTTTAAAAAATAAAGTAAGCAAGAGGAACAAATACTGACGAATGTGCAAGGCTCGAATGGTATGAAAATCTCCTCCGCTAACATGGGCAATCAATTACATTCTTAGGATTATTAGTCCCTCAAACTTCTTTATTAATTAGCTCTCAGTTCATCTTCCCACACCTTCTAGCTCAGTTTGCTGTGACATCATACTGTGTTCAGAGTGCCTCACAAGCAATGAAAAAAGACAGGGTTCCTTTAGAATACGAGTCGGCAGCTGGTTTAGTTAAATATCCTTCCACCCACGCTGTACTACATTGATTAATTTTTAAAGAAATGGCTAAATGAAGATATTAATTATTTGTATGTGGTAGTTAGGCTTGCATGCACACCATTATGTTTTAATTTACTTTTTAACAAGTAAGCCAATATGAGTTTTAAATTATTTCCCATCTGGCATGTGTACTAGTAAAGAAAAGAAATCTAATTTGTGCCATATCAAGTTCATCTCCCCCTTTTTTTTTACTTTCTAATTACACAGTTCTCGAAGAAATCCAACTGGAAAAAATGGATTCAACCTTCCTGCCTTTTTAGCCACATACATAGCCCTTTAGTGTAAAAGCTAAATGAAATACTTATTTTTGGAGGCCTTAACAATATGAAAACAGAATATGTACACAGCCATCTCTCCATTATTTGTCTTTATTGTAATCATGCTATGTAGAACTGAAATACAACAAGGCAAAGTGGTTATCCTGAAAGGAATTAAGTGCCATCTGAATCATCAGAGAATTCATTTATATTTTACCTCATTTTGGTGGTGTATATTACGGCCAGTTTTTGGGAAATTCTATAAGCCACATACAATATGGATGATCATTCTCTATCGCCCTGCTTATTTACTCATTACACCTGATACTGGCACCATGTATTACAAGGGATTATTTATGCATGCACAAACACATGAGACTTTAAGGTTTTGAGGTGGGGAATTATGAATTAATTTGTTATGGTTTTTAGAATACTTTTCCTGGCTCAAGCTGTGTATGTGTGTGTGTGTGTGTGTATTTATAGACAGTTGCACGTATTAATAATAAATGGAATTAATGAGAAAATCACATGTAAAAAATTGGATATCACTGAGTATGCTTTCACGTATTTTTCAACATAAAGTCAAAAACACATTACACTTATGTTTTCAAGATGTGTCAGAATAGAAAGTCTACTGTTGTCTTTCAGGTAGGTTGTGGATTGTCTGGAGGAGACCTCATTCTTACTGTAACATTTGAACGAGTCACTGATTTAATTGCCAAAGAGACAAAACCATTAAGGGAAGTGAGACAAGCTGCAGCCAGTGTTGGCCAACCTCCACTTTGCCTCCGTGACTCTCTAACGAGAGACACCGGATCTGGAAGGAGCGCTCTTGTCCTCCTCATCAGAATCGTATTCATTCTGTGCTTCCCTGACTCTTAGAGTACCGGTCTAGCCATCTCTACCCTTCCATTTAAGGGAATATTTACGAGCGTTGGATTCTCCTGGTCCTCGAACACCAATACCATATTCGTATCAGTAGAGAGAAAACAGTATTCTCCATTGTCCCTAGACAGATCAAGAGACAGCTAATTTCCTTATTTTCAATTCTGTGACTCTTATTTAACATTCTTTTACCTGGGTGGTGCTGATATGGAGTTTGATCTAAGGGCATTTCCACTGATCAGAAATGCATTTCCCTGGGGCTCCTGGGTGGCTCAGTAGGTTAAGCATCTGACTTCAGCTCAGGTCATGATCTCACAATTCATGAGTTCAAGCCCCACATTGGGCTCTTTGCTGACAGCTTAGAGCCTGGAGCCTGCTTCAGATTCTGTGTCTCCCTCTCTCTCTGACCCTCCCCTGCTTGTACTCTTTCTCTCTCAAAAAATTAAAAATTTAAAAAAAGAAAAAAATCACTCCCCTGCACCAACCTATTGTTATTCCCTCCAAAATATATTTGGAAGTGTGGTAAGTTTTTAAGATAATGGAAAGACAATGGAATTAACTGTCAATAGATGTCCCATTTCTCTGTTGCTTACTATCTTCATGGCTTTAAATAAGTTTCTTAAATCTCCTGAGTCTTTGGTAAAAATAGTACACCTGAAAGAGTTGGTTTTGTCACATGAACTAATGAATGCCTGGAAATATTTTGTAAATTATAATACACCAGAATTATGCCTATTTTTATGCATATGACAAAAGTAGGTTTCTTAGAAATCAACTATCCAAAAATAATACTGATCATTGAATAAACCTAGAGCCTTTGCACGATAGGACCATAGTCCTAGAAATCTTAGAATATAATATATATTTAGGTTTTTTTCTCTCTGAAAATAAACCTAAAGAATTCGTGTATTTCAAAAATAGATTTGTAAAAAATAGACTCTAAAAAAATCCCTTTTATATTCTTTTACTATTATTAGTATTTAAATATAAAAGTCTTATAATTACTTCTTTTTAAAACCTAAAATTAGCATATCTTCTTTTCACCCAATTAACTCAAATGAGTAACAAATTATTTTTTTAAAAGCTTTTTTAAAAGCTAAACTGATATGCTGTAATGACTCATCCACAAAAATATCTTTTCTGTTCAGAAGTCTGCACCTCTTTTATTTTTGAGTCAAACACATAATTTACTACACAGTTTCAAAAATGTCTGCTGTGTCAACCAACCAAAGACCAATCGTTTCATTCATTCAGCCATTCATGGAGTGCCCCAGGAATGTGGAGGGTGGCATCCTGGATGGTGGCAGTGAGTTTTCTGTGAAATTTGTGGTAGAACTGGTGATCAGTTGGTAAATATGCAAGGAATTTGTCCCTCCAGTCTTATAATGAACATGCAGACTTATCTCAGCCTGAGTTATGGAAACCACAGATCACTCAAGGGCTTGGTAAACAACTCTGGGTTTCTTACTCATGAGATGAAAACCCAAATGCCTAACCTGAGCTTTCTTTTAGAAACCATGAAGTTGAAATCTCTGCTTGATTTCAACAGCCGGTGGCCTGACCTGTTAAACTGATTTGCTAATAAAGAAATACATGAGCCCAGAAAGTTAAGAGAAAGAATGAGAAGTTCACATGCTACCTTAACGGCCTGATGGTATTCTGCTGTGCTCCTGCTCCTGCTCCTTCTTGGTGGCCATGCTTCAATGATGCATTGATACTTTGCCATGGTAGCACTTTTACTCTGCAATAGAAATCACCTTGGCATTGTTTTCATCCTTTTTGAATGGTTTAGCCACTGCTCCTTACTTTCATATTCTCAATATTAGCAATAAAAGTTTTTCAGTATTTTTATTTTTCGACAAACATATGACTTTTAATAATGCCATTTAAAAAAGTTAGATCATTCACAAAAGACTGGAAAAATTATTGTTTTCTTTTGAAGTCACCTAGAACTTGCTTCCAGACCTGAGATGTGACTGGCCTCTGTTAAGGGACCAAAAGCCAAAGCACTGAATTGGAAATTAGGAGACTTGGATTGGGGTTGTGTTCTTTCACTAACTAGCTAAAGAAGTTTAATCCTATGCTTCAGTTACACCATGTGTGTGACTCTGGACAAGTTGTTTGCTTTCCTTTGGCCTCAGTTTCCTCATCTGTAAAAAAGGATATTGAAGGGGCCTACCTCTTAGTATTGTTGTAAGGAGTCCATGAGATTATGATTTTAAAGGACCCCAAACAGTACTGGGTCCATACTAAGGTATTATCTATAAAAATGTAGTAGTAATCTGTCTTGTCGTAATTCCTATATTATCTCTCCTCGCAAGGCTATAATGAGAACCTAAAGCAGAATAAATGTTGTATTTGTTTTTGTATGGCCTCACTTTAAATTACTACCAACTTGGCAGCTTGAAACAACAGCTATTGATTATCTCAGTTTCTTTAGGTGGGAAATCTAGGTCTGGCCTAGCTGAATTCTCTGCTCCACCTCACAAGACTGAACTCAAGATGTCAGCTAAACTGTGTTTCTTTCTGGAGCGTAGGTCCTCTTGCAAACTCATGTGGCTGTTGGAAGAATTTGCTTCCTTAGGGTTATAGGACACAAGTCCCCATTTGTTGCTAGATGTCAGCAAGGGGCCACTCTCAGCAGTTGGAGACTGGCCGCCATTCCCTGCCACATGGCCCTTCCACAATGTGGCGGTTGCTTTCTTCCAGTCCCTTACCACCAGCTGAAGAAAACTGGCTTGTGCAAGGCTTACCTGATCAGGTCAGGCCACTGAGGTTAATCTCCCTTTAGCCATATACTGCAACAGCATCATGGCATGATACCTGATCATGCTCACAGGTTCTACCCTCACTTAAGGGGAGGAGACCATATGAGAGCGAGGGTCATCTTTGAACTCTGCCTACCACAAATGTGAACATGAAATGAAAAGTAAAAATGACATACAAGGTGCGCATTATTGTATGTTTTATCGTTGTCATCATCATGATCATGATATCAAGTTTTTATCATCATATAACACTATTCTACTTCTTTTCAAGGGTTTAAATTAGCTATAAAGAGTATTCCAATTCACCCAATAACCATGTAGCTCAGAGCTTTACATTTGCTTCATAACTCTCCCAATTCCTGTTCTCTTTGACCTGCATATTTACTTCCCACATTCCCTCCTTTAATCTTTGAGTCAGTGACTCATGGCACCTCCCAAGAACAAAGTTTCACAGAGAGATATGTTTACATTGGATTCACCAGTCCATAAAATGCTCATCCATTATCACCCTTACATGTATAGAGCAATCCTGAAATTCCCAATGGCCTGGCTGTAGTCAACTGAAAAACAAAGGGAAAGATAATGTTTTCCAGTGCTTTAATGATATGTAACCCAGAGACTAATACAACAGACACAGAGATGTTTAGTCATAGAAGCAGAAGTGAGCCTAAGATGATCCTTGTGGCTATGGCTGTCATTTGACCAGTGCCCTTGAGGGCCTCCTGGATTGTAAAAAGTTCAATAAATAATAAAATATAATATAAATTTAAAGTAAATATAAATATCAAATAGAATATAAAATAAAAATATAATAAAAGAATGATGTAGGGAAAAGTTGAAAATGATTACATCATCCATTAAAATGGAATGAGAAAATTTAACCTAGAAATCCAAACAAAGTAACTTCCAGTGTTTTGTTAATATAAGTGCCTTTAGGGCAGAGATGAATTCTGTGTCCACAGAGAGATTAGTTAAACTTTGTTCACAAAATAAAATAGAATTGTATTTTTTTTTAATTTTTTTTTTTTAACGTTTATTTATCTTTGAGACAGAGAGAGACAGAGCATGAACAGGGGAGGGTCAGAGAGAGG
This sequence comes from Panthera pardus, assembly GCF_024362965.1. Classification (NCBI taxonomy): domain Eukaryota; kingdom Metazoa; phylum Chordata; class Mammalia; order Carnivora; family Felidae; genus Panthera; species Panthera pardus. Next base: position 135,293,618 of record NW_026526721.1, read on the forward strand.
GAGACACAGAATATGAAGCAGGCTCCAGGCTCTGAGCTGTCAGCACAGAGCCCGACGCGGGGCTAGAACTCATGGACCGCAAGATCATGACCTGAGCTGAAGTCAGCCGCCTAACCAACTGAGCCACCCAGGTGCCCCTGTATTTAAAAAAAGAACAGAGACTAAAACTTATCTGTGTGTAAAATCCTCTTTGACACCATTGACATTATGATCACGGATACATTACTTTTCCTCATTGAGACTTGGTTTTTGCCTCTTTAGCATGGAGATAATATCATCTACTTAAGAACATGTTCTGAGGAGTAAGTGAAATAACCTCTGCTATGTTCTCAGAACAATGCCTGGTACTAGTGAGCATTTAGTAATGATGACTATTGTTGTTATTTTTATTCATGTTACTTTTGGTACATGTGGTCCGATGTCTGGAGTGTATTCAGCGCTCAGAAAATATTATTTTCTTTACCCTTCAATACCTGTTTATTGAATTGAACTGGATTTGTCGAGAGAGGAGTATTTCAGATATTATCAGTCAGAAATACATTGAGAGGTTATCGTTTGTCTAATTTTATGTAATTTTATACAATTTTTTCCTCCCCCCCCCCCCCCCCCCCGCTGCATGCTTGTTTTCTTTCATCCTTCCTTCTTTCCTCGTCTTTCCTTCTTCTTCTCTCTGTTCCTTCCTTCTTTTTCTCTTATCTTTTTTTCTCAAGCAGATATTATTTTAAATTTCCGAACAACCTATGTCAGCAAGTCTGGCCAAGTTATCTTTGAAGCAAGATCTATTTGCATCCACTATGTCACAACCTGGTTCATCATTGACTTAATTGCTGCCCTGCCTTTTGATCTCCTGTATGCTTTCAACGTCACAGTGGTGAGTAAAGAGCTCCCTTCCACATGACTTTGAAGGTTATTTTTAATCCTGTGTTTATTTTCCACACATTCAGGTTTTAAGTGTTTGTAGCAGTTTGTATGTCCAGGACTTTGTGGTCTCCTGAATAAAGACACCAAAGTGACCAATGGTACGCAGGCCAAATTCTCCACTTGAGGAAGTTACTTCCTTTTGGAATTTACATGACCTGTTTTAGTTATTTAAATATCTAGAACCAAGATATACCCAAAGCATTTATCATCAATACTCGCTCACAGAAGAAATCCTTTGGTAAGGAAACCAAAAGTAATGAGCATTACTTTGTATTACTTTGGCAGGTATTTTGCCTCAGAAGTTTAGTGGAGAGTTTGAGATTTCTTCTGGTTTTATGACCTTTACTCTCTACCTCTTGAGTTATTCATTAGCAAAACAAAAGACCAATCAAGATACCGAGTAGTACTGAAGTTAAAAGAATTCAACCACTTCAAGTCCTTGTAAAAATGTTGGATGGGGAAGAAATGACACAATGATACAATGGCCACTTGAACTTGAGATCTCTTTTGGATTTTTACTGACGTTTGTAACATCTCTTTTCTTCCCTTTATCCTCCTGTCTCATCACAGGAAAGAAAGTGTGTCCACTCATTGTAGTAGCTATTTTTACTATTTAACGATTGATGTTCGTAAAAGCATTAAGTGCTCCCTTATAAATAGAGAGACTTTTAGGGAGGTATAATAGCATTTTGGGGCCAGTAATGCAATTTGCTGCTAGAGTAACCAATTTTAGCAGGCAAAAATTTACTAAACATTAGTTCAAATGAAGCCTATTTCTTACTCAGTTGACAAGACCTTGAGATTCTCTATCAGGAATTTAAAAGCTTAGTTTTCAGTATTAAAATGATCAGTGTTTCAAATACAGTCATTATTGACTTTGGGATGAAGACTGAACTGTAATCCTGACTATTTAGTACAAATTTGTGCATTTGGTAATTGTCTATACAATAGCATTTTTCTTTTCTTTTCCTTTCCATTTTTTTCTTAAGATGGAAAGTTGAGGGTATCAACATCTTTAAGAGGTTTATAAGTCAACTGAAAGGAAACCTCTGGGGAAAAATTTAGTATATAATATCAATCAGTGCTACAGAGAATTGTTATCCAGGCTTTTAAAAGTGCTTTTTAAAATTGAATTTGACTAGATAAGTGTACTATAATGAACATGTAATGACTTAAAACAAGGTATTTGCAAGACTACAACCAAAAAAATTTCAAAAGAAGTATATAATTCACAAAATACTAAGAAAAATTTTCCACATTCTCCTGGAGAATTGTTAAATGAATAATGTTTGATAGACCCCTCTCTAAATTAACTTGCTGCTTTGTGACTAAATACTAATAATTTTTTTTATGTTCCATTTCTCTTTGGGCACTGAACAAATAGGATAATCTAAAATATATATTATATAATTGTATTGTAAAATATACAAAATTTTAAAATACATGTTTATCTGTCATTCACATGCTCATTGTCTAAAATTAACACAAAGGATTTTTTTAAAAGTCTAATTCTCATATTTTGATGAATTTTAAGTACTTGTACACTTTCACTACATTCCTGCTCCCTTTCTTCATTCTGTCTCATGAAACCTGGCATGAATACCTAATAAATGCAAGTTATAGATAAACATCTATGTTAGAAAGAAAGACAAAAGAGGAAGAAAGAATGGAATCTGTCTCTTATCAATGATAATTTTTCTGTGTCTCACAGAAGTGAGCGTATGATCATTAACCAGTTGGCATATAAATTTGCTCTGCCCCAAATAAGTTAGTCAAGATGAAATATTCTATTTGTTCAAAGTATTATATTTACTTCCCAGGACAACATAAGTTATGAGGAAAAGTTTATAAGCTGTGCTATTGTTATACTGCACAAACTTGTAAAAAGAAAGTTAGAAATAAGTAAGCAAACACAGATGTTGGTTTTCCAGATCTAAAATACATCCAGTTAGCACATCTCTGTAGATGGTATTCAAAAACTCATTACAACCATCAGAAAGGTATTGGATGCTTTAGTTTTGACTCTGCCCATAATTGCTGATGGTAAATGTTTTATATATACTTCACACATTTCTTTAATAAAATCTAGTGTGTGGCAAAGTAGAAATCCAGTCTTAATTTTTTTTTTTTAACGTTTATTTATTTTTGAGACAGAGAGAGAGCATGAACAGGGGAGGGGCAGAGAGAGAGGGAGACACAGAATCGGAAGCAGGCTCCAGGCTCTGAGCCATCAGCCCAGAGCCCGACGCGGGGCTCGAACTCACGGACCGTGAGACCGTGACCTGAGCTGAAGTCGGACGCTTAACCGACTGAGCCACCCAGGCGCCCCAGAAATCCCAGTCTTAATCACTTACCGTCTGAGTGACTTCCTTGGGGGAAATTAACATCAAAATAGGCAAAATAAGCATAAAAACCCCTACAAGGTTCTCAGCAGCCTGAAAAGCATTTCTATACTATACCTTGCTAAGTGTCAAACACCCAGAAAGACCTCAATACATGTTAATCAACTTGTCTTCCTCCTTTTGGGACTTTTTGAGGTTTCATTTCAAGTACCAAATTGTCATGCATCTATCAAACTCTTCTCCTATAAAATAAACTCCACCCCCAGTAATTCTTCTAAGCCAGGAAGCAGATATTGCAAAGTCCTGGCAGGAAATCATCTGGTTTACAATCAGCTGGAGAAATGACAGATGAGGACTGGGCTGTGAAAGGGAAGAAGATAAGATTTGACACAGAAGAATGAGAAAAAGAAATCAAAGCACAGGTAGCTGGCAAGTTCCTCAGCTGACCTTATGATTTTATTATATTTCAGCATAGAATAATTCGTGAGATTACAATTGAAAAGGTTTTTATTGAATTTCTCCTATATTGAGTTTAGAGTGTTTTCCATCTTAATTTATTAACCATCCTCTCATTTAACACGTATTTACGGAGCACTTACTATGTGTCAAGCACTGTTCTAGGTACAATTTTCTTCGACAGAAGGGGAGATAGATCGTGGAGGAAGGAGCTAGATGTCCACTGACTCCAGATAATTATAAAGGCAAACTTCCAGAAGATGCCGACCGTGTTTATGATTGAGTCCTTAGAGCAAATACTGTTCTTAGGTATAGTCATACAAACCACTTTCTTCCCTTGTATTTATACTTCCTTCCTCCCGCCTCCAAATTAGAAAAGGTCAAGTACTTTGTTAAACTCTATTTACGGATGAGGTCATACTTTATTTGCCGTTTCTATTTTAGAATGCTCCTTGAGGCTAGTCGAGGGTGTGAAAGAGTATGCATTAGGGCACCACGTCTGTTGTTAATAGTGACAATGACCACTCTTGTGGACACCAATGGTGCACATGTTTCAGTTGGGCACTGAAGTCAGGAAAATAAGTCCTTGGCCACACATGTATTGTTTTAATGTGTCCAAAGACAAGACCTAGGAGAGTTTTCAAAAATGGTGTTCCATTTGATTTTGGTTCCTTCAGCCTGTGTGTTTGACAGAGAGCTCAGAAAGTATATGCTTCAGGTGTGAGTTTTTTCTATCAGTCGATGATGTTACAAAGAAGAGAGTGCAGCACATGAGACAGGAAGTATTACTGGCATTTATGAGTAAATCTTACTCAAGTTTGGTACATCTAATCACTATTTTTTTAAAGTTACCTTTATTACCACTTCACAGGGTTCAGTGTGTCTAAATTATTGTTATGATGTCACTCCTGCATGGAGGAAGGGACGTGGAATTGAAAGAAAATGTGTGTAAGAAGTGGAGACACCTTATGTTCAATCCTGAGACCATAATGTGTTTCAGTTGTGTATCAGAATATACAAAATCATATTCAGTCAAATAGGTTGAGAAAAAAAGATAAACCTTAAGGAAAATAAGTACCAACTCAAAGAAAGTAAACTGTCTCATCATCCTTTATCCTATCACCTCTTGATAGCATTATGTCAAGAAACGACATTGGCATGGTCATAAAAATGACCATCGCGTTGGACTCATGATTATGCTTGACTTCAAGAACTTTCCAGAATGGCTGTAAGTTAAAGCAACCGCTATGATGCGGAGTGAACCCATGAGCCACGCGGTGCCGCTCGGTCTCCTCCCACAGGTGTCTCTCGTGCATCTCCTGAAGACCGTCCGGCTGCTGCGTCTCTTGCGTCTCCTGCAGAAGTTGGACCGCTATTCCCAGCACAGCACAATCGTCCTGACTCTGCTCATGTCCATGTTTGCACTCCTTGCACACTGGATGGCGTGTATCTGGTATGTCATTGGAAAAATGGAGAGGGAAGACAACAGCCTTCTGAAGTGGGAAGTTGGTAAGGGCTTACGTTTGTCACATTTTCCATTTTTAAGTGAAAAGGAAGCTTGTCTAGAATTTGGAGGAAGTGAAAGATGATTCCATAATTATGTCCTCTGACTGTCGATTTGTCTAATATTTTTTAGGGACTGGGAGGGGAAGGGTGTAGGGGGACAGGGTCTATGATACAAGTGATTTCTTTTGAGAAAGTTTTCTGGAAAATCCATATATATGTATATGTGTGTGTGTGTGTGTGTGTGTATGCATATATATATAGAGAGAGAGAGACAGACAGACAGACAGACAGAGAAAGAGAGAGAGAGAGAGTAATGGGTTAAGCTTTCAAGGGGCTAAATGTTTAAAATGACCAGCAAGGCTGTAGAAGTGTAGGTAAGTAATGTGTGATCTTATCTGACATATCCGATGCAGGGCTAATACCATTGAATCCCTGGGCAACTGGCCTGTGGCCAATCATTGCAGTGAGAGAGAGAGTGAGTGCATTATAATAACACACTTTCCATATCTACTATACTTTGAGAACGTGTAATGATAGAGGGGACTGGATGTTTACAAATATAATTTGTAGAATTTTGTGTCCCCATTATACGTGGGAATTTAAGGGAGACTTTTCCATGTGCTACATAATTCTGCATAAATGAATCTGAAATGTTCTGCACATGAACACATTTTTAAATTTATGCTAACCACAAGAACTGTACAGAAAATGAAACTTCTGAGGGCTATAACCCTCTATCCAAAAATATCTGCATTATTCTCACAGTCATTGCCTTTAGAGAATTGTCATGGTACCCCATGTAGAATTCTTTTTTTTCTTATTCTGACATTTCGTCAAAAGAATCTGTTTCTTGGTTGGCTAGAAAATTCTTCACTTCTTTTCTCCAAAAAATCAATCTTGAACTTTTGGAAGCACAGACCTTTGCACAGGGGTGAAGCCACAAGAGATTCCCGAGAGAGAAAAATGCTCTAACTTTTCACACCAGCACTTAATGGCAGGATGCATCTGGAACATCCCTGGGTTGGTTCTCATAATGCCGTCCTCTCGCTATATGGCAGTATACAAAGCCTTCAAAGTATATCTTTGGAGAACGAGTTGGAGACGCTAAGAAAACAGACTCTCCTTAAAATCTTCTAAAAATGCTCCTACATACACGTCTCAATTTTGACCCTGAACTACACCAAAGCAAGGACTGTGTTCTAATAATGTTCATCTCAGACTGGTTTTATTCTCCTTATCAAAGTACTTCTTCTGTGCCTTGCTATGGATCTCAATTCTCAGAAATGAAGTAAAGGGAGAACTAGAACTGCAGAGTGAAAGCAAGAATATCCTACATGAAGACAATATGAGATGAGATGAGAGAGAGAGGGAGAGAGGGAGAGGAGAAGACAGCATGGTGAGGAAAGAGAAGAGTTGATTAAAAGAAGAATCAAAGTCTGGATTGTACTTGGATTAAGACATTTTCTGTCCTTTAGTCTTGTTTCCCTTTCTATTTTCTTGTCCTGAAGGCTCCCTCATCACACGCTCTGATATAGTCCTAACGGTATTCAGTGAATTGCCGCATTAGATCTCTGCCCTTTGTTTTGAATCCATATTAAAATTCTTGCTTGTGGTCAGCCACCTGATTCCTTTCTGGGCCTGACCTAATTTCCTTCGGGCCCCAGACCTATACACTCATATTAATTTGTAAGGCTAGTCTAGTCTGAGAGGCTCCAGATGGGGAAATTCAGCTTATTCACGCTCTCAAATTTAGTTAGATGAGGAAAGCTTTTTTGTGTCCTTTCCAGCACACCAGTTCTGCTACAGAAGTACAAACTAGCTGTTGTTTTTCTCATCACAAACACACAGAAGTAATGATTTTTCAAGAAAAAGAAGCCAACCATCTGAACGACTTCAGTATTGCCCCCTACCACTTGTACTCTTCAACTTGGTGCTGTGGTTCAGTGTAATGAATGGGAGCTTGTGAGCTGGAAGTCAACCCACAAAGAGAGCATAATACGTGACACAGTGATGAGAAGAACGTTGGGCTGGGGCCACAGAACTCTCCTGTTATCATGGCTCTACCACTAACCAATTGCGAGATTTACAGTAATTTCATTCACCTCGGTGGGCCTCAGTTTCCTCACCTAGAGCATGAGAAACCTCACCATATAACTCGAAAGTCTATTTCAGTTTCCATGTTTATGACTTTAATGGAAGAACAAACCCAGTATTGTGTGCTTATTTTTGTCATAATTCAGTGTCCACATAAACCATCAGCAGCAACCATCCAATGTCAAAGAGTTTGAAGAAAAAGGATGTGTCAGGAAGCACATCTTGTGATCACAGCCTGTCAAAGAATTGGTATGTTTTACTCAGTTATAGTAAGGATTACTGAATCTGTATCTTTGGAAAATTAGATTTCCTGTCCAAACACCTCTTGGAAGACAATCTGAAAGGGAGTATGCTAACTCTGCCTGTCCATATTGGGTTTCTAGGCTTGGCTACTAGGACTTTCCCTTCCCTTAAAATTACTTACCTCGTTGTTCATTCAAAACCTTCTCCAGCTGAGATTTGGACACAAATTAAATAATTATGACCTTTGCTACCTAATCTTTTAATGAAGCAGCTGAGAGTCTAGGCTCATTTAGTTTTTACTATGTAATTTGTACACTAATATTATGTTTTACCTTTTTTGGTCCAATTACCGTGAATCAAAAATTCTTCACACAAATAAAGTTTGATTAGAGACACGTTCTTTATGTTGTGACTAGCATTAGATGTATAGAACAGATTCGTCTTCCCAAGGGATAAAATAGAACTTCCTTTCTAGTCACTGTTAATTGCCTTGAAATGATTTTTTCCACTTTTTGTCCCTGGCAGGTCTACTACTTAGAGTTAGAGAGAGTTCCGGCATTTTGTATCAGATCAAAGCAAAGTTAATATTTTTAAAAGATTGTAATATCACTTATCTATGTCTATTTTTAGAAGGTGGAATTAATACTCATGGACTAATTATACCAGAGGCTGATTTTGAACTGATTTGCCTGCTGTTATTTTTACTTTTATGTGCTTCTTTACTGTATTTTAAGGGATTTGAGGTTTGGCTTATTGGTTCATGGCATTTTAGACTTCGTGAGAAATCCCGCTCTAGGCTATGCAGGCTCCGTGCTGGAAGGGTATGGTCTGTTGTGTTCACTGTGGTGTCCCTGTGGTATATAGTTCCTGGAACATGGCAAATGTCGCAGGGAAAAATGTGGAATGAATCAACCTTCAAGGTCATTCATTTACTAAATGACAGTCATGGGACAAGAACCTAGATACCCTAACTCCTTTATGTAGAACTCCTTCTAATACTTTTGAATATTATGAAATTCTAGGAAATGGCTGTGTAGCAAATATTTTCAGGCAGTGAGATTGAGAGAAGAATGAATAGGGTGATCACTTAAAATTTGGTTGTGCATTCAAAAAATATTTTTTGAGTGCCCACTGCATGCTTGCTTGGTCCTGGGTAAGGCACTGGAGAAAACCAAAACAAATATTATACTTAATGTCATGGAACTTAAAGTCCAGTAGGAAAAAGAGACAAATAGTTCAACAGATATATGACAGTGTGATAGTTCTGTAACTGGAACATGCACAGAGGAGAAGCAGCTAGATCTGGCTAGAATATCAGCAAAGGCTTTTCCAAGATGAACTAGTTTGAAGGGATGAGTAGGTCTTGTCTCTGTAGATGCTGAGGTACGTGCATGGGTGGGAGCAGGAACGTGGTTATATGAAACAGTTCACTAAAAAGCAGCATAAAAGATGAATGGGGTAGTAAAATGATGAGGCTAAAGAGGCAGGTAGTCGGGGACCAGATCTTTAAAGACCATTCATGCTAAGCTTTAGAGTTTGGACTTCATCCTAAGGCTACAGAGAAGCATAAAATTCTCTGAAGCAGTGATCCAGAGAATAGGGGGAGATGTTTTGCTCTGCTGGCTTCATTTTTGATACCTATAAAAGGGCAATAATAGTAGTGCCTCCCTCATTAAGATTGCCAGTATTAAATTAGGAAATCTATGTGAAGCATTTTATACTGTGCCTGGCACCTAATAAATTCTCAATAAATAGTAGCTATTAGAGCCATCATTCTCATTTTATTATGACAGTTCCTTCTAATAAAGAAAGTACCATGAGCTGTGACTAGTGATACTTACGATTTTATATGGGGAGGGTATTAAGAAATGGCTTAAAAAGTATTGCCCTGGGGCGCCTGGGTGGCTCAGTCGGTTAAGCGTCCGACTTCGGCTCAGGTCATGATCTCACGGTCCGTGGGTTCGAGCCCCGCGTCGGGCTCTGTGCTGACAGCTCAGAGCCTGGAGCCTGTTTCAGATTCTGTGTCTCCTTCTCTCTGTGACCCTCCCCCGTTCATGCTCTGTCTCTCTCTGTCTCAAAAATAAATAAACGTTAAAAAAAAAAAAAGTATTGCCCTTAAAGTTTAGCTGTAGTTTTGTAGTGCCGAACAACAAATTGTGTGCTTTTGCCTATCTTCAAAATAAAAAAGCCCACACCTAATATTTGAGTCAGTCTCAGAAAAATTAGTAATTTTCACATAGCCTCATAATTGCACACATACAGATTTCCCCCTCAAGGCTAATACAGGTGACAAGTTTAACATCTACCCTATAAGCTTGTTGGGATAAGGAACACTTTTATGGAACTTAGACACGGTGCTTCAAGGACAAGATTCAACAATACATTAAAGAGACCTATCACAACAGAGTCTAAGTTGCTTTTTAAATTAAAATTTTTGTTTTGGCTGCCAAGAAATACTTCAGAATGATCTCTTTGGTGGTAGTTGGGGGGGGGGGTCTTTACTTATTTACCATAAAAAGACTTAAATAAATACCCAGCCAAAAATGTGTGAGAAGACCCGAGTATTTATGTACATCCCAATTAAGGTAGGGATATATGATTTTAAGTATCAGTTGTAAAGTTCAATTAATGACATTGAATTAGTCCTTAAAGAGCTCCATTAAGGATACAGAATAGAATATAATCAGTCTGATTTAAGTTAGAAGGATTTGCATTTGAATCTTGCTTCAGGGATATACTAGGCATGTGATTTTGGCCAAGATGACTTCAGTGACTTTTTATACAAGAAACTTTAGCGTCCTCATCTGTAAAATGGGTGTGGTAGTACTGGCCCTCAGTGGTTTTAAGTTCTAGAGTTACTGAAGTTGACATACGTAACATAGTCTGGTTCTTAGTAGGTTCTTGCAGCTGATAACTACCACCACTTACAACCACCTCCTCCACTCTTACTGCTTACTTGGGGCTGTTCTCAGACTGCAGCCATTGCTCAAACTTACATCGATGAGCTATGCAGAGTTGATAGCAATACGATTCAAGTCTAACGAAGAGGCGATATTTCTGTCACAGTCGTGATTCTTTGCGGCAAGCAAAATCAGAAAAGGAATTCATTAGCAGGACATGCAGACTGAGAGTTAGAGAGAGAACAAGACTTGGAAAGAACATGATCCAAGGCAGCTCCACGTATCCCAGTGCAGGAAGCACAGCTGCTGCTGACATTTTGCAAAGATGGCCTAGACATGCTTTTGTCTTTGTAGATGCTATGAGAGAGCCCTAACCTTCTGTTTGCTTCTGATCCACAGTCCCTGAAGGGAGAATCCAATCCACAAGGTTAGGTCACATGCTCAAATGCTGAGTGCTGGGGGCAAGGAGGACCTCCCCACCTTACCCTGGTGTATCTCTGTATCTCTCCATTACTATGCGTGATGGAGTATACCCCCTCACAGAAGATTTTAGACCACCAAAAAAAAAAAAGAGAGAAAAAAAATGTCTTGTACAATAACATCTGTACCCTTACATCTAAAACCAAACAGTGCAATTTACAAAAACATTTATTAAAATACTTCAGTGGGGGTACCTGGGTGGTTCAGTCGGTTAAGCGACCAACTTCAGCTCAGGTCATGATCTCGCAGTTTGTGTGTTTGAGCCCCGCGACGGGCTCTGTGCTGACAGCTCAGAGCCTGAAGCCTTCTTCAGATTCTGTGTCTCCCTCTCTCTGCCCCTCCCCCGGCTCACACTCTGTCTCTCTCTCCCTCAAAAATAAATAAACGTTAAAAAAAATTTTTTTTTAATTAGAATAAAACGCTTCAATGAATCATCATACCCTTCTCAGACATGGTCATGTCAAATGGAATTAGCTGAAAAATGGAGATGTGGTAATTATCAATGCTTCTTGCTTACTACAGTACAGTCTGTGATGCTCACGTAAACATCACAGTGGCAGCCTGCTTCCCGAGCTCTGCCTCCTCGGCTAGACTGCTTCTTGGTCAGTAGCTCCCATTTGTAGCTGAAATGCATCCTCATATTCTTTCTCAAAGCTATCTCTATTTCTAAAGCTACGACATGCTGAACTTGAAAATAGATGGTCTGCTACAAAGGTTAGAGATGAGAGTATACTGTAATAGAGAGAAGCTTTTTTATCTTTTAATCCTTTGGCTGGAGTACGTTTATCCACTGTGGATGCCTAAAAGTGTATCTGTACCAGAGACCAAAAAAAAAAAAAAAAAAAAAAAAAAGAAAGGAAAAAAATAAAAACCCCGAAATCTAGAATGGGAAGAAAAGGATTAAGTGAGCTAAGTGAGATATCATTTTCAAATTTTCATTGACAATTTTAATCCTAAATCTCCTGATCCTTGTTGGATAAAACATCATAAAAGCTGATTCATTTGAAAGGCTTTCTGGTTATTAACTGCTTAAAATTTACAAGCCAAGCCTCATGCAGTTGGGGAAAAAAAATGGTCTTATGATATCGGGAGCTGGTTATTTCAATAACTATACCAATTTTTCCTCAAGGACGTAGAATTGACAAACTCTACATTTTCAGGTTTTGTATAAACGATTATAAAAACTTTTTTAGATAACCCTTATCTGTAGATTCTTGTTCTTGGGAATACATGAAATAGAGAAAGGGGAGAAAAAGCTTTACTAAAATGAATGTTTCCAGACATTAAAATGGACCCTGGTGAGGGAAACCCGGGCTGCTTGTTGTTGTTGTTGTTTTTAAACACAGGATCTTTTTTTTTTTTTAACGTTTATTTATTTTTGAGACAGTGAGAGACAGAGCATGAATGGGGGAGGGTCAGAGAGAGGGAGACACAGAATCTGAAGAAGGCTCCAGGCTCTGAGCTGTCAGCACAGAGCCTGACGCGGGGCTCAACCTCACGGACCGCGAGATCGTGACCTGAGCCGAAGTCGGCTGCTTAACCAACTGAGCCACCACCCAGGTGCCCCTAAACACAAGATCTTAAACTTTAATGCACACTTAAATCATCTGAGGATTGTATTAAACTACAGATTCTAGGGCTGCCTGGGTGGCTCAGTCTGTTAAGTGTCCGACTTTGGCTCAGGTCATGATCTCATAGTTTGTGAACCTGCATCGGGCTGTCTGCTGTCAGCACAGAGCCTGCTTCAGATCCTCTGTCCCCCCTCTCTCTAGGCTCCTCTCCCACTCACGCTGTCTTTCAAAAATAAATAAACATTTTTAAAAAAGAAATAAAATACACATTCTAATTTAGTAAGTCTAAGGCAGAGCCTGAGACCTAGCGTGTTTCACAAGTTACCAGGTGTGAAGTCCGGGCTGCTGGTCTCCCCACCACACATCGAGTAGCAAGGTTTTAAAGTCTCAGGAATTTCTGTGACTTTAATACCCCTGGTTTATAAACAGTCCTAAACCAGTAACAAGTCAGTCCTTTCTATCCTTTTCCACATTCCTATCCTTTTTCAATCCTCATCACATCTGTGAATGTATTTAGACCTAGTTCATTCCTAATGGACCAGGGAGGTCCATTGAGAAGGAATTAACCTCAATGCTGAAGCAATACAACACAGTGCTTTAAATATCATTAGAAACAATTTATATTACTAGTAGTTATGAGAAACTAAAATTGAATGCCATCAGTTTTTAAAACGTTGCCAATGCTCTATTCTATTTTGATAAAGGTTTCTAGAAGACAGAAATGCTTTCATGTTTTCAGAGCAAGATTTCACTCTTCTGAAAAAAAAAATTTAATTTACTTTCTTGCTGTAAAGAGCAAAAGGTTTATTCTTTTTTTTTTTTTTTTTGAGTATAGTTGACACACAATGTTACAGTAGTTTATTCCTAAAATTCAGATTTCCCTCGTATTTTCTAAGTCTAATGGTAAATCATGCTTATGAAAATTGAGGAAATAAAGAATGTCCAATTCTGAAGTCAAATGATCTCTGCAGTCTGACCTTGTGTGTTTAAAAATATTTGGGTATAGGGGCGCCTGGGTGGCTCAGTCGGTTAAGCGTCCGACTTCGGCTCAGGTCATGATCTCGCAGTCCGTGAGTTCGAGCCCCGCGTCAGGCTCTGTGCTGACAGCTCAGAGCCTGGAGCCCGTTTCAGATTCTGTGTCTCTCTCTCTCTCTGCCCCTCCCCTGTTCATGCTCTGTCTCTCTCTGTCTCAAAAATAAATAAACGTTAAAAAAAATAAATAAATAAAAAATAAAAATAAAAATATTTGGGTATTTAGAGAGCAAGCAGCACAAAATTAGATTTTAATTGCATAGTGTTCTCAATCCTTTGATAGGGAACCTCTGGGTTTCAGGTAACTGACTGGGGGTTAATATGACTTCAGGTTGCCAGGGTTTCTCAGTAAGAGGACACACTTCACAGTTAGAAAATGCTGAAGCTGAAATATACTCAGAATATGCTCGTACCAGAGTTTCCAAATACGTTCACGGGTCAGACCATATACTCCGAGCAATAAATGGTTCTATTGTCATAAAGTTTGAAACATGAAGCCACTCCATCCCATTCTGAAGGACTGGCAAGGTCAATTAGCACAGTGAACTCAGAGAAATCCCAAAGAAACCGATTATAAACTTTATTTAACCCAAATGTTGCATAAATTTATTTTACCTCATAACCCTTCCTTTTTGTACTACGCATTATTAGTATTCTGTTAATATTCTATGAATTCAGAGCTTAAAAAAAATACACCTTAGTCAAAGTTACTAAACTCTGTCATAGGAGGAGGAATAATAATGATTTTCATCTTTTTAAAAATATGGGATACCTCATGTGTCATTTCACAGTAAATCTACAAGAATGAGAAATTCTCCTCATGTATAAAATGGAAATAATACAAAATACCTACGTCAGAGAGTTAGTTGTGTGTGGGATCGTTGAGCACAATGGTCAACGAGACATTTTCCAGTGCAAGTTAGTTTATTTAAGTAGCCCGGGAACAGGACCCGTAGACAGAAAGAGCTGCACTTCTGCTGTATGAGGCTGGTGATTATACACTTAGTGCTCAAAGGGGAGGGGAAATTCAGGGAGTATTAGATCATAAATGTTTCTTTGAATTTCTTCTTGTAAAACTAATTTCTTCAGAGCGGTTTGGTGCTTATCGTTCAGCTCAGTATTAACTATACGTGAGATGTACAAGCAGTCAAGGGACCTTTAAGAAGGTAGCACCCACGGGCACCTGGGTGGCTCAGTCAGTTAAGCTTCCAACTTCGGCTCAGGTCATGATCTCACAGGTCGTCCTGAGTTTGAGGCCCACGTCCATGTCGGGGCTCTGCGCCACAGCGCGAAGCCTGCTTTGGGTTCTCTGTTTCCCTCTCTGTTCTCCTTTCCCACTCATGCTCGCTCGCTCTCAAAAATAAATAAATAAACTAAAAAAAAAACAAATGTAGCAACCAGCACTGATCCTTATCAAAACTATGCAGGCTATAGGTCAGCTTTCCGGGCTAAAGCTGAACATTTTTCTGCTTCTATCCCTCATCAGGTGGGTGAGCTCAAGAAAGCTAACGTACATAAAAACAGTTTGCAAACTGAAAAGTGCGGTAGAATTATGACAGGTCATTGTGTTAGTAACATACACACAAACACACATACATGCATATATGCGTATGTATATATGTATAAATGTATGTCTCCCTCTTTCCAGAGAGACATTATGCACATAGTCTATGTCACAAACTCTTGTCTTTGTGTTCTTCCCACGATACGGGTCTTGGTGTGGGTATCTAGAGAACCCATGCGTAGTACATATATTTGGGTAAATGCAGGAATAAATGAGTGGACCACAAACAACGGCTTCTGTCTCATATCAGTAGATCATCCCACTCAGATTGAAAGAGGACGAAGTTCTGAAGTCAGTCTTTATTCAGTGTTTGGAAATAAGGTACACCAGGTCTGTCTTTCCTTACAGCATCTCACCAGTTATACAATTAAAGAACAAAATTCTCCAAATACATATTTGTTATTTTAAATCACAATATTACATATCTATTCAAATATGTAGCTATTAGAGGCCATATTCCTCATTTAGGGTCTTGAAATTCGTGTGCTGTAGCAGTGAATAAGTCAGTTCTTAATACATTTTCGAGTTCTTGCAATAAGACTGTGATAAGCAATGGTTTCACTCTTACAGGAATACCAGAGACGGCTAATCATTTCAACTCTTTTTCTTTCCCTATCCTGATTCTTTTTCTGGGTTTCCTGAATTAGTAAATGGTTCAAACATGCTTCTATTTTCTAGCTGGAGATAAATTTGGGTTGGTACTGCTTATAGCTCTCATTGGATCTGAAACCCTCCAATGAGCTGCTTCCTAGTCCCATTTTGGCCTCTCAGCCCTGGAGGAATATGCTTGGTTCTCGACTAGCTTGAGCCCTACCCTGGACCTAGACTTTGGAAGAGGGAATCTCCTTTGAGTATTTTCTCAAAGGAGCCTTTGTTTTGACATGATGCTTTGCTGACCACTCATTGACTTTCTAAGCTCCTACCAAAGGATCCTATAACTTAATCACTGGAAATATCCCTACCTCTGACTTCTTCCTTTCTAGCCTATAGCACTTTTCTGAGTTGTGTGGTTGTTAAGATTAGGGACAGTAATGTGTTTCTGGCTCCCCCAGTCCCAGATGTTTCTGTTCTTAAATTAGTTCAAAGTTGGAGCCATGAATTTTAGGGTAGCCCAAAAGGTAATGTGAGCATCTAAAGAAAAGAAAGGTGATCAGGGGGAGTTTAATATAGCCGATTGAGGCTTGGATCTGATCTTTCCTTTTCTTTTCTTTTTTCTTTTCCTTTTTCTTTTGTATGTATGTATATTCTAAGTGTCCAAATAGTTTCTCAGTATCATTTATTGAATAATCCATTTATTCACACTAATTAAATTTGGCATTTAATCATACTCAATTATTATGCATACTTATGGCTGTTACTAGGTTTCATTTTTCTTTCATTGACAGTCTAATTTTATACCAGTATTGTAGAATTGAATTATTGTGCTGTTTAAATTTTGGTACAGCAAGTAGAATGAGGCCACTTTGGCTCATTTACTCATTTAGATCAATATTAGAAAAACTCCCCCTTCCAAATGGCATTTTAATTGGAGTTAATTTCACAAATTAATTTGGGGAAAGTAATGCTTTTAGAGATATTTTTGTCACCCAAGGTAGGGTACTCAATCTCCATTTACTTAAAAAATTTTTCTTACATAACTAAGAAATTGTGTAGTTTCCTTCATAGGAGTTGCACATATTTCTTACTAAGTTTATTTCTAACTATTTTACATTTTTGCGCTTATGTGGGTGGGTTCCATTTTCAATTAATTTTGTTCCAGTTATTATTGGTATAATAAAATCTAGTGACTTGGAAATAATATTGTGTAGATATGTCAATATGTATCTAAGTTTTAAATAATTTGAGTTTTTAGGAAGATAATCATATTATCTAAAGAGCTAATTGGGGCGCCTGGGTGGCGCAGTCGGTTAAGCGTCCGACTTCAGCCAGGTCATGATCTCGCCGTCCGTGAGTTCGAGCCCCGCGTCGGGCTCTGGGCTGATGGCTCGGAGCCTGGAGCCTGTTTCCGATTCTGTGTCTCCCTCTCTCTCTGCCCCTCCCCCGTTCATGCTCTGTCTGTCTCTGTCCCAAAAATAAATAAAAAACGTTGAAAAAAAAATTTTTAAAAATAAAATAAAATAAAAATAAAGAGCTAATAAATTTCTCCCCGACTTACCTAATGCCTATACTCTTTTTGGCCACTTGATTTGAGAAAAATTATCTATTTTATTAAATACTCTAACTTCTCTAGATGTTACACAAAAGATATATTTTATAGATTACTAATATATGTTATTATTGATATGTGACAGTCTACAAAGTCACACCAAACTTTAAATTATGGCCCTCAGAAATATATTTCGCAAAAGAATATGGTATAATGGAACAATTTTTAACTTGAAAGTTGGGATCCTCTGTTCTAACCACAGCCCTGCTGCTAATTAACTGTATGACCTATGAATTTTATCAAACCATATCTGTCCCAATTACCTCTGTGGAAATGAAATACAAAACTGCTTCTTAGCAAGTCTCAGTTCTTTTGAGTCATAAACCCTTTTGGAAAGTGAATGGAAGCTATAGTTCTCTGATCAGAAATTCATACCTGCATATAAATAGATTGCATAAAGTTATAGTCTGTATATTCCATGATGCTTTCCCATGGGTAGCTGATAAACAAAACAAACGAAAATGCTCCAGTGCTAGATAATCTCTAAGATTGTTTTCAACCTGGAGAAGATTTAGTTACAATTCCTTTAAGAAAACTGCTTTGCACCTGCAACTTGGGTGTGTTGAAGAAATAATACCTTAGTCTGTTGACCTATCTTTCACCATTCATGAGACTCAGTCAGAACTGCCCTAACTCGTGAGTAGAACATTTTTTCATCTTTCTGTTCTTTCCAGGTTTTGTACCATTTGAGTGTAATTGTATTTTGTACAATAATATACATGCTACAACAATCCTCTCCTTTAATCCGTTTCTTCTGAAGGTTCTTAACCATTGGAGAAGTTTAGCCACAGCCATGCACTGTCAATTTTGTGATGCAGACAAACTCAATAAACAATTTCACTTTACGTGCAACTTTATAGAAATGTAATGATTTCTTAAATTGAGAGAAAGCACTACCGCTGTCTAGATTGGATACATAAATAGGTTGTGATTAGAAGGTCCAAAATTTCATTTCTGGCTTAATCTCTAAGGGATAGTCAGATGCAAAGCTAACTTCCTAATATCTTACAACTTCGGTCATTTGGACAGCGTTCTGATTAGCCCAGCTTGTGAGGCCCTTCTCAATACGGGCTCTAACACCAACCAGCATTTCTCGTCAACCCCTGCACTCAGCAGCCTTACACAATTGCGTTGGCTCCAGTTGAGTTACTATTTCATTCCAGCCAACCTTGGTTCATAGATCGCAGGATGTTAGTGTAAGGAGGAGCCCGAGAGAGAAATATTCTAAACCTCTAATTTTACTTAGTTGCTTGCTTCTCATAATGTACTGGGAAGAAGAGTGGACTGGGAGTCATGAAATTAAGAGTCCAGTCCGGGCTCCAGTCTTCATATTTCTTCTTGGTAAAATGAGATGGTCAGAACAGGTGATCTCCAAAATCTTCAGAACATCAGCTTACTTCTTTTTTTTTTTTTTTAATTTTTTTTTTTTAACATTTATTTATTTTTGAGACAGACAGAGAGAGAGAGCATGAACAGGGGAGGGTCATAGGAAGAGGGAGACATAGAATCTGAAACAGGCTCCAGGCTCTGAGCTGTCAGCACAGAGCCCGACGCGGGGCTCGAACTCATGGACTGCGAGATCGTGACCCGAGCCGAAGTCGGACGCCCAACCGACTGAGCCACCCAGGCGCCCCAGCTTACTTCTTTTTTATGCAAAGAAGAGGGATACAAAAGACTTTCGACGGAGATTTTTCTACTCTAAGGTATTTCTGAAGATAGAAATACATATTTCTACTTCGAAAAATATGTGAACTGGTTTTTGTGGTTTCTAGCCCTTGCTCCAAAGAGACGGTAGGGTTGACCTGATGTGTGTGTTTTTGAAATTACATTTTAGTCTATATATTCCTTTCCTCAAGTCCACGTATAATATTTTTGCATTTCCAGAGCTGAAGGGTAAAGATAGTATTTTTAAGGAGTAATAGAAAATAACCTGTGATTTCAATGGAAAAGAATCAGGTTGTCACTATTTTCCTTAAATTAGTTTTTTTTTTTTTACCTGTCTGTAGGTTGCCTCCATCACTAAATTTGAGAAGATTGAGGGGCAGGCACCTGGGTGGCTCAGTTGGTTGAGCATCTGACTCTTGGTTTTGGCTCAGGTCATGATCTCACAGTTGTGAGATCGAGCCCCTGTGCTGAACTCCATGCTTAAGATTCTCGTTATCCCTCTCTCTGCCCCTCCCCAGTAAGTAAGTAAGTAAGTAAATAAATAAATAAATTTAAGACGATTGGATCTAGATAACAGTTCTTCCGAATAGCAACCCTTGCTGAGGCCTCTCCCGTCTTCCCAGTAACTTTTATGTGAAGACCAGGATAAAGACATCTTAAACGTCTTAACCATCACTGAAAGTTAGGGTCAACCACTGATGCCCTAGTAGAAGAAACAGGAAGAATTTCCACTAACTGACACATAAATAGGTTTGGATTTCAAAACAAAACCCACAGACCCCGTGAGCTTTTTGGGGGACCTACACAAGGAAGCCCTTCTTTCCACACTCATACTTTGCCCTCTGATTCTGAGAGCACAGGTCTGTAAGGAGATGGAGGAGTTGGTGCGCACACATCGCTTTAAAGCAGAATGCAGCTCTGCCAGGCTCAGTGGCTTTTCTGTCTCATCCAAGATTAGGAGAAAGGTTCCCATCTTAGAGATGAAGGCCACGGAAAGGAGGTACTACGATGGCAAACTGCCGATATTAACCCTTAAGTAGAAAAGTACAGCTGAGATGGGCTTCTGAAAAATTAAATGCCACCTGCAAATAGAATTGAAAATAGTACACATACCTTACAAATCACACAAACCGTGGAACCTGCAGAAAAAGACAGGAAAAAAGGAAGTATGGAGAAAACACGAATGTAAGAAATAATAGACTAGTAAACCTGATTTTAATGAAAATTTAGTAACCTGGGGAAAAGGTCAGGTTATTTCAAGTGAAGAACTCAGGATACAGATTTCTATGTATTATACGATTCCTGTTTGGGATAAAAAGTGAAATACGCACACGTGGACTAGAAATAAGTTCAGTAAGTAGTGGAATTATTTGCAAACGTTTTTTCTTTACATTTTATTTTTAATATTTTTTTTAACTTTTTTTATTTATTTTTGGGACAGAGAGAGACAGAGCATGAACAGGGGAGGGGCAGAGAGAGAGGGAGACACAGAATCAGAAGCAGGCTCCAGGCTCTGAGCCATCAGCCCAGAGCCCGACGCGGGGCTCGAACTCACAGAGCGTGAGATCATGACCTGAGCTGAAGTCGGACGCTTAACCGACAAGCCACCCAGGCGCCCCTCTTTACATTTTTTTAAAAAACTTGACTGACATCAAATTAATATCTAGCTTACATTTATTTAGTAAAACTACACGCATGGTCCAGTGCTTAATATATTTGTGTACATTATCTCATCCGATTTTTTGTTGCATTTTCATGAGGCAGATATTTTCAACCCCATTTACAAAAGAGAAACCAAAGCTTGAGAAGTTTGAGGTGTCCTGGAAATTTCTTTTTTAAATAAAATACTTTTTTACATCCAAAACATTTAGAACAAATGTCGTAGACACCACTGGAAATTATACCTTTAATCTTTTACCATATCTGCTTCACTTGTATTTTTAAAATAATACAGTATTACAGATAAAGCCAAAACCCCATGACCCCCTAACTCGCGTCTGCTCCCTCCTTACTAAAGTGGATGCATAATCTTTTCTTAGATGCTATTTTTTTGCTACCCAAGTGTATTAGTAAAACAATGTATTACTTCGTCTTGTTAGCTTCCATATAAATAAACACAAATAGAAGTCATAGTAGTAATAGTAGAAGCAGTAGTAATAATAATAGCAGATAATTAAGGAGCAGGTAGTGGTGGGTGTTAGTAATAATACATTTTTCCATTATCTTATTTGGTAGTGGTGATATTTCTGTTCTTTCCCCCGATCTTCACAACAATTATTACCAATGGTTTTAAATTTGAGAAAACTTGGGGGCAGGGAGGAGCAGAGGGTTAGAAGTAGTGTCTTGTTCCAATTTCCATTTCCCTCAGTAAGTAAAATAGAACATATTGTCTCCCCCTCCCCCACTTTTTTTTTCTTTTTTGGCTACTACAGTCTCCTCTTTGGGAATGAGACACTTAGCTTATTAATTTGCAAGTTCTCTTCTTTCCTAAATAACTTATTTGATGCTCTGTATTTTGAAGTGTTAGAGTCTTTAAAAATTATTACCCACTGTATATGTGACCTCTGAAGTTAAGTGTTACTGATTTCAAATTACATGCATTCATTGCCACAGAATGTGGTGTCTATGACACTGATTGTTCAGTATTTGCTGAAGCTCAATTTGAATATATTTTTTGTGTGTTCGGATAGAACATGCATGTGTTTTTCTGCATATAATTTTGCGAGGTTTTATATATGTCAACTAGGTCAAGATTCTGAATTTAATTATACATATATTATAAATCTTTATTAACTATTTTCTATCAAATATACACAGAAATTTTATTTGGTGCTCTTTCAGATCTCTGTTCATTTTCCACGGTGTCTGGTTTCCTTTTAATAGTTCCTAGTTCCTTATTTTATGTCCATTAGATCAAACTTCTGAATTGAATTTATGCATTTTAAATATATTATCTTAATTGTATTTCCCCATCTTTATTTTATTTTATTTTAATTTAATTTTAAAGTTGATTTATTTTCAGAAAGAGAGAGCACGAGCAGAGGAGAGGCAGAGAGAGAGAGGGAGAGAGAGAATCCCAAGCAGGCTCCACACTCTCAGCATGGAGCCTGATACAGGACTTGAGGTCATGAACCACAAGATCATGACCTGAGCCAAAACCAAGAGTCCTCCAGATGCTTAACCAACTGAGCCACCCAGGCCCACCGCCCCCCATCTTTATTTAATTAATTCACATCCATTGTGTGTTAGTTTTCTTATCACCTAATTCTTGCAAAAGGTGAACTATTTTCTCATGTAATTTTTTTTCATTTTTATTGTCAGCTCATCTTCCATAGGGCTTCTTTCTGTAGAAATTCTGTACAGATTGAGGTATGGGAATATACAGAATTTTGATTGTTATTTTGTTTGCTTTTGCTAAGGACAGTAAGATTATCTCTTTCCCTAGGATCAAATTCTTAAAAATTTCTTACATTCAGGGCACCTCATGGCTACTGTATGTTCAGACACAAATGTATGCAAGGCACAAGTCTGAATTTTAAAAGTTTCTCTCAAGAGACTACTTTTTTCAGACTCAAACTTCCTTGTAATTCCTGTAAACTGTTGGGTAAATTATTTCTACCATTCTCCATGCACGCGCCAAGGTTGTATGCCAGGTGTCATTTCCAGCATTTGTAGGATTTAAGTGCTCTCTCCTGGGCCCGCATGGGTATGAAACTCAAACCCACTGACATCAGTACCTCTGGCTAGGCTGCCTATCCCTCTCTCCCTGTCAGCTTTCAAATTTGCTTCTCCTCATTTTTGCATATGGAGATGTCACTTCTCCTTCTGGAATAATATATATATTACCAGCATTTCTGGGTGTTTATATCAGAAAGGCTTACACATTAGCCAAGTTCATAATCTTACCAGAACTATGGTATCAATTTCTGCCCCAAAGAATCTAACCTAAATGCCAGCGTGATTTCATTGAATGTTTTCTTTGAAGTATAAGAACGGTTGTAATCTAACCCTAAGAAGCCAATTGAATAAGGTTAATTGCTGAAGACCCTATTCCTACTTATAATGCCTTTATAGGGGAAAATCATTTAAACATAAGCTTTCAAATCTCCAATCCTTCAGACAGAATTGTTCAGTTACTGGGAAAGTAAATTATGCTGCTGTCTAGAGAAGACATCATCAAATGTGCTTAATATAGAATTATTTCTTTCTAGCTACTATATTAATCATATTCTTTTGGAATAGTTGACAGTTTAATGTACTGCTGATTATTTTCCTAAGACACTATAGATATAGAGAAAAATAGGGTAGAAAAAGAACTGAGTCTTGGAGATTGTTGCATTTAAACTCTACGAGGTTTTCAGTATTTACTATAAAATATAAATATTTGTTGAGGCCCAAAGAAGGACAATGCTATGGGCTGCAAGCAATACAAAGAATTGGAAGTTAGAAGCCCTGCCTGACAGGAGCATACTCTCTTAGAAAGTCAAGAGGTAGACCCAAAACTACACAAAAATTATTTTTTTTTTAAATGCAGGTTTGTTGTACATTTGCACAGGCAAAAACTTCCTAAAAAGTTTAGAAAAAAGTAGAAGTAATTTTAACTGAATCTCTGTGAAGATGGCATTGGAGGTGGGCTTCAAAAGGTGAAGACTATTTTGGTGGGGAACATTTAGAGAACATTTAGGTGAGAGGCATAGCGTGAATAAATTCATGGAAGTATGAAATCTCACAATGCATTTGAGGAACAGTTCGTGGATGAGTTTGTGCGGGGTAGAACATTCTTGAATAAAATAAAATGCCAACAACAGGATGGAGCATAGAATACATGGGTGAAGAAGGCCAGGTACTAAACTAAAGGTTACTGAAATTAAATTCTGAAAAAGGTGGAGAATACAAGGCCTATGTGAAAGAATCAACCATGACCAAACTCCAGCTCCAGTATCTGATTTTTCCAGAGAATTTGGGAGCGGGGATTTTTTGGCATTTAAACACTGGCAAATGATTCAGAACTTGAAAAGCACAGGGTAAGCATAGTGCAAATAAATGTGGACCCGATCCAGTCCATAGGTCACCGATTTGCTTTTTCAGACACACAATGAGTAAAAAGAGAGATAAGACCAAAATAATGGGTTGGAGTCTTGGCCACGATGTACAGATGGGATCTCTAAGACAGAAGAGACCAGAGAAGGTGTGACCTGATTGATAGACCATTTTAGGAATTTTATTCCAAACTCAAAAGGGAGAAATGCAGACAATACTCTTTGTGATGTTTGCCAAACTGTTTGGTCCAGCTGTACATTTATTTGCATGAAAGGGAATACACATGCTATTTTTAGGAGATTGGTCTCATGCTTTATACACTTGCACTAATGAAAAGTTTCCTTCTGTTGGGTACCCTAATTGTGTGATTATTTTTATAAAGTGGTATTGAATCTATAAAGAATTTCCACTAAGCACTAGTTCCATTTGAGATTTTAACAAACATGACTGTGAGTTATAGATACACGATAGGAAATAAGAGATAACTAAACATTTTATCTAAACCAATTAGACATCTGGTATAAAAATGTGTATACCTCTTTTCTCCTTTCTTGTCATGCGTGTATGTGTGGGTGTTTGCTTTGTAGTTAGGGTTTCTCTAACTAGCCACAAACAGAAAAAATAATTAAAATGTGCTTCATAGTCTAAGACCCTACAGAGGCTACTGTTAAAACCTCCTTGCTGACATGTCGTTTACTTGGATAGGAATCTATTGGTTTTGTTTTTTTCCACTGACATTAGTCAGGAAAAAAGACAAATCCTAAATTTAATTCCTCGGAAACTCAGAGACCAGAACCCTGTTCAAGATAGAAATGATTTATGAAGTCTCTGTAAAAGTGGTAGATTTGTTTCCCTGTATATTTGTCCATGCCCCTGTCCTC
Organism: Panthera pardus; assembly: GCF_024362965.1. Classification (NCBI taxonomy): domain Eukaryota; kingdom Metazoa; phylum Chordata; class Mammalia; order Carnivora; family Felidae; genus Panthera; species Panthera pardus. The sequence continues at coordinate 135,318,519 of NW_026526721.1, forward strand.
TACACAAAAATTTAGACTGGCAGAGATTGGATACCAGAAGATTCACTCCATTGAAATACTAAAGACAGAAATAAAAGTTAATGTCCATCAAGCTTTATGCAGCTTTCAAAATCTATATCCATTGTCTCTTTTGAAGACAGCGAAAATTAACCTTTGGCTGGACAGCTTCCTGTGAACCTTTATTTGATGCCAAAGGATAAGATGTTATACGATGCTTTTTAAGAATGTGAGTTCTAGGGGCACCTAGGTGGTCCAGTCGGTTAAGCGTATTGATCTTAGTTCAGGTCTTGATCTCAGGGTCGCGAGTTCACACCACTCGTTGGGCTCCGTGCTGTTGGGGGTGAAGCCTACTTAAAAAAAAAAAAAAAAAAAAAAAAAAGATCGTTAAGTTCTAGATTCAGACTTCAAAACCGGGATCCTCTAGTCATTGTCTGTGTTGGTTTACGTATGTCACTTACCTGTCTAAAGCACTATCTCCTCAAGTGTAAAACGGAAACAGAATTAGCAATTTCACCAGGTTATAATGAAGATTAAATGATATAAAGTAATTATGGAATGCTTAGTTCGTGTGAATGGCTGTTGGCTGCCCTGGCTACTGCTGTTGTTTCAGCTACCATTATTTCTATTATTGACACATGATATTTTATTAAGGTCATGACCATGGCAGCTCATTTTGTTCTCAAGAAACTTCATGTACTTGATTTTCAATGTTGAAGCCAGCACCCAAACTGCCTGCAGTCTTTACTGAAAATCTGCTGCTGATGGTCAGAGATTACAGGCTTATTTTTAGCAGAATTTCTAGCCTGAAATGGAATTCTGTCAAGGTTGGCTTTTTTGAGTGTGATGCACAGAAGGGTGGTATTTCTAATTTTATCATTTGCTCATAAAATCATGTTTTTAGTGCTAGCTAATCCCATTAATTTTTAAAATATATTGCTTTAGGTTTATAGGTTGCAAAGCTATTCTGTGGCTGAAATGGTATATCTTAGAATAGGTGGTGACTCTGACCCGCTAGGAAATAACCGATGAAATGGCTTTAAAGAGTAAACTGGCAAGATTTAAAAACATATCATAATTGGGGCGTCTGGGTGGCTCAGTAGGTTGAGTGTCCGACTTCGGCTCAGGTCATCATCTCACGGCTCATGGGTTCGAGCCCCGCATCCTGCTCTGTGCTGACAACTCAGAGCCTGGATCCTGCTTCAGATTCTGTCTCCCTCTCTTTCTGCCCCTTCCCCACTCGCTTTCTGTCAGTATCTCTCCCTCTCTCTCTCAAAAATAAATAAACATTAAAAAAAAGACATGTCATAACTGAGGAGACATGATTCCTGTCTCCAATACGGTGTTTTATATGTTTCATACAGAAAATGTTTGTCCATAGCAATGCAAATATATTTGCAAAAATCCAAAAATAATACCATCATGTAATAGGATTCTGAAGAGTCAGATCTTCTTAAATGAATAATCCAGTATTATTTTGTTAACAACTAAACATATGTGACTGCTGTTTTTCTGTAGACAACATGCCTGATGAATGGTGTAAGCAAGTCATGTTATAGTAGTTATTTTTTTTTAACTTTATTTAGTTATTTTGAGAGAGAGGGAGAGAGCAAGCGTGAGTGGAGGAGGGAGAGAGAAAATCCCAAGTACACTCCATATTGTCAGCACAGAGCCCAAAGCAGGGCTTGAACTGACCAACCGTGAGATCATAGCCTGAGCCAAAACCAAGAGCCCGAGCTTAACCAGCTGAGCCACCCAGGCGCCCCAGTAGTCATTCTTTACAAATGTCATGGCCATATTGGGTGTGTGTGTGACAGAGAGAGGGGGGAGGGGGACAAACAGCAATTCACTGCCACTGCCAACCTAGAGAATTTTGCATTCTTTAAAATTGGTGAATTAAATACTTTTCATTCTTTGGGAGGGAAAGATTCCAACTTTGGGTGGCAAGCTCAATGGAATTATATTAGGGAAAGTCTCTATTTTCCATGAGTCAATAATTGCATTGAGGTACCAATCAAATAATTAAAAGATCTTTATTTGACAAAATATTGAATTGATTTTGATGAGGGCAGATGTTCTGATCCTACTATTTTGAACCTCACATTTTTACTAACCCTGTGGATATCTGTTTGTGTTTCTTGACCCCTAAGCACATTTCCACTGTATATTTAGTAATACAGACATTTTCACTAAAAGAGCAACATTTCTGATTCTCATCTAGAAGGTACTTGCTAGAACTTCCGGCACAAATTTAATTTTAAATTAAAATTTAATTTTAATTAAATTAAATTTGCTTAAATTAAAATTTAATTTAATTTAATAAATACCTATACAGCAATGTCAAATAATTTCTTTCCATTTCCTTTTTAAAATTGCGACTGAAATTATTTTTACCAAGGTAAGTTCTTTTCTACGTAAACTTTATACCAAAGATTTAATTCATCAATCAGGTTTTTTTCAAATTCCACATCAGACAGAATGAGTTTTCTTTTGTGACATTTCTAGCAAGTCCAGTTTTCTCAACACAAGTTTTAGAGAACTAATTTTTATTAAGATTTTATTTCTGGGGCGCCTGGATAGCTCAGTCAGTTAAGTGTTCAACTTCAGCTCAAGTCATGATCTCACGGTTTGTGGGTTCGAGCCCCTCACCCACATCTGCCTCTGCACTGACTGCTCAGAGCCCGGAGCCTGCTTCAGATTCTGGATCTCCCTCTCTCTCTGCCTCTCCTGCTTGCACGCTAATTCTCTCTCTCTCTCCCTCTCTCTCTCTCTCTCAAAAATAAATAAACATTAAAAAATTTCTTAAAAATATTTTATTCTTCCATCATTCATTGGTCAATAACAATTTTACTTTGTGCCGCTTTAGCTATTGTGAATTATATTTTTTTCATTATTTCTACCATGTCTAATTTGTCCCCAATCAATGTTTGCTGTCTTCAGTGTTCCTAAAAAATGTTTATTTTCAATCAAGTCATTTTGTTTTGGGAACTAGCCAGTTTGAACATGCTCGGGTTTAAATATCATCAACTGCTTTTGTTCCATTTCTACTAACCATGCTTACCGGATAGCATAATTAAAATATGTTTGTTTCTTTCAACAAGGAGCAAAGAGCATGAGGTAGAACAGTGAAGGCATCTAGATGGAGAGAGGCACCGAATGTCAAATCCAAACAGTGGGTCAAAATATCCTTCAAATGTTTAGACACTTTAGTGGAATCAATCAGGAGTCATTTGGTTTTGCTAAGTGATGGTGATGCCTCAGTTTATTTTATTATCTGTCTATATTAATGGATCACTTTATTCTAACGCCCAAATTTCCCCACTGGCATATGTCCATTTTTAGTTATATACATGATATAAGATGAAAATTAATTGTCAACTCATCTTTCAATTTAGAGAGCAAGTTCGTTTTGGAATAATCGAGTTATTTCTGGCAAAATGATGGAAGACTGCAAAAACAGGTGAACAGGATTCAGCATGTTAAGCAGTGATCATACCCCAGGCACCGTGACAGATGTGATAAATTTATCTTCCTCAAGCCTCTCAACAAACAAGAAGGCATTTTTAGTTCCTTTTTTAGTTGAGGAAGCTGGAGTTTAGAGAGCCTGCTTCCCTGAAGTCAGATTGTTAAGTAGTCATGGGTCTGCCGTCGAAGCCATTCTGCCAACCCAAAGCCTGTTTTGTATTCATGACAAGTGTATCTATTCTGTGGTCTTTATGATTGAGAAAGATATGCTTTATCGCTTAATAAATATGTATTGAGTGCATATTAGGTGCCACACCCTGAGCTAGGCTTGGAAATCAAGTGTGTGAGACAGACGATAATTCCTACCCTCAAGAAGCAGCGGTCTAATGGGAACTGCAGGCAGATAATCAGATGAGATTAAAATGCAGTCAGGCCTCCAGTGGCGAGGGGTGGGAAACAGGGCTAAGGGATGGAGATGAAAAATTGATTACATAGATTACTGCAAAATGAGAGGGGAGACAAATAAGACCTAAATGAAATCACTGGAGGTGCGAGAGTTTTGCAAGATCTTTAAAGGTGTTTGTTAAGTGTTGCATCATAGTGATGATGATTCGTAATGATTAGAAATTATAATCTAGATACCTGTGTAAGGCTTGAATGCCAACAACCTGAACCCTTCAGTATGAGCCTCTCTGAAGACTGAAAAGTGTTTCTCCTTCTACATGTATTGAGTTTTGTCAGAACGAATGACCCTGAGATGAATCCCAAAAGGTTTCTCCAGCACTTTCTCAAAGCCACAGTACCTATTGCCTTATTGTTTCTTCAGAAGTTATTTCTAGATTTTAAGGATGTGCATTATCTTTTTGCATTATAAATATTCTCAAAATAAAGTTGAACTCCTCCTCTGAATCTAGCAAAGAATTATATTAACTTCATCCCCATATTGTGATTTCCTTGTCTTTCTCTTTCTCTCACACACATAGCCACACACATGCATATCCATAGGGGGAGAATGATTTGACAGTTTTTCCTGTTGATTTATTCAGAGGCTTAACATTCTTGCCACAGTATTATCCATTATATGAAATATTAGTCCTCGATGTAGCAGTTTAAACCCAGCTTCTCTTTTGGTGGATTGCTTTTGTTGATTTTTGATTTCTTGGAAGAAAAGAACGATATTTTTAAGTTTGCAAACTTGCAGGTTAAACGTACTCTACATGACTTTCTGTCTCGTACCCTTCACTCCAGCCAAATTGCATAAATTCCTTTTCTCCGTATGTGCATTAAGTGTTCCTGGCCTGGTGCCTCTGCACTTTCCCTACATCTCTGTTCTTCTAAATCCTACTCATTCTGTGCAGTACAATTTGAATACTCTTCCTCCTTTAAACCATTTCTGATTGCTCCAGGAAGGGGCACTTAGTTCGAGCAAACATCCGCTATTATTAGAGTTTCCTAGTAGACTGCAAGGCAATGATGACCCAACTCCCTGACCTTTGCATCTCACGCAGCATCTCAAACACTATGCGTGGTCACTACCTATTTGCCAAGTGAGTGAATTAGTGAATTAATGACTTAGGGGCTATTGAGAGACTACTGAACAGGTGGAAGTAATGAAAGTAATATTTTAGTTTCCTGGGTCAAGAAAAGCTTCTCTTCAGGAGTGATGGGAGGTAAAGAAAGAGAATTAATCTGAATATACTCTTGGCTGGGACCTGGATGTGAGAACAGAGAGTTCAGGAACCAAGTGTTTTCATGAGGGTGCAGTTGCTGAGCAAAACAAACAAACAAACAAACAAACCTCCAAAACAAAAACTGACTACATTCAATTCTGAGACAAAACCCGAAAGACAGACATTAACAATCTGCAGGATGTTTGGAAAAGGAAAACCAAGCACAGGGAGTGACGTCATATGAACTTGAAAAAGGCAACCTCCTAAAGCGGGTGAAGTTGTAGCTGAGGCCTTGACAACTGGATTTTTTTAAATTTTATTTATTTTTGTATACGACATTTATTGTCACATTGGTTTCCATACAACACCCAGTGCTCATGCCAACAGGTGCCCTCCTCAATGCCCATCACCCACCCTCCCCTCCCTCCCACCCCCCATCAACCTTCAGTTTGTTCTCAGTTTTTAAGAGTCTCTTATGGTTTGGCTCCCTCCCTCCCTAACCTTTTTTTTCCTTCCCCTCCCCCATGATCTTCTGTTAAGTTTCTCAGGATCCACATAAGAGTGAAAACATATGGTATCTGTCTTTCTCTGTTATGACTTATTTCACTTAGCATAACACTCTCCAGTTCCATCCACGTTGCTACAAAAGGCCATATTTCATTCTTTCTCCTTGCCAAGTAGTATTCCATTGTGTATATAAACCACAATTTCTTTATCCATTCATCAGTTGATGGACATTTAGGCTCTTTCCATAATTTAGCTATTGGACAACTGGATTTTTAAACACTAGAAATGCTGCCATATTTTGGAAGAGTGGGGAACCAGGGGAGGCAGATTGGGCTCAATCCTAGTCTTAGAATCAGGGCTCTGACTACAGGGTATAACTCATGTGTTCCTGGGTCCTCAGCAGTTAGAACTGGAAGTCAAATCCTGCCTCGACCATAGCCTGGGCTCACTAGAGCCCTGGCTGCTTAGTTTCTTTCTGAGAGGACTTGCACTGCTCCTTCAGCTCTGCCCAGGCTTGCTGCTGCTGCTTCCTGCCATGTTTTCTCAGGGTGTTCTGGTACCTTGGACTTCCCTGTTGTCATTACTGCGTGCCTCTTGCTGCCTCTGTCATATGCCCAGAGTGGGACAGCTTTCTCCCTAACCTCTACAAAACCTGCCCCATGGCATTTGAAACCTGTTTCCCAGAAACTGGACTATAAGTATTTCAGAAGATACCATCCAATGAAAGCATAAACACATTTTCCCGCAAATTGTTAGGGTAAGATTTAAGCAAATGTGCAAATAAGCTATGTACTGTATGTACTTTGATTACAATATGAGTTAAACCAACTTTTGTATGCCAGGCTGGAGACTAAACCATCTTTTGCCCCTGCTTCCATTGCTTTAAATCCATTAAAAAGGCATTATGGTCGCCAAATAATGAATATGCATACAGAGTTGGTGTCTGTGGGTGAAATTAAAAGTTAGATGCCGGTGAATGGAATGGTTAAAGCCTGATTCAAAGCTTAGCTTATTTAATATTTTTAATAAGGTCTAAAAAACTATGTAGGAAAGTGGGTTTTCAGAAGAAAAACAAAAGCTGTGTGGTCTTTAATTTCTCCACAGCATGGGTCTGACCTATATAAAGTCTCTTGCAAAGTCCACAAGAGAATGTAACCAAAGAGTTCTATTCCTGGAAAATGAAGCCTTGGGGACTTGCTGAGAGTTCAGTCTATGGTTCCAAAAAGCTTTCACATTCCCCAGGCTTTTGCATACACTGACCATGAACACATCAATTCCCGCCAACAGCCTTTGGAATAATAGCTAGGGCTTCTGGTAGGGGTGGTGGGGAGGTGAAGAGTGTCACAAAAGTTTCCATGCTCAAAATAAAAATGACGCCATGTCTCCAGACCACATGTCCTTGATAATGGTGACTATAAGCAAGTGATAGGGACCAGGTGGAAGTGAACAGCAATTACAGAGAAAAGTCAACTGGAACAGCCATTCGTGTGAAAGAGATTAAGTGAATCAAGAGTGTGTTAATACCCAAACTTCGACCGACAAGAAGGATCAGGAGGTACTATGGCATATTAACAGGTGTAAAGACTCAAAATTCAGACAAACCCAGATCGAAAAGCTGGTCCTTAGCCTTAACATGTGTCTACTCTTGATCATGTTTGATTTAGCCTAACACTTTAATATCAACATTTCAGATTATAACCCTTGGCTCTTAGAATTGGAAGAGATTGTTACACGATATAAGATTAAATTAAATAATATATAAACTATTCTGTGCCTTGGGCGATCAGTGTGTGGTCTTCAGCTACAAAGGCACAAACAAGAGTACTACAACACACTCTTTGTACCGTAACAAGCCAAGTAACAGCAAAGCAGATCGATGACAAAATATTCTGAGCCTACATCCTATCCATTTTGTATTTTCAGTACCTCATGATGAGAAGTGGCATTTGTAATACCAATGGCGCAAAATCCCTGATCTGCAAGAATGATGTGATTGTGTATGTTATTTCTACTGTGTTCATTATTTTCTACTGATGGAAATGAGATGCTGGGTTCGTGTTTTATACCGATGTACAGTTATGAAGGCTTTTAGAAGTCTGTATTACTTTCAGTGAGACAGAAAACCTTCAATCCTTTCAAACCACAGCAGCAACAAGAATAGCTCTTTACTAGTGCTTGTTGTGTTTAGCATTCTACTAAACCCTTTATGTGAATTGGGTCACTTGACGTCACAACAGCCTATGAGGTGAGGTACTGTCATGTTCTCCATTGTAGCAAGAAGGACACTGGGCCCGAAGAGGATGAGTAACTTAGCCAACATCACACAACTAAGTAGTACTTTCCTATCCTGCGTTGCTTGCCTTCTGGGTCACCCAGGTTTACTACACTACCTGGTCTGACACATTTCTCTGTTGTCCTGTTTCTCTTCTGCATTCCTCCCACATATCTTGTTCCTCGATTCATTGCCCTGTGCCCTCTATTCTACTTCGCATTTGTAAAACTCTGCATGCCACCTCTGGGTGTCTTGGGCACACCCCTATCACCCTGTGTTTACTTCACATCCAACCACTCAGCCACGTGCTGGCTAAAAACTTATTTTGGAACACTCATGCAGATTCCCACCACGTATTCCATTCCCCATCAAGCCATCAAACAAAGTTAGTTACACGTTTCTAAATGCATTACTGGACATATGAGTCAGAATCAGCTCTTCAAATGGAGAACAAAAGCCGATACCTCTAAGTTGGTGTTTCATTTTGGAGACTTGAGCATTTCCTAGAAACTTGAAGAAACTGCCTTTGGAACAGTTTCAATACCAAGTGAAGGTATATAAAATCCAGAGGACTCTTTAATGAAGTACAGTAAAACCTTGGATTTTGAGTAACTTGTTCTGCGAGTGTTCCACAAGACAAGCATTCATTTCTAATAAATTTTAACTTGATAGGCGAGCGATGCCTTGCAACACGAGTAGTAAGTGACACCGAATGTCACATGATCACGACTGAGCCAATGGTCCCTGATATTCGCTTTGATATGCAAGTGCTTTGGATTACAAGTATGTTTCCGGAACAAATTATGCTCGCAAAACAAGGTTTACTGTATTTGAATGCAACATTCCAGCATATTATGAGGCTTAATTTATTTGAGTTACTTTTATAATTGAGATGTTAGAAAACATATCTCCTTTAATGCCTTTGGAAGAAATGTAATTAGAACTTTATTTTGAAGTTCTGCAAACCAGAGAAACTTGAGATTCCTTTTTAATGGATGTCAAAGCCTATCCTTCTAATTTAAATGACTGCCAGGCAAGTACTACCCCTGAGAAATGGTTTGCAAACGTGGGATGTGTCGATTCATTTTTCTTCCCTAGGTTTGCAGCAATTCTAAATCTTTGAGAGAAAGGAGAGAATAAGAAGGAAATTGGGAGCAGGTAATGAAAATAAACTTGAGCTTACCAATAAAGTAAAATAATTTGGCTGGATTCAATTATTTTTATCCTAAATTATTTTCTTGAGCTAGGTTTTTGTCCCTTGGCGCAAAGGATGAGTGCTTTGGATTAGAATTTTCTTCCTGAGTGACAAGTTGCCTTTGTAAATGAGTTCAGCCATGAATGTTTGTCTCACAAACTCATTAAGCCCTGAAAAACGTACTAATAATTCCTCAGGAAAAAATGCTCATGTTGAGGCAGATCTGAATTGTGAACTGTGAATTGTATGAGCATTTTATATAGGACAGTTAAAGGTAAATAGTTCATTGTTTGTGTTCTGTTAACTTAGCCGTGAGCCTAATCTTTGTTAGAATTTCCTCTATTTTTAGCCAAGATTTGAGAGGCATTTGGAAGTGTCCCAGCTGGTTGGAAACAGATGGCCTATACTGCCTCTTCTTAGGATCAGTCAGAAAGCTCTATCGTAGATGCCCAACTGTGACTTCAGGTTGTTTTACATTTCTTGTTCTTTCTGGAGTGTTTTTGTTTGGTTGGTTTGGGTTTGGTTTTGGTTTGTTTTGTTTAATTTTTTTGTTTATTTATTTTTGAGACAGAGAAAGACAGAGTGCGAGCAGGGGAGGGGCAGAGAGAGAGGGAGACACAGAATTCGAAGCAGGCTCCAGGCTCTGAGCTGTCAGCACAGAGCCCGAGGAGGGGCTTGAACTCACAAGCTGTGAGATCATGACCTGAGCTGAAGTTGGACACTTAACCGACTGAGCCACCCAGGTGCCCCAGTTTTGGTTTTGTTTCTTTGCTGCATGTGATGATGGTCTATTTTGGTAGTTTATCGTAGTATGTAATCTTTACATTCATTGCTTACGTGGAATGCTGTACCTTAGTATACTAATACTTCATATTTAAGTAGACTTTAGAGAACTGGCAAACTCCGGGCTGGTTTAGCACAAGTGGTGCATTTTTTTTCCTGACGGTACCAATATCACATAATATTGCTTCTGAGTAATTGTTCAGCGCTGGAAATAGAGCAGAAATGATACATGCATCAAGATGTGAACACCTTCCATCCTTATCCCATCAACATTTGCTGATGGGTCATCACTCAAATAATTAAAAACAAATAAAGGATGAATTATAAGATCATGGGTTATCACACAAGCATTTTACTTTCGGAAAATCAACCGTTCGTGAGGAAACGTCACAGGATCTTGTTTCGTCAAATCTTGGATCTGAGAAAGATTACTAAAAGATTACAGGAAAAGAGATTACTCAATCCAATCACCTCATCTTCAAGATGGAAAAATGGAAGACTAGAAAGGCTATTGGTGCATAAAGGATCAGACATCAACTAAATTAACGGCAAGGCCAAGATTACGACCTCCATTTCCTGACCCTAGGTCCAATCTCCACTCTTTTATGATTAATCTTTTTTGCTTCCGACTTTCACCACAAAAGTAGGTTACACCATTTCAGAAATGTAAGACACCTCTTAGTTTATGAGAACCAAAACGTGAGATCTGTGGAAACTCCAAGTAATGGAGTTCCTGGTCAAATTCGGACAGGACCCCAAATTTACTGATGGCCTTTTCCTTAGTGGAATCAACAAATCAATATCAAATATCACTGTAGCCTGGTGCCTTTCTAGTCTTATCCACAGTCACACCCTGAAATATGGGGATGGAGTGGAAGGTAGAGAGTGAGTTCTGGAATCTAAGTCTCTGAACTTCTCCTTAACTGTATTCTTACATTAAAATATAGAAAGTCCATAGTTTAGTTAGTAGTAATGTGCCAATGTTAATTTCATAGTTTGATAAACATTAAGATGCTAACATTAGGAGAAACTGGGTGAAGGGTACAAAGGGGATTGTTTGTACTCTTTGCAACTTTGGTATTAGTCGAAATTATCCCAAAATAAAAAGTTTGTTTAAATCAAAAAACAAACAAAACAGAAAACTGTAGTGGCAGGCACTAGCTGAACTTTAAGGAATGGAGATAAATATGTAGATATTTTAAGAGATAGTGAAGGGATGCCTGGGTGGCTCATTTGGTTGAGTGATCGACTCTTGATTTTGGCCTAGGTCATGATCCCACGATTTCCTGTGTTCGAGCCCCACATCAGGCTGTGCATGAGGAGCCTGCTTGGGATTCACTCTCTGTCCCTCTCCCACCTGCACTCTCTCTGTCTCTCTCAAAATAAATAAATAAACTTAGAGAGAGAGAGAGAGACAATGGAGATGAAATCTCAAGGTTTTTTTGTGATATTCTGTTTCGGACTAACAACTCTTTTTGAGTGTATAACAGTAAATACAATACCTCACACAAATCTTTGTCTTTCTGTTGCCTCACCATCACCACCCCCACCCCCACAAACCCACATAGACACATGCAGGCACTCAGGCTTCTGACACCCTTCTTGATATCTCTCAATCACCCCTGCAGCTGGGCGGGGCCCACAGATTAGCCGCTGGGGAGAGGCTAAGCAACCAGAGAAGTTCTCATGCTGTGCCCCACAATCATCATCTCCCACTGTTTTGCCTCTCCCAGCCAGACACCTCCCACTTTAGGACTCAGTGTTTTTCTACCTCTCAGCTGAATGAAGTCCAAAAGGATTAAGTATGGAGGGAGGGGAAGCCAATGTTAACCATAGTATTTTCTATGCTTGGAATTTACATTAGAAACCTCTTGATCCCTGTTGAAGTAATATTCAGGTTCTAAATACCATGTCATCCCATGTCTACATTGTGGATTATGTTTGGTAATTTCCTCCTCTATTTTCTCTGATATGATGTGTGCCTTTGGGGCACAATCCCCCCACGCTAAGCAAAAGAGGCCGCTGGAAATGCAAACTTATTTAATAACGGTTTCAACAAGCGCAATTAAAAAGATCATTTAAAATGATTACTTCTTTATAAGCAGTGTAGTATAGGGGAAGGATCATGGATGTTTAGTTAGAAAGGCATGGATTTACCTCTCAGTTCTAAAAGTCCCTAAAGACAGGAGAAAACTTCTGACCTTCTCTGTTGGACTCTATCAGTTTAGAAAAAAAAAAGGCAGAGTAGTTGTGATAGCTGTGTGAAAATATGTTATGTGAAAGCCTAGCAAAATACTTGGCATTTAGTAAGTGTTGGCTGCTGTCGCAAATGTTGTTGGTACTCTACCGTGCCCCCTCACTCTGTATGACTCCTATCCTTAGGATCTATATCTATGCCTGAGGCACTGTCTTGAGATGTAGAAGCCTCCTTTGCTACAGTCATGACCACGGTGGGGAAGTCATGCTCCCTTAGAGCCACCCTCAATCAATGATGGTTAATACTCCCCTGCTCTGACAGGGGGTATGTTCTACACTCCTCCTCGGGGTTCCCCCCGTGGGCTTAAGCTCCAGTTGCCTATAGTGATAGCTTGCTTGATTGGGCATGCTTCATTGGCTTCCTCCACTCTCTGTGTCCCTTCCCTACTGTCTCCTAAATATATGTGCTGGACCTAACACCTAAATAAATGACTTATAGTTAAAGCCATGCCTCAGGGTCTGCTTCTGGGGAGGCCTAACTAAGACTACTTCTTTCTTGCCACGTATGTACACCATAATAACAAATGGCATCTCGCTTGTAAAGACATTCAGCCACACTACAACAGTAGTATTCTTGGGCTTGTATGTATATTACGTGGGTATATGTATATTACGTGACCACTGTACATAGTGGTCAAGAACCTGGGCTCTGACAGCACACAGATCTGGATTCAAACCCTGACACTGCCATACTGAGCAAGCTATTTAATCATTTGGAGCCTTAGTTTTCTCGTCTTTAAAATGAGGATGATGATTTCTAAATGGTTATAATGATTAATGAAATAATGGATCAAAATGTGGATGATAAGCGTACCTATTCCATACAATTAGTGCCTGTAAGTGAGACGGGAGATGGACGGCCTTACTGGAGTGTCTGGAGCCCAGGAAGCCCTCGGTAAAATGTAAAGCGTGTGCCAACCTAGTAACAAGAAAACCCTGGCATGGCTTCCCTTCTTGCTTCTCGCCACACCCTAATGCAACATGGTTCATGCGTTCCAAATTAAGTAAAACACCATTTGGGATTATAGGTGTGATTATGCATGTGCTAATCCTCTCTCTCTTTTTTCTGTCTATACAAACACATCTTAACACACACATATAAATATGATTTAATAAGCTTATATTTTACCGGATACTTTTGCATATTACTAAGGTATTTTATGCGACCAAAGAAATTCACCATAGGCTTTCCTTAAATAACATGCTCCCATTCCTTTTATTAAATCTGAACTATCTGCTCACTTACCAAAGGCTAATCTGAACTAAACTTTTTAAGACTGCATATGTTGTATAAAGCAGGTCACACCTGTACAAACTGTGCACACGATATGCATAGTAAAAGTAAGTAAATTATTGTAGGGAGCCTAACGAGCAAACTAATTAGAAATTCCCATTCAGTGTTAGAAGTGTGTAATTAAGCAAAATACTGGGCCCATGGTAAGTATGCAGTGAAAAATATATGGATTGAATTGTGCTAAATTCCATGCTCTTCTGGGCGTGGTCATTAAGAGTCATTCTGTCCTGAGGCCCCTGGGTGGCTCAGTTGGTGAAGCTTCCAACTCTGGATTCTGGCTCAGGTTATGATCTCACTGTGGTGAGATCAGTCCTGCACCAGGCTCTGTGCTCTCTGCCCCTCCACCACTCACCTTCTCTCTCTCTCTCTCTCACTCTCTCAAAAAAAGGAGTCATTCTATCTTAAAATTTCTTTGTTTCATAAACCTACTCTTTTATTTATCTAATCAATTTTAGTAATGATAGGATTATTTTATGATATCTTTTGTCTTTATCAAATTGCAATGTATTAGTATATTTAGATTCTACTTTATGTTGTGTATGTGTTTTTCCTCAAAATGTTCCTTAGGAAAAAAAAATGAGCAGAAGCAGACAGACTGTTCTAGGACATCCCTTCCTTTAGAGATGAGTTTCTTCAGCATAAAAAAAGATTGGCTTCCAAATTGGTTAAACTGTTTCTTCTATACAGTACAGTGACATGTTGTCTTGTTACAGTGAACATGTGCTCTCATTTTGGACGAGCTGTTCTGTGAAAAAGTTTTATTTAGCCCACAGAGCCAATCCCAGGATTTGTGGGTGTTACCTCCTTTGCGTGTTACCAGGTTTTGTCATCATCATTATTGCTTTTGCTCCGTCAGCTGTAACACAGTTTAGTAGCAACCTTTCTTAAAAAACAAGATGTTTCTGAAAATAGACAGAACAGTTGGCTAGACGGAAAAGAGATATCAACAAAAGTAGGTCTGTTGTTCCTCTGTGTTTTGCGCCCTGAATCACTTCTGAGATAGCTTCACACATTGTAAATGAACAGGCCCTGGATGAGGATATAATCTAATATAATCTGTATGTCCTGATACAAACTTTCATCCTATTTGATTACAGAAATCAATCTATATGAAACTGATTTGCTTCAGAGAATTCTTCAGGATTTCACTTTTGTTCCAGTTAAGAAGTTCAACCAAATATATTGACTGGGTTTGTTTGCTTTTTTTTTTTTTAAGTGAGAAAACTGGGTTCCGTAAGGTAATGAATACCTTAATTGAAGATCAATAGGTGGGTCCAGTTGTTTCTTCATGGTCTGATGGTGCAGCTGATTCAGGCAAGAGGAAGTAGTAAGTAGCTCAGTTGTTTCTGGGTTTTTCTCTTCCTCTGTGCATCAGCTAAAACAGAAATTAGGTCATGCAATATTTACTCTCTGGGTAAGAGGACAGTTTTCAGCTTCCCAGTAATTAGCAGGAATGACCAATACGGAACAAAAGGACAAGCCCCTCTAATCAGTTCTTTGTCCAGAAGAAATAATACAGCATCCCTTTTAGAGCACAAGTGGGAAGACACTTGAGAAATACCAAGCCCACCAGCCATTCAGCATCCTGTGGTTCTCCATATTTGACGGCGTCTGGATCAAATGCCTACGGGGGCGCTATCCTGCAGAAATCGACATCCTGAATATGACAATAAATTCAGATGTTCTCTCTGCTTCCTGATTATGCCTCTGTGTCTGCACTCTCTTCCTACGGTGCATATAAATATACCAGTAATATTTTTTAAATGCACATGTGATTTGCTTTTGTGATATCTCATCAATTAATCTTGGATAAGTTGCCGTTATTTCTAAATCTTTTTCCATACAAGATTAAGCTACGTTCTATCAAATCACCCTTGATCACTTCATCCTCCCCCTCGCTTAAAATTCTAGAACAGATTTTTTTAATCTGATATGTATGAAAGGGCTTCAGGAAGCCATGAAATGACAAAATGAGTACAGAGTGGCCCACAGTCTCCACATGTACTTTGTTCTGGCCAAAGAATCGCGTCTTTCTTCAGATTCACAAATGGGCATATAACTCCGCCATTTTTTTCACGTTTATTTATTTATTTGAGAGAGACAGCATGAGCAGGGAAGGGGCAGAGCGAGAGGGAGAGAGAATCCCAAGCAGGTTCCACGCTGCTAGGGCAGAGCCCAACCTGCGGCCAAACTGAAACCATGTGATCATGACCTGAGCCAAAACCAAGAGTTGGGCACTTAACCGACTGAGCCACCCAGGCACCCCGTAACTTCCCCGGTTTTAAGAGCTGCTGTCATCTAGATTTTTCCCCTCTTATTTCTATTGGTTAGGAAATGCTAACCCCTACAGTAGTTTTTACTGAATACATGGAGTCACCACCTTCCTCTCCCATTACAGTTCAGTGCTGGGCTCTTATTTTCTCTTACCTTCCTGGACTTCTGTGCTTTCTCGTTCCCATGAAAGTAAGAGAAGCAAGAGAGAGAAAAGAGATACACTAAACCTCAGCCAGTAACAATGGTTGGCATTTTCCTATGTGGCACCTCCTTTAATCCATCGCAGCTCCACAACTTAGATAGTATCTCTGTTTTTCCAAGTGAGAAAAGTGGAGCTCAGAGAAGTTAGTCGTTCCTACAGCCTATAAATGGAGGAGCCCACATTTAAATCTGTGTTGAATCCAGTGTTGGGGAGGAACGTTATTTTTCTCTTCTTTTTTAGGTTCTTTGGCTGCCCTAATAATTATACTGATGTGAGACAGTAAAACCGAAGAAAAACAAATTTAATGTAGTACCTGTAGGAGTTTCACGTAGACATGAGAGGGTCAAAGACGGTCAGGCAATTGAGGCTTCGAGGCCATCCTGAGCTAAGGCCAAGGGGGCTTCAAAGGGAAGAAAGTTCATTGGAAGATGAGAAGAGCAAATGTTCAGAAAACAAATGTTTGCCATGCCATGAAGACAAATCTTTCTGATGTAAAAAGTTATCCCTGGTAATAGCTCTCTTCTTGGTACAGGCCCCCTATCTAAATTCTTTTAGGCTGTTGAGGGGGGAGTAAAAAGCTTCTTTTGAGTCTGTCAGGCCCCGATTGCCTTCAGCTCAAATAATTCCCATGCCCAAGTGGCACATTCCTGTGTGCCAGCCTTCCCTGAACCCCATCACTAGAGCATATTTCCTTCGCAAAGCCTTTCCAGACAGAGTATCTGGTCATAACTTACTAACAGCATCACTTTTTATAGCATGTCACTTACGTTTCATTATTATTCTCTATCGTCCAAACATATGTTCTTATCCTAGTACAAATTTACAAATGCACATATGTTGTGTTATCGTCTCAAGGCTGTCATATTATCTCATACGACGATAGAGTTCAAGAACAATTGATACATTCATTAACTCATTCACTTTTTAAAATAACAGTTATTAAACTTGACTATTGTTAGTGCTTTGCTAAGATCTGGAATAGCGGTTCTAAGCTCTATCTTCACATTAGATTCTACTGGGAACTTTTAAAAAATACCTGTACCTGGTCTTGGCAACAGAAACTTTGATGCGGTTAGTGGAGGTGGCAGAGGGCACAGCAGTTTTAAAAAACTTTCAGGGATAGGACCTGCTATCGCTGTTTAACAAGCCCTCTAGATGTTTCTGAGGCAAGCTAAGGGTTGAGAAACACTTTACTGAAGACACAGGATGAATAAGATGTAATGCTTGCCACAAAACAATTCTCCTTGGTCGCAAGGAATTCCCAGTTGTTTAAAATATGCATTTTAATTACCTAGCACAGTTCCATAACCTATAACTTTAGTTGATAATGACAGCATTATTACTACTTAAAAAGTGTGATGACCCTCATCCCTTCTTGGGCAGCCATTAAATGAAGCGTTTACAAGAAAGTAGCGGTCAGTGAATAACATCTCTTAACAGAAGTCTTATGAACCTTATGGGTTCAGCTGAATTGTCACAGTGGTTTGTAACATAGTCGCCTACAAAGAAAGAGAAAGAGAGAATTCTGAAATACAAAATCTTAAAGGATAAATGTTTCCAATGAAGGATTTTAACGTGGTGTTTGTGCTGTTTCCATTCTATTATCGTCAATGTCATGCTTGCTGTTTCTCATCTTTATTAATGTAGCTTTTTTTACAGCTTTATGACAGCATAGTTGACATACAATAAACTGCATGTACTTAAAGCTCTTAATTTGATCAGTTTGGGCTCACGTAGAGAGCAGTATTATAAAACAGCTGCGGGGGACATCCAGTTCTATTACAGGTACCTCTTAGTTGTGCGGTTTTCCCCCTCCACCCCCACATGGCAGGATGGGGCTGCAGAGGAGGTTTCCTGAGGAGGTAGCATGAGCTGAGACTCCTAAGCCAACTAGATGTCAGCCCAAGTGGATAAAACGGGGCAAGGTTGTGCTGGATGGAAATAAAGCCCATCTCGTCTATGTGAAGTCTAGCTCCTTGTGGTTGTTGCTATGTATCATCACATAGGGTTTAAAAATACCTATTAAGCCCATTTGTCTCTTGAAACTCCAATTGAGGAAGGAGGAAAGGAGCTGAGCCACTAGAGAAATACACCACACTGTTACCGACCGTAGCAATCCCAGTTTCCGTGTCTGTGGGTAGAGTCTCCTGCATGAGGGTAACCTGTTTAGCTTTGACCACCCATCTGCTCTCGGATGCACACTTCTCTGCTGTGTGTCTTATATAGAACAGCTTGCATAAAAGTGATATTTTTGCTTTCGTAGCAATGGAATCTTATTTCTTGCCTTGAACTCCCTTTTAATTTTTTTTTCTTCTTTTTCCTGAACAAATCAGTATGTCCCTCAATGTTCATTTGTCATTCCCTCCCTCCCCCAGGTGCTAATCCTGGGACTCTACCCTGTGGCTTTAAGTTCTCATTCTTTCTTCCATTGCAGGTTGGCTCCATGAGTTGGGAAAGAGACTAGAGTCTCCATACTACGGCAACAATACCTTGGGGGGCCCGTCCATCCGAAGTGCCTATATTGCCGCTCTGTACTTCACTCTCAGCAGCCTCACCAGTGTTGGGTTTGGGAATGTCTCTGCTAATACAGATGCGGAAAAGATCTTCTCCATCTGCACCATGCTGATCGGCGGTAAGGGAGACTCTTCTTCATAGCAAGACAGGGAACGAATATCTGCCACAGGATTTCTGTTACGTTTGTTCTGTCCTGAAACGCATTTAAATGGGAAGAGTCAAAAAGCGCTAATTAGAAAATCGGTGACAAACACTTTAATATACATAGAGATTAGCAATGAAAGTCTGTGATGTCAAAGAATTCCATTTTCTGGACAGATGAAGAAGTAACCGTTTACTTGATGACCGATTTTGAAAGGGCAGGAACTTTGTTTTCATGTAAATTATAGGAGTTTGAATTGCAGGTGTATGTTTGAAAGCCCATTTGACAGTCACAAACACAGTGTTATCAAATTTTATTAATACTAATATAGTGAATTAAGGATGCTTGCTAGATCACTTAGTTAAAAATAAAAACAAAAACAAAGAAACACACCCAATAAATAATAAATAATTAACATTTTAAACTTGTTTTTATATTCCATTTTCTGTGCTAAATGCTTCAGTACAACATCCTGAGTCATTGTCTATAGGTTAGGCACGATTCCTGTCCCATTTAACAAACAGACAAATTATTATACTATTGTCCCTGAGCTCCAAACCCGCCTTCCCTGTTATGCTTTGTCACGCTGGAGTTTGGATGCTGCAAACCTCACTTTTCTTTGCCAGCCGACTTCAGTTGCTTCTACCAGTAGGGGCACCAGAGGGAGACCGGAAAGCAGGAGGTGGAGAGAGGGGACTGCTTGCTTCTCAGGCGAATGATGTACCTCAAGCGGCAGAAGTGGTCCTCGTGTTCAGCCGCCTCAGGCACTCGCAGAACCAGCCCCATTGTATCTTCTCGGAGATTCCTGCATCAGTTGGGAGCGCCCCCACATCCAAAGTCGGGCCTTCGTGTCTTACGGCTCCTCACCGCTCCTCTTTTGGGCCTTCGTGTTCTGCTAAGCCCCCTTCTTCCTTTTGTTTTTCCATCTCCAAGGACAGAAGCTCCTTCCTGCAGTTATTATAGCCACGTTACCGCTATAATCTCTTTTTGCTCGTTTAGCTCTCTAGCCCCAGGAAAACCAGTTCTCTACAGTGAATTTCCTCTGTTGAAATATTTAGGTTCATTTCCCTTTTCTAAACCGCCTAACTGATACAGGATCCACACTGTTATTATCCACATTTTTCAGATGATATATCTAAAGCTTGGAGAAATAAAGTAACTTTCCCAATGTCATACGATCAGTAAGGAAAAGAGGCAAGGTTTGAACCCAGATAAATGTTTACTTCCGTATATAAATACATATTTGGAAACTTACCAAATCACAAGACTTCTCTCATGGAGTCGTAGGAGATGTGGATATTTACCTGGATCGAGTAAACATTCTTCTTAGACTGGAATTCTTAAAGCAGTGTTCTATCAGTATTTTCTGCCCCATCACCATTCTCCCCAAAAGCCTATTTTACCATGTTCTTTTAATGGCCTTAATCCCAGCTATCCCTTAGCATTTTTGAGCCTTATAATACAGGATGGTTCCTAACAGGTTCCTTGCGTGGGAGATGTCAAATGGCTGTGCGGGGCTTTAAGAAATGACTCATCCAGCTTATGGCGAAATCAAAGTATAAAGCCAAGCCTTCCCTCAAGGAACTTATGATCCAGTCTGGAAGAGATAGGCTGAAAGATGTGGAAAGAGCTGTACTAACACCAGGCAGTAAAGCTCTACGTGCCGAATCCGTTAGGAAGTTCCGAAGCAGTGAGAAAACAAGGGCCAGGGATCGGGAGAATTTCTTGGAAAGGCTGTGCTGGTGACAGAGCTGCTGAAGGGGCATCCTGGGACTGCAGCAATTCTAACAGTCTTGGCTGATGTACGGCAGCAACAGCCTAGGGAGCAGAGAACAGGAATTCTCATTTTCCGAAGAGCTACAATGTGCCAGACGCCGTGGTGGCTGTTTTATACCCAGTATTATGACTTCTATAATTGCGAGTCTCCTTGATTGCCCATCTCTCAGCTTAGCAAAGTTACAGGCATTTTGCCAATATACACAGCTTATACTTATTTAATATTTGCCCATGTTTCTTCTACTCCGGATGGAAAGGTGGGGAAATGCTCAAATGTTCAAGGATTAACCTACCGATTTGACGTTTGAAGAATCTGCTTAGATAATTGAGCTTTTATTCTCTATTGATCCACATAAAATATTGTGACTGGTCCTGAATCGGAAATGGCATAAATTATTCCCTGCTGTTCACTGTAAGTAGAAAGCAATGCTGGTCACAGGGCCAAAAGATATGGGAAGTAATCAGACGATGTTACTTTGTCACTTGTTAAATGCTCATTGATCACATCATCCTGGTGCAAAACCGGTGCTCATTTGTCAGTGGCTTTAAAGCATTTGGGTGACTTGGACAGCACTTGGGAAACCACTGCTGTTGAATGGCAGACGGCATCTAAGTAACTTGAATTTATTAGTTAAACACAAATTTGTGTTTGTGGGAAACAACTCTGTATTACTGTGACAATTACCTTAGGCTAGAAGAAAGGATGTCTGCATTTTAGTATTTTCTGTTTAACTATTTGTATGACCTTGAGAGCTAATCATAAGAGCTCATAATATGGAACATGTTGCTCGTTTAATTCTCCTAACACCATGAGATAGAAGTTACTAACACCTTCATTTAAACATAAAGACGTGGAGTTTTAGTGAGTCCGTTGCCAAGATTCACTGAGACCTAGCAAACTTCTTACACAATATCCATGTTATTATATCCTATGAGTTGATTTTATTCACATGATTTCTACAAATATTCAGAAATAATTTATTTTTTTTAAATTTTAGGTATATATTCCTAAGGAATCAAGTCTGAGGCATCTTATTAGGAATCTCCACCCAAGGCTGATGACATTACTAATGACAGGGATGCAATATTTACTACAAAAGCAGACGGCTGCAATCTTAAATGTTGCAGGTGACTGCCCAAACCCCAGATAAATATCTAGGGCAGAGACATTCACTGGCTGAGTGAGGAGGAGGAAGGAAGGGGAAGCTTCCGTGTGAGCATCAGTAATTACAGTGTGTGCTAACCACTGATTTATGGGAAGACGATTAAGACACATTTTAAAAGACACATTTAAAAAAGTCTACTATACAGAAAACTACAAAGCATTAGTGAGAAAATTTACAAGGGGAGTAACAGAAGGATATACAATGATGATGGTTTTAAGACTTAATATTATAAAGATGCCAGTTTTACCCAAATTGATCTAAGGATTCAGTGCAATGCCAGCGAAAATTCTAGTAGATGTGTGTCCATGTGTGTTGGTGGATATGTGTGTGTGTGTTTGAAAAATGACAAGCTCTTTCTACGGGTTAGTGGAAATGCAGAGCTAAAACTAGCCAAAGCAATTGTAAAGAAGAACAAAATTGGAAGATTTGTGCGACAGTTATGAAGATGTACTGTAACGTTCCAACAATTAAGAAAGCACATGTTAGCCCAGGAACAAATAGGCCAGTGGAATGGAAGAGGACAGAAATAGGCCCACACTCGTATGGACATTCTATGACACAGGGGACATGCCGTACGAAGGGGAAACGATTCTTTCAACACATGTTGCAGGGTCAAATGTATATCTGCATGTTGAAAAACAACCTGGACTCCTCTTAAAACTGCATTAAAATTAATTCCCGCTGGAGCCCTAACCATAAAGAAAAAGATGGGTAAATTGAACTACAGAATTTGTATTTTCCAAGACATTATTTAAGAGTGTGAAGAGGCGGGGCGCCTGGGTGGCGCAGTCGGTTAAGCGTCCGACTTCAGCCAGGTCACGATCTCGCGGTCCGTGAGTTCGAGCCCCGCGTCAGGCTCTGGGCTGATGGCTCGGAGCCTGGAGCCTGTTTCCGATTCTGTGTCTCCCTCTCTCTCTGCCCCTCCCCAGTTCATGCTCTGTCTCTCTCTGTCCCAAAAATAAAATAAAAAACGTTGAAAAAAAAATTTAAAAAAAAAAAAAAAAAAAAAAAAAAAAGAGTGTGAAGAGGCAATCCACAGGATAGGAGAAAGTATTTGCAAACACTTATCTGATAAAAGGCTCGTACCTATTATATATAAAGACTGTCTACAAACCAGTATGAGAAGACAACCCAAAAAGGCATAAAACCTTTAAGAAGTACTTCACAGGGGCGCCTGGGTGGCTCAGTCGGTTAAACGTCCAACTTCGGCTCAGGTCGTGATCTCGCGGTCCGTGGGTTCGAGCCCCACGTCGGGCTCTGTGCTGACAGCTCAGAGCCCGGAGCCTGCTTCTGATTCTGTGTCTCCCTCTCTCTCTGACCCTCCCCCCATTCATGCTCTGTCTCCCTCTGTCTCAAAAATAAACGTTAAAAAAAAATAAAAAATAAAAAAAAAGTACTTCACAAACAGATTCCCATGCCAAATAGACAATAAAAATATAAAAAAGGTGTTCAACGTCATTTATCAAAGCCTTGTAAATTAAGATCAAGATTAGATAGCATTTATATTCGCCAGAATGAGATACTTAAAAACAATGACAACATGGGGCTCCCGGGTGGCTCGGTCAGCTGAGAGTCAGACTCTTGATTTGGGCTCAGGTCATGATCTCTCAGTTCGTGAGATTGAGCCCCTGATCTCGCTCAGGCTGACAGTGTGAGCGTGCACTCTCTCTCACACACATGAAATAAATAAATAAACCTAAAAAAAGAGAGAGGGGCGCCTGGGTGGCTCAGTTGGTTAAGCAACTGACTTCGGCTCAGATCATGATCTCAGGGTTTGTGGGTTCAAGCCCCACATTGGGCTCTATAATGACTGCTCAGAGACTGGAGCCTGCTTCAGATTCTGTGTCTCCCCCTCTCTCTGTTCCTCCCCTGCTCGTTCTCTGTCTCTCTCTGTCTCTCAAAAATAAATAAACGTTAAAAATTAAAAAAAAAAAAAAAAGAGAAATGAAAACTAAGCAAAGCTTATAGATTACAATAGAATTCACAACTGTGGTTACCTTTGGTAATGAGGCTGGTTAGTGTCTGTGAAGGGGACACAAGGGAGGCCTGGGGTGCTGATAACATCCTATATATTCATCTGGGGGGTGGTTCAGTATAGTGAGCTGTACATTAAATATTTGTGTAATTTTCTTGATGTGTCATTGATATTAATTTTGCCTTGTAAAATTATAATACATGAGCTAAAAATAATAACCACCAAGTGTGGGATGGGAAGGTAGGTAGCAGTGAGCTAAGTTCTCACCTTTCATGGCAGGTTGTTTTTAGGTCTTATCTCAACATGATGAGCCAAGCAATAGAAGTAAAATTTTGTTGTCTAAAATATTGGTAAAAATCACGAGACCTAAAATAAATAATTTTAAAAGATTCCCTTTGGGGAGTGGGGTGGGGGTGAAGGGATGGGTTTGGGGCTAAATGCTTCAGAGTTCATTTGCTAAGCCAATTGCTTATGATTACAAAACTTTTTACAGAAAGTATCAAACGACCAGAGGTTCATTTCAGTGCCATAAATATTTATGGCACACATAAGTTATGCCAGGCACTGTGCTATATGCTGGCGAAACAAAAATGACTAAGTCATGATACTTTCCTTCGAGGAGTTCACAGTTTAGTAATGGAAATAGGAACTTGGGCAGATGATGTTCTTTCTTTTCCCACTTTAATTTTTCCTATTATAATGCACATTTAGAAAAGACTGAAAAATCCACGGAAAAATTAGAATTACATAAAATCCCATCGCCAAAAGACAGTCTTTGCAGTCTTTTTACATATATATAGCCCTCTTTTTGGCAACATTTCTATCAATTCTGCATATTGTGTTTGCCACCAAACAAAATATATTAGAACATGTTCCCACACTTTAAAAGTTCTTCTATCACACTTGGTAATGGCTGTCCAGTAGTCACCTAACGAATAGGTTCCAATTGATGGGCCCATCGGCTCAAGCTCAGAGGTTAGATAAAGCTTCCTAGCGAAGGTGACTCACCACTGAGGACATGTCCGGTTTAAATGAGGCATCGTTGTCCCGAAAAAGGTAAAGTGAAATTCGTAACAGTTAAGGCTTTCCTTGGGTCCTCTCATCCTATATATATATTCTCCTGACATAATTTTATTGGACCCATATGGGCTATGGTGTTCACAAATTCAGGCTTTTTTAAAGACGTCTACACTGCCATTTGAATTTGTCATTTAGGAAATTGTTCTCACTCTGTTTTCTCTGCCATCTGCCATCCACAACCCAGTGTACTCTGACAGGAGTGGAAAATTCCAGGTCAGTGAGTAGGTGGGAGAGAGGAGGAGGACAGCTAAGATTACCCAGAGCCTGAGCTCTGGTCTCCTTTTATATCAGGAGCAAACAGTCCCTCTGTAGACTCTGAAGGCAATGCGAAGTGGTTGGCTAAAGAACTCAGCAACGATGTTATACCTCAGGAGAGCAATGTTGCCCAAAATCCAGAGAAAAAAGTAGGGAGCGAGAAAAAAAAGAAGGAAGGAGATGGGAGAGGAAGGGAAGAAAAGGGGGAAGGGAAAGGAGAAGAATAAGGAAGAAAAAGGAGACAAAGAGAGAGAAAGCCAGGCAGCCCTTTAGGAGGACTCTTTCACCGGAGGTCTGTTTACATTCTTCTGAGATCCCAATTATCGAGCTTCCTCCAAGACCTGATATTAAGGCGAGATTTTACAAAATCCATTCTATACAAAATGCCTACACAAAGCAAAAGAGCCTCCCACACACTCAGCAGCAGCCCCAGCATGCTACTTTAAGAATTATATACGTCAGATTTGCTAGGAGTAAAAGGAAAAGTGAATGATAACTTCCAAACTGACCTGGATATTGCCATTCTTGAGTCAAACTTTCATAGCAGATGGAATGATTCGGCCTGAGAGTTATATATATGCTTCACCGGTGTGAAAATGATAACCGGTGACAGAGAGGCAAAATACCTTTGGGAACTGGAAAATTATGGAAGTTGGGGTTTTATTTTTTTAACTACCTAAATTAGAAGTATTTGCCTATGCTGAAATGAGACTTTGAAATTATGGTGACTCAGATATAGACTGGGACTTTCCAACAACACTGAGAATGCTACAATTAATCCAGTAATTCATTTTATTGATGATGTACAATCAGGATGCTAAACGGTCTGAACATATCATTTCTCTTACTTTAAGTGCTCTACACACATTATAATTAAGCAAAGCAAAGTTAAAATCATACACGTAATTAAGGAAGGCGGTGTTAAAATAAATGAAATAGAATTGTTCTCAGTACTCAGTTTAATCTCGATGAAAGACCATTACATACTTTTACAGACGGTAGGGCCTTCCACACACCGAGCCCATAAGTATATTAACTGAGCCTGAAATTGGTGTTTAATTTCTTTGACTTGGAGCAGAATCACTTCTCTTCTTTGCTGAGTGTTTATCATAAATAGAGGGCTCTTCTTCCAAACAAAATATTTGACCTCAGAGCCACTGTGCTCCTACAGAAGAACGGATCTCAATTTGGAATTTACCAAGAGCCATTCAACAGTAAGTTATTAGGTAATGCACATTTTTCTTAGGATAGTTTTGACCTGTTGGAAAACGTTTCATTTTTGAAAACTTGGGGAGAATATACACTTGCCTACATTTGTATGGAGCAGGAACTGACTAAATATTTCTTGAATTTCTTTCATCAAGAAGTCATTCCCACTAACAACCACTCTTAAATATTTACGAGGTTGCTGGAAAACCTTGCCTGAGTCTTTCCCCCCATATTTTACGCCACGGAGCGTGTTGAAAATTCATGATTATGCTTTTCACTATCATGGGGAAAAAGAACATAAATTGAGCACCCGTTTTTCACACAAAATATTAGGCACTTTAAAAAATATAGATTTATACTTAATATAATTTTATATTTAAATAATAATAAATGTCATATTTATATTTATATAGTATATATATTAACTCTTTAAATCTCAAAAAAGCCCTATGAATAAGGGACAACTATGCCCACTTATATATAAGGGAACTGCATCCACGTATGGGAATTATGTATCTTCCCAAGTTCACAATTAGGAAGTGCCAAAGTCAGGTTTCATATTCCGATGTGTTTGATTCTGAAGTCCATATTCTCTCTACAACATTATATTCCTCCTGTATGTAGACCCTAAGTTTAACCCTATTCTAGTAACTGTTCCAAAATATTGAGGGTTTCCTTATTATTACCAGCTGTCTTTATAGACATGGTGATCCTATCTTTCATAGAGAAATGATGATATATAACCTAAAAGAATTTTAATTCCAATGTTAGATTAGATCGAAATTAGTATGCCAGTGATCCATACATTCTGACAAATGTAGAGGAAAGGAAGAATTTTATTTGGGGCTATCCTGAAATAGGATGGAGATTCAGGAAGATAGATGCAGTAATATGTTGGTGTTTTTGCATAAATGTATCCATTTTGATGTAAGAAACTTTAACAGAGCTCCTTGGACATTGAGATTTTGGTACAGGGACACTTCGAGAGCTCCTAATAAACAAACTACTAGATTTGTAGTCTTTTTTTTTTTAACCAAAAACTGCTGGGCTGAAATCTGAATATCTGATACTTGATCTGCCCATAAATGTAACTATACCCAGCCCTCACGTCTTCCAATGTCACAGCCCCAGGCGGGTCAAAGACCTTCTTGGACTATCTGATGGCATATGCAGGGGCCATTCCAGTTCTGTTTGGCTGATGACTATTTAGTGCAAATTCCTGTCCTGAATTTTCTGATTTTAAGATTTCTGACCACTCCCTACATTGGGCAACTCCTAGAAATCCCTTTTTTTCTGGTAGAAGACCCATCTCCAATCCCCTCCAACTGTTGAATTCGTGTAAACCAAGTTTTCTATCTTATTATAATCGGGTGGTGGTTTCAGAAAGGGGACGGTTCAGTAAGAAATTGGGGATTAACGAAACCACACTGAGATATCACCTCACACCAGAGTGGCTAAAATGAACAAATCAGGAGACTATAGATGCTGGAGAGGATGTGGAGAAACGGGAACCCTCTTGCACTGTTGGGAATGCAAACTGGTGCAGCTGCTCTGGAAAGCAGTGTGGAGGTTCCTCAAAAAACTAAAAATAGATCTACCCTATGACCCAGCAATAGCACTGCTAGGAACTTCCCCAAGGGATACAGGAGTGCTGATGCATAGGGGCACTTGTACCCCAATGTTTATAGCAGCACTTTCAACAATGGCCAAATTATGGAAAGAGCCTAAATATCCATCAACTGATGAATGGATAAAGAAATTGTGGTTTATATACACAGTGGAATACTACGTGGCAACGAGAAAGAATGAGATACGGCCTTTTGTAGCAACGTGGATGGAACTGGAGAGTGCGATGCTAAGTGAAATAAGTCATACAGAGAAAGACAGATACCATATATTTTCACTCTTATGTGGATCCTGAGAAACTTAACAGAAGACCATGGGGGAGGGGAAGGAAAAAAAAAGTTAGGGAGGGAGGGAGCCAAACCATAAGAGACTCTTAAAAACGGAGAATAAACTAAAGGTTGATGGGAGGGAGGGGAGGGTGGGTGATGGGTATTGAGGAGGGCACCTGTTGGGATGAGCACTGGGTGTTGTATGGAAACCAATGTGAGAATAAATTTCATATTTAAAAAAAAAGAAATTGGGGATTAAATATAATCTGACTGAGAAAGCTCATCAAAACAGGAGTCCTATGTATATGTACCACCTGGTTCTTCTCAGGATGGCAACATAACACTAGGCAGAATACCAGTTTTCCTCTGTGAATGTATTTGTTTCTTTAATAGTCTCAGATTTTTTGATATCTCCCTTAAAATTTAACCACGGAGTAACCACAGAGCCAAAGTGGGGTTGGCGATTAGAGCCATATTAATCTCAGCTTCAGATTGCTCAGAAAATCCTCAGTTACATTTCTAACCACTTTCTCCATACCTTTATTAATAAAAATGTGTCATATTTAATATCATAAAACTAATTTTAAGTGATGGCTTAGGGGAAAAGACTAGGGCTAACCACTTAGACTAATTTTGAAAATGTATTTGTTATTATGATAACCACTGAGCTATAACTTTATAGTTTATTTTATGAAATTATATTAAAATTATTTTATCATGGTTATTAAACTATACCTGTTAAAAATGTAGATGCGAAAAGTGCAAAATAAAAGTTTGTCCTGGCCAGAATGGCAGGTAACGGATTAAGTGTGGGTCAGTTTTGCCTATTACTGAGGATTTTTGGAAGATATTTTTATTCTGATTGATTTTAACTCTGATCAAAATGACTACGTTAGGATGCAGTCTATGGCGAAGTGGCTGTACCAAAACGCTTGTACCAAAACAGCTGTATCAACATGGCCACATAAACATACTCTGCTGAATTCAGGATCTATAAACTGTAAATTTAGACTTAACGGGTGAGCCCCTCCGTCATAGTTCTCTCCCATTGTATGCTGTGTTGTCTTCTCTAGCCTTGATGCACGCCTTGGTGTTTGGAAACGTGACCGCGATCATACAGAGGATGTATTCCAGATGGTCCCTCTATCACACTAGAACTAAGGATCTGAAGGACTTTATACGAGTCCATCACCTGCCCCAGCAGCTCAAGCAGAGGATGCTCGAATATTTCCAAACAACCTGGTCAGTCAACAATGGAATAGATTCAAATGAGGTAATGTTCATTTCTCATGCTGAGGTTTTCAGGCAGAAAGCACATATTCTTGGCTAAAAGCAAGGTGCTCAAATTCAGGTCTTGGAAGTGAAGTACACATCTACCAACTTGCTCATCCCTATTTTTTAATCCCTCGTGAAACCCCGTCTATCTTCTTTCATCTGCTTTGGCTTATGTTTTCATTATGCCACTTTGGATTGACCAATGTTTTATGTTAATTTGCTATTCTGGTCAATTGGACTGCCTAACTTTCATCCTCATTGGCCCTCTTCGGAGGAACCAATTCTTATGACTACTAAACGGTGTCATCTTGGAATTGAGATTACCCAAGTTAATGTGTGCCTTTAAAACCAACAAAGTAAAACCGAAAATATCTTCCAGCACACATGTTATCTGTAGACTCCCAGGAATACTCCAGACCACCACCACTGTAAGAAAGGTATCCTATAAATCAAACAAACGTGCTACAACCGCTCCCTCCCAATCAAGCTAGTAATCCATACTTTTAAGTAATTATTTGGTTTCTTTTCTCTTCGTGTGATCATAATCTAGAGGAAACACCAGTGGGCCCAAATTCCATATCTTCTGTCCCGAGTAGGAGTCTTTGTGAGAAGCATGTCACAGTATGCCATACGTTTTCGTTCCAGAATCTTATTAATGTATTCTACTTCCCCGGCCTTATTATCAGCTAATTTTCAATGAGCACCTAACTGGGGTCACAGTCACTAAAAAAAAAATCTCTCCAGGACTATCACATACATATAGTTCCTCTTCTATACTCTTATTGGTCAAACAGTGGGAAGGACACCCCCTTGTCTTGCAGAGTAAATCAATTAGACTAGACTTACCCCAACTTGATTTCTTCTTTCATCTTGACAGCTTTTGAAAGACTTTCCAGATGAGCTGCGTTCTGACATCACTATGCATTTGAACAAGGAGATCTTACAGTTGTCCCTTTTTGAGTGTGCCAGCCGGGGCTGCCTCAGGTCTCTGTCTCTACACATCAAAACCTCTTTCTGTGCTCCGGGGGAGTATCTGCTGCGTCAAGGAGATGCTTTGCAGGCCATCTACTTTGTATGCTCAGGCTCCATGGAAGTTCTTAAAGACAGCATGGTGCTGGCTATTCTTGGTACGTCGGAGTTGAAAAGCTTCGTGAAATTTTACCCTAGAGCATAAGTTAAAAAGAAAAAAAGCGGGGAGGGGGGTACTGCTATTGTGAGTAAGAAAATTCTGGATGAATATATGGAATCAGGCAAATTTGAATGGATTTAATTTGCCAACTATGTATTATTATTGTTCTGCCACATACTGAGTTTCCACATTCAACATAGCATTTCATTCTTGTTAAAAATCCAGCAGTATTGGGGCGCCTGGGTGGCTCAGTCAGTGGAGCGTCACTCTCTTTGCCCCTCCTCTGCTCACATAGGCGTGCTCACTCTCTATCTGGATTCATAGTGCTGGATTAAAAACAAATCCAGGGGCACCTGGGTGGCTCAGTTGTTTAAGTGTCTGACTTTGGCTCAGGCTACGATCTCACAGTTAGTGAGATTGAGCCCCAGAGCAGGCTCTTTGCGGTCAGGGCAGAGCCCGCTTCAGATCCTTCGTCTCCCTCTCTCACTCTCTACCCCTCGCCCACTTTCTCTTGCGCTCTCTCTCCCCAAAATAAATAAACGTGAAAAAGATTTGTTTAAATCCAGCAGATGAATATTAACCCTATTTTACAAATGACTAAATAGTATGTTCACTTAATTTGTCCCAAATAACATAAGAAAATGAACACAGTTCTTTCTGATTCCTAAAGCCAGATTATTAGTCATGATGCCTGCTGCCTCTTAGTGAAATACCTGGTCAATTTTAAAGGGGCATTTTTGTATTTTTGTGGAGAACAAAGTCAGAGAAGAACATGAAAATGGCTCCATCTGTGCTAGAAATAACACAAAAGTGATTATGCACTGAAGATAAGCTCTCATTGCAGTCACTAACCCAATATTGTCAAGGTGGCCATAGGCCTCTTTTTTATTTTTTTTAACTTCCTCAAAGAAAATTCACAAGACAGTTTGTGAAGATTTTGTACCACAAAACTGACTCCCAACTTTTAAGACCTAATTGGTGTTCATTGAAATATAAAGGTCAGCTGACAAAAGGTGTCACGTAGAGTGAATATAGAAAAATTCCTACCCACAATTTTATGTGTACTTCTTTTGAAATCACTCGTTTTTTGTTTATTCAAATATTTATTGGGGCTTACGAACGTATCAGGTTGTGATCTAAATATATTTTGAACACCAATGTAGTACGCCACTGTTTAGAATTTGTGTTCATAAAAAGGGGCTAATTTATATTTAATATATTCAAGAACTAAGATTTAGAAACAGCCTAACCGTTTATAACATATTTTTACATATCGGGTCTTGCTTAAGCCTTCCTAACACAAAGAGACAGATAAGAGTGGTGTTTTCTGTTTTTTCCAAAGTCAAAGCTAACCTAGGTTTTTTGACTCTAGCTCCGGTGCTCTTTTCCACGTCTAAGCAATGCCTATTTTTCTATCTCATCCCTATAAGCCTGCTATCACTGGATTCTAGTTTGTAAGCTTCAAGACAGATTATACTTTGGAAAAGGAAAGGAGAACTAAAATTTAGAGACTCCCTAATATGAGCCGGGTGTTTTATATCCATTATCCAATTTAAATCCTACTGCCCCGTTAGGTTGGTGTGATTATCTCCAATTAAAGGTGAAGAGTGGAGGCTAGGGAATAGTGAAATAAACAGGTGCTTCCCATTGCTTCATGTTTACTCAGTCGGCCTCGCACCAGGGAAAAGGTAGGGCTTGCCTTTCAGAGCTTTGGCTCAACTCTTGACTCACCCTCTTATGTTTTTCTCCTGAACAGAAAAGTACTGACAGAAGAGCGACTGGGTTTATTTTCAACTTGGCCAGTTCATCATCAGTGTTAGAGTGAGGCTCTCTGTGCTTGTGTGTTTTTAAGAAGAGACTTAACATTCCTGCTTACTTCTCAACTCTGTGAAGTTAAAGGCCAATCATTCTATTATTTCATGGCTCTACATTACAATTGATCATTATTTCTGAATTTGCTTCAAAAACTTAACTTTAATCATAGCATACCTTTCCATGGGCTTTCTTAGGACTATGTAAGTTTTGTAGCCTGCCTATTGACATAACCTGCTTTTAAAAGGGCATATAGTTATTTTTCCAGAACTATATGGCTTCATATGCTTGTAAGCCAAAATAATGCATGATGTTTAAATACATATGATGTGGTTTTTCCCCATAATTGTGCTGAATTTTTACATTTGGTAACTAGCAACGATACTAGGAATGGAATATGAAGGCAACCGCCATAACATTAGAACATAATAGGTACAAATGTGATGGCTTCTAGGTAATTAGCATTGTTTGTAATACATAATTCAACTGGATTTTCTTATTTAAAACATTCTACTCACAGCTGAAAGATTTAATCCGTTGCCTTTTGCTCTTGGCCCCGATTTCCTCCATAAATTATGATTTTCATGATTAGCATTTTCACTTATTCGTTTCCACAACATCAAAAATGATTTAAGTGCAAATTGCCACATGACCATTCTAAATACTCCTGTGTGGTATTGGGACTAAACCCAAACAAGGATAACGAATTATTAATATTTTATCCCTGTGATTAACATTATTTCAGTGGAGATTGAGTATTTTACTTTCCCTGTGGTAATGTTGTCTTATAGGGCCAATTAAAATCAATACTGACTTTGATACACTTAAGCACATGGCTTCACATTTGATCTGTAGATATTTAATACGTGTTCACTCTGCCAACAAAATGAATTAATATATAATGCTGTAGCGAGGAAGTATCACCAAACAGCTGTCAAGCCATAACTTATTCAAGCACCTCAGTTGTCCAATCAATACATGAAGGCATTTCTTAATCTGATGCCTGGGGAGGCAGTTGACACAGAGGCAAGGATTTGTTATGGGGGTAGAAATTGTTTGCTTTGCACACCTTCATTTCATGTCCTGGTAATTGTGTTTTTCCACCAATTTCTTCATTGTTGTTTAAAAGAAAATGACAAAGCACTGATAAATGTGTTCTTCACGGATGGTGTTAGTCTGCCTAATTATAATTAAACATGTTATTGCTCGAACCTGGACAGTTTGCAGATGCATCTCATCAGCTACCCCCACCCCCTGTGGAAGAATAACTGGCTAGCAAATATCAATAATAGAATTCTGAAAAATGGAAGTAGTAAGGGACCATAGAGATCTTGCTCTTCTTTTAGAAATAAGGATACCAGGACTTAGAGTAATTAGGAAACTTAGATGTAGGTCCTAATGCATGATAGTGAGAAATTCATAAGACCGTACAATCAGCAAGGATGCAAACCATGTTGTAATTTACCAGTGCTCATCTTGCCAGGGCTCAACAGTATCCACAACACATGTCAGTGTTTCATAAATATTCACTCAATGAATAAATAAACTGGAATTCTTTCTAGGATGCCAAGTTTGGCAAGATGTTGGTGGTGTTTTATAGCTGGGGTCATTGTGGCTTAAATAGCCATGCTACAGTCACCCTAGGTAGGAAAGTATGATAACTCTAAAGTCATTGTAGGGGTTTCTGGGTGGCTCAGTCAGTGAAGCGTCTTTGTCTCAGGTCACGCTCTCGCGGTTCGCGAGCTCGAGCCCCGTGTCAGGCTCTGTGCTGACAGCTCAGAGCCCGGAGCCTGCTTCGGATTCTGTGTCTCCCTCTCTCTCTTTCCCTTTCCCACTAGCACTCTATCTCTCTCTCTCAAAAATAAATAAACATTTTTCAAAAATGTTTAAATAAATAAAGTCACTCCAAACAGCAGTTGCTTCACAGAAAAATGTAAATCTTCTTTGTGGCAAGACACTGCATCGTGATAAATTCTCCTGAGATATACAAATTTCGAAATTTGCTGTATTCAGAGCATCTGGGCTATATATTTACATCTGTGCCCAACTTTGAGTTTTTGAGCACTAATTTAGATTTCTAATAAAATATGTAAGAAACAGAATTTCCAAGGTTAGCGTTATTGGTGACAACGTTTAAATCCAACTTGACTTCTCTAGCACCATGTGGCTGTTTACTCCCTTAGCATCTGTAAGTATAGATTTTAGCCCTGTTTTCTCTTTGGCCAACTAGGCTCAATTTCAAAGTTTAAATTTAATGTTAATTCAAAGATAATATTTAGATGTAATCCAATAATTTCCAGATGTTCAATTTTTATCTGTTACATATTTATGAACATTTCAGGTGTTCATGGTTAATTTGGCATGTTTCTTTTCCTGTGAAATTCAATAAAACAGAATTTTATTGAAGTCTGACACAAGTCAGAGGCTTTGCTTCCTGAAATGCTGGGCACGATAAAGGAATGAAAATGTAGAAGTTAAAAACTTAATTGAATGGAGGACAGGGCAATTTGTTGTATACCATTCCAAAGATACTATTTGCTTCGTGGTTTTTCTGTCGATCAGTTGTTGGTTGTTGATTCCCTCTGAAATGGAGCAGGCGGCCATTAAAAAAATAATGAAATTTAAAGCCCATGCAGAAGGACAAAGCAAAGAAACTCCTACGTTGTAGCCGTGAATCTAATGCCAGTATCCTCTGTGAACTTAGGTCATATTATTTCAGCATTTAACCTAAGTTTGTGTGAGAACTGAATGGATTTTCTTTCATGTTTCTCACAGGGATGCTGATAATGGCTGTGTCTAAAATCTGAAGCTGTAATCAGGGTTTTTTTGTTAGCTCTTTACATTTATGCTCACCTTCCTGCTAAGCGAAACTGATTCAAATCAGTTGAAAGATTTTAAAGATTCAAATACATTGGCCAATATTATCTAATCGTAAACTCAAGGAAGCCAGCTAGTTCCAGGCAGGTGAATCCAGCCAAAGACTGATAGGCTGAGGTATTACACGCAGAGCATCAGGGGTGCTCGGTGTGGGGTGGGCACAGGCCACCAAATGGTGATACGTCTCTCTCCCTGCAGTGGCACAAGCGAAAAGCTCATAGCTTTTATTTACTCGCTTTCTTTTTTGATGGGGAAATTGGGCTTTCACACTGTCACAGAGCATTAGAACTGCAGCTTATGTTTTACATTTTTATGTAGTAGATTTCACCGTCCATGACGCGCAATACTTGATGTCTGCCTCCCAGTTCTGAGCAGAGGGAGGCAGGGCACGCTCACCTTCCTCGTCCTCCTGTCTTGTAGACATGTTTAGAGGTAGATGAAACAAACTGAGTATGTTAGAAAGCTGATGATGAATCCCACCTTACTGTGTTAGAATGAAAATTAGTAGTAATACACGTTTGATGGTCTCGTTTCGAGCCTTTTTGCACTCAAAAAAATCAGAGCCATTATTATGTCCCTTGAAGAGTTGAGGCAACTGTGACACAGATATCAACTTCTCTGTCTAAAGTCATTTATGGGATGCTGAGGGACTGTCTGGAGCCCATCTGTGACCTAACAGTTCCTAACTCTGGCTCTCCTAGCCCTTACCCCCTAGACTACTGTTCTCGCTGGGAACAGTTTTGCCCGCCAGGGGACATTTGGCAATATCTGAAGGTGTTTTGGGTTGTCACCACTGGGGGTCGGGTATATGAGCTGCTGCTAAACATTCTACTGTGCAGAAAACCCCCCACCACAAAGAATTACCAGGCCCCGAATCTCAACACCGCTGAGATGGAGGTTTCTTTTTCCCTTGTGGTGTCATCTCAGCCAAGTGATGCCTATAAGTCAGATGAGGTCGCCAGTCTCAGCTTGCTTTTCTTTAAAATTAACCTGTCTCTCTTTTCACTGTTTCAAGGGAAAGGAGACTTAATTGGAGCAAATCTATCAATTAAGGACCAAGTGATCAAGACCAACGCAGATGTGAAGGCTTTAACCTACTGTGATCTTCAGTGCATCATCCTCAAAGGACTCTTTGAAGTGCTAGACCTTTACCCAGAATATGCTCACAAATTCGTGGAAGATATTCAGCATGACCTCACATACAACCTTCGAGAAGGTCACGAGAGTGATGTAAGTCGCACTTCTAATTAGTGCCAAGACCTAAAACATGGGGCCTGGAGATCATTTATAACAGTAAAAAGCATATGTCATGACTTCACTTGTAAAAGTCTCTGAATGAATAAGGTATGATTATTCGACCACTAGTTGAACAATGAAATAATTAGCCAGAAGTCAAGCCTGCAGTTTGTTATCAATGCTCTAGGAAAGTATTATTTGTAGATGACCTCCCTTAATTCAGCGTCTTTCCTGTTTATTTTCACGTGCTTCTAACTAGACTCCGTTTCAGTGATACATAAGATTTAGCTACCGATGTGTGATTTCTCCCAAATGTCAAGATGCAGCTAGAAAAATGGCTCAGGGTTTGCTATGTTAGTAATTGTTTACCGTTCCACTTGCTTGTTACGGAGTTTGCTCAAAAATAATCTTTTTGTTAACCAGTACCCAAAACAGTCTATCTTAAAATGACTAAATATGCATAAAAGGATTCAAGCCAAAGATTGTCACGCTGAAAGCATAATGAGTATTTTATGAAATTATGTATTTGCTGCATGTTTCAGTTTATACAAACAGCTTTCCTAACAAAATAGGTACTATGCTACATCCTGTGATTAAGCTGATCACGAACATGACTTCATTAGATGTGTCAGAGACACAAATGATTTAATAGGAATGATTATTGAAAGGCAAGCCAGGGCATGCATAGCATTCTGTAACAACAAAGGCTTAATCTGCTGCCTTGAGTTTTGTCCCAGATATTTGCAATACTCCTTTTTTTTTTCCTGAGGAACTATTGTTTTGACTAACCCATATTGTGCAGGCATTTTGTTAGGCATTAATATTCCTCACTTTGGAGACAGAGAAAGGATACAAATTGTATATTACTTCATCTTGGTTGAGGATCTCAAATGACAGTCAATATGTAGATGGCACACCATTCCGAAGTTCAAGATTAACCAGTTTTAAATGTGTGCTTCTCTCTGTTAACAGTAGCCAACAGCAAAGGAGGTATCAATATTTGGGGGGAACTTATTTGTGCTCTGCACTCTGCCTAGATAAAGCCTCTCATTTAGTGCTTGCGGTGACTTTTTAAGGTAAGTATCCATCAATTTTTATGGAGCAGAAAACAGATTCAGAATGGCTAAGTAACATGTTTATAATCTCATGGACTTGTAGGGACAGAGCCTGAGCACAGATATCTGTCACTCTAAAATCTATACACTAACTGTTGGTTATATTGTCTCTTACTGAAGAGACTTCCATATCTTCCAATTCAACAGATGGACTTTTAAAACAACAGGTGTCTTTTGTAGTCGCTACGACAGGCTAACGTGACAACTATTTTTGAAAAGTGGAGGTGTGCTAGAGGAAGCAATTGAAGAGGAAAGAAGAAATGAGGGCAGAGAGTAATAGCCAACATGCCTCAGCATAGTAAAGTAGAAAATATTGGATCTCAACCCCTGCCTTCCTTTTATTTGATTCCTTTTTAAAGATCCATATACCATATCTTTGATTGAATTTTTTATCCTTTTTTTCCCTATTTTCTGGAACGGTAATCATAGGGATTTTTGAACTCCAATACCTGAATTGCCTTTGGGATTATTTTCACGCACTGTTCTTTCTCTTGCGTTGTTTTGTTTCGTTGTGGTCATTCGGTTCCTTCTTTTTAGCAGATGACATACTTTTGTTTGAATGTAGGTGTCACTTATGAAAATTGTTTCTACTATTTTCCTCCAAACAGGCTTAGGTTTTCTTCTCGCAGGCAGATCAAGGTCCAGCCAACCACTCCCATTCTGTCCAGAGCTCCTCTTCGGCTTTGTTAGGTTGCTCTGTTTCAGCTTCACCCAACCTCCAGGGCTCTAAGACATGGTTTTTCCGGGATCTCAACTAAAAGCCTTAGATGTTTACCAGCGCCTCCCCAGGTGGGGCTTGAACTCCACCCTCCCTCTCCTCCGGACTGTGTGGTGGCCGAGACCTCTACTCTGCCATTAACTTCCCGGTTGCT
Organism: Panthera pardus; assembly: GCF_024362965.1. NCBI lineage: Eukaryota > Metazoa > Chordata > Mammalia > Carnivora > Felidae > Panthera > Panthera pardus. The sequence continues at coordinate 135,356,762 of NW_026526721.1, forward strand.
GTTTTGTCCTGAGTCTCCTGGAGCGCTGCCCTGTGCAGGCTCACGTTAGGCTCATGCCTCCCTATTCTCTGGGATTTCACACCTCAAATCCCAGGTGGTTTGTTCACCTGAACTCCATCCTCTGTCTCCTTAGCCAGTAAGACCGCTCCTTTCTATTCTACTCTCTTCCACCTCACGATGAAATAGCAAATTCCCTCAAGAAGATACTTGGGTAAATGCAGAGCATGCACCTGTGTGTTCCTCTTTTCTCAGGGACCACAACCCTTCAAGTCTTCCCTCAGCGGATTGTTCTCCAGTGCTTTCAAACAGTTGTTTTGTGTATTTTGTCCAGCTTTACTTTTTACTAGAGGGTTAGTTCAATATAAGCTATTTCGTTAAGTCATAAGTATTGCTTCTTTTCAGAGGGTCCCTTATCAGCTGCATTTTAAAGGCAAAGGGAAGCTGAAGCTTACCTCCAAAACCTTTATTGCTTTGTTTTTCCTAATCATTTATCACTCAAAACTTCCCTCTGTCTCTCTCTCTCTCTCTCTGTATAAATTTTGGGATGCTATGCCTTCTGAAGGCTAGTTAAATTTGGACCACCCTTCCCCATAATTCCATACCCTGGGGAAAAGTCTTCTGCTCTTTCTAAAGATACTACAACTTCTAGGCGAGTTCGTATTCTGATGGTAACCCAAGATTATGGATTCTTGCTTTGCTTTGCAACTCTGCTGTCAGAACAGTGTGAAACCCAGCCCCTTTCCCTACATGTTCACACAAATAAAAATATCGAATCCCACAGGATTTTTAGTGGGTTGAAGCCTCTGTGGAAGGTTGACCAGTGGGTTGAGAGGAAGGAACATTTGCAGAAGGGAAATGCAAACGATATAAATGTAATGTGTCTATATATCCTTCAGCCCTTTCTTGCTGCTGTCATCACTCTTCTTGCTCTCTCTTCATCTCCAGATTCCCCATTATTGCTGGTCCATATTAGTTTAACTCCCACTCTTTGGTTGTCTGTCACCTTTCTGATTTTGCCTTCTGGATTCACCTTTTGCCCCTGTACCTACTACCCTGTTAGGTGACATGGAACATCTGGGTAAAGAGAAGACTGATGGTCAACCCATTTTGAAATAAAGGCCATAAAAGCATTTTAAGAAATAGTCAAAATTTAGAAGGGGATATGGATGCAAGATATAACTCCTAGAACTATGATAAATGATATAACTTTCAAATGACCGCTCATCCAGTTCTCATAGTAAAATTAATTGAAATCTGTAAAATATACTCTAAGTTTGTGAAAAGTCTAACTAGCATGGTTTGGACCTAATTATGCATTTTATGCACCCAGTGTTTTCTATATTTGCCTTATTTATATCTCCTGGATGGCTCCAATATGGACAGAGATTAATTTAGTTATTCCTGTCTATGCAGATTATGAGAAATTTGCTTCACTGCTTCTCATGGTAAACTCTATAAAATTGATTTTAGCACAGACTCAGGTATTGTTGGTTGTGAAATTTAGTGCCTTAATATAAGAATTTTGAATTTGTGATGAAATGACGGACGTGTATCTAAAATATGTGCTTTCAAAAATTACTCATGCTAATGCACCGAAAATCAGGGCTCGATGGCTACATATAAAATACCTAAGTGCTTCTCACATGGTCCACATGAACTTGGTGGTGGCGTTGTGGTTGTGGAGCAACAAACCGCAATGGTTATTGAAAAATGATGATACCTTCTTACTGAGGGGCTCGTCGGTGATGAAACCTATTACGTTTTCAGTGTGTTTTTTCCTCAGTTTTTCATTATTGTCATGCATAAAAAAATGAAGTCTCTTCCTTCAGGCTTTCTGCCTCATTAGGAAGGGGTATTTCCCCAGTTTCTTGAGGGTCATTGACCTTGAGGTGAAGGTCTTCGAATGCCCATCTCCGATCTAGCACAACAGGTTAGCCCAGAGTTCAGAGAAGGCTCCCGAGGCGGAGACAATGGAGACCGTGAGGAGCATGTACTTTCAGCAGCCTCTTTCCACTCTGATGGGATCATACGTGGGTGGTTTGAGGTGCTGACCTATCATAGCTGCCTCAAGCCTCAACATTATAACATCCTAGTTCCCCACAACTGACATATACTCTCTGTATAGACCAAGAACCATGCTTAAATAGTGTAGTTATAAAACTGAATACTTCAAAGTCTCAAGTGACCCTCAAGTGAAACAAATGCATATATAATCATAATTTGCTTCAGAAGTTCCAGAGTGGTCATAGGCAATAGTTAAGACATATATAATTAAACATAATGGAATGGAATAAACAAAATGGAATGAATTTAAGTGAAAAGTTTCCTGCTGATGGAAGGGTCAACTTTCCATCCCTGGGGGTTGCGGGCATGTGTGTGTGTGTGTGTGTGTGTGTGTGTGTGTAGGTATGGTAGGTGCGGAAGGATATCTGACCATGATAAATGAGAAGCAATATAATGAATGCTTCTCTTGCCTCTGTTCTTACTTCCTCACCACTCTCTCACATCAAGGCCGCAGAAGCAATCTTCTCAAATTATAAATTGGATCATGTCGGTCCATTGCTTAAAATTTCAATGGGTCCTCATGGACTATTAAGAAAATCCAGGCTCCCCACCATAACTTTGAAGATTCTAGGCATTCCAGCACTTGCCTGCCTTTCAGATTCATCCAATGGCATCTTGTGTCCAGCCTTACGCCCCAGCAAACTGGCCTGTTTTTCCTTCCTTTCATGTGCCAGGCTCCTGCCTGCCTCTTGGGGCCTTTACATTTGTTCTTTCTTCCTGCAATGGTATTCCTCTTGCCTTACCTGACCGACCACCTGCTCTGGAGTTTGCCTCTCCAGGTTATCCTCTGGCACAGAATCTTGTTTATCATTTTCATAGCAGTTAGCAAGATCTTAAGTTATTTTAATATGTATATTTTCTTGTTCATGTTTACTTCTTCCTACTAGAATGTCTACTTTATGCAGGCGTTGTTTTATTCTATATCTCCAGTGCCTAAGTCAGAGCCTAATGTGGAATTAACATTTAATATATATTCAATGACTGAATGCATGAACGTCAAAAAGTTTACTTTGCGATCTGGAACTTCAGTAAAATTTTGAGAAAATGAATAAAGTCCTAAAAGCATCAACCAAGTAGCCAGTAAATGGAATTTAAAATGAAAAGTTAAGAGGGGCGCCTGGCTGGCTCAGTCTGTAGACCATATGACTCGATCTCAGGGCCATGAGTTCAAGCCCCACATTGGGCCTCGAGCTTACTTAAAAAATAAAACGCAACAAAAAGTTAAGGGAATTCAGAATTGTATTTCTAAGAAGTTACAAAGCCAAAGGAAGTATCAATAGTAAGATTTAAAAGAACAAATTGAAAGAATAGGTAAATTGGAAATGGACTTTTTCGCTTCCCCTAAGTTCAAAGCAAGAGATTTTCAAAAGCCGTAGGACAAATTGAAGCCAAATAACAAGGAAAAACAAAACCCTTGCAGTATAGGTAATGTAATCCTCCAGGTGGGGTTTGGGATAGTAAGTTGTATTTAAATGAAAAAGGATCTGCCTTCAAATCTAAGCTAACACGGGCATTTTCTGTACAAATAGGTGGACTGTTACAACACTAATACCCCCAGAAAGTAGAGAATCAATACTTTTAACCATTAAATCACTCTGGACTGTTATTCAGCTCACATTTATTGCCCGAGGAATGAAGCTACAAACTTTTTGAGTGAAATGAATTTCCACGTGGAAAATGCCAGGGTCTAGTAAAGCAGCTCATCTATTTTATGAAATGCTTCATCAAAATCTAACACGTGGATCTGTTGCACTTCATGGGAAACTGTGATGTAGAGGGTCTCTGATGTGTGTGGTGGAATCTGGTCAAGTAAAGCTCATGTTCCTTAGCATTAGTTTCAATGGCATCTGAATATGAATTTATATTTCCATCTGGGTCTGGACCCCACGTCTTTCATCTGCCAAGGTGAATCTTTATTTTGTTTAAAGTTCTCAGAAGACAGCCCCTGTCTTAAATACAAATAACATTGGAAAAAGCATCTAATTCCCAAGCATTATTGAGATGTGTCCACTGGACCATCTCGTATGTAATTAAGCTGTACTGCATCCAGGAGGTTTGACTCTGTGCGTCCTCCCTTAGATACAAACAAGCCTGAATAGATCTTTCAAGTGAAGTCTGTGATTTGCCAACATCTCTTTCTTGCCGCCTATGTGACTATATTACAATTTAATTCGAGATTGTACCAAAAAAGGAGCTATTTCCAAAGGAGGGAGTTGGTTTAAATTTAGTCCCCATTTCAGACTGGAATAAGATTGGGCTGCTTGGAAGCAATTTTCTTAAAAATGATTTACCGAATAGTAATAATTTAAAAAATCCTATCTGACAGCCCAGCTACTTAGCTCCTCGAGAGTAGCCTGTGTGTAGGTGTGCATCTGCTAGCTCAGTCTTGTGTAATAAGAGAACATAATTAATTCTGCACCTTTTTGAGATAATTGTTCTTAGAAAATTGCATAATGAAGGGCTCACGTGTCATTTGATCGTGTCAGCTTTCCTTATGATCCTAGGAGCAAGACATGTTTTGTTTGTCAGTTGTGTATTTTAAAATACTCTCCCAACAAAAAATATCTTGTAGCCAAGTGTGTTACCCAGCATACACTTTCATGGTGCTTAAGATATGGTGTCAGATATGCCAGGAAAAGCTCGGTAGATAATGGCCTGGAAGTTTTACTTGCATCCAGTATGTTTTCTGTGTTCTGAAACTCTTCTCATACCATTCTCCCAATGGATTCAGAAGTTTTGCTGGCAAACATATTACCTTGATGGAAACGATTGTGTTTTGGGTGGTATCCCCAGAGCCCAGCATTGTGTTTATGTTCATGGCTTTCAGTAAATGAAGATTGCTGTTGAACTTACGGCACTTAGTGAACACCCTACTTGCTAAAAGACCCGATGTCCTCTTTTTTTCTAAGTGATTACCCAGACTCACTGCTTCATTCCCTCCATTATTATCAGTCTTGTCCCCATCTGTTTCCCCCGAAAGATCTCAGGGTGGAATGGATGCCACGGGACTCCAAGTTTACATTCCTTTCCAACCTTGAAGTTCTCTTTCTCCTGCCTAGTCCCCTGCCTCAGAGAAATGAAAACTGAAAAAAGGTTACTCTTACCTCTTCTCAAACCACACACTGATTCTTTTTTAAATTCTTAGTTTAGGACAGAGCTAGTGTAGGGCATTGGCAAAAGGGCCAGCCTGAGAATTCTGGTAAGTTTTAGGGCAATTCAGAATAAGGACATTGACTGTAGGCAATAAAAACTCGACTTGAATCAATCACTAGAAGCAGAGATTTATTGTAAGTATTCCAATGGGGTTAAATAAAATATACATACATAGCTAATGTATGTAGCTAATGGGATTAAATAAAATATACATACATACCTGCACACACCCACCCACCCCCCCCACACACACAGATGTGCACACACCTCTGAATCTCAGAAATTCTTATAATCACATTATGATTTTCTCCACATCTCTTACTTTCCTTTTCCTCTCCATTTCTTTCTCCTTCAGTCATCATGCCCTCTTTCTTTATCCAAATGGCAAGAAATGGTCACAGGTAGCAGCTCTTCAATTCGAGTGGGGAGCAGATTAAACTGGGACTCTCTTAGTTGATGCTAGATTCCTAAAAAAGAATGAGTGGTTCAGCTCATGTCAAGTGCCTACCCAGGTTTCATCAGTTATTGTGTGTGGGAGTATTTGCGTGAGGCGTCAGGGATGGAAGGAGAGCACATTGAAGTAACATGGTGTTTTCCATGGCAACCCATGGACTGAAGAGTTGAGATAAGAAGGATCCAGAAAAATGGGGGGTGGCCAGAGGTAGTTGTTGGACAAATGAAGCAAAGTCAGTGATTGTATGAACTGTGGGTAATCACATCATTATAGGTTGTACAAACATATCTCAGCAATATTTTCTTAGAAGTCAAATCTTATTTAAACGTAAATTAAAAATAAAAACAAGCAAAGAACACACAAAAGGCTTTAAAGGACCCTGAATGGGCTCTTGTTTCATCTCCTCTGGATTCTCTCCTGTGTAGCCATTTGTCAATCAAACAGCATGAGGCATACCCTGCAAAGAGATCAACCACAGTTTGAGGACATCTGGGTATTTCAACTCGTGTTTGCAAGTTGAACAGTGAGCATTTAGATTTTTAAGCTCTTTGGGGGAAGCAGGGGTTAGCTGAGTTGGGAAAGTCAGAGGATAAAAAGGCCACCTGCCATCCCATAAACAAGACAGAAAAGTGTTTCTTTCCCTACTTCCTTGGTTGCTCCCATCCTGCAGGGAGCAGCAGATGTTCAGCCTGTAATAAAACGTGTCAGATTTGCACACACACACACACACACACACACACACACAGAGGCAGGACTGAACTTCCGCACATTCCTTGAAAATGAAAAGTTACCTAGGCTGCATCCACCAGGAATCCTCAACCCTGCCCCACTGTTACTCAGGATCCTGCATTCCGCACTGCATTTTGAACGGTTGTCTAAGCCATCTGTGGAAGTACAGAGTCTGCGCCTGAATTCTCCGGTAGACTGTGGTCACAGAGCCCACCCGCATGACAAGGCTCTGTGACGTGAAGTTGATGTTGACACTGCTGATGGCATAATCACTCCTGTGAACCAAGTTGTAGGCTAAGCACTTTACGAACATTGCCTTACGTTACTCTCATAAAATCCTTGGACATAAGTTGCTGAGTTCATGTACTAGATAAGAAGACTAGTTAAAGATGAGAGAGGTAGAAACTGGCCCAGAGTCCTTCAGCAAGGAAGCAAGGGAGGCCAGGCACTGCAATTGCAGTCCCAAACCACCTGAAGCCTAAACCCAATGGAAACTTAGTGTAAGCTGATCCATCAAAACAAAGGATATGTTTTTCCTCTGTCCCTTAATTCTATGAGCAGTGAATGCCAGCTCTATTTATTAATGGTGGATTCATGGGAAACATGTTTCCATAGGAAAATAAGATTTACACATAAGAGAAAATGAACCACAGAACTTTTCTATAATTCTTTGAACGGTCCACTTCCTATCCGTGCATGTTCTTCCCATATGCTGTACTTTAATGAGAAAGCTTTTACAAAATAAATCATTAATGGATTCAACCAAATTATAAGTGGAGAACTCAGTTGTATACATATAAGTTCTCTGAACCATGACTATGTTTATTTATCTTTGTAATCATTTTCCTTGTAAAACTCATGGTACAAAGTATGTGCTTGATGAATGCTTATTGGAATTTAATTCATTCACTCATATATATTTCCATATCCACAGAACAATAAAATGTTAGAATTGGAAGGGATCTTAAGTACCATCTATTAAAACTCAGTTTTTTCCTGTGATGACAAGTGACTTAAAGGGAGGGGAAAAGAAAATGTATTCATTCACAGAACGAAAAATCTAGTCATTGGTTAGGTATATAACTTAAGTGAATTGTATACCTAAATGTATTAGAATATTCCCTTTTGCACAAAGTAGACTCTTACTTTGGGATGAAGTCTTCCCTCAACCATTCTGAGTATGCGTTTCAAATAAGATTCAGTAAAAATATCAAAATGTATCTCATCAGGTTTTAATTTCTCTTGTCAATTGCATATTTAGTAGCACATCTTCTGACCGAGAAAAGATGTTGATGTTTTTTAAGTATGTATTATGAGCAAGGGAGTTTGTTTCCAATACCTCCTTTAATTTAAATTTTAATCTTTGCATCACCCCTGAATCCTTGCTTAACAGATGAAGGAACCGGGCGTCCAAGCAGTGCACAGCCTGAGATTACAGAATTAGTAAAAGAATCAAACAGTATAAAATTGAGTCCAATTCTGGTATTCTGAATCCCAGCCTAGTACATTTGTCCACCAAAGCACTCTACCATAAATCAAAACATAATTCTCCTAAAAAGGGTTGGTCTCCTTTAGGCACCCTGACTTACAGCAGAAGCTATCCTGAATTTCCAGAATAACATTCACTTTAATCTTCTTAACCTTAATGCTATTACTTGTCATGTCTCATCAAAAACCCCCTGTGCCTGTTTCCGGAAAGACCTCTCATGAATAAGAGAATGAGTAAGACAGCACAACTATTGTAGCTTGGCCATCCAACTTGTCCTTTCCCTTAGTATTTGTGCTGTCATGTGCTCCTAAATCCATCTATTTATTAAATAACCCCCTGGTCACCAACTAGCTCTGGGAGAATGTCTTCCCATTCAAGTACATGCTTTTCAGTCTTTTCTGCATATAATCATTCTTCATCCTTCCCTTGTTCCATGTTGGAAAGTAAATCTGAAGTTTCAGACGTGCACTATCATTTCAGATGTACAAAATAGTTTTTCAACTCTTTTCAGACTCCATTTCACTGTTGTAAGAAGTTGGACGCCTTCTGGGGTGCCTGGGTGGCTCAGTCAGTTAAGCGGCTGACTTCAGCTCAGGTCATGGTCTCATGGTCCGTGAGTTCGAGCCCCGCGTCGGGCTCTGTGCTGACGGCTCAGAGCCTGGAGCCTGTTTCGGATTCTGTGTCTCCCTCTCTCTGACCCTCCCCCGTTCATGCTCTGTCTCTGTCTCAAAAATAAATAAATGTCAAAAAAAAAATAAAAAATAAAAAAAAAAAGAAGTTGGACGCCTTCTTAGCTGGGCATCTGGGTGGCTCAGTCGATTAAGTGTCCGACTCTTGATTTGACTCAGGTCTTGATCTTCTGGTTCATGGGTTTGAGCCCCACATCACACTCTATACTGATGGAGGTGTGGAGCCTGCTTGGGATTCGCTCCCTCTCTCTGTTTTCCCCTCCCCCCACCCCACACACACATTCATTCTCTCTCTCTAAAAATAAATAAACGTTAAAAAAAAAGTTGGAGGCCTTCTTAGCAATTGAAACAAAATGTTCTCCATCCTTCCTTTATGTGCACATACACACAGTTATGGAGGAGGACTAAGAATATAGATGAAAGCAGCAATATTTTTAACATTTCTCAGTCAGTCTTCAAATATTTTACCAGTGTGTATGTTAGGATTTTTTGAAAACATAATTTTATTCTGTTTTTCTATTCAAGAATATTTGATCTCCTGCATCTTGTTAGAATAATCCTGAATGTTTTACTACAGTATATATTTCACCGTTTGGGATCTTTCAAAGATCATCCTTGGGCACGTAAGACATCTCTTCAGTTAGCCCTTTAATCCCAAACCCAAACTCGACAGATACAACATCGAGTCAGTGGGTGGTATGATTAAAACTGCTCTAAATGAGCTAAGTTGGTAGAAATTAAATTAAAATTAAAAACAAATTACAAAATCCTAGGATAAACATCTCTAATAATGCTTTTCCCATGAAGTTCCCCAAAAGGGTGTAGACAGCAGAGACGATGACATATGGTGGAGACAGTCTGCTTACACCGCGGCACAGACTGTGCTCGGCAGGCAGATCTGGAGGCCTCCGGTCTCATCAGATTGTAGGCATCTATTTGCTCACCATTTAAGCCCAGCATTCTGGGATGCCAAAAGAGTGGCGGCTTTGACTAAAGGAAACAGTAGCCAAGGAGTCAGAAATAGGAAGCAAACGAGATGCCAAGTGGGGGGGGGGGGGGCGGTGGGGAGTGAAGTGCCTCAAGATTATGAATTGGAAGGCCAGCATGTGGTACTCATGGTAACTCTAGGAGGGCGGAGGGATCCGTGGAGATACCGTTCTGTGAAATGAATTGGGGTTTAAAGGATTTGGTTCCCATGTCATTGAGGAAAATGATTAAGCAAAAATTCTTCGACGAACATCTGCAAGATGCTAAGCTTTTAGTGATGTGGTAATCCCACTTATATGTTCCACCCGGAAGATTAAGTTCTTTAAAAGCAGAGCATATGGTCACCGATCTGTGTCACTGCATTTTGCCAGGATTTGTAAACAGTCCCAAGTCTGACTAGGGCTAACGCATCATGGTTATATTCCAGGTTGTACTGTTTATATATTTTTTTCTCTTATTAATCACACTTTCATCTTGATAGGACAGAGTGTTAGCATTATATTTGAGGAAAAAAGCAAAAAACCCAAACAGCATTCTGTCAAAAAGAACCCACGAATGCTAGGCATCCGACTCAATACACATAGAAGTTGCATGACTTGGAACAAGTTGCTGTCTTTCTGTGGGCCTCCAGTTCCTCATCCCTGGCCTGGATGATCACTAAGAAACCATAAGTTGAGTCAGGCTAAATGCTGTAACACATAATGCCAAGTTTCCGTGACTTAATACGGTAAGTAGAATAAATGGGTTATGCAGTAAAGCTCATTCATATCCGTGTACAGGTGGCAGCTTCTCACTTGAGGACTCGGGCAGCCAGTCTTCCTCTATTTGGTGGCCCCATCACCACCCCCCCCAGGCCTCAGAGTCATCTGGAACTCAGAGTCTTTCACTAGGCTTTTTGTATCCAGCCAGCCAACCAGTTTAAGAAACAGAGAATAGAGGCTGCCCTTGTATGACTCAGGGGCCAGACCCACAAATGACATGGATCTCTTCTGCTCACACTCCATTGGCCAGAATGAGTCACGTGGTTCACCCTAAGTGCAAGCAGTCTGGGAAATCCCATCAAGTGGTGCCACTAACAGGATGCATAGGTCCTGGTGAACAGTTAACCGGCTGGTGAACAACTCACCAGTCTGAGTCATAGGCCCTTCTAGTATTACCTTATAATTGTTATTTTTCTTGAGAGACAGAAAGCGTAAGCAGAGAGGGGCAGAGGGATAGGGAGAGAGAGAAAATCTTAAGCTGGTCCCATGCTCAGCACAGAGCCTGATGCAGGGCTTGATCTTACAACTATGAGATCATGACCTGAGCTGAACTCAAAAGTCAGCTGATTAGCCCACTGAGCCACCCAGGCTCCCCTCCATTATTTTTTTATTCCAAATTTGTTGATAAATAGGAGGGTATTCATACCTTAAAATTTTCTTCAGTTTTTCTAAATGAATAATAATTGAAGACCTTCAGTTTACCAGTAATTCTGTGGTAATGTTACCATGGTAATGTTTAATGTTACTTCTCCAAGGAAAAGTTAATGTTTATTTAGAAATTCTGAACAAGGGACGAGGTGGCTCAGTCAGTTAAACATCCGACTCCTGGTTTCAGCTCAGGTCATGATCTCACGGTTCGGGACATCAAGCCCCGCATCAGGGTCCACACTGACAGCGCAGAGCCTGCTTGGAATTCTCTCTCTCCCTCTCTCTCTGCCCCTTCCCCACTAGTGCTCATGCGTGCACCCATGTTCTCTGTCTCTCAAACTAAAGAAACATTAAAAAAATAGAAATTCTGAATTAATTAGCAGAAAGGGAACGGTGACCGGAGGAGAGGCTTAAAGGCAATGATTCAGAGCCAGTTTCAAGTAGAAGTTACACCTCCTAAAGACCTAATGGAAACGAATAGGAAATATATGACTCCCACTGTGGGACTCCAAATGACTTATTTTTCTTTTCCCCACTCTCCCCTCCCCGCCTTGCCCTGCCCATCCTCCAAGTGACCTATTTTGGAAGCATCTTTATTACCTAAAAGCAATATGTCTTTACAGTACAACCAAGGCCAGAATTGTTCCTTCAAAGAATCCGACATGCCAGTTTCCCGCCATCCCCAAAGACACGACTTAACAAGCACAGCCTGATCCAGGAGATTAGAAACTTGAAGGACCAGAATTGTGCAAATTTGTGTAAATAACTGTGAAAGCATCATCTTCCAGTAAAGTCACTGGTGCATATTTTGCAATCATGGACATAATCACCTTAAAACGTGGAGAGAAAGTTTGTTCTTTTTTTTTTTTTTTTTTAATTTCTTATTTTAGAGAGAGAGGGAAAGCACGAGTGAAGGGAGAAGGAGAGAGAATCCCAAGCAGGCTCCATGCTCAGTGCAGAGTCTGACATGGGGCTTGATCCCATGACCCTGGGATCATGACCTGAGCCAAAATCAAGAGTCAGATGCCCAACTGACTGAGCTACACAGGCACCCCATGTTCTGAAGAGATGTATATGTATAGGTTTCATGTAGGTAAGTAAAAGAATGATGTTTGTATGAACCCATAAGTAACTGACTTAGCTCAAAGTTTAGAATGCCCTACTCTAAGAAGTCATGCCCATTCTAAATGGATATGCTTTATTCAGTGTTCACATGTTTATGCAGAGCGGTTACACAGTGGATACCATTGTGATTTCATACAAACTTGGACATGGCTACTCTGTGACTAGGTTGCCACATGATAGCCCTAAAATCTTGACCACACGGTGTAATTTCAGGAAAAGGGCCACTGTCTCACATCTCCCCACGAATCTCTCCCCTAAGTCCCTCACTGTTTATTTTAACAGGTTAAGGAAAAGTCTATCCTATGATGAAAGCTCAGGCTCAAAATACAAATTTACATAAGAAAAAAATAAAAAAAGACATACTACTGTATAAATAACTGGGGAATATTTCTTCACAGACTTTGGATGACAGTGTGGTTACGAGAGAGACCCAGAGAAGGAAACAAGATGTATCAGGCATATTTGATCTATGACAATTATTGTTCTGGGGACTTCCCTGAGCACCACTAGCGGAGACAAAATACCAAATCAGACACATTTCTTCCTAAATTTCAGTGGTTTGTACGCCTACTGTGAATTCTCACGAAGACTTGTTTTCAGTCAATATATAATTAATCAGTAATATCTTCCTTACAGTGCTCCACACATCACCTTTTTTTTTATATATATATTTACTTTTGAGAGAGAGATAGAGTGCAAGCAGGGGAAAGGCAGAGGGAGAGACACAGAATCCGAAGCAGGCTCCTGGCTCTGAGCTGTCAGCACAGAGCCTAACGTGGGGCTCAAACCCACGAACTACAAGACCATGACCTGAGCCAAAGCCGGAAGCTTCATTGACTGAGCCACCCAGGCCACACATCACCTTTGAGTACAACAAAACCGTAACCTAAGTTCAGCCCTGATCTACTAACTGTGAGACTTTCTTCTTCACCTAGAAATTGTTGACTATTCAGCAAAAGTGTAAATGCTATGAAACACAATATTCTTCATGCTTACGTTTCAAAGAGTGCTTTAATTAAGAAAGACATGCATTTGGTCATTTAGAAGCTGCCCTCTATCACGGTCCTTTATAGTCCTCTTATTTTCTCTGGCTAAGTGAGCTTAACCAAGTCACTGTGGTTCGAATAAGCAGAGTAGCTCATCTCGGTTTGCTGCTACAAACACTGTTTTCATCATATAGGGCCGGTCACCTTTTTTGTTACAGTGTATAATTGACAGTGAGCTTCCTAGGTAGCAAATTAGGCATTTCGCATTAGCTTTAGAAGTGCCGTCAGGAGTTATGATGTGAAAACTTCTCATACCAAATTGAGCATCTTCCTTCACCGACCTGGTTTGGAACCAAAGTACTCAGCGTGTATCTGGAAAATCTTATGAAACCAGCTATTGTGTTTCCTTACAATTACATAGTAGCTGATTTTACAAGCTAACCAGGAGCCATTGTACCCTAATCAGAAGCAGGTCCTTGGGGGGCATGGAATCTCAGTTCAATATAATGAGTTTCGACTGCAAATTCTTTTAGCACTGATTAACTGCTGAACTCCCAAATCATGGAGTTGGTACAGAGCTAGCTCCTTAAGCCTGGAATCATTAAAACTCTATGTCAGTGCTGAGAAATTTTGAGTTTTCTTCACATAATGGTGTGTATTTTCCCCCTCTGTCTTTCTAGAATGATGTGAACCACATATTAATAAACAACTCTCTCTCCCTCAAAAATCATCCTGCATTTTCCAAGTTCTTACATAAGTATTGGAGACTCTTTGGGTTTTCTTTTAATTCCAAAGCCTTGTAATTCATACGTTTGAATTTAGAATTTAGAGATAGGAAGTTAAAATTGTGCTTGAGTCAATTTGCATATATTATCAATGTCTTCACTGTATTCATACCTATGGACAATTTGAAAGTGCCTTATTTTATTTAAGTGAAGCAGATAAAAGGGTTGGGAGAGAAAAGAATGGAATACCAAGTTATTACTTTATGTAAAGTATGGTACCTAGTGCCGTACAAAGAAGAGCTTTGTGGCCTGGGATGACAGGTCTCTGCTGGGAGATCCATTTGGGGGGAAACTCAGGTTTAACAAGTTCATGGTCTCTTTATTATATATCTACATATCTGTTAGTTTCAGTTGGACAAACTCACCTGTGTGAATGTTTAGAATTCCATAGCTAAAAATGCTCTATTTCCCAGTCACCAAATTCAAAGAAAACTTTTCTTCATAATCACTATGCCAATAATAATATAACTAACATTTGTTAACAGGAATTTAATTACTCTTTATGCCAGGCACTGGACCAAGTACTTAGCAAATGCAACGGTGTGAGGGCTCTTTTCACCATAAGCTTTACGTGAGAATTCCTTGTGTACCATGAAGTCCAAGTGGTAAGAGACTTACACTGCCCAGCAGCCTCCAAATGCTTCCTCTTTCTCCAGAAACAAGAGGGCTGGACGGCACGGACCACCCAGAGGTCAGCTCTGGCAGGAATGTTGGGCTTTATGGCCAGAAGGAAGCAGGAAGGGAAGAGTGAGCAGAAGGGATCCAGGGTTGTAGTGAAAGAACTGGGAGAGAGGCACCTTCGTTGTTGCGAATGGAATGGAAAGGGAGGGGTGATTTTAAAAAGTCTTACTGTAGTTGATCAATACACGTATCACCTTTAAGGTTCCTGAAAGCACACTAAAGATTAGAATTATTTTTAAATTGCAGCTTGACTCTTGAACAACACAGGTTTGAACTGCACAGATCCACTTATATGTGGATTTTTTTTTGTAAATACAGTACTGTAAGTGCATATTCTCTTTCTTATGATTTTCTTAATAATGTTTTCTTTTCTCTAGCTTATTTTCTTGTAAGAATATGGTATATGATACTGTATAACATACACAATATGTGTCAATCAACTGTTTATGTATTTGTAAGGCTTCTGGTCAATAGTAGGCTATTAGTAGTTAACTTTGGGGCCAGTCAAAAGTTATATACAATTTTCCACTGAGCGGGTCCACTGACCCTTAAACAACACCCAGTGCTGTTCAAGGGCCATCAGTACTTTTGGTTGCTATACATGTATCTTAGTGTGACACAATGCCACCCAGATGTGGCCAACTGGGTCTTGAAAACTTGTTCAGTTTACATATATATATCTCATGTAATTCTCAGAACAACTTTAAATATTATTATCGTTTTTTAGAGGAAGAATGAGAAATAAAATTCTTTTGGGTTAAGCCATTGAAAGTTAGCAAATTATTTGTTCCTTCAGCCTTACCTATTTTATCCCAATTAATGTGCTTCCCAAAGTTGCATAGCTAATGAGTAAAAAGACTAGGAAAATCCCAGCTCTTAACCACTATACTATCATAGCTGCGAAATGGGTCCTATCACCCCGACACATAGACCTTTTATCATAACACACAGCAATGAAGAGGTTTTTCTGGTGCTTCTTATACAATAGGCTCAATAATTGAACTCTCCAGTGCTAGCAGTCAATAAACACTAAATTCGAGTCTTGGTTACTTGACTTGTGCTTTCTGCATCAGAAGTGATAGTATTTACTTAGGGGAGAAGAATACCCCTCTAAATCTTAATAGTTTGTCTCGACCTCAAGGCTCAGGATGAAATTGGAAAAGTTCAAAATCATCAGTTTTTCCATTCTAATCTCATTTCTGTTTCTCAGTTATACAACAAGCAAAGGAAACATATTAGCCACTGTATTACCCACTTAGGGTTTCACACCAGCTTCAAAAATTTCTTCTTTAGATTAGATGGTAGTGAACTCCCAAGCCTTTTTTTAGTTGAAAATGAATGCCCCCTTATTCAAAGCCTGTCTTTTCTCCAGAGCTTTCCAGTTCCTCTTTCTGTCTTCCTCCTGCCATTGGTGGCACTCATGACTTCTTGGTACCTCCACTTGAGTCTACAAGAGAAAGAAGCAGATCAGAAATAAAAAGGAGACCTACTGATTTGCTACGTGCCCATATCATATGACAATTACTTATGGTTTTATAAGAATGGGCATTTTAACTATGAAAGTTACGGAGTTCCATGTGACTGTCCTTCATTCATGCTCTATTTATCCCAAACAGCCACCAGTACTGGTAATGTTGCCGTCCAGAGAACAAGAGAAAACGTGTGAGGATTCCTTTTTCTGAATGAGGACACATGTTCCTTCAATCTTCTTTGTGACTTAATCAATGTGGCATTATTAACAAAGCAGAGAATATCATGAATCACTCAGAAAGAAGAGCCTTGTAATTCACATCTCATTTCCCAGTTGAGCAATCAGCTGTAGGTAACGGTCCTACCAGAACACTTGAGTGTCTTAGAAGATTCCCAAGTTGAGAGGACAGTTTCAGACTCACATGGGGGCTTATAATTCTGATCTGCAAACCAAGTAAACCAGGAGAATGCCTCCCTTGGGCCACTGGGCCACTGGGTTACAGTTTAGGATTCCTAGGCCTATGTAGTGGGTTCCATTCACATTTGCTTCCTTCCTACCTCGTACCAGTCGACGTCTTGGTGGTTCAGTCTCTGGAAAAGATCTTGAGAGTAAGGAAAGCTTATTGATAATTCCTCTACTGAAAAACTACTGAGAAAACACTCAGCGTCTGAGGGTGGGGCATTAGCATCCAGTGAAGGCTGGGCCCCAAACTTCATTGTCATGGTACCATGTGTCAGAATTCAGAGACACTTTAATCAGTGGGTAGACATAGATGAAAGAAATCAAAAAGCTTCCCTCTCAGCTAAAAGAAAGTCCTAACAGCAGGAAGATTTACTACTGAGGAACTTAGGAACTTAAGGAAAAGGTAAGCTGGATGGCCAAGGTAGCATATCTTCATTCAGCAAAATAGACAACATTAAAGAACACAATGGCATTTTTCACATCTAAAACCACCATTAATTTTAGCATGTTTGATTTCCACTTGCAATTCAAGCTCAATAGTATAATGTTGAGGTCTTCCTTACACTTTGTTTTTCTTTTAAAGACGATTGCGAATTTGTTTTGCTTTTTCATAGCAGATTGTCTGAGTAATAAGAGACTTTCTTCCTCCTTATGGTTCTCCATACCATGGAGCGGTGTTTTTCGATGTTAAGAGTCTTCTCTCTTTGTTCCCACTGGACTTATAGAGTGATAGAGTAAGTTAAGTGGTTAGGACAGGGGAATAAAAGAAGAGAAGCTATGCAGAAACTTTTTAAACCAACTCCACATCACTGAGAATGTGTTTCTTTCCTAGTCTACAAGGTTATAAAGCTTTACTTTCATTCATGATAATGTTGTGCCAAGACATGTCCTAGGTCCTTCTTGCCCACACTTGGCTTCTTCTGTCCTGGCAAAGTGAAGATACAATTCTAGGGTCTGAGTGGGCTGACCGTCAGCCTTGACTTCATCGCAGGACTCCATTCCTTGTTTTATGTCTGATTTACATTTTATCATCCCAACCTCTATTCCTTCAGTCTTTTTATTTTTTAATCATCCCCATTAGAGATTACCAGCCGTTCTCCTCCTGTCTGAAAGTTCATGTGGGAGGGACTCAAATTGGAGAAAACTGTCTTCCTCAAAACTTTCAAAACCTTTGAGTCTTCCAGTTACCGGAACAAGAAAAGGAGATCGATAAACATTATTTATTCAAAGGTTTGTATCTGTGCATTTTTTTCCCTTGGGATAGAATGACTAGACTTCATTTTCTTTCCGGAGAGATCTATAACCCAGAAAAGGCTAACGAGGTGCTTGGGTAACTTAGTGTCACAAGATTTGGGGCCTGCTTTGTGGCAGTCATCAAACCTTGTGCTACATTCAGTTCTACCATATGTGAGGCATTTAGTCTTTCAACAGCGTGAACTGCCGGGGAGGCACCTGAGACAGCTTTGGATTCTGCGTTAGGTACACCAAGAGTCAGGGCACATGGCGTCTGGTAGGTTCTGCCAGAGCTCTAACCTGATGCGTGAACTGGGCAAGTCACTTCATCTTCCTGGACAGCCACTTCCACATGTCTAGGTGGGGAGTTGGACTAACTCAGTGGTTTCAGCCCTGAGCCGAAGACCCGGCCCCACCTACCACCAACTGGAAGAGACTCTCTGGAGTTGGTGCTCTGGAATCTTATTTATTTAGGAATCCTTCTCAAGCATTCTACTGTCTGCCAGGTTACAAACCATTGTAGCAGCCACTCTTTAGGGTGACTTCCAGCTTTAAAACACTGGCTTTCCATTAAACTAATATTCTCCGCAATTGGCAGAATCTGGATCGGTGTGAAAGGTTAGTCAATAGAACTAATATATCATAGAACTCTTTTCAAATGCATGTGATTCAAATGCTGTACGCAAATGAAATAACTTCATTCAGAGAGCCTATCACAGCAGTGCTGGTTATATGATGTATACTTGTTACCTCATAGGATTACAGTAAAAATTAATGGACATGATGGCTGTGAGCATTTGTCAGGGTGCCTGTCACAGAGTGAACACTTAATGAATTCATCGGTGATAGGATACTAATAGCAGTGACGTCGGTTATGAGATCTTGCTACTCAGCGTGTGCCTCGCGGGCCAGTAACATCAGCGTTGCCTGGGAGTTCCTTAGAAGTACAGTCTCGAGGGGCGCCTGGGTGGCTCAGTCGGTTAAGTGGCCGACTTCGGCTCAGGTCATGATCTCGCGGTCCATGAGTTCGAGCCCCGCGTCCATCTCTGTGCGGACAGCTCAGAGCCTGGAGCCTGTTTCAGATTCTGTGTCTCCCTCTCTCTGACCCTCCCCCGTTCATGCTCTGTCTCTCTCTGTCTCAAAAATAAATAAATGTTAAAAAAAAAATAAAAAATTAAAAAAAAAAAAAAAAGAAATACAGTCTCGAGCCTCACTCCGGACTTCCTGAACCGAAACCTGCGTTTTATAGGGAAATCCCCAGGTGATTTGTGTGCACAGTAAAGTCTGAGAAGCACTGACGTAGACAAATAAACTTGGGACTCAGCAACTTGCCAGAGCTCACCCTACTAGTAAACTAGAGAACTAGGAGTTTTTCTTACACCTCAGATGGCATCTCTGAGCTGGAGATGTTCAGGCTTCCTGAGTCCCACTGAGATGTTCTTTCTCTCATCCAGGCTGTAACTGTCTACCACCGCAGCAACAGCACTGTAATTTTATTTTTCACATTTTTAATTATTCAGCTGCTTTATTTGTCACCACTCAGGGAATTATTACAAAACTTATGTCTACAATGCTTCTGATTAATGCATATTTAGGCAACTAAGCAGATGTAGAATGGGTTGACTTCTTTGATAATATTAAACATTGATGAAACATATATTTGCACAGCAATAATGATGCCGGCATTTGTATAAATAATAACACATCTATTTCCCTAATCATCTAGGGGGAAAAAAACCACAGTGAGAGTTGACAGAATTACTAAATATGTCTCACTTCCTAGGCAGATCATTTTTGAGTGTAGAAGTTTTTTTTCATGTGAATAAAATTATGCTAATTTATAGCATCTATTACCACTTTCAGATGAAGGAAGTGTATTTGAGCAGAAAACAGTGTGGATGAGACCTGAAGCATGTTTCCAAGATATATCATAAGTTCCAAAGCTTCTGTGTCCATCATGGAAAGCTGCGTGTTTTGTGATGGACTTCTCCACAGTCCTGTAGTTTGATTTTATGTAAGATGTATTCTGAAACCCAGCTTAAGTGATTCTACAGTACATATTTGTTTTTCACATTTTAGCATCTCTGAAATTGAGATTTGTCTTATAATTGACGGGCATGTCACAATTTGTTCAGCAGCATTTTGTTTCTTTTTACAATTGATGGGATTTAAATTCGATCAAATAGGAGATCAGGACTCCCCGGTGAACTTAATTCTAGTCCACAAGGAGCCTGATGGTGAGGAAAGACATGGGATAGAAAGGAGACATCACCCCCACCTGTATTCAAATAAGAAAGGGAGGTGGATAACTGCAAAGAAATGAGATTTAATAAGAAAAGATTCCATGGGTTTCCGTTTTCACAGAGCCAGAGAGAAAAGTCATAGAATCGGCAAGAATATAGCAGAAAGGCAGGAAAGAGGGAAAAGGGAGATGGAAAACAAAAGGGGAGCAAATAAAGCATCAAGATGGAAAATATAACCAACACAGCCACTATTTCGATCATTATTTCCTAGGTGTTACATTCAATTTGCTCCTTCCTTTTCTTAGTTCACACACTGGTCAGTAGAGCTCCTACAGGCTGGGATGAGGAAGGCAGTTTCCGCCTCTTTTAGGAGGTATTTTTTCCTTCTCTGGCCCACCCAAGCGGATTAATCGCCCCCACATTGTCTCTCCCCTGCTTCCTACATTTTACTCAGTCCCAAAGCACCTGGGAAGGTTTAAATGATTGTTACAACTTCTATTTGTTTGTTCTTTCAGGTGATATCAAGATTATCGAACAAATCTACAGTCTCACAGGTATGGCTTTTGCCAAAGAACAGAATCTTTATCTAAAATCTGTAGGATTTCCTGTAAATCTGTCTCCCACTTCAGGGTTTTATATATTTATTTTCTACTTTCCCTAAAATGCTTCCCACTGAAATGTATTGACTGACTTTCTGGAGTTTGGAGCAGAGAAGTATTGAAACTCATCTATTTAAGGGTTTTATTGTTGTTGAAAAGCAGTCGTCACCAGAACCTGGCAAAAGTAGGAAAATCCCGAGGAACTGACCTTGGAAGTACATTTGTTATGTTTAAAGTTAATAATCAAATGTTTTCATGTAAGCTTCCGATGATGGTACAACATGGTTATCCATAGTATAAAAAAAAAAAATGTCTCAGATATTCTGGAAGGGGTTTCACTTGAGCTCTTAAGATAATCCCAACTTTTTAGAATCCTCCAATTTCACAGAAAACTTTCCCAAGAAATAGTGATTTATCAGATTTATTACCTAGACTTTTACTACCAATGATACTGTGACAGGAACCTAGAAATAGCTCCCTTTTTTGCTCTGTTTCTCCTTGAAGCAGAACCCAACACCTTTCACACACGTGTGTACACACAGACACGTGTACATACAGAGAAACAGCAATCCAATCATATAACACACGTAAAAGACATTGATAATTTACTGAAGATAGCTGGGGCCCAGACAGGGTTTACTTTTAATACTATTGAGAAACTTCTTAAAAGCCCTTAAAACATCTCAGAGCATTCAAATGAGTTTCTCTCTGGCACTAGTTGTCTTCTTTCTCGTCTCTACAAAATCCCTCCTCAGGAGCTGGCAAAATGGCCATTATGTTTCAACTCTTCTCAACAGGCAGCCTTTCCTCACTACTTTACCCCCTTGTCCCCAACCACTCCTATATTCTCTTTCTCATGAGAAATTCTGCCTTCCTTTGGATTTTCTGATTTGAATTCCTCACTCCTTCATAGCAAAGTGAAAATGAACATCCCTTCTAAGAACACAACATCTGTAACTTTCAAAAAAAAATCTTCTGTATAATTTAGGCTTCAGCATCAAAATCACCAGCATAACAGCTTCAAGGCAAAAGATATTTATTTCTCTCTCGTGAACAAGGCCAGAGGTGGGTGATATAACTGTGTCAACAGGGTCCTGAGCTTTCTTCTTTTGGTTTCATTATCCTCAACACATGGTTTCCTTTTTTAAGACCTCCTCATTCTCTAAGATGACTGCTAGAGATCTATCCATTGTATCAGTATTCCAGACTAGAAACTAAAAAAACAAAACAAAACAAAACAAAAACACTGAAGGGTAGGATAGAGGCTTCCCTCTTTCCAGAAGTCTTCCTGTAAGTTCCTTTTAACCTGTCCACTTGCCTGCTATCACCTCAGAACTTAACTTCATGGCCAACCCAAGAGGCAAAGGAAGCTGAGAAAGGTGATCTTTGGGCAAGGTACATTCCTAAGAATTCTGTTAACTAGCAAAGAAGGGGAGATTATATAAAAAGGGGTAACCAGCACTCTCTGTAGAACCTGCCCTGAGGCAAATGTTTCCATTTTCTTCACTATCAGCATCATCATCATCACGAGGGCAAGCATCTATTTTAAGTACTTTCAGTGCACATTGCTAACTGTTTTAACTTCCATTATCTAATATCTATATCCTCATACCATTCCCAATTTACAGATGAGGAAAACAAGGATTTAAATGATTTAAATGATGTTACTTGACCACCGTTGCAGGTAGAAGTCTCCAGACTTCTAGGACTGTGTGACCGAAAGTTCACGCATTCAACCATTAGACTTTATTCTGTTTCCCCTGTAGTCATGGCAGGTTTGACTGAATCTAGTCCACTGTGCGTTTGAAATGGCTATCCCATAGAATGTCATGAGCTAAATTAGAGATTCCTTTGACTGTGGGGAAAAGAACATCATTGCCCTCATGGAAGCATCTGTTGGGAGGAAATGAAGAAGGGGTGGGTCAGAAGACAAGGAAGAAATCTGTGGTTGAAATGTATGGCAGTGTATACATGGATGAATCCAGCTGCACGAGGGAAGCAAGCATTTCTGTATGGATAGCCCAGGGAAAGGAGCTGGAACTCCTGTATGGGCGCTGCATGTGGGGCTGGGTGTTTAATAATCCAATAAATTTGGGTCCTGTCTGTAATAATGGTAGGGGGAATAATTAATTCTTGGTGTAGGTAATGTTGGCTGCCTTGATCACAAGTGTCAGTATTTAAGCAACTTGCCCCAAGTGCCAAGTCTCCATGATAAAATGGAAGTATGAAATCTGAACAAACTTGTAGAAGTACAAACACTATAGATTATTAGAGAATTACATCAGGACCAGCGGAGCCTCCTTGAACCAAAGGAATGATTAAACTGCCAATGGAAATGTAAACAGAAGTTCAATTAAAGAATTCACTCATTGTTCTTCATTTCTTTGATAAGTTTGCCCCGTGTGTCTTTAACTGGGTGAGCTAATTTTTCTATTCTCCAGTGCTACTAAACAGTTTCATGAGTAAACTATTTTGCTTAGCTTGGCCAGTTTTAAACTGGATGGGCTGTTGCCTGTTGAAGTCACCACACGTTCAAGTTCATTTTTTGTTGTTGTATGTATCATTATAATGGTTACAGGAAAATCAATAGATACCGATAAGCCAACTGTTTATTAATATGAAGTAATAACCATGACAGCTCATGAGATTTAAATAGCACACTTAGATCTTTTCAGCTTATTATCTTATTTCTATTAGAAATTATTGATGAGCAAGTAGAAACAATTGTATCCTCAAAAGAAAATGAGGCACCAAAAAAAAAAAAAAAATGAATTGAGCCTTTGGAGCAGAGAAGCCATGTCTGGGGCAGAGCAAGAAACACCCACTCTTCTAATGACTCCATTGAGGGCCACTAGCTTAGCCTTTGCTGTTCTCTCTGCCCTGCCCCATCATCATTATCTTCGTTGTCTTTATCCAACCTCTCCCTCACTTCTTCTTAGTCTAAAAGGTTGAATGACTCCAGTCAAGAGTCTAAGATGGGTTTTTTTTTCTTCCAAAATTTTATTTAAATTCAAGTTGGTTAACATATAGTGTGGTATTGGTTTCAGGAGTAGAATTCAGGGATTACATACAATACCCAGTGCTCATCTCAACAAGTGCCCTCCTTAATGCCCATCACCTATTTAGCCTGTCACCCCACCCACCTCCCCTCCAGCAACCCTCATTTTGTTCTCTATAGTTAAGAGACTCTTATGGTTTGCCTCCTCTCTGTTTTTATCTTAATTTTGTTTTTCCTTCCCTTCTCCTCTGTTCATCTGTTTTGTTTCTTAAATTCCACATATAGGTGAAATCATATGGTATTTGTCCTTTGTCTTTCTCTGATTTATTTTGCTTAGCATAATACACTCTAGTTCCATCCTAAAAATAGAACTACCCTACCGTCCAACAATTGCATGACTAAATATTTATCTAAAGGATACAAACCCCAGATAAGAAGGGGCACATGCACCCCAATGTTTATAGCAGCATTATCAACAAGAGCCAAATTATGGAAAGAGTCCAAATGTCCATATACTGATGAATGGATAAAGAAGATGTGGTTTGTGTATACACACACACACACACACACACACACACACACACACACACTGGAATATTACTGAGCCATCAAAAAGAATTAAATCTTGCCATTTCCAAAAACATGGATGGAACTAGAGTCTAAGATGGGGTTTAGCAAGACTTCTTCCTTTCCCAAGGTTCTCAAGGGGAGCAGGCCAAATGGTTTGCTCCATTTCCTTCCAACTGACATCTGAAAGTAAAGATAGCAGGAAGCAGAGTAGCTGTGGATGCCACGGATCTTACTCCATCTATCTGATCCAAAATAGGAAAGGTTTTTATTCTCAAAGATAATATACTTTTCTGGTTGACCTCCATATAAAGTTCCACTGAAGACCCTATAACTTTAAAATAACAAGGCCCAAGACCTTCCAGTAAAATTGAAAATGTCCTTACTCCTAACAGCATGCCATCATATCCTATTACAGATGACAGGCTGATTAAAATCTAGATGCCAAGCTGGTAAAATGCACCCTTCCCACCAGGACAGTTTAAGAAGACCAAGAGAGGTGTTAGCCGACCAACACCAGGATAGCAGAGAGGGTAAACCCGGGGAATAGCAGAAATGGCGAGACATTGAACACCTGAATAAATAATAGCAAAATCTGCAAAGTCTTAAGTTTTCATGAGACGTAAGTTTCTAAAAGATTTGACGTTGTTTCGATAGGACCACCAGCATGAATGATATTCCTCTCAAGCAGCCTTTGCAATCTGTACTAATCTATGTTATCACTGATTTAGTCAGAGCCCAAGGGAAATGGCAGCATCAACAAAAGACTCCCGTCCATTGTGGAAGATGAGGAAGAGGAGGAGGAAGGGGAGGAAGAAGAGACAGCTTCCCTCTCTCCCATCTACACAAGGGGATCCTCCTCTTCACGCAGCAAGAAGGTGGGAAGCAGTAAAAGCTATCTAGGCCTGAGCTTGAAGCAGCTGGCCTCAGGAACAGTGCCGTTTCACTCACCTATCAGAGTCTCCAGTTCAAATTCCCCGAAAAACAAACAGGAAACTGACCCCCCTAACCATGGAAAAAGGAAAGAGAGAAACTTGAAATTGCAACTTTCGGCTTTGAATAGTTCTGGACCCCCAGACCTCAGTCCAAGGTAAGAATCACATCATATAATTCTTTCCTAGGTAAAAATGGCTGCCTTTTATTCAAATTGGTACCTAGTTAGTAAATTATTCAGCCCTCTGGGCCTCTCAACCACACAGGTTCCTAGCCTGGGTTCTTCCGCTTTCCTGAATTTTGTGTGTAAATTTTGTTTCTGCGTGGAGGTGTGTACAGTATGACAATAGTTTTAGTTATATTCTCGAAAGGGTCCATTAAATGTTCAGAAGGCCTTCTTCACTCCCTTCATCCATTTAGCTCTACCTAAGTGTTGATGTTCATTTTCAATGCTATTTTCTTTATCATTGTGGATAACTGAAGCTTACTTTTATTTCTGGCCTCTTCCGTAGGTAACACAGCATAGCTCTATTTTTAATTTTAAAAATTCTCTTTAGGATTAACTAAAGATGATTGAGAGGCTGAAAAATCCTGACTCAGAAATGTGAAAGAAGTGGTCTATGGAGCATAAAAGCAATAGTAAAAAATCACATCATAGCTGACAATAAATAGAAGCAAGAAAAAAAAAAATACTGAGTGCTTCCTATGTCCCATGTCCTCTGCTAGGTAATTTCACATTCGCTATTACATTTAGTCTTCTCAAGAGTCCTGTAAAGTAGTTCATATTATCTATACTATTTTGTCCAAAATCTCAGAGATTAAGTTTGGAAATCTGTATTCAAATTCTATTTTTCTACTTGTAAAGCAAGTGATATTTCTAAATATATTTAGCTACTCTTTTGAAGAACACAATTCATCCATTGAGAGATTTTTTTTTTATTTTTTTTAACGTTTTATTTATTTTTGAGACAGAGAGAGACACAGCATGAACGGGAGAGGGGCAGAGAGAGAGGGAGACACAGAATCGGAAGCAAGCTCCAGGCTCTGAGCCATCAGCCCAGAGAGCCCGACGCGGGGCTTGAACTCGCGGACCGCGAGATCGTGACCTGAGCTGAAGTCGGATGCTTAACCGACTGAGCCACCCAGGCGCCCCGAGATTTTTTTTTTTAAATAAGCAAAACACACTTAGAAGTTCAGGAATTCAGTTGAGGATGGTAATTTGAAAACATTGCCTTACTCTTCTCCTTCCTAAATTTGTAATAAGAAGAAAGACAGTAAATTTTAAATAGGGGGGAAATATATCAGAACTGAAAAAGAAAGGTTTATCCTGAACTTATAAGAAGAACATTTTTCCTTTTATATATAGAAAAAGATTGTGAGGACATACATCAAAATGCTAACAGTAGTGGTGCATTACAGGTGATTTTTATTTTCTAATTTTTGTTACTTTTATATTTATATTTTCTACAAAAGACTTACATTTTTTAAATAATGAGTACATTAAATAGCATTTAGCAAGGAAAGACTAGCCAAAGTCCTAATAGTCGTTTATATGAAATTCTTTAACTCTTACTTCGGAGTTCTGTCCAGGTTCAGAGTAAAGGTGTCATCAAGGTTATTTAATGTGATGCCATAATCATTAGGTTAAAAGATTTTAATTCTGGATGAAGTGGTGATTTAATATGAATTCAGAGAAGAGGACTTCAGTAGCTTAAGGTGTTGAATCTAAGAATAAATAAGCTTGCAAATTCTACAGCATTTCTGTCCAAGAGAAATATAATGTGAGCTAAAATTGTGAGGCACATATGTAACTTTAAATTTTCTAGTAGCCACATTTTTAAAAAACAAACAAAACAAAAAACCCACATACACAAGTGAAGTTAATTTTAATAATATATTTTATTTGACTCACTCTGTCCCAAATAATTAATTTCAAGTGTAAATAATAGTAAAATTTTACTAATAAAACCATTTGCATTTTTTACTCAAATATTCAAAATCTAATGTGCATTTTATGCTTACAGCACAGCTCAACTTGCATGAGCCACATTTCAGGTGCTCAATAGCCATACAAAGCTAATGGCTACCATATTGGAGAGCACAGCTTTAGAGACTGCAGAATTTAGAAATCAATACAATATTTTTAAGTCTCCTAGAAATACTGGAACCTATAAGCAAAAATGCACAACTAGCCAATTTCTTTTATTTTAAACAGGATCGTTGATGGAATTGAAGATGGAAACAGCAGTGAGGAAAGCCAGACTTTTGACTTCGGCTCTGAACGCCTCAGACCAGAGCCCAGAGTTTCTCCTCCTCTAGGAGGTAAGCTCTATATTTAGTCTTCTGTCAAGGGGTGGTATTTCTTTTTAACTTGTAACGTTTGGCATTGACCCTTTTTTGCCTTCCCATTCTCTGAGTATTTCCCACATGTTAGAACTTAGCCCATGCCATGGAAAAATTTGATTTGAGTCTATGCCATCTCCAAGTTTCTAAGATATCATTTGTAACTGTTCCTCTGCCCAGCCTAGATGCCCTGCCATTTACCAGCCCAGGTAAATGGTGTGTTAGGAGACTCAAATGTCTGCTATTCATTAAAGGGTGACCATGTTTTCTTAGGATAGATGCAGATTAATCCACAAAAATAACATTACCAAGAAGAAAAGCTGTGTTGGTTGTACACTATAGGAACATAGGTTATATTTATCCAACTTCTTGAGGAGCGATCCTGTATTTGCATTTCGTCAAAGGATAAAACAACTTCAGAAGGATGTTTGAAGGTTGGAAATGAGGGTGATCTATGTGAAGCACTGTGCTCTAGCAATGGTAGATTAATGTAAGGGTACTCCCAAACCCAACCCAGATTCCTCTCTCTCCCTTGCCTTCTTGAGCTCATTGCCCATAAAAAGTAATCTGTCAACATAATGAAGGCCAGAAATGACAAAGAAATTGTAAAGAAGATGCACCTGTAGTTAATAAAGGGAGAATAATGAACAAGCATAGGCTAGCCAAAACAATTACCAGAAAACTGTAAGATGAAAGGCCAGCAGTCCCTGCCAGCTCTGTCCTCCCCTTCCCACTCAGCTCTGAGATCCTTGTGTCAGGATCCATTACTAATTAGTGAATCCCTCCATGAACAAAGCCAAGCCCAGTAAAGACTTTTGAATGTACGGTCCTGGGTGTGTGTGTAGGTCTCCTTTTGGTGGAATTGCAGTATTCCATCTCAGCAGTCCTTCCTGGCCCTCATTATCATCTAGGGAAACGGAAGGGTCCTTGCAAGCCTCCTTGCTGTGGGTGGGGGAGGGGAGGTGTGCAGGGGGAATGGAAGACAGGGAAAGAAGGAGTGCAGATGTCAGTCAACAATCCTGATTCGTTCATTCAGTTGACTTACATGTGCTGATATTACTCTGGGGAAAGAGGCACAGAAAGCATATAGCCACACTGATGTATTTGCTGCGAAAGTTGATGGCAGGTCCCAACCGGAAGTTTTCCTTATTAACTCACCTAGACCTGGAGATGATGCACAGAACCTCACCATGTCTATCCACCTATTTCTGCTCCCACCATCTCCTTAGCCTTCTCTTCTCCTCTTCCCAGTATGTAGCCCGATACTCATGCCCTCAAGCAACAGATTTTCTTAGCTCTATCTCGTAAATATCCCTCGATTCTAAGATTTTGTATCCTTACTGCCACCATATTTTTCCTTGCTACATCCATCTCTTGCCTGCTTTGCTACCAGAGTCTCTTCCCTGGTCTCACACTGCTCTCCATTCAGAGTAAACATTTTTAAAAATACAAATTTATTCTATAACTCTGATCCTATGCGTAAAACACTGACAGGGCTTCCTATTACCCTTAATGTGAAATTCAAACCTATTACCTAATTGCCTTTTAAATGTCTCTTTTCCCTGCTAGATTCTAAACTCCATGAGGGTCAATTATATTTTCTTTATTCATTGTTCTCTCCTCTAAAGGAGGCTTAGCCTACCATATATGTTCTCTAATCATTCATTGAATTCATAGATTAACTTTGCAAAATTCTTTGCAAAATGAAAATTATATATATATATATATATATATATATATATATATATCCTTTCTACTCCAGCTAGCAACGATTTATCTGTACTTTTGTCCCTGACAGAAATAAATGTATTTGGAAGAGCAAGGTTTAAAAAAAAAAAGTGGAGATAAGAGAACCAGAAAATGGGAGAAATTATCTTTTAGAGCAATTCAGGAGGAGATAGGAAATCTGCAGTAGAGTTTAGCACCTGAAATAGAAGTTGGGTGGCGGCAGGGTAGGGGTGCGGAGGCTCTAATGGACACAGGAATCAATATTTAGGGGAGAAAAAGAGGAGGAGGAACAGAACATCCCTTTTCTATGGTTTAGCCATTGGCTCTGATATATTTTTAGAGAATGGTCAAAAAAGAGGAAATGTCAGGCACCTGTGTGGCTCAGTCGGTTGAGCGTCCGACTTCGGTTCAGGTCATGATCTCATGGCTTGTGAGTTCGAGCCCCGTGTCGGGCTCTGTGCTGACAGCTCAGAGCTGGAGACTGCTTTCAATTCTGTGTCTCCCTTTCTCTCTGCCCCTCTCCTGCTCATTCTCTGTCTCTCTGTCTCTCTCTCTCTCAAGAATAAATAAACATTAAAAAAAAAAACTTAAAAAAAAAAGAGGAAATGTGTCATCTTGGAACATGGTGGTGATTTGCCATGGATACATCCCATCAGTGAGGTCATGGTCCCCACCATGATACGTGCCCAGTTTCAAGGCGTGTATCAGACAGGATCCAGAGGATTACTAGAAGCATGTTCAATCCCAGGGAGACAGAACCTACAGTGCACAGGCATCAGGAAGAGTTAAAGGCAGTAGCTTAGGTTTCCTTACCCATTTCAACTGCCTCAATCCTCACATATGAAGTTTATTACTAAAGGACCCATTCTGTGTGTGTTACACTTTTCAGACTCAGAGATTGGAGCTGCTGTTCTCTTCATCAAAGCAGAGGAGACCAAGCAGCAAATAAATAAACTCAACAGTGAGGTATGGAGCTTTCTCTTCCTTTGGTCATGCTGGAGTGGTAAGAGCTATAAATCCTAGTTACCAGCAAAAGCAGTATAATGTAGTAATTACAGGCATATGCTCTGATGTCAGACCACCATGGATGAATTCCCACTAAGCCTCATGTGAGTTATGTGACCATTGACAAGTTCCTTACTTTCTCTCATGCTCTATTTCCCCACGTGTAAGTAGAGGGTAATGATTATGCCTACCTTATGGCCCATTGTGAAATTGAGATAGTGCAGGCAAATCATTTAGCATAAAGTGAGCACTAACTAAATGATAATTATACTAATTAGCATCATAAATGTATTGATACTTGGTATAACTGGTGCTTTTTCACTTTTTTCATGTACTTTAATTTTTAATGAGTTAAAGCAAGGTGATTAATCCAAAGATGAATGCTATTTCTCAGAATAATCAAATGGCCTGAAATGCGCTTCTTTTCCCTGACATATATTTGCTGTGTAACTTTGAGCACTTTACCTCTCTGGACCTTGCCATCTATTCATGTAAAATAAGGTAATTTTTAGGAACTTTATTAAAATATATTTTGCATATCATAAAACTCACTCATTCCAAGTGTACAATTCAATGATTTTAGTAACCTTATTGAACAGTTCTACCGTCACCGTATCAGTTTTAGAATGCTTTTACCTGCATCCCTGCAGTAAAACCTCTCGTCTTACTAGAGGTTACCTACTTTTTGCCTTTTCTGGCCATCTCATATAGAGAAGGTAATATCTGAATCACTATCCTAACTTTGGTGCCCTTCCGAAAAATTTTAATAATTTTGTCTCGAATAAAAACATTCGAGACAATTTGGAGGCAAATAGTTTATTTGGGAGGTGGCCCAGGAAGCAACATAAAGGATAGAGAGGTAAGGCAGAAGAGAAAGGAAAGCACAGAAAGAAAGGCGTGTTAGTAAGATAATTAACTCTGTGGGCAACTGGGGCTCAATCCTGCTGGGGACCACTGAGAGAGTATGTAGGACAATTCAAAACTGTTCCACCATAAGGCAAGGAAAAATGGAATTGGGGGTGGTTCCTGAGAGATTGACTCCCTTGCTCTTCATGCAGGCCTCGCTGCAGAGGAGACTAGAAAGGTTCTTCAGACAAAAATACGCAGGAAGACCTGGACCTTCCGGGTACACCTAGGGTGAGGGCACATGGACAGGCACAGACAGTGCGCACAGTGTAATAGAATCCCTTTCTAGGACTAAGATTACCTGAGGAGATCGTAGCGAAAAATATAATAGTTATTGACACTGGGAAGATTTGTGGAAAATGAAATCATGTTATCATATCAGTTTCCAATTATCTGCAACAATGGAAAACTGGGTAGTTTGTCATAAAGCCCAGAGGTTTCTCTTAAACCTGTGTATCTTCAGCTTAGTGAAGATTTATGATTTACTGCTGTCTCTCCTTCTGCGCCCACTTTCTCTGGGAGTAAGATTGTTGCTAACGAGACGTAAGAGAGACAAAGGGCAGACTAACAATATAGGAATGAAAAACTAATCAGATTGAAACTCCTTAAATCACAAAGACTTGGCCATACACTGGGTCTCGTAAATAACATCTTGTTAAATACAACAAAACAAACCTAAATACCCTGTTGGAAAACTTTTTATTGAACAGTTTCTTTTCAAATATTTTTCTTGGCTAAAAGCACCAATTAATATTAACTGTTTGGATTCTTTTCCCTCATATGTGAGATCATTTAATGGTTTTAAGAACTGACTGACCAATGTCTTAGCTCAAATACTAGAGTCAGTAATTATTCTGGGGAAAAATGTGTTTATATCTTCACCTTTTGGAATGTACATAGTTTCCTAAATCACAGCTGTAAATCCACACCCTCTACGATTTTCCTTTGACCATGCGAACTAGTGGTAGATACGTTAAAACAGATAACCACTTGGAAAACAAAATATTTCCCCAATGTGATTCGGTATTTATGATTGCTTTTCTAGTGAGATGATATAAATCTTTTTATCTTGCCATATATTGAAATAAAAAGGGCAAGGTAAAATATCAATGGTCCAATTATCCTTCCCTAAGGAATTAGTTTTTTCTTATAGGAAAATATCTGATTTCTTCATGGCTGAAGCTTAAGTTAGAAAAATCTTATCCTTTGCACAGAATTTAATTTATAGTCTTGACTCTTTGGGTAGTGCATTAAAACCCACTAAGACAGGCAGAATGAAAATACAAATTGGCTTCAAAGTGTAAAATTATTTTTCTTCCGACCTACTTGTTTTTTTCCTCCTATCTCCTATAATGTCGTTTATGTAGCGAAAAAAAAATCTGTCTTTTAAAATCCAAGCCTAGGGGCGCCTGGGTGGCTCAGTAGGTTGGGCGGCGGACTTCGGCTCAGGTCATGATCTCGCGGTCCCTGAGTTCGAGCACCACATCGGGCTCTGTGCTG
The DNA here is from genome assembly GCF_024362965.1 of Panthera pardus. Lineage (NCBI taxonomy): Eukaryota > Metazoa > Chordata > Mammalia > Carnivora > Felidae > Panthera > Panthera pardus. The sequence goes on from NW_026526721.1 coordinate 135,389,301, forward strand.
ACAGCTCGGAACCTGGAGCCTGTTTCAGATTCTGTGTCTCCCTCTCTCTGACCTTCCCCCGTTCGTGCTCTGTCTCTCTCTGTCTCAAAAATAAATAAACGTTAAAAAATAAATAAATAAATAAATAAAATAAAATAAAATAAAATAAAATCCAAGCCTAATTTTTCCACTTCCCCTGTATCCTGCCACTCACCCATGTGATCATTTGATTGCTTTATTCTTCATTTATTCTTTTCCTTGTTCTGAGTAAACAAGAGAAGAATTGATAATGAACATGGGATGCACTGCATAATAATAACTCTTTAATAAAAAGGGCAATCCCCAATATATGCGAGGCATGTCGAGCATTATGTAAAGTTTGAGAACACAGCAACAACCCCATTCTGATATTTGCCCAGACATTTAAGATATAAAGACATTGTTCATTGATGTGTAGATTTCATAATCAGCTGGCTAAATACAGAACAAAAATCAGAAAGGAAATGATGTTGGTAATAACCTACATTCACAGAACAGTGACGGGTTTAAAAGATGTAGGGCAGCTGCTAATATTAGAACGCTTTTGAAAACATTGTCATTGCTCTACCGCGGACAAAGAAATAGTGCGATTCTAAGGAAATTGTTTAAAAATAACAACAAAATGTCACCGTGGGGGACATGGGCTGTGTAAGTCAAATGCTCCATTTCTGAAAAGGTTTGTAGGTAAGGGTTAGAATGTTTTCTCATTTCTGAAATCTGCCTGACCCAGAAAGACATTGCGGCAAAGCCTACCAAGGGAACCTACGTGCTCTGCCACAGCAGGCATAAGACATAAAACACACTAGTAGAGAAAGAGAATGAGCTTTAGAGAAAGAAAAATATTCTTCTCCCTATTCATAAAATTAACTCTCTGACTTCAGCAAAGCGTTCACCTTCCCTAAGTTCAGATTTTTTCTCTATTAAATGCTAATGAAGAAATCTGCAATATAGGATTGTTGTGAGGACCTAATACCATATGTAAACCATTCAGCATGATGTCTTCTGTTAATAAGGGGTCAAATACTCATTCGCTCCTTATATAAGGTTGTACTTCTATCCAACAAAAGGTAACTCTCAAGTTAGCACGCCCCGCCCCCGCCCCCCTACTCTCCCCTGCCCAGTGCAGACTAATTAGTCCATGTTTACGGAAGAAAATGAAAATGAATGGACTTAAGGGAAACATTTGATCATGAAAGTGACTATTTTTTACCTGAGACTTTTCTGTTGCTATGAAAATACCGAATATAGGGGCACCTGGGTGTCTCGGTCGGTTAAGTGGCCAACTCTTGATTTTGGCTCAGGTCATGATCTCAAAGTTAGTGAGATTGAGTCCCACTTTGGGCTCTGTGCTGACAGCAAGGAGCCTGCTTGGGATTCTCTTTCTCCTCTTGCTCTCTGCCCCTCCCCCCACTCATGCTCGCTCTCCCTCTCTCTCTCAAAATAGACATTAAAAAAAGAAAAGAATAGAAAATTAAAATAGAAAAATGAAAGGGCATATTGTTTATATTTCAGTGTATCTTATTTTAGCTAAATAGTTTGATGTAATAGTGTCAGTGTATTAATGTAAAGAACACTTGTTCTATGAGACTTCAAGATTTAAGGGCTAAGAGACATTAAGTATGCCAGTTTACCAATGTTTAATCATTACCTGATATTACACTAAACATAAATAGCAAAATGATTATAAAACTAGGCAGAATGGAAGCTTACAGGAAGGATAAGCATAGCCAAATCTTCATTTTCAAAATGAAAAAATGCAGGTGGCTTGTGAAATCATCCTTGCCCAACAAAGGGCATTTTGACTGGAATTCTGTGATTGACACTTTTAGAATTTTATTTTGTTTAAAAAATAAACAACTTCATTGAGATATAATTAACATATCATATAATTCATCCATTTAAAGTGTATAATCTGAAGGCTTTCAGTATGTTCACAGAGTTGTGCATTCGTCACCATACTCAATTTTCAACCATTGTAAACCATTACCCCACAAAGAAGCCCTACACCCTATAGCCATCACCCGTGATGCCTGAAGTTCCCCTACCCTCAGCCCTACTAATCTACATTCTCTGCCCATATATTTCCCTGTTCTGAACATTCCCTGTAAGTGGAATCTTACATTATGGCCCTCTGTGACCAGCTTTTTTCATTTAGTATGAGGTTTTCAAGGCTCACCCATGTTGTGGCCATACCAATACCTCATTTCTCTTTACACCCACGTAATATTCCATTGTGTGGATATACCACTTTTTGCTTATTCATTCACCAGCTGATGGGCATTTGTGTTGTTACCACTTTTCAGCTAATATGAATAATGTCGCTGTGAACATTCATAAAACATTCACACAAGTTTTTGCGCGGACATGTTTTAATTTCTCTCGGGTAATTAAGTGGAATTGCTGGATCGTATGGTAACTCTGTGTTTAAAACATCTGAGAAACTGCCAGACTGTTTCCCAAAGCAGCAGCAGCACTTTACATTCAGCAGCATATGAAGGTTCCAGGCTCCTATTTCCTTGCCAACAATTTTTTATTTGTTATTATAAGACTTTGTTATTCTAACCATACTAGTGTGTGTGAAGCGGTATTTCATTGTAGTTTTCGTTTGAATTTCCTGGATAGCTATTAATATTGAGGATCTTTCCACGTGTTCATTCTTTGGAAAATCATCTGTCCAGATCCTTTACCCACTTTAAAACTGGGCTGTTTCTTTATTCCTGAGTTGTCAGAATTCTTTATATGTTCTAGATACAAGTTATGATTTTCAGTTTTCTTCTCCCATTACTTAAGTTGCCTTTTCATTCCCTACATGCTAGTCTTTGAAGCACAAAAGTATTAATTTTGGTGATATCCATTTTATGTATTTTTTCTTTTGTTCTTTGTGATTTTCAGGTGACATTTACAAATTTGTATCATGAGATCAGTAAAGTCTGCTTCAGTCAAACAAAACAACAATAATGGAAGTTGTTCTTAAGAGTTGCTTTGCTACTTTTCTAAATGGCTATGAAGATTTAGAGTTCTATTAATAATTCACACAAGGAAACCTACATGAGTAATACCCTATGGTAAAGGGTATTCCTTAATCCTCTGAATTACTGTTATCATATCTTTTCATTGAAAATTGGTTCAACTGAAACACACTGACAGAATTGCAAGACCATTCCAAGATCCTACTATACAATCTCTTTTCTTCCTCATCATGATCCTATTTAACTCTTGACCATCAATTCTCAAAAGCAAAATTTAAAAAAAGCTATACATTCACTTGTTGACGTAGAAAAACAAAATCCATTTAACTGCTGGCAAAGCCATTCTGCATTTCTCATTTTAAAACATAAGTATTATTGACAATAATGATTCATTTCATGGACACAGCTTTCTAAACTGGAATATACCCAACTATTTAATGATTTACAGGACACTTGTTTATTTTCAGTTCTCAGGCCTGTATGCATAGATAGATTTGTATCTCTCGTGAGAGATTTACTGATCATAAATAAATAAATAAATACTCTAAAGAATAATGAGGACCTACCAAAAGAAAAAAATATACGTAAATCGCTCAAAAGCTTTTCCTGTGAAGTGTGAATTTCACATTCATGTAGTTTTGGATATTAGCTGTTTCAGTCCTCCAGGCCTGTGATCACTTACATATAGACCTCTTCTAATTTTGAATAGGGAGACTAAATGGACATATTGGTAAGGGCCCAAGGGAGACCAATGCCATATTTCAAATGGGCAATTTGAGCAGGGTTGAATAAAAGGAGTACTTACAAAGAAGTTAGTTGAGTATAGAGAAAACACAAAGGATAGAACAGTCCCTCCCACCGTGGGGATAATGACAGAAGGTCAGTACAACACCTAGGTCTAAAGGGCCCAGAGTAGAGACTGGTTATAGAATCTTGAGTCAGAGGAAGGTGGGTGAAAAGCCACCTGAAAGGAGCTGTGATCTTTATTGGGATCTTCTACCCACCTCAACCCTGCAGGGAAGCAGCCGGAGGAACACATACCCCAACCTCCCTCTCCTACCCCCCTCTGATCTGCTAATGTTCTACAATGGCCAAACCCAACCAGAAACCAAAGAACCAATGAGCCTGTTGATGGGGTTCATACAAGTCAGCCTCCAAGGAGCAAAACTGGTTGGAAAGTGAATCTATTCTAAAAATACAAATGGGAAATATTCAGTAAAATGAGTTACTATGTATTCAAGCAAGTACAGAAAAAATCAAATGAAATTTAAACAATTAGTTATTGATTGCTTATTACTAGTAATTAACCAGTTAGTAGTAACTAGTTATTTACTTACTACTAACCAATAGTTTCAGAATAACTGGTTATTTTTTAAAAAGATGGATATGGGTATTCCCCTCCCATACTTGCTAAATAATTTGTAAGTTGATATGTTTTTAAAAGAATATGCCCCCCTGCCATTTTCCATTCATCAATAGGAAAATTAAGTTCAATAATTGATCCAATCCAACAGCTACAAATAATATTCAAATTTTTTAAATAGAATCTTATAGTCGAAAGTGATTACAGGGAAATTTTCTTTCCTATCCTCCCTCAATACATGGATTTCCCCCTTTTTAAAAAAAAATTTTTTAATGTTTATTTATTTTTGAGAGAGAGAAAGAGAGTGTGAGCCGGGGAGGGACAGAGAGAGAGGGAGACACAGAATCCAAAGCAGGCTCCAGGCACTGAGCTGTCAGCACAGAGCCCGATGCGGGGCTCAAACCCACGAACTGTGGATCATGACCTAAGTCGAAGTCAGACGCCCACTGACTGAGCCACCCGGGCGCCCCCATGAATTTCCCTGTTTAAAAAGGAGAACCTCATACATCTTTCAAAAGAGGTATGATTTTGCCTCCAATACCCTATGAATTTTTTTGATTCTTCTATGATGAATCCCAATTCTAAAGTCCCTTCTTTAAGCTTTAACACCTGCTTTCTAAACTTGCCATTCAGTATTTACTTTTTATGTACATTTACGTTATTTTCATATGTACATTTCTTCCTTCCCCAAGGCTCTTGAGAACTTGGATTATGTCTCCAAAGAATTCTGTGAATTGCCTCAAAATTGTCACTATTTTTGTTATTGTTAAAATACTGAGACTTTACTGAAGTGCAACAGAGAATATCCTGTATCTCAAATAAGGACTTGGAAATAAGCATATATGAACTTGTGAAGGTTTGGGTTTTTTTTTAAGTCTTTTTATTGGAGAACAATTAAGCACCTAGAGAAATGGACACTGACACTTCCCATTTACTTGTGCACAATTATAAATAAACACAATATCATAAATCAGTACTAAATTAGTCACATTTCCTTTTTATGCTTATATGACTATGTGATAGGATAGATTTTGAAATAATCAATTTTTTATAAATAATGAGTAGAAGAATTATTCTGAAACAAATATTTAAGCAACCTCAGCTTTGATATTATTGTATTTTCATATTGTGGTAGAATCATAAAATCTGAAATTTGGGAGATATCTCAGAGGCCACCTATTCTGGCTTTTCACCCTATATGAGAATTTTCTTTCTGAGATTATTGGCAAGAAGTTATTTTGCCTGAGTATTGTCTGTAGTAAGAACTCACTATGCCTCAAAGAAATTGGTTCCCAAACCTACTTGTGCTTTCAGATTCTCAAGGAATGTTTTTTTACAGGATTATAGATATTTTTAATAATTAATATATAAAATAATGACTACTTTTAAAATAACTATTCCTTTGGCCAAGCATAGACCAACTAAATCTCAGAACCTCTAGAGTTGTCACTGGGTATCTGTATTTTTTTTTAATTCTCCAAATGCTTCTGATGACCACCAACCTCATTTCTCAATTACTTTAGCTCTTAGAAACCTATTCTCTATATTTAGCTCATATAACTCTCTGTAAAGACTTTTATTAATTTTTCTTACTTCTGTCCCTCTTGAGTTGAATAGAAAAAGCTACGTAAATGTTTTTTCAATGAAAATACTTTAAATTTTGGAGGTAGCTACTATCTTTCTTCCTCCCCATTCTGTGGCATGTTTTTCTCTTCTATAAATGTTCTCTCTTCTTTGAAACTTTACTCATGTGACATGAAGTACAGACCCTTAATCATCATGATTAACTTCCTTTGTCTCTTCCCTTTCCTCTGTTCCAATTTCTTAAAGCAATCACAAATGACCCCAGCTGTCCTACAGAGGACATTTCCAGAACAGACATTGTCCACATATTTTAGCTTATGAAAGCACCTAAAGGTCTTGAATTTGTTCTCTCTGTTCAGAAAGCTCTTCTCCAAGATATCTGCATGGACAGCTCTCTTCCCTCTTGCAAGCCTATGTGCAAATGTCAATTTCTCAGTGAAGTCTTCCTTGACCAGTCTTTTTTTTTTTTTTTTTTTTAATTTTTTTTCAACGTTTTTTATTTATTTTGGGGACAGAGAGAGACAGAGCATGAACGGGGGAGGGGCAGAGAGAGAGGGAGACACAGAATCGTAAACAGGCTCCAGGCTCCGAGCCATCAGCCCAGAGCCTGACGCGGGGCTCGAACTCACGGACCGCGAGATCGTGACCTGGCTGAAGTCGGACGCTTAACCGACTGCGCCACCCAGGCGCCCCGGCCAGTCTTTTTAAAATAGAAGCCCCACTCCCCAAATTTACTTCCAAATTTGTTTTCTCTCATAGCCCATCAAAACTCAATTATACTACATGGTTTATTTATCTACATTTGTCATTGTCTTTATCCCCCCCCCCCATTAGAATGTCAGTTCTACGAGGACAAGAGTCTTTATTTGCCTTTTTCTTTGCTATGATTGGCACACAGTAGACATACATTTATGGTGAGAATGCATAAAAAAATGCTGGATTATGCATTATATCTATTTTAACCATCAGGCATTAAAACATTGAAGAGAAAAATGGAATTTCACTTCTGAGTTTGAAGAGACATTAGAAATACTGTCATGTTACATGTTCTTATCACAGATGAGTAAATTGAGGCCCAGAGATCATCACATATGCAGCAAGAGATATAGAAAGGCCTAGAAACAAGACCTGAATCCCAGTTCAGTAGTTTTCTTTTATTGGGTTAGCTTTCAAAGAAGACCATCCTTGGTCTGCAATGAAAAGATTTCCTTTTGAAATATCAGAAACTCACATCAAGACTTGAGTCTTTGGTCCCTTAAATTACCCATATGTACTTAAGTGCAATACTTGATTTAATCATGCACAGCTCATTTTAAGGTATGATAATTTTAGAAAGGGCTTTCAAAAAAAGACTAATAAAATGTACTATATGTTTATTCAAGAGGAAAATATATGTTTTCCCATATATGTTTCCCACTGATGACTATTCCACATGTTAGCATTTTGAAATCCAGAAAAAGAAAGAAAAGAAAAGAAAAGAAAAGTAAGGAAAATAAAGAGAAGAGAAAAGAAAAAAAGAAAAGAAGTATATTTTAAAGCCAATAAAATGATAGAGTGTTAAGAAGAGACAAAGGGGGTGGCTGGGGCGAGTCCACTTGTAATATACTGACTTTTTAAATGTGTTTTTAAATCAAATAAGATAACTGGTAACAAAATACTGTTACGACAGACTTACGCTTACTTCAGTTGATAATCTGCAAGCCTACTTTCTAAAATAAATCTCCTCCGACTTGGAAATGAAGGAGTTTCTATTCAAATAGCATTCATTAAAACGTTTGCTAGGGAAACGTATTTTGTTTAAAACCCCATTATCAGAAAAAGCTTAATTTGGGGAAGGTGTCTGCCAGTGGTTAAAACAAAATCCTTTCTAGACTTCTGAACAAGTTTTAGGTACCATGTTCCATGGTACTTTATACTATACCTTGCTGGATTGGTCTTTCTCACTGGGGTGTTCAGTGCTCAATTGCTGTGAGAGTTAAAAGAAGAACCCTTGCATTAATTCAGATAGGAACCTACCGTTTTGATGTTTTTTTTGGACACTGATTTGCAGTAGTTAAAAATTTGTCATTGAAATTTACAACCACCAGAGATAAAGGAGAAACAATTAATGAAAAAATCAGTGTTCTTTTTAGGGTAAAATATTTTGGGGATTTTTAAAGAAATTAAATGCATATAGATGTATTTTTTAAGTGAGGTTCTAGTGTGCATATTGAATATTTTGTTTTTATTTTTTAATCATCAGCAATTTTAAACATACAGATATTGATATAATACCAGATATCCAAATAACTGTTAGCCATATTAGTAAATAATAACATGTCTCCATGTTTCATATGTTGTGCTTTAAAGAAATTTAAATTTTTATATCCTCTCAAGCTCTTTTTTCCTATTTCATAAATAATAGAATTCAAGAGTTAGAGAAAAACATTTAAGAACAAATTAGAAATTAGAAATTAGAAATTAGGGTAGAAAATTAGAAATAGGGTACTTAAGCCATTTAAGTTTCCGGCTCTTGATTTCAGCTCAGATGATGATCTCATTCATGAGTTCAAGACCCATGCTGGGCTCTGCACTAACAGTACAGAGCCAGCTTGGGATTCTCTGTCTCTCTCTCTCTCTCTCTCTCTCTCTGCCCTTCACCCACTTGTGTTCTCTCTTTCTCCCCCCCCCCCCCACCTAAAATAAATAAATAAACATTAAAAAATTAAAAGTGAGAAAAAGATCATTGTAGAAATTGCCTAAATTAGAAGCAACACAAGAACAAATAAACAAAGCCAAATTGGTGGTGAAAAGGGAGGAAAATTTAAAGCATCTTATCTAAATGAAGAGAATTTTTTCTAAAAAGGATTAGGAGAAAAGTGTCAAATATTTAAGATAAACAAAGAAGCTCTAACATAACAAAAAAATGTAAGTCTCAGAATAAGAATGCCAAATTCAGGGAACCAAACAAACACTAAGAACAATAATCCAATAAAACTCCCCTAAAATTACAAAAAAAATTTTTGAAACTGCATACTGCCAATTTCACATCCTAGTGAAATTACTAGACTTTAAAGTAAGACAAAAAATTCATTAGTTATTTAGACAAAAAAGATCTTTTTATAAAGGACTAGCAAGGGAAAAATCTAGACCGTCATTAGACTTTTAGACAGCAACATTTTATGCAAGATGAAGTAACATACAAAATATACAAGATTCTTAGGAAAAGAAAGTGTAAACTAAGGATTTTATATCCAACAAAAATGACCATCACGGGGGGCTCCTGGGTGGCTCTGTCAGTTAAGTGTTCAACTTCAGCTGAGGTCATGATCTCATGGCTCATAAGTTCGAGCTCCACATTGGGCTTTGGGCTGATAGCTCAGTGCCTGGAACCTGCTTCAGATTCTGTCTCCTGGTCTCTCTGCCCCTCCACCACTCACACTCTGTCTCTCTCTGTCTCACAAAAATAAATAAACATTAAAAAAAAATAATAACCATCAGGTACCAAACTGTTAACATGAAAGAACTCAAGGAATATTGTTCCCGTATATATTTCCAGAAGAATGCCCTCAAGAACAAGATTCAGAGAAACCAAGATGATTTGAAAGGCATTGTCATTGGACAAGTTCATCAGCATCAAATATGTGCTTATTTAGTACCAAGTCTAAATGAAAGTTAAAGAAGAGAAGGTATAGGTTGTCAAAGGTATGCTCTGACAACGTAAATATGGATGAACCATTGAAAGGGGAGTGGGAAGAGAATTAGAATAGAATATGTCTCCCCCAGTTTTTTAACTGTTTTCAGTAATCATAATTTGTAATGGTGGGACTGGTATTGATATATTGCAATTGTTGAATATGTAATGGGGGATAAAGTAAATGAGTAATTATGAGATCTCTTAATTCTGTCATCTTCTATACCTCAATAACCAGAATTCACAGTGTAAAGGAGATACAAATATAGTCCTGAAATAGAGTTAGAAATATTAGTATCAACCTGGGTAGCATCATATACGTGCATACATTTCCAAGCTCTTTCAACAAAAAGGGAGTATAAACAATTACCAGCCCAATAACAGTGAATATGCCTTGATTATGGCCTCAAATAAAATTTCCCATTAAAAGAAGCTCTTGGATAAATACAGTCTCTTGGAGAAATAGCTGTTTCCACTTCTGGAGGCATGAAATACACATCAGTCCAGAACACCTTAGTGTACAAGACAGCAAGAAAGTTATCACACACTCCTAGGATGATGTCAAAAGAGCCCAGGAGCCAATATGAAGAGTCTTCCACTGGCCAAAGATGGGATAATATTGGTAAGAATAAGAAATACATGGGATTACAACATAAAATAAGTTACATAAAATAAGTAACAAATGCACCAAAGTGACAGCATAATAAGCTTCTGAATTTCCCTCCTCCTACAGACACACTGAATGTACACAGAATAATTCCCTTGGAGAAATATAAAAATAAGAAATAATAAAAACAAACTGAATGACTCCTACACATCAGGTGAATGAGAAAACCCCCACGTGGAAACAGATAGGAAAGGCTGGGACACAAAAACCATAAACCCCTCCCCAGGTCCACTACCATACAACCAATAGGGAACCCCTAAATCCTAGCATTGGAAAGTTTGGACCTTGTGCAGTGCCCCCAACTAGGGCCCTCAAAACACCTAGCTCTGAAAGCCAAACGAGCTTAAGTTCACAAGTCCCACAGGAGCAAGTAAAGTAGTTTTTAAATGGTTGTAAGAACGTATCTATGGTTTTATTTCCAGGTTCAGCAGAGAGGGAGCATGCAGAAATGCCCTTCTAGCTTCTCTCTGGAAGGGAAATGACTGTATACTTTCCCAGCTGCTCAGCTTCTAATCCACCTGCACCTACATGCGTCTATGATCCTCCACTTTGGGACGCTGACAGATCTTGGCACATCCTCAACTACTGGGAACCACCCAGAACAGAGACAACAGCTTTGATAATCACAAAGACCCTAACCCCTCAAGATTCCACCAAAAACTGTTAGAACCAATAAATGATTTCAGTAAAGTTGCAGGATACAAAGTCAACATACAAAAGTCAGTTGTATTTCTATACACTGATAATGAAAGAGAAATTAAGGAAAACAGTCCCGGGGCACCTGAGTGGCTCAGTCGGTTAAGCATCCGACATCAGCTCAGGTCATGATCTCATGGTTCATGAGTTAGAGCCCCGTGTCAGGCTGTGTGCTGACAGCTCGGAGCCTGGAGCCTGCTTCAGATTCTGTGTCTGCCTCTCTCTCTCTGCCCCTCCCCCACTCACACTCTGTCTCTGTCTCTCTCTCTGTCTCAAAAATAAATAAACATTGAAAAAAAAAGAAAAAGAAAACAGTCCCATTTACAGTAGCATCAAAAAGAACAAAATACCTAAGAATAAATTTAACCAAGTAAGTACAAGACTTATACACTAAAAACTACAAAATATTGATGGAAGAAACTATAGAAGATCTAAACAAATCATAAATGCCAATTACAGACTTGCCAGAGGAACTGGAAAAGGCTGTTTCATCTAAATTCTCAGCTCTTACTGCAAGAATTATAATACGTCTGGAGTTAACCAAAGGGACTAAATCCATAATAAGAACTCATGATCTGACCTCTTGGAGTACAAACCAGCAGCATCATCATCAACTGGGGGCTTGTTAGAAATGCAGAATCCCAGAACCCCACATGTACTGAAGCTGAATATACATGGTGTCAAGATCCCCAGGTGACTCCTATATACTTTAAGTCTTAATAAGCACTGTTCTATGCAGTTGGTACTCTGAAAGGAGACAGACTTTTGTTTGGTGCTCTTTAATAGCAGTGAGGATCCCTTAGCCAGACAGCAATTTGGATACTAATCAAACTTCGTCATAGAAAGCAGGGAAATAGATGAGAAAAGCAATCAAAGAGTTGATAAATAATGGATTACAATAATACAGCTAAAGTAATAAAGTTGTGTCCGAAGGCCTGAGCTTGCAGAAATTCAATGAAACCATTGGCATAATCACTTTCAAGGCTTGTAATTCTTCTCTTATTATAATTTAAGAGGCAACAGATGCACCTGCAAAAGTGAACCCCTTGGTACTATTTCTGTGTGGCCTCAGATAAGCCACGTCACCTCTCAACATTCTAGTCTCTCCAGCTGTAGAACAAGATTTACAACTTTTGTTAGTAATGGGATTGAGATCCTCATTCGGATGAAATTTATGCAAGTGCCGAGTATGATTATTATTTTAGCTGACAGATAAAAAGACTGTCACTTGTTTTTGAATGCTTTATGAAGCAAAAGACACAAGGATGAAATTATGCCCATCGTCCTTTTTGTTTTGCCTGCTTCTGGAGTTTGATTGAACTTGTCTAAATCCCATGGTAAATATGCAACATAACAAAAGATTAAATGAAAGACCATTTAATTACCTGAATCAGAGTTTGTAGAAATGTATATGTGTTCGTGGCAGGGGGAGAGGATTGGTGTAATTAGCACCCGGAATTTAGGAAAACTGTGTCTAGCAGGAAAATGTGTACATGTTTGGCAAAAATTTAGTGATGGGTCAAGAACTCTTCAAGCTAAGAAGATTATATCAACAGATGCATTCCCCATCTGTTCACTGAATGCACAAAAATGGAAATGACATTTTTTTCTATCAGTTGAAGTTCCAGTTATACTCAGAGGCCATGAATCATACCGTGCCAATAGCCAAGAGTCAAAAATGTAATAACATGAATAATTGAAGACAAAAGTTAGCTATCTTCCATGTAAAATAAAAGGTATTGGCAAATACACATTCTCGTCTTCATTAGGAAACTCACACTGCTGTTCCCCAAAGGCACAATCCAAAGTCACACCAGAATAGCGTTATCTGTGTATACACCAAAAGGCACACAATCTAACCGTAAAAATTGGCAGTGTGCAGTCTTACTGGGACAAGAGGTCAGCAGCACCACAGATGGATTTTTTCAACTATGTAATAACACAGTGGTTTAAAAATCTCCCATTTTAAAGTGGTGGGGGCATCCATGAGACACTGAGATCATATAAAACATTCTTACCTGCTAGAGTTACAGTGATACTTACTTCTGTGTCTTGCGGTGCTATTTAGGGGGTGGGGGGGTTGGTGAAAGTCATTTAAGGGGCACCTGGGTGGCTCAGTCAGTTGAGCATCCCGACTCTTGATTTTAGCGCAGGTCATGATCTCATGGTTTCATGAGGTCGAGCCCCACGTCAGCTCTGCACGGACAGCGCAGAGCCTGCTTGGGATTCTCTCTCTCCCTCTCTCTCTCTGCCCCTCCCCTGCTCATGCACACTCTCTCTACTCTCTCAAAATAAATAAGAAACATTTTTTTAAAAACGTTATTTAAGTTCAAATGAAAATACCAGAAACTCATATTAAGAAATTAACCAGGCAACTTAATATTCATTAAATTACTCAGGCATCAACAAAGATTTTAAATGGCAGGACTTATGCAGGGACTGGAGCTATTATTAAAAAAACAATAAAGACTAGTCATACTTGCCCCCATCTAGCCCCGCATTGGTCCTTATTCAATGCTGATCCGCACGAAGCTGCACATTGTTGTATTTTGACTCACACGTATTTTATAGAGAATTCTCAACCCGTTTGACTGCAGTTACTCAAACTTTACACTGGAAATACAGGATCTTAATCAATATTTTTCAAAGACTCTAGTTATTGCTAGTTATTGCTGTTACTATTAGTTACTGCAAAGATCCATGCAAGGCAATGCTAAAACTTGGAGATTCCGTTTCTTCCAACTTAATTATGTAAAAGCATGAACAGAGTGGTTTCTCTCTCCATGCTGAGGCTGAAGAGCAGTTATATAGATAACTGGCTTTTATTTTCTTTGGGCTAAGTGTCAGTCCTGGGTTAGTATTCCCTATCATGAAGAAGTTTTCAACTAAGCTGTGTTGCATCATCAGATGCAGATACTGGGATCTTGACAAATTGTCAGTTATATGGGGACCAAACTGTAACATTCACTCTATTATTTAGTCCTCACAACAAAGCATTTGTGGAAATATGATTGAGAGGAGGATGAGAAGTAGCATCACATCAGTGGAGCAAATTAAATTTTTTTTTTTTCAACGTTTTTTATTTTATTTTTGGGACAGAGAGAGACAGAGCATGAACGGGGGAGGGGCAGAGAGAGAGGGAGACACAGAATCGGAAACAGGCTCCAGGCTCCGTAGTGGAGCAAATTAAACATAAGAGGGGAAAACCAGATACTCTGGAAATGTGGGCAACAATGACAGTTTCCAAGCCAATAGAAGTTCTGAGAAAACCTGGATCTGGCAAAAGTAGAAAAATTGTGGCGATTAATGATTCCCTTCTTAGAGGTATAGAAAGACCAGTGTGTGGATTGTCAGGGATAGTTGACAAAGTCTGTTGTCACATGGGTATTTCTATTCATGACAGAAGGTACTGCTCAACAAGACCAAATGCACTGCCCAAAAACCTGCTAAACACCTAATGATTTGGGTGGTTAAATACATGTTACTGGGACAACAGAGGAGGGAAGAATCTTTAGATGCTCCAAAGTTTTGGATAGCAGACTGAACCACTTGGAAGCACAGATGGTGTTTTCAACACTTCTTCTTTCTAGCAGTTGGGACTTTGGAAGGGACGGAGAAATCTTGGATGTGAACAATTGGCTCTGCAGATGGTGATGGTGAGCTGGTTTGGCTAACAGTTTTACATCCTGGACTGATGGGTTTTTATTCACAGAAGAATGAGGAGAATGGGGAGGAAGGAAGGGGGGAAAATGGAGAAAGGAAATGCAGCTGAATACACAAGTAAGAGAATAATGTGTATTAGGTTACGGTTTATCTATTTCGTCTGCATAAGTACAAATAATCAGAAGGCCACATCTAAAATAGGCTAGGGTAGCAACCAGGGATGCAAAGAAGCTTACCAAATTTCAACTGATAAAACGACTCTGGATAACTTTATTAAGTTTGTCACTTGGCATCATATAATCATGAAACATGGGAGTCAGTACATAGGGACAATTTCCCCAGGGAATTAAAGCTACCATGGAAATCAAGTTTATGCTGGGACAAGTGACAAGGCAGTAAGGTAAATAAAGTCTAGCAGAAGTCTTGGCCAAAAGAGACCCATTTCTACAATTATGAAGGGAACAGAAGATCAAAGAGATTCTAAACAGTGGAAATGCCACCTGCTCTTAAAAATTAAGGAATACCCAAGGAATTTATATATAAAACCTTTAAGTCATAATACCTACTTTAAACATACTTACTTGGGACAAAGGGTTAGTTACAGATTTCCCAGTACAATTTTGTAGTAGGCAGCTCTCTCCCAGGATATTTCTGGTAAAATCATGAGATACAACAGAATAAAAATTGAAGGTGATATGAAAGCCAAGTCCTTCAAAATGGCAGGACGTGCATTCATTTAGACATCCAAGACGTACTGAGTACACGGCGTGTTCTGGGCATTGCCCTGAGTCCAGGAGATACTGAGATAAGTAACAGTTTCGATCTACTCTCAAGGAATTTATAGTGTCAGTGGAGGGCAGACAGTCCCACATGATACTCAAGCTGCTTTGTGAGATTAAGTGAGCTGTCGGGAGCCAGCTCTGCAGAGAAAATGAGGGGTTAGAAGAAGTTTGAAGGGAGAGAAGAAACTCACCAGGCTGAAAGGGGCAGAACTGAAGAGCCCCTGGTCAGAGAGAAGAGCACGCTGTGCATGCTGAGACGTGGGCTGAGAAGCTCCCTGTGTTCAGTCCGATGGTGTGCAAGGGGGAGACTTCAGGATGTGGAGCCACTGGCCAATGAGATGGGGCTTGTGAAGGGCTTTGTGGTATCCACTCAAAAGGGGGTTGTCTCCTCTAACATGAGTAACAGAAGACATTTAAAGAATTTAAGTAGTTATTGAGTTAGGTGGGAAAACTTTGGTGCATTTGATCTGGATGGTTTTTGTTTGTTTTCACTGACCTATTTCTGTAGTACTCTGCTTTTAAGTTGTATTCTGAAGACATATCTCCTTAAATGGATGGAGCCTTGTTCACAAAGGAGCCCCAACAACCTTTTCTTTAGCAAATGCACATCTTCTTAAAATGTTTTTAATGTGTATTTATTTTTGAGAGAGAAAGACACAGTGTGAGTGGGCGAGGGGCAGACAGAGAGGGACACACAGAATCCGAAGCAGGCTCCAGGCTCTGAGCTGTCAGCACAGAGCCTGACGCGGGGCTCAAACTCACCAACCGTGCGATCATGATGTGAGCCGAAGTCAGACACTTAACTGACTGACCTACCCAGGTGCCCCCAAATGCACATCTTTTTACCATGCTATAAAAAAGCATTGAGCCTCACCAGTAGAGACACTGCATTCATTGCTTTCCACATTTGATTGAAAATAAGGTCTTCCCTGTGTTAGAATGAATTTAGTTAGCAAACCCAGCAGAAAACAGTAAACAAAAACGCCTTGAATCTTACTGCACTTTCTGTGACAGTCTGTTGTCACCTTCAGTGTCACCAGAGTATCCACCTCCGGGAGATGCCATCTCTCCTTGTGACAGTTGCCTTTGTCTTTGTGAAGGGAGAGATCCCTTACCCAACAGGGATTAATTCCCTCATGTAACTTTAATAAGGTACAGTGGTGTTTCCTCAGTGACACTGACAGAAATCTTCCCTAATATAAATTGATCATTACCCTCCAGAGCTAAAGAAAGTTCTATTGCCTTAGGTTCCTTGCTCCTTTGAGTTCAAGCTGATACGGTAATTTTGTTTTCTGGAAATGTTAATGCTTTTTAACATTCCTGGAGCCAGTCAAGACTCAGGATTCCCATTCAAAGTTCATAACCTTAAAGTTGTGGCAAACGCACAGTAAAAGTCAGATGTCAAGAATGTGGCCCTGAAAGGTATTTCGCCCATAGAAAAATATTTATTTTGAAATCTAGAACAAATAGTTAACCAGAAATCTGTCCGTTGCACCATTGTCTGGCTCCAGATTTTCCCTTGCT
The DNA here is from genome assembly GCF_024362965.1 of Panthera pardus. Classification (NCBI taxonomy): domain Eukaryota; kingdom Metazoa; phylum Chordata; class Mammalia; order Carnivora; family Felidae; genus Panthera; species Panthera pardus. The sequence goes on from NW_026526721.1 coordinate 135,406,240, forward strand.
TTACACCATTTTTGTTGTTTTATTTGTATAATTTGATATGAGATTTTGCTGTACTTAATCAGTCTCTGACTTTCTTAGAGATGATGCCAATTACTTACTTGATGATGAATTGACATTTCAGATAGCTTTTACACATGAAGCTGCCTTTTTGTATCACCTGGGCTCTTCACAGATTCTGACCACATTAGCAAACTCTCTCACCTCCTAAGCAATATCTCCTTTTCCATGTGATAATATGCTATAACAGAAAGAGCACCAAACTTAGAAGGCCTGATTTCTAGATCAAGGACTGTCCCTCATGAAATAAGGGACCTTAAAAATGTCATTTAACCTCTGGACCTCAGTGTCCTCATTTTACAGGTAGAGAACTAATAATGTATCAATGCCTATCTTAGCACTGTTTATAGATCCAGTAGAGAAAAGGGTACCCAAAATCATATTGTATTATAAATTTACAAACATATATTGAATCGCATAATTGTTGGTGTGCCAAAAATGCAAAGTGGTTCTTCAAAGACTGTGTCTTTATTCAATCCTAATAAAAGGCCTATTGAAAGCATTTTTACTGGGAACTAGTATACTCCTGGTCAGTTTGATACAGGAATGAAACTTAGACAATCCACAGAAATGGACGGCTAATATATCCCTTCAAACATCTCATTTAGTGTCAGCCTTCTCTTCTGAAATTCTGATAGAAGAGCTAATCAATTCAAGATGGAACCCATGTCTGCATGTGCCAAGATCCAGATCCAGATTTAAGTGTGATCCATGCACTTTAAAATTGAGGCTTGGCAGGTTATGAAATGAGACAACCTGCAGTGAAGATTTCAAAATGCATAGCACCCTTCTCAGGGTCACCGCTTTGCTCCTTAAATTGGAGGCTCAGAGGTATCTTTTTATGACCAGAAGTTTCAGATCTGCTGAAAAGCCTGGACAAGCATTCGATCGAGTCCCTCGAGTTCCATGCTAGCAGCAAGGCAGAAATACTTTTGGCCTGGCAATTTCAAGGCAGGTGTTACCAGTTGGTTGCCTGAACCATGGAAACACCTCCTTCTGGCCTTTTTTAAATGCCTGATTCAAGCAGCACTACCTCCTGATGGGCCTGCCAGGGAGAATTAGTTTCAGAACGCACTCGCAGGAAGTGGAATGAATTAAGCTGCTGGATGAATTAGGAATGTATATGTAAATGTTGAAAACAGTTGGCACAAAACAGCAATCTTGGATTTGGCATCACTGAAGTTGAACTTCTCTTTGTTTTGTTTTGTTTTCTGATGATATTTAGTCAGTAGGTTCAGCTGCTTATATTGGAGTTTTAGGATTCATGATAGTAAATCAAGTCATAGAAGATCCTTTCTAAAATATAGTCTTAAAGCAATCAAGGCAAAGTATTACAACATCATGTTAGTGTTACAGAGCTCACCAAAGATTAGAAAATACATGTTTGTATCCTGCTTTCTGAAATCCAGGTTTACTTCACTTTGAAGAATGTAAACTGCCCCCCCCCCCCCAAAAAAAAAGCTAGATTCAATCTTCTGGTGGGCTTCCTTGGTTAAAAAAAGTGATGTGGTTGGTAAGAAAACAAATAACTCTAGCGAATTTTATTATTGGTTTTAAGAGTAAAATGAATCATGGAGACTCTTCAGTGGTTCTTAAGTGTTTGAGAGTTGTGTCTACTTCGAAAATCTTACAAAAGCTCAATGCCTTGCCTAGAAAAGTGAATAAAACACATGCCACACAATCTGAGTTATAATTCCACAGGGTTCCACGTTCACTGATGGACCCCCGTGCCCCCAAGCTGCCCATAGTGTTGATCTGTACCTACCCGCCTTGTAGGTCGTTCTTATTTCTGTCTCCCGTTCTGTGGTTTCCCCTCTTTTTGCAAACTCTGTCTCTGGCAAATCTGGTGTAGGTTCTTGCTTACCACCTTCATCATCGCTGAAGGCCAGTTTGTCCCTGAACCTACAGTAAACATGGATCTCAACTACACGTGACAAAAGTGAGCGCTATCATTTACTATCTACTCTGGACAAATAGTGTATTGAGTGCTTTACACACAACCCCACCACTCCATACTGTTTTCTGAGGCATCCAGGATGATTTGTGTGCACCACTGTGTATCCCACTAACTCAGAGTAAGCAGGAGGTACTGCCTGTATTTAAGAGATACGAGACATACTTGACTCATGTCTCTAATTTTGTTCAAGAACCCCAGAGTCCCTGATTCAGAATGCCTGACTATGAATGTCTCCCTGGATTCCCCTCAGAATAAGGATGGCTTCACCTCAGGTGCCCAGCCTCTCCATCTACCCCTTGGACTTGGCTGGAGTTGGCGGTGGAGCGGCCTTTCACACCTTCCTACTGAGAAATCTCATTTCCCTGCCTCGCTGCTCTGAAATCACCACCACGCACCTCTGACTATTGCCTTCTGCTTTCCTTTGTCCACACAGGTGACGACATTGACTCAGGAGGTCTCCCAGTTAGGTAAGGACATGAGGAATGTGATGCAACTTCTGGAAAACGTTCTGTCACCCCAGCCGCCGTCGCGGTTCTGCTCTCTGCACACCACCTCTGTGTGTCCCCCCAGGGACAGCTTACAGACCAGGATGACCTGGAGTGCGCACCAGCCTTGCCTACACTTGCAAGCAGGTGGAGCTGCTTATACTCAAGCACAACTCTGTCACGGTAATGTCACCTCAGACATTTGGAGTGTGGACCCCTCCTCTGTGGGGAGCAGCCCCCAGCGAACTGGAGCTCATGAGCAAAATCCTGCAGACAGTGAACTTTACCACTCTCCGAACCTCGATTATTCACCTGCCCACTGCCAGGTTGTCCAGGAAGGTCACTTGCAATTTTTAAGGTGCATCTCTCCACATTCAGATTCCACACTGACGCCTCTGCAGTCCATCTCCGCCACTCTCTCGTCCTCCGTCTGCTCTTCGTCGGAAACCTCTTTGCACCTGGTTCTCCCCAGCAGATCGGAGGAGGGCAGCTTCAGCCAGGGAGCCACGAGCCCCTTCAGTCTGGAAAACCTGCCGGGATCTTGGGACAGGGAAGGAGCGGCCTCAGTCTCTACTGAACCCTTGGAGAACTTTCCACTGGAAGTTGTCACAAGCACAGCAGAAATGAAAGATAATAAAGCCATAAACGTATGATATTCGCACGTGCGGCAGCTGCCAGTCTCAAACCCACCACTGCATGACAGCTTTAGTTTGCCTTTTTTGCCCGGGCAGGTGTGAAGACTGGGCAAAGCCGGGGGTGGGGGGGGGGTGGGGGGTCCCGCGGGAGAGCGCCGTGAGAAGCCAGCCAGAGGCACAGCCACATCCGTGCCGTAGCAAACACTTGCCAGACCCTAGAAACCTAGCAGAAGCAGTTTCCTCTACAGGTATTCACTTCCTGGTCTGTGTGACAGACTTTTTAAAAGTCCAGAGACCCCGAGGGTCTGAGCAGCTAGAAGTCCCAGACAAAGAATTTGTGGATTCGTTCTGTCCTAGGTGACTTTTGTGAAGTGCAGCGAAGGTTTTCCTGAGTGCCTGTTTGTCATTCCCGAACAATATCCATAGCACTGTTGGCCTCGGGAGTGCACAGCTCCCGCTGATCTATTTTTCTTTTTGTGAAGGCAAAGGGACAATTATCACTGCATGTCATCTAGACAATCAGTCAAATAGAGCTGGTGGCCAGTGGTTAGCTATTGCACGTTATTTGCCATGTAAATGAACATGTCTTTATTTATCAGGAAAAAAAAAAAGAGAGGCTATTTTTATATCCTTGGTATGAAATATGTATTTAAACTATTTAAAATATTTATAAAGAAATGAATGTTTTCTTTTCATTTTGGTAAAAAAGAAAAAGCTTGCCGTTTTAACAAGAAATGCACTACCGTTATTATGTATAGTAGATCAAAAATTATTTATTAAGAGGATGTAGTTTCAAAAGGAACCCGCCTTTTATCTGCATGCGGTTTGCAACAAATGTACCCTCACGCTTCTGGATTACAAAAGAGCAGTGAGGTCATATTTTATTAATCAAATAAAAACATAGACTGAGTGTCTCAAATATGTGGGCTTTGGCACGGTGGTAGGGAAGGCTCCACCTAGTTAGTCTCCGCTGATTCACACCAACCACCTGAATTAAGGCTGCCCCCACTGTGCTAGCATAAATGTCTCCCCTCCAGGCATCAAACTCAGTGTCGTTCAGGAACCCAAATTTGGTGTGTGGAGTATCAGATCACGACTCCTGTAAGCCATTTTGGCCTCAAAATGAGGGAGAGAACCTTGGCTGTATCCTTCCTCTGTGCTATTCTTGCAGGAGAGGTTGTAGACCGGTGAAAATTCCAAAATGGAGCCAAGACTTCTGAGCAATGACTTGTGAGAGTGAAGCCAGCTTACATCGGATCAGCGTTTTCATTGTTGTTTCTGTAAAGTTCTCAACAATGCCGTAAGTTATGCGGAGCAGGTGTTTCCATTCTCATTTCGCAAACAGAAAAAAAAAAAAAAAGTAGTAACAGAGCTTACAGAGCTCAGATGCCGGAGATGGTCTAGAACCTATAATGCTCCCTGCATCTCAGCCAACATGCAAATTCAGATGCTGGCTTGGTAATGATTTAAACGCCTTCGCTCAACTTTTATCTTGATGTTTGAAAACATTTAAGGCCAAATCATCCCAGACATTCTTAGAAAACATCGCATTTATGTTCTGTAGTCCCCCTGTTCTTACTTCGCATCACAAAGAATAAGCGATCCAAGAATTGTATCATTAAAAACGACTAAACAAACTAAAACTTCTGATGTGTGAGTCTTGTACCCTAAAATTGGCTACAGCAGCAGAAAGAAATATGTAAGGAAAAGGGAAACAGTATATGTTTACCAGGCAAGTTACTCAAGACAATGCCTTCTACTTCTCCACTGCCAAAATTCAATCTTTCCTTATCTACGTGAATGGAAAATTTAGGCAAAGGCAATTTTCTAGATTTAATGTATTTATGTTTGTATTCATTTGTATTCTCCTTTTAGCTCATCCTGACCTATATAATCATTTTAAGTACCATTCAAAAAGAACTAACCGTTGTTAGTGTGTGAATATTCTTCTGGCAGGCTACCAACTACTGTTAGTGATGCTAACAAATAATGACTGGCATTCTGTGTTTTGAGTAGTGACTATGTACCAACAGATGTTTAGAAATTAACACATGTTATGTTTCCTCATATAATAGCCAATGCTAAAAGTGACTTACTATTATCCCCATTTTGTAAATGAATAATTGGGCCACGGACTTCTTTTAACTTGTCCAGTCACATTGTTTTAAATGATAAACCGAATACCCCCATGGCCACTCTGGGTACCCTTCCCTTCATGTCCAAAGCTATTCTTGCTGTCTTTTTTAAAATTTTACCAGTAACTAATTCTTTTTGAAGTCTGTGAATAATAAAATATCTGTTTTTTAAGGAAGCATACACATGGGACAAATTAGTTCAAATGTGAGGATCTGAGGAGGCCCCAGTGAAATGCCTGGAAACATGCCCATAAAAATATGGGCAGCCAGCCAGTCCCCTTCTCCATATCTACTCCTAACAGCTGACTTTCACGGGTGTAAGAACCAGATGCCTGCCCTTGTATGTCTGCAGCTGGACAAAAATGAATGAGTGCCCGGGATACGTGAGGGTTCCCACTGATTTCTAACAGGAGGACACCTGCCTCATCTGAATGAGCCCCTCCTTACTCCTTATTCATTATTCTGATAAACAGAACTGCCCCACATCCTGGGCAGCTCAGAATGACATGTTTTGTTTTGTGTCCGTGTATTGTGATATTACTCCAGGAAATGAGAATTCCAAGTTGTTCTAGGTGTTTGATTTTCGAAATGTCGTTGTAGCATACGTAGCAGAAGCCCTTATCTTCTCATCAGGGATGCCTGTTCAGATCTATTTTCCTCACCTACCCACTCTGCTGAAGAGGCAAAACAGGGATCCAGAAGGAAGAAAAGCACTTATTTTCTTGGTCAAATATATTTTCTTAAAAATAATATTGAGGACTAAAGTCTTCTGTGTAGCTCGAATTAAGAGAACCAGACAGACAGATTAACAGGACTTTATTGTAATTCAACGTAAGAAGTTTCTGGCAATTAAAGCCACTTACAAATGGAGTTTATTGCCTCGAGAGGTGGTAAAAGTCCTAACAAAGTGTCTTTCGGAGCTTGTATAACTATGTGACAGGCACATTGTTTTCCAGAAGGAAATCTGTACTAGGTGTGAGCATATCAGAGTACACACATCAGAATCACATGGGGGTACTTGGTTAAACTTTAGAAGATTTGGTTTCAACCTAGTGCCTTTGGGTGGGGCCTGGGAATCTCCCACTTAGTAAACTCCCGGAGTGACACATATACTAAATATTGGGAACTATTGGTCTGGAATCTATAGCAGTACAAACTGAGTCTTAGCTAATTTATACATAGCATCTAAATTCTGTTAAAGTGGGGCATCTGGGTGGCTTAGTCGGTTAAACGTCTGACCTCAGCTCAGGTCATGAACTCGCAGTTCGTGAGTTTGAGCCTCACATCGGGCTCTGTGCTGATGGTCAGAGGCTGGAGCCTGCTTCAGATTCTGTGTCTCCCTCTCTTCCTGCTCCTCCCCCACTCGCACTCTGTCTCTGTTTCTGTCTCTGTCTCTGTCTCTCTCTCAAAAATAAGCATTTAAAAAAATTAAATTCTGTTAAAGATAGGCCTGAATCCGTAATTGTATGTGAGAAAGACCTGGTCAGCCCCTATATCAGTAGTCTCAAACTTTAGTTCGAATGGCATATTTCCAGGGGATTTTAATAAAATAGATTTTAGGGACCTGATCCCTAAGTGATTCTGATATAGATGTTCCAGAGAGCAAACTCCAGAAACATTGCCCTAAGTGGTGTAATCATCCTGTAGATTATGACGACCTGGTTCTGTGGGAGGTGGACCAGCAAGAATCAAGCCAATTAAAAACGACATTTATGTGCAATACTATTTCCGTAGATTTCGTAATACAGCAATGATTTTTTCCATGAAAATAATTGATCCCTTTCTTCAAGAATGCTTTGAACACTCTTTCATTACTTCAACCAGTAATGGCTGAGCACCTACTATGTGTCATGCGTTGGTACCTCTTGATTTGTTGTAGGTCTTTGTTCTCACTTTATTTGGATTTTCTAGTAAGAAAAAAAAAGTGAAAATGCCTTTTGAAGTCTCATAAACCAGTCAGTTCTTCCCAGATAGTGGGATCCTATTTGGATGTGAAGTAAGTCGACTATTTGGTTGGAGAATGACAATTGCTATGCATGGCTCCCGCGTGAAACGGCACTGCTCATGTCCAGATTATGACTTTATCCAGAGCAATGAAAATACCTTGCTCCAAACAGTTCTTGCTAGGGCTGCTTCTCATCAGGTGTATAGTTTCTTTTCTAAGGTCACCCTTATAAGACATCGCCTTTACTGCAGAATTCTGTAACGTTCCAAATGTAGTCTTCCCCCCACGCCACCACCACCACTGAAAACAGAGCCTTGGCACCTGTGCAGCTTCAATGAAAGACTGTTCCAAAAGGATTTTCCTTTGCCTGTTTCTTTCAGTTTATGCAAAGGCAATGTTCCAAATAAATACAGTGTTGAGAAAGGGGCAGGAGTTTGGGAAGGACACAAATGTTTACTTCCAACCATTTTTTCTTGCTCTGTGACCTCAGACAAGTTATTTAACACTTTTGACCCTCCATTTCTTTATCTAAAAACTGAATATTAAAATATATCTAACTTGCAGAGTCTTGGTGAAGAGTCAATGAAATAATTTATGTGAAAGCACACTGCCTGACATACAGTGAATGCTAAGTAAATGTCAGTTGGGTCTCCCCTGGCTTTCTGCTACTTCCTCTGCCTCCTCTCATCTCCCCCCCCCCCCCCACACACACACCAACCTTCCTTTTTAATTCCCCCACATCTTCTTCCCCACATTCCCCCCAGCTCTCCCTTTTTCTCCACTCTCCCCTCCCGTGACATCTCCAGTCCCTCTTTCCCTTTATCTTCTGTCCCTCCTTTGTCTCCTCTCCTAAGAATCCCAGGCTAACTTCTGAAAAATGAGTCCCGTTTGACATTTCCTCTGCGGAGGCCACAATCTAGCTTTTACACTATGTCACCTGCAATCCATTCCTTACAGTATTAACAATCAAGTCAACATTGACCTTTAAAAAAAGTAATTGGGGAAGCACCAGGGGGAAAAATGTGCCATCTCTGCTCCTACCCATCTGAGCCCCAACCTGTGTGGCTTCTGCTTTCTTATCCAAATTTTAGTAATCAAAACCTTATTTCAAACGCTTTACAATTACAGAAAGATCCAGGAAATTTATTCACTAACATGAATATGTTTCATAAACATGGATTTTCTTTTCTTGCCCATCAAGTGGTTCTACAGAAATTTACTGTTGCCTCAAAACTCAGACACATAGATTTGTCACGCCCACCACCCTGGGACACAGAAGACCTGAACCTGTCAGCCAAAAGCCTCAGAGCTTTCCCTGTGGCAAGGGGCCTTGCCCTGTTGCCCGTAAGTCCTCTAGCTGGAAGCGGAGATGATGAAATGTCTGCCCCTTCACACGGATGCCTTCAAAGGTTCTCCCTGTCATCCCGTGGAGAGAGTAGGTCCCACCAGAGGGAATAAGCTAAATGTCAGTCCCTGCAGCTTGTGTCCTGAAAGAACCTGTTCCTTGGCTTGTGAAATTCAACAGATTCCTGAATAAAGAGCTCACAAAAGACATGAGGACAGCCCAGTGAGGCAGAGACCAGCACATCCGCACCTGTGGTTCAAGGGAATGAAATAAACTGTAGATTCTAGGAAAAAACAGCTGGGTGGGCAAGATGGCTCCTATGGGCAAAACCATGCCTCCTCAGACTATTTCCTTCTGCCTTAGGCTTTCCCCCCTGTGGAGATAAGAAGCTGGGAATGGGGCGGAAATTAATACTGAATTTAAGGCTCTGTTTTGGGTCATTTTGGGGTCTTTGTTTTTGCAGTTGGCTTGATAAAAATAGAACGTACATATGTGATATTTGAGGACAACAGAGAATAAAATGGGAGGAAGTGAACTTAAAAGTGTGTGCATGCTATTTGTTTTTGTAAGAAACCAATATACTAACCTGAAGGGACCATTCTTATTTAAAAATTTCCTGCGGGGTAAAGAGCACTCTATCCCTTTGGTACTCTTGCTTTCAGTGGTAAATTCTCCACCAGTTCTAAGGCTCCTGAACTCCAGCTGGCAGTTCATTCTTCACTGTGGTTTATTTGTCCTGCGGGAGAATTATTTCTGAACTCAGCACAGGGGTCAGTGTTAACTGTTGCTGAGAAAGAGGCTCAAAGTCAGCCGCATCTCTCAAGGAACACAGAGCTCTCTGAGTGGCTGCAGCTACACAGCTAACACTCTCTAGTGTCTTCGGGGTCCCTTGCTGGGATTGGCAGTGATGTTCAGGAGCCCCCAGGTTGAAGCGCAGGTTTCTGTAAGTTGCCATGGTAACCCATTGCCCAAAATGAGTCATGAGAGTCCATGCTCTAGTCAGGGGACCTGTAGAGCAAAATCAAATTGTCATCTCCAGCTTCTAGTACCCGAAAATATGTGTGCCCCAGACCTGAATCATTTAGCAGACATGTGGTTGACTTGCAGAAAAACCACATCCACAGAAGGGGGATAAAGGAGACAACATTTCTGACTCTTTTTTCTCAAAGTATGGGTCCCGGAGCAGCAGCAACAGCTTCATCTGGGAGCTTGTTAAAAATGCAAAATCTGAGAGCCCCTCCCAGAGCTACCGAATTAGACTCTGCATTTTATCAAGATCCTCAGGTGCACACATTACACTTTTTTAGAAACACTTGGATAAACATTGGTTCTTGACTCAACTACCCGTTAGAATCACCAGGGCAGCTTTTATAAACCGGATTCCTGGCCCTGACCTCAAAGATTCTGATTTAGTTTCAGTGGGACCCACAGACCAGTAATGGTTAAAACTCCCCAGATAACTCCAGTGTGCACCCAGCGTTGAAAAAACACTTCTCTAGAACAGTGGTTCTCCAAATGTGGTCCCCTGACCAGGAGCATCAGCATCACCAGGAACTAGTTAGGAATGCCAATTCTCAGGCCCCACCCCAGACCTACAGAGTCAGAAACTCTGGCCGTGGATCCCCATAACCTGTGATGATCCTAAAGCCTGCTAAAATTTGAGACTCCTGCTCTAGTCTAGGCAGCAAAGGAACCAGCATGGGCTGAAGTAGGTTGTAAGCAAGAAGGAGTTTGAATATAATAGTTTATTATTATATTATTATTGTTGTTGTTGTTGTTGTTATATACTAGATATCTGATAAAATGCGTCTCAACATCAACCTTCTTCTAGGGGACTCATCATTTTCTATCTATTTCAAATATCCCCCTATATTTTAAAACCAAACTAACAGGTGAACATGTCACTTTTTTATATATAATTATAATTTTTAAATTTTAATTTATTTTTTAATTTACATCCAAGTTAGCATATAGTGCAACAGTGATTTCAGGAGTCGATTCCTTAATGCCCCTTACCCATTTAGCCCATCCCCTCTCCCACAACCCCTCCAGTAACCCTCTGGTTGTTCTCCATATTTAAGAGTCTCTTCTGTTTTGTCCCTCTCCCTGTTTTTATATTATTTTTGCTTCCCTTCCCTTATGTTCATCTGTTTTATATCTTAAAGTCCTCATATGAGTGAAGTCATATGATAATTTGTCTTTCTCTGACTGTGAACATGTCACTTTCTAATTAGAATAGCCTCCTCACGGGGCGCCTGGGTGGCTCAGTCGGTTGAGCGTCCGACTTCGGCTCAGGTCATGATCTCACGGTCCGTGAGTTCCAGCCCCGCGTCGGGCTCTGGGCTGATGGCTCAGAGCCTGGAGCCCGCTTCCGATTCTGTGTCTCCCTCTCTCTGCCCCTCCCCCGTTCATGCTCTGTCTCTCTCTGTCTCGAGAATAAATAAATGTTAAAAATATATATCTATATTAGAATAGCCTCCTTACATTGCCATCTTTTCTATTTCTACAGTTTAGCAAATGATAATCATGTGAAAAATGTTATTCCTATGATAGCACTGGTGCATCTCAATTTTACAAGCCTACCTTGGTCAAAGAATGGTTTTGGTGACAACATCAAGTCAAAATTATAAGATTAGTGAACCATGGTCTGAGAGAGAAGCTTTTCCCCCAAGAGTACAGACAATGTATACTGAGAAAAACCAGTCTTATGTTTTTCCTAGTTTTAATTACAGATAGTAGTTGTGTTTAGAAATCAGGGCTTTGTATTTCAACACAACCAGCTGTGTAAATAAGCCATAAGAGCAATTTTAGGCTGTTTTGCACACATTTATGTATTTATACTAGATTAATAGGTCTGAATTTATCGAATATGTAGTTAAAATTATCTTTATAGAGATACTTGCTGAAGTAAATATAAATAATAAGATTTGGGCTGAGATGAAATGAGTTTTTAATTCCTCTACTCAACTATTTGACTTTAGACAATTACATTCTCCTACTCTTCATTCCCTCATCTCTGAAATGGGATGTATCCACTTGAGTTCTCCTAGAAGCATATCCTGAGATAAAAGTTGTAGTGAAATAGTTTATTTGAGGGATGACTTCAGGAAACACTGGGGGGGGGGGGGGATGGGGAAATGAGACAAGGAGGGGACAGAAGCCCATAAAAATGTGTTATTGAGCAGATAATCACTGTGAGCAACTGAGGCTCAAAAGCCCTAAGTTGCTCTGGGATAGAACCTGACTGTGAGTTGCTCCACTTGAGGAGGAAGAAGTTGGCCTATTCATTCCCCAGCTCCCATCTGTCAATGGCCAAGGGCTGCTCCCAGAGATGTTAACTCTTCAGTATGCCTGGTTTGCCCCAAGCAAAAGCAAAGACAGAGCCTTTAGCAGAGTCACAGATGCTTGCAGTAGAACTCCTTACACAAGGAGTGGAATGGTGTGTGCTCAGTGAAGATGTGCAGAGCATTTCCTACCTGAAGTATGTATGAGGTCCAGTTCAAAGACAGAAACCTCACAGTAATTACAAGAGAAAATACTTCCTATAAGGAATTATTATTGATGGAGGATTACCTCCTAAGAAGAGATGAACGAGAATGCTAAAGAATATCCTATGGTAGAAGGAGAGTTCCCACGAGGAACAAATTTGGAAAAGAGGTCCCCAAAGCTAGAATCTAGACTTTGTTGGAGTTGTAGACATCACCCATTGAATGACCGCAAGGTTTACCTGATTGCCTAGATCAGAAATGTCCATAGTCGCCGGACTGAGGCTAGGGGGCAAGAAAGTACATGCAGGGCAAACAGGAAACCCTGCTGGGTACAGGAGGACCAAGGCTGGTGCCAGAACTGGCAAGCTGACAGTGAGCTTCGCTGAGTGTCCAGCACACTATGGGTGTTCGGGTATCACAGGAGCCAACCAAGAAGCAGCACACAGAAACCAGAAGCCCTCTCTTCCGCAGTGTCTCCCCAACACCCTCACTGGCAAAGGGGATATATTTACAAGATGCAGTCCAGCATCTGTAATGGCAATGAAGCAGGGCAATAACAGGTGGATTTCAAGGTGAAAGGCAACAATCTGACACAAAATAATGCTATTTACAAATACCATTCCGTATGAAGTAAATGGAATAACATATATTAAGATACTTTTTGATAATATTTTTAGAGGAGAGTTTTTATTTAAAAAACATCATCAGAATTACTCTTTACAGTAAAACCATGTTTTTCACCGACACAACTGATTTATTACTTTTTTTCCTAAAACAAAATCTTTAGCACATGATCTTCTCAACAAGGTTTGTCTTCTGTGTAAGAATATTGCAAACTGACTCCTGCCTCCACACACTTCTTTTGTTGCCTAAAATTCCTTTAATGGAGACCAAGTCTTTCTTCTACAATTAATGACAAGTGCAATATATCTATTTTAATGTCTGTACTGGAAGGACTCTAGAATATCTTTACTTTTTTGCTGCAGATTTTCATAGACAGCAGGGAAAGGGAAGAATATGGCTGCAGTATAGAGTGAGAGAGCATCTGCTGAGCAGCACGAATGTCCTTGCTTCCTCTCCTCAAAGACCCTCAGGAAACCACATCTCACTCTCTCACCCTTATTAGTACAGAGTCAGAGAGAGTGCAATCAGAAACACCGAGGTGATATTCTCTGATAACACACTTTTCTCTCTTCTCCTCCCCACCAGTGATATGACTGTCAATTAACATATCACCTTCAGATGTCTTTATCACATACACATCCAATTAATTAACCTTTCCACTAAATGAATTAATCTCTTAACCTATCAATATGCTTCTGGCTATTAATTTATTGTTTCCTTTCAATTACCACTGATGTTCATAATCACTCACAACTCTTAAAAATAGAAAAACAATCTGTCTTGGGTCAGAGCATCCTTCTTTCTTCCTCCTCCTCCTTGCTTCATGAGGTTTCAAAGGATTATAGTATAACTCATGAGCACAGAAACCTAATGATAAGAGGTGACCATGGATGGAGATACATTCCCTTTTTTTGAGAGTTAGGCCCATGGCAGAGCAATTGGCATTTTGAAGGAAATGGTAAAGTGGTCAAAGAGTTAATAGATGACCACTGGTCAAGCCCAGTGTGGAAGCAAGGTGTAAAGGGTGAATTGAATTGGACTAGGCACCTTCTAAAACATTTTCTAATTTAAGATCCTCCAATCATGAGGAAAAGGGAGAAAAGTAAGGCTAAGAAAAAAATTCCATGGGTCATTTGGACTTTACTCAGATGTGACCAAAATTGAAAATGATACTTCATAGAGGCATGGAAGGGAATAGTCTGGTCAAGAGTGAGAAACAGCTTGGATAGTAAATAGCCAATTAGTTCATGTCCTATAAGCTCATGTTTCTATAAGCTAAAGAAACTCAGCTTATAGAACCACCAGAGAGAATTGCATCCCCTCTTCTGTCCGACACTAGGACTGATTCTGGCCATTTACTTAAGCTGACTCTGGTGTTCAACCACATTCTGGGGCTGCAGCAAGATACAGCAGGTAGATGTAAAGTGAGTAGAAGTGAAAAGTAGCAGAACTGGGGAGTATGCCCCCTACATGCACCCAGGATGTCCATTGCTCTGGGAGATTTGAGTTGGATTACTGGGGTTGGTATAAATGAATGTCCATGTTAGGGTTCAGTACCCTTCTTCCATGTTCCTCCTTGCATGTTTCACCTTCCCCTCTTCTTTTCATATCAACATAGGATGACTTTTATTGACTGTCTGCTATATGCTGGGTACCTTGAATATGTGCTCTCTTTTAATATTCCCAACAAGTCCATAGTATATCCTTTCTTATCCATTTATCACAAATAAGAAAGCAGAGACCGAGAAACTATGCAATTTTCATCACAAAGAAGAAGTACAGTCCTTCCTCTCAGATTTCAAAGACCACATTTGGCAGAACTTCACAGTGCTGTTAGATCTCCCTCGGACCTTCCTAGACATTTAGAAACACATACTTAACCCTGTCCTGAACTTGAACTTGGAAAACAAATCTTATTAATAAACATACACATTTCTGTCTTCCCTTAAAAGTGTACCTACTTTTATTTGAGTCTCCTTCTTAACCTGTTATATTGTCAGAGCTTATAATATTAGACTTATTTTATTGATGAGGATATTGAGGCAAGGCTGAACAAGCAGTCTAAACCAGAAAGAAATGAAAGTAGCTAATATTTAGCAGAAACTTACCAGGTAACAGGACCTATACTCAGAGTCTGATAGTATATCAATTCATTTTGTCCTAACAATAATCCTATCAGGCCGTAACTGCTGTTATCTTCATTTCATAATTGAGGAAACGAGAAGTTAAATAACACACACAAAGCCACGCTCCTAATAAGTGGATGAGCTAGGATTTAAACCTAATTATACTGGTTCCAGAATCCTTGTTCTTAGCTCTACTTCATACTCCAGTTTTATGCTTGTCTATTACGTGCAGGTTAGAAGGCGTTCCAAGACAGCCAGTCTTTCAGTACATACACATTCCCCACACAGCAGCCAGGACAGAGCCTAACGTAAGATGGCCGGTGCAAACCTGTGACTGAAAAGCCATATAATCTCAACAATGACCATTATTTGCATGGGAACTAATAAAAGATTGGTCATTATAAGGCTTCACATGACATGTTTAGAAGTCAAAGCAAATAACTGAAATGCCATTTAAACAAGCTGCTCCAAAAGGTCTATTCTCGTCCTTCCAGACCTCCCATCAACTATGCAGCAAAGGTGAGCTGTAAACAGGATTTGAGAGGGTGCAGCATCTGTGCTCCAAACGGGAACCCGGAGATGGGTAGAATCTCTGTTCAGCACATTCTGTACAATCTTCTTAATCATTATTAACTTAATGTAGCCCTCTTTGAGGCACCTTGTGAGAACTGTATACCTTAGAGTATCAATTATCCAGAAAATCAATAGCCTAAGTACTTAGCATTACCATCTTTATTTTCCAAGAAATGGAAGTCAAAGGAAATGGCCTCTTTTCTTAGGCTTAAGATCTTCAAATTGCCCCCAATCAATAGCTCAGATGCTGCTGGTGGTAAAAAGAACAGAAATACACACAAAAGATTTTTATTCCTTTACCCAAACCAAAACCGCGAGGCATTCACACACAAACATTCAAGACAAGCAGAGACCTTTCTTAGTCTTTCTTTCCTTAGTCTCTCACTGAAGCAGGTACAAGTTAAATGTAACTCTTGTCTCACTTGAACTATTCTGGGTTAAGCATGAATTTTTTTTACTGAGGTCCCAAAGTCCTTATGTTTGCAACTAGAGCTTTCCTTTAGAACCAAGCCCTTACTATTTATAAAGCTTGAGACTTAATAAAAAAACGTCTCTGTTCCTTTTTCTTTCCCTTCCTCCCATCCTTTCACTGTTGCCTTTCTTCCCTCACTTTATCCCTATACTCTTAAATTGAAATATCAACATAAGAGAGTTGGCCTAAATGTGAGGTAAAATATTTCCATCATCTGCTCAGAGACTTCTGCCAAATATCAAGGTTGTTGACCCACATGGAGTGTAAATATACTTTGGAAACCACGCGTCAAGGGACCTCAGTTTACATTATTCACTTGGGCCTGTTCACAAGTAGGCTGCTCAAAGAGAAGGGCCATGCCTGAGGCTACAGGAAGAGCAAGGCTACAGAGTGGTTGCTTTCCTTTGGCCCTAACTGATATCAGAAGAGATGATTCACTTGCTATGATTTATTTACTGAAAAATAGGTGGCTAAATTTTTCATTTACAGAAAGGAAGTTTGACAGGGGACTTCAGATTTTTCCTCAGAAGTCATCTACGCTAGTTTTCAGTAGTCACGATGGAGTCCTAGCTTTCCTACAGCAGTTTGTCAATAGCTAAGTGTGGTAGGCAGCTTCCGACTTTGCTCCCAGGACTCCCTCCCTCCTGAGGTTCATGACCTTGTGGGATCCCCTCCCCGCGAGTGTGGTCTGGATCTAGTGACTTTCTTCTAATAAACAGAACATTGTAAAAATGATATGCTATCCCTTCCATTATTAGGTTAAAAAAAAAGGCTGTGACTTCTCTCTTGCTGCTATTTTCTCTCTCAGGTTCTTCTCACTTAATTAGGAAAGCACCTCAAGGCTAGGAACTGAGGGTAGCCACTGGCCAACACCCAGCAAGGAACTGAGGCCTTCAGCCCAACAGCCCACAGAGAACTGAATCTCACCAACAACCACAGAGTGAGCTTGAAGCTGATCCTGCCTCAGTTGAACCCCAAACTGATCCTTGCTGCTTCTGCCTATATTTCTATTGCAGCCTTATAAGAGACCCTGCAGAGAGGACCCAACAAAGCTGTGCCCAGATTCCTGACCCGCCCTGTGATATAGTAAGCATGTATTGTTTTATGCAATAACTTTGGGGATAATTTGCTATCCAGCAACAGATAACTGATACAATAAGAATTGGGGAGTATGCCCTTAAATTGAGCAGACATCCTAACACCCCTTCTCAGTATAAAAGTAGCTACAAACACCCCTCGCCCCCTGCCAAACATTTCATGGCCATGGGGGGTTGATGAGCACGACATAAGGTAAAAAAGAATCCATTGGCCTTAAAAGCTCTTTCACCCAAAGTTGAACAGCTTTTAGTCTAATGACTAAAAAAGTGTTCTCTTAGCCAAAGCATAAGAGACTCTTAAAAACTGAAAACAAACTGAGGGTTGATGGGGGGTGGGAGGGAGGGGAGGGTGGGTGATGGGTATTGAGGAGGGCACCTTTTAGGATGAGCACTGGGTGTTGTATCGAAACCAATTTGACAATAAATTTCATATACTGAAAAAAAAAAGTGTTCTCTTCTTTGGACAGGACAAGAAAGCACTTATAATTTTTGCCCTTTCTTCTACACAGCCCTACACCCAGACTGCCAGTAAATAATACAGTTAATTAGGTTTCTGCTTTCTGTAGTTATCTCTCTGAATTCACAAAGCTTTGACCACACTGATTGGCTTACATGATTTCCAAGTGTCATGCAGATGGTTCTACTGTCCATCTTATGCTGATTGTTACTAGCTTTGATCTCAAACTTACCCCAATAACTACAGTATTATTAGCTCCTGTTTATTTATAAAGAAATCTTCCACGTGTGAGTGGAAGAGCCCAGAACAGAATCCCGTCTCTCTGGCTCAACTCTTGGATCATTCAGCTTCTCAATACCATTCCTTCTGGATTGTTTGTGGTAATATAAAATAAATTGCAAGATGCGTACATTGAATAGTGCTCATAGCTCCTAGTTCTATCTATTTCTACACTAACATCTTGTACTTAATACCAGCCTCATGACTTCCTGGGCCATATCGTTCCTCCCCCCAGCTTTGTGCTTTCAAAAGTTCATTCTGATCTCTCCCCAGAGTCTTCGAATCTTAGAATACAGAATCTTAATATCTTTCCCAAACATTCTCTCTTGCTTCCTTGAAAGGCTCTGAAAAAGCACGGATCTTGAAGTCTGACGTTCCTGGGTTCTAATTCTAGTTCTACCATTTTCTAGATGTGTGGCCTGTTTTTTAATTTTTTAAATGTTTTTACTTATTTTTGAGAGAGAGACAGAGTGTGAGCAGGGGAGGGGCAGAGAGAGGGGGAGACACAGAATCTGAAGCAGGCTCCAGGCTCCAGGCTCCAAGCTGTCAGCATAGAGCCTGACACGGGGCTCAAACTCATGAACTGAGAAATCATGACCTGAGTTGAAGTTGGACACTTAACCAACTGAGCCATCCCAGGCACCCCTCTAGATGTGTGGCTTTTGAGAAAGTTGCAAAATATCTCTGGTCCTCAGTTTCCTAACAGTTTCTGGGGGATTGGTGAGGTGAGGGTGGGGGGCGGGGATAATCATGTGTGTTTAAATAATTAAATAAGATGCTAGATACAAAACATCAGCAGAGTGTCTGCCACAATGTAGTGCTCAGTAACTCCTAATTCTCTCTTTACCTGTCACCCTCTTTTCTATTATCTCCTCCATAGCCTTTCCTACATAAATAGAAGAGAATAAACTATTTTTCTTGCCTAAATAGTTCTTTCTGTACCTTGGCAAAATCCAACATCGGTTGAGACCACTATTGCAATGTTTAAAATATATGCATCCTTCAGGGACTGAGGCTTTCTGTTGTGTTGTTTCTGTTGTGCTTTAAGTTTGTTTCAATATCACCACACAAGAATACGACACAGTGTGTTAGATACCACATAGCATTTCAAAGGGTTGGGGTAAGGGGACATTGGTGATGATGATATTAAATCCCAACTAATGTGAATGTTGGCCCCCAGGTAGATTCATCTTATAGGAAGTGTTTGACACTTACCCAAAATAAGTCCAAAGATGGTCAGTGTGAGATTATGAATCAGATAATATGTGACAAATGTTGTTTCTTAGCATGTGTCCTCTTCTGAGTCCATTTGTCTCTGCTGAGATTTCACATTGTGTGGCATCAGAAAGGCATTTCACAGACCAGGCCTGATCTCAGACCTTTCACATCAAGTCATGTGATAGTCATCCTATATTTATTTCCAAAAAACAATTTGTCCTTAATAGTGCTTACTCATTTTTCTGATGAGTTCCTGCTTTTTGTCTGTAGTAGAGGAAAAAGGCTTCCAGTTTTTTGTATGAAACTGTGTTCTGAGTATTAAAGTTTGGATGTCTTTCCATTTCACTCAGACCTTTAGACTGTAACACATCACAGATGCTAGGCTCACTTAAGAACCAAAGAGGAGCCTGGGAAGAAGCCTGTTGACGACTTAATCATCCTATCAACAGATTTACAGCCCAGCACAGGACAAACGTTCATCCTTTATCTTCAAGATTTCCAAATCCCTATCCAATGATTTCTTATTCAGATGATACAAATGGCTTTCTTATATTCAGTGTAAAGTTTTAAGCTTTGAGTACTTTCTTAAGGGTTCTAAGAACTGCTGGAATCCCCTCTTAATAAAATTGCTATGTGAAAAGTCAGGTACTGTCATCTTTCTTTAGTCTCTTCCCCATTGAATCATTGTTTATTTTTTTTTACAACCTGTGTGCAGAGACTGGACTAGTTTTTATAAAAATTTCAATATGAATGTGGAAGTTTCAATAAGACACATATGGCCATTCACCCTTTAGATGCCATCTCAATGTCACTTGTCACTTTTTAGGTTTATATTACTCTTAGAGTTCTCTGAGATTTTCTTTCATAGGATTTCAATAAAACAAAACTATGTGCTATTCATTTGGTTAATGCCTCTTTCATAATCAAACCATCAACTCTTTGGGAGCAGGCACCTTTTTTACTTGGCTCATCATTATATCTGCAGACAACATAGAAGTTAATAAATGTATGCTTAAATAAGAGAATAAATGAAGGAAAGAATGCATCAATGAATAGAGTCAGGATCAGTTTTTTTGTATATGTTTTGTACAGTTTCTGTGTCCATAAGAAATCTTACTGACACCAACCCAAATTCTAAAGTGTGTTCCCAATATTTGTCATGTTTTCCACTTCATAGGATAGTGTATCTAACTTGAAGTTCTTTGAGGCCACCTGAAATTCATAGCAGTAGCTCTTTGCTACCTACATGCACATCCAATCTCTAGCCTCCTCAGTCTTTCTGGGTTCTGACTCAGCGAGGTGGACTAGAAGACAATTATCAACAGTCAAGACTTCTAGGTTTCTTATCTAAAGAATGTGAAACGATGTGCCTTAGATCAGAGTTATCCCAAAACCTCAAAGAAGTTTTGGACCTAAAATTAAACCATACTTGAGTACAGAGGAAAGAAGTGAAGGAGGGAAGGCATGAGAAAGACAACGTAAGAAAGCATTCATTTTTGTAAACACAATCTTTGGAAATAAAGGGAAAAAAATGATTCTTATGCAACTAGTTATATTGTTACATAATTACCAAAGAATTACAGCACATCTCTCAAAGCCTAGGTTTTTTAAATTGATAAATATATTAAGACAGTGGTATTACCTCTTACAGTTCAATATGTTGCTACTGGGAGGAGAGTAAAATACCTGGTGTTTATATTTAATATAAGTTTCTATGTTTTATCTATCAGGGGAAAGTTGAATAAGGACACTGTGGTTTAGAATACCTCAGATTTTCTCAGCTGTATCTCAGTATGCAGATATAATTAGTGGTGGGAATGGAAATTCCCTGCACTGGGAATTCTGGCTTTATTGCTATTAAATCCTCTGCACAGAGGTTGGGCCAGAAGGTCTAGGAACCACATGTTCCATTTCCCCCTCCTATCCTGTCCCCATTTCTGCTACTGAGTGGATTTTCCCCAAGAACAAAACCGTAAGATGTAAATGGTACTTGTTGCCATAGCAGCTAAAATGTTCAGTTCTACCTTCCTCCTCTCAAAGAGAGCTTCATGCATTCAGTACCTTTCCTGGTATTAAAACATAAGTTAGAAGCTGGGCTAGGATTAGCTCAAATATTCTCTCAACCACTGAGATGTAGCATCTGTGTGAATTCATTGACTGTTGATATTCCAAATCATCATCAAATCACTTGTGGTATGGAAAAGAATCAACCAGAGGATTGACTGACGGTTCCATATTAATACCATCTGTCCAGAGGCTCTTCTAAGAGTTCTATGGCAAGAGAGAACAAGGAACACTAACTCAGCCTGAACTTTCTGTGGCTTAGAAAGTTGGTTATATCTCAAGTTAGATTTACATGTTTGATTCCCTGCAGTTTAATTTAGCAAGCAATACCCCATTAAGGTTGGCCCTCCCTCTGATTGAGTCAGATAATTACTTGCTTATACATCCAAGCTCTCACATCCCTTCCAATTTATTTTGTTCTCTCAATGGAACTACTGTCTGCTTGGTTAGTTGAAAGGATTAAATCCTAACTGAAACAGAAGTAGAATTTTTTTCTTCAATGTGACTGCTCTCAGTGTCTCCATAATAGAAACAGGAAAGGCAGGCAGTCCCACAAGCACTGCCACCACATTTATTACTAATTTTATTCATATCTGCCCATTTCAAAGCATGGCTGTCTGAAGCTGTGGAAAATAAAATAGGCAGATAGAATGTAAGGAAGGAAAACAAAAACAAACAAGCATATATCTACATAAAGGTTTGTATGCAAGTGTCTACAGCAGGTTTATTCATGATAGTTTCAAACTGGAAACAATTCAAATGTTCATTAACAGGAGACGAACACAGTGCTACTCAGCAATAAAAAGGAATGGTATACTAATACATTCAGCAACATGGATGAGTCTCAACAGCATTATGCTGAATGCAAGAAGCATACTGTGTGACTATATTTATGTGAAACTCTGGAAAAAGCAAATTGAATCTGTAATGACAAAAAGTAGATCACAATAGAAAGAGCAGAAGAGACCATTGCGGGGTGATAGAAAGTGTTCTGTATATTGATTGTAGGTGTGATTATAGGAATGTATGAATTTATCAGAACCCACTAGAACACTTAAAATGTAGCATTTTATTGAGTGTAAATTATATTCAATAAATATGACATCTATACATTCTTCATCTCTTACTACCAAACCCTTGTCAGCACTGACAGAGCCTTTTATCTTGCCCTTCACTTTCAAATAGAGAAATAGACTCAGGATTTTAAAAATATTATATTTCTTTGAATTAAATGTTTATTTCTCAGAAAGAGACAGAGAGACAGAGCATGAGTTGGGTAGGGGAAGACAGAGAGGGACACACAGAATCTGAAGCAGGCTCCAGGCTCTGAGCTGTCAGCACAGAGCCCAAAGCAGGGCTCGAACCCATAAATGGTGAGATCATGACTTGAGCTGAAGTCGGATGCTTAACCAATTGAGCCACCCAGGTGCCCCTATAATACTGTTTAAAAAATCCCAAACATTTACAACTTTTAAAATTCCATCAAATCATAAAAGTACTTAATGAGGGAGTATTATAAACAAGACTTCAAGTAGATCTGAGCTCAAGCTACTTATAATCAAAGAAAGGAAACACATGCTAAAATAGAGGGCAAAAGAGACAAAGATATATAACATGAGAGGCTAGGTGGTAAGAAAACAGAAGAGGAAAAGAACATATCTAACCAAAGAATCAGAGAATGTTTCTGGAAAAAGCTACTTCAAATCTGGCCTTGAAAATTGTCAAGACTTAAGGGAAACAAAAGCAAATACAATTAGGACTACATCAAAATAAAAAGCTTCTGCAGCAAAGAAAACCATCAATAAAACAAAAAGGCAACCTACTGAATGGAAGAAGTTATTTGCAAATGATATAGCTGATAAGGGGTTAGTATCCAAAATATAAAGAATTTATATAACTCAACACCGAAAAACAAACAATATGATTTAAAAATGGGCAGAGAACTAAATAGACATTTCTGCAAAGAAGACATACAGATAGCCAAAAGACACATGAAAAGATGCTCAACTTCTCTCATCATCAGGGAAATGCAAACCAAAACAACAATGAGATATCACCTCACACCTGTCAGGTGTCACACCTTTTTAAAATAAAAAAGACAAGAAATAACAAGTGTTGGTGAGAATGTGAAGAAAAAGGAACTCTTGTACACTGTTGGCTAGAAGGCAAATTGGTACAGCCGGTGTGGAGGACAATTTGGAGTTTCCTCAAAAAATCAGAAATAGAAATACCGTATGATCCAATAATTCCACTACTGGGTATTTACCCAAAGAAAACAAAAACACTAAATGGAAAAGATATATACATGTACCCCTATATTTATAGCAGCATTATTTACACTAGCCAAAACAGGGAAGCAACTTAATTGTCCACTGATAGATAAATGGATAAGGATGATGTGATGTGTGTATCTGTTATCTATCTATCTATCATCTATCACTCTACCTCTCTATCAATCGATTGATCTATTGATCTATCATCTATCTGTATAATGGAATATTACACAGCAACAAAAATGGATGAGATCTTCCCCTTTGCAACAATATAGATGGACCTAGAAGGTATTAAGTCAAGTAAAATAAAACAGACAAATACCATATGATTTCACTCACATGTGGAACCTAAACACCAAAACAAATGAATAAGCAGACAAAAAGCAGAATCAGGTCTACAAATACAGGGAACAAACTGAGGGTTGCCAGAGGGAAAGGAGGTGGAAAGATGTGCAAAATGGGTGAAAAGGAGTGGGAGATATAGGGTTCCAGTTATGGAATAAATAAGTCACGGGAATAGAAGGCACAACATAAGGAATATAGTCGATAATATTGTAATAGTATTGAATGGTGACAGATGGTAACTATACTTGTGGTAAGGATAGCAAAATGTATAGGGAAATTGTATCACTATGTTGTACACCTAAAACTAATGTGTGTCAACTATACTCAAATAAAATAATTTTAAAAAACAACAACAACAAAAGAAAATTAATTAAGATTTCAGCAAACGTTAACAAGAAACCTGAATGTATTTGAGGGCCACTTGAACAAGTTCATTCATTATTAAGCTTCCTTGGGACTCTTGATATCATGGATACAGCTGGCTCATTGTTCACATAATGTCCTGTGAAATCATAGTGCCACTGTCACTCAATATGGAAAACATATAATATCGATGCCATTCTTATATCCTTAATATAATTCTTATACAGGTATTCCTAAGTGTTTCCTCGACAGGAAAAATCTTGATACTCTGACGAATGCTAAACATATAGCTTCTCTTGCACTATCCTTTTAAATCCGTGTCTAAGAGCAGAGATCTAGGTTTTGCAGTTGATACCAGTCTCAATATCTCAGACTCATTTTGTCTAAAAGGCATAATCCACACATAATGTTGTAAGAAAAAAAATGGAGAAACACAACAATGCCTGAAATGTGCTACACAAAAGATGTTTAGGGACAACAGCAGTATTTAAAAAAAAAATGAGGTTCCAGGATTTATAGCTTTAGTGAACTACAAAATCCTGCTCAATTCCACGAAGTCCCCACACCTTCCTTCCATATACACACATATTATCAATAATGAATAAAAGTGAGACCTACCAGGTATGAAAGCACATTATAGTAATTAAAGCATCTTGGTGCTTGAGATGGAATATAGAACTCAAGAATAAAGAATAGAGAAACCAAAATCATTCATAAATATGGTAGGAGTTTCGTATATGATAAAGTTAATATCTCATACCAATGGGCAAAAGATGATACTAAAACAAGCATGAAAAACATAAGCTGGATTCTTCTTTTTTTAATAGAATTCTTTTTTTTTTAATGTTTATTTATTTTTGAGACAGAGAGAGACAGACTATGAACAGGGGAGGGTCAGGGAGAGGGAGACACAGAATCTGAAACAGGCTCCAGGCTCTGAGCTGTCAGCACAGAACCTGACACGGGGCTTGAACTCACAGACTGCGAGATCACGACCTGAGCCGAAGTCGGACACTTAACCGACTTGAGCCACCCAGGCACCCCCATAAGCTGGATTCTAACTCACTCCTTACACTAAGACATAAATCCCAGAAGATCAACGATTTAAGTCTTAAAAAATAAAATAATAAAAGTACCAGAAGAACAAACACACATACACACACTCATAAAAAGCTTTGAGCACAGAATTCCTTTCCAATCCATGTATGAAGCCTGGAATATACAATGCAAACCTAGTACCATAAAGATAAAAAGAGTGAAAAGATAAAAAAAGGTTGGTAAACCTGACACCATAAAAATGAAAACTTTTGTACCAGAAAAAAATGCTATAAACCAAGTGAACAGTCTGGAGAAAATATATGCAACCAAGGACAAAGTGCTAATTTCTTTGTATACGAAAAAACTTTGAATATTAACTAAAGTAAGAGATGTTATCTGAAATTAAGAGTCAGACGCTTAACCTAGCGAGCCACCAAGGCACCCCATCTTTCAAATTTTAAGTGCATATACAATTTGATGGAGGTTTCCATCTCTAGAAAGCTATTCTACAAACATTCTCAACCAAGTGCCCGTAGATATTTTTATATAAGAATATGTTTTCTAGGTGGCATTGTGATATCCCATTGGCATATAAAATCATTTCATCAAGTTTGTTCATTCAGATCAGAGATTTAATTGCTTGTAATGGCTGGGTATCACCATCACTCTATGGAAAGAGGTATAGATTTGTCAAAAAGGTTTTTATTGCTATTATATGTTAAAAGGATTTTTATTGCAGGAATGTCACCAAAAATGTGTTAGGGAGAGGGAGAAGAAAACTATAGTTACAAAGTCATCTTCTATCATTTTATTTCAAAGAGAAGGGCAATAGATTTTGAAAAAATATACAAAACTTGGAAAATAGATATCTTCTAGAACTTCTGCTCTGCTGAAACCCATTAAAGTCAATCATCTTCATTTCCTAAGGTTTCCAGTTAATCACCTTAGAAGTATCTCTCACTCCACTAGCAAATAAGTGAGAAAAAGTTGTGTGGCAGAAGTTGTTTAGATGAGGGTTCTTTTTCAAATGACTTTTAGCCAGTCATAATGGAGCACTCATCTTCCAAGTTATCAACAACAAAGGAGATCATGAGAGTAGTCTAACTTGAGATGAAAGCAAAGAATACAGAAAACATTTCATAACTCGCTAAAAAGAATGTCACTCCCAATTGTCCAAGAAATAGCTTTTATAAACTTTCAGAATTAAAAATATATGATGCAACTTCTTACTCAACACATCTCCAGAGGCAAGGGAAACAAAAGCAAAAATGAACTATTGGGACTCATCAAAATAAAAAGCTTCTGCACAGCGAAGGAAACAATCAGAAAAACTAAAAGGCAACCGACAGAATGGGAGAAGATACTTGCAAACGACATATCAGATAAAGGGTTAGTATCCAATTTCTATAAAGAACTTACCAAACTCAACACCCAAAAAACAAATAACCCGTGAAGAAATGGGCAAAAGACATGAATAGACATTTCTCCAAAGAAGACATCCATATGGCCAACTGATACATGAAAAAATGCTCAATATCACTCATCATCAGGTAAATACAAATCAAAACCGCAATGAGATACCACCTCACACCTATCAGAATGGCTAACATTAACAACTCAGGCAACAATACATGTTGGCGAGGATATGGAGAAAGAGGATCTCTTTTGCATTGCTGGTGGCAATGCAAACTCCTGCAGCCACTCTGGAAAACAGTATGGAGGCTCCTCAAAAAATTAAAAATAGAACTACCCTACGACCTAGCAATTGCACTACCAGGTATTTATCCAAGGGATACAGATATGCTGTTTCAAAGGGGCACATGCTCCCCAAAGTTTATAGCACCACTATCAACCATAGCCAAAGTATGGAAAGAGCCCAAATGTTCATTGATGGATGAAAGGATAAAGATGTGATATATACATATACATATACATATACATGTATGTATATATGTATAAATATACATATACATATACATATACATATACATATAATGGAGTATTACTCAGCAATCAAAAAGAATGAAATCTTGTCATTTGCAACTACTACATGGATGGAACTAGAGGGTATTATGCTAAGCGAAATTAGTCTGTCGGAGAAAGACAAATATCTTATGACTTCACTCATATGAAGACTTTAAGATACAGAACAGATGAGCATAAGGTAAGGGAAGCAAAAATAATATAAAAAGAGGGAGGGGGACAAAACATAAGAGACTCTTAAATATGGAGAACAAACAGAGGGTTACTGGAAGGGTTGTGGGAGGGGGGATGGGCTCAATGGGTAAGGGGCATTAAGGAATTTACTCCTGAAATCATTGTTGCATGATATGCTAACTAACTTGGATGTAAATTAAAAAAAATAAATTAAATAAAAATACCAATACATATATATATATATATATATATATATATATATATATATATGAATGATATATTTCAAACAAGAAACTTCTTCAGATCCATAGTGATTGCTCAAGTTTTTCTAAGGGTACAGAGTCATGTATGGAAAGCCACATGAGAAAAGGAAGATCTTTGATTAGCTTCCACTTATGATCTAAACCTTTGGTAATTCAGGGAATAAAGCTTTTGTTCTACTAACTCTCTAGCTGGAAATCTTGTTAGAATATCCACCAAAGTCTTTAAAATTCAGCAGCAAATTAATGAACTCCTTGGCAGTTAATGGGAAAAGTTAATTTAAGACAACAGAAGAGTCAGGAAGATGATGTTACAATACAACCATCTATCGTCGAGGTGGAGGGTCCACCTTAAGATTTAATCTCAGGTGACTGCACAGACAATTCCAGCCATAAACTAAGAGGCATCAGATTCCAGGATTTGATGCCAATATCTCTGTGATCATTACCCTGGTTCCTGTAATAATAGAGCCAACACTTGTCCTTATTTTTAGAGAAATTAATTTACCCAAACATACACAGCTATAAAGATGCAAAAAGCCAAATATAAACCACAATTTTATGTGCCACTATGACCACCTTCTTTTGATATTCTGTTTTATCATACCATTTGCTCTGTAGAAACTTTATACATGTTAATATAGACTTCATATGAAGCTATAACCCACTCTCAACTGGATACAAAATAATTGATAAATTTATTGTCCACTTACAAATTTATTTTCAATAATAAACTGTCATAATAGTCATATTTTTGAAATGTAATTGAAACAGAAAATACCTATTGTCAATCCAGTAACTTCCATTTTAAATCAAGGTTACCAACTTTTTTTTGAGAGAGAGAGTGAGCACAGGGGAGAGGGATAGAGAGAGAGAGAGAGAGAGAGAGAGAGAGAGAATCTCAAGTAGACTCCACACTCAGGGCAGAGCCCAATGCAGGGCTTGATCTCATGGCCCTGGGATCATGACCTGAGCCAAAATCAAGAGAAGGTCGCTCAACTGACTGAGCCATCCAGGCACCCTGAGGTGTACCAACTTAAATATACATACCAACTCTACCCCACACTTATCAGCAGAGGGTGTTATCATTTTTTTTAATAATTTGCTCATTCAATGTTGCTCTATTTTACATTTTTATCATTGATAGTATGAATAATTTCTCACATTATCGTTTTCCAATTGTATTTCCTCTTTTGAATTGTCAGCCCGTGTCACGTGCTTGCTTATTTTTGGTGTAAGTCTTCATATTTTGTTCATAACTTTGTGTGCATCCTTAATATTTTATAGATAAATCATGTCATGTCTGATATATTTTATGGTATACTTTCTTTATAATTTTTTCATAAGGATATTACAAAATTATTTTCATTTTTCTTGTTACTTAGATATTGAAAACATTATCATTTCTCCATAAGTAAGTAAACTATTCTATTTTCTGCCACTTCTTCTCTAATTTGATGTTTTATATTTAACCCTCTAATTTGGTGTTTCTAGACATTTCATTCTTCTTCAGGACATAAGCAGAAACAGATAAATTACAATCCCCACTCTCAGTATAGCTGCAAAGCTACTGCTTTTTCTTGCACCCAGCAAAGAATGCAGCATGATTCTGCAAAGAATACTTCACTCCACACCTCACCACCCACTCCTTGAGCCCCACCCCCATGACAATCACTGCCCTTATTCAAATGGAGGCTGTTTTAGTGATTAGTATAAAGTGATTTTTTTTTATATTTCAAAGTGCTAACCAATTACTTCAGTGTGACATAGTTAATTTTTTCTTGCACTATCCACTTAAAATATTTTTTAATTCTAAAGACTATTATTTTAGAGTAGTTTTAGATTCACAGCAAATTTGAGAGGAAGGTGCAGAGATTCCCAAAATACCCCCTGCCCCCACACGTTTACAGCCTCCCTCATTATCAACAGTCTCCCACTACAGTGGTACATTTATTACAGTTGATAAACCTGCAATACACATCATAACCATAGCTTACATCCTTATCCATTTTTTAGTAAATTTACTCACCTCTGTGGTGTATTTATACTCCATTATTTCATATTTTTATTTTTCTACCAATATCAAAATGCCTTAAATGTTACTGATTTACTATGGGTTTTAATATCGAGGAGGTATTTATCCCCCTGGTGTTGTCCTTTAATACACTTTTCCTGATTTTTTTTACCTGTTCATTTCTCAAGTGATTTAGAAGTTTTTACTGAATTTTTAAAATTCCTTTTGAGATTTTGATGGAAATACCATAAAATATACTTCTTTAAAAAACTTGAAGACTTATAATTAATATGGTGCATTGACTTACTGTAGAAAATTGACTGTAGTGCTGCAAATACTTACAAAAGCTGGACAAAATATAATAGGAATTCTAAAATATTTAGAAGTTTACCCAGCTCCAAATCAGAAAAAGGAGCACAGAGAAGACAACAAAACTTGTAAAAATAAATCTACTTGAAGATATTTTAGTGTTTCCACTAATTTTAGTGTGAGGGGTTCCCCCCACCCCCGATTTAACTCTT
Organism: Panthera pardus; assembly: GCF_024362965.1. Classification (NCBI taxonomy): domain Eukaryota; kingdom Metazoa; phylum Chordata; class Mammalia; order Carnivora; family Felidae; genus Panthera; species Panthera pardus. The sequence continues at coordinate 135,436,168 of NW_026526721.1, forward strand.
GCACTGTGATATTTTATCAGATTAGGGACCTAAGATCACATTTGCTCTGCAGAAACTTTCAGAAGCCTCAGGTTTCCAAAATGAGCTATGTAACATATCATTTACTTTGTTCGTTGTAATATTTACTTTTCCACGTTTTTAATTTTTTCTCTTAGATCTATAGTAGATAAGGTAGGTTAAAATCTTCTAACTTTCCTTTTCTGTATATTTCACACAATTTTTGCTGCTATTTTGTGCATATATTAGTGCACAAATAGTATCTGAAACATTTATACCTTGTATCATATTGTCATTGATTATGTTTCACCTATATTTTTTCATTTTACCCTGCCGCTTTTACTACCTTATTATACCTTTGGCCTATTGGTTTCAGTACATATTCCAAGAGCAAGAAATCACTGGGCCTCTTCAATCAAAAAAAAATCCAAGACTCTGTGTTATATGTACAAATAAAAAATGCTTATATTATTTGTTACATCTGTTTTATGCTCTTCTAGAGAAGTGCAATTTTCTTTTTTTCCTATTCCTATTAAACCTTTTTATGTATGATCATGTTCTTTTTCCTTTTATAATTTTAGTGTAGTTAAAAAAAGCAAATTTCTTCTTTCTATCTTCACTTCTAAATTATGCCACTTTTGTTTTATAACCTAACTCATGGAATTATTCACCTATCTCTAAATGGAGTAACTGATTTCAATACTCTATATATGTATTTCCCACAAACTTCTAAATTCAATCATTTTCTTGTTCTTTTTAGCTAACCTTTGAAAATCTGAAAATCATCCTTTAATGCTAATAGATAAGATTAAAGATAACTTTTCAGAAGGCAAATTTCCAGAAATGTGCTGGACTATACTTCACATAGTAAAAGCACCTCAGCTGGGCACGGCATTCCTGCATCACATTCTTTCTTTGAGAATATTTCATATACTACTCTATCACCTTTGAATTTGTGATGGGAAAATAAAGAAGTAGGAGCTCTCCAAATTTTGATTCCTTTGATAATTGTCTTTAGTTTTAAGATGAGAAGGAAAAAAATTATGCCATGAAAGATAGGAAATAGCCAGAGTATGCCTTGGAAAGTGCTTTTGCTTTTTAAAATTTACCTAGGATAGAGTGAGACGCTGCTGTCTCCTACCTATTTTTTAACGTTTTTATTTCTTTTTCATGTATGCCATTGATTATCCACATGTTCTTTTATTCTGGCTTTTCATTCTGAACTAACTTACTTTTTTCCCTCATACTCATCGTTTAGTTACTCTTATGTTCCACTACATTATATATACTCCGCTAGTCTGACATTCTGCAGCATGGCACTTCTGTCGATCTTTTTCGGAGATGATGTAAATTGGTTAGGACAGCCCTACCTTTTCCTTCCACTACTCTCACATTCTCTTTTATCCCTGAAAAACAGATAACTACTATTTTCTAAAATCCTATACAAAATCCATTTGAAGTATTGTTATCTGAGTATTAAGAAAATACCCTTGGGGGGGGGGGTTGCCTGGGTGACTCAGTTGGTTAAGCGACTGACTTAGGCTCAGGTCATGATCTCACGATTTGTGAGTTCCAGCCCCGCATTGGGCTCTTTGCTGACAGCTCGGAGCCTGGAGCTTTGGATTCTGTGTTGCCTTCACTCTCTACCCCTCCCCTGCTTGCACTCTGTCTCTCTGTCTCTGAAAAATAACTAAACATTAAAAAAAAGAAAAAAAATCTTAGGAAATTTGGGGGAAAATCAATTATCTGTCTTCAGTCATAAGTAAGTTCTACACTACAAATGAAAAAGGAAAATGGGAAAATAAAAAATGTTATCTTCCTTCTCTTTTATACATGTTTCATACATCATTACAGGGGTTATATTATTAATTTAATTCAACTCAATTTAATTCCATGGGAGTATCACTGAAGGATAAGCATTCTCAGTGTTGGAAGTCACCTCTAAGTCCTAATTACTTCTGGATTTTATCTATAGACTAGACATTGGAATCATCTATCCCATCTCATCACACCACACTGGTTCCATACACTCAAGTTTGGGGCTAAAGTTTTTTTTAAGTTTATTTATTTATTTTGAGAGAGAGAAAGACAGAGAGAGAGCAGGAGGGGCAGAGAGAGAGGAGAGAGAGAGATAATCCCAACAGGCTCCGCACTGTCAGCACAAAGCCCAATGTGGGGCTCGAATGTGAGATCATGACCTGTACCAAAACCAAGAGTCTGTTGTTTAACCAGCTGAGCCACCCAGGCACCTCTGGGGCTAGAGTTTTGAAAGGCCTCTCCTCTACTCTTTCTTGAAGCAGAGAGCACAGTGAAGCCACTGGGGTCTTTGGCCTTCCAATCTTTGGCTTTCCTGTGCTTGCTGCTGCATTACTTTATCTTTGCCTTCATGTTCATTTGGTGTTATCCCTGTGTATGTATCTACCCCTGTGTCCAAATATACCCTCCCTTTTTTAGATGTTTATTTGGTTTTGAAGGAGACGGCACATGTGCAAGCAGGGAAGGGGCAGAGACACAGGAAGACAGAGGATCCCAAATGGTCTGCACTGATAGCAGAGAGCCCAATGCAGGGCTTGAACTCACAAGCCATGAGATCATGACCTGACCTAAAGTCTGCACCCAGGTGCCCCAAATTTTCCCTTTTTATAAGGACATCAGTCATATTGGATTGGGGTCCACCCTACCGACCTTGTATTAACTTAATCATCTGCAAAGAGCTTATTTTCAAAAAAGGTCACATTCACAGGTACTGGTGGTTAATATTGCAACATCATTTTATACAATTCAACCCACAATAGTAGGGGACATCAGATTAGCAAAAGGTCAAGTAAAGTCTTTGCTTGGATCAGTAACAATCCTCCCATACTTACGGTTCAGTCGGATGGTACCAAGTTAGGAATTAGACCAAGCTAGATATTACTGATAGGTTTTAATCCTGCATCTTCAGTAAGGGGTAAATAGAAATCCCTTCTTTAATTTCAAATATTCTTCAATTTTTTAATTTTAATTAATAAGCCAGTGAAAACTTTCTTTCTAGATTAAATAATTACTTACACTTTTTCTTAAGAAATTAGAAGAGAAGGCCTGTTGGTTTTCCCTACCTCAACCATCTTCCCAGACATCATTCATTGGGGATTATAGTCAGAAAAACAATTCCTTGCCAGTCTCAGTCAAATTAAAAGGAAGTAATAGCAAACACAATGATATCATTTCTATTTTTAAACATCTCATAGGAATACTCAAGACAACATCATAGTAATTATATGACTTTCACTGGCTGATCAAACATTTTATCACACTCTGCATTCATTCACACATATACATACAGGCAAGTGTGTGCACATACACACACACACACACTCATTCAATTGGTGTAGTCAACCTAAATTAAGTGGAAAAAGTCTTACCCACCTGTAGTTTTCATGCCAGTTAAAGGTAATAATCATGGAAACTCTCAAAGATACTCATTCTCTCTGCTTATGTTTAATGCTTTTCTTTTGGCATGAATTCTTTCATGCAAATACTTTCATCTATGCCTTCATTTCCAAAGTTTCACCTCATTAGACTCCAGTATTTAATAGGACTTAGGTTTTAGTGGTTGTGCAAGCAAACGGTTATAGAATAATAACTGAACAAATGAATGGACATAAGATCAGTTTTGCCGAAGAATGTGATTTTCAGCAACATCATCAGTTCCAGTTATTTCCTGTGATAGCACAGATTTCTAAGGCCCTTTATTATTAAAATACTCTTGATGAAATGAACTGATACTTAAAAAAAATATATGTTATGTTTTAGACTAAATTTATAAATCTTTCTACTAGGTTTACACATAATATATGGACTATTCTGCCATCAAATTCAATTCTATATTAAAATACTTCTCATTGGCCTGAAATCATAAAAACTCTTATCTCTACATGGTTAAATGAAATGGATTAGGCCATTTACTGACTTTCCAATAAATCCAGCTCTAGCACCAGTAAACCCAGCAGATCATTGGGTACTGGAAAAAAAGCAGTCTTCGTTCCAAAGTTTCTTCTCTATTGTACAGAAAGATTGGCAGCCCCAGTTGCATCACCCAGAGGCCACACTGAGTCTGGAATTTCAAGTGCAGTCAGAGTGGCTGTGTCTCTGGTGGTTGGAAATGGTCACTGACATTCAGACAGATCGTCACCTTTTTAGCATTTCTTTTCTCTTCTTTATTCTTTACCTTCAATATGATTGTCATTGCTCAAAGGAACTAGGAAAACAAGAAGGATAAAGAATGACAATGTGGTAGCAAGAAGGAGGGCTGAGCAATCAGAGCGTGACTACATACTGTCAGAAAAGTTATAACAGTTATCTTCCAGAATTATTTCCTGTGTATACCAAATTGATTGTCATGTCATTTAGTAGAAGCTTTATTTATTTTTATTATTTTTTTCTCAAGCTGCTACATGGGCCCCGTATTTCATATTCATCATATAACTTAGAGATACTTTCATTTGTCAGGAATAATACAAGGAACGGAAGAAGAGTAAAGATTCAGAGGCAAAGAAAAAAAGTAGAAAACAAACTCAGGATTCAGAGAATTCTGACAATGCAAACCAACACAGAGGAGCGTGTGGGGGTGGCTGGGAGGATAAATGCTGGACCCAATTTGAGACAAAATCTCCTCCTGTGCTGAGAGTCGAAACTCTATCTGTCAAAATTATATTACTGAAATGAGATAAATGCCTTACGTAAACAGGATGGAAGTGGTTCATATGAATGAGGAATGTGAGGCAGAGAATGGTGTGCAGAATCCTGGTCAGTGTCCACTGCCTTCAGGATGATGTCATGGCACAATAAAATGTATTGTGATGCCGTTTCAATTGGATTAAGGAGTCTAGAGTGAGTTCAGAGCTCCCTCTAGGCCCACTGCTTTTGTCTGTAACACAGGCCTAGATGTTATGAAAATTGAAATGCTAGAGATGTCATGGTGGAGGTGAGCATCAAAGACTTCTGGGGATTATATTAGCATTGGTGGGCGGACATATCCCTTTGGGGTGGCAATGACAAGGCTATAGCAATGAAGGAAGAAGCCCTTTGATACACAGCTCTTCTAAGGCCTCTCTATATGTCCCTGAATCTCAGCCAGACTCTGGTACTTGTGGACACCAGGGCTCAATATCCATGGAGAAACCTTCCTGGGATGAGATTCTCACTTGTTCCCATATAATACAGCCTAGACAAAAAGACACCTACCTGGTGATTTCAGGTGCCCATCAAATATGCTATAGAGAACACTGAAACATGGCCACTACCTTCTTCGCATCATGTGAACTTCTTGGCTAAACTGAACATGGCCTACATATTCCATTTATTGGGATCCAAATTTAATTTGGATTAAATTAAAACCAAAGTTTTAATTTAGATTAAAATTAATTTAGATTAAAGAAAACCAGTTTTCTTGTGGTTCTATCATAGTTGCTACAGAAATACTCAAACCAAAGGTCCACATAAGGATAAATTTATCAAGTAATCCTAGCAGGAGATGTGCATTATAAGCTCTTAGATGTGGGCTTTGAATATGATAGCCAGGTAGATATACTAATGACTCTCCTTCCATCACAAATTATACTTTATTGGTTCCACTACCCTGCAAACCTACAGAAACGGTTCCTGCCTGGGGAACAATGGAATTGCAGGATAAGCCCTAGTCTAGACCAGCAGATCTTCACTAGCAGACTGGGTGGATTTCCCCGTGGTGAAGGATGTGTCTTTTAAACCATGCAACCTGCCTCACCACACATTGCACAAGTGTTCCCTTCTCATATTTGCCATCACTTGCAATGACCTACTTGACAGATGGCGACAGAAAGGGGGAACAAACAGATACATGCATGAGTATTTTTTTGTTTCTCTCTCTAAGACAGGAACCTGACACATCTTCATGTTCCTGCAACTGAACCACACATCTCTGGATGTCCTTCCTAAGAGATGTGGGCAGGTCCCTATCCTAGCTCCTGGCTAGCTTCTCAAATGCTTGTCAGTCTGGAAAACTTAAAGGCTAACAGTAATAGCAGTTAACATAATACTGTAAGATAATAAAAACAATAATAAATGTTATTGAAATCTTACAATGTTTTAAGTACCGTGCCAAGTGCTTTACACATATTATCTTTCTTGTTCTCAAAAAATTCTATGAAGCAGGTACTATTGTAATCTCAGGAATAGGAGACGTAGAGAGGTGAAATAACTTGTTGATGTCACACATCTAGCATGCAGTAGAAAGGAATAGAAATTCAGTTCTGTAAGACACCAAAGCTCATACTTCTAAACATGCTCAGGAAACACATGCACACACTTTACACATATGCACATACATATACACATATAATATACAAATGAGAAAGTTTATTTTCTGAAAACAGGTTTTGTGAGGCTCTATAATTATCCATTCTCTCCTTCTCCCTTACCACCCCAAAGTCTGATTTTCTTGCGATGTCAATTTTTCCAACCCAAAATTTTGGTTTCCCAGCCATTCTTGCAACCCTGGGTAATCCTGTGGCCCAGTTCTGGCCAATGAGACATAATTGGAAATGTGGTACAAAGTTCATGTTGAGTTTTCTCTCTCCTGATAGAGGTGCTGCTTCTTTTTTCTGCTCCCATTTTGGTTCAGGCTAGGATATAGACTTGATGTTTGAGGGTGCAGACACCATCCAGAGACCATGAGAAGGCGATCCACATGCAAAGGCTGGTAGAGTGGGAAGGTGGAAGAAGCATGAGACCCTCATGGCATCAGAGTCCCACTGAATGATTTCTGGACTCTGTGTGAAGAGAATAATCCATTATTTAAGCCATCATTTGATGGATTTTCTTCTCCTTTCAGCAGAGTGTAGTGCTAATTGATATAAATATTAATGAATACATATCTCAAAGCTCAAATTTTGTGAATTAAAAATTCTTTGTTCCTAAGTCTTGTTGTAATGAGGTCATCCTTAGCAGTGGGCATTTATACACTGCAGCAATATATCTCCCACACTTCAAAACATTTATATATGCCTGTTATCATGGATAAAACATCCACATAATTATACACACACACACACACACACAACTATGTCTCAAGCACATAACAGCTTTGGTGCTGCAACCTGATTAGTTAAACTAAATTATGGGAGGAGGGGGGTGCGTTTTGTGATAGCTCCTGCTGCTCTGCAGCCAATTTGCACATTTTCCTAGAATTATTTTAGATGTTATTATCACCCAAACACCTGCTGCTATGTAGACAGGAAAACAAGCCAAAACCAAGTGAGGAGGCAAAACACACTAAATTAAAAACAAATGTGTACACTCCCTAAGTACAGAATACAAATAATAGCCTTCAAATTTGAGGGCCAGAATGCCTGGTTACTAACCAGTCTCTAAGCTAATGTAAATGCCCAACCCAGATAGGGAGGAAAATGATCTGGATGATCTACATTTGTTTATTTCTTCTTTCACTCTGTGTTTTTTGTAGAATGGAAAAAAAAAAAACTTTTCAAAAGATACAATCTATCTCCTATCCTTTTTTTTTTTTCCAGCAAACTCTGCTGTTACTTAACTTACATCAATATTTTTGCCCAAAACAGGTTTTGGACTTCTTTGCTCAAAAATCACACAGATACAAAATAGTAGGTAGTAAGGAATAATGTTCATATTAAATATAACTTTTTATGATTTGAACATTGAAAACTATTGATTTTTTTTTTTTTTGAGCTCTGATGACTTAGTAAAAAGGAGAAGGGAATTGGGAGAACAACTCAGACCTTCTAAAATGGATAATTTAAGGCTGATTCTTAGAATAAATATTGCATTTCCAAGGCACTTTCTTACTCCCAAGACTGTCCCCTGAATAGATTTCCTCTTCACTCCCTCCTTAACTGAGTTTTAGAGAAAGGCACTAAAGGAAGAAGGAATCAAAATCCAAACTTCAATTTCTTGATGACAACCCTTTGTATAGTGATAATTCATCACTGTTCCAAAGTGGAGTTGATGCCTGGTTATCATGAGAAAGGCCATTAGGAAAGACACCACACCATTTTCTCAAGGGTCACACACAGCTGTTCTGGAGATGTATATTGCATATGACATGCAATTGGGGAGGAGAAAGTCAATGGGACACAGGGAGGTGGTGATGGGACTTTGTGAAAGCTAACAGTTTTTAGCAGCTGCCTGCTTCAAGAACAAGGAGAAATCTAAAGAGGATATTTATAGAAAGATTTCTGTATTGAATAAAAATGCTTGTTCTGCCCCTGGAACCCCAGCAATAATGATTACCACTATTTTTTAAAGCCTCTAGTCATCACTCCTCATCAGGGAAATACAAATCAAAACCACACTGAGATATCACCTCACGCCAGTCAGAGTGGCTAAAATGAACAAATCAGGAGACTATAGATGATGGAGAGGATGTGGAGAAACAGGAACCCTCTTGCATTGTTGGTGGGAATGCAAACTGGTGCAGCTGCTCTGGAAAACAGCGTGGAGGTTCCTCAAAAAACTAAAAATAGATCTACCCTGTGATCCAGCAATAGCACTGCTAGGAACTTCCCCAAGGGATACAGGAGTACTGATGCATAGGGGCACTTGTACCCCAATGTTTATAGCAGCACTTTCAACAACAGCCAAATTATGGAAAGAGCCTAAATGTCCATCAGCTGATGAATGGATAAAGAAGTTGTGGTTTATATACACAATGGAGTACTACTTGGCAATGAGAAAGAATGAAATATGGCCTTTTGTAGCAACGTGGATGGAACTGGAGAGTGTGATGCTAAGTGAAATAAGTCATACAGAGAAAGACAGATACCATATGTTTTCACTCTTATGTGCATCCTGAGAAACTTAACAGAAGACCATGGGGGAGGGGAAGGAAAAAAAAAAAAAAGAGGTTAGAGTGGGAGAGAGCCAAACCATAAGAGACTCTTAAAAACTGAGAACAAACTGAGGGTTGATGGGGGGTGGGAGGGAGGGGAAAGTGGGTGATGGGCATTGAGGAGGGCAACTGTTGGGATGAGCACTGGGTGTTGTATGGAAATCAATTTGACAATAAATTTCATATTAAAAAAATAAATAAAATAAAATAAAATACAATAGAATAAAGTAAAATAAAATAAAATAAAATAAAATAAAATAAAATAAAATAAAATAAAATAAAATACTGTGCACTATTATTGCTCCACAGTATTAAAGTTTTGATACCAGAAATTTAAAAAAAAAATGTTGTAGGATAATAAACAGCCCCTTGATCCCTACTTCCTTTTTGCCCTAATGTAATTTTCTCCCCCTGAGTGTGGGCTGAACCTAGTGACTCTGTAGTGAGTAGAATATGGCCAACGCAACCTGACATCATCGTCTAAGGTGGATTACAAAACAACTGTGGCCTCCATCTTGGGAAGCCTCTCTCACTCTTTTGCTACCTTGCTCTGAATGAAGTCTCTGCCATGTTGTGAACTGCTCTCTGGTGAGGCCAACATGGTAAGGAATTAAGGTCTTCATTCAACATCTAGGGGAGACCAGATGACTGCAAACAGCCACGTGAGAATCTTGGAAGCTGATTCTCTTCCAGGTCAGCCAGAGATGACTGTAGCTTCAGCTGACACCTGACTGCAGCTTAAAGACAGGTGCTGAGGCAGAGGCACCCAGATAAGTTATACCTGGTTCCCAGCCAATGGAAATTGTGAGACAGTAAATGCTGTTTTAAGCTGCCAAACTTTGGGATGAGTTGTCATGCAGCATTTGATAAGTAATGTGGTTGTCATGACCGTAACATGTCAAATGCTGAAAAATACTACATGCTAGATAATAATAACAGAGTTTAAACTTCGAGGTTAATTATAAATTTAAGACTATTGATTAGGACTTCCACTTAATTGGCCACTTTCTCTCCACTCTAGAAAGTATACCCCACAAGGTATCAAATAGTAGAGATTCAGGTCAAGCAGCCAAGGAGAAACGTCTCATCTTTGGTTCCTATGTCTAAACTTCGACAGTGTGCTCTTCACTGGGACTGTGGAACATGGCTTATGGAATCAGAGAAGCATGGATCAAGTCCAAATCCAAGTGATTTATACATAACCAGTGGTATACAGTAGCTGGCTCCAAGGGGCTTGGTATATTCTATGGTGTACACTCCTTCCCATCTCCACAATCTATGTAGTGAAGTTGATAGCTAAAAATTGGCTATGGTGGGAGTATTTACCCCAACAAAATTAGCAAATACTACAAAACAGACTTTTTCCCAATGAGTCAACTATTAAACATCTACCAACACATCATTGTTTATAACCAAGAACCACTAATTATCACAGACCCAAGGAGCCACCTTGATTCCATTTCTGGCAAAGTCAATCAAGGCTAAGAAAAAGAAGATGATCAAGGCTGCCGTCAGGGCAGAAAATAAAATGGATTGTTGAGTTGGGATTGGAAACATCAATGCAGACTTGGGGAGCCTACACTGACACGAGTATACCTCAGCCCCTTGAATTTGGATTCATAAGTGCAAGGTCATAGTAACTACTATTATCATCACGATTAAACAGGTACAGAAACTGTCCAGGACCACAGAATTAGTGAGGGTGGGGCCTACAGTTGAACCCAGATCTGTGTGGCACCATATCATAATAACAATATGCTACTGACTCCCGCTCTGCTTTGATATTTTAAATCTTAGTAACAATTGTAGATCAATGGAAAATAAGAAGTGGTTAAGGTGAAAGACTAATTAAAAAAACTGGGAGTAGGGGTGCCTCAGTGGCTCAGTTAAAGCATCTAACTCTTGATTCCGGCTCAGGTCATGATCTCATGGTTCATGATTTCAAGCCTTGCTTCAGGCTCTGTGCTGACAGTGTGGAGTCTGCTTGGGATTCTCTCTCTCTCTCTCTCTCTCTCTCTCTCTCTGTCTCTCCCCATCTCTCTCTCTCAAAATAAATAAATAAAACTTTTTTAGAAAACTGGGAATATATCTGGGGATAATATGATACAAAAATATGAATTTCATTCTAGATATTTTATAAAAACACAACATAACGCCCGCTGCACAGGAAGGAAGCTTTGCTCAAATAACCCAACACAACATGTCTAATGTCTTTGGGTTTCCATGTTCTCAAACTGAGAATGGGACACAATGTGCGGAGCTATCTTTTTAGTCTTCAGAATCTGACTTATGTTTCCTAGGGTTCATAGTTCACATTATTTGAAAGCCTCACTAGTGAATTTACATGAGATGAAATGCATGAGCTAAACAAATATAAAACTAATTTTTTAAAAATCAGATAGTCCAGGAGTGCCTAGGTGGCTTAGTTGGTTGAGCATCCAACTCTTGATTTTGGCTCAGGTCGTGATCCCAGGGTCATGGGATTGAGTCCTGCGTTCAGCTCTGCGCTAAGTGTAGAGCCTGCTTGATTGATATTCTCTCTTTCTTTCTCTCTCTCTCTCTCTCCCACTACCCTTCTCCCCCACTCATGCTCTCTCTTTCTCTCACTCTCTAAAATTAAAAAAACATATATATTAATATATATATAATAGAAAATTAAATAGTCTAGAAAAAAATTTAAAGCCATATGACAGGCAAATATTAAGCGACCTGAAGGTCAGACTAACCTAAAGGAAAAGTAAAGTGCAGAAAAGAAATCAGATGATATTTGGTCTTTTGTTTACATTAGAACTATGGATTAAGCAGAATTCTCTAATTGCAACCTTAATGACAAGAGGAACACACAGAACACACAAACATGAATCAAGCTTTCCAGGGAGAGTGGTATGAAAAAGTGTGAGGCTTGGACAACTTGCTAAAGAGATAAAGGTGAAGACAGAAGATCCAGATGCTATATTTGTACAACAAACACTAGAGATCCCATAAGCAGCCTTCTCATGTACCACAAAATTTATAAAGGAGATTACAGGAAAAAAGAGTATTTGCTAAAAAAAAAAAAAGAAGAAGAAGAAGAAAGAAAATTAAATATCACAGGAAGAAACCAAAAAACAAAATGAGGAAACCGTCATCCAATCAGATAAAACATAGGAGTGGTGCCTTGCTTTCTGTTGGGCCACTACAGATCTTAGTAAGAGGTCAGAAAACCTCTTTGGTTTTCTGTGTGCAAGCCTGTTCCAGGAGCTAGATAATCTGTACAACTTTAACATCCTTTCACAAGTGTATTCTTGGCTGAACATCTCATTAGATTTTTTTCTTTTCTTTTTTTTTTAAATTTATTTATTTAAATTCTGGGGCACCTGGGTGGCTCAGTTTGTTAAAGGTCCAACTCTTCGGCTCAGGTCATGATCTTACAGTTCGTGGTTTCAAGCCCCACATCAGGCTCTGTGCTGACAGCATGGAGCCTCCTTGGAATGCTGTCTCCCTCTCTCTCTGCCCCTCCCCTTCTCTCTCTCTCTCAAAATAAAAATAAACACTTTTAAAAAATTTTATTTACTTAAATTCAAGTTAGTTAACATACAGTGCAGTATTGGTTTCAGGAGTAGAACACAGTGATTCATCACGTACATATAACACCCAGTATTCATCCCAACAATTGCCCTCCTAATAATGCCCATCATCCACATAGCCCATCTCCCCACCCACCTTCCCTCCAGCAACCCTCAGCTTGTTCTCTGCATTTAAAAGTCTCTTACGGTTTGCTTCCTTCTCTGTTTTCATCTTATTTTTCCTTCCCTTCCCCTATGTTCATCTGTTGTGTTTCTTAAATTCCACATACGAGCAAAATCATATGGTATTTGTCTTTCTCTGACTTCTTTCACTTAGCATAATACACCCTAGTTCCATCCGCTTTGTTGCAAATGGCAGGATTTATTTCTTGCTAGATTCTTCCCCATACCACAGCTTTAGACTCAGGCAAAATATCAAAAGGTTATATGATGGGGGCCTTCTGAGAGCATTGAAGAGGGAGTTTATATCATTGCATAGCATATTTAAAAGATATGATACCTTTGTTAGACATCGTTAAGAACAACAAGCATCTTATATTATATCTGGAGCAAGCAGTGATTGCAATAGGCAGAAAGGGTCTTTTGGGGTTACTAGCTCTGTTTTGCTTTGTTTTCTTTTGTTTTTATCTAGGCTGCTTACATGGGTGTTTCCCAATTTGTGAGACTACATCGAACTGTATACTTATGATTTGTGCACTTTTCTATGTGTACTCATACTTTAACAAGCATGTCACTAAAGGAAAGAAATGATGGCTACTTGAAAATTCTATCTTACCTGTTTTGGGAAGACTATCAGAACATTTATGAAGCACTAAATAAGAGCAGAGAACTATTCTAGGTGCTATGTCACAGGGCTTCCTTTCCTCCAGGAGCTTTCTATTCAATAAAAGAGAGAAAATGGTACAGCACCAGTTCATGCACGTTGTAATGTGAATAAATAACATGGAGTCATAAGTGACAGGTATTATAAAGTGATGTAGATGCTGTGTTGTAGAAGTTGGAAGGAGATTAAATCACTTTTGGTGGTAAAACTCATAATATGGAATATTCTATCCCCCCTCTACTCTGGTCCTGAAACAAGTCATATATTGCTGGCCATTAACTAGATCAATGGAGGCATACAGGGAAATAGCAAAGGCTTTGGAGACAAAGGCATAAACAGAACTGGTTCCAATCCTACCTTCATCATTTATAGATTTGTAATATCATGGGCAAGTTACCCATAGCATTCAATTATTGGTTTTGTTTTCCTCGTCCTCCCCCTTTTAAATGTAAATTATTATGGGAAGCTGAGGTGGACCTCTTCTCTCCTGACTCCAAACTTGAGGCTGTAGTGGAAGCAACCAATCTAGTACCCAAACCCCTGTCACTTTCATTGGTCCAGGAATGGGCACATAGTCCACATGAAACTAATCAGAGTTATCGTCTATGTCTCTTGGGTGGGATTGCAGAACTGTAAGGGAAAGAGCTGCCCAGGACCATGTTCCCAGCCATAATGGCAAAAGCCAATATGCAAGAATGAAGTTGATATGCAGAAAAATGCAGGGAGAGTAAGAGCCAGTAGGAGAATAGGGCCTGGCATCACTACCTTCCCTTATTCCAAAAAAACTCTGGGACTCAGCCTTGTTCCTGCCCTTTTTGTGGTTTGGGTATTTAAGCCAATTAGTTGCCCATTTTGCTTAAGCTAGTTCCAACTGGGTTTTGAGTTTCTGCCATAAAAAAGCCATAATTAACACATTTCTTCCACTGAGCTTTGGTTTTCTCACCTGCAAGACCAAGAAGACAAATATATAATGCATAAGTTTGTAATAAATGCCAAAAATTTCACTATCAGAAAAGACAATTGTTCAATATTAATTCCTTACCATGTCCAATTAACGTGAGGATTTACACAACCCATTCAAAGAGTCTCCAAACTAGGATCACTCTGCATCGCTTTGATTACAAGGCAACTGGATAATTTATAAATCATTCTCCTATCATCCAATAAAGGCAAAGATAGACCGATCTCAAATATTTCCTATGACCTTCCTTTTCCCCCACCAATCAGCTTTTATTCTAAACTCATTCTCCTCTGACTCACCAGATTGTTCACCATCCCAAATTTGATCCTGCTTCAGACATATTATGTGATTTCATGCTTGTTCTCCACAGCATTTTACTTTCCAATATCACAAAAGGAGTTTGTTATATGACACACCATCTCAGATGCCCATCCCCAAAGCAAACTGAATTAAGCATGTACTTAATTTGGTCCCTTGAATTTTTATGCCTAGCACCAGCGATATGGTCAACACTTCTTTTCATTAAATAATCAGGCCACTTTTCACCCTTTTCCAACAGGCTCAAATAATCTCCAAAATACCACAAGATTTAACAAGTATAGCTCACATTTACTGAGCACTGATTATGTGACAGATTCTATGCTAAACTCAATGTTTGCATTATTTCATTTCATTTTCTCTGTGCCATTATGTTGGTACTGTTGTTTTCCCTAGTTAGGAGACAAAGAAACTAAGAACATTTATATAAAACTTTTGAAAGTTTATGGCTAATAAGCTGTAGAGTTCAAGTTTAAACTCAAATAGTTATGACACTAGAGACTACATTCTAATACTAGGAATGATATGAAATAAAACATATATTCCAGACTTCAGCTTTGTTCCATCCTCCCTTCTCATAGCCCCATGATCCAAATTAGAACATGAATTTCCTGAGCTGGGTCTTGTTATGTAGTAAACTACCAGGAATACTGGTATAAAGTTTGCTTACAAATTTGTGTTATGTAGAGTCAATCAAAGAGAAAAACACCCCCTTTTTTAAACTCTCCCACCAACAATCAGAGATATTTCCATCCTAAGAAACATAAAAGAATGTTCATGTGAAAGGAAGACTCAGACATCAAAGTACTTAGAAAAGAGCTTTGCTTATAAAAAAGTTGGCAAAAGTCAGACTTCAGAAATATTAGCTTGTCAAAAAAAATGCCTACAACATGAACTTAAAGGAAGAAATCTGTGAAATTATCAAAGTTATATAGTTTAAATCAATCTATTTATAGTAGTAAAACAACTTTCTCACCTAGTTATTATATCCACAAAAGATATCACATAACCTTAGAAATCAATTGTGCAAAAGGGTTATCATTATTTTGCTAGGGAGTGAGTAATTTAGAGGAAATGTTTAAAGTTTCATTTATTTTGGGGACCAGAACTAGACAGGGTGACCCTGTTATTTTTGGCCTATCACACTCTGGAATATCATGTATATGTTTATTCATAATGGTGGCAGGACAAAGTGTTCATTTTCTTTCACGTTGGCCATGATTGACATGGCTAGGATGGCCCTAGACAACAGTTAGGTCATCTGGGTAACCTGGAGGATAATGAAAATACTTTGCGACTGACTCAGAAACCATGTCATTGATAAAGCGGTTATTACTGTTAACACTTCATGAAAGGAAATGTTATAGGAAAGGCTGAGACACTTTAATGAGCTGAGACACTCACGTTTTTCCTTGCTTTAAAGAAGACAACATAGTCCTGCTGAAAGAACACGGACTCAGAGGTAGTAGACCTGAGTCCAGACTCCATAAATTACCAGGAGTTTGACCCTGACAAAGTCATTGTGTTGTGGATAATATGGAACACAATGATCGTGTTTCTTTTGTTAATGGGGCTTTTGTAAAGAACTATTAATATTAGTCAGGGTATAATCAGAGAAGCAGACCTCCTAAGAGACATTTATAATAAGAAACTTATTATAGGATTTGATCTTACACAATCATTGGGCTGGTTAAGCACTGTATTTAAGGCTATTGTTTCTATGTCCGATTCTGGAAACCAAAACCTACAGAGAGAGTAATTAAAAAGAGAAAACAGATGCAAAGTTGGGGAAGCAATACAGAATACATAAAGAACTACAACTCAACAATAGCAAAAACCAACAGTTCAACAATGGGACAGGTCTTGAAGGGACACTCTCCAAAGAAGATATATAAAATAGCCAA
This sequence comes from Panthera pardus, assembly GCF_024362965.1. Taxonomy (NCBI): domain Eukaryota; kingdom Metazoa; phylum Chordata; class Mammalia; order Carnivora; family Felidae; genus Panthera; species Panthera pardus. The sequence continues at coordinate 135,452,618 of NW_026526721.1, forward strand.
TAAACACAGAAAATGATGCTCCATATCACTAATTATTAGAGAAATGCAAATCAAAACCACAATATGAAGCTGCTTCACATGTTAGATGGCTATTATAAAAACACAACCAGACAGAAAATAACAAGTGTTGGTGAGGATGTGGAGAAATTGGAACACTCGTGCATTGCTGATAGGAATGTAACATGGTATAGTTACTGTGGAAAAAAAATATGGCAGCTCCTCAAAAAAGTTACACAAAGAATTACCATGTGATCCAGCAATTCCACTTTCGGGTATATGTCAAAAAATGTAGCAGGGTCTCAAAGTGATGTTTGGAAACCCATGATCATATTGACATATATCATTTTGTAAGTATAAGGTTTACAATGTGATGATTTCATATACACACATATTGTGAAATATTGGGAAACAATGACCTCAATAGAGTTAGTGAACATCTCCATCACCACACATATGCAAAATTTTTGTGAATTTGTGTGATGGGAGCATTAAGATTTTCTCTCTTGGCAACTTTCAAGCATATAATACAGTATTGTTAACTATAGTCACTACACTATAATTCTAACATCCTCAGAATTATTCATCTTGTAACTGGAAGTTTGTTACCCTTTGACCAACATCCCCCCATTTCCCACCTCCAGCCCCTGGTAATCATCAATCTGCTGTCTGTTTCTATGAGTTCAGCTTTTTTTAGATTCCACATATAAGTGAGATCATACAGCATTTGTCTTACTGTGTCTAACTTATTTCACTTAGCATAATGCCCTCAGAGTTCATCCATGTTGTTGCAAAAGATAAGATTTCCTTCTTTTTTAATGGATAAATAATATTCTGTTAAATATAAGTATACACGGCATTTTCTTTATCCATTCATCCATTGATGGCACTTGGATTGTTTCTATGTCTTGGCTATTACTAATAATGTACAAAACATGCGGGTACAGATATCTCTTCAAAATAGTGATGTCATTTCTTTCAGATATATATTCAAGTGAGATTGATGGATCTTATGGTAGTTCACTTTTAAATCTTTTGCTTGAGTTCTAATCATAACTATACTTTATTGCCTTTGTGTTTCTGGGCCTTTAAGAGTCTACTTCTTTATCTTTAAAGAGAATATAACAATAGTATAAGCTTCATAGTGTTCACTGAAAGAATTAAATAAAACGACATATAGCACTTAAAGTAGTACCTTGCATATATAGCAAGCACTCAATCAATGCTACCTATTGTTATATATTTTGTAGCTGTGCAATAATAGCTCCCTAATTGAAAGTTAGGGCTTATAACTTATAAGGAAGCTTCAGTATGCAGTACCTGAATTAATTAAAAATAAATTTGATAGCATGTTAATCATAAGCATAGACTTTTGCCACAATTTGGTTCATTAGTTTGACTTTTAGCCAGTCATTAGCATTAATAATATTTCTGAGTATTCAAGTAATTTCTCAGAAAAAGGCATTACATTTCCTCCATAATTTATAGTTTAATGAAATTTCCAATATGTGAGAAATCATTTCAATGGCCACAAAAGCCATTCTGAGCAGCCTCATTTTAAAATCATTGTTGGGGTGCCTGGGTGGCTCAGTTGGTTAAGCACCTGACTTAGCTTCAGGTCATGATCTCACACCTCGTGAGTTCAAGCCCTACATTGGGCTCTCTGCTGACAGCTCAGAGCCTAAAGCCTGCTTTGGATTCTGTCTCAATCTCTCTGCTCCTCCCCTGCTCGCACTCTGTCTCTCTGTCTCTCTCTCTCTCAAAAATAAACATTAAAATATTTTTAAATAAAATAAAATAAAATCATTGTCAATGGCTAAAGACACTGTGTAAAGTTTGTATTCTACTCTTACATGCACACTATTTGTAGATCATTTAGTAAAGAGATTTCCAAAGAAGTTTCCTGTGAATCTAATTATTATAAATCAAATAATATTATCCCCTTGACTTACATTATAATTTTAGAAACATGAATTTTTAGAAACATGAAGCCATTTTTAATGGCTCATTAATTGACTATGACTTCTATTCATTAGGTTTAAGATTCTCTATTTAGTGATTGAGCAGGACACAAGCATTTACCTGCCCAGAGGAAAGTATGTGTTAAAGGAAATCTGTATGTATTCATTTTAAATTTAGGTCTTTCTAAAGATAGCTATCCCGTAATAATTCAAGTTTGAGTTTTCATTCAATTTTTTTTCTTAGTAGGTCACATTTGTACCCTATTTTTGGCTTTGTTTTCCATTTCCAGGTTGATAATGGCTCCAACAGCAGGGGGCTGATGTAGGGATCATTTCACACCATACGAAATGCAACCACTGAAATGAACTATTTCCCGTCCAAGAGAGGCTGAGAGGACTCTCAATTGCACAAGCTATAATTTCCCAAAGGGGGTTTTACTCAGGGCAGTGAAGTTCATGGATTTGGAGGAAACTTAGTGAAGCTTTTACAGTGATCAAGACCTCAACTTTAGCAACTTATTTTAAGGCCATGAGCAAAGTCAAGAAAAGGGTGTGTCATGGCAAATAGAGTCACTTTTTAAAAAGGAGGTCCTGATAGAATCGTCTTTTTGCAGCCCCAGCATATTCTTAATTTCTTTACACTTAAAATTATCAAGGAAATCTAAAAACTTTTGTTTTTGGACCTATCAATATTTGTAGTATTAGAAATTAAAACTGGGAAATATTTATTCTTTTAAAATACGTTATTAGTTGGCATAGATAACATATTTTATGAAAAAAATAATTGTATTTCCCAAAACAAACAAAAAATGAAGAAGAGTAGCATGTTTTACATTTTGCACATCCCTTTAGTGTCCAGCATCGTAGAATACAGCTGTATTCTCATATCAGCTTCTGCATTGTCCAATGCCATGCATTTTTTGGACCAAAGTATATGAAGAAAATTAGGCCTCACAAAACTATGTAGTTGGAAAGAGAAGAGCATTTTAATAGCCTTTCAAATATTTGTGGATTTTCTTATTGATGCTATGTCAAAACTCAACAAGAGTTAGTTACTTAAATGGAAATTGCAGTAAGGAATCTGAAACAATCTCAATGAACTTCGCATACTCTGTGATGTTACACTGTTGGTGTTTCTTGTACTCTGAATGGATCTTTTAACATGAGTGATTTTGTAACATCACAGTCATTTGGAACACACTGGTTCGCTGAGCTATGCAGATCTTCAAAACGTTGACAGATTTTAATATGCAATATCAGAAACTAATATTTGTTAATATCACCACTGATCTCACCAAAAACTCTTGGAAAAAAGAATGTCATTTTCCACATTTTCTAAAATTCTAATTTTCACTTGAAAACTTGAGTGACAGCTTACTTCATTAAACTTTGAGAAAATATTTGCAAATACCCAAGTCTAGATAACCGTATTTTGTCTGCTAATAGATTTTTCAAGTGAAAATGGAACTTCTAAGTTCCATGAAACAGCTTTACAACTCTAAGTATACAATTGCTTTATGCATACCTCTCATTGTGTCACCCTGAATATTTAGAAAGTACACTCTAGAGTGATTTAATTAGATTAACAATGTTACTGCTTCATAAAGGACATTCTTAAGTAAAAGTGACATTTCTGAGTGTGTAGCAATGAGGAAAACATGATTATTAATATACGTTGGTGAAACTGCCTTGATTTGTACTTAGTTTTATATACCACAGACTTTATACTATCAGCACAATATCAATGCAGTGCAAAATGCAAACACTGTCTTATATTATTACAACAATAGTTTTAGGGGCACCTGGGTGGCCCAGTTGGTTAAGCGTGCAACTCTTAGTTTTGGCTCAGGTCATGATCTCACAGTTCATGAGTTCAAGCACCATGTCAGGCTCCATGCTGACAGTACGGAGCCTGCTTGGGATGCTCTTTCTCCTTCTCTCTCTGCCCCTTGCTCACATGCATACTCTCTCTTTCTCAAAATAAATAAACAAACTTAAATAAAATAAAATATTTAAAAAAATACTTTTAACCTCATTGACTTCCAGAAAAGGCCTTGAGTACCCCAGGGGCCCATGGATCACATTTTGAGAATTCCTGTTCTAGAGAATTCCAGGCTTATTTAATAGGTCCAGTCTGAAAAAGCCTTTTTAGAAGAGCCTAATGGTTTCAGTTTTTCTTTCAAGATCTAGCTGAGGACTGGAAAGCTGGGGTTCCTAGTTGCCTGATGGTATGAGGAAACTCAAATATTCTCAAATTAGAGAAAAAATAAAATAAAACTTTTGTTATCTCTTTTAAAACAGAAGAACTGAGTGAGTCACTATACTGACAAATTCCATGTCACTCTGTATAAAGCTCCAGAACCAGTACATTAATTACATGACAATAAAAATTAAAATAACACTGTAATTTAGAAAATTTTTCGTTGTGATAGACCATGGATTTTGCTCATTTTGAACTTGTCTAAACATGTCCAATATTTTTGCACAAAACTTCATTAGATATACCTTACTTGCTCTGAAAGCCCTCTCATTTTATGGATAACATGAACTAAAGTTCAAGGAACTTCCACTAAAATCTTAGAACCTCAGAATTGAAGCACTCCTTGAGGTCACATAGTTCAGCCTTTCTACTAAACGAATTTTATCCTTCTTATATAAACTTCCAGGTTTGACTTGAACCCTGCCAGTGGCACATAGCTCACTGCTTCGAGAGGCATTATATCATTTCACACTGCACATCATCAGCAACTCAGATGTTTCTCTTTAAGTTTAAACAAACAAGTCTCAGGCATACTTCCTAATGTAATATAATATTTCTATTTCCTATCATATTTGTTTTTCCAGCAATCAAAGCATATAATCAGCTTGTGGTGACCAGACAGCTTATAAAATCCATGTTTTTCACATGCATTGTTGTCAAGTCTACCCTTGCCCATATTTGTATTCTACTGTACTATTGATATTTTCCTCCAAAAATAAGTTTTTAAAATTAGATTTCATATGGATCATTTGGTCCACAGTCCAATTTCTCATGTCAATTTTAATTTTGATTTATTCAACACTGATATTACCTACATTCAATGTATGTCATCAGCAATATTGATGTAGAGGTCAATCATATCTTCATAATTTTCTTTCTAATAGCAACAACAATAGGGAGAAAGGAAGATCATTGCATGATATTAGAGATACCCACTTATTTGATCACATTTTTTAAGGTTTCCCAATAGTGTTCTGGGTCCTTAGCTAACTATGTAGCATAAAGGAAAAGAGAAAGAGAAAGAGACAAAAAGTTTATTATAGCAATAATGGCTGAAAACTTCCCAAACATGCAGAGACAGACATCCAGATTCATGAGACCCAAAGACCCCAAATAGGTTGAGTCCAAAAAGGGTTATACCAAGATACATTATAATTAAATTGTCAGAAGTCAAAGAGAAGGAATTATGAAAGCAGCAAGAGAAAAGTGACAAGTCACATACAAGGAAACCCTCATGAGTATTAGCATTTTTTCAATGGAAATTTTGCAGGCCAGGAGAGAGTTGGATGATATATTCAAAACATTGGGGGGGGGGGAAGTTGAAACCAAAATTCTGTCAATCAAGAATACTATACCCAAGAAAGCTGTCCTTTAGAAATGAAAAAGAGAGAAATTTTCACAAACAAAAGCTGAGGGAGTTCATTACCACTAGACCTGTCTAAAGGAAAACACTAAAGCATCATTTTCAGTTGGAAATAAAATAATGCTAATTACCTTCATAAAACATAAATGTGTAAAACTCATTAAGAATAATAAATATATAGCCAAACTCAGATTCTCTAATATTGTAATGGTGGTATATAAATCACCTCAACTTTAGCTGAAAAGTTAAAATCAAATATTAAAATTAACCATAGCTACAATAATTTTTTATTGTTATTACAATAATATTTGTTATCACAATAATTTGTTACTTGATATAAAAAGAGATGTAAATTGTAACATCAATAACCTAATGGGGGGGGAGAAAGTATTAAGTTTCTGTATGCTATTGAGTAAGTTGTTATCAGCTTAAAACAGGATATTATAAATATAAGTTATTTTATGTAAGCCTCATGATAACCACAAAAGACAAATCTGTAGTAGATATTTAAAAGATTAAGGAGTCAAAGCATACTGCTATGAGACATCATAAAATCACAAAGGAAGACAGCAAGAGAGGAAACAAAAAACAAAGGACCTACAAAGCAGTCAGAAAACAATTAACAAAATGGCAATAGTAAGTCTTATCTATCAATAATTATTTTAAATATAAATGGATTAAATTATTCAATCAAAAGAAAGAATGGCTGAATGGATAAAAAGAACAAAATTCAACCATATGCTGCCTACGAGAGACTCACTTCAACTCTAAGGATACCCACAGACTGTGAATAAAGGGATAAAAAAAGATATTTCAAATAAATGGTAATCGAAAGTAGAGGTAACTATGCTTATATCCAACAAAGCAGACTTTAAGCTAAGAATGGTCAAAAGGAACAAAGAAGGTCATTATACAATAACAGAAAGGTCAATCCATCAAGAAAAAAATAACGATTATAAATATTTATATACCCAACATTGGAACATGTAAACATATAAAGCAAATACTAGCCTAACTAAAAGGAGAAATGAACAACACTGCAATAATAGTTGAGGACTTTAATATCACAGTCTTAACAATGGACAGATCATCCAGACAGAGAATCAATCAGGAAACAGTAGATTTGAACAACACGATAGACCAAGTGAAGCTGGGAGACATATACAGAACATTTTATCCAACAGCAACAGAATACACATTTTTCTCAAGCATATCGAACACTTACTAGGATAGATCATATGAAAGACCACAAATCAAGCTTCAACATATTCAAAAGAATAGAAATTATATCAAATAAGTTTTCTGGGTACAGTAGTGTGAAACTAAATGTCAATAACAGGATAACTGGAAAATTCACAAATACATGGATTTATAGAAATTAAGTAACAGGGGCGCCTGGGTGGCTCAGTCTGTTAAGCGCCCGACTTCAGCTCAGGTCATGATCTCACGGTCCGTGAGTTCGAGCCCCGCGTCGGGCTCTGTGCTGACAGCTCAGAGCCTGGAGCCTGCTTCAGATTCTGTGTCTCCCTCTCTCTCTGCCCCTCCCCTGTTCATGCTCTGTCTCTCTCTGTCTCAAAAATAAATAAACATTAAAAAAATTTTTTTAAAGAAATTAACACATTCTTGAACAATCAATGAGTCAAAGAAGAAATCAATAAAAAAAAAAATCCATCTCTCAAAAAGTCAAACAGATTAAGTACTTAACATAAGACCTGAAACTATAAAATTCCTGGTAGAAAACAGGGGGAAAGCTCCTTTAGATTGGTTTTGGCAATTTTTTGGATATGACACCAAAAATACAAACTAAGGCAAAAATATACAAGTGGGACTACATCAAACTAAAAAGCTTCTGCACAGTAAAACAAAACAAAAACAAAAACAAAAAACAGTAAAAAAAATGAAAAGGCAACTTCCAGAATGGGAGAAAATATTTCCAAAGCACATATCTGATTAGGGATTGATATCCGTATTATATAAGGAACTTATGCAACTCAGTGGCAAAAAAGAAACAAATAATCTACTTTAAATTTTTTTTAGTGTTTATTTATTTTTGAGAGAGACAGAGTGCAAGCAAGGGAAAGGCAAAGAGAGAGAGGAAGAAACAGAATCTGAAGCAGGCTCCAGGCTCTCAGCTGTCAGCACGGAGCCCGACGCAGGGTTCAGACTCATGAACCTGCGAGATCATGATGTGAGCTGAAGTTGTATGCTTAACCGACTGAACCACCCAGGTGCCCCACAAATAATCTGTTTTAAAAATGGGCAAAGGATCCAAGTAGATATTATTTCAAAGAAGATATTCAAATGGCCAACAGGTACATCAAAAGATGCTAAACATTATTAATCATAATCAGGGAAATGAAAATCAAAACCACAATAAGATACCACCTTATTCAAATTACAATGGTTATTATCAAAGAGATAAGAAATAGCAAGTGTAGGCAAGGAAATATAGAAAAGGAAACATTTGTGCACTGTGGGTTGGAATGTAAATTGGTGCAGCCACTATGGAAAACAGTATGGAGGTTTCTCAGAAAATTAAAAATGGAACTACCATATGATCCAGCAACCCCACTTCTGAGTATATGTGGACATGAAATCACTATCTCAAAGAAATACCTGCACCCCCATGTTCACTGCAGCATTATTTACAATAGTCAAGACATGGAAACAACCTAAGTGTCCATCAACAGATGAATAAATAAAGAATATATGTCATATATATACAATGGAATAGATGCAGCCATAAAAAAGGTAATCCTGTCGTTTGCAACAATATGGATGAAAGCTGAGTGCATCATGCTAAGTGAAATAAATCAGAGAAGACAAATACTGTATAATCTCACTTATATGTGCAATCTAAAATACCGCACTCACTGAAGCAGAGAGCAGAATGGTGGTTACCAGGATTGGAAAGGTGTGTGGAGGGGGTTAGAAATGAGTGAAGTTGGTCAAAGGGTACAAACTTCTGGTTATAAGATGAATAAATTCTGGGGATGTAATGTACACCATTACATTATTGTGACTATAGGGTGACTATAGTTAACTATACTATATTATACACTTGAAAGTGCTGAGAGTAAGGCTTAAAAGTTCTCACCTCACATACCAAAAAATGTAAATATGTGAGGCGATGATGGTTGGTTAAGCCATCAACTCTTGGTTTTGGCTCAGGTCATGATTTCATAGTTTGTGGGTTCAAGCCCGATGTGAGGCTCCGCAGCTGGTAGTCCAGAGCCTGCTTGGGATTTTCTCTCTCTCCCTCTCTCTCTGTCCCTCCCCTGCTTGCACTGTCTCTGTGTCTTTCAAAATAAATCAATAAACTTTAAAAAAAAAAAAAAAAATATATATATATATATATATGTACACACACGTATTTCAAATAACTATGTTGTACAAGTTAAATTTACACAAGTTTACATGTCAATTATATCTTGAGGAAGCTAGAGGAGAGAAGAATCTAAGAAGCCCAGCTTAACTCAAATACCTTTTATATTATATGCAATGGTGTCATTTTATAAAGTAAAATGAACAGTAATATTACAGAATGGGGAAACTTCCTAATTACAGCTACATTTCCTGCACATGTCATGTGTAATTCCAAGGCTGAGGTGCATAGAGACGACATAGATGACATTAGCACTCATCTGAAAATCACTCTATTCTTTTCCCCAAAGCATGAATTTTGTATTTGGGATTAGTTGTTATTATTTTCAGAGTAAAGTGGACATTATTATTTCTTGGTATTTAGGTTATTCCACCATAACCCACCTTCATAATTGTTTGCATTTCATCCTTTGTGCACTAGGGTCTCTGGGATTGAGCCCTGAATGTGAATACATGATTTTTCCCCTGATGAACTGCATTCACAGTCTATTCACTGATCCATGACTCCATTTATTTATGCATGCATCCGTCCATCCATTCTTTCATTTACTGAGTGCTTGCCATAGTCTTGTCACTGAGCATTCCAAGTATAACACAGAAACCCACTAAAGATTAAATTTGTTTTTAAGCTAAAAGGGAGAGCCAACATTTTTTTCAAGTACTTAAATAAAAGACTGAAAGAAAAAAAATTCCAAAATTTTAATAGGGGTTGTCTCAAGCAGTATCTTCATTAATCTTTTCTGTTCTCTCCATATTTTCTGCCAAAATATGCTTAATCTTGCAATGAGTAAAATGTAATAAATTAAAATTTTGCTAGTTTGAAAAGAGGTTATTATTTTTTTCAATCAAGTCTCATGATGAGATGACATACTATGATGAGATGAAAGTCATATACACGGGTAAATACATCTCTATAGTACCTAGAGCAATTGGCTGAATAACTGGTTGTTCAATATTTCAGTTATTGATCATCCAGAAAATAAGGTATGTTTTATCGTTCTTTCATATTAACAAGTTAATACACTTTCATTTTCTTTCTGTAAAGTCCAATATTGCTCTCTTTTCACCTCTAATACGAAGACATGGTTCCATATTCCCATATAGGAACCAGTACTTAACAGTTCAAGTGATCTGATTTAGGATTCAAAGAATATACCTTCAGAGGGGGTTTAATTTGCCTCGCTTTCCTGGGAAACTGATTGAAAATCCCAGGGGGAGAGGTGGAGATGGAAAAGAAAGGTGGATGAAGGAGAATATGAGGACTCCACCAAATCCTCTCGTCTTAATTTCAGATTCCACTGAGAAGTAAAAATGGACAGTGCATCTTTGAGTAGGACCATAAAGAGATACTAGAGCATTTCTTTAGTGCAATGACCAGAGTCAGAAAGAGCTACCAATATGATTGAAAACGTGCTGATATGTGAAATCACATGTTCTTATTTCTATGATAGACAAAACTGAGAAGAACTGAAGCTGTCACCAGAGGAATCAGTAGGTATTGTGTTATAAGCTACCCTCTTTTTTTGCCACCCTATTTTTCACTTTCTCTTTTGTAGCTTTTTGTTACTTTAATAAATGTTTGGATACTTCCTTGTTTTCTCTCTCTGCTGGAGAAAAATGGAGGGTACTCTTGTATTGTTTAACATATTTATTTGGGTCTTGGTTTTTCTAAGTTTGAAGCTCTTCAAGATTCCTTTCTTCCTTTTGAAAATGATGCTGACCTCAACACCCTTTAATTTTTCACAAAACAAGGTGCCCCTGTTACTTCCTACAGTAATACTTGCATTGCTTCCTAGAATAATACCCTTTTCCTTTTTATTCACACGTATTTGTTCTGCATTGTTGTTATATCCAATAGTTAATTAATACTATCAAAATTTCATATTTAATTTCTGTGCTCATACATTTAATTTCTTGTATCTCACTCTCCTCAGAGGTTGACTTCCTACTTGCTGAAGAAAATGATTTAATATTTCTTTCAATGAGAGACTGTAGCTGGAAAACTCTCCTAGTTATTGTATGTCTCAAATGTCTAGCTTATGCTCTCCTCCCTCTTTCATGATAATCAAGCTGATATAAAATTTTAAGTTATCAGTTATTTTCCCTCACTACCTTCAAGAGATGCCACCATTGTTTCTGGCAGCTCTTTGTTAATGATGTAAAGTTAGTTGTCTCATTCATTGACACTCTAGGTAGTCTGTCCTTTCTCTGTGGTCGCTTTTAAGAATCTCTTTTTCTCTTGATATTCTGCTGTTTCAACACCAAGTATAGGATGCAGGTGTTTTTATTCCAGCCCCTACTTACAGTGCCCTTTCATCTTGAGTTCTCTGCCTTTGTTCCTGTCACTAATGTTTCAAATTTTGTTTCTTCAACATTCTCTCCATTCTCTTCCTCCAGAAATCTTAGTAAGTGTATGCTGAAAGTTCTCAATTTATTTCCATAGCTCTCAACTGCTGCTTAATATTTGATATCCATCTCTCTGTGCTGTTTTCAAAGTGAATTACTCAAAATTCTTTTCCATTTCTCTAATTCTTTACCTGTGTACAGTCTGAAGTTTGTTTCATTGACTGGAATTATTTTTTAAATGTATTGATTGCTTTTCTATACACATGCTCTTCTTTCATATTACCTGCCTTCATAATTTCTCGTGTTTTTAATTAAAGAACTACTTCACTGCTATAAATATACAAACTTTAATATTTCTGTCATATAAGACTGTAACATTAATTTTACCTGGAGTGAGTAAATGTTCCTTTTTTATTATTGTACGCTATGTTCCTCCAAAGCCAGATTAATGAAACATTGCAGAAAATATGGAATATGTATTAATATGTGTTCTCCAACACTCTTCTGATAAAATAGTTTGTTCACTCATTAACAAGGAAGTAGAAAAGTAAAGATAAAATCTGAGGTGATGTTGGTGATTCCTCCCAGATGGAATTACTTTCCCCTTAATTTATCCCAATTTTAATATCTGTTTTCTGAAAAGAATTTACTTTGTTAAAGTAATAAAATGAAAAGTTAAAGTCAGTACAGCTGCAAATAATCATGCACAGTGCTAGTATCTGTGAAAAGTATTAAAAATAAGATTCCTGGGGAATCTAGATGGCTCAGTCAGTTAAGCAACTGACGCTTAGTTTCGGCTCAGGTCATAATCTCAGGGTTCAGTTCGTGGGTTCGGGCCCCACGTCAGGCCCTGCACTAATTGTGCAGAGCCTGCTTGAGATTCTCTCTCTCTCCCTCTCTCTCTGCCCTTCCTCCATTTGCATGCTCTCTCTCAACATAAATAAATAAATATTTAAAAAATAGGCAAAAATAAGAAGCCTGCTATAGGAAACATCACTTATTTGACCTGAAATCATTCATTCTATAATCTTCACTACATTGACCATTCCCTTATGGCTTTCTTTTTTCTGTAGTAAATTGATTTATATTTTGTTATGCAGTCAGGTTTAAAGACAAACTCTGGGAGTGTAAATCTCCACGAGAAGCCATCCTAGTGAGACTGAACTGTTTCCATGATGCATAATGATCCCTCTACGAGGTGCAGCACCATGACATAAATTCAAGAGAAGCGTTACAGTTGCCATATAAATTAGGAAATACTGATCAAAGATTTCATTCAGCAGGTTTTTCTATTCAGCCTTGAGATCAGAGTAAGATGCCATATCACTTATTTTTTTTACAATGATCATAATTATAAATATTATCATACTGGGTTATTTTCTACACTGGTCATATCCATAAGTAATTCCATAATGGTTTCAGCTACTGGTTTGGCAAACAAAATAGTTCTGTAACTGTTGTATGAAGAGAAGATTTATAGATGAACATTGTAGCTTCTTTCTTTAAAATCAGCTAAAATATCAGACGCAAGTTTTTGAAAGATCCTGACTTCCCCCTCAAAAAAACACATTGTAGATTCATAACTAATATGTTTATCCAAGTTTCTTTTAAAACTGTATTCAGGTAGATCAATCAATTGCTGATCATTCATTCTATATAAAATGACATACAAATTTCTTCAGTTCCAGAATTAGCAAGGCACAATCCCGTATCTGCTACTTTTGTCAATTATATTAAGCATAAACATCCACATAACTGCTTGGATTAATTGTTGTTGCAAGTCAATCTGAAAGAGGATTTTTTTTAATGTTTTTATTTATTATTGAGAGACAGAGAGACACAGAGCGTGAGCAGGGGAGGGGTAGAGAGAGAGGGAGACCCAGAATCTGAAGCAGGCTCCAGGCTCAGAGCTATGAGCACAGAGCCCGACACGGGGCTCAAACTCACCAACTGTGAGATCATGACCTGAGCCGAAGTCAGTCGCTTAACCAACTGAGCCACCCAGGCGCCCCTGAAAGAGGATTTTAAAGTTATCCGTCCAACAAAAATTTTTTAGCATTTACTATGTAGCCAACATTGTTTCTGCTCCCTCTGGATTCCTCGGATTCCCTTTACAATTTCTATACACCCCTTCTCCAATATCTGTGCTTTGCTTTTAATTGCCTGCTCCTACTATCCTCTTTATAAAATGCCCTTGGGCTCTGAGAAGCACTTGGCCTGCTTTTCCTGCAAGGGCAGAGAACCAAAAGGGTCTATGAGTTTATGTCCCCCAAGAGTGTTCATTTCCAATGACTGACTAGTGGAAAGCTAACTCTTGACTTGGGCTGGGAAAAACAGGAGGTGTAAGATTCCAGAGTTCTCACTGAGATCGGGATGAGGCTTGCCTCATACTCCTCTCAGGTGAGACATCAGCTGAAATGACACCCTTGCTGGGTTTCTGCCCCTTCCCTGTCTTGTTCCCCCCACTTTCTTTCTCCTGGGATCATTTTCTAATAAAATCATCTGCACACAAATCCTTACCCTGGTGTCTGCTTCTGGTCAACCTAACCTAAAGCATATGATGTGTCATACTTGGGGCTGAATGCTAAGAGCATAACGGTGAGCAAACCAGATACAGAAACAGCCAATTAAGGCTCACAGTCTAATGAAGAAGATGAGACACTGAACTGGCATTGAAGTATACTGTGAGAAGGACTCTTTCAAGAAAGAGACCAACAGTGCTTTGGGAGAAGGAACACATAATCTTGTAGAGTGACACTTGTCACAGATGGCTTACCAGAGGAAATGGTATTGAAACTGAAACCTAAAGGCTAAACAGGAGTTATCCATGCAAAAGGCAGTGTGGAAAGTGCAAAAAGAACATGAACTTTTGGGGCCAGAGTGGACAGAGTCCACAGTTAGATCATTTAGCGAAGAAAATATAAAGCCTGTGTGTTACTGCATTGTCCTATGAATCCAAAAAAGAATTACAAGCAGGACTTAATTGAATGACCTTTGGAATGGTCATTCTTGCACTTAATGAGCATACTTGTGTACTTCTATTTCAGTATTTCATGTACTTTACAGGAGATAGAATGGGAGAGCCCTGGGAAGACCTATATTATGAAGTACCTATTCAGATCAACAAACCAAGACCTTTAGAAGTTCAAACTCACCAGGCATCACTTTGGGCTATACTTCTCCCAGGAGAGTTCAGTCATTCAGCTCAAGATAGGCAGGGTATTAGCTAGCCGAGAGAGGTGAAGATTACATTCCAGGTGGTAAGTTCCAGATAATACTCAAAAACGTTGAAGGAAAGATCCTAATGAAACGTCATCACCTCTCTGTAGGCATGTTCCCTGACTCCTCTAGGTAGCTAATCACACTTTTCTCTATATATACACAGCAGTATACAAATTTTTCTGCAATCCCTTTTTTTAACTGTCTCACTTCTTCAACAGACTATGAGTTCTTCACAAAGGAAGACATACTTATTTTCAACATATGCAATCATTAGCACATAGCATGTGTTCAAAAATGTCTACTGGGTGTAGAAATGAAAGAATAAATGAAAGATTATTTCTTTTTAGCTTTTGTTCTTTTCAATATGAGCAGAATCTCTCTCTCCAAATCTCTAATTCACTAGCTCCTCCTTTTCTAGGTAGTGTTGTCCAATGGAAATATAAGATGAGCCACATATATAACTTAAATTTTCTAGTTACCAGACAGGGAAAAAAAGTAAAATGAAGTAGGTAGAATTAATTTAACAACTTATTATATTCAATATTTCAAAATTATAATTTTGACACATAAACAATAGTTTTAAATTATTATGAGATACTCTACATTTTTTCCACACTAAGAAACCCAGGGTGTATTTCATATATGCATATCTCAATTCAGACTATTCCTATTTCAGGTGCCCAATAGCTAGTTTCTACTCTACTGGACAATACAGTCCTATATACTACCTCAAAATATAAAGTTAACATTTTCCAATACAAGGTTTTTCTTCCAATACAAAATTTTCTTAAGAAGCAAGAGAGTTTTCAAAATGGATGAAAGACCTAAATGTAAGACAGGAAGCCATCAAAATCCTCGAGGAGAAAGCAGGCAAAAACCTCTTTGATTTTGGCCACAGCAACTTCTTATTCTACGTGTCTCTGGAGGCAAGAGCAACAGAAGAAAAATAAGCTATTGGGGCCTCATCAAAATAAAAAGCTTCTGCACAGTGAAGGAAACAATCAGAAAAACTAAAAGTCAACCAACGGAATGGGAGAAGATATTTGCAAATGACATATCAGATAAAGGGTTAGTATCCAATTTCTATAAAGAACTTACCAAACTCAACACCCAAAAAACAAATAGTCTAGTGAAGAAATGGACAAAAGACATGAATGGACACTTCTCCAAAGAAGACATCCAGATGGCCAACCGACACATGAGAAAATGCTCAACATCATTCATCGTCAGGGAAATACAATCAAAACCACAATGAGATACCACCTCACACCTGTCAGAATGGCTAACATTAACAACTCAGGCAACAACAGATGTTGGCTAGGATGCGGAGAAAGAGGATCTCTTTTGCACTGCTGGTGGGAATGCAAGCTGGTGCAGCCACTCTGGAAAACAGTATGGAGGTTCCTCAAAAAATTAAAAAGAGAACTACCCTACGACCCAGCAATTGCACTACTAGGTATTATCCAAGGGATACAGGTATGCTGTTTTGAAGAGACACATGCACCCCAATGTTTACAGCAGCACTATCAATAATAGCCAAAATATGGAAAGAGCCCAAATGTCCATCGATGGATGAATGGAAAAAGAATATGTGGTATATATACACAACGGAATACTACTCGGCAATGAAAAAGAATGAAATCTTGCCATTTGCAACTACATGGATGGAACTAGAGGGTATTAAGCTAAGTGAAATTAGTCAGTCAGAGAAAGACAAATATCATATGACTTCACTCATATAAGGACTTTAAGACACAAAACAGATGAACACAAGGAAAGGAAGCAAAAATAATATAAAAACAGGGAGGGGGACAAAACATAAGAGACTCTTAAATATGGAGAACAAACAGAGAGTTACTGGAGGGGTTGTGGGAGGGGGGATAGGCTAAATGGGTAAGGGACATTAAGGAATCGACTCCTGAAATCATTGTTGTTATATCCTAACTAACTTGGGCATAAATTAATAAAATAAATAAAATAAAACCTTCAAAAAAAATAAAGTGAATAGTTCTGTAAAAAAAAAAACATAATGAAGAACTAAAAAAAAAAAAAAAAATCAGCAGCAAGAGAGTTTCAAGCACATTATTTAGACCAGGATTTCTCAATACTGACACACTGACTGGATAATTTGCCTAGATAATTCTCTGTCATAGGGAGATTTCCTGTGTGTTATAGAATGTTCTGCAACAACCTTGGTCTCTATTCACTATAGGTCAGTATCAACCCTCTTCCTTAGTTGTGACATCAAAAATGTCTGTAGGCACTGGCAAATGTCCCTTGGGGGGGTAAAACTGCCCCACTGAAAACCACTGAATTCATTATCACTTTCAACTTCGGGAAGCAGGAGTTTTGGGACTTCAACACTCTAGTGGGTCTCATGAAAACTTATCTCCAAAAAAAATTATCATGCCACAGAAGAAACCTTGCACCACAAGGGGTTTGTTGTGGAATTTCTGCATGCTGAGGTCTTGCTGATCTGCCAAGAGCATTCCCACTTTCACCTTTGGCCATTTCCCACCTTTGGACACTGCATTTGGTTTGACTGGTGTTTGTTCATGGAGTCCACCAGACAGAGCCTTTTCCTAGATTTTTCTGTCACTGTCATAGGGCAAGATTTCTTATTTACAAGCAATATGAATTGATTCTGGGCAAACAGAAAAATAATTTATTGGAATGTTGCCAGAAAGGATACTGGGAAGATCACACTGTCCACGGGAAGACTGAAAAACCAGATTCAGAAAATAGTTAACAGCAAAGAGAGACTCCCTCTCTATTCAATACTTTATTTACAGGAATAGTCTGATTAATATGCAGCTATTGGGGCCACAATTACTGCACACTCTTGCTGCCTCTGGACGCTTGACCCCCAACTCTCTTATGAATATTTTTCAATTTCATTGTAATTTTGCATCATTCTTTCATCGAAATCTCTAAGACATTTCATCTGCATTTATTAGCCCTTGCATTTAGAATGAAAGAAACCTTTGATCCATTTTCACTGTTTCTATGAACCTCTCTCAGGGAGGTTTGCACTCCATGCTGCTGTAATCCCTTTACATCGGGATATACAAAACTCTAGATGCTTAGAAGCCCTCAAGCAGTGGCAGCTAACTAGAACTATTCCTATCAGTGAGTAGGAATTCAAATGGTTTCACCAGAGCCATTGACCTTTCTTTCTCTGAGCCTCTCCGTTTTCTTTGCCTCCCAGAGAGTTACCTCTAATAACCCTTGGAGTATCCATGTCCCACTGCAGGGATGTCTCTCTTTCTGGGCCTGGCTGGCCTGTACCAACTTGCTAAGTTGTTCCCTGTGATTATTAAATAATCACAAAGACCCTGGCTAAGTTGATTCACTGTAATGACACTGCAGGGCTATGGTCCTGTTTTTCATTCATCCATTTACCCACTCAACAAATATTTATTGAATGCTTACCATATACTAAGTCCATTGCTTAGACTGGTAGGGAAGACAGACATTAATCAAATAATCATAGAAAGAAACATTAAATCACAACTAGGACATATAAAGGAGAGGTATATTTCCAATATGGGTGAAATCCTATACTTGGAATGCTATCATAATGTTATAATAGTCAGAAAACCAGTGAGGGTTTATTGAAGGGAGTGACACCTGAGGAGAACTGAAGGACAAGCAGAAGTGAAGTAGTCGAAGAGGATAAGAAGGAGCATTCCACAAAAAATAAACACCATGAACAGATGGGAGGAATTCCAGGGAATAAAAATGGCCAGTGAGGTTGAAGCAGAAAGAGCAAGGGAGAGCATATGTACTTACCTACTGAATCTCGAGCCTTGCTCAATCAAATGTAAGTCAAAACAAAACTTTTAATTAAAGAAGAAGTCCTCCATACACAAAAACAAACCCAAAATGGATTAAGGACTTAAATGTGAGACCTGAAACCATAAAAATCCTTGAAGAGAGCACAGGCAGTAATGTCTGTGATATCAGCCATAGCAACATTTTTCTACGTATGTCTTCTGAGGCAAGGGAAGCAAAAGCAAAAATAAACTATTGGGACAAATCAAAATAAAAAGCTTCTGCACAGCAAAGGAAATAATCAACAAAACTAAAAGACAACCTACTAAATGGGAAAAGATATTTGCAAACGACATATCTGATAAAGGATTAGTGCCCAAAATATATAAAGAATCTATAAAATTTAACACTCAAAAAATGAATAACCTACTTTTGTTTTTCTTTATCCATTCATCAGTCGATGGGTGTGATATATATATATATATACGTATATATACGTATATATAATGGAATATTACTCATCCATCAAAAGGAATGAAATCTTGCCATGTGCAATGACACGGGTGGAGCTAGAGAATATAATGCTAAGTGAGATAAGTCAGAGAAAGACAAATCCATATGATTTCACTCATATGTGGAATTTAAGAGATGAAACAAATGAGCAAACGGAAAAAAAAGAGACAGACAAACCAGGAAACAGACACTTTACTACAGAGAACAAACTAATGGTTACCAGAGGGGAGGTGGATGGAAAGAGTGGCATAAAGAGGTGATAAGGATTAAGGAGTGCACTTGTATTGAGCACAGAATGTTGTATGGAAGTGTTGAATCACTATATTTTATACTTGAAACTAGTATTACATTGTATGTTAACTAACTGGCATTTGAATAAAAACTTTAAAAAGTTTTAAGAGTAAAAAAAATAAAGTCTAGTTTCTCCAATAGTAAAAAATGTATATGTGATGGGGGAAAAAAGATATATGCATCGCTATGTCTATTGCAGCATTATTTACAATTCCAAGGTTATGGAAGCAGCCCAATAAATGAATGGAAAAAGAGGATGTGGTGTGTGTGTGTATGTGTGTGTGTGTGTGTGTTCATATAAATATAAATATATATATATATATATATATATATGAAATAAACTAGTCAGAAAAAAAAAGACAAATATATGATTTCACTCATATGAAAGAATTCCTTTTGACTGGTTAGAAGGAAATCATTGAGGCCAGTTTCAGCAAGTGGCCAGCGGAGAAACCCTCTTGCTGAACTCAATTGTGATTAAAACAAGCAGTCCTATAGCTGGCCCCTGAACTAGTTCCTTTTATAATATATGGAAAAGCAAAAGATTTTGGTGCACCCACCTTCTGCAAACAAACTATCAGGTTCAATTGGTATGACTAGCTGATTGCCCTCTACTTCATCAGAGAAAAGGGACTCTGGGACCTTCTAATTATTATTGTCACTGCCAGCCATACATCTGAGTCCAGCAAGTATACATTGGATCACAGAATAATAGGTGCTTAATTGAAAATTTAAAAAAAAAAAAATTGCTGAAACATTCTGAAGAGAAAGTGAGTAAGCCTTTCACTTGAATACCTGTGACTGGCCCATGTAACCCAGGCCAGAACAATTTAAAGCAAAGTATCTTCACAGCTGAGTGTCTGAAAGCAATGCTGAAAGAAAGCAAAGCACAGCCAGTTTCCTTTCTTCATTTACACCTTCTTGGCCCAACTGTCTTCCCTGACGCTGTTGGTGTGATGTGAGAGGTAGACTCATCTCTCTGAATGCTGGGCTCACCACTTCTTCTGACCCAAGAAGAGTGGACTCCATGGAAACTAAAAGAGGCAGGTGTTTGACTATCATCTGCCGCAGGAAATTCCACTTTGATGCTTCCAGCCTATTTTCTAAGATAAAAGAAAGAGAGAGCAGGAAGAGGAAAGGAGACTCCTGCTGCTGAAGGTCAATGACTTTTTAAGTGGCCTAACCTTGATGCTTTTCAGAAACATTTTTGTATTTGAAAGCACTTGTCACTCATTCTCCAACATATTTCTTCATCTTGAAAAGAAGAAAAGCCTGAAACTGCTTGATAAGGAAACAACTGGGAAATTAAAGTTGATGTGTCATACCTTTTGCTGTCTCAATTTTTTGGATTCTAAAGCCCCACTTAGGGGAACAGACAAAGACAGAGCTGGCAAGAGTGAGCAGGGTGAGAAGTGAAAGAGAATAGAAAAAGTGAACTAGAGGGAGACAGAAGCAATTCAGCAGGTGACGAAGAGACAATGAGAGAAGTGAGGACAGATCGATGAAGGCAGAAAGTGAGAAACTGACACAAACGGGGACAGAGAGAGGTAAAGACAGGGACTGAGGAACAAAAAAAAAAAAAAACCGGTAGAGCTAGAAAGAAAAAGGATACCTGTACTAGATATACAAGAGAAAAAATATTCCTTCAATAAGACCCTATGGAGCTGATTCTATGTGAGATTTCTGTGTTAGCAGGCACTGGGACAGTAAAGAAATCAAATAAGTTAATGCAATGAAGAACACTGATATGCAAAATAGAGTGCTCTCTGAGAAGAACATAGCAGGAATACCCAGCTGGTACAAGCTGGTCGGGCACCTTCTAGGGAAAGTTACAGATCTTTTCTTTTAATGAATGTGTAAGAAAAAAAAAAGCTTAGAGTTTACAAACAATGGGTTCATAAAGCTGAATTTTATCTGATAGGCAGCCTTCTTAGATATTCTCCCTTGAACTCATACCTCTCTTTATCAGAGTTGCCACTAGCCCAAATACAGCAATACAAAAACAAAGAAAACATTCTTGTCTTCAAGGCAATTTACTTCCATCTATTGGAAAATTGTCATAATGTGCTGCGTTTTTTTTAGAACAAAATGGTTTACTGCTATCTGACAAAAAGTCATCTGAGTAATTACTTACATTCTTCATGTGTGCTGTGTCAATGGTGACTCACAATATGTGTGTTCTTGTGCAGTACCCCAGTCTATACAACTTTATTCAACAGCTGGTATACACATCTCTCCTTAGGCCAGGGTCTCAGAATTAAAATAAAGGAAAAATTCCTGTATCATTCCTTTTAGGGCTTCCAAACTAGAACTCTACAGGCTGATGTGCCCCATAGCTATGTTTGCTTTTATCTGAAACGTTGAGAGATCAGAGTAGTTAAGATAAAAACCCAGATTACCAGCTTCTCTGGTAATAAGTATCTGTTTCCTCATTGTTACGACAGGCAGGAGCAGAGTAGCTCTCTCCCTTACAGCCAAGGCACACACGCTGAAGAACACCCTTCCTAGATTCCATTGTAGATCTCTGGAACACTGAAACCAAAGTCAGTGCTATTCATCATAATTCTTCTACTGCTATATTGTTTACATTTGGTAAGCTTTTTTTATTTATATACACTGGCCTCTATAGGCAACTGAATCTGAAAACTTTGATCTAAAGCTGTATTGTCCAATATTTTAGCCAGTAGTCACATGGAATTATTTAAATTTAAATTAATTGAAATAAAATTTCATTTCATTTCATTTCATTTCATTTCATTTCATTTCATTTCATTTTCTCAGTTGCACCAGTCATAATACATGTGCTCAGTAACTACCAGTAGCTAGTGATTACCATAGCACAGATACAAACCACTTCCATCAGTGTGGAAAGTTCTATTGGATAGGGATAATTTAGAGAATAAAGAAGGGCTGAGACCAGCATACTTCCCACGTATTGTCCCAAATTTGGACACAAGATCTAAGAGATATTAGTAGGTGTTCTATGGTCAGATGATTTTGTAAAACACTGTGTGTATTAGTATCTTATGGCTGCTGTAACAAATTACTACAAACTTGGTGGCTTAAAACAACACATATTTATTATTTTAACAATTCTGGCAGCAAGAAGTTCAAATAGGGTTTCTATGGCTTAAAATCAAGTATCAATAGAGTTGTGTTCTTTTTGGAGGATCTAGGGTAGTATCATTTTCTTGGCTTTTCTAGCTTCTGAAAGTCACCTCCTTCCCTCTTCAGAGCCAGCAATGGCCAGTCAATTCTTTCTCTGACCTAAATTTGACTCTTCTCTTTCTATCCTCCACCTTTAAAGACTTATGATTATATTGGCCCCATTCAGATAATCCAGGATAATCTCCTCATTTCAAGGTCAACTGGCTAGCAACCTTAATTCCATCTGCAACTTTAATTTCCTCTTGCCATATAACAATGTTTTCACGGGTTCTGGAGATTAGAACATGGACATCCTTGGTGACAATTATTCTGCCTATCATGCTGTGTTAAACAAAATTAATCAGGGATCTCTATAGCAGAACTTTAGTGAATTTTTAGGATCCAAAGAACAATCAAGTGCTAGGGGACTACATGATATACTGTTTATTAAATCTATATAATTAAATGTTTATTAAATGTCATTACAGAACTTCTTTATGAGTAACATTTATTAGCACTGTTTCAAGGAACAGAATTTTAAAATTCCACTGTTGGAAATGGAAAAAGAATGTCTCAAAAAGAAGTAATCTTTCCAATCAAAAATCATGAAAATAGTAGACTGTCTCTAATAGCACATGAAAATAGTTTTATAGGTACTTCCAGGATTGTATTGAGTTTTTGTTTTCTTTAAACAAGATGGAGCAAGTGGAAAGAAGTGGAAGATGGAGGAAGTAGCTACATGGAAAAATTCTTTAGCCTGCTCAGTCTGTGTAGAAACATCCAGGGTCATGTCTTTGCCTGGGCCCCATACTTCCAACTATAATAGAATAGTCATGAAACATCATACCAATACATGAACTTTGAGGTACTCTAATCCCAAAATCTGGAGTATCAATTTGTCTTATGTCATTCAGCTAATATGCATCTAAGGACAGACTAGGTTTCCACATTCCCAAGTAAATACTCTTCCCATACCATAAAGCTGTATTTTCCCAAAATGTAAAAAGCCTAATCATCTAAGTTGTTTGTAACTAAACACCAAAGATATGATCTTTGTCCTTTCTAGGGATTAAAAAAAATAAAGGATTTCATTAGAAAGAAATAAAATGTCATTTTGCTGTTGGTTCCCTGCCTCAGAAACTTCCCAAGAATTCACATGGAGGCTTTTGACTTGGCTTCCCTGTCCACATGGACATGCTAACAAAAAAAGAGGATTAAGTCTCTTACCTATCCTCCCCACCAAAGTTCTTCCACTGGACCTGCCCTTCATGAAGCAAGGAACCAAAAGGGCACTAGAAAAAAGAATGAGATTAGACAGTGCTAATGATGTTGGAAATCAGTACATAAAAATGTGAATAAGAGAACCATTTATTTCCAAGAATGAGAAAATAATTTCTACACTGCCTCCCAGCTTTGAGTGGCCAACTAATCTGCTGTTGATGTGTCTCCACCAGGTCAACAAATATATGTAAAATATTGGCTACAAGAGTGAGGCTTAGAGGCAGGTTCAAGATGGCAGCATAGGAAGACACTGAACTCACTTCCTCCCATGGACACACTAAAGCTACAGCTACATATAGAACAATTCTTTCAGAAAACTAGCTAAACAGCTCCTGCATGACAAAGGATAAAAAGGCCACATCAAGATGAGTAGGAGATGTAGAGACATGGTCTGTCCATTAACCCCATCTCCAACAACCAGGAGGGACCTCACATATACAGAGCATATTCCTGAAGAGTGAGTAGTTTGAGCCCCACATCAGGCATCCCAACTCTTGGGACGTCCACCAAAGAGCCCTCAAGACATCTGGCTTTTAAAAACAATGGGGCTTATGCCAGGAGACAAAGAAGGCTATACAAAATTGAGACTCCACTCTTAAAGGGCTCACATACAGACTCACTTGCCCTGGGACCCAGGGTAAAGCAGCAGCTTAAAAAGTGCCTAGACCATATGTGAAAAAAGATTCATTGGCATTGGATCATAAAGCATCTTCCACAAGAGCAGAGGTCTGTTGGAACTGTCTCCATCAGCACCATTTTTATACTCTCCCTATACCTTGTTAGTGCCGCTAGTCTCACTCCTGTATTCTCCCATGGCCCTGCCCCACTAAATCCAATGAGAGGGCATGCCCTGGACTGGTGCTTTCCTGAAGCCCCACCTAAGTTTTTGGGTATACACAGTCCACACAGGAGATACCCCTTGAATATCTGGTTCTGGTAGCCAGTAGGGCTTTTGTTTCTTGAACCACAGAAGTAAAACAATTGGAGAGACAGTTCTTGGAAGGCTGCCACTGAGGGCGCTGCACAGACAGCAAACTAAAACACCCTCAGTCTTCTTGCAACCACTCCTTCAATTCTGAGAGAAATAGCTATTTTATCTAATACATAGACACCAACATAGAGAGTCAAAGAAAATGAAGAAGCAGAGGAATACATTCCAAATGAAAGAACAAGGTAAAACCCCAGGAAATGACCTTAATGAAAGAGAGATAAGAAATTTACCTGACAAAGAGCTCAAAGTAATAATCACAAAGACTCTCACTGATCTTGGGAGAAGAATATATGAACACAGAGAAAACTTCAGTGAAGAAATAGAAAATATAAGAAAGTACCAAACACAGGTCATAGAGCTGAACTAAAAAAAAAAAAATACACTAAAGGGGTTCAACAGTGGACTAGATGAATCAGAAGAAAGGATCAGTGACATGGAAGACAGGGAAATGGAACTCACCCAAACAGAGCAGCAAAAAGAAAAAGAAAAATTAAGCAACGATGAAACAACATCAAGTGGAACAACATTTGCACTGTAGAGGTCCCAGAAGAAGAAAGAAAAAGGGACAAATAACTTATTTTAAGAAATAATAGCTAAAAATTTCCCTAACCTGAGAAAGGAAACAGACATCCAGATACAGAAAGCCCAAAAAGTTCCAAATAAGGTGAACCCAAAGAGATGCACATCAAGATACATTACAATTAAAAGGCCAAAAGTGAAAGATAAAGAAGCTTAAAAGCAGCAAGAGGAAAAACAATGTGTTACATACAAGGAAACCCCCATTAAACTATCTTCAGCAGAAACTTTGCAGGCCAGAAAAGAGGGGCATAATGTAGTCAAAGTATGGAAAACAAAAACTTCCAACCAAGAATACTCTACTTGGCAAGGTGATCATTCAGAATTGAAAGAGAGATGAAGAGTTTTCCAGACAAGCAAAAATCAAGAGTTCACCCCACTAAACTGGCTTTACAAGAAATTTAGCTAATTTAGATTGATTTCTTTAAGTCAAAAACAAAGGGCACTACTTAGTAACAAGAGAAGACATGAAAGTAAAAATCTCACTGGTGTAGGTAAATATATAGTAAAGGTAGTAGACTAATCATTTATGAAGCTAGCATAAAGATTAAAAGACAAAATGGTAAAAATAGCTATGATTGCAATTAGTTAAAGGACACACAAAAAGATGTAAAATGTGGCATCAAATATATAAAATGTGAAAGTGGGAGTAAATATATAGAGTTTTAGAATGAGTTCAAGCTTATCTTGCTATCAACTTCAAATAGATATATGTATCTATAGATCTATATAGATATATCAGATATATCTATCTAGG
The DNA here is from genome assembly GCF_024362965.1 of Panthera pardus. Lineage (NCBI taxonomy): Eukaryota > Metazoa > Chordata > Mammalia > Carnivora > Felidae > Panthera > Panthera pardus. Next base: position 135,478,481 of record NW_026526721.1, read on the forward strand.
TAGATATATATATACAGATATACAGATGTATCTATATATAGACTGATATATGTAAGCTTCATGGTAACCACAAAGCAAAAACCTATAATAGATACACAAAAGATAATGAGCGTGGAATCTAAACATAACACTAAACAAAGACATCAAACCACAAATAAGAGAAGAAAGGAGCAGAGAGAAACTACCAAACAGCCAGAAAACAATTAAGAAAATGGAAATACAGTAAAACCTTGGTCTGTGAGCATAATTTGTTCTGGAAACATGTTTGTAATCCAAAGCACTGGCATATCACAATGAATTTCCCCATAGGAAATAATGGAAACTCAGATGATTCATTCCACAACCCAAAAGTATTTATATAAAAATGATTACCATACTAGATATAATACGAAATAATGGAAAATACAAAATATAAAGAAAAATAAACAAATTAACCCGCACTTACTTTTGAACACCTTCGTGGGTGGTGTGAGGGAGACAAGAGAGAGGAGGGTTATTGTGTAGATCGATTTTCTTTTCTTTCTTTTTTTTTTTTTTTAATTTTTTTTAACGTTTATTTATTTTTGAGACAGAGAGAGACAGAGCGTGAACGGGGGAGGGTCAGAGAGAGGGAGACACAGAATCCGAAACAGGCTCCAGGCTTTGAGCTGTCAGCACAGAGCCCGACGCGGGGCTTGAACTCACGGACCGTGAGATCATGACCTGAGCCGAAGTCGGCCGCTCAACCGAGTGAGCCACCCAGGCGCCCCAAGATTTTCACTATCACTAACAGAATCATTGCTGTCTATTGCCTCAGTGGAATCTGTATTGTATATGCTCACACTGATGTTGACTACAGTACAGTATTAATACTATTGCAATATACTGTATTTAATGTAACTGACAATAAGGCAGCAGAGGAAAGGGCCTATATCTGCAGGCAGCCTGACCTAGAATGAAGCGAAGCATTCCTAAGCTTACTTTTGTATAGAAAAGCAAGACTGTCCATAGGTGCTTTGAAGTGACAAAAAATACACTAGTGCCAATTGAAGGCACCTTCCAACATTCTGAGAAATCACTGATCTCTGCCAAACACCGCAGCCTGAGACTGAGCTTCTGAGCCTGGGAGATGATCACCCACAATCCTGCAGCGAGAGAGAGAGAGAGAAGAACCATTGGCTCAGTTGTGATCACATGACATTCAGCATCGCATACGACTGGCATTGCAAGACATCACTCATTTATCAAGTTAAAATTTACTAGAAATGTTTGCTTGTCTTGAGGAACACTCGCAGAACAAGTTACTTGCAATTCAAGGTTTTACTGTAAGTACATATCTATCTGTAATTACTTTAAATGTAAATGGACTGAATTTTTCAATCAAAAATCATATAGCCATCTAGTGGCTGAAAGGATTAAAAAAACAAGACTCATCAATATGCTGCCTGCAAGAGACCCACTTCAGATGTAAGGACACACACAGACTGAAAGTAAAGGGATGAAAAAAGATGTTTTATGCAAATAGAAACCAAAAGAAAACTGGGATAATGATATCTATATCATATAAAATAGATTTTAAAACCAACACTATAATAAAAGACAAAGAGGGGTGCCTGGCTTCCTCAGTCAGTAGAGCATACAACTCTTAATCTTGGGATCTTGAATTCAAGCCCCACATTAAGGGTAGAGATTACTTACATAGATAGATAGGTAGATTAGATAGATAGATAGATAGATAGATAGATAGATAGATAAAGACAAAGATGAGCATTACATAATGACAAAGGGGTAAATCAAGCAAGAAGATACAAGATTTGTAAATATTTATGTACCCAACATAACATAGAAACATCTAAATATGTAAAGCAAATATTAACAGACCTAATGGAAGAAATTGCAGCACTGCAGTAATAGTACAGAACTTTAATAACCCCCTTACATCAATGAATAGATTATCTAGACAGAAAATCAATAAGGAAACATCAGTCTTAAATGACATGTTAGAGCAGATGGACTGAACAGACACTTACAGACGATTTCGTTCAAAAAAAAAAAAACCAGAATATGCATTCTTCTCAAGTGTACATGTAATACTCTCCAGGATATATCACATGTTAGGTCACAAAACAAGTCTCAATAACTCTAAAATGACTGAGATCATACCAAGAATCTTTTCTGACCACAGCAGTATGAAACTGAAAGGCAACCTACTGAATGAAGGAACATGTTTACAAATCATAAATCCAATAAGGGGTTAATAACTAAAATATATAAAGAACTTCTACAACTCAATAACACAAACCAAACAATTGATTAAAAAATGGGCAGAGGATGGGCACCTGCATGGTTCAGTCGGTTAAACATCCAACTACAACTGAGGTCATTATCTCACAGTTCATGAGTTTGAGCCCCACATCAGGCTCTGTACTGTCAGCTCAGAGCCTGGAGCCTGCTTCTGATTCTGTGTCTCCCTCTCTCTCTGCCTCTCCCCTGCTCTCAATCTCTCTCTCTCTCTCTATCTCTCTCTCTCTCATAAATAAACATTTAAAAAAATTGTTTAATGGGCAGAGGATGTGAATAAACATTTTTCCAAAGTGCAGATGGCCAAAAGACACATGAAAGGATGTGCAACATCATTAATCATCAGGAAAATGCAAATAAAAACCACAACATGATATCACCTCACACCAGTCTGAGTGACTACTACCAAAAAGACAAGAAATAACAAGTGCTGGCAAGGATGTGGAAGAAAGGGAACCTTCATACATTGTTGATGGGATTGTAAATTGCTGCAGCCACTATGGAAAACAGTATGGAGGTTTCTAAAAAACAAACAAACAAACAAACAAAAACAAGAACAAAAACAAAAGTAGAGGGGCACCTGGGTAGCTCAGTCAGTTAAGCGTCCAACTTTGGCTCAGGTCATGATCTCACGGTATGTGAGTTTGACCCCTGCGTCAGGCTCTGTGCTGACAGCTCAGAGCCTGGATCCTGCTTCTAGTTTTCCCTCTCTCTATGCCCCTCTCCTGTTCATGCCCTGTCTCTCTCAAAAATAAATAAACATTACAAAATTTTTTTTAAAAAGTAGAACTACCATATTATCTAGCAATTCCACTTCTGGGTATTTATCTGAAGGAATTGAAAACACTAATTTGGAAAGGTATATGCACCTTTATGTTCACTGCAGCATTATTCAAAACAGCCAAGATATAGAAACAACCTAAGTGTCTGTTGATGGATGAATGGATAAAGACGTGACAGCATGGATGGACCTTGAGAATACTATGTTGAGTAAAATACCATGTGATTTCATGTATATGTGGAATCTAAAAAACAAAACAAAAAGAAAAGAAAAGAAAACCAAACTCATGGATGCAGAGAACAAATTTGATGGTTATGGGTGGGAGGGTTTGAGGAGTGGGAAAATGGAAGAAGGGGGTAGGAGATATAAACTTTCAGTCATAAAATAAGTCTTTGGGGATAGAATGTACAACATGGTGACTATTGTCAATAACATTATATTGCATGTTATGTAACCATGTAGTGGCAGGAGGAAACTATACTCATTGTGGTGATCATTTCAGTATATACAAATATAGAATCATTATGTTGTATATCCCAAACTAATATATTGTCATATGTCAATTATACCTTAATAAAAAAAAGTTAATGAAAATAGTGAGGTACATCTCCATATGGCTCCTAACAAAGATTTTGTGGTGGATTTGAAATCTTCTAATGCTGTAACAAATTAACTTTGTTATGTTTAAAATATACTTTTTTGGGGGGCACCTGGCTGGCTCAGTCAGTTAAGCATCTGACTTTGGCTCAAGTCACGATCTCCTGGTTCGTGAGTTGAAGCCCTGCAGTGGGCTCTATGCTGACAGCTCAGAGCCTAGAGCCTGCTTCGGATTCTGTGTCTCCCTTTCTCTCTGCCCCTCCGCTGCTCATGCTCTGTCTGCCTCACTCTCAAAAAGAAACATTAAAAAAAATTTTAATGCATTTTTCAGACTTGTGATCTGTCTTATTGGTTGTTGATGACAAGCAAAATTAAACACAACACTAATGTTTATGTTAGAAATGATATCAGAAATAGTCATGTTATTATAGCCATTCAGAAGTTGACAAAGATGGTTAGTTTTGGAATCGTAAAAAGACACAGAACATTCTATCTTTGAGTATTTTTGGATAAACTGACATAGGAAACTACAACAGACTTTGTGAAAGACCCCACACTTATTCACATTAATTTTACAGAATTTAGCATTCATGCAATTAGGTTAAATTTATTACTGTAGAGGGATGGGTCCATTTTCCAAACGTGATCTAAACTCTCCTTTCACTCATCAGAACCAAGGAAATAGGGATCTTTCACAAGTTTCCAGGAGAGGAAAATCACCCCAGTGAGGTTGGAGGGACAGGCTTCAGTGAGGAAAAATCCCTGGACCATAAATTTGTAGATACTTGAATCAAGCGCTACATTTCACCTCAGGAAATGCTTCCAAAACATTGATTTCTCATTGGTAAGATGACAGGGTTACATTCACTTACCTCTAAAATCTCTACTTCTGTTCACGAGGAAAAGATGAAAATCAGAGACATCTCCTCTGATAGATTTTCAGTCTCACCTCCAAATAGCTCATCTCACCACAGCATGAGCAGCTGAAAGACAAAGCCAGGAGGAAATCTAGGCATGCAGGTTGCCTCCTCTGTTCTGGCTAATAACTGAGGATACAGAAGGGAATGGGTGTGATGTCTTAAAAATATAGATGGGAGTTACTGAAGGCCAGAATAAGCGATGTGGTGTGAACAGATTTGTTGCTTTCAATGGTAAAACATCAACTCAACACAATTTTAGAACTGAGAGAAAAGAAGAGAAAGAGAATGAGGAAAAAATAAGGAAAGGGAACAAGAGAAAGAACTTGGTCCATGAATGGGAAAAGTATTCATTGTAACTAGATTCAGGGATGTCATTAACTCCTATGGTACTATCTAGACTTCCTTTCACCATTTCTGGGATTTTCTTCTCTGTGTGTCTCATTCATTCTATTCGACCATATCTGGATCTTGTCCTTTTGGTAGAGTAAGAGGAGAACATGGCACAGACAAATGCAGGCATATGGCATCCCAACTTAGCATTCTGGAAGGAAAGGTGGAGCTTCTCTTTCCTGTCAAGAGAGAGCTTTTCTCTCTCCAATTAAAAATTCATAGAAGGATTCTTACTGACCTTCCTTAGCTCATGTGCCTTAGAGGTGTGACAAGGCAGATGGGGTGCCGTGGATGGCCAGACTTAGTATAGCCCCAATTCTTTGTGGCCAGGAGGTGCAGGATAATGTTACTGGTAGCTCCTCCAGGATTACAGTAAAAGGAAGAATTCACCAAAGAATAAAGAGAAGAAATGAAAGGAGTCCTGGACAAATGAAAATAAGAAACATTCAATTGTGCACAGGACAGAAGAGTTCAGGAATTGTATAAAGAGTCCCAGTGCCCTGAGCACCCCTCAGTGTGCATCTTTGAGAGCTTCTTTTTTTCTGTGGAGGCTTTTGTGTTAAGGCAGAGAGAATGCAGATGGGAATCTGAAGATCTGAATTTGCTCCTAGCTCTGACAATGAGGGATCTTGCAGAAATCCTCCAAACTTTCTGAGTCTTGTTCACAATTTGAGTGTTAGCCAAGTTGACTTTAAAGATCTTTTCTATCATAAACATTCCATGAGTCTTTGATTTAGCCTGATATCCATTGCAAAGAAAATGTGTATGTGTCTGCACCCCAATGTTTATAGCAGCACTATCAACAATAGCCAAAGTATGGAAAGAGCCCAAATGTCCACCGATGGATGAATGGATAAAGAAGATGTGGTGTATAAATACAATGGAGTATTACTTGGCAATCAAAAAGAATGAAACCTTGCCATTTGCAACTACATGGATGGAACTAGAGGGTATTATGCTAAGCAAAATTTGTCAGTCAGAGAAAGACAAATATCATATGACTTCACTCATATGAGGACGTACAAGATACAAAACAGATGAACATACGGGAAAGGAAGCAAAAATAATATAAAAACAGGGAGGGGGACAAAACATAAGAGACTCTGAAATATGGAGAACGAACAGGGGGTTACTGGAGAGGTTGTGGGAGGAGGGATGGGCTAAATGGGTAAGGGGCACTAAGGAATCTACTCCTGAGATCATTGTTGCACTATATGCTAAATAACTTGGATGTAAATTAAAAAATAAATAAATTATTTAAAAAATTTGAAAAAAATGTGTATGTATCAAATAGACCTCATTCCACAATCACCTTCTTATTGTTCTACATGTAGGTGTGCCTCCTTTTTAATTGATACAGGCATAGAATTGGTGGTAGTTGTGGTAAGAGTAGTAATGGCTCTTAGCATTTACTAAAAGTTTGCTAAGCACCAAGCATTATGCTAGGCATTTAAAAACATTTTTCCAATTCTTACATTTCTGCCAAGTGAATAGTACTATTTCTACTACTGTTTTGCCGTTGATAATACTAATTATCAGAGCAGTTAAATAATTGGCAAATATAACATAGCTGCTATAAGATACATATCCATATTCTTCCTTTATCTAGTCTGTTGTCCTGCTATAGTGCCAGGGAGTCATATCTAAATGATAGAAGGCAGTTCTCTATTGTTAATAACCTGCTTTTTAAACAATGTAACATGAGTATCTTCCTATGTCAATAAACGTAGTTATATCATTTCAAAGGCTAGATTCTTAGCATTTAAGTATTTTAAAATTAATCAATCACTGATTTTTAGACATATTTTTTTGTAAATTTTCACTATTATAAGTGGTACTGAAATGAAGATCTTACTCATTAAAATCTTTTCTTTGGATACCTTTCAATCATTTCTTTAGATTGAAGTCCAAAATTTAAAATCACTGTATCAAAGGTCATGTACTTTAGACATACATTTAGATATAATTTAGATATACATATCTCCTCCAAAACAAAAACAAAAACAAAACAACAACAACAACAACAAAAAAGACTGTGCCAATGTAAACTCCCATAAATAATGTATAAGAGTATCTATTCACCCACATCCATACCAACAGTGGGTACTCAGATTATTTGTACTAGATGCCAATTTTGAGTGTTTTTTGTATCTTAATTTTTATTGTATTACTATGATTATCATGAAGCTATTGGTTTTTTCATATGCTTATAGGATTTTTCTATTATTTTTTATGAATTGCTAGTTCATATCCTTAACCCAAGTGTCATAAACCTTAAAAAGTTACCTTTTTTTCATATTCGCATTACAAACTGAAACAGTCCAAGGGATTTTTAAATTTAAATTGTAGTTAACATACAGTGAAATATTGGTTTCAGGAGTAGAATTCAGTGATTCATCACTTTCATACAACACCCAGGGCTCATTGCAACAAGTGCCCTCCTTGGTATCCATTATTTATCTAGCACATCTCCCACCCTCCTCTCTCCATCAACCCATAGTTTGTTCTTTATCATTAAGACTCTCTTGTGGTTTGTTTCCCTCTCTTCTCTTACCGCCTCTTCCCTTATGTTCATCTGTTGTTTCTTAAATTCTACATATGGGTTAAATCATATGTAAATCTTAAATCTACATATGGGATTTGTGTTTCTCTGATTGATTTATTTTGCTTAGCATAAATACATTCTAGCTTCACCCATGTCATTGCAAATGGCAAGATTTCATTCTTTTTGATGGCTGAGTAACATTCCATCACACACACACACACACACACACACACACACACACAGACACACACACACACCACATATTCTTTATCCATTCATCAGGCAATGGACAGTTGGGCTCTCTCCATAATTTGGCTATTATTGGTAATGCTGCTATACAAACAGTGGGGTGCATGTGCCCCCTTTGAATCTGTATTTTTATATCCTTTGAGTAAATACCTAATAGTGCAATTGCTATATCATAGGGTAGTTCTATTTTTAGTTTCTTGAGGAACTTCCATACTGTTCTTCAGAGTGGTTGCATTCCCACCAACCGTGCAAGAGGGTTCCCCTTTCTCTGCATCCTCACCAACACCTGTTGTCTCTTGTGTTGTTAATTTTAGCCATTCTGATAGGTATGAGGTGGTATCTCATCATGATTTTTATTTGTATTTCCCTGATGATGAGTGATGCTGAGCATCTTTTTATGTGTCTGTTAGCTATCTGGATGTCTTCTTTGGAAAAGTGTCTATTCATGTCTTCTGCCCACTTCTTAACTGGGTTATTTGTTTTTTGGGTGTTGAATTTGATAAGTTGTTTATGGATTTTGGGTACTAACCCTTTATCAGATATGTTGTTTGCAAATATCTTCTCCCATTACATAGGTTGCCTTTTAGTTTTGTTAATTTTTCCCTCCACAGTGCAGAAGCTTTTTATTTCGATAAAGTCCCAATATTTCACGTTTGCTTTTATTTCCCTTGTCAAAGGCATTTTTTAAAGGTGAGCTATAATTTTACTGTTGAAATCACTGGATACTGCATTAACATAAGAACAAACTATTCTGGGTGCCTTTGAATATTTCTAATTTTCCAAAGATTAAAGAAGAATGGGATAGTTGATAAGAGATACACAAACTACAATTATATAAAGTATAAGCACAGAGGAGGGGTGAGAAAAGTCTAATTTAGAATATGTTTTAGATGCTATTGGGGCACCTCCATATCATATTTACTGGGTCCTGGGTGCTGACAGTGTTGACTATTAAGAGCTCACAAATGCCCCTTACTCAACAGAGTTACCCTCTGTTGATGGCAGTCACAGGAAATATTCACTAACCCCCAAGACAGCCGATAGTCAATGACTAATCAATATAGGGGTACAAAAGACTGGCTGGCCCCACCAACATTGTGGAGGGAAAACTTTGTAGTATGTTTAATGCTCTAGAGGCACCTACCCCACCACCAGTGGACTAGGCCAAGGCAAACTTTTCCTAAGATAACAACCTTGCTTTCTCTTTTTCTGTCCTGCTTTCCTCACTCACTTAAAGTTTCCACCTAAAAAATCAAGTGCACCTAAATCCCTGCCTTGGGCTCTGCTTCTCAGAAACCCAATCTAAGATAGCAGGAGTTAGCAAAATTTCATAGAGGAGATGACTTTTCAGTTGAACCTTGTTATATGGCTGGGCATCTAATGTTCAATGGGTAGAAAAGGATATGGGCATTTTATGTAGATAGAATAAGCAAAAGAAGGCACGAGACATACTTGGGGAACATCAAGTGTCTTCATGCGGCTAGAGTATATGAAACTTGAAGGGTTAGGGATACATATAGTCCTTACACATAAAAAGACTTAAAACACCAGTTAGGAGGCTAATGCAGTAGCCTCATTTAGGGCTGATAAGTGCCCAGGCTTCAGAAATAACAGCCAGAATCCAAACCCTTAACAACACTTCAATAATTGACACCGAATCTTGGGAAATTATGTAGATTAGGTAAAGGTAGACTAAATGTGGTTAAATCTGTTTTCATAGGACACAGAAAGAGACTACAGGGTCAGATTTCAATTTAAAAACATTCTAACCTGGAGCAAAACCACATTATTCATCACTGGAACTTAACCAAATGACTAGTCAAGAAGAGAAAGCATAAAATGAAAATAAGGAAGGAAAAGAACCTGCCAACTCAGCAAGACTTGACAGGTGTTCAAGAATTTAGGCTAATTAATTGACCACATGGTTGATAAATTAAGACAGTATCCTTGTTTGGAACAAAGTATACTTACTCCCCAATTTGTCAGGGGTGGTGATGAGGAGAAACAGGAAGAGGTAATTGAAGTTGAGATAAAAAAAATCATGAAAAGCACTAGGAAAAGGAAAAAAATAAAGAGTAATAAGCAAACAGGAAGTGCAGCAATTTACATAACCATCCCACAGCAGAGTAACACATGGGTCTAAGACCTGGGTGTCTCATAGGACTGGCAAAAATTGCAAGACCTTCAAGTTTTTTAAAGAGAATTATTTGAAAATGATGATGAAAGATAGAAGTTAATGGACTAAAGTTATATTCACCACCTACCACATCCTAAGCAAATACTCTCTGAAACAAACTCTACTTTCAGGAGCTAAAAATATTCATATTTTCCAAGGAAAGGTTATTACCTTGATAACACAAATACCCTCTAATAGGCTTACTGAAATACTCTAGTAATGGGTAGGAAGGAACATCTAGCCTAGGAAGCACGGAACAAAGAAAATCTGACTTCCTTTGAATGTCTTAACACTCCTTCAGCCTCTACAGCTCATCCAAAACAGTAAAAATCCTACCATTTTAGTTTCTCAAAGTAAAATAGTGCAAGGGAAAATGAAAACCTTAATGAATCTTAAACCTGGGTGCTCACTCTGTTTCTATCACTATAACCAGCTATACAACCCTGAAAAAGTCATAACCTTTCTAGACCTTGTTTTCTTTCCTGCAAAATAAAAGAACTTCGCAAGAGGTTAAATCCAACTCTACAATGCTATTCCTCTACTCTGAAGTCTGAAGCAATCATTATTAGACACCAAAATGACAAAGTAGAATGGCTCAGTTTATATCTCATAGTAGTCAGTTCTATTGATGGCTGTGTCAACTAGTTTGACTTACAAGTATTTCATACAAACATAGTTTCTATTGCTACTGAATAGCACTTCTTTCCTTCTGGATCTGACTTGACACTAGTCTCATTGATGATGGATCATTAATTTTTTTCTGCAATTATTAAATAACCAGTCAACTCCTAAGGTTATGTGATCTAGTTGAAAGAGCAAGGTATTGTGGAGCTGAGGCCCTGAAATCCAATTCTTGCCTTAATGCTATTGGATTGCATGGACGTTGGGAAATTCATTTAACTCTGAATGGAAAGCAACTGTAATTTATTTGTCTTCATCATAATATTATCAGGGTCAAATGACATATAAGACAGAACCATTTGAAAGTGCTATATGTTGGTAAACTTGAATCTCAGGCCACAAATTGAGATTTGCCAAGATATAACTATTTCTACAGTTGAATTTAATTTCCATTTTGAACTTTCATGCTTCTGGATATGAAAAATTAACATCAGTCAATTCAGGTCCTTTTCTATTTCTTCTACATTTGTGCCCTTGGTCCCAGAAGGGCTGCATAATGCCAAGGCATTGGGGTGGTCTTCATTGTCACTTGGGCCTCTGACATCTGCCACGACTGCCCCCAACTGGTCTCTGATTGACAGTTACTCCAGGTCACTGCTGCATCTTCCATAACTGCAAAGCCACTCCACGTCTGGCAAAACTTTCAATGGAGGAAGAAAACAGTAACCAGAGAGGTAAAAGAACTAACATAAAGATGTGTTATGGAAGCAAACGGAGGAGAAAACACCAACAGCAATGGTGGTCAGAGGCTTTAAGTAACTCAGACAAATCTGAGAGTAAAGGAAGAACAAAATGGAGCTACAAAAAACTTTTGCAAGAACAGTTTCTGTTGAGTGGTAGATACACAACTCTAACTGCAGAAGTAGAGTAGGAATACTAGTAGTGAATATGACAATTTTTTACTTTTTTTCTAAAAAAAAAAATACAATTGCAATTATCTTCCCTTTGGAATAGTATGAGAGTTTTATTCAAAAGTTTTAATTGAGAATGCAGTCATTTGAGTACATGAAAGGATATAACTTCATATGGGTCAGCAAGACCTGACCACAAGAATGATTAAAATTCAAGATTATTAAATGTTGTCTCCCTAAGTAAGATAAAATATTTAAGCCCATAATAATTAGGCCACCACTTCTCTGAACTAGTCTTGGGAGTAAAGAGTCAATGAAAATGAAATACCTTCTTCTGCTGTAACAAGCTCAGCCAATAAATGGCCAGTAAGCAATGAAACAGGCACCACTGCTGATGGATGGGGTGGATGAGGGAGGGGAGAATATAGAGTGGAATTGCTCTGGTTGCCACAACTGTCTATTTTGCATGATTCCATAAAGCCAACCTGATTCCTTTTCAATTTAAAGAGTACTATGTATAATTAAGTCAACCACATAGGAGTGATCATTATCAGAGCATTCAATGCCAGTTACATCCACCTTGCAGAAATGCCCAGATTATGAGAATATCGCACCCTAAATTATACTCCTACAAGACTGTGAAATGGAGGGAGGTATGAGCAAGTATCACCATGACTTTTTTTTTCCTTCCATCTTGACCCACCAATCTCAATAAATTCACATTTTTTAAGTTTCAAACATTTATAATAGAACACTGTATGTTAATTATACTTCAATAAAAAAAATAAAGTTTCAAACATTTAATGCTAAGAGTATTCGATTCAGTTGAACAATGGAGTACATTAAGAAAAACTTTGGTAAGTTAAATTTTTTCCCCTTAATTCTCCTGCTTACCTCAGATAAGCCACCCAGAATAGGAGGGGGGAAGATCTGTTTTAGCAACTATGTCAAATTGGCTCAGTTGTAGACTCACAGAACAAATAGAGCTCAAATATGTTTACATGCTATCTAGTATGTAACAGTAAAAGGTAAAATGAGCTCAGGAGCATTGTGTGTCTTACTCAAGCTATCATAATAAGTGAAGGAGAGCCAGGAATAGAACCCAAATTTTCTACCATTAAGGCCAATGGTCAACAAATATTTACTGAGTGCTTAGTCTATGCTAGACAACATCCTAGCCCCTGAGGATCAAGAGCTGAAAAATATAACCTGGGATATAGAAAACAAATTGATAATTGGCACAACCGCTTACGATGGCAACAAAAAATACGAAATGGATTAGAACTCGATATTGTTAAGATGTCAATTCTCTCACATTGGCCTATAAATTCATTATAATCCCAATGAAAACCATAGCAAGATTTTTGGTAGATATTAACAAGATGATTATACAACACGTATGGAAAGGTAAAATACTAGAATAGGCACAACCATTTTTTAAAAGAAGCATGAAGTTGAGAGATTCACACTATCTGATTTCAAGTCCCAATATAAAGCTGTGCCATTTGCAAAAGCATACATAGACCAAGAGAGCAGAATAGACAGTCTATATACCTTCAAAACTATGACCAATTGATTTTTTAACAATGCAAGGCAATTCCATGGAGAAAGAATAGCCTTTCAACATATGGTACTGAAGCAATTCAATATTCATAAAAAAGAATCTTTGATCCATACCTTGTATTATATATGAAAAGTGACTGAAAATGGGTCAAAGACATACATATAAAACCCAAAGCTCTAAAACTTCTAGAAGAAAACAGAAAAAAATCTTTGTGACCATGAATAAGATAATCATTCATAGATAAAATACCAAAAGTACAATCAATAAGTGAAAATATTGATAAATTATACTTCATCAAAATCAAAAGCTTTTGCTCTGTAAAAGATATTATTAAGAGAATGAAAAGACAAACCACGGACTGGGAGAAACTATTTACAAAATAAATCTGATAAAGATCCTTTACCCAGAATATTTTTAAAAATCTAACAACTCAACAATAAGAAAATAAACATCCTGATTAAAAGTGAACAAATGTCTAAAGCTGGAGAATATACAGAGAAACTGGATCACTCGCATCACTGGTGGGAATGCAAAATGGCACCACACTCTGGAAAATGGTTTGGCAGTTTCTTTTGAAACTAAACATGCACTTACCATACAACTCAGCAATCCTATTCCTGGACACTCTGAGGAAAATAAAACTTACGTTCGTACAAAAACATATACGTTGAAGTTTATAGTAGCTTTATTCATAGTAGCTAAAACCTGGAAACAACCCTAAATGCGCTTCAGTGAGTGAGTGGATAAACAAAGTACACTACATCCATTTCACAGAATATCACTCATTAATAAACAGGAATGAGGGGCACCTGGGTGGTTCAGTCAGTTGAACAGCTGACTCTTAGTTTCAGCTCAGTCATGATCTCATGGTTCATAGGATGGAGCCCGGCATCGGGCTCTGCACTGACAGCACGGGAGCCTGCTTGGGATTCTTTCTCTCTCTCTCTGCTTCTCTTTCTCTCTCTCAAAATAAATAAATAAACTTTACTTTAAAAAAAAATTAAATAAACATGAGTGAGCTATTGATACATGCAACCACTTTGGTGGAGCTCAATGGAATTATGCTGAGTAAAAAAGGCCAATTTCATGATTCCATTTATATTACCTATTGATATACATAACAACTTGGTGGAACTCAAGAGAATTATGCTGAGTGGGAAAAAAAGCCAATATTTTTCCCACCAGGCTCTCAGGCAGGAAAATGAAGAATTTTGTCTATGGAATTTGAACAGACCAAAGGAGAGAACCAAGGATATTGATATGATGGATTTCTTAACAAACTTCCACCCTGATCATCCTCTATTGAAGTTCACAGTCAACAATTTCTACAAAAGTTCTCACAGCTTCTAAATTGGATTTTTTATCCCTGACTCTTAAATAAGAGTTGGCAAACAAGGATTGCCAGCCATCTGAAGAAAGATTCTAATCCAAAAGATAAGAACTGAAACAAATAAATAGGAAACAACAAGACTGATGGGTGAAGAAACTTTTCACCCATATATGCACACACCAATATACTCAGAGACATAAAAGAATATATTGCACTCATGGAATAAGAGCAGGATGCTATAAAAAAAAGGAACATTCCAGGAATAAGAAAGAAAGCATAGAGATATAAAACATGACAGCAGAAATAAAGAAGTCAAGAGAAGTGTTGGAAGATAAGGTCAGGGATATATGTAATGTGTGTGTGAGAGAGAAAAAAAAATGAAGAAATAGAAAATAGGGGAGAAAAGAGAAGAAATTAAAGGATCAATCCATCCAACAGGTCCAAAAAAAAAAAAAAAAAAGTTTAGAGAAAATGGAGAGCAGGAAACCATCAATGAAATAATTCCAGTAGAACATAGACATATCTCTACTAGAGCAGTTTCATAAAATACTCTCAAAGGAAAAAAACTCCTAGGGCAAGAATTTGTGAAAAATAAGCACATCCCAAATAAACACAAGATGTCTTTTGAGTGCATTGAGATTGACAAAACTTCCTTTATCATTTCTTGAAAGTGCACTGTCATTGTTATCAACGCCCGGTCACAAGGACAGGGACATTCACAACTTCTTTCTTTTCTTTATCGATCTTTTATTTTCATTTTATTTTTGTTTGGGGTTTTAACCACAATTTAATTTAAAAGAACTGAACGTGCTGTAGCAGTGAGATCCAAAAATTGATTGTGGCATTTTATTTTATAGCAAAGGTCTATGTTTAGGGAAGAAAAGGCACCACCCAGCTTTCACCTTGAGAATATACATCAGGCTGACTATAGTTTCAGTTCCCTTTGGAGAGCTTATGCCACTGTCCATTCTGAAAAGACATCTTTTCAGTTTTTGATACTCAGAACTCATACAATGACTCTGAACATACCTGTTGGCAGTTCTTTGCTGTTCTGATGTGACTACACGGGGAAAACAATGGGTAGATGCCATTGCCATTTCAGCATTTTCCCACCTCCCCCAGCCCCCCTGCTCCCGTTCAGATGGCCTCATCAAAGGAGACAGGGACGTTATCATGATGCAGGGATGTCAGTTAGCATAAAAGGCCAGGGGCTCAGTAAGGTGGATCTTGAAATTGTCTTCATTTTATCACTAAAATAACATTTAAATCTGATTTTTTTGGAACAAATTGTTCATATGCAGCCAAAAGTCTATTCTTTCTTATGCCCTTAGTTTCCTTCAACAAATATCCTCAGAAAATACAAGCACATTTTCTTACTGTTTGAAGAGGCAATGTTGTACAGAGAGCAAAACCCAAGAAAACCAGCTAAATTGATGGTGGCTCTAGATTTAATGTGATGGATTCATGTCACTCTCCCTCTTCAAAATCCTTTGTGTTCAATTCCATTTGCTTTTTCATCATCCCACTTCCTGTACTTCCTGTCCTCAGTCCATGTCCAAAGTACAATTTTTGTGGAATGTTTCTTTTTGATATTAATTCACAGATGCAATAAATATGTAATCATCAAAAAATTGATTTTCTATATTGTATAGGTCATACACTGTGCTAGGAATTCAAATTGGAAATGTTAATCAAAAAAGTAGTGCTGGGGGGGCGCCTGGGTGGCGCAGTCGGTTAAGCGTCCGACTTCAGCCAGGTCACGATCTCGCGGTCCGTGAGTTCGAGCCCCGCGTCAGGCTCTGGGCTGATGGCTCGGAGCCTGGAGCCTGTTTCTGATTCTGTGTCTCCCTCTCTCTCTGCCCCTCCCCCGTTCATGCTCTCTCTCTGTCCCAAAAATAAAAAAAAATTTAAAAAAAAATTAAAAAAAAAAAAAAAAACGTCAAAAAAGTAGTGCCGGGGCACATGGGTGGCTTAGTCAGTTAAGTGTCCAACTTCAGTTCAGGTCATGATCTCAAGGGCCTTGAGTTCGAGCCCATGCTGATAGCTCTAGAGCCTGGAGCCTGCTTTGGATCCTTTATCTCTCTGTCCCTCCTCAGCTCACATTCTCTGTCTCTCTCTCAAAATAAATACACATTTAAAAAAAGTAGTCTTTGTGAGGTTTAGAAAGTAATGTGGATTAAAACTTGATACTCCTATATCATTGCTAAATCTTCCTCCCTTTGTCCCTTCATCACTTTCTTCTGTATCATACATATTCACTGCCCATCGTCATCTCCTGTCACATGTACACAGGACATAGATCAGTATCATTTTACTTGATGGAGTTAGTAATCAGTAACGCAGAAGCTGTCAAAATGCTAAAAATAAATGTAAAAGTTCCCCATTCATGGTCAACAACATTGAAAAGAAAATAAAAGATTTAGAATCACAAAACCAATCAAAGCATTTATTTTAAGCACCCACGTTGTCTATCATATTAGATGTGACTAGAATTAAGAAAAAGGTATGCCAAACACCTGTTCAAACTCCTTAGCACTAGTGTTTCCCCAGGTCCTACCAGTTAGGGAGTAACAAAGAGTCGTATTTATAGAAACACAGTCATTTTCTAATTCTTCCCTCACCTATTATTGAATATCTTCCAGATCCTCTTAAAGGCCTCCTCCAAGAACTCCTGCATGTCCCCTAGAGATGCCCCACCAGTATTGAAAAGCAAGGCCTCTCAGCTACAACTTCCTCCTCTTTTGCTCTGGCTTTAGCTCTGGCTCCATGTGGCACTATCAGCAAGCCTCCAATCTCTGTGAAGCCTGGTGAAAGTGCAATTTCACTGATGCTGCCTCTGATGACATCTTTTATCAATGTCGCCTGAAGTCATGCTGTGCTCATGTTGTGCTTTGCTGAAGCTGCCAAATTTCCAATATGGCTGGTGCCCTCCCCTGCTGATCGCCCAGTGTCCTCAATGGAGCAGTGGCATTCTATGTTCTCTACTGCAGTGCATAAAACAGACAGCCTCACCTTTGTTACTCTCCACTACGCCTGGTTAGTAGTTCAGAATGCCAACAACACACACAAGACAAGTAAGAAATAAATTACTAGTTCATTTGTACGGGAATATCCAAAATGCTGTGCCACTGGTGAGCGTAGGAGGGCGAAGCAGATCCTCCCTATTTCCCATTCTAAACCTAGATCTTAGCCCTCGCAGGCTCCAGGCATGCACACAGAGGCAAAACGTGACTCCACATCACTCACACAAACAGTCTTACCTTGCACACCCAGTTACACACAGAACAGAGAGAGCTTAGAGAATGAGGAGGGAAGCCAATCACAAGTACTGCTTCACAGAAGCCTTGCCCCAACGACATGGCATGAAATAAGCTGAGAATTGTATGCACATACAGGACATCAAGACATTGGTTTTAGGTAATTTGACTTGCCCATCTTCCTCCTACCTTGTGTTCTTCTGCCCTGGAGGACTCTTCACTCTGCACAGGCTGCTGAGACATAGCTTCTGGTGTGCTTCCATGAGAACTGTGGAGGCGGCAGGGAGCTGCCTCGATGTACACCACCAGGTATCCTGATCTCATGTGTGTCCCTTCCACTGCTTGCTGAAACCAGAGTAAAACAAAGAGATTGTAACCGTGGACTAATTAAGGAAATCATCCCGGCTAATCCTAAATCTATACCCGCCTTTTGTGTCCGGTCTAGTTCATAGCCCCTTCAGAATGTGGGCTGTGGGCTCTTTGCAAGCTAAGCGCATGGAGACAAAAAGTCCAGGAAGTAAGACTGGAGAAGGTATATCACATGTAAGCAAACTGCTCACTAGTAGATAAGCCCCACTGAACAAATTCTCCCCGTAAGATTAGCCCCTCCACCTCCCCTAACTCTACATTCCCTCAAGGGGTATGAGGAAAAAAAAAAAAAGATCATTCAACCCTCAAGCCCATTATATTCTGAGACAGAAACTTGAGGAATGAAGCACAAATGTTTCCTCCTACAGATTTAAAAAGAGCCAATACCTATGCCTTCCATACCACTTAGAATTTTGAAAAAATGTAACTTTCAGTTTCATTGGTAGTCTTCTCCTTCCCCTCTCTCTTTTCTTCTCCCTCCTTACTAGAAGTCAAGCCAATCGATGCAGGCAATAACTAAGGATGATCTGCCTATGGTGTTTAAAATCACCCCAAATTCACCTCCTCCTGGGAACATACCAAATTACCCCTATTTATAGAGCAGTTCCTCCTGAGGAATTGCTGAGGGCTAACTGAAGAGCTTCTGCACAAGAAAAGATAGAACAGCAAGAGAGCTGGAGACGTGGTAGCAAAAACGCCCCCCACGCCTTAAACTGCAGTGGGGAGGGATAGTACTAAGGAAGTAGGAACAGATTCTTCCCTCTTTCCTTGGGCACAGGGAAAAAAAAAAAGCCAAGGTTTAGAAAAGCAATTAGTACATAAAAGAGCCAGCCCTGGAACTCTACCAGATGAAAAGCTCTCGGGTGGGAGGGGCTGACAGGTTCTATACTCCCCCTCCACCTTAAAAGCCCAGACTGGATGCCCCTTAATGGGCCTGCCACCTCAGGGAGCCCAGGTCCCTAGCCCACTCCAGCCCTAGCCATCCCACCAGGCAGCCACCGGGTGGTACCCACTGGTTAATGCTCACTACAGCTTCAGCCTTCTTGCCCAGATGATGGAGGCACAAAGCAGCCCGGAACATTCCAGGCCCACACTACTTCGGCTTCTGTTGTCTTATTAGGGCACCCTCGGTGCAGAGCACTCTGGGATTTCTTGGCTGATGTCTGTTTCAGATCCAGCCACACTGCCAGGGTGCCTCCTGTGCAGAGCACCCCAGAACACTCCCGCCACACTGGCTTCATCTCCACTTACCCGGCCAGGGCACCCCCTGCATTGAGTACCTTGGGACACCGCGGCTTACACCCAACCCGGCTGCAACCCATGTGACTGGCCCACAGTCACATTAGCTTTAGCTGGCCTGCCAAGGCACCCCATGCACAGTGCCCTGGGATCTCTCAGCCTGTACTGTGCCTCAGCTCCAGCCATCTCTCCAGAACACATTCTGGATGGAGAACCCTGGAACAGCCTGCTTTACTCTACTCCAGCTTCAGCTAGCCTGTCAAGGTGACCTCTGTGCATAGAGCCCTGGGTCTTCCTGGCTCGTACCCCTTCAATCTCAGCTGTTCTGCCAGGGCACCCTCTGCACAGAGAGCCCAGGGACCTCCTGGCCTGTACCAGCCACAGCTCCAGCTGCCCTGTCAGGGCATCCTATGTGTGTAGAACTTTGGGACGCTCTGGCTTACACCCACTGTAGACTTAGCTGTCCTACTACACGGTGCCCACTAACACGGAGAGCTCTGGGACCCCCAGCCCACACCAGCCACAACTCCAGCCAACCAGCAAAAGTTACAAAGCACACCAGTCAAGCATCCACATAATAGATGACCACACACAAGATCATTCTTTGAAGTTTAGGAGAAGTAGTTGTTCCATCTAAACCACAGAAACAAACACAGAAAGTCAAGCAAAATGGGGAGACAGGGAAATATGCTTCAAAAGAAAGAACAAGACAAAAACCTCAGAAAAAAAAACTAAATGAAACAGAGATGAGCAATGTGCTTGATAAAGAATGTAATGATAACACTGCATGTTAACTATACTGGAATTAAAATAAAATAAAAGGAAATAAAAATTAAATTTAGTTTAATTTTAAAAAAGAATTTAAAGTAATGATTGCAAAGATACTCACTGGGTGAGAGAGAAGAGTGGAAGAATTCAGTGAGACCTTCAATAAAGAAATGGATAATAGGAGCACCTGGGGCTCAGTCGGTTAAGCATCTGACTTCGGCTCAGGGCATGATCTCGCAGTTCGTGAGTTGGAGCCCCACATCAGGGGAGCCTGCTTTGGAATCTGTGACTCCCTCTCTCTCTGCCCATTCCCTGCTAATGCTCTGTTTCTGTCTCTCAAAAAATAAATAAACGTTAAAAATTTTTAAAAAGAAAAGAAATAAAAAATAAGATAAATAGAACCAATAAAAAAGAACCAATCAGAATTGATGAATACAGTAACTTAAATAAAAATACACTAGAGGGAATTAACAGTAGATTAGTGAATGAAGAAGAATGTATTGTAATCTGGAAAACAGGGTAATGAAAAGCAAAAGAATTTAGAAAGAATGAGGATAGGTTAAGGGATATCTTGAAAAATATCAAGTGGATATTCACATTGTAGGGGTCCAAGAAAAAAAAGAAGAGACAGAAAGGGGCAGAAAGTTTGTTTATATAAATAATAACTGAAAACTTCTCTAAACTGGGGAAGGAAATAGACATCCAGGTCCAAGAAACACAGAGAGTGCAAACAAGATTAACCCAAAGAAGTCCACACCATAGCACATTATAATTAAAATGTCAAAAGTTAAAGATAAAGAGAGAATTTTAAGAGCAGCAAGAAAGAAGGCAAAAAGTTTCATACAAGGGAAACCCTAAAATTTTTTTTTCAGCAGAAACATTGCAGTTCAGTAGGGACTGGCATGATACATTCAAAGTGCTGAAAGGAAAACACCTACAACCAAGAATATCCTACTTAGCAAAGTTATCATTTAGAATTGAAGGATGGATAAAGAGTTTCTCAGACAAAAGTTAAAGGAGTTTATCACTACTAAACTAGCCTTACAAGAAATGTTTAAAGGGAATTCTTTAAGTTGAAAAGAAATGGCCATAATTAGACCTAAGAAAAATTGTGAGTAAGAAAATGTAAAATATGTCGGCATATACATAAAATGTGGAGGAGGGAGTGACGAAAAAAAAGGAAGTTGCTTTTTTTTTCCCAGAACGTGGTAGAACGTAAAAGACCATCAACTTAATACAGACTGCTATGTACTTGGGATGTTTTATATGAACCTCATGATAACCACAAACCCAAAACCTGTAATAAATACACAAAAGATAAAGAGAAAGAAGGCCAGATGTAACACTACAGAACTTAACCAATCACAAAGAGAGTAAAGTCACCTTCTCCCTGCCAATGCTTGGGGGGTGTTATTGTATCAACATGCACACTACATTTTCAGGACAATTCTTTCTCAAAAGGTCTCCTAACACTCCTACAGATTCCTGGCAAGCCCTCCCCTCCAGTCTTCAACACACCTTAATCTAGGTTAAGCACAACCTTGGCTCTGCTGCAAAATCAAGTTCCATCATAAACTATCTCTTGCAGACATTTGTAGTTACCTATATTTACTTTTTGTCCAGTTTACAAAAATATTTACATTGTTCTAGACATATGTATGACCTCTATACCTGCCAAAAAGTTTTTGCCATAAAAGAAATAACCAAAGCTTTTGGGCCTAAGACTTCATAGAAATATAAACCTGCTCTCGTATATGCAACCCCTTGTACTCTTTCACCAGGCAATTGACTCTGATTATTTTCAGAGTTTACATAACCATCAACTAGGGAAATGCCCTTGTGGGTCTAGGCCTAAATTCTGGACTGCTAGTAAAAGATATTTTAGTTGTTTTTACTTCTATGATGTAATTAGTAAAATAGCAAAGACTGGGATATGTTGCCTTTGGACTGAATTATTTGCATATTGTCTTCAATGTTTCTGTAATTATTATACTTCTATATTTCTCAAATTACAAGGTCTTAATTGCACTTACCAAAGCGAGATCAAAAACAGCAAGCATTTTGATTAGCATTCTTTGCAAAGGAGTAAAACAACCCTTAGAATTAAGATCTTTTTCCTAATTTGCTTAAGATAAGGTAGATTGAATTTTGGAATACAGCTGTTAAATGAAGTTCTAAAGAAACATCATGTAGAAGGAACCAGCCCTAGTACTTTGCAAAGAAACACTACCATTGGGTTTAAATGGAAAACTGGAGACCTGGGTGGTTCATTTGGTTAAGCATCCAACTCCTGATTTCAGCTCAGGTCATGGTCCCAGGGTCACGGGATTGAGTCCTGCATTGGACTCTGTGCATAGTGTGGAACTTGCTTGAAATTCTCTCTCTCTCCCTCCCTCTGCTCCTCTTCCCTGCTCATGTGTTCTCTCTCTCTCTCTCTCTCTCTCTCTCTCTCTATATATATATATATATATATGTATATGCACATATACATATATACACACATATATATGTATGTGTGTATATACATATATATATAATAAATGGAAAACTGAGAAAATTAATTTACATTAAATGATCTTGGATTAGATGGTCTTTGGAATATTGCATAGTCTCAATTCTTTATGTCCACCCCCATGTGTCAACACCTTTTGCCATCTGACTTTGCAGTTACTCACACTAAAAAATATGACTTGCTTTGGCCAGTACAAGAATGAGATGGAAGTAAAATCAAGACAGTTCTAGCCTAGGCCTTAAAATATCTTGAGTTGCATTCTTGTGTTTCTGGCATCTTTGTGAGAATTTCATGCCTCGGCTTGCCCACTAGCCCTAAGAGAGGATGAACAACATGTGGAGCAGAGTCACTCACCCAAACTGCTCCAATCAGCCAACCTTAATCAACTGATCCCCAAGCCAACCCACAGACACAAGAATGAGTCCAGTCAACATCAACAAAGCTGGACAGCCAGTCCCAGTCTAGATCAATTGACTCCCAGCTGACCTGTAGGTACATGAAGAAAAATAACGTTCACTATTGTAGGCCACTGAAACTTTGTAGTTGTTTGTTATTTAACAATAGTTAACCAATCCAGTCTAATATATAAGCTGTAAAAATATTAACTTAAATCCATTTGAAATTATTTATGTATTTATTTATTTATTTATTTTGAAAAGCTAAGGTCTAACTCCTCTTGAAATCAAGTTGCCAGATTTTTTTTTTAATGTTTATTTTTGAGACAGAGAGAGCGAGATAGGGAGGGAGGGGCAGAGAGAGAGGGAGACACAGAATCTGAAACAGTCTCCAGTCTCTGATCTGTCAGCACAGAGCCCAATGCGGGGCTCAAACCCATGAACAGTGAGATCATGGACTGAGCCGAAGTCAGACACTCAACCAACTGAGCCACCCACCCAGGTGCCCAAAACATTGGACTTTCAAACCAAGGTATAATGCATTGATCACATACGTTTTTTACTATATATTTTAAAGGCAGATGATATATGAACACACACACACACACACACACACACACACACACACACACACACAAGCTAAGTAACTAGACAGAAATGAGGAGAAATAGAAACCAAGATGACAACCCATGGACCCTATAGTGGAACTCTGAGAAATTACACCTTGCCAATTTGACAGATTTTTAACTTATCAATGGCCTGGTCCCATTCCACAAATTTTCAAAGGAAGACTTTGTCTCACCTCACCAGCCACTCCATAGCACTCCAATTTAAGAAGGGACCACCTATTTCTATATTGTGTAATCTAAGTGAACTTTCTAGGAGGCAAAGATAAAGTGACAGCAACTTTTAGCAATCTAAATAGGTACCATCATAACATGGTCACTACCTAAACAAAGATTCAATATGAGAAAGAAGAGTCAACTCTATATTCCACCTTTTCAAACTATTTCTATACGTCAGTCATTAGCATTAATCAGCAAGCACTTCTCAAGCTCTTAAAATCTCATAAGAGGACAGGGCTTCTTTATTGCTAATTTCTATTTCTTTTCTTGTTCTTGTCTAGGTTGAAATAAAATTCCACAGGTCTCATGCTAACAAGTAACATAAAAATGTTGGTTTAAATTAAATCAAATTATTAGTCTTTTAGCTTCTAACAAGGTATCTTCAATCAATGATTGAGTGTCAAAAAGTGGTATTTCCTTGCTTTGTTTTAAATTAATTATTGTGGACTCAGCTCCCTGCAGCTTATTAAGAAATTAAATCTTTATGAATGTAAAATACATTTAGAAGAATAAAAGACAAGAAAGCTATTTTAGGACACCAAGTAGCTCATAACTTTATATTTAAATTCATTAAAAGTAATCAGAAATGTTCTAAATTCTGTATAATGTGAACATTCATTGAATCTTTCTTTAAGAGTTAAAATTACAACAGTCTCATTCATTGGACATGATATGAAGATATGTGTAAAATTTAATATAAACCTGCAAAAGCCCCCTTTTGCCCCTAAAAATCTGTTTTTTAATCATTCATTCAAAAATACTTATCAAACACTGTATAAGTCAGGGCCTTCGCAGGAAACAGATGGCATGCTCAAATTAGGATGTCTTCAGTTAGGGACACATTACAAAAGTGTGGGCAGAGTGAAGGGAAACCACAAGGAGCAGTGCAGTAATGCTGGACTCAAAACATTATAAATCCACAGGTACAAAAGGGAAGGTGGCATTACTGGAAGTTATAAGGACAGAGTCTGGTAACAGAGGTCTGCCTTGACAGAAGCAGTGACTTCAGGCAACACAGCTAACTTGAGGCGACCCGATAGGATGGAATCCAGAAGCCATGGCAATAAGTATTCTCTTCTTCCCTTCCACTGTTCTCTTGCTGGAGAATTAGGGTTGAGCAGTGAACAAAATGGACAAAAATGGCTGCTATTGTGGACATGACATGCTAGTCAGGGGAGACACAGGAAACCAACCTAAGTAGTACGGAGACAAATAAAGCTGGGTAGAGTCACAGAGAAAGCTAGTAGTAAAGTAGAATAACTGAAATTTAAACAGGATGGTCAAGGAAGACTTTGCTGAAACAAGTGGTATTGGAACAAAGGCACAAAGGGGGTGAAGGAGCTAACCATCTAGATATTTAGGGAAGAACATTCCAGGCAGAGAAAGAAGAAAGCACTTAGGAGATTGCCTGTCCTGGGGGAGAGGAGTTGGAGCAAAGGGCAGAGTATAAAGGACAGGTGATTAGGTAGCCCACCATGAAGACACTGGCCTTTATTCTGAAAAATAGAAAGCAACTGAAGGGTTTTCAAGTTGAGGAATGGCGTGATCTGATTTCAACTTTATCAGTGTCACTCTGGCTGCTGGATGGAGAGTAGACTGAAGGCGGAAGGGATGGAGGAAGAAAGGCTCGTTAGGCATTTACTGCAATAACCCAGGCAAGAGATAATGGTGGCTGACACAAGGGTAATAGCAGTGGAAATGGTGAGAAGTGAAATTCATTCACTCATGAATAGTACAATGGTTTATGAGAGCAAGCTTAGGCATCAAAATCCCTGTATTTATGTCTATCATTTAGTTGTGTGGCTAGGACACGTCATTTAACCTCCCTGTGCTTCATTTTCTTCGTCCACAAATTAGATAAAGTAATAGTACCTAGCTCATAGGATTTTTCCAAGTTTAAATGATATAATGCATGTAAATGGCACATACAAAGCCGTCAATAAATATTATGATTGTTGTCTGCATTTGAAAAGCATCCTGAGGGGCACCTGGGTGGCTCAGTCAGTTAAGCCTCAAGGGATTCTCTCCCTCTCTCTCTGCCTCTCTCTCTCAAAATAAATAATCTTAAAAAAAAAGCATCCTGAGATGCTTTTTAAAAGTTCTCTCATTACTAAAATGGTGGAAAACCATCTTATGCAGGATGGAAGAAGTCTGCAGGATGTCACTTATGGTGAATTTTCAGGCATTTTTGTAAATCCTTAGTGGTCTCCTTGCCTATCCCTAAATTTTCTAGGAACTGAGGAATATACTCCATTGCCTAGCAGGCCCATGCCACTTGCATACCTCTGACTAGAAGAAAGTTCCTAGTCAGCTTGAATTGGAACTTATTTCCCATTGTCCTACCTGCTGGTTCTAGACCTCTCTTTGGCATGTACAGCTCAATTCCTCTTTCATGTGACAAAACTTTTAGGATCCAAAGGAGATGGCTAGGCCCTTCTTCTCTCCTCTTCTAAATAGTTTTTAGACAGCAGTTTGTTTGTTTGTTTGTTTGTTTGTTTTCAAGCAGTCTTTTAGAACCAAGCTCAGTGGAAGGGGTAAGGGGTTAATGAATTCTTTTTTCAGAATCAAGAGAGCTAGTACTTGAGACTGGCTCACGTAACATCTGTTGCATACCCTGTTTCCATTCCATTCTCAGCTACAGTTGACAGAAGGTTAAAAGCTCACCTTTTCAGACTCTGGTGGTTAGAGGGAACCATGTTGGCTCAGTGTTGACAATGAAATGCAGGCTGAAGTGTGTTACCTTCTGCATGTGTATTTCTGCCTTCACTATCCTTGATGTTAACTGTGAGTGCTAGACTAAATGCACTCTAAATCCCCTTCCAGCACTGACATTCCATTGGATTTTCTTATCAAACTGGACTTTTTCCAATTAATCTGCTTCATTCAAGTCAAATAACCTACCTGAAAGCTAAATTCATTCTTTTGATTTACCCTCCTTCATTTATATAGCTTTGTTGGACTTAGCCTAGTGTCTTGTGCATAGAATACACCTAATAGATGATTGCTGAATTTAATATAGGTAGAAACATTATAATAGGATACCATTATCTATCTAATTTATCTATCCATTGGATTACCCTTCTCTGATCTTCAGCAGCTTGGTAAACAAAATAACACTTATAAACAAATGCAACATACATTAGCCTTTTAGGCTTTTCACACTTGTCACCTCATTATATCATCATGATCCCTTTCTTAACATTCTTTTCTGTTCATAAATAAGTGTATGTTAGGGACGCCTAGGTGGCTCAGTCAGTTAAGCGTCCGACTCTTGATTTCAACTCAGGTCATGATCTCAGTTTGTGGGATCAAGCCCTGCATTGGACTCTGCATTGACAGCACAGAGCCTGCTTGGGATTCTCCCTTTTTCCCCTCTCTCTGCCTCTCCCCCACTCTCTTTGTCTCTCTCAAAATAAAATAAATAAACTTTAAATTTTTTTTAAATAAGTGTATTTTAATTATAGGAAACTGAGAGAGTAATCAGAGATTGATTATTAGAGAATTAATTATTAGAGAATAATTAATTATTAGGGAAACACAATTTCAGTGTGTTTGCATTTAGTATGTTTTACTCTGTATATTACAAATTACAGATTCTGAAAAAAAAATTACAGATTATTCTCGAAAAGTATTGCATTCTTTTCCTATAATATAATGATATCCCATCTCTTTAAATAGTTTTTGAACCTGCTATGAAATAATTAGTGAATCTTTCATGGGAAAGGTTTTTTTTCAGATACCATATAGAATGGTATTTTATAGATAATTTATAGATTTGGAAACTTAAACACAAAAAATTATAACTATCTGAGATTATATAGTAAGTTAATATTTAAGATTACTCTCACTCCTGATAGATAAGGTCACTCCTGGCCTTTTTCTATTGAAATCTGAAGGTGTCCCCCAAAATGTTTTAAGTTGCTGATCAATAATTGTGACAAATATCAAATAAAAATCATTTTGTCACATAAAATACCCAAAGAAATTACAAAGAAGATATATAGGTAAAAAGTAAATATATAATAAAAATCAATGGATAGATGGATGGTTGGAGAGATGGATGGATTCTATGAATCTGAGTTGGACTGCTTTATCCATTAGAGCAAATGGTCAAAGTCTGCATTAAAGAACAGTAACTGGAAAAAAGGCTGAAAATGTAACATTTCCTTTCTCCGTCAGAGCTAAAATAGGGAGCCTAATACAATCTCACCAGAAAATGAAAAACTGTGAATCACTCCTGACAGGAATGGATCTTTTTCCAAATTCAAAGTTGTCCCAGCTGCATTCCACCGATACATCTCACGTTGTTGCAGAAACACTGTAAACAATGCAAAAAGCCACTGCAGAGCTTTGTGCAATACAAGTCAAAACCCATAATGACAATCATGCCATTGGCATCTAACACATCTGATCTCCCACATAATGATAAACAATGATATTTGTTCCTTCTCATCCTAATTAACTCTAGGTTACCTCAATTCTAGAAAAAGTATTATCATAAATAGTATATATTATAAATATTAGATAATATAAATATTATAAATATTTAGGCACAAGTGAAATTAATTAAACAATATCTGAAACACAGAAAACCATGCATTGGAATAAACTCTGATATTGCTAAAGAAAGGAGTATTGAGGAAAAGAACCGAGGAGCACGTCCTTGGTCCACCTGGAAGAAGTCCTCTAGAGTACCCTAGAATACTCTCAGTGTCATACACATGACCTGCTACACTAGCTTCTGGTGCCAATAAGGCACACACTCACTTAAACTCTCTTATCATTTCACTACTAAATATTTAAATGTGCAAGTTTCAAGTATTTATGAATGAAATGATAAAAGCTCCTTCTAAAAATTATAATACTAGGTCAACCCAAGAAAAATTATTAATTTCTTAATATTATTGAATATCTCCTCACTACTTAGATTCCTTTCCGTCTCTGTCTCTGTCTCTCTCCTCCTCATTTTCAGTCTGTGTGTTCAAACCAGGATCTAAGAGTGTCATATATTCTAACAGGTCAATAGTAGGTCACTATGTCCTTCGGTCTCTTTCAACGTCTTTTTCACTCTCTCACTCTCCCTGCAAGTTATTTATTATGGAAAGCAAGTTGTTCAGCCAGCAGAGTTCCTCCCTGTCTGCATTTTACTGGTCATTACCCATGCTGTCATATAACATGTTTTTATGCCTCTATCTTTCCTGTAAATTTATATTAATTCCTAAGTTTCCCATAGATCTAGAGGCCTAATCAGATTCAGGCTTGATTCTTTTTTTTTTTTTTTAATCCTCTCTTTTTAATATCCAAGAGAAGTATCTGGGTTTCACATGCCGTATTATCAGAGAATCATTTTGCTTACTTTTAATGCCTGTTCCACCTCTAAATTTTCAAGGAAACATAGAAAAGACATACTCTGGCTGCCCCCACCCCATCTCCTGCTATGAGGAAGGATTATCTATCCTAAATTCTGAGGCAACTCTAATAACTTGAGGTTAACAACTGGCCACACCTATGCCAAATTCAACCTCTCAAAGTCTTAGCCCTGAAATTCGGTCTCTGTTTCAGGTTCCCTCTTCCTATCATGTATTTTGTTCCACCTAAGGTCTTCAGTAAAGATCTTCATAATCCATTCTTTAAGTTATCATAAAATGGTCTTGGCCTTGAACCTTTGGTTCATAGAGGTTTCATGATCTTAGAACTTATGACCTCCTCCAGCCTTTGACCTGTTACAAAGAAATCCTACTGTCCTTACAATTACATATCTAAGAGGAAACACTACATCCTTCTCAAAACAAAGAAAATTTTCTGGCAAATGATTTGTTGTCTTCTACATAGTGAAATAGTGGGCAACTCTATGTGATCAGCCCAGCCTCCAAGATACAGGATTTAATATAAATATGATCTTCTGGGACCACAGAATTTCATAAAAGCGGGCATAGTAAGTTTAAAAAATGTTTCACAAAGGTTACCTGATATAATCCTTCAAGGTAAATTATGAGTTCGCTTCACCACCCTCATTCTAAAGGTAGGAAAACCAAGAGTGAATAACTTGCCAGGGGTCATAAAAGTGTCTTTTCATTACAACATATGGTATTTAATCAATACTTAAATTAGCAATGATTGTTCAAAGTCGGACAATGACATAAAAAAAGGCCAATATTTCAAAAATCTGCACAGGTCTGGCTAAAGGCAATATGCATTCTAAAACTGGGGCAGCAGTCTTTCAGAAGCAAGGAAAGAAAAAAAAAGGAAAAGAAAAGCTCTGCATATTTCTTGGGGCCCAGGAGACTGGCAGAACACCCTGGGGGGTAATCTTCTGTTACTGATGGAGATGTAAAGTGCTGGTGCTGCACAGGCAAGACTCTGCTTGGCACCGTTCTGTATTTTGGGCTCCAAAGCCATAAGCTTATTCCTTGCTAAGCTGTTTATCTATCCTTGCCCCATTCTCCCATTTGGTATCACCAGGGCTTTTCTGTAAACATCTTTCTTCTTTCTATTCAGCACTGTTTTTCTTTAATATCAGAATTTATGTGGTATTTAGGATTTAGTTAAACAACCAGACTCTTCTATATCAAACAAACTTAATTTCATTTGCTTATCTCTATAACCTTTCCTGCGAGGTACCCAACACAGAAGAGTCTGCTTATTCCACCAACTAGTCCCCAGGTGTCTTCTGGCTTGTTCAAACCTACACAATAGGGAGAAACATAAGTCAGGATCTGTTGTTTCATACCCTCTTAAGATGACTGGAACTACTGCCAAATTTTTAGCAGATTCTCCATAAAAGGACCCAGACATAGAGGCAAGATGGGATTCTGTTGTATCCATATTTCCAAATTTATTTTCAAATAAACTTATTCCATCTATTCTTTCTTTTAATTTTTTTTAATGTTTATTTATTTTTGAGAGAGAGAGAGAGAAAGACAGAGACAGATGGTGAGCAGGGGAGGGGCAGAGAGAGAGAAGACACAGAATTCGAAGCAGGCTCCAGGCTCTGAGCCGTCAGCACAGAGGCTGATGCAGGGCTCGAACTCATGAACCGTGAGATTATGATCTGCCTGAACTGAAGCTGGACACTTAACTGACTGAGCCACCCAGGCGCCCCTCCATCCATCCTTTCTTTCATTTATTCACACATCCATCTATTTGCTCATCCATCCACTCAACCATCTGTCCATTCACTTGACTCTTCATTCACTCATTCATTCATGCATTCATTCAAGAAAATCTAAGTCCCTTCTCTGTCAGGCACCACTGTTGAATTACTCCCTCTATTCTCCATCCTATCCTGTCCCTTCCCATCTTCTTTCTTTACTTTTTCTTGTTCTACTCAAATTTCTGCATCTACCTCAAAAGTCTCATGCTTCTTTATTATCCCCTCTAGTGCATGTGATAATCTCCCAATATATATTTGTGGATTAATAAGAAAAGTTTACAGAACAAGAAGCAGGAAATAATGGTGAGTAAACAAACTAGAAGAAAGATCAGGAGAGGTTTAGAATACGAGGTGACTAGATGATTACCTAATCTGATAAGATTTCTAGGAATCTTCTACCACTTGGAATTGCGGTATATAGTTTAGGCTTTATAGACCATGAGAGGTAGAAAGAGGAAATCGACTTATTTATAAAATAAGCAGCGCTCCCAAGGCTAAGTTGTTGGTGGCGATTTGATTTCCTAAGTAGATGTATATTTCAAATCGTGAAACTCAGTGGCATGCAATAACCCCTTGGGCCTTAGCCCAAGCGATACAGCTTTGTTAAAACAGTCCACTTGGATCATGATATTGCCAGGACACACCGGCTAGCATATACATGCTTGGGAATGAAACGGACCTGAGGTCAAGTCCAAACCTTAATATTTTCTACCTCCGTGGCCTTGGGCAACTTATTAACCTCTCTGAAACTTTGTAAGAATAATAATACTTAGCTCTGTGGATTTTTGAAAATTAAATTATATAAATGGTAAAAGTTTTTAGGCAGCTCCTGGCACATAGTAAATGTTTAGTTACAGTAGCTATTAGTACCATCACATGGATGTGATATTTCTCACAAGCACACTTAGTCAATTCATGGCTTGTAATCAATCATACATGTCTACTTCTGCTTCTGCTCTTTAAATAGGAATGGTTATCACCAATATTAAAATATGTACTAGCTTCAGTTTCAAGGAGGAGTATGTAATTTACCTGATATTTTCAATCTTTAAAAGAAATTCCAAAACTACCTACTATATTGACAATGAGTGTTTAAATTAACATGAACTACTTCTGAGAAAGTCTCAGAGCTTCATTTATTAAATCAATCATTTCCTCCTATTGGCTTTACTGACTAAAATGGGCAATAATCCAGAACAAATTAATCCTTTATGTTCCAATTTAATAAAACTTTTAATGTACAGGCTTTGGCCAGAATGTAATAAAATGTGAATCAAATAAGATTATAGGGGAAATAAGCCAATCATTAGAAGGATTTTTTTTAAGTAATCCAGATGCCAGCTAGGGTCACACTGCCCCTTAAAATGAAGATAAGAATGGATTAAACCCCATGCCATAGCAGTAGGAAATCCAATGCTCTCTTTAAGATACCTGCAAATGGACTGGGAGCCTGGGTTCCTGTGGCCATCTAGTCTCTACCTGTTTCTGCTGTAAATAAAGTATTCAATTTATTAATAATTTCACCATGATCTTCATATTGTTACTTTCTTCCAACATTGCATTGAGCCAAACTTGAAACTTGGCCTCATCTCTTGGTTTCTATAAAGACAAACCCCTCACAAGGAGCATTTGTGTGCAGAGCTGACCTTACTGGAGGTTTACAGAGGAGACAGGAAAGGAGGTATTTAAGCATCACAGTAATGCAAAAAAAAAATTTTTTAAGTTAAAATGAATTACGCAACAATTTTTTTAAGGTTCTCCTATTGCTTCTGCCACTACAGACTGTTTACTTTCTGCTGTGTTCCAATTTATGTCCCAGACTCCAGCCAATTTCTTACTACTCCTCTTCTCCCCTATCTCTTCCCACTCCCTATTGAAATGTCCTTAAAATATACCAGTTCTTCTTACCATTTATTAGTGTATTCAGTTCTCTCTGGCTATTTCTAAATTTACTGCCAAATCTACTTCGATGAATCCCAAACCGATCATGTGTTAAAGATATCAAATGGCCAATCTATTTTCTTGTCAACACAAAAGGCCAGCAGAAACCTAAGGTTTCCTTTACCAGGATCTTCCCTCCTAAAAATATCTAAGTTTCAATAGTGATTTCTTCTTGTTATATAAATATTTAAGGAAGTAACTGAAGGTGAACCAAATAAAATAAAGCCAGAAACTCTGTTTTGTATATTGTGATGAGAATATGATTCTTCAAAAGTGGAAGAGTGACCACAAAGAATATTTCGTGGGATTCTTCATTGAGATTGATGGGGGGGGGGGGGGGGGGGTGGAATTTTTATGCATTTCCCCAATCTGACACATCATTTGACATGTACACATTTTATTGGTCTTGGATACAGAAATTTCTTTTCTATTTCCACTTATCCAGTGCATTGACCTTATCCAGTGCATTAACAAGAACATCTTAGAACTTCATGTAAAAATTGAAATCAGTTCCAGCTACATTACTTGGTTGGTGTGAGGGTCAGATGAAATAATAAATACATAAGAGCTTTATAAACTAGGAGACATAACTGAAGCCTTTAATGTATTAAAATATGGAGACCCATGAGAAGGTACACAAACTTACTGAAAGGCACAGGATGATCTACTCTTACAATCTGAAGTAGATATATGGCAATTATGCACTTGTCTCTGCAGCAATGTTTTAGTTCATTTTCATGAATAATCACGTTAAATACTTTCTTGGTACAGAATACAGAAAACAGAATGTGAAGGAAGGTAAATATCAAAAGTAGAATGATCACCAGGAGAATCCAGTATACATTAACAAAAGAAAAGGATGGATAAACAGGATGCCAGTTGTATTTATAATTATGTATATTACTTTCATTCAGCCTAAAATACCCATTCTGTTGTGATAAGCACATTAGCTTCCAACCTGTAAAGCTTCATGCAAAGGCAAGTTATAGAAAGAAGGATATATGGTAAGCATGGGACTAAAGTAGGGAAATTAACTGTATAATTCTTGCTTTGGTTGTTATCAGGCAAACGATAGCCCCAAATATCCATTTTCACAATAGGATTATACATGCATTTAATATCAAGTGCTCACGTTAGTTGCGAGAATACAGGATTTTTCTTACCCTAGCCATTGTTGGCATGAATAGAGTCCCTATAATCTCTGACCTTCCTTTCCCACATTAACCAAACTGACTAGCTACTTCTTTTTGTTATCTTCTTTTCCTATATATGCAAATACCTTCAGTCAAGACTGGTAGCCTAAGGGCCATTCGATCTTATTCAATTGTCTTTACATATTTCTGAAGGGACCAACTGTGCTATAATCCAAAGTTATTATTTCACTCTCCAGGGTCTATATATTATTCCTCTTATTTTTAAGTCATTTGAGAGGCACCTCACTGTTACGACTCCCCTTCCCCCTCACACAGCCAAATGAATATGTTCAAAGAAGGAAATGTCAGCTTTCCTATTACACCACCATCCACTTCCTCTCCAGGGTGGAAATTCACCTACACTTGTCTTTTGAAAAACCTGAGGGACCTCCCTCAAGGCACTGAACAGCAGTCTAAGAATAGTCTTCCCCAAAAAATCAGAAAGTCCCTGAGTAATAGAAAGGTATAAATCATAAAGACCTCTAGAAGTTGGTCTCTAGAGGTTAAAAATAAAGTTTTAAGAAGTAGTGATAAAGAAACTAAGCGTAGGTTTTTGAATTCGCCTAGTGCTCTCCTTACTTTACTCAAGATATTTCAAAATGGCAAAACTTTTAATGAACACTGTAGAAACAGGAACATATCAACCAGTGTATATTTCTGAGTACCAACTATATGCCAGTTCTTGTATCTATAAGCAAGATTAAGTTAAGGTCATGGTCATACCTCTCTAAGAATTCACCTCTAAAGTAGAAGGCAGAAGAACTAAACCAACAATTGGAATACAGGATGAAAAGCACTTTTGAAAAGCAAATACTTAACGCCTTGGGAGAAGCTCAACCCTCAGCAGCAGCAGGGGTAAAGAATGTAATGATGGTTTTCTCCCATCTAACATGGCTCCAATTGGAACAACAGAGGCAATGCAAGTTCACAAACATTTAGTTTATTTACCCTGGTCACAACAACTTTGGGAGAAAAGACAACAGATTTGCAGTATTTCTAAAATTTCCCAGTTCACATGCTCCATTCAACCATTTACTTAACACCCAAGAATATTTCTTTTACTCATCCCTTAGTGCACCCCACAGAATCCTCTAAAACTACTTCCTTTAATTAGATAGAGTCGTGTAGATCATTGCTTTTTTAAGCCTTTAATTAGAGGGGTGTGCACTTGTTTTTTTCTTCATTAAACATCGCTAAAATAAGGAGGGACAAGAGCAGCTGAGAGAGAAGCCTATATGTTACAGTCCTCATTACACTCTCTGATCCTTAGGTTGAACTCCAGTGCTTCCCTTAACTTATCTAATGTGCATGGCCACAAGATTGTAAGCACACAGTAATGTTACCCTCATCATCTTTGTTTTTCCAAATGTCCACCAAGAATTCACTTAACATATTCAATTTTGACATCAAATACAATACATTTTCTTCTCTTTGTATAATTGATTTCTCATTTGACCAATCCTACGCAGTGCAAGGGACTGTAGGGAATGAAGGAGAGACACATACCCCAGAAGCCTTCCGAAAAAGATGGATAGCTAGCTGGTTAGGGAGGAAGAGGAAAGGACATCCAGGCACAGAGATCTCAACAGGGACAAGACCCAGAAGTGAAGGAAAATGTGATTCAGGGAAGCACAAGTTTAATAAAAATGGAGCATCTGGGACATGAAAGAGAAGGACAAAAGAAGAGGACATAAACAAACCCAGCAGCCTACTGATGAAGAGAATCTGAAATACTGGGTCCAGCCATTTCTGTCCATTAATCACCACAAAGGCAATGACCATGTATTTCTCTTCCACTGCCACAAACCCTAGAACAGAGTGCAGCACACAGTAGAAACTAAATTTGATGAATGTATGAATGAATGATTGAATGAATGAGCAAATGAACACAGGTTATCCTTTATGTATAGCAGCTTTACATGTAGCACTCCCAGTATAACCGTCTTATCAAGGGAGCTATTAATTATAGGTAAGAAAAAATTCATGCTAGTAGGTATTCAGATGAAATATGGCACTTTGAAGGATCAAAATGCCTCTGGCCTAGGCTGGGTATGTAGCTAGAGAAGTCTACAACTTTGGCTGAATACTGGAATCGCCTGGGGAGCTTTTAAAAAATCTCAAAGCCCAGTTTCTAGTTAAATCAGAATCTCTCGAGGTAGATCCCAGCAGTTAGGCTTTCATGACTCCAGGTGATTTCAATATGCAGCCGCAGCTGAAGCTCCTGCACATCGACATAAGCTAAGGCTTACGACAGAGGTTCTTCATCTTGGTATACACAGGAACCACCTGGAGACCTTTCTCTCCCCAAAAAACACACATGCCTACTCCCAACTCCTAACTCAGTAAGGGTGGGAAGGATCTCCATGATCTGTGCTTTGAAAAAGCTCACCACGGTTCTGCTGGATGCTAAGGTTTGAGCACCACAACTTTAGAAAAGGGATAGTCAATTTGGCAAAAACTCGATGTTACCTAAAGGCAGGGCATGAAGATGAGAAAAGAACTCTGTCTTCCATCATGAGCCATGAAACCATCACTGCCGGAGACAGACTGTGCAAAAATGAAAAAAAGTTGCCACAAGACAAATGATTAAAAGCATCTCTTCATTCAGAGAAGCGGCATGTTTCTCTCCCTAGGCACATGACTCGTTCCCTAGGAAACACATCAACAGATGAGGCCACCTATCGGGCTTCAAGTATAAACCTAATAGTTGATCATCAGCTTGACCTACCTACATCTCTCTCAGGCAGTGGTAAGAAGAACCCCCACGTCCTACAATGAGGGCTTCTGGGCAGTTTTATTTATACTGAGGCTATATTACGAATCACCTGCTCCTGCACTGCTGACTGTGAGCATTGTTCTTTCTTTAATTAAATCCCTTGAGTGAAAGGATCTTTCCAATCAAACAAATTCTGGAACGCTCTGCAGATGTAAGCAGATTAAAGAAAAGAAAAATAGGGTCAGCCAATTATTTGTTAAGGGAGTGGGAAGTAAGAGGTATCATATACCTCTTTTTGAAAGAACAGGAATCAGGGAAATAAAAAAAAAATTCCTAATAGTCCTCTGCATTGTCTTCTCCACGAGGCAAAGGTTTCTATATTTTTTTCCCAAAGCCTTTGAAAACGGAATCAATGAGCTTCATTGCAGCACAGAGACCAGAGTTTCTCAGACTGTCAAAAAAAAAAGAAAGAAGTCAGCATTCGTTAGTATTAAATTGAGCGTTTTCTCTTATCAAAGTCAGTATGCATTCTCTTGTCCTAATAATACTGCATTTATTAGCTTGTCTACTTTGCTGTTATTAACTAAATGGAAGTGCTTGCGGAAACTACTTTACCTGAAAATTACTTTATTTTTATATAATTTGTTCTCTATTTCTCTTTTTTTTTTCTCATGGAAAGTTACTGAGGGTGTGCTGCATTGCTCTTATTACTATTTATAACAATTATTAATGACATTTTACTTTCACATGTCTTTATATGATACTATTTAATCAAGGTGCTTTGCCAGTTTTAAGATAAATAGTCTTGTGCTCAGAAGCCGGGAGCCTGTCCCATACTAGAACAATTAATGATTCTATGATGCCTGTCAAGAAAGAGTGGGGCCTTGCTGACTGACTTCACATGCACTTCTATCTACTTCACAGCCCTTCTATTTCTAATGTCACTAATTAATATTTGCTGCATGGAAGGAGGATTTGTTGTTCTTCAACCCTAAGAGCCTTGGTAAGAATGGCTGCCGTTGCTCTGCTACTGCAGAGGCATAAACAGGAACTAAATGGGAGGAAAGAGGAAAAAGAAATGCATGCTCTCTTTGATAAGAGAAAATAATTTAATACTAATGAATGCCAATTTCCTTTTGGAACAGTCTGAGAAAAAAGTCACAAAAATAATAAATTCCAATATTTATTAAATAATAGTGATAGGCTGGCATCTTGCTAAAAAATCTTTTCCACAGGCTGCCTTTATCTTTGTCTTTACCTCCTAATAATCTTATAAAATAGGAAGCATTGTTATCCCTATTATAGAGAAGAAAACTGAGGCTTAAGGAGATTTAGTGACTTACCTAAGGTTACACATGAAGCAAATGGACAAGCTGTGACTGGAACCTGGATTAACTCAAAGCTCATGGGAATGTCCTAAAAAATGTTCATGCCATTCAGGGGGAGAAGAGCAGTACCCATTCCAGAATTTACTTACCCATGCCATATCTCATTTTCAATAACGTCAGCATCGCTGATAATGTGTTCTTCAAATTTTGAATTTGTTAAGTATTTTCTCTCACATAAGTGAATTTCAGTCTCATGAGAGCAGCATGTCCCCATATCACAAGTTTCTAACGTTAAACAATGAAAAGTACATTCTCTCAAACGGTGACTTCTCTGGAGCTACTGAATGTCTAGAAAGATATATTTATTTATTTGGTCCTGTATCTCAGAGTGACTGATCACCAGAAATAAGCTATAACAATTCTCAGATATGCATGGACAAGCCCTATTAATTGATTGCCGTGGAACATCATGGATATACATTCCAATCATTTTCCAAACCTAGAGTTGACTTGCTTTTGGACTGTTTGGGATGGAAATATGCAGCATCTGATGGCTAAACTGTATCAGTGGGCAAACTCAAAAAATGTTTGCTATATACCTGCTCTATATTCAACAATGTGATAAATATGATAAAAGAAACATAAGCAAAGTCCTTGCCTTTGGAAATTTCACCATCTAACTGGTGAAATGAGACACGCATATGAAATAATTAACAAATGAGAAAGTCATAAAATGATAATCATGCGTAAGAAATAATACTATGATAAAGGTGTCGAAAAATAACTATAGGGTGAATTGTATATTTGTTCATTTATCAAATATTAATTCAATACTTGTTAGGTAATGTGAGATTTCAAAGAAGAATCAAATATGGTCTCTGTCCTCTAGTCTAGAAGCTTATAATATAGTTTGGGAAAATATATACAGATGAACAAAAATAAATATAATATAAACCAAATGTGATATGTCTAAGAAGAATATATTATATGGAAAACCAGAGAAGCCTTCATAAAAGAGGTTCCAGATAAGCTTATCTTGAGGTCCAAAGAGAGTTTCAGTGGGTGAAGAGTGGGAGGAGATTTCCAGAAGGAAAATTACACAGGTGAGCCTGTGTGTACACACGTATAAGCATGCATACACTTTTGAAAATTAAGAAAGAAATGCACAAAACCTAACTGGTTATTTATGGGTTGAAGAACTTCAGGGGATTTTTTTCACTTCTTGAAAAATTTGTGAAATCTTCAAGTTCTTGATGGTACACATACTTTTCTTCATAATCAGAAAATACTCTTTCCATTTTCAAAGCATTTTGTGCACCCTTGGTAACAACGGAGAAGACTGAAACAAAAACCAGACCAAGCAGATATTCTTATTACCTTGTTTAAGGGAGGGATGAGGCACCACGGGAATGGAAATGCATGGGTGGATTCCTTTTCCCTGCAAAGTTGAGGTAGGTACAGTTCTCAACTCTATTATCACTGATCCCATATCAAAGGAACTAATGTCTTCTGTGTTGAGCTGTAAGTAGGAAGTGTAATCCTGAGACCTTTCCAAAGTCTACTTCCTGTTGTATAACTTTTTCAAAGTTGATTTCTACTTGCCCCCAGTTATTCTGTATTATCAGCAACCTAGAAAAAGCCCTCAATGACCTATGTCTTAGTCCAGGTGCCCTAGAAAACAAGCCTGAGACAAGGTTTAAGTGTTGGTGCTTTATTGAGAGATGTAATCCCCAAACAGAGAGATAAAGAAAGATGGGAAGTAAATATAAGGTGATACATCACCATACCATCTATTGCTTCATAAGCCACAGTCACTCAGCTGTATGAACATCTCCAAATAAGCTGCAAAGAAAACTATGTTTGGTACCGCCCACGAAAAGGAAAAAGGACGAGGAATTTATCTGATGGCCCCTCATCCCCATCTCCTGTCTCCCATTTGATCAAACTTTCCCCGTAGAAAATCAACTCTTCTGCTCTTCCAGTTTATATTATTTGGTCCCTTTGACATTTTGGGTGGAAGCCAGGTCCCATGCCCTGTGGATGTAATCTGTTCTGAGTCCAGTGAAAAAGAAGGGAACCAGGGTCCATGAATAAGACGGGCCTGGGCTCACACCATGGTGGGTGCCATGGAGTCATTCTAGCAGAAGTTCTGATGGTGTTGGCAACTGGCTTCCCACAAGCCATTGGCTAAAGGGCCATAGACGTGTGGCTCTGAGAGAATCTAAGATAGTGCTTTAAATGTGTCTAATACAGCTTGTTATCTTAGCCTGGGCTTTCTGCAGTAAAACAGATTCTGAGACAGGGCCCACATGCAGAGAGTTATTTGGGGATGTGATTTGGACAACAGAAATGGAGAACCAGTAAAATGAAACAGAAAAGGGAGAAAGTCAGTTGAAGTGTTCATCCTGGCTCAGTCACTGCCGTGGGCACTACCGGGACCTTCTGAGAAGCTCTGTAGACCATGCCTCAGAGTTTAACACCTCAGGGATAAAGAGGGAGCATCTATTTCCTGGATCCCACTTCCTGTTGGTCAGGGTTTGCCCATGGGATGCTAGCCCCCTTGCACTTCCAGTTTGCCCATAGAGAAATACTTGCTGGATTCCCACAAGCTTCCCAGGCAACAGGGTCAGAAAACTCCATGGCAGAAAGTTGAAGGTATGTGACATGCCTGAGGGGAGGTCACACCAGCACAAAGCCGGTTGCCATTGGAAAGAATGGGGTAAAAAGTGGGCCAGGAGGCTATGAGAAAGAGTACACACCTATCAACAAGCATTTCAACAATAGTATTATTCCTTATTTTTACTTTCAAGAACTGGTTAGATTTCACTGTGTCAACTGTCTGTTTTCATTATTAGGATATTTAATATGTAACTTGATACGGTATTTGCGTTTTAACTGACATTAAGCCATAAAAAATATAGGTTTGTTAATTAGGCTTATATTAAGATAGTTAAACAGGGAAAGTACTTTTCTTTCTCTTTCCTCTGAAGGAAGAATCTGGGGAGGAAGGAAACTTTCTTTTACTTTACTAAATGCTATTCCCTTTTCCTAGACACTTTGGAATATTTTAACTCTCCATAAGCTCTATAAGAACACATTGTAATCTAGATGTGACTCTTTGCACCTCAGAGATTTCAGTTTAGTAGGCCTGGAACCTCTTTCAGAGCATGCTCAATTCAAACACACACCCCCAAACTCCTGTAGCTTCCAAATTGACTTCTGCAGGGTCTCCTCTGTCTCAGCCCCTTCATTTGGGAGTAACACCTCAGTAATATTTATTCTTGTAGAGCAAGCCCTTTGGCTGTGAAACCAATCACATTCATGATTTCAGGAGTACAATTTGGGTATTCAAAGCATGAGTAATATTGGAAAGAGATCACATCCATTACCACCCATCCTCCTGCTTCTCCCTGAATCCCTTCACACTCTG
Source organism: Panthera pardus (assembly GCF_024362965.1). Lineage (NCBI taxonomy): Eukaryota > Metazoa > Chordata > Mammalia > Carnivora > Felidae > Panthera > Panthera pardus. The sequence continues at coordinate 135,519,991 of NW_026526721.1, forward strand.
CCCCTCTTCCAGAAGCCTGCTCAAGGTACATGACCATCTGACTACACATGGCCTCTGAGAATAGGGAGGGAAACCTTCTGGCTCTGGCTATTATTGAGAGCTGCCTAAGTGAGTTTGTGAGACTTCCCCATCTCCACTAGGACACTTCTGAATAAAATTACATCATTTCCATAACATTAATTCAGCCAAGAAAGCACGTATTGACTATCTATTCTATTACACATCAAGCACTGTGCTAAGAGCCAGAAATTATGGACACTGTCCATGCCCACATGGTACTCAGGGTTTTGTGAAAGAGACAGACAAACGTAATCATAATTCAAAGTGATAAGCTTAGTAACACAAACATTATCGAGTAACAGAAAAAATGATTGAGGCGGCCAACAAGGCTTCAAAGAGGCATGATGCCTAATTCATATTTTAAAGAATATCATACGGAGATGATACAGAGATCATACATATCATACGGAGAAAAAAAATGCAAGAGCATTCTAGAGGCCACATAACTTATAAGGTCATACAGGTAGGAAGCTCCATGATATGTTCGGAGGAATTAGCCTAGTTTTAAACTGATAGGTGCAAAGTATACAATGAAACAAATATGAAATGAATTTGGATAGGCAGGGGATGACCAAATGATAAAGTCTGGAGTCTAAGAAAGTTTAGAGTGTGATGCTAAGGAATTTGTACTTCTTCTGTAGATGGTGAGGGCTGGTGAAAGATTTTTTAAATGTAAAATTTTCTTAATTGTTTCTTTCCTGTATATGCAATATCTTTAGAACTCCTTTTTTAAATCTAAATCCTAGTTAGTTAATATATAGCATAATAACGGTTTCAAGAGTAGAATTTAGTGATTCATCCCTTACATATAATACCCAGTGCCCATCCCAACAAGTGCCCTCCATAATGCCCATCACCCATTTAGCCCATCCCCCCATGCAACACCCCTGTTGCAACCATCAGTTTGTTTTCTGTATTTAAGAGTCTCTTATGGGGGAGGGGCCAAGATGATAGAAGAGCATGGAAGGGCTTTTTTTGCATCTCTTGTCTCTGAAATGCAGCCAAAGCAACACTAAACCATCCTGCACACCTAGAAAACGAATTTGAGGATTAATACAACAATCTGCACAACCTGAACCACAGAACTTGGCAGGTATGCGGTGAAGAGAGGTGAACTGGGAGAGAAGCTGCAGAGGGCAGGGAGCTCTTTTTGCTTGTGGAGAGAGGACAGAGATGGGAGGGGGGAGAGTACAGGAAAGCATTCCACTCCCCCCCCCCCCCCCCCACTGAACAAAAGCAGTGAGAGAGAAAAGAAAGAGTACACAAGGGACTGAACAAAAAAAGGAGAAAGGAGAAAGGAGGGGATTTAAATTTCATTAACACTCTATAAACAGAGTCTGAAACTCTGCAGTTCAATACCTGGTGGTGCTCTGGTGGGAAGCGAGAACCCCAGGAGCAGAGAGTGAGGTCCGAGGGGTCCGAGGGCCACACGGAGAGAGGTGGTTCCCCTGCTGGGAGGACATCTGGTACAGGCTGTCTGGCCACCCCACAGGTAAAAGTCCCAGCGGACCCAGGAGAACAACCACATTAGCTGGTGCTAGACAAGGACATTAAGGGGGAAGCCTGGTGCCAGATGTGTGTCGTGATTTGCCATAATCCCTGAAAAGCTGCTGTTACACGATTGCGTGAACTTTTTCTGGGGCGGGCTGGCACCCAGCTGCAGTCTCGGCATCAGCAGTAGCACAGTCTCACAAACATTCCTAGAGGTGGGTGGGCACCTGGCCATTGATCAGTGAGAGAGGGTCTGAGCAGGTCAAAGCCACAGTCCCTCAGAAGTGAGGGGTTGGGGGGTGCGCCTGGGTGGCTCAGTTGGTTGAACCCGGGACTTCAGTTCAGGTCATGATCTCGTGGTTTGCGAGTTCAAGCCCCACATCAGGCTCTCTGTGGTGATGGCTGGAGCCTGGAGCCTGCTTCAAGATGGCTGGAGCCTGGAGCCTGCTTCAGATTCTGTGTGTGTCTCTCTTTCTGCCCCTCCCAGGCTCATGCTCCATCTCTCAATAATAAATAAATGTTAAAAAATTTTTTTAAAAATGACAGGTTGGAAAGCACATCTAAGATAAAACTCAGGAGGGAGGTGCTGCCTGCCAACCTGACGGCTTCGTCACAGACAGTGTAAAAGCGGGGAGTGGACAAAAGCCAGAGAAAAAGAAGGGGTGCGCGATTGCTGGTCAGGGAGAAGAGTTCTGATACTAGAGACTGGGTAGCTAGGTGATGCCATTTTCACCCCTCCCATGCATGTGAACACATGCCTACATGCACCACAACAATTCACCCCATCTAGCGGAGAACGGAGCCATACAGTAAGCCCCGCCCAACTGGGCGAACCTCATGCTTCAGGAACACCACGTGTCTCTCCACCTGCTTAGTTTACAGATGATAAAGTGCTTCGCAGTTTGACTTCCAGGGAAACTGATATAATTTCAATCATATTTCAGTCTGTTTGCCAGTCTATCTATTCAATTTTTTTTCTTTTCTTATTCTTGAATACAGAGAGAAAAAATTTATTTTTATTTCCTATATTTATTAAAAATATTTTTCTTTAATTTTTTTCCACTATATTTTTTTACTTTTTTGTGAATTTTTCAAATTGTTTTACTTCCATCATTTCATTTTATTCTATTTCATTGCATTCATTTTTTCAAATTTTCAAATGTTTTCATTTCTTTTTCCTTTTTTGTTCTTTTCTTAACATTCCCTTTCTTCTCTAATCTATCAAGCTCCTTTCAACAACGAGACCAAAACACACCTAGGATCTAGCATCCTTTATTTGATTATTTTGTGTGTTGTTAATTTTTTAATTTTAATTTTTTTTTACCTTATTAATTTCTTTTCTTCCTTCCAAATGATGAAATGAAGGAATTCACCCCAAAAGAAAGAACAGGAAGAAATGACAGCCAAGGATAATCAACACAGATACAAGCAAGATGTCTGAACTAGAAGGGGGCCTGGATGGCTCAGTCGGTTAAGCATTTGACTTCGGCTCAGGTCACGATTTCACAGTTCATGAGTTTGAGCCCCACATCAGGCTCTGTGCTGACAGCTCAGAGCCTGGAGCCTGCTTCGGATTCTGTGTCTCCCTCTCTCTGCCCCTCCCCCCACTCATGCTCGGTCTCTCTCTCTCAAAAATAAACATTAAAAAAATTAAAAATAAAAAAAAAATTTTAAAAGATGTCTGAACTAGAATTTAGAATCACGATAATAAGAGTACTGGCTGGGGTTGAAAATAGATTACAATCCCTTTCTGTGGAGATAAAAGAAGTAAAACCTAGTCAGGATGAAATAAAAAAATGTTATAACTGAGCTGCAATATTGAATAGATGCCACGACGGCAAGGATAGATGACACAGAGCAGCATATCAGCAATATAGAGGATAAACTTATGGAAAACAATGAAGCAGAAAAAAAGAGGGAAACTAAGGCAAAAAAGCACGATTTAAGAATTAGAGAATTCACATGGATGGAACTGGAGAGTGTGATGCTAAGTGAAATAAGCCATACAGAGAAAGACAGATACCATATGGTTTCACTCTTATGTGGATCCTGAGAAACGTGACAGAAACCCATGGGGGAGGGGAAGGGAATTAAAAAAAAAAAAAAAAAAGAGGTTAGAGTGGGAGAGAGCCAAAGCATAAGAGACTGTTAAAAACTGAGAACAAACTGAGGGTTGATGGGGGGTGGGAGGGAGGGCAGGGTGGGTGATGGGTATTGAGGAGGGCACCTTTTGGGATGAGCACTGGGTGTTGTATGGAAACCAATTTAAATAAAAAAAAAAAAAAGAATTAGAGAATTCAGTGACTCATTAAAAAGGAATAACATCAGGGGCGCCTGGGTGGCGCAGTCGGTTAAGCGTCCGACTTCAGCCAGGTCACTATCTCGTGGTCTGTGAGTTCGAGCCCCACGTCAGGCTCTGGGCTGATGGCTCGGAGCCTGGAGCCTGTTTCAGATTCTGTGTCTCCCTCTCTCTCTGCCCCTCCCCCGTTCATGCTCTGTCTCTCTCTGTCCCAAAAATAAATAAAAAACGTTGAAAAAAAAAATTAAAAAAAAAAAAGGAATAACATCAGAATCATAGGGGTCCAAGAAGATGAAGAGAGAAAAAGGGGTAGAAGGTTTATGTGAGCAAGTCATAGTGGAAAATTTCCTAACCTGGGAAAAGACACAAACATCAAAATCCAAGAAGCAGAGAGGACTCCCATTAGATTCAACAAAAACCAACCATCAACAAGGCATATTATATTCAAATTCACAAAATACTCAGGCAAGGAGAGAATCATGAAAGCAGCAAGGGAAAAAAGTCCTTACCCTACAAGGGAAGACAGATCAGGTTCACAGAAGACCTATCTACAGAAAGCTGACAGGCCAGAAAGGAATGGCAGGATATATTAAATATGCTGAATCAGAAAAATGTATAGCCAAGAATTCTTTATCCAGCAAGGCTGTCATTCAAAATAGAAGGAGAGATAAAAATTTTCCCAAACAAAAATTAAAGGAGTTCATGACCACTAAACCAGCCCTGCAAGAAATTTTGCATTTTGAGGTGAGAAAAGATGAAAAAAAAAAAAAACTAACAAAAGCAGGTAAGACTAGAAAGGACCAGGGAACACCACCAGAAACTCCAACTCTATAGGTGACATAATGGCATAAATTCATATCTTTCAGTACTCACTCTAAACATCAATGGACAAAATGCTCCAATCAAAAGACATACGGTAACAGAATGGATAAGAAAACAAGATCCATCTATATGCTGTTTACAAGAGACCCACTTTAGACCTAAAGACACCTTCAGATTGAAGTAAGGGCATGGAGAACCATCTGTCATGCGAATGGTAGCCAAAAGAAAGCCAGAGTAGCCATACTTATATCAGACAATCTAGACTTTAAAATAAAGACTGTAACAAAAGATGAAGAAGGGCATTATATCATAATTCAGGGGTCTATCCACCAAGAAGATCTAACAATTCTAAACATTTCTGCTCCAAATGTGGGAGCATCCAAATATATAAATCAATTAATCAAAAACATAAAGAAACTCATTGATAATAATACCATAATAGTAGGGTACTTCAACACCCCACTTACAACAATGGACAGATCATCTAAACAGAAAATCAACAAGGAAACAGGGTTTTGAATGACACACAGGACCAGATGGACTTAACATATATTCAGAACATTTCAACCTAAATCAGTGGAATATACATTCTTTTCCTGTGCATATGGAATGTTCTCCAGAATAGATAACATACTAGGACATAAATCAGCCCTCAACAAGTACAAAAAGATCAAGATCATACCGTGCATATTTTCAGACCACAGCGCTATGAAACTCGAAATCAACCACAAGAAAAAATTTGGAAAGGTAACAAATACTTGGACACTAAAGACCATACTACTAAAGAATGAATGGGCTAACCAAGAAGTTAAAGAGGAAACTAAAAAGTACTTGGAAGCCAATGAAAATGATAACACCACAGCCCCAAACCTCTGGGAGTCAGCAAAGGTGGTCATAAGAAGGAAGCATATAGCAATCCAGGCCTTCCTAAAGAAGGAAGAAAGGTCTCAGAAACACAACCTAACCTTACACTTTAAAGAGCTGGAAAAAGAACAGCAAATGAAACCCAAAACCAGCAGAAGACAGGAAATAATAAAGATTAAAGCAGAAATCACACAGTCACAAAACAAAAACCCAAAAAACAGTAGATCAACGAAACCAAAAGCTGGTTCTTTGAAAGAATTAACAAAATTGATAAATCCCTAGCCAGTTTGATCAAAAAGAAAAAAGGAAAGGACCCAAAAAATAAAATCAAGAATGAAAGAGAAGAAATCACAACCAACACAGCAGAAACACAAACAACAATAAGAGAGTATTATGAGCAACTATATGCCAATAAAATGGGAAATCTGGAAGAAATGGACAAATTCCTAGAAACATATAAACTACCAAAACTGAAACAGGAAGAAATAGAAAATTTGAACAGATCTATAACCAGTAAAGAAATCTAATTAGTCATCAAAAATCTCCCAAAAAAACGAGTCCAGGGCCAGATGGCTTTCCAGGGGACTTCTACCAAACATTTAAGGAAGAGTTAATAACACCTCTTGAAGCTGTTCCAAAAAATAGAAATGGAAGGAACACTTCCAAACTCTTTCTATGAAGCCAGCATTACCTTGATCCCAAAACCAAAGACCCCACTATAAAGGAAAACTACAGACCAATTTCTCTGATGAACATGGATACAAAAATCCTCAACAAGATACTAGCCAACAAGATCCAACAATACATTCAAGAATTATTCACCATGACCAAGTGGGATATACCTGGGTTGCAGGGCTGGTTCAAAATCTGCAAAACAATCAATGTGATACATCACATCAATAAAAGAAAGGACAAGACCACATGATCCTCTCAACAGATACAGAGAAAACATTTGACAAAATACAGCATCCTTTCTTGATAAAAAAAAAAAACCCTCAAGAAAGTAGGGATAGAAGGACCATACCTCAAGATTATAAAAGCCATATATGAAAGATCCCACTGCTAATATCATCCTCAGTGGGGAAAAACTGAAAGCTTTCGCCCTAAAGTCAGGAACAAGACAGGGATGTCCACTCTCACCACTGTTATTCAACCTAGTACTGGAAGTCTTAGCCTCAGCAATAAGACAACACAAAGGAAAAAAAGGCATCCAAATTGTTCAGGAGGAGGGCAAACTTTCACTCTTTTCAGATGACATGACACTCCATAAGGAAAACCCAAAAGATTCCACCAAAAAACTGTTACAACTGATCCATGAATTCAGCAAAGTCGCAGGATATAAAATCAATGCACAGAAATCGGTTGCATTCCTATACACCAATAATAAAGCAACAGAAAGAGAAATCAAGGAATCGATCCCATTTACAATTGCACCAAAACCCATAAAGTACCTAGGAATAAATCTAACCAAAGAGGTGAAAAATCTATACACTGAAAACTATAGAAAGCTTATGAAAGAAATTGAAGAAGACACAAAAAAATGGAAAAAGATTCCATGCTCCCAGATTGGAAGAGTAAAAGTTGTTAAAATGTCAATACTACCCAAAGCAATCTACATATTCAATGCAATCCCTATCAAAATAACACCAGCATTCTTCATAGAGGTAGAACAAACAATCCTAAAATTTGTATGGAACCTGAAAAGACCCCAAATAGCCAAAGCAATCTTGAAAAAGAAAACCAAAGCAGGAGGCATCACAATCCTGGACTTCAAGCTATACTACAAAGCTGTAATCATCAAGACAGTATGGTACTGGCACAAAAACAGACACCCAGATCAATGGAACATAATACAGAACCCAGAAATGGACCCACCAACGTATGGCCAACTAATCTTTGATAAAGCAGGAAAGACTATCCAATGGAATAAAGACAGTCTCTTCAGCAAGTGGTGCTGGCAAAACTGGACGGCAACATGCAGAAGAATGATCCTGGACCACTTTCTTACACCATACACAAAACTAAACTCAAAATGGATGAAAGACCTAAATGTAAGACAGGAATCCATCAAAATCCTTGAGGAGAACGCAGGCAAAAACCTCTTTGACCTTGGCCACAGCAACTTCTTACTCAACACGTCTCCAGAGGCAAGGGAAACAAAAGCAAAAATGAACTACTGGGACCTCATCAAGATAAAAAGCTTCTGCACAGCCAAGAAAACAACCAGCAAAACTAAAAGGCAACTGACAGAATGGGAGAAGATATTTGCAAACGACATATCAGATAAAGGGTTAGTATCCAAAATCTATAAAGAACTTACCAAACTCAACACCCAAAAAACAAATAATCCAGTGAAGAAATGGGCAAAAGACATGAATGGACACTTCTCCAAAGAAGACATCCAGATGGCCAACCGACATATGAGAAAATGCTCAACATCACTCATCATCAGGGAAATACAAATCAAAACCACAATGAGGTACCACCTCATACCTGTCAGAATGGCTAACATTAACAACTCGGGCAACGAGATGTTGGCGAGGATGCAGAGAAAGAGGATCACTTTTGCACTGCTGGTGGGAATGCAAGCTGGTCCAGCCACTCTGGAAAACAGTATGGAGGTTCCTCAAAAAATTAAAAAGAGACCTACCCTATGGCCCTGCAATTGCACTACTAGGTATTTATCCAAGGGATAGAGGTATGCTGTTTCGAAGGGACACATGCACCCCAATGTTTATAGCAGCACTATAAACAATAGCCAAAGTACGGAAAGAGCCCAAATGTCCATTGATGGATGAATGGATAAAGAAGATGTGTTATATATATATATATATATATATATATATATATATACAATGGAGTATTACTCAGCAATCAAAAAGAATGAAATCTTGCCATTCACAACAAAATGGATGGAACTAGAGGGAATTATGCTAAGTGAAACTAGTCAGAAAGACAAATATATGACTTCATTCATATGAGGACTTTAAGACACAGAACAGATGAGCATAAGGTAAGGAAAGGAAGCAAAAACAATATAAAAACAGGGATGGGGACAAAAAAGAGACTTAAATATGGAGAACAAACAGAGGGTTACTGGAGGGGTTGTGGGAAGGGGGATGGGCTCAATGGGTAAGGTGCATTAAGGAATCTACTCCTGAAATCATTGTTGCACTATATGCTAAATAATTTGGATGAAAATTAAAAAAAAAAAAAAAACTCCAGGAAACCAAAAAAGAAAGAAAGAAAGAAAGAAAGAAAGAAAGAAAGAAAGAAAGAAAAGAAGGAAGGAAGGAAGGAAGGAAGGAAGGAAGGAAGGAAGGAAGAAAATTCTGAAAACTATATAAAACCACATGCTTCAGATCTTTAGAGCTGAGTCAAGGGAGCTGGAGTATTTATATACCACCTCTCAGCAGTCATTGGCTGAGGGTTTTTCCTAAGGAGGTTAATATCCAGCCACCTAAGACCTGCCATGCACTCAGGTTGAGGTCTTCCCTAGCTTGGGAAAAGAGGCAGAGATACAGAAATTGACAGCTGGGGAACACACTGAAGTTATAAAGCCCTAGAATGGGGTACTAAAAAAAGCTATCACTCCTGTCCTCTTTCCCTAGATTCTATTTCCCCCATCATAAAAATGACCTCCATCAGTGGTACTAAGGTGTTAACAGCTGGCAAAACAAATCAGGGGAGGCCTCCATTTTAAGATGCAGTCATTCAAGGACTTCAGGATACGGCCAATGATAATATGGATGTGCCAAATCTGGATTCCATGGTTTAGAATATTCTGTAGGCCTCAGAATATCAGGAAGCCACTTAAGCTTCAATGCCTCTCCGGCAGCAGTGATGGATGCCAGATGCCTATCAGAGCACCACAGAGAAATCTTAGTATCAGGCAGTGAGGGTCACTGGCAAGCTTAATTTCAGAGCTAGATGTATCAAAATATGCTATGTTGACAAAAACAGTATTTTTAAAACATTAGCATCTGTCTACCTTCCTACAATCCTTGGCAGAGAAGGTTTTGCTTAGTATGTAAAAGTATAAGATAGGAATTAGAGCAAATACAAATGCCAGTTTTGCTTCTTACTAACAGCAATTTATTCAACCTATCTCTCTGTTTTTCTATTTATAAAATGATGATAATAATCCTTCAGAGGATATTGTAATATATATATTTACATGTATACATATATATGAATATATATACATATATATATATATAAATATATACATTCATATATATATATATGATGTGTGTGTGTGTGTACTGTTTGGCAGAATGCTTAGTAGTCCTAAGTGTGCTCCAAAATACGAGGTATGATAGTTTTGTACAGTATTAACAACTAGAGCTGGAATAATGCTTTCTAGAATTCCCTTGTCTGTTTGATTTTAGGTTAGCATTGGCCACAAAAGAAATTCACACAAGGTTTGGAAGGCAGAGGTGAAGCAGTAGCTATTGCACTCTGAAGGTCGGTGTAGAGCACCAGGCACTGGCAGCCACACACACTTTCACTGACCTCTGACCCGTGTGGTTGGCATGGGGTAGCTCCCAGATCTGCAGATCTTCCAGCTCCCACCGGTTCTCCTCCTTTAGCTTCTTCAGGTCCTGGGCCAGATGCACGTGCAGCTCCGTGGTGAAGGGCACCAGCTTTTCATGCAGGTTACTCGCATTGTCAAGATTGGAGGTGATGAGAGACAGTCATGGGTTCCAGTTCATCTTCATGGGATCCCATCTCTTCTTGCTATCATTTGCATCCAGTCTTCCTTCCTGATTGTAAATCTGGTTGAACCATGGAGACTTCCAGCCAAATACTATACCAGATGCAGAGGCAACAGCTTGCAAAGCATATTCCACCAGCTCCCACAATTATATAATGTCTAACCCAGTAATAAATCCCTTATTCTATGTCACAATCTGACTAATGAAACGTGGCAATTATGTGATAAGATGTTAAAATGAAACTATTTCAGACCCAGTTGTACCTAAGTAGTGCAATACATAAGCCTTTAGAGAATAAATAATAACGTGAGGCGTCTGAGATAAAGTACAGGTGACAGCGAAAATGATTATGTCATTCCTCTATTAATAATCTTTTACAGCTTCCCCATTGCACTCAAGATAAAGTCTAAACCTGTTAATGTAGCACACAAGGATCTTCATGGTCACAAATTCCACTCTCCAGCCAAGCTGAAAATGCCAACAATTACCCAATTCTTTCTCCTTTCCTCCCTCCCCTTCTCTTCCAACTCATCCCCACCCCTCCTCCAGCTCTCCCTGCCTTTCTTCCCTTTCTACTTCCCAACTTTCTCATAAGCTCTTCTATCCATAACACCTGCTCTCCCAACACACACACACATACACACACACACACACACACACACACACACACACACACACACACACCTCTTTCACCTAGCTAGTCTCAGTTTATACCTTACTCCTTTTAGGATATCCAACCTGGCTCCAAGAATTTGGTTTGGAAATAGTTCCCTAAGCATTCCTTATTTTCTCACCTCCTGACTTTTCAATCTCTCTCCTTACTACCACCTCATCTTTGTCCCTCTAATTCCCAATGATCTCTCGGAACTTAGATGCTACTGCTTCTTCAAACTTCCCTTAAACTAATTAAATTCTCCTCTTGTGAGACACTTACTCTTGTCTTTATCACACAATATTGGAATTGGGTGTTTATTCAACTGCCACCCTCAGTAGACACTTAACTCTCTGGCCGCCAAAAGTGATGGATGCTGTGATGTGCTTCCCAGGTATCTCTTTAAAAATAAAGGACTTAGTACTTCGATTTCTGGGACAGCTACTGGCAATGATCCCTCTTCTGCCTGCCACTTTTGGGATTAAAAAAAGTGGAAAACTGAAATAAGAGTCACCTTGCCCAAAGTTGCACCCCCTACTAGAGAGAACCACCACTGATGTGGATGTGTAACAGACAGCCTTCTTGCCCTAGTGCAGGACAGCTCTGAAGGGTCATTCTCCAGAACTCCCCAAATGGTTGGCTGAGGCCTCCACTGAGACCTCTTCATGGTTCAACGTTTCCATCTACCCCATCCAGCTCTTTCCCTTTCCTTCCACAGGGGTTGATCCTAAGAACCCACTCAAATGTGCCTCTTATATACCAACATCTGTCTCAGAGTCAGCTTCTCAGGGAACCAATCTGTGAGAGCCTTGTCCTTGTCACCTTTATCACAGGGCGTAGAATGGAGCGCTGTTCAATAAATATTGGTTGATTAAATATAAGACACAGATGGTGAAGACTCCAATCATCAGAAACACTGGAAGAAGAGGGAACAAAACTCAGTGACTACTCTTCAGCTGCCTCAAATACTTCAAGTGCTCTCTAGAAGTCTGAAAACATGTGGTTGCAGAGTTACACATACTAATCTACCCCCTACAAACTTTCTGTTGCTATAACGCCAGCCAGTAGCTCACTGGGGATGTTTTAATAATATAAAGAGACATAACCAGATTGAAGAAACCAAATTCTGGCCTAGAAAACTTGTGGTTCTGGAAAATTACTGGCAAATTAACCCAAAATTATGAGAAACCCTTCTTAAATGAGAGTAGAAAGAAAAGGTATTCTATGAAGAAAGAAAATATTGGGAGGGAAGAACCAGAGACAAAGCCAAAAAAGGAAAGTAGTCTTTTTGTTCAGGAAGTAGGAAGAAGTTCATGCTGTCTGGAATTCATTACAGAAAGTGACAGAGACTGAGGTGGGAATCATAGAGCTGAATGATAGATGAAGAAGTTAGTTGTAAAAAAAATTAGCATTAAAATATCGTAAACCTTCATTCAAGTTAATAATGACATTTATCTACAAATCAGTTACCTTCTTTTATTTTTTTTTAAGTTAATTCATTCTTGAGAGACAGAGCATGAGTGGGGGAGGGGCAGAGAGCGAGAGGCAGACACAGAATCTGAAACAGGCTACAGGCTCTAAGCAGTCAGCACAGATCCCAACACGGGGCTTGAACCACAAACTGTGAGATCATGACCTGAGATGAAGTTAAAGGCTTAACTGACTGAGCCAACCAGGCGCCCCCAATTAGTTACCTTTTAATGTTTATTCTGTTTTCCTAAAGATACTTTTCCATCAAAATCATTAAATTTATGTTTCCTGAATCACTCTGTCTAAATCTAACATACTCCCAAAGGCTGAGTTATCTTCTCAGCACATTAGGCTTAGATACCATCTTACTTAATTGTCACTTAATGCAATAAGTTAAGTATATTAATAAGCTGATAATTTGGGGGGCACCTGGGTGGCTCAGTTAGTTAAGCGTCCGACTTTGGCTCAGGTCATGATCTCACGGCTTGTGAGTTCGAGCCCCGCGTTGGGCTCTGTGCTGACAGCTCAGCCTGGAGCCTGCTTCAGATTCTGTGTCTCCCTGTCCCTCTGCCTTTCCCCAGCTTGTGCTCTCTGTCTCTCTCTCTCCCTCAATAATAAATAAATAAACTCAAAAATTATTAAAAAAAATAAGCTGGTAATTTGGGATATGATAAAGGCAAAGGCTTGCCATGATATCTGAGCAATAAAAATCAATATATAATAATCTGTTGTGAATTCTGTTGGAAGACAAATGTTTGCAAAACAATTCTACACCCTTCTAAGAATGTAAAACACAGAGGCTTACACTGAAAATTTCCAACATCTTGTCCATATGGTTGCATCCAATACGATACGAGCATTCATTTGATCTCCATCATAGCTATTGCCACAGTCTAGGATTATTTTGCTTTATTTATTTATACACTGTCTCCCTACCTAGAATAATAACTCCCTGAGAGCAGAAATTCTATTTCGTTTGTTCTCCTCATTTTTTTATTTTTTATTTTATTTTTATTTTATTTTTTTTAATGTTTATTTATTTTTGACAGAGAGAGAGAGAGAGAGACAGAGCATGAGCAGGGGAGGGGCAGCGAGAGAGGGAGACACAGAATCTGAAACGGGCTCCAGATTCTGAGCTGTCAGCACAGAGCCCAACGCAGGGCTCGAACTCACAGACCGTGAGATCATGACCTGAGCTGAAGTCGGAAGCTCAACTGACCGAGCCACCCAGGCACCCCTGTTCTCCCCATTTTATCTCTAGCACCTAGCTCAGCACCTCTCTCACAACTGACACTCAATTATTAACTGGGGGTAAGAATAAGTGAAGGATGAATAATTATGAACTGAAAAAAAAAAGTCATTTTGGAAGACTTTAATTATATTGTTAGCCAACCTTAGAGATACTGACAAAACTGAGTTGGAGCCATTGGAACCCAGGTTCTTAATTCTTGACAAGTAGAATGGTAAAAACAAACAAATCTGTTTACTACTCAAATATTTTTGTGCCTTCATCAAAATATCATCTCCATCAGCAGGTTAGACTTGAGGAAAAGGAGAACAGATGGTAGACTAACCCATTTTATGACTTAGGATTCTTTGATGGCAATTGACGGGAACCCGGTAGCTAATTTAAGCAAAGGAGAATTGGGTTACCAAAACAAAAGTGAAGCAAAACAAGAAGAAACAAAAAACAACCACAAAGCCAAAAATCCCTACTGGGATTTTCATTGGAATCCACTGAATATATAGGCCAATTTGAGGAAAGCCATCATATCAACTATCTTGAAACTCTTATAAAAATTTATCTCTTCATTAAGGAATCTTCTATATTTCAACAAATTTTTATATTTTTCTTTGTAAAAGTATTACATGTTTTCTGTTAGATTTATTTCTAGATTTCTCTACATAAACATACACATAGATACAAGTGTGTCGATATTTAAGTAATATTATTTAAAAATTATATATTCTAGTAGTTATTTGCTATACACATGATAATTAAACAATATACACTGAATTTATATGCTGTATCAGCAAGCCAGAGATGTGCTACAAACCTCCTCAAAACTCAATGGCTGTGTTCTTGTGCCTCTTTTATGAGAACAGAAGGTATTTACAATCTTCCATGTCCATGGTGTGTGATCTATTTGGTCCATTACCTGTCCAGAGTATGAATCTCAGTAGTTGGTAGGTGAATTTGACTCTTGAGTTAAGTCACAATACTCAGTCCTAAGCCTTGTTCCCAGAGAAATAGCAATGTGGAAGATTGTATTTTCTGGGGGAAAAAAAAAATCTCCCATTCTTCATTCTCTTCTACAGTGTGACCTTGCAAATAATTTATCAAGAGGTGGCATTTATTTCCCTTCCCCTTGAATTTGAGTGGACCCGTGACCACATTGATGAATAGACTATAGCAGCAATGACATTCTATGACTTCTGAGGCTAGACCATAAAAGATGATGTGGCCTCTGCCTTGTTCACTGAGACATTCACATTTAAAGCTCTGAACCATCCTATAAGAAGTCCAACTACTCAAAGGCCTCCATAATGTGAAGAAGTCAACCCCCATGAAAAGACTGAATACAGAAGCTTCACTTAGCATACCCAGCCAACCTTCTGCCCAACAACCAGCACCAACATCAGGACATGAGTAAAGAAGCCATCTTTGAAAATGGATTCTGTAGCTCTCAGCCATGTAAGTTTTCCCAGCTGAAATCCCAGACATCACAAAGCAAAGAAATATCTCTCTAGGATGTCCTTATTGAATTGCCAAACCAAAGAATTTGGGGCATAATAAACAGCTGTTATTTTAAACCACTAAGTTTGGAATGGATCACTACACAGCAATTGTAAATGGAACAGAGGTTTAACCAAATTTTTCTGAGACCTCCAGGGACTGGGGTCTAGAGTCTTATTTCTAAATTCTGCTGCAAAGTGAATCATGTCAGAGCAAGGCTGAAGAATGCTAGTATCTAAATCCCAGCCTACTAGTTCCAGGTTGAGAGCCTACTCATTTGCTCTCAGGATGATGCATATTCAGAATCAGGGTATGCCCACTTGGGGTGAGTTGTTTCTTGAGTCTATATTTTTCCAATCAAGGCCATAAAACCTTTCCAGCCACTTTGGAGTGCAGGATCAAGGGGCGCCTGGGTGGCTCAGTCGGTTAAGCATTCGACTTTGGCTCAGGTCACGATCTCACAGTTCATGAGTTCGAGCCCCACTTCGGGCTCTGTGCTGACAGTCTGCTTCCAATTCTGTGTCTCCTTCTCTCTCTGCCCCCACTTGTGTGTTCTCTCTCTCTCTCTCTCAAAAATAAACATTAAAAAAATTAAAAGAGAGAGAGAGCCTACAGAAAAGACAGCCATGCCCGCTGCATCTCTGAGCAACTGACACAGCCAAACTTCAGACTGAGCCTGGTTCAGTTACTTTTGCTTCACTTTGTGTTTTCTGAAAGTATGCTCTGCTCAGCTGCTTTTGTAATTTTCTTTTTTCACTGGACAACTTGAGGGGGAAAAAAACCTATAAAGGGGTTGAAGGAGCAGCTGTTAAAAATACCAATTGTGTCAAATAATTCATTGCTCCCCAAAATACAATTTAGCTGACAGAAACTGAAATGAAGTCAAACTTTGTATGGTCTTCCATGTTCTTACGTGCACTGCTCCTTTTGGGTCCCTAAAGCAACGTTTCTCTAAGTCTTCTTTGACTGCAACAGGGAGAAAAACATCCATGAGCCTGTGTTATACTTTCCTCTTTCAAAGTAATTGTTTAGAATATCACCCCAGTAAATTCAGAAGGTATTCTTTAAAGTGTTATTTCTTACTTCCAACATGAGTAACTCACACAACTATAAAAGCCCAGCTCCCCATAAAAGATGATTATGTGCTAACAGACATTATTTGATTGTAAAACTCTGAAGTTGCTGAGTGGGTTGCAGAAGGATGCCAAAAGGATCCTTTGAGGGAAAATGACTTTTCCATCTTTTCCTGAAATTGCTTGTTTTCACTTTGGAAGGAAGATGCAAGTGTCTCAACTTCACAGTTTGAGGGACTTTACCTCAGAGGCAAGAATTCTAGCTATCAGAATCCCAGGATAGTAGCACTAATCAAAAGGCCTCTCGTTGGGAGACATAAGCATCCCCATGAAAGATAAGAGCACAAGTTCCTTGTGCATTGTGCTGACAATGATATTTGCCTCCTTCTAGAATAAGAGTCCATCTTAGGTTTTTCAGAAGTCTGCTTATTTCTAGAAATAAAATCCACATTACTTCTGTTAGTAGGAATGTTCTGACAACTTATAACTTTGCTTTTAATGGCTTTCAAATCTCAGAGAGGAATATTCTGAGGTGAGGAATTATTACTGAAAGAATCCTATTACCAGGAAACTGGGACCCTATAGAGATGGTTACTTACGTGGTAGCTAGCCTCCAAGGATATTCTCTAGCAGTCTCTTACCTGCTATTTGCACAAACCAAGCCTGCATGCTCAGACCATTGTCCCGGGAATCTGTGCTGAATTTTCCACCAATTTGACCAATTGAATAATGAGGAAGTAGAGTTTTGGTAACCCCTTACTCCCTCAAGGAGCCTTGAGCTGCCATGTAAGAAATCCAAGTTACCCTGCTGGAGAGAAAGATGAGATGCCAGGTGGAAAGAAAGATCACACGCAAAACACCAGCGTGCAAAATAACTGTTTAACAGCACTGTGTTTCATCAAATTATTGAACTTTCCCTGAACTCCAAATTCTGAGTTTGTAAAAATGAGAATAGCAATTTCACACACATGAAAATCAAATGAAATCATTCTCTCTTCTTTAAGTTTATTGAGTACCTACTAGGTGCAAGTCACTGAAGATACAACAGTAAATAAATTATGAACATTGCTTTATAACAGCCTACATTCTAGAAGATGCATATAAATCCCTGAGCTTAGTCTCAGACTATACTTTAAAAAGTTAATAATGATAATAATATGGTCTCAAGTTATACAGGGCACTGAGGGACTATAATAACTGTACGTATAAGACATAATTCTTGGATTCTTAAATATAGAGAACAAACTGAGGGTTGCTGGAGGGTTGCTGTGGGTGGGGGATGGGCTAAATGGGCAAGGAGCATTAAGGAGGACACTCAATGGGATGAGCGCTGGCTGTTATATGTAAGGGGATGAATCACTGGATTCTACTCCTGAAATCATTACCGTGCTACTTGCTAACTAACTTGGATGTAAATTTTTAAAATATATATAAAATAAAAAAATACTAATGTATAAAAATATTTGGTCTTGGCAATACATTGAGTTCCACAGAGACAGCCCCAGGGCAAGCGAGAGCCAGATGGGGGCACTGGGCGACTCTGTGCTTCGCTGGGGAAAATAATTAAACATGGGCAGAGGAGATCCTAAGAAGCCGAGAGGCAAAATGTCATGATATGCATTCTTTGTACAAACTTGCTGAGAAGAGAGCAAAAAGAAGTACCCAGAGGCTTTAGTCGGCTTCTTGGAGTTTTCTAAGGAGTGCTCAGAGAGGTGGAAGACCATGTCTGCCAAAAAGACAGGAAAATTTGAAGACATGGCAAAGGTAGACAAGGCCTGTTATGAAAGAGAAATGAAAACTTATATCCCTGCTAAAGGGGAAACAAAAAAGAAGTTCAAGGACCCCAACGCACCCAAGATGCCTCCTTTGGCCCTTTTCTCGTTCTGTTCTGTTCTGTTCTGAGGATCGCCCAAAAATCAAAGGAGTGCATCCCAGACTGTCCATTGGTGATGTTGCAAAGAAACCAGGAAGAGACATGTGGTATCACAGCCATGCATATGACACGCAGTCCCATGAAAAGAAGGTTGCGGAGCCGAAGGACAGACAGGAAAAAGATGTTGTTCCATACCAAGGAAAGGAAAGCCTGACGCGGCCAAAAAAAAAAAAAAAAAAGAAAAAAAAAAGAAAAAAGGAGTCATCATGGCTGAAAATAGCAAGAAAAAGAAGGAAGAGGAGGAAGATGAAGTGGAGGAGGAAGAGGAGGAAGATGAAGATAAAAATGATGAATAAGTTGCTTCTAGAGCAGTTGTTTTTCTTGTCCATAAAACATTTACCCCCCTGCACACAACTTGCTTTTAAAGAAAAAAAAAAAAAAAAAAGAAATGTAAGATTGTGTAAAAAATTAAATAAATAAATAACTCTTGTCTTTAAGGAATTATTAATCTAAAGTCTGGGATTATGATGCCTCCCGCTTTGGTTTTCTTCTTCTAGTTAAAAATCTAGGACAACACAAGAAATAATAAGAATAGTGACTGCATATTATTATGTTCTAAACCCTAAAAATGCTGCCCAAGAAATTTAAAAACTAGAAAATGAAGTGTGGGGTAGTCTTTCAACGCTTGACGGAGGTAAGAACAAGACAAGTTTTAGTAGGACTGTGGGTTTTGCAGAGGTAGGGATTATGGGAAGGTGATATTCCTAGATGGGAAACAACTTAAGCAAAGTCATAACTAGAAGAGTGTTGTCAATAGAACTTTCTGCCCAGTGTTATATATGTGCTATATATGTGTGTAATATACTAGCCCCTAGCCACATGTGACTATGGCACAGTTGACATGTGGTCAGTGTGACTGAGGAACTGAATTTTTAATTTATTTCATTTAAATTAATTTTAATTTAAATAACCACTTGTGGCTAGTGGTTACCATATTGTATGGCATATGCTCAAAGGACTTGGGGAAAACCAGCCATGACTTTTTCTGTTGCTGTGAGTGATGTCAACCAAGCTCACCTGAGATATTAAGATCATTTGCCTCCCACTGCTTCACCCTAATGATCCACTCCAAAGTATAAAACAGACGGCCAAAAATAAATCTTTCCCTGCAACATAAGTCCCAAGCAACCTCATGAGCGGCCAAAGTTTATTTCTATTCTCACATCTGCACCTTGGGTTTATCTCAACCAATGGTTTCTCCCTTCAAAGGAGTGCTGTTTCCTATAAAATCCGAGAAGAATGAAAATATTTAAGAGATAACCTAACAGGGGTATCTGGGTGGCTCAGTCAGTTAAATGTCCGAGTTCAGGTCAGGTCATGATCTCCCGGCTCATGGGTTTGAGCCTTGCGATGGGCTCTGTGCTGACAGCTCAGAGCCTGGAGCCTGCTTCAGATTCTGTCTTCCTGCCCCTCTTGAATTTGTGTGCTCTCTCTCTCTCTTTCTCTCTCTCTCTCAAAAATAAACATTAAAAAAGGAAGAAGATGGGGCGCCTGGGTGGCTCAGTCGGTTTAGCGGCCGACTTCGGCTCAGGTCATGATCTCACACTCCATGAGTTCGAGCCCCGCGTCGGGCTCTGTGCTAACAGCTCAGAGCCTGGAGCCTGTTTCAGATTCTGTGTCTCCCTCTCTCTGACCCTCCCCCGTTCATGCTCTGTCTCTCTCTGTCTCAAAAATAAATAAACGTTAAAAAAAAAATTAAAAAAAAAAAAAAAAAAGGAAGAAGAAAGAAAAGAGAAAAGAGAAAAGAAAAGAAAAAAAGAAACCAACTAAAAACATCCAGGAATGAAGAAAACAATTGAAAGCTTTTAGTATGTATCAGTTTCCTTGGTTACAGGTAATAAAGAAAAGGGGGAGGAGCAGAAACATTTGAAACACAGATAGTTTGAATAAAAAATCAAACCAGATAAAGGATTTAAAGTTCAGAGTAACATTTAGGCCACTAGCAAAGCAGAGTGGGAAAATGAGGCAATTACCCTGATGGTCCAAAGCAAAAATGAAATCTTTCACCTGGAAACAGCCAGATAATTCCAAGTGAAAGCATTTTTTGGTTATTGTTTTCTGTTGAGTTGAGCTAATTGCCAGGGCTTATTTTCTCAACGTATTCTTAAGAATAGCTGTAGGTAAGAAAAGTGCATGGGGCACCTGGTGGCTCAGTCGGTTAAGGGTCTGACTCTTGATTTCAGCTCAGGTCACAATCTCACACTTTGTGAAATCAAGCCCTACACTGATCTGCACTATCACTGCAGAGCCTGCTTGGGAGTCTCTCTTCTCTCTCTCTCTCTGCCCCTTCCCCACTTGTACTCTCTCTTTCTCTGTCAAAATAAATAAAGTTAAAAAAAAAAAAGCTAAAGAAAAGTGCAGAAGGACCGGTCAGGAACTGGAGTCTGCCTGTGATGAATATGATGGGCCCCAAGAGGCTTTGGATGATGCCTCACGCCCAGCTGTCAATATTAGGTGTACGAAGGCAGGAGTCAGGAGCCAAGGAGGGGGCTGTAATTGCAAAAGCAGCGGCAGCAGCACCCATCCACGTTACTGCTTATGTTCACATTAGTAGGCACTGGCAGGCCCATTCTGTCATGACTTGTCCTATTTCTCTCCAACAGTCCTAAGAGAAAGTCTCATTAGAATGTGGAAAACATACATCCGGACGCCCTGATGCAGAGAATGTCCTCCAGAGAGAAGTGTATTTGGTAGACTGGTTAGTGAGGAGGAGAAATAAACCAGACAACAAAAAAGAAACTCCAGAATCAGTTTGGGTATATTGTCTTGGATTCGAAATTCCTGTCTGCCAACACCCAGCAGATCTGGGACACCAAAGTGGGTGCTATAGTAAATTATACTAGAAAGAACTCTCAAGTGATAGATTAGCCCCAGTGTAGGGCAGGCAGCTGAGACTGGCTTTGCCCTCTAGCAGGTTAAAAGGCCGATAACAGTGGAGCGAGGCTCTCCATGTGTACATTAACCACAAAAGAATCCCCCTCACTGTTCAGCACATTGTGCTGCAGCAGTCAGATTTCCAGAAATAGACTTGCCCAAATCCCCTTTTTATATTTTCCAGAGCTGAAGCTGAACTTTCAAGGGGCATGACTTTGCTTTTATTTTTCACTCTTCTTTTTATAGATGACTGAATTTCCTAGTGTTGCTTTCAGATCAGATGTTATTTTGGGCACAACTCAAAGAAAGCCATCCATATACATTGAGAAGCAGTGGGTGGCAGAAAAGTTCAGCTTCATTCCTGATTAAGCAAAGAGACACATCAGGGGGTGACGGAGAGGGGGAGAAGTGCTAAAGGCTCCAAAGTCATTGGAAGGGACAAGTGTTTCACTATAGAGGATGATGCTGGCTGATGTTCAAAGTCTACCAGGTTTTAAAGAAGGATTTTCAGTTTCTCAAATACCAGATTTATTGTTCACATTTGCTCTTATCACAAACAAATTTAATCATTACTCCTTGAAATTAAATTTTTTAACAAGAGAAGCTATATAAAGTCACCATGGTTTTGTGGCTAAACCCTGAGTTAACCTTATCTTAATAGCATAGCAACTCTCCAGTCCTAGTTCATAACTTACCCTCAAAATCTCATTCCTCCCTCTTCTTGACCTCCTCCTCCCTGTCCTTCCTCTCGTCTGCCAGGAGATATTTGTTTAGGGTTTTTTTTTTTTTTTTTTTTTTATCAAATGTATTTTATTTCCTTCCAAGATACTCCTTCTCCCCAATTATGTAGTTTTCAACAAAAAAACTACAAATATATATATATAACACAAAGAACTAATTTCTATAGAAAAATGTTATATTGTATTTGAATATATATATTAATGTACACATAAATAAAACATTGATGCTATAAAAAATAAAACTAACAAAAAAATAAGGTTCATGTTTGAGAAACACCTTCCCTTCAGGGAGAAAGTTATTTATGCTTTGATTTTCTTCATTAAAAGAAAATGTTACAGAATATTTCAAAATGGAGAAAACAAGGAAAGGGATTTACATGAAATCTTCCTTCAATGCCAGCACATGGAGAAACCCAAGAGATTATTTGTTAAGCCCGAGACCTTGTGCAAAACCATTAGCCTTATTGTCTCATTTTATTTTCATAATCACACACTGAGGGGAAGTTGGGGATCAGGCAGATAAATAACTTACCAAAGAACAGATCATAATCAGATCTGATTACAAAATTTACACTCAAAAGCCTTCTGTTTGACCGTAAGGAGAAAGAAGCATTTCCTTTTTTCTAATATTTTATTTTTTAGAGAGAGAGACAGAGTGCAAGCAGGGGAGAGGCAGAAAGAGAGAGGAAGACACAGAATCTGAAGTAGGCCCCAGGATCTGAGCTGTCAGCACAGAGCCCTACATGGGGCTCGAACCCACGAACCACGAGATCATGGCCTGAGCTGAAGTTGGATGCCCAACCGACTCAGCTACCCAGGCACCCCGAGGAGCAAATTCAATGTTTGAAGATTTTGATATAATGACCTGAGCACAGGTTGGGGGTGGGGGCGTGGATCCTGCTACTTCCAGCAACTTACCCACACTAACACACTACAAGTCATTATTTTCTCTTTGTTGGTTCCAAGGTGTATCGAAGAAACAGTATCACTTTAATTTACTCCCCAGGGATGAAATAACAACACACGTTGGCATCTTGAACCTGCTGCAATGAATTGAATTTTTTTTCCTTCCTTGGAAGTCTAATCCATCAGGGAACCACCTGGGACAGCACCCACATGCACTCTAACATCACTTCTCAGCTGCCATCCTCCCATACAAGCTCCTAAACTGGATTCTAGGCAAAGAAAATGTGTTTGTGCTTGGGGAAAAAATAACAACAGCAACAACAACAAAAGGAAAAACCATAGCAGCCTATCCACACATCCATCTCAAGAAGCCAAAATCAAATGAGGTGAATAACTGAAAGTGGGCTTCATATATTCAGACCTAGAGTTAAAAAAAAAAAAAAAAGATTTTCACCTACTTCATTATATGTAATGAAAACACTCAAGGTCTCATTGAAGATGTCTTAAAACAGGTGGGGAAGTAGTTAAACCCAAATATGTACCTGCTTTGTTGTCTTACCCTGTCTTAGATTCCAGAAAAACTTGAGAACTTGAGCTCCACTTTTCTCTTTGACATTCCTTGGTAGCAGAGTGGAAGACTCAGGATTAAAGACCGTTCTCTTGTTCTGAGCCATCCTTAAGAAGATGAAATATGATATCAAAATACTACTATTCGGGGGATGATGACAAGTTTGTGGATGATTTTTATCTTTATCATTTTTACGGTCTCTAGTTCCTATTTCTAAATGATTGTCTTACTGATATTTTTAAAGACTGTTTCATTCTGAAAGGAGAGTTAAAATCTGCATGTAAGAAAATAAACAAAAAGAAGCTGATATGTTCCTATAACTTCAGGGATATCTAGGAAAAATATTTTAAGGCTTCATTGGGCCCTTATACTTCTCAGGGCTTTGCCTTTCGGAATTCAAATCTTGGGCATTAATAGAATATTGTGGAAACCTCCCTGGAGCAGAAGGCAGCAAGTCCATTCAGTGGTGGGATGACCTTGAGCAAATCAATTAACTTCTCCAGTTCTTGATTTGATTATTAGAAAAAGATACACTGTATACACTCTAAAGACCTCTTTCAGTCCTAACTGTGCTCAAAATTCAATGCAATGCACCATATTTAGACTGTAATGAATGCTGCTGCTTGAGATAATTAGGTATCTTTTGGGATTGCAAGATGGTAAATGGATGCTTGTTTCTCTCAAAGGATATTATTCCCCCATCTGCTAATTCCCTTGAGCCAAGATAATAATCATTAGTCCTTTCCTGAATTTGTTCTTGTCTCTTTTATTGCACATATAGTTTGAAAATGATGTACACTCTCTTATCCATTACTGGTAACAAGGTGCACAGTATTGTCTGTCCCCTCCCCATTTCTATAGTCAAATGATCATCACCCTTAACCTTCTGGAAAACACCACAGAACCTCAAAAGAACTCAAAAACAGAGTGGTTAGATGTAATGTCATAAATACTATGATAGCATAGTAGAAGACCATTTCTATATGGGCTGGCCAGAAAAGTCCTCTCTGAAGAAGAAGGATTTAAGCTAAGTGTGTTAGATAAAGAATTGGGCATGAGAAAGGCAAGGAAAGAACTCCCCAAGAGGAATGAACAGCACGTACTACGATCCTGAGGTAGGAAAGAAACTATCATATTCTAGGAACTCAGAGAAAGCCAATGTGATCAACAGAAGAGAAAACCACATGAAATGAACTTGGAGAGTGAGGAAGGCCTGGTTTATACAACACATTGTAGGCCTTGCTGTTTGCTGCTAAATGCAGCAAGAGCCATTGCATAGAAGTATGATGTCATCTGATCTGAGTCTTTGAAAGAAAAAGTACTCTGACTGCTATGTGGGAAAGTGATGTTGGGAGCGTAGGGTAGCAAGAATAAAAATGGGAAAAACTGTGGAAAAGATTCAGAGAATTCTGTGCAATAGCTTCAAGAAGAGTTGGCTGGACCGGGGCGCCTGGGTGGCTCAGTCGGTTAAGCGTCCGACTTCAGCTCAGGTCACGATCTCGCAGTCCATGAGTTCGAGCCCCGCGTCGGGCTCTGGGCTGATGGCTCAGAGCCTGGAGCCTGCTTCCGATTCTGTGTCTCCCTCTCTCTCTGCACCTCCCCCATTCATGCTCTGTCTCTCTCTGTCTCAAAAATAAATAAACATTAAAAAAAAAAAAGAAGAGTTGGCTGGACCACAATGGTGGTGATGGAGATGGGGAAGATGGGTGATATTGGGAGATATATTTGAGATCTATCTTGAGATATATTGTGGAAGTAGAAACAACAGAACTTATTAATGGATAAGATGTGATGCCATGGGTGGCTGAAAAAGTGATGACTCAAGTAACAAAGAGATAAAGAAATCTAATGAGACAAGAAAAACTAGGAGAAACCCAACTAGACTACCTTTGTACAGATGATGTTTAAACAATGAATATAGATGGGTTCTCCTAGGGAGAGAAGACAGAGGAGGTTGGAGGACATGAGACCACTAGCAGGGACTATAACATTTTAGCAGAGAGCGAGATGGAACAAAGAAGTCAAAGGAAGCCAAGAGAGAGTATTGTTCTGAAACCCGAGGGGGGGAAATATTTCAAGAGGGAAAAATAGTAAACCAGGTCTAATGCTACCCAGAAGTTTGACAAAATGAGCCCTGGAAAGTGACCAGTGCACATGGCAATATGGAAGTCACCGGTGACCTTAACAAAATAATTTTTTAAGTATTTAATTAAGTTTTTAAAGGTATGCTAGGGAAGTCAGCTTTGGTGTATCAAGGAATGAATGGGAGGAGAGAAAGCAAAGACAACACACATATGCAATTCTTTTGTTTTTTAATTTGATTTTTGAATAGAGAATACAGTCATATGACTCAAAATTCAAACAGTACAACAGAGTACACAGGGGGAAGTCTCCCTCCCACACGTGTCCCTATGCCCCACTGTTCTACCTGAGCCACTCTACTCCGATGTATGCAATGTGCTTGGTTTTTTTTGTTTCCTTTTTACACATATGGCAGTGTACTATATACACAGCCTGAGCCTTGCTTTTTTCACCTAAAAATGATCCTAGAGATCATTCCGTATCACCATAAAGAGTCTTCTTAATCTTTTTTAAAAGCTCTAGTACTCTATTGAAAGGATCCAACCATTTAGGGGGTGCCTGGGTGGTTCAGTCGGTTAAGCATCCAACTCCTGATCTTGGCTCAGGTCAAGATCTCATGATTCCTGAGTTTGAGCCCCATGTCGAGCTCTGCACTGACAGCATGGAGTCTGCTTGGAAGTCTCTCTCTCTCTCTTCCTAACCCTACCAGACTTGTGCTTAATCTCTCTCTCTCTCTGTTTCTCTCTGTCAAAATAAATAAGTTTAAAAAAATTAAACAAAGGATCTAAGTATTTAATTAGTCACTATTTGAGATTTTGCTATTAAAAACAGAGATGCAATATCTTTGAATATATGTCATTTTGTAAATGTGTAGGTTTATCTAATGAATAAATCTGGATGTTGAATTGCTATCTCATAGAGTGTGATTTGGGAAAATACTATCAAATGATACAGATACAGAAGACTTTCTTATTTGGGGTTGGAAAAAGTAGCTCAGAATTTTTCCAAACCTCTTAATCAAACTATGATGACAAGTCCCCTCCTTCATTCTTTTCTGCAATTGGAAAATTAGTTGGCACAGGGTACTATCTTTTAAAACATTCCAAATCATTCCACCTTTAAACATATTCCAAATCAGTTGTTAATAGAGAAATTGGTATTTCCTGAATGGGTAAAAGTTTTGTTTTCAGTACTCTGAGCATCATGAGATTAAAGGAGGAAAGTAGAAATTTTTGATAAAGTTACTCCTAAAATTAGACCAATTAAACAAAGCTCCAGGTGACAAATTTATATCCAAATGAGTTTCAGGGCATTTTCTTTTTATGTTCTATTAGTTTGTTTTTGTGAATGTAGAGGCTTTTTGTGCATAATGCTTGACATTGAAGGGGATGAGAAATCTAAAAAAAAAACAAAAAAAACAATTAACTTTCTCTTTGTTTTGTTTGCTTTTCCATTTTTTTGCAACTAATTTTTTTCCAATTATGATTATGTTACATAGGATCATGACCTCCATCTTGCAAGAAGATTCTCTCCCTTACTTGCTCTGAAGAAGCAAGTGGACATGTTGGGAGGCCCATGAATCTAAGGACAGTCTTAGGGAACAGAAGGTAACCTCAGTCAATACCAGCAAGGAACTGGATCCCTCCACCCTAACAACATCAAGGAACTTAATTCTTCCAACAAATACACAAGCTTAGAAGCAGATACTTCCTCACTTGAGTCCCAGGACTGTTTGATGCCTTCATTGCAGACTTGCAGAGGGCTAGCTAAGCTACAACTAGAAACTGGCAGATAATATATTTGTGCTTTTTAAGCCACTACATTTGTGGTAATATTGTTATTCAGAAAATCAAATTAATGCAGCATGATTTTCATAATTGGGAAACAATTAATTCTGCCATATTTCATAAATTAGAATAACTTTTAGTTCCAATTGTGACCCAGGTTTGAAAATTTTTTAGTCTAGTTAACAAAGTCGTGATTTCCCTCTAAATAAGCTTCACTTTTCTATTCAAAATATCAACTGTGGTAGTTTTATGACACAAGTCATTTTGCATAAAATATCTTTCCATTTCAAAACATGGAAGGTAAATATAGATCTGAAGTGGATGCTAATAAGAGAAGTATATGCATTGCTCTGACTTTATTGCTTAATTCTGTCTTGTCTATGACTTCCAAACCTGCAGAAATTTTACTCCTCTGATTCAGGACCACGGAGTAGAATAGAAGAGTTGAAAAAAGAAACTAGTGTTTACTCTGTGCCTGCTATATTCCAAAACCTGGACAACATGCTGAACATATACCCTTTCCTTTAATTTTCACAACCACCCTGCAAGGTAGGTGTTAACTTTACCATTTTCCTGATAAAGAAACTGAGGTTCAGAGAACTGACATTACATACTTAAGGTATCACAAGTAGTAAATAACTGAGTCAGGTTTCATACCCACAGGGTGTTTGTCTCCCAGGCCCATGCTTTTCCCAATCTACCACTTTTAGAGAGTTGACTATTGTGTGTATATAACATAATCTGAATACTGCTAAATTCTGGGCAAGTAGCCCCAAGTCACACTAAGGAAAACAGATATATTTTAACTATTCCTGGTGGCACAGGCTGTTGGTATTAATTGAACATTACTGATTGGAGAGAGGAGGACAAGACAATCCTAGATGTGTAGAGAAAATTTTTAAACATCTTTTTCCTTAAATAGTTTATATTCTAATAGTCTTGGATCACTTGGGAAGAGACAAGAGAGGTGGGAGACCCAGGGAACCAAAGTACAGCGGAGCACTGACCAACAACATTGGTACCAACTAGGAGCTTGTTGGAAATGCAGAATTGGGCCCCGCTCACACCTACTGGATCAGACTCTGCATTAGCAAAACTGGCAGGTGGTGCATATTAAAGTCGGAGAAGCACTGTGGTTGAGGGATTAAGAAATTCTTCCTCTCTATGGGACTGAATGTCATAAAAAGAAAGGAGCTGTTTTCTATTTAAATTTTAAATGGAAAAAAATACATGGATGTTGTTTTTTTTTAATTTATTTATTTGAGAGAGAGAGAGAACCAGTGAGGGAGGGGAAAAGAGAGAGGGGGACTGAGGATCTGAAGCAAGCTCTGTGGTGACAGCAGAAAGCCCAACACAAGGCTCATAGGCACTCATAAACCGTGAGATGGTGACCTGAGCTGAAGTCGGATGCTTAACCAACTGTGCCACCCAGGTGCCCTCCGGATGTTGCTTGTTGGAGAACATTAGGATTTTCACAGACAACTCTTTAAAGTTATCCTGTTATCCTTAGAAATAGAAAGGGTCATGCCTGTAATTTCTCACTGGTTATCTCTAAATGATCCCCTTGTTTGCACAGCCACACCACGTTATATCCCAGTACCTATAAGCATATGTGGTTCGTGTTTTATTCTGTAGATGGACAGAAACAGCTATATTGCTGAGTAGGCAACCTACTATGCCTACTAAAGTTCCTCTTCGCTCATGGATTACGAAAGCAACCTGACCAAAACATTTTTGGTATCCCTACGAGATCTAAAAAGATTCTTTTTGAAGAGGCAAGAAATAGAATGCTGTTTGCCAGTCACCTAGCAAAAACAGCTGAGTTTTTCCACCTTGCAGTGAATGCACTTAGAACAACTGCCAAGTTAACTACAATTAACATTCAAATGTTATTCTTTAATCTAAGTTGATATGAAAAACACAGCTAAACTCCGTTAGATTTGAAATGGTCCTGATAGAGAGTACATTCTTCATTATATTTTAACCAGGAGCTCTATTAATTACACAATTCAAAATGGACCCTTGATAGCTTGATTAAAAGGTTTCTTGCTTTATGTTGTGACACTCCTTCCCATGTGGTTTCCAGTTTTATTATCAGGGGAACTCTTTCTTTAATCACTGTTTGCTAGGAAGGCCATTCTGGGTTAAAACTTGAATTTCCAAGGATTTATTTCAAACCACTTTAAGAGATTTGGTATTTGAAAGGATTTATGTGCCAAAGGGTCACAGTAAGAACAAAGTAAAAATTCTTGAATCCCAAAGAAATCAAATGTCTTCTGGTTTCCCTTCTCTCTACATTATTTAAACCCCTTCACTGTAAAAGCTCCAATGTACACATTATCGCTAATAATCAAAATATAGTTTAAGCCTCATAACTGTCTTTCTGATTTTTTAGGAAGTTTCATATTATTGACTACAAGTAACATGAAGGTGAAATATTTATTATTTGTGTGTTTTTCTCTGTATTCTGATTCAAACCACTACCACCACAAATGAAATAGTTTTTCCTTTTTTAAAAGAGTTTTTAAACTAACAAATTTTAACATATTTTATGTGGAAAGCAAATTTTTAAAAAATTTACTTTAAAGTCTACTTTAAAAAAGCTACTTTTTTTGGCTGTGTTTCCATCCAGTCTTTTTATATTTATTGGTGTGTATACATATATATGTGTGTGTGGGGAAAGAGTATTGTTATAAAATTAATGCATATTTATTATACAAGAAAACATAAGTTTGAAAGTTAACATTCCCCATAATCCCACACCAAAGATAACCATCACTGATAGTTCTATTATTCCATTATTCTCTTCCATATTCTAATCATACATTTATTCATTTAATATTTACTGAGTATCTACTATATATCAGGCACCGTTTTCTATACAATAAAAACTATAGCACAAAAAAATTGACAAAATCTCTTCCTCCATGGTGCTTATACTGTAATGGACAGAAAAAAATAAATAAGCAAAACTATATAGCATGTTAAGTGGTGTTCATCGATACAGAGAAAAAGCAATGAAATAAAACCTGAAATTTAAATTTTTGGTGTTTTGAATCCTGACTTTTTTCCATACTTAACCTTAAATATAATTATAATCATGTTATTAACATAATTTAAAGTCAAATTTCAAAATGTAGAAATCTCACAGTTTACCAATCACCCATTATTAAGCATTTGTATTTTTCCTAATTTTCCACTGTTTTAAACAACTTGTAATTGCCTTTAATTATTCCATATATGAATATGTGGTCTTCCTACCTAGTTTTTAATCAACTCAAATACAAGTATGATGTCACCTTCAATCTTTATGTCCCAAGAGTGATTCCCCTATACAAAGCTCCCTACTCATTTACATTTAGTGAGTGCTTTCTGAATAATAAACACATACCCTAATGATAAGTTAAAAATTAATTATAGAAATATAAGTCCTTAAGGGACACTGAACTAACACTGAAAGTAGCTCCAGGCTAAACCAGGCTTTCTACAATGGTAGAATAGGGACACACCAGCCTTTGAGATAACTGCAGATAGAAAGCTTCTAGCCTTCTAGTCATATCACTGGGGAAAGAGACAGAAGTCTTCTTGAGCCTGTGAAGCACAATGCCAGTGACTTACAAAACCTCTTTAATAGTAAATATGCTCTTCCACTAAAAACCCATATGTCATATGTCATATGTTAACTTGATAGAAAAGCCTGAAATGAGATGGGGCACACTGTGAGGGTGAGAGGAGGGATAAAAGGACCTACAGATCTTCCTATGTAGAAATGTTTTGAGTCAGATTGATTCTCACGTCAGAGATGACTTATCTGTATTGCTACCGGAAGACGGTAAGAGAACCAGATCGCTGCCAAGTAACTACTGTGTACCAGGCATGCTAGGAGGCACTGGGACAGACAATGGTTCCTCATGGCGTTTAGAGATTGGAAACAGAATGGAAGTGGGCAATGGGGAAGGGAGGCGGACAACCACAACATAAGCAAACAAATAAATTATTGAAAATTGTGGTAAGTACTCCGACACAGGTCCTGGGAGTCATTTGGTGGAGACAGGTGTCTACGTAAAGTAATAGCATTTCTGATGAGAAGACACTAGACCTGGGATCTGAAGAGTAAAATAAGTCATCCACACAGAGAGCAAGGACAGGGTGTAGAGTGACAGGAGGAAGAATGATCCAAGCAAAGGCCACAGCATGGGCTTGGTTGTGAAGAAGCCAATTTAACCTCAAAATGGTTTCCCACTCTCCTTTTTTCATTTGCACAACCCAGGTGTTCCCATCCTGGCTTCCTGCTTCAGCCTATTTTCAACAGCCTGTTTCCCAATTAAATTTTAACTTGTGTTTCAGTGACTTCGCATCCTGCTCTCTAACAAAACAATTAATTTTGATGTACTCAGACTAGATTAAGTCCCATGTGATACAATCTTTTTGCAGGTTTTAATTTTTCTCTGTAACACCAATCACACATGTGCTGTGTGTGTGTATGTGTGTGTGTGTGTGCACTTATCTGTAAAAAAAAAAAAAAAAATTCTAAGCCATATTTCCAAAGTTCAGCTAGGGGTAATATTTATGTATTTATATTCAGTCAAAGAATACCTAAACATTCAATGATCACAGGAAAACTTCACCTTAATATTTAAATGTTGATAATCTCTCAGAAAACCAAGATTCTGTATCTGTTTTTAAATTACACTGTTACTTATTTACTTGGAAAATAAGTTTTAAAAGTAAAAGGTCTTTTGATATTTTCTTGATGCAGAGAAAAATCCTCATAGCTTTTTTAAATAGCTGGATTCATTCAAATTTGTTAGTAAGGTTAATGAATTAATTATTACAAAGTCAATGCATAAAACCAACTTTCTATTGCAAACTTACAAATTAAAATGAACAAATACAATTCTTCCCGCCTAAAACATTGTAACAAATGAATTTTCCCACAACATTCAACTCGGGCTTACAACCTAGCCCTTGAATTATTACAATAAAGTTTTCAACTATGTAGGAAATCTCTGGAAACAGACATAAATTCAACAAAACAAATTTGATTTAACTTCAGCATCATGGTAAATACTATGGAAGTGTTCACTTTTTAATGTGTTGTCAATGGAAACAAAACATAATGCTTAATTGTGACCTTTAAATTGTCAAAAGTTCTCAAGTCCATTGTTTTCTCCAGGTTCCTATTACTGCAGATAATAGCCTCCAATCTCAACTTAATTTTTATTATTTTTATTAAATATTTAATAGATACAAAGGAATAATTATACAACATTTGTAAAGCATAAAGAGGAACAACAGAGGAACTCATTTGTGTCCATGCATTCATCAAGTTATTTAAGAAATAAAACACTTCTGGGGCACCGGGGTGGCTCAGTCCATTAAGCGTGCGACTCTTGGTTTCAGCTTAGATCGTGATCTCACAGTTTGTGGGATCGAGCCCCGCATAAGGCTCTGCGCTAACAGCGGCATTCTCTCTCTCCTCTCTCTGCTCCTCCCCCGCTTATACATTCTCTCTCTCTCTTTCTCAAAATAAATAAACATTAAACAATAAACATTAAACAATAAACAACAAACATTAAAAAAATAAAGTTGGGGTGCCTGGGTGGCTCTAACAGTTTAGCGTCCATGCATCAGATGGGCACCAAGAGTCATTCACTGCTTATATTACTCGCAGATAACTATTTGTTGATTTCTCCTCAGAATTTCTTATCTTCAACATATAAATAAGGAAATAAAATGTATTAACATTTTATTTAGCATCAGGAGACTCTAGAATAGCTTATATTAACAGCTGGTTATTTTTTAATATTCTCCCTTTCTTCCACAAGTTTCATGAGGAATGACCATGACTTTTCCATTACTGTATCCCAAAATGCCCAGCTCAGTGTATGGCATATGAAGATGCTCATTAAATATTTGCTAACTAATGACAGATAAGGTAATCGGTTCAAGACATAGCTCCCAAGGGGCAATATACTTGATTTTTAATAATGGTACGTAAATTTTTCAATATTCAAAAGTGTTGTCATTATTCCAAATGCACATCAATCCCTTATTTTGAGACTCATTCTATTATATTATAATTAATAATGTATCTCATTTTTTAAACAAAGGCAGATAAATCCCAATCTACTTCCAGCTGCCTCCAGAAAACCAGTGTTCTCTCCTTAAATTCTATAATACCAGCCAAAATTAAGGAGCCATGATATTATAACAAGTCTCTATTGCCTAATCACCAAAGAATTTCTTTCAGGCTCTTTTGAAATATTGAAAATAATTCAGGACTGCCCACCAAGGTTCTTCTCTCTGCTCAATTTAAATTAATCCCTTCTGCTTATATGCCTACTACAACCTTCAAAATTGCCCTCAACCCTATTCATACAAAAAAAATTATCTTCACATTTATTACTCTGAACTGCCTTCTTCTTCCTCACCCTCAAAGCCTCTTCCTGCCCTTACAATGCTGCCAAAAGAGAAAAGGAGTATTACTGTCCCATGGGCCCAGTTACAAGGAGAATTACTAGTTTTAAGAATATAACCTTTCCCAATGCAGACCTTTTCAAAACTTCAGTTTTGTAAATCCCATAAAACATCACACCTCACTAATTTTGTTATGTACCTACCAGCACTGGGTAGTTTTTTTTCTTCTATTATTAAAGGAACTCCAGGATATTCAACTTTTCAGAGATCTGAATTGTTCTCAGCCCTGAAATTAGTTTATTTAAAGACAGATAAAGCAAATTGCTTTTCCTAAGGAATCAGCTTGAAAGATAGGGAGAAAAATAAAACTCCCACTCTCAAAAAAAAAGAAACAAAGAAAATCCTCACTGTTTAAAAATATAAGCGTTAAGGCTTTTATGTACCAAGGATGCTTCTACACTTGAACAACAAGAGTCATTTACTTTAGCACTTGTGTTCAACATTTGGGAAGAACTTACATCTTCAGTAGCACGGTCTCCTTTCTGCAGCTTCCCCACTTCTATCGTTTGTGTTTTTTCTGGGCCCTCCGCGTCACCAGAGCTTCAATTTGCTACTCTATAAGAACTTATTCCTCACCCAGAATTCCAGAAGAGTTACAGAAGTTACCCCTAATCTGTCCCCAGAATGACAGTACAGGGGGTATCTAACTCTTAAAGTAGACACGTGAGCACCAACTGTGATGTAGGGTTTTCTTTTAAGTGTCAGTGAATTTTATGTGATATTCAGTTGGGCATGATTACCATTCAGTCTATTAACCATCAGAAGGCTACAGGGATATTGGTGCAATGGATATAACTTACATTACTGAAATTCTAACCCTTTGCTACTCAAAGAGTGGTGCAGGAACAGCAGCATGAGCATCACTTGAGAACCTGTTAGAAATGCAGGATTTCAGATCACATCCTAGTCCTCTTAAATAAGCAGCTTCATGTAAGCAAGGTTCCTGGTGATTCATAGTCACATTAGATTTTTAAGAAGCATTGGGGTTTTTTAAAACTGTAGTTGACATACATACATAGTTTCAGGTGGATAACAAAGTGCTTTGACAATTCTATACATTATGCAATGCTTATCACAGTAAGGGTAATTGTTATCTGTCACCACACAACATTACAATGATATTGATTATATTCCTTAAGCTGTACTTGTCATCTCTGTGACTTATTTTATAACTAGAAGTTTGTACTTCTCAATCCCCACCACCTATTTCCTCCCCCCTTCTGACACTGATCAGTTTGTCCTCTGTATTTATATGTTTCTATTTTGTTTTGTTTATTTTTTTTAATCATCTCACACCAGTCAGAATGTCAAAAAGACAAGAAATAACAAGTGTTGGTGAGGATATAGAGTTAAAGGAGCCCTCGTGATACAGTGGTAGGAAAGTAAACTGGTGCAATTACTATAGAAAACAGTATGGACGTTCCTCAAAAAATTAAGAATAGAAATACCATATGATCCACTAATTCCACAAAACAAAAACACTAATTCAAAAAGATATATGTATCTCTATGTTTCATGTTGTAGCATTATTTACAATAACCAAGATTTGGAAGCAGCCTAAGGGTCCATCAAAAGATGAGTGGATAAAGAAGATGTGGTGTGTGTGTGTGTGTGTGTGTGTATGAATATTACTCAACCATACAAAAGAATGAGGTCTTGCCATTTGTAACAACAAGGATGGACGTAGAGGGTATGATACTTATCTTTCTCTGTCTGACAGAGGAAGATAAATAACATATGATTTTACTTATATATAGAATCTAAAAAACAACACACACACACACAACAGAGAAGTATTGTTTTAGCTTACATAATCCATCAGAGCCAACAGTATTCAGAGCCATGCTACAAATGTGCCAACAACCACTACCCCTAACCTTTCATACAAAGCATGTGTCCTGTTTCTTCAACAGTGTTAGTAAATAATTACGTGTATTCTTTTTTTTACTATTATTCGAGGGAGAGAGAGAGAGCGAGTGGGGGAGAGGGACAAAGGAGACAAAGAGAGAATCCCAAATAAGCTCCATGCTCAGTGCAGAACCTGATGCAGGGCTCAATCCCACGCCTCTGGGATCATGACCTGAGCCAAAATCAAGAGTCGGATGCTCAACCAACTGAGCCATCCAGGCACCCCTACCTATTCTTTTTTTTTATGTTTTATTTATTTTTAAGAGAGGGAGCACAAGCAGGGAAGGAGCAGAGAGAAAGGGAGACAGAGGATCTGAGTCAGGCTCCATGCTAACAGCAGCAAGCCCAATGCAGGACTTAACTCACAAACCATGAGATCATGACCTGAGCTGAAATCAAGTCAGGTGCTCAACCAACTGAGCCACCCAGGCACCCCCACAGTTTTATAATATTTTTTTCTTTTTTCTTTTAAAAAAAATTTTTTTTTAACGTTTATTTATTTTTGAGACAGAGAGAGACAGAGCATGAACAGGGGAGGGGCAGAGGGAGAGGGAGACACAGAATCGGAAGCAGGCTCCAGGCTCTGAGCCATCAGCCCAGAGCCCGGCGCGGGGCTCAAACTCACGGACCGTGAGATCGTGACCTGAGCTGAAGTCGGACGCTTAACCGACTGAGCCACCCAGGCACCCCTATAATATTTTTTTCTAATAAACTCTCTGGCAAAAGTATTTCTCCCATGTTTCAAATAATTCTAAGAAATCTGGGAAGGGGATATGCTTCTCAAAACACTCAGTGAAAATAATTACTGAGGGAATTCATGAAAGAAAAATCATCAAGGCATTAGAGTAATAAAAGGGGAAAAAGTATGACATGTATTATGACTAGGTTTCTTAAAAAAGGAAAGATGAGTAATCAGATGGATATCAACATCCTGAATATCTTGGTTTCTTGTACCAGCCATTTGAGGCCAGATAATTAAGCAAATGCTCCCGAGAAGTATTTTTTCCAGACACTTGTACCAAACTTCTTAGATCCTGCTAATGTCAGAAGGAATCATGAAGGGACAGACAGAAGCTCTAAAATGGAACAGTAATTACAGTAAAAGAGCATAACTATAACTTATAATTACATATTTCTCAAGAGTTTTTCTTTCCTTCCTTTTCTAGAGCTCTGACCCCTTCTGAGGTACAGTAATTATAAATACTAGGGAAGAAAGACAGATTTAAAGGTTATCTGTCAGGAGGAGGGGCATATACTTCACACATTTTTGTAGTTTCGTGAGAAGAGACTAAAAAACACAGTGAATGTCATCTTAAGAAATAAGTGCTTAAAGTCAGAATGAATTTAAATAATTTATTTAAATGTTACATTTCAGGGCAATACCTATAACTTCTAATGGATAATAAAGTAGCACAGAAAGTAGTTTCATTCCAAATAATCTGCTAAAGTTAAGGGATATCCAAAGAAAAGTTTGGTAGTCAGAAAGCAAATAAGAACACCCAGACAGCGAATCAGTTCTCTCAGCAGTTTTCCATTTTAACCTCTACCCAATGAGGAGGTCACTCCATCCAAAGACATCTGATCTCTCTGCATCCTCTCCCTCGATACTCTCACTCTCTCACAACACTCATGTTGGTGTGGGCAACCCCCAAATTCAGACTTCTTTTCCAATCTCTAATTCACATTTTCAATGGCCTGCTAGATATTTTTACCCAGACAATCTCAAGCTCACTCTGTTCAACATCGACTGCATCCTCTTCCTTTGAAAAGCTGTACTTCCTCTGTGTTCTCTTTTTCTATTCATGTCATTACCACCTTCTAAACTGTAAATCTCAGATCTGTCTTTGTCTTCTCTTCTTTGCTTCCAGCAGATGATGTAAATCTGCGTATTTTTAGGTTTCTAGTTGCGAAGCTCTATGCTTTAACCTCTATAGACTCTGATGCTGATCCCTTCTTCACAATTCCCTATGCCTTTTCCATGTCAAGTTCTTGCAATCTCTTGCCAAGACTACTGTTGGAGCCACCCCACATAATACCACCCACGGAGGTGATTTGCCAAGATGCTATGAAACTTAGATTTTTGGGACCCAACACTTAAATGAGTCCATTCTAAGGTTCTGTGCCTAATGTCAACTTTGTAGTATTGCATTCTTTTTCTTATATGATCAACAATGTAAAAGAAGCCCCATCTGAGACTCCATTTGAGGCTCCCTGGTTCTGAGATCTGTTCACACACGTCAGTGGTTACTGATCTGGGAGATAAAGTGTGCTAGACAGGGTGCAGTGAGAGTTGGCACCAGGCCTCTCCAGACCCCTTGCTGCCAGGCTGCTCTTAGATTTGCATATCCTTATCTCAGTGCTGTTGCTATATTATATTATTTTCCCACAATGAACTGTAGGGTGGAAAAAATTTCATGTGAGGTCTTGTGAATCTTCTTTAGCAAACAAATCCTAACCACCACCATCAGTGCAGTGACTTTTACAATATAAACTTTCTTTTATCTTTACACAGTGAAGATTATCAATCTGCTTTATAGCTTTGAAATTTGTTGTCTGCTGTTTTTATCTGGACTAATTTTTTTAACCTGTTTGTTGTTTTCTTTTAGTTTCATTCTTTGCTTAAAATTTCTTCATTTGTTGTAGAATTTTGAGTCTCGGACTCCGAGTGGGAGCTTTGGTTTCCTCTCTCTCTCTCTCTCTCTCTCTCTCTGTATCTGTCTCTCTTTCTCTCTTCATTCCAGGTGGACCTATATTGCTGAATCAAAGTGCTTATCCCAGAGTGATCTGGGAAAACAGAAAAAAATCCAGTTCTGTCTCTGAGCCAGTGGGAGGCTTGTTCAGTTCCTATTGATGAGGCTGAATCCCAACTTCCCCAAGCTCATAGATTCCTATTATTCATAAGCCCACAATAGCCTCTTTCTGTATCGTTTCCAGAGCAGGGGACATTAAACAGGGAGCCCAAAAAAGTCCCTATGTACATGTTCACCCAAAGCCCAGAAAATCCCCAGTGTGAACCTCAAACAAAGCTTTGATTTTCTGCCCATAGAAATGTTCCTCTATATTTTGAGCCCATCTATGTCTTTTATTTTGTATCTATCATTCCAACATGTTTGAAATAAAATTTACAACTGTATCTTGACCATAAATATATAGCGATATGCAAATATTTTTGCTGCTTTTCCTTCTGCATGCTTCTATATGCTGAAAGGAAAAAATGTTATATATTTCACATACATATTTTACTATTTGTAACTATGCTACCAAGAAGAACTCTTTTAAAGCTTTTACAACCATGACCAAGAGAACAAAGAGTAGCCCTCTGAAGAATTTGATAAATATCCTCTAATCTCTCTCAATCAGGACTCTTGCCAGAATTTCTGACACCGCTGTATATTTTAATAACCCAGCTACTCACTAGGCAATCTTTCCACGTAACAATAGATCACTGATCCACCACTCTGACTAAAGTTCTGAGTGTGATGTTTTGATTAAAAACTAAATTGCTAAGCATTGTATAATAAAAATCGGCTACTCTAATTACGGGTTTAAGTAGCTGAAAGCATCTGAAAGAACAGCCTCTGATCTCTTCTTTCATTGATATAGACAAGAGGATTAAAGTCAAAAGACCATCCAGAGGTCTGATGTCTGAAAGAACGCAGGGATGAAGTGCACTGTGCAGAGACTTTTGATCCAACTGAGATCCTGTTTAAGAGCATTAAAGAGCAAAATCATTTGCACCTAGAGAAGGCTCTGAGCCTCAGCTAAATCGCTAGAGAAATATTGTTCTCCCATAGTAATGAGTAGTGAAAATTGTGTTCACCAGAATTATTTTCCAGTGACAGCACTAGCTTTGTTTGGAAGCAATTCCTCCACAAGCATGCCTAGGGTAGAGGCTGAGACCTGCAGGGAACTTGAGAGTGTACAGGAGTAACCTGCAAGGAAGTCTTCGTTATACTAGATAGAGAAGGGGAAAAGTAAGAAAAAAGAGGAGAAAGGGCCATAGTAAGCAAGAAGCAAGATATACATATAGTGTGTTCTGTGATCCCTTCTTACGTCTCTCTCCCAAAATTCAGTGAACGTCCTCAAAAATATATAAAGACTTGATTGGAATGATTTTTGTTCCAGTGGAAGCAATGAAGGGATGAGCTTATACATCCAGGGTGTAACAGACTGGGTGGGATACATCCAGGGTGTAACAAGGGAGTACACAAACCAAGAGAAATACAAGTCTAGTCCCAGACTCAGCAAATATTTCCTGTAAAGAGCCATACAGTAAATATCTTAGGTCTTGCGGACCATATTGTCTCTGTCACAACTATTCAACTCTGCCAATGTCCTATGAAAGCAGCTGTGGACCGTATGTAAAAGAGTATTTCATACTGGGTGTTGTATGGAAACCAATTTGAAAATAAGCTTCATATAAAAAAAGAATATTCCAATAAAATTTTATTTATGGACACTGAAATTAGAATTTCACATAATTTTTTTAGGTTCCACAAAATATTATTCTTAATTCTTTGGTCAGCCATTTAAAAATGTAAAAGCCATTCTTAATTAATGGACCATATAAAAACATAAAATTTGGCCCATGAGCTATAATTTACCACCCCCTGGGATAGGATATAAAGTATAAGTTAAATCATAGGAAGATCTTCAGACTGTCCCAGGGAGTAGAAGTCATGCTAGTCTCTAAAGACAGAGTTGTACCTGTGGCCATATAGATAGCTTCCATCAAAGCTCCAGGTAGTTGTATAATAAAGATATAGTGGATTCTAAGTAGCTTCTTAGTTACCTTAGCAGACCCTCTTGGCCTCTTTGTTCCTCTTTTTACCCAATCTAGATTTATGTAACTCTCTTGTGTATTATTTAAGCAAAACAAGTGTTTTTTAGGACTATGTAGGACAAGTAGAAAAATTTCATAGGAGTGGAAAGAAAGAATAAATCAGGTGACACAAATTTGGTTTTTCAGAGCTCAGGATGCAGTTAGATCCCAGGCATAGACTTTCAAAGACTTGAATTTATTATATAATTGAATTAGTATCTTAGAACCTGAAGATGAAGGCCCTTCTTTCTGTGACTCCTCTGAGCCACACATTTCCTAAACTAAAAGGTAAGTGAAGAATCAAGCAGCTCAAGTTTCCATGGGGCTTACTGGCAGTGGGTGGAAATATCTGAGGCAGGGAGCAAAATCCCATGTGTTCCTGATTCACTCCAAAGAAAAGTATTTGAAAACCAAAACTGCATGTGGAAGTTGGATTAATAGAAAAGGGAGCATGTGGGAGAGAAAACAAGGAGATGAGGATAGGCAAATGAGTATAACAAAGGAAATAAAGATTAAAGAATAAAGATTTCAGGTTCTAATTCACTAGTGTGTTTCTTCCCCTTGGCAATTAGAAAGCCAATTGTATTTCCAATATAAAATTGCCTTACAGTTTTAAAAAACCAAGATGCTTAAATATATTACTGTTAAATTTCTTGGAACTGAAAGCCTTCTGGAAAATATGTGAATCACATTATCCAAATTTGACTATACAATGTACTAATACACCCAACAGATCAGAGAATCTCTATACCTTTCCTTAAACTGATCCCAGTTAAGGACTTAACAAAATGTTTAGGGAGATTCCTCTTTGCCTCTGATGAATGAACACTGAATGTTCTCCCCTCCTCCAGAAACATCAAGGGCACTGACCCCCTTCCTGGCCCCAAGATGTTCTAAGGGCATCCCCTTGAATCCAGCCTCATAGCGTTCAGTTTTTTATTCAGGTCTTTACATCTTAAAATACATTTGGGATTGCTTACAATAAAAACAGAAGCAGAATAAGATCAAAGATGATTAAAATAGGACCAAAGATAGATACAAGCAAACCAGGGAATACCAAGAAGCTGTACAATTGTTCATCAAAAATTTTGCTCTCAGTTTCTAACAGAGAAATGAGGGAATAGGTTATATACCTTTCATTATTTTTGTTTACCTTTCATTATTATTAGAAGAAAATACAGCAATTTTTTTCAAAGATTCAACACTTGCTTCACCCTAAGACTTGAAACTAATTTTATTAGTACCAACATGGATTTGTTTATCAAGATCTGCATCTGTGCCTCTGTTAGGCAATAGGGAAACAGAAATAGAAAGCATTTCCTGCCCTCCACGTCTTCATAGTATAATGAGGGAAACATATATCTAAATAAACTACTGACATTCGTTAAGATTCCTAATGGAACTATGTACAAGATGCTATAGTACAGAAAGATAAAGGCAACTAACTTTGCCTATAGTTGGCTACCAAAACTTCCCAGAGAAAGGGAAATTTGAAAGATGAGCATAAGTTCAAATGGATAAAAAGGAACAAGTATTTCAAACAGAAGGAACAGCAAACATGCAGATGTAGAAATTAATAGCTTCTTCAAAGAAATGCAAGGAGAAATGCAAGAGAAATACAAGCCTTCTACAAAGCAGTGTATAAGGGTGGGGACTGGTGAAGCCAAATAAGGAACACAAAAGTCAATTTATAGATTTGTAAATTATGTCCACAATAGGAGATTTTTAAGAAATCCAACAGGCCTTTAATAAAAGCATATTGTTTTCAAATCATCTAGAAAGTTCTAGAGAAGGGCACTTCTATGAGGAATCCTGCATGATATATAACTTGAGCATTTAGCTCCCCAGACAGGTGACTATGATCTATATGCACCTATCCTCCTTACAGAAAGTTGTGGCTTCACCCTCACCATTAAAATAGGACTCAGCACTCCATAAGAAAATAATAAGAAAATGGAGTGCCTGGGTGGCTCAGTCAGTTGAGTATCCAACTCTTGATTTCGGCTTAGGTCATAATCTCAAGGTTTGTGAGACTGGGCCCCACGTCGGTCTCTGCACTGATAGCACAGGAGCCTGCTTGGGATTCTCTCTCTCCCTCTCTCTTCTGAACACCTGGCCCCACATAAGCATTTATCTGCTTTCTGCCACTGTAAGTGAGATTTCCCTTTTTTTACAATTTCTTATAAATGGAATCATACAGTATGTAATGGTTGGGGATAAAACTTCCTCATAAAGTTTTCGTGACTCATCGATGTTGTTGCATGTATCAGTAGTTCCTTCCTTTTTACTGTGGAGTAATATTCCACTGTATGGATATACCATAGTTTCTTTATGCATTTACCTATTGATGGACGTTTGGGTTTTCTCCAGTTTGGGGCTAATATGCATAAAACCATTATGAACATTTGTGTACAATTCTTTGTTTGGATATATATTTTCTTTTCCCATGAGTAAATACCTGGAAGTGAAATTATTGTGTCATGCATTGAACATTATAAGAAACTACCAAACTGTTTTCCAAAGACGGCTGCGCCATATTACACTACCAATAGTGTATGTGTGCTCCACATCCTCTCCAACACTTACTTAGTACTGGTCGCCCTTTTATTTTATTTTTTTTTTTTTAATTTTTTTTTCAACGTTTTTTATTTGTTTTTGGGACAGAGAGAGACAGAGCATGAACGGGGGAGGGGCAGAGAGAGAGGGAGACACAGAATCGGAACTGGTCGCCCTTTTAATTAGCCATTCGAGTAGGCATGCAAAGCAATCTTACTATGACTTTAATTTGTATTTTTTGTGTTAATGATACTTAGCATCTTCCATGTGCTTAGGGGTGGCATTCAAATATCTTCTTTGTAAGGTGTCTATACAAATATTTTGCCCATTTTTATTGGATTATTTAGCTTCTTATTATCCAGTTATAGAATCTATTGTATATTCTGGACAAAACTCCTGTGTGAGATATCTGTATTGTTAATGGTCTGCATCTCCATTTTTGTCAGCTCAGACTGTTAAACCAGGTTAAAAAGAGATACTGCAATTATCTGATGACCCATGTGTTCCATGTTTCCAAAGTCTCAAGGAGACTAGAGTCAACTGAGATATGCTATCTATGGAACTGTAAATCTGAGGTTGTCTTATTAAAGTCCCATTAAGTGATAGATAACTAGGCTTCATCAGATGACTGATATTCTAGCACAGTGCTTCCCAAGTTTAAATATATGGAGAGTCATCTAGAGATGTGCACAGCACATCACAGCACAGAGTCTGATTCAACAAGTCTGAAGTAGAGTTTCAACTTTTACATTATAACAAGATCCCAGATAATGCAGACGCTATTTGTCCAGAGTCCACACTTTAAGTAACAAAGCACTAGTAGAGACAGAACAGTTTCAAAAACAAAAACAAGTGAGTATTCACTCCCCAATTTATAGCTAAATGTTCTAGAACCCACCATAAAACTGCTGAGTCTGTCTTAAGTACAGAGAACAAACTGAGGGTTGCTGGCGGGCAAATGGATGGTGGGATGGGTTAAATAGGTGGTGGGCATTAAGGAGGGCACTTTTCAGGATGAGCACTGAGTGTCATATATAAGAGATGAATCACTGGGTTCTACTGAAGCCAAGACTACACTGTATGCTAACTAACTTGAATTTAAATTAAAAAAAAAGAAAAACTGTCGAGGCTGTCCTACAACATCATTATCAGCATTCTAAATACCTTAACCCATATCATGTCACAAACTGGGATTAGAAGTAGAGGAGAGCAGAAATAAATGAGGAGGGCCCATAAAATGTTCCATTCAAGTTGAACTGCCATATTAGATAAACAGTCAACTTTTCATATTTTTTCATCTACAAGCCAATATTTTCAATAAAGATAAATTGGCCCACACAAGACATAATATAAACACCACTTTTGATTCATGAGGGGGTTAAAGGGGCTCTATTCCATCAATTCACATTTAAGATTAAACACCTAAAATATTTTCTAAAGCCGGGTTATATGCTTTATATATTTTAGTTTCTACTTTTACATTTACTCAGCAACTTATTAGACAAAAAGATTCTAGGGACTTTTAAATAAAATTTACAAATGCTTTTCTTCTTAAAACTAATACTTTAAGTCCTGGACTAGATTGGTTACTTCACATGTCTCAGTTAAAGTTCTGTTAAAGAAATTTCTCATATCAAGCAAAAAAAATAAAAAAAAGGACACAACAGTCAAAGAACATAAAATGACGGGGCAAGAATGGTTTGACAACAG
This sequence comes from Panthera pardus, assembly GCF_024362965.1. Taxonomy (NCBI): domain Eukaryota; kingdom Metazoa; phylum Chordata; class Mammalia; order Carnivora; family Felidae; genus Panthera; species Panthera pardus. The sequence goes on from NW_026526721.1 coordinate 135,564,543, forward strand.
CTGATATCAAAAGTTTCATCTTCAATGAGCAACACTTGATAAATTTCTATTAAATTCAAATTCCAGCCTGCATGGCTCAGAAAGTCATTTATGTCTGCTATTGTTTCAACACTCAGTAAAGCAAAACTCCTGGTGTCTGTGCTTTGGAATCCACAACCAATTAACCAGACACATGGGCAACAGACAAGTAATGTATTTCTGGCTGATTCATAAAAAAAGATATGGGAATTATGTTGTGTTAGCTACCCCATATTGGAATAGAGATTTTTCAGGACTAACTAAACAAAATCTTCTCAATATTAAAATGTGTAAAACCTCAAATTCATGAAAGCAGCTTAGCCACATGAATTCATTTATGAACAATAAATACCAAAGATTTTCCGGAACCCAGCCTCCAAACACTCATTTTCTGCCCTGCCAATTCTGGTGTTGCCACTGGCAGTGGAGACTGCTAATTATCTTACAAAGTCCATTCTCCTGTTCTTCTATAGTAATAGGGTTTAAGCAATCGTTGCCCAATTAACACTATATTGCCTGATCACCCTTGAAGCTCAGTATAGCCATATAATCATCATCAATTTAATATGAGCAGAAGTAAAGTGCGCAACTTATGCTCCACTTAATTTATGAGAAAGGATTACTTGCCCTGGTCATCCACTCCTCCCAGTCTGGTGTACCTAAGATTGACCATATAGATGAAGACAAAACCCTAGAATGTAGAGGAACCCACAAGATGAAAGAAAACCTGTGTCCTTAAGTGGCTGTGTGGGGCTGAGCTGTCCTCACCTGGACCACTCACCTCAAAACTCCTTTATGAGCTTTAAATAAACCACAGTCTTCTGTAAACCACCATGGTTTTCCACACTTCCCATGTTATAACAGCTTTGCCTGTGTGTACCCACTGCCATAGCTTTCTTTTTTTTTTTTTTTTTAATTTTTTTTTAACGCTTATTTATTTTTGAGACAGAGGGAGACAGAGCATGAACAGGCAGGGGAGGGTCAGAGAGAGGGCGACACAGAATCTGAAACAGGCTCCAGGCTCTGAGCTGTCAGCACAGAGCCCGACACGGAGCTCGAACTCACGGACCGCGAGATCATGACCTGAGCCGAAGTCGGCCGCTTAACCGACTGAGCCACCCAGGCGCCCCCATAGCTTTCTAAAGAAGCTGTCAAAAACTGAGTCTTACTAAATTAACTTGATAAGGCAATTTCAAACTATCCTAGGGAAACTATACCAACCATCCATTAGAATTGTGTTTTCAATAATAAAAGAAGATGTATTTATGAGCAAAATTATTTTTAAAAGATTGGAGAAGTTAGCCATTTATGTCACTGTTGAATCATTATGCTTTAAATAATAAGAGAAATATATTTAAAGGCAAAACATTTTAAAAGAAATTGAAGATGGCCATTTATATCACTATCAGTCATTTTTATTTCCTGTTGTTCAAAAAAAGATGATATGTGATATGAAAGGGGGAAATTATTTGTATAAATTATTAAAGCCAACTCTCTTTCCAAAATCAAAGTGCAAACTTATTCATCCCAACCCTGCTGACACATAGCTCATGTACTGAAGAGCATGTTATTGGCTTATTTCATTAAGCAGGTTTTCTTAACATATTCTCCTCTTTCTATGGCCCCGTGGATTAAGGGGAACAACTTTTGTTATAAAATTAACCTCCATTTGAACATTGGATTTAGCAATTATTATCTGTTCATTCATTTAACACTAGGGATCAAAGATGGGTATGGTTCTGTCACTACACTCAAGGAACTCACAGCCAGAGTAAGAGAAAAACATCTAAAAAGATTATTATGTACAGAATGAGATATGCAATGGCAGAGGAAAGCTTCAAAAGAAGCCAAAAGGGCATCTCATTCATTTATAAAGGTCAGGGAGCCGGTCTGTCTTCTTCCACCATTGTACCTCAGTTTCCACTCAATATATTCTGATCAAACTGAAATAAGTTTAATTTAATTTAGACATAAGCTACATCTACAGGAATTCTGTGACCTTAAATGAGATGCTCCTGTAGGTCACAGTTTCCTTGCCAGCAAAATGAAGACACTAATATTTACCTCATAAGATTGTTTTGAGAAGTAAATGAAATAAAATATATAAAGTACCTATACATAATAATTAATATATTAAGATTCCTTTCCCTTCTCTCTACATTCCAAGAATAACACCACTACTATATTTTAGCCTTGAAGCTAGAATTATTAATGTATATTAGATTTATTAATAACTTTCCCACTTTCACTAATTTCTATAAATACTTTCTCAAGGTTTTCTAATTTCAGTCTATAAATCTCCTGTGGATAATATGTTGATAGTTTATTACCTTCTATAAATAACAGTATTTCCACATAATGGGTCTAAATTTGCTTCATCAAGTGTCCTTTTTTAAGGACATGGTGATTTATTGCACAATTCTGCTCACATGATCCACACTATAATTTCATCAACTAAATCCAGACACAAGGAAAATAATGTATTTTCATTGAAAAAAAGATCAGAAAATCTCAACCCACCAGCCCAAAACTGCAGCATAAATCAGTCAACCAACTCAAGCCATAGGTAGAGACAGAATAACCGGAAAGAAATCAGACCTTGTAATATGCATGTGTGAGGATCAAATATGAACTACCTAAACATGTAATCACAGAAATCAATATGAAAACTGATACAAAAATGGAGTTCTAGCCAAAGCAAAAATAAAATTGCCCTGCAGAGAGGCCTCCAGCACTAAAAAAAAATACACAGGATCCCCCTGTAAACACACACACACAAAATACATATAAATGTGTATAGAAGATAATTTCCAAGAAAAAAAAGAAGATAATTTACATCAAAGAACTCATAGAGATTATAAGATATAGAAGATATTCATGCCGTTATTAAATTCAGGTGACAAAAAATACATAATAGATGATGTATTCATGATACGTTATAATTGATGTGATATGATTTGATACAATAGGTTATGGAAGAACAACCCTTCCTCTAAAAACAACTAGAAAAGCTAAATACAATACCAAAAAGAAAACCTATTTGAAGGCTCAGAGAGCCACCAAGGCAATTAGGACTTGAGAAGCCAAGGTCTCAGAAAGGTAACCCAAGTAAGCCACTTTTACCATCAAAGCGCTTGCAAATACTTTGCATGGTGTCTGAATCTGGCAAAAGAACTACAAAAATAGAGCTTCTGAAAATTCATCAGTATAAAGAGACAAAAATCAGAACCCGGGTCTCCTAAGGCAGCCAATAATTGAGTAACCAAGTTCCTAAAGAAAGAGAAGGGAGAGAAGTCTAACACATGATGGCCTTCCACCCAAGGCATTTGTTGGATGCTTACACTGCATAGGGCAAAAATCAAGAAGCTGAACATAAAGATGCTGAAAATAAAATATGAATTTGGGGCAGTCTCAAGTGCTAAGGAAAGCAAAAATAAGAATTCAAGGCCTAAAGAGTGTAAGGGCCCCAGTAAACACCTCATCTGGACTCTCAGCTGGGATCCTAAAATGGCTCTATCCCAGGGACAGGGACAAACCAACATCATAAAGCCTTAGAAGGAGCACATCCTAAACTTGTAAGAACAGTTGCTAAGTTAATGAATACTGCATCCATCCTGTCTGCCTACCAGAAAATGGTGTGAGGCCTCTTTGGAGAAAGATAGTATCATCAAGAACCTCTATAATTTTTCATATATAATACTCATTTTTAAATTGAAAATGACCAGGAATTCCTAGAAATAAAAATAGACCCACAGAGGACCCACTTAGTGGAATTATACAACACAGAGTTTAAAATAAATGTGATTAATATGTTTAAGAAAATAGATGACAATATGGAGAATATTAAAGAACTGGAATTTATGAAAAATAATTAAATGGAACTTTTAAAACTGAAAAATGCAGTAATTCAAATTAAGAACTTTGCATCTGTATTTAAAAGCAGAAGAAATTGTTTGCGAACTATATGATGGGTCAGGGTAAACCACAAAGGATAAAAAATAATAACAGACAAATGACTACAAATATATCTAAAATATAGTAAAAATCTAATTTACATGTCATTGCAGTCCCAAAGAGGGAAAAGAATGAGAACATGATAGAAATATTTGAAAAGGCAAGGGCTGAGGATTTTACAAAATAAATGAAAGACATCACCATAGACTGAAGACATATTAACAAACTTCAAAAAAGACATATATATAGAAATCCATATATATACCCATCATAGTAAAACTGCTGAAAACCAAAAATAAAAACATTAAGTCAGACAACAACCAAATACTCTACAACATATTCTGTTGGTGAGGCTGTGGGAAAACGAGCACTCTCATATGTTGCTAACTAGAATACAAAATGGTACAATGCTGGGGCACCTGGGTGGCTCAGTCGGTTAAAACGTCTAACTCTTGATTTCGACTCAGGTCATGATTCAATGGTCATGGAATCAAGCCCCACATTGGGCTCCATGCTGAGTGTGGAGCCTACTTAAGATTCTCTTTCTCTCCTGCCCCTCTCTCCCATTTGCATTCTCTCTCTCTCTCTCTCTCTCTAATTAAAAAAAAAAAAAAAAAAGGTACAATGCCAGTGGAGGGGAATCTGACAAAATCTGGGAGAAGTACATGTACTTTCAGGAATCTAACCCAAAGATACAGTGGACAAAATACAAAAAGACAGATACCCTGTGCTATTCATTGCAAAAACATCTGAAAGAGCATAAAACTAGATACAAATCTGCATTAATAATGGAGCAGTTGAACAACCTGCGGTACATCCATACAATGGACTACACTGGAGCTAAAAGTGAATGGGGAATATCTCTCATAGAATAATCACTAGGATACATTAACTGGAAAAAGAAGGGTTTGTACAGTGTGTTACTGATTAAGGAATGAGAGAGGTAAAGACTATATATTTTAATTAATTTTTAAATGAAAAAGGAAACCATAAAAATATAAATGATCATCTATAGGGGGAGAAAGGAAATGGGTGGAGGGGAGAGGGATATAAGTTAGAGTCAAATATAAGGGATATAAGTTATGTCAAATATAACATATTTTGTAGCTTTGATTTTACAGCCATGTAATTATTTTACACAGTAATGAAACAAGGTTTGTGTAACTTTAAAAACCTGCCAATGGGCAAATATGGCACAATTTGAGGGTCAGTGCAAATTATAACTACATTTGTATGAAATTATACCAAAATAAAAGTGAACATCATTCAAGGAAATGAGTAAGCATTAAATTATTTTGAAAACTCCTAAGTAAAGGGAAAGAATCAGGCATTTATCTGCATTTCCTATATAAACTATCACTGGGTTACCATATAGTAGATAGAATTCTGACTAAAAAAATAAAAAATAATAGAAATTCACATTTTGGCAACCTCTAATTAATTATATGCTCTCTATACATTGAGCACCAATGGCTGCAAACATTACAAAGAGACCACCATACATCATGTGACTCATATTGACAGAACTTAATTCCACCAGTGGAGTATTTTTGCCCAAAGCATAAAACATAAAGCCTGAATCTGCACCCACCCATTACATTACTGGAAACACAGGAACCTTGGAACTGTTAGAGAAATCACAGGGATGCACTTAGCAAAGTACAGACTGTGTAAAACTACACACACACACACATACAAATGATCCTGTTTCTTTAACAAACAAACTGCACAAGATGAAAGAAATAAGTAAGGAAGGAGAGAGAGGCAGAGGGAGAAAGAGAGAAAAAAAAGACACAGGAAAACATCTATTAAAAATTTTTAGAGGCACCTGGGTGGTTCAGTCAATTAAGTGTCCGACTTCAGCTCAGGTCATGATCTCATGGTTCATGAGTTCGAGCCCCACATCAGGCTCTGCACTGACAGCTCAGAGCCTGGAGCCGGCTTTGGATTCTGTGTCTCCCTCTCTGTCTCTGCCCCTCCCCCCTCGAGTTCTGTCTCTCTCTCTCAAGAATAAATAAACATTTAAAAAAAGGAGAAAAAAAAAGAGAAAAGAAAAGGTGATCTGCAAAAAAAAAAAAGTTTCTAAAAATAGGGGTACCTTGGTGGCTCAGTCAGTTGAATGTCCAACTTAAGCTCAGGTCATGATCTCACAGTTCGTGGGTTCAAGCACCATGTTGGACTTGCTGCTGTCAGCCTGTCAGCACAGAGACTGCTTCAGATCTTCTGTTATTGTATTGTAATTATGGGTTTTTTTTAATAAACCCTTAGCTGAGGATGTGGAGAAAGGAGAACTCTCATACACTGTTGATGGAAAAGCAAACTGGTGCAGCCACTGTGGAAAACAGCACGGAGCTTCCTCAAAAAGTTAAAAATAGAACTACTCTACAACCCAGCAATTGCACAACTAGGTACTTACCCAAAGGATACAAAAACACAGATTCAAAGGGATGCATGCACCTCGATGTTTATAGCAGCATACAGCAAATTATGGAATTAGCCCAAATGTCCATTCACTAATAAATGGATAAAGAAGATCTGGTATACGTATACAGTGGAATAGTACTCAGCCATCACAAAGAATTAAATCTTGCTATTTGCAAAAATGTGGTTGGAGCCAGACTGTATTATGCTAATAAGTCAAAGACAAATACGATATGATTTCACTCATATGTGAAATTTAAGAAATAAAACAGGTGAATATATGGGAAGGGGGGAAAAAGAGGGAAACAGGTCATGAGAGATTCTTAATAATAGAGAAAAAACTGAGGGTTGATAGAGGGAGGTAGGGGTGTGGGCTAAACAGGTGATGAGTATTAAGGAGGGCGCTTGTTATGATGAGCACTGAAATCAGAACTACACTATATGTTAACTAGCTTGAGCTTAAATAAAATCTTGGAAGAAAAAAATAAATTACTAAAAGACATCTGAAAATCCCCAAATATTTGGAAATTGAACAACACATGCCTAACAAACTGATGAGTGGAAGAAGTCTCAAAGGAAATTAGAATATGAAGTAGGTCAGAGAAAGACAAACACGTATAATTTCACTCATACGTGGAATTTAAGAAAAAACAAACAAGCAAAGGTAAAAAAATGAGAGACAAATCAAGAAACAGATTCTTAATTATAGAGAACGAAGCGATGGCTACCAGAGGGGAGGTGGTTAGGTTACCAAGGTTAGGTGACAGGGATTAAAGAGTGCACTTGCCCTGAAGAGCACAGGGTGATGTATGGAAGTGTTGAATGACTATATTGTACATGTGAAACTTATATAACACTATATATAAACTAACTAGAATTATAATAAAAGCTTAAAATAAAAACAAAAACAAACAAAACAGTAAATTAAGATATATTTTAATTGATTACAATGAGAATGCAATATATCAAAATTTGTGAGATGCAGCTAAAGCAGTGCTTATACTGGGTTTCTAATGGAAACCAATTTGACAATAAATTTCATTTTAAAAAAAGAATAAGTAAATAAATAAATAAATAAATAAATAAATAAATAAATAAAGCAGTGCTTAGACATTTCTAGCATTAAATACTAATATTAAAAAGGAAGAAAAGTCTCAAACTAAATGATCCAACTTAAGGAATAAGAGAGAGAAAATTACATCCAAAACAAATCAACTATAAGGAAAGAAATTATAAAGATAAAAACCAAAAATCAATAAAGTTGAAAACATAAAGCAAATAGAAAAAAAATCAAAGAGACCAAAATCTGATTCTTTGAAAACCTCAAAATAGTGATAAAGCTCTAGCTAGTTTGATCAAGAAAGAAAGAGAGGAGACATAAAATCAGTTTCAGGAATTAATGGAAGTCCATCACCACAGATACCATCAATATCAAAAGTTTAATGGAGAAAATATATGGATACATTTTTCACCAATAAATCAACTTCTTAGATAAAATGAACAAATTAAATATAATAAATATAAATTAGCCTGCAGCATTTAAGCCATCCCAGCTGATACCATATGAACCAAGACAAACTGTACCTACTGAGTTCTGCCCAAATTGAAGATTTAAGTGTAGAAGAAATAATACTGTTCTAAATTGTTAAGGTTTGGGGTGGTTTATTATACAGCAACAGGAAACCAGAACAAATGCTGTACTCAAACATGAGAGAAATATTTGAGTGTAATAAAATATTTACTCAAATGAAAAAAGCTAGCTCATAAAGCAAGTCAACAAATTTCAAAAAATTAACATCAGAGTATATCTGTAAAATTAATCTGTAAATCAATAACAAGAAATAATTAGAAAATCTCAAAATATTTGTAAATTTAGCATTACTCATCTAAATAACTCCTGCATAAGAGAAAAATTATAATGAAATTTATAAAATATATTTAACAAAATGATAATGAGAATATGACATATTAATAATATGAAATTCAGCTAATGCTGTGCTGGGTAAAATCTGTAATTTTAAATGCATCCCTTAAGGGGAAAAAGGTTAAAATTCAATTGCCTAATCAAGCTGAGAATAGAAGAAGAAGAATGAGGAGTGCCTGGATGGCTTAGTTGGTTGAGCATCTGACTTCAGCTCAGGTCATGATCTTGCGGTCTGTGAGTTCAAGCCCTGCATTGGGCTCTGTGCTGATAGCTTAGAACCTGGAGCCTGCTTCGGATTCTGTGTCTCCCTCTCTCTCTGGCCCTCCCTGCTATGATGAATATAAGAACCTAATCAAGGACATGGAAAACATATATATAATACAGAAAATAAGCAAAGCCAAATGTTGTTTCTTTGAAAAGATTAATAAAACTGATAAACCTCTGACAAGATTACTCAAGAAAAAAATGGGAAAGTTACAAATTACTATCATCAGGAATGAAAGACACAGACTTAAAAAACTGAACACACTATTATGAACAAGTTTAAGCAAGTAAATTTGAAATTTTAAATAAAGTAATTAAATTTCTAGAAAAACACTACCAAAAGTGACATAGGAAGAAAGAAATTATCCTAACAATCTAGATCTTTAAAAGAAATTAAATCTAATAATACATTCCCACAAAGAAATCTCCAGGCCCAGATATTTTCATTGGTTAATTTTTCTTGAATATTTAAGAAAGAAATAGCAACAATTTTACAAAAACTCACCTATACCCTAGGAAAAGAGAGGTTCATTTTTGTTTTCATGTCAGCATAACCTTAATACCAAAACCTGGCAGAGTTCTAACCTAAGGAATTATAAAATAATAAATTTATGTCCTTTAAAGTCACTAAGTTTGTAGCAACTTATTACAGCAATGACAAAAATCTAACATAACCCATTAATGATAAAAACTCTTACCAAACTGGGCATAGAAATGAAATCCTTAATCTGAGAGAGAGTACCCACCAAAAACTTAAGATAATTCATATATTTAACAATGAAACGTTTAAAGCTTTCTCTCTTAGACTGGGAATGAGATAAGGATGTCTTCTAGCATTATTTCTATTCAACATTGTACAGGAGTCCCTATCCATAAGACAAAGGAAAAATATTCAAAATGGAAAGAGAAAAAACAAAACTACAATTATTCACACATAAAATGACGATATGCACACAAGAAAAGAAACCAATCTGGAGACAAACTATTAGAATTAATAATTCAAGGTAAAAACACATTAACAATATACAAAGGGAGAGTCTAAGGTACTGGACATACACTGTTCTTCGATCTGGGTGTGAGTGTCTCCATTTTGTGAAAATTCACAAAGCCATTCCATTATGGCGTTGTTTTGTACTTTTATACATGTATGTTCATACTTCAGGAGAAAGATTATTGGGGGGGGAAGACACATAAAGAGGCTGCACTGAATAATGATTAGAAGTATGTACTCTAAATCTAGACTTCTTCCTGGCCCTGCCTCTCCTATCTATGCGTCCTTACGCAAGTTACTTAATTTCTCAACCCTTCAGTATCACTATCTTTGGAATGAAATAACAGTATCTATCTACTAGTTTACTGAGATGATTGAGATAATACAAATAAAGTGCTCAAAACTTCCAAATGAACACTCACTAATTAATTATTAACTATTATATCCCATAGCCAAGAGACAACCCACAGACCTAACAAACAGAAGAATTCACACTAGAACAGAAGTAGTGACTCCAAAATAAGTATAATTAAAGGCTTCAAATAAATAAATAAATAAATAAATAAATAGCTTCAAAGTATTTCAGAACATAAAAACAGAAATTTATGAAGGACATTTGTAAAAAAAAACAATCAATGGACTATTTAAAAGTTTTTTTTAAGTTTATTTATTTTGAGAGAGAGAGCAAGAATGCTAGCAGGAGAGGGGCAGAGAGAGGAGGAGAAAAAATCCCCACCAGGCTCCACGCTGTCAGCGCAGAGCCCAACAGCAGGGCTCAATATCACAAACTGTGAGATCATGACCTGAGCCAAAGTCAGTAATAGGACACTTAACCAACTGAGCCACCCAGGCACCACAAAAGATATTTATAGGAAAGTATAATAATTGAAATAAAATTTTAGTACATATGTTAAACAGTACATTAATTGTTGGTGAAAAGAGAATAAATTAGAAGAATTGCAGCCCCTGAGTGCTTCAGTCAGTCAAGCATCTGACCTCAGCTCAGGTCATGATCTCATGTTCATGAGTTTGAGCCCCACATCTGGATCTCTGTTGCCAGCACAGAGCCCATTTTGGATCCTCTGTCTCCCCCTCTCTCTCTGCTCCTCACGCATGCTTTTCCTCTTTTGCTCTCTCTCACTCTCTCAAAAATAAATAAGCATTAAAAAATAATAATAACATTTAAAACATAAGTTAGAAGAATAGTCTGAAGAAAAAGCCTAAATGAAACAAGAAAGATAATAAATTTAAACAATAAACGAAAGCCATGGAAGCTAGATTTAGATGCTCCATATTATATCTAATCAGAATTCCAGATGGAGAGACTAGAGAGAATAAGGAACAGGTAATGGCTATTCTCATTATACCGAGATTTTTCAAGAGCAGAAGAAAGATTTGATTTCTTAAATGAAGAGACATACTGGGTCCCAAGCAGTACAAACAAAGGTAAATTCATGCCAAAATATCATTTGAAACTGCAGAACATCAGTAGTAAAAGAAAGCCATAAAAGCTCCCAAGGAAAAAGATTTCCTAGAATAGAAAGATAATCACACTGACATAAATTCTAATCAGCCACAATAGATGCTGTGGCATGCCGGAAGCGGCCTGCACCAGCTCAAAAAGCTGGTTGTCATATTTCCAGGAATCCTGTCAGACACTCACTATGGCAGTAGCTTGACATCACCACAGTGGGAATATTTATACCATAGAAATTGACAAATGCTACAAATCAGGGTTCTTTCCTCACCATCCCGAAAATATTTACCAAAACATTACTGAATAATCCCAGAGATGATAAAAATCTCCAAAATATTGATGGAATATAGATCCTAATATCTTATATTATATCACCCCATCATTTGAGACAGAGGGGAAAAGAAAATATTTCCAACCTGAAACTAAAAATATCTTTAATCCACAGACCTGTGCCAAAAGAAATACTACAAGCTATACTTGGGTAGGAAAAAAATAAACCCAGAGCTAAGGAATAAACAAATTAGTACCCTGTGTCCTTAAATGCAAACAAGTATTAAGTGTAAAGGGGTATAAATAATTAAATTTATGTTTAAAAAGAATGTGGAATTGGGGTACCTGAGTGCTCAGTCAGTTGAATGTCTGACTCTTGATTTTGGCTCAGGTCATGATCTGACGGTTCGTGAGATGGAGACCCCAGTTGGGCTCTCTGCTGACAGTGTGAAGCCTGCTTGGGATTCTCTCTCTCTCCCTCTGTCTCTACCTCTCCCCCACTTGGGTGTGTGTGTGTGTGTGTGTGTGTGTGTGTGTGTGTCCCTCCCTCTCTCTCTCTCTCTCAAAAATAAATAAACTTTAAAAAAAAAAATACAGTGTGGAATCAAAGTAGTGCTCATCAACAACATGGAAGAAAACAGTAACAGTAGTCAAGGAGATGTTGGAGCAATGTTTATTTTTTTAATCTTTTTTTTAATGTTTATTTTTTAGACAGAGAAAGAGTGAGCAGGGAAGGGGCTGAAAGGGGGAGGGAGAGAGGGAGGGAGAAAGCAAGAGAGGGAAAGAAAGAATCCCAAGCAGGCTCCTCGCTGACTGGGGCTCAATCTCACAAACCATGAGATCATGACCTGAGCCAAAATCAAGAGTTGGGTGTCCAACCAACTGAGCCACCCAGGTGCCCCATGGAGAGATGTTTAATAGACTAAAACTTTTGTGTTATTAAGGAAGAAGATAACGCAACTGATTAATTTTTAGACTTTGTTATAAAAACATAGTTTAGTTTGTTTGAGGATGCATTGGAGATAGCCTGACATATATTAAGCGCATGCTTAATATATATTTGAGGCATCTACCACCAAAGGAATTAAATCTTTCTTATTTTCCTTGAGTTGGAAAATAGCACTGCAGAAAAAAAAATGAAGAATTAAATACACCATAGTCTGTACAAGTACAAAACAACATTAAGACTTGCTACTCATTATAGTCAAGAGAGATATGGACCTAACATTTAACATCACAACCATCTGGGCATGAAGTTATGATAACATGCAATCTTGGTCATCTGTATTCAGTTTCAACTTGTTCTATTCCTCTGCCTCGTCTATGTCTCTAAGATGGACTGCAAGAGCCTACTACTCCTTTAGACCTCTCAAAACAAAATAGTTCTCAGAATATCATTGATCTGTTTTTTTTTTTCTTTATCAAACATATTTTAAGTAATTCTATACAGGGTGAGAATTTTTGGCATTGCTTATCAATTCCCATTCAAGATGTACAGAAATATAATTGTCTCTGTGCCAGACTCTGATAACATGAATTCCCCTGGTCAATTATTCTTTCCTGGAATTATACATTCAGTAATGCTAAGATTGAAACAGGATCTAGAGATAAAAACACTTGGGGAGTAGGATACAAAGGGAGAAATTGCTTTCAAGTGGATTCGATTAATTCCCTTATAAATCATTTTTGTTTTTTTTTTTAACTTTCACACAGAAGATAAATTTGCTACAAGATATACCATCACCAAGAAAGAAATGCAGGGTAATAGACAACATCGGCCTACAGTCACTCTGAATTCTGATTTCCTCTTATGAATTTTCTCATCTCCTTATAATGCCTTTAAAGTATACTTAATAATATTAAATATAAATAGACTGAAAAGTTCTCACTGAAGGCATCAGCTACTATACTGTCCTTGCCCTATCCAGCAGTTCCTTATGACCAGGGTGACCCAGTTTGCCTGGGAATACTCCCAACATATGACTCTTGTCTGGCATAAGTATTAATAATGCCTTGTTGCACACGCAGAGGTGTCCTCATTTAGACAATAAATTTTATGGTCACCCTCCTTATGAGCACACAGTTATGACTCTCCCAGATGAAGTGTAGAGGGAAGTAGATGAATATTACTGAGTGCTCACTTTGATTAAGTAAGGTAGTCACCGGGTTAGGCTGTGTAAGTTATTTCAGTAACATCTCAGTACTACCGTAGGAGGTGAGTAATATTTATTACTAACTTAGAGATGAGGAAAGTACTGTTCACAGGGTATGAAGTGGCCACAAAGCTATATATCTGATGAGTGGCTAAGTAAGGATCAGAATCCAGGTCCAAAGTTAAACCAGTGCTCTTCCTCCTGCACCATCTTCCCAATGAAAGGAAAATGGATCAGAATGTCAGTATCTACCCCTGTGAGATTTGGAAAATCTGTCAGTGCTCCTTACCAGAAGTCAAAGGCAGCAGGCATTCATTGGAATGCAGTTCTGGGTGGCCGTCTGTGGGAGACAGAGTGCAAAGATGCCCACAACCAATCTCTCTTGTCCCACACCACACCTCTTATGCAGCAGGTGGAGTCCGTTGCCCCTCCCTTACATCTGGGATGGTCCTGTGACTGGCTTTGATCAATACAATGCAGTAAACTTGAAACTGCCAGGTCCAAGCCTAGGTCTTAAGCTTGGAAGCTTCCCTTTTGCTTTCTTGCTACCTTGAGTGACCACATAAAGAACTCCAAGCTATCCTAATGGAAAAAGAAAGCACATGAAGAGAAAGGTCAGGTGGAGGAAAACCAAAGCAACCCAGCTGACAGGCACCCCCAAGGCTCCCAACATGTGAGTGAGGCCATCTTGGACTTACAGCCTCTCCCAGCCCCAGATGAACATAGCTGCTTAAGTGAGCTTGGCCATCTCTGTGGAGTCCTGTCAGGATTTTCTGACCCGTAGAATTGTAAGCAATCAATGAGCATTGCTTTAAGATCCTGAGATTTGAGGAGGTTTTTGATGCAGCAATAGATACCTGATAAACCGTCTCTTTCCCCACCTCTTTATCTCTATCACTCAACCACACACCAGATCTCATCTTTCTGGGTCTTTTAGGAAGCCAGGAAATGACGCCCAGGTAGGAAAGGGCTGACCTGGAAACAAAATGGACCAGTAGACTTACCTCCTGTCAACATTTCCCAAACCAACCCTGACCCACTTCCACTTTGTTTTTGCCTCAGAAAAAATTCTAAGAATTTCCCCCATTTCTGCTTTATTTTTCCGCATCTCTATCTCATAATTTTAAGACCACTATCATATCCAGTTTTGTTCTTTCCTCAAGGAACCTAAAATCACAATTTTTATATGGCTATTTTTTAGCCTGAGGAAGATCTGTAAATATGTGTATATTTATGTGTGCATGTACTGGTTTTCATTTATATTTCTTAGGTCTCAACTAAGTCAAAATTACATTTAATTCTATACACGGTTGAATCATACAAGATAAATGTCTGATCTCTTTATTTATCTCTCAGTGCCAAGTAATAATGTACCAATTTCCAACAAGAAGCCCCTTTATTTCTCTATAAAAAAATTCTTTAATCCAATTTGATTCATTCAGTAGTCACAATATGAGTATGGTACATTGACCTGAAGAGCTTATTCAGTATTTTTAAGAGATCTCAACTGTTACCAATGGCAACGAGAGAATAAGCTTGACATCTCAGACTATAAAAACCTTAGAGTCCATCTATAAGATGAGCCCAGCAGAGAACTGGGAGGTTTATGACATTTTAATCATTGATAATTTTGGTTGTTGCTGATGAGAAGACTTTTTAATGTGAGGAACTTGGAAAGGGTTCCAAGGACAGTTGCCAAGGTAATTAAAACAGCCTTGTAAATTGGTTTGAAGAATATGCCAGGCTATCAAAATGACCATAAGCCTATCTGACCCTCCTCCCCACCCTGGCCACCCCATCTATTCATCAGATGTTCTCAGCCTTAATTGAAATTGACAACACAATGATGACAAAAATGTGCCATGGCTCATGCAGCACACACTACTTCATAATCCCATAGAGAATGTGACACTAAATAATGAGATAGATCATTTATACCCTGCCAACTCCTGAAAGTTTTAGGTAGCTTATGTTAAAAATGCAGTAAGAATAATGCACAAAATTAATATAAGGCAAAGCCAGCCTTGAGTATTTTAAAATTTATAAGAGATGAAGTAAAAAGAGTAGAAATTAACCCCCCCAAAATGCTAAATGACGAAACACAGGACATATGGATATAACTATAGCCTTGACTACATAGAATGGAAGAGAGGTGGTGGAAGGAGAAGCGAAAATACACTCATAGTGAGATGTCATGGGGAGATGGAAGGAAGACAAAGTAGAGGCAGAGTACCAAAATACTCTTGGTTCCAGTCTCCATAAAGTGCACTGTTGTAAAACTTTCAAGTGTCTCATTTAATCTTCACAGGAGTTGATGAGAAAATGGAGACCCAGAACCCTAGTGACTTATCAAAGGCTCACAACCAGAAAGTGATGAAACAATTATGTCCAAATTAAAGCTGTATGACTCCAAAGCCAACACTCCTTCGGCCCAAACATTCTCAGTCAACAAGGAATTCATTCAAGGGCACAAAGCAATACGCTAAATAGTTTCATGCAAAGCAATTCTTTCACCCATGCAAAGGTGTTCCTTATGGGTCTATTTTCAGAGGACAAGTATGCTTCAGTGGTAAGACATTTGTATACAGTTGTTAAGGGCACAGGATACAGAGTAAGCAAAGAAAATTTGAATCCCAGTAGCATCACTTCCTAGCTGTGTGACCTTTATCAATTTACTACACCTCTTGCAGCTTTAGTTTCCCTGCCAGAAAAGTGGGGACCATTATGCCTCATTGACTGAATGGTGAAGGGATGACCTAAAATAACGCGATGCTAAGTGTTTGGCAGAGAGTTCTGAACACAGAACATAATAAATGTAGACTATAATAATCTCTCTCTTCTCATCCTTGTAACTATAGTTATTAAGATGGCCATGATTTTACTGAAGTATTTATGGGTAAAATGACATGCACTCTGGGATTTACTTCAAAACACTTTAGCTTAAATAGGGGAGTGAGGGGAGTATTATATGATAATAGAGAAAACAAGACCAACAGATGTTTGTGACTATTGAAATTAGATGGAACTGGTACATTGGGTTCATTATACTATTCTCTCTACTTTTGTGTGTATTTGAAATTTCTCACAGTAAAAAGCTTTGAAAAATGTTCATGGTTAGTACCCAAAGAACACCTATGTGGTTGAAAATTGCCAGGACTAAAGGCTAAGAAGATACGACTGAATTCTAGAGAAGACTGGCCTTTTCTCAAAAGGCCTCGTGGATCTGCTCCAGACCTGGATTGAGGACACTCTTATTAAACCCAAGCTGTGCAGCATGAAATTGGAAAGGGATGACCTTGTCCTTCAAAAGTTTAAGGACAAAATTTACCAATCTCCAGAGCTAAAGCTGATCATTTTCCCAACACCATCACCTTGGTTTACCTTCCTCCCATTTGCATCCATTGGTATTATCCAGCACTTTTATCCTTTCTGTTCGTACTATGGACCCCTCCCCGCAATAGGAACAGCTTCCCTGTTCCTTTAAACTTCCTTCTACCTGCCTGGGATTATAGCAAAAGTCTCTAAAGCTGGCCTTCTCCAAAAGTCCTGCAAATGATTTTTTCTCCATGGCTTTGAATGGCCCGATTTGCAACGCATTTCCTGAGTTAAATAAAATAGCATTTTTTAAGGCCTAGGTGCTTTTAAGAAGGAAAACACATTGTTATCCATCTGTATAAATTAATTGATCATAAATTAAGTAGCATGAGATTCCAGAGTGTGGGGATTGTGGGAAGGAGAACATATTCAGAAAGAGGAGGTCATACTGAGAGACAAATTTCACAATTTAGTTCTACTATGTTTCCCAAAGAACTGTCTTATGTCTATATCCTGTAGTCCTGCTCCTTACCAAGACTTACCTGTGCACTGTCACAGGTAGCCACTTTCTGTTTTCTAAGCTAGAGAATAATGACCAACTTATGCTTGGTAAGGTAGAAACGACTAATACAGTATACATGACAAGATGGGAACCTCCTAGAGAGACATTCAGTCCATGTAGAAAAAACATGGACCTTAGAATCACAGTGCCTTAAGAGGGGCGCCTGGGTGGCTCAGTCAGTAATGATCAGGTGATGATCTCAAGGTCTGTGAGTTTGAGCCCAGCATCGGGCTCTGTGCTGACAAGCTCGGAGCCTGAAGCCTGCTTCGGATTCTGTGTCTCCCTCTCTCTGCCCCTCCCCCATTTACGCCTCTGTCTCTCTCTCTGTCTCTCTCTCTCTCTCTCTCTCTTTCAAAAATAAATAAAAGTTAAAAAAAAATTGGGGCACCTGGGTGGCTCAGTCGTTTGAGCGTCTGACTTCGGCTCAGGTCATGATCTCGTGGTCCATGGGTTCGAGGCCCACGTTGGGCTCTGTGCTGACGGCTTGGTGCCTGCTTCGGATTCTGTGTCTCCCTCTCTCTCTGCCCCTCCCCCACTCATGCTATGTCTCTCTCTCTGTCAAAAATAAATAAACATTAAAAAAATTTTTTTAAGTTAAAAAAATTTTTAAAAAAAAGAATCACAGTGTCTAAGAAAAGTAAAAAACAACTGGTCCTCTGTTTCATTCATCAGTGACATAAGATAAAATTTTAGGGGTGCCTGGGTGGCTCAGTCGGTTAAGTGTCTGACTCTTGATTTCAGTTCAGGTCATGATCTCACAGTTTGTGGGTTCAAGCCTCACACTGGGCTCTGTCCTGACAGTGCAGAGCTTTCTTAAGATACTTTCTCTCTCTCTCTCTCTCTCCCTCCCTCCCCCACTCACTTGTGCTCGCTCTCTCTCAAATAAAATAAAAAAGTAAAATGCTAGACTTGTATTTATGCTATTAAAAATCATCTGTGCATTTGTTTTCTGAAATTGATTGCACTATGAAGGTACAACCAACCCTTGACCAGCTAACTTTACCTCTTCTTTTAACAATATCAATGTTTCACTATATAGCCACATGGAATTCATCTTAATAAAGTAGAATTTAACATATCAGTTCCATTTAGCATTTTCTCACAAGTATGAATAGTGACAGCACTAGTATTTCTAGAACCTTTGTAGTGAATTGCAGCCAATAGAATAGTCTCATTGTTTTGGTTTCACCAAATTCTGCAATTTACTCAGTTGTTCTCTCTGGCCCTTTGCATAAGTAGATTGAAGATATTTGTCTCCACTTAAATTCTTTTGTGAAACTTGAAATTACTTTCAGTATTAGTGGTATTTTTCTTTGAGAAATCAGCAGCTAAATAACAAAGAAAAAAATTAGCTAAACATCATCTTACAGATTTCACCCAAAAAAAGGGGGGTTATTTATTTATTACCAATCCAACCTACCCATTCTCTATCTCTTTTTTAAACAGAAGCCATAAAAGGTCAAGTGAAAGCATTGTATTAAGAAACAATGGAGCTCAGACTTAAAGCACACATGGCCAAAGGTGCTGCAAACCAGGGATTGGGAGATTAGAGGCAGTGAATAATAATTCTTCAGGTCTTGCAAGAAAAAATGGCATCCAACAAACCAAAAAGCAGACTCAACTATGGAAAACAAACTGATGGTTACCAGAGGAGAGGTGGATCCCGGGGGAGGGGGGGGGGGAGGGAGGGGGGGAGGGGGGAGGGAGGGGGGAGGGGGAGGGGCAGGGGGGGAGATGGGTGAAAGAGGTGAAGGGGATTAAAGAGTACACTTACCTTGATGAGCACTGAGTAATATATGGAATTGTTGAATCACTATAGTGTACACCCAAAACAAATAAGATACTGTATGTTAACTAAATGGAAATTAAAATAATTTTTAATGGCATCCAATTAAAATATATTGCACAAAGTGGGAGAGAAAAATAATGGAAAGAGTAATAAAGTGGATAAGACAGAGCCTGAAGAATTTTGGTGGAAAAAGTACTGTATGGATGCCTAATGACTGGGAAAGTGGAGTATTTCCTGAAGCGGAAGGGATTTACTGACAATGCTGAAAATACTTGGGAACCTGAAGAAAATTTAGATTGTCCAGAGTTAATTGAAGCATTTCTTAATTCTCAAAAAGGAGATACAAAAAGAAAACCTTTATCTGACAGTGAATCTAACGACAGCAAATCAAAGAAAAGAGATGCCACTGATAATCCAAGGCTTTACCGGAGGTCTTGACCTAAACAAAAAATTAGTGCCATAGACAGCAGTGGTGAATTAATGTTTGTCATAACATGGCAATGTTGAGATGAGGCACAGCTGGCCAAAGAGGCAAATATGACGTGTCCTTGAATTGTAAATGCTTTTTATGAACCGAGACTAACTCAGCATCTATTTAAATTCCAGTTAGTTAACATACAGTATAATATTAGTTTCAGGGATAGAATTGAGTGATTCATCACTTACATACAACACCCAGTGCTCATCTCAACAAGTGCCCTCCTTAATGCCCATCACCTATTTAACCTATTCCCCCACCCACCTCCCCTCCAGTAACCATCAGTTTGTTGTCTATAGTTAAAAGTCTGCCTCATGGTTTGCTTCTTTTTTTCCCTTATGTTTATCTGCTTTGTTTCTCAAATTCCACACATGAGTGAAATCATATGGTGTTTGTCTTTCTCTGAATGGCTTATTTTGCTTAGCATAATACTCTCTAGCTCCATCCATGTCATTGCAAATGCCAAGTTTTGGTTCTTTTTGATGACTGAGAAATATTCCAGTATGAATATATTATATATATATATATATATATATATATATATATATATATACACACACACACACACACACACACAAGTATATATGCACACATACACACATATATATATATATACTCGTGTGTGTGTGTATATGTATATATATATATATATATATATATATATATATATATATTCCATTGTGTGGTATATATACAACATCTTTATCCATTCATCAGTCAATGGACATTTGGGTTCTTTCTTTAAATTGGCTATTGTTGATAATGCTGCCATAAACACTGGGATGCATGTGTTCCTTCCAATTACTATTTTTGTATCCTTTGGATAAATACCTAGTAATGCAATTGTTGGATTGTAGAATAGTTCTATTTTTAACTTTTTGAGAAATCTCCATACTGTTTTCCAGAGTGGCTACACCAGTTTGTATTCCCACCAACAACATAGAGCATTCCTCTTTCCCACATACTCACCAACACCTGTTGTTTCTTGAGTTATTGATATTTGACACTCTGACAGGTGTGAGGTGGTATCTCACTGTAGTTTTGATTTGTATTTCCCTGATGATGAGTAATGCGGAGCATCTTTTCATGTGTCTGTTGGCCATCTGTGTCTTCTTTGGAAAAATGTCTATTCGTGTCTTCTGCGCATATTTTAAGTGGATTATTTGTTTTTTGAGTGTCGAGTTTGATAAGTTCTTTATAGACTTTGGATAATAACCCCTTAACAGATATGTCATTTGCTAATATCTTCTCCCATTCCAAAGGTTGTCTTTTAGATTTGTTGAATGTCTGGGACACAAGAGGGGACATTTTTTAAAATATAATTTATGGTCAAATTGGCTTCCATACAACACCCAGTGCTCATTCCAACAAGTGCCCTCCTCAGTGCCCATCACCCACTTTCCCCTGTCCCCCACTCCCCCCCCCCATCAACCCTCAGTTTGTTCTCTGTATTCAAGAGTAACAGGGGAAATTATTCACTCTTCTGGGAGTGCTTCCCTGAGAGCAGCAAGCATGGAGGCCCCTCACTGAGGACAAAGTAACTGGCTGGTGCCAGTTGAATGTTTGTGTCCCATACATTTTTCAGATCACTATTTTCATGCTGTCTGCCTCTGGGTTGCTTGCCTGTCTGGAGGAGTGCAGTGCAATTTGGGTTCTATCCCAGCCAAGCCTGCTGAATTTTAAAACTCTAAATTTCAGAGACATGCTGTGGCTGGGGTCTGTGCTGATCTCCTGGGGAAGGGTCTCACTGTGCAGGGACTGATGCAGGTTTGACCGAGAAGGGCAGTGGCACCAAAATGCAGGGGTGTGGGATTTGCAGCAAAGCAGGCTAAACAGTCAGTGTCTCAGCACCCCAGCAGGTGTCTCTGGGCCCATGCTGAGGGACGGTGGGGGGACGGGGGGGGGGGGGCACGGTGGGAGTGGCACCCTCTGGCCCTGTTGTCCCCAGAGAAGGGTCTCTACAAAAGCCACCTCTCACAGATGTACTCTAAGAAGAGTGACAGTCTCTCCCCATGTGCCTTAGGAAACCCTCAGATGGCGCCATCTGCCGTGGCATTGCTTGCCTGCCTTCTCTCCAGGAAAAGGATAGCACCCTCAGGGCTCTATCCCAGCCAAGCCCTCGGACCCCTAAAACTCCAGTCTTAGGAGCCCCACTGGTTGCAAAAACTCAAAGATCAGCCCCTCTCATTCTTTCAGACAATGGTTTTGGGGAAGCGTTCTCCTTGTGTGTATCCACTCCACTCTCTCTTGTCTTTCTCTGTGACCGGGGTCCCCTCCCCTCTGCAGCACCTGCAATCTGTTTCTCCCCTAAACCACATCTTTCCATATCCTACATTCCTGTATGTAGATTCTTCTCTCCCTCTAGTTGTGCAGTTTGTTCTTTCAATCCTCAGATTGATTTCTTGGGTATGCAGAATGATTTGATATTTGCCTAGCTGTGTTTGAAAGACAAGGCAAGCCTAGAGTTAGTCCTCCTACTACACCACCATCTTATCTCTCTGTTTAGCACTGGTTACTTTG
Organism: Panthera pardus; assembly: GCF_024362965.1. Classification (NCBI taxonomy): domain Eukaryota; kingdom Metazoa; phylum Chordata; class Mammalia; order Carnivora; family Felidae; genus Panthera; species Panthera pardus. Next base: position 135,586,679 of record NW_026526721.1, read on the forward strand.
AATAAATACTGTCTGCGTTGTTTTTTTTATCAGAAAAGAATATTTGAGATCATGTGTTATTTTGACCATTATATTATCACTTGAGGCCATATATTATTTCCTTTGCATTAGAGAACAGCTTTTCTAAATGTTGGTGGAAATCCCCATAGTTATTACTCAATCAGAATTTGTATTTAACTCCTATATGCCTAAGGACCATTCTGGATTTTTTGTTATTTGGGGTTTTTTCGTGTGTATATATAACACATATATAAATGGTTTTCTTTTTCTTTTCTTTCTCTTTCTCTTTCTTTCTTTCTTTCTTTCTTTTTCTTTCTTTCTTTCCTTCCTTCAACATTCACCAAAACAAAACAGAATTTCATAACCATGGATAAGCCCATGTTTCTTGGATGCCATCATTTTGAGCAACCTAAGAAATAAGTCACTTCAAGTTAAATTGAAATTTTTCCTAAAGCCCTAAACTTTCAAATTAAATAGATAATTTTATAATTAATTGGATAATTTAAATATAAAGTAAATGATTTAAATTGGACAATTAGGCTCTTTCCATAATGTGGCTATTGTTGAAAGTGCTGCTATAAACATTGGGGTACAAGTGCCCCTATGCATCAGCACTCCTGTATCCCTTGGGTGGTTTATATACACAATGGAATACTACGTGGCAATGAGAAAGAATGAAATATGGCCTTTTGTAGCAACATGGATGGAACTGGAGAGTGTCATACTAAGTGAAATAAGTCATACAGAGAAAGACAGATACCATATGTGTTCAGTCTTATGTGGATCCTGAGAAACATAACAGAAGACCATGGGGGAGGGGAAGGGAAAAAAAAAACGGTTAGAGAGGGAGAGAGCCAAAACATAAGAGACTCTTAAAAACTGAGAACAAACTGAGGGTTGATGGGGGGTGGGAGGGAGGGGAGGGCGGGTGATGGGTATTGAGGAGGGCACCTGTTGGGACGAGCACTGGGTGTTGTATGGAAACCAATTTGACAATAAATTTCATATTTAAAAAAATAAATTGGACAATTTAAAAGCAGCCATATCAGAATCCATATCCATATTTTATTTGCAAAAGCCCTGAAAGACTAACAACAACCTCCCCACCCAAATGAGGAAACTAGAGAAGTCCTGGTGTGTTGTAATTAGGTAAGCAAAGTTAGGTAAATGGACTTTTGTATTATTTTATTATTTCATTTTATTTTATTTTTAGTTAAATGGACATTTTGGAGATTCCTCCTGGTGAACCATTACTTTACACGTTGAAATGCCTAAAAGAGATTGACTAAATGTGTCTAAATGCAACTAAATGGGACTAAAAGGTCATGATTCAAGGAATGCCTAAAACTTCATTCTTGGAAACCTAATGATAATCAGATGGTTAAAGATGTCAGCAATTTAGGACCTGCTGCAATAAATGGGTGAACAGACTTCTGTAATCTTAATCCTTGACCTGCATGTGTTTTCTTTATCCCAACTCCTTTTTTACATGTAGGCTCAATCTTCTCAGTATTTGGGTTACTGAGTTCTGCTTCCTAGCAGAAGCTAGGAAAAAACCAATAACTTTGTAGTAATCAGAATGTTATCCAACTGCATATTACTTACTTTAGTGTACACAGTACTCAATAAACAGTTTTATTTTCAAAAAGAAAAAGAAAAAGGAAACAATGTATTCTTCCCTACAAACTCTAGATAAATTATTAGTCCTTCTCTTTTTTCCTCACAGATAGAACTGAAGCCCAGAGATATTCATATCTATTCCCTTACTCTGAAATTACCTACGTAACTTGCTTGTGATTGAAAGCTTTCCAAAAACCATTTGGGTCTCCGTGCATCACTCTAGTGACCACATGTTAATTCTAGTAACTAGACTGCAGCCAACACACGTCACACATGTGTTTCCCCTGCCGCCAGTCTTTCACGCCCACACCTTATTACTAAAGCAATTTAAAGACCTGTATTCTGAAACGATAAAACAATTCTTTTCATGTTATTTTTCGCTTCTAGATTTCTCACTTCAGTTGAATGGGACATGCTTACACCACTAACCAGACTGATGACCCACCTTGTGCTGCCCCATCTGTGTATGTGTAGACTCTCTTGGTCCACTGAACAGCCTTTGGCTGCAGTTGTTCACTGACCTGTCTATTGCCCCTTTCAGATCAGGAGTTTCTTTAAGGCAAGAATCATCTCTCGTATGCCTCTAAGTCCCTAATCATCTGGCACAATGCCTGGCACACAGGAAATGCTCAAAAGTTAGTGTTGAATGAACACATGACACATACAATATACTGTCCTATGAGTAAAACCATGTCTGATACACAGAGGAAATTTCATATCAACTTTGACATGCTTTTTTTTTTCTCTTTTTCTTCTTTTTTAAGTAGGGCCCATGCCCAACATGGGGCTTGAACTCATGACTCCAAGATTAAGAGTTGTATGCTCTGCTAACTGAGCCAGCCTGACACTCCAATATTCTCAACTATAACTGTTATGTGTCTAAATGCGGATTTAAGGTATGTATATATATTACATATATATGTAAATATATATGAAATATATGTACTAATTAGTAATATGTATAATTAGTAATATATTTGTATATAAATATAAAATAATGTATACTAATACATATAACTATATATGCGTGTGTGTGTATGTGTATATATACATACTCGGCCCTTTGCATCTGTCTTTCATTCTAGGAAATATCCTTTATTTCTCTGAGTATATCCTTCATTCTATTTCTCATTCCATGAGATTATATTTTCTCCTAAAACTCCTACTAATCAAATGTTACAACTTCTATATCTGTTCTCTCTTAACTGCATATTCATAGATTTATCCATTTATTCCATTTATTTATCTCTATCTCTTTGTGCTGTGTTCTAAGAGAAATTTCTTTAGCTTGAGTGCTCAGCTGTATCCATTGGTTCATGCACTAAATTTTTTCCCAGTACTATATTTCTATTGAGGTAATTTACATACAGTGACATGTACAAGTTTTAAGTATAGTTCAATGAGTTTTAGCAAATGTATATAGCTATCTTTCATGAAAGATCTCAATTTATTGTTACCTACAAATCCATCCTGAAAAAAATGAATAATTGAACTTCAGGAAAAAGAAAATGGAGTTCAGAGGAACAAATAGCCATATGAAGTATTACAAAAATGTATTCTTAAATCTAAAGAATCGTTTGTTAAAATATTCAAAATAATCTGACACTAAACTCCAGTTAAAATCAACGCAGGAATGAGCAAAGAGTAGGAAGCAGAAGACAAATGCATACTACATTTTTTATTGTTTTAACGGAAGGCTATATAGACACTAATTAACTCTATACATAAGAACAATACATGTAAAGGTTTGTGTTAAATTTTAAGAGTAATCCCAGTAGAGTAACAACAACAACAAAAAAAGTGGATAATCAGAGCATTTTGGTAGGTCCATTGTGAGAAGGTAATATCTGAACTCAAACTGAAAGGGTGAGAACATCTTACCAGGCAAAGTGGGGAAAGAATATTTCAGACAGAGGAAAAAGCATGTGCAAAGGACCAGAGGCAGCAAAGAGATTGGCATGTCTGAGGAACAGAAAAGAGACCAGTAGAGCTGGAGCTCTGAGAAGAGTGAGAAAGAAGCAGTTAGATCTGAAAGGTAGGAAAGAGGCACCCTGCAAGGCCTTTAGACAATTTCAAAGGTTTGGATTTTATTCTAAGTTCTGAGGGAAGCCTTTGAAGTGTTTTAAGCAAGGGACTGATTAATGTTTTTATGAAACCATTATGGAGAACAAGTTACAGAGGAAGAAAAATGGAATTCCGGAGAGTAGGTCAGAGGCAATGGGGACTGGGCTAGGAGACGGCGACGGTGACAGAACAAAGTGGAGGAACTGGGGGAATATTTTAGAGGGAACACTGACAATCCCTGCCTGGATATCCCCGGATATGAGGGGTGACGGAGAGGAGAAAACTGAAGACGTCTCTCAGGCTTCTTGTTTTCACAGAAAAGCTGTTTTATAAATAGGTGAATGGCTTTCATAACTGGGTGGCCCGCACTGGGCTAGGAAAGGACTCCATCTGAGAAGAGAACAGGGAGTGGGGTGGAAAACCCCTGCCCTATCTCAAACCGTGAAGAGGCAGATGCCCTATTAGATGTCCAAGTGCAGGTGTCGTGCACAGACAATACACAAACCTGGCATTGCTGAACAGTTCAGTGATCTTCAAACACAGGGGACTGGTGAGATGATCTCGGAGAGAGTGCATGGATGCAGAAGGCCCAGGGTGGACAACCACGCTTTCCAAATGCCAGCAAGTGAACAAGAAAAGGAGAGGCACAAAAGATGCTAAGGAACAGCTGCCAGAAGGAGGAAGGTAAATCTCTGTACATCAAATGATCATTTAACATGTAAGTATTTCTTTCAGCTCCAATTAATATTTAAGGATGGTGTTCCATCCAAAGAAAAAAATCCTAATATGTGTTTCAATTTTAGCTATGTGACTCAGTTCCTTCCATGACGCTGGCTCCCAACTAACGGCTGAATTTTCATTCAGTGATTGTTATCCTCCTTTTCCAAAATCTACATCTCATTATCAGGTCATCCTCAAAGCTACTGAAAGAATTACTAAATAATTCCCTTTTCTCCTCCTGGTTCCCTTTCTCCTCTTATACTCAATCTCACTAACGGAGAAAACAAATGGTGTTCCAGGAGTTGGAGTTAAGAACAACTCTTCCGGAATAGTTATAACTCTACCATTTGATAGAAAGAGAAAGGACATTGGTCTCAGGAAGATTTGAGCCTGAACCTGGCTCCATCAATTTCTAGTTCTTTCACCTTGAGCAAACCCCTGAAATGTTCTGAGCTTGCTTCTTCTTCTATAATGCAGAGAATGTTCCCACCCAACTTTTAGGATTGTTAAAAGTTTTAGAAATAATACACATAAATACTTGGCACAAAGTAGGATTCAGTGAATAGTAGCCATGTAATAACATTTTTAATTCCTCCCTGAGAAGACCTAAAAATCTTACTTTCATTGTAATTCAAGAATCCCTCTGCAGATCCATTAAAATATATACTGGTAATATAGTACCACGGACAGGCATCAGAGCTTTGAAGAATAGAAAGAGGAATAAAATATGCTCTGCGGCTTCACAGAGCTTTGCTATCTGCCACAATGATTCTCAAATTTAGAGACATGTCACAATCATCTAAGGAAACTTGCGGGGGGGGGGGGGGGGATACAGATTCCAGGCACCACACCACCAATTCCACCAATCCTACCTATGTACAATGACTCTGATGGACACCAAAATTTAAAAGCCACTAATTGGGTAAATGAGAACCCCTAGCAGGATGTCCTCCTAGTCCATGGTCCAGCATCACAGCATGGTAGGAAGGGAAACAGAACTTTAGGACAGTTGACCATGAAGGTACTTTTCAACACTCATTCCCCTTCATATGGATTGTAATTCTAGAATTGTATTCCATACAGCAACACAGCTCAGGGGAAAATGGAGGCATACTGCAGGGGAAGTGTGATAGGAAATAACCTACCATAAGTTCCTAAGAAAGCGCAGAATTTTCACTATGGCTCTTAAGTCATAAACTAAAAGGGATCATAGAAATTATTCTGGAACGATGTCACCAAATGGCAAAGTAGCCCCAGCCTCCACCCCTGACAAAGATGAACAATTAGACAGCTATCCACAAACACGAGCAGCCCTGAGAGAGGTCAGGAGTCCACCCAAGAAACTTCAGCAACACAATGGAACAAAAAACCTGAGAATAACCACACGAAAAGGGAAGGAAAAATTGTTTCCTTTTGCCTGCATCATTCTATCCTCCAGACTGGTTCTGAAGAACACAAGAGGTAACTCCCCAACTAGAAAGAGTTCTCCCCCCCCCAGAAAAGGGAGAGCAGAGTGAGTGACGAGCTTTGCCAGCCTTTCGGGACCACTTTGGTTTTTACTCCATGCAGAGACTGACAAAGCTGAGGCACATAGAATTGGCTAGGAACAAGGATGAAGGGCAGGAGCTACCAATATCAGCCATGGGCAGAAGTGACCATGGTTCCTAGTGCCCTGCTCTGCAGAGAACACAGCTACTTTCACCCCTGAAGAAACCAATGACCGTTACAGCTATGGACGCATGCAGATTTCACTGATCCTTACCTCACAGGTATTCACACTCAACAGATACCAGCCATCTGAGTCTCTTCTAGCCCCCCACCAAAGTCTGGGATCCAGGCCAGCAGCCACGGCATGGCATGGACTAGGCAGTCCTCTGCAGCTGCATGAATGCAAAATACCACTCTAGACACCCACAGCTAACCCCCACTACTGTGTGTACACTCGGGGCGAGCCCACCTAGCCATGCACTTGCACACCGCAAGTCTGGCTCCCATCAGCCATTTCTACGGCTGGGTGCGTGCCCATGGTGAGATCTTGCAGCCATAGAAGTACAAACAGACAGCAAAGGCCCTATAGCTGCTTGTGGACCTGGACTCAGCCCTACCTCCAGTTGCTGGCCTATAGCACCGCATGCACTTACAGCAAGCCCCCCAGCAGTGCACCTGCGTGCACCCACCCGATCTTTGTCACCAGCCTCCACTGCTCTGTGCATGCTGTTGGGAGACCCTGCAGCTGGTACACCAACAGCCAGGGCCATCGAGGCTGCCAGTGTACCCACAGCTGACCCAAGCCTTTGCTGCTGGCCCTGGCCCAGTCCTTCTCTTTATACAAGCAACTGCAACTGGCCCCCACAGTTCAGTGCGTGTGCACAACCAGCTCCGGCCCTAGCTGCTGGACCTGGAGGCACTGCTGAGGACCCCAATAGCCCTTGCAACCACTATGGAGCCCCACAACACTTGACAAGGACCACACACTTGTCAATGCTATGGACCCAAGCAGCCTAACATCAAACCCTCCTGAACCAAGAGTCCCTACACATCCCTGTACTTAGCATCCTGCAGGACTAGAACCAGGGTCACAGCACATTCCAGCATGCCCCCACCTGCGGGTGAAGGCCTTTCTTTATGGACGCCAATCCATAAAGTCTTGAAGAGGTGACTGCTTCTTCAAATAAAACAAAAGACAAAAATCACGTGATAATCTCAATAAATGCAGAAAAAGCATTTTACAAAATATAACATATTTTCATTATAAAAATATTCAAAACATTGGATATAGAAGGAATACACAGCAACATAACAAAGGCCATTTATGACAAGCCAATAACTAGCATCATACTAATGGTACAAAGCTGAAAGCTTTTCCTCTAAGATCAGGAACAAGACAAGGGTGCCCACACTCACCACTCCTATTAAACATAGTGCTGAACAATTAGGCAAGAAAAAAGAGATAAAAGACATCCAAATCAAAAGGAAAGAATAAAATCATCTTTCATTGCAAATGATATGATCTTATATAGAGAAAATCCTAAAGACCCACCAAAAAACTGTTGGATCTACTCAACAACTTCAGTAAAATTTCAGGACACAAAGTCAACACACAGAAATTAGTTGCATTTCTATATACTAACAAACAATATGTGAAAAAGAAATTTAAAAAACAATACCATTTGCAATAGCATCACAAGCAATAAAACACTTAGGAATAAATGTAACCAAGGAGGTAAAAGATCTTTACATCAAAAACTAGAAGACTTAAATGAAAGAAATTGAGGACGACACAAACAAATGGAAAGAAATCTCATGTTCATGGATCAGAAAAATTAATATTGTTAAATGGCCAAAGATCGAAGGCTATCTATGGATTCAATGCAATCCCTATCAAATTTCCAATGGAATTTTTCACAGAAATAGAAAAGACAATTCTAAAATCTGTATGGAACCACAAAAGACCCTAAAGAGCCAAAAAAAAAAAATCTTGAGATAGAACAAAGTTGGAGGTATCACACTTCCTGAGTTCAAACTGTATTATAAAGCTACAGTAGCAAAAACAATATGGTACTGGCATAAAAATAGACACATAGACCAATGGAACAGAATTCAGAACCGAGATAAATGCTCAATATACAATCAACTAATATTTGACAAGGTAATCAAGAATACTCAATGGGGAAAGGATAACCTTTTCAACAAATAGCGTTGGGAAGAATGGATAACCACAGGTAGAAAAATAAAACCAGACATCTATTTTACATCACTCAAAAATGAATTTGAATGGATTAAAGACTACAATTTAAGAAATCATTAAAGGAAGGAAAATCATAAAGGAAATCATAAAATTCCTTGAAAAACAAAACTTTGGGAATAGCTCTTTGACATCTTTCTTGGCAGTTATTTTTAGTATATGACATCAAAAACACAGGCGACAAAAGCAAAGACCAAATATGACTACATCAAACTATAAAGCTTCTACACAGGAAAGGAAACCATCAACAAAATGAAAAGGTAACTTACAGAATAGAGGAAAATTTTTGCCAACCATATATATGATAAGGGACTGGTATCTAAACTACAAAAGAACTCCTACAACTCAATAGCAAGAAAACAATCATTAAAATTGGTCACAGGAGTTGAATAGACATTTCTCTTAAAAAGACATATAAATGGCCAACATGTACATGAAAAGATGCTTAACATCACAAATCATCAGGGAAATGCAAACCAAAACCACAATGAGATATCACCTCACACCTGTTAGAATGGCCATGATGAGAAACAGAAGAGGGGCACCTGAGTGACTCAGTTGGTTAAGCATCTGACTCTTTATTTTGGTTCAGGTCATGGACTCATGGTTCATGAGATTGCGTTCCAAGTTGGGCTCTGTGCTGACAGAGTGGAGCCTGCTTGGGATTCTCTCTCTCTCCCTCTCTCTCTCTCTCTGCCCTTCCCCAGTTGTGCATGCTCTTGCTCTCGCTTCCTCTCTCTCTCTCTCTCTCTCAAAATAAATAAATAGACTTTTAAAATAAATAAATAAAAATTTTAAAGTCAAAAACAGAATTACCACATGATCCAGTAATCTCACTTCTAGGTATATATCCAAAGGAAATAAAATTGCTATCTTCAGATATCTGCAATCCCACATTCATTGAAGAATTATTCACAATAGTCAAGATATGAAAACAACCTAAGTGTCCATCTAGGAATGGACAGAAAAAGAAAATGTTATATAAATGGAATAATATTCAGCTATGAGAAAGAGGAAAATCCTGGTCCCTTGAGGGCATTACTTTAAGTGAAATAACTCAAAGAAAAATAAACACCATATGAGCTCACTTATACGTGGAATCTGAAAACATCAAACTCATAGAAACAGAAAGCAGAATGGTGGTTGCCAAGGCCTGAGAGGGAGAAATGGGGATATATTGGTCAAAGACTACAAACTTTCAGCTATGAGATGTTCTGGAGTATGTTCTAGAGATCTAAGGTACAGTAAGGTAACTACAGTTAGCAATTCTCTATCATATACTGGAAAGGTACCGTGACATTGTAGCTTTAATATTCTCTCCATATCAACAACAACAACAACAACAAAATGGTAATTATGTAAAGTGAAGGATGTGTTAACAACATTATTATGCTGAACATTTCTTAATATACACATGTATCAAATCATCACATTGTACACCTTAAACTTACGCAATGTTTTGGGGCACCTGGGTGGCTCAGTTGGTTAAGTAGCTAACTTCAGCTCCAGTCATGATCTCACCGTTCATGAGTTGGAGCCCCACATCAGGCTCTCTGTGCTGACAGCTCAGAGCCTGGAGCCTGCTTCGGATTCTGTCTCCCTCCCTCTCTGCCCTCCCCGCTTTGTGCTCTGTCTCTCTCTCAAAAAGTAAATAAACATTAAAAAAAAATTAACTTATACAGTGTTTTATGTCAATTAAATCTCATTGAAGCTGGGAAAAAAAAGAGAGGAATTATTCTGTCCAGTGTATCTCTCATTGTGGTCTGTGGCCCACTACAGGGACTTCCTAGAGCCAAACACTGATGCTATGTTTCCAGGAAAGTAATGCGGAATTATATATACTTTCTTTTTGAATGGCTTAATGACATACTAGTTACTATGACTTTATAAATATTTGACATTCATGAATAAAAATTATGACACTGCTAGGATGTACTGAGGTCTCCAAATTCAGTGCGAATTCCTCGAACCAGACTGCTGTGCGCCATTCAGCAGACGTGCAAAGCTCCTCCCCAGCACATGGGCATGCATACACTTGGCACACCCGTGATTCTCAGAAACATGCTCTATTGGTGCCTCAAACAAGCTGTCCTGAGCCCACTGTGGTATGCTGCCTTTGTTATTTTAGCTAAAATACATTTAGAATTGATGTTTTACTTTTGTGAATTATTTTGTTTTCATGTATTCTTTGAATACAGGCACTCTGACTGTAACTTTGTTCCTTTTTTTAGGTTTTGATACATTTGTTTTTTTGTTTAATAACTGTAATAGTTTGCTACTGCCCCTATAACAAACCACCAGAAATTTAGTGGCTTCAAACTGCACAAGTTTATGTCTTACAGTTCTTGAGGGCAAAAGCCCACAATCACGGCCGTAGTCAATGTGCCAGAAGGGCTGGCCCTTTCTGTAGGCTCTGCAAGAAGAACCTTTCATTGATTTTTTTCCCCACGTCTAGTGGCCACCTGTATTCCCTGGTTTGTGTCCCCACCCTCCATTTCCAAAGCACACCACTCAATCTCTGTCCCATTATCACATCACCTTCTCTCCTGTGGTCAAACTTCCCTCTACCTACCTTTTATGAGGATGCTTGTGATTACATTTAGGGCCCACCCAGATAAACACCCCCCCCCCATCCCAACACGCTTAATTTAATCACATCTGCAAAGTGCCTTAGCCATACAAAGTAACATTCACAGGTTCCAGAGATTAAGGGCAGGGGAAGGAGCATGATTCAGTCTCCCACGATAGCTATTGCTTTTTATTTTCTGCTTTCTTGCCCTTTTTTAATCTTGTCCAAATCCATAGCACATGTGACTGTGCACAGTTCCATTCATGTAACACCTGTATACTTAGTGACCTAGGCATGGTGGTAAAAGCCAGATATCAAAGTAAACCAGACATGGTGCTTACAATGTAGCAGGGAAGCTGACTTTGAACAAGATGTTACATCTTTAATAATGAGTGTTGCAGAAGATCAAGTAAAGGGTGCTGGAAGTATGATGAAGCAGCCAGTTATCCCAAGCTGTGGTGTCAGAGAAGAGTTCTCTAAGATGGATATTTGAGCTGGGACGTGGAAGATGAATAGGACTAATTCGGTGGAGGGGTTGCGGTGGGGTGGGGAAGCTCCTTCTTAATTTCTCACTGGCAAAGGGAATGAGTAAGGTAAGAAGGCTTCGGAACTCTTGTCCCACCTACCTGAATAGATGAATAAACTAAGGTCCACAAAATTAAAGTTACTTCCTAAAGGCCCATTATTCTGACTAAACTTTAAAGTCCTTTAGGAATTGGAAAGAGTGATAACAGTGTTAAACTGAGTAACTTGAGAACACTCAAACTCTGCCTCAGACCAGCTACTTCTCCCCATTCATAGTATCTTAGGAAAATACATCCACAGAGGGCAACCCATGGTCATTTTTAGGCTTTGGCCTCAATACCCAGTACAGAACTCTTTTGGACTAGGCTGGAAGGGAGCCATAAACCTAAAACCAAAGTTGGACAAACCCATATTCTCCAAATGTCTCCCCACAAGACACTTACTAATTATAAAAGAGAAAATAGTAACTTTCCAGTATAGAAACCTGCAAGGCACTACTTGAATCAAGTGATCATACTTTACATCACCAATATTTAAACATATCAATATCATATACCACCCAACATGATGCACTACGAAAGACACATCATTTCTGTGGTTTTCTTGCCAGAAATGCATAATCTCAATCAAATCATGAGAAAATATCAAACACCAAGTGAGGGATATTGTATGAAATAACTGACCAGGAATTCTCAAAAGTATCAAGGTTGCAAAAGACACATACACACACACACACACACACACACACACACACACACACACGTTGTCAGACTGGAAACAAACAGACAAAACAACTAAATGCAATATGGGATCCTGGATAACATCCTGGACAAGAAAAAGAACACTAAATAAAGTCTGTATGTTAATTAATATTATTATACCTACATTAATTGCCTGGTTTAGATAACGACATTATGATTATTATGATTATTACATAATGTTTTATCATTAGGAAGATCTTGGCGAAGGGTAGAGCCTGAAGTATTACTGCAACTTTTTGATGTCTCAGATTATTTGAAAATTAAAAATTATAAAAAGATATATTATAAGCAAATTAGGTCCTCAAATTTAGACTCTATAAATGTTTACAAATAACAAAGATAGGCTAAGTCAGGTTTTCTATCAGACTTTCCAACTTTGGAGCCTGCCTCATCTGATAGTTTTATGCAAACGGACTGAAAAATATACTAATCCCTGTTATCTAGACCTTATCACCTAAATATCTCCAACCAGAACCACAAACAGCCAAAACATATCCTGAATCTGCCCATGTAACCCTAAAGTGGAGATATCAGATGGGAATGGGCTGGGATGGGTGTGATGGCAAGAAGGAATCAAATGTTTCATTCAGCATTTATGCAATTTCACGTTTCCCCCACTGTTAGATTCTTTCCCAAAACTTAAAATATCATCCATCAACTTTTAGCCCCATGTCGACTTCGCAACATGAAAACAAGCTAGACCTTAGTTGCTTTGGAAACTGGCAAAGCAGTGCATGAATCTATAGCATCAAGTAGGGGACATGAGCTTTGGGACAAAGACAACTAGGATTCAGACCCTGACTCAGCTTAAATTATGTTCTATCTCTGTGACAATGAACAAATAGTCTGTCTATAAAATCCTTCTTCTGAGAATTGATGATGATAAAAAAAAAAAAAAAAAAAAAAACCTGGCAGAGTTGTTATACGGATCAGATAATGTGTATGAAAAGCTAACAGAGTTAATGAGTTCACAGAGAGCACTCAATAAAGGATAGCCCAGTTACATGAAAGAGTTAAGAGTTGGTGTTCTGGAGTTTAGAAAGAGGTTATTCTTCCATTTTTTCACCATTCATTTCCATCCTCGGCTATCACTTAATTCTACCTAAGGCAATAATGTTTAATCCCCAAGAAATCTGGAGTATGATGAGTTCCATGCTGGGCATATTCTCCCTGTAGGGCCTACAGGGAAGGTGTGGTTCACTTAGTCTCGCAAAAAATTTCCAGGTAACTGCCTATCTACTCAATGACCTTTTTTAAGTGTATTTATTTTTGAGAGAGAGAGAGGGAGAGCATTCACATGTGTGAGCAAGGGAGGGCAGAGAGAGAGAGAGAGAGAGAGGGAGACAGAGGATCCAAGCTGGCTCTGCACTGAAAGCCAGATGCGGGGCTCAAAACCAAGAACTGTGAGGTCATGACCTGAGCCAAAGTCAGATACTTAATCAACTGAGCCACCCAGGTGTCCCTACTCAATGACCTTTTTTAGAACAAATAGAAGAATCAGTATGGATGGAAAAAGCCGACACATTCGAAGTTTAAGAATGACTTCAGCAGATAAAGTATCCTTACACACATACTTCAATTAAGCTAATAAACTCAGATTACCAAAATAAATATGACTAAGGACAGCTATATAGAAATGCTTGTATAAACTGGGAATATTTGTGGAAGGCTACATAAGAAACCAGTTCCCATGGTTGTCCCAAAGAAAAAAGACAGACACAAAGGCCAAGAGCAGGAAGGAAATTAACTTTTCATTGGACACACTTTTATACCGTGTGATTTTTTTAAACAATATTCAGACTTGTTAAACACATTATTAAATATATAATTTAAAAGTAAGAAAAGTGGTTCCATAAACACTAATGACTCCGTTAAGCAGCTAGGCAGGTGGAGCATCAGAAGGGGATCATTGCTGAATTCCCAGCTCCTACATAAATAAATTCAGCTACTGTCTCATCTCATCCAGATAACAGACTAGACAAACCAAATATCTGGACCAATACTCAGGATACATTTCTGCAGCATCCTTTCCATCGTGTGCATGTGGCCTTACAAACGAGCTGGTTCCAACTTTTACAAACGAGCTGGTTCCAACTTTTGTGGAGGGTCTGCTGTGCAGAGACAGGTATATTTCATCCAAATGCCCATTTGTAAGTAGAAATAAGTGAAAACCCCCATGATAATGTCACTAGAGGTGAGAATAGCAGACTAAAAATAGAGGGTTGAGCACTGAAATTGGCTTCCAGGGTGGTAAAAGAGTGTTTGCCTTTGGGAGGCCATTAAGTGGGCAATGACTATCGGCTGCTCTGCCTGCAGCCTCTGCGGTCGTGGCTCTTGTGAAGGTGACTGTCAAAGTCTGGATGATATGTCACAGAGGGGCATCATGAAAGACTTTGCAAATGACAGAAATGGCAGGACCTTCCGTGGAGAACTAGTTCTGTTACATCAATGCTCTCTTCTCACCTGAGCCACAACCTTGGCGTCCCATCCTCTCCAACTTACTGACGGAAAACTACTGCAAAGGTCCCAAGGATTCTTCTCACTCTCTGATATCCATTGAGTACTTGCTACCAATCACTTCACACGGCTCTTAGTCCTATTTTAGCATTAACTCTACTCTTCCATTTTGACATCATAATCCAGTGATCACTATTTTCTATGAATTAATATTTCAGATGAGATATATCCATAAAGAAGATTCAGGGTACAAACTGACTACTTGCTCTGGGGAGCTTGGAGTGTAAGGCTTTGTCCTTAGAGGCTGCCTATAACATTAACTGCCAGCCACAACCCTGACAATAGAAACCTAAAAAATAAACTAAAAAAATAAAAACACGTTTAAGATACATAAAGTATACAGTTTTAAGTTTACAACCTGATGATTTTTTACATATGTATCCAGCTATATAACCACATTCCAGATAAAGTTTTGACTTCTGTGATCAGAGAATACACCTTGCATGATTCCATTTAAACAAAGCAGAAGAACAGGCAAAATTAATACAACACGTGTAAATCCACCCCCAGATCAAAATAGAGAACATTTCAACACCTCAGATGACTCCCGCTTGCACTCTCTCAGCCAATACCGTCTCTGCCGAAGTTAAATGCAATTCTAACACCATAGATTACTTTGCCTATTATTGAAATTCATCTAAATGGAATCCCACAGTATGGACTCTCTGTGTCGGTGATTCATCCAGATTGCTACATGCATCAGTATTTCTTTTCATGCTGAACATTCACTGAGTGAATACACTACATTTTGTTTATCCTTTTTCCTATTCACAGACATTTAGGCTGATGTAGGTATTTACAATGTTGAGTAAAACGATCATCCTTATGTATCTTTTTGTACACATGTGTACTAATTTCTCTGCTATATAGGAATGGAATTACTGGGTCATAGGGTGGGCATTTGTTTAGCTTTAGTAGATGTGACCAAATGGCATAAATTCTTTTATGAAAGTTCACAAAATTTAGAGAACTACTCACTAATGAGAAAACGCTTTTCCTCCTTCCCAGGTGCCAACAGCACACATTGGCCTTTACCTTTCTAACTCTCACCTTCTCTACTTTCCGAGTCCTCTGTATCTGCTCAAGGTGATCCAACCTTTAATCCCAGGGTTTGGCCTGGGCAGCATGAATAATCTATAGTTGTTAATTATGCACATTTCCATAAGAGAAGGCATCTCTCCTGAATGACACTTCACCATTTTCTAATTAAGAAGAAATAATCTAACACATAAGAAAAAGTCTAGGTATAGGTTCTCAGAAGCTAAGAGAAGAGGCAATTTAAAGAAAAAAGGGATATTTAGTTAAATTAAACACTTCAAAGAAGTAAAAGAGAATGTGAATTAAGAAAAAAGTCATGGGTGGGGCGCCTGGGTGGCTCAGTCGGCTAAGGGCCTGACTTCGGCTCAGGTCATGATCTCATAGTCTGTGAGTTCAAGCCCTGCACTGGGCTCTATGCTGATAGCTCAGAGCCTGGAGCCTGCTTCAGATTCTGTGTCTCCCTCTCTCTCTGCCTCTCCCCTGATCACATTCTCTCTCTCTCTCTCTCTCTCTCTCTCACTCTCTCTCTCTCAAAAATAAATAAACATGGAAAAGAAGAAGAAGAAGAAGAAGAAGAAGAAGAAGAAGAAGAAGAAGAAGAAAAAGGCCATAGGAGTGCCTGCGTGGTTCAATCGGTTAAGTGTCTCACTCTTGATTTCAGCTCAGGTCATGCTCTCACAGTTCCTGAGACTGAGTCCCACATCAGCGTGGAGCCTGCTTGGGATTCTCTCTCCCTCTCTCTGCCCATCCTCTGCTCGCAT
Source organism: Panthera pardus (assembly GCF_024362965.1). Classification (NCBI taxonomy): domain Eukaryota; kingdom Metazoa; phylum Chordata; class Mammalia; order Carnivora; family Felidae; genus Panthera; species Panthera pardus. Next base: position 135,602,999 of record NW_026526721.1, read on the forward strand.
GCACACTCTCTCTCAAAAGAAATAAATAAAACTTTTAAAAAAGAAAGAAGAAAACAGTCATGGAGTAGGGAGGATGAAGAAACCTAGAATGGCAATATGTTGATGATAATTGTAGCTGGCTGATAAATACATGGAAGTTCATTATACTCATCTCATTACTTTTGTATATTTTTAATATTTTCCATAATGAAAAGTTTCGAGGCATTAAATTTAGTCATTTTAAATTTTGATAACTTTTCAAAGGATGGTTTCATTCATTGGAGTCATTGTCTAAGAAGCATGGCCCAAGGGTATGGGCCATGAGAAAGGAGCAATGTAGATTCTCTTTTAAGAAGGTTTGCCATGAAAGTCTAGATGGAGATTCTGATAGATTGGGTGAAGTAAAGGAATAAAGGAAAGACGCAGTGGGCATTTAAAAAATCTACGTAGGGGCACCTAGGTGGCTCAGTCTGGGGAGCATCCGACTTCGGCTCAAGTCACGATCTCATGATTTGTGAGTTCGAGTCCTGTGTCGGGCTCGCTGCTGTCAGCACAGAGCCCGCTTCAGATCCTCTGTCCCCTTCTCTCTCTGCCCCTCCCCCATGCGCACTCTCTCAAAAATAAATAAATATTTAAAAGTTAAAATAAAAATATACATGAATATTAGGTAAGCATGAATATATTTTTAGGCAGAGAGGAAGAAGACAAATGATGCTATTCAGCTGCAGAGACGAGACTGTCAGGAGTTACACATTATAGAAAAGTGTTCCTAACCCACAAACTTGAAAATCCATCCTTCTCAGACCTCAAAATGCCCCATCTGCTTGCAAGTTCCTGATATTCCTCCTTTCTCCATTCCTTAATGTGCAGGGATACCATATTAACCAAATAGTCTCTTTGGGGAGTCATCTGATATAATAAAAAAGAAGACAGTAAAACAACAATTCTGTGACAATCTTCTGATACTTAGGCCAGTTTCCCTAACACAACATTTCCTATCCAAGAAGGAAGAGAGAGAATTAGTCACAAAGGAGTTAACAGCAAGAAGGGTCAAGTGATGTGCTCTCAGAACCAGGGTTTTGAGAGTTTAAGTGCAGGCAACACCCCCCCCCCCCCCACCAGGTTTCTTCATATTACTCTTGCTATACTATTATCAACCAAGCACAGGCTTGCCAGGAGTTAGAAAGTGCTGTGAGGTGTTCCACTACCAGCACTGCTGTGGCTTCCATGGAAGAGCTGTCAAGGAATGAGGCCACAATTACATGGGCAGCGGTTAAATAGGACCACTCGGCATGAGTGAGGAGACGTCTTAAGAAAGTTGGGGAGGTTGGTGATGTTGCAAACAGAAGGGATGCCTGAAGGAGTACAGGTCTTGACACGCTTTGAGGATACAGGCCAACAGGTCAGCCCCCAGATATGCAATGAAAAGACTGGAGCCACATTTTGTTATTTTTCTTCTCAATCACTGAAGAAGCTCAGTAAAATTACAGTCTCAGATACTGGCTTCCAATTCTTGACTAAAATCAACAGAAAAAAAGTGTGTGTATGAGAGCGTGTGTGTGTTTGTGTGTGTGTGCATATATGTGTATATGTGTAATATATAATAAATATGTATAAAACATATTTTTATATGTATATTTTTTTGTATTTTTAATTTTTATTAATATTTCAACCCTTGATATGAAAATCACTGCTCTTGGGTCACCTGGGTGTCTCGGCTGGTTAAGCATCTGACTCTTGACTTCAGCTCAGGTCATGATCTCATGGTTCGTGAGATCGAGCTCCACATCAGGCTCCGAGCTGTCAGCATGGAACCTGCTTGGGATTCTCTCCCTCTCTCTGTCCCTCCCCTGCACAAGTGCCTTCTCTCTCTCTCTCTCTCTCTCTTTTCCTTTTGCTTTCTCTCTCTCTCAAAATAAATAAATAAACTTAAAAAAAAACAAAGAAAAGAAAATCACTGCTCTAAAAACGTCTCTAGAGGGGTGCCTTGGTGGCGCAGTAGGTTAAGCATCTAACTTCAGCTCAGCTCAGGTTATGATCTCACATCTTGTGGATTTGAGTCCCATGACACCTCAGAGCCTGGAGCCTGCTTCAGATTCTGTTGTCTCCCTCTCTCTCTACCCCTCCTCCACTCATGCTCTCTCTCAAAAATAAATAAACATTAAAAAAATAATAAAAAAATAAATAAAAAGGTATCTAGGAAAAAGCTCATCTGGCAAATAGCCCCTTAAATGCCTATACATTTCACAGGAGTTGTGATCTTAAATGCCTTTTGGAACCAAGCAGGAAATTTAACTATATGAAGTACCTGGCATAAATAGAAATAAATAATAGAATAAAATGGACTGAAACAGAAAATATCAGCTCATTCCCCATAGTAAAGGTGACTGTTGTTCCATGAAGTTTGCATCATTTGTGTGAGTGTATATATACTGGCTCTCAACATAAAATGTATTTTTTATTGGGTATCATAATCACAAAAGTTTGAAATCCACTGCTTAAAGCATAGTTATAGGGCTTTTCTAGCCACTAAGTGAAAGGATCTATGTCTAAAATATCAAGTGGGTGACGCATCAAGGTCTGTGCTGACAGCTCAGAGCCTGGAGCCTGCTTTGGATTCTGTGTCTCCCTCTCTCTCTGCCCCTCCCCTGCTCATGCTCTGTCTCTCTCTGTCTCAAAAATAAATAATAACATTTTTTTAAATGTTTTAATTAAAAAAATTAAAAAATAAAATAAATAAAATATCAAGTGGGTGATTTGAGGACAAGTCTTCTTTACAATGGGATCAAAGGATGTGAAGGACTCACTCCCTCAGATGGTAATGAAATCAGTAGCCCTACCCAGAAGATATCATTGGTCTTTCCACCACTCTCACCAACTTTTTGTCTAACAGTAAACAAACCTGCCTCCTTCACCAAGGTTGGAATCTGAGCCTCCCAGAGTGTTTTTTTTTTTAATGTATAATATGAAGGCACTAATATCTTCAGATTTTTTTTAATGTTTGTTTGTTTGTTTGTTTGTTTGTTTGTTTTTGAGAGGGAGAGAGAGAAGAGGGGAGGGGGGGACAGAGGATCCGAAGCAGGATCCACACTGACAGCAGAAAGCCTGATGCAGGGTCGAACTCATGAACCATGAGATTATGACTTGAGCCAAAGTTGGATGCTCAAGTGACTGAGCCACCCAGGCACCCCTTCAGATTTTTCAAAGTATATGAAAAAATATTTGCGATCTATGAGAATTCAATTTGTCCCCTTATCTTTTGTACTTGAAATTAATTCTACCAATATTTTTTCAGGATTTCTTTCTTGTTTTATTTCATATTATTTTTTCTATTATTTTCCTTAAGTAAACTCTGCCCCGTAACTGGGGCTCAAATACATGATCCCAAGATCAAGAGTCACATGCTCTCCCAACTGGGCCACCAGGTGTTTTGTGTTTCATATTGTTTTAAACCAACCTTGCTGCCCAGAGTCAAGTTAGCACGATGCGGAGGACCCACTGTGTCCCAGTATAGTATGTTCTTTGTGGGAGCATACATGCTCCCCATACCGTGTGCAATTCCTGTTTGTTCCAGTATCAAGACGGTAAACATAAACCTTCATTTTCCTGAAGACTGCACTATATTCCAATGAGCTTTGAACATACAGAATACACTTTGTTCATTTAGCAAAAATGGAATTTCTCCACCAAAAGGTGTTATCTTAACCTGGGGTATGGGCACAAACTTGATAGAAAAAAATTACACCTTTATTTTCACATCAAACTGAAGTTTAGCACTTCCTTCATTTATAAATGTAGGCAACAAACCTCAATATTATTTGCAGTACCTCTGGTTGTGTTACAGATATTTTCATATCACATGAGAGATATTACAAATATCTCAAAATATCATTAATACTCATCATTCTATTGAAACAGGACAGTTATTTGACCTAACACTAGGCCTATTTAAAGTGTTAAGTATCATATGTATTGTGATATTTTTAAGATTTGATAATTTTATTTCAATATAATCATATTACTTTATAAGCCTATGTATTCTATGTTATGCATTTTTAAATTATTTTGAGAAAAATCCAATGGGCTCACCAAATTCCTAAAGTGTGTCAAGTGTTTGGAACATGCCCAGCTCATATTAGCACAATATGTTTTAATGAAACAAATAAAAATAAATTTAATGAGTTACTGGTGGGAAGTGGGACAGAGTCATGGTCTAGGAAGGCTAGGTGTTAGAAAGAAGCAAGTTAAAAAGAAATGGGAAACAAGTAATTTCACAGAGTAAAATCCTACTATGTACTATATGATCCTATTAATGCACATTTATATAATTTAATGCTTATTTATAAAGCAAGCCTTAAAAACAAAAGAGCACATTTTAAATCTCTTACAGGTGTTTGAAGTCACTCTTTTCCAGCACTATATTTAGAGCTTAAAGATAAAATACTCCTTAAAAAAGCCAGAAACAAAGGTTTCTGCAAAAAGACCACAGCAAATTTAACCACTGAGACTACACCCTGCCTTTCTTAGTGTAGAACAAGTCCCAGTTATTGAACTACAGCAGATTTTTATTAAAAAATAAGACAGGTGAGGTTTAAGAAAAGCATTATCATCTGCACTGTGAAAATCTTCTTAACCTTATAGCTTTTTGGCAGCTCACTTGGGGACCTCCCAAAAAATGGCAAGTAATATCTTAGAAGATACATGATGAGAAAGCCAAACCACCACTTTTTGGGGTCTCCCCAGGAAATCCCCGGTCAACTGCAGACCTCCTGTCACAGTGACACTCTCTGAACTTGCCAAGTCTGAGGATTATTCTCTTTCAGACAGTAAAGTCCAAAGTGAGCCTCAGTCTTTTCAAGTTATCTTTTCTGCAAAGAATAGAGGCATGTCTCAAGGTTAGACTGTGAGCACCACTCACTGGGCTTCCATATACCCTCAATATATTTTCCTTAGGAACCAAACCCATTGCTTCTGTTTGTTTTTGTTTTGTTTTGGTTTTGGTTGTTTTGTTTTGTTTTGTTTTTTACTATTTATTTTTGAGAGAGAGAGAGACAGAGCATGAGTGACGGAGGGGCAGAGAGAGACAGAGACACAGAATCTGAATCAGGCTCCAGTCTCTGATCTATCAGCACAGAGCCCGACATGGGGCTCAAACCCACGAACTGTGAGATCATGACCTGAGCCAAAGTCAGATGCCCAACTGACTGAGCCACCCAGGTGTCCCCAAAACCATTGTTTCTAAACCTATATGTGATTTTCTCAGTCTCTTCCTCCAAAATACCTTTCAGGCACCTGTTTCTCTTAAGATCTGGCAAACTCCTTCATGTATCTTACACAGTCCTGCACAGCACCCCCTGAGCCCAGCCCTCCAGCCTTACCTATGCAGGACCTTTGCATGTGTTCACACCTCCACGCTCTTCCCACCATCTTCCCACCCTCTTACCAAGGTAAGAGCTTTTGCATCCTTTAGATCTCAACATTAATCCAAGCATCGGTGTATCAGGGAAGCCACCCACACTGCCCTGATTACCATGTTTCATCAAGTTTATGATGCATGTGTCTCTCCCCTTAAGTGTGAGAGTATGTCCTATAAGTAAATGGAGTCTCCCAATCACTGCTGGCCCAGATTAAAGTCAAATTCTTCCAGCAAGATTTGCACTTACCTTCACCAATTTGCACTTGCCCCAGGGAACCACCAATCTGAACTCACTTTAAATTCTCTGCTTGAGTTTTTCGGACACAGTAGTGATGTGAATTCAGATGGAAAACCCTAAGTACTGACTTGGCATCAGAATTCTCAAGGGGTTTTCTTTTCCTCCTACCACTCAGTGCAAGGTTGAGACCAGTAAGTTTCCTTGCTGTTCCTTACTCTGAGATCATTTACTTCTTATTTACTGAGTAGGAAAGCCCTTTGGTATTCCATTTCCATTGTAAATGACTTTTTTTCCTTAGTGGTACATAAAGTAACCATGCATTACAACCACCTCTAAGTTTTGAAGAAATACAGAGATTTAAATTCCCCAGTTTTCTTACTTGCCGCTGTTGTAGTGTCAGTTTGTTCCTATTATGTGATTAAATCTACCTCCTTTACTAGACTATAAGCTCCATGAGGACTGGGACGTGAGACTTCATTTTTTTCATCATTGCAACTCTAGAGGCTTGCACAGAGCTTGATTAAATATCAGGTGCTCATTTAATATTAACTGAATGAATGAATGGGCTGATGGAAGAATAGACGAATTAATGAGGTAACTCCTCTGCAGCATAACTAATACACATCTCTCTGCTTTACTGTTTAGTTTCCAAGATTCAGCCCTACCCTCTCTGGCCAGTACTACAACCTTCAGGACCCAAGTTCTGTCACCAGAGTCACTTCTAATTTAAAAGACATAAATAAAATACAATAAATGGTCTCCATCAAAGCTTACTTCAGGCCAAGCTTCCAAAGTCAGTGAAGACTGTCATACATTTTAGCCTCTATCCCACATGGGTCCTCACACTGTCATGTAGCTTCCTTCTCTATGTGGACCACTTTGTTTGCCCCAAAGTCTCACTACTTACTTCCCTTCTCACACCAACCATCAAGACGTATAAAGCCAATGTTCTGTTCTCTCCACATCCATTCGTCAACAATAAATAAGGGCATTTGTATTTGCTATTGTAAGAATTGATTTTCGTACAGGTCATCAATGGGTGTTAAAACCATTGGGTAAAAGGTTGAAGGTAAACAGGGTATCTTAGTCTCAAAGTATTACTCCATAGATCATCTATTGATTACAATGCAGAAAGGTGATCTTTACAAGGAAGAAATCAAGGAGACAACACTTAACCAAATTTAAGCTATGATCAAATTTAACATCATCAATAATGGAACAAACTGACACATGCCTCTTGGCAACATGCACCAAGAATAACTCATTATAGCTTATGAATTACTCTTGTCAAAAATGTTTAACATGTATATAATCCTAATGAAACAATCAGATGAATCCAAATTCAGGGACACTAGCCTGGACTCTGAAAGTGTAAAGAAAAAAAAAAGGGGGGGGGGGGACGCCTGAGTGGCTCTATCGGTTAAGCGTCCGACTTTGGAGCAGGTCATGATCTAGCGATTTGTGAGTTCGGGCCCTGTGTCGGGCTCTGGGCTGATAGCTCAGAGCCTGGAGCCCGCTTCAGATTCTGTGTCTCCCTCTGTCTGCCCCTCTGCTGCTTGCACTCTGTCTCTTGCATTGTCTCAAAAATAAATAAATGTTAAAAAAAAAATTTTTTTAAGGAAAAAAAGGAGGGGGACGATTAAGGAGCAAAACTAATAAATCCACTGCATGAGTACACGATCCTTGGTTTAAAAGACAAAACAGCTATAAAGTACATATTGGTATAACTGCAGATATTTGAATATGGGCTGTATATTATGTATATGATATCTACTTAACTTATCTAACTTTTCTTGAGAGTAATCATTGTATTGTGTTTATACAGGGATGTTATGCTGTGTGAAACTTACTTTCATATACACATAAAGATACACACACATACACACTCAGAGACCGAGAGAAGAGAGGGCATGCAAATGTGGCAAAAGATTAACGAGTGATCTAGATAAAAGGTATAAGGTGTTGACTACAATGTTCTTTCAACTTTTCTGTTAGTTTGACATTTTTCAATATAAAATGCCAAGGGAAAAGTATAAAAGAATGAAGTTGTTTCTTTTGGTAGTTAGGGAAGAAGGAGGCTGAGAAAGGATTTGTAACAGTAAAAAACATAGCAAGGAACATGGTGTTTAAAATGGAAAGCACTCTACCTTCCAAGAGTTTCTCAAAGAAGAGTGATGCCGGTCTCTCATTTGGACTGAAGGTCCTTCCCTCTCTTGCAGCAAACAGGTGCTGATTCGTGAGATGTGTAGAGTGCTTCACAAGCACTTCACCTACAGTATGCCATTTGATGCAATTGATGACCAACCTGTGAAGGAGGCAGGGCAGGTGCTGTTACATTCACTTACATTCATTTACAAATGAGGAATCAGAACCCAAGAGAAAGGTTGTATTTGGCTCCAGTAACTACAGCTCAGTACATGGCAAAAAGAGGTCTTAATTCCCATCTCCCCTTCAGTCCTGGGTCAGTATTTGTCTCCACAACAACTGCTGTTCACAATACCATGACTATTCATTCATTTCATTGACTAGGGGGCACCTAGCTGGCTCAGTGAGTAGAGCATGTGACTCTTGATCTCGAGGTCATGAGTTCAAGCCCCACGTCGGGTGTAGAGATTACTTTTAAAATAAATAAATAAAACCACATTATATAAAAAAAAAAAGATGACTATCACACTTCATTGACTAGTATTTATTGTGTGTCAACCATATGTTCAGGATTACAGACAGAGAAAGCTGAATAAAATAATTATCAATAATAATCATAGAGCATTTATTCATTCAGTAAATTCTTATTAGCTCCAAATGCCAGGCATTGTGCTGGGAGTGGGGATACCATGGTAAATGAGAACTTCTAAGAGACCACAGTCCAGAAAGGGAGACTAGCTTTGGACACAATGTGAAAAATGCCATCAGAGTAGAATCACAAATGCTCTAGCCAAATAAAAAAAGAGTACTTCTCCATCCCTTACCATAATAATAATCCCACTTTATTGGAATTACTTGGTTTTTTGGTTTGTTTGTTTTTTTTTTTAAGTTTATTTATTTTTAGAGGGAGAGAGCACACGCCAGGAGGGACAGAGAGAGAATCCCAAGCAGGCTCTGCACTGACAGCAAGACAGCCAGATCCAGGGCTTGAACCCATGAACCAAGAGATCATGACCTGAACTGAAACCAACAGTTGGATGCTGAACCAACTGAGCCACCCAGACACCCTGGGGAATTACTTGTTTTAATAATATCCACCTTCCCGGGGCTCCTGGGTGGTTAAGTCAGTTGAGCGACTGACTGCTGCTTTTGGCTCAGATAACGATTTCATGGTTTGTGAGTTTGAGCCCCTCATCCGGCTCCACACAGTCATAGTGTGGAGACTGCTTGAGATTCTCTCTCTCTCATTCCCTCTCTCTCAAAATAAATAGATAGATAGATAGATAGATAGATAGATAGATAGATAATTTTCCTTCTCCTACTAGGGCATCTGACCGCTACAGCAGTCCCTGTTTATCCGCTGAGGGATACATGCCAAGACCCTCAGTAGATACCTGAAACCACAGATAGCACCCGAACCTTACACAGACTGTTTTTTTCCCCGTACATGCTGTTTTCCCCTCCATATATACCCATGTTGAAGTTTCACTTATAAATTAGGGACAGTAAAAGATTAACCACAATAGCTAATCATAAAATAGAACGGTTACAAAAATATACTGTAACAAACGTTTTGTAAATATGGTCTCCCTCTCTCCCAAAATATCTTACTGCCCAGTACTCACCCTTCTTGTGACGTTGTGAGACCATCAAATGCCTACGTAACGAGATGCCGTGAGGTGAACGTCGCAGGCATTGTGACGTCAGAAGGAGGAGGACCTGCTTTCCCACCATGCTTGGCGGCAGGGAACCGAAACCCCGGAAAGCCGAACCGCTAATGAAGGAGGGCGACTTTATATGCGAAGCGCTGAGCAACCGTGTCAGAAACGGAGAAGGTGCTGAGTAAATATGTGGGAAATAAAGAAGGCAAGGAAGGGACCAGGGGGGAGGGAGGGAGGATGGAAGGAATATCTCTGACCCTGAAATCCAATCTACCCAGTTTGGTTATACAAGATATTTATAACACCTCCTCTTCTCACAATCCATTTGCCAACCAGCAGTGGCCTGGCAGTGAGACAACGTCGCATTGTCTTTGATGCGACCGCTCCAGAGAGGTGAGGAAAGGAGGCAGTGTGGGTGAGGCATGGCCACAAAATCAGCAAACCTTATCCACCAGCCAATACAGCCCACAAATTCTCCGGAGGGCAAACCTTCATGAATTGCTTTAGGTATATCCATAGATGTTTTAGGGTAGTTCACGGAAGAATCGTCTCAGTGCCCCTGGCTTTATGCTCGGTTAAGAGCTAGGCGTTTCATCAGTGTTGCTATAAATTGAATTGAAAAGAGTTGTAAGGATGGAATTAAGTCATCAGAACCATAGTATGTGTGTGCGTGTGTTCATCAATTACCTATATCTTCAAGTAAACACCCTGCAGAAAACCTAGCATGAGGTCTCAAATTCAAAGCTTCTAAGGCCTCCCGCAGATATCTGACCTGCACCAAGTTTTCAATATTCCAGCAGATGAGGAAGAATATGATGCTAAAGAGTCTTTGAATATTTTTTCCAGCTCATACCTACTTTAAGGTACTTGATGCAGTTCTGTGATTAGAATTATCATTGTCATTCTAAAGAGAGTATAATTCAAATGCACAGGGTATCACATGACAATACATACCAAATCCTCGGGTGCTCAAACATGAGGATATGAATTGACCAGATCAGGAGGTTAAAGCAGAGCAGAGCTGTGGCAAAATCAAAACCAAACTGGGGCGTGATTTCCATGTTCTTGACACATGGAGGCTTTCTACTTTCTGCAAATTAGAACTTCCCACAGTTTCCCAGCTTGGCTAAAATTTACTGCCTACTCCTCAAACCTGAATCCCTTGAAAGCAGAGCTCTCTCCTTTGTCAATTACACCTTTATGTGTTATTCCAAAAAAGGAAAAGATGAGCCCAGTTCTTTCTCCCTGCTTCCCTACTCCATTATAAAACTAAGCATACTCCAATATTGCACTGACTTCTTCAGATATCATATAATAAGGTAATGTTTATGGGTGAAAAAAATCATTTAATACATTAATACATTTTCTCAAGGTTAACATTTTACTAAAATCTTTAAGTTCCCAAAGCAGGGAGTGAAAAGAAAGGATGAAGTTAGTTAATACTAAGAAAGAAGACTGATGTTTGCTTCTTAGGAAGCAAAGATGACCACTATTTTCTTTCAAATAAAGAAAACCAAATAGATTTCCTAAGATAGAGTTGGTGATCCAGAAATCATTTAGGATAATAATAATAATTTATTTAGGGATTACTATATAAGGTATATACTACTGTTAAGCCTTTTAACAAATAGAGAAATCATAGCTTGGAATGGTTAATACTTGCCCCCAAGGTCATAAATCTACCGAGTGATGGAACTAAAAGTGTAATCCAGGTAGTCAGATGCCCCTAGTGAAGGAATAAATTTCAAAGCAGAAAATAACAGTTTCTCACTGCAATGAAAATATATTTCCTTTAAACCTTGATGTAACTCATCTGTCCATAAATACAGGCAATTGTAATACACATTAGGAGGATCTGGCCTTAAAACATAGCTCCTGGCTCCATTTATATGCTGGAAAATTTTGGTTGTCAATATTGATTAGTCAGAAGTTATTTCCTTCACAGGCCAAAAGCATTTAAAATCTTCTGAAAGAGATAAACATCAAATTCTAAAGTGACATCCATTATTTACATAGTGATTGTGCACATTTTTGCCATTTCCTGGGCCCTTTACAATTTTTTATGGACCAGTACCTACCAGACATTCATTAAATGCTTCATTAAATGAAATGAATGCGTAAATGAGTATCACTGGCACTCTGTCTTGGGCAACTGCTTAAGACCAAATCTGACTGGGTGCTCTGATCCTTGGCTACTTCAATTACCTTTTGCCACCTAACAAGTTACCCCCAAACTTAGTGGGTTAAAACAATAACAATTTATTATTGCTCATGATTCTGCAGGTTGACTGTAGGTTCAGCTGGGCAGTTTTTCTGCTCCACATGATGTTGGCTGAATCACGCGTGTGGCTACATGCAGTGAGGAGCTGGGCTGGGGTGCCTCAGTGTTCTTTCACATGGGTTATCTCTGTCTCATCTTCTAGGAATTCTACACTCTGCCTCTCTGTGCCGCAGAGTTTCCTGGACTTCCATGAAGCTGGTTCCAGGAGAAAGCCTTCCAAGAAGAACAGCCCCAAAATGCAGACACTTACAAGGTACTCATGTGGTTGAACACACACTCAATGTGGGAGAGGACAATAGAGAGCATGAATCCAGAGGTGTGGTTTATTTAAGCAAATGGTATAATAATCTACCTCATAGATCAACTTGTTTCCACTCTTATCTCTTTCAGTACAAACTGGTCTGGAATAGTAGAGCTGTAATCATCAGAATCCTTTTAGTTAGAACTAACAAAAACTCAACTCAGACAAACTAAAGTAAAAACCAAAATATATAGACTCATGTAATTATAAATTCAGGCATAGATGGATCCAGGTGCTCAAATACTGTGTTTGGGACTCTCTCCCCCTCCATCTCTTGGCTCTACTTGAGTAGACAATTACCTGTTGTGATTAGATCCCTGGCCGCAACCTCTTCTTGTTCCTTCTTTGGGGAGGAATTCCTCTATCTTGGCATTTTGTCTAGGTCTCTGTCTTCTGTGTGTTAGGAAAGTCTGCTGTATTTTCTGCTTCTGGGGGGTAAAAATGGCTATATTAAGAAGAGGTTGGGGGGGGCGGGTAGGGGGACCCGAAGTTCCCTTGTCCCTCAAACACAGCAGTGTTGAGGCCAAAGGACTTTGAATTCCAACAGTCCAGGCTGCAGAGTGACAAAGTCGTCTCCAGGACCCACAGGGATAATCTGGCTGGCCACAGGTGCGTGATTGCAAACTGGGAGAGATAAAATGGGCCTCATGGGCATGGAGGGGAGGGACAAAGGGGAGGGACAAAGGGAAGAGAAAGGCTGGGGAAGCATAGGACTGTACCTGGACAAGAGAAAAACCACCGACCCGGACAGAGAAAGATGCAGTCTCTAACTGTGGGGCTTACTCCAGACAGGGGCCCGCTGCCCAGTTCACACACCTGGTGGGAAGGGGAGCCAGCCTCGGGCTCGGTAACTACTTCAGAGGCACAGTCTGCAGTGGGAGAAAGCAATACCCTCCCGGGAGTGCTGTGGGAAGAAGGCATATAACCTTTCAAAGGACAAAGACTGCCTGCACCCACCAGCCAGAGGCCATATATCGGCGGGGAGGAGCGGCACTTTCCCGGAACCAGGGCACATGGAGCCAGACCCCTTAAGACATCAGGGTTTAAATCTCAGCTGATCACCAGGGAGGCACCAGGAGTCGGGAGTTGGCGGAGCGGGACAAATCCCTTCGTTCGCGCCCGCAGCACAGTGAGGACAGCCTGAACAGAGTAGTTTGGGACACCCAGTGGGTGGAGGAGAGACTGGGGTGTCGCCATTTTTCTCCCCATCACCAACAAGGTGGGGCTTCAGGGAACTGACAGTGGGCCCACAGGGGAGGCGGGGCCCATACACACCAAACCACGCCCCTCTGCACCTAGTAACTGTGTATCTACTGGAGAGGGATTGACGCTGTGGAACCAGCCAGCCCCTCCTCCAGACCTGCACTGCCACGGGTTCCAAGGCACCCAGTGACTTTGCATTTTCTGATTTAATTCTTGGACAGTTCTTAATATATATATATATATATATATATATATATATATATATATATATTTTTTTTTTTTTTTTTTTTTTTTTTTTTTTTTTTTTCCCCCTTCTCTTCCTTTTCTCCTTTTTATTTCTTCCCTCCTCTAGTCTGGTTATTCTGGTTGTTGGTTTGTTTAAGCAGACATATTTAATCTATTCTCTTTATACCTATTCTGTATCTCCTTCTTTATTTTCCCCTCTCTCTCTCTGGATTAAGCCATAGAGTTTCTCTGCCTGGTCAAGTTTCTTTTCTTTTCTTTTTCCCCGCCCCTGTCATATCTCTTTTTGTATGGGATAAGGCCTCTTCCATCAACACCACCACCCCACTGTTTTTGCTGTAGCTGGTGTTTTGGGGTTTTTTTCTTTTCTGGTTTGTTTGCTTGTTTTCTTTTCCTGGGCTACTTCAGCGAAAAAATCAAAGCACACTTGGTGGAGGGTCCAAAACATCACTACGAGTGAGGAGATAAAGCAACCAGAGTCACAACTACAGAGAACAAGTAACACCCTCCAAAAACACCTCCTGAAGGGCCAGACCCTGGACAGTGTATGACCCCTCTTTAATATAGTAGTGCTCACAGGGGCACCCGGGTGGCTCAGTCGGTTAAGCGTCCGACTTCAGCTCAGGTCATGATCCCACGGTTCATGAGTTCGAGCCCCGCATTGGGCTTCGTGCTGACAGCTCAGAACCTGGGGCCTTCTTTGGATTCTGTGTCTTTCTCTCTCTCTGCCCTTCCCCCACTCGTACTCTGTCTGTCTCTCTCTCTCAAAAATAAATAAAACACTAAAAAAAATTGTTTTTTAATTTTAAACTGTGTAGTAGTCCTCACAGTTGCAGGACACATAACAAGTTTTTAAAACACATAAGGGACAAAAAACTAGACAAAAATGATGAAACGGAAGAATTCTCCTCAAAAGAAATTCCAGGAAGAAATGACAGCTAAAGAATTGATCAAAACAGATATAAACAATATAACTGAACAAGAATTTAGAATAATAGTCATAAGATTAATTGCTGGGCTTGAAAAAAGCATAGAAGACAGCAGAGAATCTATTGCTGCAGAGATCAAGGAACTAAAAAATAGTCACGATGAATTTAAAATACTGTAAATGAGGTGCAAAATAAACTAGAAGTGGTGACAGTGAGGATTGAAGAGGCAGAGGAGAGAATAGGTGAAATAGAAGATAAAATTATGGAAAAAGATGAAGCTGAGAAAAAGAGAGATAAAAAAATTCTAGACCATGAAGGGAGAATTAGAATACTAAGTGTTTCAATGAAACGGAATCATACCTATATGATAGGAGTTCCAGAAGAAGAAGAGAGAGAGAAAGGGGCTGAAGGTATACTTGAACACATCATATCTGAGAACTTTCCCAATCTGGGGGAAGGAAACAGACACTGAAATCCAGGAGGCACAGAGAACTCCCTTCAGGCATAACTTCTGCATGATATATCATAGTGAAACCAGCAAAATACAAGATAAAGAGAGAATTCTGAAAGCAGCTAGGGACAAATGGGCCTTAACCTACAAGGGTAGACAGCAGACCTATCTACTGAAACTTGGCAGGTCAGAAAGGAATGGCAGAAAATTTTCAATGTGCTGAATAGGAAAAATATGCAGCCAAGAATCCTTTATCCAGCAAGTCTGTGATTCACAATAGAAGGAGAGATAAAGGTTTTCCCAGACAAACAAAAACTGAAGGAATTCATCACCACTAAACTAGCCCTACAAGAGATCCTAAGGGGGACTCTGTGAGTGGAATGTTGCAAAGACCACAAAGGACCAGAGACATCACTACAAGTATGAAACCTACAGATAACACAATGATTCTAATCCACATCTTTCAGTAATAACACTGAGTGTAAATAGACTAAATTATCACAATTAATGCTCCAATTAAAAGACATAGGGTACCCTAATGGATAAAAACAAACAAACAAACAAAAAACAAAAAAACAAGACCCATATATTTTCTATTAGAGACCCATTTTAGACCTGAGGACACTTTCAGATTGGAAGTGAGGGGATGGAAAACCATCTATCATGCTACTGGAAGTCAAAAGAAAGGTGGAATAGCCATACTTGTATCAGACAAACTAGATTTTAAACTAAAGGCTATAACAAGAGATTATATCATAATTATGAGGTCTATCCATCAAGAAGAGCTATCAATTATAAATGTTTATGCACCAAATTCAAGAACACCCAAATATATAAAACAATCACAAATATAAGCAATCTTATTGGTAAGAATGTGGTAATTGCAGGGGACTTTAATACTCCGCTTACAACAATGGACATCCAGACAGGAAATCAATAAAGAAACAATAGCCCTGAATTATACACTAGACCAGATGGACTTGACAGATATATTCACAACTTTTCATCCTAAATCAACAGAATACACATTCTTCTCAAGTGCACACAGAACATTCTCCAAGATACATCACATACAGTCACAAAACATCCCTCAATAAATATAAAAGAAATAAGATCATACCATGCACATTTTCAGATCACAATGCTATGAAACTTGAAATCAACCACAGGAAAAAGTTTGGAAAACCTCCAAAGGCATGAAGTTAAAGAACATCCTACTAAAGAATGAATGGGTCACCCAGGCAATTAAAGAAAAAATTAAAAAGTATATGGAAACAAATGAAAATGAAAACACAACAGTCCAAACCCTTTGGGATGCAGCAAAGGCGGTCCTAAGAGGAAAATATATTGCGATTCAGGCCTATCTCAAAAAAACAAGAAAAATCCCAAATACAAAATCTAACAGCACACCTAAAGGAACTAGAAGCAGAGCAACAAAGAAACCCCAAGGCCAACAGAAGAAGAGAAATAATAAAGATCAGAGGAGAAATAAACAATATAGAATCCAAAAACAAACAAAAAAACAGCAGCAGCAACAACAACAACAAAGTAGAACAGATCAATGAAACTAAGACCTGGTTTTTTGAAAAAATAAACAAAATTGATAAACCCCTAGCCAGACTTCTCAAAAAGAAAAGAGAAAGGACCCAAAATAGATAAAATCACGAACGAAAATGGTTTTATCACAAACAATCCTTCAAAAATACAAGCAATTATCAGAGAATACTATGAAAAACTATACATCAACAAACTGGACAACCTGAAAGAAAGGGACAAATTCCTAGACACCCACACACTACCAAAACTCAAATGGGAAGAAATAGAAAATTTGAACAGACCTATAAGTAGTGAAGAAATTGAATCAGTTATCAAAAATCTCCCAACAAATAAAGAGTCCAGGACCAGATTGCTTCCCAGGGGAATTCTACCAGACATTTAAAGCAGAGTTAATACCTGTCCTTCTCAAGCTGTTCCAAAAAATAGAAACGGAAGGAAAAATACCAAACTCATTCTATGAAGCTAACATTACCTTGATTCCCAAACCTGACAGAGACCCCACAAAAAAAGAGAATTACAGGCCAATATCCCTGATGAACATGGATGCAAAAATCCTCAAGAAGATATTAACAAATTGAATTCAACAGCATATAAAAAGAATTATTCACCATGATCAAGTGGGATTCATTCCTGGGCTGTAGGTCTGGTTCAATATTCACAAATCAATCAATGTGATACATCACATTAATAAAAGAAAGGATAAGAACCATGTGATCCTCTCAATAGATGTAGAAAAAGCATTTGACAAAATACAGCATCCTTTCTTAATAAAAACCATCAAGAAAGTCAGGATAGAGGAACATACCTAAACATCATAAAAGCCATGTATGAAAAGCCCACAACTAATGTCATCCTCAAGGGGGAAAAATTGAGAGCTTTCCCCTTGAGATCAGGAATACAACAGGGATGTCCACCCTCACCACTGTTGTTTAACATAGTGTTAGAAGTCCTAGCATCAGCAATCCGACAACAAAATGAAATCAAAGGCATCAAAATTGGCAAAGAAGAAATAAAACTTTCACTTTTTGCAGACTACATGAAACTCTACATGGAAAACCCAAAAGACCCCACCAAAAGGCTGCTAGAACTGATACATGAATTCAGCAAAGTCACCGGTGAGAATGCAAACTGGTGTGGCTACTCTGGAAGACAGGATGGAGGTTTCTCATAAAGTTAAAAATAGGCTACCCTACAACCCAGCAGTTGCACTACTAGGTATTTGCCCAACGGTTACAAAAATACTAATTTGCAGGGACACATGCATCCCAATGTTTATAGCACCATTATCAATAATAGCCAAACCATGGAAACAGCCCAAAAGTCTATCAAATGATGAATGGATAAAGAAAAATGTGGTATGCATGTGTGTGTACACGTGTGATGGAATATTACCCAGCCATTAAAAAGAATGAAATTGTGCCATTTGCAATGACATAGAAGGAGCTAAAATCTATTTTGCTAAGCTAAACAGGTCAGTCAGAGAAAGACAAATACTATATGATTTTATGCATATGTGGAATTTAAGAAACAAAGAGGAACGCAGTAGAAAGGGTAAGAAAAAAAGAGAGAGAGAAGCAAACCATAAGAGACACCTTACTATAGAGAACAAAGAGAGTTAATGGAGGGAGCAGGGTGGGGGATGAGCTAAATGGATGATGGCATTAAGGAGGGCACTTGTGATGAGTACTGGGTGTTGAATGTAAGTGATGAATCACTAAATTCTACATCTGAAACCAATATTACACTATATGTTAACTAGAATTTAAATAAAAACTTGAAATAAGAAACGAAAAAAAGAAGCAAACAGGGGCGCCTGGGTGGCTCCGTCGGTTGAGCGGCCGACTTCGGCTCAGGTCATGATCTCGCGGTCCGTGAGTTCGAGCCCCGCATCGGGCTCTGTGCTGACAGCTCGGAGCCTGGAGCCTATTTCGGATTCTGTGTCTCCCTCTCTCTGACCCTCCCCCATTCATGCTCTGTCTCTCTCTGTCTCAAAAATAAATAAACGTTAAAAAAAAAATTTAAAGAAGCAAACAAACAAAGACAGTTACCATGTGATAAAAAAAATCAACAATCTATGTTTAAATGGTCTTCATAGCTCACAGTCTCAGAAGAGAGCCCTCTATTGCTTTTGATTTCTCAAAAGAAATTATTTCCAGTGAGTCAGTGGAAAGGTTGCTTTTAGTCTGCTTTTTACTAAAAGTATAATAGTACCAATTGCTATTGCTGTATTAACAAATTTTCATAAAACTTAAGTGGCTTTAAATGACATAAAATGAAATAAAATAAAAAAGTCATTTTATGATCTCACGGTCTCTCTGGGTCAGAAACTTGACACTGGTTCCCTGGGGAAGTTCTGGCTTCAGATTTCTCGAGTGGTTGTAGTTACATAGTGACTAGAGCTAGAAGTGAGGTAGGGGAATGGGGTCAGAAGGAGCAGATGGGAGTTGGCCAGGCATCTCTCTATATATATAGTTTCAGGCCTTCTCCATGTGGTCTTTCCACATGGGATAATTTGAGCTTCCTCATAGCATGATGGCAGTTGAACTGTTTACATGGCAGCACAGGACTCCAGCATACATATTCCAACAAACAAAGGAAAAGATGCATCATCTTTTGTGACCTAGACCTAGAAGTCATGCTGCATCACTTCTGCAGTCTAATTGGTTATAAGTGAGACATGAGAGATTTAAGAGAAGAGAAATTAGACTCCACCTTTTGATGGTGGGGCAAGTATCTATAAGAACATGGGGAGTGGGGGTGTCAGGTTGGCTCAGTCAGTTAAGTGTCTAACTCTTGATTTCAGCTCAGGTCATGATCTCATGGTTCATGGGTTCAAGCCCCACGTTGGGCTCTACACTGACAGAGCTGAGCCTGCTTGGGATTCTCTCTCCCTCTCTCTCTGCCCCACTCCCGCTTGCCGTTGTTCTGTCTCTCTCTCAAAATAAATAAACAAATAGGACAAGTGGGCTTAGAAATATTCTTTTGGCCACCTTTGGACAATGTAATCTGCCACAGCAGCCCTTATAGGGCTCTGGCTTGATTCAGGAACCTCATTTCTAATGTATACCTTGCATAGGCTCAGGTTATCATGATGTCATGCTACGAACATGTTTCTCTGATTTCAAATTACCTCTTTGTTTCAAGCATTCAAGGATTTCTATTTCTTTTTTTTTTTTTTTTTTTTTTTTTTTTAGAGAGATACGATTTAGTTGTGTTTCTATTCTCATATTTCATCCATCAGGCCCATGTGTTAGTAGTGGGAGGAGAAACAGCCCAGTTCAAATGCCCAAAACTGGATTACAACTCTGTTCCTTGTCTCTGGAAACTTCAGTCCCATTTGGCAAAGACTGCCACCAAGATTAAGTTTATTCTCATGTTTTAACTTGAGACAAAAAAGCACATGGATTCTTTAGCTTACTGTTTTAGTTCTCTTGTCAAAGGTGAACCCAGATATAAGTACAATGAGTCTTGAGCAAAATAACTAAAATAGAGTCACGCCTATATGTCAGTGAACTACAGAACATAAAAAATATGAAAAAGTCTTGAAAGCAAGAAGAGAGAAAAGATATATGACCTACAAAGAAACAGTCAGAAATCACTCATTTCAAAAGTAACAATGTGAATTAAAATGCAGTGAATATTGCCAACATGTTGGCCAACAATAATTATCAATTAAAATACTATACTGAACTAAAACATTATGTGATTGAAAATGAAAGTGAAAACAGATTAAATTAACAATCATTAGCCATATCAGAAAGAACCACTAAAAAGGAAAAGAAGGAAATTAAACTCAGAAAGAAGTGAGTTGTAAGAAGCAATGATAAGCATAGAAATTGTAAACATACGGGGCATAAATCAGCTCATTCAGAAGTCCTTTCAAGTCATTAAGGTACAGACTAAAAAGAAGAATGGTCAAGACACATCCCTGATATATTCCTTTCAACATTTTATCTGATACATTAGGTGGTGTTTCATACATGTGCTGACCCTTGCAGAGGTAACCACAAGATCCTGGAACTCTATTAATCTCTATTAATTATGACAGGAGAGACAGAGAAATAATTACACGCAAACTAAACTCTCAAACTCATTTCAGTGATTGGTTTCATCCTTGTTTACTACAGTTCGTAAATTATGAAATATACTCCTTTTGGTATTCCCCTGTCTTTCCCTCCACCCAGATAGAGGTGCAAGTGAAAAGTTAATACAACACTTCTAGTTTTCTTCAACATGTAGAGAGCTTAGAAGTCAAATCTCCCATCCTTACAATCTAAAAAAGCAAAACAAACTGAAAAACAACTTTTCCTGGGCCCATCAGGGAACTGACACTGCAGGGTAAACTGCCAATCCAAAATCTGGAGAGACAGCAAAATCCAGAGTCACAGATGAGATCCGCTTCCCTGGAGGAGGAGCTGCTGGCACTAGAAGCTGGTAGGAAACGATCATTGTGACAAATTGCTGAGGCTGACAATCGAGCAGCCTGAGACTGAGAAACTCCTGGGGGCCACACTGTTGGGGGGGGTTCCCCCCACTCCGTTGGATTTTACCTTCAAGAAAACTACCAAGTTCTCATGATGAAGATCACAGAAAGACTGGGTGGATTTGGCAGAGGAAGGAGAATAATCATTATGAAAAATGTCCAAAGTGCTCTCTATAACACAGGTCTACTTCCCAGGGAAAGAATGAAGCAGAGCGTTATCCCAACTGGGGGGGTAGGGGGGTCGGAGGATATTCCTCCTACTCCACCTCATCTAGCTCTCTGGCCTCATGTCAGGAGGGAAAAAAAGCTCTTCCACCCTATCAACAGTTAAGAAGGTCACAGCCCTGAGACACAGGCCTTCTAAAAGACTGAGGTTTCATCTTACAGTTGTACAATGCTTCCCCTCCCCCATACCATACCAGCTCCCCAACAGGCCTCCACTATCACAGCAGGTTACAGATGAAGGAACTATGACATGCAGACTCTAAGAGTTCTAAGGAAACCCAAAATCTACAGGAGAGAGACATCAAGGGCATTAAAGGAATATGAAGCCTCTGGTACCTATAGCTACAGCAAACATGAAATGCATCCCACCTCCTAGCCAGGTTAACATAAATTTTCCCAAATCCTATTGAACTCACTTCCTATATTACCCAATACAACATGACCAGCTTTCAACTAAATCTTACAACCAAAGGCAAAATCAAAGGAAAGAAAAAACACACTCCAAAGAGAGCAAGCATTAGAACCAGATTCAGATATGACACAGCTGTTGGAATTATCAGACAAGTAATTTAAAATATCCGTGATTTAATATGTTAAGGAATATGAAGAGTAGACAACATGCAAGAACAGCTGGATGATATAACCAGATAGATGAAAACTCAAAAAAAAAAAAAGAATCAAAAGGAAATTATAGAAATCCAAAACACTGGAACAGAAATGAAGATTGATTTGGGTGGGCTCATCAGTAGACTTGACATGGCTAAGAAAAAAAATCAGTGAGCTTGAAGATAGGTCAACAGAAACTTCCCAAACTAAAAGGCAAAAAGGAAAGAAAAAGAGCAAAACATCTAAGAGCGAAGGGACAATTTTATTTTCAAAAGGCCTAATGTGCATAATTTGAATGTCAGGAAAGAGAAAGGGAGGGAGAAAGGACATCATTAAGCTCATTGTTAGATTAATGTAGATATAGATGTTTACACATAGAAATATTTGTAAATATGTATAGGTACACAGTCTAATATACACATATATATTTGCTTGCTCTATTAGCTAAGAGGGCATGGAAGCAAAGACACTCCAGTAGTAATTAGCACACTTAGTGCTCAGAACTTGATTTCCAATACCATTCTCTACTAAAAGGGCTGGTTAGGATTCTTTGGAGAAATGGCTATACTGAGAGCACAAGTGCTATCCCTAGCCAGCTGCACTGTATCACCCAGAAGCTTTAGAAATGCAGAATCTCAGCCCCCGGGTGGGGGAGGGGGGTGGGGGAGGGGGTACCTACCAAGTAAGAAAATGTATTTTAAAAAGATCTATGGGTAATCTGTATGGATGTTAAACTTTAAAAGGTACTAACTTAGGGACACCTGGGTGGCTCAGTCAGTTAAGCTAAGCATCCGACTCTTGACCTCTGCTGAAGTCTTGATCTCAGGATTGTGAGCCCAAGTCCCATGTTGGGCCTACCTGAATGAATGAATGAATGAATGAATGAATGAAAATAAAAGGCACTGACTTAGTGGCTATCAAATATAAATCGCCTATCCTCACCTCCCCCCAGCAAAATTCTTCTACTGGTAAATCTCAAGAATTTAGTTCTTCTGATAGACACATTTGCTGCAAAAGTTGTTGAACTTACCAAGATTCTAACTGTAAATATGTTTCTACCAGGACCAAATTTCTAAAGAAATTTTTAACTTTACTCTAAGTTCTGTACTAGTTAACCATCCTTCTAACAACTTAAAGAATTGGGATGGGAGTGGCTTTTTAACAAACTAAGCATGCATTAATCAGTTCAAGGTATTGATTGATATACATGAGCTGACTCCAAGAGAGGGGGGAAAAAAAGGGCTTTTTCCTCTGCCCAGGTGAAGGTGTGTTCACCTCTACTACAGAGTAGAAAATCAGGCAGAGTAATT
Organism: Panthera pardus; assembly: GCF_024362965.1. Lineage (NCBI taxonomy): Eukaryota > Metazoa > Chordata > Mammalia > Carnivora > Felidae > Panthera > Panthera pardus. The sequence continues at coordinate 135,626,027 of NW_026526721.1, forward strand.
ACAGGTGGAATAAGGACTGTAAGCTCCAGATTACTCTCAGGAAACATTTCTGAGTCTAAACGCACTTTTTAATTAGCTCTTCCAATAGCATCATGCTAATTGGCTAATTTGGAAATGATATGAGACCCTGTGTGCTTTAAAGAAAATCTGTTTGTTGATATATTTATTTGCACCTGAGACTGTCTTATTGCTGGCAGGACAGATATTATTAAAACAGAATCACCTGCTTATTTTAACCAGATTTTTTCAACGAACACACATGAATTGGATTATCCCTAGGGTTTCAGGAGGAAGTATTAGCATTTTGAGTGATAGGAAATTGCCACTTAGCTGGGAAATAAATGAGCTTTAAATAGATCCCATTATTTTTTACAAGGCTATTATTGTAAATGTTTCATAATAGAAGAAATGCCCTTCAAGTCTATCCTCATTGGTGGTTTATGGTTGGGGTGTTAACCTCTAAGTAGCCCAGCTCTTCACATCCAGCCACAGTGAGTTTTCATATTTTGACTATATAAAATAAAATTACCTTTTATTGGCCCACATAATATTTCCAACAAGTTTCTCTATTTGTTAGCTATGTTGTAAAGAAAATGTATTAAATTTATTTTCCTGGGCTAGGAAACTGGCTTTTTAAAGTTTTCATGGGTTTAATATATTTTACCTTTAACAAGACTATCTGAACACTATAGAAATATGGATTTAGGTGAGAACGTGGTGATATATTTGGATATTTATTTTTATCTCACTTGAATATTTCTCACTGCTTTACTTGTGTCACTCAGAGATAACACTTTATAATCCAAACAAGCCTCACTCTAGCTTACTATTTAAAATGTTCCTTTCCAGCCTAATTACTGCCACTAAATAATAAAAGAAGAAACTGCATGGATCATCCTGGATTTCACAAAGTACAGTGGTAAAAAGTCTCCTCCCTCCAGTTTAACAGTCTTCTTTTTACTCAGTATTATTGAGCCTCTGCAGCTATTCTGCACTGTGGGCTAAGGCTCCTCAATAAGTTTGGAAATGCTAGGGTGCCCCCTACCGTTGTAAATGGGGAAGCATGTTTCTTTGCATCTCCATTCAGAGAACAGCATTCTCCTGAAAATGATATTTAACCAAAGTTCAGAGGCGGGGTGGTTAGTCACGTGGTAAGTGGATGGATGGATGGATGGATGGCAAGAAAATAAGGATATATATGAAGCCCACCTGAGGATAAAATTTAAATTTAGCTACTTAAATGTTTACCTGGTCTAGAGGTCTATCTATGGGGGGAAGAAGGGGAATTGAGTATTACATGACCAAAAATATTTGCGTGTGTTCTTTTCTAAAATAACAGTGTGTATCTTTCATCATGATTTCAAAGGGATATGAAACCAGGGTCATTCTCTCTCTGTTACCTTCCCTGTCGTCTTTCTTGGTAGTATCAATATCCAGGTAGGTGATCCTTCTGCTTAACAATGGACTTCTCACTTTTTGTACTCCTTTCCTTCAATGACCCTATTCTCCACCTGTTTAAGTCATGCAATCCTATTATCACATCCTAGACATTCTCATTACCAACAACTACCACGTACAGAATTTCACTTTGCAAGCATTCCACTTTGTGATCACCAACTCCTATTTTATATATAACTTTTTCATATATATATATATATATATATATATATATATATATATATATATATATATATAACTCTCCCACAATTCTTTGACTGACTGGGATAGCCCAATCCATTAATCCTGCCATTTTTCACTATCATTTATTTCTGAACTTCCTCTTTACTCATCTTAGTTTCCATGTTCTATCACTGGAATCAACTCCTTGCATACACTCAACTCCTTGGTCCCTTCCTCCCACCATTTTATTCACCAGGTTAAATTCCACCCCTAAATTCATATCTCCACTTATTCCAAATCTGAAGTGCAGCAGTTGCATATGAAGAAACTAACCAAAGAAAGATAAAAAATCAAGTAATTGGTCTCACTTTCAATTTATGATCACCAAATTCAGGAGGGCTGGCAATTTTGCTATATTATTGATAAATCATATTTCACCAAAATTTTAAGCTTATGTTCTTTGAAAGACACTGTTAAGAAAATAAAAAGGCAGGGCACCTGGGTGGCTCAGTCGATTGAGCAACCAACTTCAACTCAGGTCATGATCTTGTGGTCTGTGAGTTCAAGCCCCACGTCAGGCTCTGTGCTGACAGCTCAGAGCCTGGAGCCTGCTTTGGATTATGTGTCTCCCTCTCCTTCTGCCCCTCCCCTACTCTGTCTGTCTCTGTCTCTCTCTCTCAAAAACATTTAAAAAAAATTTTTTTAAAGGCAAGCTAAATATAGAAGAAAATATCCACAAAACACATATGATAAAGGATTTGTATCTATAATACGTAAAGAACGCACAAAACTCAATAATAAGAAAACAAGCCGTTTAAAAAAATAGGCAGTGAAGTGCATGCATGGCTCAGTCGGTTAAGCGTCTGACTCGATTTCTGCTCAGGTCATGATCTCATGGTTCGTGAGATCAAGCCCCACATGAGGCTCCAAGCTGACAGCACAGAACCTGCTTGGGATTCTCTCTCTCCCTTTCTGTCTACCCTTACCCTGCTCATGCTTTCTCTCTCTCCCTCTCTCAGAATAAATAAACTTTTTAAAAAACTAGGCAGCATGTTAGAATGTATACTTTACCAGAGAAGATATATGCATGGCCAATGAGCCCATAAAGGATGCTCAACATCATTAGTCACTAGAAAAATGTAAATTAAAACCACAATGTGCTATTACTTCAGACCTATTAGACGAAAATAATTTTTTCAAACACGATACCAGGATGAACTAGAACTCTCATAAATTGCTGGTGAAAATGCAAAATGATAGAGCCATTTTGAAAACAGATTTTCAGTTTCTTATACAGTTAAGCATATGCTTACCATATAGTCCAGCAATCTCACCCGTAGTTATTTTCCCGAGAGATGAAAACTTATGTTTACACAATACCTATTCACAAGTGTTCATAGCAGCTTTATTCAGAATTGGTAAAGACTGGAAACAACTCAGATGTCTAACTGGTAAACAGATAAACAAATTGTGGTGTATCCATACAGTGGAATATTACTCAGCAATAAAGAATGAACTCCTGACCCATGCAATGACGTAGATGGATCTTAAAATCATTACTAAGTGAAAGAAGTCACTCTCAAAATGCTAGCTACATATTCCACGATTCCATTGATATGACATTTTCAAAAAGGTGGAAACTACAGGACAAAGAAACACATGAGTGGTTGTGAGGGGCTAGAATGTGGAAAAGGAGATGTTTACCGCAAAAGGGTACCAGAGAATTTTGTGACGTGATAGAACAGTTCTATGTTGTGTTTGTGACAGTGGATCTTACTGAATGTAAATGATATCTCAATAAATCTATTTAAAAATTGATGCATTGATGCCTGGGTAAGTCAGTTAAGTGTCTGACTTCAACTCAGATCATCTTGTAGTTCATGAGTTCGAACCCCACATGGGGCTCTCTGCTGTCAGTGTGGAGCCCACTTTAGATCCTCTTTCCCTCTCTCTCTCTGTGCCCCTCCCCTTCTCCCTCTCTCTCTCTCTCTCAAAATAAATGAACTTTAAAAAAATAAATACTTTAAAAAAATAAAAAATAGAATAACAACATGAAAATGGATACAATGTATTATAAAATCAAGATACCAAATACCTAGGAATAAATCTAACAGAAAATGTACAATATCTCAACATGGAAAATTGAGAATTACTGAGATAAAGAAAAGTTCAATAAACGTATGAATGTATCATGTTTATTGTTTGGTAGTCAAAACATTATAAAAATGTCAGTTCCCCCCAAATTCATCTTTACACTCAATGCAATCACAGTAAGAATCCCAGTATATTGTGTGTGTACACACTTTTTTAAAAAATAATAAAATGAGGAGCTCTGCTCAAAGCATAGTGATAGACATGCCAGGTGGATTCTAAATTACCTAGAGCAGTAAGTCAGTGGGGATTATCGAATCTGCCAAAATCAACGATGGACACTTACTTAAGAAAAAGAATCAGGGGGATGAGGACAAAACGAAGAAGAAGTCAACATAATTATATTAATATATGGAGAACAAAATAGTACTTACAAGTAGGTGAGATGAGCTATGACCTGAATCAGGTCTTTTGACTCATATTTATTGAGCTAAAATGGTTCTAGGTGCTCACATATGCCATCAAAGCTGCCTTACAAGTTCATAAGGGACTTATGTTATTTCCATTTTGTAAATAAGAAAGCCACAGCTTTGTAAGTTTAGGTGTCCTTCCTAAGGTCACAAATCCAGATTTGTTATTCATATCAAATGCTCTCAGTTTGCTCCTCAAGAAGAGTCTGATTGATAAACTAAAATTGCTAAGCATTTTATGACACCATGTGGCCAGATTTAGTGAAGCGTGAGGGCCTGAAGACCGTGTCATGCCAGGACCGTAATTCTTACAAATAGGAATCAAGAAATCAGCACTACTTTTCTGATGCAACACAATCTGGGGGAAAGGATGTCACTTTAGCAAAGAGTGGAAAAAAACTAAATGATGAATTAGAAATCATTGAAGGCATGAAACTTGATTGAGATGACAGTTCCTCATACTTTCTTAATATAGCCAAATACAAGATGTTCATCTGCATGAAAAGAAAATCTCCAGCATCATGCACCTCACAGCATCCCAAGCACCATGAGCTGTTTGATTCCAGGAGCTGACCTGGTGCAGTGCAGCTGGTTTCACGGTTGGGCTGTCCGCTTTTTGCTGAACCTTGGTCGGAGATGGCATACTGCTGACGTCAGGTTAGTCTACATATTAAAGGCTGGTCCCCCCCCCCCCCAATTATAATTAACATACAGAGTTATATTAGTTTCAGGGGTATAATACAACTATTCAACAATTCTCTACAGTTCTCAGTGCTCATCAAGATAAGTGTAATGTAAACCTCTTTTTTTCACCCGCCCCCTCACCTACCTCCCCTTTGGCAACCAGTGGTTTGCCAAAGAGTCTGTCCTTTTGTCTTTTTTTCTTTATCAGTTTTGTTTCTTAAATTCCACATATGAGTGAAATCATACGGTATTTTCTTTCTCTGACTGGCTTATTTCACTTAACATTACACCCCCTAGGTTCCTCCATGTCATTGCAAATGGCAAGGCTTCATTCTTTTCATGGCTGAATAACATTCCATAGGTATGTATGTATACCCACATACCACCTCTACTTTATCCATCCATCTATGGATGGACACGGGTTGCTTCTGTATCTTGGCTGTTTTAAATAATCCTGCAATAAACATAGGGGTTCATATATCTTTTTGAATTAGTGTTTTCATTTTCTTTGGTTAAATATCCAGCAGTGGAATTACTGAACCATATGGTAATTCTATTTTTAATTTTTGAGGACCCTCTATACTATTTTCCAGAGTGACTACACCAATTTGCATTCCCACCAACAGTGCACCCAAAGGTTCCTTTTTCTCCACATCCTTGCCAACACTTGTGGGTTTTTTGCATGTTTTTTTATGTTAGCCATTCTCACATATGTAAAGTGATATCTCATTGTGGTTTTAATTTGCATTTCCCTGATAGTGATTTTGGCCATCTTTTCATGTGTCTGTAGGGCCATCCTAATGTCTTCTTAGGAAAAATGGGTATTCGGGTCCTCTACCCATTTTTAATTGGACTATTGTTTATTGTAGTTTTAAATTTCTTTTATTATTAATATTTTTTGGTGTTAAGTTATATAAGATCTTTATATATTTTGGTTATTAACCCCTCATCTGATGTATCATTTGCAAATATCTTCCCTCATTCAGTAGGTTGCCTTTTTGTTTTATTGATGGTTTCTTTTGCTATGCAAAAGCTTTTTATTTTGGTGTAATCCCAATACTTTAATTTTCCTTTTGTTTCTCTTGCCAGAGGAGACATATCTAGAAAAATGTATCTATAGCTGATATTAAAGACATTACTGCCTATGTTTTCTGCTAGGAATTTTGTGGTTTCAGGTCTCACATTTAGGTCCTTAATCCATTTTGATTTTATTTTTGTTTATGGTATAAGGAAGTGGTCCAAATTCACTCTTTTCCATGTAGTTGTCCAGTTTTTTCAATACCATTTGTCTTTTTCCCACTGTATATTCTTGCCTCCTTTGTCATAGATCAATTGACCATAAAAGCATGGGTTTATTTCTGGACACTTTATTCTGTTCTATCGATCTACGGTGTCTATTTTTGATGCAGGGTCTTTTGTGGTTCCATATGCATTTTAGGATTATTTGTTCTAGTTCTGTGAAAAATGTTGGGATTTTAATAGATATTGCATTAAATATGTGGATATTTAATGCTTTGGGTAGTGTAGACATATTAACAATATTTGTTCTTCCAATCCATGAGCACAGCATCTTTCCACTTGTGATTTCTTCAATTTCTTTCATTAATATATAGTTTTCAAAATACAGATCTTTCACCTCCTTGGTTGTTTATTTCTGGGTACTTTATTATTTTTGGGGCAATTTTAAGTGGGATTGTTTTCTTAATTTCTCCTTCTGCTACTTCATTAATAGTGTATAAAAATGCAATATATTTATGTATATTAATTTTATATCCTGTGGCTTCACTGATTTATCAGTTCTAATAGTTTTTTGGTGGAGTCTTTAGGGTTTTCTATATTTAGTATCATGTCAACCGTAATTAGTGAAAGTCTTACTTTTTCATTACCAATTTAGATATCTTTTATTTCCTTTCCTTTTTTAAAAAAAAGTTTATTTATTTATTTTGAAAGAGAGAGAAAGAGAGTTCAGAGGAGGGGCAGAGCAAGAATCCCAAGCAGGCTCCATGCTGTCAGCACAGAGCCCAATGCGGGGCTTGATCTCATGACTGCAAAATCGTGACCTGAGCCAAAACCAAGAGTCAGACCCTTAACTGACATGACTATTATACATTGATTTGTGGTTATCATTAGGCTTATATATAACATCTTATGCACATAGCAATATTGATTGTCAAACATAGGGTGTGAACCCATTCTAAAAGCACTAAGTTTTTACTCCCCACCAACCATGTTTTATGTACATAATGTCATACTTTGCAACCTTTTATTTTGTGAATCCCTTGACTGACTTTTGTATAATTGATTTTACTGCTTTTGTGCTTTAACCTCCATACAGTTTTATAAGTGATTAATCTACTTTTTTAGTTTTTTAAGTTTATTTATTTTTGAGAGAGAGAAAACATGAGCAAGGGAGGGGCAGAGAGAGAGGAAGACAGAATTCCAAGCAGGCTCTCCACTGTCAGTGCAGAGTCCAATGTGAGGCTGAACATGAGCTGAAACAGATATGTAACCAACTGAGCCACCCACGTGCCGCTTGTCTAACTTCCTGTGTTTGTTTTTATGTATTAGGAGAGTCAGTTATGTCCCTTGGTCTTGAAAATAGTGGCTTTATGGGGCACCTAGGTGGCTCAGTTGGTTGCGTATCTGACTCTTGATTTCAGCTCAGGTCATGATTTCACGGTTCACGGGTTCCAGTCCCACCTCAGGCTCAGTGCTGGTGGCATGGAGCCTGCTTGGGATTCTCTCTCTCCCTCTCTCTCTCTGCCCCTCCCCTGCACTCATGCATTCTCTCTGTCTCTGCCTCTCTCTCTCTCAAAATAAATAAACTTAGTTTTTTAAATAAATTGCCCATATAATAAACGAATTATAAAATTACATTTTCTAGAGAATGGGCAATTTTTTAAACTTTAGGTCTCTCTCTCTCTCTTTTATAAGTAATGGTAGACTACACTGTAACGACAGTATCTTAAACAGTAATTTTTCATACTAATAGACAATGAACAACAAAATTCAAAGTCAATCACAGAAAAACATTGACAGAATACATTTTATTGATAATTCAATTAATCAAGTTGTATTACTAATCAAGCTTCAGTGGTGGCTTTAACCCACACTGGTGCTTTTGATGTATAGGAAGAACACACTATGCTGAGGTCACACCTTCTCACCATCCCTACTTCATCAGGCCAGAGCATCAGAGGGCCAAGGCATGAGAGGAAATGATTGTGTGCAATTTGCTACTAAGAGTGCTCTAAAGCTGCAAGTAATGGTGGGTCAGCTGTGTCCTCTTCACATACTTTAAGGGCAATATGCTTTTCTGGCCATAGGAAGACTTTTTTTTAAGTTTTTATTTAAATTCCAGTTAATTAACATACAGTGCACATAGGTTTCAGGTGTACAATACCTGGTGCTTATCACAAGTGCACTTCTTAATCCCCATCACCCATTTAACCCATCCCTCCACCCACCTTTCCTCTGGTAACTATCAGTTTGTTCTCTATAGTTGAGTCTGCTCCTTGGTTTGCCTCTTTTTTTTTCCCTTCACTCATTTGTTTTGCTTCTTAAATTCCACATATGAGTGAAATCATATATGTCTTTCTCTGACTGACCTATTTCATGTAGCATAACACACTCTAGTTCCATCCACATCAGTGCAAATGGCAAGAATTCATTCTTTTTCATGGCTGAATAATATTCTAGTGTGTGGGGGGGTATGTGTATGTGTGTGTGTGTAAACACCACATCTTCCTTACCCATTCATCAGTTGATAGACACTTGGGCTCTTTCCATAATTTGGCTAGTGTGGATAATGCTGCTATAAATGGCCATAGGAATATATTAAAACTAACGGCTATCGTGTCATTGTTGGAACTCCAGCTTTTCTTCTCTAAATTCTGCTCCTTGTGTTTGTTTTCCTCAGATGCTAACACAGATTGAAAGCTTGCTAAGCTTACATTCTGTCATACTGACACCTCAAGAGAAAAATAACAAAAGATTGAAGGCAAAATTTTGTCAACCTAGTATCACAAACTAGACTTTGAATTTCATTCAACCAACTAAAATGCATAGACTTCTTAAGCATCTGTCTACAATGCTTTCATTACAAACATCTACATCATTCTGAACTAGGCCTTTGGTGAGATGAAAGATTAACTCTAAGTGCTCATCAAGTTGTTTGGTGTTTTACAGAAAACAATACAATAAATCTTAAAATCCCAAATCAAATTTATTAGCAATACACATAGGCATATGAGTCCTACTTCAGTGACTGACATCTAACATATCTAAAACCAGAATGGACTCAACATTTTAATGAACACAGATTTAACATTTCTTTTTTTAAATGAATGAACTCCAAAAATATCACATGGTTGTTTTACACTTGATCCGGTCTGCATGTTGTAGCTCATCCAGAACATTTCTGATGGTCTCTACAGAAACTTCTCCTCTGTGATGTTTTTTTGATGCGAGATTCCATACATTTTCAAATTCTTCATCAGAAAGCCTGACACCAATGTTACATAATATCTCTGCAATCTAGGGGAAAAATTGAAAGTCAGACTGAGATCTATGTTTTTAAATTTGTATTTTAATATCTTTAATATTTTTAGAGTGCCTGGGTGGCTCAGTCAATTAAGTATCTGACTCTTGATTTCAGCTCAGGTCATGATCTCATGGTTAGTGAGATCTTAATGAGCTATGTTGGGCTCTTGCACTGACAGACTGGGATTCTCTCTCCCTCTCTCTCTGCCCCTCCCCCACTCACACTCTAACTCTCTCTCTCAAAATAAATAAATAAGCATTAATGCAATTAAGAGGGTATTCACCTATACTAACCCATATATAAAATTACTTTCAACTATTTAAGTGTTTCTGGTTATTTTAAAAGGTAGTTGGTGCCTGAGTGGCGCAGTCGGTTAAGCATCTTTGGCTCAGGTCATGATCTCACAGTTCGTGGGTTCAAGCCCCATGTCGGGCTCTGTGCTGACAGCTCAGAGCCTGGAGCCTGCTTCGGATTCTGTGTCTCCCTCTCTCTCTGCCCCTCCCCTGCTCGCACTCTCTCTCTCTCTCTCTCTCTCTCAAATAAACATTAAAAAAAATTGTTTTAAGGTAGCAGCCAAATTCAAGCAGAAAGAATAAAAAGTTAGAGAAGACACATTGGATTTAAGTTCCATCTCACTCACTTCTTGTCACTAGGATCTTGTGTATGTCATGTAAACCCCTTGAAAATTCCCTTCTCTAAAATAGGATCATTTATAAAATGTCCCTAACTGGCCCGATATAAACTTTACAGTTGTGAATGTGCAAATGCCAGAGAGATAAAGCATGCATGAATAACTGAGCAAACTAAAATCTGAACATACTGAAAGCCAGCAAACTTTGGCTAGCAACCTCTCTGCAATGATAATTATTAAAGGAAAACATAAGGAAGGAAAGATAAGACATAGAAGTAGAAAGAAATGTTAGAGTGAGTAGAGGAAATAAAAGATTTGAAAAAAAAATTAAATTTAAAGGAGGAAAAACATTTATTATGAAGCACACAGAAAAAAAAAAAGCAGAGGGAAATAGAAAGAAAGGTTAGACAGTGAATAGGAAAGCCAAAGAAATAGAAGAGTTGCAGAATACATCTATTAAGCGGAATCTTAACAATTTAAAGATCCTGGAGAAATGATGTGCCCTCCTGGGAAATTAACCGTATGATCAACTACACTTGAAATTCAGAAGAGCTGCCAGAAGCTGCAGTTGTACAGCAAAACACCTCAGTGCCCCTGTGCAGAACAGCGTTTTCCTGCTGCCCCACCCACAGTGACAGGTAAGGAGTGTCCCCACAGAGTCAACTCCTGAAGTGGCCTCCTCCTCCACTTCCTTTCCCCCTCCTCAGGAGGCATCCCTCCCTTAGGTCCCCATTCCATTGTAATACACAGATTAGCTGATCTTTCCAGAAACCCGTCCATTCTCACTCCAACCACTCATCTGGGTTCTTTTTTTTTTTCCAGATGTGTGAGACAAAGGATGACTTCCTAGTTAAAAGAATTTTAGGCAACATGCAACAAGCAGGAGATTTTTGTTTCTTTTGGCAACCCTGAACTTCTATTTCATATGGCCGTTAGAGTAATTAAGAGATGTGAAAACACAGTCTGGGGGTGTCCCTTCTCTGATCCCCCGGGGATGGTCCCAAAGGCCAGGCAAAAGGCTTCTCCTCTGAGTTTCTCCCTTCCTCTGTCCCCTACCTCAGTGGGGATGAATTGTTAGAATGAATCTGTTATAATTAAGGTAGGAGTTAGTAAATTTTCAAGTAATCAACTCTTCATCTGAAGTCTCAGAAAGCATCATATGTCTACATGTCTCCTCATATCATTCCTAGCTCTGGATATGAGAGTTCTGAAGCAGCAGTTGTGTCCTAGATTACACGCTGCCTTCCACGAGTGCAGATCAAGCATGCTGACCATGCGTTGTTATTAATCCTTGGCCCTAAGAACCCTAGTGGCTATTCTGATGTAGCTGGTCACTCCTGTTTTCTAACCCACTTAGGAAGAAAATCACCTGGAATATGAGGACCATGTTTTCTAACAAACAAAACAGAAACAAGATACATGGGCTGACAAAGGACGTGGCAACAGGATGGAATATTTTAAATCAGATAGCAGTATATAAGGAGGGTGGCAGAGTGGCCCTTCTCATGCCTACTCTCTGGTTTTGGAGATATAAAACCATGAGATACTTACACAAGGAAAGGAGTGATCCCTTTTGATTGAGTTCCTTAGGAAAACATTTCTTTTTATACATAGGTCCTAGTGGATGTATCATATGAGAGTAATGTTTCCTATCACAGAGGAAACTCTGCTGCAAGAATTGTACCAAAATGTCACAACCAAACTAAATAGTATCCTTAAGAATCCTCTATTTGGGGATCCTGATGACTTTTGTAACATAAAAGCTCAACTTTTTAAAAGTCTAAAATTAAATAGCTGTTGATAAATAAGCATTTTCATCTTTGTGTGTTTATGCAAAGTTGACATGTCTTTCAACTCTTTTGAAATAATACGCTCTACCTCTTTTTTAGATCTTGTCTTGAAGAAGTCTCTTTCAAACACTCCTTTCTGGCCAAAGACGGTAGGATGTAGTAATGAATAGGCATTGCCCTCTTCACCATAATTAGTTCTATCACTGATGCGACGAATTCGGGGGGCAGGGATATCAGACCGAATGGTTGGAACACCATAGATGGGATAACCTAGGACATCAATGAGAGAGGAAAACAGACATTCTACAACTGAGCTATACAATACAGTAGCTACCAGTCACCTGTCACTCTTGAGTACACACTTGAAATGGGGCTAGTCTGCAGTGCCTCGGTGGCTCAGTCCATTAAGCATCTGACTCTTGATTTCGGCTTGTGTCATGATTTCACATTATGAGATTGGGCCCTGCATTGGACTCTGCATGCTTGAGATTCTTTCCCTACCTCTCCCTCTGCCCCTGCCTTGCTTGCATGCATGCACTCACTCTCTCTCAAAAAATAAAAAAGAAATATCTAAAAAAAAGAAAAAAAGAAAAAGAAATGGGCTAGTCCAAATTGAGATGTGATGTAAGGGTAAAATACACACTGAATTTCAAAGATTTAGTACCCCCAAAAAAGTGAAATATTTAATCATATTGTATTGATTACTTGTTGAAAAGGTATTTGGGAGATCTATGTATTATATATAAAGTGTATATACTATTAAAATTGATTTCACCTGTTTCTTTTTCCTTCTTTTTTTTTGTGAGAGAGAGAGAGTGCAAGCAGGAAGGGGCAGAGAGAGAGAGGACAGAGGATCCAAAGCGGGCTCTGCACTGAGAGCAGTGAGCCCAACCTGGGGCTTAAACTCACAAACTGTGATATCATGACCTGAGCCAAAATTGTATACTCAACGACTGAGCTACCCAGGCGCCCCTCCCTGTTTCTTTTTCTTAATGTGGCTACTAAAATTTTTTAAATACATGTAACTCCAATTATATTTTTATTGGACAGTACTATTCTAATGGGAGTAGAAGCTCATTACACCAGAATATATGGCATATCTAAAAAATCCAGTTAAGAAAAACATGCAAATCCTTAGTCATGTCCTTAGTCTCAGGAAGTGATCTTGACCAACATAAAATAATCTTTCTAACTAACCAAGAATCATCATGCTCAATATTAAGATAATGAGGTGTTATGAGTTGAACTATATTCTCCCCAGATTTATATGTTCAAATCCTGACCACAGTACCTCAGACTGTGACCTTATTTAAAAACAGAGTAATCGCGGGGTACCTGGGTGGCTCAGTTGGTTAAGCATCCAACTTCAGCTCAGGTCATGATCTCACGGTTTGTGGGTTTGAGCCCCACGTCATGCTCTATGCTGACGTGGAGCCTGGAGCCTGGAGCCTGTTTCCGATTCTGTCTCCCTCTCTCTCTCTGCCCCTCCCCTGCTCATGCTCTGTCTTTCTCTCTCTCTCTCAAAAATAAACATTAAAAAAAAGAAAATAAATTAAATAAATCATTAAAAAAATAGTCATTGTATTTGTGATTAATTAAGATGAGGTCATACTGGAGTAGAGTAGGCCACGCATGCGATGTGAGTGGGGTCCTTACAAAAGGGGGCATCTCACACAGGAGAACACCATGTGAGGGTGAAGGCAGATATCAGGGTGATACAGCAGAAGCCAAGGAACACCAAAAATTGTCAAAATCTAGGAGAGGAGCCTGGAACAGATTCTCCCTCACAGCTCTGGAAGGAACCAACTCCCATCAATACCCCGGCCTCAGACTTTCAGCCTCCAGAACCATAAGATGATAAATATCTGTTGTTTGAGCCATCCAGTTTGCGGTACTTGTTATGGCAGCCCTAGCAAACTAGCAGAAGGAGAATGAAGATACAGAGAAGAGTTTTGTGACAGCTCTTCAAATATTTGAAGGCAAATCTGTTTGTAGCTAAGAATCACATGGTTTATAAGTCTCCTAACAGTTGGTGAAGTCTGCGTAATATTCAATATTCTGCTCATCATAGATCAATTTCATTAGCGTTGAGAGAATCATATTACTTGGGTTATCATTAACAACAGTTCAGTTCTCCCTACATTTACTGAGACCCCCCTGGTTGCTTCAAATACAGAACTGAATGAAAGGTCCTAGGCTTTGAGAAACAGCCTAATGAAGATAAGAGACTGGGGATAATACAAGGACAAAGAACACTTCTATGTTTGCTGATCCTTTTAGAACTCAGCAAATAACGTGGCATACTCACAAAGAGAAGGAACAGCTCCTACAACTGCATTGATCTCAGAAGAAGTTGTCTTATAGTGATTAGAAACTTTATCACTTGGCCTCAGAAGTGTCCGGAGAGTCTTTTCTGAGCTCCCTGGTTCTTTTAAGACAGTATCTTCGGGCTTTATCAGGAGAGTTGGTTCAGATTCTTCAATATTAGCCTCCGCAGGGTTTGCACAATCTGGTTTTCTACCTTCAAGCAAAGAGGGAAAGGCAGGGGAGTTGGGGGGGGGGGGGGCGGGGAAGTACAGGAAGAAATTACTACTTGGTGCTTACTGCTCTACAGCAAAATCCATTTTCCTGGTTAGTCCCTCCTTGCTGGTGGAGACAGAGACTGGGCTGATGGAAACCCTCCACTGAAGCCAGCGTCCCACTGTGGGAGAGCAAGGGCAGGCTGATGACATATATGGGAATCCCAATGTGGCCTAAGGTTTCTTCTTGCCACTCCACTCACTTTATTCTAAAATAAAGCTTTTAAATCTGAGAGACCAAATGAAACCATGGAACCTATTTCTCCTTTAAAAAAAAAAAAAAATTAGAATTTATTTTCATATTTAACTTGAACTACAGGATTACCAGAGTTGTTTCCAGAGTTCTCCCCCAAGGAGGGAGGGAGAAGACATATCGGGGTTGTAAATTCCACACATACCTGATGGTGGCAGGGAACCCCATATATTGCAACATTTGGACTGGCAGTGAGAACACAGCGTGAGCTCAAGAACCGATTATATAAATAATATAGGGTTAGGTTATATACCTCCTTGAATCAGTATATAAAAGAAAACCCTGAGGTAAAACTCCAATTCTAAGACTGTCTTTTTGAAGATTTACTTTACTGAGTCATTCCGAAATTTAGGACTGAATTCCTGACACAGCTTTTTCACAGACCTGGTAGCTACACAGCCAGCACTAGAGGGCGCTGTGGTCTTTCAATTTCTAGGAGAACTCTCAGGGTTCTGGGAAAGCCCAAGCAAGGGTTGCAAAGGCAAATGGAACCCCAGTATCAGATTGGTGAGAACCATGGCAAACCAGAAAAGACATGCCTATCTAAAGTCTGCAGCCCCTATTCAGCTCCTGCCAATTGTTGCCATCAACACTTTCAGACCTTGTGTTCCAAAACCTCTAATGCGGTCCCTGCACCCCTCAAAAGGCAGAAATCTGGACAAAGTATGAGAAACAGTTTCTCAGAAAACTGTTTGAAAGCTACTGCCTTATTAACTAACTGGAATTTTTTTTTTTTCAAAAGTAAAAAAATAATAAATAAAAACAGTAACTTGAAAGAAAGAAATGAAGGAAAGAAAAGAAAGGAAAAGAAAAGAAAGAAAAAGAAAAGAAAAGAAAAACAAAGAAAGGAAGAAAGAAAGAAAGCCACTACCTTAGAACACTTACCTCTTTTCCTCTAGAAGTCAACAGTAATATAGAATTTGATATAAGAAAATTCCTGTCAGGGGCACCTGGGTGGCTCAATCAGTTGAAATTCAGTTGAAACTTGATTTCAGCTCAAATGGTGATCCCAGGGTTGTGGGATCGAGCCCCACGTCAGGCTCTGCACTAAGCATGGAACCTGCTTAAGATTCTCTCTCCCTCTTCCTGTGTCCCTCTCCCCGACAACCCCTACTCACCTGTGCTCACACTCTCTCTCCAAATAATTTAAAAAAAAAAAAATTCCTGGCGAAACATTCCTGAGCCCTTTCTGACTAAACCACTGGCCACTATCTTAGAAAATTCTGAGAAGGTGAAAAATTTCAAGGACTCCATTGAAAATGGCTGATGAAGTCAGAACCCAAAAACCAAGAACAATTTGAAAATCTGGTTTCAAACCAGCTTCAGCCCTCGGCCACTACTCCATGAGTTGTGCCAAGAAGAAAATAAATCTATCACCCCTTTGTATTTCTGAGAGCACGAGGGTAGAAATGTTTTCCATAAAATCTTCATTAGGCAGAGAAGAACTTCCTGCTTTCCTTGTGGTTAGAATAGAAAGGCCATCTCAGAAACGCATAAGGGGTCACACATCATCAATAAAGCCCCAAATTTGGTTTTGACCTTGCAGGAAGGCATGACCCAGAAATAAAAGTGAAAACAGTAATAACTTCACTTTTTAGAGAAAAATATTCCAAGAGGAGATAAAAAACGTAAAGTCTTTTAAAAAAGTTAATCTTCCTTAATAATCAAGATTTGAACATTAAAGCAAACAAAGTATCATAACAACTAAATTATAAGAATGTTTGAAATAATACTCAGTGGTAGCAAAGTTAGGGTCAAACCTCAAAGATTTTGCTGATACAATCACAGATTGGTACAATCATTTAGAAAAGCAAAATGAAAATACAGAGTTCTTCTGGGACAATAATAACATTCATAAGAAATGAGATATAATTAGAAACAAAGCTTTTTGAGTGTTACCAATATTACTTTCAAAATATCTGGAAACAACCTAAATTTCAAAGAGTAAGGAAATGGCTTAGTAATTCATAATATATCAGCATGAGGGAACTGAAAATGAAATTTACAGAAAAGTTTACCATAAAACTATTTCTTAATTCCATACAAATTTGAAAGCTAAAGTTTAAAAAGTCAAATAAAAATGGTACATTCACTGTGATTTTAGCTATATTTAAAATATACACACATGTCCATATACATAGTATATATGTCTATCAATATATGGTTAGTGATGTAGGAAGTCAATGTAAGAAAATGTAAAAGAAGAAGTGTTCTTACCTCAAATTCTATTTTACTGTTGACTTTTCCTGGGGGAGGGGAGCTAATTAAGACAATGGTTTTCAAACAGTTTTCTGAGGAACTGTCTTTAGTGTTTTAGGTCTCTGTGTAGACTGTTTTGCTTTTAATTTTTTTCTTCTGAATGAGGAGTACATAGTTCCAAATTCAAGAGATACAAACACCTAGATTAAAATGTGAGTCTTGCTGCCACCGTGTCCCTTAGCTACCTGGTTCCCCTTAAATGTCATCAAACTCTTTCCTGTCCTTCCACAGGTATTCTATGGATAAACAAGCAAATAATATGTATGTATGTGCATATTTAATATTATATATTAAAGTTGACAAGAGTCAAGCTTCTAGAAAAGTAAAAATATAAAAGTCCATTGAAGAAGTTAGCAAATCTTCAAAAATTAAATACCTTTAATAATGACCCTCTCTTCATACTCTTTCAGAGGCATTTTATCTTTCCAGTTAAGAAAATTTGCAAACTCTAGGTAGTTAATCAGTCCATCTTTATCCACATCACAGTAGTCAAATAGCTGGTCCAGGAGCGTCTCATCTAAGTGCAAGCTGACCTGATCACAAGCCTCCCGAAGCTCAGCTTTATCTATCGCCCCGTCTCCATTCTGTTAGACACAAATCAGAAAAAGATGAAGCAAGCATCATCTTTAAGAGCAGAGTATGCAACATCTATTATTTCATTTAAGAAAAAAAACAGATCTATCACATAAATTCAATGAATTTATCTTATTATTTTACAAAAGAGCAGGCAGTTATTAAGGTAAGTCTTCATTGTGTCATCCTAACATGCGCACAGTAATTCCAACCCTGGTTGGAGCAGGGTGTGGCTCAGAATCTTTGTTCATTCTATTTTAATAATTTTTTTTCCAAATACTTTTTTTGTTTAAATCACGTTGTGGTAGGGCAGGTGTAACCATGATTTGTGCTTGACATTTCATTTAACCAACATCTTGTGCTTTTGACAGCTTTCTACCATTTCCCATACTTTCAAAGTTTTTAACACCTCTGGTGCTCAGACAGCACTAAATGGCCCTCCACTCCACTCTCTGGTAATGAGGGGAAATTGGGGAAGTAATTGTAGGCCAAGTGCACGGAGGTACAGCAGACAGTTGCCTGCTTGTTGTTAACATTCCTATGGGCAAGAGGGACATGCTACCAATCTGGCCCATTGTAACAATTAGCACTAAGATTCATCCTGGTAGGGGAAGCAGGAGAATTTCCACCTTCTTCCAGACAACAGCTAAAGGAGTGCCTACACTGTGTGTGGAAGGAGGGAAATTTATGAAGGCTATGGGCAGGAACCAGCTGGTTTCCCTTGGGAACCAAAGGGGCAGAACACGTAATGCTTGGTAAGGAGGAAGGGCAAGAGCTGAGACGTCTTACCACTCTGGAGACTCCTCCTGGAGTCTATCAACCCTTAAGTCCATTTGGAGAGGAGAGTAAAAGGTCTGAGTATTTTTGCAGTGCATCCTAGCTGCTATAAGGGAGCTTTGGCCCTCTCAGAGAAATTTCCCTGAGACAAACTCCCAAGAGGTGATAAATGACTCACTGACTAGTATTCAGCTCTTACGCTCAGGACTGGGTTTACAGTGCTGATGAAGGTGATCCCTGGAGAATGAGGAACTGACCAATAAACTCTAGATAAATTCCTGCAGTCAGATCCCTAGTCCTGGAAAACATCCCTGATGCCTGTGTTGAAAGAGAATGAGAATTTAAAACATATTATCTCGACAGGGGGGCTGCAAATTCCCTGGACTAATGTAGACTACTTTATAAAAATCTCTGCTGCAAGCCCAAGTCAAACAAAAATGTGAACCCCATAGCCCTAGCTGAAAAGCTATGTAGGATATGGCTGTTAAATCAAAACTGAAACAGATGGTGCCAACAGTGATGACTTCAATGCCCAATATAGGGATTTGCGTGGAATGAAAACTTTGGTGGTTTCATTGAGCTACATACCACTCAAAACTCAAAGTGAATGTTTCTTATTCACCAGGTAGTGAGTCACTCTCTCCCTCTGCACCCTTGATTCCTCCCTCCTCCATGCCCCAACCTCAACTACTCTAAGGAGAAAGATGACTAGATGTGGGACCAAGGTCTCCCTGTCCCCAAGGGAGATCAAATGCCACATTCATCTGTTCAAGTAAACTGCCTAACTTCAGAGGGGTGAAGTCACGTACTTTTATGGCCTCTTCGGATATGAGTGCCAAATTGATCATCCTACTCAGTCTCTATGGGGAGGAGATGTCTGGATTCAGCTAGTGGGGTGTGGGCAGGGTTTGCTCAAAGTGGAGAAGGAAAACTAGCAATATATTATTTCTGTAGCAGAATATATTATTCCACTACTGAATGTATAACTGGTACTGATGCTTTACATGTTTGTATTATGAATGAGCCACAAGTAGAGGATGCTAGTACCTTTGGGGTCACACAACCCTAATGACCCCTTTGAGTTACAAGTCTCTGTGACTAATGATTTTGACACTTAGAGTCTCTGGGTCTGGTTTACTAACATGCTGTGGTTTTTAACCTCAATGAGAGCTATGGAGGATCAAAAATGGACAGTCAATCTACTCAGTGGGCAGAACTCAAGGCTACTCTCATTCCTCTGGCCAATATTCCCCTTGATGAACCTGTTATATTTTTACTGACTCTTGGACTATTGCCAATGGCCTGCTTATTTGGTTTGCCATTTGGAAAACTACAGACTGGAAGATTAAAAATACTTCTTTTTGAGTCTGAAAACTATGGTAACAAATCATAGCTCCTGACTGAACCATGTGAGTAAGTCATATAGATGCCTATGATAAGGGTCCCTTCTCTGCCCATTCTCAGACTGAAATCAAGCTTCTGACTGAGCGTAAATCATCCACAGTGCCACCATTGCTGCCTGGATCCATTGTTGTACCAGACACGGCGACACACCAATCATTACAAAGAAAACCACTCCACGTCTCTGAGGCAGAGGCTACCACACCACATGCCTTACTTTGACTCCTGCCAAAAGTTGGCCAATCTGTCTACATGGAACCTGTGTCCCCTCTCAGAGCTGTTAGTGGTGCATCACACTGTTGACACATTTTCAAGCTATGGAGTTGCTATTCCAGTTTAATCAGCCAGCTCCAGGCACAAGACGATGGCCCATGAAACTAATCTGAGTCTTGTGTTTTGCTTTCTGGACCATTTTCAGCCTGACAATGGTGTGTCTTATAGCAAAAGTGTTACTCAACAATGAGCTATTGGTCAAGGTATTCAGTGAACCTTTCCTACACCCAACCATCCATAGCCATCTGGTAGGACTGAGCTTTGGAATAACCTTCTCAAAAATTGTCTATCTTCCTCACCAGCTTCTGGCTCATGTCCAATGGGTCTCATCACTGAATACTGCTGGCCTTAAAAGGAATAATGTCATCTCAGCTACTTCCTGGGTAATACTTAGAATAAAGGGATTTGGAATGATATAGACCTATTTTGAAAATTTGGGACTCTGCTATGACCATGATGAGTCTTTTTATTTCCCTTCTAGATTTTAAATTTCTGAAGTCAAAAGTCTACACATAATCTGGAACAATGTCTGATGTACAATGAGAGTTCAATAAAATAAAGAATTAATCCTCTAAGCTAAGAAGATTCATTCAGGAAATCATGGCTTGTTTATTCTGTTTCGTTTTGTGTTTTTCATTAAACTAAATCTGGGCATCCAATCATATAAGATTCAAATAATCAAAAATTATCCTACAGCTGTACCAGGAAGACCCACATCTTATTACCCTCTCAGAAAAAAAGCTCCTCGAGGACACTGAGCACTACATTGTACATATTAAAAGTTAACTATTTAAAAGGTATATCAAAATTAAATAATTCTCAGTAATTTCCTCTCTGCTTAATTTAATTTTATCATAAAGAATGTGCCTGGTGGTTCACTAAGATAATCAACAGCTATTAAGATGATCGTCTTGCCTATAATTACATTTTAAATGAAGAATTTTTAAAAAGCAGAGCACCATGTATTGTGGTAGATTCTCTTATTTGTATCAGTGCTATCTAAATTTACCGCACATGGGGCGCCTGGGTGGCTCAGTCGGTTAAGCGTCCGACTTCAGCTCGGGTCATGATCTCGCAGTCTGTGAGTTCAAGCCCCGCATCGGGCTCGGTGCTGACAGCTCAGAGCCTAGAGCCTGTTTCAGATTCTGTGTCTCCCTCTCTCTCTGACCCTCCCCTGTTCATGCTCTCTCTCTGTCTCAAAAATAAATAAATGTTAAAAAATATATATATTTTTTAATAATAAATAAATAAATTTACCCCACTATAATCTTTGTAAGATACTTATATTTGAGTCAAGTTTAAAATGTACTTATTTTAGCTTACATATTTTAAGTCTGAAGATTCATTTTTAAATTACCTGTAAATAGAATTTGTCTCTGTTAGAAACCAGAGAAACAGTTGAATGCTTACATTTTCTTTAAACACAACTTTGCAAGAAATGCAGTGGGTGACTGATTGGTGTTTGTCCCTGCATAATTGGTACAAATATAAATGAGACAGTTAACCCACTTTTTATTCATCAGTACAACACAGGCACACAGACCCCTAATCTAAAAAAAACAAAGAAAATGAATGGATTAAACTGAATAAGCCAATGAGTAATCAAGATTTTTTTTAAGATAAAAAATGTGAAGTGTAACTTTTCCAAAACTGTGCTCAACATTGGAAGGGAGATATAAACATTATCTTTTCTCTTTGAGATAAACTAAAATCATTCTGCTCAGGGTTTTTTCTTCTCAAATCAAAATTATGATGCGCTGCATCATTACAGGTTTATTTAGGAGCTTTTATTTGTTTATATTGGACTCATTCTAAAATAGTTTGAGGCTGCCTAGAAAAATGAGTACAATGAAACAGAGCCCAAAAAGTGAGGAAATCAGAGCAAAGAGAAAATAAAGATGGACTAAAATAAGAAGAAACTGGAATAAAAAGAGTACACAAAATGTATGCTATAAGATCATGTTCACAAAACTAGATGTGTGTTGTTGAATTGGCTCTGAGCTTCCTGGAGGCCAACTCAAAAAGGTATTCACAATCAGTACAAAATTCATGCTTCTCATGAGGTAAAAACAAACCAGATACTTAAATAAAACACAATTATTTCCTTTAGAAAGAATGGGTTTCTCTATATAAAGAGGATGCGTGTGACAAAAATAAATAACAGCCTCACCGGCATACTAATAAAATTGTGCCATATTTCACAAGAGATTTGCACAATAGTGCACTTTCGTATAAGCCAAAGGCAATGCAGCTCGGTAAAAACAATCCTGTGATGGCCTAAAATGGTGTGAGGTTATTACGCAGCCCTAGCTTTATCTGACTTTTTCAAAGGCTACAATTTAGAGTAGCTTGAAAACTGAATGATTTTACACTCTCAAAACTGAAACCACAACCGCTCCCCCAGGGGAGAGACGTTCTACGTCTGACTTGGACCTTGACAGCACTACGTGTACATACTCAGCTTTAGGTATAAATGACCTAGACCCAGGAAGTCTTCCCTGGGGACCTAGGGTGCCACCCCCTTCCCTTGCTCCCAGCACAGTACAGTTAAATCTGCCTCAGCGGTTCTCAAATTGAATGTGTATCAGGGCTGCAGGGCTTGTTAATCAAATTGAATGTGTATCAACCTGCAGGGCTTGTTAAAACACTGTCGCTAGGCCCCAACCCCGTGTTCCCCAATACGGTAGGTCTGGGGTGGGCCTTAGATTGTGCATTTCTAACAGGTTCCCAAGTGACCCTGACAGTGATAAAAGAACCACACTTTGGTAACCACTGATCTACTCCAGGGGTCAGTAAACTTTTACCGCCAAGAGCCAAAAAGCAAGTATTTTAGGTTTTGCAAGCTATTCAGTCTCTGAGGCCCTATTCGGCATCTATAGTGCAAAAGCAGCCATAGAAAATATTCAAAATAAATTGGCCTATAAAACTATTTATGAAAACAGGTGGTGGACTGGATTTGACCCATGGGCCTTAATCTGCTGACCCCTGATCTACACCAACCTGCCAGAATCTGTAAGCGCATGCATAGTCCCAAAAGTTCTGTTCAACTACTGACCTTGTCATAGTGCCTGAAGGCTGCCAGCAAAGTGTCAAATTTCTGGTAGTTAACTTTCTTCAAGTGATGTCGCACTGCTGCAGTCAGGGCTCTGTGTCTATCCTTGCCTCGAAGATATTCACCCGGAAGTCTGTTATGGATGAGATCACCAGCTCCTATTAAAGAGGGAGAGAAAAAGTCTTTCATCTGAATTCAGATAAAGTCTGTCAATATTATTCCCATCCTAAAAGAGAGAATGATCTAGCAACTTCTTTGAATGAAAAAACCTCACGCCTAACTCTGATTCTATTATGCAGTGTGTTAAAAACAAAAACAAAAACCTTGTATATGAGGGGGACAAAACATAAGAGACTCTTAAATACAGAGAACAAACTGAGGGTTGCTGGAGTGGTTGTGGGTGGGCGGATGGGCTAAATGGGTAAGGGGCATTAAGGAAGACACTTGTTAGGAGGAGCACTGGGTGTTAAATATAGGGGATGAATCGCGGGAATCTATTCCAGAAATCATTATTGCACTATATGCTAACTAACTTGGGTGTAAATTAAAAAATAAATAAATAAACTTTAAAAAATCCTTGTATATAAAAAAGAACATAAAATAACTGATAAAACTTCATACTTCTGACAAAATGAATGTGGGGGGAGGGGATTCATCAGCCCTCCTAGGTTGTCTTTCCTAAGATCGTGAAGCCCTTGCCTATCTGCCTCTTAGCAAACATTTGTCTATAATGCTGAGGATCTGAAAGTGGGGCAGAGTCCATAAGGGACCACTCTATATGCCTTGAAGTTAATAAACCTCTGGGATCCCTTGTAAAAATGGAACTCAAATTACCTACTCCCTTCTAATATGAATTTCCAGTCTGCCTTCATTCTGCATATCAAGTTTCCATTTCTCAGCCCCGCTTCCCCAGTACAACCACCTACACAGGAGACCAGCCCTCATCACAGTTCCATTAATTGAGTCCTGACCCACAATCCCCTCAGTTATCTGGAAGTAATAAAGTCTCCAGTCTACCTACTACATGCGCCCTAGACCTAGACCTTGCTTCCACTTATCCTTCGTGACTTAAAGGAACTTCCCCAGATTATGACACAAAGAAAGTACAAACATACACTCTGCCTCTAAGCCCCATTCCTTGTCAGAAAATGGATTCCTTGGATGTTAATGGTGACAGAGATCAGAGTACAGTTGACCCCATTGCTTCAGATGCGATGGCTTGGTGGATGTCACCAGAAGGAACCTTTTGCCTCAATTCATGCCAATGCCCTCCCTTCCTGCTTTCTTGGGGGCAGGGTCGTGTTGGCAGTTGACTGTCATAGCCTAGATGGAATCATTTAAATCACTACATTGGTGCAGTTCGCAGCAACTAGTATTTATACCTGCTCTGTGTAAGTCCCTATATTAGGCTCTGTCAAGGGTCTCTTTTAATAGGTACTCATTGCACCTCTGAGATTCTTACTTACTATAAAATCAGGCGCTAATCCCACGTATTCTGATAAAAGTCATGTTTTTACGGGTAGATATGGGTGAGAAGCCTGCAACTAAGGCTGGTTCCAGGAACTTGGCAAGTGCCTCAGAACAAAGTCATCTGAAGTGGAATCAGCTATCATCGGACCACCCTGAAGTGGGCAAAGCATAAGTGGCTTCGTGAGAGGAAATCATGACAGTGAAAGTGATTTTTGACAGATAAGCATGGTGTCTTCTGTTCCTCCACATTCCTTCCCCCTGATATAAACCCTGTGGGTGGCTCTTCTGTAAAACAGAGGTCCTCTTTCCTCCATAAGATGGCTCTTGATTGAGTTTTTACCTTCAGAGGCCTTCCCTCTCCATTAACATCCAAAAGGAACATTTGAATGATGGTTTTTTTCAACTCCACCTGGTTTTGCCACTATACTCTTCACTAGGTATAACCCCTGGTGAGTGATATATATGCTGATATCTTCTCCTGGCCTGGCCCTGAAAGAATATTTTATGAAGCTCATGTCAAATCACTTGCAATTACTCAAGAGTCATCTCTAAAGAGCTGAAATCAGGAGTAAAGTTCCGGCCCCGAGAGACCGTGACCTGGCTACCATTCCACGGCCGTCAGAAAAGCCAAGCAAGCTCTTTAATTGTACTCTGCCTGCAACCAATTCCCATGATGCCGCACTGTCCACTGGTCTTGGTTCTGGTGCATACTCAGAGCTGGGCACAACCCTTACACGCTTCCTGGAAGCATCTTTTTTTTTTTTTTTTTAATTGTTTTTTTTTAACGTTTATTTATTTTTGAGACAGAGAGAGACAGAGCATGAACAGGGGAGGGAAAGAGAGAGAGAGAGGGAGACACAGAATCTGAAACAGGCTCCAGGCTCTGAGCAGTCAGCACAGAGCCTGACGCAGGGCTCGAACTCACGGACCGCGAGATCATGACCTGAGCCGAAGTCGGACGCTTAACCGACCGAGCCACCCAGGCGCCCCAGGAGGCATCTTAACATACCCAGTAACTCCAGGCCTTAAGGATGAGACATTCTTTGCACAGCTGCCTTTATTTCCATAAGTAAGTGTAAAGGAGAAATTCAGGCCCAGTAAAGAAATCAGTAAGTCCCTAGAAGCAGGAGCTTACTGCAGAATAAATGCTATTCGTTGACCCCAACAATGGTCACAAAAGGTGAGAACCTACAGTTAATCTGTGTCCACCCATAAACTCCAGAAAAAGTCCAGAGAGGACTTATCAGTCCCCTTTCACAGTTCAACTATGCAGCACCAATGCTGGTACTGATACTTACATCTTTTTAAAATTATTAATGTCAGTGTTCTTCCTTTTCATTTTGTAAGACTATCTTATTCAATTTGTAAGGATAACTTCGATCAACTATTAGGAAATTTGTCAGTGCTGTCAAGCTGTCAAAATGATAAACTATGTGTTGGATTCACCAATTCATGCTATAAATATTTGTGAAAAATGTACTGTATGCTAGACCCCGGGGATCCAACAGATAGCAAGATGAAGCACCCACCAGCATGAAGCCTACCCTCGAGTAAGCAGAATTTACCATGATTACCTATTTACTTTTCAGGCTCATTGATGCATTTCCTAAATCATCTCTTAACCACTCTTACAGGTAAGAAGAGCCTCTAAGACAGTTAGGCATACATTAAACATGCAACAATCCATCTAAAAAACAGACCCAAAATACAATCTCCTAATTAATGTGATTAATGTTGGTCGAAAACACTATTGCATAAGCTCAATAAATATACATCTTATTTGTCAGTGAGTGGGCTTTAGCTAAAGCCTTTTCAACAGCCGTTCTTCAACTTGAGTTTAAGCGTACATAAGAGCCTGCTGGATCAGCACGTCTGGGCACAGGTTCCAGGAACCTGCATATTTCATAAATTCCCTGGGTGATTTTAATGCAGGTAGACTGCAGACTCTTTGAAAACCACTGATACACGGCCTAATCCTGACAAGCTTTAGCCTAGTCTTGCCTTTGGATATCTACCGTACAGATGGCTCAGAAAGAAAGACAAAATCCTGGCAAGTTTCTTCTGCCACTTTATGGATTAATCGATTGATTGGCTGGTCGGAAGAGAGTGGTTCTTAATTATGTGATTGTAGAGTAGAGTGGTTTCTCAAACTTGAATGTGCCTACAATTCATCTGGGAATATTTCAAAATGCAGTTTCAGATTCAGTAGGTCTGGGGTGGAGCCTGGGACTCTGTATGGCTTAGAAACTCTCAGGGGACACCAACATTGCCAGTCTGCACACCACATTCTGAGTGACAAGAGCCTCGTCCAACGTTTGAATTCACCAAAAAGCTGCTTCGCTCAACTTTCGCGTATGTAATACAGGCCATATTTATTTTCTAAATAAAGTTCTGAGCCTTGACTACACTTACGGTATTCATTCACAAAGGCTTTAAACTGTACATATTTCAAACGTAACATGAACATTTTTTTCTCTCCTGTGCTACAAATTGTTCTCATTAATGTTAATGTAATGTTTTAAGCCTTTAAAATTAGAAGCTTTGAGGGAAGGAGATAGTGAATTTAACAGCATAACTTTGTGGGGATGTTGCTGTTTGTTTTTTAAGGGGAAAGTTTGTGTATTTACCATACTCCTCGGCACGGAGACAAGATCCAAACGTGTGGTCTGGGGGAACATTCATTGTTTCTGCAATGCTATCAAAGAAAACAAATCCTTTAGTTAAAACACTCAGCACATGGCATCTCTGGAATTTAGAATACACTTGCCATATGTTTTTAATAGCCTATATTTCTCCTATAACCAAACGATGAAGATCAAACAGAAGTTCTCCAAAAGATCTTCTGTCCAACCTCCCGCTTGCATTAGCAATGGCTATATATGCTTTCCCTGGCCTTCAGAAGCCCAGAGTTAAGAAGAAAATTAAGAACAGACTCAAAGCAGAATACGGAAATAGAGACAAACAGGCAGACAGACAGACACAGGGAAGAGAGAGAGAAAATGTCACATGATAAATTAAATTTCTAATATCCCAGAAATAAAGCTTTACACAAAATTCTCCCTCCCTTTTCTCCGAATGCCCTCTTCATTTCAGAGGACTCAGCACTTTCCTTGAACCCCAGGCTCTACGGAGTAGAGTAGAGTTCCCTGATTAATACGAAAGATGACTTTTTAAATTAACGGATAGCACCTAACAGAAAACAAACCAACATTTACCACAAGAGCACTGTTTAAATTCCATCCAAAGACACTATCAATTCAAAGTTAATTATTAACTTACGGATCTAAAACTCTTCCAAGTTGATGTTGAAACTTTTCTTTGAAATCATCAACTCTCTTAGATACAACCTTAGCTCCTCTTTTCCTATAAAATTAGAAAATTGTCAACCTAAGTATTCTTGGTTGCCAAATACACATATGGTGAGGAATACCATAGTATCATTTGAGTCATCAAAACATACATCCAGTTTCAAAAAAAAGCTGTATGCTAAAAAAATCTGTATATGTTCATTCTTCTATCATTTATATTCTATTATAAAGAAAAGTTTATAGTAGAATATAAAATTTTGTGTAAAGAATAAGACAAGCAGATTTAACATTTTTTTCAGTAAACACAACCAAGGTGTTAATATCATTATCACAAATGCAACTCCTAAAATTTCTAAGTTTAAGCAACAAATAAATAACCAAAGAATATAAATAGATAACTCACATCTAGTAAGCAAATATATGGAGAAATTATGATACTCTCCAGGAACAAATGTATAATAAAAGAATAACAAAGTGGCACTTTTAACATAGTACATAAGCAAATATAGAGACAGACAGACAGAATACCTAACATTGGTACAACTTGCAGTAAAACACTTGGTAAATGCAAATTACTGTAATCTTTTTGGAAATAATTTGGTAATATGACCCAAAAAGCATAAAAACGGTCATTCCCTTTTATCTGTATCTGGGAGCCAATCATAAGAAGATAATCCACATAACAACTTAAAATGTGGGAAAGTTTTATATATATATATATATGTATGTATATATGTATACATATATATATGTGTATGTATATATGTATACATATATATATGTGTATGTATATGTGTATACATATATATATGTATGTATATATGTATATATATGTATTTGTAGCTCATTGACTACAAATGAAAAAAAAGGAGATAAATGTTTAGTCATGGAGGGTGATTAAATTATGTCACAATAACAAGAATACACTCTGCATGCATTTTAGATGTTGGCTATTAAGAATATACAGCAATATAAAATTATTTTATGTTAAGTGAGAAAGCAGGGTATAAAATAGGATTGCATGGTGATTAAAGCTATGTCAACATTTACACAGGAAGCTACACTAGAAAGAAATACATTAAAAAGATAATAATGGTTGAATTTTGGTGACAGGATTATGGGTGATTTTATTTTGCCAATTTTCTGTAATATAATTTCATTACTTCTATTACTGTGATTAAATGAACAAGGTTTCTTTTGAGAACCGTGAAGTATAACACTACTATTTAATAACATTAAAATTAATAAATTATTGTTTTGCTAAGACTAAAAACAATAAACATTAAATTCTTAAACTCCATTTGCTTTTAAAACTGTTTCCTGTACTATAGAAACACCGAGCCATATAAATTTCTGGAGAAGAGTGACACTCTGTGGAGAAACAATAGATGAAATATAAAGTAATTCATCTCTTATATCTCCATTAACTTCCCCTTGGTTCAAAAAGGGGGAAAAAAGAACAATATGGGTAAAGTCAGAATAAATCAATGGCAGTTTAAGGGCCATAATTTGAACAAATAAGGCTGACATTCTAAAAACCACCTCCAAAGGGCATAATTAGGAACATGTAGGGATGAAGTGGGTAAGGATTATAAATCACAGAGCTTACTCCTTTCACCCTAAAAGTGCCTAGATTATGTTTCTGGGAGAACTATGAAGTATCTGTTAGCAGCCATGTCTGTCGGAATATCCTTAACTTCAGCATCATTGCACAACCTCACAGCATTCACTAAACAACTCAGAATAAAGGCCTCCGTGTGAATTTTCACACACACACACACACACACACACACACACACTCCCATCATCTGAAAATTCTGATTCTTCAAACCAAAGATCGTAAACAGAATATAGATAGAGGTAGCTTTACAGAGGAAATACATCCCTTAAAAGTTGAGCGTAAACCAAATTTACATTAAAATATAAAACTGAGATACCTTAAATTGTAAACATGCTTAACTCCAAAATTATAATAGACATCACACTGTAGAATGAAGAGGTGAGTTCTTTTTAAAATCCAGCAAACCAGGGGTACCTGGGTGCCTCAGTTGGTTAACTGTCCTACTTTGGCTCAGGTCATGATCTCATGGTTTGTGAGTTCAAGTCCCCGCATCAGGCTCTGCACTAACAGTGTGGAGCTTGCTTGGGATTCTCTCTCCCTCTCTCTGCCCCTCCCCTACTCTCACCCCCTCTCTCTCTGATTTATATATTAAAATAAACTTTTAAAAATCCAGCAAACCAAAGCAATGAAGAATCTCTCTATTGCTTTTGCAATAATTAAGTTTTAAAATACAAGAAATATGATCAAATAAAGCATTGTTCCATCAATGATGTCTCCTTGGGGGTAGAGACAAGTTGGAGGAAAACGATCCCTGCATGTTACCTGCTTTTACAAATTCAGTGTTTGTTTGTTTGTTTTTTTAATTTAGATATAATTGACACATAACACTGCATTCATTTTGGTTGTATTCAGTGTATATTTCTAGGACTATCCCACCAAATCATTGATAAATATGTCCTTGTTAATAACCTAAAGGCTCTGCTCTAGGACATTCTTAAGGACCACATTGCTGTTGTGTTTATTTTAGATCTTTTATAAATTGATAACAGCTTTACATTTCTAAGCTTTCAAAAATGGATAAACCACATTTTGTTATCTCCCTTTAGGCATTAATTTCTATATTTAATTCATATATCTATAATCCTTAATAATCCTTAAATAATGGTTTAACTACTTTAATATTAACATGTTAACAAATGTTTGCTATATGGGTTCTTCTGTACTCTAAAGAAAACTATTTCATATGGGTTTAGTATATAATATTACAAGAATTTGTTTTGGGTTTATGTTTTACCATTATTGCTTTGAATAATTCAAGTATCAGAAACTCGTAATAAAAAAGTAGACGAGGAATGGAAATCAGTATTTCAGGCCTGTGATCACAGAGTCCAGTGCCTATAAACCTGGTGTGGGGGTTAGAGGCAGCCTCTGGAGCCACACTGCCTGGGTTTCATTTCTACCCCTAGTACTTCTTAGCTGCATGATATTGGGTACACGATTTAATTTCTTTGTACCACAGATTCTTCATCTGCGAAATTGAAAGGATAAAAATTATAACACACCTACCTCAAAGAGTTGTTGGAAAAATTAAATTAATAATATGTAAAGTACTTAGCACCTTGCCTCTAACATAGGGAGCTGCTATCACAGGGGCCACACAGACGAATGAGCCAGGCAGGTTGAATATCTGTGGGCATGCAAACTTTGTATGCACACTGAGGCCCATGGAGACTTGGATGGCCAGTGTCTCCTTTAAAGAGGGCAGAGGGCAAAACAAATCTACTTCCACAACTGGTGTGCAGAAGTACAGGCACGATGTACTGGGTTCCTGTGGTTGCTGTAACAAATTCCCATAAACTGGTGGCCTTAAATGACAAAACATTCTCCCACAATTCCAGGAGGCCAAAAGTTAGAAACCAAGGTGTCAGCAAAGCTACATTCTCTCCAAAGGCTCTAGGGGACAATCTATTCATTGCCTCTTCCAACATCTGGAGGCAAATATCATTCTTTGGCCTTTCTTGGCTTGAGGCCACATCACTCCAATCTCCCCCATCTTCACATCACCTCTTCTCTATGTGTCTTGTCCTCTTCTGTCTCAAATCTCCCTCTGCCTTCCCTTATAAGGACACTTGTCATTGGATTTAGGAACCACCCAGATAATCCAAAAATGACCTCTTCATCTCAAGATCCTTAACTTAATTACACTTCCAAAGACCCTTTTCTCACATAAGGTAACACTCATAGGTTCTAGGAATTAGAATATGAACAATGTCTTTTTGAGGGGCCACCATTCAAGCCACTATATCAGTATTTCCAATCTTATGGTTTTTTAAGCATAGGAGGAAATATGAATTATTATCAGTAATCTCCCAATGCTTAAGTGTTAACCTATATATAAAACATAACACAGAAAATGAAAAATTAAGGAACTTTATTTTAATTTTCTAGGCAAGTAGTTCTATCTAGAATTCAGGCATAAAAAGGTCACAGTTTGCAAGAATTAAGTCAGATACTCAGGTGCCCAAATAACTATGAAACAAAACTGAATGATAAATAACAATTCAGTTATATATGATATGACCATCTTATAGAGATATGAAAGCCCACATCTTTAAGAAACATGAATAGGGTTGATTCTATAGATTAAAAATACGTCTTCAGATTTGCTTGCAAAGGCATGAAATAACCATAGAATGATACACATACACACACACATACAGTATCATGGTTATCTCTGGGAGAACTGGGAAGTTTGGAAGACATATCACTGCATATCTTTTTCTATTAATTTTATGTTTGAACAATATCAATGCATTGCACCTCTTCAAAAAATAAATTTAATCAACATACTATTCTTTAAGTACATGTTCCATGATATTTAACACGTGTTTCAGGATACAATATAATTAAACTTACATTTGTAGTTCATGGAGCCAATATAAAGTTTTTGCCATGGCTCGTCCATCATTAAAATGTGGTGTTGGGACCCCATACAAGTTAAACCTATGGAAACTTGATGGGTTATACTTTCGGTTCTTTGCTTCTCCTATGATAAAAAAGAGGAAGCAACACAAATAACCTTATCTTGCAAGAAGCACATTATGCTCTCACTGACAATGAAAATGAGAGTGGGAACCAAATGGAATTGTAACAGTGCCAGGATTGCACAGATTTGGCAACAGAGGACAAGCATCCTCCCACGTGAGCTGGGAGACTGGTGGAACAAGAGTCCCTTGTCTTCATATCTGGAAAGTAAGTACAGAAATGATGTAGGAGAAAGACATATGAATGATGAAAAATCCAGGCCCCATTAACGTTGAAGAAATCTTGAAGATCAGGGGAGGTACTGCCGTGCTTTGGGATCCCAAGATTCCCTTTCCACTGTGCTAAGATTTGAGAGCCTGGTGTTTTGTACTTGCTGATTTGATGAGACCATCAGAACATTGCAACCCTCCCATTTCATTGTATTCACTTATCTCATATTAGAAACTGAAGCCTGAGAACCCAACAGGGAGCTTTTTATAATTAAGATCTAATACTGTACTTTTTTCATGTCATAATGTGGTGTTAGTCTTCTAGATAAAAGTCTTCTAGATAAGGTGTTAGTCTTTCTAGATAAAACTAGAGATCAGCTAAAAGGTTAAAAAAAGGATGGAGATTCAGCCCCACCAGTAATCCAAACAATGTAAATAAAAACAATAATGTGAAATCATAATTTGTCTCTCAGGTAAAAATAAAGAAGATTGGCAATGCTCACTGTTAAGGAGGATGGGAAGTGGAAACTCTAATACACTATGGGTGTGCGGGCAAACTGGGGCACCTATTTTGGTGTATGTTTTGGCTTTCAGAGTTAATATTTCAAATGTTCATAAATCTAGGAATATATCCTAAAAACATCACATTCACAAAGATATATAAGCAATATATTTTGTGATACTGAAAAATACAATATACATACTGATATGGAAAAACAACTACAGTGTTACATTAAATGGGGGGGGAAGCAAGTAGAAAAAAGCATATATAGTGGGGAAACAAAACACACATATATACTTATATGTGAATGCACAAAAAAAAGCATCTATGAAAGTATCATCTGTGAAAGACTGGGAATTGTGGGAGATTTTCTTTGTATTTTATAAAAGAAATATGTATTATTTCCGTAATGACTAAAATTAAGTGTATTTGAAAGATGTTATGTATTTATTGTTATTGAATGGTGCCCTTCACATATTATTTTTTAAATATTTATTTATTTATTTTTGAGAGAGAAAGAGAGAGAGAGTGCATGTGTGCAAATGGGGGAAGGGGAGAGAGAGAGGGAGACAGAGAATCCTAAGGGGCTCCGTGACTCAGGGCTCAAACTCATAAACCATAAGATTATGACCTGAGCCGAAATCAAGTCAGATGCTTAACTGACTGAGCCACCCAGGCACTCCATTTTTTTTTTGACATATTATTTTAAATAAAAAATGCTTAATGTATATACATTAAAGTTCCCCAAAAGCATGGAGAATATTACGCCGTTTAACTAAAGATAGATGGCTTAGTGCATGCAGGTTAAAAAGATGTTCAAGATATAAACTGTAGTTATCTCTGGCTAATGGGATTTCAAGGTTACATTTACTTTCTCTTCCAATTTTTTTGAGATATTTAGGTATGTATGTATGTATGTATTTGTTTTAATATTTATTTATGCAATATGTAACCCCCAGTGTTGGGTGCAAACTCATGACCCTGAGATCAAGATTCACATGTTTTTCCAATCAAGCCAGCCAGGCACCCCAAAGATTCAATTTTTTTTTTAGTAATCTCTATACCCAGTGTGGGGCTCAAACTTAAAACCCC
The DNA here is from genome assembly GCF_024362965.1 of Panthera pardus. Classification (NCBI taxonomy): domain Eukaryota; kingdom Metazoa; phylum Chordata; class Mammalia; order Carnivora; family Felidae; genus Panthera; species Panthera pardus. The sequence continues at coordinate 135,660,210 of NW_026526721.1, forward strand.
AAGATCAAGTGTCACATGTTCTACCAACTGAGCCAGCCAGGTGCCCCCCATTTTTTGAGATTTTTAAATTCTCTACAATTATTATATATTTTTTATTTTTTAATGTTTATTTATTTTGAGAGAGAGAGTGTATGTGTATCTGGCATCAGGGAAGGGGTAGAGAGAGAGGAAGAGAGAGAATCCCAAGTAGGCTCTGTGCTGTCAGCACAGAGCCTGACATGGGGCTCAATCTCACGAACCATCCTGAGTTACCCAGGCACCCTGGATTTTACACCTTTTCAAGAGGCCAATGAAACTTCCATAAAAAACAGCACATGGGGGCACCCAGGTAGCTCAGTTGGTTAAGCGTCCGACTCTCAATTTCGACTCAGGTCACGATCTCATGGTCCTGAGATCAAGCTCCACCTCAGGCTCCACACTGGGTATGGAACCTGCTTAAGATTCTCTCTCTCTTTCTCTCTCTCTCTCTCTCTCTCTCTCTTTCTCCCACTCTCTCCACCTCACCCCCCTCAAAAAAATTAAATTAAAAAAATTTTTAAATCATCAAATGAAAGTAATGTCAGTCATTTTATAGTCCATTAGAGCTCTTCTAAATATAAAAAAAAAATCTATGCTCATTTTCCTCTAATTGCTAAATATATATGAGGTATCTAGTTACAAGTTGTCTGTATTATGTTGTACATACATATATGTATATATGTTTGATGACAATTAAAAGTGCTGGATTTTATTGTGCAATACATGCTCAGCTTTTTCAAAAAATGAATAAAGTATTTTCACAAAAAGGGGGAAAGGGAAGGAGGAATAAGAGGAGGGAGGCCTGGAGGGAGGAGAGGAAGAAAAGGAGGGAGGGAGAGAGCCAGGGAAGTAGAAGGGGTACCCACGACCGAGTGAGGGAAGCAGTGGCGTGAGAGTGGGAAGGCAGAAATCATCTCAGGACTGGATGTGTTAAAGTGTAGGGAATCAGCAGAGATTGGCCATGAAAGAAGAGAATGACAGATTCCAGACAGTGGAGCAATGAGAATAGGAAACAGGCCCAGCTACCAACAGAATTAGGAGGAAGAGCACAGAGAGGGACTATGGTATGAGAGGGTGGTAGAGGAGAAAAAGTAAAGAAATAAGAGAAAGCAAGGGAGAGAGGGGCCTTGCGCTGCAGTAAAGAGCAAGCCTTGCTTCTAGCTCATGAAGACTGAGTTCATGAATCAATCACATATAATCCATCAGCTTTCTCGGGACATATGTCACAGTCTGATTCTGTCTTCTATTAATTTCATCAAGATTCCACTTAGCACCAACATGCCAACAATTAAGCTGTATTTCACAGCACTCTAAATATCTAATGCCTTTTAGTTGTGCTATAGAATAGTTCTAGTGATATGCTACATCAGACAAGATTACATCATAATAGTAGGAGTAGGAGTGGGAATAGGAGTGGGAGTAGAAGTCGGAGTAGGAGTAGGAGTAGTAATTGAGCCCCTTCTATGTTCCAGGCACTATGCTAAGCATTTTGCAGGCACTCCCCTAATCCTCACAATATTATCATCTCCATTTAAGAGATTAGAATAGACGATGGTAGGATAATTAAAATATCCAAGATTTAGAGACAGTAAATGGATAAGCTAGCACTTGAACCTGTGCTATCTGATTCAAAAAACTGTGCACTTGACCATCACCCAATCTAAGTACTTAGAATAATCCTGACCTTTGAATAAGAACAGTATTTTTTTAAACCTAAAACTACCATGTAACCTTTCTAAGATATTTTTTCCTTTTAATAATACATACATTTCTACAATTTAATATACAAAATGCATAAGTATATGTGTACCTAGCTATCAGGGGTTATGACCTTATGATTAATAAGTTATTATTTACTGATCACTTATTATATGCCAGGCATTTAACCTCATAATCTTTATTCCTCTCCACAAATCTGAGAATCCTATATGCTCAGGCCTATTTTACACTGGAGGGCACTTACCCACATAATAATCATTGTGAGAAACAATATACAGATCATGTCCTTCTTTTCCTTCTTTACATACTTCTTCATAGGGTTTTGGTGGATTCACTACATCTCTAGCAGATAATTCTAAAGGAAGAATTGATGAAATCAGGTTTAAGGTAATTTCCATCTATTTATAACATATTTAAATTGACTAGAACAAATGACAAATGAGGTATGCCAATGGCATAGGCTACATAGGCACTCTGAGAGAACACAAATGAAGATTTAGCAAGAAAAACAGGGCACAGCCTACACACAAATAGTGAAGAATACCAGAAAGTGGGTCAACTCAGAATAATCCTGTAAGGCAGTACTTTTTGTCTCATAGATGAATTATTACAGCTATGAATAGACATATGCACGTTTTAGAACATTCTATTATGTATTTAAATGTGGTATACCTTGACAGTACTTTCACATTGAATGGTGTAATCCTAGATAGCAGTTATGATATAATAATTATAATGTTGTAATGCCATGCCTACATAAATACAATTTTTAAATACTAGTATAAAGGAAAAAGATCATCTATCCTAAAATACATTTTTTTCAAGCCTCAAATTTTGCCTAATTTTAACTTTAGATCTGATATGATGAAGTGTAGATTTTGCAGATTTTTCATCCCAAGAGAGAGGCATAATTTATTTCCAGAGTGGGTGTTACTATGTTAAGGAAAATAATCTATTGGCCCTTTGGGTGAAAACAAAGGTAGGGTTCCTGAGATAGAGCCTTAATGGGTGCAGAAAAACAAAGAGAACAAAACTTCTTTGCGGGATAAAGAAAAATGTAATTTGAGGTCTCCTGTGGTAAGATTCCTGGAGAAAGAGAAGAGACCTGAAAAGGAGAGGAGGGAATAAATGTGAAATGGGTGTAAGGAAAAGCACCCAACAATATGGCAGGAGGCTGGGGCTTCAGAAGAAACAATGACCTGTGACCAATTCCATTTTAACTTATTGTTTGTTGAAAGATGTGCTCCACTCCTCTCAAAAGAAGAGTGAAGTTCTTCTCTACACGCTGCCTACATTTGGTTAATACACGGTTGACACTGTGGATCTGCACGGATGGAGTGTGGTACACAGCACTGGTCAAACTTACTTGTTCTGTGGTCTGTTTCATAAAAAGCTAAGAGTTATGAGCACATCAGAAGCATCGGTGGAAATAAAACACACAAATGGATGTCCATAGAGAAGGGATTGCAGACTTCATAGCTGGCTCCAATATTAACTTTCTTGAATCTCTCTCCTGTTTTTATATCATCTCTCGCTGAATCTGCCTCCAAAACCTGAAATTTTACTGCTTGGTACACATAAACTCTAAGGATTCTGGGTCTGAGACTAATTTTCTTGCTATGATCCCATCTTTCATTCTGAATCATCATTTGTACCACCACCAAATGCCATGTCAACAAGATATTCAATTCCATTTTCTAAGAATTCTTTCTCTTTCTTTTTTTTTAGAAGACTCATTTTATCATCCAGCTCCCCACCATTTTTTTTTTATTACCTCTGACGACTGCTGTCCCAAATGTCGTATGGAGTACATCCAGGCCTTTAGGTAATCCTGGCGTTTGATCATGAGATTTTCCTAATGGTGCCCTTTGATTGCTTAAATATACTGATTCCTTTTTATCTTTAATTTTCTGTTGAAATGTTGTAATGGGCTGTGGATTTATCAATACCTTTGCCTAAAGAAATCATATAAAGCACAGATGTAACAACAACCAAAAGCAAAAATCTGAAAACTGAAACTAATCAATAACTGGGAAGAAGAGAATATGATTATGGAAAAACATTTCATTGTCCTTGCCTTTGCTCATCTTCAAATGAACTGTCAGAATTGGAGCTATGAAGCTGAACCATGCCTACACATGAACCTCCAAGGAGGCTCTAAGGTTTACGAAGAGAGCTCCGTGGTTACTTGACTCAGAGTCTAGAAGTGTGGGAACGACAAGTGCAAGAGCCACGAGGCTGCCACAAGCTCTCTCCAGATATGTAGATGAGGTGTTCTGAATCTGGACTGCCCAGTCAACATTCAGCCTGCTCCCTGCAAAGTATACACAAGCACTATGTAGTGCCTCAACGTGGTATCACCCAGCCTTCATCCTCTCTGTGTTCTAACAAAGCCCAACAGCATTTCTCTCTACTCCGAGAGAATGGAGAGCAACTTGGCTCTTAATTATCTGAGGGGAGAATGTGTAGTTTGTGGCTCAGACCATTAATATCTTGTGTCTTGGCTGTTGCTGCTTGGATTTTTTCACTACTCAAGAGTATGAGAGGGAAGGAAACTGGAACCGATGATTTCGTTAATACCTCATTTGTGCAATTTCACTTTGGGAAGTTAATAACATACAGGGAAAAAAGGAAAAGACGTTACCGGTATTGAAGTTTTAGATCTTATTCCATGTGTCAAATAAGGTGCGATTTGGGGATCATTTGCTCTGCCATAAAATACTCTTTCAGCTCCAGCAGGTGGATATCTATAGTTGAAAAATTTTTTTGCCTCAGGTGGAGTAATTAGCTACAGTGAGACAAGAAAATGAAACTAAGTAGTTTTGAAAATATTAGCAAGATTAATCTATACCAATCAGTGAACACCCCCCCTTCATTGCATGAGTAGAGTAACTATAGACCCAAATAATGAAACTTCCTAACATGTGTTTGTTTTATAGAAATAAACATCATATTTTAAAATTTATATTAGAAAACAACCAGGAAGTATTCAGGTTAGAAAGCATAACATAAATGACTATTTTCTATAGAAATAAACGGTATTTTCAATAGTTTTTGTAGAGCTGGAAATTTTAAGCCTGAATTTTTACTTCCTTGGACAAAATCAATAAAAGGACTCAAAATACAGTAAATAATCAAAATTGACCACATTAAGTTTATACAACTTTCATTAAGAAATGTTGGGAGTTATCTAATGCTCACAAAAATCCATATTGAAAATGCTCACCCTGGGAAGTTTTTCAGTCAAACAGGTTGCAACTCTGTCTCCAATAGGAATAACTTTCCCTGCCTAAGGGGAAAAAGAAAATAAATAGTTGGCCATGTCAGTGTAGAGGTGGAGCATTTTAAACAATGGCATTTCTTTCAAATTTGGGCTATGCTTCTAATGCTACAAAGTTACTTTCAACTATTTAACACAATTAAGAAAAAAAATAAGAAATATAGCAAATCTACAGTAATCCTGATATATAACATAATAAATATTAATTGCTAAATATACCATTACATATATTATACCCACATATAGTTTTATATATACATACACACACACATACACACACACACATAGTGGTAGTATTGTCAGTGATCCTTCCAGTTATGGGATCTCTGTGAATATGCTGAGGGATTCAACTTTTAGAAATAATGCTTATCAGTTGCATGATATAATCAGTACAATGAGAGTACAGCTGCATTCAAACTAAGCTCAAGAAAAAGTATTAGGTACTTCTGAATGTGTGTGGTATGTTTGCATTTGAGTGTATTTCTACCAACACCCAACTTTTGGCATATGCAACTATGTCATTCCTGGCCAAGCTCCTTCAGTGAATGGCCCCAATGCACTTGGTTTTGTTCACTTAATTCTAACTTGGTTCTTACCTGTTCTTCCTTTGCCCAAGACAAAGATTATAATTATTTATTCCCAGAGATACACTTTTTATCTATTTCTCCTTTGTCATTTCAAGGCAGCTGATAGTTATTTGTGCAAAGCATAAGTTTCTTTTTAAAAAAATTAGAGAAAGAAACTTCCCATAAAGAGTGTTCTGGGTCTTTGGAGGGTCATGGAGGAATCAGGATGGAGAAAAGCAGAAAGATTGAGAGTTGGGTGGATGGATAAATGTGTAGATGTTGGCAAGGGGATAGATAGATTAAATAAATGGATAGCTGGATAAAAATATAAATAGATACATGGATATAGATGGGTATGTGAAAGCTTTTTATTATGTTAAGTGTTGAGTACAGAATTCCTCTTAGGAGGAGAACCATCAAGATTTAAGACAGTATCTTGACAACATCTCTGGGTATAAAAAAGGAAGCCCACAGACATGGGCAGAGAATTTAATTGCTTTGCTAAAAAACAGAAGAGCGGCGCTTGGGTGTCTCAGTCGGTTGCATATCCAACTCGATTTGGGCTCAAGTCATGATCCCAGAGTGGTGGGATTGAGCCCCATGTCAAGCTCCACGCTGAGCATGGAGCCTGCTTGAGATATTTTCTCTCTCTCTCTCTCTCTCTCTCTCTCTCTCTCCCCCCCACCCCGTCCTTCCCCTGCTCATTCTCTAAAATAAAATAAAAAAAAATTAATGTGAAAAAATATGAACTATCGATGGGCTAGACTAACGAAGGATTAAAGGAAATGACAATATTGAGGAGAAGGTGGGAAAGGCCTTCAACAAGTGAGAGGCCAGGAGGACCAATACAAGAAATTGGCCAGTGAGAAGCTTTAATGCCAAATCTTAAGTAAATTCAATTTTTTAAAAGTCTTTAACACATGCTTATTTATTTATTTATTTATTTAATTATTTATTTATTTGAGAGATAGAGAGAGCATGAGTGGGGGAGAAGGGCAGAGAGAGAGCGAGAATCTTAAGCAGGGCTCCGTCTCACAACTCTGAGATCATGACCTGAGCCGAAATCAAGAAAAGGACGTTCAACAGACTGAGCCACCCAGTCATTCCAAGTAAATTATATTCATACAACTACATTACGTGAGAACACTGTGTGAAAAAAGGGAAAGAGACTGTGTTGTAAATTGGGCTAAAGCAGCATACAGAAAAGGGAGGACACATACAAGTGATTTTTAATTCAGCTAAAAAATTGTAAGAAACCTCAGAGATATCAAGGAACATAAAGTCTCTCCTGCTATACCTGTTATAGGTGCTCCAGCCATTCTTTTAAATATTCAATGGAAAGATAGCCTCATGAGGCTGAAGAATATGGGAATACTCCCACAGCTAATTATGTGGGTGACAGATAGTTACAGAGATAGAAGCAAGGATGGATTGATTGATGGATCAATCAGCCCATGGCCTGATACAGAATTCTACCTGTCCTTCATACCGGCTTCCCTTCCAAGTGTTTGACAGTAGATATTCTAGGTTTTCATCATTGTAAACATTTTGTGGGCAGAAATGCCCTTGGGATTCCTCATAGAGTTGCCTACATGAAAAGCAATTTGATTGCAAATCAGTAGCTATGAGTAGGTTGATGTCCTCATGCCATTTGACTGGGGACACAAAAATGGAAGCCATTATGTCTGATTTCTATCTAGTGTCATATAATAAGTCTGACAAGTCTCCTCCACCCCACTTCAGTCATGGATCTCTCTTTTTACTTCAGTTGTTCTCAAGGATGTCTGTCCATCGCTTTGAGGTATGAAAGGCAGCAGAATAAAGATTATTCTGAGCTGACCATTCTAAGAAACAGCAGTTGAGAAAGAAGCTCTGCAAACAAGAATAGAAGTGACCCTTTCATAAGGGATATTTATGTTTTACAAAGGAAATCATTTGTAAATGTGTCTCCCTCCCAGTACCAGGAAGAAAAGGATGGCTCTAAGACTCCACTCTTATCAACAGGGAAACACTGACTTAAATCTGCATGACAAACATAACCCTTGTTTACTCTATTTTTCTTGGCAACCTCCCACAGCTGGACTTCCCTTTGTCCCAACACCTTTCTTTTGTTTTTAACTTAAGATGGTGTTTAAGGAGGTGGCTTGAGCTATCTTGGGGAGTTACTCAGTTTTTCTGGGTATCTCTCATGTATGCATGAGGTATACATATTTTAAAAAACTTGTTTTTCTCTTGCTAATCTGTTTTTTATGGCAGGGAGTCTCAGCCAAGAACTCAGAAGAGTAGAGAGAAAATTATTTTTCCTCCCCTAAATTTTCTCCATCAAGCCCCACAACAAAAATACATTCTTTCCTTCATAGCCTACACCTGAATTTGGCTATCCCAAACATAGGCCCCAAGTTTGGTGAAAATTTATTGTGTCATTTTTCATGTGGTCCACTAAGAGACAATAAAATTGTGTTTTATTTACATAGACATAAACAAGCTCGGAGCCTGGAGCTTGGTTCAGGTTCTGTTTTAGGTTCTGTGTCTCCTTCTCTCTCTACCCCTCCCCTGCTCACACTCTGTCTCTCACTCTCAAAAATAAACATTTAAAAAAAATTATATATACGTAAATACACTAAATATGTAAAAACAGGCAAATGGTTCAATAAATTATGGTATCTTCAAATGACATACTATTGTGGGGCACCTGGGTGGCTCAGTCGGTTAAGCACCTGACTTTGGCTCAGATCATGATCTTGCAGTTTGAGAGTTCAAGACCCCCATTGGACTGTCTGCTGTCAGCACAGAGCCTGATTCCAGCCTGTCTGCCCCTCCCCTGCTGGAGTGTTTTTTTTTTTTCTCTCTCTGTATCTTTCTCAAAAATAAATAAAACATTTAAAAAAATAATATACTATTGTATAATCATTTAAAATGATGGATATAAATAATTTTGAATAGTATAAAAATGTTCATGACATAATGTGAATTAAAACAAAGATGTAAATTTGTACGGATACATACGGATACACACAGGCAGCTCTTTCTGCCCAAGGTCCCATCCCCATGCTTTAATAAAACCACCTTTTCTGCACCAAAAAGAAAACAAACAACCAAAATACACAGAATCACATCTCTATATGCAGCAGTACACGCAGAACACATAGACAAAAAGTTGCTAGTTGTGATTCTATTTGAGTGGTGAGATTATAAGTGACTTACTTTCTTCTTTATACTATTCTTCTTAATATTTTACTACTATATATTGGTTTATAAAGCAAAAGAAAGCAATAAAAGGTTATCAAAAAGCCTACAAACAACATCAAATAGAAGGAAAACAGCAACAAGAGCACCAGAAACTAAGAATAATAATCAAGTATATGCAGGCCCAAGACAGAATTTAGAAGCAGCTTTAATGGCCACCTTGAGTCTACTTCCCGAACTCTAAAAGGTAGCCTAGGGGGGTCCTAATGACCTTCCTAACCTGAGGAAGAGAGCAATGATCTTCCTGAAGATTTTCTGTTGACTCAGGGAGCTTTAGTGCCAGGATCCAGCCAAGAAATATAAACAAACGTTAAGTATAACCCTATCCCCCAACACACCATAAAACACACTCTCCAGGACTGTGAACTCCTAGGTGGGACCTCTTCTTGCACCACCAGGGATGGGTAGAGTTCCTTAGCCCTGTTTCTCAAACTTTAGTCACATGAACACCTATAGTTTTAAAATTATGCTGGCAGGGGCGCCTGGGTGGCTTAGTCGGTTAAGCATCTGACAACTCTTGATTTCAGCTTAAGTCATGATCTCACAGTTTCATGGGTTTGAAACCTGAATGGGACTCTGGGCTAACAGAGCAGAGCCTGCTTGGGATTCTCTCTCTCTTCCCTCTCTGTCTCTGCCCCTCCTCCACTTGCACTCTCTCTCTCTGAAAATAAATAAACTTTAAAAAAAATGAAAATAAAATTATGCTGGCAAAAACTTGGGAAATGCTGGGTCTTTAATATACTAAGGTACATTTTAAATCTCAAAAGGAAGGATCATTTAGTGCTCTACCATTAATTTGACCTCGGAGGTTTTATTTGTTTGTGTCACTAAATTAGCCTTGTATGAAAAGCCATATACAGGAACCCCTAGCTGGAGTTTCATTTCTTCAAGTGTTTCTACCACTGACTTCATTTATAAAATAAAAGGCTATTTCCAAGGTTGGTAATAGAAGAAAAAATCTCCATATAGGTAAGACAGTGGGTTTTTAATAACATAAATCTTGCCTCCTTTCTCTTAAAGATTTCTTCCCAACTACTATCTCTCAACCACAGATTGGTTTCAGAGGAAGAGGTACTGCCCTTTTAATTCTTGGTTTCAAACTTATTCCCCATAATATGATTAAGGCCAGCCTGGAATAAACACTTTAATAAATACTAGTAGATTTTTCAAAGGAGAGAGAGGAAGATAAAGTCTCAAACCCAGGGAATAAAAATGAAACCAAATAATCTATTTTACAAGGTATATTCATCTCCATCTTTGCAGTTTCTATAGCAAGGATTCCCTACCTGATTTATCACTCATCATTTATCACTTATTTTAGCACCTATCATCCAGAAGGACAAGCCCATGCACCCCCAAGTTCAAGTCAAACATGTATGTACACCATACAGATGTGTCAAGACTGCCATCTGGTCTGGTTCAAAAGACTTAGAAGAATGAATGTTATTTTCTCTCTCTTTTTCAAAATTAACTGTCTAAATAATACATGTACTCTGTTCAAAAATCAAAGGGTTGTAATAAAAAACAGCATTTCCCCACCCCACTTGCATCTAGTCCTACCAACTGTCTTCTACACTTTCAGCCACTTCTGGTATTTATCTGCATGTTTCTAACCCTTATACTGATACATACTGATTAGTCTTAGACATCATCTACTGGTACCCTTTTATGATGGAGAAGGCTGGAGCTCTTATACCTCTCAGTACGGTTACATCATACTTTTTGATAAAGTCAATGGTGTTTACATTATGATAATTAGATTATTGTTCACGGCTGAAATAAGTAAGTATATTATATATTGTCGTGTTATGTTATGTTACGTTATTTTTTCCTAATCGTTGCTTTTGCCTTTGCTTTTTGTGTTTTTTAATATGCCTATTTCTAAATTTTTCCAAGTACTCCAACCAAACTGTCAAATTTCTAGGGTGTATTTGTTTGTTTGTTTTTTAAATAAGCTCTCCTATAGTACTTTGTCTTCTTGCTTTAATCTCAGCTGGTTGCTCTTAAGTCTGGTGCAGAGCTCTTGTCCTGGGAATTTTTCCTTTGCCATGCTTCAGAGTTAGGTTTGCCTATTCCCTAAATCCCATCTATCCCCATTTCACTGAAGTAAATTCTTTAGTATTTTCCCAAAAAAGAATAAAAATCAACTTTTGATTCCTTGCATGTTAAAAAAAAAAAAACAAACAGGCTTAAAATGGAGCCATTTGTGCTAAGCCCCATGTCAGCAAACTAGGACTTAATATATAACCTAATTGCAGTTTCAGCCTTTCCCAGGAGTGGAATTTTAAATCAATCAGTCTGGAATTTCCTGATCAACCCTTGTGAGGTCATCTGCTTAGTAGACCCCACCCTTACCAAAAGAAAGGTGACCTTGCCTGAAGTAATCCTTTCTTTTTATTAATGACTTCCTTATCCCTGCCCCTTCTGCTTATAAAAGAGTTACATTTTGAACAGCTCCTCATAGCTCTTTTCCACTTACTAAAGGGGATGCTGCCTGATTCATGAGCTGTTAGAAAAAAGTCCATTAGATCTCCAAATTTACTCAGTTGAATTTTTTTTTTAACAGGTTCCTGAAAATATCTTTATGCTACTCTTTACATTTGATTAGTGGTTTGGCTAGGTATAAAATACAAGGTAGCAAATAATTTCTCTCTCAATTCTGAAAGCATTATGCCAACGTCCTTTAAGAGGTGATCTAAGGTGGGGTACCTGGATGGCTCAATCAGGTTAAGCATCCAACTTCAGTCTAGGTCATGATCTCACAGTTTGAGTTTGAGCCCCACAGTTGGCCTTTCGGCTCTATGCTGACAGTTGGGTTCTGTGCTAACAGTATGGAGCCTGCTTGGGATTCTCTCTCCCTCTCTCTGCCCCTCCCCCACTTGTGCTCTCAAAATAAATAAACTTTAAAATATTAAAAAAAAAAAAAAAAAAAGAGGCTGTCTAGGGTACCTAATGGGCTTAGTCAGTAGAGCATACAACTCTTGATCTTGGGGTAGTGCATTAAACCCCCTTGGTGGGCAAAGAGATTACTTAAAAAAAAAAAAAGTGATCTTGCTAATTAGATGTCTAATGTAGTTCTGAATTTTTCCATTATATGTGATTTTTTTCCCTCTATGGATGTATTTAGAATCATCTCTATATCCCTAGTTTTCAGAAATTTCATAGTAATGATCCATGGTATGGGTATTCTTTCCTTCATTTGGCTTGACCCTCAATTAACTACTTGCAAACTTTTGTAAACATTTATTTATTTTTGAGAGAATGCTTGCACAGGAGGGGCAGAGGGAGAGAGAGAATCTCAAGCAGACTCTGAGCCGAGCTCAGAGCCCAACTGGAGTCTCCATCTCACCAACCATGACATCATGACCTGAGCCGAAATCAAGAGTCGGACACTTAACTACTGAGCCACCCAGGCACCCCAACTCCTTGCAATCTTGATTTGTATCCTAAAATCAAAGAAATGTGGCTGTATTTTTTGATAATTTTCTCTACCTCATTTTACCTATTCTCTCTTTCTGGCCCTACTATTAAATCAAATATGATGAGAGACCATAAGGCAAGCTGAGGGCCAAGCACAAGCTAGCACAACCCCCTTCCCTCCAGGGGGGATATGTGTGATATTCCTCAGGCACTCCTGGTTGCCCGAGGACATAGGAAAGGGAAAGAAAACCAACAGTTAACTGATAGAGGTCACAGTTGGGCAGGAAATAAGTCTCCAACAGTTTACAAATATCTTAGTACAATTAGAAGAAAAGGGGGATCTTATCAATAGCCTAATCTCCAGGAACTCTCTACTGTCTTTTTTTTGTTTTCCTACTGTCTTAATGATAGTGTTTTGCTAGAGGGAAAAACAACTCTAGCCAGACAATAGCTAGACCTCCAGTAATCTGTGAGTCTTCTTTAGCATATGGAAATCCCTTTAAGAAACTTTTTGAATCTACCCCCAGCTCCACAGTATGTAACCAGTCACTCTGCACAACTCCAGTGCAGCTCTTTCTGCCCATGCATCCTGTCTCCTTGCTTTAATAAAATCACATTTTTGCACCAAAGACTTCTTCAAGAATTCCTTCTTGTCTGTCAGCTCTGAATCCCCATGACCACTCCAAAAACCCATCAAAATGTATCTGAATATTTGTGGGGTGCCTGAGTGGCTCAGTTGGTTAAGCCTAGGACTCTTGGTTTTGGCTCAGGTCATGACCTCACAGTTTCCTGGTTTTGAGCCCTGCATCAGGCTCTGTGCTGGCAATGTGGAGCCTGCTTGGGATTCTCTCCCCCTCTCCATCTGCCCCTCCCCCACTCACACTGTCTCTGTTTCTCTCAAAATAAATAAATAAACTTAAAAACTATTTTTTAAGATGTATCTGAATATTTCTAATCATTGTTTTAATGTCTGGGAAATATCTTTGATTTCATCCTCTGAGAGAGAAAGCCAGGGAACCTGCATTACAGAAAGTATATTTTTATTTATTAATGACCCATTTTCAGCATGGAGCTACATCCCTACCTTATCTTGGCCTTGGCATTTTTACTCTAAAATCTGCTTTGGGAAAATAATCCACAGATTTGGTGGAAGGGAGTGGGAGCCGGCGCAGAGAGGTAGGGAGTCAGGCTAGCATAGGATAAAGAAGTGGAAACAGAAGCCCAACTGTGCTGAATATCAACTTACAACTGATCTTTTGATTTTCAGATCCAAACTTTACTACACTTTCTCCCAAGGGCTGGGCTTCTCAGGGATTATCCCAGGTTCCTAATATTTCCTTGTCTTTCATGACCTTGACATTTTTGGAGAACAGGCCAGTTATTTTATAAAATGTCGTCCTTCGGTTTAGGTTTGACTAGTGTTTTCTTATGATTAAAGTTATACATTTTTGTCAGGGGTGTCACAGAAACAATGCTGTGTTCTTCTGTCAGGGAGCACACACTGTCAATCTGTCCGATTACTAATAGTGTTAACTTCAGTCACTGAATGAAGGTGATATCTGCTACATTTCTCTACCATAAAGTTATTTTTCCTTTGCAATTAATAATTATTCTACGTAAATATCCAGTTCTGTACCAAACTTTCACTTACTGTTTAAGATCCATTGATGATTTTTGCCTAAATCATTACTATCATGATGATTGCCAAATGGTGACTTTCTAATTCCATCATTCCATCCACATTTATTAATTGGCATTATACTGCAAGGAAGCTTTTTCTTGCTGGCTGTTCAATTTTTCATGTATTTACATAAGTCTGAATTCATGGATTTCTATTTTACTCAATGCCCCAAACCCAACCGTTTGGTTCACTAAGAGCTCCTTCAAGCTTGTTTCTGTGCCCCTTGACACATCTGCATTATTCTTTGAGAATTTTCTTACTTTTTGGCTCCCAAAAGTGTTCCAAGTTCATACTGTACTGCACCAGCCCTAGAGTCAGCCATTCTTCCAGAGTCCTTATTCCTTTTAATTCAGAATGATATTCAGAAATGAAGGTCTGGTTTTTGGTATGTTCATTTGTTACCAGATAAACATTGCTTCTAGATCCTCTTAGAGAATAGAAGTAAGGTATGTATGTATGTATGTATGTATGTATCCACACACCCCCATACTAGCATCTATATCAATTTTATAATACTCTGTTTTATACAATGCATGCAGATACATAGACATGGATTCAGACACGGACATAGATATAGATATACCATGAGTGTCCACCAATTAAAATCCGACCAAGCAGGATTCCTTCTATCCTTTTCCTTTTCATATTGGTAACTTTTTTCTCTATCAGTGAGAAACTTGGCTATTTTCCTCAATATATCCACTCATCTTCTCAGGCCCTCTGTATGTAATCAAACTCCCAACTGTACTGACCACATCCTTACTCAACCACCCTTTTCTCAGTTCCTAATCACAGCTGTTCTGCCTCATTTGGCCACCTCCTCAGTCAGTTCCCACTATCACAGCTTTCAATGACCATTTCTATGATTGGTTTCCAAGATTCAAGTCCACTCAGGAAGGTTGATACAAGACCATTTTTAGGGGCACCTGGGTGGTTCAGTTAGTTAAACATCTGACTCTTGATTTTGGCTCATGGTTTGTGAGCTCGAGCCCTGCACTGGGATTCTCTCTCACACACAAAATAAATAATAAACTTAAAAAAATAATAATAATAAAGAGTTAAGGAGACTCTTCCTTCCAACTTGGGTCCCTGCTTCAAAAAAAAAAAAAAAAAAAAAAAAAAAAAAAAAAAAAAAGATCATTTCTAGCTGCTAAAGACCCATTGACCCATAATCATATGCCACTTTCCCCCCTCCAAACTCAGTGTGGGCTACCACAATAGTCTCATCTCTCCCACGGGGCCTTGGTCAAGATCACTCTGTTTTACCCATAGATATCCTTAACTCTGAATATCTCAGAGAAACAGGAGTGATAACATCAATTTCTTTCTGCCCAAAAGGCCCTGAACCCATTATGCAAATGAAACCACTCAGTTCTCATAATTCTGCAGAGATTGGTTCTTCGCAAATTCTGACAAAATGAATCTTTTCCCCAAATAGCTATCAGCTACTCTTATGAATGAAAAAAATAATAAGGCATCTCCATTACATAACATTTACTGTATTATAAAATCATTTGTCTATTGGTCTCAGGTCTATAGACTCTAAACTCCTTGAAAGTAGGCATCCTTGTAGCACCAATGCCTAACATACTGTCTAATCATTGTAGATACTATTTTTTACTTACTTACTTATTTATTTATTTATTTATTTATTTATTTATTTATATTTTTAGAGAGAGAGCATGTGCAAGTGGGGAAGGGGGCAGAGGGGGAGGGAAAGAATCTTAAGCAGGCTCCATGCTCAGAGTTGACACAGGGCTCAATCCCATGACCTTGGGATCATCACCTGAGTGGAAATCAAAAGTCAGACACCCAACCAAATGAGCCACCCAGGTGCCTCTAGTCATTATAGACACTATAATTTTTTTAACCTTTATTTGAACCTGTACTTCCTTCTTCCTCTTTGTACATCAGGGCTCAATACTATGTACTTTGTAAGACTCAGTTTTTTGTCTAATAACCCAGCATTTCTGCCATAGTCAGTGTATTAGTGGTGATCAAGGGACAGTCTGAGGATGTCTTGGAGAAATAACAATTACAGAGATTTTGATCTCTAACAGAGTGCTTTCTAAAAGCCAACAGCCCTTTTATGGGCTACATATAGAAGACCTCTTTTTACCAGAATCCTTTTAATTCTTGAAGGACACTCTAAAACTCTCTCTTTGTAGGCCACCATTTCCTGGAAACTTTTCCTGAATACAGGTTCTTGCTGCTATACCAATGCCTTTTACAAGAAGGACTAGAAGGCCTAATGGAGTCTCATAAATCCATCAGAGCAGACCTTCACATAAAGATCAACACCAACTTTGGGCAGCAACTTCATGCGACAACAGGATGAGTGTGTTTACCTTGAGAAGTATTTACTCCCCTTCCCCCAACTGGAAATGGCTCTGATTGAGATGAGCTCCCCAATTCCCTGAATGTACCCTGATGCAAAGCAATTGTCCTCAAGGATTGATTTTAGCAGGCTCTTCACAATAGGGATTTCCATCTGAACTCACCTCACAGCCATGTGCTTGACACTGGGTTTTAACTCACCCAAATGCACTTCCTTCCTCCTGTAAGATTGGATGACCTCAGGAGCATCAAATACATTACCATTCTATTCCTTGGTGACAATGTTGAGGGATCGCCTGTCTTTCCTCTTTTAGCTATGTGAAGTCTACCAAGCCTACCAAGAAATAGGTAATACACATAATGGATAAACTGATGCAAGCATAAAGAATGGGAATGTGGAAGGAATTCTTTTTATACCAGCATTACTCCCATACCAAACTCAGAGAAAAATGGCACAAAAATAAACACTAGTGTCTGATCTTACATGGGATCATAGATGCAAATATGCTAGTAAAATACTACCATACATCCAGGAATATGTTATAATTATAATATATGACAACCGGGTAGGGTTTAGCTCAAAATATAAAGGTTTGCTATTAGAAAATTAATGGTTTCAATTTGGAAAATATGTATTTCAACAGATGTGGGGGAAAGCTCTTAAGGTTCAAACTCTATTCCTGATTTTTAAACATTTTGAGCAAACTGGGAATGAATATAAATATCCTTAATTTCATATATCAGAAATCTCCACCAAAAATAATACCTGATAGTGAAACACAGGAATTCTTCCCATTAAATTTTGAAAAGAGACCTTACTTTCAATATTGTACTATTGATCATAAGCAATACAGAGAAACAGAAAATAAAGATAGCAGGTATACATACTGAAGAAGGAAAGGCAAAGTATCAATATGCCTACCTAGAAAATGCAAAAGAAATAATTGTTAGCTAGGATGCAATGGGAAGTTGCTTAAATAAGAGGACTGAAAACTATCACAGAATGGAGGACGGGAAGGGACAAAAGCAGGGAAGGAATGGGTTTTGCTTCACAGAACCAACAGTTCCAGCCAAGGAGATGCCCAACTAGGTGTTTCACCCAATAGCCCTTTGACAGGTGTGTCTCACTTGGTGACCCCTTACTTGAGCCAGTTTAAGCTGAATAAGCATTAAGGACCTACAGAGGAGGTCCCAAGGTGTCTTGAAGTTACCTTTAGCTCATTAGAATACTAAGCTCTCCTCCTATGAGCAGAGTTTCCCATCATTTTTTTGAACATACAATGTATGTACTAGCATGTTGACCTGCTAGGCATGAGCAGTTGAACCAAAAGTGCATATGCAAGCTCCATGCCCCCTCCTCCAAAATGCTGGGAGACAGTGCTTTGAAAGCTATCTCCCTGTCTTCTTACTTATAACAATAAAAAGCTCTTTGCTTTCAACATTTCCTTGGATTGTGCTCAACATGATGCACCCCAAGTGGCAAACCTATATAATGATAAGCAATTAAGATAATAGGAGCTCACCAAGATAACCAGATATAAGAATAAGAAAAACAATGAAACAGGGGTGCTGGGGTGGCTTAGTTGGTTGAGCCTCTGACTCTTGATTTTGTCTCAGGTCATGATCCCAAAGTCATGGGATCAAGCCCCACATCAGGCTCCACACTGAGTGTGGAGACTGCTTGTAATTCTCTTTCTCTCTCCCTCTGTCCCTCTCCTCCATGCTCTCTAATAAGGAAAAAAAAAAAGAAAAAGAAAAACAATGAAAAGAAACATATGAAACAATTTTCAATCTCATCACATAACCAATAAATGTGAATTAAAACAATGCCCTACCAACCATTATTAATTTTTAAAATTCAGTGGTACAATCTTTTAGGAAGGGATTTGGCAACAGTAACTAGAAAAAGATCCATTTGTTGGCTTCTGCTATAACTCTATCCTAAGGAAATATTCCAAGATATATAAAGATGTTCACAGACTACTTTCATAGAAAACAGAAAAATCTGGGGAAAAAAATCTAATGTCCAACAAGAGAGAGAATGAATTAGCTAAAAAATCATATATTGGCTTAAAGAAATATATTTTTTTAATTTTATTTATTTTGAAGGAGGGGGGCAGGGAGGGGCAGAGAGAGAGGGAGAGAGAGAATCCCAGGCATGTTCCACATTCAGCACAGAGCCCAATATGGGACTCGATCTCATGACTACGAGATCATGAGCCAAAATCAAGAGTCAGATGCTTAACTGACTGAGCCACTCAGGTGCCCCAATATTGATTTTTTTTATCAATAAGAGATCTTTGAAGGTCTCTGTAATAACACTGAAATATTATTAAATGATAATTAGTGAAAAATCAAGAAAAACTATGTTTAGTGTAACAACTCCATTAAAATGCATTGGGAGAAAAGTGTCACAAGAAATGTCGTATAGTCAATGATACAAACTCTTGACTCTGAAGTTGTGACTTCAAATCCTGAGGCTAACACCTCCTAGTAATATAACTTTGGCCAAATTACTTGATTTGCCTCAGTTTCTCACCTATAAAACGGAATTTAATAATAGCAGCTGTCCCTTTTTCCAAAGAAGACATCCAGATGGCTAAGAGACACAGGAAAAGATGCTCAACATCACTCATTATCAGAGAAATACAAACCCAAACCACAATGAGATACCCCTCACATCTGTCAGAAAGGCTAAAATTAACTCAGGAAACAACAGATGTTGGCAAGGGTGTGGAGAAAGGGGAACACTGTTGCACTGTTGGTGGGAATGCAAACTGGTGCAGCCACTCTGGGAAATAGTGTGGAGGTTCCTCCAAAAATTAGACATAGAACTACTCTAGGGGCACCTGGGCGGCTCAGTTGGTTAAGCGGCTGACTTCAGCTAAGGTCATGATCTCGCAGTTTTCAAGTCCAAGCCCTATGTTGGGCTCTTGCTGACAGTTCAGAGCCTGGAGCCTGCTTCAGATTCTGCGTCTCCCTCTCTCTCTGCCCCTTGCTCTCACTCTGTCACTCTCTCTCAAAAGAATAAACAAACATTTAAAAACACAGAACTACTCTATAACCAGCAATTCCACTACAGGGTATTTATCCAAAGGATATAAAATGCTGCTTCGACGGGGCACATGCACACCAATGTTTATAGCAGCACTCTCAATAATAGCCAAATTATGGAAAGAGCTCAAATGTCCATCAACTGATAAATGGATAAATAAGATGTGGTGTATATATGGAACAGTACTCGGCAATCAGAGAATGAAGTCTTGCCATTTGCAACATGGATAGAGCTAGAGTGTATTATGCTGTGAAATAAGTCAGTCAGAGAAAGACAAATATCATATGATTTCCCTCATATGTGGAATTTAAGAAACAAAACAGGTGAACATAGGGGAAGAGAAAGAAAAATAAGATAAGAAAGGGGGGAGGCAAACCATAAGAGACTCTTAAATAAAGAGAAGCAACTGAGCGTTGGTGGAGGGGAGGTCAGTGGGGGATGTGCTAAATGGGTGATGGGCATTAAGGAGGGCACTTGTTGGGATGAGCACTGGGTGTTATACGTAAGTGATGAATCACTAGGTTTTACTCCTGAAACCAATACTACACCGTATTTAACTAACTTGAATTTAAATAAATAAATTTTAAAAAATAATAGCAGCTGTCTCATAGAGTTGTTGTGACAGCAAATGAGTTAATACCTGCAAAGCTCCATGAGCTGTGATGTTGATATGGTAAGCTGCTAATAAACATTAACGTGAATGCAGCAGAGTGCTAGTAGGCATTGTATTAGGGAGATAAGATTCTGAGTGTTTTCATTCCCATTTTCTAAACTTTCTATGATATTATTTTTGTTTTACAGTAAAAATGCATATTTTAATATTAAAAAATACTATTTCTAATTCATGCTAATCTCTTCTCTTGCCTATATTCTAATTCCACTCCCTCCTGTTTATCTAGGACCTGGTTCCATCCATTATCTCTTTTCTGTTACCTCAAACTCCTCTAATGATTCACTAAATAAATAGATTCCTAACTGTAATCTTTACTCTCTTCACTGTCACACTTCTTAAGGAAAAAAAAAAATTCACAATAACTTTCTTCAATTTGAATTTCCCATTCACTCTTCGGTATATTGGAATCTAAATTCTCTTTCCGTTATGCCAGTCTAACAATGTTGTTAATTTCCTTAACATTCAAAACTAATTAATGTATATCCTATTTACCCAATCACAGGTGTTTTAACACTTCTAGTCACTTTCTCCTTGAAATTCTCTTCACTGTCCTATCACACTTAGAAAGGATGTGAGAGGAGGAGGAGGCACAGGTTTTAGAATTGCCTCTGTTGGAAACCGAAAGCTGGTAGCCTGTGTCTGAGATCAGGTCTGAAGCCATAGACTGTAGAACCAATCCAGAAAGGAGAAGTAGGTGTGGTCAAGTGAAAGCGCTTGGCTGGGGAAATCCAATAATGGAACCAGAAAGCAAAGTGGGTCAAAGACAAAAGAACACCCTGAATCCCAAGGGGAACAAAAAAGTCTGCAGTTGCAGAAGAAAATCTGCAGAATCCCCGTGACCACTTCAGCAGAATTGTATTGTCAAATCTCAGTGTGTGGAGTCTTTTATTCTCAGAATATCTCAAGGATGCTTTTTTTATGTAACTCAATACCACCCTCTCAGACTCACCTCTTTCTTCTCTAACTGTCCATTCTCCCATTTATGAATCCAGCCTTCCTTCCATTTATCGTAGATTTACCAAATGATCACCATAAGCCAGGCATTGTGATATGCCATGAAGCTGCACAATAAATAAGGTAAAAGTCCTTCTCAAAAGCTCACCCAATTCATATTTCTTTCTCTGACCACCACATTAATGTGTTTCCCAAGGTTCTTACCTAGACACTTCTATGCTACTCATGGCTCCAACTGTCTCACATTACCAATGGGCTCCCTGGCTTCTTCATCTGATACTTGTAGATATTTCAAACTCAGGACGGCCAAAACCAGACACTCATTTGCCACCAAACCAGAAGAGATCAACCAGAAACCAGAAACTTTAAAGTCATGCATCAACTTTCCTGTCTTTCACCACATAGATGAACAAATGGATAGCAATTCTTAACAATATCATCTCCTAAAAAGCTTTCAAACCTGCACTCTCCTCTCTATTCTAACTCTACATTAATTTCAGTCCATAATTACTTTGATAAAGCCTTCTGTTTCCTGTCATCCATTATCTCCCCCTTCCAGTTCATCATTACTACTGATGTCAGAATTATCTTTCCAAAAGACAAATTTTATCCACCATTGTTTTGTATCCATATGTTTTACCCCTGCATTCTGGACATTTAGATTTTGTCCACATATTTCTTTTGTTGTTGTTGTTTATTTATTTTTGAGAGAGAAAGAGAGACAGAGTGCGAGCAGAGAGGAGACACAGAATCAGAAGCAGACTGCAGGCTCTGTCAGCACTGAGCCCTACATGGAGCTCAAGCTCACAAACCGCGAGATCATGACCTTAGCCGACATCGGATGCTTAACCGACTAAGCCACCCAGGCACCCCCATCCACATATTTCTTTTTCATCTGTATCTCTCAACACCATGCTGGATAAAAAGAATTGCTTATATTTCCCAAACACAAGAAACTTTGGTCATGCTTTATGCCTTTCTTTGCCAAAAATGCTCCAACCTTGTTTTCCATCTGATATGTCTAAATTTGCTCAAATATTACTTGCTAGGCAAAGTATTTCCCATCTCCTTCAGAGCTGTCCAACTTCTCCACAGAACTCTGTGCTTAGAGTATATCTCTATTAAGGAAGAATCACATTTGTTTTGCATTCATTTGGACATCTATATAATACTTGTTAGCTGTCTCCAACATTGAAATGAGTGCCTAAATGTAGATTGTAGAGATCATGTATTTTTTATATTTTCCTGCATCCAGCAAAATGGCCACCACAA
The DNA here is from genome assembly GCF_024362965.1 of Panthera pardus. Taxonomy (NCBI): domain Eukaryota; kingdom Metazoa; phylum Chordata; class Mammalia; order Carnivora; family Felidae; genus Panthera; species Panthera pardus. The sequence goes on from NW_026526721.1 coordinate 135,682,431, forward strand.
GTCTTTGCTGAAAGAATGAATAACTCACAGAATAAATAATGAATAGGAGAAAATGTGTTTTTCTTTCCCTTCATTACATGACTAAGAGGATACAACATGTATCTCAGTGAAAGGGCTGAGAAAATGCAGATTGAGAAATAGAATGAAAGTCAAAGGAGAAAGGCAGGAGAAATCAAGAGGAATCACTGGTGTGCACAGAAAACAAAGCTGACATCTAGGAAGAGAGGCAGAGCATGAGAGGAGATCAAAGTGAAAGCTGGAAAGAATCCAACAGGACAAGGGATATCAGAATCCCAATGAAATCTTTGCAGTTTGACTCCACGAACCCAAACAAGTCTCATCAGTTTGTCATCCTGGTAAAGACAGGACATTCCACAGTTCCTAGGAAAAGAACTAGAAAAAAACTTACACTTGGCCAGCAAGGCATCCGATCAAAAAATTTCCCAGAGTATATAGGTCTGATGCAATCTGGAGGTTCTACTCCAGGTTCATTGTTTTCAGTCTCTTTTCTCTCTTCCGGTTGTTGGGCAAACTGGCACTCAGAAGGTTCTATCACCAAGCCCATTTGGGGGCCTGTTTCATCTGGCTCTTCTAGACCAGTGTCTACCACTGCAGGAGGCTTCATCTCTGCACTGGGCTCCATTACCACACAGGTACCTCTTCCCAGTTCCTGTCTAGGATCCATATCCAAAGCAGGCTGTTTCCCTACTGAAGCCCCTAACACTTTAGGGGAACCAGCTGCAGAGCCTCTCCTGCTCCCTAGAGCCTGCGGACTTTCGCCTACCATGCCTAAGGGAGGCTGTATTATCCTTCCGGAACACCCTGCCAGAAGACACTCATTTTCTAAACCCCCTCCTCCTGGCACCATACCCAGAGGTTTTGTTTCCCGTGAGGCTGAGACCCCATAGACTCCTAAATTACTCCTCTCCGTGAGGGTCCTAGGCGTATTCTGCCTTTTTAATTTCATTTCAAGCTCCTTGCTCAACAGAGATTTTGTTTCTGGTGATGCATTCCTCTCAAATTTATTACTAACCAAGAGGTTCTCCCTACATGAGGAATCTTCTTTTCTTAATCCCACTCTCAACCCTAACTCTGTGGGAGATTTTGTTCCCATGACGACCCCCCTCTCTCCTAAATCATCCTTCCCTTCATGAGTGAGCCCAACCTCTATGCTCTGGGGAGATTTCCTCTCAGACACCCCCATTCCTCGAACAGCACTCATCTCAAAGGGGAAGTCTATACCTGGCTCAAGGAAAGTTCCTAATCCCTTGGGGTGCCCCAAACCTTTGGGGGACCCCACTCTCACGAAAGAACACATCTCAACTCGGACTCCCTGCCCACAGCTTCCTGCCTACGAAATAACACCTAGCAGAAAGGAGACTAAGGTCTGTTTACCCGGTTACCTAGGAAACAGGGGCGTGGCTTAACGCGCTACTGTTTCTCGGGGCAGGATCCCGCCCATTTCTCCCCGACTTTCTCCAGTCAGTTTCTCTCCCTCTCTCTCTTCCCCTTCTTCTTTTTCTCCTTCCCTCCCTCTCTCCTCTCTTTTCCTCCTTCTTGACCAAATCTGGAGGGCAAGAAAACAAGGAGGATGTGGTTTTGGGCACTGGAGAAAATGTTCACTAACTTCTCTTCGGTTTGTCTAGCAAAGCAGTCCCCTCAGGATGGGTTCAACCGTGGGCTTCCTCCTCCTGGCCATTGGCCTACTAATTTTATGGCAATCAGGATAAAAGCAACCACTTCTCTGGTTGTGACCATTAATTTAGGTCCTTCCTTGTGCATGTACAAGCACAGTGCACGTAGTTCTTTCAGCCTAAAGAACTACTTTAAATTCTGTGAAGTTATTTGGTACCTGTGTTACAGAAACTACTTAAAGTCTTTGAGAACATTTACATTTTAATAAATAGGCTTTAAATAGTATTTAAATATGTTAAAGTTTGAGGGGTGTTATACAATAATGCATATCAACTTCTTAAAATATTGTGCAACTCAAAATCTGGATATGTAAGCATGAGATTTTCTTTAAATTGGGGCTACAACTTTGTCAGGTTTTAATGAAAGTGTATTTAGTAAATATTTGTCATGTTTTACACATACAGGGGATACAGAGCACCTTGCTTAGAATCTGAATGGAATTTATAGGATTCCAGTCTTTTAGAAACTATGAAAAACTTGTAAATGAAAAACTAAAAAAAAAACAAATGCTTAAGAGACATTTCACATTTGAACAAATTGTGTACTGTAATTTTCATATAGTTAATATAAATATTCTTCTCCCTCAAGCACTTTAAATGACTTGAAAGCATGTAAATGAAGGGATGTCTGTATGTATAAGCGTTCATTCAATTCTTTCATTTTTACAAATAACTATTGAGTACCTACTTTGTGTCTATGATGGGAATATAGTGAAATATAAGCCAATACCTCTCTCTTGGAATTTATATTCTAGTGGGGATAAATAACCATCAAGTAAACCAATAGTTAAGATCATTTCACATAGTGATAAACGTTACAAAGAAAACAATACTTTGATATAAAGAGATGCTACTTTAGAATTGGCGGGCTTAGAAGTTCCTTAGTTAAATGACAATTGAACCGAGGCTTGCATTTAGCCGGGCAAAGACACAAACTTTTTAAACATGACTAGCTCAAGTTCTCATAATTTTTTTCTCATTGCCTTGCCATCATGCCCACGTTTCCTTATGTTAGAATTACCTTTAGGTTTGCCTCCAGGTAGTCCCAGTTAAAACAAAATGTTACCAGTCATTACTATCTATGATTCATTCTTCAACTACACAATGGAAGAAAGACGTCCTGGAAGAGAAGGTAGAATATATAGGGTAAGAGTGCCAGGGGTGACAGAGAGACATAAAGTGCTGGGAATTTGTGAGTGGCTGTTTATAGATTTGAGAGCAAAGGAAGCACTAAGGGCTGTGTTCAAGTCTATAACTTTATTTAGGGTCTGTCCACTTTGTAGCTTCCTTAACAAAATCTGTCAATTAGTAGGACTCCACATTTGACACTAAAATATATGCACTTGTCAGTCCTCCTCAGTTAACTGGGGCTAGGAAAAAAACAGGCATATTGTGAGTGGCAGCAGCAAGAGAAAAGCTTTACTGTGGCATTTCAGTCTCTGGCAGCAGATCTTAAAAGTGCTTAGCCACTGGCACAGTACTCTTTAAGACAAACATTATGACTAAACTACAAAATATTGTGGAATGTATTCATGAAGGAGGTGAATTAAAAGACCAAATTGGTAGAAGAAAATAAATGAGGAAGCAATATCCTAGAACAATGAAATGGGGAGTTCCTAGCAATTTATAAATTTCCACATCCCTGTGTTATTTGTGAGGTCTTCTCCAATCAAATGCTCACCACTCTAAATATAATTAGGTTCACAAATATTTTTGAGGCCCTTGTTATCTCAAAGATGCTTTGTGAGGAATTGAAATGATGAATAAATAACAGTCTTGGTCCTTTAGAACTTTAAAATCCTAATGAGATTTTAGCTTCCCTAATGGGAACAAAAACCTGAGGAGAAAAGTGTAGGCACTGTAAAATAAGGCAGATAGGTATTAGAACCACTACAGAGAGTAAAGTGAAGTAGCGTGAAACTACAGGAAAAAAATAACTAAATCCAGTAAAAGTACAGTTAACCCTTGAACAACACAGATTTGAACTGTGTGAATTCATTTATACACAGATTTTTTTTTAATAAATATATCAGAAATTTTTTTGGAGATCTGCAAAATTTTGAAAAAATTTGCAATGGCATAGCCTAGAAATACCAAAAAAATTAAGTGAAAGGTATTATTGTAAGAGTGCAGTATGTAATACATTTAACACCCAACATGTTATTGGTAAGGCTTCTGGTCAATACTGGGTTATTAGTACTCAAGTTTTGGGGGAGCCAAACATTACATGCAGACTTTCAATTGTGTGGGGTCGGTGCCCCTAACCCCTGCATTGTTCAAGGGTCCACTGTATCTTCAGATGCCATCCAGAGGAGTTGGTGTCCTGGCCAAAGTGAAACCTGCAGTGATGGGTGGTAACAGTGTTCTGGGAGGGAGAGAACAAAATGATCAAAAATGCCAAGATGATAACATACCAACAACATTCTGGGAACAGAATAGACCCGTGTGATTAGGATCCAAAGCAAGTGTTTGGGGAGAGGGAGACCATAGAAACAGAATGAAAGAAATGTGGGACAGGACTACAGAAGTTTGGACTCTATTTTGCAAATGAGATATCCTTGGGCATTTCTGAGAATGACTGGCTGAAGCGTACAGAATGATTGAAGACAGGTGTGTGCATTAATTCCTGTTTATATTAATACTACCACAGCCTGGGTGTTGGGATTAGATCACAGATTTGGGGATTAGAGAATTTTTGGTATTAGAATGGACAATGGTTTATGAGGGAAAACAGGAAGAGTGAAGATGATTCTGGCCTTTCATGTTCAGGTGACTGGGAGGCTGTTAATACCAGTCAACAAAGCAGAAGCAGGTTTGGGGTGGAATAGGTTTGGTTTACATACTGTTGGCATGTCAAAACTGCTGTGACATATCCTATTTCCTGATTCTTCCTTGGATTGTCCAAGAGGTATTAACGTGACTAACACACTATATTGGAACAACCTCTTGGGATGAAGTGCCTCAGATACCATTCAGGTATGACACATATATGCTCTTCTGGTTAGTAACTGGGGAGTTGATCTAGAAGACTGGCTGTTCAAGGATTCAAATCATCTTCATTGCATAACGTTGACTGAGAAGCCTCAGGATACCTTCCCTAGTACACATCCTAGACAATCAATACCGATGTTCTCAAAATGAAGCTTATAAATGGCAAACTGCAAACTGAAAAGTAGTCCTTATCCTGAGGGAAAGTCAATTTAACATTCCACCAAATTACAGAATGAATTTTGTTTTGTTTCAGATACCTGGCCAGAAACTACTCTATGAACTTTAACAAAGCAAGGTGTGTATGTAGGTCTGCAGTGGATGGTAACGAAAGTCTTAAGTTGTACTGGAATCCTGCTTAAACTCAGGCTGTGGAGCCAGCCTTCAGGTTAGAATACAATTCATCACCAGCTCAGTGGGGATTTTGGACAAGTTACACAATCTCTCTGCCTCATATTCTTTACCTTTTAAAAAGGCGCGCCTCATTCATTAATTCCACACTTAAGACTGAAGATTCTGAGCTGGCAGGCACTATGCGAGACAGCGTTGAGGACCACTTTGGGGAGTTAATATTCTAATGTAGGAAGGCATTTAGTTTCAGATATTAGTTTCAGAGTGAAACCTTCTAGTATAAGAGTAAAATGGAAAAACTCCTCTAAAGCGTTTCGTACAGTAATTCGCAAAGGAAAGCCCCGAATAAAAGCGAGCTACCATTTTAAGATTTGCTCCCCACCACCACCATCAAAAATAGGTACACTGAATGAACAAAAACAAGTTATTAAGATTTCCTCGCCTAGAGACAACTTTTGGTACGGGGTCTAATCCTCTTCCCTGGGTAAATAACCACACCTTTACAACACATCCATTCCCCCCCCCCCCCCGCAGGACATGTTCGGGGGCTCTCACGTGCTAGAAAAGTACACCCCCCCCCCATTCCCCTTAGCCAAGTTGCCAGGGTTGGGGTGTCGCAGGGTAGAATAACTGGGACTGTGTGCAAATATTCAGCGGGAACTTCGCCGCCCCCCATGGCGGGGAGCAACAAACCCCAGTTTTCTCACGCTTCCCCGAAAGCCAGGGAGTAAATAAGTAACCCCCCCCACCCCCACCCCCACCCCCACCCCCACCCCCACGCCGGCCGCCGGGAGACCGAGACCGCCACGGAGATAACAATGGCGCCGACAAGGGCGGGGCCGTGCTTGCCTGGGATGTGGGAGGGAGGTGGGAGGTGGCTGAATCCGACACGGCCTCTCGCCGAGGTCACGTGACACGGCCCACCCCCCCCCCCCCCCCCGGCCCCGAAAACCAGGCCCGGCCGCCAGGGCTTCGACAAGGGGCGGGGGAGCAGACGGAGAGAGCGCACTGGCGACGGCGGAAGTGACGAAGAGGCGTAGTTCGCTACGTGCAGGGACGTGGCGGCGAGGCCGGCGCCCGGCGGCGGAAGTGGCTCCCGCGCTGGGACTTGAGTGTTTGTGTTTTGGTTCGCGACGGAGCCGCCGGCTGGTCTGAGGGGAGGAGGCAGAGGAGGGAGGAGGAGGAAGAATTAGTCGGAACTCGAGCGCCGGCGGTGGCGGAGGAGGAGAAAGGAAAAGAGGAAGGCGGAGCGGAGAGAGGCGGAGACGGAGCCGGACGGGGGCGGCACCACGGCACGATCCCGGCACCGTCCAGTCTGAGGGGAGCGGCCTGAGGAGGAGACGCGCCGCCGCCGTCTAAGCCACAGCCTCACCCTCTCCTCGGGCCACGCCTGGGACCTGCTGCTGGGAGGCTTCAGCCCCGCGGCTCCGCGTGCTGCGGTCTCAGGTAACCAGACCGTCCCTCCCCTGCCCGGCGCCGGCCGGGACCCCAGGTTATTCGCTGTCCTCGGTCTCTCCGCGGCCCTGCCGGCACGGAGTCCCCCGCCCATTCTTCCCCGCCCGGCGCCAGTACCCAGAGCTATCGAGCCTGGCGTCTCCGTCCTGCCGGCCCTGGTGATTCATTCCCCAAACAGCTCTGGAGACCAGGATTTGCAGACTGGCTGAGGGAGCGACGGGTGTCACCCTCTTCCCTTCTCAAGATGGCGCCGTGAAAGAGTGCCGGAGGCCGCGGTTCCGTCTGGCCCCGGTCCTGGCAGTCCCGGAGGGGGTGGTCCCAGCCCGAGCCAGGCCAGGTTGGGGGAAGCAGGATGGGAAAGAGGGCCAAGGGGCCTGGCGGGTCCTGCTTGTTCAGGCCGTTGGGAGTTTGGTATCAGTTACTCAGGTACTCTCCAAGGAGGAACCGGGGCCTACAGCAGGTGTGAATGGGGGGGAGCTCCGCCTACCTGCGACTTCCAAAGACGGGTAATGGAGGGAGGAGGCGCGTCCACATGCTATGCCTAGGGACTGTCTGGTCTAAGAAAGGTGGTGAACCGCAGCTTAAAAGAACTCAAGACGGCTGGGCCGCTGCACACGCACAGTGGGTAGAGACCTTATTAAACCTGTCTGCTGTTCTCCTCCCTGGGAGCTGGTTACCCCCGGGAGATTTTCAGACTGTAAGCTCTAAACGTCGCAATTCACATAGTTGGGGTTTGGTCTCAATGCTGATTCGGATGCCTTTCAGATAACTGGTTAAAAAAAAGAAACGTGGACCGCCCTGTTGTAAGTCAAGAGAGCTCAGAAACTTTATTTTTAATGCAAAATTGGGATAACATGAGCTCCTAGGGTTGCCGTAAGCAAAATTCATGGAATAATGGTTGGCACAAAATAAGGGTCTGGTAAATGTTAGCTGCTGTTATTGATGCTATCTTTATTAACGAGCTCCTAGAGGACTTCATAGGATACCGGTTGTTCTCAAAAGATTTTAAAATGCATTTTATGCAGAATCTTCGTTTTGCAAAACAAAAGTTTCTGTAGCGAATAAAAATGAATGCCCATGATTTTTAACCTTACTGTGCTAACTTTATACATTTATTTCCTGCTCTAGAGTGTTGGAGAGAGCTCTGTTCCAACCAGCTTTAACCCTTAAAAGGCACAGCAAAAAAAATTTTTTTAATGGGAGTCTCATGTTTTCCCTGAAATTTTGGGCCCTGAAAATTTGGAGCATGTTGTCCCTGACGAGTATTTCAATTTGCTGTTTTGTGGGTAGTGAGACAACTGGGAAATATTTCAATTGGTGTTGAAATATCTAAAGGTGTGTTCACATGTTTAGTCTGCATGATGGTCTGTTTATTTTATCAGAGAGCCACTCTAATTGCCATTTTTCAGTCCCTGTTATGTGTTGGCCACTGTATTAGAGACTTTTTTTTTTTTTAACGTCTATTCTCTCATTTAATTCTGCAGCAGCTATGTAAGTTAGGTATTTTGGAAATGGAGAGTTCAGTATACCCAGTCAAGATTACATCACCAAATCCAATATTTTTTAATGTGGTGGGGAGTCAGTGTGGAGATTGGGGCATTTTTTTATTACAGAAAAATGTTAAAGTCCACAAAAGAGGGGGAGAATAGTAGAATGAACCCATCACCTGCTTTAAATTATCTATGGCCAGTAGTGTTTTATTTATATCCCTACTGTTTAGAAACAACTTAGACCTACCATTTCACGTTTAAATAGTTCAGTATGTGTTACTAAAAGAACTCTGCAAAGCTGCTGTTGAGATAAGGCAGTGGTGATTTTATTGTGTCAAATATAAGGTCTCATTGGTATTTATTAATCCATTGTCGAGAGGGAGTTTTATATAACCTCATTTCATGGGGAAAGCAAATTTCTTATATGAGGTACCTAAATGAAATATAACAGTGATTTTTAGGGGGAGGAATCATCAGGTTTAGTATTACTAGTAAGCACATAATCAGATTTTGACTAAAGATAAGAAAACTGTGATTTTTGAGTAGATTGGAAGAGAGTCCTTTTTAATGTTCCCTTATTCCTTTCAGATTGAAAATTAGCAGTAGGTATTAAGAAAACAGATAGAAGTTGCCATTTAGGCCAGTTTTTTCTAAATGTGTTAAATGGAAAATAATGACTTAATTATTAGCCCCAAAACTACAGAAAAGTGTAAGTAAATAAGACACCAATAACCTAACCACATAGAAAACCACTGTTAACACTTCCATGTATGATGTATTTGAGCACATGAGGAAACAGTTTTAAGTCTTTTAGCTACTAGATACACAAAATATTTGTTGCTTTGACATTACCATTAATCAAAAACTGTACAATTTAATAGGGGCCTTCAAATAATAATAGCCAACATTTGTTGAGTTCTTACTATGTTCTAGGATCTGTTGTAAGAATTTCCCATTTATGAACTGAATTTTCCCCAAAACTGTTTTAACCCATCTAGTCTGGCTCCAAAACCTGAACTCTTAAGTCACCTCTCAGGTTGACTGGGTTTGAAACACAGCTATGTTGTGGCTCTGTCATGGCTCTGTCACAGTAACTATGTGACCTCAGTCAAGTTACTTAACCTCTCTGTGCCTGTTTCCTCATTTTTAAGGATTGTAACAGTCTATAGGATTGTTGAATGACTATGTTAAGTACTTAACTACCTGGTACAAAGTTGAGTCTTAAATAAAGATTAGCTTTAAATTTTTTTTGATCTGAAAATTATAGCAGGATTTTAGGCTTAAGTCTCATACTTTTACATTATTTCAGTACAAAGGTAGTGAATTTAAATACATGGGAATCGGTGTCCTGTAGAGGTTACAATTATTATATGTGATAGGCAAAATTACTGAAGTGATTAACATTAGATTTGTTTACTGATTTGTGTATTTAATAATACAATATTTGTTTCTTTACAGGTTTCTCTACATCCAGAAAGAAAAAAATTTGACACCTTGCATCCTGGAAGTTCATTTAAAAGACTGAAATTAGGGACTTCTTTCAAATTTGGACATGGCTAATCGAGGAGCAACAAGACCCAACGGGCCAAATACTGGAAATAAAATATGCCAGTTCAAACTAGTACTTCTGGGAGAGTCTGCTGTTGGCAAATCAAGCCTAGTGCTTCGTTTTGTGAAGGGCCAGTTTCATGAATTTCAAGAGAGTACCATAGGGGGTGAGATTTTCTTTTTTCCCTTCATTTAATTGAATCATACATTGGCAAAAAAGATTTTGCAGTTCCAGTTGTGTGATGATGAATACCTAAATAGGTCACACAGTGAAGAAAACCGTTCAGCAGACCTTAAGCTTTAAAACTTATCTTGATTTTTGTTTAGGTGGTATCTTTCTACATTTTGATTTCCTGGTTATCCCCAAGATGATTGTGTAAAAGCTGGACTTACAGATACAAGCATGAACAGAGTCAGTGTCCCAAGTAATTAAATTTGATCTGATACCTGTTTCTTGATAATGATTAGAAGCTTCTTTGAATTAATACGTTTGTGCTGAATAATATTGGCTTTAGAATGAATAATGAAAATAATAAATAGTGAAGGTTAACCTTAAAATCCTAATTCTAAATAACTAGACTATTTGTATATTAACACTGATTAGTAAAATTAATTAAATTTTATTAAACTTGAAGAGAAAAAGTCAGTGGTCAATGGAAAGGGACATGAAAGGGAAATGGGACCTGGAGAGAAAGATCAAAGATGAGGAAGAGATAGAGTAAGCCATGAATACAATGGTTTTGGTAGGGTTGAGATGGGATGAGGGGAAGGTAAGAGGCAGGACAAAGAGGAGACAACTAATAGTGCAGTGGTGTGGATAAAGACAGGAAATTGGTGATTGAATTAATCAGATTCACAGCTATATAGCATTGGAGCAAAACTTTTTTCGGTGCCTCAGTTTCATCTGTCAAATGAAGCTTTTGAATTAGGTAATGTCAGAGGAACCACACAGCTTTAAGATTCACAATATTTTGCAAGGTGTGTGTAATTAAGCAGTACTATATTTTTAAAGGTATACGTAAATAGATTTTAACCCCATAGGTATAAAAAGTCAAACTTTTGAAATCTGTGACCCAGCTAATATGTAGCAACTTTAGATCTGTGTTTTAGGAATATAACTTTATGTTGTGCATTTAGTGTATGTTCTCAGGTACACTTGATAATTTTATTCATAGTTCAGACCTTTCTAATGAAATAGTTTGTAAAACTGTACTACCTCCTGACTTCCCTGCGTACAGAAAATACAGTACATAGGTGGTATTTCCACTTTAATAGATTTAGCAATGTGGTGTTTGTCATCTTCTTTCATTTGTGTATATATCAAGTTACACAGTGTTCTATTGTTTCAGTGTTTTATGTTTTTTATAATGGGTGACCTTCAAAAATGTAGTCCACATCATTGAGCTTTTGAGTTAAAAATGTAATGGACAATATACATTCTTTGTGATTTTTTTGTTAGAACATTTACACACGCACACACATTTGGTTCCGGAATGAAATATCTCTCAGGGTAGTATCGCTTGTCAAGTAATTGTCAGTGGCAGCATTTCCCAAAGTTCATATGCATTCTAGGCTAAATACCTGGGCCAGATAGGTTTGGGACTGGCTCTGTGCCACCCTCCCCCTCTTCACAGTGCATTGTCCATTAACAACACTGAAGCACTATATAGTAAAGAACTTAATTCCTGGGTAACTGCAAGAGCCTCAGGAGGGTAAGACTAGAATCTTTGTTTTTGTTTTGGATATTATGGTCATCCAAATGTACTTTGTCGTAATGATATTTAAAGAAGGATGTTTGTAAGAAAAATGGAACCCTGTCAGTGTGTTGTAAATATACAGATCTGATAAATGTCGTATGCGTATATGTAATCTGCATTTCCATTTAACACAAATCAGGTGATCTACATTTATGGATTTTTCAAGTGTTCCTCTATCTAAAGCTTCCTTAATATTTTCTACTTGTGCAAATTGACTTTTAAAACCAACTTTAGAAGGGATTTATATCCAAATTTCTCTGTTAATGGTTGTTGGACAGTTTATGTTATAGACGACCAATTTTTAGGAAGTCTGACAGTGCCATTATGATTATAGCTGTGAGCACTGGGTTTTTGTTTTTGTTTTGAGACATAGTTGACATAGTGTAAGCTTAAGGTTTAAGACATTGATTAGATATGTTTTAATAGTGAGTGCTATTTTATGCTCTTTGATAACAGCTCTTCGCCCTTAGGGACAATACTAGTATTCAGTTTTAAGGATTTCATGATTTGAGCTATTTAGTTATCAACACCCCAAGTCCATAACTTGTAAGTAATATATATTTTTGTTTTGGCTGATGTGTGGTAAGACTTACCTAACAAATGAACTTAGCCAAATGTTTGCATTTTATTTTTTGATGGTTTATATCTACTAACATTAGGTATGGTCTGAAGAGCTAACTTAAAATTTTCATGTTTGAAATCATATGCTATTCTCTTGAGTTTGTGTATTCTAGAGCCTTACCTTCATCAAGAATATCAGGGTAGTTTATGCAGTTCTAAACATGATAGCTCGATTTAAGAATCAGTGTTGTCTCACTGCATCCTATACAATTGCCCCTTTGCCCTATAGCACTCATAATAAAGTTAAGTAGTTAGGTGTTGGGTTTAATACTTCGGGGAGTTCTAGCTTATTTGTAGGGATTTAAAGTCTGCAGGACATTTATGTTCTTATTGTTTAAGGCAAACCCAGGGGCGCCTGGGTGGCTCTGTTGGTTGAACATCCAGCTCTTGATTTCAGCTCAGGTCGCGATCCCAGAGTCGTGGAATCGAGCCCCGCGTCAGGCTCCCACTGCCCTTTCCCCCACCCTCACACACACACTGTCTCTCCCTCTCTTTCTCTAAAAAGGAAAAAAAGAGCCCAGAAGGTTAGCAAGGAGCATTTGGTTCATATGGTTGTCTTCCTCAGTATCTCCTCAGTAAATATCTGTTGGATAGGGCTGTTCATCTTTCACTTAACACCTTGAGTACTTTAAGACTTTAAAGGTTTCAAGTGAGTTACTCCTGTCAAAAAAAAATATTGTTTAAACACGTTTAAATGCTATTTATAAACAAGTGGATCTTCAACGTAAGTCAGAGCAAGGTTAAAATATGCAGTGAAGGGGCATCTGTGTGGCTCAGTGGGTTCAGCGTCCACCTCTTGATTTCAGCTCAGATCATGATCCCAGGGTTGTGAGATTGAGTCCTGTGTCAGGCTCTGCACTGACATTGCAGGGAATGCTTGGGATTCTCTCTCGCCCTCTGCCCACTCCCAAAATAAGTAAATAAACCTTTTTTTTTTTTTAATATGCAATGAAATAAGACGCAGTCATTCAACTCTTCTTCTTTTCTTTTGAAAGGTAAATGTTTGATACCAGAGTGTAATTTTGAATGCACTGATCATCAAAGGAATGTCAGACAAGTTTAGGTTACAGAACTGTACGGGAGAATATTAACATTCCTCTTGCAGGTAACTGTTATTTTTGAGGTTTGGTTTAGCACGCTGGTTCTCAGAATGTTCCATATTCCAGAAGCATCTGCATTACCTGGGAACTTGTTAAAAATGCAAATTCCTATGTCCTATATTGAACCAAAACACTGAAGTGGGACCAGTAATCTTAAATGTTAACAAGTCTCCCAGGTGATTCTGTTGCATACTGAAGTTTGAGAACCACTGCTTTTTGTGTTCTGAGTAGTCAGTATTACATTTACACTAAAGTTTTTGGAATAATTGCTTTTTGTTAAACTGCAGTTCGAGTAGGGTTTTTGAAAACATGTTGTTTGTTCAGCTACTCCAGTTTGAGGATTACAAGTATTGTGTCCTGGTAACATTACACATGACTTGTATCTCTTTGTATGGGAACCCCTTCCCTCAACTCTGTTAATCTGGTTGGCCCTTTAAGAGAGTATGGCCCCTTCTCTGTCCCATCAGGGTTGCTCTGCTTTGTCTCTCTTTACTAAGGGACTTTGTATAGTTTTCAGTTATCTGTACCAGTGCTGTTCTCCTTTATTGCCAAAAGTAATCAAGGACTGAGTATACACTAAGTTAATTAAAGAAACAAGTGCCTTTTTAAATTGTAGTTCCAGCACATGGCACATATTAGCTACTTGATCATAGGTAAGTCAGACTCAGCTCTCACATGAAATGGAAATAATGTATCTAACTAGAAAAGTTTTTAGTAAGGGCTAAATGAAAGTACATATAAATTTCTTGGCACAGTGCGTAATACAGAGTACAATGCTTATTAAATGTTAGGTGTTACCACTACCATCACCATTACTTTTTGCTGAGTCATTTTTATCATTGTTATATTGCTACAGCATGACATTATTTTGGAATTATGACTATTCCATATAGTGCATGGCATTTGATTTAGGATTTGACAGTAATAAGTTTTTTATGTTTAGATTTCCTTTGTTGGAAGATGAAACTTTTTAAATTTTTAATGTTTATTTTTGAGAGGGAGAGGAGGAGACAGCGCAAGTGGGGGAGGGGCAGAGAAAGAGGGAGACACAGAATCTTAAACAGGCTCCAGGCTCTTGTGCTGTCAGCACGAAGCCTGATGCTGGGTTCTAACTCATGAGCTGTGAGATCATGACCTGAGCCAAAGTTGGATGCTTAACTGACTGAGCCACCTAGGCACCCCTGGAAGATAAAATTTATAGGAACAAATAAGACTTTAAAAACTTTATAAAAGCAAGTACTTAACTAAATTTGAGCCATCCTAAAAATGAACTTTTTGCAGATTCATTCAAGTGGATAGTATAAGCATGTACAACTAAGTTTCTTAAAATTCTGCTTGGTAAATTCTTACTAATTTTTCCCTCTCCATTTATTGGTTTTCACAAAACTAGTTAGTCGTGTATATTACATTAAATGCATGCCACCCACATGAACTAAGCTATTTGTGGAAGTCTTCTCAGAGGGGGAAATTACACTGTTAAATAGAATACTAAATGTATTCAGATATTAAACTTGTCTCCTAAACTAAGAAATAAAAGCCAGCCAGAAAATTTAAATCTGAATAACTTACATTCTTCCTGTAGTAGTAAACTTTCTACTGTTGCCCTTCACTTGTTAGCCTTCAGAAAGACTGATTTGTATACAAATGATCCCCAGTTTACAGTGGTTCTACTTAGTTCAACTTCATGATGGTGTAAAAGCAATACAGACAGTAGAAACCATACTTTGAGTTTTGATTTTCTTCCAAGCCGGCAGTATTTGGTACAATACTCTTGTGATGCTTGGAAATGGCAGTGAGTTCTAGCACCCAGTCAGCCATGTGATCACAAGGGCAAATAACCGATACAGTCACAACCATTCTGTACCGGTAACAGCCATTCCATTTTTCATGTTTAGTACAGTATTCAAAAAATTACATGAGGTATTCAACCGTTCATTATAAAATGGGTTTTGTGTTAGATGATTTTGCCCAAATGAAGGTTAGCATAAGTGTTCTGAGTACATTTGAGCAAAGGTAGGTTAGGTGTATTAAATGAATTTTTCATTTTTACCAAATTCTCAACGTGATGGGTTTATCAGGATTAACCCCATTGTGACTTGAGAAAGGTCTGTAATTGTAACCCTTACATTTATTACCTTTATCTTTTTTCATCACATTGCTCTCAATTAAAAGTACTTTTGAGAAAGGACGGAAGACCTAGATAGAGACAGACCATAAGCATATGGTTTTTGACTCATTAGAAAAATGGTGTTCGAAATGTTCATTGTTCTTTCTAATACAGTGAGAATTAAAATTTGTGGAAGTTAATCATTGGTTTCAAGTGAAAGAATATTTATGCATAGTACTATTTCCTTCTAGAAAGTATGTATTCAGTATCTGAGATAGGTTGTATTACTGAGAGAAGTTGGTAGAGATTGGCTACTTTATATCAGTTTATACGAGCTTTGTCCTAAAAAATGATTTTTTAATAGAATTAACAGTAATTTTTTTCTAGTATCCTACTTCAGAATGTTATACAGGAGTATTTAAACATTGCTGCCACTTAGGAGTCTGTAATCTTGTTTTTAGTCTTGGCAACCTTTTATGGACACTTTGTGAGCCCTGTTCGAACATTTGTAAAAGGAGAGGATTGTAAGTAAGAATTCTTCTAGAGCAGGTTTTTTTTTTAGTGTGTACTTTCCACATTAAACAGTATAATCAATACATTTTAATCATTTCCTCCTCTTAAAATTTATTTCATAATTTGAGTTTTTGAACATCAGTTTTTGTCCTGTCTTACTTGATTCATTGATTGCCCTCTGGTGCTGCTTAAGTGTTCAAAGCTATTTGGTAGAATGGTTTTTGCCAGTTAGCTCTAACTATAGTGAACAGCCTCTGTTGATTAATTTGCTGCTTTTATTCTCTTACAGACTGGGAAGTAAGATTGTCAAACTTCTTTAAAATTCATTTATTCAACAAATTTACCAAGCTCCTAACATTGTGCTAAGTACTAGAAATCAAATCTTACAGTTTAGGATGGGAGACAGATTGAGTACACATAAGGTATGAAAAGTGGTATTACATACCACTATTTAAATTAGGTCTAAATTTCTGACTGATCTTTTTTATTTATTATATATATATATATATATCCCAAAAAAGGATACATACGTATATATAAAGGAAGTATATTCTCAGTTACATACTGAAGAAATATGTAAATTTGCATAAACTTTGGTGCTTGGACTTCATGACATCTATTTTGGCTGCATTCGGACTATTTTTGCTACCTTTCTGTTGTTGACTCTGTTCTGAACATTTAAGGTTTGTGGATAATTGACCTTTGGTAAACACCAGAGGCACATAAGATACTTGGTTTGAATAATTTGATGTGGTGGGTTGGGAAACTTTATTTTTATTTATTTATTTTTACTTAAGGTTTATTTATTTTGAGAGAGAGAGAGTGAAAGCAGGGGAGGGAGAGAGAGAATGGGCAGCTTTTTAAAAACTTCGTTAATAGAATAAGAATTCTGACTTGATAAAAATAGAGAAAACATTGTTTTTGAAAAATGTTTCTTTTCTCCTTTTGCATCTTACACTATAATAATCAGCTGTTACTTATATGCAATCTTGTGATGCGTACTGAATTTAACATAGGATAAGCTAATTTGGAGTCATCATTGAGAGCTTTTTATTACAGACTTCTTGGTGGAGAGAATAAGAATGTGTAAGAGTGAGAAAAGCAATAGGAAATAATTTCAAGAGGTTTTGGGAGTTTGATCATTGGCTAGCTTGATATAAATACGAACTAGCTAGCAAATTATTAAATTTCTCAAGATGAAAGTGTTACTGAAGCTACATATTGGATTTTGGAAATGAATATCCTCAGTGCTTCACCAGTTTTATAAAACAATATTTGAAATAAGTTGATAAACAGCATTCACCCTCTTTTCAAGGTAATACAGATGTGGAAAGTAGAAGCAGGATGAGGAACCAGTTATTCATGGTTTCTAACCTTGAGGATAGCAAGTGCTTTTGGACTCAAAAAGAAGAGGATAATCTGATGATATGGGACTCAAGTCACTATATTAATTATTGGGTACCTTTAGCATTTCTCAGCATTTTACGAGGACCTTAATACGGTTATATGAGGTTACACTAAAAATTCTCTTTCCTATATTCTCCTAACCCACTGGGTTCTCTCCATCCCCCACCCAAGACAATGTAAATTTGTTATATGCCCTTGGGAAGTTACTATTACTTTTAATCTATATAATCTCTTCCCCATTTAATACAATTTGAAACATATCAGGGCTACTATAATGTAGCTTATATTTTTCACTTTAATATTCACATGATTTTTTTTTTTTTTCTTAGAAACAACCACAAAACTTGATGATTTAGAGCAAAATCATTTCATCCTCTCATGGTTCTGGGAATCGAGTGGGCTTTGTAGATGGTTTTCTGATCACTCATGGGTTGCTATCAGTGCTGGGGCTAGATAGACTCAATCTCAACTGCTGCTAGCTATTGGTTGGAGCCTCAGCCAGAACACCTACATGTGGGCCTTACCACCTGTCTTGAGTTTCCTCACAGCTTGATGGATTGGTTCAAGAATGATTGTCCCAAAAAGTACCAGGTGAAGCTGGGTGGCCTTTCATGACCTTGCCCCAGAAGTTACATAAATAGCATCAATCATGTTCTAGTTACAGACTCACAGATTCAAAGGAGGGGTGTCAGCATCATGTAAGAAGAATGTGGTGTGGGAGATCTTGTTGAGGCCATCTTGGAGAACACATTCTGTCAAAGATCTATCCATATCATTTTATGAAGAGCATCTTCATTTTTCTTAGGTGTAACAGTATTCCATTGCATGGATCATATCAATGTATATTTAAGTCACTTCTCTAGTTTTGAATTTGCACATTGTTTTAGATTTTTGGCTGTTAATATAACTTAATATAATGTAGTATTGCAGTAAATAATTCATAGTAATTTCAGATGTATCCCAAGTATCTCTATGGTATAAATTCCTAGAAGTTGATTGCCTATATAAAAGGTTACATACATTTGTAATTCTGATATAATTTTTTGACAGCCCTTCAACAACAATGTACAGAATGTGCCTGTTACTGTATATTAACTCAAAAGCGACTTGTAGATTTTGCCATTTTGCCATATTATGAGGAAGATCAAGAATCTTTTCATATTTTTAGAGCCCATTGTGTTTCTGTTAACTATAACTTCATGATATTTTTATGTGAATTCATTTTTAATAGATGCAATTCTGTTTTATTTCATTTAGTAATGTTAATTTCTCAGTATCTCTGTTTTATTCATACTTATTTTAGTAACTGGTAATCTCACATATTTTTACCATATTCTTATTGTTGGATATTTAATATTTGTATTTTTGATTGCTGTTTTTTTTTTAACTTTTTTTTTTTTTTTAATTTTTGAGACAGAGAGAGACAGAGCATGAACGGGGGAGGGGCAGAGAGAGAGGGAGACACAGAATCGGAAGCAGGCTCCAGGCTCTGAGCCATCAGCCCAGAGCCCGACGCGGGGCTCGAACTCACGGACCGTGAGATCGTGACCTGAGCTGAAGTCGGACGCTTAACCGACTGAGCCACCCAGGCGCCCCTTGATTGCTGTTTTAAGTAATCCTCTAATTGTGGACATTTTCTTGGAATATTTTTTTTCTCTCTGGAGTTAATTCTGTAAGATAGAGTTCTAGATGTGGTTACTGAACCAAAAATAACTTTATCTAATGATTATGGGATCAAAAGGATTCCAGTCTTTTCATCAATTTTTTCCTCCCTTGGAGATACTTCCAGTTGTTTTTTTTTGTCATTGCTCGACTTAAATATGTTTTAAGATTACAAGTTTCCTATAACTGTTAACTCTGGGAGTTAAAATCTTCCTTGTCTTTTCTCCCTTCTTTAAGTTGTCCTTTTCCATTTCTGTGTTGTAAAATTCACAAATATTAGAACTTTTAAGCTTCCTTAGTGGATAGGTTTATTGCTAAGCATTAAAGAGTCACTTCAAGACAGTAATACTTTAATGATCTGAGAGGTTCCCTTGAGGTTGGGGAAGCATTAAGTGCTAGGTTCTTAAACCCAATGCAGAAGGTGTATCACTAAAGAGAAGGGGGAAAAAAAGAAGCTTCCCCCTTTTCAAGTAAGCATTTTCATATTCTTTTAGGTAAATACCTAGAGGTGAGAATCCTGGATTGTGTATTACTATTTTTAATATTTTTTAATGTTTAATGTTTTCCATAGTGTCTTTATCAGTTTACATTCCCACCAACAGTGCACTAGGGTTGCCTTTTCTCCACATCCTTGTCAGCACTTGTTATTTCTGTTTTTTTTTTTAACTGGTCGCTCTGACTGATGGGCGGTGATATTTCACTGTGGTTTTGAATTACATTTCCCTGATGATTAGTGACGTTGAGCATCTTTTCGTGTGTCTGTTGGCCATCTGTATGTCTTTGGAAAAAAGTATTTAGGTCCTCTGCCCATTTTTTAATCAGATTTGGGTGTTTTGAGTTGTAGGAGTTTGTTACGTATTTTGCATATTAACCCCTTATTGGATACATCATTTGCAAATATTTTCTCCTGTTCAGCAGGTTACTTTTTCATTTTGTTGATGATTTCCTTTAAAGTACAAAAGCTTTGGGGCACCTGGGTGGCTCAGTCAGTTAGGCATCCGACTTCGGCTCAGGTAATGATCTCAGGGTTCGTGGGTTTGAGCCCCGAATGGGGCTCTGTGCTGACAGCTCAGAGCCTAGAGCCGGTTTCGGATTCTGTGTCTCCCTCTCTCTCTGCCCCTCCCCACTGGTGCTCTGTCTCCCTCTGTCTCAAAAATAAACATTAAAAAAACATTTAAAAAAAATAAAGGACAAAAGCTTTTTAGTTTGATGTAGTCTGGATTGTTTATTTTTGCCTCTGGAGTTTTTAACTCTGACTTGGCCACACTTAATTTCTAGCAATTTGTCAATTACTAAAGCTTAGGTTTTTCTACCTGAGCTGGTTTGCTCATCCTTCTGCTCTGAAGTTATCCTTACCATATCCACCTTTCTGTACAGTTTTGGGAGTAGCGTATTGCCTTCTCCCCTCAATTTTCTTACAGATCAAAGAAGAGTTGACAATTTTTCAGTTCATCTTTTTTTTTTTTTTTTTTTTTTTTCAGTTCATCTTTTTACTTGTTAGGATGGCGTGGCTACTTCTAAGCACCATACATGCAGACCTGGAAGCCAGAAGTGTCTTTTCCTTGCATATTACGGGAATTTAATAAAGTACTGTTTAAACTATTTAATAAAGTACCTATTGTCCACAGATAAAATGTCTTTCAAAGACACACATCCCTTAAAGCTAAGTTAATTTCATTAACTTTTTCTGTATTGATGTTCCTTGGAGAACATTTGTCTGAAACTAGTTAGTAACTTCTCACAACCTCTCCCCTTTCTTCACCTTTCCTCTTTGTAATGTGTTCATTCTGCTTCCCAGTTTATTATTTGATACATCCTTGTTATATAAATCCAATCTGGTGAGTAAAGACTTTATAAGGTTTGGGCCTGTGGTGGGATAAGCACAGATTCTTAGCCTTGAAGGTTCATTTACTGATTTTATCAGTCCCATCATAGAGTGTTCAGGTTTGGGGCCCTAACTTAATACTAACCAAACTCAAACTCTTAAGACTAATTTAAAAACAATATGCATAGTTTGGTATCAGAAATACTACCGTGGTAATGTTCAGCAGGTAACATGTGACTAGCTTATGTCCTGGTTAGTAGATTCCTTTAGGAGAGTTAGGTATCCTTAAATATTTTCCAATATTGCAATTCATTTAGCAGCAGTTGCCTTTAGGTGTTGTTGGATGTTTTTTGTTGTAAAATATGCATGACATAAAGTTTATAATTTAAACATTTAAAAAAAATAAAAACAGGAGCACCTGGGTGGCTGTCGGTTAAGCGTCCATCTTCGGCTCAGATCATGATCTCTCCGTCTGTGAGTTTGAGCCCCGCATCAGGCTCCATGCTGACCACTCAGAACCTGGAGCCTGCTTCAGATTCTGTGTCTCCCTGTCTCTCTCTGCCCTTCCCCCGCTCACACACACACACACACACACACACACACACTCTCTCTCTCTCTCTCTCTCTCTCTCTCTCTCTCTCTCAAAAATGAATAAACGTTAATAATAAGGAAAGTAACAAAAGTAAGTAACAGTTCTGGAACATTCAGTACATTAACGTGCAGCCATCAGGACTGAACATCTTCAGAACTTTTTCATCTTCCCCAACTGACACTCTTTATTAGGCAATAACTTCTCATTCTCCCCCACCTTTATCCATAGCAAATAACCATTCTATTTTCCCTCTAAGAATTTCACTGTGTAGGAATCTCATATAAGGGAAATTATACAATACTTGTCTTTTTGTCATTGGCTTATTTCACTTAAGATGTCATTAAGGTTCATCCATATTCTCATGTGTCAGAATTTCCTTTTTACAACGGAATAATGTTCCACCATATGTATAATAAAGACCACATTCTGCTTATCTTCCGTTGATCCTTCATTGTGGATTTTGGGTTTTCTTCTACCTTCTGGGTATTGTGAATAAATGCTGCTATGAACATTGGTATACAAGTATCTGTTGAAGTCCTTGCTTTCACATCTTTTGGGTATATACTCAAGTGGAATTGCTGGATCGTCTGATGATTCTGCTTAATATTTTTGAAGAATCTGTCATTTTCCACAGTAGTGCCCCATTTTATATTCCCATCAGTGCACAAGAGTTCTGATTTTTCCATATCCTTGCCAGCTCTTTGATTTCTGTTGTTTTGATCATAGCTGTCCTAATGGGTGTGAACTAGTATCTCATTGTGGTATTGATTTTCATTTTCCTACTAGTGATGTTAAGCATTTTCATTAGCTTCTTGGTCATTTGCATATCTTCTTTGGACAAATGTCTATTTCTTTGCCCAATTCTTAATTAGATGTTTGGGGTTTTGTGTTGTTGAATTGTAGGATTTCTTTATTCTGAATATCAATCTCTTATTAGATGCTCATTGATTAAGAATGAATCTTATGTGATTAGTGATTTATAGATCATCTCATAAGATGGATTTACTTTTAGAAATATTGCCATCTTTTTACATAGTACCTGTCTAGTAAAAATTTTTTTAGCTTGGGGCACCTAGGTAAAGTCAAGTCAGTTAAGCGTCTGACTTCAGCTCAGGTCATGATCTCATCGTTTGTGAGTTCGAGCCCCATGTTGGGCTCTGTGCTGACAGCTCAGAGCCCGGAGCCTGCTTTAGATTCTGTGTTTCCCTCTCTCTCTGACCCCTCCCCTATTCATGCTGTGTCTCTCTCTCTCTCAAAAATAAACAAACATTAAAAAAAATTTTTTTTTTTTATTTTTTTTTTTACCTTGTTGCCAGGCTTTTGGAGTATTTTCTTTTTGGGTTTAGTCACTGTATGCTTTCCTGTCTGCCCTAGTCTTTTTTTATCCCCCTTCTGTTTCTTATATTAACTGAAATGTAACTCTTTCCTGAATACATGGTTTTTGCTGTCATAACCCACTGGGTACTCCTCACAATGCACAGATGATTTTAATGGGAAATAATAATAGGCTTAGTTTTTTATTTTGCCTGCTGTTAGCTTTAGACTTCCATATATTCTTCTCTGTGTACAATTTTATTTGAAGTCAGCGCTTATCTGAGAAAATCCATTATATTCAATTACTGCTATTGATACTCATTTCCCAACAAGCCAGTTTCTACCCTGATAATTTTGGTACCTGCTTCTTGATGCTGCTCGGTCAATTCCTGCCATCCTTCTCCCTGATTGGATATTCATCTTGGGAGTTTGATTCAGATCCATTGAACTCATTTATTAAATTCCTTGCCTCTAAAAAACTTTGCTTCTGCAAATCACTCCCAAACAATCTCTAACTTGGATTTTATGATCTGCTTCTGAGAACCTCAACCAAGACCCTTCTCTCTAGCAATTCTATTCCTTACCTTTCAGTTTTGAAAGGCCTCAAATCCACTACGTATAAGGGAGAACATTCAGTCATGATTCTACTGTGAGGAGCCTACTGTTATTTTAGTTTTTTCTGTACATTTTTGGTCATGTTCCTACATAGATGTACCATATACCTACCAGGAATTTATTTATTTATATATATATACATATATATATATATTTTTTTTTTTTTTTTTTTTACTTTTTGGCAATTAAAGGTTATTTTATAACCATTTTTAATGTAATTGCTATTTAATACCTACGAAGTCACCAGTACCTTTGCATTTATACATTTCGGTTGTTTCTAATTGTTAAGTACAAAATTCTTTCTTTCTAAAGATTTCTTCTTCCTATTCTCCTGCTCCCCATACCATCTTTTGGAGATTCCATGAGGTACTAGATTAACAAGTGTCAGCATTTTCATTATTTTGCTACATGTTGGCAAAATTATTTTCAAAACAGTTATATCACCAGCAATGTGAGTTTTTGCCACACTTTTTCAAGGTTTTTTTTTTTTTCATAAGCAAGTAAAATAACTTTCGACTTTTTGCTGTAAGGATGATTTTGTTTGTTACTAGTGATGTTGACTTTTTTTTTCTTAGGTTCTATTTCTTTTGTGAATTTTCTTTACACATTTATCCTTGATGCTTTCGGAGTTTTGCTTAAGATTTATATGAGCTATCTACATATTAAAATTTAATCCTTTAATATTCACTGTAGAAATTTTCCAAAAATGTGTTCATCCCTGTGTTATGGGTGTATGATACATGTTGGCAGATAAAATCTCAAATTTTTTTATGTAATCAAACTGATAGTCATACAGGATTTTTGGTCAATTCTAATAACATAATCCTTTTCTATCAGATTTGATACAAATTTGAGGGTTGGGGTGGGATTGGTTCCTTGGTTTTTCTCTATTATGCCCTTCTGTTCAATTCATGTAGAATCATTTTAGTTGTTAGATTAAACTCTGATTTATTAACCTTTGGATAATGCAATTATCCGGATAATGCTTTGGATATTTTTCCCCTGGCTCATTGTATTGCAGTGTCTCTTCCTTGCTTATTATTTATGAAGGTCTTGCACATTATAGGCCTTAGGTATTTGCAGATTTAACATTTACAGTTTCAGCTATCTCAGCTGACTGCAAGGTCTGTGATTTGCTAATTTGTAGTTTTGCTGAAACTGAAATGTTACTTGCTTGCTGCCAGGCTTACCAATAGGAACTGATCTTGGAGCTCAAAGAGGGAGCCTATTAGACAGGCCAGCACCCGCATCTCAACACAGCTTTGTTTTTCTCTACTTGTCGTCGCGTACACAGTAACTCTCGAAGTGATAAAAGCTGTTTCTTTGTGAAATATGGGCCCGAAAAGAAAACCAACTGCTAGTGCTGGTGATGAAGTGAAGAGAAAATGAAGAGGTCTAAGAAAGTGATGGTTCTTAGCCAGAAAATAGACGTTTTGGATAAATTAAAGTGGTTGTGCAGATTAAGGTAAGTTGGTGGTGGTTAATGTTGCTACAGTATCGATGTAGTAGTGTATATTTTGAGTGTCAGAATTTATTTTTATAACTTTATAAATGATTAGCAATGTGATTTTAGAAGCATTAAGGATTTGAAGATGTCAGCTGTACTTCACTGAGTTTTATGGGGGAAGTCAAGTTTTATGGGGGAGGTATTTGAAAATTTGCGAACATTAGGGAATCATGATGGCCTTGCAGTATGTAATGTTCAATAACGCTGAATTGTCCCATAACATAATATTTCTGTTCTTGTGGCACTACAGCACTTTTAATTGTTTTAATGTGGTTTTGATGTACCCTAAAACCCCATCCCCCTGGCCTCTTAATACTGTTACTTTTTTTCCACCCCCATCATTATGCTCAATCATAGCACATGAATAACAGTATGGTGTTAACCAAGTTAAAGAGATCTTGATGGTATTTTGTTTGATATTGTGTTAGTTATATAATAACTTGGGTAGAGAGAGGCCTTTTGAAATGTCTATGTTTTTTCCCCATTTGGGAACTATTTGTCTATTCAGATGTTATCGAAGATAGCCCCAAAATAGACATATCTTTTATGAACTTCTTTTAGCAAACATTTTGAATATTTATATGAACTGGGATTTTTATTATTGGGTATGGAGAAGAATAGCTAACAGTAATTTCCCAAGAAACTCCTAGTCTAGAAGAAAAAGATGACATAAATCAGTGTTTATAAAAAATGTGAAAATGTTCATGGCACAGAGTTGGGGGCTATTAAATAGGGTGTGATGAAGGATGCTAAGAGGAGTTGAGTGAATTGATTGTTCTTGTTCTTTGTTAATATAATTGGGATCCATTTTCCTCCAAGCATAACAACTAAAACCCTGGTTATTGCCAGTGTGTTGTAAGGCTGTTGACTTTGATCTGTTCTAGCCCATTTAAAGAACTCATTATTTTATCTGTTCTTTTTTAGTTAATGCCTTTGGATTTTCTTGTCAGTCATGCTTCTTAAAAATAATCTCTTTTCAATAATCTTTTTTTTTTTTTAATTTTTTTATTTTTACATTTATTTATTTTTGAGAGACAGAGAGAGACAGAGCACAAGTGGGGGAGGGGCAGAGAGAGAGAGGGAGACACAGAATCTGAAGCAGGCTCCAGGCTCCGAGCTGTCAGCACAGAGCCCGATGCGGGGCTCGAACCCACGAGAACTGCGAGATCATGACCTGAGCCCTTGAGCTGAAGTCGGACGCTTAACCGACTGAGCCACCCAGGCACCCCACAATAATCTATTTTATTATAAGGATATTTGAAATGTTAATAAATAATGGTGATGGTGGACATTCTTGTTTGGTTTCTAGATTTAGAGAGACTGTTTTAAGTGCTTTCCTATTAAGCAAAATGCTAATTTCAGGCTTACAGTAGACACTTGATAAACTTTAAGGAAGATTCCTACATGTATATTAGGAATGGATATTGCCTCAAATGCCCTTTTGTCATTTATTTAAATATATGGTTTTTCTTTTTTAGCCTGCTGGTGTGACTGCTTTGTGATTGTGAATCTACAGTTATGGGTTATTGTTGTTTTATTGTATTTGTTGAAATTTCCTTGCCTGTATTTTATTTGTCATTTTTGTACATGCATTTATTAAAAAAAGATTGGTAGCCTTTTGTAATATCTTTAACTGGTTTGAGATTCAGATTATATTTCCTTTAAGGCAGCATAACTATTAATTATGTCTCTGAGCCTAGAGTTGATTTATGGAAGTATAAATGAATGTTTTTACTCCCAGTGTATTTGTGAACATAGAAAAGAGAAAGAGCTGTCATCACAGAGTCTGATGGTGGGGCTTGAACTCATGAACTGTGAGATCATGACCTGAACCAAAGTCTGACATTCAATGGACTGAGCCACCCAGGCACCCCAGAGTTTTAGAAAATTTTATAACTTAATTCTGTGCCAGTTTGGGAGAAAGTTGAATAATCACACCTTGAGCTGAAAGTAAAAGGGAAGGGCATACTAATTTATAATGAATGATAGAGTAGCAGAGGATTAATTACCAAAGTTAACGAAGGAAAACAACTGCAAGATGTCAGCATGCTGCTAAAAAATGGCTAAGTGTAGGTCTGGTTCTAAGTATCTTTATTTTAGTGCAGCTAGCTACACTTAGAAACTTAGTCTAACAATTCTTAGTTTGAGAGTGAGAGAAAGAATGAGTGGGGGAAGGGCAGAGAGGAAGAGAGAATTCCAAGCAGGCTCTGCACTGTCAGCACAGAGCCCAATGCAGGGCTCTATCTCAGGAACCATAAGATCATGACCTGAGCTGAAATCAGGAGTTGGATGCTTAGCCAACTGAGCCACCCAGGCACCCCCTAACAACTGATATTTTAAAGTTCAATTCACTTGATTATAAACTACCTTTTATGAATCGATTTCTTTTCATTTTTTTTAGTATCCATTACAGTGTTTTTCCTGATGTTTATTCCTAGAGCTCAGAGGATTATGATGGAAATTTTACTTCCTATTCTGAGAAGCAGTTCAGAAAATAAATGATATGTAATTTGCAAGATTGGACAGCGAACTTCTTAACCTTAAAAGCAAAAATATCTCCATAAAATAATACTTTACTTGGCTCAGTCAGTAGAGATTGCAACTCTTGGTCATGAGTTTGAGCCTGATGTTTGGTGTAGAAATTACTTTTTTAAAAAAAGGATACTTTCTTGTTAAAATCTAAGAAAAGAACTGATGAAAGAGCACATATGCAAAAAGTCCTTATGGCAAGGATTGAAACAGGAGTTAATATTGAATCTGAATTTAACAAATTAAGTTTAGGTTGAGTTCATAACAATTATGAAAATTAAAGTTTTATCATGTTTTGAAGGAAAAATATCATAACAAAAAATACCTAGTCATAAAGGACTGGAGCTAAATCACCAGACTATGCCAATAAATACCAGGAGAATGGAGCAGGGGGCGTGGTGTTGACAATGTAGGTGGTGTAGTAATAGGTATGCCCATCCTCTCTATCAGCTCCCCGCCCCTTGCAGTTTTTCAAGAATATCAGTGTATATTTCTTGAACTGTTTTAAAATTTAAAAATTTTTAAATTTGTAATGTGTAGAGCGATTTAAGAAATGTTACTAAACCTATTTAGTGTTACAATAAACTTTTTAAGAATATAGAAAAATCTTCGAATCTGATTTTACTATGAAGGTCTAACAAGCCTGTATGTGTATCAAGCTTTGAAGCACAGACCTTTCAGGTGTCTAAAGCCACTATTAACTGTGCATGTACAGTGTATCCTATGTCCAGGTGGTTTCTATACTGTGAAAATATTAGGGGGGAAATGATGCTAAACTTATTGCAGACATTTTCTTCTTTCAGCTGCTTTTTTAACCCAAACTGTGTGTCTTGATGACACAACAGTAAAGTTTGAAATATGGGATACAGCTGGTCAAGAACGATACCATAGCCTAGCACCAATGTACTACAGAGGAGCACAAGCAGCCATAGTTGTATATGATATCACAAATGAGGTAAGTAGAAATGTATTCTACAGTGAAACTACTTTGACTATACATTTCTTGTATTCAGAATTTCAATTAGAGAAAATATTTTTTTTAACTTTTTTTTTCGATACCCAACCATGACATTTCTGCCAAAGCTTTCATGAGATGAAAGAACTGATTAAAAAAAAAAAAAAAAAAAAGATGAAATTGTCTCAAATAATACAATAATCCTAAGCACTTCTTTCCGAGTTACATTGAAGAGTTTGTAGCTTTGTCTTACTTACAGAGACTCTCCCTAACCATTTTTTGAGCCTGTGCCAAATAGCTGTTTCTTTGTTTCCCAGGAGTCCTTTGCCAGAGCCAAAAACTGGGTTAAAGAACTTCAGAGGCAAGCCAGTCCTAACATTGTAATAGCTTTATCAGGAAACAAGGCTGACCTTGCAAATAAAAGAGCTGTCGATTTCCAGGTATGTTTGAAGGCACATATGTATTGTAAATTTTCCTTCTGTATCTACACTTGAATTAGTTATTTTAAAGCCATGCAAATAATAGAAAATATCAATTTTTTAAGGAAATGTTGATCTACTGTATGTAATAAAATGCTTCTCATGACAAATCTGAATTTTTAAATATCTTCACATAATTGTAATATATAAATACTCTCAAAGATTTTGTTGATCTAAACAATTACAAAAGAAGTGATTTTTCACAAATAGTGCAGAAATCTATAAAGCAAAAGATTATTGATTGCCTCCTACCCTAATCCCTCCACCCCCACACATACTTTAGTATCCTTCCTAACCTTTTTTATTTACCTGCCAATGTTTATATTAGCATACATACACATACCCACATATACACATACAGCTTGTACTTACGTGGTTCTTAAAAGGGCCTTCAAAAATAAAGGCTCAAAAATCCACTTATAGGTTATTTATTCTAGCTAATTAAGAATGTTCTCTTATGCAAAATAAAGCACAATTATTTATTTACTTACTTACCTGTGTTTATTTTTGAGAAAGAGCATGAGTAGGGAAGGGGCAGAGAGAGAAGGGGACGGAGAATCTCAAGTGCATTCTGCTCTGACAGCGGCGAGTCCAATGTGGGGCTTAAACTCACAGATCTTGAGATCATGACCTGAGCAAAAGTCATACACCCAACCAATGAGCCACCCGTGCACCCCTAAAGTAAAATTATTTAAAACAAATGTCCCTAGTTAGACATTTGTTAACTTTTTTTAACATTTTTTTAACATTTATTTAAAACAAATGTCCCTAGTTAGACATTTGTTAAACTTTCCCTCTTCTCTCCCTCTTTAGTTTCTCTACTATATATGGTATATAGTAGAAACTGTACACTGCATACTATACTATATATATATAGTGTGTGTACGTGTATATACTATATATATAATGTGTACTATATATATATAGTATAGTATCAGTGGTGGCATAATTGTCTTTGATGATGGCTGTTGGTGGAGTACATGGACTGAAAGGGAACTAATATTTCTTGCACCATTAGGTAGTAAGCTGAGCATATTGCTACCATTGCAATTGTGATTTTATTTAATTCTGGTTACAGTCCTATGAGGTATAATATCTATTACCCTGAGATGGTTCGTCCCCAGCATAGAGTGTGGGAGATAGAGAGCAGTTAAGTTATAGTCAAAAGTGGCCCTCTCACACAATTCAAAGGAACCTCATTTTCTTTAATTTTTCTTTAAATTGGAAAGATAATTGGTTGCTCTTCACAACTGTGAGGCTTAAAGGCAATAATATATGTAAAATGTAAAGCGTGACAGAAATATAGAATAGTAATTTTTAAAGGAATGATTCATGACATACTCAAAATATTGTTAGCCATTTAGTGTTTGAAGCCAGTATTAGATACTAGGATTCCCTTTGTCTTCATTGTGAGTAATGAGCATAAATAAAATTTGCTATAGAGATCGAAGAGACTTTTATATTTAGAATAGGATAATTTTCCACCCTCTGGAACTCACTATTTGAAATCAAATTTTAATGTCAGATCAGATGAATCAGAATGGAATAGTGCAAGAAGTTAAGGCAAAAAGAAATTTGAAAAGGTATCCTACAAGAGTGCTGTTATCTCTCTATTACCTTTAGTAGTTATTGCTTATTACCCAGTTGCTGATTATAGGTAGTCAAGTTGGAGTAGTAATAAGCCTCTTTTTCTGTAACAAAAATAAGGCAAGTATAGTATGTGCAAAGTAATTATCTCATTTTTTTGTTCTATAAACAGGAAGCACAGTCCTATGCAGATGACAACAGTTTATTATTCATGGAGACATCAGCTAAAACATCAATGAATGTAAATGAAATATTCATGGCAATAGGTAAGTTTTCAAACAGTAAATGTAGGCAAAACAAATTACACTGGGGCATATTTGGTTTGTCTTTTTAAATTTTATTTATTTATTTGTCTTGAGAGAGAGAGAGCACTGAGCATGCAAGCACAAGCAGGCAAGGGGCCGAGAAGGAGATAGAGAATCCCAAGCCGGCTCCACGCTGTTAGTGCAGAGCCAGAAGTGGGGCTTGATCCCATAAACCGTGAGAACATGACCTGAGCTTAAATCAAGAGCCAGACAGTTCTAACTGACTGAGCCACCCAGGTGCCCAATCTTTTTAAAAATTCTTGATTTTTTTTTTTTAAGTGATTCTTCTCTTCTAGATCCGTTCCAAGAATTATTTTGTTAGTAATATTGTTAAATTTGAAAGAATATTATCTATTTATTAGGTTGTAGTACTTTTCAGTTTAGTTAAATTTCTTCTAGGTGAGTTGAAAGCCTGGACTTTGAGCTAATAGTTCAAGCAGATATATGTCTAAAGATTTCAATGAGAAGTTTGGATAAATATGTTTTTCTATTAGGTTATACTTTTTATAGAAAAGGAAAATAAGCTCAGAGCAATATTTATCAGGGCAGGGGCACCTGGGTGGCTCAGTCGGTTGAGTGTCCGACTTCAGCTCAGGTCATGATCTCGCTGTCCGTGAGTTCAAGCCCCGTGTCGGGCTCTGTGCTGACAGCTGAGAGCCTGGAGCCTGTTTCGGATTCTGTGTCTCCCTCTCTCTCTGCCCCTCTCCCACTCATCCTCTCTCTGTCTCTCTCTCTCTCTCTCTGCAAAAATAAACAAACTTAAAAAAAAAATTAAAATATTTATCAGGGCAAAATATGGGCATAAAGAGATTTCTTTCTCACTGATGAATGACTGTTTTCATCTGCACTTTGCCCTGAACAAGGGCTATTTTTCTTTCTCACGTTCTTTTCAAACCACTGATTGACAAATATAACTCAAGTATGCACATGTTATGTAAGTATGCAAATTATTGTAATCAAATATTTTAATGGAGAAAGTTTCAAAGCACTGAGGCACAGAGGTGCTCTGAACAATATAAACAACACGCTTGGGGCTCCTGGGTGGGTCAGTTGGTTAAGCATCCATCCGACTTTGGCTCAAGTCATGATCTCACAATATATGGGGTAGAGCCCTGCGTTGGGCTCTGCTGGCAGCTCAGAGTCTGGAACCAGCTTCAGATTCTGTGTCTCCCTCTCACTCTGCCTCTCCCCTGCTCATGCTATGTCTCTCTCCAAAAATTAACATTAAAAAAAATTTTTTTTTAAATATATAAATAATATGCTTTATAGTAGCTCGGTGGTCATTTGACCTACCTAGTGCTCTTACTTTTTCCTTTAAGGTAATTTTAACTGGTAATGATTGTGATTCCACGTTTGTTGATTATAAAGCAATGAAGTTAGCATACTAATAAGGATGCTTTCTATTTTCTGTAACAAAAATATAAGTATTTCTATTGACCTTAACCTCCTTCCAGTAATTTTTTTTTTTTTAATGTTTATTTATTCTTTGAGAGAGAGCGAGAGCACAACCAGGGGGAGGGGCAGAGAGAGGGAGACACAGAATCAGAAGCAGGCTCCAGGCTCTGAGCTGTTAGCACAGAGCACAAGAGATCATGACCTGAGCAGAAGTTGGATTCCTGACTGACTGAGCTGCCCAGGCCCCCCAACCTCCTTCCAGTAATTTTAAGGTGTAGATTCTGCGAGAATGGTCTACTTTGGTGGCTCTCGCATTTTATTGTCTCTGCACTATTCGTGCACCAAGCCCTTCTCATTCCCAAACATTTTTATTATATGGCAATGATTTTTAACTGGGGTGCCCATAAACTTATCCCCAAATAAGAAATATTCTTTTTTTATTGAAGTCATACAAATTAACCAATTAACAGCTGATTCAGAGGCTAAAGAACAGAGTAAATGCTGCAAGTACTGTCAGAATATCTTTCACTAGGCAAGAGAGTTTAATGGTGGCTCATTAGGAAAAAACCTTACTGTTGTATAAAATAATTTACTGCAAAACTCAGGTTTGAAGTTTATTAGGGAAATACTTGTGAAGGATTGGGCAACAATATGCTCTTTTTATTAATAGAACAGATTATACCCAGAACCATATCTAAAAAGCTAGTAACAAATCAAGGAAATCTCTGTGCCCGCTGTGGGGCTTGAACTCACAACCCTACGGTCAAGAGTCACATGCTCTACGGACTGAGCCAGCCAGATGCCCCCAAATGGGCTTTATTTAATTTGTACCTTTTATTCAGATGTGCTAATAATAATGTTTTTTTCCAGTCAGAAAGTGGCCTACATATTAGAATTGCCAGTTTTTTTCCTGAAATTACAGTGTTCCTTCCCTTGAAAGAAATACCAAGCATAAATTGATTTGTGGCCTATTTCTCTTACCAGATTAGTAACTTAGATCACACAGTGCACTCATATTTTCACTCTTACTGACTTAGGGAGTAGTTACTTAGTGGGAGAAAATCTACAATAAACTTATCATCCTCTTTCAATTTGATAAGATCATGATTGCATAGCTTCTTTCGTTGCACATCTTCATTAGCTTGATCCAGGATTTTAGCCTGTTAACAATCCTAATTCAGGGGCAAATTGGTAAACTCCAGTTATCCATATACCAAACAAATAGTATCAACTTCACTTTGGTAATGCTTAATACGATAGGAGACAGGAGACTGCTTCTCAGAGTTGTGTTTTAGTTTAATCTTTGCACAGTAAACCGATAGAAGCCAAAAGTTCCTCATTCCAATTTATTTCCTGCAACCTCCTAATTTCATTCAGATCTAATTACAGAAAGCCCATGGAGTATACTAAAGGGAAGAAATGATCACTCAGTCCAAAACCTAACTTAGTATTATAATAAAGTTTATAAATGCTAGCCTACTCTTTGTCCCTACAAGGCTTTGTTTGAAAATACATTTGACTGGAAATTTGCCATTTTATTACCATTTACCCTACGATCCATAGAGCCATTTCTAGAGAAGTGGCCCAAGGTGAAGGCTTTTCTTCCCAAACTTCAGTGTTCCTGGTTCTCACTTCTATTGAGGTGGAATGGGATTCTAAAGTGTTTAGGATTCTAAAGATGATTAATGTTCATGGCATTCAGATACTGAAGTAGGGCATGTTTAACTTTTGTTTAACCTGAGCCAAGGCTAAGGTAAAGCTAGAACTCAGCCATAGTCATCCCTCTCCAAGGTTGATAGAGACCAATGTATCTAGTCACCTTTATAATCCATACTCTTAGAGTTAGTTAATATTTAGTGAACCCACATCAAGGATCTTTGGGATCTAAGCAGAGTGTATGTAACAGGTGAATTTTTAAATCAGAGAGATCCAGGCTCCAGAGAACAGCCATTAGCTGTATGGACTTTAGCAGAACTAAAACCCTGATTGCTGGTTGAGGGCTTCATCCAAATGTGGCAAGCCAAGCTCACCTGACTCAAAATTGAGAGCAGCTTTTTGAGATAGAGCCTTCAGAATCGAGGCAACTCATAACTAGGCAGAGCTACTGGTGAATCGGATTAGGGTTCTTAATCAGACCCAAAAGAGGAAAGCGGTAGATGTTTGAAGGGTAAAGTCTGTGTAACCAGGAAGAAAACAGGAGATGTGACCTGCCAGAATTTGGGATGATAATTAGGTAGCCCAGTAAGAGAACAGGTTCTTACGGGATGATGGTGATGGTACTTGTTTATAATCCCAAATTGTTCCAGAAAAGTGTTTGTGGCAGTCTAGAGAATATTGGTATAAGCTAAGATTCTTTATAAACTTACTGGCTGGCCATCATTATTAACTTAGATTTTCTTAAACAATAGAAGTATTAATGATTATCAAATAAAGTATAACTTTTCTGGTATTATTAACTGAAAATATATAAAGGATTAAATATAGCTCTAGTAAATTAAGTTTTAATTATATGTGTGTAACTCCACTGACCTAAGGACTGACCAGTCCATAGTATTTGGTAGGTACTCAGTAAACATTTGAAAAGAATGAACATACTGCTGTGTGATTCTTTGGGTTAACCTAGCTGGAAAAAAAAAATATTTTAAGTAAGTAGGTGAAAGTAATTCTAATATGAATATTCTAATTGTGTGTATTTTGACAATTTGTCTCTCAGCTAAAAAGTTGCCAAAGAATGAACCACAGAATCCAGGAGCAAATTCTGCCAGAGGAAGAGGAGTAGACCTTACTGAACCCACGCAGCCAACCAGGAGTCAGTGTTGTAGTAACTAAACCTCCAGTTTGAACTTGCTGGAATACTCTTCTGCTTCCTCAATGTTAATGACAGTGGAATTGGAGCATTTAACCAGCCCAGTATGACTTCCAAAAAGAAGAGACTTATGATAGAGTCAAGTTTCTAATACAGAATTATTTTAAGTGTTTTGAACTTAATTTTTAATAACATGCATGTGACCCTCTGACTAATGTTTCAGAAGTAGAAAGGGGGGATGAGAGCTGTGTGTGTATGCTTGTTTCCTTGGACGGTTAGGGGGAATCATTTCTCATCACCAGGGATAGAGACAAATGATGATGGAAACCCACAGTTAACCAGCCACTTCTATGAAAAAGATTTGGAACTTATTAATTTGGGCTTTTCAGAAAACATTGTTTTTTTAGAAGGAGATTCTAAGGATATTTATGCTTAGCTATGGTATTCAGGCAACTGGTAATTTCTCTTAGTATGCATACTTAAAATGTACATTCCACGTTTTAACAAATTAACCACAAGAAAACAGTGCCACATCTTTAGTGAAAGGGTGGAAAAAATGAACATTAGTGGCATCTAAATTACAGCTGTCCTGGTATTTTTAGTGGGGTAAAAAAAAGTCAAATATAATCTCTTGTTTTAGGAATATGAAAACTGATCTTAATGGATAGTGTTCCCTTCAAACATGTGAGCTCTTCAACAGAAATGAAACAAACCAGGTGTCTGTGATTTCTGTTCAATCACTGCTGGCCATTACATAGGTTTTGTTGTTTGGGGGCAGGGAGGGGGCTTTCGTTCCCTTTGGACGTAATATAGTCAATGCACTAACAATTATGTACATTCAAACTTGATTATTTTAAATTTGATCCTCAGCTGTACTGTAAATAGGGTACTGCACTGTAGTCTCCATATATGTTTATTACTTTTTCTGTAATATTTAAGAGTTGCTTAAAAGTATACAAAATGTACAGTTACTAAAACAGCTAATTTTACCTTTTCTCTCCCTTTGAAAGGAAGGGGCTCCAGTTGTTCCTACATGGCTAGAACCATAATAAACAACGTACCAGTAATTTGTAACATAAATATTGCCGTATGTTAGTAACAATCTTGCAGCCTTGTTTTCCAAAGTTCATTTTATTTTGATCAGTTCAGTATATTGCACTAATTGTTTTAGGTATTTTCATTATATGAAATCTACCATGTGTCAGAGATGATTTAATCTATTTAAGTGTTGAACTGCTAGCAGAACTTGTACATCTACAGTAATTCAGAATTAGTAAGAAAGACAGTTCACCAGTGTTTAGTTTTCTATTGAGGTGCTCAGGTTGGAATAAAGTGGTATAAAAAGCAAACACTGGTTTTTCTCTTTTTTTGACACGGAACAGTGAACATGTATAAATGGTACGATGTAACCTAAAACATGCTTTTATAGTTTCTTTAATACATTTGTAAAAATGATTTGCATGGTATTGATGTATGATCCTAATATCTGGGTCTTTGAAGAATTGTCTGTACGTTTTTATATTCTGGGTAATCGGAACTTTAACTGTTATGTCAAAAACTGATCCTCACTTCCACTGAGAAGTATTACCATGACTGTAATGTTGTCTCTGGAGCCAGCCACTAAAGCAGCGTTCACAAGTTCATGGCTAATATACTTGGCTGCACCTTCATAGAAATTTTTAGTGCATGATTCTTTTTCTTTTTCACTTGAATCTTTTGGCCCATCATTTGCACTCGTTGGTCCTTTGGTTTCTTTCTCACTGCAAAGATCGTGATTAGTCATTTCTGATGGAAATGTTTGTGCGTTTTGAGAATTAGAACATTTTGAATCAGATACATTTTCTTTTGAATTTGTAGTTGACACACATTTTGTAGATTCAGGTTTATACTGAAATAGTATATGGATATTACTTTCTGATTTAGTATTACTTGGTTCGTTGGTTGGGAAAAGCAGAGGCTCTTTGGATGGTAAAGATTTGTTTTGCTTGACAAAACATGTTTCTTTATACACTTGAAACATTGTCATTGCCAGTGCAGTGACTTCCTTTGTATCCAGAACTTCCCAGAGTCCATGAGTAGCTAAAATAAGGAATTGGCATAAGTCATCTATAGGGACAGAGATAGTATGAGGTGCTGGAATAATGGATTTCTTCAGTTTGAGATTTCCATGAAACCCAAGTCCTCGTGTGGTTTTTATTTGCCCTTCTAGGAGCCCATGTGGTTCATTTGAACTAATCATCGCTCCATTCTGAAGTAACCTTCTTTCGGTTATGTTTCGCGTAGTGTGTTCTTTGGTTATGCAAAAGCCTTTTCCATTTCTGCATAAGACTGCTTGTACATTACCTAGAAGATTATTTGAAAAATTAATCCTAAACTAATTGTCTCAAAGTATGCTGTTGACTTTATTAATTCTGTGTTTCAGTGCATAAACAGAAAGCAAGAAATTTAAAAATGTTTTTTACATGTGTGAAGTAATGATATGACTGAACGATTTATGGCCATTAAGATCTGAAACTGGAAGGCCAGTTTATCCCTCATTTTTAAGCAACCTAGTGTTTAAAATACTGCACTTAATACTAAAATAACTAAAGCTACAGACAATAAAAATAACCATCAAGTTTTTTATTCAGCTTCTGAATATTTATTTTGAAGAGCCAACAGTTGAAATTTTTTATAACCGACATATATTCCACAGAGCAGACATTTTTTACATGTTCAGATAAATGCCTTCTTAATTAAAAACAGGCATTTTTTTGTTGTTGTTTTTGGGTTGTTTTTTTTTAAGAGTGGAGTTTGATCTTGAACATATTGTAGGTTTGGGTGACGTAAACAGAATACCACTGTTAATGTTGATATTACTAGTTACATGTTGTGTAGTTAAAAAGAAATTTAAGTCCATTAGCCCTAGTAAAGCAAAAATAATATGTATTGTTAATGTATTACATTGATAATAGTCAACATTAAATTAAACTCTTCGATTGAAAACTGACATCTTAAAAGTAGATCATAGTTTGTTCGTGGTTCAGATGAACCTGTGATGTGTGCTTCATTGAAATCTTAAAATCTAAACAATGCTCTGAACAGATTAAGGGAGGGTTGTATTACCAAAACTTTCTTTGGTTTATTAAAAAGATACACAAAGTTTGTTTTAATTTCTTAGAAAAATTATTTTCCCAAATTTTTAGGAATAGGATTATATATTCTAACATAGGCAATAGTTTTTCTTGATATGGAATCATTTATCATTTATGAAAGGTTATACTAATCTGAGATGGGGTTAATGTTTGGATTTTTTTTTTTTTTTTAATGTTTATTTTTGAAGGAGAGAGAGACAGAGTGTGAGTGGGGGAGGGGCAGAGAGAGGGAGACACAGAATCTGAAGCGGGCTCCAGGCTCTGAGCTGTCAGCACCGAGCCCAACGTGGGGCTTAAACTCAAACCAGGAGATCATGACCTGAGCCGAAGTCAGATGCTCAACTGACTGAGCCACCCAGGCGGCCCAATGATGTTTGAATATTATAGTACCTTTGAGAATTAAAATTCCTGAGATCATGCAGAATTTACATTAGAATATTCTGGTTTCAAGCATAACGCTATACCTGAAATCTGAATTTTGCTGCTACAGGGGTTCAATTCTAACCTCCCCATCTCGGGTTTTGAGGCAAAGAAATTGAGATTTCAGAAGACTAAAGTCTATACGACTAGTATGGTTGGACAGAAAGAGCCTAAGTTGGTGATGAAGCATTAGTGTCAGTGATAGGCTGAGCCCTATTGGCTCATTTGTGTAATGGGAATTCTAAAGATGATGTATGTGGAAAATGTGTTTAAAACCAGAGAATAGTAAGTGACAAAAACTACATTACCTCTTTTACATCTCTGTGGTTTGGTTATTAATACTTTGCATTGACTTGTCTTTTTTGCTAGTCATTCTAAACACTACAGAAGGTGAATCAGTAAAATAATCCTTGGCTTTTGCTAAATTGTAAATTATTTCTGTACCAGCAAAGCATGGAATAATAGTGAACATGTCACCTGGGTAAACTGAATTGTTGTATTCAGAAGACAGGATTCAATACCTCTTTTAAATTAGGAAATTTCTTTATGTGTGTACATATACATGTAAATCGCTCTGAAAACACAGGGGACATCATTTGGCTCAGAATGGTCAAATCCACTGACTTCCTAAATGATAATTTGCATGTGGCAGGCCAAAGCCCTTTTAGCAACAAGAAAAAATACTTTTCTCTGTTGCACGATTTGAAAAGAACTTAATACAGTAATTATGTTGCTACAACGGAAAGGTGGTAAACTGGTATTTTTATTTAAGTTGCCTTTGCAGAGGTTGGTAAGCACAGCCTTAAACTATTTGCCTTCCCCCACCCCCACCCCCAGTTGCTGTGTTTATTTTACTATTGTGAACATCCCTCTGGGTCAACATAATAGAACTTTCTAGAAGAAGGGATATTAAGTTCTGGCTGCACTTTTTGCTCTACAATTTACTTGCTGTCTGACTTTGAGTTAGCTGATAGTTTGCTCACCCTGATAAAAAGGGAAATAGTGCCTTCTGAATAACTTGTATCCTTACCTATGTGAATGGTTCATGAAGGAAAAAGTGAAGGGAGGGGGTACCCACTGTATCTCAGCTATTCATACATTACCCAGGAAGTAGAGGATACATAAGATTCAGGCCCTAGAAGAGTACCGTTGGAGGAAATAAGAAAAATTATATGTGCAGAGTTCATTTATATCCTTTGCATAGGTTGCATGTGCTGTCAGCTGTAAATGAGGTTGTTATAAGCAGTTTGGCTACATTAAGCTGAAAGCTAGGATAGACTAGTGAACAAAAAGGCCCCAGGAAGATGGGAAATTAGAAGATTTAAATAATACTGTATTGGGGCGCCTGGGTGGCTCAGCCGGTTAAGCGTCCGACTTCGGCTCAGGTCATTATCTTGCGGTTTGTGAGTTTGAGCCCCGCGTTGGGCTCTGTGCTGACAGCTCAGAGCCTGGAGCTTGCTTCCGATTCTGTGTCTCCCTCTCTCTCTGCCCCTTCCCTGTTCACGCTCTGTCCCAATAATAAATAAACGTTAAAAAAATTTTTTTTAATAATACTGTATGTCCAAGTGTGTGGAGAACTGAAAGGAACAGATTATGACACTTTAAAAGGGAGGACAGATTGGCTTTAAAGAAAGGTTCTTGGAACATCTATTTGGAGGGAATGAGAATAACTAGGCAGTGGACTGATTTGAAAACCCACAAAAGTTTCTGTGAATCTGGGCATAAATAATTCATATTCCTAGACAAAGTTACTAACTTCAGTAGTTTGGAGAGATTGTGCTGTTCAGAAAATGTTATCAGAAAAAAAGTGGAACAACAACAACAAAAAATGCAATCTGATTTAGAAAAAAAAAGTGGAACAGGGTTACTGGAAAAGGACATTAATTATATGGGGATTAGAAAAAGTGCTTTGAGATGATACTCAAGCTTTTTCAAGATGGCATGTATATAGTCAGGCAAAGTGTTCCCTTATGCAGGGAGCAATGGTGTAGCTGCCTCCTGCAATTGCTGGGTTATCTCCAACTTATGAAAATGAAGAGTATCCCTGTAAACATCAGAGTGACCTTAGAATCCCAAACAGGGAATTCTAGATGTGAATGAGCAAGATCAAGATACTTTTTCAGATAAAGCCACTTACTATTGAAGATAACAGGAAAGTTTTAGAACTGGAGGGAAAAGGAGAAATTGTATATGGTGGAAGGAAAGGAAACATACTTAGGATGCAGGAGTGCCCAGGAAACAAATGTTACCTTGGTTTGGAAGAAACAGAACACTTGGGAATCTGAAACACTTCGGCTTTAATAAATTCCAACTTTGTGTTTGATCTTCATTTAGCCACTTTATTTCCCTGAGTTACAGTTTTCCACCTGCAATGTTATTTTTTGTCAAGGTTATTGTGGAGATTTAAGAAAGTAATTCAATAAGTAGAAACTTGATAAAGGTGGTTTTCCTTTGTGTTCCAAGAAGGGGAAACCAGAAGAGAGGCTATCCACAAAAGATAAAGACAAAACTATAAATGTTTCATTTCAGATCCATTTATAAAAAACTTTCAAGAAAATTTGGGACGCCTAGGTGGCTCAATCGGTTAAGTGTCCCACTCTTGGTTTAGGCTCGGGTCATGATTTCACATGATCTTCCCTGCTCTCTCTCAAGTTTATTTTGAGAGAGAGGTAGAGCGGGTGGAGGAGGGGCAGAGAGGCAGAGCAAGAAAGAATCCCAAACCGGCTGTGCACTGCCAGCACAGAGCCCAACGTGGGCTTAAACCCACGAAGGGTGAGATCATGACCTGAGCCAAAATCAAGAATCAGGCACTTAACCAAATGAGCCACTCATGTGCCCCTGGGGGGAAAAAAAAAGTTTTAAGAAAATTCTTATGAAGTAGATTTATAGGCTTAAGGAAGTAAAGAGCGATAACTTGGAGCTTG
Source organism: Panthera pardus (assembly GCF_024362965.1). NCBI lineage: Eukaryota > Metazoa > Chordata > Mammalia > Carnivora > Felidae > Panthera > Panthera pardus. Next base: position 135,723,511 of record NW_026526721.1, read on the forward strand.
GGAAATGAATTATTGGAGAAAATTAGTGGAGAAAGAAGCAATTGAAAAGGAGCATGAACAAATGTGAAATTGAAACATGAGTGAGGTATACCTAAAATGGAATCATAACAGAAATGCATGTAAATGAGGTCAGGGAAACAACCTATATCCAGTTTGTCTACAGGACTTTCATTTTGCAGAAAAGGCTGAATTTGTATGCGTGGACACTAGGTTTACATCTTCCTACTGACAATTAGCATGAGAGTCTTGCTGATGTGGAGCTAGTTTTCACTGGTTATTCAAAAGATGCCTTTGTTCGTTTTGTAGGATGTATGAGCATGAAACTCATGTTCACCGTTGTACATCTGGAGCCTAACAACACTTTACACGTCAGCCTCAACTATCTGTCAAGTATTTGTTGAATCTATTTTCAGAATCAGGTTTGTATCACCACCAACATACCCCAAGAAAGGGAGAGGGAGGAAGAGGCACGTAAAAGGTCAGTGTTATTTAAGAATATGGTTTCTTCCCTGCGTAAAATAAGGTGATTCTGAAATTGAATTAGGTTTTACAGAAAAAGGATAGGGCTGGAAATAATTACCAGAAACTACTTTTGTTTCCTAAGTGACCCAGTTTTCTGTCCCATGAGCTCATTGTAGATCCAGAGACCAATCATAGCTTTACCAAATACTTTCCTATTATTCACAATTCCTTAATTGTTGGACACCTCAAGCCCCAGTCCTTTTCTTCTCAAGGTTACCAAGTGATTCCTTTAATCCTCACAGCCTCTTGAGGTAAGCGTAATCACATATTAATACGTAAGAAGAATGAACCTCACCAGTTATATTAAGGTTGCATCACTAGTACAAAAGTAGTTTCTGGGGCCTCATTAAAAGGAATTTTAAGAACAAATATTTATAATCTAGACATAAAGATATTGGAATCGATACACTAAGTCACTACTTTACCAATGCCCATTTACCATTCCAGAAATCCTAGGGCCCTTAAGTATAGTCTTGAGAAATATACTCTGCCTGTGCTCTATAAATGGAACAACAAACCCTAGATGACAGTGCAACTATTTATAATACAATTTACTATTTTAAGCCTACTCTTTTTAAAAAAAAATTTTTTTTAATGTTTATTTTTGAGACAGAGAGAGACAGAGCATGAACGGGGGAGGGGCAGAGAGAGAGGGAGACACAGAATCGGAAGCAGGCTCCAGGCTCTGAGCCATCAGCCCAGAGCCCGACACGGGGCTCGAACTCACGGACCGTGAGATCGTGACCTGAGCTGAAGTCGGACGCTTAACCGACTGAGCCACCCAGGCGCCCCTTTAAGCCTACTCTTAAGACCTACTGCTCAGGAAAAAAAGATCCAAATATTACTGTTCATTGACAATGCAGCTGATCAAGTCACCCAAGAGCTCTGGTGATGTGCAAAAAGAGTAATGTTGTCTTCATGCCTGCTAACACAACATCCATTCTGCAGCCCATGGATCAAGGAGTCATTTTGACTTTCAAGTTGTAACTTCAGAAAGAGTTTTATGAAGTTATGGCCAGCATAGATAATTATTCCTCTGATAGATCTGGGCAAAGAAAATTGAAATCTTCTGAACATTCATGATTCATGGGAAGAGGTCAACATATCGACATCAACAGGAGTTTAGAAGCAGATTCCAGCACTCATGGATGACTTTGAGGGGTTCAAGACCAGTGGAGGAAGTCAGTGTAGATGTGGTGGAAATTCAAGAGAACTAGAATGACAAGTGGAGCCTGAAGCTGTGACTGAATGGCTGCAATCTCATGATAAAACCAACAGATGAGGACTTGCTTCTTAGGGATGAGCAAAGAAAGTGGTTTCCTGAAATGGAATCTATTCCTGGTAAAGAAGATACCGTGCAGATCATTGAAATGACAACAAAGAATTTAGAATATCACAGGCACTCAAGTTGATAAAGCAGCAGAAGGGTTTGAGATGATTGACTTCAATTTTGCAAGAAGTTCTTCTGTTAGTAAAATACTATCAAACAGCGTTACAAACTACAGAGAAATAGTTCATGAAAGGAAGAGTCAATCGATGTGGCAAACTTTATTGTTGTCTTATTTTAAGAAATTGTCACAGTCTCCGCAGCCTTTAGCGACCACCACCCTGATCAGCCTTCAACAAGGAGGCAACACCCACCACCAGCAAAAAGATTACATTATTAAGACCTCAGATGATACTATTTTTTAGCAACGAAGTATTTTTAATTAAGATATGCACTGTGGCTTTTTAGCCATAACACTATTAGTAGACTACAGTATAGTGTGATCATCACATATGGACACTGGGAAACAAACAAAAATTCTTTTCTCTTGCTTTGTCACAATATTTTCTTTATTGTGGTGGTCTGGAACCAAACCCAAAATACCTCCTAGATATGCTTGTATAAAAATAGACAAGTTTAAAAAATAGATATTTTATACATATAAACAAACTCATATATATGTCATATATATATATATATGTCATATATATACCATATATATACCATATATATACCATATATATATCACATATATACCATATATATCATATATCATATATATATATATCATATATATCACATATATATATCATATACATAAGGAATAAGATTCTTACACCTTATATATGATATATATATATAGTCTGGGAAGGAAGAAATAAAAGTATGCTGTTGTAAGAATCTTATTCCATATGTAAAATGATATAATATTTGAAGGTAGACTGTGAGAAACTAAAGATGTATACTGTAAACTTCTTAAAAAAAATTTTTTTTTAACGTTTATTTATTTTTGAGACAGAGAGAGACAGAGCATGAACAGGGGAGGGGCAGAGAGAGGGAGACACAGAATCTGAAACGGGCTCCAGGCTCTGAGCTGTCAGCACAGAGCCCGACGCGGGGCTTGAACTCACGGACAATGAGATCATGACCTGAGCCGAAGTCGGACGCTTAACCGACTGAGCCACCCAGGCGCCCCATGTATACTGTAAACTTCTAAAATAACAAAGAGTTATAGCTAACTACCCAACAAAGAAGATAGATAGGAATAAAGAAATCAATTCAAAGGAAAGTAGTAAAAGAGATAACAGTATACAACTGTATATCCACACAGAAAGGAGGGAAGTTGGACCCCCATCATGATCAAAACGGATCATAGACGTGAATGTAAGAGATAAAACTATAAATCTCTTAGAACAAAACACTGGTGTAAGTTCCTGCAGCCTTGAGTTAGGCAATGGTCTCAGATTTGACACCAAAAGTACAAGCATCAAAACAACAAAGTTGATAAATTGGATTTTATCAAAATTCAGGTGTTTTTGCTTCAGAACACAAGAAAGAGAAGAAACCCATGTAATTAAAATATTTCCTGATCATATTATCTGATTCTGTGTACAGAATACTAAAAAACCTTGCAACTCGATAGACAAGTAACCCAATTAAAAAAAAATGGACAAAAGATTTGAGTAGACATTTCTCAGAGGAAGATAGTGAAATGATTAATCATCACATAAAGAGGTAGTCAATAGTCAACATAGTCAACAAAGAAAAGTGCAAATCAGTACCACTTCATGCCCACTAAGATGGCTAGAATCAGAAAGACAGCACTGGGAAAATGTGTAAATATTAGGGCCCTCAGACATCCATGGCAGGATAGTGAAATGGTGTGGCCACTCTGGAAAATGGTGTGGCAGTTCCTCTAATGGTTAACTGTCGACTTATCTTACAACCCAGCAATTCCACTCCTGGGTATGTACCCAAGCAAGTGAAAACATGTCCACACACAAACTTATCCACAAGGTTCATGCCCACATTATTCATAATGGCCAAAAATTGGAAACAATGCAAATGTTTTTCAACTGATAAATGGATAAACAACATGTGGCACAACTGTACGGTGAAATATTATGCAGCAACCGAAAGGAAAGAAGTGCCGATGCAGGTTACAACATGGGTGAACCTTCAACACATGCAAAGTGAAAGTAGGTAGTCACAAAAGAACACAAGTCATATGATTACGTTTCTATGAAGTACCCATAAGAGGGAACTGTATGGAGACAGAATGTAGATCAGTGGCTTTTTGGACCTGGAGAAATGTCAGGTTAGGGAGCTGATTGCTAAAGCGTACTGAGCTTCTTTGTAAGAAGACAAAAATTTTCAAAAATTGAATATGGTGATGGTTGCACATATCTGTAAATGTAATGTACTAAAAACCACAGAACTGTACACGGGTGAATTGTATGCTTTGTGAATTACATCTCAATAAAGCTATTAAAAATAAAAGCACTGGGGAAAATTAAGGGCTCATTCTGTTTATAAGGAACTAGTGTGGTTAATTAGAAATGTAAAACTTGTGGTTTATTTGATGTTAGGGAAAATGTGTAATTATGTATTCTGTGTAAATACATTTGTTAGTGTTTTAATTCTGTGAGGACTAATTGAAGTAAAATACGAGAGCACCAAGAGAAATTATAAAATGCACTCTAAATGAGATGTGCTAAGAATAAAAACTCAAGAATGTTGGTTTGGAAGTGTCTGTTTCCACATGCACACATTCAACATTTATTCAGTGGCTTCATTATTGCACTCATGTTTCATTATAAAGCGAGTTTTTTTTTTTTTTCTTTTGTTTAATTTCGGAGTTGTGATGGCACTGGTATTTTACAAACTTCAAATAAGAAAAAAAAAATGCCCTTGCTATAATTAGAGGTCTTGTATCATAAAATACAAAACATGCTCTTGGTGAATTTCTGTGAACATTTTTTTGTAACCCATTTAAATTGCTTTCTTCCAGGAGCACTCTTTTGTCATTAATCACAACCTCCTTTTCACAAGCTGGATTTTTTCCCCTACCTATTTGTTTTTATTAAAATGAAGGATGCCTAAATGAAAACAGTTTAACATAATTATGTAGCCTGGAGATTAGATCCAACAAAAGTCTGACCTGGAGATTAGAACCAGCCAAACGGCAGTGATTCTGGAAGTAGTAAATCATAGTAAATTAGACATTTAATGATAGTGTCTAGTTATTCACTATCTCATAATTCTTCCTTTAATTTTACAAGAACCTTAATGTGTAATGACATTTTCTAATGGAGGTCCCAAGTCCAAGAATATGGGTCAGTTCCCAGATTGATCTGAAATCTGAAAACTGTGTATGAAGTAGACCTGCTCTGAAGCCATCTGGAACCTCAGCATAAAGCCTGAGAAATGATGAAAATTCTGAGGGAACTAACTGGCATTGCACTTGGCATTGTTTAATGGGAGTTACTCATCTTGGGCTCAGAACCAGAGCTAGAGCAGAAACAGGCTGACTTCCAGGGACCTTGACATTATAGTGGTCTTCGTGATTGTCTGGTTTTTGTTCAGAGCCATGTCGATCACAATGTCCCACTCTCTGAGGGCCAGCCTCCTCAAGCTTTGGAAGCAATCGCCTTTAGATGCAGTATGACATAGCAGGGTTAATTTCCAGCTCCAATTCCTGTTACCGCTGAGACCTTGAACAAATTATCTCACCTCTCCCAGTTTCTGTTTTCTCATCTAGAAAACTGGGGTAGGGGCACCTGGGTGGCTCAGTCGGTTAAGCATCCAACTTCAGCTCAGGTCATGATTTCATGGTTTATGAGTTTGAGCCCTGCATCAGGCTCTGTGCTGACAGCTCAGAGCCTGAAGCCTACTTCGGATTCTGTATCTCCCTCTCTCTGCCCCTCTCCCACTCGTGCTCTTTCTCTCTCTCAAAAATAAAATAAACATTTTAAAAAATAGAAAATTGAGGTAACAACAGATACTAGGGCAGGGGTATGGATAGTTTAAGGGTCCACACTTGCAGCAGGTAATAAGTCCCAGAGATCTAATGCACAATATAGGGAATATAGAGAACAATACTGTATGATAGTCGTCAAAGTTGCTAAGACTAGAACTTAATTGTTTCAACCACTAAAAAAGAAATGGTAATTATGTAACATGATAGAGGTGCTAAATGTCACCTGAACAGCAATCATATTATAATATATAAATGTATCATATTAACATACTTTAAACTTGCACAAGGTCATATGTCAAATACATTTAAAAAAATAATACTTAGAATATATCTTTAGATATCAGGGTTCTTGTAAAACTAAATGAGAAATTAGGCTATCTTCAATATTCAATAAGTGAATGCAATTATTAATAATAACTCTATCCAACTCTTAAAAAGTGAGAACAAACTGAGGGTTGATGGGGGGTGGGAGGGAGGGGAAAGTGGGTGATGGGCCTTGAGGAGGGCACCTGTTGGGATGAGCACTGGGTGTTGTATGGAAACCAATTTGACAATAAATTTCATATTAAAAATAATAATAATAATAACTCTATCCAGGGGCACCTGACTGGCTCAGTTGGTAGCCCATGCGATTCTTGATCTCGGAGTCATGAGTTCGAGCCCTGCACTGAGGGTAGGGTTTACTTAAAAAAACAATAACAACAACAAATAACTCTGTTCATGAAAGGGGTAGTGGAAACCTAATTAGGCATCTCATGGAACTCAGCTTAACTTTTCTAAAACTGTTTAACCTATGTGCTTTCCATTTTGGCAAGCTCCTAAGCTAGAACTTTAACACTTAAAGTGAAAAGAATTGTTTCTTGAAATAAAATTGTCTTTTGGAGAAGAGAACATATGCCTATAAAATTGAGGCATAAAGTATTATTTCTCTAAAATCAAATTGATGCTAGTTGACCGATAAGCACACATGACCTATTGCAATTGTGTTATCAGAATAACCAGTTCAGACTGTAACAATCCTCAAAGAACTTTCCATTCTCCTGGAAAAGGGAAGTATGGGAAATGTTTTTTGTTTCATTCAGATCTAAGCAAATGTGCTTTTCCTTTATCAACAGCTGTATTGCTACCCCATTTAGGAAATTTAACATTTTGGTCACATCATTATGTATATGTTCCTCCAAAATTACAACTGTTTTTGTGCCTGCAATATGCATTTAATCTGTGGTTATTGATCTTTTCTTAAATTAGCCAATGGAATTTCTAGGCATTAATAAGTCACTACGTCATAGGTCACTAAGTATTTCTGGAAGCAAGAGAAGTTTTGCTGCCAGGAATAAAAAATAAATGTAAGGTATAGTGTGCACAACTCAATGTACATACCAGTGTTTGCAATATGCAATACTCCAGAAATTATCTGTGGCATCATCTGGGAAGGGAAACTCTCGGCCACACTAACACGCTTATGGATTCTCCTCTCAGCATAGGGATTTTTAATGTTGCCTTCCAGTATACAAGTAACTGCAGAACAGCCACTCCATCGAACCCTGGATACTTCTTTCCTTCCAAGACGTAAAAGCCTGTCCATTCTCCAAAATGCTTTTGCAAAGGCTTTGTGTATGTTCTCATACTCACATTTCAATGTTTTTGTCTTTTTCATTATGGAGGAGAAAAGTTCTTCTATAGCTATGTATTCTTCTCTAAACACTGTGTGAAAGGATTCAATTATGTTTTGCTCTTCAGGGGTCATTTGGTAGGAAGGATCGAATCTGGAAAGTTGATGGAGAAGTAAAACTGGGAGTTCAACTGATGTCAGCTCTGCTGCTGAGACACCATGATGTCCATCAAACAAACCAAAGAAACACACATTGTGTTTATTGCCAAAATTGTTCACTACAGTGAATTTATCATTCATGTCAGCTCTCCATGTAGAATTTCTATCTTCACAAATGGCGACACCTTTAATCAATAGATGACAGATAGTTTGAGGATGTGTGGAACTCCTATGAATGCTGTCAACAATCTTATAGTATGCTGGTATTTGTTTCTTCCAAAGTAGCTCAAAAGCATTGTTAATGCTCTGTAGGATTTTTTCAGTGAATCTAGATGATGACAATAGTTTAGCGATTATGAGCTGTCTCTGAATGGCAATCACTGAGGGCCCTGGTTTCTTTCCACCCATCCACTGAAACCCCAGGGTGGCCCAAGCCACATGTTGCTTTTTATGGAGGAAAATTTCATGTACGTCAATTTCGTGCTTGCATGTGGAACAGGGAAATGTTATCATGTGATCACCGACCTGTTGCTTATCATACTCTTCAGAGTCTCTGGATGGTCTGCCCTTTTTCTTCCTCTTAAAATACCTTCTTCCCAATGAAAGTGGTATTTCCTGGTCTGAATTAAATGTCGACTTTCTCACATTCCATTCCCTTGATTTCCAAAACACTCTGCAAACAGGATAAAAGATATTTACGCGCTAGGAATGACACAGAAAGTCTTGTCAGGCAGACCTTTATCTTTGCGATTTGCTTTAGTTCCTCACAGTTTTGTGTGGGCCTACCGCTGAATATTCTGATGCATCTTTCTGTCATCCCCAAAAGACCACAAAAGTAGGACTCAAAAAATTGGTGACTGAACTGTGTGTGCCTGAATAAAATTAGGCAAAGTCTCTACAAAGTCAACTAGAAATCTAAGAACAAATACTCCGAGAAATCAACACAAGATTGTATCCCAGCCATTTGAAGGTATATGCTGAGACCTAGGTATTTGATTTAAAATTGGGCATGATTATTTTTTTTTAAGTTGATTTATTTACTTTGAAAGAGAGAGCATGGGGGAGGGGAAGAGAGACAGGGAGAGAGAGAGAATCCAAGCAGGCTCCATGCTGTCAGCAGAGAGCCCGACTGGGGTCTCCATCTCACGAACCGTGAGATCATGACCTGAGCTGAAATCAAGAGTCAGACCTTAACTGGCTGAGCCACCCAGGTGCCACGAGCATGAATATTTTTGTACTCCATTTTATCTTGCTGAAAATATTGTTTTGTTCTACTTAAAGAACTTGCAACAAAATGCATAGGAGATGCCCAAACCAAGCAGACTAATAAAAAGAACTATAGGACAGAATTTTTTAGGACTACATGGGAAAGGGGTGTAGGCTGAGGAAAGGAAAGAAAAGCTGTGGAGCTGAACGATAAATATCTGGACAGCAGGCATCCTTTCTTATACTACTTCCCAGAAGTATCTAGAACAGTACTCAGCACATAGGGCAATTTTTATCCACATAAGCACAATTCATGAAGCCCAGGGAAATGTTGGAGATCTGAAAAAACTGCTTTAGTTAAAGAATATTTTAAAACCTGAAAAATCAAAGTTAGTAGCTTTAAATGTTTATGACATGTGACATCCCGTTAACTTCAACTCAAGTCATATAATTGTATGTGATGTGAGTACGTTTAATATAGTAGATGCACCTACAATAATATGCATAGTAACAGGTATTCAAGAATGCTGACAGTTGTCAAAATAAGAAATGAGCCCATTTAGTACTAATGACAAAATAATAATATGTTCTACATAAAAACAATGCATAATCATTTTTAAGTTCATGACAGAAAGATACAAACTAGAAATGAAAGCGTGTTCTGCTTGTCTCCCCAGCCCCACCCCTAACTCCCAAATCCCAGGCTCAGTTAACCGCCTGTTATCTATCTTTCCAAATATGTGTGTATGTATGTGTGTGTGTATATCATTAAATATATAATGATATGATATATTAATGTTAACATTAATTACATAAATATATTTACATATATAATATAAATATGTCATCTTTTCTGAAATGTAAGTAGGGTCACATTTTGCATGCCATCCCAGAATCTGCCATTATCACTCAATACTAAGTCATGGCCTCATATTGAAAGTTGGAATATGGAGAGGCAAAACAATCTACTGTAAACAATGTAGACTCTGGATTAAAAGAAAATCTGTCTTGGGACGCCTGGGTGGCTCAGTCGGTTAAGCGTCCGACTTTGGCTCAGGTCATGATCTCACGGTCTGTGAGTTCGAGCCCCGCGTTGGGCTCTGTGCTGACAGCTCGAAGCCTGGAGCCTGCTTCAGGTTCTGTGTCTCCCTCTCTCTCTGACCCTCCCCCGTTCATGCTCTGTCTCTCTCTGTCTCAAAAATAAATAAACATTAAAAAAATTTTTTTTTTAAAAAAAGAAAATTTGTCTTCACTTACAAACTATATGGCCTTAGTCAAGTTATTGAGCTTCTCTGACCATCTGCTTTCTTTCTGTAAATGAACAGGATTATTTTTAGCATCAAATGAGATCAATGGAGAAGCAATTGGCAATAGGGGACACTCAGAAAGTGCCTGCTCCTTCTACCCTAAGCAAAAAGAACACTGAGAACCATACCAAATGACAACATATGACATAAAGACGTGAAATTGCAATGCTTAGGGGGAAATGTATTCTATATAAAACTAATTTAAGGGAAAAAATTAGTAACTCAATGGGAGAGGATTTTTTTTAAGTAATCTTTATACCCAATATGACACTTGAACTTACAACCTCGAGATGAACAGTCACATGATGTACTGACTGAGCCAAACAGGCACCCAGGGAGAGGATGTTGTTAATAGCAGAAACTGAATCTGAATGTTTCAGAATTCCTTGATGTGTATTTATTAATATGTTGTGGTAAGTCGTATATATCATTGCTTGGCTACAGTTATGTTAGTTTAACAAATAATAATAAAAATAAACTGGACATACAAGATAGAACACAGTTTATGGGCACCTGGCTGGCTACATTGGGGGAGTATTTGACTCTTGATCTTGGGGTCATGAGTTCAAGCCCCATGTTGGGTGTAGGGATTACTTAAATAAATAAAAACATTAAAAAAAATAGAGCCTAATTTTGAGAAATGTATGTAAATGAGAAATGAATGCATAAGTAAAATAATACGATAGCTCTAGAAAATAGGCAAATATCTTTAAGATTCTTCCCAGTAGAATTTTTATTCTATATGCTATGCAAAAATCTTATTTCTAGGAAGGAAAATTTTCTATGATAAATGATAAATAAGATGGTGTACTATGTGATAGGCAAGGGGTTTTAGTAACTTTCATATATGCTTTGCACATGGTAATATGAAAAATTAAAGAAACAAGCAGAGCTCTGAAAAGTTTGAAACGTTTTGCTGCTTTCCTTATTTGTATTTAATTCCCTGAAGGGCACAACTGTATAGTAAAATTTTATTTACAAATTTGCCCTTCATAAATGTTTCTAGAACTATTAGCATATTAGTAGACCCTCCTAGCTTTGCCTCAACAACAAATTTCTGTGTTTTTTTAACAAAAAAATTTAAAAATACACAAAAATAGAAGAGTATAATGAGCCCCCATATAAACATCGCCAGCTTCAACCATTACCAACACTTTTTCATTCTTGTTTCATCTTTGTCTTCAACCATTTTATTTTTTAGTTTCATTTTATGTATTTGTATTGGAATATTTTACCTTTTTAATGTTTATTTATTTGTTTATTATATATATATATTTTTAAGTTTATTTTTATTTATTTTGACCGAAAGATAGAGAACAAGTGGGGGAGGGGCAGAGAGAGAATCCCAAGCACAGAGAGAGAATCTGACAGCACAGAGCCAGATGCGGGGCTTGAACTCAAGAACTGTGAGATCATGACCTGAGCTGAAATCAAGGGTCAGATGCTTAACCGACTGAGCCACTCATGTGCCCCAGTGTCTATTTATTTTTAAGAGAGAGAGACACAGAGCACAAGTGGGGGGAGGGTCAGAGAGAGAGGGAGACACAGAATCTGAAGCAGGCTCCAGGCTCTGAGCTGTCAGCACCGAGTCCAATGCAGGGCTCAAACCCATGCACCATGACATCTTGACCTGAGCCAAAGTCGGAAGCTTAACCAATGAGCCACCCAGGCACCCGTCTATTAGAATATTTTAGAGCAAATCCCAAAATTATATAAATTTCACTGGTAAATACTTTAATCTCATCAAAAAATTTGGTCAGCATCCAATCACTTCTTCAATACCTACAACAGGCCAACTAGTGTGCATGGTGCTGAAGATGCAGAGACAAAAAAAGCTTGAAGCTTCCAGGGGAGGAGTTCACAGTGCCACTCATACCTTCATACAAAGAATTAAACAGGTCAGATGAAGCCCAGGACAGTACCCAACCAGGGACCTAACCCCTCATCTGGCTAAGAATGGCATCATGACATCTGAGAAGCTGACCTAGAAAAACTCACAGGTGAGAGATATCAACAAGGTCCAAGGTCCAAGGCAAATCCAAGGGAATGACCAGTTAGCAGGAAGGAGGAAGAGGACCCACCAAAGGAAACAGGATGTAAAAGCAAAGAAGTAGGTGGAGAAAATGAGTACAAGAAAACGTTGGTTTGAGAGCATAATTCATTCCAGAAACATGCAGGTAATCCAAAGCACGTGTATATCAAAGCAAATTTCAAGAACCTTTGGCTCAGTTGTGATCATGTGACGTTCGGCGTCACGTCCCACTCATATTGCAAGACATCGTTCGTTTATCAAGTTAAAATTGGGTAGAAATGTTTGCTCCTCTTGTGGAACACTTGCAGAACAAGTCATTCACAATCCAAGGTTATACTGTACTGGCAAAGCTATTAAGCTCTTCTGGCCAAAATGTAGAGCCAAGATTTTTAATTGCTATTATTTGGTAATGTTCATGTAAAGGGTATAGTTTTTCTGAGGCTTAATGAACTGTTGGGACAATATATAAGGCACCCTATGACTGTGATTTGACAAAGAGTCAATCCTTTACACCAGAAGTTTATTTTTCTGTATATAGGCACTAGCCTGATACAGTTCTCTCTCACCTCTCACTTGGAGTCATTCTTAGAATGTAATGTGTCATTCAGTTTTCAACAAATACTTGAGTGTCTGAAATATGCTAAGTACTGTTTTATTTGCTGGAATACAGCAGTGAAGAAAACAGGCATGGTCTGTGATGAAGCTTATACTGACACAAAGGCAGACAATAAATAAAGGAAGCATGTAAACATATATTCCCAGATAGGGGTAAGTACTAACATGAAAAATACAGCAGAATAAGAGCATAGAGAGGGATTGAAGCCCTCCTTTGTAAAAAGTAGTCAGAATAATATATCATTTGCCCCTGTACATAGTCTAACAGGACGCCAAGATTTCATTTGATAACTAAGAGAGTGGAGGAAAAAGAATACTGCAGATAAAACTGTTCATTGACTTAGAGATGGCCAACAGACACATGAAAAGATGCTCAACATCACTCATCATGGAAATGCAAATCAAAACCACAGTGAGATACCACCTCACACCTGTCAGAATGGCTAAAATCAACAGAACAAGAAACAAGTGTTGGTGAGGATGTGGAGAAATAGGAACTCTTGTGCACTGTTGGTGGGAATGCAAACTGGTGCGGCCTCGGTGGAAAGCAGTGTGGAGCTTCCTCAAAAAATTAGAACTACCCTATGGTCCAGTAATCATACTACTGGGTATTTTACCCAAAGAATACAAAAACACTAATTCGAAGGGATACATGCACCCCTATGGTTTTTGCAGCATTATTTACAATAGCCAAATTATGAAAGCAGCCCAATACCCATCAATAGATGAGTGGATAAAGAAGAGGTGATATTATTCAGCCATAAAAAAAAAAAAAAAAAGAATGAAATCTTGCTATTTGCATCAACATCGATGGATCTAAAGGGTATTATGCTAAATCAAATAAGTCAGTCAGAGAAAGACAAATACCATATGATTTCACTCATGGAATTTAAGAAATGAAACAAATGAGAGGCACCTGGATGTTTCAGTCAGTTGAGCATCCGACTCTTGATCTCAACTTAGGTCTTGATTGCAGGGTCGTGAGTACAAGCTCCACGTTGGGCTATGCACTGGGTGTAAAGACTACTTAAAAAAAAAAAAAACTAACAAAGGAAAAAAAAGACAAACCAAAAAACAGACTCTTAACTATAGAGAACAAACTGATGGTTACTAAAGGGGAGGTGAGTGGAGGGATGGGTGAAACAGGTGAAGGGGATTAAGAGTACATTTATCTGAGTGTGGTTTTGATTTGTATTTCCCTGATGAGGAGCAACATTGGGCATCTTTTCATGTGCCTGTTGGCCATCTGCATGTCTTCTTTAGAGAAGTGTCTATTAATGTTTTCTGCCCATTTCTTCACTAGATTATTTGTTTTTTCAGGTGTGGAGTTTGGTGAGTTCTTTATAGATTTTGGATACTAGCCCTTTGTCTGATAGGTCATTTGCAAATATCTTCTCACATTCTGTTGGTTGCCTTTTAATTTTGTTGATTGTTTCCTTTGCAGTGCAGAGGCTTAGACAGATACCATATGTTTTCCCTCTTATGTGGATCCTGAGAAACTTAACAGAAGACCATGGTGGGGGGGGGGGGGGAAGGAAAAAAAAAAAGGTTAGAGAGGGAGGGAGCCAAAACATAAGAGACTCTTAAAAACTGAGAACAAACTGAGGGTTGATGGGTGGTGGGAGGGTGGGGAGGGTGTGTGAGGAGTATTGAGGAGGGCACCTGTTGGGATGAGCACTGGGTGTTGTATGGAAACCAATTTGACAATAAATTTCATATTTAAAAAAAAGAGTACATTTATCATGATGAACACTGAGTAATATGTAGAATTATTGAATCACTATCTTGTACACCTAAAACAAATATCACACTGTACGTTAATTACACTGGAATTTTTAAAAAAATGTTAGTCGACTACATTTGTTGTCCACTAGAAATGAAAAAGATTTACCTGAAAGCACTATTAATTTCCATACTTATTTGGAATTGTTACCTCCCTTTGCTCTCTCTTTACTGCCTTTCCCCAGCCTCTGTTCCTCCAGATTGGATAATGATGTTGACAGCAGTAGTGGAGGTGGTTGAGACGGTGGGAGCAATGGTGGTGGTGTGGGGGCAGTGGTGGGGGTTCCACGGATGTGATACTACACCTCTCTGTGTGGGATGTTTATTACATCACCTGGAACCTCAGTCAGAACTCTCTTTATGATGCTGAAGGACTTTGAAGCAGGAGGGTCACAAACCGTATTAACAAACTTGTCTTTGAAGTTTCTGAAAAGAAGAATCATTCATTAAACATACTGTCTTGTGCCTCCATAAGAGGATTAAAAAATAAGAGGAATAACTGTCAAGTAAGTTTTTGTCTTACAAGTCATGAGACTTTCAAAATTCTGATTTGAGAGGCTATCCCTGATGGATAGACCAATTCTCTCCTCAGTCAGAGGTAAGGTTTCTGAGGCCATCTCTCCAGGACACCACCTCCCACCTGCCCTGTAGGGCCTGCACACTCCATCTCACTGCCCCAAGTCACTGCCTGAAAGTTATAGACTTGTTTGAACCATCTTTTTGTTTCCTGAGACTGTCTTCACTCCTGGCCAATATCTTTCATTCCTAGGTTCATAATCCAAAGCTGCATTCCACTCTCTCACCCCAGGATGGATTAGAACTAGAGCAATATGTTTGCGTAGTGATGAAATTTGGACAAGATAGGTGCTTACGGGGCATCTCCGTGGGGACGTATTACAATCAACTCATCGTTAACGCGTCTAAAACGGAACTCAATGCATTTCCTCCAGAATCTCCCACCAGTAACTTGGTGAAGCTGGCAACTGTTTTGCAGAGTCCCTTTCCCTGTGCAGTTCCAGGTTAGAGTGGGCCAAGAAAGGAATTTGGAGGCACCACTTGTGAACGCCATCATGGTTCAATGAGATGACCTGTGCAAGCAGAGGTGCCCGGCAGGTTCCAGCTTGTCCTTGCTCTTACTCCAGCTCTTCCTCTGGACTGTAGGCCTTGTTGGCCAACAGCAGCCCCAGATCCACCAGCGTCTGACTGCCTTTAGATCTCCAAAGGCAAATGCTTCTTCAAGACTTCTCCATCAGTCTCCTCTTTGAGGTCCTACTTCAGTGGCTGGACATTTTTAGCTTCTCAGCTTGCCTGGTTAGGGACGCCCCTTCCCAGATGTTCAGTTGCTTCCACAGACTGTGCAAGGTCTAATTTCAGCAATGAATTTCTTATTCCGTGAGTCCTAGGGTTCAGCTTTTACTGATTGAACCCTAGATGCTATAGATACCTCTGCCATTACCACCACCAGCACCCTGTTCTCTCTTTCTGGATGGATGGATGCAATCAATCACCAAGACCTGTCAGACCTCTCTCTTCAATATATCCCTCTACTCATCCACTTGTTTCCTTTCCCACTGTTCTAGGATACAAAAATATTTTGCCAGGATTACTTCACTGGCCTCTTAGGCGCTCTACCCATGTCCAGTCTGGTTGTTTCTCAATGTATTCTCCTCAGAGCAGGCGATCCAACTGTCTAAGGCTTGTTACTGGCTTGCCCTGATTCCTGGGATAAACTTAATGTGTTTGACAATGCTCTCCTTCCTTCCTAAGACCTCTGCTAATTTATCTAGCTTCCCCTCTCATCATTGCCTCATCCCATGCCAATATGGGGTAGCGCCATTAAATCCTCACCAGTTTGGTAGGACAGGGCATTTGATTGTTTTAATCTGAATTTCTTATTATTCAACTACTTTTTAAAAAAACATTTTAATTAAAATTTTTTTTTTTTTTTTTTTTTTTGAGAGAGAAAGAGAGAGAGAAGCAGGGGAGAGGCAGAGGATCTCAGGCGGACTCTGTGGTGACAGCAGAGAACTTGATGCGGGACTCAGACTCATGAACCACAAGATCATGATCTGAGCCAAAGTTAGATGCTTAACCTACTGAGCCACCCAGGTGCCCCTATTCAATTACTTTTTAATTCATACCACGCATGCCAGTACTGCGTGTTCATTTCCATCAGTTGTATCATCCCCCCACCACCACAAGTGTGGAAAGGAGTGAGGTGTGTTCCTTAAGCAAGTAGCGAGTCTCCTATAGGCTCTTGCTCCCTGGGGTAGGGTCAGGCACCTTGCAGGGTGGCTGCGGTATTCCCATCTCACCTCCGCATCAGGTCAGGTGGGTATTAGGGTACTTAAAGAAGTTAGCTGGTGACTTAATGTGAACTTCTTTCCAGAGAGGCTAAGATAGAGAAAACATTGTCCTAAAATACTTCCCAAGGAAGAAGATGGGTGTATTTCTACATAGGTTCTCAGCAGCTTGTTTTCTTCCAAAATCTATTTGTGGTCTGTTAATTTTATCTATGAAGTGATTATTTCATTTATGTTATTTTATTAACTTAAATATAAACATGTTGTATTTATATTTATTGATAGATTGGATACCCAATTAATGCATTCTCCTTTTTAATATATTCAAACCATACAGAAGTATATAGAGGAAAAGCAGAGGTCTACTTTTCTAAAGGTAACCATTGCCAAAAATCAGGTGTATGTTGTTCCAGACAGTTTCTATGTGTTTACATATATACATATAAATATAGACACAACCTATTTTCTTAATGTCTAGTCACTTATTTTGAGAAAGAGAGAGAGAGAGTGTGTGAGCAGGGCAGGGGCAGAGAGAGGGAGAGAGAGAATCCCAAGCAGCCTTCACAAACTGTGAGATCATGACCTGAGCCAGGATCAAGGGTCTGATGCTTAACTGACTGAGCTACCAAGGCACCCCACAACCTATGTTTTTAAGTAAACTCTACCCCCAGTGTGGGGTAGACACAACCTATTTTTTAAAAATTTTTAGGTCTATTTATTTACTTTTTTTTAAAACCAATTCTAAGTGGGACATGAACTAAGATTATTTGTTTATTTTTATTATTTTTTTAATGTTTATTTCTTACTGAGAGACAGAAACAGCACATGAGCAGAGGAGGGGCAGAGAGAGAGGGAGACACAGAATCCAAAGCAGGTTCCAGGCTCCAAGGGGTCAGCAGAGAGCCCGACATGGGGCTTGAACTCACAAACTGAGATCATGACCTGAGCTGAAGTCAGATGCTCAACTGACTGAGCCACCCAGGCGCCCCTCTATTTATTTACTTTTGAGAGAGAGAGACAGTGTGAACAGAAGAGGGACAAGGGGGGGGGGGGGAGAGAGAGAGCACGAGAGAGAGAGAGGGAGAAAGAGAGAGAGAATCCCAAGCAGGCTCCACACTATCAGTGCAGAGCCTGATGTGGGGCCTGAACTCGTGGACTGTGAGATCATGAACTGAGCTGAAGCTGAGAGTCCGATGCTTAACCAAATGAGCCACCCAGGTGCCCCTACACAACCTATTTTTTAAGTTTAGCTTTAATTTACATATTATCAATGGCACAAATTCTAAATGTACAGCATGATGAATTTTTATATGGGAATACACTTGTAGGTTCCATTAAATCAAGTTTCCTGTATTTTTAGAAATAACTGGGTAACATAACCACAAAATTATTCTGTAAATGCTTTCTTTCGCTACCTAGTATGGGATGGGGACTTTTCAAGTTGGTAGCTATCAACTTACTCTGTTTGTTTTGTGATTTCCTTTTTCTTTTTCTTTTTTTAAAGTGGTCTCCGTGCCCAGCATGGGACTTGAACTCATGACCCAGATATCAAGAGTCACATGCTCTACCAACTGAGCCAGTCAGGAGCCCCCACCAACTTGCCCTATTCTTTTTAACTGCTGTATTATGTTCTATGATAAATGTAAAAATGTAACATTATTTAACTATTACCTATAATAATGTAACTATTTTTGCTATAATGAGCAAAACTACAATGAGTATGAGCACATTTACAATCTTGCTGCACGTATTGATGCTTGTTGAATGTTCAAACCACAGAAAGTCTAACTAGGTGATTGTTCTTCAGAGTATTGCTATTTTATTTTACATACATGCTTAAACTGTTACTTTATACCTATTTATTATTTTATTTTATTTTATTTTTTATATGTGTGCTTATTCATTCTTTTCAAAATGAATGAGGCAGCATTGTTTATAGTGCTTAAAAATAAGTGATTAGTTTGCTAAATGACTTGTCAATACAGTGGCATACTGTAAAGCTTATACAAACAAACTGATTTATTTAGAAAAAGTCCAGTGAATATCGTTTGATTAAAAGGAGACTACATAGCAGCATAAGTAGGGTGAGCTCATTTTTGTAAAATTGTACAGATGCATAAAGAAATAGCTAGAAAGATGTTTACCAAACTGATATTAGTTTTCTCTTTGGAAGAGATTTTTACTTTTTTATTTTTGTCAATTTATATAGATTTTTATTTATTTTTATTATTTTTTATTTTTATTTTTTAGTGTTTATTTTTTGAGAGAGAGAGAGAGCGGGGGAAGGGCACAGAGAGAGGGAGACACAGAATCCAAAGCACACTCCAGGCTCTGAGCTGTCAGCACAGAGCCCAATGCAGGACTCGAACCCACAAGCCATGAGATCATGACCTGAGCCAAAGTTGGCCACTTAATCGACTGAGCCACCCAGGCACCCCATGATTTTATATAGATTTTTAAATGAACATATATCATTTTCCCTAAATAATTATGGTACTTTCGAATAAATAAATCTTCCCTTTTTATATTTTATGTAAAAACTTCATACATTTTTATTAAAAAAAATAAATCATACTTAAACAATAAACAAACAAACAAGTAAATAAATTTGGGGCTCCTGGCTGACTTAGTTGGTAGAATATATGACTCTTGATCTCAAGGTTGTGAGTTGAAGCCCCACATTGGGTGTAGAGATAACTTAAAAATAAAATCTTTTTAAAAATCTATTTAAAAGAAAAGCAATTATAAAGCTTGAACTTGCTTCTTATTACAGTGTAAAATGTAAGCTAGTAAGTGGATTCTCAAGTCAAAGTGTTCTTTTCTTCCTTCCTTGATCCATCAACCAGAGAGAGATTCCCTGGACAGCATGAATCCTTCCACTATGGGTCAGAAAACAAGTTGGTTGTATGTTATATATTCTCGTATTATAGATCTACTGTTCTATACTTGGCTTTTTCACTTAGCAGTAATATTGTTGACCCTGTTCCATATCAGTTCATATAGACCTACCTTATTCTTTTTTAATAGCTACATAATAATCTATTCTATGATTGTACAAAAAGTGATTTAATGTTTTCTGCATTGATGAACACTGAGTCTGGTAATAACACTTGCCTTTGCAAACAATGCTGCACCAAAAAAATCCTGGACATATACTTGTTTGGTAAATTCCAGGTAGTAGCATTCCTCTATTAGTGACTAAGTACATTTTGAATTTTCCAAATTTATGTAACAACCCTTTATTGAAGATATACTATGTGTCAGGCACTATTTTTAGCCTGGGGATACCATATGAGGAAAACAAATTTCTTCCTACAAGGAACATATATTCCAAATATTGCCAAATAGCCATCTACACATTTTATACCGATTTGTACCATTTTTCTGAGTTTTATTTCCTCTATTCTGATTAATAATGGGCACAAAAGAGAAAAATGGGAGTTTTTTTTAATGTGTATTTATTTGTTTGTTTGTTTCTTTGTTTGTTTTTAGAGAGATAGAGACAGCACAAGCAGGGGAAAGGCAGAGAGAGAGGGAGACTGAGAATCCCAAACAGGTCCTGCACTGTCAGCACAGAGCCGGACGCAGGGCTTGAACTCATGAACAACAAGATCATGACCTGAGCTGAAATCAAGAGTCGGTGGCTTAACCAATGAGCCACCCAAGCGCACCCCAAAATGGGAGCTTACTAATATTTCTTTTCATTTTAAATTAAGAGAAAGGTTGATGTTTTTATACATATTTGTAGGGCCCTAAACTTTCTTTTTCTCTGAAACTAATGATTCAGATACTTTCTCCCCTCTTGCGTTATTAATATTTTTCTCACTGATTAAAAATCAATCTTCTGTAATAGTAAACTTTTAATATATGCATTACTTTTCTATGTGGTTTAAATTTTTCTTAATAAACATGCATAATTTTTCTGAAAACAACAAAACTACTTTTAAACACATAAGTAGCCAACACAGGATAGAACAAAGGTGGAGAACTGACCCTACCCAACATCAAGACTTACTCTAAAGCTACACTAATCAAGGCCGCGTGGTATTGGTGAAAGAATAGACAAAGAGATCAACAGAACAGAATGGGGAGCCCAGAAATAAACCTGCACAAAATAGCCAACTGATCTTTAACGAGGGAGCAAAGGCGATTCAATGGAGAAAGGGTAATCTTTTCAACAAATGGTGCTGGAACATCTGGACATTCTCAAACACAAAACTAAACAAAAAAAATTGAGACACAGATCTAACACTTTACACGAAATTAACTCAAAGTGAGTGGTTCAGACACCTCAATTTAAAGCAGAAAGGTATAAAATCCCAAAAAATAACATAGGAGAAAATCTAGTAACGTTGGGTTTGGCGATGACTTTTCAGATATGAAAACCTCAATCCACGCAAGAAAAATTGATAAGTTGAACTTCACTGAAATTAACAAGTGATCTGCAAAATACACTACCAGAATGGAAAGACAAACCACAATTTGGGAGAAAATACTTGTAAAACACATATTTGACAAATGACTGGTATTCAAAATATGCAAAGAACACTTGAAACTCCACAATAAAAAATGAAACAACTGGATTTAAAAATGGGCATAAGATCTGAACGGACCCTTCACCAAAGAAAATACACAAATGGCAAATAAGCATAGGAAATGGTGTTTAATACCTGTGTGTCATTAGAGAATTACAGATGGAAACAATGAGCTGTCAGTACACACCTATTAGAGTGGCTGAAGTCCAAACACTGATAGACCTCTCTTCTATCAGAGAGAGAGAGAGCGAGAGCGAGAGGGAGAGCAAGCGAGAGAGGGGAGATGGTGTAGAGTAGCAGGAACTCTCATTTCTTGCTGGTGGGAATTTAAAACAGTACAGTCACTTTGGAAGACAGTTTTGCAGTTTCTTATAAAACTAAAAATATATTTACTGTACGATCTAGCAGTTACACTCCTAGGTATTTACTGAAATGAGTTGAAAGTTTACATATACAAAAACAAAGAACAAAAAACCTGCACATGAATGCTTCCAGCAGCCTTCTTCATAATTGCCAAAACTTGAAAGCCACCAAGATGTCCTTCAGTGGGTGAATGGATAAATAAACTGTGGTACATCCATACAGTGGAATAGTATTCAGTGATGGAGAGAAATGATCTATCAGGAGAAGAAAACACCTAGGCAAATCCCCAGAGCATATCACTAAGTGAAAGAAGCAGATGTGAAAAGGCTGCCTATCCTATGACTCTAGCTACATGACATTCTAGAAAAGGCAAAACGATGGAGATAATAAAAGGATCAAAGAGCTGGGAGGAGAGAGGGATGAATGGATGGAGCACAAGAGATTTTTAGAGCAGTAAAACTATTCCGAGTGATATTGTAATGGTGGATACACGTTATTATACATTTGTCAAAACTTATAGAACGTACAATGCAAAGAATGAATTTTAATGTAAACAATGGGTTTCGTTCATAATAATGTATCAATATTGGCTCACCAAGTATAACAGATGTATCACCCTAATGCAAGATGTTAACAATACGGAGGGAAGGGAGTGAGGTGCATATGGGAAATCTGTACTTTCTGCTCAGGTTTTCTGTAATCCCCCAAATGCTCAAAAATAAGTTTACTAATAAAATAATATGTGGGTGGAAGTACAAACACTGTAGCAAAATATTTTTCTGCAAATGTGGCCCATAATTTTATTTTCCGAACTCATGTCTAAAACAGACGAACAGTAGAGGTTATAGGAAAATAGAAGATAGATTATGTTGGGAAGTCTGACCACACAGGAGGAGAATCCCTTTATTATAAGATGGCTGTAGCGATTATTCATTTTATCTACTGAACACCTACAGGAATAGGCACTAGATCTGCATAAAGGCCAACGGCAGGTGTCTGTGCTTAAGGAGTTCAGTGTAATGAGGATAGACACACAGATGCAGTAATGGATAACAGCAACGTCAGTGAGGGAACTATTTCTGTTCTTTTTTTTTAAGTTTATTTATTTTTGAGAGAGAGGGGAGGGAGGGTGAGTGGGGGAGGGACAGAGACAGGGAGAGAGAGAGAACAGGAGAGGATCAGAGAAAGAGGGAGAGAGAGAAACCCAAGCAGGTTCCGCACTGTCGGTGTGCAGCCTGACACGGAGTTCAAACTCATGAACTGTGAGAACATGAGCTGAGCTGAAATCAAGACCCAGATGTTTACCCAACTGAGCCACCCAGGCACCCCAGCGCAGGGACGATTTCTAAGTATTTCATCCACATTTTCTTACATCCATACAATGCTGCAAACAGACACTATTAACCTATTTTACAAACAAAAACCCCAAGCTCTGGAAGGTGAGTTAACTTGCTTGAGGTAAGTGACAGAGTTGACAATCAAGTTCAAGAGTGTTGACCAGCAAAATGGGTAACGTTTCTATCATGCCAGGGGCAGAGGTAAAGTCAGTTCATTTTGGAAGAAGGAGACATTCAGTGATTCACGTTGCTTAAGGAGTTGGATTTGAAACTTCTGAAGTTCAAATACATTCACAAGTCTTTTGTCTCATATTCACTCTTCCTTTCTTGCCTTCTTCCCACTGGAGTGAATTCTTTGGTTTGTCATTCTCCCAACTGAAGGTCAAACGACTCCATGTGGCTCAACAGGAAGATGGCCAGACTAGAAAATACTGAAAGCCAAGCTCTCTAGTGGCCTGCCCTTGTTCGGCTTAACCCTGTCAAATTCGTTTCCTAGATGTTCCACAACTATGATTGTAAAAGTTGAGGCAGCAGGCACCAGCCTGTGTGGAAGAGAGCTATATTTAGTGGTCCTTGAGGAGCTGTCTCTTTGGATATCACAGACATTCTGGGACAGCTTGTTACAGTTGAGGGCTTCTGGGCCTGTGGCAGAGAAAATGGAGTGGGTGGTTTGCTGAAGTTTTTATAAATACCCCAGTATTTATTTAATGGTAGAAACACACAGAACACACAGAGCATTAGAGGAAAGAACACAGCTTAGCTCCATTCATCCTCTGGGCCCTGGACCAAGAACTTCCAGTCTGTTCTGAGGATTTGCTTCTAGAGCCAGCTGCAGCCCTGTATCTGGGGAAGTCACCTGCCTGGCTGCTGCAGAAGGAAGGAAGGAAGGAAGGAAGGAAGGAACGGGGAACAATGAAGCCCTTGTTAAAAGCCAAGTTTTTTGTTGCTGTTTGGTTTTGGTTTTTAAGTTTATTTTCCAATCATGTCACTCCTCTGCTTAAAATCTTTTAGTAGCTGGTCACTGCTTCTAGGATAAAGGTCAAAAGCCCTGATACGGCAGATGAGGCTCTTTAGAGCCTGATTTTCAGCCTCACCTCTCGCTCTCCACTTTCCTTTTCTTTAAAGTTCCTCAAACGTGTCCATGCTCTGCCCACCTCAGGCCTGTGTACATGCTATTCCCTCAAGCTGGAATGCTTTTCCCTCTGCTGGCACTAATTTAGCTCATTCTTCATTTCTCAGCTGAAACATCACTTCTACGAGCTGAACTTTAGGATGATCAGAAAGGTGTTTCCAGAGACCTCGCATGAATCCTCCTCCTTGCAAACACCTTCCCAACTCCTTATGCTTTTCCTTTATTCAGGTTTCTAACGATGTCTCTGTGTGATCATTTAATTCATGTCTGTCTCTCCATTTCTGTCTTGCTTACCATTTTAGCCCCAGAGCCAAAGCATAGACGTTTAGTACATAGGTCTGCCATGCAAGAAGAGTTCCATAAATATTTGTTAAAGAAATGAACAAATGAAATAAGTGTTTGAGCACTTAAATATTCAGTTTTTGATAAAGGGAGTAAAAAAAGATCCTGGATATTTTCTCTCTTTCTTAGTTGTGCCTTAGTCTATAGATACATTCCACAGAAGCTGGCCAAGAGTAGGACTAAGAGAAAGGAGAATATAATATCAGAAGCTCTTAGACTCTGCTGCTGGGAACCTGGTCACCAAACAGTCTGACCCTGTGCTGGCCAATATTGTAGCCACTAGCCATGTGTGCTGTTTAACTTTTTTTTTTTTTTAATTTATGTATTTATTTTGAGAAAGAGCACAGAAGTGAGGGAGGGGCGGAGAGAGAGGGAGAGAGAGAATCCCAAGTAGGCCCTGTGCTATTAGAGCAGGTTTGTGGGGCTCGATCCCACAGACCATGAGATCATGACCTGAGCCAAAATCAAAAGTCAGACACTTACCTGACTGAGCCACCCAGGCCCACCCATGGTGCTGTTTAAATTTAAACTAGTTAAGGGGCACCTGGCTGGCTCAGTCAGTAGAACATGGGATGCCTAATCTTGGGGTCAATGTTCAAGCCCCACATTGGGTGTCGAGCCTACTTAAGATAAAAGAAATAAACTAGTTAAAATGAAATAAAATTAAAATGACATCAGTTAATCAAATGAAAACTTCATCAGTCTCACCAGCCATGTTTCATATGTCAACAGTCACACATGGTCAATAGCTACCATATTGGACTGTGCGGGGGTAGCACATTTTCATTACCACAGAAAGTTCTACTGAATAGTGCTGCTCTAGAATGAAAAATACCTCTTGTGCACAGGACACAGGATTCTCAACAGGCTGACAGAAGAATGCCTACTTTCTTTCTGCTTTCAGATCAGGAGGTGGGGGACAAGGCCTGCAGCCATTACAGTTACTATGTCTATTACACGTAATTTCTAGGTGCTGCAGCGGAAGGTCCTTCATCCATAAGCAGGACTCCTAAGTGCTCCCCATGAGAGTTGTTATAAAGATAAAGTTAGTTAGTTATAACACTTGTTTAGGCCTTTAGTTCTCCATAAATGGCAGCCACACTTGTTACTGGCTGAAAGTTACCTGTTAAGAGCCAGAGAGACTCGGGTACAAATTATTTAGCTTCTCTGAGGCTCAAGTTCCTCATCCCTACAATGGGGATAATTAATAACTTGAACATCCTGGTGAGGATGAGAACATCCAGGTAAGGATAAGTAAAAAGCCCTTCACACAGCGCCTAGGATATAGTAAGTACCCCCAAACTGTTAGCTATTCTTATTTTATTATTCAATGCTACAACAAATTTTAGTTTCTCATGAATTGCCTCAGAAATTGGATTCCAGCTGTTAAAATCATCCCAGGTGTGTGTCTGAAGATATGCTGATGTGGCCAGTAGTGCGAACTTTCTGAAACTTCCATTTGGTTTTGCCAAGGGCTGGCAGCCTAACCCGTAAGTCAAAATGCTGGCAAGAGGGGTGCCTGGGTGGCTCAGTCAGTTGAGCATCCGACTTCGGCTCAGGTCATGATCTCGAGGTTCGTGAGTTCGAGCCCCACGTCGGGCTCTGGCTGACCGCTCAGAGCCTGGAGCCTGCTTCTGATTCTGTGTCTCCCCCTCTCTCTGCCCCTCCCCTGCTCACGCTCTGTCTCTCTCTCTGTCAAAAATAAATAAATATTAAAAAAAAATGTTTTTTAAAAGAACCAGTTACATTCCCTTTAACCACACCCACATTTCTGAGATGTCCCCGACTTCTCATTAGGCCAAGATGTGCCTGACATAGGCTATATGTCAGAATTCTACTAAAAAGTATTGGTCATTGTAAATGATTGAATTTTATCTAATTTTTCTGTTTGGGCCACAGCTAGATTCCAATGTGTCCGCTGTCAATTCTGCTGTCTCTCAAATTCTAGACCTATTTCCATGAAGCAACTGAATTCCTAACAGGATATGTATGTTTGTATTTGGAGGATAGAGGGGGGAAAAAGAGAAAGTGAAATGATTTTTAATCTGATGCCAAGTTAAAAGCAAGAGAAGGAAGATGGGGTGGCAAGAGGGAACCCCTAATGTTTACTGAATATTCACCATTTGCCAGAAAAAGTTATTTTTATTTTTTATGGACTTTCTTTTTTTCTTTGTCTTTTTTCATTTAATTTTTAATTCAAAGTAATACATGTACATAAGTCAAAATGTAATTGTAATTAAAGTGCACAAATTTGGGGGTGCCTGGGTGGCTCAGTTGGTTGAGCGGCCAACTTTGGCTCAGGTCATGATCTCACGGTTCGTGAGTTTGAACCCCGCATCAGGCTCGCTGCTGCTGGCTCAGACCCCCCCTTCAGATCCTCTATCCCCCTCTTCTCTGCCCCTCCCCAGCCCCCCTCTCAAAAATAAGTAAACATTAAAAAAATTGAAGTGTACAAATTTTGAATGTATTTTCTCTCAAAAATGTGAATGACAATACATATAAAAAATGTTTTTAAATTATTTTTCACTTAAAAAAAATGCTATCTTCTAAAATATTCAAAATGACCTACCAAAGCTAAAAGGCAAGATGAAGTTATAATCGCTATCAAATTTCTAGTCAAAGGTATGAAAATAAGCTACAGGTTTTATTGGCTTTTTAGAAAGTTCAACGAAGTCTTAAATAATGTTATAAAACTGTTCACAGCGTACGCATCGAATGTTCACCTATTTGCCAAAGAAAAAACTTGCCACGCTTCCCATACGTAATGTTTATACACCGTACCCATATGAGGGTAAAAACTTGTGTAATATTACCAAATGTTCCTCAGACACCGCAGCGTGAGGGAACACCGTGCTTAGTGATGAGGATCTTCAGAAGCATGAACTGGAGGACAAAGGGAAGGAAGACAAGGGCCGCTTGGCACTCTGGGAAACAATACTTTGTATGCAAGAGCCTTTTGCATTCACACTAAGAAGGCGGCTTTGACAAGTTAATTTGTCTTTCCTCTTACCTAAGCATTTCTGCCACTCAGATCCTACTTGCATTTCCACACTGTGTCTCTCTCACGCAGAAGATTTCTCAGTATTGTGACGCAGGCGCCTTCTGCTTGAGGATCTGGGACAAGAAAGGCAGGCAAGTGAGTCTCCTTAGGGTTTGAGATGGTTAGGTTAGATGAAAGGATGCATGTCTAGGTTTACAGGGTGGCCCGGTCTAAGGGCTCAGAGCAAGTGACCAGACACAGAGAGTCCCCTCCCCCACTCTGCTTTTGCGTGTTTATGACAGGAGAGACTCTACATACTATGGGTCCCAGAGCAGGGACTCCTCTTGCCTGAGGCTAAGGGTGACGCTGGCTGCTTTAAAAACTAATTAGAGAGCGTGCTATCTTTAACGGGATACCAAACTGTTCCTCAAAACGCTACAGTGAACTTTCAGTAAAGATGGACCTATAAGGTCATGCTGTCAGGAACTCCTGCTGCAGACATTTCACAATGGTGGTTTAAAAATGGCACACAAAGAGAAAATTTTAATAAGCTGCTGGCCACTACACACTTGACGCGGCAATTGGTTGAGAGGCAACAGGACTTACATGTGAAAGGTAATGATAAAACTCAACGAACACACAGGAGAATATCTTCACGAACTGGATCAGGCAAAGGGTTTTTAAATGGAAGACAAAAGCACTAAATACAGAAGAGAATATTAATAAGCCAGACCAAGAAGGAAGAGTATCCGTTCATCAAAGGATACTATTAAGAGAGTGAAAGGACCAGTCTCAGACTAAGAGAAGATGTTTGCAACATATAGATCCATTGAAGGAGTCAAATCCAAAATATACGTTAAAAATCTACCAAATCAATAACAATAATAATAATAAAAAAAGAGGAACTAATTTTAAACTGGGTAAAAGACTTGAAAGGGTATTTATTTCACAAAAGAAGGAATCTGAAATGCCCATAAGCAAATGAAAACATGCTCCACATTGCTCTGCATGTTGGAAATGCTAACTAAAACCACAAAGAGCACTCTATAGCCACCAACATGGTGAAAACAAGAGACTGATGATACCACAGTTTGATGAGCACGTGCAGCACTGTCGTTTTCATATAATTCAGATAGGAGTATAAACCGGTACAGCCACTTTGGAAAATCGACGGTGCTGGTCAAAGCTCAATGTACACTTGCCCTATGATCCAGCCACCATACCCCTAGCTATGGGAGAAATGAGTGTATATGAGTACAAAAAAGTATTATAAGAATATTCATACTGGGGTGCCTAGGTGGCTTAGTCTGTTAAGCGCCCAAGTCTTGATTTCAGCTCAGGTCATGATCTTACAATCGTGAGATCAAGCCCTGTGTTGGGCTCTGCACTGAGTATGGAGCCTGCTTGGGATTCTCTGTCTTCCTCTCTCTCTCTTTCTGCCCTTCTCTCTCTCTCTCTCTCTCAAAAATAAATAAATAAAAATAAAATAAATAAAAAGAGAATATTCATAGCATCTTTATTCATAGTAGTAAGGAACTGGAAATGTTCATCAATAGGAGAATGGATAAGCTGTGGTATAATCATATAATGGAACATCACACAACAGTAAAAAGAAGTGACATATGGCTACATAGAACAGCATGATGGATGTCATAAATATAACTGTATTCAAAAAGGAGACTTACAACAAGAGTTCATGATGTATGATTATGGTTCTATGAAGTTCAAGAATAGGCAAGACTAATCTAGAATGATAAAGCCAGAATAATGATTGCCTTAGGGTACTGACTAGAAAGGGGCAAAAGGGAGACTTCTTGGGTATTGGGAATGTCCTATAACTTAATCTGGATCATGAGTGGCCAAGTATATGCACATATAAAAATTCATTGAGTGGGACCATTACAATTAGTACCCTTAACCTAATAGATATATATCTTTAAAAAAAAAAGTCTACTAAAAAAATAGAGTAAGTATCCCAGAACAATATCTCAGCATCTGTTTTCACCAACTGAAAGAAGTCTGAAGAGGATTTTGCTTTTACAAAAGAAGCTCATTACCATACTAATGTAGGTCTTTCATAAAAGTTAAGTGGCAGAACATGAACTTTCCAGAAGTGGGGGAAACCTGTCTTCAGAATGTTACAGAAAATCTAGATTCTTTGAAAGTTTGATTTTTAAAAATGTTTATTCCCTGCTTAGGCTCTGTCTCTATCTCAAAAATAAATAAACATTAAACACACACACACACACACACACACACACACACACACACACAAAGACAAAATACGGGCGCCTGGCTGGCTCAGTTGGTTAAGCGTCTGACTTCAGCTGAGGTCATGATCTCCCGGTTTGTGGATCTCCTGGTTTGTGAGTTGGAGCCAAGTCGAATTCTGTGCTGACAGCTCAGAGCCTAGAGCCTGCTTCAGACTCTGTGTCTCCCTCTCTCTCTCTGCCCCTCCCCTGCTCGCACTCTGTCTCTCTGTCTCTCTCTCTCAAAAATAAATAGAGAGAGAGAACATGAGTTGGGGGAGACAAAGAGAGGTGGAGAGAAAGAATCCCAAGCAGACTCTGAGTTGCCAGTGCAGAGCCAGATGTGGGGCTTGATCCCACCCACTGGAGATTATGACCTGAGCTGAAACCAAGAGTCAGATGCTCAACCAACTGGGCCACCCAAGTTCCCCAAGTTTGATTTTAAGTAGGCTCTACACCCAACATGGGGCTTGAACTCACAACACTGAGATCAAGAGTTGTATGCTCTAATGACTGAGCCAGTCATATACCTTGAAAATTTGATTTTTAAATATAATATTCAAGTTATTCAAAGAGATACTCACATATTGCCTTAGACAAGTAGCCATTTAGCCTGAATTCAGAAGAAAGAAGTCTTCATTTCTTTTGCTTACTTTGTAACTTTATTGCAAATGGTAGGTAGGCTGGTAAATAAACGTGTCAGTATTTAAAACAAAACAATGGGGAAAAAACCTTTTTTGACAAGGGCAATGCTCAGCCAAATACATTTGGGACTACTCATATTTAATGTGGGAAATTCTTATTAGGAACAACTAAAAATACAAATGAATAAAATAGCACTAATGACAGATTATGGAGTTGAGATTGTATTTGGGGCATGGCTAAGACACATTGTAGAAAAGATGATTCAATTGCATAAATACTTGAAAACCAGGGAAAAATAATTTATGTCTCCATCCCTTAGGATTCATTTTATAATTATTTTTCAGTAATGTTTCCTTAGAAGGAAAACTTTTCTTTTGGAGGTTATTAAAATAAATGTGCAGTAATCACAGTCACTTTCTCTAGTGGGAATTTGGCCCAAAGAGCTCCATGGAAAGGCATCTACCTCACATGCCTTTATTTTATGGTCACGTCAAGCCACTATCTCTAAAAACAGGTGGCCGTGTCAGAAAGGATGCCAGCCATTGACTACACACAGGGCTAAACCTCCTTCTCATAATACCTGACCCAGACTCTGCCCTTGGAGTCTGGGCCCTCAGTGGGGACAGTTTCAGTCTATCTGAGGTTTCAGGCTTGCCGGTGCTTTACAGATGCTGTATTGGCTTGATAGGAAGGAATATGGCAAAAGTGAAGGCTCCATGGAAGGAAAGAGCTTCCTGAGTTTGGCTGGAGTATACGATACATCGGGGAGAAGGGCTAGGAGAGATTGCACTTGCTGAATGGATTATGGAGTTGAGATTGTGTTTTAAACATGATGAGAAGCCATTAAAAGGTTTCACGCAGGGAATTATGGGATCAGGTTTGCACTTACAGTTTTCAATGGTAGAGGGAACTGGTAGAGGAAGGGCAAAAGCAGAGACTAGTTAGGAAGTCTGGGTGAGAGAGGAGAGCTGTGAAGATAAATATGAACAGATGGAATATAGAGTTTAAAGGTAGAGATGATGGGGCACATGGGGGGCTCAGTCGGTTTAAAAGCCCAACTTGGGCTCAGGTCATGATCTTGCGGTTCATGAGTTCACGGGTTCATGGGTTTGAGCCCTGTGTAGGGCCCTGTGCTGACAGCTCAGAGCCTGGAGCCTGCCTCAGATTCTCTGCTTCAGATTCTATGTCTTCCTCTCTCGCTCTGCCCCTCCCCCACTTGTGTGCACGTTCTCTCTCTGTCTCTCTCTCTCAAAAATAAGTAAATGTTAAAAAAAAAAATAAGGTAGAAATGACTACTAGTGCTTACCAAGAAATTTGAGTGAGGACCTGGGGATATAAATGAGAAAATGAGAAAAATTAGTTTTATTCTTAAGGATGCCCAGTGAAAGACAAGTATATATGAGTTTGCTATGTATCTTTCTGCTGTTTTTGCATTTTTACATGCACCCACTGGACATATGCAGAATTGTGCTTATATGTCAGTGTGCCTGTTTTTAATACAAATGGTATTATACTGTACAGGGTTCATTCAATAGTACTTCTTGGAGATCTATCTCTGCTATTACATTTGTATAAAGGTCGTCATTTGTAACAGCCACATCATGTACTATAGTATTAATATGCCAGACGTAAACCCCAGTGGTCAAACTGCCCCCTACAATTCCTATTCCCCAAGCCCTTCATTTTCTAATTGTGGCTTCCTTACCTCAGTAAATGGTGTTAACCTAAATAAAGAGGTAAATCGAGGCAAGTTTGAATGACTAGAAATCGAACTGTTTTGGGAATAGCAGAGGAATTGCCAATCAGGAAACATGTTGCAGCAAGCTGCAGGTGTGTCCATTGAGGGCTTGGGGTGGGCTGTGTTTATGGGCAGGGAGGAAGTCCGACCAGAGTCCAAGCAGTTAAGTTTGTTAGCTTTGAGGATGGGTGAGAAGAGATTCTTTCCTTCTTTCTTTTTTAAGTTTATTTTTCTATTTTGAGAGAGAGAGACAGACAGAGAGAAAGAGAGAGAGAGAGAAAGCATTAGTGGGGGGCAGGGGGCAGGGAGAGAGGGAGAGTCCGAAGCAGGCTCTGAGCTGTTAGCACAGAGCCCCATGTGGGGCTTGATGTGAGGCTCGAACTTACGAACTGTGAGATCATGACCTGAGCTGAAATTAAGGGTCAGACACTTGACCCACTGAGGCACCCAGGTGCCCCTGGGAAAGGATTCTTATTGCATAATCATTGGTCAGGAGATAAGTCTCGGTCTTCTATAAATCAGGTATTTCCAGGAAATCATTCTCAGTTCTTAAGTTCTGTTCTTCTGAGGATGCAGGTGTGAGATTCTCCATTTTGTATCTTCTGGTTCTGTTTTATTTAATTTGTTTATTAAGTAAAGTCTATCCCCCATGTGGGGTTCAAACTCACAATCCCGAATATCGAGATTCACATGCTCTACCAACTGAGCCAGCCAGGTGCCTGCTCCGGTTCCATTTTAAATTAAAATCCTTCCACGGTTGCAAATACTTCACAAACGAAAACATTGCCTTTTGTTTTCTTGGTACTCACTTTGTAAGAGGGCTCCGCACATAGGAACTTACTGAGTGCTCACAACAGCCTGATTATGAGGAGGCAGCAAGACTTCTGAATCCTTTGCCCTTGAAATGTCCCTGCCTGGTGTTCCTAACACACTTTGAATAGGCCTTGAAACTGTGGGCCTTCAGCCTAAGGCAGTATGTCATCTGGGTGCTCTGAGCGGGGAAATAATGAAAAATAATGTTCAGCTGATGTCACAAGCCATTCACCATTCAGACAGTGATGGTTTTCAGGCTGGATTGAAATGAATTTGTTTTCTTCTGCTTCAAAACATCCTGGAAATAGCCTGCCTCCTGAGTTCTGGGGCTGGCGGGGGAGGGGGCAGGTGATGGGTGAGTTAATATTAAAGCTAGTGTATTCCTCCAACATTTTATTATGAAAAATTTCAAACGTACAGAAAAGTTGAAAGAATGGCACAGTGATCACTCCTATCCCCACTACCTAGATTCACTTATTAACATTTCACTGACTTGTTTCGTTACCTAATCTGCTCATCAGCCTATTTGCCCCTTCACAAATATATCAATTCATCTTAATTTTTATTTTATTTTGTTTTATTTGAGAGAGAGAGAGAGAGAGAGAGAGAGAGAGGGAGAGAGAGAGAGAGAGAGATGGCACGAGCAGGGGAGAGGGGCAGAGGGAGAGAGAATCTTTTTTTAAAAATGTTTTCACTTTTTAAATTTATTATTTTTTAAATGTTTATTTGAAATGGGGGAGGGGCAGAGAGAGAGAGAATCCGAGAGAGAGAGAGAGAGAGAGAGAGAGAGAGAGAGAGAGAGAGAATCCCAAGCAGGCTCTGCAGTGACAGTGCAACTCGGGGCTCCAACTTTGGAACTGTGAGATCATGGCTTGAGCCAAAATCAAGAGTCAGACGCTTAACTGATGAAACCACCCAGGTGCCCCTCACCTTATTTTTTGATGCATCTCAAGGCAAGCTGCAGATATCATGATGCTGCACCCGTAAACTTTCAGCATGATCATCGTTAACTAGAGTTTAATATTTATAACTTTTAAAGAATATTTGAGGGAAATTTATATCCAGTAAATGCATAAATCTCCAGTGGAGCATCCCATAAGTTTGACGAACGCCTACCTGCGGAACCCAAACCTCCATTGATATCTGCCAACATCATGATGTTAGACTTTGTTCAGAGGTTCACAGCCCTTAAGATTCTTGTTCTGCTGTGGGGAGAATGGCAATTAATCTGCGAAACCTCAGTAAAGCCAGGAGAGGAGAGGTAAGGAGAAGCACGTCAAGCATGCCAGGGACTGTCCTGATGGCAAGTGACTGGAGTCTGCCATTTCCCCCTTTAGGTTGGACTCAAGTTGGGAGAGGCTCTTTCCTTTTGTGTGGTCTACTGTCGCGGTTTAGATATACAAACTTTTTATTTTTTGTTTTAATGTGTCACTGCATTAAAAGTCAAAAGAACACAGAGACGCTGGGAAAAGAATAGAGAAAATTAACTGGAAAAAAACGGGACTGGCAAGGGGAATGTTTCCAGAGAAAAGCGCATTCCTTAAGGCATCTCTGGCTGAGAGCTACATGGCATGCAAAGAATTTAATAATGCGCACATTATGACCCATATTACATAAAAATTATGACTCATATTATGAAAGCACCGCACTTGTGAAGGGACCTGAGAAATAGCGTTGGGCTTTTAAAACTGTTTTAGAAAGGCCGACCAAGGCGCACAACTTTCAAATGAAAAACCGGAATGTGCGCACCGCCCTCATTGTCATCAACAATGAAAAGGACAGTTCTCAACCGTAGTTGAAAACGCTGAGTCGAGGTTTTGTTTGTTTTGTTTTTTTAATTGTTTTTTAAGCGTGAGGCCCAAATCAACAGTCATTCTTTGGGATGAGGCTTAAATTTTTTTCCTGGTTAGTAGGAATGCTAGTGATACCAGTTTTGAAAACTATGGAACATTATACAAAGAAAATAACAAGGTTATAATCCCATCAATGCAGAGATGAGCCCTGTTAACAAACTTTTTGAATTCAAACTTTTCCCACTGCGAACAGCTTTCATTTTGCTAGTGCTTCTAGACAACCGTTCTTTTTTAACAACCAGCGCTTCTTAAAAAAAAAAATTACAGAAAATACTGATTAACACTTTTTTTTTCCCCCTCTGGCAGACGGGATCCAGGAATTGCTATAGGAAGAAAGCGTTCTTAATTAAAAAAAAAAAAAAGTTGCACAGAAAAGTATTTAAAAAGAGAAATAGAAAACATTACGCCTTTATTTTGGTGACTTAGTAACAAAGAAAAGGATTAGCTTGGACGGGTTCTTTTCAAAAATATTTTTTTTTCCTCTGGCTCCCGCTAGGGTGGAGGAAGTTGTCTCCGTTCGGAGAGTGGAATAGAGTGGAAGAACAAATGACTGGGAGGCTCTGCCTCGTTGGGGAGAGCGGGGGTCGGCCGGGGGCGGGGGGGGGGGGGCGAGACGGAGGAGGCCAGCAGGTGCCTGCGCTCCAACCCCCTACCCCCACCCTCACCCCCTCCCTCATCCTCACCCCGAGCTTGGCCTCGCCCCCTGGCGGGCGAGCGCTCGGTGCCGAGCAGCGGGGGTGGGGGGCGCAAACCCCGCGGGCAGCGGGAAAGAGGCCGAGGGGGGCCGCCGGGGCCCGACAGGCACCGAGAGGTCGGCACCCGTCGGCACGCACCCTCAGCCCGCAGCCCCAGGAACATGTCCGCGGCCGGCGCGCGGAGCGGAGCCCCGGGGAGGAGGACCGGGGGAGGGCGTGTGCAGCGGCGGCGGCGGCGGCGGCAGCGGAGCCGCTAGTCCCCTCCCTCCTGGGGGAGCAGCTGCCGCCGCTGCCGCCGCCGCCACCATCAGCGCGCGGGCCGCGGCCGGAGCGAGCCCGGCGAGCGGCGCGCGCGGGGGAGGGCGGGGGCGGGGAGGGGGGGGGGGCGGAGGGGGCGGGAGGGCGTGGGGGGAGGGTCTCGCTCTCCCGGCGACCAGAGCCCGAGAGGGAGACCCTGGCGGCGGCGGCGGCGGCGGCGCCTGACACTCGGCGCCTCCAGCCGTGCTCCGGGGCGGCATGTCCGAGGCTGGCGGGGCCGGGCCGGGCGGCGGCGGGGCAGGGGCCGGGGCAGGGGCCGGGCTCGGGGCGCTGCCCCCGCAGCCCCCCGCGCCGCCGCCCGCGCCGCCGCAGGGCTCCCCGTGCGCCGCCGCCGCCGCCGCCGGGGGCTCGGGCGCCTGCGGACCGGCGACGGCAGTGGCGGCGGCGGGCACGGCCGAAGGACCGGGAGGCGGCGGCTCGGCCCGTATCGCCGTGAAGAAGGCGCAACTGCGCTCGGCCCCGCGGGCCAAGAAACTGGAGAAACTCGGAGTGTACTCCGCCTGCAAGGTACTCCCTCGCCGCTCCCGGGCCGCCGAAGGGGGGTGGGGGGCCGGGGCCCAGCCCGCGGGACCCTCGCCCCCTCCCCCTTCCCCTCCCGCCCCCGTCTCCCGCCTCCCGCCTGGGGCCGCTGCACCGCGGAAGTGCTGCTGTCGCCCGCGCCCAATTAGCTTCTTCTCGGACGAGAGTCCTGTTGGGTTGGACGGAGGGGATCGCCGAGACCCGGAGCCTTTCATTCTTCCCCCTTGGAAGGAGTTGCCTCTGCGTCTGCGCTCCTGGGCTGCCCTGGGGCTTTGTTGCTCTGTAGGAGCTCGCCTGAGGCACCTTCCAGAGAGGGGAGCAGCGCTTACTAAGTGGCGGGCGCCCCAGGGCCGAGGAGACATCTACCGGGGGCGTCTGAGAGCCCCCTCTTCTCCTGTCTTCTCCCCGTGCCCCGTTGGGAGGAACTGGGTGGAAGGGGTGAGAGTGAATTAGGCTCCAGGACTCCGGCGCTTTGGAAGATCGAAGGGGCGGAACGCGCCGGATGGCGACGTGGGCACAGCCCGAGGCGAGGGTCCGGGAGCTCCCAACATCCTAGGCTGAGGGCGGAGGCGCTGCTGCGCGCGGTGACAGCCCCGTCATTATTGTATTATTACTTGTTTCGTTAAAACGCTGTCCCAGCTGCTCGAGGTGTAAACAGGATTTGGCAAGGTGACAGCCCGGCGCAGCGGGCACCACTGCCCAGGTTGAGGACACGCCTTTCTTGCCATCCCCTCTCCATCCCAGCTCTCGGCACCCTATTGCCCCTTAGCTGCAGATCCAGATGTGGGCGCCGTGCTCCCGGGGTGGGAGGCTTGCCCGAGGCCGCGGGGCAGGCTGGCCCTGCGCTGTCAGCAGCGGCTTTGTTTTGACAGGGTGACAGCTGAGGGGGGCGGGGACTTGGCCTTGTCAGCTCCTGCGGCCTGTGGCTGAGGCGGGGAAGAGACACACTCACACCTCCCATGTATCTCTCCCGCCTGCTGCAAACAGGGTCAAGTTCCCAGATTCCAGATTCCCACAGCCAAGCTGCAAGGGCCACTTTCTGAATTTTGATGTAAAGATTATTAATCCTGCTGGAACCTCTCTCCACAGCCATGCTGTTTTTAGTATTTACTGGACCTTCTCAACTGCAGTGGAAGGTCTCTGCCTACCCCTTTTCCCACACCGTTCCCATCCTCATGTATATGTTGAATGCCTACTGTGTACCCTGTATTTGTTTAATAAGTATTTGGTGAGTGAATGTAGGATGTAGCCTGGTGCTTCTCAAACTTTGAGGTGCATAGGAATCACCCGGGGAGCTGTTAAAATGCTGATTCTGAATCGGGGTGGAGATGTCTGCGATTCTAACAAACTCTCAGATGATGTGATGCTAGTCCAGTGGCCACACGCCAAGCAGCAAGGCCCCAGTTCAGACCTGGGTGATTTATTATTAATCGCTTTTGGATTCAGTCAAGAAGGCAAACTGTCTTCCTCTGAGGTCAATACATGGTTGGTATTTAGAAAGGACTATAAAGAAGATAGAGGGGAGTATGCTTCTAAGAAAGGTGAAGGGCCAGGAGGTGGTTACAAAGGGCATTAGACGAAGCGAGATCTGTGCCCGGAATCGAAAACAAGGTCAGTTACCTGGGACTTGAGGTTCTGCAGCCAGTGTGGGTTCACGTAGTAAGTGTCAGTTCAGCGTTTCTGTCCCGGCGTTTTACCGTGTTCACTTCATGAATCCCTTCTCTCCCTGCTGCCTGCTCTTGCCTTAACGCCCGAAAACTTCCCAGAAGTTTTGGTCCCCAAACCATGAGCATAGGTTATGTGCCCTGCATTGATATTTTTGATCCTTTCAAACTTCTGAAGAGTGAGATGTAGCAGCTTTTCTAAACTTTGTGATTTGAGTGTTTCATGTTCTCATTCACGACCAAACTTTGGGGAAGGGAAAGCTTCTCATTAAAGGCCTCTTTTTTCTGCTCCCGGGAGACTCTGAAAGTGTCTATTTTTATTTGCTCATTCATTCGATAAATACTTAGAGGGGTCCCAGCTCGGTGCCAGTCTTTGTGCTCGATGCTGGGGCTGTGGTACCCAGAATGTGTCCTTCTGGAGCTGCTGAGGGAGTGTGTGTGCACGGGCACATGCACGTGCATGCATATGTTGGAGGCCGGGGGAGGTGTGCAGCGAACCATTCACAGCGAAGTAAAAAAAAATTGCTTTCTTAGTTTTTTGTTGGAACTCAGAGGAGGGCAGTTCATGGCTGGCATGGGTGGGGTAGGAATGGCTTCCTGGAGGAAGTGTCAGTGGGTGCTAAGGACTCTTGGCAGTGCAGGGTGGGGTGATGTGAAGCTTCTTGAAGAGGAGAAACTGAAAGCACTTGTGAAAGCTTGGAGCTGGGCCAACGGGAGCTGGCGCTGCATTGGCTGAGGCCACCAGGTTGGGGGGCATTGTGTGTGGCCCCAGGAATCCAGGACTCTTCACCAGGGGAGTAACAGTCTTTCAGATTTGCCTTTTTTTTTTCTTTTCTTTTTTAACTGTGCTTGGTTGGGTGTGAGGGGAGTGTGAGAGAGCAGTTCTGTGGTTCTTTCTCAGCTTGTCTCTATCCTCACATAAGAAAGCCCCAAAAGGATTCCCCTCTACCTTTTGTCACTGACGGCCTCTTGGCAAGTTGGAGGGAGTGGAGAGGTGAGAGAAGGAGGAGGGACCTGGAAAGGGATGAATAGTTTACTGGGGGCTGTTAAAAGAAAACCGGGTCCCAGACCTGATAAAAGATCTGGCCTTTAAACTTCACAAACGAAACAGAAGGAGGAGGGAGCTAGTTCACAGCCCTGGTGGTATGCCACACCCCGGAGAGAAGAAAAAAGAAGAAACAAACAAACTTGTTTTGCAGGATCCAGGGTAGAGTTCTTTGAACTATGTTCTGGCAAAGGTTGCTTCAGAGAATCTCTTTGCTCCTGTGTGACACGGGAGTGTGATCATTAAAAATGTAGATCTGACCACATGATATCACTACTTGGGACCTTTAATTTCTCTTTGCTGGGGTCCACGAAGCCCAGCACGACCTGACCGCTGCTAAGTCTGGCTCCTTTTCGGGGCCTTGCACCTGTGGTTTCCTTCTACCCCAGGGCCTTTGTACACACTGTTGACTGGTACTGAAAGCTTCACTTTCAAATTAATTCCCAACTCTTCTTGCAGATCTCACATTCCTTGTATTTCTTTTACCTCCCCCCCTCCCCCTTGGGCCAGCCTTCCCATTATAAATTGTTTGGAACCCCCTTGTGCATACCTTTCCTTCCTAGTGCTTTTATCACAATATTTAATTGTGTGATTATTTGATATGTGTTTGTCTCTGAATAGATTCTAACTGATGTGGTTACTGACTGGATGAATGAATTAGAGAAGAGAAAACAGAGGAAATGATTAGCTCTTACGGATGGAAGTAGTGAAATTTTAGCCTGACTGCTTCTTGACGGTGGGGTAGAGGGGATTCTTTCACGTAGGACATTTCTAGGTATCTCACAGGTGTTCGCAGGACTGGGTTTTTAGTGTTATAAAGTAAACTGAAGTAAATGTATGAGTAGCCCAAATCTAAATCTCCTTGAATTTAAGTATTATTTATCTACTTAAAAAAAAAAAAAAAGGGAAAGAAAAAATATCCCACTGACTCTCCCTAATGAAATAGGGCACTTTTTCAGGAGAGGAGTCAGTATAGTGGCCAAGAGCCTGTGCTTGTGAGCTCAGACTAATTGGAGTTCAGATTTCAGGATATCCAGCTGTGTGACCTTGGACAAGCCTCCACTTCCTTGTCTGTAAAGTAGGAATAATAATACCACCTCTTTGCATAACAGGGAGGATTTAAAGTGGGCTAATAAGTCTGAGGCATCCAGATGGGTGTCTGGCCCTGGTAAGCCCCTCCTGCAGCTCAGATTGGGCATACGCTGTTAACGTGGACGTCAGGAAAGAACGTGGGGCTTAGAGGTATCTCCAGTCTCAGCTCTGCCTCTTTGTGATCCTGGCCATAAGTCATTTGGTTTTTCTCTGAGCCTTGATTACTTCCAAAGTTCCTAGAACCTAAAAGTGTTGGATTAATGCTGGCTAAGGGGAATGGCCGCGTTGTCTGTCGGCCCCGGTGGCCACAAAGCATTTATAGAGAACCCGGTTGCTTTGATTTCTGGGCTGACTGCCATACTTGGAGAGTGACACGGGCTGTAAAATT
Organism: Panthera pardus; assembly: GCF_024362965.1. Classification (NCBI taxonomy): domain Eukaryota; kingdom Metazoa; phylum Chordata; class Mammalia; order Carnivora; family Felidae; genus Panthera; species Panthera pardus. The sequence goes on from NW_026526721.1 coordinate 135,764,003, forward strand.
AGGCTTCACTTAAAAAATAATGGTTTGTAATCTAAAAGTAACACTGCTTGTAGAATATGCAGAGGGCAGGGGCAGAGAAAAATTGTCCTGCGTTGGCCAGGAACTGGTGCTTGGGGCCCTAGAACAAGCCCTAAAGTTGGGGAGAGCCCCCAATGCTTTTGTATCTGTCAGTCGCTCCCCCAAAGAGCAAATTTCTTTTTCAGCTGCAACATCTAGAGCAGTGGCCCTTACCTAGGAGCTGTTTTGCCCCCCAGGGGATAGTTGGCGGTGTCTGAAGACATTTTTGGTCATTGTTACTGTGAGGGAGGAAGTGCTACTGGCAGCTAGTAAGTAGAGGCCAGAGATGTTACTGAGCATCTCACTCCGCACAGGACAGACCTGCACAACAATTATCGGGCCCCAAATGACAGGGCCAAAGCTGAGGAACTCTGTTCTAAAGGAAAATTATATTGACCCATAATACTGTAAATACATTTGCAGCCTAGGAAACATTAATGCTTTTAAGGTTAATTTGAGTAGCACTTGAAACCTGAAAAACCTCACTCTGCGAATCATGGGGCATATTTCTAAACAGCTTTATTGAACTATAATTTATAGATCACAAAACTCACGGGCTGTAAGTGTGCAGTCAGATGCTTTGGGATAAAGTTATATAATTGTGTATCCATCACTACAGTTCATTTTCTTTTTCCCCCGTCACTACAGTTCAGTGTTAAAAGTCTTCCGTCTCCCTGAAAAGTTTCTTCCCCCCGGGCACCTTTTTAAGGTGATATTTTGTGTTAATTCATAGTTCGTAAACAGAAACCAAATTAGAAATATCCTTTTGGAGACTCAACGGGTAAGTAGAATTATGGTAGCAAAGCAGAAAACATGGAAGGGTGTAGCTATAACGTCTACATCTATAGCACATGATTATTTCACATGTGGTAACTTCTCTAAGAGGCGGTGTCATGGAGCCAGGCACACATAGGAAAAATATTTCAATTGGCAGGCACAATATAAAAAGCCCTAGAGAAAGATGACCAAATTTAATTGTTTCCTCGTAAACTTTCAGGGAAGATGGAAATTCAAGCCCGCAAAGCCTTCAGATTGCAATTTGCAGTTTTATGTAACTGAGAAAGTAGTTTATAGGGCAAAAGAGAACGTTTTGTTTCAGGAAGCATGTGCTTACACATAGCATTTTGTGATGCAGTGCTGGTGTATTGTTTTTTGTTTGTTTTTAAACTACTGAGCAGATTTAAACCTGGCCACATAGGCGGGATTTAATTCTGTTTCTATCAGCTACATCCACAGGTCTAACCCGTCGTGGGGAACGTCCAGGTGGAAACACACGGTTTCGCATGAGGTCCCTCGGCACAATCAGAACATGTGCTTCTCAGATGAAAGATCTGGATACTCCGTGCAGTGCCAATAAAACTTGGATTTCCAAGGCTCGGTGGCCTCTGATTTAGTTGGTTTGTCTCTCCTCGAGAGGAAGGTAGTTATTTAGGAACAGTTGTCAGTGGTGTCTTACTCTTAATGGTTTCCTGCTGCTAATCTGATTCCAGCACAAAGGCACCTGTGGCAGAGTCGTGGGCGCGCTTCCTATTCTGCGCGCTGCCTGGAGGAAACGTGGAGAATGCTCTTCCCTCACCCTCTGTGCCGGGCACGATGGGGCAGCCACTTCAGGGTCTTGGGTTTCAGTTTCCCTAGTGGTGAAGCGGGAGTCAAGGTGGCACCCATCGACGTGAGGATGACATAGTTTTAGCGTATGTGAGAGTTCTTGGGATACAGGCGTTCCGCCTACGTCTATTTTATTTTACTTTTGGAAACTTTCCCTTGGTATCAGCAGTTGTGTTGATAGTGTTTTGCCAAAGTGTTATGCCTCGTGTCATTTGATTCTTCTGCCTGGGGCAAGAGGAAGGGAAGGAAGGTCATTTTACTCGAGGAGAGCTGAGACCCAAAGAGGTTAAGCAGCTTCTTGGAGCAGCGGCGGTTGCTCAGGGAAGAGCCGGCCCACGTAGATTTTCTTGCCAGCGCAAAAGAGATTTTGCGTCCTCTTTCCAGACTTTCTTGTGGGGTGGAGGGGATGGTGTTCTGAATCTCAGTGGTTTACAGAGAGGATTTCGTTTTAGGCGTTCGATTGCTCTCGTTTGACATTTATTGTTACTCCTATTGAGAGTATGTTCAAAGGCTTTTCTAGTTCATTGAAACCGTGCAGGCCATAAAGCAAACAAAATAAAGTGTTCTTTATTACTGGCCTAGGGCAGACCCATGCATGCCCTTGATTGTTTTAAAGCTGACAGTGGAGAATGGTCACTGTGCTGACCCATTACAATTCCTTGTTGAAGGAAGATGAAAGTGATACCTACTCAGGCAGTAGAAGGTTCCAGATGTGTCAGAGAGGTAAGGAACGAACTGTCCTGGACATTTAGACGTCCCCAAATAGCTCTACAGAAGACTGCACACACAGCGGTGTTTCAGTACAATTCAGAAGGAAGTCATTTTTTTACCTTTTACTTTTATTATCCAGACAGTAAAGTGCTCATATCGTAAGCATACAGCTTGATGAATTTGTGTGTAGGCACACAGCCATGCAGCTGCCATCCAGATAAAGCTGGAGAGCATTGCCAGCACTTCTGAGGGCCCCCTGGTGCCTCCTCCCCACCTCTGCTCACCCTTATTCTGACTTTTATTACTAGAGATTACTTTTGCTTTTCTTAAACTTGACATAAATGGAATCACATGGTATGAATTCTTTTGCATCTGGCTTTTGTCACTCACAGGATGTCTGGGAGCTGTATCCATGTTGTTGCATATAGGAGTAGTTTGTAAAGACATTTTTATTTATTATTATTTAAGTTTATTTATTTATTTTGAGAGAGAGAGAGGAGGAGAGGCAGAGAGGGAGAATCCCGATCAGTGCAGAGCCTGATGTGAGGCTCAAACCCATGAACCACGAGATCATGACCTGAGCCAAAATCAAGAGTTGGATACTTAACTGAATGAGCCACCCAGGTGCCCTAAGACACATGTTTTTAACCTAAAAATAAGTTTAAAAATTGTCAGCCATTTTCAGGATGGAAGTCATTGGATGTGGACAACTTCATAAAATGAATTGTAATTAAATCTTCAAAAGATGGGAATTTGATATTCCAGAATTTAGCATATGTGAAAGTTCTTGGCATATAGGGAAGAACGCATGAGGGCAGAAATGGGGACAAGTAACCAAGAAGGAGGGCGCCTGGGTGGCTCAGTCAGTTAAGCGTTCGACTCTTGATTTCAGCTTGGATCACCATCTCAGGGTTTGGGGGATCGAGCCCTGCGTTAGGCTCCGAACTGACTGGGCTGCCAGAGCCTCCTTGGGATTCTCTCCCTCTCTCCCTCTCTCCCTCTCTCCCTCTCTCCCTCTCTCCCTCTCTCCCTCTCTCCCTCTCCTCTTTCTTTGCCCCCTCCTCCATCCTCACACACATGCACTCTCTCTCTCTCTCTCTCAAAATAAATAAACAAAAAAAACCAAGGAGGGCTTTAGATAAGCATTGGGATGAAGGAGGAACAGAATGCTGGGGAGGTGGGTGCTGGGGGCCTGTGATGTCACAGCTGCTGGAACGGCCAGCCTGCATACTTCCTTCTCCTCTGGAATCTGTAGTGGTGAGTCCTTACTGGTAAATACCCATGGGAAGTCTTGCTGTCACCCATCCTTGGTTCTGAAAGATATCTAGAGTTCTACGTTGTATCCTGCAAGCCATGCAGAACCATGGTGGGAGCTGTGGCAGGGTTTCTAGAAGGCTGGCCAGAACCCAGCACATAAAGCTCCAGTAGGCATTGACACCTCTGTTGTGTTATTGGCCAAGGGGATGGAAAGGCAGGAAAGAGATCATTTTCCTTCATACTGGAAGTGTGTGCTAAGACCACTAAAGGCCCCCTTCTCTCTAGGAGTGTAGTGAGGAACGCTGATTACTCTGTAGCCCCACACAGTTTTGGCATAGCAACTCATCCTTGAAAACTCACATGAAATATGCAAGCTTATTATTTCATGGAATCATATGGACTATCCACTTATACAGTAATGTTTTCTGTAATTGATGTGTTTAATTATTTTTTAATCTTTATTTATGAGAGAAAGAATGTGAGCAGGGGAGGACCAGAAAAAGAGGGAGACACAGAATCCAAAGCAGGCTCCAGGCCCTAAGCTGTCAGCACGAGCCCGACGTGGGGCTTGAACTCACCAACTGTGAGATCATGAGCTGAGCCGAAGTCGGACACTCAACCAACTGAGCCACCCAGGCGCCCCTGTGATTGATGTATTTAACACAACAGAATTTTTTATGTTTTTACTTGTGTGCACATGTACATGGGGGTGTTAAAACTAATGCTGTTTGTTTATTCTACATTTATTTCCATGGGCTGCTTTAGATTTCTGCTTAGGTAGCTCCCATCTAAATTCCTTATGACAATTCATCACTTTTCATCACAATTGAAATAGAATTGAATCTTTATAATATTGAATTGCTTTCATCTCTGGCATTTAGTTATGCATGCTGATACCCCTTGCATTGCACACTTTTCTTCTCCAGGTATTGGTGTGGCTTGTTGTCAAACCTCATTCTGGTCTGTTATTCAAATGCCAACTTTTCAGAGAAGCCTTCCTGACCACCCCCACCCCCCCACCCCCCGCCAAATACAGCAGCACCCCATCACTCTGTAAGGTTACCTGTTTTGCTTTCCTTTTCCTCATTTTTCAACACTTGGAAATATATACTGTTTACTTTGTGACAATAGAAGTTCCATGAAGCAGGGACTTTGGTTCACTTTGTATTCCAGTTCCACTGACTATGCCTTGCACATAGTAGGTGCTTAATACATATTTGTTAACTGAATGGGTAATTTCGTGTTCACAGCGAATTTCATATTCACAGGCTTCATGAGACTGGAAGAGGGGAGACTGTGTGTAGACACAAGGCAGCTGAAGCTCAGAGAGGTTTAGCAACTCTCGCGAAGCTGTGTGGTCGCCGGGCTGGGGCTGGAACAGCATCTTCTGACTCTGTTGCTAAGTGTGGTCCCCGGTGAGCTTACAGTTAGACCTGATGACATAGGCAGTACTTGTCAGATGGCCTGGGCTTCTGCTGTAAGACGAGCAGGGAGAGTCACACCCACCGTGAATCCTTTTCTGAGAGGATGATGTGAACTTCTTTGACCACCGTCTCCTCTTCTGCAAGTTAGAAGTCAATTCTCAAAAGTGTGTTGTGAGTATCGTGAGACCAGCGAATTAAAACCTATGAAGTGAGAAAAAGGCCCTACCACATATTCTAAAAGTCTATACTGTGTTAGTGAACGAAAAAAAAATCACCTACAGAGGCATGTTTTCTTTTTTTTTTTTTTTTAATGTTTATTTATTTTTTGTGGGGGAGAGAGGCAGAGAGAGAGGGAGACACAGAATCTAAAGCAGGCTCCAGGCTCCGAGTGCTCAACACAGAGCCCCACGTGGGGCTTGAACCCAGGAACTGTGAGATCGTGACCTGAACCGATGTTAGATGGTTAACTGACTGAGCCACCCAGGCACCCCCAAAGGCATGTGTTCTAACTACTGTTTATATTTTTGTTGCTTTGCTGCCTACTGAGACTAAAGGCTACAGTCGGCTTTCTTTAATTTGTTCTTCTGTTTGTACCAGAAGCACAGACACAGGGTTTATTACTTTTTAAATCAGGAGGTGAATACATTTATTGTGCATCAAGTGTGAATAATATCTTTAATGATCCATTTGGAGTGATACATCACCTAACCTTAGGAGGAGGCTTTGAGTAACCCCTTCAGTCACCTCAGGCAGGACATACGAGGATCCTTCCATTAGTTCTATGCCCTCCTAAAAAGTCCCCATCCGTTGCATGCTCTTGGTCTGTGCAGCCCTCTGTGAGGCTTCTGTGGTATGCAGGAGATTCCAGAAGTACAGGGATGAGACCTGAGTAGTATCATAGTGACTGATGGTGGCAGCTCTAATTTGCATCAGCTCTAACAAGCTGGTGTTGAAACTGGATGGCAGAATGCCAACGAAGTCAAGGTCAGCATACTTTGAAATAGCAAAGTGAGTCATGTAACCCGGGATTTGCACATACCCATAGGAGTACCTGACTCACCCCACCTCCAGGGCGACACGTCCATGAGTATTGTTAGGTACCTGTGCCCAGGCTCTGTCCTGGTGGGCGGTGAGTGACAAAGGAAGTGAAAGCCACAAGGAGCCTCGCATCTTGCTGGGGAGACAGATATGGAGGGAAAGAAAAATTCAAGTGAATAATCAAGCATGAAGTCAGTGCAGAGAAAAACCATGATAAGCTGGGGGCAGCTGGAAGTGTAGGAAAGAGGCTCAGCCTAGGTGGAGTGAACAATATAAAACAGCAGAGAAGCAAAAGTGAAGGGGGCAGGACATCAGAGTGGTTTGGAACGTGCACCTAGGCAGCAGACTGCCTGGGTTTGAATGCTGAAATGCTGCTTTCTCGCTGTGTGAGCAGGGGGAGATTACTTACCCTTTACAGCCTCAGATTGCATAGCTGAATATAGAGAGTGTGATTTTGTCAACTTTATCCATTCATTCAACAAACTGTTACATCGTGTGCCAGGCATTGATTTAGATGCTGGGGATACAGTGACAGATGGGTTTTTATTCTTGCAGAGCTTGCTTTCTGGTAGCAGAAGCAGACAGTAAACAAGAAAATAACAGAAAGTGGTAAGTGCCACACAGAGAATGAAAACAGAGAAGTAAATGAGAGTGCCTGGGGAGTCCTTCCGACATGTGCCCATAAAGGTCTCTCAGTGGATGGGACAATGTCTGGGGCCTGAATGATAACAAGAAGCTTGGGGGTGGGGACAGTATGTGTGTGTGTGTGTAGAGGATGCCAGGTGGGGAGTGCACAGACTCTGGGGGGAGAAATGGCTTGGTATGCTCAAGGGTGGCCAGGTGACCCTTGTGGGTAGATGGGGAGCAAGGGGGCAAGTGTAGGAGATGAAGTGGGAGAAGTAGATGGGGCCAGATGGCCAAGTGCATATAATTTTCACACAGTGAAATGATCTGATTTCCGCTTCTTTTTTAAAAAAATGATATAGCTCGCTTGCTCTTCCTTCCTTCCTTCCTTCCTTCTTTTCTTTTCTTTTCTTTTCTCTTTTCTTTTCTTTTCCTTTTCTTTTCTTTTCTTTCAAGAGAGCACAGGTGAGAGAGGAGCAGAGAGGGAGAAAAGCATGTTTACCTGAAACAGGGCTCCAGCTCACCTGAGGAAGGACTCGAACTCCTGAACCATGAGATCATGACCTGAGCCCAAGTCAGATGCTTAACTGACTGAGCCACCCAGGTGCTCCCCATTTCTATTTCTGATACTTTCAACAAATGCATATCAAGACCCAGAACATTTTTTTTTAGTTTTTTTTTAATGTTTTTATTTATTTTTGAGACAGAGAGAGACAGAGCATGAGTAGGGGAGGGGCAGAGAGAGGGGGAGACACAGAATCAGAAGCAGGCTCCAGGCTCTGAGCTGTCAGCACAGAGCCCGACACGGGGCTCAAACTCATGAACAGTGAGATCATGACCTGAGCCGAAGTTGGATGCTCAACTGCCTGAGCTACCCAGGCGCCCCCCAGAACATTTTAATCACCCTAGGAAGTTCCCTTCTCCTTGCCATTCAAATTCCTCGCTATCAAAAGCAACCACTGATCTACTTTGTATCATGATATATTAGTTTTGATGTTCCAGAATTTCATATAAATGAAGCCACACAGTACATCCTGTTCTTCTTTCAGTGTAGTTTTTTTGAGATTCATCTATGTTGCATGTATCAGTGATTAATTTCTTTTTATTGCTGAGAGGTACTCAACTGTATGGATGAACCAGTTTGTTTATTCATTTACCTGTTGATGGGTTGTTTCAGATGGATTCAGATAAGATTTTCATTTTAAAGCATCTCCTTGGGCTGTTTTGGGACAAATAAAGTGTGCAAGAGGAAGAAAAGAGGGCTAGTTGAAGTTGCTGCAGGGTTAGGTATAAGTGGGATGGTGGCTTATGACGGGGGATGGCAGTGGAGGGGGTAAGAGTAGACATTTCGCGCAATACTATGAACTCAGGGGCAGTGGGACTTGATTTGTTGGGGGATGGTGGTGAGGAGGAGACAGAAATGAACTTGATGTCTAGGCTTTTAGCCTGAGCAATGAAAGGATGGTAGTTCCATTTACCAGCTTGGGCAAGACTATGAGAGAGACAGGTTTGGAGTGGAGGAGAAGAGTCCTTTTTCTGGATGTGTTTAGCCAGGTGAGTCTTTTAGTAGTCAAGTGTTGTCTTGATAGTAAAATGAGGTAATCCACTTAGCAGTGTGCTTTAGTATCTGGAATATTCTAATTGCTCAAAAAAATGGTAGTTACTGTTACAGTTAAAAGCAGAGCTAAATAATAACTACTGATCTTAAAGAGGCCGGCCAAATTGGAGGAAAAGGAAAAACAAGTACACAGAAATAGTGGGAAATAGGATCCTCTCTTTGGGTGAAGAAGAAATCAGTTGATAGAAAGTCTTGAGTTTCAGGTAGAAAATTTTGGACTGAATTCATTAAATAAAAGTAAGTCTTTGCACTTTAAGAAGGAGGAGACCCGAGATATTTTAGAGTGCCAGCGAAAAGCTCTAGGTTTTGGTTTTGGCTCCCTGCTCCTTTGCCAGCTGGGGTAGCTCAGGCAAGCCACACCCCTTCTGTAAGCATTGAATTACTTGTCCTGTGGGGTTATAGGGAGAGGAAAATAAGATGATGTAGGCGAAAATTGCCTTGGAAAGTATCAGGCAGAAGTGCTCGATGTTGTTAGATGGCATTTTATGTTATGTTCTTTTGAGAGATCATGAGCAGGGGAGGGGCAGAGGGAGAGGGAGAGAGAATCTTAAGCAGGCTACACACTCAGCATGGAGCCCACGATTCTGGGATCATGACCTGAGTCGAAATCAAGTGCTGGACACTCAACCGACTGAACTACTCAGGTGCCCCAATTAGATGGCATTTTATTTATTTATTTTTTTTAAGTTTGTTTATTTTGGGAGAGAGACACACATGCTCAAGTGGGGGAGGGGTAGAGAGAGAGGGAGTGAGAGAGAATCCCAGGCAGGCTTCGCACCGTCAGCAGAGAGCCCGACTCAGGGCTCCATCTCAGGAACCATGAGATCATGACCTGAGCCAAAATCAAGAGTCAGATGCTTAACTGACTGAGCCCCCCAGGCGCCCCAGATGGCATTTGAGAGTAGGCTGATGTGTCCGGTGCTTGTTAGATGGAGGAGGAGTGGGGATATACTGAAAGTGAGAAGAAAGCTATTCCTTCTAACTGGCTATTAAAACCTTGACCCGGGGCCCTGCCCATGAGAATGGAGAAGGTGCAAATCTGGGAGAGACTTGGAAAGAAGAATCAGACAGCCTTGGGTGAAGGCACTGAATGCAGATGTCCTAAGAAAAGGCAATGCCACTGGAGGGAATAGGCTAGTTGAAGAGGGGTGTTGGGGTTGAGGGCAAGCCTAATGTAAAGCTTACCGGGCAGAGATGCCAGGTGTGGGCAGTTGGGAATGCAGGCTGGAAGTTCTGCTTTGCGGGTTCGGCTGGTTATGTGGATGTGTGAGTCATCGGCCCAGATAACGACGGATACCATGAGAACGTGAGCTGTCCAAGGAGCAGTGTTTATGTATGGCACTGTTGGTTTTGCTCATCCTGGCTGACTTGGTGCCAGAACAACAGGCTGAAGAATGACAAATTCTATCTGTCAGCTGGTTGTCTGGCCTGCTCAGTGTCAGCCAAACAGTTTGACAAGTCTTTCCACTGTGTGGAAGACTGAATTGTCGCTTTGGCAAGGTCACCAATAAAGTCTGAGATTGGTTCTGTGTATATTAAAAGAGGTTTCAGAGGTGCCTGGGTGGCTCAGTCGGTTAAGTGTCTGACTTTAAAAAAAAATTTTTTTTAACGTTTATTTGCCTTTGAGACAGAGAAACAGAGTGTGAGCAGGGCAGGGGTAGAGAGAGAGGGAGACACAGAATCTTAAACAGGCTCCAGGCTCTGAGCTATCGGCCGATAGCTCAGAGCCTGACGTGAGGCTCGAACTCACGAGCCATAAGATCTTGACCTGAGCCGAAGTTGGCCCCCCAACCGACTGAGCCATCCAGGCGCCCCAGTGTCTGACTCTTAATCATGGCTTGGGTCATGATCTCATGGTTGTGAGATCAAGTTCCACGTCTGGTTCTGCACCAACAGCGTGGAGCCTGCTTGGGATTCTTCCCGACCCACCCCACCTCCCCTCTGCCCCTCTCCTGCTTACACACACACACACTCTCTCTCTCTTAATAAACAAACAAACATTAAAAAAAAAAAAGGTTCCAGTGATTGTTTGGGATTTAGGGTTCTGGGGCACCAGTTTCTTGGCCTTGGTGTCATTCAGGACCTCTTGAGGCCCTTCCATGGGTGATGTGTGTTTGGGTTGGTCCTGGAGACATGCCTCAGATGTGATGAAGAGTCTGGCCCATCCCTAGGCAATTTGGTAGCACTGGAGTCATTTAGTACCTTTTGAGATAATGCCTGAGGGTGTGAGCCTTTGATTCCGGCACACCTGATTATTTAGCATAAAGAGGGCAGGCAGTTCCTGACTGAGCTCCAGCCCAGGCATAGGACTTCTTCCAGATGGCAAGGTCACGAAGGTTTTCTGTTGATGTTGGAGTAATCTTGAGAGCTTGGAAGAGGAGCGTCTGACTAGGGTGTTTATACCTAGGTCACTTCCTCATGACATATTTTCCATTCTCCTTGTGTATCCTTGACTACTCTTCAGTATTTGCTTTGTGTCCTTGTGACTTTCCAGACCCAAATGGCACTCTTCATTAAGGTCTTCAGAGATATTTCTCCCTGGATTACCACACTGGTTATCTTTTCTCCCCTTCTACGTCTGTTTTTACTTTGAATTTCAGGCAAATTTGTCTTCTGAGGGAAGTCTCCCACCCCACTACCACCTTCTTTTCACTTGTGCCAAAAGTACCCAGATTTGGGGGGCACCTGGCTGACTCAGTTGGTGGAGCATGTGACTCTTGACCTTGGGGTTGTGAGTTTGAGTCCCACACTGGCTGTAGAGATTACTTAAAATGTTAAAGAAAGCACCCAGATTTTTTAAATCCCAGTTTTAAGTCATAGCTTTATGGTGCCTGCTGGCCTTCCATGTACATCTGTGTGAGCTGGAAAGACTTTCACAGTGGAGAGAGAAAGAGTCTATGTCCCTGAAAGGATTGCCTAGCTATTTACAGTTTAATTGTGTATGAGAAGCTGAAGTTAATCCAGGGAAAAGAGGAAGGTATTAATACATGCATCAGACCACTTTGTCCTTTCAAGTCTTTGATACTCTAAGGGTGGTCCTCACTTGGGAACTTTTTAGGAATGCAGCATCTTAGGTCCCCGCCCTAGGTTTACTGAATGAATCTGCATTTTAATGAGATTTCCTAGGTGATTCCTGAGCAGATTACAGTTTGGGAAGCACTGCTTGAAATCACAAGAGCATTATCCACATTGCCCCCAAAGCAGTTCACCTCCAAATTTATTGGGATCACTACTGCTTACAGAGACTCCAGGTGTTGTTTTTTAAAACAGGATTAAGAGATTTTTTTTCACAGTCACACATGCACACCGTTGAGAGGAGAATCCAGACAGCTCACGATGGAGGCACATGAAAATATTAGCCCTCTCACCTGTCCTCCTCCATCCTGGCTTTCACTACCTTTCCTTGTTTCCAGATCCAGAACGTGTCAGTCTCCCCCCCCCCCCCCCCCCCCCGCCAAGACTGCACCGTGTTGTTTATACCACAGTTCAAGGAGGGGAACTCCATTCACTGTACAGAAATCCATTTGGATTCCTGTTAGGCTCGAATGAAGCTGTGAACATGCCAGAAAGTTGGATGTCAGCAAGTCAAGAGTGTTGGATGAGGGTAGCCCAAAAGAAGCACCAGCAATGCGGCTTTATTATTAGCAAGTTTTAATTGTTTCAAAGTCTCCATTTTAAAAACAGGACAACCTACTTAAAGATGTATTCCCATCCTTTGCTGTTTCTCTTTTGCTGACAGATTCTGACAGTAGAGGTGTGGCCACCTAGACAACTAACTTCTTTTGCTGTTTTAGATCGGAGAAGGACAGAGATGGAGACCCCCATTTTCTGGTTTGTCTTTTGTTTTTTTCCCAAATGTAGCTTATTAAGCTTCTTTAATTTGTGAGGAGAAAATGTGCTTCAGTTTTGGGACACAGTTTGGTGAAACTTTCCAGAAGACCTGTATTTGAAGTGATAATTAGTTATTAGCAGTTCTTGCCTTTTTGAAAAACAACTTCAGTGGGATATAATTGGATGCCCTAAAGTCTCTGGTTTTAAGTGTACAATTCAATGACTTTTAGGAAATTGAGTTTTAGATTTCCATCTCCCCAGAAAGGTCCCTGTGTCTATTTGCAGACAACCCTGTTTGCACTCCAGCCTCAGACTATATCTATTTATATCCATCCATCCTTCCTTCCTTCCTTCCTTTCTTCCTTCCTTCCTTCCTTCCAAGAGAGGGCGCAGGAGCAAGAGAGGGGCAGAGGGAGGGAGAGAATCTTAAACAGGCTTCCTGCTCAGTGCAGAGCCCAACATGGGGCTCGATCTCATGACCCTGAGATCATGACCTGAGCTGAGATCTAGAGTTGGACTCAACCTACAGAGCCACACTGGTGCCCCCAGACTAATCAACTTTCTAGATCTATAAATTTGCCTTTTCTGGACATTCATATAAATAGGATTATATAGTATGTGTCTGGCTTCTTAGCATAATGTTTTTGAGGTTCATTCATGTAGTGTGTATATATATATATATATATATATATATATATATATATATATATATATCAGCATCTCAGTCTTTTTTTAATGCCAAATAATATTCCACTGTGTGGATATGCCATATTTTGTTTATGTATTCACCAGTGATGGATATTTGGATTCATTCTGCCTTTTGGCTAATTAATATGAATAATGTTGCTGTGGACATCTGTGTGCAAATCTTTGTGTGGATACATGTTTTCATTTCTCTTGGGCAGATACTTTGGAATAGGTTTGTTGGGCCATGTGGTAAATTTATGTTGAACTTAATTAAGTTGTGGTAAAATACATCTTGCATAAAATTTACCATCTATAAAGAATGTTTTTGTGAACTTGGGTGTACAAATATTTCTTTAAGTTCCTGCTTTCAATTCTTTAAAATTGCTAGATCATATGGTAATTCTATTTTTAATATTTTGGGGAACTGTCATACTGTTTTTCATAGTGGCTGCACGGATTTTCCTTTCCACCAATAATGCACAAGGGTTCCTGTTTCTCTGCATCCTCACCAACACTGGTTCTGGTCAGTAGCCATCCTAATGAGTATGAGGGGGTAGGTATCTCATTATGGTTTTGATTTATGGTATTTCCCTAGTGATTAGTGATGTTGAGTGTCTTTTCATAGGCTTATTGACCATTTGTCTTTGGAGAAATGTCTGTTCAAGTCTTATCCCCTTTTGGGTTGTTTCTTCTTTGGTTGTTGAGTTGTAGGAGTTCTTTATAGCTCCTAGATATTACCCTTTATCGGGTATTTCATGGGCAAATATTTTTTTTCATTCTGTAGGTTGCCTTTTCACTCTATTGATTGTGTTCTTCGATGCACAGAAGTTTTTAATTTTGATTAAGTTAAATGAAGCTATTTTTTTAAATGTTCATTTTGGGTGAGACAACTGGAGAGCAAGTGGGGTACGGGAAGAGAGAGGGAGAGAGAGAATCCCAAGCAGGCTCCCCACTGTCAGCACAGAGCCTGGCTTGGGGCTTGATCTCATGAATAGATAGATGAATACCTTCCTCCTACAGGGTGGAATAGAATAGAGAGCCCAAAAATAAACCCTCACGTAAATGATCAAATGATTTCTGCCAAGACCAGTCAATGGAGAAAGGGCAGTTTTTTTCAACAAGTGAGCTAGAAAAACTGGATATTAACTTGGAAAAGAATGAAGATATTGGACCCTTACCTTAAACCTGGGTGGCTCAGTCAGTTAAGCATTTGACTCTTGATTTCGGCTCAGGTCATGATCTCATGGTCATGAGATCAAGCCCCAAGTAGGCTCTGCACTGAGCACAGGGCCTGCTTGGGATTTCCTTCTCTCTCTCTCTCTGCCCCTCCCTTGCTCGTGTACCCATGTGCACACTTTCTCTCTGAAAAATAAGTAAATAAATATTAAAAAAACAAAACAAAACAGGAAAAGCTTCATGACATCAAATATGGCAATAATTTCTGATATGACACCAAAAACACATGCAACAAAAGAAAAAATAGACAAGGGGTATCTTGGTGGCTAGTCAGTTAAGCATCTGAATCTTGATTTTGGCTCAGGTCATGATCTATGTTTAACTTTGTAAGAAACTGCCAAACTCTTTTCTACAGTGGCTACAATTTTACATCTCCTCCAACAATGAACATTCCCATTTCTCTACATCCTTGTCAACATTTATCATTACCTGCTCTTCTGTTTTTTAATTTTGTTTTTGTTTTTGTTTTTTAATTTTTAGAGAGTGTGAGTGGGGGAGAGGGGCAGGGGGAGAGAAAGAGAGGTTGAATCTTAGGCAGACTCCATGCCTAGTGTGGAGCCTGACCTGGGGCTTGATCCCATGACTCTGGGATATGACCTGAGTCAAAATCAAGAGACAGGTGCTCATTGACTGAGCCACCCAGGTGCCCCATTATTATTATCTGCTCTTTTGGTTGTAAGAGCAAGGTGTGAAGTTGTATCTAATAATGGTTTTGGTGTTGACTTTTAAACATTCTACTTTTGTCTCACCTGGAGTAGAGAGGTAGTAAAATAGAGTGAGGACCTCCGCACACAACCTCAGGACCAGTTATTTGCCTCAATGTACCCAATGAGTGCTTCTGCAGGGTAGACTGAGAAAGTTCTGGCAAATCTCTTAACATCTTAGAGCCTCAGCTTTTTCTTCTGAATAGCGGGGATAATTAATACCTTCCTCCTACAGGATGAGATAAGAACAAGTATACAAGTGCTTTTTCTCATTTTAGGTGCTTAATACATGTTGGAGGCACAGGTTTACTCCATCAGTTTCCCTTCAGTGTGTTCTTGTTATGAGACATCCCTGTCACTGATTTAAGTTTTCCAGCAAATAGGACTTCCCAGTATTGTAAGCATGACTGAATCCTAGTCATCTTGGCTGTCTTCCTCTTGTTCCTCTGGATGTCACCCAAATATCTTCACGCCTGTCTCACTCATCGACACTGAATGAACTGTGAGCACCCTGCTCCCTTGTCTAGCTGTCATCTGAGTCACGATCCTGTGTTTCTCCAGTGTAGCTTCCTTCTCGCCCTCCATCCTGGCTTCTGCATACCACAATGAAGGCTGTTGCCTTCTCTTGCCATCTGACCTTGGATTCTACTGGGGCAAGACCATTTACATCCTGGGCCTGTTGAAGCAATCCGGTGGCTTTTTCCTTCTTGCTTGGTTCTGCCACGTCTGCAGAGATGTGCTCTTGGGGGAGATGAAGTCATCTGGGGAGCTCTGTCCTCCTTGTGCCTGGGTTGCTAGCTGTAGCAGTAATTGGCTTTGCAGCATACTCCCTAAAAGGTTGTCCTTCAGATGGTACTTTGTTAAAGCTGCAAGGCCAGTCCCCTTGGGAGTTCCCGCAGATAGCAGCTGTCTTGCCTAGTTAAGGAGAGATGTGGGAAAGGTATTCTGAAGGAAAACCTCTTATCTGGAAGAACAGTGGCTGGGCCTGCACATCTGGAAGGGAGAATTAAAGGCCAAGGCAGAGGGCATGGTAGCAACAGCTTGGAACATGTGGCAGAAAGTGCTTTGCTGGCAGTCAAGGATAAAGGCAATGAATGTTTTCTTTAGTATGTCCTCTTCAGTAAATTGGGCAAGAAGTCCCACACATACTACAGTTTTTTTGCACTTAGGTTTCCAAGTGCCCAAGTGCATGTACACATGTAAGAAGTGCTTTGTATATCCTACTAAAAAAAGAAAAAAGAATAAATCCTGAAACAATTGAGCCAAGCTCAAGGGATTTCCAGGTATCTCAGAGAGGTATAACTCAAACCACTTAGAACCACTTAGGAAATGTTAGGACTGTCCTAGGCGTAAGCTCTTAGGGTCTATAGCAAAGACGGGTTTTGGGGGGTAGATCCCTTTTAAACTCTAGTGTGGCAATAGCCAGTAGAAATGTAGCATGAGCCACACATGTGACTTAACATATGTAATTTTCCAGTGGCCATATGTATTGGTTTCCTAGGACTGCCATAACAAATTATCACCAATAAGGGGGGTTAAGTAACAAACTTTCCTTATTTACAGTTTTGGAGGCCAGAGGTCTGAAGTCAAGGAGTCAGCAGAGCCATGCTCCCTCCAGAGGCTCTGGAAAGAATCCTTTCTTGCCTCCTGGCCATCTTCAGCATTCCTTGGTGTATAGATGTATCACTCCAGTCTCTGCCTCTGTCTTCACATGGCCTGTGTGTCTCCGTGTCTATGGCTCAATGTCCAAATCTCTCCTTTCTTTCATAAAAGCACCAGTTATTGGTTTTAGGGCCCAGTTGATGTTCGGGATAATTTCATCTCAGCATCCTTAACTGTTCATATCTACAAGAAATCATATCTGTTTTCAAATAAGATCCCGTCTGGTGTTTCAAGTCCCGGACTTGGCACCCACTATGCCAAATTAAAAAAAAAAGAGAGAAAAACCAAATAATAAATTTTATTAATTTTAGTATATTATTTAATATTCTACAATATCATTGTAACATGTAATAATATATAATAATATATATTTTTTAACATTTATTCATTTTTGAGAGACAGAGACAGAGTGTGAGTGGGGGAGGGGCAGAGAGAGAGGGAGACACAGAATCTGAAGCAGGCTCCAGGCTCTGAGCTGTTAGCACAGAGCCCGACGCAGGGCTCAAATCCATGAGCAGTGGGATCATGACCTGAGCCAAAGTTAGAGGCCCAACCAACTGAGCCACCCAGGCGCCCCTAATATAAAATAATTCTTCATGAGATATTTTAACATTCTTCTTTTGTTTTTGACACTAAGTCTTTGACATCTAGTGTTTATTTTACTCTTAGAATGCATCTCATTATAACATGTAATCAATGTAAAATAATTCTTCATGAGATATTTTAACATTTTTTGTTTTTGACTGTACGTCTTTGAAATCTAGTGTTTATTTTACTCTTAGAATGCATCTCATCTTGGACCTACTCCCTTTTGGAGACTGGATACCCACTTGTGGCTGCCTGCTGCACACCGGCCAGCTCAGCTCCAGTGCTGGGGGGCTCACAAAACTTTTATACTTCTCAGTGTTTTGCTTATGTTTTCTCCCTCCTTTGTTCTCTCTGTCCTTTTATCTTCCGATTAGTTTTCAGGGAATTTTCTATGTATTTGGAAACAGTCTCAGTTGTTCTGAACAAAAGAAATAAAAGTCCTTTGTGAAAGCTACTGAGATCCCAAGACTCAGTGGGGGAAGGAGAGTGAGTCCATTTTGAAAGAAAAGTCCTTTATTCAGTTACATGTTTAAGTGTTTATTGTTGGTGGAATTCATTAAGTACTTCTATCACAGGTAGCTTAAGGAAGTAAAGTTAATACTTGGGATGTAACTTTTTTTTTTTTTTTTTTTTTTTTTTTTTTTTAGCAGAGGGAATATAAGACTTTATTATTCCAAATCTCTCTGCCCTGAGATCTTTACCCATTATCAGACCCCCATGAACACGGCCATTCTTCTCTGTCATGTTAAGACAAGGAGTGGAATAAACTTTTCTTTATGGGCTGATTCTTCTAAGTCTGTTGTAATAATGAAGTCAGAATTTCTATCTCTAAAAATCTATATTGTCTTTTTCAAGAATTGCAGGCTTGTTATTTTTTGGCTTGAACCTCAGGAAAGGGAGGGAGATTTTATAAGCAACCCCACGGGGGAAAAGTTTTGGATCCTTGAATTCTTAAATGTGGTTTGTGATAAGGATGTGGTTTCTGCATTTCCTCCCCCATGACTGATTTATACTGAGCCTCTGTTACGGTCCTTGGATATTTTTCTGGAATTATATTTTCCCCTCAGATGAATTCATGTTAAAGAAAATTAGCAAGCAACCCATGAATATGAATACTGTAGAGAAAAATATAAAGTACAGTGTGGGGACATCTGGGTGGCTCAGTTGGTTAAGCATCTGACTCTTGATTTCAGCTCAGGTCATGATCTCAGGGTTTATGAGATAGTGCCCGATGTTGGGCCCTGCACTGACAGCTCAAAGCCAGCTTGGGATTCTCTCTCTCATCCCCCGTTTGCTGTCTGTCTGTCTGCCCCATTGCTTTCTGTCTGTCTGTCTCTCTCTCTCTCAAAACAAAGAAATAAACTTTAAAATAGAAAAAGAATGATAAAGTACAATATGAATGTCCCTCTCCCTTTCCCACTTCTGCCCCCCTCCATAAGTATGTATCCTTCTAGTTTCTCTGTATATCCAAATACATATTACATGCTTAAATTGCATATTCTCTTATTTTATTAAAAGATATATTGGATTATGCTTAGTATTGTTCTGTAGTTTGCTTTTTCTGCCTTTTACTGGGACCTGGAGGGGTCCCAAGTCTATGCGGTTAGTTGTATTGATAAATGTGGCATAATAGTCTGTGGCACCAATCTACATAATTTTATAAATTCTTATATTAATGATCAGATTTTACCTGACATATATTTTTTCTTTTGCTCTAATAAATGGTGTACAGATATCGTTGAGCACATGTGAGTATTTCTGTAGGAAAGCTTCCAAGTAGTGCCCTTGGGCCAAAGGGCACAAACAGTCCAGTTTGGTTTCTGAAAGTCTGTACCAATGTTTCCTGCCATACATGTTATATGAGGGTGTGTGTTTCCTCACATCTTGGTCAACCTTAGATATCAATGTCAACTTTTTCTGTATTTTTGCCAACTTAATTAGTATGAGGAAATACCTCACAGGGCTTTTACTTTTTCATTTCTACATTACTAGTTATTTTGACCATTTTGTATAGGTTTATTTAACATTAGCATCCATTTTTCTTGGAATCATCTGGATTTACAAATTTTTCCCTGTCAGACTGTGCTTTTTACTTCTTGTTTTATAGATGATCTTTATAAATTCCGAATATTAATACTTTGTTATATATGTCATAAGTGTATATATTCTTTCAACTGATCTGGTTTATGGAACTTATACGTTTGAGGAGAATTGCTATCTTTACAATACAGATTTACCATATTGTAAATTGTAAAATTAATACGTTTACATCCTGTCATGAACAATGCATATTTCTTCATTTCAATACGGAAATTTATCCAATCTTTAGTAGAAAGTTATAGTTTTCTGTATACAGATCTTACTCATCTCCTTGAAGATTTATTCCTAAGTATTTGATGGTTTTTGCTATTAGGATCTTTTTTTTCCCTATTACATTTTCTAAGTGGTTCTTGCTGACATAGAGAAAAGATTCTGACTTTTATATGTTGATCTTATTCTTTAGTCAATTTACTGATTTCTGTATAAGTTTTGATAATCTCTAAGAATTGCCTACCAATTTTTATAGTCTTTATCTACTTCCAGGACAGTGTTGAACAGTGGATGTGTTGAGGGCTTCCTTGTTATGGTAACTTTAATAGGAATAATGTATCTCTTTATTTAATATAATGTTTTTGAGTTAAAAGAATTTTCTTCTATGGCAAGTTGGCAATTTTTTAAAATCAGAAATTGATATAGAATTTTATGAAAAGCTTCCTTGGCATCAATTGTAATTATTTTTTCTTTATTTGTTAATGTAATTTGTTTGCAATGATTGATTATCTTTGCATTCTTGTGATAAACTTTGCTTAGTTCTTAGGTGTCGGTCAAAATGCATGATTTTAATTGTACTGTTGGATTTAATTTACAAATATTTCATTTCCATTTTCTTTAAAAATTTTTTTGTGAGATTGGGCTAGTGATTTTTTCAGTGTGTTTTGCTGTCTGTATTCTGTTTTTGTGGCAGGGTTATACTGGATTCGTAGAATGACATGTGAGTGTGCGTCTTTTTCTAATGCTCTGAAACAGTTTACAATACAAAGGACTAATCTGTTCTCCTGAGTCCAGTATGGTAGCCACCAGCCACAAATGACAGTTGAGCACCTGAAATGTGGCTGGTCTGAACTGAAATGTGCTATCATATATTAATGTCATATTAATAGTGTTTTTATACTGATTACATGTTGAAACGGTAATATTTTGGACATACTATATTAAATAAATTTATTAAATTAATTTCACTTTTTTTTTTTTTTTTTTTTTACTTTTTAAAATGTGGCTACTAGAAAATTAAAAGTTTTATGTGTGGTTCACATTATATTTATTTTGGATAGTTCTTGAGAATTAACTGGAACTTACTATAAAACCATCTGATCCTGGAGCCTTTTTTTTTTTAGCTCTTTGACTACCTTTTCATTTTCTTCTAGGGT
Source organism: Panthera pardus (assembly GCF_024362965.1). Taxonomy (NCBI): domain Eukaryota; kingdom Metazoa; phylum Chordata; class Mammalia; order Carnivora; family Felidae; genus Panthera; species Panthera pardus. Next base: position 135,784,512 of record NW_026526721.1, read on the forward strand.
TGTTAGAAAACTTTACTACTTATTAAATCAGGTTTGATAATTTATATTTTCCTAGAAAGTCACTTGATTCATCTAGTTTTTCACGTTTAGTGTTATAAAGTTCTACAGAGTACTTATCTATAGTTGTAAAATAAATCTGTAGTTGTATTTCCTTTCTCATTGTTCTTTTTTTCTTGCCTTCATTAGAATTGTCGAGTTTGTTTCTTTTAATGTCTTTTAAAAAATCAACCATTTATTATATTGGTTAGGTATATAATTTTCTTTGTTATTGATTTCCTGAAAAATTTTTTATGTAAGTTCCTTTTGTCAATTTTTCTTGAGTTTATTTTGTTACTCTTTTTCTAGATCATTGAGTTGAATGAATAGTTTACTTATTTTCAATCTTCGTGTTTTTCCCGTATATGCATTTAAGGGTATATGTTTTCCTTTAAATGTTGCCTTGACCATATCCTATGGATTTTGATATACTATGTACTTACTGGGTGATTGCATATATGTAACCCTGCCATCATTTTCTCTTCACCTCTGCTTTTTGTAAAAATGTCCACCGAGATCACCAGTGAGCCGTTGAGTGACCTCTCACTGTTCTCGCCTATAGTGGACATGGAGTTGATTTATTCTTTGAGGAAAATAATTTTTTACGTAACTTATAAGCTGCTCAGTCTTTTATTCAGTAAGATCTGTAGCCTCTTTCATAGTGATTGAGGCCAATATTCTCAAACTACTCCCATTGCTTGCATCCTCTTCAAGTCCTTGCTTTAAAGTATTAACTGTCGGGGCGCCTGGGTGGCTCAGTCGGGTAAGCGCCCGACTTCGGCTCAGGTCATGATCTCTCAGTTCACGAATTTGAGCCCCGCGTTGGGCTGTGCTGACAGCTCAGAACCTGGAGCCTGCTTCAGATTCTGTCTCCCTCTCTCTCTGCCCCTCCCCTGCTCATTCTCTCTCTCTCTCTCTCTCTCTCCCTCTCTCTCTCTCTCTCGATAATAAATAAAACATTTAAAAAAATTTAAAAAAGTATTAACTGTCATAGTTCCTCATGATTTGTAGAGCCCTTGTTCCTTGCTCACCTTTCACCTAACAGAATACTCCTAGCATATTATCATTATCAGTGCCACTGTAATCTTTGTTACAATTTCCACTTATTCAGCATCTACCCACATTAATTGCTTAATACCTCCAACAGTCTTGTGAGATAGGTACTTTAAAACCCACTTTATAGATTAGGAAGCTTGGAGAGGTTAAGTGATTCACCCTAGGTTCACATAGTAAGTGTTGGAGTTAAGATTTGAAATTGTACTTCTTTAATTGCAAGTCCTTTCCTCTTGACCATGGCATTGATGCTGTATACTGTCACTTGTGGTCTTTCTACCAACTTCAACCTAAGCTGAAACATTTTGCTGACCTTGAGTTTGCCTCCATTCCTTCTGTTGCTGCTATGATTGGGTTGAGGGCAGGGTGTTGAGGGGTAGTGGAGAAGGGAAAGAGCCCTTGCAGGAGTGCTCAGAAAGAACTCTGAGTTTCCTGCCAGTCTTTTTTTACGACGATGGATAGCCTCAAATTCATGTCTTTCCTGTAACCTGGCCCCTTTTTTCTATCCCTGGCCTCTTTGCTTCTTCAGAGTCTGAGGAAGGCTGTTCAGGAAGGCCTGAAAGAATGTTCTAGTTCTTAGATTTTGCTGCAAGAAGATCTCATCTCTTTCCATACAGCTGTCTGGGAAAATATCTGAGAATGTATTTCCTGAGTAGAGCTTCAGGAGGAATAGGTATGCATCACCTATTTGATTCAGTCCCAAAGTCTTATCTATTCTAGGCCGATGATTCTCAACCTTTGTTTTTTAATTTAGACTGAATATTTATTTATTTATTTTTATTAAAAAAGTTCTTTTTTAATGTTTATTTATTTTTGAAAGAGAGAGAGCATGAGTGGGGGAGGAGCAGAGAGAGAGGGAGACACAGAACCTGAAGCAGGCTCCAGGCTCTGAGCTGTCAGCACAGAGCCCAGTGTTGGGCTCGAACTCACAAACCACGAGATCATGACCTGAGCCGAAGTTGGATGCTTAACCGACTGAGCCACCCAGGTGCCCCTAGGCTGAATTTTTAAGATAAATATCATGACTAAAAAAGGCAAGGTTCAGGCAGAGATCTATAAATGATAGCCCCCCTCCAAAAGGAGTAATTTTATAATGTATTTGTTTATAGTGATAATTTTAGAATTTTAAACTATACATATTCTTTTATCCCTTCATAAAAATCCTAGAAAATTCTGACACAAAGATGTTAGAATTTTCTCCTCTTTTCTCCTCTGTCACCCAGCCTCAGGAGAGTACCACTGGTCTCTAATTACATAGAAATGTTATGGAGAAAGCAGGCACCTACATATTTAGCTATACATGAAGCGATGGGTAAGAAGTATGTTCCAAAGCACACATCTGCTGTTTCCCTTCTAAAATGAACTCTTGTTCCCCTCCTCTCCTCCCACTTGAAAAGCCCCTTGTCTGTGTAGATCTTCCTGACATGGCCTATTAGTATGCATGTGTGTTTTATTTTTTTTTTAATGTTTATTTATTTTTGAGAGAGAGAGAGAGAGAGAGAGAGAGAGAGAGAGAGAGAGAGAGTGACTGAGTGTGAGCAGAGGAGGGTCAGAGCGAAAGGGAAACACAGAATCCGAAGCAGGCTCCAGGCTTTGAGCTGTCAGCACACAGCCCAGTGTGGGGCTTGAACTCACGAACCATGAGATCATGAACTGAGCCAAAGTTGGACGCTTAACCAGCTGAGCCATCCAGGCACCCCAGTGTGGGTGTTTTTAATGGATCCATTACTAGTAACTCTTCCTTTTAGATCAGAGATGCTCAAGTTTGTCTACACATTGGAATCACTAGCTTAAAAAAATACTGATGTCTGGGATCTATACCCAGATATCCTGATTTAATTGATCTAGGGCCAGGTGTGGTATTAGGCTTAGCAGAGCTCTCCAGTAATTCTAGTGTGCCTCTAACATTGAGAACCACTCGGGTAGGTTTTTATTTCTGGAGAAATTTCTTGTGTGTCTTCTGTATCTGGTCCTATGATTGATATGTAGTAGTGCTCAGTGTTTGAAGAATGAATAAATAGCCAGTGCATGAGTCAGTAGGAAAGGTTCACATTCTGTCTATTCTTTTCCCTCTGCATTCTTCCCACCCACCCTTCAAATACAGAGAAAACATTCCTCGTTAGCATTGTCTTCTGAGATAATCCATTCCCAACACTGCCTTAGCTACGGCGTGATCCCATGGATTTCAGCCCCAAGCACAGTATGGAGAGATTTACCTGTAGACTCATACCTTTGAACTGCGGAGTAGTGTTTTGTCAAGGCTGATGCCTCTTGTAGAGGTGAAGTACATAGGCTAGAAATACTTTTGGATCAGTTGAGAGCAAGTTGGCTTCTCAGGCTTCCTCATAATGAAGGAAATTCATGTCTCACTGGGTCACTGTCTCTCTGAGAATCTGGAGTTACAAATGCTGGCAGAGGTTAGTCTTACTCTGGTCCATGCAGAGTTCCTACTAGTTTTCCTGCCTGCCCATAGACAACCTGCCAAAGAAGGAGACGTAGGCTGTCGTTGCTAATGTGCCCAGATGCAAAATCCATCGTTTGTCAAAAGCTAAAGTGAATGAGGACAGAATCCCAGATTACATAATTCCTTGGGGTTTTGAACTTAAGTTATTACCCACCTGATCTCTAGCCTAAAGTTAATCTTGGGCCTTAGTAAGTGATGAAACTCTTTTTTTTTTTTTTTTTGAACGTATGCAAAATCTGTTTATTGAGATAGTTCCCCACTCACGTTGACTCGGGGTGCACTTAGTGCTGCTTCCGTCTGAAGGAGCATTCTTCCGTGAGCCTTGCTTTTCCTCCTGTCAGCTGGCACAGGATGGTGGAGCAGCCCACACACAGCACCACCGTCTGTACATGGCTGAACACGGTGGTGATTTTGTAGCACCCCGGGCACTTCACGTCCATGAAGTAGGAGTTGGGGCTCTGTACCAGGCGCTTCTTCTTGTGTTTCCTCTCCTCCTCTTCCAGGGATGGGTGCAGGAGGTCCTTCGCTAGGACCTCCTATGGCTCCTAAGGTATGAGTCTACAGGTTCTTGTGGGCAGGTTGTCACTGCCAGAAAGGCTAAGTGATGAAACTCTTAACTAGACAACTTGGCATCTTTATGGTAGTTTCAGAAGAATCCTTTGTTCTGTTGCTGGGCCTTGGTTAAGGTATTAGAGTAGAGTTCCTTTCTATCTAGATAGCAAAGAGATTTATAAATTCTGGAATGTATGAGTAGTTATTATGCTTCCCTGTGTAATAGAATAATGCATAGTTGATCCTGGATTGGAAGTTAAAAGTGAAAGGAAATTGGATTATTTGCTCACATAAGCTAGTGACAGAAAAATGGATGCCTCTATGAGTGATGCTAAAGGACAAGAGAAAGTGGGAAGGCTTTACACAAATGAGGAAAGGAAAAAATGAAAGAAACAAATGAGTTTGGAGACATCTTGCCTCATGTCCTTGTGTTCTGTCCCTATCCCTGTTTCAAGCCCAGAGGATCCTGTTGGAGAGGGAGACACGACAGGTCAAGTAACCAAGCTGAAGTCCTTCTTACTGCCTCTGAGGCTTTGCAGGATTCCTCCTACTTCCAGCTCAGCTCTTTCCTTTGCTCACTGTGCTCTAGCCATGCTGGTCTTTGCTTTTTGTTGATCAAGCCAGCCACTCTTGACTTTGCTTTATTTCCTCTGTCTGGGATATTCTTCCACCAGACATCTAATGGTCACCTCCCTCTGCTCCTTCAAGTCTTTGCTTTATTGCTCCTTTCTCAAAAAGCTACTTAAAATTGCAGATTCTGTCCTATCCTTTCCCCCACCCCCTCTCCCATCTCTTCATCTTTCCTTCCATAGCACTGTCACTTTCTAATATACTATATACTTCGTTAATTTGTGTTGCCTGTTTGCCCCATCCGTCATCACCATGAGGGCAGGATCTTTAGTTCTTTCCTTCCATACTTAGCAGAAGTACTTGGCACAGAGTAGGCCCTCAATACATACTGTTCAATGAATGACTCAATATGCATAGTAGTTCTTTGGCTTGGAATTTAGTTCTACAAACTGAAAGGCTTTGGGCCATTGCTATTTTTCCTTTTAGATTTGTCCTGCTGTATTTAATCGATTTGTTTGGACTACTATTGTCATCATTTTTCTTTTTCTACCAAGAGTTTTTTTTTTTTGGAAAGGGCAGCTGCTCAGAGAAGTCAGAGGCTGTGGGAGTCCCTTGGGTAGCTATTCCACTGCTAGGAGAGGAATGATCCACAATGGGGGTGTTTTCCTCCATCCCTACAAAGATTATAGGGATGCTTTCTTGGATGGAAGTTGTCATGAGAGTCCTTCTCAAAAACATGGCCCTTTGAGACCTTTCCAGTCTCTGAAGAAGTGGATGGCTCATTATAGGGAATTTCACGGCCCAGTTCAGCTTAGTAAGTGAGGAGTAGGGTTTGATAGTCAGATCCTTCCTGATGCCTGGCCAAACATAAGAGGGTTGCTTGAGCTACTACTCATTGGGGGTTGTGCTGTTAAGTTGCTGTTTTTGGTCTTGCCTTCTCCATCCTCATGGATGATAAAATGTGATAAAATGTGAGAAGCAGTCAGGCTGGGCTTGCCAACATTCGCAGGGCCCACTGCAAAGGACTTATCTTCAAAAGCATAGGGTCTTATCTGTAGAAACACGTTTTCCTTCTTTCACCTTGGCCCTTCTTGCCTTGCCAGTTATGTATTCTTTTATTTCTTATTCTCCTATGTGTGCACACACTTCAGAAACTGTCCCTGTCTTGGAGAATTTTCTGTGTGAGGTTAAGGTAGCAGCCTTTCTCCAATTTTCTACAAATTAGACTTCTAACTTCAGCCATCTGCTATGGGGTTTGTGGGCTGGCGGGTGGCAGGTGGTGGGAAGCGGGAAGAAAAAAATCTCTGATCAAAGATCGAACACAAAGCCTGAGCACAAAAATTTATGCGATGTTTTGTAGACCAGTGCTACCCGAAGAAGTAGAATGTGAACCACATATGTAATTTTAAATGTTCCAGTAGCCACATTAAAAAAGTAAAAAGAAACAGGTCAAATGAATTTTAATACCTTTTATTTAACTCCATGCACCTAAAATATTAATGTTTCAACATGTAACCAGTGTGAACATTAATAATGCAATATTTTATTTTTGCATTAGTGTTTTAAATCTGGTATGTAAATCTGCAGCACATTTCAGTTTGGACTAGCTACATTTCAAGTGCTCAACAGACACATGTGGCTAATGGTTACATATTGGACAGTGTACATAGAAGGCTCTCACCCCCAATCAGCCAGCTATGTTTCATGCTATTTTTACATTTGAAAATAGTTGATATCTTTCCATCCCTTGTCCTACATTTTATAACCCAAGTCACTATAAAAAGGCTAGATTGTATTCACTGTTCTCAAAGAAGGTAGGGGAATGTGGAGAGTATGGAAGATATCTACTAAGTGTTGCCAAAATAATAAATAATAGTGTTGTAGTTCAGGAAACCTCAGAAATATCACAGGTAGAAATCCCAGACTACACCGTGAAACCCTCTCTCTTTCTAAAGCTGGAGCCTACTTGGAAGGACTTGGAAGCCAGCAAATGTGGCTTCCCCTGGGCGTGTCCCTCCTCAAGTCCTTAAGATTGCTAACTTCCTCAGTTTCGCGGGTTTCCTTTCTTGTCCTTGGGGCAGAGTTGCGGGGGGTGGGGGTGGGGTGGGGTGGGGTGGGGCCTTCGAACCTGCAAGGCTCAATCATGGCCAAGGCCCTGGCTGTGTTCCAGGTACCTCAGGAATCTGGCTTGTTGCCTTGAGAAGCTTTCTGGATGGATTCCCTAGGAACTGACCATTCCATGGACATTTGCTTGGGGCAATGGTACCAAAGGTACCAAAGTGTATGGGTCTGCTGTCTGAGCTGCAGCACTCACATTCCAGCCAGCAGAAAAGAAACAAACAAAAAAACTACGAAAACACAAAATGCCTGGATCAAACACTCCCTTTGCCTTTTTCTCTGTTTTTGTTTCTTGTGCGTATGTCGAAAGTTACAAAGTCAGGAGCGGGGAGGGTAGCTGTCTTCTAACTAGTGTGTATTGATCTCACGTAAAATGTTGAGTCCATTGCTGCTTGTTACATGATTTTCTCTATTCCTTTTTTAGGCCGAGGAGTCTTGTAAATGTAATGGCTGGAAAAACCCCAACCCTTCTCCTACTCCCCCCAGAGCTGATCTGCAGCAAATAATTGTCAGTCTAACAGAATCCTGCCGGAGTTGTAGCCATGCCCTAGGTGAGTTCCTAAATCTTCAAGGGAACGTGAACGATGTCCTCGTTGCCTGAAAGTTCTAACTTACTTAATTCCGTGGGTTAACCAAACTCGCATGCTATTTACCTCTTTTTGAGGCAGTAACAAAAGAGTCTATTTAGTCTCATGAATTTGCTTAATGTGAGACAAGCTCTGCACTGTTTGCACTGAGTCCTTATCCATCTCTCCCCCCTTCCCTAAGAGCTGGATTCCACTGGGGGATTGCTGGATAAGATGGACCACGGCCATTGAGTGGCTTAGAATAGAGTGTAATGTGTCCTCATTCATTCTGATGGGAGCCTGAAGGTCTTTGATCTCCAGGATCTAAGCCTCAACCAACTGGGTCTTTGTCTAATCATTATTGTTATTATTATTTTTATTATTTTATTTTCTGATTCCCTGAACTTGCTGGAAGTGCTTCATTTTATCTTTATATTGTTTATTTTCTTGCATCTGGTAGCTCTTTCTTCACTGGGGTTGTGTTTGGTGAATGTTTACTTGTGTTCTCCCTTTCAACTTTCTTATCTATCCCTGGCAAGATAATCATTGTCAGTTTGGAAAGATAGGCTCTGCCAGAGTTACTCAACTGGACTGTGCTAATATGTTCTTGTCTTGATACTCGATTTAAGATAAAATTTTAAAAATTGTATTTGGTTTGGGTAGATAAAAGTTAACGGGTAGTTTTCCCTAGATATTAAAATTCTAGTTCATAAAGGACCATCTTGGAATATTATACTTACTTTTCCCCCTTTGGTTATCCAGTCTCCCAGAGAACGTCTTGCATGTTCAGTTTACTGTCCAGGGTTGTTCTGGGCAGAGCCTGGTCACTGAAGCGGTTTTTTCCCCCTGACCATAAGTAGGTGGCTTCTTTTTGACATCATCTTTCTTTCGAGCTTCCTGGTGATATGAAACGGTGCAGCATCAGCCTTCAAGGTAGCGTGATGTCAGGCCGAGTCTGAAGTTTTATTTTGTACTTAGCTGGAGAGTATTTCAATCCTTACAGAGCAGAAAAGTAGATAATGTGATCCTTCCAGGAAGTTACTGCACTGAAGTAACCTTCTGAGAAAGGAAATAGAGAACATTGATCTCACAAAAGAAATAAACATACCATAAACACATAATTACATCATTGTATAACTGGTGTCTGAAATAATGTAAGTTCTGATTTTTGAAAAAAACAGTGCAAAGGATGGATTCCAAGAGTTACAGAAACACCTTTGCTTATAACTTACCTTTTCCACAATTGATCCCAGAGCGAGTGCCCTTTAGAATTTGCCTCAGGAAATATGATGCAATAAAAAGCTGGCTCAGGAACTTCTTAAGCACTGTGCTTGAACTGTATTTGGTATTGATTGGGAAATCCAATTATCTTACATCAATTAACATTTAAAAACAGAGCCTTCTTTCTTAGCTGAGCAGATTGTCTCCATTCTGAGCATGTAAACACACATGAATGCCCAAAGGCAGAAATGGCCTTTTACAAAGAAAAGCTAACTTTGTTCCCTTTTATATTTCTCAACTAGCTTTGAAAACAAATACTCTTATTTGATACACAATCAAGAATAGGGAAAAAAGTACATATCCTTTGACCTGGCAGATCCATGCCAGAAATTTAACCTATTTGTAAATCAAGATGTGTCCTCAAAACTAAAAGAACATTATTACAGCTTTATTCATGATATTAAAAGACTAGAAACAACCTAAGTATCCCAGAGTAGGAGATAATTGCTTGAATTATGACAATCTATATTATAAAATTCAATATGGCTATTAAAAATGATGTATTTTCCAATATGGAAAGACATTCTTAACATATCATTAATGAAAAAAGCAAGTTATAAAGTAGCTTAATTGGAGCTTTTATAATTTAGGACTTAAGGATCCACCAGCCCAAGATAAAATCTTGGTTTTACAACCAGTAGCTGTGAGCGGGGCATGTTATTCAGTTTACCTGGAGCTCCATTTTCTCAGCTCTGAAACCGAGTTAGTAACAGTATTGATATCATAGGATTGTTGTGAGGATTAAATGAGATAAAACATAAAAATTTTAGATCAGTACCTGGCAAATTAATGCATTACTCTTAGCTCTTCTTGCTGTTAGTGGTAGTATTACCATACTCCCAGAGTTCTTGAACTTCGGCCAACAGATAGGAGTTCTGCTTAGCTTAAATAGGAAAACAGTGTTTATAAGAAGGTAGCTTCCAGAAGCTGAAAACACAGGGAAACCCAGTTTTAGTCTTGTTCAGGGATCTCAGCTGCAGAAATCTATGGGCCTTCTGTCCAGGACACCCCCACTGGATGATTCAGCTCTATCTGCCCAGCCCCCGGGAGTATCAGTTTAGGAGGATTTACATCCCTGGAGGATAGGATCTGATTGGTGTAGCATCTGTCACGTGCCCAGCCCTCCTCTGCACCCTTCGAGAACTGCATGGAAGGTGGTCATTCCCACGAAGGCATGCTGACTTAAGAATGGCATCATGAGTATAATCTCATTTTATCAGTTTAGAAGATATGACATATTTTTTTTTCAATATATGCTAACAGGAAAGGATCTGGAAGGATTATGTTGAGTTGCTGACAGTGATTTTCTCAGGGTATTGAGGTTGTTGGTGTTTTAAAAATATTTTTCCTCGTCTCTGTCCTTTCCCTCCCCACCCCTTTTACCTCTGTCTCTCTTCAGTGTGCTTTTCTAAAATTGAAATGTCTGTACATTTTCAAGTGCTCTTAGAATTATTGGCAGGATCTCACAGTTTATTTTTTGGTCTTAGTATCAGGGCTCTAGAAAACCTTTTTCTGAGGTTATGTTTCCTCTCTCTTATACTCCTTTTAAAACACTTTTTATCCTGGAAAAGTTCACAGTATGTAAAGGTAGGAAGAATAGTTTTTGTTTTTTTTTTTTAATTTTTTTTTAACGTTTATTTATTTTTGAGACAGAGAGACAGAGCATGAACAGGGGAGGAGCAGAGAGAGAGGGAGACACAGAATCTGAAACAGGCTCCAGGCTCTGAGCTGTCAGCACAGAGCCCAACGCAGGGCTCGAACCCACGGACCGTGAAATCATGACCTGAGCCGAAGTCGGACGCTTAACCGATCGAGCCACCCAGGCGCCCCAGGAAGAATAGTTTAATAAGTGCCTTGTACTCATCACCCAGCTTTAATAATTACTAAAATTTGCCAATTTTCTCTCCCCTCACTTTTTTCTTTTGCCAGAGTATTTAAATCAAGTTCCACACGTATTTTCCTATTTATGCAGATTAAATTATGCCAACAGTAGAGATTAGGGTATAAGGAATTCTGTTAGAAATGATGGCCTGAATTCTCAAATATATTTAAATTTGTGTACACCATTCTGATTCCACAGTCACTATGCTGAGCCTGGTGGATTTAGTCCCCAGTGATCATGCACATGTTTCAATGTGTAACATTCCCGTGCTTATCAACACATAACCTTCAGGCTTATCGATTGAGATGATGTCTGTTCTGTTGCTTTGCTGTCCGATACTGTTTGGTTCAGCCATACATTTTCTTTTGACAGTGAGCTCTGGTTTCATGCGGTCTCCTGACAGTTACTTCCCTCCCAGGTGTCCTTGGCCTGTCATTGGACACTCTTCCCTGTCTCCTGGGTACAAAACATAGGACTGACAGTCTGGCCAAGTGGAAGGAACGTTCAGTTGTGAATTAGGAAACCAGAATTCTAGGCCTGGCACAGCACTTTCCCAATCCCTTTGTGATTCAGTTTTCATCCACAGAATAAAACGGTTAGTCTAGACCCATGCTGTCCAACGTTATAGCTACTTGCTACTTGAGTTAGTGAGCGCTTGAAATATAGCTACTCCAAATTAAGATGAGCTGTACGTATAAAATACGTGCCAGATTTTGAAAGCTTAGTATGAAAAAAGGTAAGATGAGCTATCTCATTAATAGTGATTATATGTTGAAATGGTATTTTAAGTATATTGGGTTAATAAAATATATTATTAAAATTAATTTCACCTGTTTCTTTTTCCAATGGAAAATGGTCTTCCAAATGGAAGACTTAAAATTACACCTGTGGTTCACATTATATTTCCTTTGGATAGCGCTGGCCTGGCAACATTCGAGTCCGTTGTCTGAAATTATTTGTCATTTGAGATTGGGACAGTCAAGTTCAGATTACAAAAATTTAACAAAGCACTTCATTGGCCCAAACATTTCTCCTTATTTTAGTATTAATAAAAGTTCCTTATTTGGGGATTGCTTATTTGATTGAATAGCAGTCTGCTTCTATGATCGGGAAGGAGGAAATGCTCCATTGTGATCAAACACAATTGGAATTTTTGTTGTCATTTTGAAGTTCATTGTTCTGACCTCTGCCAGGATACACTGATTATTAAATTTGACTAATGATAGTTTTCTGCAGTTGTAAATAGGAGGTTTTTGGTTACTTTTCCCGTGCCATCACTTTTTCCTGATAAAGACACATACATCACACAGATACACTCGTGTTTAAACATTACAGTGGTAGAAATTGACAGTTCTTTTTTACTATGGTTACCTCTGCTTACTTGCTTATTTACAGTGGAAACTTTCTAAGGAAAGTAAAGACTGGCACTAACCAATTACACTAGAGCTTATTTTCTTGAATAGCATGAGGTATGAAGGGACTACCAGTGTTTTCCTCATGGACTAATTCAGACATTTAAATCACAGGTAAATCATTGACCCAACACATTTTCTTCAGCCTTCCCACACTGCACAGACCTCCACCACTTAATCACTTCTTGTTCCCATTTACGTATGTACTGTGTAGATGCCAAATGATAGAAATAGGGGGCCCGGCACACTGGACCCAGCCATCTGGGTCAAGTCAGCATGTTTCTGTGGCTGGGTGTTCTCCCTTTTGTTTTGTTTGGTTTTGTTTGTAAAGATTTTCTTTGTAAGTAATGTCTACAGCCAACGTGGGGCTCAAACCAACAACCCCTAGATCAAGAGTCGCGTGCCCCACCGACTGAGCCAGCCAGGCCCCCTTGTGTTTCTAATGCTGTCTTTTACACATAGGTTTCAGAGTTGTCAGGAGCTGCGAGTCTGGTATACAGTAGGAGTTAAGGGGATAGATACATCTGGTCATTTTTTTTCTGCTCAGTTCACGTGAGTTACTTCTCCCTACCTTCCTTGGGTCATGAAGTCCTTCCTGTTGCTTTTCTTGCCTGTGCCTCCTTCAGCTTTCCCTGAATTCAGGTTCCTTCTCTGTAGCAGGAGCACCTGGAGTCCCCAGCTCCATCCTTGTGCACTCAGCGTCCCAAGAAAGTAGTGATCTAATTTGAGCTAAGCGTTCTCGTGTTTAGCCCCTCTGAGCCTCCCATTATTCTCAGAGTGAAGTTCAGCTCTCGCTGAGGATTGTTGGGCCTCTGGCATCTAGCCCTCACTGCCTGCCCCGCCTCTGCTGCATTTTGGCTACCAGGCTGGTCCATGTTCTCTGAAGGTCTTTTTTTTTTTTTTTTTTAAATGCTTATTTATTTATTTATTTATTTATTTACATTTATTTATTTTTGAGACAGAGAGAGACAGAACATGAGCTGCATTTTGGCTACCAGGCTGGTCCATGTTCTCTGAAGGTCTTTTTTTTTTTTTTTTTTTTAATGCTTATTTATTTATTTATTTATTTATTTATTTATTTATTTACATTTATTTATTTTTGAGACAGAGAGAGACAGAACATGAATGGGGGAGGGTCAGAGAGAGAAGGAGACACAGAATCCGAAACAGGCTCCAGGCTCTGAGCGGTCAGCACAGAGCCCGATGCGGGGCTCAAGCCCACACACTAGCCCACACATTTTGAGATCGTGACCTGAGCCGAAGTTGGATTCTTAATTGACTGAGCCACCCAGGCGCCCCTCTGAAGGTTCTATTTTCTCCCACCTCTACTGTGGATGCAGAGGCTCACAACACCCGCAGTGCCTTTCCTTCGTTCTCCTCCAGGGGAACCCTGCTCACCCCCAAGGTTTGACTTGTCTGGAACTTGGTGGAAAGAATAAAGGCCTCTTGGAGCTGTACTGCAATGTTCCTTGCATACTATAATTATTCTTAATTATACATCTAAGATATATAATAAATGATTATATAATATATAACTATATAATAATGTATTGTAGGCTTTTTGTAGTAGACTAAGGTTAAGTACTTTTTCTCTAGTTCCTAATATATTCAGTGCCTTGGGCATAATTGGGCTTATTCCTTCATTGATAAGCACTCACTGAATTCCTTAATATTAAAAAATGGCTGGTAGCATTTAGGGGAGCTTTCACAGTTGAAAATCTGTACCGGCACTGTCCAAAACAGTAACCACTAGTCACGCGTGGCTAACTTGAATTGAAAAACACTGAAAGTGTAAAACGCACCCTGGTTTTGAAGACTTAGTATTATAAAAGAATGCAAAATATTAATAATTTTTTACACTGAGTGCATGTTGAATAATGTATATATTGGGCTAAATAAAATGTATTAATAAATTAATTTCACCCTTTTATTTATGTATTTTTAATTTTTTTTAACATTTATTTATTTTTGAGAGACAGAGACAGAACTTGAACAGGGGAGGAGCAGAGAGGGAGACACAGAATCGGAAGCAGGCTCCAGGCTCCGAGCCATCAGCCCAGAGCCTGACGCAGGGCTCGAACTCACGAACCGTGAGATCATGACCTGAGCAGAAGTCGGATGCTTAACCAACTGAGCCACCCAGGCACCCCTAATTTCACCTTTTTAAAAGTGGCTGCTAGTATACTTACATATATATATGTGTCTTATATTCTATATATATTGGACTGAACTCATCTAAAGGGCTCTTAATCTTAAACTTCTCTTTTTCTCCATCCAGATCTGAGATTACAAAAGAGGAAACCACTTGTAAATTATAAACTTTTAGACGTTAGTGCAGAAGGTGCTTATTCAGAAGGTTTCATTGAAGGAATCTGTTTTACCTCTTCTAGCTTTGACCTCAAATTCCCATGAGCAAAAAAAATATATTTGAACAGCTTACAAACGCTACGGGTGCTGTGCTGTTTGCTTTCTTTCCAGTCCAAGGGAGCGGAGACATGTTAGCCGCCCGCCCAGCTGCTGCCTGTTCACACTGCAGGGCATGTGAGGACGGGCAGGCTGTCCTCAAGAGAAGTGCAGGCCAGTGATGCACGGAGCCAGAGCTTAGAGAGGGTCACAGCACATGGTGACAGTGTGCTTCCTGTTCCCAGCAAGGCAACAGCTGCACCGTGATCCTTGGCAGCAGGCCTTTGGCAGGTCTCTCTGGGGCACCCTGGGTGTTGCACTGAGAGGTGCCAAGGTACATCCTCCTGGAGAGACACGAAGAGAGCAGACCCTGCCCCCCCAGTCTTCTGGCTCACACCTTCCCTCCGCTTCCCCCTGTCCTCTGCACACGATGGACCCTGGGGGAAGCCATGGCCCACCAGAAAGAGCAAGCTTTTCCCACAAGTAAAGGGTTGGCCAATTTTGGAAAATTATATCGATGCTCTGTGCCATGTCCTTGGAAGACTATTTGGAATGAAAACAGGGTCCTTTATATTTGATTATTAAATTCCAAGTGAATGAAAGATTTTTTTTTTTGGCGGGGGTGGTGGTGGGGATGAAAGATTTTTAAAAAGCCGTTATTGGGAAATAATTTCAAACCTATAGAGAAGTCATTAGACTAGTAACAAAGGACATCCCATATAGATTTTGCTCAGATTTACTTCAGATTTATGCCCGATTTCCTTTGTTATTGGCTCTCATATATGTATAAATATACATAGAGACTCACATATTTGAGTTTGTGTGTATTTTTTTAGGTTTATTTATTTTTTAGAGAGAGAGCACGCATGCATGCATGAGGGAAGGGACAGAGAGAAAGGGTAGAGAGAGAATCCCAAGCAGGCTCTGCACTGTCAGTGGAGCTCGACTGGAGCTCGAGCTCACGAATCATGAGATCATGACCTGAGCTGAAATCAAGAGTCAGGCCTCACTGATTGAGCCACCCAGGGGCTCCTGTGTGTATTTGTATATACATTTTTTCCCCTCTGGACCATATGAAAATAAGTTGCATATATATACATCATGGCCCTTTCCCCCTAAATACTACAATGTGTATTTACTAAAAATAAGGACGTTCTTTTACATAATTCCAGTTCAGTTACCAACTTCAGTATATTTTAGCATTAATGTAATATTTTAATCTACGTTTGTATTCTACTTTTATCAGCTGACCCCAACTGATATTGTCTTTCACATTAAGCACCCAGTCTAGAATCACGAGTGTGCTTAGTTGTCATGTGAAAGGAAAACAGTTTGCTCACAATCAATACTTCCCGAACGCTTCTGGCACCAAATGTGTGGGGTTTTTCTCATCAGCAATACTCTAGTGCTCCAGTGGACAACTACAGGCTGTCTCGCAATTCTTAACTCAGTTCTGACGCTAATGGCCTTATAGTCAGTACAGACCCCACAGGTTAAGGGCTCGGTCCCCCTCCTTCCTCCCACTTGAGATGCCAATGGCAAGTCCCAGTTTCACTTGTGTTTCTGACCAACTGGTTGTAAGCTGGAGATTCCCATGCCCCCCTCCTGGGGTTGGATAATTTTCTAGAGTGACTCACAGATCTCAGGAAAACAGTTTCTTTGATTAGTGGTTCAGGGGTGCCCAGGTGGCCCAGTTGGTTGAGCATCCGACTCATGATTTCGGCTCAGGTCGTGATCTCACAGTTCATGAGTTCGAGCCCTGTGTCAGGCTCTGGACTGAGTGTGGAGCTTGCTTGGGATTCTGTGTCCCTCTCTGTCTCCTCTTCTCCTGCTTGTGCAGGCGCTCGCGCTCTCTCTCTCTCTCTCTCTCTCTTTCAATAAATAAATAAACATTTAAAAAAAAACCCCACCGGATTATAGTTCAGGGTCAGCCATTTGGAAGAGAGGTTGGAGGAAAGGAGCACGAAGCTCTAAGCACACTACTCTCCCAGCACCTTCCTGTGTGCACCAGCCTTGAAGCTCTCCAAACCCCTTCAGCTGGGGTTTTTATGGAGACTGCATTATATGGGCATGATTGATTAAAGCTTTGGCTACTAGTGATTAATTCAGCCTCCAGACCACTCCCCACCCCCATCATAGGTACAGAAGGTGGGACTGAAAATTCCAACCCTTAGTCACTTATTTGGTTCCCCTGGCAATCAGCACCCCCATCCATAGGGACTTTCTAAAAGGTCAGTGACTTAAATTCAGGTGTGGTTGCAGAGGACTTGTTATGAATAACAAAAGATACTCCTTTCGCATTGTTGCTCTTACTACTTAGGAAATTCCAAGGGTTTTAGAAGCACAGTGGGGGGTGGGGAGGAAAAAGCACTGTGCCAGGACAGGGGACAAAGACTAAATATATATATTTTATTACAAGTTACAATTTCACAGCAGGTCCCTTTAGTTTCCTTTAATCAGGAACAGTTCCTCAGCTTTTTTTCTATATTATTTTGTTTTTTGTCTTTTATGACGTTGACATTTTGGTGGAGGAATGTTTTATATTTTAAAAACAAACCTGTTCGGCTGCCTTGGTGGTTCGGTTGGTTAGTGTCCTACTCTTGGTTTCTGGTCGTGATCCCAGAGTGGTGGGATCGGACATGGAGCCTGCTTGAAATTCTCTCTCTTTCTCTCTCCTTCCCTCCTCTCGCTTGCTCTCTCTTTCTAAAATAAAAAATAAAATAAATTAAGAACCTGTTAAAGAGCTAGGAGAAAATACATTTTTGTCATCTTCAGATTATGTAGGGAAGACCTTTGCAAGCAAGGCCTTAAAGAAAGGCCAAACATAGATTTGACTTTACAAAAAATTTAAGATTCCTTTACAACCCACCCCAAACCGCAACAAAATCCAGGAGCATTTACAATGAACATGAAGGACTTAAAGCTCTTTCAAGGCAATGAGAAAAAGACCAACATCCTAAGAAAACCAGGCAGAGGACATGAATAGTGCTCAAAAGAACAAATACAAATGGCCAGTAACACGGAAAAACAAACACCTCCAAGGGCATTTCAGTGAATGCAAATCAAAGCAGTGGGGGACTCATTAATTTTCAAAAGGCTAATTTAATTACCGAGAATGATTCTTCACTGGAGGCAGGAGTGGGGGAAGGCACATTATGCTCTCACAGTTGAGAGTCTACATTGATGCAAACTTCCCTGGTGGTGGAAGCTAAACTAGGGAGCATATACAACAGCTTTATTTGTTTATTTTAAAGATTTTAGTTTTTTATTAAAAATTGTTTAATGTGTATTTATTTTTGAAAGAGAGTGTGTGAGTGGAGGAGGGGCAGAGAGAGAGAGAGAGAGGGAGAGAGGGGAGAGGGAGAGAGGGAGAGAGGGAAAGAGGGGAGAGGGAGAGAGGGAGAGAGGGAGGGAGAGGGAGAGGGAGACACAGAATCTGAAGCGGTCTCCAGGCTCTGAGCTGTCAGCACAGATCCCGATGCAGGGCTTGAATACACAGAGCTGTGAGATCATGACCTGAGCTGAAGTCAGACATCTAACCAACTGAGCCACCCAGGCGCCCCTGAAGATTTTATTTTTAGGTAATCTCTACAGTCAACATGGGGCTCAGACTTGCAACCCTGAGATCAAGAGTTGCATGTTTTACCATCCGAGGCAGCCAGGGGCCCCTACAAAAGCTTTAAATAGCAATGATTCAGCCTTACGAGTTCTGTGGCAGATTAACTGCTATAGATTTGTACAACGTAGTTTACAGATTTTTACTTTTACTTTTATTTTTTAGTAATGTGCTTCCAAACTGAAGCACAGATTGCTTTCCAAATTGAAAGAAGGGTTATTTTCAATTATGAGTGACTGTTTTTAGTTAAATATGAGTTGATTATCAGTATAGTAAATAGTTTAGCTTTGTAGCTAGAGTGAAGTGCACCTGGGTGTTTGCATGGGTTGGGGTTGATTGTGGGCTCCTGAGTAAGTCCTGTCCACTTCTGGTCAGCAGCCGCAAGGAGTCAGTCTTTGGATTTGGTAGGGAAGGGGTTGTTTGAAGAAAGTGGTGTTTTAGGAAGGGTATCCTGGGAGCAGAGAAAACAGTCTGGGGCTATTTTGGTACTCTAGGCTTGAGATCCCAATGACCAGCAAGGTAGGGACAGGGAAAAGTGGTTACTCTGAGAGACAGTGAGGAAGCTCGCCTGAATCTGGGGGCTGGTTTCACCCCACACCCACCCTTATTCTCAGAGGAAGAGATACCTACCCTCTTGTGCTGCAAATGTTAGCCCCATTTGCCCGGCACAGCCTTTCCCCTTTCCCTCCCTCCTTCTGGGAAACTTGCTGTTCCATTTAACCCACAGGCCTCCCAGTCTTCAGCTCCTTAGTCCTTTGTGCTTTGGCTTACACACAGAGCTTTGAGGAGAGATCATGGATTTCATTATGGGCAGAATCAGAAGGAAAGAAATTTCCTCGGGTCTTACTTTTTAAGCATTTTAATGTCTCTTTTTCAGAATATGCTGGATGATGGTTCTAAACAGTGGTTTTCAAACTGTAGAGCCCCAACAAGGGGAGGGGATGCCCCCAAGCCCCCCTTCTGATAATAGATGCCTCTAACTTCTGTTTCAATCAGAGCAACTTTTTCTAATTCTGATTAAGAATTCCTTTGGGCTGGGGCTCCTGGGTGGCTGAGTCTGTTAAGCATCTGACTCTTGGTCTCAGCTCAGGTTTTGATGTCAGGGTCATTAGTTCAAGAGTGGCATTGGATTGGGCATGGAGCCTACTTAAAAAAAAAAAAAAAGAAGAAGAATTCATTTGGGTTAAGTGTTTTGTGGCTTAAAGAAAGTGAACCACTGGTTTTAAAAATAAATCATGGCTTGTACTTCGATGAGTTAAACCCACTTATCTTAGCACCTTAATTAGATTGTTTCGTATGGTGGAGAATCTGAAGGAATTGATGTCATGTTATAAACCGATTGCTTTCATAGCTTATCACTGGAAAGCAATTAAACATTACAAGGCAAAAGCAGTTTTCAGTAAAATTATTTCTGTAAATAACTGACATAAAAATTTTGACCTAGTTGTCTTCAGAATGAGGCCTGTGTCCCAAAGGCTCCAGACTGACCTCAAGGAAAATTTTGCACAGACTTAAAAAAAAAAAAAAAAAAAAGTGACCTGGCAAACATTATACCTAAAAGGAAGTCTAATTTTGGGTAGCTTTTAGGAAATGATGAAGTCACATGTTGGATAGCCAAGTAGGAAGTAATAGATTTGAATATTAATGTTTTATTTATACTCCTATATATATTTGTAATTTTTTTTTTTTTTTTTTTTTTTTACGATACAAGTTACTTAAGTTCTGAGAAATAGTTTAGTTGGTTACTCTTTTTCTATTTGGTAATGTGATGATACAGTGTTGGCATTTTCTAGTTTAGATGTATCCATTAGATTTATTCCACAGTACCTAAGGCAGACAGATAAACAAATTTCCTTCTTCTCTTACCTTTAAAAGTATTCTATGGGGTGCATATGTGCGTGCACACGCACACCACGCACACTTATGTGCACATCACGCTGATTTACCAATGGTCCATGACCTTGGGCCCATCACTCTGCCTTTCCATTATTTTTCCACGTGAGAAAGGAAGGAAAGTTGGGTGTCCTCTGCCTCTCTAATTATGAGTTCTTTAATCTGGCTTCCTTGTGGACAATTTACAAGTCTCAGCCTCTTGGTATTTAATCCTCTTGAGTCTCTGAAAATGCATTTGACTGCATATTTTAGTTTGAGCTCCCTCAGAAGCAGATCCTAAGACAGGGATTTGAATGCCTGTAGTTTATTTGGCATGAAGCTAGGGGAGTAGAAGGGTGAAATGAGGAAAAAGCGGCCAAGAGAGGGTGAATTACTGAGCCAGCTCCCACCTTGGGCAACTGCTACTTAATTTTGGGTGGGGAGTGGGAAATCTGGGAGCCAGTTATTCAGCCTGAGGGATGAGGGATCTGGGGTATTTATTTATAGGCGGATGTCTTGGCTTTGGGTTAAGGGCTTCTTTTGAGGGGCAGGTGGATGGCAGAGCAGATTACAATGACTGGAAAAGCCCTTAGGTAGAGAAATGGAGCTGCCCGTAATTGGACGCCAGAAGGTATACCTGAAGTGGTAAGGGGAGGGTACCAGCAGCGTTCTCTGTCCCAGTCTGATGATTGAGTTTTGTGGATTAATGACAAGAGCACCATGGTCTCTGGGGTAGACTGACCCATGCCTGACACCTGACAAGTATTCCTCAATAATCTTTAGGTCCATCTCTTTTTTTTTTAAATTTTTTTTTTCAATGTTTATTTTTGAGAGAGACAGAGACAGAATGCGAGTAGGTTAGGGGCAGAGAGAGAGGGAGACACAATCTGAAGCAGGCTCCAGACTCTGAGCTGTCAGCACAGAGCCTACGCGGGGCTCCAACTCACGAGCTGTGAGATCATGACCTGAGCCGATGTCGGATGCACAACCGACTGAGCCACCCAGATGCCCCAGTTCCATCTCCTTTAAGAAGGCAAGGGAAATCTTCTACGTGGTTTAGTCTCTCTTTAAAAATGATCTCAAACACTTCATTTTTAAGCCAGCATGCCAAGAGCTGTACCCAAGAGGTTTCCCTCAAAGTGCCATTGCCTATTCTGTGGCAAGCATAGTGATAAATGCTGGGGATGCAGAGATGAGAGAGGGGATCCTGACCCAGGAGAGCTCCTGGGATAGGGGTTGAGTGGTTTACCTAGAGGACCCTTTGCAAGTGAGGAAGGACTTGAAGTGAATCAGCTAATCAACAAAAAGTGTGCTTTTTGGGAATTTGGAATTTGGGTCAAGCATTTTTCACTTTTAGACCCTGGCTCTGCCTTGTTGGCTAAGTGACATTGGATGAAACAGCATCCATTCTCTCTGAGCCTCAGTTTCTCCAGTTGTCAGATGGGATGACTAATACCTATTCATGGGATGGTTTGAGGATTAAATGTAATAACCTTGATAGATGGACTGGATTTGGGTAGAAGAGAGGACAGGGGCATGGGAGAGAAGGTCAGTGGCTAGGTCACTAACTAGAGATCTTACAGAACAAAGGTGGGAAAAATGCGTTTGGGGGCCTGACCGTGGAAGGCATTGAATCTGAAGCTCAAATAGGTCTTGGGACTTGGCTGCAATGATAGTGAGATTTCATTGCATTGCTCAGAAAGGCTAAGGGAAAGGGCCGTTATTCAGTTTTTACACTAATATGATATTCTTGGCTCACTGAACTATTCACAGGCATGGGGAAACATAGGAATTCTTATGTGGAAACATAGGAATTTAACACTGTCAAAAAGCAGAAACAAACCCATAAATACAGAGAACAAACCGGTGGTTGCCAAAGGACAGGGGTTGGGTGGATGGGCAAATTGGGTGAAATGGGGAGGGGGAAGCTCAGGCTTCTAGTTATGGAATGAACATGTCATGGGAACCAAAGGTATACCACAGGGAATATAGCCGGTGATTTTGTGATAGCTACACGGCTGCTGAGCATACTGTAACATAGAGACTCGTCGAATCACCACGTTGGACGCCTGAAATTAATGTGACGTTGCACATCAGCTCTACTTCAATTAAAAAAAAAAAAAGAATTCAACACTATGAGGACCAGACTTTGGTGCCGACAAGTTCTGGATCTTAAAGTATACGTTTATTAGAACATATTAGCTGCTGGCCCACTTTGGGTCTTGGAAGGGGAGGCCAGGGCTCAGCAAGTTGACAGTCTTTTAATTTTAAGTTGACTTTGAGAGAAGACTGAGGTCTTTCAGGAGTTCAGAAATTCCCCTGTTTACAGTGCAACCTAATGCATTGGGGTCCCCGGAGATTTAGAGAGAGACCCTTCTGTTTTAAAGTCAACAACGTTTGCTGTCTCCAGCTCCCGTGTCACATATGTTCCCTCGATTTTTGTCTTCAGCTGCCCACGTTTCCCACCTGGAAAACGTGTCAGAGGAAGAGATGAACAGACTCCTGGGAATAGTGTTGGATGTGGAATATCTCTTTACCTGCGTCCACAGGGAAGAAGATGCAGACACCAAACAAGTTTATTTCTATCTATTTAAGGTGAGGTTTCACCCTTTTAAGAAGGCTTTTCTTCTCTCTCTCTCTCATTGTTCAGATGTGCTCCGTTTCTGTATCCCAGGTCGGGGGTGGGAAGGTTCTCAGCTCATGGTATGTTTCGCCCGCAGAGTCTGTGGAAGCATGCATTTCTTCATGAGGGAGTCTCTAAAGTGACCCGCCATGTGCTGAACACATCACTCTCCTTGAGAGCCTTCATATTTGTATGCAGATTTGAATATCTTTATTTGCTTATGCTTATGGATTTCTTTCCATCCACCCATCCATTCATCCATCCAGATATTGTATTGCACACCTGGTCTGTGCATGGCACTCATGTAGGCATGAGGGATAGGTCAGTGGGCAAAACAAAGTCCTTGCCCTCATGGAGTTGACATTTCAGTAGAAGAGGCAGACAATCAACCAGTAAATAATATATTTGCAGGTGGTGATAAGTGCTGTGAAGAGAAACAAAGTAGGGTAAGTGGAATCAGAATGGCAGGGGTGGTGGGTGGGGGGACATGATAATGAGGAAGGGTAGTTAAGAAAGCCTTTCTGAGGAGACCACAGTTGAGCAGGAACCTGAATTGGGGGACAGGAGCCATTGCCGAAAACGGCTGGGGGCAAGAGCTTTCCAGGCAGCAGAAGGACCGCCGTCTAGGCCGTGCACTGAGTGAGTCTGATGTGATGTGGGAATAGTAAGGAGGCCGGTGTGGTGGAGCCCAGTGAGCCAGGGGAAGGTGGGAGGAGATCTGGTTGGAGGGTGGCACCAGGGTCTTGACTCTCGCACTTCAAGGGGAGGAATCAAGAATTTCCAGATTTGGGCACCTCACCACTGTCCTCTGTGTCTCCTTGACCCCAGTCACTGATTCCTGCTGCCACTCCCTGTAGCTGCTTCCTCGTGGCTCTGCCTTAGCTGCATTTGGGTCACATCCGTCCCCTCTCTGCAGACTGTTGTCTCCCCAGTTTCTGATTGCTGTCAGGATGGACAGTGTGGGAGAGGAACTAGTGGTGGGAACAGACAGAAAAAGTTCAGGTTGCCAAAAATGACATTTTTTAAAGGGGGCTGACAGGAAATAATTAAAAACAAAAACACCTTGTTATTGAGGCAGTGTTGATTATGTCGTATTATTTAATACTTACAAGATTCTTTTAAAAACAAAGACAGCAAACAAAACAGTATACTCAGAGCTTGTAGCCAGGAAAGGTTTGCCCCCTGCCCCCTTTTTTTAATGTTTGTTTATTTTGAGAGAGAGAGAGGCAGAGAGAGAGATCAGAGAGGATCCCAGGAAGGCTTTGCATTCTGCATGGAGCCAGATGTGGGATTCTGTCTCATGAACTGTGAGATCACAACCTAAGCCAAAATCAAGAGTCAGACACTTAACCGACTGAGCCCCTCAGGCGCCCCAAGTTTTGCCTCTTTTAATGAGCACCGTGCTTCATTTCATATGATAAGGATAGGAAAATTTTCCACTGACTTCCCTCTTTTGCTTTGGCTGCTAGGAATCTCATTGCAAATTTTGTGCCCAATTCCCATAGCTTTTAAAAAAAAAATTTTTTTTAACGTTTATTTATTTTTGAGAGACAGAGAGGCAGAGCAGAAGCAGGGGAGGAGTAGAGAGAGAGGGAGACACAGAATCAGAAGCAGGCTCCCGGCTCCGAGCCGTCAGCATAGAGCCCGACGTGGGGCCTGAACCCACTGACCTCGAGATCATGACCTGAGCTGAAGTTGGATGTCCAACCAACTGAGGCACCCAGGCACCACACTCCCTTTTTTAATGTGAATTTACTTGATACATAATTTTCCCTTCTCATTTATTTATTTTTGTCTTTTTTGGGGGGGAGTACTAATGGGGGTTTGGGGTAGATAGGAGACAGATAGGTAGATAGGAGAATTGTATTTTTAGGTTTTGGGGATATCCTTTTTTTTTTAATTTTTAAAAATATTTATTTATTTTTGATAGAGAGAGAGACCGAGCACAAGTGGGGGAGGGGCAGAGAGAGAGGGAGACACAGAATCTGAAGCAGGCTCCAGGCTCTGAGCTGTCAGCACAGAGCCCCACGCGAGGCTCTAACTCACGGACCATGAGATCATGACCTGAGCCAAAGTTGGACACTCAACCAACTGAGCCACCCAGGCACCCCTAGGGGATATTACTTCTAAAAAGGTTAATGGGAGGTGAGGGAGAGGAGACAGAGAGAGAGAGAGAGAGACAGAGAGAGACAGAGAGACAGAGAGAGACAGAGAGAGAGAGGAGCGGGGTGGGCAGAAAGAGGACAAACAGCTGAATCCCCCACTACCATTAGCAGGCACTAGGCTACTCCAGGTGACAACTTGTTGACATGGCTATGAAGCCTGAGTCATCCAGATCGAAGCCTGGCAGGGTCATGCTGTTTAGAGCTTCTTTGGAAAAAGATCTTCGTCGAAGAAAAACAACGTCTGCATGACTGCCGCTATTATTTGTCTTGGAACGAAGTGCCCTGGCAGCCCCCACCGCCGGCTGGAAGTGAAGGTGGTGTCAAGGTTTCCATCCTGCCAGCCTCCTCTCGATTCCCTTTATAACTAACCAAATAGGCCAGAAAGCATTGCTCTGCTTTGAAGTACGTTTTCTCTCTCTCACCTCCCTCGTCTTCAACAGTGCAAATATGTTGGCCCATGGGAACGAAACCTCAACTATTCAGCATTCTCCCCCACTTCCCCCAGAGTCCTTTTTTGGGCAAATAAGTAATAAATCATCCATCCCTTAGCTTTTGAAAGGCAGTTCCTGTGTCTTATGTCTCAATAATTCAATTAAAATGAAATGTATTACACATTTGAGTAACATCTTAAAAACCTCAGGCTTAGATGTTGAAGATAAACCCAGTGAAAAGCTGCCTCATAAAGCTGGGTGTATCTCGACCCTGTTAATGTGGCTCTGGAAGTCCACTGTCTGGGTTTGAACCCTGGGTCCGTCACATTGGAAATGTGACATTGGGCGGGTCTTTCTCCCTGTGTCCTTATCTGTAAAGTACAGACCGTAACAGCACCTGCCTCAAAAGGTTGTTATGCGCATTCCAGGAGATAAGACCTATAAAGAACTGTGAAGGGGCGCCTGGGTGGCTCAGTCGGTTGAGCGTCTGACTTCGGCTCAGGTCATGCTCAGGTCATGATCTCACGGTCCGTGAGTTAGAGCCTCGAGTGGGGCTCTGTGCTGACAGCTCAGAGCCTGGAGCCTGCTTCAGATTCTGTGTCTCCCTCTCTCTCTGACCCTCCCCTATTCATGCTCTGTCTCTCTCTGTCTCAAAAATAAACATTAAAAAAAAAAACAAAAAACTGTGAAGAGTGCCTGGCAAAAGTAAGGATGCAAATGCTTGATGCTAGCATTAAATGTCTTTCATGTGCCCACTTATCCCAGCTCTGTCCTTTTGTAGATGAAGAAACTGAGATTCAGCAACTCCCCAACCTGTTTGTTTATTTCTGTTTTGAAACCCCTAGTGGACCACGTTCCCAAGAGGTCTTATTTTAACTGGGTAAAAAAAGTAGGCAGCGGGAATTTACTTGTATTTAGATTTTATGATCAAGCTTTCCGTGTCCTTAGAAACAGATATAGTGACTTATTTTTGCATACTTATTTTTGTAAAAATGGGCGTAATCCCTTGAAAAGATCAATGAATGTCCCATGCTAATAATGTATTGGCACCCCTAGAAGGAATTGAGGCCCTTGCAAAACATGGCCCAGGGGGAACACATGGTGATCCTCAACCTTGGCCATTTGTCCGTTTCCATTAACTCCTGGGAGAATGGTTGCTGTGTTTTGTTTCCACTGAAGAGGCAGTAAGTGGAGAAAGGAGGGAAAGATTTAACTTAAATGTGTGGTCATGTGATGACTGGCCCCCATGTAAATGTTATGAAAGATTCAAGCAAAGGTTGAAAGTAAAGGATTTCAATACCAAATTTATTTTCAAATTAGGTCTTGATTAGTGACTCTGTGTTCCCTTTTCTCTCTGATATTTGCTCTTTGAGGGCTTTAAATTCCAGTGGCAAGGATTAAGAGCAGTGTTTTGTTTTGTGGGCATTGAGATGCCAGAACACTTGGCCTGCATTCTATGGATGGAAAGGAAATGAGAAAAGACCGCAGCAGTGAAAGTTGCCAATTGAGAGCCTTAGAGAATTCCTTCCCGAAGGGCCTGGGCTCTAGATGATGCATACGACATATGGGAGCTACAGACATCCCTCTCCCCTGGCCATACTTGTGCAGAATGGATCTCTGCCTTTCGGCGGTTTAAATAAAACCCTCTTGAGCGCACCTGCATTGGCCTAGGTGGGCATGTGCAAAATGTGCGTGTTGCACGCCAGGCCTCTGGGTCAGTGGAATCTGGAAATAGTGGGGAGAAGGGAAATGAGTCGGAGAGAAGAGTCCCGGTGGCTACTGCTGCTGTGCTAGTCTGCACAGAACATGAAAGGGGTCTTAGTTTCTCATAGCTCTGGTCATGGGTGTGAAGGCAAATTTGGGTTACCTGGTAGTCACCCATTTTTACTGATTTAAGGATTTATTTACATGTAGTTAAGATAATTAGAATATGGTTACTTCCCTTCAGAGGCTATGTATGTGTCTGTGTGTGTGTGTGTGTGTGTGTGTGTGTGTGTGTGTGTGTGTGTGAGAGAGAGAGAGAGACACTGATTTTCTTTTTCTTAATGATTTCTTTTTTTTGCAGCTCTTGAGAAAGTCTATTTTACAAAGAGGAAAACCTGTGGTTGAAGGCTCTTTGGAGAAGAAACCCCCATTTGAAAAACCTAGTATTGAACAGGTAAAAAGAAAAAAGAGAGAGAAGCCCTTTTTTATTGCTCTAAGGCTGAACAAACCTAATCTTCTTTGCATTTTTACATGCGTCTTCCTTCCATCCTCTATACCCAGCTTAGAGATGCTTAGAGATGAGTATGGAGAAATTGTTTTGGACCCTTTGCATCACAAGTGAATATTTATTTTAATAAATGATCTAGCTTTTGTCTTTTACGGTTGCTGTATACTCAGAATTCACTGTGTGTTTGGGGAAGAAAAAAATTAAGAACATGTAGTTCACAAGAACACCGGAATGTGCTCTGTTTTGGTGTTGATGTTTTAAAATTAAGTCTTTGTCCTCTTATTTGTCACTATCTGAAAAAGCCTGTTGAGGTGAGGGAATTCAGGAGCATTGTCAAAAACATTGTAAGTCAAGCAAAAAGCACAAATAGGAAATGAGATTTTGCATCCAGAAATTGACTTTCTGTTACATTATGATTCCTGGAAAGAAACTGGTTTACTTGGGGAATCTGTTGACATGGATAGACTTTCTCTGTGAGGTGTTCTACTCCTCGTCAGAGTCACTTTTTAGCCTATCATTGTTTGGCTAAATAAATCTTAGATTCTCTTGACTGAATTTCTTAATGAGAATGATTACAGAAGATAGGACATCAGAGTCCCTAGTACAAATAAATGTATTTTTATCAGTCAGTTTTCAGTAGAAGAAATTTTATTTTGTCTCCAAACTCTGTTAAACAAGAATTCATTGTTCTTTTATTTGAAATTAGATGGGAGTGTTCTGCAGAAAGATTAAATGAATCCACAGATTCTTTTAAAAGCTCATAATTCTGAATAAGAATTTTTTTTCCCTTGGTAAGCTTGCCAAAAAAAAGTGATAGTGAAGAGTTTAAATTCTGTTGGTTTAGTTCAATGGAAGACGTGCTGGTGGCCTTTGGATTCAAATTTTGGTAATGCAAAAACATAATGTTTATCCAAGAACCTCATCGTATATAATCTATGTGGATAGTGCAGGAAGAATTAATTTACAAAATAGTCCTATTTTATCGTTTGAAAGGTTTTGACCTTTTCAGTCTGTGAGCTTGATTTTCTGTGACGCTTGAGGATTGCAGCAGGCACAGAATAGCAACTCACAGCTTCCCTGTCTTGTCGCTTTTCATCCACTGTGATCTGTGGTGCAGTTCCCTCTGGGCATTCCTGTTTTCTAATAGGCAAAAGGAAGAGGCTTTGTGAGTAGAGAAGTGTCTGTTCTCTTGCTAATAACCGTCAATGGTGCTGTGTGGGTGTTCAGAATTAGTATGCTCGCATAACTGTATGAATAAATGGCCTTCCCTCCTTTTAAGGGTGTGAATAACTTTGTGCAGTACAAGTTTAGTCACCTGCCAGCCAAAGAAAGGCAAACGATAGTTGAGTTGGCAAAAATGTTCCTAAACCGCATCAACTATTGGCATCTGGAGGCACCGTCTCAACGAAGACTGAGATCTCCCAATGATGATATTTCTGGATACAAAGAGAACTACACAAGGTAATCAGACGATCAGTTCCTTTCCCTTGGCCCTTGTAGAGCCTGTTGCAGACGTATAATTGCTGCCTGTGTCTGTGAGCCGAGGGTTGCCCAGTTATTGTGGTAATCTGTCAATTACCAGAGAATGTTTCTAGAATGTAGCTTTTTATTAATATCACGATATTTTGGGGGGTGAGCGATCCAAACCACCTAGTCCTATACTATCCAGTATGATAGTTGATGGCTACATGGAGCTACTGAGCACTTGAAATATGGCTAGCATTGAGATTTCTAAGATTATACAAACAAAAAATAGGAAATTAAAAAAAATGTAAACTATTTCATGAGAACTTTTTTTTAAACTACATTTATTTTGAGAGAGAGAGACAGAAGGAGAGAGTGCACGGGGGAGGGGCAGAAAGGGAGAGAGAGAATTCCAAACAGACTTGTGCCCACAGTGCAGAGCCCAGTGTGGGGCTCTAATCCACAAACCGTGAGCTCACGACCTGCGCTGACATCAGGAGTCCGAAGCTTAACTGACTGAGCCACCCAAGCGCCCCTCATGAGTACTGATTACATGTTGAAATGATAATATTTTGGATATATTCGATTAAGGAAGATATTTTAAAGTTAATTTCATCTGTTTATTTTTACCTTTTCAATCAGATTGCTGGAAAATTTTAAATCAGTTATGTGGCTTGCATTATATTTCTATTGAACATCAGTGATCTAGATAACCATACTGTGACTCTGTAATTATTATATAGAAACCTCAATCATTTAAAAAAACAAAACAAAAGAACAATGACCGTGAGTATAATAGTGGTAAAGAATTTTTATAAAGAAGGAATGATCACCCTAGTCCCAGAACCATGATGGAACTAATATCATTATACAAGTTGTCTTCCAGTCTTTGCCCTTTAAATAATATTTTATATTAGTTAGAATGAAAAAATATATAGAATTTGCATCCTTTATGTCTCCCTACTTAACATCATATCAAATATTTTACTGGTTACACTATAGTCTGTTGGGTTGATGTACTATAATTAACCCATCCGTTTCCCTGTTGGTTGACATCAGACTGTGCAAATGTTCCTGGATTGCACATTTTCTCCTTAATGTGGGAATTTGTTTTTATTGTTTATGAATTGCAGAATAATAGAATTAACTTTAAAAAAATCTTAAACATGGGCCACACAAAACAGGATGACTACATTTATTTTCATTTAAGTAAGAGAGTGACTTGAATTATCCATTTTATTTACCTTTTTGTACTTTCCCCCTTTTATAGTTTATTTATTTATTTAAGTAATCTCTGTACCCAACATGGGACTCGAACTCATGACCTAGAGATGGTGAGTCGTATGCTCTACCTACTGAGGCTCCTGACTCCCTCTTATATTTTATAGACACATCAAGCCTGGTTCAAGAGGTATTCCTGACTTAGAGTAGGCAATGTTTTTTGATAGTGCAAAGAGCACTTCTACCTAGATTATTTTCTATAATAGCAGATGACATGTAGGAATGAGATAAGCTTTCCTCTCAGATCATTGACCTGATATTCATGAGTAATATCCCCTTTTCTCTGTCCTCCCTTCTTTTAAAATAGATATAATTTGAGTTATAAAGTATTTCCTCTTACTAATTGACTTTTATGAGAATTACAGATATCTTCAACACCAATTTTTTTTTTTTTTTTGAGAGAGGGCACAAGTGAGCGAGGAGGGGCAGAGAGAGAAGGAGAGAGAGAGAATCCCATGAGGGTCAGAGAGAGAGAAGCGGGGTTCACCTGAAGTGGGTCTCAAGCTCACCCAACACGGGGTCCGAGCTCATGAACCGTGAGATCATGACCTGAGCCAAAGTCAGATGCCTAACCAACTGAGCCACCTAGGTGCCTAGCATCAATTTTTTTAAAATTATGTCTTTATTTCTATACCTTCATTTCAGAATTTTGCATGAACAATAGGTCCTATAGTGTCTTAACTGTCATTTATAATAAGAGTTGAGAAAACACATCTATCAAAAATATAGGGACACCTGACTGGCTCAGTCAGTAGAGCATGTGACTGTTGATCTTGGGTTTATGAGTTTGAGTCCCATGTTGGGTATAAAGATTACTTTAAAAAATCTATCTATCTATTTATCTGTCTGTCTGTCTATCACCTATCTTATCTATCTTTGTCTTAAACCTGCCTGTCAACGATTGGAAAGCTGAATATTTGCCAAAGGCAGACCCCTGAAAGTATTTACCACTACTAACAGAGGAAAAAATGTTTCATCAAGAAGAATTAAATGTGAAGCAGCATGGAGATATTAGTGTATTTTAGAAAACTGTAAAGATACTATATAGCACTTGGAAATTACCCTGAAATGGGTGGCACTTACAAATACTTAAGGAGTAGTAAAGTTAGAGATGGAGCTTTGAAATGAACAGTGGGTATGAATCCTAGCTCCATTTCTCGCTAATTCTGTGTGCTTTAAACCAGTCACTTCACCTCCTTGACCTTCAGTTTCTTCCTCTGTCTGAGCCTCATGAGTACTGAGTGTTGTGTGTAGCGTCTGGCACACAGAACAGGCACTGGGGAGATGCCTAGTCATCATTTTCCTCCCACACACGTTATTTTCTAAAACTCAGCCACTGCCAGCGTGGGACTCAAGCTAGAGCACGTACAACTTAATGAGAGTGTCGTTATTTGAATACGACTTAAGAAGCCAACATCATAGGGAATAGAAGGATAGTTATTTGAATACGACTTAAGAAGCCAGCATCATAGGGAATAGAAAGATAGCCGCAGATTCCTTTCCAGCCCAGTATCCTGAGCCAAGGGCTGAAGGCAGAAGAGTGGAGTCTGACAATGGTGAAAAGAAACCTGCTGAGAGTCTGGAATGAATACACCCTGATGAGTTCTGAAACCTGCTGATTTCTAGGTGGAATGTAGACCAAGAGCCTCTGTTAATAATAAATAAGGAAACGAAGGTAGACAACACTCACCTCCCCCGCTTGCCCACTGTCACGCCATGTTGATGAAGAAAGGGAAGTAGAGAGAAACAACCTGTGAAAATTATGAGAATCAGTAATTGTTTCAGAGTAAAACCTCACTGTCATGACCACTTAGGATTTTAATAAACCACACGCCACTACAGCATGGTGTCTCCTTGATATATAATCTTCTCGAAAATGGGTAATATTACAGGCTGCAGGTACCACCAGGCTTTATCTTGATGTGTAAGTGAGCCTCAGGACCTGTCATGCTGGTTCCACATATAATTTACAGCATTTGTAGCAATCAGAGCAAAGCGGTTGAACACTTCTTGGAGCTTGTACGTCAGCACGGAGGTGGGGTGATACAGGATTCTCTGTGGAAGAGACTGGATCCTGAAAATGAAAGAAAATGAAAGGAAACTTTCTGAAAGAAAACTTTTATATATTGAAAATATGACACAGTAATATTAACATATACTTAATAATAGCAATATATATCCCCCAGAAATCACTGTGGTTTTAGGGAAAAAAAACAAAACAAAACTCTGAACAAGTATTTTGAAGTCCCCTGAATTTCATGATGGTGCACTAATATGGTTTCATGAAGAAATAACCTGAAAATAAAGTGTCAGAGAAATGTGACTTCTTAAAATACATCTGACAAATAGAATCTGCTGTTGGAAGTGGCAAATATTTAGTCTTAGATGCTAAGTTGTGCAGACTGTCTGAAAGTTGATAACGGTCATCCCATATTGGGGAGATTTTTTTTTTTTTTAAATTTAAATTTAAGTTAGTTAACATATAGTGTAGTCTTGCCTTCAGGAATAGACCCCAGTGGTTCAACACTTACATATAACACCCAGTGCTCACCCCAACAAGTGCTGTCCTTAATGCCCATCACTCATTTAGCCCATCCTTCCCACCCACCTCCCTCCCGTTTGTTCTCTATCATTTAGAGTCTCTTATGGTTTGCCTCCCTCTCAGTTTTTATCTTATTTTTCCTTCCCTTCCCTTATGTTCATTTGTTGTGTTTCTCAAATTTCACATATGGGGAGATGTTTTGTAGGAATACAGAGCAAGTTTGATATAACCAAGTTGATTTTTTTACGTAACCATTGTTGTGTGTTACTGAGCGTTCATCATCAGGCATGTACATCTAGGACAGTATCAGGAGGCATGGAGAGAAAGTGGATGAGGTGAGAGGAGACCCTAGCCTTTAGTTCAGGTGCACTAGGAGAGATCACAGGATTCCTACAAACCTTAGGATTTTCACGCCAGTAAGTAGGGCGGCGTGGTCTTCTGTGTTCAAGTTCCATAGTTCTGTTCACATTTTGAAGAAAGCAAGGTGGTTGCAAAGCATCATAATGGTGTCAAAAATCTGAGAGAGTTATTTGAACTACCAGTAAATTGCACACACATGCCATTCTTATTAGGCATGCAAAAATGAATGGACCATATCCCTGTCATTACTTCTTAGAGGACCTGACACCAGTCATTTAGGTAAAATCTTTTCTTACAGTTAAGTGTTTGGAGGATTGTGTGTGCAGAGATGCACACAAATTCCCATTTCTTCTTTTCATCCCACTATGCGCGATGACGATGTCATTTGTTAAAACAGCACTAAAACACCACACGTTGACTCAGACTCTGTCTTATCATGCTGTGCACTTGACAGATTTATAAAATAATATTAATCTTGGAAGCAAAAACAAAACAAAGCTAAAAAGCATAAACTATGGTCTACAAAATGCTTCTTAGAAGAAATGGATGGAAGTCCATTACTTGAAACATTTTACTAGACGATAATGGTCTGTGCTGCCTTCCCCTACCCTGGGAAGATTGCATGGCCTGTTACGCCCTTCTTTATAACACTTCATGATTTTATGGTGATATTTAAAACCTACCATTGCTGTAGCAGAAATAACATCATTTTTAAGTAGAGTCTCAGACATCTGTGACCCCTTCACAGATGGAAATGCTCTGTAGACTCAAAATCAGCACCTCCCATAGATACATAATGTGAGCTGCAAATGTAATTTAAAATGTTCCAGTAGTTAACGTTTTAAAGAGTAAATAGGCACAGGACATTAATTTCAGTAATGCTTTATTTTACCTAATGTATAAATATTACTGCACTGTGTAATCGACGTGAAAAATTATTAATGATATATTTTTACCTTCTCTTGTGCTGTCTTTGAAATCCAACGTGTATTCTATACCTACGACACATCTCAATTCATTCACTCAATTTAAAATGGTTAAAGCTCAGTGGAGTCCTACCAAAGCAATAAAGTTATATTTCATGGAAAAATATTTCACACTAAAAGTAAATTTTAAATTGATTAAATGACATTACAAATTAAGCTTCTCAGTTGTCGTAGCCACATTTCAGGTGTTCAGTACTTGCGTGTGGCCAATGGCTACTGTATCTGCACAGTATCAGTATAAACTGCTGTTTTGGACAGTACTGGTCTAAATTCTGAGGGTCATCTGTCTTCCATTGCAGAAAATTGGACATATTTTTAATATTAAGTCTTACTGATAGTCTTGTGATGGCCTAAGTCTCATGAAACCGAATTTCTGATTATTAAGGTCTGTAAACTGTTTAACTCTTAACATTTGTCGTTTCGTGATTAGCCACTTGGCGGCTGGCCTCCCTTCAGCCCTGAATATCTTAGAACGTCGTTAAGTGGCCATGGACTAATACCCAGCAAAGACTAGCCTTGAAGGTGATACAGTTCTGTGTGAAGTGCCTTAGGAAGCACAACATAAATGCGCTTCCTGGCCTTTCTGCTACCGAGGTCACTGTTTGTGATTTGACAAGATCAACACGTAAGAGGCCCATTTTGGAATTGTAACCAACAAAGTGACATTTGGGTGTTAATTAAGACAGAAAAGCCGAGAGAAGAGAAGACATGGTAGCAGGATTTTAAGGTCAGGTTTAAATTTAGGCAGATGAACTAACAGTAACAAAAGTTTTCTTTCCCAAAGATGAACCACTGCCATCACCACCACGCACAGGGGAAGTATGAAGTCATACAGAGTGAGATAAAAAAACCAACAAAAGTTAGGTAACCACTATTATTCCACTCTTTATTAAGGGTTTGAAAGTTCATTGGGAGCTTCCCAGTACCAGTTTGGGCTCATTAGAGCCAGCCTTCCCTCCTACTTTAAAGGAGATCAGGAAGGCACACAGAGAGGAGGGGTGTTAATTTTTGGAAAGCAGGTCCTGCCCTGGAAAGAGATATTTGGATCTGCTACCAAGGAATGAAGATCTGTGCAACGAAGCTTCTGACCCCTGGTCTGGTGCCACCCCCTGACCCCCACTGTACATTTATGTTGCTGGGTCCTGGGAATTTGAGACCTTGCATCCCGGGAGACCGTAAAGAAAGAGGGCTGGTGTTGAATAAACTTGCATTCTCTAGCTTCTCTTGGGTGAGTGAGCTTTCCACATTGTATGCCGTACACAGCCAGTGTACCCCAGAACTGTGGTCTGATCTCAAGAAAGCCCCTGGTTTCCCTCTGGGCCTGGGCACACATCCAGCTTTTGCAATGCCAAAGTGCATTTTTAAGTTTGAGACTGAGTCATTGAAAATGCACCTTAGCGACAGATGGTGGGAGCTCATTACTTCCTGTGTTTTGACTGAGTTTTGAATAGTCTTGAAGATCTTTATCTTCCCACCAAGGCTTTGGGGGTATGTGAGTGCTGTGTAGGCATTTTAAATTTTACTCAGAGAACTAGATGGTGGAATTCTCATCTTTCACAAATGGGACTTCTTCAGCTTCCTCTTCTTAATTTCTTCTTTTTATTTAAATTACCATTTACGTACCAGAAACTCAAGTTGCACTGTGCACTTTCCATATGGTGTCTCATATAATGCTTGTGATCACCCAACAAAGTAGGTATTATTGCTGTCCCCATTCTACAGATGAGGAAATGGAGACTTAAAAACATAATTAAATTCTCCAAGTCAAGCAGCCCGTTAAGTGGCAAAGCAAGGATTTGACCCCAGGTGTGTCTGACTACAGGACTCACCACGCGATGTTGCAGAATAGAATGGTTGTCCTCGAACTGGACCCAACTGCTTATATCGGGGCGAGCGAATCTGACTTCAAGTTCCATTAGCTGGCAGTGATACTGACCTAGTTTCTTCCCCTGTGGTTAGTGGTATGAGAGTCACCATGCTTGGATATTTCAGATCATCTGGGATGTTGAAGGGATATTGATGGTGCTTGTCTCCTCTGACCACAGGTGGCTGTGTTACTGCAACGTGCCCCAGTTCTGTGACAGTCTACCTCGGTATGAAACCACCCAGGTGTTTGGGAGAACACTGCTGCGCTCAGTCTTCACAGTTATGAGACGACAACTCCTGGAGCAGGCGAGGCAGGAAAAAGACAAACTGCCACTTGAGAAACGGACTCTAATCCTCACCCACTTCCCAAAGTAAGAGAGCACTCCTGCAGGTCTTTGATCCTGGAGCTTGAGATCGATGCACACGTTCCAAAGCCTGTATCAGCCACGAGGTCAGGAATGATAGCAAAAGCGTCCCAGGGAGGAGGCGGAAGGGACCCTCTCCTTCTCACCTCCCTTTGTGAGTCGTCTTGGGAATTGCACAACGCATCTGTTATTAGCTGCAATCTGTGTTGCTGGCAGTCGTAGCTCCCTGAGCCCCAGCTCATCCCACCCGAGTCATTGTGTCTGGGTCTCGGGATGGGGAAGCTGCCAGGAAGCTAGGGGACCATGGGGGAGAGTGGTAGAAGCAGTTTCCATCTACTCAGAAGTGGTGCAGGACAAGTTTAGTTCGCTGGTTTTTTTTCCATCCCAGATCTCTAACCCTTTCTAAGACCTGGTGAATCACTTCTGCCTCAGCCACAGTCGGCCTGCCCCCTCACTCTAAACTAGACCCCAACAGTGGGCTGGAAAGGAGTAGAGAGGCTTCCTTTAAAATGATCTTTGTACCTCTCTACTCGGTTTCTTTTTCTTTATTAAAAAAAATTGTTAATGTTTATTTTTGAGAGAGAGAGAGAGAGAGAGAGAGAGAGAGCAGGGGAAGGGCAGAGAGAGAGGGAGACACAGAATCTGAAGCAGGTTGCAAGCTGTCAGCACAGAGCCTGACGTGGGGCTCGAAGCCACGAACCGCAAGATCATGACCTCAGCCGAAGTCAGACGCTTAACCAACTGAGCCACCTGGGTGCCCCTCTACTCAGTTTTTTAGAGAATATGCCTGACTCCTATGCACCATGCTTTCTGTACCTGCCAGAGCTTCCAACATATAAATAATCACTTACGTATTTTTCAAATGAAAGAAGTGTGTCAAAGGAATAGGGAGTTGCAGTGCTGTAACATTGACATTGGAAGTGCATTTTCAGTGCTAAGAACCAAAAGTTGAAGCTAAAAGGCTGACTGCTCATGAGAGGGGCTGAGGATGCTGTGGCCAACTTGTCATGGAGCAGTGACAGCAAGACATGAGGGAGATGGTTCATTCTGGGGCATCATTCTGCCCAGAGCAGCGCTTTGGTGTGGGGGAAGTCGAAGGTATAATTTGAAAGGACTTTCTAGGTATGATAGAGTCTGTCTTCCCCCGCCCATTAAGAACTGCTCATGTAGAGAAGAGATGGAGAAAGGAGATATTCTTTAACCAAAGACTGATAATACCCTGTTTTAGCAGGGAAACTAGATTTTTATTAAGTTACAATTATTGTATTACCCAGTTTGTTTCTCAGGAAAGATACCTTTAATTAAAAAAAATTTTTTTTAATGTTTATTTTTGAAAGAGAGTGTGAGAGACAGAGCACGAGTGGGGGAGGGGCGGAGAGAGAGGGAGACACAGAATCCGAAGCAGGCTCCAGGCTCCGAGCTGTCAGCACAGAGCCCTACACAGGGCTCCAACCCACAAACCATGAGATCATGACCTGAGCTGAAGTCAGATGCTCAACTGACTGAGCCACCCAGGTGCCCCAACATAGCTTTAATTTTAAAGAATAAGTTAGGTCTAAAACAACCACAAAAATAGTTTTTTGATAGAAATTGACTGAAAATTCCTTGGCAGTGTAACACAAATCTTGAGCCGTGGGTAGAGGGCATCATGGGTAATTCTGATGAGCTTTAGCTGAATGCCCAATGTTTGTACATAAATCCTAGCTTCCTGATTTTCAATGTATTATTAAGCAGCTGGTACCTAAGACAGGCATGACATGAACACTTTGGCGTTCTCCGGGAAAGAAGGTTCAGCACCACTGAAATTGGAGTTTGGGTGTTTACCCCTAAATGGCTTATGATCTCTGGGCACACTCGTGTATTCGGTGGCTGCCTTTTAGCTTTCCTTAGGGATTTAAAGCGATTTTCTTATTTCTCTATTACATTTGCCACATAAGCAGCATTTTACACTTTCATATTACAGTTGTCATTCTCTGTCTCCAAGCCAAGGAACAAAGAGGACCCTCCCCCTACCCCACCTTTTGTGGTACTTAAAGAGAAATTTTAATTACCTAACATAGTAACAATTTTTCCCCCATAGCAAAGTCATCTTGCTTCTTGGGAGATATTTGCTAATTATAACGTGTTATGTTCCTTCATCCCATAGTTCTGGCGTGCTTCTGCTACTGAGTTAAAAAATCAGTGCTGCTTTTTTTTTTTTTTTTTTTTTTTTTTTCCTTCTCTATTACTAATGGTAGGGTAAAACTACCACCCACTTCTCCTTTGAAATCCCTTGTCATTGAATATAACAACATTGGGCCCAATAGGGATTTATCCCCATAGCCTTGGCAGCTGAATCATATATATTGAAGCTTGAGGTGCTGTGTGGGTCCTGGGCACTGTCTCAGACTGAGAGCTGTGACTGGCTTCATGCCATTGTGCAGGGTGGCTGTGGCTCTCACATGTACTTGCGGGGCTTACGTCCTTGTTGTTGTCCTCCTCCTATGTGCCCTTTCTTCCACTTGGCTTTAACTCGTGCCTCTCCTCCCACCCACCTACTTACAGGGTTGTTTAAAAAATGTTTAGTGTCTGTATTTCATTCTACAAGTGATAAATGCACCTGCTGATGAAAATACGAAAATTTGATTAAGAGAGAACAAAGAAGCAAATGGCTCCCCCATAGCCCTACCATTCCGAACTACTTTTAGTGTTTTTAGGTATTTCTCTATTTCTCCATGTAGTGTGTTCTTTTATTCTATATACAATTTTATATTGTGTGTGTGTGTGTTTATATATATACATAAAGCAAGCACTTTCTCATGACATTTCATAAGGCTGTTCTTTATTACAATGAAATAAATGTATTTACGTATATACATAAAACACACATACATGTGCATATAAAATTATTTTTCCTAAATTATTAATGGCATTATTCCTTGATGAGTCTTTGGAGGGCTTTGTGAAGAGTGTTCTGACCATGTAATTACTGATAGAGAAAGAGCCTAGAAAAGGAAAGGAAATTTACTTCTGTGATGAAGGGCAGTTGGGAAAATCTTGAGGGCTGTGTAAGGTAGGAAAAGAGGAAAAGACCTCAAGCACCTTCTTTCTCATCAGCAAGATCAAAATGATCTCAGAATGTGTTGCTGTCAGCCTTTCCATAATTGGTAAGAAACACACTAAAATGTTTTAAAACGTAAGATAATGGTGGCTTGCTTAGGAAGTAGAAGTGACTCATGCAGTTTCTAGAAACCATGAATTAAACTATCGAGTGCAGGTAGGTGTTCATTCAAGTGGTTTGTTTTTAAATCTGAGATTTAACCCGAGCAGCAAGTAAAAAGACCCCTTAGGACCTTTCCCCATCTGTTTTCACTTATGCAAAACAAGCTTCTCCCATCCCTGAAACCATTTAGAATTTTGCAGTCATTGATAAATGAGAATAGTGGTACTTTTAGTGATGGTGATGAGGAGGATGATATAGATCCTTGATCAGTTATCCAAAACCTTGATACTAATGTTTCACAGTTCAAATTTACAATATTTTGTAAAGGTAATATATAACACATATATTATTAGGGCACCTGGGTGACTCATTCAGTTAAGTGTCCAACTTCGGCTCAGGTCATGATCTCATCGTTCGTGAGTTTGAGCCCCCCCTTCAGGCTCTGTGCTGACAGCTCAGAGCCTGGAGCCTGCTTCGGATTCTGTGTCCCCAACTCCCTCTAACCCTTCCCCGCCCCTCTCCCTCTCAAAAATAAATTTAAAAAAAATTAAAAATAACGCATACAATATATCATGGTTCTAGGGATGCAGGCAATCCCCCTAAATCAAATCCATTTATAATTATAAAAATTATAAATAGTTTTATGTTTGTTCGGGTCAGATTGTTGCCAGATGGGTTATGGAAGATCTTTTTTTTTTTTAATGTTTACTTATTTATTTTTGAGAGTGAGAGTGAGCAGGGGAGGGGCAGAGAGAGAGGGAGAGAGAGGATCTGAAGCTCAGTACAGAGACAGATGGGGGGGCGACAACTCACGAACTGTGAAATCATGACCTGAGCTGAAGTCAGAGGCTTAGCCGACTGGGCCACCCCGGCACCCCTGGAAGATCTTTTTTTAAAGAGCTTGTGGATTTCAGAATTTCAGAGACAGGAGAGCGGACTCTTCATATTCAACCTTTGTTACATGATTGCCTTGTGAACTTCGGGAGGGCAAGGTGGTGGTTCTGTTCACTCTGTCCTAACAGCATCTGGCACAGTATCTGGCGCTGGGTAGACACTCGGTCAGTGTTTGTTGAACGAATGAGTGGAGCATTTACTAGGGGTCAGGCACCATTTCGTGCCTGCACCTCAGCGTATCCCTCACGACTACCCTGCACAGGAATTACTGTTGATATTTCTGTTTTATGGAAGAGGAAGCTGAGGAAGAGGAAATTAAGAATGTGTCCCAGGGGTCACAGAAATTAAGTGTTGAACTTGGCAAATGGATTCTAGAGCTCAGGCTCTTAGTCTCTTTTCTGTATCCTTCCGCTAGAATTAATGTGCCTCAAGAAGAGGCTTGTAGGAAGATACTTCAGTACCAGATGTATAGATCTGTGTGTGTAGTTAAATCATAGTTCTTCAACTTTGGTGTACAGAAGTCTAAGGTACTTATCAAAATTTGGTTACCCAGGCCTGTTCTCATGGACTTCAATTCAGTAAGCCCAGGTAGGGCTTGGTTATCCGTATTTCTAACAAGGTCTCATCCATTTGGTTTATAATATGACCGGAAGTATAACATAGTAGTCACTGGTTCTTTTTAAAAAATGTTTGTTTATTTTTGAGAAAGAGAGAGACAGAGTGCGAGCAGGGGAGGGGCAGAGAGAGAGGGAGACACAGAATCCGAAGGGGGCTTCAGGCTCCAAGCTGTCAGCACATTGTCAGAGCCCAACGTGGGGCTTGAACTCATGAACCACAAGAGCATGACCTGAGCTGAAGTCAGATACTTAACTGACTGAACCACCTAGGCACCCTGGTTCTTTTTAAAAAAAAATTTTTTTTTAATTAGCTATTTATTTTTGTTAAGTAATCTCTGTGCCTAACGTGGGGCTTGACCTCCCAACCCCTGGATCAAGAGTCATATGCTCTTCTGACTGAGCCAGCAAGGTGCCCCTCAAT
This sequence comes from Panthera pardus, assembly GCF_024362965.1. NCBI lineage: Eukaryota > Metazoa > Chordata > Mammalia > Carnivora > Felidae > Panthera > Panthera pardus. Next base: position 135,825,766 of record NW_026526721.1, read on the forward strand.
CATTTATTCTAATCCTAGCCCTGCAGTTTATTAGTTGTGGAACTTTGTACCAGTTATTTAATCTCTTTGCTTGAAGTTTTTCTTCTGCAAAACGAGTATAATAATGGGTTCCATTGCATAGGTTTGTTAGGAGAGCACCTGAGTTAATAATACATCAACCACGTAGAACAATGTCTGTCATGTAGTAAGCGTATGTGTGTGACAATAAAAATAAAATATGTAACTCACTGGGTTGGTATGAGGATTCAATAAGAAGTTCATAGAACAGTGCAGGCACATGGCAAGCGTTCGATAAATATTAGTTTTGCGTTGAACAATGACAGCTACATAGATGGTGGAAATCTTGCTCTGGGGCTCACTGAGGAATGCTCAGTGGAATGCATTCCTACTGATGTATGCTCTGTGCATTCTATGTTATGTCAATCTGTGCAGAATCAAAAGAGAATAAATTTGTGGAAATGCATTTCTTTATTTGAATATACCAGGCCCACCCACAGATCATCATTTGAGTCATAATTCGCGATCGTATTTCTGAGTTGAAGGTGAGAGGCTGATGTTGGGGTGCTTGCCATAAATGGTTAGGGTTTTCATCCTTCTAGTAATATATTAGTAATATATTTTGATCTTATTATTGCTTTCACTCTTGTGTCTAGGTTTCTATCCATGTTAGAAGAAGAAGTTTATAGTCAAAACTCTCCTATCTGGGATCAGGATTTTCTCTCAGCCTCTTCTAGAACCAGCCAGCTAGGAATCCAAACAGGTAAATTTCTTTTTGCATAAATCAGAGAACAACCAGAATGTGTTAGTCACAGCTCACTCTGCATTTATTTGTGGGTTTTTTTTGTCAAAAAATCGAAGAACAGAGCCGGCCAAAAAGTAACACCTTGGCAAATCTTACATGTGCATCTCGGTTAATGAAGAGAGCAGGTGCAAATCAGTTAAAACAACCCCTCCTTGTGCTATTGAGTTTGCTTAGCTTGCATATTAGGAGGTGTAAAATGCCGTACAGCTCAGCTCTGTAGTCAAATGCTGGCTTTTTAAAAAGACACTTAAAGTCTTGGTCAGTAGTGGCCAGATATGCCCAGGAATCAAGCCTTGGTCTGGTTTCTGAATCTGTGATGTCAGTTTTGTGCATCAAGTTACTGTCATGGATAAAGGTAGGGTGGTGAGTGGAGGAGAGCCATCTTGAGTCTCAGGTCGTGAAGTACTTCCTAGTGGGGCCAGAGCATCTTTGCCGTTGCTTTGGGTGGCAGCAGCTAGTATTTTGTGACGGAAGAAGGCATGTGACTTCTAGAGTCCCACTGATCCCAGAGAGAGGCTCTGAACTGCTGCCTTTGACGCTAGGAAGACTCAGAGAAGTTTGGCAAGAGATGCCAAAGCAGTCATTCCTATGTGGCCGTGGAGAAAGCAGAATGCAGAATTTCCATATTAGAGTTTTTAGTACATCTAGCTCAGTGTATAGTATTTTTGCCTCTAGCAAAAAAAAATCTTTTTTGCAAACGGTAAAAGTCACCTTCTTTAGTGTATGGTTCTGTGAATTTTGATAAACACACGCAGTTAAATAACCACCAGTACCATTAAAATACAGAATAGTTGCTTCACCCTGGAAAATTCCCTTGCAACCCTCTGTAGTTCGTTCATTGCCCCACCACCAGTCTTGGCAACCACTGATTTGTTTTTTGTTCCTGGAGTTTGCTTTTTCTAGAATGTCATATGAATGGAATCATATGGTACACCATTTTTTGAGTCTGACTTCTTTCATTCAGCATAATACATTTGAGAAGGTGATTAATAATGTTTTTCTTATCTAGCGCCCAAGTTTGGATGTAAATATAATTAAATCCCTACAAAGCAGAGTACTTAGGGAATGAGGTATTTTGGTTTGGATCAAATCCTTTTTGTTTGAATTCTTGTTTTTAGAGACCCCAGTTTCTAGCATTTACGGACATATCCTCTGTAGTGATTGGGCATGTCCTCTGTATTGCTCTCTCTGTCCCTGTGCTGTTCACTTTGTCTTTATCTCATCTGGTTTTCAAATAACATCTCTCCCACAAACCCTCTCCTTGCTCCTCCCATGCCTTCCAGCAAGGACTGCATCTCTTTTCTTCCAAACTTTCACAGAACCTTGAATATATCTTATCTTTGGTTCTCTAGCTTGGCTGTGTGGTGGCCTCACTTGTGATTGAAAATAATATTGATTTCTGAGGCTTCTCCCGAGAGAGTGATGTAATTGGTCTAGCCTGGACATTGAGAATTTTAAAAGCTCCCCAGGTGATTCTGATGTGCAGCCGTATTTGAGAACCGCTGTGTCACGCAGCACTTACCTCGTGCTGTCCTAAGCCCACTTTTTTTCTGTAAGTCTTCTGTCTCCAGTGAGTGTGGTGGTCAGAGGCTGTTTGCCACAATAATAATAATAACAGACTTCCATTAAGTCCTTGCCTGTGAAGTCTGCTTCATAGTGAATTAGCTCAAGCCCAGAGAAGTTGGTATTATTATCCCCTTTATATAGATGAGAAATAGAAGCTCAGAGAGGAGCACCAAGTTGCCCACAACCAGAGCTCCTAAGTGATGGAATTGGGTTTCATGCCCAGTCTGTGAAATTCCTCAACTACTACACCCCATGAGGAGCCAGCCAGACCTCGAGCCAGGCTTTCTAGCATGTGCTGTGAATGTGCCGGCAGATAGACGCTTGTGGGAGGAGTGAGTGAAGAGCAGTTTCCTCCTTCAGGCAGGAGGACACCAAAGCAATTCAGCAGGATCAGCTGAGTTCTTTGCTGGAGGGTCTTCCAGAGAGGATTCCTCTTTGTGAAAACTCCCCTTAATCCTTGCCCTCCTGGAATGCCTCCCTGGTGTGTTCAGCTTCTAGCGCATTTTATGTCTTAGCACAGGATGGAGAAGGCAGAGGTTGTGTCTGACTCTCGGGGAGTTCCACATTTATTTGTGTGGCTGAGGTTGTAACCCGGTTGAACTGCATTGTCCTCTTTAGTGTTACCCAAAGCTGTCAGAAGCAGGCTGCCTTCTCCTTTTTTTTTTTTTTTTAACTGTAATTGCAGTGTGTTCTCTGGGGGGAAAGAAGAGTGTAATCATCTACTTAATTGGCATGTCTGCACATCTATGCAGCTGTGATAAATGACATTCGTAATGATGGCTCTGAAGTTTTGCAAGATACTCAAATGTCTTCAGAATAACCAGAGCTTCCCCTTTGTGTGCAATCACTCCAGTGCACTGTGAGATTCAGAAGGCCTGTTTCCTGGAAGGAAAGCCATATGTATGTGTGTATATATATATATACACACACATATATATATGGCCGGGCACTTTGGTATATTCTCAGTGCTGTGGAATGGTGTCTGTCTGTAAACTTACTCCATCACTTTCCTGGCTGTTCAAAACGTCCTCTGGGGACCGAACTGTGGCTGCATTGAAACTTAGTTGAACGTTCTCTCTGGGCATCTGGCTTTACTGCTATACTCTGTCCTGTACGTGACCAGTGCCACTGAAAATGTCTGTATTCTTCATCTGCTCTCACCACACTAGCTACCAATCAGCAGCACACTGGCAAAGCAATATCTTATTTCTGACAATGGCTTTTATAAAAGAAAAGAAAAGAAAAGAAAAGATGTTTTTTTAATTTGTAAATATTCTCAAACTTACAGAAAAGTTATAACAATAGGACAAAGAAATCTGGTATATTCTATATCCTTCGCCCAGATTCACCACTTGTTAACATTTTGCCATACTTGGTTTATCATCCTCCCTTCTTTTTTTTTTTTTCTAAACTATTTGAAAGTTGCAAACCTCATACCCCTTTACAGAGCACAGTGAATATCTCCCAAGAACAAGGACATTCTCTTACTTAACAGCAGTACAGTTATCAAAGTAAGGAATTTAAGCTTGATGCAATATTATTACCTAACCTATAGGCTATTTTCCATTTTTGCCTCTAATCACAATCCTGTGGTTTATAGCAATTTTTGTCTGACCTCAGGAGGCACATGATGTTGGCCTCCCTCGTTGTTGGTATAAGCTTGATCACTTGGTTATGATAGTGTTTACATGGTTTCTCCACTGCAGTGTTAACCATCTTTCCTTTTGCAATAAAGAAGTATTTTTGTAGAGAGATACTTTGAAACTAGCCTGTCTTCATCAAAATTATACTCCCAAGGTTTAGCCTGCACAGATGATTCTTCCTTGAATCAATTATTACATGCTGGCTGTCAAGTGTTTTTTTTACCCCCTAACGTCCATGATTCCTTCCTTTTTATTTATTGGTATTCTCCTATAAGGAAGGCCTTTACCTTCTCCCCACTTATTTATTTATTTAATGATCCATTTATTATTATCATGTTCATTTTGGCCCCATGGCTGTTATTTTATTTTAATTAATTAATTCATTCATTTTTAAAAGATTTTATTTTGAAGTAATCTCTACACCCAACGTGGGGCTTGAACTTATGACCCCAAGATCAAGAGTCACATGCTCCATCGACCAAGCCAGCCAGGTGTCCCTCCATGGCTTTTATTTTAAAGATGATTTTGTTGTGGTGTTGGGCAGGAATGGGATGGTTGCATGTGCACGTGGTTCCTTATTGCTTAAGAAAGGAGTCACCTAATTCCTGTTTTTCTTTTTGGGGCTAGTTATCAGTCCACCTCCTGTAGCTGGGACCATTTCATATAATTCAAACTCATCTTCCCTTGAGCAACCTAATGGAGGGAGCACCAGTCCTTCCTGCAAAGGCTCTTCTGGGCTTGAGGCAAACCCAGGTAAGCTTGTAAGGGGGCATAAGAGAGGGCAATGATTGCCATAGAAGTCCTGTTATCTCAGGAGTGCAAAAGGTAGATTTAGACCAGCTACAGATTGTGTATGTCCAGGATTTTTATGGCTGGAAATCACTTTGAGCTGAATTGGTTAGTTACAAAATGCAACCCAAATGCAGAGTCTTAAACAACAAAGCAACCCAAAATGCAGAGTCTTAAAGCCATAATCATTTATTATTGTAGCTCACTCATTCTGTGTTTCCTGGTAGGTTGTAGATCTCAGCCAACCTCATTCAGTCAGTCTTTGCTAGGCTTGCTCGTGAGCCTACCTATTGACTGGGGGCTCTGTTCTGGGCTAGAGCACTTAAACTGGAGCATCTCTGTTCCAAATATTTCTCATCTTCCTCCTGGGATCACTGGGCTGCTTTTCTTGGAGCAGAATATGTCCTTCTGACAATGGCAGAAGTACCAGAGAACAAGTAGAAATACAGTTTCTAGAAGCCTGGACTCAGAACTGGTATACCATCACCCCTGCCTTATTTTGTCAACTAAAGCCAATTACATGGTCGAACTCAGATTCAAGGGGTGGAGAAATGTACTCTTACTTCTTTTGTAGGAAGAACCGCAAAGTCACATGGCAAGAGTGTGGATACCTGGAGGGTAAAGAATTTGGCTGCTAATGTAATCTGCCATGTGGGCAAAACCATCTCTTGACCCTAAAGGCATTTCCTAGTTACAGAATGTTTTGAAGGTTGTCCTTCTGTCCATGGGCTTAACATCACACACGTTTTGGATATGACCAAATCTTGACATTAAAGAAGTGTCAGACCAGAGGAAAGAAGAGAATTTTAAATGCAGTACCACATATTTAACATGTGTGCCACCATTTACTTTCTCACTTCCAAGGGAGATGCCACTCATCAATGCAGAAACTCTTTGCCAGTGAGCTTGGATGTAGCCTCAGATACTTTCTTACAATGACACTAACAGCAATTTATCAAGTTTGGGGCATGTTATTATAAACCTTGGCTACAAAATAAATAGTTCAAAGCATTACTTTTTGGGGAATCATAGAATTTGGAGGCATGTTGGTCAAATGACTGAAAATATTCTCATTTACAACTAAAAAAGAGTTATAATAACAAGAACTCAACAAAAGCCATTTAATAAGTGGTATAATGTTTATGGAAGCATCTCATATAGACAAGATACGTTACATTGTTCTGCTCCTTTAACTAAAGATGTGTGGAAATGTGCCTAGTGGGATTCACAAGTGAGGAATAATTAGATTTGAACATCTAAACAAATTTTAAACTTATTGTAAAAATAAATTTATGACATTTTATGACAGGGGGAAAAAAAGAGGAAAAACCAACCATGATAGTAGAAAGGACAAACAAGCCACCATGTAATCTAAGGAAGAAAGTGGGAAAAAGTTCTCTTTGCCTTTGCCTGGCTTTTCCCAGCATGTGACATGTCGAGAATGGCCCTACTCACTTTGTGGGGTATCATTTTATGGCAAAAAAGTATTGTGAGAGATAAAGAGGGATTCATTTATTTATTTAAAGTTTATTTGTTTTGAGAGAGACAGAGACAGCACAAGTCGGGGAGGGGCAGAAAGAGAGGGAGGGAGAGAGAGAATCCCCAGCAGGCTCCACACTGTCAGCACGGAGCCTGATGTGGGGATTGAACTCATGAAACCATGAGATCATGACCTCAGCCCAAACCAAGAGTCGGAACCTTAACTGATTGAGCCACCTGGGTGCCCCAAGAGGGTTATTTTATAATGAAAAAATTAAATTCACTAGCAAAATAAACATTTCATTAGTATAGGTCAAATATATATAGTCATACATAATATACACGTACCTATACATATACACGCATGCATACATCATAAAAGAAATTTCCAGAACTGGAAAGAGAAACAACCCAATCAACCAATAGTTGAAGGCTTGAAGCAACATCTCTGAGTAATTCATAGTTCAAATGGACAAAGCTATCAAAAAAGATACAGAAACTCTGAAAACATAATCAGTAAGCTTACTCTAATGGATATACAGAGATCATTACTCCTAAAAATCATACAATACACATTACTTTCAAGAAGACAATACACATTTACAATTAATTGGTCATATTTTAGGTTCTAAAGTAAGTTTCAGAAATTTTTGATGTTTTGTTATCATATGAACCATGTTCTTTGGCCACAAAGGGACTAAATTTAGAGATTAATAACCAGTGATAACTGAAATCACCCCTTGCATTTGCAAATGAACACATAACTCATATAGCAAGTTAAAAAATTATCATAGAAAGTAGAAAATATTCTGAATGTATCTGTGGTTGGTGATTATTGGGACCTCCTCCCTTCTCTTTCCCATCTTCCACAGCCACCCCTTCCTGGGTAAATGGAGAGTTGACTTCCATGCCCATCAATGTTAATAGAAAATTATTTGGATTAGTTGTCACGTATTATCTGCTTTGTATTTACGATCACCCATTGTTTGCCCTTTTGTTTTGATCATCACAGGAGAAAAGAGGAAAATGAATGACTCTCATGCCTTGGAGGAGGCCAAGAAACCCCGGGTTATGGGGGATATTCCAATGGAATTAATTGACGAGGTTATGTCTACCATCACGGACCCTGCAGCAATGCTTGGACCAGAGGTCAGCAAGGGTAAACCAGAGCAGCCAGCTGGTAGCCCTTTTCTGTCTCCAACTGTTGCAGGTGGGGGTGGTATCACTGAGAGATAGCATGTTATGCTACCCTGGTTTACATTCAACCAGGTGGTCAAGGTGTGGAGGGCAAGAAAAGCTGGTGGAGAGGTGGTGCCCCTGGGTGGATATCACACCACAGAGAAATATGCTAATAATCTCACACAGCTGAAGGTGTTCCCACCTCCCTCAGCTCTTTAACTTGAAAAATTTAAATCCTGACAAATGTTATAAAAATTTCGTGATGGAGATTCATAGTTTTTTCCAATTGAATTTTTTTTAATTAAGTTTATTTATTTGAGAGACAGAGAAAGAGAACACAAGAGGGGAGAGGCAGAGCGAGAATCCCAAGCAGGCTCCGTGCTGTCAGAGCAGAGTCCAATGCAGGGCTCAAACTCACGAACTGTGAGACCATGACTTGAGCCAAAATCAAGAGTTAACCAAGTGAGCCACTCAGGTGCCCCCCCCCCCCCGCCCCCCCTAGTTTCTTTATTTAGATTCACCAATTGTTGACATGCCACATTTGCATTTCCTCTGTCTCTCTCTCCTGTGAACCATTTGGAACCATTTCAGAATTAAATATAGGTGTCACAACATTTCACCCCTATTTTTACCTGTATTTCTTAAGATAAAGACTATTCCTTTACATTACCACAGTGTAGCTACCACTCAGAAAATTTAGCCAGGTCAAAACATTTTTTAATATATGGATTGGCAAACTACAGCCTACAGGCCAAATCTAGCCCACTGGCTGTTTTTGTAAATAAAGTATAATTTAAACATGTTGTCTATGTCTGCCTTGCACTACAAGAGCAGATTTGAATAATTAAGACAGCTGGTGTAGGACCTACAAAGCCTAAGCTACTTGTTACCTGGCCCCTTTATAAGACAGTCTGACCCTTGGCCTAATGTATAGAGAGCCCATATCTGAATTCCCCATATAACCATATTATGTCCTTTATAACATTTGTTGCTGTTGTTCAAGGATCAGCCAGGGATCATGAATGGCATTTAGTTCTTTCTCTTCATCTCTTTAGTCTCTTTTAATCTAGAACAGTTCCCCAGTCCGTTTTTTGTTTTTTTTAAATGGCAGTTCCATTTTGAAGAATCCTGCTCCCTAGTTTTCCATAATGACCCCTTTTGGATTTGTCTATTTATTCATGATTCGATTCAAGTAAAGCATTTTTGGTAAAAATTTTGCTGTTATCCCATTACATTGCATCCACGGGCAGGGCAGTTTAAGACATTTGTGACAGCTTCCAGGAAATGAAGAGATGTCTTGGAGATTATCTTATACAATATCTTGTAAAATTTTTTTAACGTGGCTCTGCTCCATCCATTTTTAATTTGTCATGTGTCCTTAGATATTTGTTTGATAGTATTGAGGATAATTCAGAGAACAGGAATGTTTTAAGAGAAAGATCTCATTGTAAGATTATTCTTCTCATTTCTTGTTAGATATATCCAGTCCTGGGAATCTAAGACTGTAGTACCTTTTCTGTACTTGTCTTTCAAGGAGTTAGTACCTTCGCAGATTAGTTCAGCTCGGTTTTTCAGCTGTGACATGTGGATGTGGTCACACATTAACAGATTTGTTGGGTGGATTTGATAGTGAACTGGAGTTGGCTGGTATAGGTGTGCACAAGGCAGTTGTTAAATTTTCAGGAATTTTGTGAGCTGGTTGTTAAACGCAGTGTTAGCTTGAAGTTGACCACAGGGGAACCTGGTCACCTGGGCAGCCAGATGTAGACCAACGGGATGAGCAAGTGCTACCATTTGGGGCTGTTCTTCCCCAGGAGCTATTTGTTGAACATTTACCTGCACATCCCTGGGTGGATTAAATAGAATGGGGAGCATGAAGTGCCAGCACAGGATTGTGCCACCAGCTGTGGTGGAGTGGGTCAACAGATGACCCTCTGGAAAGAAAACTATCTTCCAAAAAGAGGTGCTGACACTGTAAACGTGACTGCCACTGTCGGGACTGCAGTGAGAATTTGGGGGGGGGTCTGTCATCCTGAGGGTTCTACAAAGTTCAGCCAGATGGGATTCCTCTAGACCAAAGAGTAGCACACAGGCCAAATCTGGTCTGCTCTCCCTCTGCTTTTAATTACTGTTTTATTGGAACACTACTACGCCCATTCATGTGTGTGTATGTCTGTGTGGCAACAGTGTTGACTAGTTGCCACCGAGACCTTCTATTTACGATCTGGCCCTTTGCAGGAAGGTTTGATGACTCCTAATCTACAATAAATATGCATGTACATATATAATACTGTAATCTCTCAAAATGTTTTGTCTCCCTTTTCTGTTTTGTTTTCGTAACTTGTATATGTTGTTTGGGTCCCTGAAAATCCACAAATGAGCATCTTATTAGAACAAGTAAGAGAAACATTGAGATCCCATCTCCATTGTCTTAAGAGAAGAGCTCTGCCTGATTTCTCTTGTCTCCCACATTGCAGACCAATTTACTGTCAGCACATTCAGCCAGGGATGAGGCAGCGAGGCTGGAGGAGCGCAGGGGTGTGATTGAATTTCACGTGGTCGGCAATTCCCTGAACCAGAAACCCAACAAGAAGATTCTGATGTGGCTAGTCGGTCTCCAGAATGTGTTCTCCCACCAGCTGCCCCGGATGCCCAAAGAGTATATCACACGGCTTGTCTTTGACCCGTAAGTGGTGCTCGACTGCCTGGCTCTTCTTTCTTTCTTATTTCCTTTTTAAATGAAGGAGGAACCACTCAGATACTAGAAGTCAGCCAGGGTCACTGAATCCAGCTGCCTCTTGTCGTGCCAGGGAATACAGAGCTCTATCAGGCTAAGTGCCATGCTTAAAAGCAGTAAGATTATTTGTTCAACAATTCATACATTTTTTTGTTAATAATAACGAAGGTTTCTACTTTGAGTGGCTGGTGACTATCCTGTGCTTCATTCATTACAGTAGTGAAGTATTAACACCAAGAAGGGTCCCACTTTTTTCATAGCCAAAAACATGCTTGATTTTGGTATCTTAACAGGTACCACTGTTGCTGGGTCTTAACTATGGGAAGATTCCTGAGCTATCAGACAGGTACATTTGAAAATCCGTTGCTTTAAGTAAAACCCCAACAACAGAAAACCTAAAGGTCTCTAATTGAATGTATTTTAACGCATATAGCCCCACAGCCTATGTGGACTGTGATCCCTGCATGTGACCATTCAGTGTGACATTTTGGAAGTTCTGAAGAGATGCTACAGTGCAGGTTTTGACGAACTGTACATGTGGATTTGTATTCTCTTCCATCATGTTTCTGTAATATTTTTGAGTGAGAGTAAACTCTTCAGAAACATGTGCCACATTTGTCCACAACTGTGCCTTCCCTCTGAACCCTCAATTTGGGACCCTTGGCATTGAGTGTAGCACCATTCCAGTCCCGGTGAGCACCTCCACACATACTTTGTCCTTTATTTGTAAACCTCAGGCCCTTCGTAGGTGGCTGACATTTTTTTTTGGATGAATGAAGTCTTGTGCAGGCAAGCTTACTCTAGAGTCCACATTGAGAATGTTCTGTGCTGGCTTCAGCAGCTCATACACTAAAATTGGAGCGATACAGAGAAGATTAGCATGGCCCCTGAGCTAGGATGACATGCAGATTCTTGAAACATTCTGTATTAAATAAAAATGAAAATAAAAATAAAAGAATGTTCTGCCAAGATCGTGGTTAGATAAAGGAAGCAGCCATAGAAACTCCAGAAAATCACTCCCCTCCTATCCTGGTTGGTTCATAAGGCACACCCCAAAAAGTATTTTTATATAACCAAAATAGGTAAAACTTTGCCATAATCTTATTCTTTCAGGAAACACAAAACCCTTGCCCTAATTAAAGATGGCCGTGTCATCGGTGGTATCTGTTTCCGTATGTTCCCATCCCAAGGATTCACAGAGATTGTTTTCTGTGCTGTAACCTCAAATGAGCAAGTCAAGGTAAGGGTAACCCAAGGTGTTAGAAGAAAAACCGAATGCGGTGCTTCTCCCTAAAGTTGTGGAGCTTGGCAAGGTCTGTCTCTGTATCATGTCTGCAGAATGTCTAAAGTGGAGTTCAGGACTTTCCGAGAAGAGTTTTCTGGCTGCAGGTGTCTGTGTATGTGTGTGACAAGAGTAGATGGTTCCATATCCCAATAGGTCAGCTTCTCCCAATGGTTTGGACCTGGGGCAAGGAACAAGGACCCCACACAGCCCCAAATGCAACTGAAGTACAGTCTATGGCAACTGAAGGGAGGTTTGAAAAGAAATCTCACTGTTCATTGTTAATTTCCACACGCACAGGCACACACACACACACAGTTGGTAATGCTGAACCACCAGAAAGGATGTGGCATGGGCTACATGATTTAGGTGGCTTACACTTAAGGAAGATGTCTTATGGCTTTGTCTCTAAAACCAGTCAAGGGCTAAAGAAATTCTAGAAGGGAAGTCATGAAAAATATGAAGAAATTTAGGTCTGTGTTTTAGAAGTATTCATGCTGGGTTTGGAATGCGGGGTGTGTGCACACATGTGCGTGTGCATGCCTACCTGTGTGTGTCTGTCTGTGTGTGTGGCTCATTTACCTTCCCACTTGGCCTTGGCATTGGTTCTTTCCTCCCCAGGAGCGAGGCTGTTACCTTGAAACTGCATTTGGTGTTGCAGTCTGACTGGAATAAACTGTAGACTCTCTGTTGTCAGAAAGACCTCAGATCTAGTGTATGTCTTGTTCTATTCTGCTGCTGCTTTTAGGAATATGGAACCAGGAAATGTGTTTTTATTATTCATTTGGTATTTTGGGAACCCTAAAAACTATCATGCAAAACTAGGGCAAATAGTGGGAAGACAATTAACTCAGGATTAGATAGCTGCTAAAAAAAATGACTGGAATGTCTGAGGCAACGTTGTCCAGTGAAATATGATGCAGTGTGCAAATGTGAGCCATGCATGTAATTTTAAGTTTTCGAGTAGCTACATTGAAAGAAAAGGAAACGGGCAAAATTAATTTTCTTTTCTTAATTAAATTTTCGTTTTTTTAAGTTTTTATTTAGAGAGAGAGAGCGCGAGTGCCCGTGGGAGAGGAACAGAGAGAGAGGGAGAGAGAATCCCAAGCAAGCTCCCCACTGTCAGCAGAGAGCCCAACACAGGACTCCCTCTCACAAACCGTGAGATCATGACCTGAGCCGAAATCAAGACATGGATGTTCGGGCGCCTGGGTGGCTCAGTTGGTTAAGCATCCGACTTCGGCTCAGGCCATGATCTCACAGTCTGGGGTTCGAGCCCCGCGTTGGGCTCTGTGCTGCCAGCTCAGAACCTGGAGCCTGTTTTGGATTCTGTGTCTCCCTCTCTCTCTGACCCTCCCCTGTTCATGCTCTGTCTCTCTCTGTCTCAAAAATAAATAAACGTTAAAAAAAAAATTAAAAAAAAAAGAGGTGGATGTTCAACGGACAGAGTCATCCAGGCACCCTGGCAAAATTTCTTTTCTTTTCTTTTCTTTTCTTTTCTTTTCTTTTCTTTTCTTTTCTTTTCTTTTCTTTTCTTTTCTTTTCTTTTCTTTTCCTTTCCTTTCCTTTCCTTTCCTTTCCTTTCTTTTCCTTTCTTTTCTTTTCTTTTCTTTTCTTTTCTTTTCTTTTCTCTTTCCTTTTCTCTTTTCTTTTCTCTTTTCTCTTTTCTTTTCTTTTCTTTTTTTTTCTATTTCATTATTTTTAAATGTTTATTTATTCTGAGAGAGATAGAGATAGAGATCACACAAGCATGGGAGGAGCAGAGAGAGAGAGGAGAGAGAGAATTCCAAGCTCACAGAGCAGAGCCTGAACGGCAAATTTAATTTTAACAACGTATTTTATTTTACCCACTACCCAAAGAGGTGTCACTGTACTCAATGTCACAGAGAATCACTAATGAGACATTTTATATTCTTTGTTTTGTACTAACTCTCTGGAACCTAGGATGTGTTTTACACTTAGAACACGTCCCCATTTGGACTAGCTACATTTCAGGTGCTCCCTGGGCACATGTGGCCAGTGCTCCCATATCGGGCAGTGCAGGTCTAGGGACACTGTTGCTTGCTCTAGCTGCAAAGAAGCACTGCCGTTTACAAAAACCAGCAGTAAGTCACTGGTAGGAATCATTCTCTGATTGAGGGCTACAGCCGGTGCTGTGGGTACTTTGGTTTTCATCAATGGCTTTACTCTGGTCACAGAGCCCATGATAGCTGCTGATTTCTTCTCACGAAGCACAAGTGGGGCTTTTTGTCTTTGACTCATAGTACTGAGCAGCAAAGGATAAACAAAATTCATCAGTCATACATCTGTCATTCTGACTGGGGAAGGTGAGAGCCCAAACTGGCTCAAAACTGACGTCTCGCACTTTTTCCAAGGAATTCTGACAACGTGTCTTTAGATGGTGCTGTTGCTGTGCGTATCATTTTTTCGTTTCTGCTCGCCAAAGTGGGAAACAATTTCAAGTATGCAGAGTTTAGAGACGTACTTAAAAGCAAAATTTGTTTGGCTTTTCATAGGGAGAGGGAACTGGAAACATGTCCTTAGTTTATGATTTCAGAAAAAGATTGCAAAGTTTTTGTTTGCAGAGAAAACTTACACCAAGCACCTTGTTTGGAGAGGTTGATTGAGGGTGACGTGGACGCTTTTAGGGCCACCAGAGGAAAACTAAAGGTATTTAATATGAATTGGATACTCTGTGTTATTACTTCCCAGAAGGGCAGTTTATTTTTTTCCCAAACCATGTAATTTTCTTTTTTTTTTTTTTTAATTTTTTTTTTTTTCAACGTTTTTTATTTATTTTTGGGACAGAGAGAGACAGAGCATGAACGGGGGAGGGGCAGAGAGAGGGAGACACAGAATCGGAAACAGGCTCCAGGCTCCGAGCCATCAGCCCAGAGCCTGATGCGGGGCTCGAACTCACGGACCGCGAGATCGTGACCTGGCTGAAGTCGGACGCTTAACCGACTGCGCCACCTAGGCGCCCCATACAAACCATGTAATTTTCTAAAGACTTGCAGGCAGGTGGCCAAATATTACAAACCCAGTAGGAGGAACTAGAAAAAGCCACTTTTTGTAAATGACTTGAAACTGTAGTTCTAGAAAATGAAGATTAGTCTTGATAAATGGGGAAGTTTGATAAAAGCAAGTGTTGGTGGCACCTATGTGGAAAAAACCTCAAGTTCATAAGTGGAGGTTTTAGATTTCTATTTAATATGTTAAAAATCTTGGCTAAATGATACTGTCAAATTTGCCTCCTCTCGTTTTAGAGAATCCAGCTTGCATATAAATTCCTGAGAATGAGGAAATAAGATTTGTATGTGACTTTATCTCACTCAGAGCACACGCAAGATAACATTTGAGATTTTACTTGAAGCTCGTCACCTGGTTTTAGAATTATCTTGTCATCTCAGAACTATTTGGATTTGTTATCATGCACGCTTAAAGTTACGGAGCTAATATTTATATATCTTAATATTTAAATAAACACTGAGGTTGCTAGATGGATTTAGAAAAGAAAACCTTTGGTGCACCTGGGTGGCTCAGTTGGCTGGGCGTCCGACTTTGGCTCAGGTCATGATCTCACGTTTGTGAGTTCGAGCCCCACGTCAGGCTTGTGCTGACAGCTCAGAGCCTGGAGCCTGCTTCGGATTCTGTCTCTCCCTCTCTCTCTCTCTGCCCCTCCCCTGCTCATGAGCTCTGTGTCTTCTTGTCTCTCAATAATAAACATTAAAAAATTAAAAAAAAAAAAGAAAAAATAAAGTATCAGAAACTCAAATTTAAAAAAATAAGTAAATAAAACCTTTGGTGATAGTTAACAATAAAGGTGGACCAATAAAGGGAGAAAGTTCTAGGTGAAAATCTAAACATTTGTATATAGTGGTTTAATATTGCTAATTGCCTGCCAAGGAAACATTTAAGCTAATCAAGGAAATGTTTTACCTCTAGTGCCAGTCACAGTACTAGACAGGATTCAAGTTAAAAGATACAACCCTTACTCTTAAGCGATTGGAATCTGGAAAATTTATTTGGCAAGGTGACAAATAAGTGGCCAGTGATGAACAATATCTTATGTGGGTTTTGAGAAGCTATTTACAAAAGAACCATTACTGTTCTTCTTGAGGAAAATTATTGGATTGTGGGCAAAGCTTAGAAAGTTTATGGCCTATTAACCCCTTGTAACAAAAGCCTCGCTTTCTTCCATCAACTTTATCTATGTTAAAGTGAGTTTTGTCAGAAGATGCATTTCTTATGAATTCCTAAATATTGCTATTTCTATGCCCATGCAGTTCCCTCCAACTAGCCAACCTTTTCTTTTTTCTAGTTTTCTTTTAATTTTTCTTTAAACATAATTTTTAATTACATAGATCATACATAAACACACTTTTAGGTAAAGCAAAAATCCCGCTCCCCCTTCCCCCTGCCATCCCGCTATTCTCAACTTCATGTGCAACCTTCCAGATGCTTCTTTACTGATTTACGTGCAGGGAAATGTACCTGTTTATAAGAGCGGCTATGTGTTTTGTTGCTGTTGACATAAACACTTTTCATAATGTCTTAGAGCTCTTTCAACTTTAGTGCATATATGTGCTTATTTAAACCTATAGTTAGATCAATTAAAATTAAATAAAATTTAAAATTCAGTTCCTCAGTCACACAAGTACTCAATAGCCACATGTGACTGACGGCTACCATATTGGATAGCATAGATAAAGAACATTTCCATCATTGCAGAAATTTCTATTAGTGCTGATATAAAGCTATTTTCTTTCTGTAGCATTTAATAATGTGGAAGCAACATAATTTATATAATATTCTCTATTGAAGACATTTATGTTTGGGGCACCTGAGTGGCTCAGTCAGTTAAGCATCCGACTTCGGCTCAGGTCATGATCTTACAGTTTGTGAGTTTGAGCCCCACGTCGGGCTCTGTGCTCTGTTTTGCTCTCTCTGTCCCTCCCCCACTCTCTCAAAATAAATAAACATTAAACATTTTTAAAAAAGAAGACAGTTATGTTTATTTACAGATGTTTTCTTTCACAAACAGTGCTCTTTTTGGAAATGTTTTTCTGGACGCTGAGAAGTGGAATTACACAGAATTGAATATGGCCTGTCTGAAGTAAAAAAAAAAAAAAAAAATTTCTAGATTGCCCTTCTCAATGGGCTTACCAATTTACATTTTTACCAGTGTAAATGGTTTTGCAGAGTACCATTTCCCCTGTCTTTACTGACACTGGATACCATCAACCTTAGAGATGGTGACATACTCTTGAGTGACAGTATGTTGCATTTCCCGATGGAGTGCTCTAATTACTACTGAAGTTGAACGTCGGGATTTATTTTTTTTGGTGATACCTATGACTTGTTCCTGTGCTTTGACCATTTTTCTTTTTCTTTTTAAAGTTTATTTATTTTGAGACAGAATGAGAGCAGGGGAAGGTCAGAGAGAGAGGGAGGTAGAGAGGATCCCAAGCAGGCTCCACATTGTCAGTGCAGAGCCTGATGTGGGTGTCGAGCTCACAAACCACCAGATCATGACCTGAGCCAAAACCAAGAGTTGGATGCTTAACCGACTGAGCCACCCAGGCCACCCCTGTCTTTCTTTTTTTTTGTACTGATCCCATAGAAGATGTTAAATCTTTGTAATATGTCTGACAACTGTGCTGTCAGTTGTCATTTGTGTTTTGTTTATGGTATCTTCAATTGCTCATAATATCTTTAAGGAGTTTTAAAATTTGAAGTAATCTACTTAATCTGTTCTTTCCTTTATACTTTTGCATTTTACATTTTTTTTAGGAAGCCTTTTTGTACCTCTATGTTATAAACCAACTTTCCAATATTTCTTTATAATACTTTTATATAAGTTTGTTTTTCTTTACATTTACATTTCCAATCCATCCTCTTACCTTGCTTTCCATTTGACAAACTCTTTTAAGGCCTAGCTTAAACAGGTTCTTTTCCTTATGTACCTTCCTCCTTCCCCCTCTTAAATACCATACAGCCTTTTTCTTTATTATAGGTACAAATACATGATTCTATACCGATGCTACACAATAGAAATATACTTTGAGCCTCAAATGCAAGCCACATACATAATTAAAAAAAAAAATTTTTTTTTTACATTTATTTATTTTTGAGAGACAGAGACAGCGTGAGCAGTGGAGGGGCAGAGAGAGAGAGAGAGAGAAAGACACAGAATCAGAAGCAAGCTCCAGGCTCTGAGCTGTCAGCGCAGAGCCCGATGTGGGGCTCGAACCCACGAACCGTGAGATTACAACCTGAGCTGAAGTCAGACGCTCAACTGACTGAGCCACCCAGGCGCCCCACCACATACATAATTTTAAATTTTTGAGTAGCCATATTTAAAAGAGTAAAAAGAAACAGGTGCAATTAATTTTGTATTTTTTATTTAACCTAACATGTCCAAAATATTGTCATTTCAACATGTAATAAGGGTAAGCTGTTACTGAGCTTTTTTTCCCTGATGTGTATTTTACACACTCTAGTACATCTCAGTTTCAGCTAGTCACATTTCAGTTGCTCAAAAGCCACATGTGGCTATGAACTACCATATTGAACAGCACAGCTCTATAGTGTTATTTTGTATTTATGGGTTTATCTTCCCCATTTTACCATCTTCTCCTCAAGGGAAGAGACATTTCATTCCTCTTTTTATCGAAGTTTTATTGAAAGTCACAATATTTCAGTATTGGGATATGTTTGTGGAAAGCTAAGATGTCCTTTGGGTAACATCAACGGAAGAATAATTTCTGGAAAAATCAGGTGGTAATACTATTATCCTATTCACTGGGCAGACCATCCCCTAATTATTATGCTTGGTCCGGGGATCTCTGCTTTAGAAGAGCATGGATATACAGGAGAAAGCCCTAAAGACAATGATTAGATTAATAAGGGGTCTTCCAGTCATGCCTTTTAAGGAAGGACTAAAACCTCAATGGTATTTCACATGGGGTTTGGGAGGTAGGGATGGGCATGAGAGAGTATAGTCTCGAAGGGCTTGAAGAGTTATTACGAGCAAGAATGATCCTTTGTTACTCTAAGAGTAGAACTAAGGTCAATAAGTAGAAATAAGAAAGGGTCAGATCTCGGGTAAACTTTAGGAAGAACTTCCCAACCATAACAATATCTGAAAATGAACTGACCTATGTAAGGGCCAAGTGATCCCCCTATCCTGGCGGGGTTCTAACAGCTCGCCTTTTCAGGATAGATGGCAGAAGCCTTCTAGCGTCACATGGGATAGAGAATTAGATCAAATGACTTCAAAGATCCTTCTCCCCCTGTGCAACTAAATTTCCGTGAGTAAGCACATTTGAGTTCTTTAGAAAAGTGTGTCACCAAATTCTAAAATATTTATGTGAGGGTATTTGTGTCTGGATGCTTGGATTTACTTTTCCCTCTTTTAATGAAGTTCTAAAACAGTCACTTTAAATGTATAGATTTTGTCTAAGCTTTGTATATGACTGAAAAACCTGATACTTGCATTTTTTTTTCGTATTTCAATCATTAATTTATTCAGCATTGTTCACTGTCTTTAGTTTACTTCTTATGTCTTCTGACTCTCTCAGAGATCCTGGGTTTCTTAGACCTTGCTTGGAAAGGCCTGATAAGACAAAGATGAAAACCCTGTCTATGTGATATGATTACATTTCTTTGCAAGGGTTGCTGATTTGTATACATACAGGAAACACTTGGGTTAGTATTCTAGTAAAGATTAGCACTTTTTTTTTTTTAATGTTTATTTTTGAGAAAGAGAGAGAGAGCATGAGTAGGAGAGGAGCAGAGAGAGGGAGACGGAATCTGAAGGGGACTTCCGAGCTGACAGCAGAGAGCCCAATACAGGGCTCGAACTCACAAACCATGAGCTCGTGACCTGAGCTGAAGTTGGATGCTTAACCAACTGAACCACCCAGGCGCCCTAGCAGTTTTCATTTACATTGCTGTTTGCATCTCAGGTTCTCAAATACTTTAAAGATAAGCAGAAATCAGAATATTTAGTCCCCAAACTGCTTTATTAATATTCAGCCATCACTCTTTAGGTTTGAACTAGCCGCTTGTAGCTTTGGTGTGTTTTTTTCAAAGAATCAGAAGCTTATATTTTTAAATGTTGATTATATCTCAGTTCAAGGGTTTTGAATTTTTTGGTTTTGTAGGTCGTCTTCAAAGTTGAGAAATGCGAGAACGGATGTTAGTCTATGTTGGTAACATGTATCAAAGTACCAACTCCTAAATTTGCCAACATTTCCCAGTGAATTTGTAGGAATGTCCTTTCTCCAGAACCTAATATGTTTGTGTACTAACTTTCACATAGGGCTATGGAACACACCTGATGAATCACTTGAAAGAATATCATATAAAGCATGACATCCTGAACTTTCTCACATATGCAGATGAATATGCAATTGGTTATTTCAAGAAACAGGTAGGTTGTTCACGTGTAACTCTGTTCTGTCGTTTCTTTTCTTAGTATATTCTCAGGTAGGCTTCATCCAAATAAGTTTTTCCTCTATCATTTTCTACTTACAAGAAGGACATGCATTTTTTAATCCTTAAGTCAGTAGTAAGCTTCAGACTGTAGTAGAGGGTATAACCAGCCCATAGTAAGTACTAAATAAATATTTGTTGGGTGAATGAATGAATGTCATCTATAAATGAAGTATTCTATTGCATCCTGGAATTCTAATATATGGTATCCCCGGGCTAAGGAGAAATTTCCAGCCTAAGGACTGGGTAAATAGAGTTCTCCATCTATCACACAAATAGTTTCAGCCTCTGGGAAGCTGCCATTTATGACAGCAGAAAGAAAATTCTGAAGTTTATGAAGGGCTTCAGACAATCCTTCTTCAGCAGCACACATAAGGCTAGGAATGTGACTGCCACCTTGGTCCTTTCTTACCAGAAGTTTTCACCTCAACTTTTTTTTTTTTTCGGGTTAAAGATAATATTTGTTTATTATTTTATTTTTTATTTATTTTGGGGGGGGTTAAAGGTAGTATTTAAAGAATTATATCTAAATTTAGAAAAATGATGTATAATTGACTTATAAGATGCTCAGATCTTAAACCAACATTTTGATAAGCTTTGACAATTGTATATACCTGTGTAGTCATGACTGCAAACAAATAAGAATAGTGGTGTTCAACCCTGTCAGCTCAGCTTTTTAAGGATTATTCTTTGGCTGCATATTTTTTTTTTTTTAATAGTGCTTTATAATCCCTAAACACTTTCCTAACTACAAAAGTGATAACACAGTTATTGTAGAAATCTTGGAAGACCTAGTAAAGCAGAATGAAGAAAACCCACTTGTAATTTTACCGTCCCAAAGAGATTGACTGTTAATGTTTTGATATATACCTTTCTAGTAATTGTTCTCTGTGTGTGTGTGTTCACGTGTGTGTATATATATATAAATAAAAACTTGGCTTGTAGTATATGTGATTTAATTACTTGCCTTTTTCACTTACTATATTCTGATCATTTGTTATGTAATTTTTGATGGTTCTCTGAAATTTTATGGTATAAGTAGAAAATCATTAAACCATTACCACATTTTTAGGACATTTAAGTATTTCTTGCACACAAGTGTACATTTGTGTGTGTGTGTGTGTGTGTGTGTGTGTGTGTGTGTGTGTTGCCCTCATCTATGTTAAGTTTGCTTAGAATAAGGGTCTAGAAGTAGAGTTGTTTCCAGACATCTTCAAGGTTTTTGTTATGCATTGACAGGGACTGTAACAACTATTCTTGTCAGCAGTATGTAAGGGGTTCAGGAATATATTTTTACTCCTTTCCTAGATAAATTGTGTGTGTTTGCATTTATTTGATCTTTGTGAAGTTTGACATGTTTTTTTCTTGTTCGTTGATCCTTTGTATTTCTTCTTCTGTTTTTGAATTGCCAATTCATTGTCTTTTTGCCTCTTCTTCTACTAAAATCTTTATTTTCACAGTGACTTATGAAAAGTCTTGTATCTAAGGAAATTAACCTTTTATTTTGTGATTTTTCTACCTTTCATCAGCTGTCTCAACATTGTTTATGGCTTTTTCATGTACAGAACTGTATTTCATGAATACATAAAATCTATTAACTTCTTTTTTTACGTAAGTCTTATGTGACTAGAGAGCTTATTTTCCTCTGATGTCAGATAGTTCATCTCCTATTTATTTTCTTCTCATTCTTTAGGATCTGTTTGTGACTTTTTAAATACAACTCACTTGGGAGAACTTGGTGGGATTGTTTTACTGAGGGCTTAAACATCATCCTTAGGCTATAAATACATTGCAAAGCTTGAAATATCAGTCGTTTTTTTGTTTTTTTTTTAATTTTTTTTAACGTTTATTCATTTTTGAGACAGAGACAGAGCATGAATGGGGGAGGGGCAGAGAGAGAGGGAGACACAGAATCTGAAACAGGCTCCAGGCTCTGAGCTGTCAGCACAGGGCCCAACGTGGGGCTCGAACTCACGGACCGCGAGATCATGACCTGAGCCGAAGTCGGATGCCCAACCGACTGAGCCACCCAGGCGCCCCTCAGTCATGTTTTTTAAATAACTTGTCTGTAGTCCTCTTTGAAGATTATGGCAATGATTGCTTGGAAAATAAGTTTTTGCTGAAAGGGAAGCAGGAAACTGCTGGTGATAGTCCTGAATTTCAAGTAATTTCAAGTAAATTTCAAGTAATTTACTGCAAAGAAGTGAAATAGGCACTGTAAGGAGAGTTATGTTTATAATATATATTTACGAATATATATCCTGAAATACTAGGTTACTGCAGGTTAAAGTATGTAAAAGAATAAATTTTAAATAAATGTCACTGAAACAGCTACACATTATGATGGTCTAGAAGTTTTTGCCTATACAGTAGGGGTTTCATTTCCTCAACATCAAAGTTCTAATTCTTATATATATAGGGGCGCCTGGGTGGCTCAGTCAGTTAAGTGTCTGGCTCAGGTCATGATCTCATGGTTTGTGAGTTTGAGCCCTGCATTGGGCTCCGCACCGACAACAAGGAGCCTGCTTGGGATTCATTCTCAATCTCTCTCTCTCTCTCTCTCCCTCTCTCTCTCTCTCTCTCTCTCTCTCTCCCTCTTCGCCTCCCTCCCTCCCTCCACCTCCCCCTCTCCCTTTGCCCCTCCTCCACTCATGCATACTTGAGCATGCTCTCCCTCTCTAAGTAAACTTAAACGAATTTGTATATATATTTAAAGATTTTATTTTTAAGTAATCTCTATACCCAACGTGCAGTTTGAACTCACTACCCCAAGATGTAGCGTCACATGCTGTACTGACTGAGCCAGCCAGGTACCCCTAATTAATATACTTTTGGATAAGATTTTCTTTCAGAATTTAGATCGGTGTTTGATTTGTTGAGAATCCTGCGGTCCCCTCCCCGTGTTGGGAGAAATTATGCACTTAAAGCTTATTTTAATTTCTGTGAAAACTGTTTTGTATAATTCGTGTTTTACTAGGATTATGGGTTTATGTCATCTTGCTTCCTGCTTGCACAGTTTGATTTGTGATGTTTTTGAACTTCGTGGAGGGGTTTCTCGCTAATCCTTCCCCGAATAATGTGATGAGAACTTGAAAGAAGCGTATCTTGAGGCCTACCACGTGGTTTGCCCTCAGTAAGTACCTGATGCACAACACCCATATGAATGAATTTAATCTCATTGCAGGGTTTCTCCAAAGAAATTAAAATACCTAAAACCAAATATGTTGGCTACATCAAGGATTATGAAGGGGCCACTTTAATGGGATGTGAGCTAAATCCACGGATCCCATACACAGAGTTTTCTGTCATCATTAAGAAGCAGAAGGAGGTAGGCATGTGACTCATATTCCTTCCATACAGGTTGGTCTTCGTTGGGTGAGTTGCGTACCAGTGGGTGCCAGGTGCATGGCTCTCCCACGTATCGTAGCCTTAGTTTGCAATGGTTTGTATAGATTTCTTCTTTGATCGTATCCTTGATCTGTCTCCTCTCTAAGCACCATTCCTAAAAGAGTCAACACTTGTTAAATTGGTGTAAAATACAAAACTTATAAAATATGATGACGTATCTTACTTTCACCTTCAAAGCCTTTTACCTTCCGGCCTCTTGCATCCTTCCCATACTTACCTCTTTGGTTTCCTAAACTCTTCTCTGAAAGTCATTGCTGATGCTTTAAGCCTCTATCTTGGTGTCTTTCTCCATTACCCACCTCACTCTCCCAACGCACATACAAATCGGACTACTTGGGCCTGTTCAGTTTCTCCTTTGAACTTCTCTAGCATATGTTTGATCCGGTCATTTGAATTTTTGTTATTCATGATCTTACTTAAGGTTTATCTTCGTATGTATCCATCTCTTCTTTTAACGTTGCAACTTCTGAAGGCTTATACTTGTAGGAATTCAGTGATTTGTTACCTGATTATGGGGCGAAGTCTTTTATGCACAGGAACTAAAAGAGAAACGGTAAGGGGAAAGGTTGATAGATTTGACTGCATAGTAATTTTACATTTATCCAAGACAGAAAAGAAAATACCATAAAAAGAGCAGAATTGGGGAGTGTGCAGAGGCCGTATATGAAATGAATGCATTTTGTGTGAAGCCACCTCCTTGCTCCCGTAGTTCATTGGCATTCAGGAATGGGCTTTGCGGCTGTGTCTTTGCACATCAATTCCACTTCATACCTCTGTTTTTCATTCTAGTGCACTTTTCTCCTAGCAGGTAACCAAAAAAAGACGTCTGTCTTCAACCCATCTTTGTTTTCTGGTTTCTACTAATGTTCCTTAGCCCTAGTTCTTAGTTGTTTGTCAGACATGACCAACATGACAGACGTAAAACTCCTTACATAGAGTTTGGTGCATAGTAGGAGCTCAATAAATATTTTCCTTTCCCTTGAAGTGGGTCAGACTTGTTCTTATGAATGTGAGCATGACTGTGAGTAAAAGCTCCCCCCCCCCTTTGTTTTAAGTTAGAAAATAACAACCTTTGTTGTTTCTTGCTAAGAGATGTCAGCCTTAGAATTACAAATAGGGCACTTGGAGAGTTAATAAAAGCACAGCAGCCCCCCCACCTCCCCCCTCTGTCTCTCTCTGAAGAGCTAGCTTTCTTCATTGTTCTCTTTGGAGTTTAATGAGCAGGTCTGTATTCAGCGGCTCAGTGTTCAGCATGGGGGGCCTGCCGGCCAACTAGAGCCATCACTGGGCAGTCAGCTGCCCTTCCCTCATTCCTCCTCCGAGCAGCACTGCTGTGTCTCTGGGTGGAAGCTGAGAGCAGGATTCCCCTGCGGATTCACCTAGTCTGGATCTTTTGGCTCTTACTACGTAGAGGGGAAAGGCACACACAAGGAGCTAGCAAAAGCAGGCACTTATTTAGACGACAGTGCTCCCTCCCCCTTCCTCTTTCTCCCCTCCTCTTGGATCTCATCTCCCTCTCTCCTCACCTTCCCTGTTTCCCTCCAGCCTTCTCTAACACGTGCCTCGGAGTGGCTCATGCTGGCTTGGAGCTGTTAACCTAGTTCCTTTCAAAGAGACGTGAACTCACCATAATAAAATACTTGGATTCATGTAGTATCTTCTTCCACAGAATTCAAGTGAGTGTCACAAGTCTCTTTATTCTGACTTTTGAAGACCTCCTTGTGGAAGGCAGGGACTAGTGGTGGTAGCAAACAAAGTTATAAGTGTGTAGAGGGTTTTCCTGGCCCCTAGAAGCATGCAAGAGCAGAATATACTGTGGTTGTGGCTGGTGGAGATAGAGAAGTTTGCAGCTGGACAGGGGAGCAGAGTGGGAGTGGAGGACTACTTTGTGAGCGTTGGCTCCAGGAGGAAAGTGCGATCTGTAAGGGTCTAGCATCATTGGAGGTGTCTTCATGTGAGATGTATTTTGAGCTGTTTTGAGCCTGCTGAATCCCATCAGCATGGGCAAAGATTCAGAGTCCAGCATAAATAGATTCAGCCAGGACCATAGCTGTGCCGGTGATAAAAGGCACTATTTGAGAAATTGTGACTAGACCCTGAGCAGACAGAGGTGAGTGTATGAGTGCATGTGCGTGTTGGGGCGAAGGGCCTGAGAGGTGGGGATGCTTCTCAAATCTTCATCCAAGTGTGAAACAATGAGGGGGGCTGGGTTTGGAGGATCCAAAGTAAGGGTGAGGCCAACTAGCGTGATTTCTTTGTAAGAAGATGTGCTAAGACTTATTGGCATATCACAGATGGGGGAGTCCCCCTAAATCTTCGGTTTGGGGAGACTAAATGGACAGTGGTGGACCGGGAGAAGGATTTGAGGAGAGAAGGATGATGACAGGTGGAGCAGTGGAGACATTTTCGAGGGAAGTGAAGATAAAAGACTAGAACAGAAGTGAAATGTCTCCTTCTTCCAAAGCGATCCTTGGAGGCTCCGAGGGGTTAAGAAACCCTCTACTGCCATTACCAGTCACTCACTAGGACCCCAAACCTTCAAGGTGCTACACAAGGGGTGTGGAACCCACTGGGGTGGGATATCACATCTGAGAGCACTCCTGATAAAGAGAAAAGCTTTTAAAATTGAACTTTGAAGTTACATTTTTTGAAGGTGTTTATTTAAGAGATTGCCATTAGGATTCTCTTTTAAAAAGACTTAAACTGGAGGAGGGAGGCACCTGGGTGCCCAGGTTGGTTGAGTGTCCAACTTCGGCTCAGGTCATGATCTCACGGTTCATGAGTTGGAGCCCCACGTTGGTCTTGCTGCTGTCAGCGCAGAACCTGCTTCAGATCCTCTGTCTCCCTCCCTGTCTGCCTCTCCCCTGCTCATTCCCGCTCTCTCTCTCTCTCTCTCTCTCTCACAAAAATAAACATTAAAAAGAAATTCTAAAAAAAGGCTTAGACTGGGGGAGGGGTGCTTGTTGGCTGGCTCAGTTGGAAGAGTATATGACTCTTGGTCTCGGGGTTGTGAGTTCAAGCCCCACATTGGGTGTAGAAGATTACCTAAATAAATACAAAAACTTAAAATAAAACCCAAAAACTTAGACTTGGGGTGCCTGGCTGGCTCAGTTGGTAGGCCATGTGACTCTTGATCTTGGAGTTGTAAATTTGAGCCCCATGCTGGGTGTAGAGATTACTTAAAAATAAAATTAAAAAAAAAAAAAAAGACTTAGATTCATAAATAAACAAGGGGGAGCATCCATCTAGATCTGTCTGTCCAGAATGGGAGCCACTAGCTACATATTGGCTATTGAGCACTTGATATATAGACTGCTGAAATTGAGATGCACTACAATTTTGAGGACTTGTTATGAATAAAAGAATGTAAAGTATCTCATACATATCTTTATTTTTTTTTAATGATTATATACAGCCGTGATAATATTTTGGATATATTGGGGTAAATAAAAACATACTGTTAAAATCCAATTTTACTTGTTACTTTTTACTTTAAAGAGTGTGGCTACTGGAACATTTAAAATTACATGAGTGATGGGGTGCCTGGGTGGCTCAGTCAGTTGGGCATCCGACTTCGGCTCAGGTCATGATCTCATGGCTCGTGAAGCTTGAGCCCCGCATCAGGCTCTGTGCTGACAGCTCAGAGCCTGGAGCCTGTTTCGGATTCTGTGTCTCCCTCTCTGTCTGCTCCTCTCCCATCCATGCTCTGTCTCTCTCAAAAATAAATAAACATTAAAAAAAATTACATTAGTGGTTTGCATTATATTTCTTTATTTTTTTTTAAATATTTATTTAGATTGAAAGCACAAGTCGGGGAGGGGCAGAGTGAGAGGGAGAGAAAATCCCAAGCAGGTTCCATGGTCACGTTCCAGCAGGTTCCAGCCCCAACGTGGGGCTTGATCCCATGATGGTGAGATCATGACCCGAGCCTAAATCAAGAGTCAGATGCTTAACTGACTGAGCCTCCCAGGTGCCCCACATTGTATTTCTATTGGACAGCATTGAACTAGATTTACTAGGAATATACTTTGACTAGTCCTATTCACGTTATGGAGTTCTTTGTTTACTTGTTAGGATTAAAATGTATTCATGCTAGAACATTTACCAACGATGTGTTTGAGATCAAGCTGTTAGGAACTGGAATTTTTTGTTTTCCTTTGTAAATTCAATTAATGACTGCTACTGTTTTGTTTTTTCTTTTCCAAAATTCAGTTATGACAGTTAATTTCTGGATGGCTATTTTTAATTTATCTTTTTCTGTTTTTTTGTTTTTTTTTTTTAATGGAAACTGTACTGTTTTGGAAATAGTTAACCTAAGTACATTAGGAATTATTTTACAAAATTCCCTTATAGGTCCTGAATGCTCACAACAGGAGTTGTGTTGCCTCAACAATTTGGAATTGCTTTTTTGATGCAAACAGCATGGGTTAGGGCTATTTGTTTTGAGAGAGAGTGAGCATGAGCCGGGGAAGGGCAGAGAGAGGGAGAAAGAGAATCCCAAGCAGGCTCCGCACTGTCAGTATGAGCCTGACGCGAGGCTTGAACTCATGAACCGTGAGATCACGACCTGAGCCAAAATGAAGAGTCGGACGCCTAACCAACTGAGCCACCCGGGCACCCCAAGCCTTGACAATTTTGAGTGCTAGTAAGGTCATCCTGTCATTGGCAACTTTCTGAGGCCTGTTCATGTGCCCTCCAGTCCGAAGGGAACAGTTCCTGCTCTGGGGACCTGAAGGGGTCCTGGCACGGGGCTCAGCTGGGTTAGCTGATGCACAGGGCTGCTTGGCTGCAGCTTGGGCAGAGGCCCCTCAGAGAAGCAAGACAAAATCACTGGCTCCTGTGCTAGAGAGGACCGCCACCCCTGAGGGCAGTGTGTTCTCTCAGTCTTGGCTGTTTTGAATGGCAGGGGACAAGGTTTCAAAGACAGTTGTGTGAATGCCACCAAAGGGGCATGGTTGTGTAATAGAATGTTTTCATGTCTTACCCATAAAATGGCATTCACCCTTTCTCCTTTTTTGTGTCCTGAAGGCTATATTTAGGGGCCCAACTTCCTAGGTTGAATAGCTTAATCTGTAGCCACAAACTTCTGTCACTAAACACATTTTCTTCCTGTGCTTTACAGATCATTAAAAAGCTGATAGAAAGAAAACAAGCCCAGATTCGAAAAGTATACCCTGGACTTTCGTGTTTTAAAGATGGAGTTCGACAGATTCCAATAGAAAGCATTCCTGGAATTAGTATGTACAGATCTTCTTTTAAAAGCAAAACCTTTTGGTCATGCCATGAGATAGGTTTGAAACAATTGCCAGAGTGCCGTGATTTGGAAAGCTTTTTGCTCTGCCTGTCTCCATTCATGGTGTTTGTAGTCTTGGGAAGGGAGTGCATGCTTTCCCTTTATGTCTTTTCTCTACTTCTCAGTGTGGACAAATCAAGGAGAATTCAGATGACCCCTTCTTGTAGCTGATAATATCTGCCATTTATCGAGAGGTTGCTGTTAGAGCACAGGGGAATTCTACTTCTACAAATGGGGAATTTGAGTATCAGAATGATTAAGTCCTTTGAGCTTACATAGTACATGGCTAGTAACTGTCAGAATTAGAAGCCGCCTGATTCGGATCTCCAGACATTTTGCTGTTCGTACCCGTTGCTCGTTGCCGTCACGATTGCAACCTGCCCACATGTGTGCTCGGCCAAATCAGTCTCTCAGCATTTCTAAAAAAGATGATTGGAAACATATAATTTGTTTCAAGTTCCCTATTTTAGAGTAGTTTTCCCAAGGGTTCTTATCTGTGAGTATGTGAGAGGTGAATCATCCTGGGATAAAACACACAAAATAGCTTGTTTTTGTAGATTGAAAGTATTGAATAGCTGTGCTTTGATTCAGTTCAAATCCAGCATCTTCTAGTATATTGAAGATTTAATACAGAAAACAAAATGCAACAAAGTTCTACAGTTCTCCAGAAAAAAAATAAGACATTATTTGGGCAAGATATATTCCTTCATTACAATGGCTACCCTATGGCACATCTTACTTTTACTTCTAGCCCTAGAGATTTCACTTCCCTATATCATCCCTGTTAATGGCACAATAGCTACCATATTGCCAGGCATTTTTCTGGTTTTTTGTTTTTTTTTTTACATGCATCAACTAATCTCAAAAGCGATAACGTCACCTAATTTTTAGAGTTCTGTTTTATAGATTGATAAACTGTAGAGGCAAAAAGTTAAGTAATCTATCTAGGATAAGTTAGCTTTTAAGGAGTGAGCAAGAAATCAAATCCAGGTCTATTGGATTTGAGGCTGTGTTTTCTTTCTGCTGCGCTAAACCATCTTGCATTGCAAGCAGGTTCTTTGCCAAATAAAATAGAGACCGGGAGGGATAAGGTTCGTTCTAACCTAAAATAACAGCTTAACTCTTTCACATGTGATTAGCAAAAAAAAAATGTGGCTTAGAGTTTAAAATATACACATGTCCCCGGTACTGACATATTTATTTTTTATACTCTCCTCTGAAAAGTTGGAGTTCCTCCTTTAAAAAACACTAACCTAAAGTAGTGTTGGTTATCTTGGGAATGTTGGAAATGTTTCAGGTTTGTAGCCATATACGGAAGAAAACTAATTGCAGTTGATTTCTGTCTCTTCCCAGAAATAGACTTTTATTTAGGCATGCGTATAATTTATTGCATTTTGATAAGTATTAATGTTGTTATTCTCTTGACCGAAAGCAGTTCTCATTCAGTGTTTAATTTCGTTGACATGTAGGAGAGACAGGCTGGAAGCCGAGTGGAAGAGAGAAAAGGTAAGTCAGATGGGCGAGAGGATGTTAATGGAAGTGATTTTTCTTTCCTCCCCGCAACTTAGAGGAAACGGGCAAACTGACTGTAATCACTCAGGCGGCACTTGCTGCGTTTCAGTTTTCATAAAAAGTGCTGGGATGGTTCCAATCTTAGGGTTTTGTGAAAATGAGCTGAATAGGAATCCCCTGGCAGGAGGGCAAAAAACTAATCATTGTACCTTGTTGTTTGCTCTTTTCCTTTCAAGTAAAGAGCCCAAAGACCCTGACCAGCTTTACAGCACGCTCAAGAGCATCCTCCAGCAGGTGAAGGTGGGTGTTTTCTTTTCTTTCACCTCATGCAGATATTTTGAAATGATTTCCCACATGGAATTTCCATATTAGATACCTTACTTTTTTCTTTACTCAAGAGCCATCAAAGCGCTTGGCCCTTCATGGAACCTGTGAAGAGAACAGAAGCTCCGGGATATTATGAAGTTATAAGGTTCCCCATGGGTAATGCCATTAACATTTTCTAAGTATAGATGTAACACTCTCTGGATGGCGGTGTGGGGGACAAACGGTTGCCGAGGTTGATTTGTAATCTTCTGTGGTAGGGTAGGGTTTGTGTGATGACGGGCGGTGGGATTCCCCGTCCCCGCGGAGGGCCAGTGACGTAGAGCAGCGTGATAAAGGAGACATGGGTGGCTGTGTTCAGGAGACATGCTTGCACCTTTCAGAGCTGCACCCGACAGCACTCGATGCAGAAAGCCCACGCGGGGAACTGCACTCAGCACTAGATGTGAAAGCTGGCTGTGTGGACACAGCCTTGTTTATACTCCCCCATTTGGTTGCAAATGGAGAAACTTCAGGTTGTCCTCTTGATATATTGTGAGCCTTTTGAGAATTTTTGAAAGCAATAAAATGAAGTTGGATTAAGCTGCTTGCCTGCTATCCTAGCAGAGGGAGAGATTCTTGATTTTCCATGTTCTTGATGGATACTATTAGTGTCCCTATTTTCACTCCTTTTTAAAGCTTTATTCCACATCCAATACCAAACAAACAAGAAATGCCTTTAGAAATGTAGAAGTGTGGGATTTGCTGCTGTACCTGCACCATGTAAATGATTAGTTGAACCAATTGAGAATCCAATTAAACTAATTTGGCATTGTGTAGATGACAGAAAACTAGCTGAAATGTTTTCTTTTCAGTCACTTGTGTGGCCATTGTTTGGGAGACAGCCTGTGTCTTCTGTCCCTTTTCCACCTGTAATCTATTCCTGGTACCAAGCAAGTATTAAAATATGAAAGGAAGAATGAAAGGGACCCATTAGCTCCCTGGCAACAGAATTATTTGTGGGTGTTTTCTATAGCCTTAATTTTCACATGAATGTGTTTTATATAGTCATAGTAATGATTTGGGTAGTCTGTACTCCTTAAAGTGGACATACATCTATATGCTTTTCTTTCCCTTTGCTTTCTGCCTTGCTTCTGTGTATTTCAGTTATGAAAACCAAAGTGTGAGGATTGACTGAGTCTAGAATTCTGTATGGAACGGTGTTTGGGGAGTCTGTATATTCTTTTCTTTTTTAAAAGAAATTTTAAGAGGTTTTATTTTTAAGTAATGTCTACACCCAACATGTGGCTCAAACTCACAACCCTGATATCAAGAATTGCATGCTCTACTGACTGAGCCAGTGATGTGTCTCTCGGTATTTTCCATCATGTAAAAAATATGTTAAGACCAGGGTACCTGGGTGGCTCAGTTGGTTGAACATCTGACTTCAGCTCAGATCGTGATCTGGTTCGGGAGTTCAAGCCCTGCATCAGATGCTCACTGCTGTCAGCACGGGGCCCGCTTCGGATTCTCTGTCCCCCACCTCTCTCTGCCCTTCCCCTACTTGTGCTCTCTCTCTCAAAAATAAATAAACATTTAAAAAGTATATGTAAAGACCATTTGTGCCCATTTCCAAACTTAAGTTAACTGACCTCTGGAGTTAACTCCAACTGACCCTGGACCATCTCCACTCCTTTTATGAAACCCTCGTGGGAGGTTGTGTGAGTTTGGGGAGAATAATTATCTTTTAGCCCTGCTCATGTATGCTCTGAAGACCTGCAATAGTAGTTCTAGAAGGTCCTGTCTGTCATAGCCTACTCTCAGCCTGCTTTCTGGAAGTGTTTTTCCTGGTCCAGCCAAGCAAAGGGATTAGCCTTTCCAGTTGGATACCGCCTGTGTGCATAGCTGAATGCTTCCGAGGGCAATATTGGCCCCATTGAGCAAGACCAGTGGTGAACTGAGGTGTGTTCTAGACAAAGAGAATTAACACAGTAAATGGTGCTCTTTAGGGGAGTAATGATATTTTTCTTGAGATGTCTTTAGGTGCTGAGTAAAATGTGTAGTCTTGCCCCTAAGATGGTCATGCCCGAAAAGATGGTCTTTTTTCTGAGGACAAGACTGACAGGTCAATAATTTTACTTTCTCCCATTATTGCCTTCTTGGCTTTTTCTAAAAGCATTTCTTCTCTTTCCCCTTTGCCTTCAAAAACTCTTTTCTCCCATATGAATGAGACCTAACCTGTGTCATTTGGGGCATCTCATTCAGAACATTGTCTGAGTAGTCTGGTTCAAGCATGTCTTCTTACCACGTGTGGATTACTAGTTAGAGTTTTCCTATTTACCCAGAACTCCCAAGTTGGTGGTGGTGGGGGATGAAAACAGAATAATTTTATGATTTCTTCCTATGTGGTATCATTGATGTGTAATCACCTTCTTTTTTGACACATGCCGTTTGGCCAACCAAGCCTCTTAGAAGGCTGGAGGAAGAAAGATGTTATTTATAACTGAATAGAATAGAAAGATGGAAAGGAAATGTACGGAATTGGCTGTAATTATTCTGAAAGGTTCAAATACTTCTATGACTCTTGTTTTGTTCCTACTGTATTTTAGGCTCTCCCCATCTCTTCTTATCCACTCTCTTCCAAATAATAGTTTGAAAGCTTGTGGATAAACTTCTTTGTGCCATGTTTCCTTCTTTTTTTTCCCTTTTTGGTTACATGTCTTTTCCTTCTAAAACATAAAATTATATGTTTATAAACATAAATGTTTATATATATTTATATATATAAAATATATATAAAGGTAGCGTATCTTAAGTGGTAGGCATGTGGTGGAAGGAAGGTAAACATCTAACTTACTTGGAGAGACACAATTAATTTCATTAGTCTTTCTTCATTTACTGAGAGGACATCTTCATCTGTTCAGTCACACTCGGGTGAGACAGCTAGTGGGGTATTTGCTGAACCTTTAGGTATCTTAACACTTGCCAGTTTTTCTCTTCTTCCAAACTGTTTTAGTGAGAGAAGAAAATTGAATGTTGAACTCAGGTTGATGACATAGCACTACCAAAGATAAGCTTTGTTCAGAGGAAATAGGCGAGAGTACATATTTCCCATTTTTTTCTTCGGTGTTTTGGTAGATTTAAGATTTTGATCTAAATGAATTTCCATTTTTGGTTGTTGTACATAATTTTATATATCTGACTAACTGATAATCCCACTGTAGTTGGTTGTAAGTTTCCTTGCCTCTGGAAAATTTGATCATATAGTGGGAATTTGGGTTATGGGTAGTCAGAGGTATTTCTTTAATAATTTTGACTTATTTTTCCATGCACAGTTAATATAATTTTTTTAATGTTTATTTTTGAGAAAGAAGCAGGGAAGGGGCAGAGGGGGGGCGGGGACAGAGGATCTGAAGCAGGCTCTGCACTCACAGCAGGGAGCCCTACATGGGGCTCGAACTCACAGACCATGAGATCATGACCTGAGCCAAAGTCAGAGGTTTAACCAACTGAGCCACCCAGGTGCCCCACAGTTAATATAAGTTTTAATGATAGAACCAGACTTAGAGTCAACTAGGAACCTATCAGTAGACAAATGTTAACATCTTCTAATCTGCATGGAATTTTTTTTTTTTTAATATTTATTTATTTTTGAGAGAGAGAGAGAGAGCGAGCGGGGAAGGGGCAGAGAAAGAGGGAGACACAGAATTTGAAGCAGGCTCCAGGCTCTGAGCTGTCAGCAGACAACCTGACGTGGGGCTTGAACTCACGAACCATGAGTTCATTACCTGAGCTGAGGCCGGATGCTTTACCGACTAAGCCACCAAGGCGCCCCTGCATGGAATTCTTTAAATCAGTCCTAAGAGTGGGGAGTAAACAAGCCCCATGGTGTTCTTATAAGTTTAGATAAAGTACTGTTTTCATTTGTAAAATAATATAATTTAAAGGAAGTAGATATATTGGGAAAATACTATTTTACAGTAGCCTCTCAAGGCTTACTGGCTTTAGAAAAAATTTTTTGTGTGATTTTTTTTTTATTGCTTGTGATTCTTATTTCGTGGATGGAGCATGAAACTAAATTAATTTGAATCTTTATATGCAAGGACACTGGTGTATCTGCAGATTTATTTATGATCAGTTTCTGTACTTTAGTTCTGTCTCTACAGCACCAAAACAACTGTGAATTTATTGAAACAAACTCAGTCTGATTGTTCGACTTAAGTAATGCAGTGATTCAGTACAAATGTCCCACCTGCTCTACTCTGTGTAGATAGAGCCTCTTCTGTGTAATTCTGAATGAATAGCTAACAGTACTTAGTTTATCATACTTATCACTGCTAATCTACTTAGCTTCCTTGTGCTGAATAGGGGATTGGGCCAGATGACTAATAATGGTCCCTTCAATGTTAAAATGCTGTGATTTTACACAAGGAACCCTCACAACAGAAACAACCTAAGATTTAGGAACTGTTTTCCTTGATCATATGAATTTCTTGTAAGCAGGGGCATTGGGGTGGTAAAAATGTAGCCAAACCAATGACATAAATTTCTCTCCCTGTCTCCCTTTTGTCAGCGAGTGTTTAAAATAGGAGTCAAAGGTTGCTAATATTTTTTTTTCCTGTGCAGATCTGAAAACCATGAGCGAACGCCTCAAGAATAGGTACTACGTGTCTAAGAAATTATTCATGGCAGATTTACAGCGAGTCTTTACCAATTGCAAAGAATACAACCCCCCTGAAAGCGAATACTACAAATGTGCCAATATCCTGGAGAAATTCTTCTTCAGTAAAATTAAGGAAGCTGGATTAATTGACAAGTGATTTTTCCCCCCTCTGCTTCTTAGAAACTCATCAAACAGTGTGCCTAAAGCAAGGTGGTTTAGTTTTATAAAGAATTGGACATAATGTATTGAAGATACTTGTAACTGTATTAATTAGCACTTTTGAAAAACAAAAAAACCTCCTCTTAGCTTTTCAGATACGTATTTAAATTGAAGTCATAGAACATTTTTATTTTATGGAATAGATTTTAATCTATTTACTACTATTAAATGTAAATTTTCTATGGCATGTCCATTAGCTGAATATTCAGTAATAGATGATCAGGGGTTTCCTCAAAACCTGTGTATGAGGAAATTGCACATAGTACCAAGATTTGGGGGAATGCAGAAACTTTTCAGACCATGAATGTTTCCATTTTTTCTAATGGAATGTGAGAGTTTATTTTTATTTTATCCTGAAGGACTTTAAGGAAGGGATACATGATAAAAAGCCCGTAAAAGGTGAAATATGTGATGTTTGAAGTCTCATTGTAGACTTTTTATATATATTTTTTAAAAACACTCATCTAGATGAGGTGCTTTGAGCAGTTCTGAAAAAAATGCAGTTCCAGAAAAGCAACTGCTTTGATTCCTAAGGAAGAAATTCTAAATACTGCAAAGTTTTTTATAAGCATCTGGGTTTTTGATAATTCTGTCTACCTACAATACACTTGTGAGCGCATAACCACTATTTTAATAATTATTTTCTCTACACAAATGTGTACTATTATATTTGACTTTGCTTATGCAGGCCATAAGTTCCAAAAGGCAATCTCCTGTTGCACAAAGGCATACATTTGAGAACACTTGAGATCGAATCAATGTGCTTTAATAAGAAAAGATGCATAATCTACGTATGTATCAAATTTGGTGGATCCTTGTTCTAACTAATAAGGATTGTTTTCGTTTTCCATGAGACACACAACCCCACTGATAATGTACGATATGAACATTTTTCCTGTTGCATCTCTACATTCTGTTCATTGTCTGAGGTGAAATCAATTACCAAGATTTGCTGTCAGTATTTTATCACCTACATTGGAATACAGACCCAGGGTGATATCCCACTAAAATCCATCGTTCAGACGGATTAACCTGTCTCGGGACTCCAGCTTAGCGCTTGGGTTTATTTTCTGATTAACACTACATAGAGAAGTGGGACGTCTGCCATCCCAACTCTGGGAGAACCAACTAATATCGAAACAAATGAAGGCCATTTTGATGGTCTTTGACACTAATTTTTATGATACAAATTTATAAACTGATTTTTGTAAAGGACTAAGTTTTAAAAGTGTATTTAACTTGATGGGGTTTTTTATCAGCATAAGTGAATTAAAGTGATCATTTAATCATTGTTAAAAACAGTTGCCAGAGATAATCTGCATGACGGAAAAAACCCTGCAAATGGCTGTTAAGCGGGAAGTATTGTTTTTAATAGGTAAGGGATATTCAGAATGCTCACACTGAAAAATGCCTCAACTTTTTTAAGTCTAAGAAACTGCCTCGAGTGGCATCTAGATTTCTAATGAAGAATGATGATACACTTTGGATTAAGTATCTTGGACTGGTTTTAAACAGTGCTTTGTACTGAATCTGCCGAAGCATCTGTCCAGCTTGGTATCCTGTGAAAGTTTGTTATTTTCTGGGTAGACATTCTTATAGAGTATTGTCTTTAAAATCAGATTGTCTCTTCTATATTGAAAGCATTTTTATGTTTTCTAATTTAAAAATTAATATTTTCTTATAGATATTGTGCAATAAAGCTGAAGTAGGATGTGTGGTTTTTGCAAATGCTTTAACAGCGGATAAAATTTTACATTTGTAAAATTAATATATTGTACTGGTACAACATAGTTTTAAATTATATTTTAAAAAGCTCTCAATGTGGTGTTGCGTTTTCTTCTTCTAGCCCATTAAATTCAATAGGGCGATGGTTGATGACCATCGACGAGATCCGTAATTCTGCCTTTTAGGCATTTCGTTGAAGATGTTTAGAATTGCTGCATTCGTTGTAAGTTTCATAAAAATTCACAAACCACCATTGAGATAATTCCATGAGGAGAGACACTTGTCTGGGTCTGTGTCTTTTGAGTGGTCCACTGCATTTTGCCCGCTGTCACTCATTAAACAAAGGGGGAAAAAAAAACCAGTGAGAGAGGAGTGTTATTGGTTTAAAAGTTAAGTCCCTCCCCCCCCCCCCCCCGCCCCCAGTTTTTCTGCTTTCCATCTGCAAAAAGATGAATGAAGATGCGGGTAAAAATATAGCTGGTTCTTAGACATCTCCTAATGAGCTTCTAATTTCACTCAAAATGCTGACTGCAGGAAAGAATCCTATATCCTGTTGGGGTATGAGAAGTACTGTACCTTTTCTTACTGAATCCTGAACCAACTGAGAAGTCAAAGGAATAAGGCACATGATGGCCAAAATACCTTCATTAATAATAAAATGGATATTGAAGAATGTGGCTTATATATCTATGGAAAATGGGCTAATACTGAACCCCAGAATGTGACTGACTCGCCAGCGGCTCTGCAGACACTGCCAGCTTCCCCTCCAAGGGCAGAGCCTGTACCGTCGAGTTTAGTGCATGGCCAAGAGCAGTGGTGCTCTCTGAAGGCAGGCCAACTCCGAAGAGGCACAGGGGACGGAACAGCCAAACCGTGCAGTCCAGGGCCTTGCTGTAACTCATCGATTAGGTAAGTCCCTCCCAGGGGAGGAATGAATGAGGGGCACAGGGAGGCCAGGGGGTGATGTCTGTCCTTCCACAGGGATGCAAACATCGGGATTGGACGACAAGTCTCCTTCCCACTCCACCCCATGTCTCCGTATCAAAAATTGCTCTGAAGTTGTATTCAACACATTTAATAACTGGTTGTATTCATTAGAATAGTGAAAAGAAGACCGAGGTTTTCATATTACTTAGAAGTAAAATTTAAAATTGTGAAACCTAAGAAGTAGAAACAAGATCAGACTGAGGTACTATGGGTAGGTTAATAATGTGTCACGTCTTTTAGCTGACGTCCTTTAGACCAATGTTGAAGAGATTCTAAGAGCTGTACAAGGAAGGGTTATTGGTGGCAGCCTATGGCCTTTTCCGTATTGTTCTGAGCTGGTCTGCTTGGGCCCTCCGGAACTAGCATTCTGCCCTTAGCACAGTAGAACCGATAGTTTGGAGGGAGAGCGTCAACAAAGTACACAGAAGATGCTGAAAGAGGGGGTGAGAGAACACCCTTAAGTGCCATGAAAAGTTCTCTACTGTAATTTATGTATACTTATGCCTTGGCTTTTTTATGGTAGTGTCTACTTTTTTGTGGAAAAAAAACTAACAGAGACAAAGCCGTAGATTTTCTCTGGGTTTATTAAAAAGCGATGCAGAGAAAAGCAAGGAAAACAAAAGTCATTCTTCCTGCTCCCTCTTGTTATTGGGAAGTCCAACACAACCTTGGCAGAATTAGTTTAAAAAGATGAGAAACAACACATCTAATTTGTGTATGTGTGTAATTTTCTGAGCTGAACCGAAGGTTGTCAGTTTTAATTTATCTAGGTTTGAAGTTCTTCAAGAACAATCCCTCACGGGGACACCTGGGTCACTCAGTCAGTTAAGAGTCTGACTTGGGCTCCTGTCATGATCTCGTGGTTCCTGAGTTCAAGCCCTGCATCGGACTTTGCACTGGTCCTGTGAAGGCTGCTTGGAATTCTCTTTGCCCCTTTCCCAGTTAGGCTCTCTCTCTCTCTCTCAAAAGAAATAAACTTTGAAGGAAAAAAAAAAAGCAATCCCTTGGAGAATTTGCTAGAAGGTAAGGACCTCCTTGCACATGTTCATGCATATGCGCTTTCTGCAATACCACTTCATTTGGTTATTGGGCCCTTTCTAAAATTCACTGGTCTCTGTTCTTTTTGCTCTCTGTTAACCACCCATTTTCTGCAGTTAAGAGAGATGGGTATGCTATTTATGCTTAATAATATCTAAGAACAAAAAATCTGCCTTTTTGTCCAATAGGGCAGTCCAACAAGAGAATAGGAAAAGGGTTATAAGAGAGTGCTTAAGTTTGCTTAATGTTGGTTGTTTTAAAAATTGAATAGAATACACATTTCATACAAATTTTATGATCAAGCTCTTATTAAAATCTTTTCTCCCCATACAGTGCTATTGATTCAGTGTGCCAGCACTGCTTCTACTCAACACATTCACACCTATATAGTTGTATGTTGTTTTGTGGAAAACTCAACATTCCCTTCTATATTTAACATTAAAAAAAAAATTAAAGTGGGGCATCTGGGTGGCTCAGTCAGTTAAGCGTCCAACTCTTTTTTTTCTTTTACTTGTTTTAAATTTATTTATTTTAAATTTATTTTTGAAAGACAGAGGGCAAGTCAGGGAGGGGCAGAGAGAGAGGGACACGCAGAATCTGAAGCAGGCTCCAGGCCCTGAGCCGTCATCATAGAGCCTGATATGGGGCTAGAACTCATGAACTGTGAGATAGTGACATTGAACCCTGCGTCCGGCTCTGCCCTGTCAGCACAGAGCCTGCTTGGGATTCTCTCCCCCTATCTCTGTCCCTCTCTCACTCATGCTCTCCTTCTCAAATCAACTTTAAAAAATAAAGTATAATTAGCAATATACATGCAGTACAACACAATACCATACAAAATGCGCATAATACAATAAAATACACAGATCTTCAGCGTAAGCGAAAAAGTAACAGTAAACGTGGGAAGACTTCTGAAATCATTTTATGAGGCCAGTATTGTTACCCTTGACACCAAAGGATAAAATTTACAAGAAAACTATAGATCAACAACCCTCATAAACACAAATTCAAAGATCTTTAACAAAATATTAGCAAATGGAATTCAATATATAAAAAATATCAGAGATCATGACCAAGTGGGGCACATCTGATTAAGTCAAGGCTCATTTAACACTGAAAATCCACTAATGTAATTAACTATATGAATAGCATAAAAAAAAAAAACAAACATGTTCATCTCAATAGATGCAGATAAAGCATTTGACAAAGTTCAACACCCATTCCTTAAAAAAAAAAAAAAACTAGCAAAGAATAAAAGGAAACTTCCTCAATAGGGTAAAAGTAATCAATAAAAACTTATAGCCAACATCACAGTAATGCTGAAAGACCAAATGCTTCCAAGGTTGAGATAAAGGCAAAGATGTCTGCTCTCATCACGTCTGTTCAACATTATAGCAGAGGTTCTAGTCAGTACAGTAAGGAGAAAGGGCACACAAGATAGAAAGAAGTGAACTGTCTTTATTTGTAGACTATAAGGTCATGAAAATAAAAACAATTCTAAGAAATCTATGAAAAAAAATACTAGAACTGGTGAGTGAATTTAGCAAGGTCTATATATGAAAATCAGTTGCATTTCCATAAACTAGTAGCAACTACATTTCTACAAACTAGCAGCAAACAGGTGAAAATGAATTTTAAAAATACATTTACAATAAGTCAAGAATATGAAATGCTTGAGGTAAATTACCAAAATATGAGCAAAAAATTTGTCAAGACTTCTCAACAGTAAAATTAAGTCCATAAGAAAATGAAATGTTGGGGGAATTGTCAACCTACACTCAACAAGAGTGAGGGCAAAATTAAATACATTTTTGGAAAAAAGACTGAGAATTTGACCCTCATCAAAATGACTTCCAAAAGATATTCTTCAGAAACTTGGCTTTGGGAAGTCATGTATACAAATTAAGCCAGTTCAGGATAACCACTTAATAAAAGTAGAAATAAAGACAACTCCACTAATCCAATGGTAAACAGTTAAGAGAAAAAAGAAAATAAGGCAGAGTAGATAACATAAAAATATTTGCTGGAAATAAATCACATTATAGCAGTTATCACAATACATGTAAATGGACAGAATTTGTTAGGTAAAAGATGACAATTCAATTTGGACCAAAAACAAAATCTAGTAATATACTCTTTAATGAGATATATCTAAAACAGTAACATAGGAAGGCTTAAAAAAATGGAAAAATGATATAGTAAAAATGCTAATACTAACCATACACAGGCAAATATTAACCATATATAAGTTGCCTTAGCTATATCAGACATTAAGACACAGCACTACGAAGGAAAAAGAGTGACTACAACAGTGATAAAAGGAATAATTCACTAGGAAAATCAATAAATCCAGAAATTCTGTGGAAGGTGGTGTGTGTGTGTGTGTGTGTGTGTGTGTGTGTGTGTGTAGCAAATGATGAATCAGGCAAAATTGGTAAAGATACAAAAAAAAAATTGAAAACATTATGCAACATTGCATTCAACAATTAGAGAATTTATGTTCAAGGACATACAGTTAAACATTTGCAAAATTCAACAACTTTTACTAGTCACAAAAGATTTAAATACCAAAGAATCAACACCACGCAAATAAATTTTTTGATGTATTACAAAAAGAAGTGGAACTCACTTAAAGAACAATAACAATAGAAATCTCCAATTTGGTATGAAAAAAAATTTGTTTTACATAATAGGTCAAAAAAGAAATCACAAAGTTAGAAAATACTTGAAATCAAACTTGAGATATATACAAATCACACTAAAGAGGTCATGCAGTAAAACTAAGAGGCAAAAATTAATGCTTTTAAAAACTTAAGAGTAGGAGTGCTTGGCCGGCTCAGTGGGTGCAGTATGTGGCTCTTGATCCCAGGGTTGTGAGTTCGAGTTCCATGTTAGCAGAGATTACTTAAAAATAAAATCTTAAAAAATATAGATGAGGAAAACTAGACATCAAGGAGCTAAATAGAAGTTAGAAAAATTACAGCATAAACCCAAAGAATATGAACAAAGAAAATAACAAAAGCAGAAATTAATAAAGCAGAAAATGAAAAAACTGAGGATCAACAGAAGCTGGTCCTTTGAAAAGATTAACAAAATAAAAAAGATTAACAACTAGCAAAAAGGATTAAGTACAAAAGAAAGTAGATTCAAATAGGTAACAAAAAAGTGATGTAACTGCATAGTACAGAGATTTGAAAAAAAAATTTTATTTTAAATCCTTTATTTATTTTTGAGAGAGAGAGAGAGAGACAGAGCATGAGCAGGGGAGGGGCAGAGAGAGGGAGACACAGAATCCAAAGCAGGCTCCAGGCCCTGAGCTGTTAGCACAGAGCCTGACGCGGGGCTTGAACCCACGAACTGTGAGATCATGATCTGAGCCGAAGTCAGACGCTTATCCAAACGAGCCACCCGGGCGCCCCTGAAAAAAATTTTTTAAATAATATACCATTAAATAAAACATAGAAATTTGCAATTTGTAAGAAAAATGTAATTTAACTGAATAGAATCAAGAATTAGAGAACTCTTATAATCATTAAAAAAATCAAGACAAAAATTTGCCTACAAAAGCACAGGATAAAATAGTTTCAATTGCAAAGTTTTACCAAATGTGAATAGGTACCATTTGTTCCAGAGAGCAAAAAAGGAAGGTTCAACTAATTTTAAGAGTGGCCATGCTACCAAAAATGTATATGGGAAAGGATATAGGCAAATTTATGATCATAGGTATAAAAAAATGCCTAAAATATTAAGAAATCAATTCCATCTATGTCTTTTAAAAAAACTTGTGACTTACAAGAAAAGATACGGGAAAAACTTCATGACATTGGATTAGGCAATGATTTCTTAAGTATAACAATCAAAAGTAAAGAAAACAAAAGGAAAAATTGATAAATTGAACTTAATCAAAATTAAAAACTTGTGCATCAGAGGACACTCCCAACAGTAAAAGGGCAACCCACAT
Organism: Panthera pardus; assembly: GCF_024362965.1. Taxonomy (NCBI): domain Eukaryota; kingdom Metazoa; phylum Chordata; class Mammalia; order Carnivora; family Felidae; genus Panthera; species Panthera pardus. Next base: position 135,868,851 of record NW_026526721.1, read on the forward strand.
AATGGGGGAAAACATTTGCAAATCACAGATTGGATAAGGGATTAATATCTAGAATGTTTTAGGAACTCCTCTAAGATTCAACAACAAAAACATCCCAATTCAAAAATGGGAATAGGACTGGAAGAGACATTTTTCTGAAGAAGGTATATAAATGGACAATAAGCACATGAAAAGATGTTTAACATCATTAATCACTGGGGTAATGCAAGTCAATACCACAATGAGATGTCACTTCACACCCATTAGGATAGGAATTATGAAAAAACCCCACAAGTATTAGCAAGGATATGGAAAAATTGGGATCCTTGTGCATTGCTGGTGGGAATGAAAAATGGTTCAACCACTCTGGAATACAGCATGTTGGTTCATCAAAACATAGAATTACCATATTATCAACAGTTCTGCTTCTGGATACATATCCAAAAGAATTAAAAGCAGGATCTCAAGCAGATCTTTGTACATCCATGTTCACTGCAACATTCTTTCTTTTTTTTAATGTCTATTTATTTTTGAGAGACAGAGATGTGGCATGAGTGGGGGAGGGGCAGAGAGAAAGAGGGAGACACAGAATCAGAAGCAGGCTCCAGGCTCTGAGCTGTCAGCACAGAGCCCAACGTGGGGCTCAAACTCATGAGCTGTGAGATCATGACCTGAGCTGAAGTCGGACGCTCAGCTGACTGAGCCACCCAGGCGCCCCTCAACATTATTTCTAATAGACAAAAAGTGGGAACAACCCTAATGCCCATTGATAAACAAAATGTGGTACATATATCCAATGGAATACTACTGAGGCTTAAAAAGGAATGAAATTCTGGTATGTGTGGACATGTATGAAACATGCTATGGCATGGATAAAACATTATGTTAAATAAGCCAGATACAAAAGGGGAAATACTGTATATACTCATTTATATGAGGTACCTGGAACAGTCAATTTCATAGAGCCATAAAGTAGCATAGTGGTTACTAAGAGATGGGGTGGGGTGGAGTAAATGGGTAGTTATTTAATGAATACAGAGTTTCAGTTTGGGATGATGAAAAAGTTCTGGAGACGGGTAACAGTGATGATTGCACAGCAATGTGAATGTACATGAACTATACACTTAAAAATGATCAAAATGATACTTACTATATTTTACCGCCAAACCAAAAAAAAAAAAAAAAAAAAAAAAGTGATTATACAGTACCCAGCCCATAGCTAGACAAATAAACCAATAGAAAGAAATTTCGGTGTGTGACAAAGAGAGTGGTATTCATCAGTGGGGAAAAGATAGATTAGTCAATGAATAGTGCTAAGGCAATGGGCTATTCTCATGGAAAATAAAATCAGATCCCCATTCCACAAAATGCTACACAGTTAAAGACCTAAGTGAAAAAGCAAAACAAATTTTAGAGAAAAATTTTAAGCAAAAAGGTGACAGAGGATATTAATATTTAAAATTCTTCAACGTCAAAAAACATAAGGTAAAAATAAAGTAGAAAAAGAAAGCTATAGCCCATGTAAATAAAGACAAGGAATACTATCTAGAATATATAAAGAGCCCTATTCTATTAAGAAAAAGACACTCTAGTTGAAAAGTGGGCAAAATATACAATAATTCATAGAAGGAATGAGTGACCAATATTTGAATTCTCACAAGTAATTAACTCAATGAGATAATATCTCATAAGTAATTAAAACAAAGAAAAGCCATTTGACATTCATTGGCTTAGGTAATTTTATGTCCAATAATGCCAAGTGATACTGTGTGGGGAAACTAGAACTTACAAATTGCTCTTAGGAGAGTGATAACACTCCTTGTGTCAGGAGAATTGGTACAACCACTTTAGAGAGCAGCTCCCCTTCTAGGTATCCACTCCATGGAAACTTATTCACATGTGTGCAAGAATGCAGAATATTCACCGCAGCACTAATTTGTAATAATGGAAATAGTGGAAGCAAATTATCTCTCAAAATAGTAAGTCTAGTTTATTTATATAACTGTACGATGAAAATAATCTACATCTGCCAACATGGATAAATCTCAAAAACATTGGTGAGTTAAGTAAAAGTCAGTTGCAAAAAGGTACGTACAATGTAACATTCACGTAAAATGTTAACATACAAAACGATTCTTAACAGTCTAGGGATAAACAGTAAGAATACAGAAATATTAAAAGTGTAAAAACACCAAATTTCAAATTGCCCAATAGTGCAATCACTTTCTATAGCGATGGAAATGTTCTATATCTGCACTGACCCTACTATGGTAACGACTAACTAAGGAACTATCCTGAAAGTCCAAACATAATAATTTGCTGAGGTGTCACTGAACAGTATACACCTAGGCAGCTTGGTATTTAGAGCTAGTCACTTGCCTAGTCCCAGAACCTAAGCAACCATCAGTTCATGATCTCACATTTTACTTTCGCAGAAGATACATTTTGAGTAAAATTAAAAGTTTTAGGCAGTTTAAGAAATTGGGCTTATGTCCGGTTATTTTTATTTAAAAGAAAAAATAAACCAAATTTATTAGTGGTATGAGAAAAAAGCATCACATTTGAAATATAGTTTTGAAGACATTTTCATGATCTAGGGTTCAGTCAAAGAATATTCCATGGCAATAGTTCAACCCTTTTGTGGACTATCTTACAGATTCTCTCTTGGAGAGATAGGAGGTGTAGTAGGATGAATTTAAACAGCATCCAAAAAACACTTCACTGTATTTGCTTCATACTTTTTTTTTAGAACTGCGTCTGGGATCCTTTTTCTGTTTGAAAATAGGAGAATTCAAGAAACACAAATCTGTAAAAGGGTCTCCTCTTCTCAGTTTCCTAGAAGGATAAAAAGAACTCTTAGGAATAATTATAAGCATCCCAGCACCATCTTACCCTTCAATATAAAGTTATTGTGACATATGCCAGTGTTAATATTCCCACTTCAGTTTTTAATCAAAATTTGATATTTCAAATAAGACACTCTTGAACAAAGCTCCAAACCTTACTCCCCTCACCCCCGACATTTATCATTAAAAGTGGGTTCCCACAAATACTTACGAAATGAGTGTGGGTTCCTTATAGTTCATACTGACTGTGCACCTACGCTTTGGCAGAGACACTGCTGGGCTTTCTTTATTCTTTTTTGGAGAAAGAGAAAGTTTTCTGACTTTCAGTACAGGATACAAGGGAGCATTGGTGATATCCTTCAGGCTAAAATGAGGTGAGCGGTGAGTTTTAGGTAGTGCACCTACGAAGACAACTTTTACTGAATATGGTTCCAAATTAAAAAAAAAAACAAAGCAGGAACTAAAATCATATGCAATTACAGATCCTAAACATATACAAATCCAGCATTGTATTATATAGATTTTTTTTAACCCATTCATCATTTTTCCATCCCAGATAACACTGAAATATCAATTACTATAGGTGTGAAGAGCTAATACAACAGGTTACTAAGACTTAAAATTCTTTTTTTTTTTCCTAAGACTTAAATTCCTTAAAAAAATTAAAATTCTTCTAGGATAGCTTGGGCATAATGAATTACGTTAAATCACAGAATTTCATTTTAGTTCCATCTTGCTTTGTAGAATCATCAAGGCCTCCATCTTTTTCATAACCATAATTTATCAAGTGGCTTCCTATAGTCTTAAAAAAGCTACGTAAACTCACTTTATTAAATAAATGAGAATTCTACATCATAGTCTCTGTGTAAACCAGCAGGAAGGGGATTCCCTCTGGTAAAGCTAGTATGTTAAAAAGTTACCAATGTTTTTCCTATCATAAACATTCAAGTTATTCTACTTTGGAGCTAGATCTATATTGGGTGTCAGGTACCCAGCACACAAAGAACACTGCAAGACAATTCTTCAAACGGCTCTAAAAAGCAAGTTGTTTTTCCATTACAAACGAAATTATAACTGTAAAATGACTATTTTTAGCAACCATGCTCTCCAGAGTTATCTAGGTTTCAAATACTGTCTTTTTTGTCTCCACTTACACATATTGCACTATACTAATTATTCCAACTTTTAGTTTGGAAAATATGGTTAAGCAACATCTACTCACTTGCTATATTCTGGAATATTGCTTCTCAAAATCAATGTATCTACAAATCCCCCAGGGAACTTGTGAAAAAGATGCAGATTCTGATTCAAGGGTATGGCCTGAGATTCTGAATTTTTAAGAAGTTTCAAGGTAATGGTGATGCTGATGATCTGGGGATAAAATTCTGAGTAATACTATCTTAGAGTGTAATTTTTTTCTTTTAAAAACTTATTATGTAAAATTTCAAGTATACACAAATATGGAGACAACAATATAATGAACCCCCAGTTACCCAGCTTCAGTAATTATCAACATTTTGCCAATCTTGATTTACATTAACATTATTATAGCATATTTAAAAAAACAAAACATGGTTGCATACTACCACTGCCTAACTTTGGGAAGTCATTTAAATTTTTTAGGCTTTCAGTTTTCTTATAAACAATATAAGGATGTTGATACCTACACTTTATTTATTTATTATTTTGTTTTACACCTGCACTTTATAAAGTTATCCTGAGGATCAGATGTTTTGGGAATGCTACAACCTGACCACATATATTAGTTTTACCACAATAACAATTTCCCAGATGAGAATCTTTGTGGGCAGATGCAGGCTGTTATCAACTTTTGAACCATGCTACTTTTGATCTATAAAAGCAAGATTTTCTAAGCCACAGTTTTTAGATGTCTTACAAATGTCTTACAAAAAAATACTAAGCCCAATAACTGAGGGAAAAGTTTGGCTTAGTGTTTGGCCACCTTTCACTAACTAGAACGAATCAATTTAAAATCGCGGTTCCTGTCAAACTGAATATGAAGCAAAGCCATTAAAATGATAGGTCACCGGATTCAAATTTGATTTCATTTTCAAAGACCTGTGTCAGGTGAGTGTATAAAAGATATTTTAATTCAACCTAACTCCACCAAAAAGTTTTTCTTACTTTGGAAGTCTTCATTTACTGAAGTTAAAAATACTTTCTCCATAACAAGTAGTATTGTTCTTAAAGAAGATTTAAATTAGCTTAAAGTAGGTCATAGCCATACAATTGTGATTTCCACCCCCAACCCGCCATTGTTTAATCAGACTGTAACTACCCCCAAAGAGACAGATGGCAAGTCTCTAACCTCCCCCAGAGAAACAGATGGTAAGTATAGCCTATAAGCATCAGGAGTGATCATTTATTATAAACATTAAAAATGCACGCGAACAAGTAGATCACTTACTGATAGGAGTTTTTATAAGCTTAGTGCCCTCTATCTCTTTTTCAGCCCTGTGTTTTAGCGCTCTTTTAGGTCTCGGCCTGCTGACTGGGCTCCCAGCTGGTTCACTGGAGAGACCTTGACTGTACTTGCAAGTGGGCAAATAGAGGTCATCAGAGTCATCTCCTGAACCACTTGATTCACAGACGCTCAATTCAGGTTCACTGGTGTTTTCTCCTCTGTTAGAATCATTGTTAATTTTTTGTCGGAAAGGAGTGAGATGAATTCCCTCTTCCAGATTAAAATTGTAGGCATCACTGGAAGTGACAGATTCATCCAACTTTTCTTTGGAGACAGTTTTTTTATTTTCACTTTTGCTCGCTTTATACTTTGATACAGATTTTGATTTTTTCCTTCTGTTACCTTTTCTTTTCTCTTCTCCTTTTCTTCCTTGTGCACCTCTGCGCTTATTTTTAGTATGTTCAGGTTTATACTCTAAGATGTCTTCTTTTGTTTTAGTGGATCTTTCTGGGTCAATCAGCTTTGGTGATAAGTTAATTTGATCATTATTCCATTGACAAACATTTTGTTCCACGTTTTCAGGTAAGTGCATATTTACTACTGGGTCTACACATCTAATTCTTTCCAATTCAAAGGACTGCTCTGAGAAATGACTGATTTCAAAATCATCCAAGGTATTGAACTGACATAGATTATTAAAATGTTTCTTTAAACTGCGACGGACAGATACAGTTCTAGGTAAGACATTATCAGTAGATTTATCGTCATCTGAATTCAAATCAAATCCCAGTCTGTCTTGAGAAATAGGTATTTGCTCTGAGAATTTAAAAGATAAATGAGAAAAAAATAGTTTAACTTTATGGAAATTTTAAATTCAGTAATCTTAGAACTCAAAATTAAAAATGAAATAAATGAAAGGTCAGTTTGTAGTTGCGCATTTGCTATAAGCAAATAAAAATCTGGGGAACTTAGTACTACCATCTAATTTTTTTGGCACTGATCAATCGATGGGTTCTATCTGACTTGTGAAAGAATCTTACATAACGTCCAAACATGTTCTAACTGGGGGTTTTCTGTGTCCCTAGTTTAAAGGTTTAAAGAAAAAGTAGTTGGCTATATGTATCTATGTGTATAGGATTCAGTGGGAGAGAACCTCATATTCTAAAGTAAAGTAAAGTAAGACCAGTACACTGAGAAAGTGGGAGCTAAGATGTTCTTTGAAATCCCAGTAAAACTGCGATAATTACAAAGCCTTTCAGGTAAGAAATATAGTAAGCATTTTTAGGGAAAGGTTCTGCTTATTCAAATGCCATCCGTTCTTCAAAGCATTGAGAACAGGGACACGCCAATTTAGAAATGGAAAGAATGGCATAGCTTTGGAGGTCGGCTTTCAGTTAAATGCTAGCTCTTACCTTTTGGGCTACTTTTTGTGTGATACTTTACTTCTTTGAGTATATATAAAATGGGACCAACTGTACCTATATTCTAAGGTTGTTGTGAGGGTTAAGTGAGATAATGTAAAATGGCTAACACAGCTTGGCAAATAGTAGGGCTCAGTAAACTGCAGCCAGTTATAGCTGATAGCTGATAACAAAATAAATAGATATATTTTTAAACTGTTATATTCTGTGTAAAATAAACAGATTTGCTTTGAGCAGAAGAATGCCAGATGAGCATACTTAAAAAGTTAAAAAAAAAAATTAGAGAAATTTAATTATGTTACTTGTTCTCAAAGATCTCATCTTGCCCTTAATATTTTTACATTTTCACTTGAATTACCTTCTATTTGGAATGATTCTCCTTGTCCTGGAAGGTGAGCTTCCTGAAGAGGAACTTGTCTAGCCAAAGAAAAACTGAAATTTATTTAAGAATTATGTAACAAAAAGAAATTTAAGATTTTCTTAAGTTTTTCTCTTAGTATCATTTCATAATCCTATTCTAAATCTGCTAAGTATCAAAGAAAACAAAAAACCTTTCTGCTGATTATATGGAGCCTTGTTTGTTATAAGTGACATTCAACTCCACTGGAGGAACTACCTTATCTATTTGGACACTTACTCCTGATGACATGCCATAACTCGTAATTCCATTAACCTGGAGAAACAGCCAGTCAAAACTGACTTATATATTACAGAAGTGCAATTTGATTACTCAACTCTTTAGCAGCCTATTTCATCATTAGCTGACCTGTTTTGTTTTTTTTTTTTTTTTTGTAGCATAGGTTTTTATGGTGCCTAACTACTGACCCCTCTGAAGTTAATACTATTTATTTCCTTTAAAAATCTTGTCCCCCTTGTAGCTCATGAAACAATTTTCTTTATGCTTTAATACTATTACTGGCTGTTTCATTCTAATTATAATTTTATTCTTTATTTCCTATAGAGAATTTTCCCTCTAGACATCAAATTTTAAATACAGGTTTAGGTAATAGAGTTATGGTAACTAATTAATAACAATTTCAGGACTCTTATAAAAATTCAATTACCCCATTTTACTTTTTGACCATTACATAAATATTTTGTCAGGTGTTACAGTTGAACAGCTTTTAAACTATTCGTGATTAAAAATATGGGGGCAGAAACTATCTTTGTGATTACTTTTGTGAAGAGAAGGGCATAGACTTGAAAGGGATATGAGGAGATGGTTTATAGCAGTTCTTAATTGGGGATAATCATATCCCCTCAGCAGATACATGGCACTGTCTGGAGACATTTTTGGTTGTCTTAACTGGGGGAAGGAAGTGGCATTGGCATTTAGTGGTAGAGGCCAAGGATGCTGCTAAATATCCCAAAATGCTTAGGATAGCCCTCCACAACAAAGAATGATCTGGCCTAAAATGTCAATAATGCTGAAACTGAGAAAGCCCAGCTAGAGGGACAGCAGTGCTCTATATCATAATTGAGATTTTGGTTCCACAGGTGTATACATTAGTCAAACTCATTGAACTGTATAATTAAGATCTGCACACTTCACTGTATGTAATTATATCTCAGTAATTCATAAACAAAGTGTACTTGATCCAAGAGAAGGGGAAGAGGGTATATGGGGTCTGACTGTATTTAGGAATGAATTGGATTAGCAAGACAGGGTGATAGCTGTGCTAAATGTGATGTTTTATTATATTTCATTTCTAAACCAGACTATTTGTAGCACTGGCAAAATACCGTCATTTGAATAAACAATCCTCCTTAGAATAAAAACATGATATCACAAAAATATAACTGAAGGAATTCAATTATATTTAAATAGCTAGCTTAATCCTAACATCAAAAAGGTAAATATAAGAAAGTTTTGGCTTAGCTACATGTAACAGAATATCAACATATCAAATTTTTTAAAATGCATTTTTAGTAGAGAAACATCAGACTCCAAACACAAGAATCAATACGATGCAAATTTTCTTTCATAAATGTGTCAGAGAATTAAATCTTTTTTGACATTAGTAATCATAATAATGAATTTGATACCAACGGTAAATCCTTCACAAATAAATCCCCGGAGTTGTCACTACTGGTGGCCATTCCAGAGGGACATACTTCCTGGTTCTGTTAATATATGAAAACAAAGAAAACACTGGTACAACTGAAATATTCATAACAAAACATTCATTTATTCAACAATAAAAATGTACCAACAGTCTACTATGGTGCCAGGCCGTGTTCTAGGAACCAAGTCTCTAGCAGCTAAGAAATATATTTAAGTCCAACTCTCTTAAAGCTTACATTCTAGTGTAGAGAGAGAAAAATTTTAAATGAAAGGAAAGAGATACATAAATAATTTCAGATAGTGATAAAGTGCTATGAAGGAAATACTCAGAGTTGAAGTGACAGAGAGTGATTGAGGTTGGAGGTTCCCTTAGACCTTCATCTGAAATCTAAAGAATGCAAAGGAGCCAGCCACTGAAAAGAGGAGGGAAAGAAAAAGTGGTGGAAACAACAAATACAAAAGTCATGAAGTAGGAAAAGCTTTGCTGTGTTTAGAAAAGAAAGGCCACTGTGGCTGGACATATATGAATTCTCTCATAGTGAGAACAGGAGGGGATGTGTACTCAGAGACCAGGTAACACGGCGCCTTGGGAGTCAGGAGTTTGGATTTTAGTCCAAGTGTGATACGAAGTTACTTAATCGTTAAGCAGGGAAGTGAAATGATTTAAGTTTTAAAAAGATCAGTCTGACCACTATGTGGAACATGGATTGAAAGGGGCCAAGAGAAGAAGGAGTTAGGAAGTCATTGTAGTAAATCTAGCAAGACGTGTATCAGCTAGGACTTGAGTCCCGTAGCTACAGAGGTGAAGCCCAGCAGACGGTGTTGAGAGAACAAAGATGCTGAGATTGAATCGGCGTGGAAGTGGGGACAGTGAGGGAGAGGGAAGCCTCTTTGGTTTGGACTTGAGCAGATGGTAGGTTGTTTTATGAGATGAGTAAGACGGACAGACAAAGGCAGAAGTACACAATATCTTTGGGAGAGGGAAAATAGAGTTGTACTTTGTACAAAATGTTTGAGATCCTTGGGGCGCCTGGGTGACTCAGTCGGTTAAGCATCCGACTTCACCTAAGGTCATGATCTTGCAGTTCATGAGTTTGAGCCCCGCGTTGGGCTCTGTGCTGACAGCTCAGAGCCTGGAGCTTGTTTCAGGTTCTGTGTCTCCCACTCTCTCTGCCCCTTTCCTGCTCATGCTCTGTCTCTCAAAACTAAATAAACGCTAAAAAAAATGTTTAAGATCCTTTATAAATATTTCAGTGGATAAATCAAGTAGTAGTCGTGTGTGTGTGTGTGTGTGTGTGTGTGTGTGTGTGTGTGTGTGTTGAGCTATAAATTTGGAAGTCCCCAGCAGAGAGTATTTAAAGCATGGGAAGGGGGTAAGATAAGATGGATCTAGGACAATTGACATTTGAAACTAAAGAAGAAGTGAGCAAACGAGACAGACATGTAATAGTCAGAAAGGCAGGACAACTACGAGAGTATGGTAGTAGGAAAGCTAGGAGATTATAAAGTATGTTACTACATAAAGGTCAAGAAGAACGAGAGGTGGCCACTAAATTTGGTAATAGGGGAGTTGTGGGGACCTTGGCACAGTGACCATAGAATGATGGGGATAAAAGCCAGATAAGAGGGAGTTCAAATGTAAATAGAAGCTGAGGAGGTGAGAACAGTAAGTGCACTGTTTGTCTCTGCTAAAGTTCTGCTGTGAAGGGAAGCAGAGAAATGAGGAGGTAGAGGGATATGAAATCGGGAGAGGTTTCATTTATTTTCTTTTCCTCTTAAGGCAAAAGATGCTAAAGCACATCTGTATGACAGCTAGAATGAGTCAGTCAAGAGGCAGATCCGTGTTGAAAGAGTGCAAACTTTCAGGACCAAAGTGCTTGAGGGCAAGAGAAAAGGGGAATGTGATGCACAGGGAAAGGCTTGGCCTTTGATAGGAGCAGAGACACTTTTCCCACTGTGACAGGAGGGAAGACAGAGAACACACTGCAGATACGGGCAGATTTGTAGATTTGTATTAGGAAGGTAAGAGTTCTGGACTGATTCCTTCGAAGTCACTCTAATTCAGTTCAGTTGTTTCTTGAAATTTGATGCACACATAATATGCTGATGTTATGATAGATTAAAACTGTTCAAGAGAAACAAAACAACTAGAAATTTAATCCTGTTAAAAGTTTTAAATTTATTTTCAGTATAGCTCATGTTCTAAATTTAAGTAGTGGTATTACTGAAGGTAAATAAAGGAGAATATTTAACTACAGAATAATATAATTTAGTAACAAGTTACTAAAAAGATCTATGATAAAATTTAGGAAACAAAAGGCTATTAGAAATTACTTTATGATTAATCCTTATAAACCAAGTTAACTAGTGGTAGGCAAAAAAACCCCATTCTTCTTATTAAAGCATTTTAAGTTTCTCCATTACTGATCGATTGACTTGATAAACATGTAAGCACAAGTATAGAATGATGGTTGAGGGGTGACACATGTAGCAAATGTATGGCAGAAAACAAACTCTGATGTTTTAAATGCTAAGAACACTTTTGCCCAGCAACTAATGTTTTTGTTTTTTTTAAGTTTCTTTATTTATTTTCAGAGTAAGACAGAAGGAGAGAGGGAGAGGGAGGGAGGCAGGGGGTGGGGGAGAGAGAGAGAGAGAGAGAGAAAATCCCATGCTGGCTACCCACTGTCAGTGCAGAGCCCGACATGGGGCTCGATCCCACAAACTGAGAGATCATGACCTGAGCTGAAACCAAGAGTCAGATGCTTGACTGACTGAGCCACTCAGGCGCCCCAGCTAATAATATGTTTTAATAAATACTCAGAAAGCATTGATAAATGTCAAAAGGCCTGCAATGACAGATTTTTTCCCCCATTGTTTTTGTGATTGTCTCATTGGGTATTCATTTCTCACTATTTATATATGATTTCACCAAAAACTTTGGAAAGGGAAAAGGAACATTCAAATGTCTTTGGAGGGATTTTTTTTTTTTTTCTTACTAGTTGACTGAACAAGGAAAAGAAAAAAAATTAGGAAAGATTATATTCTGAAGGGGAAAAAATCCCAAAAAACCAAAAAGTTTTAAATAATCTAACCCTCACATAAAGGAAAATTATATTAAATCTTTTATAGCCAATTCTCTGCTATACCGTATATGTATATATTGCATATATGTATGTGTATGTACATTCTGTATATCATACACAGAAAAAATATGGAATCACTTTCATCACTGACTCTTGCTGTCAGTGGAGAGGTGACTTTAATTCCCTTCCCGAGTCTTTACCCTTCCCCTAATCGCTATGGTCTGGCTTTCTTCTCTGGTTTCCTGGCCTAAGTGCCAACACAACTGTCTTCACTGGCACAGCAAACAGATGGCCGTCCAGGAAAAAAGTAAACTTGTTTCTGTCAACACCTGACATGCACCACTGCTTTCTCTCTCTCTGCCCCAAGTAGTTTTCCTGGGAAGAGGAAAGGAGAACCTGGCTCATCATTTCTCTCTTCTTGGGATCAATGTGCAGTGGGACACAAAGAATATCAAGCTTTCTCCACATCTGTTATATTTTGGCTGACCCTTCCATGTAACCTTGAATACAACAGAATAAGAGTAAAATATAAACAGCAAAATGTTTAGGATAGTTCTTGTTTGGGAATTAATGTATACCTTTCCTTATTTAACCAACTAGTAGGTAAAAAGGACTCTCCAAAAAACACTTAAATGCCCCCTCTCCCAAATTAAGGCAGTTCTTATAAGACTTCACTAGGTATAACACAGCTACATAGAAAAGCTAAGATTTATAGCACTGATTAAAACTTTTGGACTAGTCCGCTTCAACTATCACTTTTAGACCTTTAGCTGAGTTGCCCTATATTTGATTCACTTAGCTGAACGGTTGAAAGGACCAGCAGTGCAAAATGCTAAACTCTTTCTTCTGTACCTTGTCTTGCTACCTGCTTTCAGAACCAAGTTATACAAGCACAAGCCTCAATCATGTATGTTTTGATCAATTCACTAATAACAGAGCTATCGGTCAGTAATGAATTTATATAACATAATTGATCTAAATTACCAATTCACTGATTTCACATTTTTTCCTAAGAAATTCAACGTTTGTAATGAAAATACCTGAGTAGTTTCTCCGGTTTGTTGTGAAGCCAGTTTTTCTTTCAATGCATGTAGCTGACATGTGAGGTAGTAACATTCTTTTCTCAGTTGTAAGATGATATCTTGGGCTTCTCTCACTTTGGATTTTTCATTTTCCAAAGCTAAAGCTAACATTCTGTTGTTGTCTTGGTAGTTTTTTAACAGTGTAGAAGTGTTGGCTGAAAGAGGATAAATTTTTTTTATTATGTATTAAATATAAGCTTAAAAAGCGAAGCAAAAGGACAACATGAAAATCTCTTACTGATTATTTGGCATGGCGCAGGTATAAAAGACTTTCGTTTGCCGATCTCTGCCAAATTTTTACTCCTTTTCTCTTTCATTCGTTTCTTTATGTCTTCAAGACTATCTTGAAAGGACTTTTTAAGGCACCTTTCCTTGGCCATCTTCTGCCTAGGAATTTAAAACAGTAAAAAGTATTTAATTTTTCTAAGAGATAATATCAAATATAAAACAAGATGGAAAACACAGGTTGTTCATAAAGAATGGATTAAATAGACTTAGTAACTGTCGAATCAGCTTAAAGAAGCTGGCTAACCTGGTAATAACTTAGATTTTGCAGCTTTTAAACCTCATTAACATTTTGGCATAATGTTATCCTCCTCAGTACTTTACAGGGAAAATTAATAAATATGCATTTCAACCCAAAGACTCTGTAATATGGCACTTATTTATTCCTTAACAAATACCCACTGGGGGCTTGCTATATACCAGGCATTATGGGAAATACTTAATGTTATATTTTGATGTTATTATTATTTATGTTTCCTACAGACAATGTTTATGACCCACATTTAGTGTTTACTAGACTTACAGCATTAGTTCAGAGGTAATCTTGTATGTGGGCTTTGTTTTCCAGTTCTTCTCTACATTATTAATTTATCACATTAGGTCATTGGATAGAATTAATCAAGAAACAGTTATTCTTCCACACTCTTTTAACCCAATACTTAAGATTTGCACACACTCCCAAGACAGTCAAGGTAATCCTCAGAGGTTGAAACTATGTAGCACTACATACAATCTTAATAGGTTATTATAACAATTATAGAACTATAAAGAGCAGGAACTGAGGCAGAGCAACATGCCAGTTTTCTCAAAGTTATTTTTAAAACTCAGGTCTGTTAGCTCTTAGTAAATCATAACAGCAAACAAGACATTAAATAACAGTTGTTCCACATACAGTTGAAAGTAGTAAAACGAGCAGTGACAGTGAAATATGCTACTGAATATATTAACACATAAATATATTTAAATCCTTCAACGCTGCAAATCAGATTTGCTTAAATATTCTGCTACTAAGCGTATCGAACTACTTTTCATGAACATCTTTTACCCTAAATTGCACTTTGCAGATCACAAAATTGCAAGAAATAATTCCTGTTTCCTACAACCATACTTACAATTTTCACTCAAAAGATACCTTCATCTGCTCTAAGCTAGTCAAATAATTTTGCTGAACCTTACGTTTTCTTGAGTATTTTCTCCAGCCCATATTTATTTTCCTCTATGCACTGTCTAGGGGTGTTCAATGTAGAACTCATTTGTTATTTTCTCTTTGACAATGTAGATACAACACACACTGGGATGTTTCCAGTAGAGCTAACACAACTCTTTTTTTTTAAAGCACTAACGTTAAGTGGGTTGTATAAAAACAGCGTATCACAATGGGAGTTTTCAAAGTTCGAACAGGAGATGTTTGACAAGTCACCCAGATTAAGCAACTGATCAAGTTAGTTTAACAACGTACCTAAAATATTTTCGTCATTACCTTTAATTAACCTAAAATCACGAAAGAAAACTGCCGTATAAGAAGTTTCCTATCTAGGCCGAAGTACAGGGGGGTGTGGTGGAGAGAACGAACGGAAACAGGTCACAGGGCGGGATTGGGTCAGTCTCTAGAGCATTCGGTAAGGGGTCTGGATTCAGAAGAACCTGGAATATCTATCTGATCTCCGTCATAATGCTTCCATCATTCCTGCTGCTGAGGCAGCCAGGTACGACACCGACCAGTGCTAGCTTCTCCAGGCAAACCGAAGAAGCAAAACAGGACGTCAAGGGTATAGGGCTGCACAAAGAACAGCTGCCAGTTTGTGTGCCCTCACGTCAAGCCGGGCTTTAGCTACTAATGCTTTTACAGATCACGGAATCTACAAAATTCTGCAAGGCAGGGGGTTCGCGTCCCCATTTACTTAAGAGGAAAATGGAGCCTCAGGAAGCGCAAGTCGAGTGGACGAACAGAGAAAGTGTCGGGGTCAAACCGACTCCACAGCCCGAGCTTTTGGCCACCGAACTTAGAACGACAGAGAGACCCCTGAGGGCAGACGAACAGGGACCACGACACCCCAGTTCCACACCTGGAAAACCCGCGGCTTTCTCTTTCACGGAGGGGCTCGGGGAAAGTCGGGGGCGGGGGGTGTTGCCGGAAGAGGGCCGGGAGATCTTCCTCCCACAGGTACGTCCAAAACAGTACCTTGGCCACCACTTCTGCCGCAGCTGTCGCCCTCCTTCTTACATTCCAAGGTTTCGCGAAGCTGTCTGGCCGGCGTAGCCTGTGCTTCGGCCCCTCCAGGTCTAGGCCCCGTCCCCAGTCGCCCGCCGGCTAACGCCACCACATTCGAAATTCGCCGCCGCGCTCACCCATTGGCTGACTGGCAGGAGGTCACGTGAGGCGACTGCGCTGCCAGGAGTCCCGCGTCACCGGGCTGCGTCACGTGACTCACACCGAGCATCCACATCCGGGTATCTACCGTGCCCCCTCCCGAGGGGGCGGAGTCATTAGGGAGCGCCTTGACCTGTCGGTATGTTTCTGCCCAGAGTCATTGGCTTTTCGGGTTGGATCGGCTGCGATATCTCTAAGGGTGGGTATTTTAGGGCGTTCAAAAGCTTCCTGTTTCTTTAGTCTTACAGTTTCCCGTCTTTGGGATTGCACTCGAGGGCTCCCTCTTGTGAGAAGAATTTCCTTGATTGTCTGCCCGCCGAAGCGGTCGGCCGGCTGCACAGAGGCATCTTGTAGGGGACATTAAAACCAAAATAGGAAACAAATTTTGGATGAACAGGATTAGGGAAGTTGCAGATATCTGAAATATTCAGCCCCGGGTTCTTTGTCTGGCTACCTCTGGCGCTTTAACCCTCGGGAAATGGCACTAGCACACGTAAAGCTACTGATCCAGAAGTCTGGGAAATTTTCTTTATTGATATTTTATTCTCCCTTAGCCTTTCCACGTCCCGTCAATCACTGAGTCCTGTCAATTCTACCTTTTAGGTATTTTTCACGTCCAAACCCCACTATTTTCCATACCCCAATCCAGCCAAATACCTAATCTTAACTGTGAACTGTACCAGTACCTACTCTGATCGCGGACTCCACTCCCTTATGTTATTCATAGAATGATGGTTTGACAAAGCAAATATGATTGAATATGAAACTCTTAAATAGCTCCTCACTGCATTTAAGATAGAGTTCAAACTCCTAAAGGTATTTGGTCATTGAAGAACTCCATGGTTCTATGTTCCACCTCTTCTGAATTTTCTTTCATTTCCTTGTAATTCATCTTGCTGCTTTTGCCCATGCTGTTTTGTTGGTCAAGAACAGTCTTTCTTCTTTCTGAGACCAGTTAGTCTTACTCATGCCGCAGGTCATTGTAGAGGTGAATTCTTCCAGAAAGCCTTATCTGTTCCCAAAGACTCCTTAATAGTCCGATTTGTACATCCTTAGTGCTATGCATGCACTTTTCCTTTGGTACCCCTTGTGGCATTGACTTGTCATTCATTGCCTATTTGTTCAACTTGCATAAGGGTAGAACTATACATGCCTGCTTATAGTTGAATATTCAGCCTTTAATTAGCAATTTGCAGTTAGTAAATATTCATTGGGACAATAAAAGAATAAGTAAATGAAACCTAAGCAATTGTTTTCAATTTAGATATTCAACTCATCATAAAGAATTTTTTTTTTTTTTTTTTTTTTTTTTTTTTTTTTTTTTTTTTTTTAGATAACATTTACCTACTTCCCTTGTCTAATCCTCACCTCACGCCTTTCTGGCTTGAGTGGAAGAGATGAGAATATCTGTCTTTAGCCAACAACTTGGTCTCCAGGTGTTATGAGCCACATCACCTCCACTAGTGCTTAGTTTTCTACTCTGGGCAGTGTGGCTTACAGGTACAGAAGCATCAAGAAGAAAGGTCAACCCAGACATGTTTTGCCGGCTTTGGCGGTAGGTGGCTGCACTGCAACTTGGGGCCAGGGGCCTGCCTCTTGTGCCAACGTCCACGGTGCCATGAATCACTCTGCTCTGTGGGTGCGGGTTGGCGGCGTCAGTCTTGGCAGTTGGCTCCGGCAGTGGCCACGGCTCTGGCAGCTGGGGCGAGGACCTGGCCACATCAGCACTGGTACAGACGCAGAGCAAGTGCTACTCCGCACGCACACTGCCACAGGTCTGCCCTAGTGGTCCCGTGTTGTCCTAACCACCGAGGTCCTGCTGGGCGTGGTCTACACCCCCCCTCCCCCGCCCCTACTACCGCACGCTTACTGGCACTACGTCCTGGCCAAGGTGGAAAATTTGCAGCCAGAGATAAAAAGCATTGCAAGGCATCTTAACCAAGAAGATGCAGTTAGTGCAGATCAGTTGAGGTGGTCCAAAAGAGTTGCCAGGCCAACTTACCTAAAGAATACGGGGAGGCTTGTTTCAGAGCTGTATGTTCGGGATAACTGCCACCCTCTCAAAGCCACTGTGTTGGTCTGGATTCGGTTTCCAATGTGGATCTTCATGTCGTTGCTCTTTGGAATTTTAGCACAGGGGCAACACATTCAGATGTAGGTTTTTCTATTCAGGAACAGTTACCTACTAGTGGGGTCCTGTGGTTTCCTGACCTCACTGCACTGGATTCCTCTTGGATTCTGCTTATCTCTGTTGGTGTCATCAGTTTATTAATAATGGAGATTTTTGCTCTGCAAAAAATTGGAATGACTCATTTTCAGATGTATATTACGTGCTTTGTTCGTGTGGTATCAGTGTTGATGATTCTGATTGCTGCAACAGTACCTTCATCAATTGTCCTCTACTGCTTATGTTCCAGATTCATGCGCCTTTCACAGAATTTGTTGTTGCATTCTCCTAGGTTTTTGCCAACTTTGCCAAATACCGTTGACTAAGTCAGATTCAGACACGCCTTGTAAGGACCTCTTTGCCGCCTTTTATGCTAAGTTTATTTCAAGAGAATGACATGCTTTCCAGGAATTTTGGAACAATTCCAAGTGTCACTATCTAATATATTTAGGTTTAGAAATTCAGATGTGATTTAATTTGTCTTTATTTAAAATCATGAATTGTGGGGGCGCCTGGGTGGCTCAGTCGGTTAAGAATCTGACTTCGGCTCCGGTCACGATCTCGCGGTCCCTGAGTTCGAGCCCTGCGTCGGGCTCTGTGCTGACCGCTCAGAGCCTGGAGCCTCTTTCAGATTCTGTGTCTCCCTCTCTCTCTGACCCTCCCCGTTCATGCTCTGTCTCTCTCTGTCTCAAAAATAAATAAACGTTAAAAAACAAAAAATAAAAATAAAAAAAATAAAATCATGAATTGTGTGAAGTACTGTGGGTTAAATTATAATCCAAATATATTTGACAAATCTTTTAAGTGCTAGAAATGTATGTTTAATTGCATCCTAAAAATACAAAAGTGAATCAAAGTGTCCAGTTCTGTTTATAAAATTATAATTTCCTAGAGGTGCCAGAACTTTGGAAAACAGGGTTAGATGCTGAATGATGCCAGATTATACTGACCAATCTCATACTTTGAAGTTTTATCAAGTAAGAGAATACAGTGAGGTGATTCTTAAAATTTTTGAGGTGTGGAGGATCATAGACCCATTTGTACATCTATTAAAGCTCTAGTTTTCTTTTCAGAAAAATCCTAGGACTCACAACATGGGGGCCTTTTCTGATGACTCCCTTCATCCACCCTACGGCTTTCTGGTAATTCCTGGTTGAGAATTGTTATTCTAATAGAACACGTATTCTAATGGATTATGAGTTAATATGTGACTTGAGATAAGAATGGACTAGGGGCGCCTGGGTGGCTCAGTCGCAAGCGTCCAACTTCGGCTCAGGTCGCGATCTCGTGGTCTGTGAGTTTGAGCCCCGCGTCGGGCTCTGGGCTGATGGCTCGGAGCGTGGAGCCTGCTGCCCATTCTGTGTCTCCCTCTCTCTCTGCCCCGCTCCCGTTCATGCTCTGTCTCTCTCTGTCTCAAAAATAAATAAACGTTAAAAAAAAAAATTAAAAAAAAGAATGGACTGGAGATACATGCAGTAGAGTAGTCCATGGAAGAAAGTACCTAATATGGTAGGGGATGTTGCCTTTCAACCCTCCTCTGAAAGAATACAAAATGGGTACATTCTAGGCTGAAGAAGTCTAGAATAGAATACAGCACTAAGTACTGCTACAGCCCAAAGTGGAAAATCTTAAGCGTTGTTTGTTTAGTCAAAGGAAGAAAACTGGAAGGGCAACTAATTGCCTCTTACAGAGGTGATTTTATAAACTTCTTTACTTGGAAGGATTAAGTACCCAAAGGGTTTAAACTATGGTAGATGTTTAATATAGGAAACAATAACAGGTAATATAAGTTGTGGATCCAGTTGTTTGCTTGTTTGAATTGAAAAGATGATAAAACTAATTGCGGTTGGGATATTTATGAATACGTTTGACAGTCATTGGAGAAGATTAAAGAGAAGAAAAAAGGGTTAGAGATTTTTAAAATTTTCTTATTGCTTGAGGCCAGAGGGTATGAATTGGAAAGTGAGAGCAGGGCTGCTTCATGAACACGCGACCTATGCTCAGAAAGGCCTTGCACTCGGTATAATGCTCTGCTTTTGCCATCTTGAAGTGCTTAATAATTTGTTTTTGCACTTGTGACTTGTAAGTGAAGTCTGATGAGACAATGGAACAGGCACGTGAACAAATGAGATAACGCGCACTTTGTGTGTCCATTTGTGTCTCTTGCTGCCCCAATTGCTATATCGTCATCAGGATGCCCACTAAATGGCTTCTGTGACACACTTTATACTTGGGGCTCCATGCTCAGTAGGCCTTCATCCTGGTATAGTGCTCTGCTGTCATCTTGAAATTCTTAACAATTAAAAAACATTTTTAATTCTAGTATAGTTAACATACGGTGTTATATTAGTTTTGGGTATAAGTATGGCAATTGAACAATTCTATATATTACTTAGGGCTCATCATAATAAGCATACTTTTTTTTTTTAATTTTTTTTTTTGAGAAAGAGTGAGTGCGTGTGCATATGCCAGCTTTGGAGGTGGGGAGGGCAGAGAGAGCAGGGGACAGAGGATCTGAAGTGGGCTGTGTGCTGACAGCCTAGAGAGCCCAATGGGGACTCAGACTCCCAAACCGCAAGATCATGACCTGAGCAGAAGTCAGACTTTTAACCGACTGAGCCACCCAGGAGCTGGGTAAATGTACTCTTAATCCCCTTCACTCATTTCACCCATATCCCCACCCACCTCCCCTCTGGCAACCATCAGTTCGCTCTCTATAGTGTAGAGTCTGTTTCTTGGTTTCTCTTTTTCTTTGTTTTGTTTGTTTGTTTTGTTTCTTAAATTCCACATAGGAGTGAAATCATATGGTATTTGTCTTTCTCTGACTGGCTTATTTCACTTAGCATTACACTCTCTAGATCCTCCCATGTTGATGCAGATGGCAAGATTTCATTCCTTGCTCATGGCTGAGTAATATTACACACACACACACACATACACACACACACATACGTCTTCTTTATCCATTCATCTATAGATGGACACTTGGATTGCTTCCATAATTTGGCTGTTGTAAATAATGCTGCAATAATCATGGGGATGCATATATCTTTTCAAATAAGTGTTTTTGTATTCTTGGGGACTTACTGGATCATATGGTAGTTCTATTTTTAATTTTTTGAGGAATCTCTATACTGTTTTCCACAGTGGCTACGCCAGTTTGCCTTCCCACTAACAGTGCACAGGGGTTCCATTTTCTCCACATCCTTTTTCTTTTTTTTAATGCTTTTATTTATTTTTGAGAGAGACAGAGACAGAGACAGAGAACAAGTGGGGGAGGAGCAGAGAGACAGGGAGACACAGAATTTGAAGCAGGCTCCAGGCTCTGAGCTGTCAGCACAGAGCCTGACGTTGGGCTGGAACCCATGAATCGTAAGATCATGGCCCGAACCGAAGTCAGATGCTTAACCAACTGAGCCACCCAGGTGCCCCTCTCCACATCCTTGCCAAGACTTGTTGTTTCTTGAGTTTTAGACATTAGCTCTCTGACAGGTATAAGGTGATATCTCATTGTGGTTTTGATTTTTACTTCCCTGATAATGAATGATGTTGAACATTTTTTTATTGTGTTTGTTGACCATCTGTGTGTCTTTGGAGAAATGTCTATTCATGCCTTCTGCCCATGGTTTAATTGTGTTATTATTCTTATTCTTATTTTGGTATTGAATTGTATAAGTTCTTTATATATTTTGGATAGTAACCCTTTATCTGATATGCCATTTGTAAATATCTTGTCCCATTCAGTAAGCTGTCTTTTAGTTTTGTTGACTGTTTCCTTCACTGTGCAGAAGCTTTGTATTTTGATGTAGTCCCAATAGTATATTTTTGCTTTTCTTTTCCTTGCCTCCGGAGACCTATCCAAATTTTTAAAAAATGATTCCAAGGGAATTTCAGGGAGCTTGGGGTTTGGGTGGGGAGATGATTTAGGTTGGAGCCATGGGGGAGGGAAAGAAGGAGTGGGGACTTTTTTTTTTTAAATTTTATTTGTTTTGAGAGAGAGAGAGAGCGTGGGTGAGGGGCATAGAGAGAGAATCCCAAGCAGGCTGCGTACTATCAGTGCAGAGCCCAATGAGGGGTTGAACGCACTAACTGTGAGATCATGACCTGAGCTGAAATCAAGAGTTGGACACTCAACCAACTAAGCCATACAGGCACCCCTGTTGCTACGGCTCCTGTCAGAGAAATTATTGCCTATGTTCTCTTGTAGGATTTTTATGGTTTCAGGTCTCATGTTTAGGTCCTTAATCAATTTTATTTTATTTATTTTAAAAAATTAAAAAATAATAATAATAAATAAAAAAAATTTTTTTTGAAGTTTTATCTATTTTTGAGAGAGAGTGTGAGTTGGGGAGAGACAGAGAGAGAGGGAGACACAGAATCCGAAGCAGGCTCCAGGCTCTGACCTGTCAGCACAGAGCCCAATGTGGGGCTCGAACTCACAGACTGTGAGATCATGACCTGAGCCGAAGTCAGACGCTTAACCAACTGAGCCACCCAGGTGCCCCTAGATCCTTAATCAATTTTAGCTTATATTTGTGTATGGTGTAAGAAAGTGGTCCAGTTTTCATTCTTTTGAATATAGCTGTCCACTTTTCCTAACATCATTTGTTGAAGAGACTTTTTTTTTTCCCGTTGCATATTCTTGACTCCTTTGTCAAAGATTAATTAACCATATTATAGTGGGGTTATTTCTTGGCTATTTCTTTGTTTGAAATTCTTAACGATTTTATCTTTGAACTTCTATATTCACTTTGGGTCTCACTGAACTTTCATGCTTCTTAGCCGAAAGAGACTTTTAAAAACGTAATCTGAGATTGCTTCTTATCAGTTTTAAGAATAACTAAAGTTAATTATATGGAGCCAATGAAGCCCCTTGGATATTAGCAAATCTTTAACTGAAATATCATATTTTAAAACATGCATAAAATCACTGTTCTTGCTGCACTTGTGTAAATAACCAGGCCAAATTTAATGAGACTAGACCTTTTTCACAAACAAATCAGTGTTACCAAAATTGTCTTTGGTAAAAATAGAGTGGCTACAGACAGAAAAATTGTGTTTTGATAGAGAACTGTAGTATGCCCATTACAGATCTAGTCCTGTTCATTGTCTTCTGAGGTTTTGTTATTAACCTGTAAGCTGTATTGAACACAGAATGACAATGGTGTCTATGAAACATGACTGAAGAACATTACTACTTTCTAACAACTTACACTAAAAATGATGATATAGAAGGAAAAAGATAGGACAAGCCAAAATTCTTTTTCTTTTCAGTCCATCTCATTAGTGGAAGGTAGAAAATGTTGGTAGAATGTGCACATTTAAAGAACTAAAAACAGTTCAGTGAGTCTTGTGCAGCTTTTCTACTGTTCTGGTAAGAATGAAATACATATGCATGCAAGAGCTCTGAGATATGAATGATGTGATTTTGGTGATTGTGCACATTCAAGTTAAATGTTTGCATCTAAAACTAGCATTGTATGATATAAAGATGAATGGTACAATTCATGCTAATGTTTGAAATTTAAAATTTGCTTTTACTGAGAATGACTTTAAATGTCAGATGAATAAAACACAATGATGAATTGAGAGAGATATGGAAGAAAGGGAAAAACTTTATATTTTTGTATCTTTCCTGGCACATTTGTCTTGCATTTTGAAGAAGGGCCTCACACATTTTCATTTTGCATTGGCCCACACAAATTATGTAGCTGGCCTTCAGCAAGGTCTTGAAGGTTCTGACTTTGGAAGGTACCTTGTCCCTTCTCATTTTGAGAATGATCAAACTTTAGATTGAGTCTGTTTTATAGGGCCTTGAAGAATAGAAATGGCTGAGCTTGGGGTGTCTGATCCACCAAAAAGACAAAATATCACCAGAGTAGAAGTATAGATAACTTTTGTACATTTCAGAGTGGCTTAGTTCTTCTTTTTCTAGGTCCTTGGTGTGTAAAGTTAATTATTTAAGATCTTTCTTCTTTTCATGATGAATCAAACTAGCTCACTATGACTCCACAATGTGTAAAGTTAATTCTTTAAGATCTTTCTTCTTTTCTTCCCCTTTTACAATTTTTTTTAAGTTTTATTTATTTATTTTTGAGAGAGGGAGAGCATGAGCAGGGTAGAGGTAGAAAGGGAGGTAGAGAGAGGATCCCAAGCACGCTCCATCCTGTCAGCATGGAGCCTGATGTGGCTCAAACCCACAAAGCATAAGATCATGCCCCGGGCTGAAATCAAGAGTTGGTCACTTAACCGACTGAGCAACTCAGGCGCTCCTTCCCTTTTTAAAATGCAGACATTTATTGCCACAAACTTTCCTCTTAGCACTGCTTTTGTTGAGTCCCATAAATTTTGGTATGTTGTATTTCCATTATTGTGTGTTTCAAGATGTTTTTTGATCTCCTTTTTTTAAAATTTTTTTTTTCTATTTTTAAGTAATCTTTACACCCAACATGGGACTCTGATTTACAATACCAATATCAAAGGTCACATGCTCTACCAACTGAGCCAGCCAGGTGCCCTGATTTCCCTTTTGAGTTCATTTTTGACCCATTGGTTGTTTAGGGGTGCGTTGTTTAATTTTTACATATTTGTGAATTTTCCAGTTTTCCTCCTATTAGTGATTTCTAGTTTCATACCATTGTGGTTGGAGAAGATACAGGGTATGACTTCAGTCTTTGTAAATTTGCTAAGACTTGATATGTGATCTAAGAAATGATCTATTCTGGAGAATGTTCCATATGTGCTTGAGAAGAATGAGTGTTATGCTATTGGATAGAATGTTCTGTATACGTCTATTAGGTCCATCTGGTCTAAAGTGTGGTTGAAGTCCCATGTTTCCTTGATTTTTCTATCTGGATTATTATCTTTTGTTGAAAGTGTGGCATTAAATTCCCCTCCTATTTTTTGTATTGTTGCCTATTGTTCCCTTTAATGTATTAGTATTTGCTGAATATATTTAGGTATTCCAATATTGGATATGTGTATATTTACAAGTATTATGTCCTCTTAATGAATTGACATCTTTCCATTATATAATGACCTTTTTATCTCTTGTTATAGTTTTTGCTTACAGTCTATTTTGTCTGAATTAAGTATAGCTACTTCATTTGGTTTCTGTTTGGAAAATATTTTTCTATCCCTCTACTTTGTCACATATGCAAATTCCACCTTCTTAAAATATGTTTAATGGGATAATGATTGGTTAGAATTATCTAGAGCTTCTTGATTTTTGTTTTCATTAATGTTGTTATACTTGTAAAAATCCATGGTAGGAGCACACTTAAAACAATTTGAGGGGTGCCTGGATGGTCATGATCTCACAGTTCATGAGTTCGAGCCCTGCATCAGGCTCTGCCTTAACAGCATGGAGCCTGTTTGGGATTCTCCCTCTCCCTGTCTCTCTCTGCTCCTCCCCCACTTTTTGTCTCTCTCTCTCTCTCTCTCTCTCTTTCTCTCTCTCTCACACACACACACACACAAAATAAATAAACATTAAAAAAAACCCAATTTGTGGGGCACCTGGGTTGCTCAGCCAGTTAAGTGTCTGACTTTGGCTAAGGTCATAATCTCATGGTTGGTGGGCTCAAGCCCGGTGTCGGGCTCTGTACTGACAGCTCAGAGCCTGGATCCTGCTTTGGATTCTGCCTCCCTCTCTCTCTGCCCCTCCCCTGTTCATGTTCTTTCTCTCTCTGTCTCAAACATTTTAAAAAATGCAATTTAAAAAACAAACAGGGGCACCTGGGTGGCTCAGTTGGTTAAGTGTCCGACTTTGGCTCAGGTCATGATCTCACTGCTTGTGAGTTCGAGTCCCGCATTGGGCTCTGTGCTGACAGCTCGGAGCCTGGAGCCTGCTTCAGATTCTGTTTCCATCTCTCTTCCCCTCCCCTGCTTGCATGTGTGTGCTCTCTCTCTCGCTCTCTCTCTCTCTCTCTCTCTCTGTCTCTAAAATATAAAAAACAAACAAAAAACCCAATTTGAGACATGTAGTAACTGTCATGATAGAAAGTGGTTATTTCCCTTATTTCTTTTTTGAAGTATGTTATTCCTTCAAATATTGGGAATTACTTACAGTCTGAGTATTTGTTTTCTTCCCAAATTGTTATGTTTGAAATCTTTATGCCCAATGGGATGTTAGGAGGTGGGGTCTTTGGGAGTACTTAGGGCAGGAAGGCAGAGCCCTCATGAATGGGATTAGTGCTCTTACAAAAGAGATCCCACAGAGCTTCCTAGCCCCTTCCACTCTGTGAGGACACAGGGAGAAGTCACCTGCTGTGAACCAAGGAACCCTCACTAAAAACTGAATCTGCCAGCACCATGATCCTGGACTTCTCAGCCTCAGGAGCTGTGGGAAGTAAACTTCTGTTGTTTATAAGCCATCAGGACAGTGATATTTTGTTAGAGCAGCCCAAACAGAATAACGGACTTATTAAGTGAAGTAATTTATAGCATATTGATGGTATTCTATAAATAAAAAGGTATTCATAGGGCTTAATTTAGTTGGGAGAACAAGGTATACACCTGTGTAAAGTTACATAACAATGATGTAATAATAATAATAGTTAAGGATGCTAATGATCTAAGATAGTAAGGGAATGAGTATTGCTAAATGGGAGTGAGAAAATGAATATTATTAACTGAAGGAATTGAAGCAATGGAGTGACTTTAAGATTTCATTCATTCACAGAACAAATGTATTTTTAAACACTCAGGCAGAGACTGCTCTTGCCTACCTGATATCCCTTCTTCTCTCTTAATAATAGAACCACTATATTATTGGAGTAGCAATGTGTACAGCTATAATGAACATTTCAAACCTCCCTTTTGCAGGAATATCTAATAAGTGTAGAAGTCCTGGGGCACCTCAGTGGCTCAGTCGGTTAAGTGTCTGACTTCAGCTCAGGTCATGATCTCACAGTTTGTGAGTTCGAGCCCTGCATCAGGCTCTGTCCTAACAGCTCAGAACCTGGAAACTGCTTCACATTCTTCAGATTCTGTGTCTTCCTCTCTCTCTGCCCCTGCCCTGCTTGTGCTTTTTCTATCTCACAAAAATAAATAAACATTAAAAAAAAAAAAAAAAAGAGTGGAAGTCCTTATATAGGGAACTAGGTAAGTTTCATGACATATTTTCTTAAGCTTCTAGCTTAAGAAGAGTCTAAACTAAAGCAAGTATAGCAAAAATGGTTTCATCTTTCATGTCACATTACGTCATCATAATTACTTATTTCAATGTCTCACCTAAAATGTATAAGCTGTATGATGACAGAGCTGTGTCTGTCTTGTTTTATATTGGATCCCAGAAGAGGCACAGAGTAAATAAATCTTTGCTTGCATGCATGAATAAATGAGGCAATGACTGTCAACTTTGTGTTAAGAAGGATTCTGAGTTAGCATTATACTCAGGTGAAATAATGTCCTTGTCAATTTGTTATTAATGTCATAGGTGTGTCATGGGGAGGGGATATGCACCTGCCAGACATGGGTCATTTTCATTAAAGCTTTATGTTATAAACACAAATCACTAATGTTATGCTATTTTTATGGCTAAGTTTGCTTTTGTGTTATGTGTTGATGTAGTGAACTAGTAAGCACCTATAGATCAGTAAAACAGTTGTGTTAAAGGGATAATAAGAATGTTGAAATTGAATTAAAATTAGTTTGTTTTGTTTGATCTCCTTCAAGTTATAGATTTTGGAGGGTATATGATTTACTGAAAGTCTCACAGTTTCTTGAAGTGGTTTCTTGTATTTCCCTCCAACAAGTGTTCATGCCTCACCTTATTAACAACCTCACCTAATTTAGCCACCCATTACAGAGATGCATGGCTCATTATTCTAGAGCAAAGGAGGGATAAAAAGAACAATCGCAGAGATTATTTCAGAACTGCATGCAAAGCCCTGAAACTGTGAAATTTCAGTTGCTACCTTCTTCCAGTGCCCTCTCACTCCAATTTTTAGGTGAAATTAAACAAAGATTAAAATTCTGCTACACTTTTCCTTCTCATTAAAAAAAAAAAAACAACTTTCTGAATCATACACACTGAACTCTATTCATTGTGACTAGAAGCATGTTTATTCAACATTCATTTCTCTTATACAAATATTCTCAAGTGTCTACCTTTGACACCCTATTTTGACACATTTCTGTTTATCCTTGGAAATCTTAATTCCATTTGATTATGTTATTTTATAATTTCTTTCATAAACAACTTTCTTCAGAAAACCCCCAAACAAACAGCATCTTTGTTGGGTGTACAAGGGCTGAAGGACTAGACTGGAAATGTGCATTGAGAGAAGGTAAGTTTTGCCTTAAGACGGTACTATGTATCAGAGTAAAAGGGGGCTGATATCTGAGAAAGAGGCCAATGGTAAAGGAGGTACGGTAACTAGAATGCAGTTTCTAGAATAGTCTAGAGATGTGCACATACTTGGAAAACTCCAAGCTAATTATTTCTTAGACTACCTACGGTAGTCCTGTTATATTAGCATGTGTAGTTCCATATGAAATGTATCAGCTTCTTGTGCAATGTGAAACAATGGGAAAAAATTCCAATTTACTATTATTCCAGCATTCTTATCCTTTAAATATTATTTTGCTCAAATAGAAAGGTAATGTTTATTAATAGCATCAGATTTTTTCATGATTTAGTATGGAGTTATAATAAAGAGAAAATATGGTTAGCTCTAGGCACCTGTAAATTTTTCTAGTAAATTACCTCAGCTGCAGAACATTAAATAGTGAATTATTCCATCTAACAGTGGTTGGCTAAGTTTGCCAGATTGGGAGAATGGAAATGTGCACTGAGGGAAGATAAATTTTACCTTACGTAAGAGACAGATTGGGATGGTCAGATACTGAAACTCTTTCACTGAGGAACTGGGTAAAAATACGGAGGTGTGGGCCTTATCCTGCCTCGACAAGCCTGGGCCTTTCCCAGCTGTATTTGTTCTCCAGGTGATTCTGATGTTCATCAGACTTTTATGTGCATATAAATCACCTGGAAATCTTGTTAAAATGCAGATTCTGATTCACTAGACCTGAGGCTGAGCCCGAGATTCTGTATTTCTAACAAGCTCCCAGGTGTTGCTGATGCTGCTGGTCTGTGGGGCACATTTGGAGTAGCAGAACTCTAAGACAGTGCTTCTCCAGCTTGGTGCACATTGTGATCACATGAGGACTTTTAAAGTTACTATCTAGTATCCATCCCCAGATTTCTTTTATTTTTTTTTAATTTTTTTTTTTTTTTAACGTTTATTTATTTTTGAGACAGAGAGAGACAGAGCATGAACGGGGGAGGGTCAGAGAGAGGGAGACACAGAATCTGAAATAGGCACCAGGCTCTGAGCTGTCAGCACAGAGCCCGACGCGGGGCTTGAACTCACAGACCGTGAGATCATGACGTGAGCCGAAGTTGGCCGCTTAACCGACTGAGCCACCCAGGCGCCCCAAGATTTCTTGATTTGGTAAGCAGATAGATGGAGTAACGCTCAGGCACTAGGGATTTTTAAACGCTTCCAGGTGATTCTAATATACAGTCAAATCTGAGAACCATTGTAGTGAATGCCCAATTCTAGAACAACCGGCCTCCTTTGGCCACCCACCCTCATGACCCCTTAGGTTCTAAACCTCATTCTGGAGAGTGACCTATGATTCCATCTCTACCTGGGAACAGATCTATTCCATTTGAAAGTAAGTAGAAGACACAGTGCTTCTACTGCTAAGAAACCTTACATGTCTTTCCTAGGAATAAAGGACATTCTCTTAACACAGTCTCAGTTCAACGATCGAAACTGGAACATTCTACATTGATAGAACACTATTTCCTAATCTTGGATCTGTATTCAAATTTCATCAATTGTTGCAATAATGTTTTTGTGTAGCTATATTTTTTCTCAGGTTCATGATCTAGAATTACTTTGTTAGTTTGCTCAAGATTCAGTTTGATTCTAACTCCTTTGCTACAATATGCTAGGGCAAGTTGGCCAGGTTCAATTCCCTTTAGTTAATTGTCTCTTGCCTTTTATAACAGAGCTTTTTCTGTGTTGGTATACCAGCTTGCCATCGAGGCCTTCACACATACAAAGGTCACAAATAAATTTGCTCTAACTTTCATTCCAGCCTACATTTACTCCCGTAATAAGTATCTTGGATTGCAGACACGACTCTTCATCCAGTGCCATGAAATAGATGGGCCTCACCTATTTGCTTCTCAAGTAGCCCATCTTACAAAAGGTAAAAAAGGTAAACTTCTGGACACCAAAAGCATGATCTACAAAAGGAAAAAATGATAAATTGTACCTTATGAAAATGAAAAATTTTTCTTGATGTGTGAAAGGCCCTGTTAAGAGGATAAAAAGACAAGTTACTGACTGGGAGAAAATGTTTGCAAACCACCTGTAGTAGGCTGAATAATGGGTACTTACACATATCAAGTCCAATCCCTGGAACTTGTAAATGTTATTTGGAAAAAGGGTTTTTTTTTTCCTTTAAAACTTTTATTAGTTAATATTTTCAAAATAGATGGGCTGTGACAAGGGGTCTTTGCAGATGTAGTTAAGCTAAAGATTTTGAGATAAGGATATTATTTTCAGTTACCCAGGTGGGCCCTAAATGCCATCACAAGAATCTTTGTAAGAGAAAGGCAGAGGGTGATTTGACAAATACATGGTGAAAGAAAGGTGATGTGAAGATGGAGGTAAAGGGTGGAGAGATGCAGCCACCAGGCAAACACACAGAGAAGGCAATGTGAAGACTGAGCAGAGACAGAGGTGACCGTAGTTTAGGAATGCTGACAGCTACTAGACGCTGGAAGAAGCAAAGAAGGCTTTTCTTCCAGAAGTAGTACAACCCTGCTGATACCCTGGTTTTGGACTTCTAGCCTCTAGAACTGGGGGAGAATACATTTCTGTTGTCTTAAGACACCCTCTGGGCAGTGATCTGTTACAGTAGCCATAGGAAAATAATACAACACCTATCCAACAAAGGACTACTATCTTGAATATATAAAGAACATCAAAACTCAACAGTGAAAAACAACCCAATTAGAAAATAAGCAAAAGACGTGCACAGACCTTTCACTGAAGATGATAAACAGATGGCAGTAAAGCACATGAAAAGATGTTTAACAGGATGAGTCATCAAGGAAACGCAAATTAAATCCACAATGAGATTTCAACTACACACCTATCAGAATGATTACAATAAAAAATAAAAAATAATGACAACACCAAATTCTGGTGAGGGTGTGGAGAAACTGGATCATTGATACATTGCTAGTGGGAATGTAAAATGATACATCCATTCTGGAAAAAAGTTAGGCAGGTTCTCAAAAAACTAATAATGTGATTATCCTATAATCCAGCTATTGCACTCTTGGGTGTTTTCCCCCCAAAGAAATGAAAACTAACGTTTACACAAAAAATTGTACATAAATATTCATAAGCATCTTTATTTTTAGCAGCCCAAGCCTGGAATCATTGCAGATGTCCTTCTTCAACAGATAATAAACAAATTGTGGTACATCCATACCAGTGTAACAAAAAAGAATGTTGATACATGCAACAACTTGGATGATGCTCCAAATAATTATGTCAAGGGGAAAAAGTCAAATCCAAAAGATTACGTATTGCATGATTCCATTTATGTAACAGTTTTGAAGTGACAAAATTTTAGAATTGTCCCTGAATAGAAATAGGGATGGGGAGGTTTAGGAAGAAGGTGCGTATGCTTATAAAAGTGCAACATGAAGGATACTTGAGATTTACCTTTTTTTCCCCTAACCTTTAAGAACTAAATAAGTGCTTTATTGAGTTATAAAGTTATCAAAAGTGTACAAATCAATTTTTTTAGTGTATTCACAAGTATTTGCAACCATTCTCACAATTTTAGAGTATTTTCATCATTCTAAAGAGAAACCCGGTAACTACTAGAAGTCATTCATTTTTCCCTAATCCCCTCCCTCAACCCCAGGCAATCTTTAATCTATTGTCTGTCTCCATATATTTGCCTATTTTGCATATTTCATATAAACAGAATCATATGTGGTCTTTTGTGACTATCTTCTCTCATTTAGCATAATGATTTCAAAGTTCACCTACGACATAGCACATACGCATTCTTTATTCCTTTATATTGCTGAATAATATGCTATTGTACAGATATGCCACATTTTATTTATCTGTTCATATGTTGGATTTAGGTCCTTCCTGCTTTTTGGCTATTATGAGTAATCCTACTATGGACATTTGTGTAAAATTTTGTGTGTGGGCATATATTTCTATTTCTCTCGGATATATACCGAAGAGTATAATTGCTGGGTCATATGGTAACTTCACATTTACCCATTTGAGGATCTGCTAGCCTGCTTTTCAAAGCAGCTGTACCATTTTACAATCCACTCGCAGAATATGAGGGTGGAGATTTATCTACATCCTCATCCACACTTGTTATTACCTTTCTCTTTGATTCCAGTCATCCTAGTGGGGGTGATGTGGTATCTCATTTGCTTTTGATTTGCATTTCTCTGATATGCTAATGATACCGAGCATTTTTTCATGTGTTTATTGGCCACTTGTATATCTTCTTTGGAGAAATGTCCATTGAGATAATTTGTTCATTATACAGATTCGGCTATTTGTTTCTATTTTTGACTTGTGAGTGTTCTTTAAGTTCTCTATAAATTTTAGATACAAATCTTGTTATCTGATATATGATTTCTAAAAATTTCCTCCTGCTATGTTGGTTGTCTTTTCACTTTCTTAATAGTATACATTGAAGCACAAATATTTTTAATCTTGATAAAGGCCAATTTATCTTTATTTTCTCTTGCTTGTGCTTTTGTGGTCATATCTAAGAAACCATTGCCTAATCCAAGGTCACAAAGATTTACACCAGTGTTTTCTTCTAAGAGTTTTATAGTTTTAGTTCTTCTATTATGGTTAGGTACCTGTGGATTATCTTGACTGTGGTGGATACATAAACCTACACAGGTAATAATAAAGAATTTAATACACATACATGCACCTACACACACAACAATGAGTATAAGTAAAACTGAAGAACTCCTATTAAGATTGGTGGATTGTGTCAATGTCAGTATCTTGGATGTGATATTATACTACAGTTTTGCAAAATGTTACCGTTAGGGTAACATGAGCAAAGTGATCTATGTGTCATTTCTTAGAACTACACATGAATCTAAAATTATCTCGATAAAAAGTTCAATTAAAAATAATAATCTTTAGAAATTGCTATTTTTCTTTTTCTTGTCCAGTTAGTGGTAGTCATTTTTTTTTTCTTTTGCATCGAGGAAAGGGCAACATAATAGGCAAAGATCGCCAGGTGAATTAAGAGTATAATGTGGGTCTGGGTAATTCTTGTCTTTAAGCAATAGACATGTAATAGTTTTAGTGTTAATTTTACATACATTTGTGTTTCAACATGTAGTACTGATTTTTATTTCCACCAAATGCCTGATAATAATGGCATAGGTAAGTGAAATTTTGCCAAATAGAAATAATTTTAAGTACCAATACTTTCTAAAAAGTATCTATATGTTGGAATATATCATACTTAACACATAAGTAAATAAAAGCACAGGTTACCTAATTACCTGTTGAAATTTTAAAATTAAATCTTCTCCGAAAATTTTATTTTTGCTAAGCTTTAATCTTTTTTTTTCTTAAAGAACAACTGTTAATAGGCAATTCGCTGTTGTATTGAATATGAGATAAACCACCGCATACCATATTAATGCAAATTACTATACTAAGTACAAGGCAAAAGGGCATAGTAATCTTTTGTGGTTTTATTCTTTGGAACAGGTTGGGAGAATATTGGCTTGAACTCTATCATCCTGTCTACTTAGTTTTGTGTTCTTAAAAATAGCGTTCATTAGGTGACAAGTTAAGCTGAACATTCAATGGAACGTTAATAGCAAATTATTTGTGAATGTCTATCTTAAGGTTTTTTTCTTTCTTAGTGAGCTAGAATTTACCGTGGAATATAAGGCTTCTTTGTTTTTCAAAAAATTTCTTTTAGTTTTCCTTAATTATAGTCTCTGATTATAAAACTTTGTTATTGTTATTTGCCCTTTGAGAATTTCTAAATACAAATTAAGTTAAACGGTTGTTCCAAAACCTGCTGTGTCACTGAAAGGCATGAAAACATTTCTCGTGGCAAAAAAGGATCCTGTTAGTTTTTGGTTGCTATTGTCTGGGATTAACAAATAAGAAGAAATGAGGAAGGAAATGGCTAACATACTAGTAATATTTGTATATACCAAAATACCACTACTTCATTGTCTTTGTATCTGAGCAGTCCTGGGAAGATTCTTTTGCTTCTCAGCAGGTGTGTGGTGTGCATTAGATACTGGCTCTGGTGATTTGGCCATTGTACTCTGTTGTCTCCATTTTGAGGATATAGGGGATTATGCTATCAAAGCACTGACAATGCAACCAGTAAAACAAAACAAAACAAAAAATTAAGTTCTTCTGTTATGTTGGAGCTCATCAGCCTAAGTCCCGGCAGACAGATGAAAATCCAGGCCAATTGGTAGGTGTCTTCTGAGTAAGGCTTCTGAACATAGTCTTGTAAGCCCATCTCTGTATTTTCTTGGAATTTTCGATCTGGTTTGTGCTGGTCAAACCCGAATGATCTGGACTAAAGAGAACTATAGCTTACCTTAGTCTGCATACTCATAGCTGTCCATATCCAGCTTCACCATACTGTTAACAGAAGTCCTGACGCTTACAGATGTGCTCCATGACTTGCTTTATTCAGTAACCAGAAAGTTTATCTCCCTGGATGCTGTTCTGTAGGTGGTTGACCATAGCTGCCAGGATATTGGAGAGACTCACGACCTGGGCACACTGGGGCAGGCCAAGGCTGAAGAGCTCATTCCAGTAGGGCAGCACAAGGCTGATGTTGCATTCCTGACCAAGTGACTGAACTGCTGGCCCAGACCATGGGGAGGAAAAGCAAGTGGGATGTAGACTTGCAGAGGTAGCACATGTTGAGGGATTCTGGAATGGGGCCAGGCATCACAAACCCAAAGGTAAGTGTGTAAAAGGAGGGTGTCTTTGACCTCAGTGATGGTGGACTGGTCTCCAGTGATGCTGTGGATGCTCTCTCCTCCGCCATTTTGTCTGCCAGGCTGGGAGACAAGAAGCTGTGGTATCAAGTGCTTTTGCTAAGGTATCACCTGCTCAAGGAATCTCACTTGCAGACTGGTTCTCCCATGGTGTTCTGAAGACTTGGCATTGTTAAGGGGTTCACTTAGGTTGGCAAGGGACGCTACTACATTTGCGGTGTGTCCGGAGCCCCCTGGCTTGTGTCAGCTTTAGAATCCGTGATCAGAAGAACCATACCATCCCCGTATATCAAAGGCTGCTGGATGTTCACAAGCATCCTGCATCAAGACCTATTTCTCAGCTGAAGCGGCACAGTTCCTTGGTTTCTCCCACCGCACATCAAAGGGCTTCTTCTCCTTTTTTTTTTTTTTTTCCCCCCCTTAAAGGGCTTCTGTTCACACTGGACAGATTCCATTTTCGCACTCATCTCTAAGCATTTTTTTCAGTCAGAAAAACTGACAGCTCTTCAGGTGCCGCTTACTGATGATGCTTAGTTGCTCTGACAGCTGTAGTTCAAATTTTTCCTTATGCCCCTTTGTAATAAATGTTGCCTCTTTCACAACTGACAGCCCTAGGGTGACAGCCAGGTGCTTTGTTATCACAGACCACACAGTACTTACCATCTCCGGCCGCTGGACGTGGGCCTTCTACAGAAGTGGGGCCCTGACGACGTGGGTCCCGCCAGGGATGAGGTCATCCCAGGTGGTGAGAAGGAGCTGTCTGGCGTTGGATGTCTCGGGGCGGGGGGGAAGCCAGAATCACCTTGTCCGTTCCAGCTCCGTCTGGGCTGATGAGGATGAACGGCTGCTTGGGGATACCAGAGGTGTCCACTGAGGGGACCATCTGGATCTTCTGGCCCGTCTGCATCTCTGCAGCAACCTGCACTTGCCGAGGCCCGCTGACCCCAGAGTGGGCGGAGGTTACCAGAATGCACCGGAAGGGGCCGGCCGTCCCGGCGGATTCCTGGGAGACATCTGAGGGTGCAGCACCTGGGCCACTCTGGACCGAACTAGCCGCTCC
This sequence comes from Panthera pardus, assembly GCF_024362965.1. Classification (NCBI taxonomy): domain Eukaryota; kingdom Metazoa; phylum Chordata; class Mammalia; order Carnivora; family Felidae; genus Panthera; species Panthera pardus. The sequence continues at coordinate 135,904,724 of NW_026526721.1, forward strand.
GTGTGCATAGCCATCGGGAAGCAGGATGGCCAGAGAAATTCGAGGTTTGGCGCCAAAGTGGCCTAGAAGCAGGTGGGCCTCCTGCGCAGTTGGGGGGGAGGGCAGGGCGTGGGGAACCCAGCTCCTGGCGTTGGCGGACGGCGGGAGCCCGGGGCAGCGGGTGCAAAAGACCACAGGCTGGAGAGGAGACGCTTAGGTGGGAGAGGGTAGAGGACAGGGAGGGCAGCCTGGGGCCACCTGGGGTGGTGAGAAAGGGGGGTTGTTACTGTTTTTGTCAGTGCAAGTTCAGCGTTCGTGACTCTCGTGCTCTGCAACGTGCTTGCTTTTTTCTTTAAAGGTTGAAAAGATTTCTTTATGAAGCCTTAGCAAATACAAAGTGTAATTAGTCTGTAGTGCAGAGTTAGATACAATTTAATACTAATTCAATGACAAAATGAAAGTTGTCTGAGACCAGGAAATTTCCCCACACTTGATTTTAATGCATTGCGTTGATTTTCTAAAACAATTCCGAGGAGTCAATATTTACAGTAGCTGGAGTATTTATGAAAACTCTGGCATCAGGCATTTATGTGTATATATGCATATATGTGTGCGTGTGTATATATGTATAAAACCCAAGATTATACGAACCAGGAAACAATTATATGTCTTCCGCAGAGTTTTGAGACTGAGGTTTATAAATGCTTTTCAAAGTGTGGGATTTGGAAACAGAGCAGAATCTTGTTTCCAAAAACGGAAGTTTTTTTCAGGAGTGAAATCAAAATTATAACTGCCACAGAAGAGGGAAAAAAAGAGAATGTGAGTGTGGTGCCGAACAACCTGGCCCTAATCATCTATCTGTTGGCAAAGGCATTGAAGGATAACCCTGCATTGTATCTAGAAAAATCCGTGCATGAATTGATTCCAGCTGTGATGACAGCCATGCCTGCAGTCAGATGTGGATCATCACTGGGTGGTTTGCTACCTGCCTGCCTGGTGGCTTTGCCCACCATCTGATAATCAGGATGCCTGTGGGGCACAGTTTGGGTCCCTTGGACTCCTCCTCTCCTCCCACGTGGTCAAGGCTGCTCTGCAGGTCAGCAGGTCAACAGGACTACTCTGACCATCACTCAGCACTGGTCCACACGGACACTCTTGCAGGCTCCTCAGCTTGGCCCTGGGACCCCTGGTTGTCTTAAGGTCCCTGGTGCCGCCACAGTGCCTGTCTAGTATGTGTGTGAACTGCACCTCTGTCTCACTCTTCCCCTCCTCCCAAGTTTGTTATAATATCGTTGTCCTCCAGTGGCTCGTCCACCCGTTAGGTCCTGTCCCTCAGCACTTCGTCTTCTGACTCGGGTTCTAGTACCTCTCCGGTCACCACCGTGGTCCCTGCTGTGCAGCCCCTTGTTGAGCTGATCTCCACTGTCACAACTGCATCCCACTACTGCTTTTTTTGGCCCCTGGCTGTTTCCAGAAGTACATCATGGTCTCCCTTCCCCCCAGCAGAGGAGGGCAAAGGAGGCTTTATCACTTATCCTGGTCCAGCTCCTCCCCTGTTCTCAGCTCCCTCCTGCCTTGAGGGCAGTGCCATCTATGAAAGAAACTGGAAGCCAGGGACCACCCTCCTCCAGCCCAGAGACTCCAAAGGCTAATGGCTTCTAGCCCCTGGCTCTGGCTCTCCCCAGCCTGCTCCTTGAGGCTGTTACACATTAGCCAACCTTCCCTCAGATCCTCACACACATGCTGGGTAGTAGTTTGTTTCCCCCGGATTGCTTTCTTTTTAGATATTGTACAGCCAATTCCATATTCTGAAAGCTTGATTTGTTAAAAACAGACTTGAATGGAAGACCTGAAACTGTGAAACTCCTGGAAGGAAAAATAGTGAGGCTCCTTGACATTGGTCTTGGTGATGATTTTTTGGATTTGACACTAAGAGCAAAGGCAACAAGACCAAAAATAAATGAGAGGGACTACACCAAAATAAAAAGCTTTTGCACAGTGAAGGAAACCACCAAGAACATGGAAAAGCAACTTACCGAATGGGAGAAAATATTTCAAAAGATCTATCTGATAAGAGACTAATATCCGAAATATATAAAGAACATACATAACTGAACACTAAAAAATCAAATAATCTAATTTAAAAATGGGCGGAGACAGCTGGGTGGCTCAGTTGGTGAAGCATCTGGCTCATGATTTTGGCTCAGGTCATGATCTCATGGTTTGTGAGATTGATTGTCTACGCTGACAAGCACAGAGCCTGCTTGGGATTCTCTCTCTCCCTCTCTTGGCTACTCCCCTGTTTGCATGCACAAGTTCTCTCTCTCTCTCTCTCAAAATAAATAAGCTTTAAAAAAATGAAAATGGGAAGAGGACCTGAAAAGACATTTTCCCAAAGAAAACATATAGATTGGCAACAGACACATGAAAAGGTGTTCATATCATCAGGCTAATGCGAATCAAACCCACCTTGTAAGATATTACCTTACACCTGTCAGAATGGCACTACTATCACAAAGACAAGAAATAAGAAGTCTTGGTGAGGATGCGGAGCTAATGGGACTTTTGTGCACTGTTGGTGGCAATGTAAATTGATGCAGCCACTGTGAAAATAGTATAGAAGTTCCTCAAAAAATTAAAAATAGAAATACCATATGATCCAGTAATTCCACTACTGGGTATTTACCCAAAGAAAATGAAAACACTAATTTGAAAAGATATATGCACCCTATATTAAATGCAACATTATTTACAATAGCCAAATTATGGAAGCAACCTACGTGTCCATAGATAGATGAATAGATAAGAATTTATGGTGTGTGTGTGTGTGTGTGTGTGTGTGCGCGCGCGCAATGGAATGTTACTCAACTATAAAAAAGAATGAGTTCTTGCCATTTGCAGTATTATGTAAGTGAAATAGCGAATGACAATCATATGATTTCACTTATATGTGAAATCTAACAAACAAAACAAACCAGAAACAATCATAAATACAGAGAACGAACTGGAGGGGAAGTGGGTGGGAGAGTGACTGAAATAGATGAAGGGGATTAAGAGGTACAAACTTCTAGTTATAGGATAAGTAAGTCACAGGGGTGACAACTACAGCATAGGGAATATATCAACAATATTGTAATAATGTTGCATGGTGACAGATGGTAACTATGCTTTTTGTGGTGAACATAGTACAATGTATAGAACTTTCAAATTACTGTGTTGTATTTCTGAAACTAATGTAACATTGTATGTCAATACTTAAATACATTAAAAAAAAAAAACCAATAAAACACAGTGAGATATCACCACGTCTGTTAGAATGGCCATCATCAAAAAGATAAGAGATAACAAATGCTGGTGAGAATGTGGAGAAAAGGAAACCTTTGTGCTCTGTTGATAGAAATGTAAATTGGCTCAACCACTGTGGAAAAAAATATATGGAGGGTCCTCAAAAATTAAAAACAGAGGGGCACCTGGGTGACTTAGTCAGTTGAGCATCCGACTCTTGATTTTGGCTCAGGTCATGATCCCAGGGTTGTGGGATTGAGCTCCATATCAGGCTCCATATTGAGTGTGGAGCCTGCTTGGGGTTCTCTCGTTCTCTCTCTCTCTCTCTCTCTCTCTCTCTCTCTCTCTCTCTCTTTTTCTCTCCCTCTCTTTCTCTCTCTCCTTCCCTATGCCCTTCTACCCAACTCATGCTCTCTCTCCTTTCAAAAAAAAAAAAATTAAAAATAGAACTCTTGTATGATCCAGCAATTCTTCTGGTTATGTATAAAGGATGTTAAAACACTAACTTGTAAAGCTATAGGTGCTTCCATCTTTATTGCAGAATTATTTATAGTAGCTAAGACATGGAAATAACCCAAGTATCCGTTGATGGATGAATGGATAAAGAAGTTGTGGTGTATGTGTAAATATATGATGGAATATAATTCAGCCATAAGAAAGAAGGAAATCTTTTTTTTCCTGCCATTTGCAACAACATGGAGGGGTCTTGAGGGCATTATGCTAAGTGAAATAGATCAGATAAAGACAAATGCGATATAATCTCTTTCTTATATGTAGAATCTGAACTAAACCAAACTCAGATACAGAGAACAGATTGGTGGTTGCAAGAGATGGAGGGTAGGGGGTGGGCAAAATGAGTGAAGGTGGTCAAAAGGTACAAACTTCCAGTTATACAATAAGTAAGTTATGGGGATGTAGTGTACAACATGGTGACTGTAGCTAACAATACTGTGTTGTATTTTGAAAGTTGTAAGAGAATAGATTTTAAAAGTTATAAGGAAAAAATTGCAACTATTTGTGGTGATGGATGTTCACTAGACATACTGAGGTGATCATTTCTCAATATACACAAATGTCAAACTATTATGTTTTACCCCTGAAACTAATATAATGTTATTTGTCAATTAGATCTCAAAACATTTGAAATAAAATTTACAATTTTTTTTATGTACAAAAATGCATATAAAATTGGGTCGGAATTCCTTACACAGATAATCTTTAATGTTATTAAAAACTAAGTAGTAATTCATACATATATTAATGTATAGTATCATACACTGATGGGGTAGGAAAAATTATAAAAACCTTTGAAACAGGTAAAAAAAATATTAAGTGTCCCATTTGGTGTACCATTCCAGCTTATCTCAGCTTTTCATTGTTTTGGAGCTATTTTATAATTTTGTATATTGTAGAAAATTCATAATAATGAAATAATTCTTGTTTATAAAAATGCAAATGAATTGTGTGCAGTGGAATTCAATTGATTTCTATCCTGAGAATAGATCTCTTTTGAAGCTGTTTATAAATCATTTTAGCAATGCTGATTGCCCAGATGCATGTGGTTCTTTGAATTCTCTTTTGAACTAATTATAGTTCAAAATGATTCCTTCATTAATTAATGGGTTAAATCAAATTTCTGATATCTACTCATTTTAGTTTGTATGAGAGTCATGATTTTACCTTAAAAAATCCTTTAATAGATGGCTACAACATTCAAACAGTACAAAATGGGATAACATGAAAAGCAAAAGTCTCCCTCCTACCCAGTTTCACCTTCGTGGACCTTATAGTCTAATGGTGAAGACAGATATTTATCACATAATGTAGTATAAATGTAAGATTCTAATTCTGAAAAGCATGCTGAAAACGTGGAACACATTTCTGTGGAAGCAGTCATGGGGTGACCTCATCTAGACAGGACAATCTGGAAAGGCTTTTCTGAAGTACTAGCAAGTGGTCTGAGATCTAACAGTGAGTAAGGAAAACCAATGTTTATGAATGTAAAATGGGACCCAATGAAATGGTAGTTCATGGTATTGAAGGTGGATAAGTAAGGAAGTTTAAAAAAAAAAAAAAAAAGGTGGGTCATTAGGACAGATAGATTGAGAGAAAATAGAGACATTTATAAATTTGAAGTTCTGATGAAGTTAATGCAAATTGGAAGGAGAGGCTGTTATAAGAGGCTGGGTTGTTTGACATTGAATAGAAATTTTTGAAATGGAGCACTGGAAGGAAGTGAAAAAGTTCAAGGTATCACCATGGGAGTGGGTGGCTAGGGTAAAATGAAAGAGCTTGGAGATGAAGAAGTTAGGGACCTTTGAGGTCAGTTATTAGATTGATTGCCTATGTGGACAGTGAGGTCCCCCAGAATTTATTTATGGCAGAGCTTGGAGGTGAGTCATGTGCCTCGTCACAGGTGAATGAGGAGGAATGACCTGAGAGATGAAAAATAGGAAGAAACATGGGGAGGAACAATGGAGTGTCAAAGGATGAACTGCTTTTACCAGAGAAGGCTACAAGGCCACCAGTGCCCCTGGGGAAGCCCAATTTGAAGTAATTCAAGGTGATAGAAGAGGAGTTTGGAGCCAGGATGAAATTATAGGGATTTTTGTTGATTATGGATCAGGAGTTCTATGGGTGTAGTAGAAGGTTTTGGGAAGTGGACAAAGGGTGTAAGACCAGGACATGGGCAAGCCCATGTGAGTATTTGAGGGACGGTACCCTAAAAAGTGGTTCAGGTGGTGGTTTACATATTGGATACTGATATTTCAAAGCAAGGTCTACACCAAAGTGGATTTAACTCTTAAACATTTTTTTGAGGATGGGTAGGGACTAATGAGTAGCAGCTAATGAGGTTTTTTTGTTTTTGTTTTTTTTTTTTTTACTTTTTTTTTTTTTTTTTCTGAGGCCAGAGAGCAGCTAACAAAATCAGAATCCTTTTGTTTCCTGCTAGGTGAAAAACGATATCGCCTTGCTGATTTAAATTGCATTTCTTTAATTTCAAGGAGGTTGGGCATATTTTCATGTACTTTTAAAACAACTGTTTTAAGAACAATTCTCTTTTTTTAATTTGCACCAGCTCCTAGTAAATTCAGGAAATTAGCTCTTTGACATATTCATTATAAATATTTTTTCCATTAGTTATCTGTGTTTCACCTTGTTTATGGTATGTTTGTCATGTAGTGTTTTTAAAATTTATGTTCTAGATTACCATTCTTTCTTTTTTTATGATTATGGGTTTTGTGGTTCTGGGTTTCTGCTCTTTTTCCTCTAATATTATAAATAATTTTACTTGTGATTTATTCTGGATGTTTTGGGGATTCATTTTAATGGTAAAATCTTTGTTCTACCTGAATTAAATTTCGTATAAGAAAAGAGGAAGCAATCCAGCTTAATTTTCTTTCCAGATATATATTCAGTTGTCCCAATACCACTTAGCTACTGACATGAAATCTCACCTTTGTCAGAAATACAATTCCAAAATAGTTGGGCCTATTTGAGAAGAATAAGAATGTGTGAGACTGCAGGGTATACTTGGGAGGCATATCTGGGAGTGAAACAGACTAAATTCTGACTCTAGAACTTGATGTTGACCTTGGCCAAGGAACTTCTCTGGGCTCCAGTTTTCTTTCATCCTCAAAATGGGCATAATCCTAGCCTTTGAGGACTATGACTGTATGTGAAAGAATGCACTACAATGGCTAGAGCTGCATAAGCAAGGAAGAGAACAGAAGAAAGGAGGTCAAAGAAGTGAGGGGTCAGGTTATTTAAGACCCTGTAGGGCATTATGAAGACTTAGTTTTTTTCTTTGAGATGGGAAACGTCTAAGGATTTTGAACAGAGAAGTGATATGATCTAACATATTTTACAAGGCTTTTGTATTGAAATTACGCTGTGGAAGGAAGCAGGGCAGAATCCAATTGCAGTTTTGAGGAGAGGGATAATGAGGGATTAGAGCTTTAGAGCTGGATGGGAGCAGAGATTTGGGTAGGAAGTGATGGGAGGCTGGAGGGCGTTGCCATCAACTGAGATGGAAAGACTCATGAGTGGAGTAGGTTTGGAGGCAAAGATTGGGAGTTGGGAATTGATCATTAAATGTGTTAAATGTGAGAGATTTACCACATATCCAGGTATAGCTGTCAGGGAGGCAGAGTACACACTGGGAATTCAGGCGAGAGATCTGAACTGGAGATGAAATTTGGGAGTCATCAGTATATAGACTGTATTTAATATGTTTAAAGGCATGTGGCTGAGATGCGATCACCAAGGGAGAAGAAAAGAGTTACGAGACTGAATCCAAGCACTCATCAACATTAAGACATTGAGGAGAAAGGGGGAAATCAGCAAAGAAAGCCGGGGAGTGTCCAGGAGGGCAGGAAGAAACTGACAAGTAGTGGTGTTTTAGAAGCCAAGTGGGAGTGGTCGGGGTGAAAGCCTGATTGGAGTGGGGTTAAGAGAAGGTGAGGGAAGAGAAATTGGGAGACAGTGAGTACATACAGTCCGTTTAAGAAGGTTAGATGAGAAGGAGGATGGAGGAGGAGGAGAAAGAAGAATGTATGATATTGTTGCCTGGGAGAGTCACGCATTTGTTGACCAACTACAAATATTTGAGTTGGTGTTTCCACAGTCATGTCTAGCATACCACTGTTGGTATGTGAGATGGTTTTAAGTAGTACTTCAATACATGCTTTTACAATCTTGTCATACTTTGAGTCTACTGTGTATATGAAAATACAACTAGCGTTTATAATGCCATAAACATAATGGTATAAAGTTCTTTTTGACATAAATTTATCTCTTTTTTTTTCCTTCAAAGTTTTATTTAAATTCTACTTAGTTAGGGGCACCTGTGTGGCTTAGTTGGTTGGGTGTCTGACTTCAGCTCACATCATGATCTCGTGGTTCATGAGTTCGAGCCCCGCATCAGGCTCTGTGCTGACAGCTCAGAAACTGGGGCCTGCTTCAAATTCTGTGTCTCCCTCTCTCTCTGCCCCTACCCCACTGGTGCCCTGTTTGTCTCTCTCTCTCTCTCTCTCTCTCTCTCTCTCTCTCTCAAAAATAAATAAAACAAAAAATTTAAATTCTAGTTAGTTAAACATGCAGTGCAATATTGGTTTCAGGAATAGGATTCCTGAATTCTATTATATTTTATTCTGTTCCTAAATACAATACTGAGTGCTCATCATAACAAATGCCCTCCTTAAAACTCATCATCCTCCTGGCCCATCCCCCACCCACCTGCCTCCATTAACCCTCAGTTTGTTCTCTATCTTTAATAGTCTCTTAGGGCACCCGGGTGGCTCAGTTGGTTAAGCATCCGACTTCAGCTCAGGTTATGATCTTGCGGTCCTGTTCATGAGTTCGAGCCCTGCATTGGGCTCTGTGTTGTTGGCTCAGAGCCTGGAGCCTGCTTCAGATTCTGTCTCTCTCTGCCCCTCCCCCACTCATATGCGGGCACTCTCTCTCTTTCAAAAATAAACATTAAAAAAAAGAGTTTCTTATGGCTTATTTACCTCTTTTTTCCCCCTCCCATATGTTCACCTATTCCTTCCTTCCTTCCTTCCTTCCTTCCTTCCTTCCTTCCTTCCTTCCTTCCTTCCTTCCTTCCTTCCTTCCTTCCTTCCTTCCTAGAGAGAGCATGACCATGAGATCATGACCTGAACCAAAATCAAGAGTTGGACACTTAACCAGCTGAGCCACACAGGTGCCCCAAGATTTCATTCTTTTTGATGGCTGAATAATATTCAATTATATGTATATGTGTGTGTATGTATACATACACATCTTCTTTATCTGCTCATCAGTTGGTGGACATTTGGGCTCTTTCCATACTTTGGCTATTGTTGATAATGCCGCTATAAACATCAGGGTGCATGTGTCCCTTTGAATTTGTATTTTTGTATCCTTTAGGTAAATACCTAGTAGTGTAATTGCTATATCATAGGGTACAGTAAAACCTTGGTTTGTGAGCACAGCTCATTCTGGAAACATGCTTGTAATCTAAAGCATTTGTATATCAAAGTGAATTTCCCTATAAGAAATAATGGAAACTCAGATGATTCGTTCCATAACCTAAAAATATTCATATAAAAATGATTACAATACTGTAATGTAATACAAAATAATAAAGAAAATATAAAATATAAAGAAAAGTAAACAAATTAACCTGTACTTACCTTTGAAAACCTTCATGGCTGGTTTTTGATGGGAAGACAAGAGATGGGAGGGTTATTATGTAGGACGACTTTCACTATCACCAATGGAATCACTGCTATCTATTGGCTCAATGGAATCTTTTTCTTTTCATGCAACTTTAACAAGGAACCAATCTAATGACACTAGCTTTTGCCTCCTTTTGAGGATTTCATGGAAATGTGACATTGCATTGTCTTTAAACAGATTCATCGCTTGCACTGCTACACCCTTATTTGGGTGGTGCTCTTCTACAAAATTTTGCACTGCTTCCCATATTTTACACATCCTCCTAATCTCATTTGAAGTGAGGGGTTCCTTCACCTTTTCTCCTCCTCCTCTGCAGACGAGATGCAGACGTACACTTCTTACAAAATCTTGCAATTTTGGCTACTTGTGTACCTCATTTGTACTTCTCCATGATTTCCTTCTCAACTTCCCCCATAATTATCTCCTTCTTAGCACCTTTCTTTTCAACCTTTCTCTGCCTGGGGGCCATTGTATACATTGAGTACAGTACAGTATTAATAAACTCTTGTCATATACTGTATTTAATGTAACTGGCAATAAGCAAAGGTTCTATGTCTGCAGGCAGCCTGACCTAGAACGAAGCGAAGCATTCCTAGGTTTACTCTTGTATGGAAAAGCAAAGGACCGTCCAAAGGTGCATAGGTGCTTTGAATGACAAAGTACTGACTAGCGCCAGTTGCAGAACCTTCCAACGTTCTGATTTCTAACAAACACCACAGCCTGAGACCGAACATCCAAGTATGGGAGAGAGAAGCATCCTGCAGCAAGCGAGCGAGAGAAGAACCATTCATTCTGTTGTGATCATGTGACATTTGGCATCACGTACTACTCCTATTGCAAGACATTGCTTGCTTATCAAGTTAAAATTTATTAGACATGTTTGCTCATCTTGTGGAACGCTTGTAGGACAGGTTACTTGCAATCCAAGGTTTTACTGTAATTCCATTTTTAATGTTTTGAGGAACCTCCATACTCTTCTCCAGAAGGACTGCCCCATTTTGCATTCCCACCAACAATGCAAGAGGGTTCTCTTTCTCCCTATCCTTGCCAACACCTGTTGTTTCTGATGTTGTTAATTTTAGGCATTCTGACAGGTGTGAAGTGCTATGTCAGCATGGTTTTGATTAGTATTTCCTTGATGATGAGTGATGTTGAGCATCTTTTCATGTAGTTGTTAGCTAGCTATCTGGATACTTTTGGAAAAGTGTCTTTTCATGTCCTCTGCACATTTCTTCACTGGACTATTTGTTTTTTGGGTGTTGAGTTTGATAAGTTCTTTATAGATTTTGGATACTAACAGTTTATCAGATATGTCATTTGCAAATATCTTCTCCCATTCTGTAGGTTGCCTTTTAGTTTTGTTGGTTGTTTCCTTTGCTGTGCAGAAGCTTTTTATCTTGATGAGGTCCCAATAGTTCATTTTTGCTTTTTTTCCCCTCTGCCTCTGGTGATGTGTCTAGTAAGAATTTTCTCCAGCTGAGGTCACAGAGAGGTTGCTTTCTGTATTCTCCTCTAGGATTTTGATGGTTTCCTGTCTCACATTTAGGTGTTTCATCCATTTTGAATTTATTTTTGTGTATGGTGAAAAGAAAGTGGTTGAGGTTCATTCTTTTGCATGTTGCTGTCCAGTTTTCCCAGCACCATTTGCTGAACAGACTTTTTCTGATTGGATATTCTTTCCTATTTGTCAAAGGTTAACTTACAATATAGTGCTAGGTTTATTTCTGGGTTTTCTTCTGTTCTGTTGATCTATGTGTCCATTGTGCCAGTACCATATTGTTTTGTTTACTACAGCTTTGTAATATAACTTGAAGTCTGGAATTGTGATTCCTTTAACTTCGCTTTTTTTTTTTTTTTTTTTTTGTCTTTTTTTTCAAGATTGCTTTGGCTCTTCGGGGTCTTTTGTGGTTCCATACAAATTTTAGAATTATTTGTTCTAGTTCCTTGAAAAATGTTGATGGTATTTTAATGGGGATTGCATTAAATGTGTAGATTGCTTTGGGTGGTATAGACATTAACAATGTTTGTTCTTCCAGTCCATGAGCATGGAATGCTTTCCCATTTCTTTGTGTCGTCTTCAGTTTCTTTCATAAGTGTTCTGTAGTTTTCAAAGTACAGATCTTTTACCTCTTTGGTTAGGTTTATTCCTAGGTATCTAATTGTTTTAGGTGAAATTGCAAATGGGATCTGTTCCTTGATTTCTTTTTATGCAGCTTCATTATTGGTGTATAGAAATGCAACAGATTTCAGCATGTTCAATATGTCCTGCCGTTCCCTTCTGTCCTGCCAAGTTTCTGTGGAAAGATCTGCTGTGAATCTGATCTGTCTTGTCTTGTAGGTTAAGGACTTTTTTCCCTTGCTGCTTTCATGATTCTTACCTTGTCTGTGCATTTTGTGAATTTGACTATGGTATGACTTAGTAATGGCTGGGTTTTTTGAACTTAATGGGAGTTGGATTTGGTGTCTGCTTCCTTCTCCAGATTAGGGAAGTTTTCAGCTTTAATTTGCTTAAATAAACCTTCTGCCCCTTTATCTCTCTCTTAATCTTCTGGGATTCCTATGATATGAATGTTATGTTGTTTTAATATGTTGCTGAGTTCCCTGAGTGTACCTTTGTGATCCTTTGTTTCCTTTTCTTTTCAGCTTCATTATTTTTCATAATTTTGTCTTCTGTATCACTAATTCATTCCTCTATTTGTCCGTCTTTACTATTATGGCATCCATTTTGGTTTGCATCTCAGTTATAGAATTTTTCATTTTGGCCTGACTAGATTTTATCTCTTTTATCTCTGCAATAAGGGATTCTCTAGAGTATTCTATGCTTTTTTTTCAATCCCAGCTAGAATCTTTATAATTGTTTTAAATTTTAGTTCAGCCGTCTTACTTGTATCTGTATTGATTAAATCCCTGGCCATTATTTCTTCCTGTTCTTTCCTTTGTGGTGAATTCTTCTGTCTTGTCATTTTGGAGGGAAAAAATAAAAATAAAATAAAATAAAATAAAATAAAATAAAATAAAATAAAATAAAATAAAATAAAATTTAAAAAAATTAAAAAAATAATAAAGGAAGCTGGATCCTGATATGTTTTGGTCTGGTTGTTAAGAGAAACTTAATAGAAAAAAAATGGAAACAAAAAACATAAACAATTAAAAATTAAAAAGATAATAAAATAAAATTAAAAAAAAGTGCTCTTACTGTAACCAAGAAAAAACAAAAACAGAAACACATATGAAAAAAAACCAAAGGAAGCTAGATCCAGTTTCCCCTAGAGCTGAAGCTTTGCAGCACCCTATGATTAGTAGACTTAATGTGTGGAAGGGATTTGTGCTGGTCCTCTGGGGGAGCAGCCTGGCTGCTCTGATTTTCAGGCTGACTTGCCCTACTGGAGATAGGCTTAGAGGGTGCAGGGAGATGGGGCTTGGTGTAGTGGCTCTTTTGTCCACTTGGTGGCGCTGTTTAGCTCACTGAGGTCTGTCAGTGCTGGTTCACTAGGGTTGAAATGGCTTCAGCCTGTTCTCTAGTCTCCAGAGCTGGAAGTTTGTGCACTCAAAGACATGTAATCAGTCACCTCTCCTGTGTCCCGGGCTTCCATCAGAGACCCTCCTTTACCCTGTCTGTGTCTCAGCTGTCTGTCAGGCAGCACCACCCGCCTGGGTTTTATGTCCGGTGTGGCTGTGTTTCTGAACCCTGTGCTTTAGGGAACCCCTGGCTTTGACCCACACTAATCCTCTGGGGGAGGGTCTCACTGTGCTGTGGTCGGTGCCAGCTTGTCCCAGGAACCAGTCGTGAGACTGCCCGGTGGCAGCAGCTTGGAGTTTATGGTAAATTGCAACACTCTGCCTTTGTTGCCCTCAGCTGGCATCTTTGTTCCTATATTGGTGAAAGGGCAGCTCAGTGGTGCCTACTGGGTCTTTTGCCCAGGGAGAGGCTATATCACCTCTACCAAATGCACTCCAAGCAGGGGAACTGCTTCTCCCGGAGGAAAGACCCAGGGGTCCTCAGACCATGCTGTCTGTTCCCAGGGCTCTGTCCTGCTTCCTTGTTGGAGCACTACCAGGGACTGACCTCCGAAACTTCAGATTCTGTGCTCTCCTGTTTATAAAAAATGGTGGTATTGAAACCCTCTCCTGCCCGTGCCCACCCCCCCCCCCCCCCCCTTCTCAACCCCCGTCACTGGTTTTGGGAAACAATTTTCTTGGGCAATCCCTGCGTGTGTTTTCACTCTTTTTTTTTTTTTTTCTTTTAGCTCACCTCTCAGGGATCCCTCCCCACTGCAGAGCCTGCTGCTCTTTTCTCCCACAAAGCAGTTCTCCGCAGTCCTACCTAATGGGGTCATTTTTCCTGTTTGTAGAAGTGCAGCTTTGTTCTCTAAGACTTCCAGTCGATTTCTTGGGTGTTCAGAATGATTTGATATTTATCTAGCTATTCGCAGGGAGGACACAAGCTTAGGGTCACCCTACTCTTCTGCCATCTTAATCCTCCTCTGAAATAACTGTATTTCAATAGAACAGGTAAATCGAGGGTGCCTGGCTGGCCCAGTTGGAAGAGCATGCAACCGTTTTTTTTTTTTTTTTTTTTTTAATTTTTAATGTTATTTATTTATTTATTTATTTAATTTTATTTTTGAGAGAGATAGAGAGCGAGCATGCGTGAGTGGGGTGGGGGCAGAGAGAGAGAGAGAGAGAGAGGGAGACACAGAATCCAAAGCAGGCTCCAAGCTCTGAGCTGTCAGCACAGAGCCCGACATGGGGCTCAAACCCACGAACTGCAAGATCATGACCTGAGCCGAAGTCAGACACTTAACTGACTGAACCATTCAGGTGCTCCAGCATGCAATTCTTGATCTTGGAGATCTTTGAGCATCACGTTGGGTGTAGAGATTACTAAAAATAAATAAATAAATAAATAAATAAATAAATAGGTAAGTAAACAAACAAACTAACTAAAAAAAAAAGTGGGGGGGGAAGGTGAATCAATTTAACAAAAAATGTTAAAAGCAATACAGGGGGACCTGGCTAGCTTAGCCAGGAGAGCATGACTCTGCAAATCGGGGTTGTGAATTCAAGCCCCAAACTGGGTGTAGAGATTACTTAAGTAAGTTAATTAATTAATTAATTAATTAATTAAAAGTAGCATAGGTAGTTTATAGATATGGTAAGTTTACACAAATAATTTAAGCTTAGGAAACACATGCTTAGGAAATTCAAGGACCTTTATAATCTAGCTCCTTATCTGACTGAAGTCACACTTTCTTTCTCAAATCCTCCTAGAGCACCTCTCTCATCACTATTATTCACATCTTGACTGCTCATAATACGTCTTCTCTGAATCCTCTATTTTGACACGGGACTATATTTTTATTTGTTTATATAGTGTATCATTTGTGTGTTTTATTTTCTCAATGAAAATTTCAGTTACCTGCCCAAGCACATGCACACTCACATAAACACACGCACACACACGCACACTGCTTTTTGGAAGTTCATTTGCTATGGGACCTGCTGGAATCATTGTAAGGTTGGGTCTGTGGGAAGGTTGGAAAGCCAGACCTAGGCTAGTGTCTAGTAAGTTGGGACCTAAGCTTCTGTAATGGCTGATCCAGGCTGGGAGAGCCAGGTAGTTCCAGGCACAATGTCCAGAAGTTACAACAATTGTGGAACAAGCTCAGGTAGTTGTCAGGATAAGGGGATCAGCCCTGGTGATGAGAGTATGGCAGCAGGTTACTTCCAGGTAACCGTCCTTGGGTAGTCAGGAAAGGGCAACTGGGAAAGCCAGGGGATCTGCACATGCTCACTTACATCAACACCTACCTGTTCGGTTACTGGGTGGCCCTGGGAAGGAGGCCCGCCAGACTCACTGAGTGCCAGGGTCTCCCATAACTACTGAAGAGGACTCCTGGTTCTTAAAGGCTTATTTTAATCAAATATATCTGGATTTGAATCCTAGCTTCCTCTAGGTACATAGCCTCACTTTCTCCTCCATAAAATGATAATAATTTCTAATAATTATTAAATAATTAAAGTGATTACATGTGAAGAGAACCTAATATAATAATGAATAACGATCGTAATACTTTTATTATTAACGTAGTTGAAAGAAAGTGGAGAATCCTAACAGAGAGACTAGTGAGTAACTAGGTAATGGCTTTACCAGAACTAAACTAAACTACTGTATTATCTTAAATCATTGGTGGAATGAGCTGGTGTTGTAAATCAATATGGCAGTCATCCAATAGCATGAAGGGGTTGTATTATTTCTAACGTAAATTGGACCTATGGTGTCTTGGATGAGGTTCCACTGCTGTATTCAGAATGTTATATCACTTCTGAGTACTTTTTTCTAGTTTAAAAAATAACGTATAGAAATTAAAGAGGACCCAGCCCATAAGTTACTGTGTTTTTTTAATTTGTTTAACAAATACTTATTGAATGACTATCCAATAAAGGAATTATGCCAACAGGTCCTGAGGAGAGGGGATGAATAAGACCAGAACCGTCTCTGCTGTTTTAGAGCCAAATACACAACTCATGTCTGGTTAGTGAATTGATTGTGATGCATGCTAAATGAAGCAGGGGATGCTAAGAATGCATCAATAAGGAGACGTGACCTAATCTAGGTTGTCAGGGTGTTGAAAATGAGATCTGAAAGATAAATAGAAGTGAGTTGGGTAAAGTGGGGGTGGGGGTGGGGGGGGAGAGCATTTCAGGAAGAGCATATGCTAAGGCACTGGGGTTGAAGGACCATGGATTTCCCAGGACTAAAAGATATTTAATGTGGCTGCAGTGCAGAGAAGAATCTGTGTTGCAGAATGTGACTGTGAGGTGGATGAAGGGCAGTAATACCCTCTGGGTGATATTAAAGAGTTTGGAATTTGCTTTGTAAAAATGGGGGAAGCTAATGTCCATTAGTGAAATGAACTCAGAGATCACTCTGGCAGCTGTGTGGAAGGAGGTGGGGAGCAGTGTCAGAATGAAGGAGAGAGATCAGGTAGGAAGTGTTCAGGTAGTGCAGTGTTCCAGTGAAGACATGATGGGGTGCACCCTGGGGAGTAGCAGCAGAGGCAAAGAGGGAGAGCAATCTGAGATATTTATAATAGCTCCCTTGGGAATAGAGGCTACTTTTGCCAGAGAAGAGAAGGCAGAGATTTTATTTTTAGAGTGAAGAGGATATTGACTGATTGTCTCCACAGAGAAGGAAAGAAGAAAGCATCTTACAATTTAATGAGGGAGAATTTGGGATCACTTCTTATAGTAACAGACCTGCCACATAGAAACTGTATAATTTTTAAATGAGGAGCTTTTAAAGTAAGATAGAGAGATCCATCCTGGAGGCAAGAAGATGAATCCAAGGACCTCTTGAACTATTTTCTGTTTCACAACTTATTATTCCACAGTACATTTGCCCTAGTGCATCTGTCATGAATACTAGGATATATTTTTATTTAAAAATAGTCCCAAGTACTGAGTATTCCCAGAAGTGTTCCTGGAGCACTTACCCATTTTATCAGTGTGAGAAAGAGAGAAGCAGATCTGGACAGCCAGGAACAGCCCTGGAGCACATAGCGAAGCCCTGGCCTTATGTTACACACAAACAACAATGCCAGACAAGGCCCCTCTGTGACTGTGGTGGGTCAAGACAAAACAAGACCACTCGATAATTATGTTTGGGCATAGGCAAAGACAGGAACAGTGTCTAAACCACAAAAGCGGCCAGACGTTTCCCATATCCTGGCAGATAGGAATGGCTCCTGCTTCTTCACCAATGACAGCTTTAGACTCATCTAGACTTACCTTCTAGATAAGAATTATGGAGGCCCCCCTCACAGAATTACCCACATCCTGGTAACATCCAGTCCAGGGCAAAGTCCTGCTTTCTTGACCTCTCCCCCGTATCACCGAACTAACATAAGCCCAGATCTCTAATACTGCCTCTTGGTGAGATGCCCTATGGTCCCCCACAGGTGTGTTCTCCATTATTGCAACAAGTCAAGAAACCTAACTTTTTCAGCTATCGGTGTTGCCACTGGTCTTTAGCTCAAGAGCATTAATAAGCATAAGGAACAGTTGGTGAGATCTGTACTTTTTTCCCAACCCTTTGCTATTGGAATGAAATGTTCAAATTTTCTTTCTTTTTAAATTTTTTTTTAATGTTTATTTATTTTTGAGAGAGAGACAGAGCGTGAGCAGGGGAGGGGCAGAGAGAAGGAGACACAGAATCCCAAGCAGGCTCCAGGCTTTCACCGCAGAGCCTGAATTACTAAGTCAGGAGACAGACGCTTAACCAGCTGAACCACCCATGCTCCCCAAAATGTTCAGATTTTCTATATTCTGCTATATGACATAGCTGGTATCTTCTAATTTCATATGTGGTGTCTTGATACCTATAAGGTCATAGCATTCTAGCCAGGTTCTTTGTTAAAACATTGGAGCCCACTTCTTTGTCTTTTTACATCACCAAGTTCTTATGTCAGAAGAAACATAATCATTGACAGAAATCTTTGGCTTTCTTGTTACCATCTTGCATATGGACAGTTATGCAAATTACGACATGAAAAGAATCACAGTGTTAACTCAAGCCAAATCATACTGCTTGTTCCTTCTAATGAGGCTTTCCTGTTTGCAGCAAATGTGGCTCTTTTGTGTTGAAGATTCTTAGTTTTTCCACATCTGTGAGAGAATTCCCACAGGAACTTTGATCCCATATATTCATGGATGAGTATTCATGGGTGATGCTGATGGTTCATGACGCGTACAGGGGCAGACTGTCTTCTGGAACGTTGCTTTCTCTCTCAGCTAATTCCTTGTATAGGACATAGTACTCAGCAACATCATGTACACAGTAGATTCGTGACACTCTTGGGGGAGTTGGACTGTTTGTAAGTTCCGACATTCAGTGGCTCTCAGTGTTTGAGGGCTGTTGCTGTGGGTATACATGCTGCAGTGTTACCCACGAACCTTATTTCACAGTTACGTAACCCTCACTGCACTTGTAATGCTTGCTAGTTGAAATATAAAACGAAATATAAAAGTTGAAATAAAAATCAAATGAAAGCAATCTTTGTTTCCATGCATTTTGAGTCTGTTTGTCGAGTTAAAGGGACCATATATGCATTCCCTTTCTTTAAGGACCATATACTTTTCTTTAAGTCAGTGCACCATCCATCCATGCCTCTAAATTTCTGGGTGGAGGGCTTCCCTTTGTGAGGGAAGCGGGCTGAGTGAAGGAGGCAGCAGGGGATTGTTCCGTGGCGCTGGCTGCTAGATAATCATTTTACCATTCTTTGGGGATTAGAATGAGGAGAAGGTCTCAGGAAGAACAGTTTTTTGCAGCTGAAGCTATTATCACTTCCTCCTACATAATATTTCAAATCTTGAGTCCTCTTAAGATGTCACCCCATTTTGATACTAATAGGGAAGAGAGCGAACCAGGAATATGGGAAATGGGTAGAAAATGGTCAAGATTTGAGTGTCTTCTAGGAAATGATTTCTATTTTATTTCATGAGAAAGTGTAAACATTATCCTAAGTGAAACAATTTAAGACTTTTGAATAGTTTTGAATAGATATTAAATGTATTTGTTAAATTGCTTACGATTCATTAATTCTTAAGTATTAAATGTCAACCAATAAAAAGTTACTGTTTTTAGAGTTTATTTTGAGAGAGAAAGTGTGTGTGTGTGTGTGTGTGTGTGTGTGTGTGTGTGTGTGAGAGAGAGAGAGAGAGAGATAGAGAGAGAGAGAGAGAGAGAGAGAGAATGAGAGAGAATCCTAAGCAGGCTCCACACTGTCAGCACAGAGCCTGACGAGGGGCTCGATCTTATGAACTGCGAGATCATGACCTGAGCTGAAACCAAGAATTGACACTTATCTAACTGAACCACCCAGGTGCCCCAAAAGTTACTTTTAAATTACTAAATCTGATCTTTCAAGAGGGATTGGTTTTATAATCTGGAAAGTTCATTTTTCTTTACTAATGAAAAAATCATTGAAGGTTTTCTTCTGGGATAGTTTCATAAAGAAGAGGAAAGGACAAATATCCAGAGTTTTAAATATTCTCGTGTTAAAAAATTTATTTTAATAAAATACCTTATTTTATACATTTATGGATGAAATACTTTATTTTTAAAGTTTATTTATTTATTTTGAGAAAGAGATAGCTCAAGTGAAGGAGGGACAGAGAGAGAGAGGGACAGAGAGAATCCCAAGCAGGCTCAACACCACCAGTGCTCGAATCTGTGAAGCTGTGAGATCATAACCTGAGCTGAAATCAAGAGTCAGAAGCTTAACCAACTGAGCCACCCAGGTGCCCCAATGAAATACTCTTAAACTAGTTTCTATTTTTGTCTCATCTTTTAGAATTATTTTTTCTTTTGTTTGTACTAAAGTTATAACCTCTCTTATTTTGAAACAATTTTAAATTTATAGAAAAGTTGCAAAAGTAGTAAAAAGATCCATAGAGTTCTGTATGGTCTTTATCCAGATTGTTAGCATTCTCTTTCTTTCTCTCTGTCACTCTTCACTCACACACACACACACACACACACACACACACACACACACGCCCACATGCGCACACACACATACACAAACATGCAGTATATATACTTACATACTGGTTGTGGTTTTTTTTTTTCTTAACTACTTGAAAATGTGTTGCATACATGATGCCCTATAACCCCTTCATATTTAGACTGTATTTACCATACAAAAATAAAAATTATGAAATTGACATTTATCTAACATTATCATCTAATCCATAGGTCCCATTCAGAGTTTGCCTATTTCCTCCAAAATTTCCTTTATGGGTCCAAGAATCAATGCAGGATCATGCATTGCGTTTAGTTGTCTCTCCAGCATGGAACAATTTCTAAATCGTTCTCGCTCGTGAAATTGACATTTTTGAGGAATAAATGCCACTTACATTGCACAGTCCCCTTTATTTGAGGCTGCCTGATATTTCCTCATAATTTATGCATTTGGGGCAAGAATTAGGTTTTTTAATTTCTATTTTTGTATGTGTCACATAATATAGATAATTTATCAGAAAAGCAGCACATGTGTAAATTTATAAACAAATAAATGGAGGTACATGCACAGGATGTTGCTACTCATGGTGACAGATGAAGACAAAGAGTTGGAGGCCACTGTGCTAAGTGATAGTGAGGGTAACCAGCCACAATCTAGAAGAGAATGAACATTTTTAATTTGGGACTGGGGGAGCCCAGAAGCCTTGAGCCCATGAATTATCCTGGTTCTGGATTAAGACCATACAAAAAAATTTTTTTTTAATGTGAAATTTATTGGCAAATTGGTTTCCGTACAACACCCAGTGCATCCCATCAGGTGCCCTCCTCAATGCCCATCACCCACTTTCCCCTCCCTCCCACCCCCCATCAACCCTCAGTTTATTCTCAGTTTTTGAGAGTCTCTTATGGTTTGCCTCCCTCCCTAACTTTTTTTTCCCCTTCCCCTCCGCAATGAAGACCATACAAAATTTTAAGCGTCATATCTTTCTGTGATCAAAGGCTTTCCTCTAATTCAAAACTTGTGATATAGAAATTTAAAAACCTATGCTTTCCATTTATTAAGATACTTGCTTTTAATGGCTGTCATAGTTGAAAAAGTTCTTCCAACATATTGTAAACCCCAATACAAAAAGTGTGTCTTTCAGTATGGTTTCCAAACTGTAAAACTCATCTTTCAAAACTAATAAAAAATTACATAAATTAGGGGACACCTGGGTGGCTCAGTCGGTTAAGTGTATGACTTTGGCTCAGGTCATGATCTCAGGGTTCGTGGGTTCAAGCCCCACCATGGGCTCTGTGCTGACAGCTCGGAGCCTGGATCCTGCTTCGGATTCTGTGTCTCTTTCTCTCTCTGCCCCTCCCCTGCTGCACACACTCTCTCTCTCTCTCAAAAATAAATAAACATTAAAAAAATTACATAAATAAAGTAAAATAAATCTTACAATTAAAAAAACATATTAACATAAGATGCATATATA
The DNA here is from genome assembly GCF_024362965.1 of Panthera pardus. Classification (NCBI taxonomy): domain Eukaryota; kingdom Metazoa; phylum Chordata; class Mammalia; order Carnivora; family Felidae; genus Panthera; species Panthera pardus. The sequence continues at coordinate 135,926,213 of NW_026526721.1, forward strand.
GGTTCTAAGTATACCTGTGCAACCTCATGCTTGCTTTTACAGGTGATGACAAGGGTCCCTTTTCTGAATATTCTTTCATCCTAACCCTACATAAAAGGCACACTCACCATTGCTCAGGAAGTCAGGACTTTGGAAGTTACTCTCTGTGATCTCCTTATTTGTTGCAAATAACATTTCCTTTTTGTGACCACTCCACTTGGTCTGGTCTCTATTTGTGACTCACCAAAGAGCAAACTCAAGTTAATTACGTTAGTTACATTATAAGGTAGGTTGTCTCTTCGATTAATCAATGCATGTCTTGTTTTCTCAGTCAGGTTGGAAATGCCTCAAGACAAAACAAAGAACTTAGTTTTTGGTTAAAAAAATACATAAATATTTTTGTTAAGACAAAATTATCTATTGAAGGTTTATAATTAAGAAAAAAAATTAACATGTAGGTTTTACACCCACTGGAAAAATTTTAACAAGTTGAAACAATTTTCCAGGTTTCTTTACGTGTGCTGTATTAGAGTTTTTATAGGCCATAAAAGTTTTGGAAACAATAGTATACAATAATGGAAACACTTTCAAACTTCTGCTTTCAAAATGCTCTCTCCATTGCATAAATGTCTTTGAAGAAGTAATTTATTTTCTCACTTATTGTTAGAGCGAATGTTTTGTGGTATGTTGAATTTTTATGTCCCCCAACTGCCCCCATAGCAAAAGTCAGCACGTTGGAATCACTTGATTTTGTTGTTAGAGGAAAATAAAGAACTCATGTTTAAGTCAGCCAACTCTTAAGGATTTTGCCAGTCTAGACCTGCAGTTCTCTGTGTGATTGCTTCACTGGATGCTGTGGTGTGCAGTTCACAGCCCTTTCCACTGTGTTGGTGACTGAGAAGTCATTCTCTAGGTATTTCATTCAGTGGAAGGACGCCTCACCCAAGGTCACACCCCCTCCCAGGGGGCAGCTCTCATCAAAAGACTGGTCCAAGCTGGATATAAAGGCTCGGCTGGCTTGCTGGTAACTAAATTTAATTTCTCCCTCTGCTCAATATTGCCTTCTGCACTTACCCATAGTTGATTTTTTTTTAATGTTTATTTTTATTTTTGAGAGAGAGAGAAAGAGAAGTGTGCACGAGTGGGGGAAGGGCAGAGAGAGAGGGAGAGACAGAATCCGGAACAGGCTCCAGGCTCTGAGCTGTCAGCACAGAGCCCAATGCAGGGCTCAGACTCACGAACCCGTGAGATCACGACCTGAGCCCAAGTCAGATGCTTAACTGACTGAGCCACCCAGGCGCCTCCCCTATAGTTGATCTTGAGGGCACTCTCCAGTAAAAATTTCTATATGTTATTCTTCTCACAATCTTCTCTCCAGGGAATCCGATCTAAGAAAAGTACTCTCCATGAAGGAGTGCAAAGAGTCCCCTATATTTTCAAATGTCTAGTTTTTATAAAGCCAACCTCCCCTATGAAATATCCTGCACTTTGCTCTCTTATAGCTTCACCCTCTTTGCTGCAGCAGCTTGCCTGTGAAAGATAGAGGGAATGCATTTCACGTGCAGGGTTTTATACTTTTTTTTTGGAGAATTTAAAAAATCCCAATTCAAATAGTTGCCTAAATCATTCGAAACATCATAATTTTTCTAAAAGAAGTTATTTATTATTGAGGGAAACTATCATCTGGTCCTTTTTTAGTAGCTCACACTAGAAAAGTGCACTTCGCGTGTTTTATTATTGGAAACAGGATCCAGAAAATACCATAGCTGAAAAGATATTAGAAGCATCAGCGTTTCATCGAAATATGTAGCAAACCTTCAACACTATGTAATTTGTTCTAACATTTGTTTCTTCACTCTTCTATAATGCTTTCCATATATCATTCAACACTATTTGCTGACAGAGATACACATTTTAGGTTTCACCACATGCTTTTTGTTTTGTTCTGTTATGTTTCAGTCATTTCAACTGTGTCGGAAAGAACCCGTGTTTCCCCATCGGATGTGGCTGTGCCTTTTACCTTTGCTTTAAAATGAGAAGCCTCAAAAGAAGCTTCTAAATATTTATTACCACATTTCACGACACTTTGTAAAATTCTACCTTTAGTGTTGCATGACTTTATCAATCTCTGAAAAATTGTAATGGCTTTTCTTCGGGTTTGAGATGCTTAGTTTTAATGTATCCCACTGATCTTGATGGTATCATGCTACCATTTGCTACTTCTATTTCCGGCAACATGACAAACCAGGTTATCCAGAAAGCTTCCTGCTATAAAACACTCGCGCATGCTAGATAAAATAGAAAACAATGTCATTTTTAAATATGTAGCCGAGTGAGAAAGCATGTGAGGAAATCCCCAGTGGGCAGAAAATGAAGTACAAATTGAAAACCAGAGCCAAATCTCGCTGAATGGTGCTTTGGCAGGCTGGGGAGTGGGATCAGGAGAGAGCGATGGAAGTCTTGTTTCTGTCTTAGTGCCTACACAAGAATAGAAGATAATGTCTTGGGGTTTCAAGAGTTTAAAAATTGCATTTGAGACCCCCCCGTGGACAGCTGGGACCTTTGAAGATTCACCTGGAAAAACAGTCTACCCACTCACTGCTGCTGAATAGTGTCTGAAAGACGTTTGTATGTCTTCATTTGGATTTTAGATAGAAAAAGTCTTTAATGAAAATTCATAACTACATCCCTATCTTCACCCAGAGTTGGGATTAAGATATTCCTAGTTGCAGGGTTCTGGAAACTCTTGAGTGAATACGTGAACATGGCCTGGGCACGTGAAAACCCTGAGCATTTGGCAAAGTAAAGTGTAAAGCTTCTCTGGAGGAACACCTTCAATCCAGATAGTACACGATTCCCACCCATAGCGTCCTGAAGCATCCCGAAGAATTCACAATACAAAATTACAAAGCGTGTAAGAAAACGACATGCCACTTGGGGCGCCTGGGTGGCTCCGTCAGTTAAGCATCCGACCTGGGCTCAGGTCATGATCCCATGGCTCGCGAGTTCGAGCCCCATGTCAGGCTCTATGCTGATAGCTCAGAACTAGAGCCTACTTCAGATTCTGTCTCCCTGTCTCTCTGCCCCTCCACCACTTGCGCACGTGCGCGCTCTCTCTCTCTCTCAAATATAAATAAACATTAAAAAATTGTAAAAAACAAAAAAGGAATAAAAAGAAAACAATATACCACCATTGCAAGTCAGCATACGCAATAAGCAGCAGTAATATACTGTCAAGAACCTCAGATAAGAGAACTGCTGAACAGTAAAGATAAAATAAGCATGCTTAAAATAGTTCAGGATGTAACCAGAGTCAAAACTATGAGAAAGAAGCAGACACCATGAAAAAGACCAAGAAGATTGGAAAAAAGAAACAAATGCAGCCAAATAGAACTTTTAGAAATAAAAAATACAGTCAGTGACATTACAAACTCAGTGGACAGATTGAACAGTAGATTGGTCCCAGCTGAAGACAGATTTAATGCACCGGAAGACAGAAATGATGCAGTTATTTCGTTTTGCCTTTGGACATTGCACCTTTCCCATCTGGCTGCTTCTCTGAAGCAAGCGAAAGCCTGTTTTCAGTTGGTTCCCCATCCCTTGTTCTGCTTTAGTGTGCACATCTTATGCATTCTGACTCCTTTCCCTCTCAGTCTCTGTTGCTGTGAATGGACCATTTTATCAGAGATATTCCTGCATGTGCCGTACTTTGATACTCTAAATGAATCTGCTTCCTTATTGATAAAGTTTTTGTAATATTGGAAGAAGCTGCATTTAAAATTTTTTTTTAACATTTATTTATTTTTTGACAGAGAGAGAGAGACAGAGACAGAGCATGAGTGGGGGAGGGGCAGAGAGAGAATCTGAAGCAGGTTCCAGGCTCTGAGTTGTCAGCACAGAGCCCTACACAACCCACAAACTGTGAGATCGTGACCTGAGCCGAAGTCGGACGCTTAGCCAACTGAGCCACCCAGGTGCCCCAGAAGCTTCATTTTAGATCACTGAGCCAGGATTGGTCAGCCTGGAGGAAAATAAGAAAATTACAGATAGGCAAATAGTCCTGATATTTAAAAAGCCCATAAAACAGATAATCTGAATTTGCTCACTATCCTGAAATAATTTTAAACAATTAAACTAAAATAATTTTAAACAATTATACTATTATATTAACAATTAAAAAGCTCTTGGAATTAACCTTGTTTCAAAAGAGCAAGTTATCTGTCTAGTTAATTTGCTGATAGATCGGGAGAATGCTATAGATAGAATATGAGAAAATTCATCTCGGCAGGTTGGACAAATGTGCATTATATTAGTCAAGGTGCAGGAAGTAGAAACTATTCCAGGTATTTCAAGCAGAAAAGAAGTTACCATATTTCATCAAAAGTTATCAATGTCAGATGCACCACTGTTTCTAAGAAATACAGAGTGCTATTAAATTATGCCAAAATGTCTTAATACATCTTGAGTGCATTGGTTACATCTGTCTTTTATTGTTTCAAAGTTATTTCATCTATTTTGAGGGATTTGGTTGCTGCTCCTGCTTTTGGTTGCGTTGTTTGACATGAGATAGGCAATTCTTTTACACATCCCTCAGTATGGGGTAAACTGGGAGGCTCTGCTATAAGGCAAGGACTGGCACATTACAGCCTGTGAGCCAAATGCGTAAAGTTTTACTGGAACACAGCGGTGCCCGTTGGCGGATCTGCACTATATGGCTCTTTTCCCGCTACTCTAACAGATTTGAATAGCTGTAACAGAGACTGGGTGGCTCCTATGGAAAGGCTGGCCTCTTAGAGAAAAAAGTCTGTCGACTTCTGCTGTAGGGAATATGTATTATAAAAAGAGCTACTGTTTATCAATAGTGTGGTGCACTGTAGCAAGTACTTTATGTGGAGTAGAAGTCTCTCATCCAAGATGGCCAGGCACAGTTGATTGACGGAAACATTCAGTCAATCAGCAAATATTTACAGAGCACCTGTCATCTACCAGGCAACATATTCAAAATAGAGAAGTCTGGGAAGTCTCCCAAAGGAGATGGCAGGAGTGAGGACCTGAAGGAGGAAAGCACAGGGCTTGCAGACATCTGACGGCAGAGCATTCCAGGTAGAGGGAACAACCATTGCAAACGAAGTAAGGAGGGGATATGCCTCATGGTTAAAAGGAAAAGTGAGAAGACTTATGTATTTAGAAGGGAGAAATAAACAGGAAATAGGATCCAGGAGGTAAGAACAAATGGGAGCAGGGATGGAGCAAATTATGGTCCGTTGTGAAGTCTTTGGTTTTTCCCGTGACTGAGATGAGAAGCCACTGGAGAAGGCTGAGTGGAGGAGTAATGTGAACTTACCTAACTGGATGCCTCTGCTGCTTTGCTGAGAATAGATGGAAAAGGGGCAAGACTGAAAGCCCATTAGAGAGGGGGTTGGAGGCAATTAAGGACCATTTTCTGTCTTTAAAAAATTTTTTTAAAATGTTTATTTATTCTTGAGAGACAGAGACAGAGTGTGAGTGGGGGAGGGCAGAGAGAGAGAGTCAGGGAGACACAGAATCTGAAGCAGCCTCCGGGCTCTGAGCTGTCAGCACAGAGCCTGACGTGGGGCTCGAACTCACAAACTGTGAGATCATGACCTGAGCTGAAGTCAGAAGCTCAACCGACTGAGCCACCCAGGTGCTCCTAAGGAGCATTTTCAATAATCCACTAAGAACTGGTGGTTGCTTAGGCCATTGGGGTGGTAAGAAGGCAGTGCAAATATAGATGTAAACGTTTCACGGTGGAAAGCTTTGGATATATAGGAAAATTCAGAGGACAATTTTGTAAGTCCCTCCACCTTCAAAAAAGTGGTTAACTTAGGACCAGTTATCTGTCCTATATAAACCACTCAATTCTTCCCCTCACATACTATTTTGAAGAAATCCCAGACAATTCTGATCTATGTTGACGGTGGAATCGATAGGATTTGCTGCCACTTTGGACGTGAGCTGTGGGATTCAAACATGGCCCCCAGATCACCTGGGAGGGTGGAGCTGAGACTTGCCGAGATGGGAAAGACTAATGGAGGAACAGACCTTTTCTGGTGGGGTGGGGTGGAAATGAGGAGTGTTGATTTTTACATAGCAGTTTTGAGATGTCTATTAGCTATTCAAGAAGGGAGAACTTAACAGGCTCCTAGGTTGTTCTATGTATCTATCCGTCTATTCACTTGTATCTCTCTCTCTCTCTAGGTATACAGGTATCCAGACTTCTTAGTGTGGAAGTTCGGGGAGGGGGCGCGGTTCTTTATTATTGGCATCTGCTGACCTCATGGTACATTTCCCTCTAATTCCCCACTGGCGCTGAGCCCTCTTTTGGCCCCTGAATGCCCAATGTTGTTGCACATTAGAACCACCAGGGGGAGATGCCCAGGTTGTATGCCAGACGCATTGTATCAGCGTGTCTGGGGGTGGAGCCAGGCATCGGTCCTTGTAAGCTTGGAAAGGGACTGCTAGCCCTTGGATACTCAAAATGTGGTTCTCCGTCCTGTAAATGTGGTCTTTCTACCAGCAAAGCTGAGAGCTTGTTAGAAATGTGGAATCCCAGGCCCCATCCCACCCTGCTGAATCAGAACTTGCATTTTAACAAGGCTGTCCAGTGATTATGTTCACATTTCATGTCTGGGGAGCGCTGTGTCTGTATCTTTTATGCTTTTCTGGAAACCGTCTTCTCTGACCAGTTGCCTGCCCATCCGTCCTGCTGGCTCCTTCCCATTTATCCTTTAAAATTGACCTCCGGCCTCCCCCTCCTGGAAGACCTCCTCATCCTTCCTTCCACATACTCTGGCTGTTCTTCTGGGAAGACCTCTATTTACCTTTGCCATATCCCTTATTATGGCTTACTGTAATCGTAGACTTAGCCAATAGATTTTAGAGATTTTTGCCAAAAATCTCCTGTATTTTGAACCCACAGCGACAGAGATTGTATCACTGGTGTTCTGTCAATGTCTGTGGATATGACTGACTCCGGCAGAAATTGTGCAGGTGAGACTCCCAGGTCTAGATGGCAAAGCCCTGGCTCTGTCAGATGCAACCACTGGAGAGACTGACTCTAACAGGCAGCAGGCCGTGATGTGCTCTGGGTTTCTGATTTTCTGGCTGCTAGAGGCTGTTGATTCTCTTTTATCTTCCTTGCTGCGAGGAGGGAGACCGTGGCTTGCAAGGTGTGCGCCCACAGCCAGGGGGAGCTCTGAATTCTGTAGGTGTACCTTCCTCACAGCTGTGGCAGAGAATGAGGGGTTAAGCTAGCCTGGATTTCTTCTAAGATCTTATTAAGATTGTTTCCTATGATGACTTTTTTTTTCCTAGCTGTAAAACCAGTGCACAGCAGAGCACAGTGGTGGGAAGGTGGGCAAAATGTACAAACTTGCAGTTTTAAGATAAATACATTACCAGCAGTGTAATGCACAGCATGATGACTACAGTTAACGCTGCTGTATGGGGTGGGGTTAAGGGAGTAGATCCTAAGCGTTCTCAACACAAGGAAATTTCTTTTTCTTTATCTGAGAAGGTGGACGCTGACTAAACTTACTGTGATAAGCATTCCACAATATCTGTAAGACAAACCATTATGCTGTGTACCTTAAACTTATACAGTAATGTGTATCCGTTATATCTCAATAAAACTGGACATAAAAAAAGCACAAAGAAAATGTAAATTATTTGTAATCCTGTCACTCAAAAAAAAAAAGCAACCTTTTTGGCTTATGCTTTTCTAGTATTCATATGGAGAAAATAATACAGTTGATTACTCCCATCCCCACACAGTCAAGAGTTTGTGTATGACTCCTGAATTCCCAAGAACTTTGCTCTTGACCTGGAGGAAGCCGTACCGATAACATAGTCGATTCACATATATCTTTTATGTTCTGTTTATTATATACTCTATTCTTACAATAAAGTAAGCTAGAGAAAAGAAAACGTTATTAAGAAAATCATAAGTGGTGTGCCTGGGTGACTCAGTCGGTTAAGCATCTTGATTTTGGCTCAGGTCATGATCTCACAGATCCTGAGATCTTTCGTGTGAGGATCCCCTCTCTTTCTCCCTCTCTCTCTCTGCCCCTTCCCTGCTCATGCTCTCTCTCTCTCTCTCCAAATAAATAAACTTAAAAAAAAAAAAACCAGAAGGAAAATATGTTTACAGTACTGTATTATATTTATTGAAAAAACTCTGTGTATAAATGGATCCTGAGGTTCGAACCTGCGTTCAAAAGTCAACTCTACTATGTGTCTTACGAGGACTCACCTCACCTGCCCACCTTTAGTATCTCTCTGACTTCCTTTTTCTCCTCCTCGTTCCCTCTACTTGAGCCACACTCACCTCATTGCTGCTGTTGGTGCACAGCAGGCATACTCTACCTTCAGGCCTTTGTTCTAGCTCTTTTCCAAGCGGGGCCGTCTCTGTGAATACTCCTCTCCTTCCAGTCTCTGCTCAGATCTCACATTGTCAAGATAGCCTAGCCTGACAACTCTATTTAAAACTGCAGCCCACCCGCACGTTTCCTTACACCCACTATTTCCAGTTCCCCTGGGCCTGCTCCAGGCTGCATGTCTTCAAGAACTTAGGATTTTTAAACATATTACAGAACATACTTGTTTTATTACATCTGTTGCGTCTTGCCAGGCTTACTTGCCCTCTCTCCCACTCCCCTTGCTTCCCACACCTTCTAGAATGTAGACTGTTACAGGCCAAAGGATCTTTTTGAGGTGATTGGTATATGGTAGATAGCCAATAACTGATGAAGGAAGAAATGAATACGTAATCGTAACTAAGATAGTAACATACCCGTGACGTACTCTTTTGCAGCCAGTGATAAACTGTTAGCGTTTCCAATTTAGCAATCCACTGTGTCCATCTCATCACATAAATAAATATTCCTTGACATGGTTATATCCCTGGAAGTTTTTGATTTCAAACAGTTTCTGTAAGCATTATTTAGCTCAAACACTAGTAAAGAATTAAAGTGAGACTGGGGGAAGGGCCGACTGTGCTCCATTCATTACATTTTTTCCTATGTGTTTGTTGAGTGAATGAATATATATTATAGAAAAGCAAATACTATATATTTATATACATTTCATATAATAGGATGTAATTTCATTGTTATATATTCTTATGTAACACTATTATGTGAAAAAGAAAATGGTGGTAGAGAAGCTGAGGGAATAAAAAAATCTGGATTATATATTGAAATAATAACCTTGCAGACAGAAAGCATGGATGACTTAAACTTTTTTCTTCCCAGTCATTGGTGTATGGTAGAACCTCTCTCTAGCTCTGTTTGGGGTCACCCCTTCTCAGGCAGTGGCTGCTACTTCTCTTGGAAGTGTCTGTGACAGCAGCTGGTCCCCTCCCTACAGGGGAGCCAAGCAGCTGTTCTCTTCCTCCTGGCCCCTGCCCTTGCTTCTGTGGGGGACTGTTCCTCTGGTTGATGGTGGAATGACTCCAGGCTAAAATGCACTTTTTATTCTTAGATCTCGTTTCCAGGTTTCGGAGGGAAATTGCATGTCATGGGGGGACTAAGAGGCAAAGGCCCTTGTGATGAATGGAAAGAAAGAAGCCTATTTTGTCCTTAGTCTTTTTCTTTGTTTCTTGGTCTGGCTTATTCTCCCTTATCCATTGTCCTTTTGCTGACCATTGTGGTTGGACGACCACCTAGAGCTTTTTCATCTACTAACCAGCATGGTTCACACATTCCAAATGACAGCAGAGATGTTAGGAAACTAGATCTCGAAGAGGGGGAAATGGTCAGTCTTTCTTATTGTTCTTCTCTGGCATTTGTGTTGTTTTGAATTATTCTTTCTCTCTAGTTATCCTGGGAGACGGTGAGTGTTAAGGGCCTTACATTTTGACTTCAAGTGAAGTCAGAAAAGTCATCTTCTATTTTCAGAAATGAATTTTTAAAAAATGAAGCTTTCTGAAGTGTACATTACTCTTTTCATTAGAAAAAGGAAAAGTTCCAAGAAGGCTGGTAGGCTGGATGCCTTAAAGAGGAACTTCAACGGAGATGCCAGATAAAAGTACAATAAGAATTTCTTATGGCTTAAATAACTGAAGAGTAAGAGGCATCTATTGTTACTATCCTGTCCATCTTTTTCTCTTTATCTTCTCTATGTTGTGTATCCATCATCTTTTTTTAAAAACTGTATTTCAAAACCCATTACATCTTTCAGCCCAAAGAGATTTCTGAGAAGTCCTGTTTGTATGGAAAGATGGATTTACATAGTAAAATGCAATTCATAAAGATAATTTGAACATAAAGTAGACTACAAGAGTGTCTTTTCTGGAGCTGGAAGATGAATTTGGTAAGTCTGACATATATGCATAAATATTATGTAACATGTATTTGTGAGAAATGAGAGTAGATATCAATATTCTTTCTGAATAGTCCAGATAATGAGAAAAGAAGTAGAGGAGAGAAAAACCCACTAGAAATAAGAAGATTTAATTTCAAGTGTAATCAGAAGAAATATGCCAAGTAATTCATCACTAATTCCAATAGTCAAGAAAAATGTAGGAAAAGCCCTAGGAAGCATAATTAGCTATGCAGAAGGTTGAAACATTTGTAAAATGTCACAATTATAAATTACCATTTTTTCCCCCAAGAGACCTGAGAAATGCTTCATCAACAAATCCCAGAAGTCTTTTCAGCAAGTCTCAAGAGGAAATACTCTCATTTGATGCAGGACTTCTCACCTAGAGAGAGAAGTGGCTGACTGTGGAAGGTTTGTTTCATATTTTTTGAAAAGCTTTCTGGAAGTCTGCCACTTACACTTTCTGAGCTTCATTTCCTCTTCATGAAAAATGGGAGGAACTGTACCTGTCACCCGTTTGTCTCCCAAGGGCGTTGTAGAGCATCTACAGGAAGTCCATTTACCCACAATCCTGTGCTATGAATGACAGGCCAATGGGCCTCTCTGGCCCAATAATGTGTTCCTGGTTTCTTCTGCCTCAGGGAAGGGAGTGTCTTATTATCCCCTAACCTCCTATTGATAATATTTATTTGATACAGTTCAGACAGCTCTTGATTGAATATAGAACTCAAAAATTTATCTTAGGCTGGAATCTTGACCGAAGGACCCATTTCTAGGCCCGGCTGCCCTAAGCCCTCTTCACAAAGCATGCTGGGAATGGATCAAAAGTTTTGATCTCTGTGGTTTCTGGGTATCATCAGGGCTCTTCCTTGCTGTCTCTGGTTATGTCTGAGACTATCTAGGTGGATTTTGTTAGGGTAGGGGGTTGGGGTGGTCTAGGACTGTGGAGTGTTTTTTATTTCCTAAATTTTTCTTTCTGGTGCTTATAGGCCAATGGGAGTCTTACCCCAGTGGCTTTGGATAGCAGGCAGGGGGAAATTTACCTTCCTGTTCCTACAGCTACATTAAGAGGAAAAAGCTCTGTGGTGTTCGGGGTGGAAGTTGGCTTCGGTTTTCCCTGAGGCACAATACTGTCAATGATGATTAGATTCTGTGGGCCTATTAATAACAATACAACTCATCTATGGTATGGGTTAAGTGGACTTCTGTGAGCTGTAATACACTGTCTCTAACGTTGTTAGAGAATAATGTATCCCGAGTTACCAAAAAAAGGGGCTTAAAAATGTTTGGAGGCTGACCACTTCAAGGGGGCTTGTCCTCTTTCTTTCTTTCTTTCTTTCTTTCTTTCTTTCTTTCTTTCTTTCTTTCTTTCTTTCTTTCTTTCTTTCTTTCTTTCTTCTTTCCCTCCTTTAATGGCATCCTGTCTCCCTGGCAGTAAGAGCCAAAGGCTTTCCTGACAAAGCCCTATGCAGCCTCATTTCCTACTCTCTGATACATGCCTTATCACCGGATACCAACTCCTTCAAATGTCCCTCCTTCACTCTGCTCTAGACACATAGTTCTTTAAATTGTCCAGGTACCCTCTTGGCCAAAACCATTGTACTGGCTGTGCTTTCTGTCAGAATTTTTATATTTCCATATGTTCCTCACCTCCTTCAGGTCTTCTTAGATGTCACCTTCTCAATGGGGCCTTAACCAACAATCTTATATAAAATTTCAACCTCTGACCTCTTTGGAGCTTCCCACAGTGCCCTCCCTTGCTTAATTTTTCTCCATAGCCGGTAACACCATCTGCTGTCCTATATCTTGTTTGTTTGTTTGTTTGTTTGTTCATTCATTTTTTCAGTGAAAAACAAACTTCATGGAGATAGGGATTTTTCTCAGTACCTGGAAAAATGCCTGGAACATAGTAAGCACTAATGCGTATATTTGTTGAGAGAATCAAAGTATGAATGAAATGTTTTTTTTTTTCTTGATTCTATTGAAATAATCATATGATTTTTCCTCCTTAAATGTTAATATAGAGAACGGTATTAATAGGTTTTCTAATCAGAAACCAACCTATATTCTTGGGAAGAAGCACAGCCTGGTCATGTGGTATTATCTTTTAAATTAATTGTCAGATTCAGGTTGCCAGTGTTTTCTTTAGCATATTTTTATCTAAATTCACTAGTGATATTGCCCTTTCTTCTACACTGCCTTTGGCATTAAAGTTGTACTAGCCTCATAAAACGAGTAGGGATTATACCTTGTTTTTCCAGTCTCTGTAAGCATTTATATAAGATTGGACCAAGAAATACAATATACAGGCCTGTGTGTGTGTGTGTGTGTGTGTGTAAATATTGTGCATTGTTGCCTCCCTTTCTTTAATTAATGAATTTACTAGTTTTTAAAAGTTTTTCTTTTGATTTAGTTTGGGCAAAGTTTTCTATATATGTGGGTGTGTGTATATATGTATGTACATGTATGTATATGTACACCTATACATAAATGTATATGTATATATAGAATTTATGCACTTCATCTAAATGTTTGCAGTTTTGGGGAGAAAGTTATTCATAGTAGTCTCTTTTTAATCTCTATAATGATGCATCTGTAATGATATCTACTTTTTCATCTTAACATTTTTGGGGAAGGCTTCTTTTATTCTTTATCAATCTTGCAAGCAGTTTGTCAATTTTATTAATATTTTCCTAGAGCCAATTTTTAGTTAATTGATCTTCTTTCTCTAATTTTTTTTACCCTATTAAATTAATTTTTATTCCTATTTTATTATTTTATATCTACCTTCTTTTACTTTTATAATTTTGTTCCTTTTCTAACATCTTAAGTTGAAATCTCGATGAATTAATTTTAAGCTTTTCTTCTTTTTTTTAACAAACTAAATAATACAATTTTCATCAGTATTATTTTCCTTATAACTCAGTTCTGTGTTCTCTCTAATTTTTATTTCATGCTTTCTTCTAGTCTGAATTATTTGGAAAATTTCTTAATTTCATTTAAATTTAAAATATTTAAACATTTAAAACATTTAACATTTAAAAAATTATCTTTGTAATGTCATTTTAAAATTGCATTATGGTCCATGTGAAAACAATGATTTAAAAATTGTTGAATTTTGCTTTATGAGTAACAGGTGCTCAACTTTTATATACATTTTCATGTTCTTGAAAAGGGTAGGTATTTTTTCATTGCTGGGTTCAGTATGCTTGATAAGTTCTTCTAAACATGCTTATTAATTATGCTGTTCAGATTTTCTATAATCTTACCATGTTTTGGTAAATACATAAGAATATAATATAACAATAACCAAAGTGTATAAAAATTCCATATACAATGCATATTATATATAATGTAAAATTCTTTATATAAAGTCTTTATATAATGTCAACATATTTTAGTTCTGTTGATTTTTGCTTTTAAATTGAAAGCTATACTTTAGATGTGTACATGTTTACAATCTTTATGTCATTTTGGTGAAGTGACCCTTGTATTTTTAATTTAATTTTTATTTTTTAAAGTTTTATTTGTTTATTTTTGAGAGAGAGAAGCAATGAGCACGTGTGCAAGAGAGTGGGAGGGGCAGAGAGAGAGGGAGAGAGAGAATCCCAAGCAGGCTCTGTGCTATTGGCATGGATGTTTAACTGACTGAGCTACTCGGGCACCCCTGGTGAAATGACCCCTTTAATTATGAAGTTTAATTTAATTATTTTTTCTAATAATGCTTTTTTGCTATACGATGATCTGATATTAATATAGCTATGGCTTGCAAAATTGTATATTTATAGTTGTCTATTATAGAGGAAATATTGGCAGCAACAAAAATGTTTAACAAGTGGACATTGGCTATAAAAAAGATAATGTATTCATATTTTGGAACACTATGCATCTATATCAGATGATATTATACATTATAACCTCCATTAAGGAAAAAGAAAATTTGGGGCGCCTGGGTGGCTGGGTCAGTTAAGCATCCGACGTCGGCTCAGGTCATGATCTCGCGGTCCGTGAGTTCGAGCCCTGTGTGGGGCTCTGTGCTGGCAGCTCAGAGCCTGGAGCCTGTTTCGGATTCTGTGTCTCCCTCTCTCTCTGACCCTCCCCCATTCATGCTCTGTCTCTCCCTGTCTCAAAAATAAATGAACGTTAAAAAAAAAATCAAAAAAAAAAAAGAAAAAATAAAACTTGAAAGTAACTTGTATTATATTGATACTATTTTTGTACCTTCTAGAAATGTGTGTGAATATATGTATAGCAAATAGCCTGGTGTCCATTAGAATGTCATTTTGGTTACATTTGAGTAGAGGAATTATGAATGGCTTCTAATTTTTTTTTGTTTCTTTTAAAAATATTTTTCCATATCATGAATTATTTATTTTGAATAATCATGTGTAACTTTTATTATTGGAAATACAATATATCCTTCTATTTGATGAAAAAAGGTCTCCCCCATTATTCTGTAGTTTATAAATAGGAATTTTAGCCAGAGAAACCCTTACTCTTCAAAATTACATTTAAAAAAACGTTCATGATGCTTTCTTATATGCTGGGTAGATTTTTATTTTTAATTTTAATTTAAAGAATTATTGGGGCAAAGTACACAACTTTTGCCTTTTAACTATTTTATTTTATTTTGTTATTTTAAGTCATCTCTACCCCCAGCATAATTACTGTGAATTATATAAACTTTAATTTGTAAAACACAAATATTTGGGGAGAATAAGAAACTTTCATCCAATTTTCTTCAACAACTGTCATCATAAACTCAGAATGGAATGTAAAATAATGAATTTCAAAAAATCCTATTGTATGATTTTCTATTTCGAACGGGTATATTTTAGGAGGGCAGAGTGGAGGATGGAATCTTAGAAATAGAAATGTAAGGGTTTTTTTTGGAACCGTGAGCGGGTAGAGCAAAATCCCTTCAAGTTTGACCAGCTGGATGAACAGGTTATACGTAGAACACCTTGTTTCATTAGCTTCTCCTCAGAGGTTAACAGATGAGCAGCAGCAACATAGCAATGGCACAAAACTGTCACTTGGTGGAGCTAGAATACTATGCAATTCCAATATACTTGTGCCGTGGGTTTCTTGGGAAAAAATGGTTTTACGACAAAATTCAAGACTAATACCCTCAATTGTCAAATACTGGGGTATATAACCTTTCAAGAAAACTTTTTAATGTTTTTTTTTTTAATTGTGATCGAGTGTAAGTAAAGACCAAACTTATTGGGCTTATTAAGGGTCTTTTGCTTGTCGTAGTCAATAAGTTGCAGTCTTTTTATCAAGCAGGATGCAATGCTATGTGTAACCCCCCACCCCAGGAGTCAGTGAAGTAGGTATATCATCTACTGATTCAGTGACATCTTAGCACATTTCATATGGCTCCTAAAAGCTCACAGTCATTTCACTTGCTATGTCAATTACCGTGAAGTCAAGATGGGCTTTTAGGTAGCTTCATGGTGCCCGGAACAAAATGCTCAGTAGACGTTACACAAGTGTTTGTTGATAGATATCAGCCTTTGGGATTCGCTGGGCCAGTTGGAGATTTTAGGGCCACTCCAAAAATTGACCAGGCATTTAAGATGAAATTTTAGGGTGGTCATTAAATGAAGGTCACTATAGACTTCAGAAATCCTTCCCAGAAATGAATTGGACTCTTTTGAAGGAAAGATTCTGGATGAGAGCCTTTCTTAACTGTGACCTTTCCAAAATTGAAAAATCAAAGAAAATATTTATATTTATGTTTATGTTTATGTTTATATTTATATTTATATTTATATTTATATTTATATTTATATGTGTGCATAGGCATAATTTTGTGCCTTTATCAAGGTAACATTTTGCCAACCTTTCCTCTCAGGTAGTGGGTATATTCCAAAAGGATTGAATCTAAAATAAGATTAATATCTTCCTTACTTAAGTGAGATCTTAAGTGAGATAAAATCATTGCATGCTTTGACTATATGGATGAGATGATGAAATTGACATAGATATGGAACATAACTGATTTATGAAAAAGAATAATGGAGGATTTTTAAAGATTTCTTAATTTTGCTTGGTTCGATGCTCTCATATCTGTATCTTTTCTTTTTTCTTGGAAGGCTTGCTTTTTTGCAGTGAGAAAGATTTCATTTGATGCTGTAGGTGACTCTATCTGAGGAAGTGTGGAAATAGGCTAATAAGCTTTCTGTTACACATTATGAGGGTAGGTCCAGGCGTTGCAGGATTTGACCTTGAAGCCCTTTTGCAGTTTAGCGCTTTTTTTTTTTCCTTAAGAAAGATTTTATTTTTCTTTCCAAAACTAAAAAAAGAAAAACATTGACTATGGAAGTGAGCAGGCCAAATCTGGAATGGGAGTTTACCAATCCTTCCTTCTACCTTGTTGTTTTGCCACTCCTAACACGAGGTTTCTTCCTTGAGATCCAGGATAGATGCTCTGATTCCAGTCATCATAGGTATTTTTCAGCTATCAGAAAAGAGAAAGGGGCTTCTCTTTAAAGTCACTTCCAAGAAGTTAAAGATTTCCCAGTTTCCCTGGAAGCTTGTTTTTAAAGCTTTCTTTCTATTTTTTTTAAAATTTAAATCCAAGTTAGTTAACATATAGTATAATAATGATTTCAGGAATAGAATTTAGTGGTTCATCTCTTACATGTAACACCCAGTGCTCATCCCAGCAAGTGCCCTCCTTGATGCCCTTCACCCATTTAGCCCATCCCCCCACCTAACATCCCTCCATCAACTCTCAGTTTGTTCTCTGTATTTGAATCTCTTATGGTTTGTCTCCCTCTCTGTTTTTATATTATTTTTTCTTCCTTCCCTTATGTTCATCTAGTTAGGGCTCTTTTATATAAAAGGACATAGAAATGCAGAATCAGACACAAGAGTCTGCATTTATTTAAAATTAGAAAAAAAGTCGCAAGTTGAAAACTTTTCTAAGTTGGGAGAAACCCTAAAACATCACTAGATCCATAGAAATAATTTTTTTGTCCATTAACTGCCAACACATCTGTGTAATAATTTTCCAGACTAGCTTTTGGCTCCAAATATTTGCAATCTTATTTCTTCTCTACAATGGATATAATTCCAGTGCTGGATACCATATTTATATCATTATATGACTTCTGTCTCTTACCTTAACAAAACAGTGCTGGATAATTCACTATAGTGGGCAGTAGGAATCTTTTGGAATCCTTTTGTGTGTCAGGAAAGCCAGTGATAACAAAACTATAAAGAGAAGTTACTGCAAACTACATAAATAACTCCCACTAAATTCAAACTAAATGTATCCCCAACTCAACATCTCAGGGTACTACAAGGGGTCCCATGCAAATGAGGAGCCCTGAAATATAAACTTCAATAGCTCCACTTGAATTTTACTCTTTAAAAATCATTCTATCATAATGCACCTCACTTGGTTAAAATGGTCATTATCTTTAGGGTAATTAAAAATTTGGAAACCACTAACACTCAGAACACTCACAAGTGAAGGGATGGTAAGTTTGGATAAAAATATCTTTAAAAATATTTCTCGTACAAATAGGAAGATACACATAAGGATGTAATTTCAAGATATTGTTATTTAAGAATTGTTTGTTGGCTTTAACAAAGAGTGCTGAAGGAAATAAAAACATGGGCTTAATTCTTACATATTCTTCTGATTTACTGTCATTCATTTTATATACTATTAAAAATATCATTAAAAATTTTCGCTTGAGGTGCCTGGGTGGCTCAGTCAGTTAAGTGTCTGACTCTTGATTTCAGCTCAGGTTGTGATCTTATGGTTGTGGGATCAAGCCCTGCATTGGGCTCCACACTGAGTGTGGGGCCTGCTTAGTATTCTCTCTCTCTCTCTCTCTCTCTCTCTCTCTCTCTCTCTCTCTGTCCCTTTGCCCTATCCCCCACCCTCTCTCTCAAAAAAAATTTAACTTAAAAGTCATAGACACTTTCCTATTATTTAATTTGTATTCTTAATCTATCAGAAATATCTGCAAGTCCATCGATAACATCCTTGGTTATTTCATGGAGCATATTCACATTATTGGAATAAAAAACCCCAAATCAAAACCAACATAGTTTTGTATCAAATGTGAAATTGCGCTTGGGTTCATGTTATAAGGACATCTCTTGACTCCTTAATAGAGCATCCTCTACACGTCCTCCCTTTGTTGAACATTAAAACTATGGTAATAGGATTGTCAACATTTATCAAGTGATTGCTCCAAGCCAGGCACCGCTCAGCTAAGTGCTTTATATGCATTCCATGTTTAATTCAAAAACAGTTCTAAGCAGTTCTATGAAGTAGGTACCATTTTGCTGATGAAGAAACTTGAGGTTTTAGAGAGTTTCTATGAGAAGCCTAGATCCATGCAGTTTGTTAAGTGGCAGGCCTGGTGTCTGACATAGACTTAAAAGAAAATCTACTTTGGGCATCTGGGTGGTTCAGTCGTTGGGGATCTGACTTTGGCTCAGGTCGTGATCAAGTAGTTGGTGAGTTTGAGTCCCACATTGGCTGGTCTCCAGCCCCGCTTCAGGTGAGCTCACACCCTGCTTTGGGTGATCTTGAGCCCCGTTTCGGGTAAAAACAGGAGCCCTACTTTGGGTGAGCCCTGCTTCTCTCTCCCTCTCTCTCTCTGCACCTCACTCACTTGTGCCCTCTCTCTCTCTCTCTCAAAAAAAATCTACTTTGCAGTACTGTCACAGAAGCAATGAAGGGACAGCAGGAGAGTTTGAAACTTGTAGATAGCAGTTGAATGACTACAGCTTTGAAAAGGAGAACCCCTATATTTAAGGAACAGTAGAGCACAGGAAAAGACAGTAGAAGTCCAGCACTGGAGTCAAACTGTGTGGGTTTGTATTCTGGCTCCACCATATTTACTGGCTGGTTGACTTTGGCAAGTTGCTTAACCTTCTCTGCCTCAGTTTCCCCTTCTGTTAAAAGAAGATCCAATGAGGTATGAGGATCTAATGAGGTGACACAAAGCATTTAAACCAGTGCCTGACAAAGTAAACCCTGAAAAAAGGTGTAAGTCATTATTGCCCATTAATATTGAATTTTATCTGTGTTTTGAAATAGAGTATGTGGCATGTGCAGTGCTAAGTAAACAGTATAAAACAATTTATTTTGTGTTTTCTAATGCATGTATTACTTGTTGAAGGACCCCCTAGGTATATTGGAGAATGTGTTGATAGCAATATCATAACACCAATATAAAAATGCATTTTTGTTTTAAAAAATGAAAAACACTTCCCAGGACGATAAAATTTTAAAAGTTTGTACCAGATTTATATTTTACTTTGATTTAAAGGATATTGCCACTCTGTGGAAGAATTTTCAGTCCAGGTATGTTCCTGTAGATGTTATGACTTTTCAAAGCTTATACTATTTATGTTATAAAATTATTAATATCTTGTAGCTCAGCAGAAACAGTAATATAACATAATGAGAAAAGTTGCATCTCCGCTCCTGATACTCTTAATAAACACATTATTCATTTTTTATTCAATCTAACTGCAAAGAGCTATATTGAAAACATTGCCAAAGGGTACGTTTCTATTTTAGGGTGACAGGGAAATAACTCCTGAAGACTCTCAGAAGTGAGAAGCAAGATATAAATTGTATAGTAGATGGAAAAACATAAAAGATTCTGATCTCTATGAATAACTGTATTTCCCAGAGGAGTAAACATTAATGACTTTAATTAGATTATAATTGCTCATGAGAGCGAGTTCTTGCAAGAGATAAAAATACCTGACAATGCATTATGACTGAACGTTCTTGTCGGCGCCCTAGAGCAGATTAATGGCAGTGCCATTTGGAGGCGGGGCATTCCCTAAATGTAAACTAAGCCCTTAATCAGTGCCGACATGATGAAAAGCCACTCTTCTAATTAGGTCAAATTCGATTCAATCTTGACAGTTTTGCATCACGTTGGGATTTAAGACAGCACTGTATCTGTGGAAGACTCTAGAAAGTTATTCCTTATGAATGTTTCTTATTTCACAAATGATATAAACAAAGGAGAATTTGTGTGTGTGTGTGAGGGGGTAGGGGGAGTAGTATAACTTCATTTACTTGGAGGAACTGTCTTGACATAATCTGGTTTGGCCTTAGATTTAGGAATTTCCTTCTATTTCTTGGGCACAGTGTTGGAGTCTGTTTTCTCCTTTAGTCACCCTTGGTCCAGGGGACTGTTAAGAATAGATGCACTTTGCAGTTTCCTTAGGTATTAAAATGACTCAGTCACAGGCTAAAAATTTTAATCAAGGATTTTCAGGTTATTGCAAGAGCAGATAATATTTATTGACATGCCAAATTACTAAGTTTTTTAAAATGATTTCTTAATTTATCTTGTTTTTGATACTTAAAAAAAATTTTTTTTAATGTTTAGAGAGAGAGAGAGTCAGAGCATGAGTGGGGGAGGGGTAGAGGGAGACACATACAGAATCCAAAACAGACTCCAGGCTCTGAGCTGTCAGCACAGAGCCTGATGCAGGGCTTGAACTCATGAACCACGAGACACAACCTGAGCTGGAGTTGGACGCTCAACCAACTGAGCCACCTAGGCACCCCTCATGGATTATGTTTTTAAATCCTTCTAGTAGTCTGGGCCTGGGCTAATCATTTTGCATAACGGAATTACTGAGATTTTGTAATGAATCTGTCACTGGACTTAACCGTATCTCACTATGCTGAGCCCAGTTTCCTGTGATACATTTCACAGCTTATTAAGTTCTTCCAAAGCCACAGATTCCACGTTCAACACAAATCAGTCAGGTAATAGAAGTCAGTGAGGCAGATGAGGGAAGGGTGTGGTGGGTTGGAGGTACAGCCTCTGTATGGTAGGGACCGCAGATACTTGGCCATGCGGTTTGTGGTGCCCACTGGACCTCATGAGTAAAAAGATCTGGAAATCTGTTTTTATGTAAAGTCTTTGAGGGTTAAATGTTAGCAATTAATTAAAAGAAGAACTTAGTACACCAATTATACCAGTGTCTGCTATCCTTCTATGACATCTATATAAGAAATTTGAAAAAACAAAACAAAACAACCCACCTTAAACCTATCAATCTCTGTTATATTCCTTTGCCACACTACAGGCCAGAGCTGAAATGCGTTTGAAGAGAAGCTATCCAAACCAACATATTGGTCTAGCATCATATTCTACTATGCATTTTACTTCCAGGTATTTTCTAAGATTAATGAAGTTGTACTTCAGTTACCTATGTTTTTATGTGACAAACAGTACAACACAGTAGTGATAATGAGCCATATTCAAAGAGGAAGGATAAGTGAGAAATTTATCCCATTGATGAATATGTGGTTCTCCTGTTTATTTAAACCTTTGAGCGTCCATGCTGCTGGGTAGATTAAGGAACAGATGGGGGAGTTGTGATTTAATAGCACAGGGTTTCAGTGCCAATTCTGCCTCTGACTCCAGGTGCCCCTTGGCAAAAAAAGTCATTCTGTGCTGTAGTCTCTTGTTTCGAAAAGCCGCACAAAACAATTAAGACACAGTGCAAATACAAAATGGTATCTGAAAGCTTTTAAATCGTAGAGGATGTAATTTTGGATAAACCAATTTTTAGTATCATAAAAAGGATTTTACATACAGCTAATATGGGTGTGTGTACATAGAGAAAGGCAGACACACAGTCCTAATATCTGTGAAAATCCGTCTCAATTTGGAATGAAATTCTGCACCATGAATGTCTGACATGAATGTCTGACATAGACTTGAGAGGGCAAAAAGGAAATAATATAAAGGTCATGGTGAAGTTCAAAATTGAAAATGAATCAACAAGCAATGGGAGTAAATGAAGAATAAATTAACTTAGATAAAAGACGATACTGGCTAGTTGTTGGTAACGTATATTTTAGTTATTTCCAGAATTAAGACATCAACTGTTTAGTAAAAGCAGTTATCTCCTTTCCAATCAATAGTGTCTACCTGCACTTTACTGATTGATTAATATTAATTTTGTAACATGTGACCTTGGAATGAAGTTCTTTTTTTTTTTCTCACCTACTATGAGACCAGATATAAGTCAAATACAAGACCCACTTTAATTGGTTTGGCAGTGTGAATAAACATGACGTTTAAGGGTTTGGCCTGAGAGCTCTGGGCTTGAATCCCAATTCTGCTTCCTCTGATGTAGGTACCGTTGGGAAAATACTTCACTTTCCAACCCTCAGCGTCCTTATCCACAACTGGAGACAACAATATTATTTCTATCAGGGGGGTCATTGCAATGTTTATAGAAAATAGTCAATGTTTCTGTGTTTACAACAGCACCAGACACATACAAATGCTTAGGAAGTGGTGGCTGTGGTTACTGTTACAAAGTAAGTGACCCCACCGATCCAGATCCATTCTAGTAAGTACAATGGGAAGGATTTTATCTTGATTAGTTTCCTCAATAAGCAGTAATAGAAACAAGGTAAAGAACTGACAAACTGTTGGAAAATACTGTCAAAAGGACATGCATTATTTAGCAAGGAATAGAAAGTCTGGTGTGTATCGTGGTATTTTAAATTATTTTATTAAAAAAAATTTCTTTAAGTTTATTTCTTTATTTTGAGAGAGCCAGAGACTGCATGAATGGAGGAGGGGTAGTGAGAGAGGGAGAGAGAGAATCTCAAGCAGGCTCCGCACTACCAGCACAGAGCCTGACACAGGACTTGAACTCACAAAACCGCAAGATCATGACCTGAACTGAAACCAAGAGTCAGATGCTTAACTGACTGAGCCATCCAGGTGCCCCTGTATCCTAGTATTTTCAATAAAATGAAAGAGGATTTGAAGAAGTATTAAAAAGATACTTCTATTTGTTTGCAGAGTGATTCAAAAGACTCACACACACATAGCTTGTATTAGGAGATACTTGGAATAAAACTGAAACCTGATGTGACACACTGAAATGAAACTATGTGATAATTTTAAGAACTTGTTTCTCTGGAGAGTTTGTAGTTCATATTTCTTTGGTGGATTGTAGACCTTGAAGGTTGTTATTGTTAACCTTAAGGTTAATAATTCCCCCAATATTTTATTTTTGTCCAATGGTAAAAGTAATATATTCAATATAAAATTTGATAAGAGTAGAGATGCTATTGAAAAATAATGGCTTGTGGATTAGAGTTAACAATTACTGTGGCATTTCCCCAGTGCCATTAAAAAAATAATAATTAGCAGTTGCACTTTCCACTTAGAATAACGTGAGCAATTCTTGGACTCCCACAAAGTTTTAAACTTTAGTCTTTATGGAAACATGAAAAGGAAACAAAGGCCGCTTGGCAGTAGGATGGTTGTAAGTTCACAGTGCATCGTTTGTATAACTAAATGTTTTCAAGCTGAGATTTGATAAAATGGTCTCTGAGACAGAGATCAGCAGTTTCTGTAAGTATATTTGGCTAACAGTTTAATGTAGAAATATATGGTAACAGACTACACAGTCTGGACTATAACTTGGAAACAAATTCCAAGTCCAAAGCAATTTGAAGTTCACAACTAGATATTTTTGATATCATTGAAGAGCATACTTTATGAAAGAATCGAGGAAAGTAACCTCATAGGCATGTATTTTTGTGTTTCTGTAGGGGAGCTTCTTATCATAGAACTTCAGTGGGTCCATAGGCAAGACCACATTTAAAATGGCTGACATGCTTTGTGGAATGATGCATTATTATTTCAAATTATCTATGTGATAAGGGGAAAGTATTGGATCCTAAGAGTAACTTAAATGTACAAAACATGTATCAGATATGACAACACAATTGAACTAGAGCGTTTTAGCAAACTGAAGGGGTTAGACAAGTTATAGGACTAGGAACGTCTGTAAAAATCTATGAAACATGTCTATGGATAGAATTTGATTGACGGATAGAATAGTTGGTTGTAGAAAACTTGAAACATGTTGAGTAGTCAACATTTTTTGAGTACCTTTTACTATGTACTGAGAGGAAGGAAATGAAAAGAGTTGGCAAGAGGTAGACCAAGAGGTCAGTATAATCTATGGGTGGGAGTGAAATCACCGTGCGGAAGCATCTGAGGGCCTGCCATTTTGAATAAGGCTGAAGTTGCCAAACCAGTGGTAAAGAATGACTGTCAGCCAGTTGGTACTTACCCAGGCACTTGTACTTATCAGCCTGAAAATACTGAAAAATATTAAATTCTAGAAGTGAATATGGATGTGTTTTAAGATGACTCTTTACCACCCCCTTTGCCTTTTTTTGGTCTCTGCTCTAAATGGTCCAAGGACTACCTTCATGTACCACCTTAATATTTATATGATAAAAATTTTTTAAATGACTTTTTCACTAAGGAAAGTTTGTATAATTTTTATAAATTGGAGAACCAGTATCACCAGTCATAAATGTTTCATAACTTAAAAGTGAAAACGAAGGAAAAGAAGTATTAAAATCTGGCTAACTACTGTGGCTTGTGGAAGGCTCTCATTCTAAGGCATACTTGCTCTTTGTTAATACAAACATAAAAAATGCCCATATTCTTTCACCCAGCAAATATAACTTCTATGAATATATACTGGAGATTTGTTTATGACTGTACCGAGTGACCTATGTACAGGTTATCTATTGAAGCACTATTTGACCTACCAAAAGATGAGAATAAAATGCTTACTGATAGTGCTTAGTAAAATGTTATGATGCATCCACACAATAGAATATAACGGAGCTGTGGAAGATTTTATGTAGAGTGGATTGTTATGTGAAAAAAGATTCATTTGGAATATACACCTATACACACAGATCTTTATACACTTTATATTATATATTTTATGTATTATTTATTGTATATGTTATTATATATATTGTTTATCTACTATTGTTTATTATATGTATAGAATATCTCTAGAAAGGTGTATTAGAAACTTGTGACAGTGGTTGTGTTCTGTGGGGAGAAAAGGGTGGGCTCAGAGTGGAGCAGAAGGAATCCTTACTTTTCACTGTTTATCCTTCTGGATACTTTAAATCACAGAATAGCAGTTAAAGAGCATAAGCTCACTTGCCTGGGTTCAAATCCTGGTTCTGCCGCTTACTAGCTGTGTCACCTTGAACAAGCTACTTAGTTTCTCTCCATCTCTATTTTTTAATCTATAGAATGGTGATATTAATTGTATTTACCTCATAGAATTATACTGAAGATGAAATAAAATATGTGAAAAGTGTTTAGAACAGTGCCTGGCATTTGGCAAGACTATATGAACATTTGCAGTTATTTTTATTGTTGTTCCATGTGCTTATTTGCTCAATTAAAAAAAACAAATACTTTTTTGGAAGAGCTTTCTCTAGCAAGAATTGATACGCCTTCTATACATGATAATCAGAAGGAATTAAATGAGCCAAAAGGAGAATAGCTGCCTCACTCTCATGTTTCATGTTAGGTCTGCATAGCTCCTAAGACCACCTTTGCTTTTATTAAAAATTTTTTTTAATGTTTATTTATATTTGAGGGAGGGAGGGAGGGAGGGAGAGATTCATTGTGCCAGTGGGGCAGGGGCAGAGTGAGACGGAGACAGAATCCAAAGCAGGCTCCAGGCTCTGAGCTGTCAGCACAGAGCCCAAGCTGGGCTTGAACTCACAAGCTGTGAGGTCATGACCTGAGCCAAAGTCAGATGCTTAACCGACTGAGCCACCCAAGCGCCCCTGCTTTTGTTTTATTTTTTAAATCTCACTTCTAAAAGCTCTGCTTTTAGAACCAATAGGAACCAAATACTGATGAATATCCTTTCTGCATAGATTTGTCTTGTGTTCCATTTCTGAACACCTGGCTGTGAGGGTTTGTTTGTTTGTTTAAGTAGGGCCTCATGCCTAGCACTGAACTCATGACCCTGATATCATGAGCTGTGGTCAGGAGTTGAACACTTAACTGCCTGAGCTACCTAGGTGCTTCTGAGTATGAGTATTTTTGTTATTTGCTTTTTTTTTTTTGTCAGCTAGCATTCTCCACATTTTCTATTCTAGTGCTTTTTACCCTTATGATGAGGGACCATTGGAAGCTCATGAAATCAATTTAGTAGGTTAAAGAAATAGAAAAGAATAGAATAGAAAACACCAAGAATATTTACTTCACAGTAAAGCAAAGTACTGTTTTGTGAAATTTTGCCTCCTCCCCCTCCAAAAAAAAGTGTGAACATCATCACCTACTTCTGAAAACCCAGTGGCAATTTCCCAATATCCATGGGGATGATTGTGTAAGTTTCTAGCGTTGTGTGTTGGAGGGCGAAAGTCTTACCGAACTAGGAACCCCTGGAGCAAGTTGGAATCTCCCATAATCTTGCACCTGACACAACCATCCGGAACCCTAAACAGTCTTAGTGGCTCAAGCATCCTAGCGGCCTCAGGAAGTAAGGGGAGAGTGGGGGATGGATCAGAATGTATCAACCAGAGGTTTGGGTCAATTGGAAATAGGAAACTAAAGACCCAGAAGCTACATAAATTGATTGGTTCACTCCTGAAATGAAAATAGGCCAATTAGCCCGGCATGTTCTCTAGTTTTCATATGTTCTCAGTTTTTTTTTTTCAATATATGAAATTTATTGTCAAGTTGGTTTCCATACAACACCCAGTGCTCATCCCAAAAGGTGCCCTCCTCAATACCCATCACCCACCCTCCCCCCCTCCCACCTCCCATCCACCCTCAGTTTGATCTCAGTTTTTAAGAGTTGCTTATGCTTTGGCTCTCTCCCACTCTAACCTCTTTTTTTTTTTTTTTCCTTCCCCTCCCCCATGGGTTTCTGTTAAGTTTCTCAGGATCCACATAAGAGTGAAAACATATGGTATCTGTCTTTCTCTGTATGGCTTATTTCACTTAGCATCACACTCTCCAGTTCCATCCACGTTGCTACAAAGGGCCATATTTCGTTCTTTCTCATTGCCATGTAGTACTCCATTGTGTATATAAACCACAATTTCTTTATCCATTCATCAGTTGATGGACGTTTAGGTTCTTTCCACAATTTGGCTATTGTTGAGAGTGCTGCTATAAACATTGGGGTACAAGTGCCCCTATGCATCAGTACTCCTGTATCCCTTGGGTAAATTCCTAGCAGTGCTATTGCTGGGTCATAGGGTAGGTCTATTTTTAATTTTCTGAGGAACCACCACACTGTTTTCCAGAGTGGCTGCCCCAGTTTGCATTCCCACCAACAGTGCAAGAGGGTTCCCGTTTCTCCACATCCTCTCCAGCATCTATAGTCTCCTGATTTGTTCATTTTGGCCACTCTGATGTTCTCAGTTTTAATTTGGCAGTCTAATCTATTTTATTGTCTTCTGTGGAATATCAAAATATCAGACAATGTTAAAATTTCTTGTCATATGTTTTTGTTCATTCATTCATTCATTCATTCATTCATTCATTCATTCAAGTTTGTATTTAAATTCCAGTTAATGCAGTGTAACATTAGTTTCAGGTGCAGAATTTAGTGATTCATCACTTTTATGTAACACCTGGTGCTCATCACAAGTGCCCTCCTTGATCCCGGTCACCTATTTAACCCATCCTCCTGCCCACCTCCTTTCTAGCAACTCTCAATGTGTTTTCTGTAGTTAAGAGTCGACTTCATGGTTTGCCTCTCTCTTTTTACCTGCCCCCCACCCATGTTCATCTGTTTTGTTTTTTAAAATTTAACTACTTAAAAATCTTGATGCATTTAAACATTTCTTATATTCTTTTGTGTGTTATATTCACTGTTTCCTCTGTGTGAAAATGCGCATTCCCCTCCTAATTACAAGAAAAATTAGAGACTTTAAAGAACAGACAAAAATATAAAGAAAATAAAATTATATAATAGATGCTACCAGTGAGATTAGGAAATTTAGAGAAGTAAAAGGAAGCAAAGTAAAATTTACCCATAATGTCACCACTCACCAATAAATACTGTTTGTGTGTGTGTGTGTGTGTGTGTGTGTATTTCCTATTAGTGCATGTACATAAGTGCTTGTGCATGTGTGTAGGTCGTTTTCATTTTTTTTTTTTTTTTTTTGCTAATATTAACAGCACATTGACAAGTAGCCAAATGTATAAATCTTCACCTGTATATTGGGCAAAAGGAAATGACCTTTTGAATTCTAAATATTGTTTTTATACAATGCCAAATCTTTTTCCAGGAAGTGTGTATAATTTACACGCTCATCAGTCGTGCCAACAGTGTAGTCTATTTGAGCAGATTCTCATCAGCACTGGACATTAATAATTATTTGAATATTGGCTAATATGATGGCAAAAAACTTGCCTCATTAATCTTTTACTTTTTTGGCCATTAGAAAGGTTGAATTTAAAGTTATTTGTTAAACCACCCTAAAATTTGTATGGAACCACAAAAGACCCCTAAGAGCCAAAGAAATCTTGGGGAAAAAAAAGCAAAGTTAAAGGAACCACAATTCCAGACTTCAAGTTATATTACAAAGCTGTAGTAAACAAAACAATATGGTACTGGCACAACAATGGACACATAGATCAATAGAACAGAAGAGAAAAACCCAGAAATGAACCTACCACTATATTGTAAGTTAATCTTTGACAAACAGGAAAGAATATCCAATGGGAAAAAGTTTCTTCAACAAATGGTGTTGGGAAAACTGGACAGCAACATGCAAAAGAATGAACCTAGACTACTTTCTTTTCACCATACACAAAAATAAATTCAAAATGGGTTAAGAACTTAAATGTGAGACCTGCAACCATAAAAATCCTAGAAGGGAACATAGGCAGTAGCAACTTCTTTCTAGGTATGTCTCTTGAGGCAAGGGAAATAAAAGCAAAAATGAGCTGTTGGGACTACATCAAAATAAAAAAAGCTTCTACACAGCGAAGGAAACAGTCGATAAAACTAAAAGGCAAACTGTGGAATGAGAGAAGATATTTGCAAATGACATATCCAATAAAGGCTCAGTATCCAAAATATATAAAGAGCTTATAAAACTCAGCACACAAAAAACAAATAATGCAATTAAAAAATGGGCAGAAGACATGAAGAGACATTTCTCCAAAGAAGACATACAGATGGCCAACAGACATACGAAAAGATACTCAACGTCACTGGTCGTCAGGGAAATGCAAATCAAAACTGCAATGTGATACCATCTCACACCTGTCAGAATGGTTAAAATTAACAACACAAGAAACAATAAGATGTGGAGAAAGGGGGACCTTCCTGCATTGTTGGTGGGAATGCAAACTGGCAAACCATTCTGGAAAACAGTATGGAGTTTCCCCAAAAAGTTAAAAATAGAAGTGCCCTACCATCCAGCAATTGCACCAGTGAATGCCCAAGAATATAAAAATACTAATTTCAAAGGGATACATGCACCCCTATGTTTATTGCAGCATTATTTACATTAGCCAAACTATAGAAGCAACCCAAGCAATTCATTGGTAGATGAATGGATAAAGATCAGGTGAGATACACACACACACACACACACACACACACACACACACACGCACACACACACGGAGGAATATTACTCAGCCATAAAAAAGAATGAAACTTTGCCCTTTGCAACAATCTGGATGGAATTAGACAGTATTATCTAAGTGAAATAAATCAGTAAGAGACAAACACCATATGATTTCACTCATTTGTGAAATTTAAAAACCAAAAAAAATGAACAAAGGAGAAAACGAGAGGGAGGCAAACCAAGAAACAGACTCTTTACTATAGAGAACAAACTGATGTTTGCCAGAGAGGAGTTGGGTGGGGGATGGGTGAAATAGGTGACGGGGGTTAAGGAGGGCTCTTGTGATGAGCACTGGATGTTGTATGGGAGTGTCTAATCGCTACACTGTATACCTGAAACTAATATTACACTGTGTATTAGCTAACTGGAATTTAAATCACAACTGAAAAATGAAACAGTAATAACAACGAAATGTATTTGTTAGTTTTATTTCTCTTGTGATTGTCTGTTCATGTCTCTTGTATAATTGACATTAGCACAACATTATTAAACTTTAGCCTCTATTTGGATTTCCCCAGTTTTTCCAGTGTTTCCATGTTTTTTTTTTTTCTCTTGTTTTGCTTGTCACGGCTTCTTGGTAAACTTGAGAACCACTTTAACACTTTTTAGGAAACGTCTTCCTGAGGTTTTGATTCGAATTTTATAAACATGTAGATCAATCTGTTAAGATTAACATCTTTGTGATACTGAGGTTTCTAATCCAGGACCATGGTGTCTATTTCAGTAACTAAGGGTTTCCGAAGCACTCTCTAGCCTTGCCATAAGCTATTCACTTCCCATTTTAAGTTTCTCCAATTATGTCTTTGGATTTGTTCAAGACCTCTTTCATGTCTCACTAACATTTTATAGTTCTCTTCATTTAGGAGCTGCACATTTTGTGTTAAAGTTATTTCTGGGTAACTAAAAGTTTAGGTAGATAATTTCTCTCTGCACATTATGATAATTTTGCTTTCTCCATTCAGATATCTGTACCTCTTATTTCTTCATTATGTTTTATTGACTTGCCTAGAATTTACAAGGTAATAGAATATAACAGAAATAACAAATAATAGAAAATGGTGATCTTATAATGCTCTTATAAAGATGAAAATGGTGATTTTATAATGCCCTGGGATATAGGAGGAGAACCAGAGAATGTGATGTTTTTGTAGGTCAAATGAAGAAAGAGTTCTGGGAAGAAAGGAAGGATAGACAGTGTGCAACACTGTTTATAGTTTAAATAGAAGGTGAAAGAAAATTATTCTTTGGGCTTATCAATTTGGAGGTCACAGGTAAATTTTGGTGGAGTATACGGGGCAATGGCCTGACTGGAGTGCTCTAAGAGAAGAGAAGAGAGAATTTGGAGACACCAAGTATAGACAAGAATTTCCAGGAGTTTGCTTAAAGGGACAAGAGAAATAGGATTGTATCCAGTGAATAATGTGAGAACAAATATTATATTTTTTAGGTGGGGGAAGAATATGAAGATGCGGGACATAGCAAGTTTGTATGTTGATAGAAATAACCCAGGAGGGAGACAAAAGAGATGCAGGGAAAAGAAGGAAGAATCACTGGAGAAATATCTTGGGGGGCCATGCATGTGATTTACAAGCGTAGGGGCTCGCCATCGATAGGAGTTGGATAGTTCATCTGGGAAGGCAGAGTTTATGGACATAGATGTTGGTAGGTAGGTAAATATGGTGGGAGAGTTTGTGCAAGTTCTTTTCTGATTCTTTCTGTTTTTTCATTCAGCTAAGTATGAGGACAGGCAGGAGGTGGTATAATTTGAAGCAAGAACAGAAGATGTGAAGTAGAGGGCCAGGAAAGTAGGGAAGCAGATAAGCAATGGGCATGAGGTATTATTAGTTCATTCCATGGAGGGCCTTCTGGAGTTAGTGGGAAGGAACTTAAATTGAGCCTGGTAAGTCTGGTTGAGTGATTTTCTCTATCACCTTTCAGATGCACAAGACAGTGGCAGCATTAATGCATTTACTCAAGGTTGGAGATTTTCCAGGCAATAAAATAAAACAAAAGGGCAAAGGAGTGATTGACGATGTAATTTAAGGTAAGGGGAGAAATGAGAACATGAGGGGGTTGAAAGTGAAAAGGATTAATGGATTCTCAGTTGATCAACAAATCAAATGATCAACTATGTCTTTGTTTTTTATTCTGTTTGGAATATATGTTGAAATATGAGGGTCATCAAAATTCTCAGGCCGCTGCTTAGACAGAATATCAGTCACTCAGTAAAGGACCTCTGTCTAGTTCTGTTTGATGAGGACTTGGGTCTATGAACTGGGCTCAGGCAATATAGTCCCTAGTTTTAACATTTGAACCCATAGAACTAATGTCTCATAAGGGAAATAAATCTGGAAATTCATCTCTGAATGATAAACTATTTTAAAAAGGTTTCAGAATAACATATTAAGAAACAAATCTCACACATGATCAATGAATAGTGTATACATTTCAGCTGTCCAAGAGAAAAGAGAGGCTTTGAGTGAAGAAAGTCTGAAACAGAAATAAATGTAGAGGGGCACCTGGGTGGCTCGGTTAGTTGAGCAGCCAACTCTTGATTTTGGCTCGGGTCATGATCTCACAGTTCATGAGTTTGAGCATGATGTTGGGCTCCGCCCTGGGCACGGAGCTTCCTTGAGATCCTTTCTCCCTCTCCCCCCTCCCTCTCCCTCTCTCTCCCCCTCTCTCCCTCTCTCTCTCCCTCTCCCTCCCTCTCCCTCTCTCTCTCCCCTCCCTCCCTCCCTCTGTCCCCCTCTGTCCCCCTCTGTCCCCCTCTGTCTCCCTCTGTCTCCCTCTCTATCCCTCTCCCTCTGTCTCCCTCTCTTTCCCTCTCCCCCTTTACCCCTCCCCCATTCACACACTCTTAAATAAATAAACATAAATAAATAAATAAATGTAGAACATTAGAAAGAACAGAAAAATCAGTCTTTGGAAAATAAGAAGCAGAGGTAAGTGTGCTCTATATATTTGTATTTGGATCTGTATGTCCTTGTGTTATGTAGGTAAGAAGAGGGTATATGTAGAGGTGGTGAAATGATCAGCCAGGGCAAACAGAGTGGGTAGAAATCCATCCTACAGGGGATCTTGTAAGAACTCAGGCTACCTTCTCATTCAATTAGATTTACCCCTGGGAGTGTGGAGGCAATAAGATGAAAAAGGGGGATGAGTTTCAACAGGGTGTTACCCAGTATATCTTGTGTATATCTCATAACCTCACAAAGAGAGAATTAACATTTGGGAGCTAGCCAAAAAATAGAATTACATATTTTTTCTTTATCTTCCTGAAGAAAGAAAGCTTCCTAGCTTTGCTAAATTTTGTGGAATTTTAATTAAGATACCAGACGTCTCAGACATAATTTTCAGGCAGCTTCTGGTAACAGTATCAATCTAGATGTTGAGCTCAGCATAGTCAAGCCCATTTCTGTTGACTATAATACCTGTTTACTTTCAGTGCTTATGTTCTGCAAAAACAAAGACATGATCAATAATTATGGTAAAATACTTTAGTTTTGAATGTCATTGGGTCCACTGAATAATAAAAAAGTTATCTAATAATTGGAATTATTTCTAATAGGAGGCCTCCCCACCCTATCTTCCCTAGTACTTTTAGTCTGGTGAACTTTCTAGAATGCATATAAAACATGCTGCTAAATATTTCTGTCTTTAAGCTTTGATCTGGTAATTTTTTGGTATTGTATATGGAATCTAACTAGCAAGCTATTTGTATTTTATGGCTTTAACATTGAACTTAAATTTTTAAAAAAATATTTATTCATTTTTGAGAGAAAGAGACAGAGCATGAGTGGGGGAAAGGGGGGAGCAGAGAGAGACACACACACAGAATCTGAAGCAGGCTCCAGGCTCCAAGCTGTCAGCACAGAGCCAAATGCAGGGCTGGAACTCAAGAACCACAAGATCATGAGCTGAGCTGAAGTCGGACGCTCAACTGATTGAGCCACCCAGACATCCCAACATTGAACTTTTATTTTTAGCATAGTTTTTTTTTGGGGGGGGGGTTATTTTAAGTAGAAAATTAGTAAAAAGACCTTCAATCATCTATACATGCTTAAACATTTTAAGGGGAAGTTGATGTATAAAACAAAATAGATGGCATATTTCTCCAGGAAAGTTGTACGCCTTTTATGTTTTAGATTCTGAAATGTATCATCAAGCTGAAATAATGAAAATTACACTTAAAATATAGATGCATTTTTCCAGGTGTGATTGATTGCAATTTTAGGTAAAGGCCAAATACTACTTAGGAAAAAACAATCCCTTCTCTGAAAGGTTTTATAATATGCTTATTTGCAGTCTTATTCAACTGTCTTAAACACAAGAAGAAAAATATAAATCAAGCTCTATTTAAGTATATGAAATGCAGTAGCAACAAATACAATTCTAGTAAAGTGACAGTAGACAAACTGTTGTCACACAGTTTCAGGAGAGATATGTGGGTAGGCAAGTTATGGGCAGAATTTAAAAAATGTAGTGGATTTTCCTGGGCAATCACATTGCCAAATATTGCTGAGTCAAAAACATTTCCTAGTATGCTTTTACTTTCTGTTTATTCCCCTTTCTTCAATTTATGAAATTTTTAGAACGAGGTGTAAATGTTGTAAGGATACCTTCAAGCTAGATATTGTTTTCAATAGTGTCTAAAGGTGAATGGAATTTGAATTCCCTCATTCCGTTTCTATGTTCAGTGATACCAGGTTTGACTAGGGCAAGACGGGGCAGCCT
This sequence comes from Panthera pardus, assembly GCF_024362965.1. NCBI lineage: Eukaryota > Metazoa > Chordata > Mammalia > Carnivora > Felidae > Panthera > Panthera pardus. Next base: position 135,960,747 of record NW_026526721.1, read on the forward strand.
TGGGCTTCCATCAAGCTGGCCTTATTCCTGAATCTGTTTGATGGCTTATGATGGCTGAAATGCTGGCCTGACTTACGTGCTTCTCATTTCAATGAAAGTTTTCCAAAATATTTGCTGTAGTCTGATTTTATTTAAATAACCCCCAAATATTTATTAAATAAGTCATTACTATACATCACAGAGGGATCTCAAAGTCCCATACTAAAAAGTCATTTTGAGAATAATCACATTGGAAGGTTCTATGTTCATGTTAGTGTTGCTGAAATCATTCTTAGAATTGTGTGTATGTATTCATGTGTGTAATTATTTTTTGAGTAGATTCATTGTGGCAAATATTTATTCTGAGGATGGGTTTGTTTTTTTTTTTTAATTTTTTTTTCAACGTTTTTTATTTATTTTTGGGACAGAGAGAGACAGAGCATGAACGGGGGAGGGGCAGAGAGAGAGGGAGACATAGAATCGGAAACAGGCTCCAGGCTCCGAGCCATCAGCCCAGAGCCCGACGCGGGGCTCGAACTCACAGACCGCGAGATCGTGACCTGGCTGAAGTCAGATGCTTAACCGACTGCCCCACCCAGGTGCCCAATGGGGTTTTTTGTTTTTATTCTTTTTAATATAACTTTTCCTTCCTCTAATTGTAGAAATTTACACAAAAGTATTGCAAAGTGATAATCTTTCATATTGCTTGAAAAAATATTTGAAATGCAAAGAAACCCACATTCTAATTAAAATGTTAAAAATTAAAAACAAGGAGAGAATACTAAAAGCAGTAGGAGAAAAACAACTTTTTATGTACAAGGGGACCCTTCCCCCATAAGCCAACCAGCAGATTTTTCAGCAGAAACTTTGTAGGCTAGAAGGGGGTAGCATGATATATTTCAAGATACTGAAGAAAAAAATTGCCAACCAAGAATAGTCTGTCTGGCAAAATTATCATTTGGTTGTAAGAAGAGACAGAGAGTTTTCCAGACAAGCCAGAGCTAAAGGAGTTCCTTACCACTAAACTGGCCTTACAAGCAATGCTATAGGGCCTTTGTTAAGCCGATAAGAAAGGCACTAATTAGTCATAAGAACACATATGAAAGAATAAATCTCACTGGAAAGGTAAATATATAGTAAAGGTATTGTATTAATCATTTATAAAGTTAGTATAAAGGTTAAAACACAAAAGTAGTAAAAATAACTGTGATTACAATAATAGCAGATACACAAAATAAAAAGATACAAAATGTGACATCAAAAATATAAAAGTTGGTGGAGGGGGAGGTGAGAGTATTAATGATCTTTACAATGGAATCAAACTTAATTTGTTATCAAGATAGACTGTTATAGATATGAGTTGTTATATGTAAACCTCATGGAAACCATACAGCAAAAAACTATAGTAAATACATACAAGATAAAGAGAAGGGAACATAAGCATACCACTAAAGAAAGCCATCAAACCACAAAAGAAAACAAGAGAAGAAGAAAGGAACAGAGAAGAACTACAAAAACAGAAAACATTTAACAAGATGACAATAAGGACATACGTATCAATAATTACTTTAAATGTAGATGGACTCTGTTCTCCAACCAAAAGACAGAGTGGCTGAATGGATAAAAAATGACACCCATCTATATACTGCCTACAAGAGACTCACTTTAAAAAAATTTTTTTAACGTTTATTTACTTTTGAGAGAGAGAGAGACAGAACACGAGAGGGTGAGGGCAGAGAGAGAGGGAGACACAGAATCGGAAGGAGTCTTCAGGCTCTGAGCTGTCAGCACAGAGCCCAACGTGGGGCTCGAACTCATGAGCCGTGAGATCGTCACCTGAGCCGAAGTCAGATGCTCAACCGACTGAGCCACCCAGGTGCCCCAAGAGACTCACTTTAGTTGTAAGGACACACATCCTGAGAGTGAAGGGATGGGAAAAGCTATTCCATGCAAATAGAAGCCAAAAGAAAGTTGGAGTAGCTATACTTAGACAAAAAAGACTTGAAAACAGAGACTGTAGTAAGAGACAATGCAGGGAATTACATAATGACAAAGGGGTCAGTCTAAAAAGGTGATAAAACGTTTGTAAATATTTACATACCCGTCATAGGAGCACCTGAAGTTATGAAGCAAATAGGAACAGACCTAAAGGGAGAGATAGACAACAATACAATAATAGTAGGGAACTTTAATACCCTACTTGTATCAATTCAGACAGAAGAACAATAAGGAAACATCAGTCTTAAATGGCATGTTGGACCAGATGGATTTAGATATATATAAGAACATTCCATCCAAAAGCAACAAAATACACATTCTTCTTACGTGCACAAGGAACATTTTCGAGATAGATAATAATAAAGTTAGGAGGACTGAAATCATACCAAACATTTTTTTTCCAACCACAAAGTTATGAAACTAAAGTGTAAATTAAACTGGAAAATTCACAAATACGTGGAGGTTAAACAACATGCTACTGAACAACTTATGGGTCAAAGAAGAAATCAAAGGAGAAAGAAAAAAAATACCTTCAGACAAATGAAAATGGAAATACAACATACCAAAATTTATGGGATGCACAAAAAGCAGTTTTAAGAGGGAAATTCATAGCAATAAATGCCTACCTCAAGGAACAAGAGAAGTCTCAAAAAACTTAGCTTTATACCTCAAGGAACTAGAAAAAGAACAAATGAGATACAAAGTTTGTAGAAGGAAGGAGATAAAAAAGATTAGAGCAGAAATAAATGAAATAGAGACTACAAAGACAATAGAAAAGGTGAGTGAAGCTAAGAGCTGGTTCTTTGAAAAGATAAACAAAATTGACAAACTTTTAGCTAGACTCACCAAGAAAAAAAGAGTGTGGATTCAAATAAGTAAAATCAGAAATGAAAGGGATTTACAACTGATACCATAGAAACAGAAAGGATCATGAGTCTACTATGAGCAATTATATGGTAACACTGGACACCTAAAAGAAATGGATAAATTCCTAGAGATATACAACCTACCAGGACCGAGTCATGATGAAATTGAAAATCTGAACAGATTGATTGCTAGTATGGAGATTTAATCAAATTAAAAAACCTCCAATCAAAAGTCCAGCACCAGAAATCTTCACTGGTGAATTCTACCATTCAAAGAAGGATTAATGGCAATCCTTTTCAAACTCTTCAAAAAAAAATAAAAAAGGAAGTAACTCTTCCAAACCCATTTTATGAGGCCAGCATTACCTTGATACCAAAACCAAACAAGGATGCAGTAAGACAAGAAAATTACAGGCCAATACCCCTAATGAACATAGATTCAGAAATCCTCAACAAAATATTAGGAAGCCAAACTCAACAATACATTAAAAGGATCATACACCGTGATCAAATGGAATTTATTCCAGGGATGCAAGGGTGGTTCAACATCTGCAAATCAGTATGATGTACCACATTACTGAAATGAAAAATAAAAATCATATGATCATCTCAATAGATGTTTATCCATCAGATAGGGACGAGAATTGGGAGAATAAAATTTCTTAAAGATTAGGTGATGCTTTAGCTGTTCATTATTTACTTACTTTAAACAGTCATTGCTTCTGCTCTCTTGACATTATGGACTACTTTTATTTTTCTCCTGGTGCATATGGTATACTTAATTTGGACTTTTTCTCATAGAAGGTAAAAACTATACCTCTGTGATATTATCAGTAAGTAGATAGTATGTGAATTGTAATCTATACCTTCCACATCTACCAGAGAACCTGGCACATAATAGGTACTCTATACATATTTTGTAATTTTCTCTGAAGATACTCAACAGCTTGACACAGGAGATGAGATGGGCAAATATTGGTGGCATGATCTAGAGGATTTCCCCCCTCCTTCCCCAAATCTGAATGTTTTATTTGTTAGATGCACTAGAATGTATTTCTAAAGGTGGTTATAGAAGCCAATATATTTAAAATCTCTGATCCTTCTGTATAAAAAGAGAAAAGAACCACCTGTGTGGATCAGACATGGGACAATGACAGTGTACATTGGGGGAGGAGGGATGGAGGCAGGCAGAGACCAAGTAAAGAGACCTGATGGAGAGAGTAGAATCTGAAGGTTTGAACATTAAATTATGGCTCAGGCTCAGTCATTCTAGGGAATGGTCTCTTAAAAATGTATCCAAAGTTATGTTCCAGATGGTAAGATTGAACATTAGAGGAGTGGTCTTAAAATACATGAAAAAGAATTCTCAAAAATCTAAATAGAACTTCAGGGTGAGTGGTTTCAGTTCAGGATAGGAAAGAAATACTCTGAGCTTCAAGTAATAGGAGTGGTCCAGATGGTCCCAAGGACGGTCCAACACCAGCTTTGAGAGACTCAGACATGGGCAGTGATCTAGTTTCTGAGAGACTGGGGTACAAAGCAGGGACACTGGATGGGAGTGGGATCCCTAGGAAATTGCGATTCTTTTATTCATTCATTGATGTGACAAATATTTATTGAAAATTGTAAAGCACTGTGCAGGGCAAGGGAAAACGATGGGTACTGAGGACTGAGGCTACAACACAGTGATTGAAGAATTGCAGTGCTGAGTTTTGGAATGGCTCAGCAGCAAGAATGATCTAGAATTTAGCCCCTGTCAGGGTGGGCTGAAACCTCAGGTGGAATTTACATGTGTCAGCCCGGTGCCTGAGATGATAGTGCTGAACAAGGCAGTACAGAGTCACTTATTTTCCACTGCTTTGGAGGATGGTGGTTTAAGGTGGCCAAGGCTGTTGAGTAGACCAAGGAAACAAGTTTTTTCGAAGAGCCTTGGTTTTGTGGACCCAAGGGGCAAAGTTGTTTCTGGTTAAATCTCACAGATAAAGTTCTAACCAGCTGAGAAGGAAACCATATTTTAAAAAGACTTAAGTCACTCTAAGGGGCCAAAGCAGCCTTCCCACATAGATCACTGCCAAAGCCTTGTCACTTTATGGGAAAAGAAGATCTTCTTCTACCTAGTCGGCCGACTGTTATTTAGAAGTTTCTTTATGCTGCATGTAGACGCATGAAATTCCACCATGACCCCTCATTAGTCTAAGCTGGGAACATACGGGACTCTGGCGTGGATCACTTCATTAAGATCTGTATTATTTTAATCAATGAGGAAAGGCTGCAGGTGTGCTTTAAAGGAGTAAATCTGAGAGAGGGAGGGTAAGTGTTACTAATGGATGACTAAGATAAGGAAAGGGGAAGGAAATAAAATGCCTGCAAACCGTCTTTGATTATTTTAAAAACTCTACCTTTCAAGGAGACAGAATCAAAGTTCTTGAGTGGGCCCTCTGCCATGCCTCTTTGAAATGATAACAGTATTTTTGCATTATGCCAATGGTGTTCTGTTCATGGATTCTGAATTCCCGAGTTAACCTACTAAAAGGTTATTTTGTTGCACGTAGAACCCAATAAAACTATTGATTTCTAAAGTGTTTGTAGGGTGAAGCTCAATTCGATGAATATATTAATAAAATGAATAAATGATAAATGAAACATAATAAATTAAGAAAAACCTCAACGTAAAATGCCTTTTAATATGTTCAGGAGGGAGTGTTTCAGCTGCTAAATGGATTGCAGTTAAATGAATTAAAAAACAAAATAAATTTTAAAATGCTCCATTATTCATTAAAGTACTTTAGTGCCTCATTAATCTATTTTAGATCACTTAGGCCCATAAGTGCCTATTGTCAAAAGCTGATAAAGTGTGAGGAATTGCTTTTCATACCCTCGAGTCAACTGAAGGCAGTAGCACATCTTAAGGTGTTAAGGTCAAGTCTACAGGGCATAAAGTAAGTGTCTTTGCAGCTTGCAAACTTTTTAAAAGGGATATTCGGAGGAGTTATTTTCATGTTTAGAGACAGTTGCACTTTAAAATTTCTTGTTCTTTAAAAAAAAATTTTTTTAATGAAATGGGAGAAACTTCTCAATTTTAAACAACTCCGTTTCCCTCCTTATCCAAAGAAAGCACTGAGACACTTCAGTGGGCCAGCCTGAAATATTTCCCGAGTTACAACTCAGTTGCAACTTCCATTTCTTTCCAGCAGTGTTGTAGTCTCTGAAACATAAGTTACATGTCCTTGAAACTATAAGGAGATTAAGATAAATGTGTTTAAATGATTTTACAGGCAGATTTACACTTTAAGTTTACAAAAATGTATGTCGGAAAGAGCATTGAATGCTACTTGTCTTCTTTGCCACCTCTGGGAAGTCTCAGTTCTTCTGAATTTGGCTTTCACTATGAGGTGACTGGTAATAGCGATGGCAGATCGAATGGCAATGATGGTCCCTTTTGGACCTCATGATTTCTGGTTCCTTTAAAAGAAATGTAGAATAAACAAAGTCCTAGAGGATAAAATTTTAACACCCTGGGCACTGAAACGGTCATGAAAAAACAACACACGACTAAGAAGTGTATTAGTAGTCTTTGGATGAATGGATTGAAGATGTTTAAAGATGGTAACTCTTGTTTCCCATAGTCAATTAGGAACATCTGATTTCACTGTGGGATGTTAACCCTATTCTGAACATTCTTTAGAACAAGCCGTTTTACTGAGGCCCAACTTGAATTTAACAAGAATTGGAAATCCAAACATGGGGAAACCCATACCACCTGAGGTTCTATTGTGCAGTGTCACCTAAAAAAGTACAGTAGAAATCCTGATCCTCGGGGCGCCTGGCTGGCTCAGTCGGTTGAGCATCCGACTTCGGTTCAGGTCATGATCTTTTGGTCCGTGAGTTTGAGCCCCACGTCGGGCACGTCGGGCTCTGTGCTGTCAGTTCGGAGGCCGGAGTTTGCTTTGGATTCTGTGTCTCCTCTCTCTGCCCCTCCCCCACTCACTCTCTGTCTCTCTCTATCAAAAAATGAATAAACGTTAAAAAAAAAAACTAAAAAAAAAAAAGAAATCCTGATCCTCTTCTAGCTGTTCCCCTTCTCCCCCACAGTTCATCACAATCTTGGCCTTCTGTCAGTTCTGTTAGCAAAGAAACCCTCTCATCCATGGGATGAAAACTCATAGGACCAACTAATCTTTGGGTGGTCATTTTTCTTGGATATAGCCTGCCACAAAAATGAAGACAAACAAACAAAATGAACCAACAACCAGAAAAAACCCCCAAACCAACAAAAAACAAAGCAGAGTAGAGATAGTGAGGGAGGCAGAGGTTTCAAGACATCGGTCAATTGCCTGGGTCAAGCCAGGCTTGATCCCTTGGATTTTCAGTTATGTGAGCAAGTAAATTCCTTCCTCAGCGTTAGCTAGATGGAATTGTTTTCTGTTTTTTGCTCCCAAGAGAGCAATTATTAGAAAAGAAAGTTAATATGAAATACCAGATATTTATTGATATTAATTACTATGTTTCTTCCACTCTAAGGGGCCAATGATTGTGATGTTTATCATTTATTTAATAATATTTAAAGAGGAGAAAAATGCTGCTATATTAAATATATGGGTCCATTTTTAGATACATCTGAATTTTGTAAATATTAAATGTAAACAATATACCTTAGAATGAAGAAATAAGGATATTTAAGCACTTTACTTTTTCTTAATTATAATAGTTGAAATTATTCTTTTGATTAAATGGCAAGTTTGAAGGGAGATTGGGAAAGTAGGGAGAAAAAGCACAGTAGAATTTTGGAACAGGAACTCTGTGGGTGAAATGAAATCTCATGGAGGGAGACTGGAGCGAAAGACTTTGTACATTATAAAGCATAATGATAGCTATTGGGTAATAGTACTTTGATGCAACAGGCAAGCTGAGAGTAAGATAATGGTAGTGCTGTGGACTGTGCTCGGCATAGACGATATGAAGGTCATCATGGTGTTTGTGGTTTCTGCCCTCACGAGGCTTACAGTTCAGTGGGCCAGGTTAGTGGATTTATTACTCTTCCTGATAAGTCACTTGCATCTTCTTCCTTAGGTCCTGGCTTCCAGTCTCTTTCTGATGATTCTTCTAGTCCCCTACGGAGCCCTATTAACAAGACCTAAATCATGCCATGTTGGCTCTCTCCAGAGAAATCTCTTCATCAATCCCTCCAAAATCTACCACCTAGCCTCTTTTTATAGCCTTGATCTTTGCAAGGCATCTGTGAGTTACAAAACAGGCTTTCTTTGTTCTCTTATAAGGTTTGTATATGAGGGTGCGTTTCTCTCATTTACCTGGGTTTCCTACTGACAGAAAGAGTCCTTTCTAGCTTTATTTACTGAAAGCATTACACTTACAGTTTATGAACTATTTATTAAAAATCTCCCTATCATGTGGTGATGGATGTTAAATGGACTTATTGAGACCATTTCACACTCGAAACAAATATGAAATCATTATGTTGTACCTCTAAAACTAACATAATGATATAAATCAAAAAAGAATCTCCCAAAACATACTTAACAAATCTGTAATTACACACATTTAAAATGACATTGCTTAGTGATGTCTCCAAGACTCTTACTCTTAAATATCATTTTTCTAAGTGATAAACCCTTCTTATAATTCCAAATGACCAATTTTTTTATAACTTTTGATAACAGTCAGCTTTCTTTTATTAGAGAGCACTATGTGTGTGTGTGTGTGTGTGTGTGTGTGTGTGTGTGTGTGTGTATAGAGAGAGAGAGACAGAGACAGAGACAGAGACAGACACAGACACAGAGACAGAGACAGAGAGACAGAGAGGGAGGGAGAGAATCCCAAGCAGGTTCTGCATTGTCAGTGCACAACCCCACATGGGGCTCCATCCCACGAACTATGAGATCGTGACCAGAGCCAAAATCAAGAGTCAGATGCTTAACCAACTGAGCCACCCAGATGCCCCAGACAGCATTCATTTTAAAACCACATGTGTATTGGGGCGCCTGGGTGGCTCAGTCGGTTGGGCGTCCGACTTCGGCTCAGGTCACGATCTCGTGGTCCGTGAGTTCGAGCCCCGCGTCGGCTCTGGGCTGATGGCTCAGAGCCTGGAGCCTGCTTCCGATTCTGTGTCTCCCTCTCTCTCTGCCCCTCCCCGATTCTGTGTCTCCCTCTCTCTCTGGCCCTCCCCCATTCATGCTCTGTCTCAAAAATAAATAAAACGTTAAAAAAAAATTAAAAAAAAAAAAAAAACCACATGTGTATTTTCTTTATTTGTTTCTTTTTCACATCTTGGAGGTAACTATTTCAAGGTTAAGTTTTGTGATCTGTTACAATATCTTCTCTTTCAATGATTTTATTTTTCTTGACTTAACCTTTTCTTTCTCTTACTTTACTTGGTTCTTATCTTTTATTTTTCTTCAATGATCCTCTTAAATTTGTGTCTCTTTAAGCTGCTTCAAATTCTTTCTTCAAATAGTCTGGTCATAATGGGTATACAGGTTTCTGCATATCAGACTGTGCTTTAGAATACAACTTGGAAATTAAAATTATGTATTATGTAGTTTTGGAGAAAATTTTCAATTCTAATTTTTTATTCATTCATTCATTCTTACTGTCTTTATTCCCCCAAAGATATAAAGTGGCTTTCAGGAAATATATATAATGAAAAAGCATAGTGTTTCTTTTCCAAGGCATATTCTGGAATATTTACAGATATCATGGCAAAACTGACCCATATCCAATTTGTTTAGAATTTTGGTTAAATGGACTTGAATTTTTTTTTTTTTTTAAATCAGTACTAAGTGACTCTTGGGGATGGCATGGGGCTATAGTTATTATGCAACATTTCACAAATACATTTAAAAAGGAAACTTTTTTCCCCACAAAATATCTATTTATATATAAGAATTAGTGTTCTAGGAAATCCAGTTGGAGAGATGCTTAATTAGTTAAATAAAAATAAAACCAACAGCAGGAAAAGCCAAAATAGAGTAAATTATGCCAGAAGGAAAAAAAACCCAAACAACCTCACAATAAAGTCTTGCATGATTTGGCTTTAAATTTGTTTTTGACCTTCCTGGAGGTGAAAGCAAAAGAGAATCATGGTTCACTACATAATTCTCACTGTATGGGAAGAAGAAAGAACACATTATTTCCTTGGGGGCAGACACACTGCCTCTGTATTATGACAGATGTGTTTCGGTTGGATCACATAAGGTTGTTGGATCTTTTCTTGTAGCCTTTCTAATGTCCACCTTTACTGAGAATAAGCTGGGTGGGTTTTACCAGACCCAGGGGGCCAGTCGTCAGGCAGTGTCATCAGTTAACAGAGGTGAGTTCTCGTGGAGCAGCAGACAAGAAAGAGGCAGAGTCTGAATGTCAGAAAGATACAGAGAAGTCGCTGGACAATTTCACATAACCACGCGGCACCTCCTCCCTAGGGTTTCGTTTGAAAATAAACTCGTGATTCAAAACCAAGTATTATCCATTCATTCGTTCATCCATCTTCTATTTATTTAAGGGAATCTTGTATATGTCTTTTACTTCCTTTTTTAAATGTTTATTCTTAGAGAGAGAGAGAGAGAGAGAGAGAGAGAGAGACAGATTGCAAGTGGGGGAGGGGTAGAGAGAGAGAAAGAGAGGGAGACACAATCTAAAGCAGGCTCCAGGCTCTGAGCCGTCAACACAGAGACGGATGCAGGGCTTGAACTCACGAACGGTGAGATCATAGCCTGAGTGAATCGGATGCTTAACAGACTGAGCCACCCAGGCACCCTCTTGTATATGTCTTTTAAAGGCATCATTTTAATTTTGAAAATGAGAATGGGATATTTTTTACATGCGGTTTTATGCTGTATGTGTTCCATCTATAAAGTAACCATGAAATAAAACTGTTGACTATTACTGAGTCAACAGAATTCTTCATTTGTCTAGGATGAGGGAGTTAGACCAACTTCTTGTGGCAAAGATAGCCTTTAGAGAGTCACTTTGTGAAACCTGTCAACTTTCTAAATACTGGGTTGACCAACCCTAATTTTTTCTAACAGAAAGAGAACTGGATCACTTGTTCAGTAGTTTATTGATGATATTTGGAAGCATAATTATGTGCTATATTTCTTTATGTCATGAAAGTAAATAATTCCTCATCTATCTTTCTTTATGAATTACAGCACAGAGGCTCAAATGAAAGCCTCAGAAGTTGAATTTTCAGCATTAAGAAATACTGGATTGTGATGGGTCTGAGCCCAGCTCCACCATCTACTAATAATAGGACATATGTGATTGCCTGAGTCTCTCAGAACCTCAGTGTCTTTATCTGTTAAACAGGAATATATTACACACCTCACAAGGTTGTGAAGAGGAATGCATACGCCAATACGAGCAAATTCTTGGGGCCTGGCACATAAAAATCACTCAATAATTTTTAGAGATGATGGTGGTGATGATTGGATATTTTATGATGAGGCATAGATACATTGACTACTGTAGTACTGTTTTTAAGATTGTATAAACAGCAGACCATTCATTTATAACCAGATGAGGAAAGAGATAAGATCAACTCTTCCCTTCTTTTTATTATTATTTTACAGAGCAGCTGATTGCTCTGGAATGGCAGAGATAGATCTATATTGAAACAGTTTATTTTCAAAGACTCTCCCCACACCTGACAGCCCCAGAGGATATTGGTAGTCAGCACTAAATTTTAAAGTTCAAACTATGTTTCCATTATTTAATGAGGATTTTCTGTTCTTGTTTTCCCCGAAATTATACTTTCATTGTTTCTCTGTGCACTGCCATTAAGAATGTCATGTTCTTTTAATCTTAACAGCTGCTTTTAGAATTCATCATCATTTTAGAATTCATCACCATGAATTCATCATTTGGGAAGGTATTAATTGGATTGAAGGAAGGCAGCAGTTTTACGGTAGTATCTGAGAAACAGTAGAAATAGGGGAACAATTAGAAAGGAAGGAAACAGTGTCTATTATGGCATCGATGCATTTTTCTGTGAACATTTATGAAGAACGTAGTTGCCATTTAAAATAACCTTTCTCTACTTATGTGTATTCTTACAGATAAGAGAGTCATTCATGGTGGAATAAACCCCACAAGAAGAGATCAAGTTAAATAATTTATTAGAGCAATTGTTTTCATTGCTGATGGCTTGTAAATGGAAAAAAAAAATCAATGAATTCATTTTATATTGAGAAAGGTTTCCAAAACAAAATGTCATGGTCATATAACACTTGAAGATTGTTTGGATATATCCAGACCATGAAGACCCTGCCACGCTCTAAGTTAATACTGCTTCTAGAGTTCAGAGAGCATACATTCTATAGAACACAATAATTGACAAAAGACATTTTATTTTAGCACATTGTACATGGGATGGTGTCTGTACCAATATCAACCCCATCAACATTTCAGGAAGAGATACTATACTACAGTTTCCAGTTACTTCAAAGTTTTTAGATATGTCCCACAAAATGATTGGTAACTCTCATTAATTGATATAGCTACTTACTAATAATTTTCAAATTAAAAATCTAGTAAAAATAAAAAATTCCAACAATGTGAAAAAAACCAAAACAATCCTGATATAAAACCATGGTAGGGATTATACTGATTATGAGTAACATTGTGAATATGTATTCACGATAGGGCATATTGTAGCACAGCTACATATTTGTTCTGAAGAATTTTATTAAAAGTGATAATTAATCAACCCTTATTTAGTGTTAGCATTTCATTAAGTGCAGGGATGGTTAGTGGTATTGTTTTATACAGACCCGGACGCATCATTTGGTGAAAGCCTAATTTACCTGACTTCATTGATCTTTTCCTTTCTTTTAAAAATTTCAAATGGAATCTCAAGTGAATAAATTAGTAAATTTATCATTTTCTCTATAATACTGTCATAAGGACAGTTTGATAAAATGGCTCATTATAGTCAATGATGTGAAATATGAGTTTCATCAGCATATTTTCATCAAATGCAGCCACAGAAATTAGTTTGCTATTATCAAGGACTGTGGAATGCAAAAATAAAATTAAGCACGCTATTATACTGGCTAAATTTTGGGATTGACCCATGTGAGTTAAAATTAAAAAAAGAAAACTTCTAGTGACAAAAGAAAATCAAAGAAATCACCCAAAATTAATTGACAAGTGATAATGCTAGTCATGTAATGACTATGTTTTAAATAACTTGTCATCCCCTTCAAAGGTAGCTTTCAGGTCTGCTCTTTAGTGTAGTCATAGTCCTAAAATGTGATTTTTAAGCCTTTTGGTAAAGCAAGTCAAATCTTATGTGTAATAAGAATTGCTTGTTGTCTATAGCTATTGTTTATGAGAATTAAGCAATTTGCAGTTCCTATTATATCTGTGTTTTGAATCCTCATTTTGCTTAAAATGGGACATTTAAGAAATCATGGGGAAGTCTTCTTGATTTAGATTGGCTTATGGTGAATGCACATGCAATCATTAAGTGCTGGTCTTAGAACATTTCACTCTTGTAAATATCTATATTAGTTAGCTATTGTTGTAAAAAGGGCACATAGCCAGTCACCACAAAAAGTAGTGGCATACAAAAACAAGCGTTTATCTAGCTCATGTGCCTGTGGGTAGATGAGGTTGGACGTTCTTGGCTGAGGTGGTTGGCTGGGTGAGTCAGCTCCAAGGACTTCTCATCCTCCTCTTGGAATCAGCAGGTTTTCTAGGCATTCTCCTCTTCTAGCAATAGTAGAAACACAAAAGAGAGAACATCTGAGGACTTGTAAGGTCTAAGTTCAGAAATAACACCTGATCTTTTTCAAAATATTGGTCAAAGTCATATGGCCAAACCCAAAGTCAAGGCGTAGGGCAATATGCTTTACAATTTGAATGGGATAAACTGCAGAATCACATGGCAAAGTGCATGGATGCAGAGAGGGGTGAAGAATCTGGGCTGGGGATGAGATTGACCATAACATCAATTTCATTAAGGTAAGAGTTACACACATTAACTCAAACCATGACAAACATAAAGAAGATATAAGGAGACTAAAACGTTGGTATAACTGTGTATCTTTTTTCACAAACTGATCACAGGTGTGGGGATGTCCAACCAACCAGTTATAATTTGAATTTCTAGTGTATCATAGCTACGCATGAATCAATGGTAAGGGTAGAAAAAGAAGATGCTTTCTATAATATCTGTGGAAAGTCAGAATATTTAGGTAGACTCACAAATAAAAATACATGTATGTTCTTTTAATTGTACCAGAAGGAAATTCAGATACTCTTATTTGATTTAATTTTTCAATTTAAAGGCTTCAACAAAAATGTTTTGTTCCCTTTAACTCTTTTTTCTTGACTTTGCAATTGAAGTATAAAAGTCACAGTACCTAAAGTATCATAGCCCCACTGGCCCAGCCCAAATGTACACTGTGATAGATGAACTTGAGCACATTGTTTTGAAGTAAGTAGATAATAAAAATAAATAAAAGCGAAGTGAAAACTTTTATAGAAACATTTTGTAATTTAGTGAGCAGAAAATCTGAAATCTCAAGCTTCTGAAATTATGGCATATTTGAAAAAAAATTGTTCTGTTAATTCCACATAAAAGCTAAAGAAGTAGCAAGAAGAGAGCAGGAAAATAAGTTGGAAGAAAGAAAGATAGTAGAGGAATCAAGAGGACAGAGGATGGGAAGTACAGAGTAAATCTCAGAAGAGTCCTGAGAGTTACAGAGATTCAGGGATAGTGTGCTGAAGTTTTCTGATAGCAGAGGGAAGGAAGTTAGTATTAAAATGTCAGAAAATAGAGAGGCACCTGGGTGGCTCAGTTGGTTGAGTGTATGACTTTTGATATTGGCTCTGGTCATGATCCCAGGCTCATGGGATCGAGCCCCGTGTTGGGCTCTGCACTGAGCATGGAACCTGCTTAAGATTCTTTCTCTCTCTCCCTATGCTCCTTTCCCTGACTCTTGTGCTCTCACTCTCGCTCTCTCTCTCTCTCTCTCCCTAAAGTAAAAGTAAAACCACTTCAGCCATGGGATAGCTCAGTAGACTGGAATAGGGAATATTTTAGGAAAAGGACAGCTAAATGTCACTGGACGCCATTGTTTTTAGGTGGAGTCCCCCTGAAGATGCATAAGCTTATATTATTGGAGAAGGCTTTTTGTTTGACATGGTGCAACACAGTAAGTCACAACAAAACAGAAGAATGGAACCTGGATAATAGTGTAAAGTTGAACACATACAAGCAACAGAACATAATATTCCAGCTTATATCACAGGGTATCATCTATCTTCCTGGAAATGCAAGAGGTGGAATTGTAAGAATGTTGTGCTAACCTTAACTGAGAAAGTCTATATCTGAATGTGACTTGAAAACTAAAAATAAAGGGAAACATTGGTAGATCTATAAAATATTGACTGACCTGTATTAATGATTAAAACCCTCAGAGAGAGCAACTATACAGATTCTTTGTGAAATCTAAGGCAACTAGGACAATATAGTATATAGTGATTAATAAGAGTGTGGATTTTGGACCCAAATAGAACTGAGTTTGAGTACTGTTATTTCCTGCCCAGTATAAGGGACATTGGGTCAGTTATTCAAACACCCTTGTCCCAGTTCTTTTATCTCTCAAATAAGGGTAATAATATCTACTTTATAATCTTGTGAAAATAAAATGAGTGTCTAATCAAAGCACTAGTGCTTAGTTATGGAATAAGAACTCATCAAATGTTAGCTATCATTATTACTATTATCGGGCATTCAGCTAATATAAAGGACCTAGGTTTAAAAATGTGCATTTGTCATTCTTAGAGGAAAGATCAAAGTGAAAAGAGCTCTCCATCTGGCTTATTACAGTGGTAAAAGATTTTTTTGAGGAAAGAAAGAATGCTCATCAATCTGCCATATGCTTTCTCAAAAGACTAGTTTTCGGTTCTAAAGTCAGAAGTCACTTGAGAAGACTACAGACTGCTAGTGTCAAGAGTCAGTACGTAAGGAAACTATGACAAATCTCCATTGCTTTGTGTCACCCTGAGAACAACTTAGTCCTTGAATGGCAATCCAGAACAAATAAATGGAGGCTAATTTAACAATCATTCCCATCTTCACGAGGGCATGTGAGTCTACATAGCATTGACTCTTTTTAATATGGTCTTATCTTCATGAGATAAAACCTTTTGAAGACTGGAAAATTTATTTCACCTGGAGCATTTGAGGTGAGAGTGTATTTAATTGCTGATTATTCAGAAGCTAATGCCTGGATGGAGTAATGTGTTAAAGAAATTCTCAACTGTTGCTATCACTGCTAAAGGGTGTTATGTTTATGGCTGGATGTTGTAGTATTTAACTTGAGGAGGCACCTGATGAGAGCACTGATATTTTGAACATTGTTCTGATTGCCCTTTATTGTTTCAATCCTGTTGTTATTCAGGATGACATAGAATGACAAACTAAACAGCAGGAGAAATTTTATCCCTTGCCACAGCATTATAGAGAGCTCAGACTCCCCACAGGCAAATTTAAATATTGCCCGTGTCTAGCTCCTCTTAAAAAGTAAAAGGCTTCTGGACAGTTACGACTTCATGTTGTTTCTAGTGGCACCTTCTGCAATTTGGTGGGCCTTGAAGTGAGATGTTATCATATTCTTCAAGTCCAGTTCTTGACGTACTGACATCTCCTGATTGAGCTAGTAAACCCGATTCCAGAGGGATTACAAAGATAAGGAATGAGGCACTCTGTTGAATGCACATCCTCTTGTCACCACCTAGGGCTCTAGCCATTGTTATGATGATCAGTTCCCAGAAGGTTTTTGTGACACAAAACAGGGACACAAATCAGACAGTGGCTCGTCCCAAGCCAGAGTCCCCATACCTGTCACTTTCTGCTCCAGGGTGGGATGGGACAACTGTGAAAATCATGTCAGCATTCAAATGAAGTGGGGTTGACTTAGCACCGTGGGCCCATCCTTGACCAATGAGGGAAAAGGAGTTAATGAATCCGTTGCTCCCTTTTGTTGCTTATGAACCAGGTACTATTTTACTGATCCTGGTTTTTCGGATGAAAACCGGGGACAAAAGGTTATGTGATTAAGGTCGGTTAGTTGGTAAGTGACCAGGCAGTCTGGCTGCAATTGGTGACCCTCGCCATTCTACTCCACTCTCGTTTCATTTCTCATTCATTTCTCATTCATTAGCAGAACTCTTCTTGATCCCCTTCATTATTTCACAAATGCATGAAATCAGAGAATTGTGGGAGGTGTCACTCTTTGCCGTGTGACTTCTCTCTGTGAATGCCTAAAAACGAGAGCTGTTCTCCTGAGCCACTAATAGCTGTGGGAAAGAAATCTCAGAAATCACTCCTGAAAAACAAATAAGATTAGCTTTTGGGGCGCCTGGGTGGCTCAGTCGGTTGAGTGTCCTACTTCCGCTCGGGTCATGATCGCGCCCTCTGTGAGTTCGAGCCTCACGTCAGGCTCTGTGCTGACAGCTCGGACCCTGGAGCCTGCTTCGGATTCTGTGTCTCCCTCTCTCTCTGCCCCTCCCCCGCTCATGCCCTGTCTCTCTCTCTCTCTCTCTCAAAAAATAAATAAACATTAAAAAAAAAAATTCAAATAAGATTAGCTTTTGAATGGAAGGTTGCCCAGAACAGTCATTTCCATTATCAAGAATTCTCTTCGCATGAAGATTGTGTCTTATCTTTCCCTTCATCACGTCTTCCAAAAGCAGGAGAGTGCGCACACTAGCTTGTGCTCCTGTGCATGCATGCACGTGCACACCCACACACTCACAGAGTAAATATGATTTCATTGTTGTTCAGCACTTAAACCTGTGGAGAAGTCTGCAGTCAGCTCGTTTCTCTTTCCTTGTAGAAGAGTTCTATCTACAAGGAAGCTTGTGGAATTCTTTTTCAATTTTGAAATGTAAAAAATTTACCAGGATATATCTCAAAGTTTTTCAATCTTTATTAACCTCTTTTTTTCCTGGAACATTTTGGTTTTTTTTCCAGCAACATATTTATGTTCTGCCTCTGAAGACAACTTTGACAAAATGATACATTAACCCCCCCTTTTCTTTAGGCATAACACTGATCTGTATATTGGGTCTCTAATGTCTATCTTCTGCCTGTCATCTTGGGTCTATGTGCTGTTGTTGTTTTCTTCGTGGTTTTTTGTTGTTGTTGTTGTTAATTTTTTTTTTAATGTTTATTTATTCTTAGAGACAGAGAGTGAGTGGAAGAGGTACAGAGAGAGAGGGAGACGCAGAATCTGAAGCAGGCTCCAGGCTCTGTGCTGACAGATCAGAGATCAAACTCACAGACTCAGAGATCATGACCTGAGTTGAAGTTGGACACTTAACTGACTGAGCCACCCAGGTGCTCCTCTTTGTGTTTTTCTAAATCTGTTCTTCATGTCATTGATTAAGCTTTCTGAAGTACAAAGTCCATTCTCTACTGCTTGCAGTTTATTTTTTTTTAATGTAAGAAAAATTTATGAAAATATTATTCTCCATGTTTTCCTATAATTAATATTTCAATTGTATAACTGAAAAGTGAAATTATAAGATAATTTTAACAATAATAATATTTCAACATATATAGAATGGGGCCCAAACTACTCTCAATTAGAATGGAAAGTCTTGTAACACTTTTGTATTACACTACTGTAATGAATTTGTCTATGCTGAAACATGGTAACACCATTTATTCATCCAATCCACAGTTTTTTTTTGATTTTACAGTCTTATTTTATTTTATTTTAGTTTTATGTATTTTTTTAAATTTTATTTTTTATTTTTTAAAATTTACATCCAAATTAGTTAGCATATAAGTGCAAGAATGATTTCAGGAGTAGATTCCTTAGTGTGCTTGAAGTTTATTTTTAAGTTTGGCAACACTATTATTTTATTTTCTTCTTAATTTCTTTCCTTAGCATTGCCAGACCTTGTTTTATCTAATTCTGGTGTTCTTTTTTTTTTCTTTTCCAACTTTCCTATTTTATAAAGCACAGGTTTTCTTTAATATATTTGTAAATTGGAAGTAAGTTTACTCTAAAAAATTCTTTTGTAACCTGAAATGAATCCTCGCAAGTGCTATCTTTATCCATCTTTTCAATTTCTGTGTTTCTTTTCTTCTCTTCAAGAAATTTTGTGCAAGTCCCAAACTTTTTTTTTTTTTGCTTCACCTTTGAATGAAGTTGTAATTGATGCTGTTTTTCTGCTTGATTTTTAGGTCCTCTGCTTGGAAAATGGGTTGGATGGCTAGGAGATGGCCTAGCATATGTTCTCTGCTTCTATTTTCATGACCTGAGAGAGACAAATTGGTGTGCAAAGGCACAGCCTGAGAATTATGTTTCCTTAATTTTTTGTAACTTCTGTCCAATGAGTCAGATAATTTGGTGTGTCCTATTGTGATGAAATCTGAGGAGTTTTGTTGTTTTGAATATAGATGATCTCCCTTTTCTTGGTAAGCCATGCTCTTTGGTAATTTTGGAATTTAAAATGATGCTTGACAAAGGATTGCCTTTCATTTTCTTGGTTGGAATGCTTTCTTCTTAGTGCAGGCGACCTGATTCCTCACTGAAAATTGGGCTGTCCTCAAGGCCATATCTCTCAGTGTAGGAAGCAGATTTGAAGACTGTGGATTTATATATGTAGAGAGACATATGTCTAACTTTCTTCACTGCTGATCTGTGGAAAGAAGACTAGAGTAAGAGCAGTTTTCTTGCATTTTTGTATCCTGCTCATTGTTTGGATTGTATATTTTTGGAGCTGAAAGTTTCAATGGAAACCTGAAGGGCATTCTCCACATTTTTCTTGCAATGTTGCATAGTACTCTTAAGCTGGGAGATCGGTTTGTTCTGTTATCTGTACTCAACTTAGTCTACCTGGTATCTAACTAATAGCAACTCCCTGTGGTTTATGTATACGGTTGGGTTGCTTCTGGTGACATTAGAGATCATTTGATGTAACATTTTCGTTATTGTGGTTCATTTTATTGGACATTAGGGAAGGCTTTAAATAAATGTGTTGGCTACAAGAAACTTCTTATAAAGCATCTATGATACACTTAAAAGGATTTAAAGTAAGACTTTGTAGAATAATTTTTTTTAAAGTTAAATTATGCTTTATCAGGATGAGAAATCACCTTATTGAGCACACTTTGCCAATATCATAATTTCCTCATTAACCAAAGCATTGCTATGTTGCATTCTCACTCCTAAACAAATTTTTGTTATTCTTAATATCGTTTGCAGTCCCTATCACACTCAAAAGTTTCAAAATCTTAAAAATTGGCTTATTTATACTTCTGCTTGAATAGGTCAAATGATGAGTTTATTTGTCCTCATTTCTCATCTTGTTATCTGATATTGCATGTTTTTGTTTTTTTACCAACTTACTATTTTTCAACTAGGTAGACATTATAGGAATTACTTAGATCATAATAATCCATACCTAATTGTTTTAATTTTTCCATTATATTTTGTGCTCATTATTTTTCTCTTTTTATTTTATTCTTATCTTTTTAGCTACTATTTTTACAATCAGTTTTAAGTTACGACCAGTCTAGTGGTGATGGACAATACTCAAATAATATTTATCATATATATACCAACTTAAAATTACCTTTTTTCAAGGTAATCACACAAGATGTACTTGCTTATGAAAACCCAGGGAGGCCTGCATCTTAAATCTATAGGAATTAGAGTTCAAATAGAATGTCTGATAGAAAATGAACTTTCAGTCAGGAAATCAACATAACAAACTAATAAGGATACTTTGTGATTATTTGCGTGATTAAATTCAGGTAGATAGCCAAACTGGATAGTTCAGCTTAAAAAAAAAAAATTCACTTTGGGATGAATAACATCACAGTTTGGAAGGACTGAATGTATCTTGCACTTGGGGTAAGACTGCTATTCATGAATTCCTTTTTCAGATGAAGGGACAGAGATGAAATCATTTGGAAAGGGCCACCTGGTGTTCTTCTCATCTGAGTCAGGATAAGCCTTATCCTTCTGTATCATTTAGCCTACTTAGCTATTCTCCTTTCTCTAGAGTTTACTACCTGAAGATTTCATGAGACGGTAGTTTGATTATAGTGGATTGCCTACCAGTGAACTAAAATATCCTACCCAGAAAATTTAGCTTTTGTATATATAATCAGATATGTTTCAGAGCTTTCACTGCTCTAGAAAATGTGTTACCCTTTTTCTTATAATTTTAAACATTATACTTTCAGAGGGTATGATGCTTAGGTCCATAAGCTCTACTTCTCTTCTTATTCATCCTCTCAGTGAGTGCACCATAATCTGTTCTGTTATCTAGGTGAGAAACACAGGTGTCCTCCTACATGTTTCCCACCTCTTCATTCTCAACCATCATCAAGGTCTGTTTCTTTTACCTTCCAAATGTCTTTCACTATATATACTTTATTTATTATTTTTTAAGCCTTTACTGCCAACACTCTGGTCCAAGTTTTCATGATCTTTCACCTGAACAATTGCAGTAGCCTCCTCACATGGCCTCCCTGTATCTCTTATGGTTTATTTCCAGTCTGTTTCCTTCAATCTCCATTCGGCAATAAATTGCAGAAATGGCTTTGCTTTGGCTTTAGACCAGGCATGGGTTGGCATGGTCATCTCTCATTATTCTCTCACTCTGTCTCCAGCCACACAAAACTTCATGTGTATTGCAAAATGCCTGGCTTCATCC
Organism: Panthera pardus; assembly: GCF_024362965.1. Classification (NCBI taxonomy): domain Eukaryota; kingdom Metazoa; phylum Chordata; class Mammalia; order Carnivora; family Felidae; genus Panthera; species Panthera pardus. Next base: position 135,982,295 of record NW_026526721.1, read on the forward strand.
AGATATAGGAGGCTTCCCCAATGCTGTTTCATTTACCTGGAATGTCACATCTTTTTGCTTATAAAAACATCAATGATTACAGAGGTCTTGGAAAGGAGATGATGTCTGAGCAGGGATATTAAGGATGTGTAACAGAAGATCACTGGGACGTGAGAGTAGTGGAGGTACTACATAACCAAGCAGGGCTTGGTCATGAACGACCTTATATGTTATGCTAAATATCTTGGATTTTTGTCTTGAATGTGGTGAAGAAACCATTCCAGTCATTGGCTACAGCATATACAAAATTTGGGGGATTAAATCAGCATGTGTTAAAAAATTTGTTTTAAAGGTAGTATCACACATTGAAAGGATTATACACTGGGGCACCTGGGTGGCTCAGTCGGTTAAGCGACCAACTTTGGCTCAGGTCACGATCTTGTGGTTTGTGGGTTCAAGCCCTGCGTCAGGCTCTGTGCTGACAGCTCGGAGCCTGGAGCCTGCTTCGGATTCTGTGTCTCCCTCTCTCTCTGCCCCGCCCCTGCTCATGCTCTGTCTCTCTGTGTCTCTCAAAAATAAATAAACGTTAAAAAAAATTAAAAAAAAAGAAAGGATTATACACCATGATCAAATGGAATTTATTGCAGGGATGCAAGGATGGTTCAACATCTGCAAATCAATCAATGTGATACTCCACACTAACACAATGGAGGATGAAAATTATATGATCATCTTAATAGATACAAAGCAACTATTTGACAAAATTGAACATCCATTCATGGTAAAAACTCTCAATAAACTGGGTATAAAGGGAATGTACCTCAACATAATAAAGATCGTATATGACAAGCCCACAGCTAATATCATAGTCAACAGTGAAAAGATGAAATATTTTCCTTTATTATAAGGAACAAGACAGGGTGCCCACTATCCCTACTTTTATTCAACATAGTGCTAGAAGTCCAAGCCAGAGAAATTAGGCAAGAAAAGAAATTAAAGGCATTTAAATCAGAAAGGAAGAAGTAAAACTCTCTCTACTTGCAAATAATGTGATATATTACATATAGAAAATCATAAAGGCTCCACCAAGAAAACTACTAGAACTAATCAACAAATTCAGTAAAGTACAGGATACAAAGTCAGTATGTACAAATTAGTTGCATTTCTAATAATGAACTATCAGAAAGAGAAATTAAGAATACAATCTCATTTACAGTTGCATCAAAAAAAGTAAAAGACCTAGGAACAATCTTAACCAAGGATATGAAAGACCTATACATTGAAAACTTTTAAGACTTTGATGAAAGAAATTGAAAAAGACACAAATAAATGGAAAGATATTCTATGCTCATGGATTGGAAGAATAAATATTGTTAAAATGGCGTAAAAAACAGATAGATTAATTGAACAGACTAGAGGACCCAGAAAGAAGCCATCACATATATGGTCAGTTCATTTATGACAAAACCAATGGCGAAAGACACTCTCTTCAATAAATGATGTTGGGAAAGCCACATGCAAAAAAATGAAACTGGACCCTTATCTTATACCATAAACAAAACTCAACTCCAAATGGGTTAAAGATCTGAAACTATAAGACTCTGGAAATAAAAATAAGTGGTAAGTTCCTTGACAGAGGTCTTGGCAATTATCTTTTTGGATTTGATGCTAGAAATAAAGGCAACAAAACCAAACATAAACAAGTGGGACTTCATCAAACTAAAAAGCTTTTGTACAGCAAAGGAAACCATGAACAAAGTGAAAGGGCAACCTACTTAATGAGAAAATATTTGCAAATCACTTATCTGACAGGGGTTAGTATCCAAAATATATAAATAATTTATACAATTCAATAGAAAAAAAAAAGACCATCTGATTTAAAAACAGGCATAAGCACCGGGGAATGTGCTTTCAATCAGCTGCCACATAGGGAGCTGGCACCCAAGAAGAAAACCCTGTTAGTACCTTTTTTGTTTTTTTAAAGTGTATTTATTTATTTTGAGAGAGAGAGAGAGAGAACGAGCAGTGGAGGAGCAGAGACAGAGGGAGAGAGAGAATTCCAACCAGGCTTTGTGCTGTCAGTGCAGAGCCTGATGTAGGGCTCGAACCCCTAAACCATGAGATCACAGCCTGAGCCAAAGTCAAGAATTGGATGCTCAACTGACTGAGCCACCCAAGCACCCCCTTGGCAGTACCTTTTTAAAGAACTCTGGAGAGCTGGAGCTTACTCACTCGGACCCCAGGAGCAGAGAGGGAGAATGATTCCAGGCTGGGCTTGCCCTCTCGTGGAGTGACTTAGCCCACCTGAGTTGGCTGTAGAGCATGTAGGTGCTGAACTTAGATGGTAGAGATGTGGTGTGGAAAGGGGGCCTCTGGAGCTAGAGATGGGGCAGAGGGCCAGGTCTGGCACTTGCCCAGCCTGGCGATTGACTCTAAGAAAAGCCTACCCTTTGCAGGCTTTTCTCCACTGCTCTGCATACAGTTATTTCACTTTGATTTTTCCTGGAGGGTGAGTAAGCCAGCCTCTGCAGAACCCCCCTCGTCGGTTTCTGCAGGGCGTGTCCTTCTCAGCCTTCAGAGATACCTTGGCTGGCCTCTGCCCAATGTTGGGAAGCTCCCATTTGCTTATGAAAAAGGAAGGCGGGCGCTGTCCACATAGGAAGTCAGAAGCAGTGCTCGGTTTGTATGACATGAGGAATTCAGGTTCAGAAGAAAATATTTTGGATGTTAGGAATAGATGGAGGATAGTCAGTAGAGACACAAAGACAAGGAGGTCTCCAGCAGCAGTGGTTAGGGAATTCAGACATATCTGCAGAGGAAGGTGGTAGCAGCCCAGAGGCCAAGGGCAAAGTCTTCAAGTTCTGAGTATGCTTCCTGGTTTTCATCATATTTGTGGAAAGCAGTATACGTGTGTGTGTGTGTGTGTGTGTGTGTGTGTGTGTGTGTGTGTGTGTGTCTGTGTGTAGATAATGCTTGTGATATAGGGGAGAGAAAACTGGAATACACTACACATAGCCCTGTAAATTAACATAAAACGGTATTTTTATTTAACAGAAGTGCCTTGGTAAACGATTTTTGTGGCTTTTTTTGGTAATTTATTTATTATTTTTAAATGTTTATTTTTGAGAGAGCAAGCAGGGGAGGGACAGAGAGAGGGGAACAGAGGATCTGAATCGTGCTCTTTGCTGACAGCAGAGAGAGCCTGATGTGGGACTCGAACTCAGGAACCGTGAGATCATGACTTGAACCGAAATCAAGAGTCAAATGCTTGGGGCACCTGGGTGGCTCAGTCGGTTGGGCGACCGACTTTGGCTCAGGTCATGATCTCACAGTCTGTGAGTTCGAGCCCCGCATCGGGCTCTGTGCTGACAGCTCAGAGCCTGGAGCCTGTTTCAGATTCTGTGTCTCCCTCGCTCTCTGACCCTCCCCTGTTCATGCTCTCTCTCTGTCTCAAAAATAAATAAACGTTAAAAAAAAAAATTAAAAAAAAAAAAAGAGCCAAATGCTTAACAAACTGAGCCACCCAGGAATCCCTTGGTAAATTATTTAAAGTGCTGTACAAAATACTTTTGGAAAATACGGTTGTTTGATTTTGTAGGGCATTCTTAACTGCAGTTTTTTGTGGTCTCGGTACAAGTCTTAGATTAGCAAACATTGAGTTCTTAATATTTCAGCCAGGTTTAATGAGACTGAGAATTGTTATGTATACTGGAATTGAAATTAAAAAGACTGCGAATTTGGTTGATTGCTGGAAATGTCCAGTTGTGCCTGAAGTTCAAGCTTGAGGAAGTCAGCAATTGTTGGCCTTCCTGAGAATTACTAAAATGCTCTCAAAGGTCTGTATTGGGAAACTCATGGACAGCACCCCATATATAAAGGAGCCCCAGCCTTAAGAGGCCAGAGCATGTCTTCTGAACACTGCAGACATAGCCTTTGAGTGGAAAAATATTTCAAAGCACAATAGCCAGTGAGGAAATTGACTGGTAGAAATCATGCAACAGGGAACACTTGTGGTAGGTCACTCTGTGGTTCACCCCTGAAGCCTGTATTATTTAACGTGCAGTCTCACTTGCTTACTACATGATTCTAACATCTCCAAAATTCCTTTTTATAAAAAAAAAATGGGTAGAAACACTGAATAGACATTTTCCCAAAGAAGATATGCACATGGCCAAGAGGTACATAAAAAATGTCTAAACATCATTAATTATCAGGGAAATGCTAATCAAAACCACAGTGAAGTATCTCAGACCTGTTAAAATGGCTATCCTCTAAAAGACAAGAGATATGTTGGCGAGAAGGTGGGGAATGTTGTGCACTGTTGATGGTAATGTAAATTGGTGTAGCCTCTGTGGAAAACAGAGTGGAGGTTTCTCAAAAACTTAAAAATAGAACTGCCATATGATCCAACAATTTCACCTCTGGGTATTTATCTGAAGAAAACAAAATCACTATCTTCAAAAGATGTCTGCATCCCTGTGTTTATTGCAGCATTACATACAATAGCTGAGACCTGGAAACAAGTGTCCATCAACAGATGGATGGATAAAGAAAATATGGTATCTATATCTATATCTACATCTATATATCTATATCTATATATCTATATCTATATCTACATCTATATATCTATATCTATATCTATATCTATATCTATATCTATATCTATATCTATATCTATATCTATATCTATATATCTATATCTATATCTACATCTATATATCTATATCTATATCTATATCTATATCTATATCTATATCTATATCTATATCTATATCTATATATCTATATACACACACACATACACACACACATACAATGGAATATCATTCAGCCATAAAAAAATAAGGAAATCCCACAACATTTACAACAACATGGGTGGCCCTCGAGGGCATCAAGCTAAGTGAGAGAAGTCAGACAGAGTAAGACATATACTGTATGATCTCACTTATATGTAGAATTAAAAAAAAATGAACTCATAGATACAGAGAACAGATTGGCAGTTGCCAGAGGTAGGGGTGGAGGCTAGGTAAAGGGGTCAAAAGGTACGAACTTCCAGTTCTAAGATAAATAAGCTCTGGGGATGTAATGTACAACATGGTGATCACAGTTAACAATACTGTATTGTGTACTTGAAGGTTGCTTAGCTAGTAGATCATAAAAGTTGTCATCACAAGAAAAAAATTATAATTCTGTGAGGTGATGGATGTTATTGTGGCAATCATTTTACAATACTTACACATATCAAATCATTATATTGTGCATCTTAAATTTATGCATATTATATATCAATTATATCTCAATAAAAGAAAGTTAAATCATGAGTCTCATACAAATATAGAACAAACACATATCAAAGATTTTACTTATTTGAGTAATTACTGAGGGAATCGGTAGGATTCCCATAATTTTCAAAAGAAAAAAAAACACCATGCAGTTATAAACATTGAGGAGTAGTGAGATGAATTTACAAAGAGATGCAAAACTGGTCTCTCTCCCAAGGACAATAATCAACCACATCTCCACTGGACACAATTCATTTGCATTTGTATAGACAAAACCATTTGCATTACAATCCATTTTCTATAACTTAAAAAGAGTTGAAAAATAACTCAAACACAATGAAAGCTTAAGATAATCTCCAAAAGCATGCTAGTCAGGACCTCTAGAAAGTTTTTTTTAAAAAGTTTAACTTTTAAACCATTGTAAAGTCTTCCAAAATTGTTGCTGACCAATATTATGAGCCAAAAAGTATGAATAATTTAGGAGGAGTGACAGAAAATAAAGCTTGAGATTTTTGGTAGGGCTAGGTCATGAGGAACCTTTTACATCATGTTTAATCTCCATTTTCATCATGAGGGTAAAGGAGGAACCTTTGAAGTTATGTAGAGGGCTTTTCCACACTTTACTTGCCTTTTATTACCAAAACAACAATTTCTGCTTTAAAAGATATATTTCTGGTAGAGTATTTTAAGTCAGTTGTGAAGTTCTCTTGGGTTCAGCATTTTCACGAAGTAAAATGGAGATCAACTGTCCATCTGCAAGGGTGCTCGGTGTAGGAGCACATCAACACATCCAATGTTTGGTAACCAATCTTTGATCTTAAAAAAAAAACAAAACCCTGGGTAACTCCGTTGGTTAAGCATCCAGCTTGATTTTGGCTCAGGTTGTGATCTCATGGTTCTTGAGTTCAAGTCCCTCATCTGGTTCTGCTCTGACAGCACAGTGCCTGCTTGGGATTCTCTCTCTCTTCCTCCTCTGCCCCTCCCCCACTCGTGCTCCCCCCCCCCCCCCAAAAAAAAACAAATAAACACTACAAAAAACCTGGAAGCAAAAATAATATAAAAACAGGGAGGAGGACAAGACATAAGAGACTCTTAAATATGGAGAACAATCAGAGGGTTACTGGAGGGGCTGTGGGAGGGGGGATGGGCTAAATGGGTAAGGGGCATCAAGGAATCTACCCCTGAAATCATTTTTGCACTATGTGCTAACTAACTTGGATGTAAATTAAAAATAATAAGTAAGTAAATAATAAGTAAAACCCAGAATACTTTGTATGAGTTCTCTGTTACCGTGGAATGCATTACCCCAAACCTTAGTGGCTTAAGCAGCAGTAAATATTTATTATCTTTCCCTTTCTGTGGGTCAGGAATTCAGGAGTAATTTAACTTGGCTGTTTTGGCTTGGGTTCTCCCATGGGATTGTCAGATGCTCACTGGTTTGGTAGCTATGTGAAACTTGCCTGGAGCTGGCATAAATACTTCCAAGGTGGCTTACTCATAAGGCTGGCAAGTTGATTGTTGATGTGAGGCCTCAGTTTCTCCCCACCTGCTCTTTTCCACACAGCTGATTGAATGTCCTCATGATGTGCCTCTGACTTCTCCCCAAAGGAGTAATCCAAGGTAGAAAAAGAGCCAGAGAGAAGCCATCTTTCTTTTGATATAGGGTTAGAATTAAGATGGCATCACTTCTACCACATTCCATTTATTAGAAGCAAACCACTAAATTTAGCCCACATGCAAGTGGTAGAGAATTAGGGTCTGACTTTTGAAGGGAGGAGTTCCGGTGAAATTACTAACGTATTTTAAACCCACCACATGTATAATTAGCCTTAACTCATCCTTACCAGTTATTTATATTAACACAGTTGTATCAAAACTGTGCGCATCTACACTTTCAATTAATTCCTCTTTGAGCAAGAATACCGGTCGCTATTTTAAATTGCTCCCCACTGCATGACCACTATGGGTTGACAAAGTTACGCTGCCCATATTTGTGTACCCTACTGATTCGATTTGTGTTACTGTCCTGATGTAGGGCAATGTCCATATTGTGTGTATATATTAACAGTGCACAGGAACAGGCCACCCTCTTATGAAAGTTACAGGTTTAGTTACAGCCAGTTTAAATATAGAGCGCACTGGAGGTTTTCAGTTGCGCTCACCCATCTTTGCACACTAACCTCCCAGAAAATCTACCAAATCTGCAGACTTGTGTTTTTTTTTTAATTTCGTATTAAAACTATTGCTGCCATGTAATGTGTACTATATATCCCTGTAAGTTAATAAAGTGAACATGCTTGGATTAGATGTTCATTTATGGTTGCCCAAGTAGCTTCTATTTTGGTTAATTGTTGATCTTGTATTTTTTTTAATTTTTTTTTTAGTTTTTGAGAGAGACAGAGACAGAGCATGAGCAGGAGAGGGGCAGAAAAAGGGAGACACAGAATCCAAAGCTGGCTCCAGGCTCTGAGCTGTCAGCATGGAGCTCGATGTGGGGCTCGAACTCATGAACTGTGAGATCGTGACCTGAGCTGAAATTGGACGCTCAACCAACTGAGTCAGCCAGGTGCCCCGAGTTGATCTGGCATTTTAACCGGCTCTCTGCTGACCTTAGGTACAGAACTTATGCAGTTTTGTTTTGGATGTCTTCAGGTTAAATTTATAGGCAAAACACTCTTTTGGACAGAAGTTGCATTTTTTTAATATTCAGGGTTGTTGCAAGAAGGGGGGCAGAAAAGTTACCCTGCGCTTATTCTTGGGGGAATGTAGCCAGCCAGTATTATCCATTGTTTCACCTCCTTGTGTGGGCCCGTGATGACAGGTCCCTATGAGCATGTTGACAGCAGTTTCCTGCTAAGAAACAGCCCCCTATACCATCTGTTTATTATTAGCCAAGAACATTTCACAAGCAGTAAGTTTTAACACTCCAGGGGGCCTCTAATTATCTGAAGGTAGATGGAAAAATTTTCAATCTAGTGTGTAAAACAAAAATCTATCTTAATTCATCTTATTAAAATATTCAGAACCAATAATTAATTTCAGAAAGGGAAGACATAGAGGGAATGACTGTTTAGAAATTGAGGAAAGAATAGCTGTCCAACTTCTAAACTTGAGAATTAGGGCCTGAGAGGGAGAGGGACAAGTTGGATCCCAGGTCTTGGTTGACTTGGTCTCTGACCTGCCTTTGTTTGCATTTTCTAGATAGTGCTAACCTAACCTAACCTAACCTAACCCAACCTGATATGGGAACCAAGAGTAGTTCTGTACGTCCGCTGTTAAAATTTTAGCAAGAAGCTTTGTTTAATGCCGGCATAGTGATTAGGTATAATGTTGATTGATTAGAAACTTGAGGAAGCTCAAGTTTCCTGTCTGGAAAATGGGCAGTGGGATGGCAGTAATCAAGTTGTATTTCTTGCCTTTGTGCTGACATGCAAGCATGCTCACTGAGATATATTATTAAATGCAACTTACAGTTTTATAAATAAGTCATTATTATTTTTTTTTTTAGTGTTCATTTATTTTTGAGAGAGAGGGAGCATGATCAGGGGAGGGCCAGAGAGAGAGAGGGAGATACAGAATGCAAAGCAGGCTCCAGGCTCTGAGCTGTCAGCACGGAGCCCAATGTGGGGCTCGAACTCATGAATCGCTAGATCATGACCTGAGCTGAAGTCGGACACTTAACCGACTGGGCCACCCAGGCACCACTATAAATAAGTTCTGATATAAATATTTGATTTTAAAAATTTATTTATTACTGTGTGTTTCAAAAACTTAGAGCTTACCCTCCACCTTTATTTATGATCTCATTTAGACATGAGTCTAAGTAGATATGGCCCTGCCAATGACTTTGTATCTCTCTGTTGTCATTGTTGATGGTATGTAGAGAGAAGATGATTCCTAAGAATATGCTGAATGGAAGCATGTGTTTATTAACTATATTATTTTTTGTGAGCCTTGTACATTAACACGTCTGATGCTACCTTCTCAGGAGAGTTCCTGAGAAACCCCATCCCCGTAATAAAACATGTCTCCCTTATGCTCTCTGAAATCCCCCTATATTACTTACATTTATTTATTTATTTATTAAAAAAAATTTTTTTTAACGTTTATTTATTTTTGAGACAGAGAGAGACAGAGCATGAACGGGGGAGGGTCAGAGAGAGGGAGACACAGAATCTGAAACAGGCTCCAGGCTCTGAGCTGTCAGCACAGAGCCCGACGCGGGGCTTGAACTCACGGACCGCGAGATCATGACCTGAGCCGAAGTCGGCCACTTAACCGACTGAGTCACCCAGGCACCCCTATATTACTTACATTTAAATGTCTTTTATTTTTATCACTGATTGAAGCATTTAGATATCCAGGTAATACACAAGAATTTTTTAGTTTGTCTTATTAATCTAGGATTAACCAGGTACCTAAGGAAACAGGATTTGAAACACCAACTTTCAGTGTAAAAGAATTATAAATCAATATCATATCATTTCCTTTTAAATGTAGGATGTTAGAGGACCCAAGACCTTCCGTATTTCAGACTTCTAGCACTTGCTCCTTCTACCATTTGCAAAGTGACGTGCTGGTGGGCGTTATGTTGAATACAGTGGGGATTGTTTTCTGAGCAGGCCACTCGGCCTCGAATCCTCACATTTCAATCTTTGCACGGAAGCTCATGCATAGTACTATTCCAGGTAGTCAAACCATATAGATCAGCCATTGTAGGCATAGAGTAAGGCCACGCCACATCTTATTTATCCATTTACCAATTGACACATTCCCTCCTCCCCCTCCCCCCCCCCCCCCAGTTTTAGTCTCTTATCAATAATGCTATTATGGGGGAACCCGGGTGGTTCACTTAGTTGTGTCCAACTCTTGACCCAGGCTCAGGTCATGATCTCATGGTTCGTGAGATGCAATCCAGTGTTGGGCTCTGTGCTGACAGTCCCGAGTTTGCTTGGGATCCTCTCATTCCCTCTGTCTGCCTCCCCTCCCTGCCCCCCCCACCCCCCATGTGTGTGTGCTGTTCTCTCAAAATAAATAAACTTAAAAAAATTATGCTATTATGGATATTTTAAATCAAATCTTTCTTGCCTTTTGTGTTCATTGGGGCAAATTTCAGCCATTTACAAAAGTAGACAAAAAACAGTATAATGAATCCTTACGTGCCCATTAGCCAGGTTTAACAGTTGTTAACTTATGGCCAGTCTTGGTTCTCCTCTACCCCACTCACTTTTCTCATAATTGTATTATTTTAAAGCAAATATCTGATGTCATATCACTCGATCTATAAATATTTCAGTAAACATCTCTAAAAGATAAGCCCCTTTTCTTTTCTTCTTATTTTTTAAAGATAAGCCCCTTTTAAAATAAACATAAGCCTCGGGGCACCTTGGTGGCTCAGTTAGGCATCTGACAACAGCTCAGGTCATGATCTTGTGGGGTGAGTGTGAGCCCCCCATTGGGCTCTGTGATGACAGCTCAGAGCCTGGAGCCTGCTTCCAATTCTGTGTATCCCTTTCTCTTCCCCTCCCCCGTTCATGCTCTCTCTCTCTCTCTCTCTCTCTGTCTCTCTCAAAAATAAATGAACACTTATAAAAACTAAATTATAAAAACTTAGTTATCTTTAAAAAAAGATAACTAAAATACCATTAGCATACTGGAAAGTAGCATTGACGCCTTCAGTTTCTATACTTAAATCTAAATTGGATAGCCTTAGTGTTCACACATACGATTTTCATATAAGTATCATAAATTTTAAAGTTTGTTTGAATTAGCAAATACAGTTCGCATACTGCACTTGATTAGGATAAATATTCAATGTTTCTTTGACACTGTAGCTTCTCCCTTCATCTCTGTCTGTGTCCGTCTTTCTTTTGGAATTCATTTGTTGAAAGAACTGGGTCATTTCTCCTCTGGTTTCCTATACTCTGCTTTTTGCTGATTGTGTTCTCATGGTGCACTTTAACATGTTTTTATGTTCCCTGTATTTCCTGTAAATTGGTAGTTGGATCCAGAGGCTTGATCAGAGTCAAGTTTCATTTCTTTCTTTCTTTCTTTCTTTCTTTCTTTCTTTCTTTCTTTCTTTCTTTCTTTTGCAAAACCACTTCATAGGGGGTATTGTTCTTCCTTCTGGAGGTACACAGTGCATGTTTTTTTCCTCTTTTTGGGGGACTGCAGCTATCTATGAACCTCATTCGTATATCCTCAGTTCATTAGGAGTTGCAGCGTATGCTATTCCAGTGCTTCATAGCTTCTTCTTCAATGAGGAGAAATTCATCTCATCTACTGCTTTGATTACTCAATGGTACAGTTGATAAAAGAAAGCAAGAATGAATGCTTCATTTTTTCTCCTTTTCTTACCAGTTTTCAAAATAGTGAGCTGCTGCCCTAGCATCCTCCAGTGGTGACCAACCATCTTTTTTATTTAAATCTTTTTAAAAATAGCATTATATAAAATAGAACTACCTGACGACCCAGCAATTGCACTACTAGGTTTATCCAAGGGATACGGGTGTGCTGTTTTGAAGGGACACATGCACCCCCATGTTTATAGCACCACTATCAGCAACAGCCAAAGTAGGGAAAGAGCCCAAATGTCCATCAATAGATGAATGGATAAAGAAGATGTTTTATACACACACACACACACACACACACACACACACACACACACACAATGAAGTATTACTCAGCAATCAAAAAGAATGAAATTTTGCCATTTGCAACTATGTGGCTGGAACTGGAGGGTATTATAGTAAGCGAAATTAGAGAAAGACAAATATATGACTTCATTCATATGAGGACTTTAAGATACAAAACAGATGAACATAAGGGAAGGGAAGCAAAAATAATATAAAAACAGGGAGGGGGACAAAACAGAAGAGACTGATAAATATGGAGAACAAACAGAGGGTTACTGGAGGGGTTGTGGAGGGGGGATGGGCTCAATGGATAAGGGGCACGAAGGAATCGACTCCTGAAATCATTGTTGCACTAGATGCTAACTTGGATGTAAATTAAAAAAATAAATTAAAATTAAAAAACTTAAAAATAGAATTATAGATTAAAATCCAGTCACATTTGGTACAATTCTATTTTCTTTAATTTTAGAGAGAGAGATAGAGTGTGAGTGGGGGAGAGAGGCAGAGAGAGAGAGAGAGAGAGAGAGAGAGAGAGAGAGAATCTCAAGCAGGCTCCATGCTTAGTGGAGCTTAATCCCACAACCCTGGGATCATGACCTGAGGCAAAATCAAGAGTTGGATACTTCACTGACTGATCCACCCAGGTGCCCAATACAATTCCATTTTTTAAATTTTTTTTTTTTCAACGTTTTTTATTTATTTTTGGGACAGAGAGAGACAGAGCATGAACGGGGGAGGGGCAGAGAGAGAGGGAGACACAGAATCGGAAACAGGCTCCAGGCTCCGAGCCATCAGCCCAGAGCCTGACGCGGGGCTCGAACTCACGGACCGCGAGATCGTGACCTGGCTGAAGTCGGACGCTTAACCGACTGCGCCACCCAGGCGCCCCACCATTTTTTTAAATTAAATTCTTAAATTTTATTTAAATCCAAGTTAGTTAACATATAGTGTAATAATGATTTCAGGAGTAGAATATAGTGATTTGTCACTTACATGTAACACCCAGTGCACATCCCAACAAGTGCCTTCCTTAATGCCCATCACCCATTTAGCCCATTCCCCCACCCCCACCCTTCCAGCAACCCTCAGTTTGTTCTCTGTATTTAAGAGTCTCTTATGGTTTGCCTCCCTCTTTCTATCTTATTTTTCCTTCCCTTCCCCTATGTTCATCTGTTGTGTTTCTTAAATTCCACATATGAGTGAAATCATATATTTATCTTTCTCTGACTTATTTTGCTTACATAATACACCCTAGTTCCATCCATGCTGTTGTAAATGGCAAGATTTCATTCTTTATGGTTATTGAGTAATATTCCATTATATACTATATATATATATATATATATATATATATATATATGTCATCTTTAACAAAAATTTTTTTTAATGTTTATTTTTGAGAGGGAGAGAGCCAGAGTGCGAGCAGGGGAGGGGCATAGAAGGAGACACAGAATAGAAAGCAGGCTTCAGGCTCTGAGTTGTCAGCACAGAGCCCAATGTGGGGCTCAATCCCACACGCTGTGAGATCAGGACTCAAGCCGAAATCAGACGCTTAACCAACTGAGCCACCCAAGTGCCCCAATATATAACATCTTCTTTATCCATTTGTCAGTTGATGGACATTTGGGCTCTTTCCATAATCTGGCTATTGTTGATAGTTCTGCTATAAATATTGTGGTGCATGTGCCCCTTTGATGGAGCATTTTTAATCCTTTGGATAAATACCTAGTAGTGCAATGGCTGGGTTGTAGGGTAGTTCTATTTTTAATTTTTTGAGGAACCTCCACACTGTTTTCCAGAGTGGCTGCCCCAGTTTGCATTCCCACCAGCAGTGCAAAAGTGATCCTCTTTCCCTGCAACCTCATTAACACCTGTTGTTTCCTGAGTTGTTAATTTTAGCCATTCTGACAGGTGTGAGGTGGCGACTCATTGTGGTTTTGATTTGTATTTTCCTGATGATGAATGATGTTGAGCATCTTTTCATGTGTCTGTTTGCCATCTGGATGTCTTCTTTCGAAAACTGTTCATGTCTTTTGCCCATTTCTTCACTGGATTATCTGTTTTTTGGGTGTTGAGTTTGATAAGTTCTTTATAGATTTTGGATACTAACCCTTTATCTGATATACATCATTTGCAAATACCTTCTCCCATTCCATTGGTTGCCTTTAGTTTTGATGATACAATTCCATTTTAATATTAGGTAGATATATACTAACTTATATTAGTATACACCCCACATCTACTTCTGTGTCCTCGGAGAAACAGAGCTCCCGTTGCTAAGACAGAGAAAGAATCATGGAACATATTGGAGATGAAATAGAGGAGGCGGTGAGGCAGAATATCCTGATCTACTGGCAATTCAAAAGAGCTTTTGGAGCATAAGAGAACATTTCAGTGGGATAGAATTGTTTTATACCTTGACTATGGCTGCATTTGTCAAAAGTCATAGAACTGTACATTTTAAAAAGGTGAATTCTCTACATATGAATTATACATAAAAGAAAATCATAATTCTAACTTGCTTTTACAAACATATTCATATTCTTCTCTATTTTTAAGTCATTTGTAGTGGCTTAATAAAAAATTATTATTAAAATGCTTGAATTTGGGGAAAAAATACATCCATAAGTCTAATTTCATTATGGTGGCTTTGTGACTTAGGGTCAATTTCTTCTTCTTTTTTTTTTATAATGTGAAAATTTGACTTAGGTAAGTTTCATTGGTTCTCACGGTTTTTGCACATTAGAATCACCTGGGAATTTTTAAAGAGACATTTATTTATTTGTTTTGAGAGAAAGAGAGAGAGTTCAAGTGGGGGAAGGACAGAGAGAGAGAGAGAGGGAGAGGGAGAGAGAGAATCCCAAGCAGGCTCTGCACTGTCAGCATGGAGCCCAGTGCAGGGCTCTACTCCATGAATTGTGAGGTCATGACCTGAGCCAAAATCAAGAGTTGAATGCTTAAATGACTGAGACACCCAGGCACCCCTCACCTGGGAACATTTAAAACCCTGATGTCCAGAATGTCTGAGAGTAGGAGCCAAGCATCAGTATTTAAAATTTTCTCCCTGGTGATTCCAATGTGCAGCCAAGTTTGAGAACCAATTATATGGGGTCTTCGCTGGTTTTTAACCATGGCTGCATATGGAATCACTTGGGGACCTTTAAAAAAGACTGCTGTCTGGGCTGCTTCTCCCCTAGTTTTAAGTGGTCTGGGGTTGTGGCCTGAGCATTAGTATTTTTAAAAGTCTCCCAGGTGATTCTATTTTGCATTCAAAGTTGGGAACCTCTATTCTATATAGGTGTGACCTCAAAGGCTGTGTAGGGCTTGCTGTTCCTTTGCCACTTCTCTGGGATTATTGTTCTCAAAGTGTGGTCTTCAGACCAACAGCATCAGCGTTACCTGGAAAAGTGTTCCCCAAATCCTTCCCAGGTTTACTGGATGTGAAGCTCAGAGGATGTGACCCAGAAATCTGTACGTTTCAAGTCCTACAGAGGATTGTGATACACAGTACAGTGTGTGAAGCATTGCTTAGGGAATTTTGGTGGCTATTCCTTAGTTATTGGCAGTGGAGATGAACTCTCTTACTGCTAAAACCTGCAGGAAGCTCCTTGTGGATTTGGCAATTCTAGCATCTGAACCCCAGGTCAGAGAGAAATTATTTTGACACATTTGATTGCTCTTATGCCCAAGTGGTGTTATGAATGGCATGGGGCTCTAAGAATGGCCACTCTCTTCACACACAGTTATTTTAGCAAACTGTGGAAAATATGAACAATGGCATCTTTTAGATGCACCCAATTACACTGCTTTGCTATTAACATGGCCTAGTTCTCTGTGATTCCGTTTCAGAATTTGTAGGTCTTCCTTTGTTGGTTCTGCTTTGATTTAAAAAAAAAAAAAGGAAGAAGCAAAGCTCATCCTGAAAGAGAACCACGTTTATAATAGAAAGTCCAGGGACTTCAGTGATTCCGCATCACGATGTCTTCTATTTTATCATAGCTCCATTTTTTTTTATTTTATTGTAACAAGACTTCATAGCAAGTTGAAAAAGACGGTTTGCCCCAACTCATTTTATCCTGATTTAGAAAGATCGAAACATGTATACCTTAGAAAACAGTACTATATGGAAGAGTTTTATTCTGTACGTGGGCAGGATGGGGCACGGATCCAGTCATTTCAAATCTATGATTTGGAGTGGTGGTGGAAACTAGTAATCTTGTAGAAGACCTATCTTATGGTTTGTCAAAAATAGACATAAAAAGTAAAACTGGCAAAATCCTTAATAAATGAAACTGCAGTTGAAGATCAAAAATGTGATTGTCTCCAGTGTTGTATGACACCTCACCTCTTCCTCCAACAAAGATCTGCGGATTCTAAAACAGACTCACACTTTGCCTCTTTCTCCCCACCCAAATATTTTAATATTTAAACTACATAATTGACAGGATGGAGCAGTAAAACATGTCTTAAACGTAGCCCTAGTCACTTTGCTAAGTATGTATACCATCTATATATTTGGACTTGATGTTTGAATTGCCCTAACACAATTTCATTTCTTCTTTTTTTTTAAATTTTGTAAGACTTTATATTTTTTAGAGTGGTTTTGGATTCCCAGCAAAATTAAGAAGAAGGTCCAGAGATTTTCATGTACCCTCTGCCCCCATATATGCAGTCTCCCCCATTATCAATATCCCTCACAGAGTGGTACATGTGTTACAGTCGACAAGTTCACACTGACACATTATGGTCACTCAGAGTCCATACTTTACATTATGGCTAACTCCTGGTGGTGTGCATTCTATGGGTCTAGACAAATGTATAATGGCACGTATCCATCATTATGGCATTGTACCCGGTACTTTCATTGCTAACAATGAATGTTCTTTGCCTATTCATCCCTCCCCATGCCACGCTTGGCACCCTGCACCCCTGCTCACCATCAACTACTGATCTTTTTATTGTCTCCATAGTTTTGCCTTTTCCAGAATATCATACAGGTGGGATCATATAGGATGTACTATTTCATATTGGTTTCTTTCACTTAATGATATGTATTTAAGGTTGCTTCATGTCTTTTCTGCCTCGGTCTTTTTAGCACTGAAGAATATTCCATTGTGTGGTGGACCACAGCTTATCCACTCATCTACTGAACGACATCCTGATTGCTTTTACATTTCAGCAATCATGAATAAGCTGCTATAAACATCCACAGTGCAGGTTTTACTGTGGATATGTTTTCAGCTCCTTTGGGTAAACACCAAGGAGTGAGATTGCTGGATCAGATGCTTCATTTTGTAAGAAACTGCTTCAAACTATCTTTGAATGTAGTGGTATCATTTTGCTTCACCACCAGCAGTGAATGAGAGTTCTTAACGCTCTACAACTTTGCAAACATTAGGTGTTGTCAGTGTTCCACATTTTGGCCATTCTAGTGGTACCCCATTGTTTCTTTATATTTTTAATTTTGTTTGTTCATTCGTTTTGTGTTTTAGATTCCACACGTAAGTGAAATCATATGGTATTTGTCTTTCTCTGCCTGACTTATTTCACTTAGCATAATACCCTCTAGGTCCATCCATGTTGCTGCAAATGGCAAGATCTCATCCTTTTTTATGGCCGAGTAATGTATTCCATCGTATATATACCACATCTTCTTCATCAGTTCATCTCTTGATGGACACTTGAGTTGCTTTCATAGTTTGGCTGTTGTAAATAATGCTGCAATAAATATAGGGGTTCGTATATTTTTTTGATTTAGTGTTTTCATTTTTTTCAGGTAAATACTTTTTTCCAAAATAGTGGCTGCACCAAGTTACATTCCTACCAATCGTGCATAAGTGTTCCTTTTTCCCTACATCCTCACCAACACTTGTTATTTATTGTTTTTTTGATACTAGCCATTGGAATAGAGGTGATATCTCATTGTGGTTTTAATTTACATTTCCCTGATAATTAATGATGTTGAGCATCTTTTGATGTGTCTGTTGGCTATCTTTGGAAAAATGTCTCTTCAGGTCCTCTGCCCATTTTTAATCAGATTATTCTTTTTGTGTGTGTCAAGTTGTGTAAGTTCTTTATATATATTGGATATTAACCCTTTATCACATATCATTTGCAAA
Source organism: Panthera pardus (assembly GCF_024362965.1). Taxonomy (NCBI): domain Eukaryota; kingdom Metazoa; phylum Chordata; class Mammalia; order Carnivora; family Felidae; genus Panthera; species Panthera pardus. The sequence continues at coordinate 136,000,316 of NW_026526721.1, forward strand.
TATATCCTCCCATAGAAGAAGATTGCCTGTTTGTTATTTTGTTGATGGTTTCCTTCAGTGTGCAAAAAGCTTTTTATTTTGGTGTGGTCTCAATAGTTTATTTTTTCTTTTGTTTCCCTTGCCTGAGGAGACACGCCTAGAAAAATGTTGCTAAGGCTGATGTCCAAGAGGTTACTGCCTGTGTTTTCTTTTAGGGGTTTTATTATTTTAGGTCTCACATTTAGGTCTTTAATCCATTTCAAGTTTGTTTTTGTGTGTGCCGTAAGAAAGTAGTATTTCGTTCTTTTGCATGTAGCTGTCCAGCTTTTGTTGAAGAGATATTCCCCGCCCGGCATTGTGTATGCTTGCTTCCTTTGTCATAGATTAATTGGCCATATAAGGGTGGGTCTATTTGGGGGCTTCCTATTCAGTTATATTGATCTGTGCATTTGTTTTAGTGCCAGTATCATTCTGTTTTTATTACTGTAGATTTGCAGTATATCTTGAAATCTGGCATTGTGAGAACTCCAATTTTGTTTTTCTTTCTGGAGAGTGCTTTGGCTATTCGGGGTCTTTTGTGATTCCATATAAATTTTAAGATTATTTGTTTTAGTTCTGTGAAAAATACTATTGGTATTTTGATAGGCAATGCATCGAATCTGTAGATTGCCTTGGGTAGCATGGAAATTTTAGCAATATTAATTCTTTCAACCTATGAGCATGTATATCTTTCTTGTTTGTATTGTCTTCAATATCTTTTATATCAATTTTAATAGTTTTTCAGAGCACAACACTTCGACCTCATTGGTTAAATTAATCTTTAGGTATTTGATTCTTTTTGATGCAATTGTGAATGGGATTGTTTTCTTAATTTCTCTATCCACTACTTTGTTTTTACTCTATGGAAAGCAACAGATTCCTGTATGTTAATTTTGTATCCTTCAATCTTACTAAATTCACTTATTAATTCTAACAATTTTTTGCTGGATTCTTTAGAGTTTTCTGTATGTTGTATCATATCATTTGCAAATAGTGGCAGTTTTACTTCTTTCCTACCAATTTGGATGTGTTTTATGTCTTGGAAGATTGTATGTTTCTAGGGATTTATCCACTTTTTCTAGGTGGTCCAAATTACTGGCATATAATTTTTTTTATCACTGTAAGTGATCGATCTCCTAACTTTACTATGTCTTTGCTTTTCCTCATGAAATTTCTTCCTTACTTCTAGTAATGGTCTTCTCTTTCCACTTGAACATGTGCTTTCTTACGTTTCTTGTAAGGCTGCTTTCGTGGTGTTGAATTCCTTTAACTTTAATTTCTCTGGGAAACACTTTCTCTCTGTTTCAATTCTGAACGATAATCTTGCCAAGTAGAGCATTCTTGGCTGTACGTGTCTTCCTTTCACCACTTTTAATATATCATGGCACTCCTTTCTGGCCTGCAAAGTTTCTGCTGAAAAATCAACTGATAGCCTTATGGACTTTCTCTTGTACTTAACTGTTTGCTGTGCTCTTGCTGCTTTTAAGAGTCTCTCTTTTTCTTTACAGTTTGCTAATTTAATAGTTGTATGTCTTCGTGTGGACCTCCTTGGTTGGGTTCATCTTGTGTGGGGCTTTTTGTGCTTTCTGGACCTGGACCTCTGTCTCCTTCTCTGAGTTTGAGAGGTTTTAACTATTATTTCTTCAAATAAGTTTTCTGCCTTTTTTTCTTTCTCTTCTCCTTCTGGGACTTCTCTAATGGGAATGTTAGTATGCTTGATGTAGCTCTAGAGGTCCCTCAACTTATCCTCTTTTTTTTTTTTTTTTTTGGTATTCTTTTTTCTTTGCTCTTCAGTTTGGTTTCTTCCACTGTTCTCTCTTCCAAATCACTGATCTGTTGTTTTGCATCCTCTAATTGCTGTTGATTCCCTTTAGTGAATTTTTCATTTCAGTTAGTATATTCTTCAGCTCTGACTGGTTCTTTTGTATATTTCTGTCTGTTTGTGGAAGTTCTCACTGAATTTATCCCCTATTCTCTCAAGCCTGTTTTGTGTCTTTATGAACATTACTTTGAACTCTTTATCAGGTAATTGCTTATCTCTGTTTTGTTTATGTCTTTCTCTGGAGTTTGTCTTATTCTTTCATTTGAACACATTCCACTGTCTTTACATTTTGTCTCACTCTCTGTGTTTGTTTCTATGTATTAGGCAGGTCAGCTATATCTCCTACTCTTAAAAATAGTGTCTTATGTAGACCATGTCCTGTGGTGCCCTGTAGTAGTATCTCCCTTAGTCACCAGAACCAGGCACTCCTGGAGTGTCTGTTGTGTGGACTGTATGTGCCCTCTTGTTCTGCCTGGGCTGCAACTGCTGCTGGTACTTTGGGTGTTGGGGCTGTCCTTGACCTGGTTCTTAGCAATCATTGGCCACAACTGCTGTGAGTGCACTGGTGGGCAGGACTTGCCCACTAGTGGCTGGCTGAGAGGCACAGTTGTACCTACTGCAGGGATGGATGCTGGTGGGCAGGGCTGGTTCTCAGTCTAGGTGGCTGCAATGAATTGCCATGACTGCTGCAGGTGCGCTGGTGGACAGAGCTTTTTTCCAGTGTGGCTTGCTGAGAGGTTGGACTATAGCTACTGTGGATGCATTGGTGGGTGGGGCTAGCTCCCTCCTTCCCCAAGGAAGGATTTACTCCAGAGGGGCATTGGTCCTGTCAGCGCCTGCCTACTAGGTATGGTGGTGTGGGAGCCACTTTGGAGGGGTGCCTGCCAGGCAGGTGGATCCACAGGGGAATGCTGGATAGGGCAAGTGGTGCTAACAAGGTTGATGGAGAGTTTTCAGAACTGATACCCAGAAGCATCTGACTAGGTAGGCTGAAGGAGGGCAAGAAAAATGGTGCCCACTACTACTTCTGTTCCCAGAGGGAGTTCCGCAGATCTCTGACCCTCTGGCACATGTCCTAAACTTAGTCTATAAATCTTTTCACATATTATCTAGGTACTTCTCAAACTGTTCCTTTTGGTTTGGGTCTCAGACTGAGTGATATAGTGTGCTGGCTCTTTAAAAGCACATATTCATTTTCCTATAGATCTCTGGCTCTCCCTGAGTTAAGCCCTGCTGATTTTTAAAGCTCCATAAATTCAGCTGCACTGATTTTCAAAGCCAGCCATTATAGGTTTTCCAGGGACAGAGATGCCTGGTGTGGGGCTTGATCCCCTCACTGTTCCATCCTTGTGATATCCTTCCTGATTGTGGGCAGCCCCCCTGGGGGTTTGGTTCCTGACCAGGCCTCTACCCCTTCTGCCCTTTTGATATGACCTACTCTTTATGTGTTCAGCTATCATTGATCTCTTCTGCTAGTCTTTAGCTTGTTTTCAGAGTGAGTTGGAATACACAAGAGTTGTTACCTTGGTGTGTTCATGGGAGGTGGTAAACACAGAATCTTCCTACTCCATCACCTTCTAAGTGATCCCTTTGTTTCGTTGTTCTTCCTTTTCTCTTCTTTCTTTCTTTCTTTCTTTCTTTCTTTCTTTCTTTCTTTCTTTCGCATTTCATCTCAATCCTATCCAGTTGTTTGTATATTAGTTACAATAATTTGGGAATAAAGGCTTTGAATAAGAGACTTCAGTGAATGAGCTGATGATTAAAAGGAGATTAAGATTTTGAATTATTACAATGAAAAATTTAAGAAAAGATTCTGAAATGTTAGAGTATGACATTTAAATCCCCATGTTCCAAATAATTTAATCTAAATATTACCTTAAGGTAAATAAGAGAAACGAAGTGGCAATTAGAGTACTTTGTTAAAATAATTCTTGGTTTTGGATGGCAGCTGAGAATAAGAAATGGAATTGAATGTTTAAAAAAAGTCTTTGATTAAATTGCAGAATGGAATTTAGGGAGGATGCCCACGAGTCAGAATGAAAATCTTTGGTAGTGAAAGTTTTTATGCTATTTAGTTCTTGTACTGAAAGGGAGTTTTCCAAACTAAATTTTGGGTTGTAATTTTTATTGAAATAAGTACTTTGTAGCAACTTCAGAATACCTTCTCTGTGAGTGAGGTTCTAAGATTTGCTGGGCCAGCCTCAAGTTTTGAAGGGCCTGTAGGAAAATTCTCTTGGGCGGCTCAGGGCTCTGGCACAGTGATGGGAATGTGACTGTGTAAATAGCAGGTACAGGATTAGCTAACCCTCCTGGGATGTGCAGAACTAAGAAGCCTACTTCTGTAAACATGGAAACCAGTTTAAAAAGAACCAAAGGGATGTGGATTCTTTTATTGGAGCTAAAAATAAGGTCTACTTAAAGTCTCTGCATTTGGGGATGCAGATTTTTGCTTAAATTTAACTTTAGGCTTATTTTTCCTTTAGCATGCTGACTGTAACCAAATAATTTAGATTTTTCACCCTTCCTTTGTTGAGCTATGGAAATTTACAGTTATTGTAAAGAAGAAAGAGGTGTGTTTGTGGGGAAGTATGTGACTATGAGCATGGATATGGGTATATGGAATGTGCAGGGTAGAGGATTTGAAAGGAAAGTGTGAAAAAGCAGAGAATAACAGACGAATTTGAGAATTATGACTTTAATTTATTTAATCTCTTAGAACTTAATATAAATTAAATCTAGCTAAGGAGATACATTTTTATAGAAAATTGTGTTCATTTATTTCACGATATTCCATCCCCGTCCTCAGGTTTTTTTCATTTCATCTTTTAATCTTCATCTTTCCTAAAGATCAACTCTGTGCCTTGTTTAATTTTTGTGCCTATAAGTTAGTCAGAAAATATAATGGCCTATGAAGACTCAGCCACCAGATGCACAGAGCTATGCCTGCAGGAAGGAAGCAGAGTTTGTAGATGGGCTGTTTTATATCCATATTTCAAGAGGAGTCCACATTGCCTTCTTCTGACTCTCTAAAACTAAGAACTGCATTTCCACCCGGTATGCTGGTGAGGTAATAAATTACATTTACAAGATTAGGGCTAGTTCCTTAGAAACACTTCTAACATTTTTAGGTCCTAGTTTTTCATGATCAGAGTGACCACCTTTTATTATACCAGTACTTTTGTGCCAGTAACACATAAACCAAAGCCCAAAAGTCAAAAATAACAACAACAAAGCCATCTGAAAATAAACTCTTGATGTGTGTTGGAAAACAAAGGAGACATGTCTTTACATCATGTTTGAGCCTCTGAAAACACTTGGTTATCTGTTCTTGGCTATTCAAGTGGCCTAATACAAATGTATTAGTTATCCATTGCTGAATTACAAATTACCCTGACAGCATCCTCTGAGATGGCCCTCAGCAGCTTAAAACAGTAACCTTCCTTCTATTACACAAGGAGTGGCTTCGCTAGGTGGTTCTGACTCAGGGTCTCCCATGAGGTTGCAGTCAAGATGTTGGGCGGACTGAATGCTGTTCTGGGGCTGTAGGTTGGCTTCCATAGAGTGTCAAGTTAGTGCTGGCTCTTGGTAGGAGACCTCTGTTCTTGCTGTGCAGACCTCTGCATAGACCTAATAGAGTACCCCCACAACATGGCAGCCAGCTCCCCTCAGAGGGAGCAATCCAAGAAAGGGCAGGGTAGAATTCACAGTGTTTATGACCTAACTTTGGAAGTCACACACTGTCACTTTCACAGTATTCTCTGGTTATGCAGGCCAGGCCTATTATAGATGAAAAGGTATGAAAACCAGGAGATGGAGGGCATTGGGGCCATTGTGGAGACTGGCTACCACAACGTGCATTTCCAAAAGTCATGAAGAAAAATGAGACTAGGACTGAGGGCTTGGAATCTTTTAATTGACTATAAGAATTGATATTCTTTATTTCAGGAAATGCATAATCCCATTACTTTAAATGTCATATCTAGAATTTTGCACTCTATCTTGGCTTTAAAAAAGAGAAGGTTATTGAGGACAGGCATGCAGCCTTTAGATCAAATCACATAAGGGTCAGAAGAGAACTAACAGTCCACTAAAGGTCAGGCACTTACCATGAATTCTTTCTCTCATTTATGCCTCACAACAACCCTTGGAGATGAATGGTGTTAGTCTCATTTAACAGAGTCAAAAATTATGGTCCAGAGAAATTCAGCAATTTGCTCATAGTCATAGAGCTCCTAAGTAGTTGTCTTGATTCAAATCTAGGTTTGTTTGATGATACAGTTTGTGAGTTTCTTATTGCATTGTATAGCAGTGGGCTGTCCACTCCAGTGGGGTGGGTCCCAGTGCCTGCTGTCCTCATTGGTGAGTACAGGGCATCTTGCAGGTAGATAGTAGGCAATTGATAAATATTTGTTGAATAAATGAAATTAATGAATGTCTGTATATTCTGAAATTACCACCAGAAAGATACATTTTGATCCTCAGAGATGGCCCTTTGGATATAATTGAGACTTCAGACCTAGATGAATTATACCCCAGAACATTTGAAAAAAAAATATCTGCTTATAACTAGATGAAATGACCTTAACAGACATGGGTAGCAGTGTCTGATATATATCACGTTCTCAAAAATTGTTTCATTCCTCACTTTGCATTTGTAGAAGTTTTGTCTAAATCACTGCATGATTGGGAAAACATGTATACTTCCACAAAAAAAAAGCTACAGAGGTTATAAGATATAGCTATTGATAGATAGCTATCTTTGCCATCAATTAGTGACAAAATTTTAGTGTAAATTGACAAAGGAGTGGTTTAGGTCGTTTTAGAGTACAGTGATCATTGGGAGCTAGCCTTGGTATAGGCAAGACAACCTGGTCCTAGGCTGTCTGGTCTTTTGCCCCAACTTTTTAATATTTATTTTTTCTATCTTTGCCTTTTCCCATAGTCCAGCAAGTTGATTTATGGTGGGAATTTAGGACTGTGTGGTATCAGTTCAACATTCAGAGTGGCATGAGACTAAAGGTCAGCACATGGGAAGTCGTTCATGTCTATGTGACAAAGCCCAATAAAAACTCTGGACACCAAGGCTCAGATGAGTTTCTCTCATTGGTGATACCCCACGTGTATTGTTACACATGATTGCCAAGAGAATTTAGTGCAGTCCATTTGTAATAAACTGTAATCTGAGTATAATAGCTTTCAGTGAGTTGGTGGGTCCATAAAGTGAATTATGAAACCTGATGGTGGTCTCAGGGACCACTGAGCTTTTAATTGGTGTCAGAAGTGAGGGCAGTCTTGGGGACTTCTCTAACTCCAGCAACTGGCCATTCACTTGTGTGTGGAAGAAAAAACTTATAATGGCCTTGGGGGTCCTAAATATAACCTCTGCCTACCTGTCCAGTCTTGTTTTGTATCACTTTCTGACTCACACATTACCCACAACCACATTGTCCCTTTGTTTCTTGGATGTGGCCATAGCTTCTTTGCATGCAGCAATTTTTTTTTGGTTATATTACTATGGTTCCAAATACTTACAGGGTTGATTATTTTATTAAGGTCTCATTTAAACATGTTATCCCTTCCAAGATGCTTTCCCTGATTACTCACACTAAAATAGCTTCATTTACTCACTACTCCAGCATTTATCACTTTTTGCCATGATCTTATTCATTTGACTACTTGTTTATCTGTCTTCCTCTACAGAAAGCAAAAAAACTTGTCTATTTTGTCATTGTTGTGTGCAAGTGCCTAGGATGGCAACGAGTGCATTTTGGACATTTATGAAATATTTGTTAAATAGAGTAATAAAATGTATTTCCTTTAAAAAATAGAAAAAGCAAGCTGGAGGATCAGAATACTATTATAAGCCATAGTATATTTTATATTAAAAGATATTTAACAAACTGTCTTTCAGTATCTGTGCATCCAAGCATAACTAGTTGAGAGTTGATGAATAAATCTGTTTTCACTGTTGGTGTACATTGACGTTTTCTTTAGCATTTTAATTAATGAATTGACAGAACATATGTATTATCTCTTTGTGTGCATATATATAAAGTTTTATATATATATATATATATATATATATACACACACACACACATATATACATAGTTATATGTAATATAGAGGGAATTTTCAAATAAGACAAACGAGATTCAGACAATTAAAATTTGAAAAGATTAGACCAGGTAGGAAAATTGAACAGATTTTATTTATTTATTTATTTATTTATTTATTTATTTAATTTTATTTTAACGTTTATTTTTGAGACAGAGAGAGACAGAGCATGAACGGGGGAGGGGCAGAGAGAGAGGGAGACACAGAATCGGAAGCAGGCTCCAGGCTCTGAGCCATCAGCCCAGAGCCTGACGCGGGGCTCGAACCCGCAGACCGTGAGATCGTGATCTGAGCTGAAGTCGGACGGTTAACCGACTGAGCCACCCAGGCGCCCCGAACAGAGACTTTTAAACATGAAATTGAATTAGGATAAATTTAAATTATTGCCCTCAGTTTAAAATATAAGGCTAAGGAAAGATCTTAGAAGCCCCTATTCTATAGGAAATAGCTAAGGAAACTGAAGATGTTAAACTTGAAAAAGTGAAGGTTTAAGGAGATGTGATAATTTGTCTTCTAAATACCACAAATTATTTAGATAATTTGTATCTAAAGACTATCACGTAAAACAGGGATTAGATTTATTTTGGATAATCCTACAGCTACAAATGAAACCAGGACTTGGAATTTTCAAGCAAAGGTAGATTTGGGTAAGGGAAAATGTTCTAGCAGAGCTGTTTACAGTGTAAATGGGCAGCTTGAGAAGTGTTGACCTCCCCTGTTGCCATTTAAAGTGGTTAAACATGATCTGAGTGGCCGTATACTAGGTAGATTTATGGGAAGCTGAACTGCATACTTTTTAAAGACTGCAATAGGTCTCAGACTCTCATGGTTTAAAAAAATCTAAGGACCCATTTCTAGGATCTTAGAGAATCCAAGGACCAGATCTTTAAGACAACATGATATGGCAGGGTCAATGATAGCAGATTTAGCAAGGGGTAGACATTCTGGCCACAAATTCTTTGACCCTTCTCTCATCACTAAGTGAGCCTGAATGACTCACTTTAATTGGTACAATGCAGTAGAAATGATCTGCATGATTTGTGAGGCTAGATTAGAAAGGCTGGTACAGCTTTCACTTGATATTCCCTTGGGATGTTCACCCTTGGAACCCAGTCTGTGCTCAAGTCCAGAATTATACCTATTGAGTGACTTTCCTAAAGCATTTAACTCTCCCTCATTTAGCAGTCACACGGCGAGACCACATGTAAATATTCCAGGCACGTCTCCAGCTAAGGACCCAGCTGAAAGCCAGCATCAACTAACAGATATGTGAGTGAGTAAGTAAGTCTTCAGATGGGTCTATCACCTAGTTTTTGAGCCCCCCAGGGGTGCTGCATGGAACAGAGATGAGATGTCGCCATTGATCCCTGCCAAAATTGCAGGATTTTTGAGTGTTTTAGCCATTTTACCTTTGGTGAGGCATGGTGAGGTGAGGTCAGAGGCAGATCAAGAGAAAGAGGCCAGAGAGAATTTTACATTCTTGTTAAACCTGCAGTTCCCTGGCCGGGCGGTTGGGGGGGTGGGCGGGAGAGACATGGCATGTTGTGCAGAGTCCCTTGGGGAAGCACCAGGTTTCATCACAAGTTAGAGGGAAGAGAAAACAGTGAGAATGTGGCTTTCCTGGGATTTCTGTGGGAAGAAAAGGGCAAGGCAGGACAATCAGGCTGAAGATTGGCTGATTTGAGTAACACCAGCAGGTTATGGGGCATGGGGCTATCCCTGCTTGTCTGGTACCTGGCCCTAGGGTGATTATGCCAGGCTCAGAGTGGCCCGGAGTGTGAGACCCAGATGAAGGAGGTGCTTGCAGTGTGGATTTCATCAGCTGCTCAAGAAAAGAACTGACCAGTCTCTAGCTAGGGCCTTAAAACTGGGTCAAGATGGAATTTATAAAGCTGTATTACAGATAGAATTTATAAAACTGTATTGCTGTGAGCAAAATAAATGTTGACATTGTTTTAAGCCACTAAATTTTGGGTAGTTTATTATAGAACAGTAGATCATTGGAGTACTTTGACTATTGGTAATTGCAAAAGCCCACAATATGGAAAGCCTGTTGAGTTCTTCTGGATTCTAAGAGAGTGTAATATCTTCTGTTGGCTTCTAGGGCCTTATATAGAACCCAGAAGGGTCTCTCTGATCTGGAGTTCAGATTTACTGACTTACTGGGTCAGAATATGGGCCATAAAACCTGCCCCCAGACTTGTTTCTGTGGCTCTTGTGAAACCCAGAGGGTGTGATTTTCTACAGGGAGTCCCAGAGCAGCAATGAGAGAGGTACTTTCTGGGTTTCAGGACAAAAGGAAGTCTATCTTGGTTTACTCTGTGGATGAATGTATCTGTCACAGTTTGGATTCCCCTCAATTTATTCCCCTTTGTTTGGGAAATGATCCCAGAAAGCAGGAGACAGGGAATGGGAGAGTTAGAAAGAGAAAGATCCAGTAGAAGGGGGTGTTATCAAGGTTGTTGTAGGAAACAAAGACTTGATTTTCCTGGGAGCTCCTGAAAAGCATACCTCTCAAAGATATCCTCCCATAGGGTAGGATTCAGAGATATTTATCCAACCTTCTCGTTTCTCCTTGGGTTGAGGGCTGTGTCCGAGAGCAAGCCTTGGACTGTACTTGCACATGGGCTGAGCAAGCTTCTGTGGCATCAGAAGAGGCGTTTTGGCAGAAAGCAGAGATGAATGACATGTCTTGACTTGGGGCACCGTCACCCTGAGGGTAGTCTAAGTTTACGTAGGTTTCAGCTGAGTCTGAAATTCAACATGTTGAAGACAATATGCTCTGGGACACTAGGCGTGTCTGCCACAAAATCAGAAGAGGAAACTATACTGGAATTGGAGTCAAAGGTCTGCTTTCAAGCTCGCACATATCCTAGCTCCCAGCATTTAACTCCCAGCTTTAGTTTTCTCATATAGAAGATGAAGATAATATTATGAGGGCATATGCTGTGTGGAGGTTATGGAGCCAAGCCCAGTGTACCATTAGGAGAAGTGAACTGGCTGGCAGCCAGGGGATTTCAGGAGGAAGTCTCTAAAATCCATGGAGACTAGGGTTTTCCCTGTCCTGATAATGGTGTCTTCTTCCAAGGCAAGATTTGTTAACCAAATTAATGAAGACTGACATACAAACCAGCAGGGAAATTTATTCATTTATGTATGTATGTATGTATGTATGTATGTATGTATGTATGTATCTATCTACTTTGCATATCTCCATCACAATGCATTTTATTGATTTTGTAGTGCAACTCTCAGAGGGCACCTTTTTTTTTTTTTTAAACCAAACTCTTCAGGGGGAATTCATCCTCTATGCTGCCTGGCAGGGTTTTGTACAGTTTAGGTGACATTGTTAAACTGATAAACGTTGTGTGTGTTACTCTTTCACCTTATTAAATCATGGAACCCAGTGGGCAGTAATGGACTCTGGCAAGTGGAGGAAAGAGTTGGGAAATCAATGCAATAGAAAAGTACTTTTTAACATTCTTACTTTGGTGGGAAACTTAAAGGACTTTTGTAATCACGAATAGAAGAGCTTATGTTATTTCAGCTTTTTCAGTAGCCAAATGCTGTGTTTAAACCTAGATCCCTGTTGATCAAATTATACATTGATCTTAAAAGCATTGTGAAAGACTTTATAAGGAATTGTCAAGTCTAGTAAAAGGGGAAAGAAAACATTTATAAGTTTTGGCTTTTTGCACATAAAATATAATTTTTTAAAAAGCTACGTTTGAAAGAAATAGCACTAATCTGGGAATCAGAAGCCTGGAGCACTTGCCTTGCTCTGCCAAGCAGAAAGCTGAGACTTTGGCCAACTACCTCTCTGGGATCCCAGTTTCTGCAGTTGTAAAGAGAGACCAAGATTAGTTAATTCTATTCATATTTCAGCTCTCACACGTTTTTGATACACCTAATTAGGGAGTCTTGGGAGGTGGGCAGTAGGAGCCAGATAACTTTTAAAAGAGTGACTATTTGGCAGGGAAGGGAGAGAGGAGAAGAGCTTCAAGTTTTTGTAGATGGGAAATCACTGACAGTCCAGGAGGTTACAGTCTAACATTCTCAATTTGCCAGCACTAAATGGTAGAGAAAATACTTGGGGAAAAGTCCATAGGAAGTCCCTCATAATGGCGAGCAACCATCCTAGTTTTCCTGGAAGTGAGTTCATCAGAAAGCAGGACTTTCATTGTTAAATAGGGGAAAGACATGGGCAGCAGGGGATGAGCTGGTCTCCTTACTCCTAACATGCATTCTATACTTGTCCTAGTCAGTTCGGGCTGCTGTCCTGAAAATACCACAGGCTGAGTAGTTTAAGCAACAGACATTTTTTTCTCATGGTTTCAGAGGCTGGGAAGTCCAAGGTCAAGGCACCTGCAGATATATAGTGTCTGGTGACTGCCTGCTTCCTAGTTAATGGATGGCCGTCTTCTGGCTGTGTCTTTATATGATGGAACAGTGAGGGAGCTCTCTAGGGTCTCTTTTATGTGGGCACTGATCCCATTCATCAGGGTGCCACCCTCGTGACTTAATCATTTCCTGAAGACCACACTTCCTAATACCATCACATTGGGGCATAGGTTTCAAGTGATGAATTTTGGGGCGGGGGGAGGGGACACAAACATTCAGTCTACAGCAGTATTATTTCAGTATAGGCTTCAGTTGTGCCTGTATTAATGGCAGCCAGCTGGTTGCGATAGTGGCCACTAATTAACTTCAAATTCTACAAATGGTGTTTCTAAAAGGCACCATTTAAGTGATGACTGCCGTTTGAATGTCATAGGCAGGGGCATGTGCAGAAAAGGAGGCAGATTAAGAGGTAAGAGGACAGAAACACTCCCTCCCCCCACACCCCCCAGTGTTACATACCCAATTATTTGTTCATTCATGTCTTTGGTATTACTGAGTACTTCCTCTGTGTGAAGCACAGTGCCAGTTGCTGGGAACGAAAACAAATGAATAAAAAAACAGATAATAGAACAGGAACATCTTTCTCATGAAATTTATTTTAATCTACCTTCTTGTTATTAAACTTGTCTTCCCATTCCTCCTCCAGAGCGCTGTCCTATAAGCACCTCATTCATCTTGGTACTGAGCCCAGAGCCTAGTACTTGGTAGGCACTCAACAAATATTTGTTGAATTGAATTTCTATTATCCCCTTTGCTCTTTCTGCTTTAAAAAAAACCCCTCTTTTCCCTTTTTTTTTTTTGTCTCAAAGGATTCCACTACTATTTTTTTTCTAGGACCTAAAGCACTTGGCAAACATTTTCCAAGATCTTTACAGCCTGCCTCTGAAATAGATAACAAGTACCCTGATAGCAATTGTACCCATCACTGGCTATGGTCTCTCTTGGTTCTCTTATATGCTATTACTGATGGTTCATTTGAGCTTCCACAGCGGGTCAAGACACAGTTTAATAGTGCTCATGGCTCATTTTGGGCATCTGCAGGGTAGTAGTCTCAGGAAATATGTGGGCTTCAAAGGTACTTATTGGAGGCAAATTCAGATCAAAGCAAACAGCACAGTAAATTTGCCAAGTGTAGGCCTCGTGTTCCACAGCACAGGGCCTATAAAGGTCTCCCGAGGACATAAGCCAGCAAGAGCCACCTGGTGTTGTAATTTTCCAGTCCTTCTGGAGACTTAGGTGAGGTCACTGCTGTTGATTCCATTTTGGAGTTTGGCAGCAGGAAGGGATCTTGGGATTTAACTTTGTCCGAGTGTCACTACATTGAAAATAGAACAAAATAGGAAGACATTTATGACAAGGCTATTTGCTTTTTGCATAATGTCTGGAATTGAAGAACTAAAAATATTACTAAGTTAGAACAATCCTCAATTAATTCATATCCCATCCCAATGGGATAGATGAGGAATAAGTTAATTTTTTTTTCTTTATAGAAAGGATGACTGAATCCCTTAGTAATGATTGAGGGCCACACATCAAATGAACAACAGCAGTACTCGCACACAGACGTCTAGAGTATAACACCACGAAACACTTCTTGTTCTCAACAGCTAGTGCACATTTGAAACGATGCAAACTGTTGGACTTTGCTCAGATTATAGGGTCACAAAACATAGAGCAGGTGCACTGCTTTATCTAATTTACTTATCACCCATCAATGTGACCTGGTATTTGCACTGTTAAATGACTCTTCAGTTTAGATTTGTCTAAATAATTTACCTTCTTTTTTAAGCAGGCAGTTTGTAAACGATTGTGCCTTTTTTGCACTTGGGCAAATTCTGCACATGGGCAGGAAATACCTTAAAGTTGGAAGAACAGTTGGCAAATTAATTGATGGCAAGGTAATTAAGCCAGCCAGTCCTTCCTAATGTGTGTGTGTTCGTGTCTGTGTGCACATCGGAGCGTCCGTGTGTCTGTGTGTTAGCTACTAGATGTTAGCATGAGTCATCAGCAACTCTTGAGAAAAAAATACAACCGTTCACAGTTCTGTAGGGTCTTGAGGGAAAGATTCAGTAGCAAGCAACTAGCCAAGGTGGTAATGCTTTCTAGCTGCTACTCAGATATATATATATACATGCTTAAAAAAAGTTTGTATCTATCCATCTATCATCTATCTATCTTAGAGTTAATACATGCATGTGGTTAAAAAAAATTACAAAGTGTAAAAACGTTCATAGTTATAAGTTTCCCTCTTGTTCCTTGCCCTCCATCTGCCAAGACCCCTCAGCCATAGGTAATCACTCTTCTTAATTTCTGACATATCCAGATTTTCAGAGTTTCAAAAAATTTATAAAAGCCAATTAAAATTTGATTTCTTCCCTCCACCTATTGCACAAAAGATAACAGGTTATAGACAGCCTTTTACAGCCTGTTTTCACCGCCTAACAAAAGATATTGGTGACCTTGCTTTAGCAGGATACAGAGAGCACCTTCCGGCTGCATGCTGCCTCACTGTTTAGATCAGTATTTTTCACATTTTGACATGCATCGGAATGATGTACAAGGCTTGTTAAAATACAGATTACTGAGCTCTATCCCCAAGTCTGGTGCAAGAGATCTGCGGTGGGATCTGATAATTTGCATTCCTGGTAAATTCCCAGGAGATGCTGATGTTGTTGTCTAGGGACATGCTTTAAAAATCACTGTTCTGGGGCACCTGCGTGGCTCAGTCAGTTGAGCATCTAACTCTTGATTTCAGCTCAGATCATGATCCCAAGGTTGTGGGATCAAGGCCCATGTCAGCATGGAGCCTGCTTAAGGTCCCCCCACCCCACTCTTCCCCCTCCTAGCTCATGCTCTCAAAAAAAAAAATCACTGTTCTAGGGGTTCACAGGCAGCTCAGTATGTTAAGCATCTTGATTTCGGCTCAGGTCATGATCTCATAGTTCAGGAGTTCGAGCCCCACGCTGACATCCGTGCTGACAGTGTGGAGTTGGCTTGGGGTTCTCTCTCTCCCTCTCTCTCTCTGTCCCTCTCCCCTCTCAAAATAAATTAAAAAAAATAAACTTTAAAAATCACTGATCTAGATGTACCATAATATATGTAGTCTGTGAACAGAACAAAAGGATTTTTCTACCCTCTTGCTGTTGTAAACTATGTAGCAGTGAATAGTCTTGTTTTTCTATCATTTCATACAGGTGTAGGTATAGTGCCAAATTGGTGGTGGTCACAATTTATCTACCAGCAGTACACAAAAGTGCCTATTACACCATATTAGAAAAAGTCCAATATAAACTTTTTTTTTGCCAGTCTGATAGGCAAAAAACAGTTTGAATTTACATTTATCTTTTCAAAAAATAAGGACCATATGTATTTCTTTTCTGAAATTTACTTTCTTGAGTAAGTTATCTAATCATCGACCTCAGTTTCTTTATCTTTAAAATGGGAATATTAGTAATTCTAAGGAATTAGGCAGCCCAAGCTGCTGACCCGAAAAACTTTGTTTTTGATCCTAGATAATCAATTAAATTCCACTTTATTTCATCACAAAGTGTCATTCATTTTTCCATTTATTTATCCATGGAATAATTATTTAGCACCTACAATATGCTAAGTATGGGGGATAAAGAGGTGAAAACCTTACCTTCAGGGAATTCACTGTATACTAGGGAAGGTCAGCATGCAAAGGATTATGTTACAGTAAAAGAACGGCTGTACTGAACGTCCTTACAAAGCTGAAGAGGTATCATGACAAGGAGCCCTTATGGTCCTTGGGGGAATTAGGGAAAGATTTGTGCATAAGGTGCTTTGAACTGACACTTGATGAAGAAGAGTTTGCTAGATGGATGGGGTGGGGAGGGTGTCCTAAATAGAAGGACAGCCCGGGGTATGAGACCAAAGAGGTATGAGAAAATATGGGTATTAGTGAACTATGGTAGTGTTATTGCTTAAAGAGTAGGAATGGAAGAGGGACCACTTGAATTTTCTAGTTCACCTTTGCAGCGGAAGGAGGACCTCAAACCCTTCAAATTGGCTCATTCAAAACCCCAGACTATCATATGAAAGTGTGCCTCATATTTCCAGTAGCCAATATTCTGTCTTCGTTCTCTCATCTGGTCCCCTTTTGACCATGGCATTTATGGTTTGGACTCTTCTTTGTTTCAAATGAAGATTTATCCGCAGCCTTGCTGCATGAGCGTGCCAATTTAATGTTCCATCCATTTCCACATAATTCTTAATGAGAGAGTCAGAGGTTAATAGAAAAATAACATAGAGGGAATATATCTTAGGCTATAACTTTAAGAGTATATGTTCTCAAGGACTATTTGTGGAAATGAGGAGATGCTCAGACATATTACTGGGTAAAAGGAGAGGATGCAGAATGTCTTAAAGATATAATAGGTGTTGTTTCTGTTATTTTTCATACATAAACTCATCCACCCACCCACCCACCCACCAATCCATCCTTCCTATTTATTTGGCTATGCAACTTTTCTTTTTAAAGTTAATGTATTCTGATATATTTCTACATCATTAAAACTCTCCATAGACACCAGTTTTAGGCTGTCATTGGCTACCATCCATTTATCATTGGGTGGATGGACCACAATTTGGCTCTTTATTCTATTATTAGACATTTGGGTTTCTGCATTTTTTTCCTTATAAGCAGTGATAAAATAAATTATTAATAGAGTTTGTCTTGAATAGCAAGGCAATGGGTAAAGAAGATCTTTGTATAAAAATGTTTAAGAAAAACAAGCCAGGTATAAGAAAGATACTTTGGCTGCCATAGCAACAATAATAATGGCAAGAATGAGCATTTCCATCAATTTAGCATTATTGGACTTTGCATTATGTTGAGATTGACAGTCTGACATGTTTTGTATCTTGGGCTGCTTCCTTCTCCAAAGGCCACGCAATGAGGTCTGTGTTGTTATCAACCCTCTTTGACACATGGAGAGAAATTTTATGTTTTAATAAAAAGCTATAGCATACCGTTTTGGGTTACTAGATTCTGATGGTTCCTTGTCTTTGAGCTGTTTTGTATCTCTCTGTAAGTTGCAGGTAGATGAAAACTCTCTCTTTTCCAGTAGAGATTTCATTAATGTTTCGCACTGTTACCTACTTACAAATAGTGTAGGTGTAGTTCTTTGAATTATCCTTTGAACTGGTTGTAACATCTTACTGGTTTCCTCATTAATTAATGCATTACATAAACTCTTTGGCACATGTTCATTTTCTGTTCATTTGTATGAGAGTCATGATCATACCTTTTTTTTTTTAAGTTATCTTTTAATAGATAGAGAAGTTGGTATAATCTAGGTTACATAGCTAGTGGAGACTTGTCTCACATAAGACTCAGACCACAGAGCACATGCTCTTACTCACCGTGTTATGCTCAGAAGCTACAAGATAAAGTGGAGAAGGAAAAGCATGTTGCCCATTGAGACCCATGTGCTAATGGTTAAAGCCATTGTTTCCTATGGGGAATCAAATTGAACAGATAAGTTCATTTAGGAAGAGTTGGAAAACCTACATTTCGCCTAGAATAGGTTCCACCAAAAGGCATCTCCTAGCATTTGGG
Source organism: Panthera pardus (assembly GCF_024362965.1). NCBI lineage: Eukaryota > Metazoa > Chordata > Mammalia > Carnivora > Felidae > Panthera > Panthera pardus. The sequence goes on from NW_026526721.1 coordinate 136,018,255, forward strand.
AATTAGAGCAATTAGCGGAGAAATCAGGCTGCTCTGCTGGGCTTAAGGACATTTCCTAACAAAGTCTACTCTGAACATGGAATTTTTAATTAACATTTCGAGAGAGTGGTCACATGGGGTAGTGTGCCCAGGGTGCTGTAGCAGTTGCTTTGTTTGAGTGAAGTCCCTTAGTGTTAACGGTTGGATATCTGCAGATTAAGTGGAGATAATACTTGGACAATTGAAAAAGTAAGTTTTTGTTGCTTTCCCCAGCTGCTGCTGAGAGATTAGCTGGGATGTTATCCAGGTTCTTCCACTGTAGCTGATAAAACTTTATGAGAGCAGCATGTGAGTTTCTACATTATTGTTGATTTAGCTGGGAAAAGAATCTGGAAACACTGTTGCACTCCTTTTATGGGTTGTGAGTCGACTAGTCTAGGCTTTGCCTGCTGGACATTGTTCCTGTGGGGACGAAAACTGTTACTAAAGATAGACAAAGAAACCGATACGAAACAGTTATTCTAGGTGTCTCTCTGGCATCCATCCCACCTCATCCCATTTTGTGGCCACCATGATGCATGTCTCCTATATTGGGCTGTGGAATAGGTAAAGCCATTCACGGTTATTTGTGTTTCCTTGCCACAAAGATTGGTCAAGGTGGGAATTACGGACCCGGACAGAAGGCAGTCTGTGGATGATATTCCCCGGCTACAGTCATTGTTTAGGAATGGTCCAATCAGAGTAAAGTTTAGAGTTTTTGTTCAATTTTTTGGTGGAAAACTCATCTCAACCCTGGATGTGTTGGAGAAAACAACTGTAGCTCCACTTTCTGCTAGCAATGCTGTTAGGTCTGTAAGAAAAGGCATCTTGGAGGTCAAGTGGATACAGAGGAGAGCCTAACGAATCCCAGAAAGATAAAACTGAGACTTAATGAAATTGCACGTAAGGCCTTTTGACCTCTGGACTTTTCAGTCACTTGAACCTGTAAATTCCCTTAATAATTTCAATAAATCTGATTTGGGTTTTCAGTCACTTGCAGTGAGGGATTCCTACCACCAAATATGGCATCTTTCTGTGGTCACTGCTGCTTCCTGCCCTTCACACAGTGCTGCATTAAGTGTGAAGAGGGGATTTTGGATGATGACTGGCTTGAGTCTCACCTATAGTGGACGAGCTGGGATTATGCTCACTAATGTCCTCCGGGAGGGGTAAGAATCGCTTCAATCTGGCAAGCTCTTCACCTTTGCTAGCCCTTGCAGTAAGAGGTATAATTTTTGACTGACTTTCTGTGACCTTCCAAGGTAGTGAAAATTCTGAGGAGAGAATGGAATTGACCCCAATTAGGGAAAGCTGGAGAACTCTGGACAGATAGTGTGCCATGGAATTTTCTCTGGGAGACACAGTTTTATAGATTTATGCAGTAGACTTACATTTACAGATTTCTAGAGTATACTTACATTTGTGTATCTTTAAGACTAGGGGAGCCTTGATGCCTGACTCCCCTACCAGCTCTGTAAGGTCCCTAAAAAGTAGGAATCATGTTTGTTTTATATAGTGCTGTATGTATCCCCAGGGCCTAACATGGCGGCCAGCCCCCAGGAAGCATTAAATAATTATTGGTTAAATTAGAAGGATAAGCAGATGAACAGGAGTGAAATGGTACAGAAGTTTCGGTAGGTTTCTCTTCTTACTCTAGGAGTTTTCATGTCAGAACTCGTGATTGTAATTACAGATTCCTCTAAAATAAGATTATTGGAAATTTTGCCCCCTCACCCAAATCTTTTTTTTAACCTTTTCTTCTAAATGCAAAAGAAACCCATAATCTGAATTTCTCTGAGAAGAAAGTTGTTTCCTTTATAACTATTTTTTTTAGGTTTTTCCCCCCTTCGATATATCTTTATTTGAACATATTTAATTATAAGCTGACTTTATTAACACGCCTAATTTTTTTTTTTTTTACCATTTTAACAATTTTTAAGCGTACAATTCAGCAGCATTACATTCTGTGTTGTGCAGCCATCACTCTATCCATTTTCATAACTTTTTCATCACCCCAAAAATGTCTGTATCTATTAAACACTAACTCCCCTTTCCCCTGCACCCCTATCCCTTGCAACGTCTACTCTATTTCTGTCTCTTTGAATTTGCTATTCTAGGTACTTCCTATCAGTGGAAGCATATTATGTATTGAGCTTATTTTATTTAGCATGTTTCAAGGTTCATCCACATAGTACATCCATGTAATCCTCCACTGTAGTATGTATTAGAATTTCATTTTATAGTTAAGTAACGTTCCATTTTATGTATGCTGCGTTTTATTTACTCTTTCATCTGTTTATAATGGTTATGAGTGCAGAGCCTACTTAAGATTTTTTTCTCTCTCCCTCTGCCCCTCTCCCTAGCTGAGACACTGTCAAAATAATAATAATCCTTTGTAACTATTGAACAAGTGTTAGGCTGATGAAAACTCTATAAGCCATGAGTAAATAGATGAAGGATATGTATGCACCTGAAGAACCATGCCACGTTGATTGTTTAAAATCATGGAATAACTTGCAGAGTCAAGGTCCGTGTATTTGAGCAGCCCACTTTTGGTATTGCTGCTTAAGTTCCAAATAGCTAAACACGGTAAAGATAGAAAAAAAAAGAGGAATGTCACTGTTAGCTCCTTTTCTGTGCTGTAAGACATTAGTTGAAATATTAACTTTTTCCTTACCTAAAGGGACAGAAACCGTGAATCCAATTCTGCTAACTCCCAGGGAAGACTAGATAAGAACCGTTCAATTACAGGTTGCTTATTTATCTAATTTTCTTGGCAGGATTTGCTTTTGGTGAAACAAATCACCTGTTGAAGGGGGAAAAAAAGCCATTTAAGTGATTAAAATCTACTTCAGCTAATTTCCTCTTTAACCTATTTGTAAGCCAGCAAGAGCTGATAATTGTAATGAGTAGTTCTAATGGGAAGCGTTAGTTGACATTTGGATCTCATTAAACTTTGAGAAACTTCTGCCATCTTCTTCTTTTGAGTTCTTTTGCTGGGAGTACAGTTTTCAGGCTTCTGTGCATAGAGTTTAATGCATAAGCTTTGAAACTTCAGAGGTTGGAGTCAGCTTTGCCATTACCAGCTATGTGAGCCAGAACAATTCTCAGTTGTTTTTGAAACTCAGTGTTTGCAGTTTTGAAATGATTTTCATGATAGATTGTTATGATAATTAAATGAGCTAATATAAAATGCTGAGATTATAGGTGCATAGTACTCAACAATGTCTGGCATATGGTAAGCACATATTAACAGGTAGGGCTCATTATTAATAGGAAGCTCTGAAATGGAAAAGCTAAACAAAGATCAATTTCCTCTTTGTAATTAACTTATCAATTGTTAGGAAATGTAGCCTACAAGTAAGAGACATTTGCTCTGTTACTAAGACAATACTAGAAACAGGCATCTTTTCAAGTTCTGCTACCAAACTGCTTCTGTGTTATATGTACCATCCATTTGGAGTTCTTCTTTTAAAGGACATCTTACCTTAGGGGTCAGAGTGTATAATATTTCTTGAATAGAAACACCTTAGCCCCAGTGGAGAATTAAAATCAGTTAATGTGAATGTCAAACTTTCCTCTTGGTGTTTTAAAGTATATATCATTTAAAGGCGAGGAAAGTGTGAAATGGAGAAAGAAGGGACTTCAGGACCCAGTGAATGTGGACGGTGTGAGAAAATGTATGCGAGTGAAAAAGGAGAGAAAGATTAGTAGCTTCTTGATATGGCGTGTGTGTGTGTGTGTGTGTGTGTGTGTGTGTGTGTATGGGGAAATCATATATCATTGCTATTTTGTAGGCATGTCATTAACCTCAATTTTTACCCTTTTTGAGGCTGTAGAATATGAATAATAGTCCTAGACAAATAAGTCAACGTTTGATTTTCTGTGCAGAGGAGATAGTGGGGTTTGTAAACTGACTTAAGTATGTATTAGAATTTTTTGTGTGTGAGGGGAACAGTTTGGTTTACTGTCTCAAGACATTTTGTTCAGGCTAACCTTAAAATTAATTTATGGTTTGAAGAAACATCTAGTGTTTCTGTCCCTTAGAATACCAGTTAAGACCAATTTAGATGGATTTAAAAGTATGCAAAAAGTATTCATAGTGTAAATAATCTATATGCAAAGAGAAATAATAGGGAGTGCCTGTTTTTATTTATTCAGTACTATACTTTGAGTTTAGATCTAATCTCTTGTTTATAGTGAAAAGCTGAGGAATTTTTTCCCAGTCTAGAAGTGGTTTAGCCTGGAGATAAAAATAGCCACACATCACAGAAAGAACAGAGTTTGGTGCCTCTGCTCTCACTTTTAAAATGTTCCTTGATTTCCTAACCATGTGCTGATTAGACATAACAGAATTTTGTTGTAGAAAGTGAGGCAACATCCTTATCAGAAAAAAAAAAAAAACAAACTCTGAGTAGTTGGGGCAACAGGTTGGGGGTGGGGGCTCAGAAGTTGATACTTGTATATTTCTCCTCCTTTGTAATTTCTCTTTATATCCCCAACATTGTGTTTTTAGCTATCATTCATTTCTGTCTTGATGGATAACTTGATCTTTATCAACCTTTCTTTATCCTAGCTGTCTCAGGACCAGTTTCTAAAATGGTCTCCTGAATACCATCATCTTCTTTCTCTGGATGAGGGGGGATAAAACAAGAATAGGAGAAAGCACAAGCCTCATATTGCTTTCTTTGTTAAACTAGAATTAAAACTGAGACGCCATTTACTCTCACGATCCAAATTCCTGGGTCTCCATTCTACTCAAATAGGTGTGTTTCCATTTGGGGAAGTGTCCCTTCTTACCACCTCCTTCTGGGAAATAAAATCATTTAGCTCCTGCTGAATCTATATTGTCAAGGAGTTTGCAAGGTGTAGGTATATACTAGAGGTTGTTTTTGGTTTTTGTGCTTGTGTTTAGTGTATTCTATTGGAAGGTATTATGAGGGAGAGAGAGAGAGACAGAGATTAAGTGGTGTCTGTAGCTTTTGTAAACAGCTGGGGCTTGGAGCAGAAACTCTTTACACTGTACATTTGAAAGTAGCATCTGGCATAGGGGGAACAACAGAGCTCCAGAGACCCCAGAAGAGGTGAAGTAGGAGAGCTTGTCAGGTTTCTGGTAGTTTTAACGCCAGACCTTAAGAACAGAATTAACCAATGGAGATGAATGAGATTTGCTTTAGTGTCTTAGAAAACACAGCTAATAGGATTTCAGCTGGAGTGAAAAGCATGTGGACTGTGATTGAAGAAGCAGGGGTTGGAGATGCTGTAAATTAGTTTGAGGCTAGTGGTTCTCAAAGTGTGGTCTTCAGATCATCAGTATCAGTATTACCTGGGAATTTGTTAGGAAGATAAATTTTTGGTCCCCAACCTAGACTCACTGGATCAGAAATTGAGGGCAGGACCCAAAAATCTATGGTGCAATGAGTCTTCCAGGTGATTCTGATGCATGCTGAAATTGGGGAACCATTATTTTAGGGCACTGGTGCCACTTTTCTTTACTGAGTCACCTTAATGAAGAAGTAGCTTTCATCTGTCCCCACAACTGATTGCTCCAGGCCTGAGAATGAATACATGGGTGGATAGCAGAGCCAAAAAGTGATGACACAACCTGGAAGGGCTTTGCATTTCATTTTCCTAAGACCTGACACCCCCCCCCCCCCCTTTTAGGTGCTTTGGTTTCTTCCCAAGCCTTAGCTACCTCAGTCTCTATTACTTTTGGTAGAGGCCATCACTTGTTTTTTTCACTGTGGAACTGAGCTGTTCAAAATGGTAGCCACTAGCCACATACGGCTATTTAAATTAAAATGAAATCAAATTAAAAATGTAGTAGCTCAGCCATGATAGCCACATTGCAGTTGTTCAATAGCTACATATGGCTAGGAGCTACTATATTGGACAATACAGATATAGAACACCTTTATTTGTCTAATACTAAACTTGTAAACCTATGAGCAGTTTGCCCGTTTCTGTGGTGTAGATACCCCTGCCGTGACTAATTTCAAGCTTTCAACATACCACTGAACATGGAGTTAGTTGCAAAGAGATACACACAATTAACTTTTGAGAGACAAAGTGAATTAGTTCCAAGGTACCGATTTTACGGGAGAAATTCTTCCTTGATGGCAAAAAAATGCTGATTGTGTTCTTTATGTTTAAATTTCATTTTACAATGAGACTGGCTTTCCAAGAACACAATATTAATAGCATACTAAAAGTGGCCAATAACTTGGTCACCTTAACTCTGTTTTAGGTGTAAGGTGAAACTATACAATATACAATTTAACTTAAGACATCTTTTCCATGTCAATGGGGAAAAATGGATTGTGAAAGAAAAAGTGTCTTTTTTTTTAATGTTTATTTATTTTTGAGAGAAAGAGAGAGACTGAGTGTGAGTGGAGGAGGGGGCAGAGAGAGGGAGACACAGAATCCAAAGCGGGCTCCAGGCTCTGAGCTGTCAGCACAGACCCTGACACAGGGCTCGAACCCATGAACGATGAGCTCATGACCTGAGCCAAAGTCGGATGCTTAACCGACTGAGCCACCCAGGCACCCCTGGGACCAGTGTCTTATAGTGCCTGTGTACTCAAAGCTAAACCACACAAGATGTTAAGGTGTATATGTTCTAGTCTGAATTTTATATTGAGTCAACAGTGGTGCTTCATTGATTCTTTCTACTAACTGAAGGTGTTTATAATCTTATCTGGTTGTGCATAGTAAGCCTAGTAGTAATGTCTTGTTTATTAATAGAAACTGGAAGGGTTGTCTTTGATCTGTGAGGTCATGAATGACTTCCAAATATGCTGTTAAAAGTGAACAACGTGCCTTGACTTTTAAAATATTTGCCATTTATGAGAAAGAATGAAATCTGGCCTTTTGTAGCAACGTGGATAGAACTGGAGAGTGTTGTGCTAAGTGAAATAAGTCATACAGAGAAAGACAGATACCATATGTTTTCACTCTTATGTGGATCCTGAGAAACTTAACAGAAGACCATGGGGGAGGGGAAGGGGGGAAGTTACAGAGAGGGAGGGAGACAAACCATGAGAGACTCTTAAATACTGAGAACAAACTGAGGGTTGATGGGGGATGGGAGGAAGGGGAAAGTGGGTGATGGGCATTGAGGAGGGCACCTGTTGGGATGAGCACTGGGTGTTGTATGGAAACCAATTTGACAATAAATTTCATATTTAAAAAAGAATAAAATATTTGCCATTTTTATAGTGCTTAGAAATTCTTTTTGAAAGATGGAAAATTATTCTGTTAAATTACACAAGTTAAACAAAACCCAATTGATATGCAGCCAAGGCTAGTTTTTAAGTATCATGATCAGATTTGGCAAAGATGGTTTTTTTTGACCAGGGCATTATCTAATCTGTGTGTGTGTGTGTGTGTGTGTGTGTGTGTGTGTGTGTGTGTGGTGACAGTGGAGGTTTATGGTCTTGAATGATGCTCCTGCATCCCTACGCTAGCAACTCATCTGTTAGATAAAAGTAAATTTTAGTCCATGGATTTCACACCCCAAATACTTGGAAATGAGAAAGCTAAATCATTCTTATCATATTTCCTTTCTTGAAAAGGAAAATCCCTTAAGTCTGAATGCCTCTGTTGCTAAGACTGTTTGTTAATTATGATAATCATAATTGGATCAGAATTATTAAACTGATAACCTCAATGAATCCATTTATTTCTGCAGAAAGATGATACACATTTGGGTCAGACTGGGTCATTTTTAGGCCCTTGGGAGTGTGCCATTCTAATGCTGGCCCAGCTCAAGTTGGGTGCCCTTGAATGACACCTGCTAAAAATTCAATCAATAAGTGGTGTCCAAATGTCAGAGAGAGTGATGCGAGGCAGGGACAGGTTGAGACAGTGTGCAGGATTTGATTCTGGGCAGTCAGAGTTTAAATTTGACTTAGAAAAGAAATAAGTCAGCATCTTTAATCCTCAAACATTATATGCCATCAAGTCAGTAGACTTAGTAAAGGTCAAGCAATCAATATGGTTGGCATTAGCAGAGATATGTTATGGGAGATGGTTTTATTCCTTGAAATTGTTTTTTATGTTCCAATATACAAAAAGGTAGGCAGACTGTCAGGTGGAGTAAAATAGAACTTGCATGACAGTGAAATGAACAGATTATTGCTCAAAGGGCTAAATTAAGAGATTCACTGAAATTGAGAAGTAATGGAGGGATCTCAAATGGCTTCCTCATTTGTCTCTGTTAAGGATTTAATATTTTGAATGTGAACTTATCCTTTGGGAAAAATTGGGCTGCTTGATGTTTCATCAATTCAGCAAGATGGAAATACCAAGAGAAGCATAGCATGGTTCGTCATGTTGTTACTCTAATCTTGACTTAAACTAGAAAAAAAAAAAAAAAGGAAAAAAAAAACATGAGTAAGTTTTTACCCTTGTTACTTGCAAAATCACTTGGAACATAGTAAAGGAAAGATAATTAGTGAAAATATTAGATTCTCCTGTTAAATTATATTTGTAGATTTGCAAACTGAGGGGAGAGGGGTCATATATTTTCCATTTATATATTATTTCTAGACAGGTAGCAGAACAGTTATGGAATGGAAAAAGATGAATAAGAAATGGAGAAGGAAGGAAAAATGATTTGGTTAAAAACCTAGTCATTTGAGAACTGAGGAGTCATTATATGAACATATTCAAATAAGAGAATTCATCAAGGCCATTCAAAAGTCAAAAGCTGAAAGCCCTCCTCCCACACTCACACACACAAAAAGAGTTCTTAGTTCCTTTCTTCAAGTAAAAAAATTTTCAGATAGTGTATGTGTTTTGATTTTTCACCCAGAAAGACTGCAGTTGATCAAGAAATCTATGTACCCTAATTTTTAAGATCTTATTATATCACACATATATGGAATTAAAAAATTTTTAGATGTTTATAGATATGTATACATTTTTAAAATTTAATTTATTTTTTAAATTTATATCTGAGTTAGCATATAGTGCAACAATGATGTCAGGAGTCGATTCCTTAATTCCCCTTACCCATTTAACCCATCCCCCGTCCCACAACCCCTCCAGTAACCCTCTGTTTGTTCTCCATATTTAAAAGTCTCTTACGTTTTTGTCCCCCTCCCTGTTTTTATATTATTTTTGTTTCCTTTCCCTTACGTTCATCTGTTTTGTATCTTAAAGTCCTCATATGAATGAAGTCATATGATATTTGTCTTTCTCTGACTAATTTCACCTAGCATAAAACCCTCCAGTTCCATCCACATACTTGCAAATGGCAAGATTTCGTTCTTTTTGATTGCTGAGTGATACTCCATTGTGTGTGTGTGTGTGTGTGTGTGTGTGTGTGTGTGTGTGTGTACATTTTCTTTCTCCTTTCACCCATCAATGAACATTTGGGCTCTTTCCATACTTTGGCTATTGTTGATAGTGCTGCTATAAACACTGGAGTGCAGCCTACTTTTTTCTGACTGCCCACTTCCTTACTCAATACCCTTAATCCAGACTAAACACTCATTATGTCCTTTATTCTTTTCAGGTTATGTGGGCTCCTCATGAAATAAAAGATCCTATTATGACTACTGCTTGTGTCATTTTCCTTCTTGGTTAATTATTAGGATTTCTTGATGGCAAAGATTGCAGGACTACCAGCAACGTAATACATTTTTTTTCATGGTAGAAAAAAACACTATTTCATATTATATATAATATTTCATGTTATATGTAATTCATATTTCAATATTTATAATGTTTATATATTTTTGAGAGAGACAGAGCATGAGTGGGGGAGGGGCAGAGAGAGAGGGAGACACAGAATCCGAAGCAAGCTCCAGGCTCTGAGCCAAAGTTGGACACTTAACTGATTGAGCCACCCAAACACTCCTTTATTTTTGATAGACAGAGAGAGACAGAAAACAAGTGGGGGAGGGGCAGAGAGAGAAGGAGACACAGAATCCGAAGCAGGCTCCAGGCTCTGAGCTGTCAGCACAGAGCCCGATGCAAGGCTCCAACTCACAAACTGCGAGATTATGACCTGAGTCAGCGAAGTTGGACGCTTAACGCCACCCAGGCGCTCCCAGACGCCCCTTTAGATGTATATTTTTTGACCAAAGGTTGTGACATAGTGGGAGACAACATCAGTGACATTTTTCTGCTTTTTCTTAGATCTGAGACTGCTCTAGAATGAAGTTGGGACCAGTTATCAATGAGAAATTGATGGTCTTAAGTGGTAATTTATGTCAGATCCAAAGGCTCTGATACAATATCTTCAGGTAGCTGGGATGTTCCAGATCTCACATGTAGAAAAGTTATCCTCAAGGTTGAAGAATTTCCTTTTTATTCAATCTTACCAGGGCGATCTAGAGAGCACCGGTTGTAGTCCATCCATTGAGAAGAGTATATGTGAAGAAAGAGTATGCTGGGAATGTGGAGAGTTCCCAGCCAGTTTTATTTTCTGGGCCATGATTCCCTTCGTGATTCCAAGTCTTTAACCTATCCCTGTATCTACACCTTTGGCCCTGAGGCTGCATTTCCTCCAATGCAAAGAGTCTACTTCCTTTGAATGTGGACGTATCCTATGAATTGCTTTGGCCCGTGGAATGTAGAAGTGACAGCATGCTATATCTGAGCCTGGGTCTCAAAAGGCATCGTGTTTCCCATATGTTCCCTTGCTGAGCACACTGCCATGAGAACAATACTGGCCCCGCCTGGTGGCTGGTGTGGGACATAGTCTCATCGGCCCCAGACATATGAGAGAGTCTAGGCAATACCATCAGCAAGGCCATTCTGGTTGACAACCCCAGACACGAGAGCAATAAATGCTTAATCCTGGATGCTATTGAGGTGTAGAGGTTTGTTATGCAACACTATTGTGGCAAGAGATAACTGATATGGAGGCCCAAGTTTCCAGATAGACTGAAAGTGGGGAGTTCTGAGTAATTCTTCAAGGAACCCTTGATGCTTTGTTAAAATAAACAAGAAGACCTTGAAGTAACAGGCTTGCTTAGCCCAATCACCCCCCACCCCCAGGAGGCATTTGTCTAACTGAGTTGATTTGACCTGGGGGCAAAGGTTTCAGCCCTCTGTTTGGTAATATCAGTATGCAAATATATTTGTGTCCCTCCAAATCCGACAGATACACAGGTGTCTAGAAATTATCAACTTAATACTCACACGGGACCTCCTGGTTCAGTATTCTCTGGCAAGGAGCTTAGAAGTGGTTTAATAATGGCCATGGACTCATCTGTCTTTGCCATCAAGGCAGAATGAGCAAATTTTCCAATAGGATGTATTTGGGGAATTTAAATACATATTCTTTTTTTTTTTTTTTTTTTTTAATTGCCAGGCCTATTTCGGATATATATGGAATCCATCAGTGTGCTCTCCTTCAAAGACTGCCATTCAATTGTCTTCTGGCTTTTAGTTCTGCTTCTTCCCCTTACTAGAGAAAACAATGGAATTTTGTGAAAGCCCCAGGGGCTTTTGAATCTGAGAGGGACAAGCTTTTACCTCTGAAGAGCAGGGGAATTTGATTGAAAATAGAGGCTGCTTATGATTCATTCAGGGGAATTTTTCCTCTCCATCATCTTATTTGCCTAGTGATTTGATCCTATGTGGCTCTTCAGAGCCTACTGTGAGATGATTTGCTTCAGCTGCACTGGATCCTTTTCAAATATTTTCCAAGGACAAACACCCTCCCTACAGGTTTCCTCGGCTGCAGTGATTGTCTTGTCTGGGGATTGTATTCTGATTAATTTAACTTTTAGCTTCCTTACTGCTTCAGTGGATTCCAAATTTGTCATGGTTTTAAAAAAAAAATTCTCTGGGGAAGTTTCATGAAAGAAGTTGGTGAGAACAGGGCTTAGGATTTATTCCGCTGAGCAACGTTTAGAATGTGGCAGGGGGCTGAGAGGCACAGAGAAGAAGAATGGAAGGGGTGCCAAATTCTTCCTGATGCATGTTCATAGGTCAGGCATAATTCTGTTCTGCAGAAATTTCAGTGATCATTGTTCTGCACAGAGGTGCTCCTGCCAATTGAGCAGAAAGCAGCGAAGAGCATGCAATACGCGACTGCAGCCAGCAGGGGGCGGGAGCGCCACAGCCATAAGCCACAATCTCTACGGAAGTTGCTTGGACCAGGTATTGCACGCCGTTCTGGAAGCCAGCTGGTTCTGAACTCAGTGCAAGCCTTTCTTTTTGAAAGATTTTTTGCCGTCACTGAATCTCTTCTGCTGACAGTATAGGCAGTAGAGTCAGTGTGTCTGGATTTGAAACCCGGTGGCTGCCTTTGTCAGCTTCGTCATCTCTATGTACCTCAGTCTTTCTTATCTGAAATATGGGAAAAGAGCATTTGTCCTGAGGATGATTGAGCTGACTTATATAATGCAGTTGGAACAATGCCTGGCTCTTAAGTACTTGATCGATATTAGCTAATAGCCTTTCCCTTTGCTCTCCACCTTCCTTCCTCCCAAGTCTGAATGTAAAAGCAAATTCGTGTAACAATAGGTTATGCATGCTGACTTGTCTTCATTTTCCAAAACTCATCACAAAAACACAAAACCAGCTCCGTGGCATTTTCTGCCAAAAATGCTTATGCTAAATCTAATAATGAGAAAATATCAGACAAAACCAAATTGAGGGACGTTCTACCAAATAACTAGATTGTGTGCTTCAAAAATGACAAGGTCAGGAAAGACAAAGGAACAGTTCCAGACTGTAGGGTCCTAAGTGGACAACTGAATGCAGTGCATGAGCTGGGAACTTATTTTGCTATAAAGTATATGTTGGGGCAATTGGTGAAATTTGAATAAGGTCTGTAGTTAAGACAGTAGTATGAGATAGTATTAATTTCACAATTTTGCTAATTGTAAACTATGGAAGAGAATGTCCTTGCTTTTAGGAAATACACACTGGAGTATCTAAGAGTAAAGGGGGCATAATTTCTGTAAGTTGCTCTTAAATGACTTTAAAAATGTGTGTATATATATATGCTATATATATATATATATAGCATATATATATATGAGATATATATCTCATATATGAGATCATATATATATATATATATAGCATATATATATATATATATGAGATATATATCTCATATATATGAGAGACCATATTTGTTAGAACATTTAGCACATCTGGAGAAAGGGTGTATGAGAATCCTTTGTACCATTCATGCAACTTTTTTTGTAAGCCTGAAACCATATGAAAGTACAAAATTTAAAAAAAAAAAACATAAATAAAAATAAAATCCCTCATCTTAGATGCCTTCTTCACTAAGAAATTTTTCTGATGTTCACCTGCCCTAGCTCTTAAGTGGTGTAGATGCTTCTGCCCTGTGTGCCCTTGACCTGTGGCCTGTCAACAACAGTTACACTATATTGTAACTGCCTGCTTATGTCATTAAACCGTGAGCCCCGCTAAAAAAGGAAGGGACTCTCTTTTATCCTTCATCTTTGTATCACCTGAGCCTAGCTAATACCTGGCACAGAGAGGAGACTCATCATGGATTTGTTGAATGATAAGGTAGTGGAACTTGGCCTTATATCCAAGGTTTGATTTTCTAGGGGCCTGTTGTGAATTTTAGGCTTGCTTTTTAGGTTTTGGAGCAGGGATGAAGCTCTGGTTTGGGACTTAGCACATCTAGTCGGGAAGCTGAGTTCTGTCATAGTGCACACGAGAGAGAGTCTGTTTAGTTTATTTATACCTTAGCTTGGAGATACTGTGAAGACAGAATTTGAGCTCTTTGAAAGAGAGCCAAATGATCGGTGCACTCTCTTTGTCTAGGTGTTTAGTTGGAGGAAATTCCACTGTTTATGGTCAAAGCCAAGTGTGTTTAGTATTAAAAGAATCATGTTTTTTCTTAAAATGTGGCCCCTGAATGCAGGCCACATTTCATGTGGTGTGCAATGAAGAGACAGCGATCTGAGCTGGCTGCAGAACTGACCGTAAGGGCATTAGTGAGAAGTGTGTGTGCTCACGGGGGCTTCCTACTTGTTCCCTATTTTATGGGTAATGTTTGGGATATATAAAGGGCAGGTTTGTCTGTGCATAATGAGCTGATGTTAAAATGCAGTGTCATAAAGATGCACCTCACTCCTTTATTTGATTTCCATATTAACTTACTCTCTTAGGAGGGTCTGCATTGTGGTCACTGTTTCCCCACTATTCTTCTCTAATATTAATTTTCAAGCTAGATATTTTGCTATTTGGAAAAGACAACAGTGCAAGAGATAATCAGTATAACTTTTATCTTTGCTAGGAGCCACAGAAGCTTATGTAGAAAAAGTCCAAATGTGCGCCCGTGACTCTGGAGGAGGAAACTCAACTACAGACTGTAAGGACTGGGAAGCCAAACCACGTTCCCTGCTGAGGTTTTTTTTAGGTGTAATCTGGAGGGCTGGGGCTGCAGCATGTGTTTATGTAGACTCTGTAGGAGTCTCTATGAGGGAGGAAAATTGGATATAGAGGCTCTGGTCAGTATGAATCAGCGAGGAAGAACTCTAGCTCCCCACACCTCAAAAATAATTCCCTCGTGCATCCCACCAATCAGAGATTCATTTGGAATAACAGGTTCTGCTGAAAACTGCAATGCAAGTTAAGACTCCTACCACCAGTGTGAATTGGTTTTAACCAGGCATTTTCATTGCCTCTCCTCTAACACCTAGCTGAGGAGATGAAATAGTTAGTGGGCTCGTTTGGAGGAGGAGATAGTATGGAAAGGGGGCTGACCAGGGGAAAATGCCGAAGCGGGATGCTTCGGAAAGCTGCAAACAGTGTCTTAGCTCTTGGAGTTTGGGGAAGAGAGGCAGGGAGAGGAGAAGTGATCAAGGCCCCAGAAAGAAAAGGATGCAGTGGCCAAAACGGATGTTGACCACGCAGTAATGGTAGCAGGAATCCCGCTTAGCATGTCACCAAGTAACGTGTAGGTCATGGTCCCGGAATTGTCTGCCTTGAAGAATTACCTGGCTTGTTTCTCTCAAAGAATGAACTCTCTCAATGATATGTATATATCAATGTTCATCTTGGGATAAAGTATACCTATGTTATTGATCAGTGAACACTTAATTAAACATATAACGTTCCTGACACCTTTGCTGTGCCAGCTGACACTTGTCTAGGATCTTACCCCCTGGAACTTAATTTCTCAACAACGTTTGCAGAGTACTTTGACAAAAGTAACTTCCACTGAACTTTAAAAATAAAAGGAACAAATTCCGGAGCAACCAACTGAATAATTCTGTTACAGGAACCATCACTATAAATGGCTCATTTATCTAAATGGCATTCAGTCTCACATGGGCATTCAGGAATTTTAAGACAGACAATGGCTATTTCTCCAAACCCTAAAAATCCCATAAGATAGGGGCAGCAGGCAGAAAGCTTTTGTTCTTGTCAAAATCAGTCTCGACTTAGGTGTATTGTGGTAGCTACATGTCATTGTCATATTCTTGTCCACTCAGGCAGATGCCTTTGGTCCACGTAGCCACAATTCTAGAACAAGGAACCTTTACAGTATAAACCAAACAGCTGAAGAGTGTACAGATCAGAGCTCAGAATTAGAAAGAGAGGCACCTGGCTGACTCAGTTGGTAGAGTACGCGACTCTTGCTCTTGGGGTCGTGAGTTCAAGCCCCGTGTTAGATGTAGAGATTACTTCAAAATCAAATTTAAAAAGTAGGAAGAAAGGAGCCAAGAAATGGCTTGGAGGAACTGAGCCTTGCTGAGGGCTTTATGGGGAGGGAGAGAAAGAGAGAAAATCTGTAGGGAATGAATAATAGGGCACAGCAGGCAAATATTCTTGCTCCCCGCTTTTCCCCAATAGTCTCTCAGGGTGACTTATTAGAGGAAATAGACTCTTTTGGGGGAGAAATAAAGACCTTTATACAAGGCCAGTAAATACATTTATGGGGCCATCTGAGTCCACTTTCTCTGTCATTGCCTTTATTCAGGTGTATGTCTTCTGTGCTCTGGACAGCTACAACCATCCTGTGGCCTCGCCCTGAGCCTTCAGAGTCGTCTCCTACTCTACCACAGGGAAGTTTTTTCTAAAATGCAAGTATTATTGTTTGACAGCCCTGCTTAAAAGCTTTCAGTGACTTTTTCTTTTCTGTGGACTATATCACAAGGTTTATAGCATTAAGAAGCTTCATATTCTTTTCCTCCAACCTTATTAGTTCTAGCTTCATGGAATTTTTATAATTCATGTCTAGGCTTTCTTACACATGCCTGAAAAACCACTGCTCTACCTTCCAGAGGCAAAATCAGGAATTTTTTTCATCTTTGGAAGCCCAGTCCTCATAGCCGTACCTCCTAATTCCAAAAAGTTGAAGTGAGTATATTCACTGAGGTTGCCGCTCTACCTAGCATACATATCTAACTGCATTTTTTCCTACAACCTACTGCAATTGTTTTTGCATTTATCGCACATGCTAGATTTTCACCTTCTTCGAGGTTAATATCTCATTGATTTATTTTTGTAGCTGTAACACATGGCACATAATAAGTGCTTAACAATTGTCTATTGGATCAATGAGTGAACTGTTCATGCTTAAATCCCAGTATTTAGTTAGTAGCTCTATAAGTGAAGCTAAAGACTATTTGCCTGAAGTCAGCCCAGTCCTGGGCTGGGTCCCTGTGGGGGTTGGGAAGTGAGGGAACACTGGCTGGAGAGAAGGGTTCATTCAATACAGATGTGGGTTCATTTTTTTAGGAAAAAACAAATAATAGCTGGTGGGAGCGTCATTATGACTGATTGGGAGAGATTCATGATATGGAAAAATAATTACTGTTAGGTTAAGTAATGGGAACGGGAAATATATCATAGTAGAGGCAGCCATGCGCATGTTTTTGGATCGGGATGAAATATATGGAAATAGCAGAATTAGGTAAACATGAGTTGGTTCTCAACCATATGGAGAAGGAGACAGGTGGCATCTGGGATGAGTTTGTGTAGAGAACAAAGACCGTGATCCTTTTTTTTTTATGTCTGATCTTATTTGTTACTCTTAGAAAATTTTGGGTTTTTCTTAAGTTTTTAGAAAATGTTTATTTATTTTTGAGAGAGAAAGAGGGAGGCAGAGGCCGAGAGAGAAGGAGAGAAAGGATCTGAAGCAGGGTCTGTGCTAACAGCAAAGAGCCCTATGTGGGGCTCAAACTCATGAACCATGAGATCATGCCCTGAGCTGAAGTCGGACACTCAATGGCTGAGCCACCCAGGCACCCTGAAAAGTCTCGTTTTTGACTGGATTCAGACTTAAAGGTAGAAGCTCTCAGGGAGGACAGCTCCTGTCTTTTGGCAATCTGTCCCTGGCATTTTTCTTTGGCCTTCTTTATTCTCTTAGCCAGAAATTTAGCATATTCTGCAGCGTCTTCCTTATTTTACTTCGTATGCTGTTTCTTCAGAGAAATGCGCCATTTGTGGTAGATTACGTACGGAGTAACAAGATGCTGAATCTTGGGCACTTTGGTTGTAGGTTTCTTACCTTCTTTATTTAGGGGCTTTCTCACAACATACTGGTGGACATCGTCTTCTTTAGAGGGACTGAAAAGTTTGTGGCTTCTGCTAGCTTTTTTAGATGAGCTCTTTAGGGGCTCTTTAGGGGCTCTTTAGGCCCCAGGTGATGAGGCCCCGTAGTATCAGTGGTCCAGGAATGTCCTTCTCACTTTTTGTACAAGGACCAAGTTGAGAACATTGAGATTGGCATTCACAGTGCAACCCCAGGCAGATTTGTGCTTTCTTTCTCCAGTCCTCCTTCGTCTGTATGAGGAATGCCCCTTACTCAGCAGCAGGTGGACACGGCCATGGGTCAAGACACCCTGCCTCATGGAGAAGCCTGGTTTGTCATTGCCACCACTAAGTCAGACCGTGTAACCCTTCCGTTCTTCACCCGCAGCATCAGCAGCAACTTCTGTGGCCATTCGCTTCTTATAAAAGCTACGGGGTTTGCATTCATCATCCACATGGATGAGTTTCTGGCAGCCAGTAGCTGGAAAAGAGTTGTTCAGCTTCTTCCCAAAGCAGCCTGCCGCCTCTGAGGTGCCACAACAAAGAGCGACTGTGATCCTATGTTTTTACCGCATCAGGACTCTCCTCCCCAAATATGAGGAACCTCCTCACACTATGCAGCAATGTCTCGGTGACGATGAGCAATAAAGGTTCATGAATTTTCTATTTATCGGTGCTGTAACAGCTGCTACAGTTAGAGGCTCACAGCTTGGTACCTCAGCTGTGTACAACTTTCTGACCCAGTGTGTAGCTCTTCAAAAGATATTTTATAATGAAAATTTTCAAACACACAAAAATAGACAGATTTTACCCATGTGCGCATGACCTAGTTTTAACAAATATCCATGTTTTGTGGTCCTTTTTAATGACATATTTTAAAGCAAATTCTAGACTCATATTGCTTCAGACATCAGTATGTCATGATGTGTCTCTAACTGATAAAGATATCAAAAATAATATAACCACCGAGCCATTTTCACATCCAGGGTTGCTTTAAACACGTGCCAGGACTTATTCCCTTCCTTTCCCCTCATCCCACTCGTCTGTCAGGCTGTAC
The DNA here is from genome assembly GCF_024362965.1 of Panthera pardus. Lineage (NCBI taxonomy): Eukaryota > Metazoa > Chordata > Mammalia > Carnivora > Felidae > Panthera > Panthera pardus. Next base: position 136,036,823 of record NW_026526721.1, read on the forward strand.
ATACTGGGCCCCATTATGCCCGAGCTTTGTCTTTCTGGGGGAGGAACCAGCCATTGTACCCATTCTCGTGTGCGAGTAGTCTTCCATTTGCAAAACACCATCTATGAAGAATGAAGTTTCCTGGCATTTGCCTTTGTTCAGCCTGTACCTGATATTTTAATTAGCAAAAAGATGTATTCAATCTGCACACTAATCTAGCACTGTTTCGTGTCACCTCTCCCTGATATGACAAAAAGGTTCATTTTTAAAAATCAGAGAGTGCATTTAAAGACCTTAGAGGAGGAAAGAACGTGGAGAGATAGTAGGGAATTTCAATTTATCAGAACTTCTGTTTTGATTTTTAGTTCAGAAGCCAGGGTCTTGAGATTTATATCTTAACCATGAGAGGATGCTTTTAGAAGTTTTATAAGTGATGTTTAGGATAATGATAATAATCACTTTTGCAATTTATTTTTCTTAAGAAAGCCGGTGGGAATGAATCCCTTGTTGAGAGTATAGTATGGAGTTTCTAGACTAGCCCACAAGCTCCATCAGAGCACATATCTAATTATCTTGTACATTGCACTGGTGATTGCCCCTGGTGTTCTGCAAGTTCTAAGCATAGTAATTTCCCTGTGAGTGTATGTTGAATGAACAAAGATAATGTACAGTTTTTCCTCCATTTAAGATGTCATGTTAGCGAGGCTGAGATCTAGCAAGATCTATGAACTATTCCTTTCCCTCCAGCAGAAGCCACAGATGTTGACTTCATCCTGTGCTCCTGACTCATCTCCTCCCTGGTCTTTGGTTTGGATTGTATCTCTCCTTCACAGCTTCTCTGGTAAGCAGCTGCCATCCTTTATTAGCACATGACTGACCCAGCATCTGTGCTTTCTTACTGAATACAGAGCAGGGAGAGAAAAGCAAGAACTCTCCCATTTCCACTCTACCACAAGCTTATCTTTAGGGTGGGATGATGTGGGTACCAAGAGGGAGAAAGAGAATGAAGTGGGTGGAGACATTTGAGTGGTTTGTGTAAGAGATTAAGCAGCGATTGCAAATGGGAGTCATGGTTATGGGGCACGCTGTCCTCCTGAGTTTTTAAGATCAGAGGGCACCATTTACTGTTATATCAGAAATGAGGTGGTCCTCGCATGGGGATTTTTCTACTTTTTAGAGAAAAATTGCTCTCATTTGTTGGTAACATGTAGGGATAGAAAGGAAGAAGTCTGTTAGTTTCAATGATTGCATCTAGCATAGTTTCTCTTGCATTCCTAGGCCTTTGTTGGTAAAACCTGCACGAAGATGTTTGCATGGATGAACACCTGCCAGTTCAGATCATTTGGCTTTTTTTTTTTTTTCTGAAGGTGTGAGAAGATGGGTTGAAGGGTGACTGGGTGGGAATGGCTTGTAAAGAAGACCTGTTAACTGTAAATTTTGGAGAAATGAATCGTGACTTTGTTGCTTTACTTCATTTATACAAATTTACAAACAAGATATGGTTTCAGGAAAACTGGCAGCAAAAAAAGAAAAAAAAAAAAAAGAAAATATGACTCCTAGCTTTTGCATCATACCTTTTTTAGACTCGTCATCTTCACTATTTGTAGTTGCTGGTCTAATAACTTTAATAGTTGCTGGTTTAAGTCTGTTAACCAGGGTATGCTGATTGCAGTGACCAGCAGACCTCAAATATGTTTCAAACATAATAGAAGCTTATTTTTTGTTAATGTAATAGTAATGGGAATGTGCACAAGTGAGCACATAGCACTCCTCTACTGTCATTTAGGGACACAGGCTAACCAAGGCTCTGCCATGGAGAGGCTTTGAAATGTTCCCAGGTTTTCTTTTTCTTTCTCCTTTCTAGTTTGTATAGAAAAGAGCAAATTTGTGTGAACTTTGGAAGTGGGATACATAATTTCTCCTTGTATTCCCTGGGTTAGAATTCAGTTGCACGGGCATATCTGACTTCAAAAGAGTCTGAATAATGTACTTATCTAACGTAGGTTCTCTAGAAAGTAGAATCTGAGGCAAGGACTAGGTGTTGATGTTTTTTATGAGAGATACGAGTCCAGGGCAGCAAGAGTGAGAGAAAAGGGAAGTGAGGCAGGGAAGGATGGTAAGCAGGGCGAGGTTACATACAGGCTATTACTTCACAGGAAGTTGAAAGAGATAGCAAGTCACTTAGCAGGTCAACCCACTTGGCCAGGCTGCATGGTGAAATCACTACTGAGAACGTTCCATTGGAGGGAGAAAAGGAAAGAGAACTTATCTACCTGGTTCTTTTCCATCTCTTTGCTCTTCCTGGTCAAGGTTTGCACCACAGTTTGCCCTTCAGCACTACTGGTGTGCACCGTCCAGCATCTTCAGCAGCTTCTTAGAAGCCAGAACAAATGCTCTTTGGGATGGCATTTCATCTGAATCTCAGTTAGAAAGAGGCAGGAGAATATGGGGACTCCAGTGTGGCTGGTTGGTCTCAAGTAACAAAAATTCTGAGTCTGTTGTTTGTGATTGCAGCTGTCTGGGGGATAAGTGAAGCCAGTACAATCTGCAAATTGCAAAAAAGGGGTCTTACAGTCTGCCCCTTGCACCATCGAGATCCGTTTATGACCTCTAGTTGTATCTAGTTCACAAACTAAAATATGGGACATTTGTTTGTTTGTTTGTTTGTTTGTTTGTTGGAACAAGAGGACATCTTCCTGGAAAGTAGAGGTACAAGTCCAACCAGTCACAGAGTCACTTTCAAGGTGCATTTTCCTAGAAGAGATAAGGCAGGAAGGTCAGTGAAAAGCTACTACTGCTTCTTCAGTGGGTCCTGAGCCTGTAATACTTAACATTTTTCTCCTCCACCATCCAGTGTAGAGTTCCTCACCTTGTGCAAGTACTCTCACTGGTATGCTTGCCTAGTGGGGTGACCCAGACCTTTACTGAGGATTTTAAGTCCTTTGTTGTCCTGTGTTACTGAGTAATAGTTGTTCTAATTGGCCAATGACAGTTAGTAGTGGGTTTAGAGATACTGTTCTGAATAATAGTAAGTATTCACGGTAACCACACTTCCGGTTTTGTGGAGGAAGAATTTATTGATTATAAGGGAAAGGGAATATAAGGAATTAAACAATTATATAGTCAACATATAGAGGGAGAGAAGTACAGAGAAGAACAAAGAAGGCTTAATGCATCAAATCAAGTACTTAACAACATCCAAACTTCTGACTGGGGAAGCCCCGCATTGAACAGCCCGGTTGGAGTCCCGATTGAGGGGACAATCCGGATTGTGATTTATGGTTAGTCATTAAGTTTGCCTATGTGCAGTCCTGAGCGAGCTGCATTTTTGGTTTCTTTTATTATATCTCACAGTTCTAAGAGTCTGGGCATCTGCATATTCCTGTTCCCCACCTAATCCATTCCAGGGGGCCAGCCTGGTCTGGCTTAAGTTGGTGAGGCATGGTAATCCCACTTGGCGTCAGGAACAGAAGGGCCAGTTCTGATCCCCAGGCCAGATATGGAGTACAAGCCAACAAAGTGCCCCCCTTGATTGTGTATATGTGGCTCTGGGAAAAAATGCATGACAAGTCACATAAACAATTTCTGTACAAAACACATACTAAGAGATGTCTTAGTGAATGTCTGTATTTTTACATATTGTGTAGAAGCAACCCTAAGATCTCATGGTAATCAAGGTTGATTATCTCAGCCAGTACATTAACTCCTTTCTGTGATCACTTCCATGGAGAATTCAGGCTATCCAAGTGGTAGGTACAGCTTCTGGTTCAGTGGAACCACCGTTGCATCCCCTGGCAAGTGTTCCTCTTTTGGGAATTAGAACCTAGGAGCCTAGGGTTATGGAACTGAAAGCACAAATGCCACAAGTGGTCTACAGAGGGTGATGATAAGAGGGGACACTCATATTCCTCTTTGTTCTTGTACTTTTGTATTCAAGTTATTGGAGACATAGTACCACATGTCAAGTATTGGTGTAGCATCTACACTGCATCCTGGAGGTCAGAGTCTCAAGTCTTCGGTGTATTGTTCCTAAGCAGGCACCCTAGCTGAACCTTTAACAGATCATTCCGCTATTTTTTTTTCTTTTTTTGCATGGCTGCTTCTGAGTGATAAACCCATTTGTTAGAAGGGCATGGATGATCTTAAGAATATACCCTATAATCAACAACAAAGCGGACAGGTTCTCTTACATTGGCTACTTAAGAGTCACGATGTTGGAAGCAACAACCTCTCCTTTTCCTCTCTGCCATCTGCTTGGCAGCTGCAAAGCAACAACTGTGTGTGAATGCATCTCCGTTTGTGTTGGCCAGGCTGGTGCTCAGATTGGCAATGCCGGCTGGGAGCTCTATTGCCTGGAACACGGCATTCAGCCTGATGGGTAGGTGCCAAGTGACAAGACCACTGGGGGAGGAGATGACTCCTTAAACACCTTCTTCAGTGAGACAGGTTCTGGCAAGCATGTGCCCAGGACAGTGTTTGTAGAGCTGGAATCCACTGTCACTGATGAAGTTCACAGTGGCACCTACCACCAGCTCTTCCACCCCGAGCAGCTCATCACAGGCAAGGAAGATGCTGCCAATAACTATGACCAAGGGCACTACACCATTGGCAAGACGATCATTGACCTTGTCTTGGATTGAATTCAGAAACTGGCTGGCCAGTAAGCAGGTCTTCAAGAGCTGCTTACTTTTCCACAGATTTGGAAGGGGAACTATTTCTGGGTTCACCTCCCTGCTGATGGAACTTCTCTTTGTGGATTATGGCAAGAAGTCAAAGCTGGAGTTCTCCATTTTTCTGCCGCCCCCCCCCAGGTTTCCACAGCTGTAGCTGAGCCCTACAACTCCATCCTCACTACCCACACCACCCTGCAGCAGTCTGATTGTACCTTCATGGCAGACAATGAGGCCATCTATGACATCTGTTGTAGGAGCCTCGATATTGAACACCCAACCTACACTAACCTAAATAGGTTGATAGGTCAGATTATGTCCTCCATCACTGCTTCCCTCAGATTTGATGGAGCCCTGAATGTTGATCTGACAGAATTCCAGATCACCCTGGGGCCCTATTCCCACATCTACTTCCCTCTGGCCACATATGCCCCTGTCATTTCTACTGAGAAAGCCCACCATGAACAGCTTTCTGTTGCAGAGATCACCAATGCATGCTCTGAGCCAGCCGACCAGATGGTGAAATGTGACCTTCGCCATGGTAAACACATGGCTTATTGCCTGTTGTACCATGGTGATGTGGTTCCCAAAGATGTAAATGCTGCCATTGCCACCATCAGGACCAAGAGTATCATCCAGTTTGTGAATTGGTGCCCCACTGGCTTCAAAGATGGCTTAATTACCAGCCTTCCCCTGTGGTACCTGGTGGAGACCTGGCCACCAAGGTACAGCAAGATGTGTGCATGCTGAGCAACACCACAGCCATTGCTGAGGCCTGGGCTCTCCTGGACCACAAGTTTGACCTGATGTATGCCATGCATGCCTTTGTTTACTGGTATGTGGATGAGGGCATGGAGGAAGGAGAGTTTTCTGAGGACATGGTTGCCCTTGAGAAGGATTATGAGGAAGTTAGTATGGATTCTGTTGAAGGAGAGGGTGAAGAAGAAGGAGAGGAGTACTAAAGTTAAAAATATCACAAAGGACCAGTTTTACAGGGAAGCTTATTCTGCTTTGAACATTGAAAAGTTGTGCTCTGATCAGTTAATTTGTATGTGGCAGTGTATACTCTCGTATACAGTTATTGATCAATGCTTTAAAACACAACACTTTGTTACAGATCCAAGCTATCCATTTCTCTGATGGGTTTGAATGAAGTATTCCCTGTCTTAAATGAAAAAAGAAAAGAAAAGAAAAAGGATAACACAAAACAGGGTGTGTCGATAATTTTATAAGCCTAACTAAGCTTTATGTGAAGAATCTGAATACTGTACTCTTAGCAGAGAAACATACTATGTTTTGTTATCGGATAGAAACGTAAGAGATCAACTAATTCTACTGCCCCATTTTACAAAAGAAAATGGAGGCCCAGATGGAAAAGAGTGGCTTACTGTGGGGTAATAGCTAATTAACGGATGAATTTGTGCTGCATCCAGGTTTTTTGACTTCTAGGTCCTTGAAAATTTCATTCTATAACATCATCTTTAAAGCAAACAAACAAACAAAACATGGGTTCATCTTTTGAAATTTCAAAGTGGATTTTTAGATGCAAATTGGATTAGTTTCGAGGTTGCAATTATCTTTGTTTATCCTTTGCCACGATAGATAGTAGAATTGTGGGGATTTTTTTGGTTGTTGTTCCTGGAAGTGGTACAGTTGTCCATGGGGAAGCAAGGGAAACATTTGTCTTCAGGCAATAATTACTTTCCACTCTTTCAGGGCTTTGTTGAAATCTCACCTCCTCCAGCAAGCCTTCCCTACATTCTTTAGTTTATGGCAAACTTTTCTTAATTCCCACGGGAACTATTGGCCATCTTTTTGTTATTTTTACTGTAAAACAATTATTACAAGATCACAAGAAAATAAATGAAAAGAAAAAAACTAACATTCTGTCATTTCAACAAATTAAACCATTTTCATTTTTCACAATTACATTCAGCATTTTGTATGCATATATAATTTGTATGCCACTGGATATTTTTGTAATCATGGCATAGATATATATTTGTAGTCGTTTCCTCATTTGGCAATGCATGATCACTTTTTCAAGTTGCTACATGATTTTCATAATTTTATTTTGAATAGCATTACTCATTACCTTTTGGATATTTCATAGGAATATTGTAATTAACATGTCTGAGTGGACTCAGCTTTTCCATTCAGCATCATGCAGTTTTAGGCAGAAAAAGTCCTCAGCTTCTCCATCTCATTGCTATCCACTGCTTCCATTGAGTTGAAAAGTCTAATTTTCTACTGCCTAAATATTTCATAATCAAAAACTCTTTTTTCCCACTTCATCACTGGCTTAGACTTCTTGAGGCTCACCAGTCCAATTTCAGTAGCGCTCGTTCCTACTGGTATCCTCCTTCTGGAGGCATAAGTAATCTTTCTAAAATGAAAATGTGATACAATACTTCCCTGCTTAAAAACATTCAGTGATAGGGTGGCTGGATGGCTCAGTCGGCTGAACATCCAACTTTGGCTCAGGTCATGTTTTCACAGTCTGTGAGTTCAAGCCCCGCATGGGGCTCTGTGCTGACAGCTCAGAGTCTGGAGCCTGCTTTGGATTCTGTGTCTCCCTCTTTCTCTGCCCCTGCCCTGCTCACACTCTGTCTCTCTCTTAAAAATAAATAAACATTAAAAAAAAAAAACCATTCAGGGGCTCCTGGGTGGCTCAGTCGGTTGGGTGTCCAACTTCGGCTCAGGTCATGATCTCATGGTTCGTGAGTTCAAGCCTCGTGTCGGGCTCTGTGCTGACAGCTCAGAGCCTGGAGCCTGCTTCAGATTCTGTGTCCCCCTCTCTCTCCGCTCCACTCCTGCTTGTGCTCTGTTTCTCTCTGTCTTTCAAAAATGAATAAACCTAAAAACATTGTTTTTTAAAAACATTCAGTGATTTTCCTTTGTCTGTGAGGAGGTTGTCAGTACTTGAAACTGGGGTTATTTTGCACAAAAATGTAGATTTCTGGTTCCTCTTGGGGAATTGAACATCTGGGCACAGTGGGTCTGCTTTCCAGCATGGCACCAGAAAGCAGAAGCTGAGTGGAGGCTGTTTCTACAGACAAGGCAAATGCTCCCCAATCTGACCGGGAGGTCCCCTCAATCTGTCTTGGTGCTCATGGGCTTTGAGTGTGAGACCCCCTTACTGTCTAAGCCAAAGCCTAAATTCCTGTGAATGGCCTGAAGGTTCTTCAGCACAGGCCCTGTTGAGTTCTTTAACCTTATTATTGCACTTATCAAGAAATAGAGAGGGGCTCCCAAATGTGCCTTGTAATACCCACCATCTTTGCTCACCTTTGCATTGGCTAGGGGAAACTCTTTTTCTTCCTTCCAGACTTGGCTGCATCATCACCTCCTCTCTGAAGACCATCCTGATTTCTAAAAGCTACCGGGTGGCAGAATGATCTGGAAAGGCATTTTACTTCTCATCCTATTCTATGACTAGTTTTTCCCTGCTCAGGCGAGGAGACCAGGCAAGAAGGTTTCTCTTGCTGCTGCCTCCTTAATCCTTCTCCACTCCTTTTTGTCTGGCTCTCTTCTCTGCTTTCCTAATCCTTTCCTGTCTATTTAATTCAGCACAAGTTTATAGAAGGGCTGCTGAGGGCACTGGATGAGTGAGGGGATGAGTAAGGTTCCTGCAGTGGTAGGGCTTGCATCTGTGTAAGACCAGCAAATGTGTGATGGTGGCACATGAACAGGTGCTTTAAGTCAGATATGAGCAGGGTGCTGTGAACAGGTGCTGGTTTTGGCCAGCCCTGTTTGGCAAAGGCAGGGAAAGACGATTGCTTGCATTTAAAAGGATTTCTTAACAGGATAATGGAATCATGTGTTCCTCATAACTGTCTTATGCTTTCTTCTCATCTGTAGATTCCCTTCTAAGCCTCTCTAATATTTCATTTTAGAATGTGACAGGTTGTCTGATTTTGAATCTAACCCCATTACTTATCTCTGTGACAGTTGCCAGACCGCTTAAATTCTCCATGTCTGTTTCTTAATTTTTTTATTAAATTTTTTTTTTAATTTTAGAGCGAGAGTGTGCATGAGCGAGGGAGAGGGGCACGGGGAGAGGGAGAGAAAGAGAGAGAGAGAGAGAGAGAGAGAGAGAGAGAGAGAGAGAGAGAGAGTCTTAAGCTGGTTCCATGCCCAGTGCAGACCCCCTACTCTCCAGCTACGCAAGCCAGAGAACTAGGGGTTATACTTGATTGTTCCTCTTCATCCTCACCTATCCAATCAACCACCAATACCTGTGACTTCTTACTCTGAAAGGTCTCTTATATTTGTCCATTTCTTTCTGTTTTCACTGCCTTCCGCCCTAGTCCAAGTTACTATCATTTCTTTTAGAGTAAATGCAATTACCTTCTTATTGAGCTATATAATTGCTTAATGAGACAGAATATTATTTTCACCTGGTTTCCATTATAAAACATGCTCTGTCTTCATTGGAAGAATGATTGGAATAGAGGACACCCCCCCCCCCCAAATACAGTCCCCAAACTTGAATCATATCGCTGTTAAGGATATTAGGTGATACCAAGATATAGTAGGGCAAAAGGAAAGTAATTTTTTTATGAGCATAAGGGAAAGAATTTTGTGGTCAAATACTCAGTAGAGCAGAGGAGGATAGAAAAAAGGAAAGAGAAGGGAGGAGTAAGGGTGAATAACTAGAAGATGATAAGAATATGAAGGCCAGTGAAAATTCATAGCATGGAGAGCCAATAAATATTTTTTAAAATGCTATAGCTTATGTCTCCAGGGCTTACAAAGACATAAAATGCTATAGCTTAATTGTCATTCTCATGTGCTTTGCTGAGAACTAAATCCTTCCTTCTTCCTTGTTTCTCTTATGAAAGTTTTCAAAATCTTTTAAGAATTTGTGAGGGTATACTCTGTTTTGGGGCAACTGAACCTAGTTTTATGAGTAGGTTAATGCAATATGTCACAGAGGAGCCATGAACCCAGAAGGCAGAGGTGGCCATGAGCAATAGGCCATGGGAAGTTCCAGAAACTGGAGCAGAACTTTGGTCTTCTGTTAGGTCATGGGATTGTTCAGAGCTTAAGACAATTATTCCTAGATCTCCAAAGAGACGAGGGGTCTCCAGCTGACATCTGATTGACATTTGCGTCTACATAAAATTGTTCCTTCCTACGTGAAAAAATGATTCTCTGAGAAAAGCATGTAAATCTAGTTTCTTTTCTTCTTTGTGAAAATACACAGCCAAATCATTAACTGTTTTAATTTCAGGATCGAACAAATCAGAAACTGATTGGGAAATGGCATTCCAACAGGCTGGATTTATTCACAGCTCTGCTTCGTAACTGGGTTCCAAGGGATTTGCCAATGGGAAGTAACTGAACTTCTCTGTGGCCTCATGTTTCTCATCAGTAAAATAAGGGATTTAGGCCAACCATTGTTTTCTAAGCTTTGGTCTATATATCCATATAACAGAAGATGTGGGAACTTCCACATTTCCATTCATAGCTAGAATGACTGTATGTCCGATTTACTTCATATAGGCCCAGTTTGTGCCTGTTTCCTGGCATCATTATTAATCATGCCCCATTTCACTCTCAAAGATGTCCAGATGTGGATAATAACATCACAATTTCCCTATTAATAGGAATTCCTGGAATAGAAAATTTTAGGTTAAATAATTTTAAGCAGGTGTTTTAACTGCAAAACTTTGCAGATTCTTTAATATGCTAATGTGTCTCACAATTCTTCAAAAGAGAGGGGTTGTAGTTCTAGGATTTTGGCTTTGGAATCCTTATTTTGCTTCTTCTGGGAATAGGACAATGGGACTTATTTTGGGAAAGAGTATTAAATCATCTTAATTCAGCAAATATTTATCAACTACGCTGTGCCAAGCCCTGGAAGAGGCAATGTAGAAATAGTGACGGGTAGAATCTAACTTTGCCTCAAAGTAGTTTATAGCCCGAACCGTGGGAATTAACATTGTACACAAGGAACTCCAATTCAAGGTCACATTCTAGTTTTTTTTTTTTACTTTTTTTTAATGTTTATTTATTCTAGAGAGAGAGAGAGAGAGAGAGAGAGAGATAGTGTGAGCAGGGGAGGGGCAGAGAGAGAGGGAGACACAGAATCTGAAGCAGACTCCAGGCTCTGAGCTGTTAGCACAAACCATGAGATCGAACCCACAAACCATGGGATCATGACCTGAGCCGAAGTCGGACACTTGACCAACTGAGCCACCTAGGTGCCCCGGTCACATTCTGGTTTTAATATTTTACTATGATGCCATGTAATTAGAGGCCAAGATAAGATACAAAATTTAAATCCTAAATGAGTGGTATAATCTGTTAGCATTGTGTCAAGTGAAGGTTTCTTTCTTTCTTTTTAAAAATTGTTATTATTAATTTTCTTGCTCTTGGGTCCACATTCATTAGAACTTGGAAGCCCACCCAGCAGCCCTCCTCCTACTCCTAGAAATGTGGCCCCGAGGGCCTAGTAACTGGCCTCTCCAGAGCAGACAGCCCAGAGGCTCTACGGGAGGCCAAAACAAACAAAACAGTAAGAAATGTTTTCTGGAAGGCATATGGCTCCTCCCACGCCTGCAGATGTTCACTCTGGTCTGAGTGCACATCCTCCCCAGAGCTTCCAGACCACCAGCGCCATTCCAGCACACCTTCTTCCCCCTCTAGCCCCAAGGCTTCCTTGTGCTAGGGCAGCCATTTGGCAGGGTTCTGGGGCCAGCAGAGGCTGTGAAGTCAGAGGGGGAGACGGGACCTGGGTACCTTTCCCACCGTGTCTTCTCCAGAGCCTAGCTGCTGAAGCATTCCTGCTGGAACTCCTGGAAGTCTTCCTCAGCTACCTTCTTCTTCATCTTGGCCACAGGCTGGTCACAGGCCTTGCAGCCCTAGTTCTGGCCCACAATCTGCCGAGTGACTGACTCAGCCACCGTGCTTTTCGCACTGGTTATAAACTTCAGGTTTACTCCGAGGTAGTCTTGACACTCTTGCTTCTGGAACTCAGCAAATGCCAACTTGGGCACCTTTCCCTTGGCTGAGTTCTGCGTGTTTCTGGGCTTGGGTTGCCTTTGCTTTCTGGCTGCGCTTCACTGGAGCCCCATTGGGCTTGGCCTGACCTGGCCTGGGGTGCCTTGGGCACTCCCAGCAGCTCCAAACCCCACTGCAGTGGCCGACAACATGGCTGCACTTAGCTCCACCCACAAGCCCACAAATTATTATTATTCTTAATTCCAGTATAGTTAACCTACAGCGTTATATTAGTTCCAGGTGTACAATATAGTGATTCAATCAACACTTCCATACATCAGCCAGTACTCATTACAAGTGCACTCCTTAATCCTTATCACCTCTTTCCCCCATCCCCCCACCCACCTCTTCTGGTAACCATTAGTTTGTTCTCTATAGTTAAGTCTCTGTTTCTTGGTTTGTCTGTCTCTTCATTTTTCTTTGTTTGTTTTGTTTCTTAAATTCCAATTGTGAGTGAAATCGTATAGTATTTATCCGTCTCTGACACTTATTTTGCTTAGCATTTTATACCCTCTGGCTCCATCCATGTTATTACAATTGGCAAGACTTCATTCTTCTTTATGGCTGAATAATATTCTATCTATTACATATATATGTTTTTTCCCATTATATCATTACACACACACACATCACCTCTTCTTTATCCATTTATCTATTGATCAATATCTGGGCTGCTTCCATAATTTGGCTATCATAAATAATGCTGCTATAAACATAGGGGTGTATGTATCCCTTTGAATTAGTGTTTTTGTATTTTGGGGGCAAATTCTCAGGAGTGGGATTATTGGATCATAGGGTAGTCCTATTTTTAACTTTTTGAGGAATCTCCATACTGTTTTCTAGAGTGGCTGCACCAGTTTGCATTCCCATCAACAGTGCAAGAGGGTCCCTTTTTCTCCATATCTTCACCAAAACTTGTTTAAGTGAAGGTTTCCTAGACCCAATACTGGATGAATATATTCATTAAATCTCTCAGAATATTCATATAGTGGTCCAGAGAACCAGAATTTTCATACTTATGCAGACCATCTTATTTTAAGATTCAGAGTCTCAACAGTGCCTATGAGGAGATGATTGGTAGGGTTATTTGTAAAAAGATGTTGGAAATGCTACTTTATTGAAAATTCTTGTGAGTAGACTGTGATTAGACAGTTACTAGGAGATTAATTTTTGGTAGAATTGTTATGGTTAACAGCAATAATTAGCACTTAGTGGGAAATATTCACATGATAATCTATTCACATATTAATTTATTTATTCCTTACAAGAATCAGATTTTATCAGTATTTGCTCTTTACAAAAGAAAAAGTGAAGCCCCGACAGGTTGAAAAACTGACCCAAGTTTTCACGGCAGAACCAGGAATTTACACCCAGGCAGTTTTTCTCCAGAGCTTGCGTGCTTCTTCACCACTAAATGTCAACAGATATTTGTGTGGTTGACTGTGTGCGGGTTTCAGTGACCTCACCTTAGTGGCCTGAAATCAGCCATGGTGAGAGTGTTTACACCAAGAAATCAGTAAACACTACAAATCATAGCTTCTCTTCCCTACCAGAGTTGATTGTCAAACATTTACCAGCACTGCTGGTTGCAGACACATTTGGAAAGCTGGGACCGAGTATTGCAGGTTATTCATTGGAGAATTGTTAGTGCTGTTTGTATGTTGTCTGGGTATATTCATCAAATGAGGATCCATTTTAGTCTGAATTGGAAGAGGATATGCAAAATGAGAATTCTCACGATTATTAAATATTTGGATCTGGGAGTGTTTTCAGAAAATTAAGTGCTCTATGCAGATATTTCATTTCAAGAAACTCTGGGAAGGAGTTATTGTCCAACTGCAGTTCTGTTTATGCTTCTTTTGCATTTCTGAAACCCATTATTTGCATATTTCTCACGGCAATTACTTTGAATTCATACTCTAGTTATTTGTGTGTGTGTATTTTCTCCCAATTAGACTACACAATCCCCGCTAGAATCATGTCAGATCAGACCACAACCCAGGAGACCGCTTAGTAGTGTTTCCAAAGTGAGTTAAATGTTGATTGAATTAATGACTTTTTTTTTCTCTTTCAAATACTACTTGATGATTTAGGTCGAACGGTAAAGGAAACACTTTAAGAAAGGACTTGATGTAATTCTGATTCACAAAGATTTTCTCAAAACAGATAATCCAATGTATTAACCTGTTGAAATCATGATGTTTCGGATTCTATGCTTGAAGATGTAACTTAATTATAATTTGATTTTTCTCGTTTCAGGTAGTACTAAAAGACTGACTTTTTTGTTTCAAGACCTAAACTACTGGTTTGTGTTTATACATCTAGCTTTAAACCGGTTTTGTTTTGTTCTGTTTTTTGTTTTGTTTTGTTTTTTTCTCTTTCCTCTTGTTAACTCTGATCTTGGCAGTTTGCAAACCACTTTTTTTCCCCTAGGTAAGCAGCCCTTTTAACTTTAGATTACAGATTCTATTTTAAAAGGCTTTTTAAAAATATGTCTTGATGGTTTATATTTATTCAAAAATGTTTAGACTCAAAGAAGTGATTTTATTATTTTTTTAATTCCTTTGATAATTAAATATATTTGGAATATTGTTTTAAAAAGATATTCTTTAGGGGTGCCTGAGTGGCTTAGTGGGTTGAGCGGCTGACTTTGGCTTGGGTCATGATCTCCTGGTGTGTGAGTTTGAGCCAAACCCCCCCCCATCCCCCGGTCTGGGCTCTGTGCTGACAGCTCAGAGCCTGGAGCCTGCTTCGGATTCTGTGTCTCCTCCTCTCTCTGCACCTCCCATGCTCATGCTGTGTCTCTCTGTGTCTCTAAATAATAAATAAACGTTAAAAAATTTAATAAAATAAAAAAAGATATTCTTTAGAAAGGGTGAAGGGGCAGATTTGGTCTTTTCCCCCTTGCGAATCATCAATCTGCTAGCTACTCAGCTAAGGACCCGCAACTTGAGTGTGACCTGGGAATTTGGTAGAAATGCAGTGTCTTAGGCCCCACCTCAGACCTATTGAGTCATAATCTGCATTTTAACAACATCCCCAGGAGATTTGTATGCACATTAATGTTTGAGAAAAGCCAATCAATTGGGTCTTTTTCTGAAATTCACCCTGCTGCATAAGCAGCTGACTATAATGTATTCTTCATCGCAGACCACATTTTGGAATTCTGATTTATTTGATGGCTTAATGTTTATTGACTGCACCTGGTGTGCTAGATGCTGCAAAGAAAATGCGAACCACCCAGCCATTGTTCTATAGTTACTTTACTCTAAAATAAGAAGATGCAGGCAATTTACTGTTTTTTACTTAAATATACATATACATTGAAAGAAAAAAGGAGTTGGGTAGAGGAAACAGTGAGAAAACAATCCCACTACAGAGGATGTGGCCCATTGTTAAAATAAGAGTAGATGAAGGATATTCATAGACACAAATAGAAATGAAAGAAATTCTGTCAATCATCTATGTTTGGTGGGGGGAAAGCGAACATCTGGATGGCTGAATTTTGTGTAGACGAGGTATCTGGATAATTGCTTGTATTTTCCACTTCTCCTCCAGATGTGTTAGCATTGTGTTGCTGTAGCTCAAACCCATTGCTTTCAGACATTTCATGAATTTTTAGTAGAAAAAATTCTGGAAGCATTGATTTTATGTCTCTATTTCATTCTTTATGAAAATTATAGCATTTTAAATCTAGTATTTGGTCAAGTTTTGCCCCCTTGTGTAAAATTACCACTTTGTACAGTGTATGTGGGAGACATTCTTAGTCACTATTATGAAGATTTGTTGAAATAAAAGTAATAATTTTGAAGAGGTCCAGAATTTGTCACCCCGAAATGTGCCACTTTGGCATAAGGATCATTTTGAACTGAAGGCAATTGAGAATCCACAAATCAGGAAGAGTTTTTTTGTTTGTTTGTTTGTTTGGTTGGGTTTTTTTTTTTTTTTTTTTTTTTTTGCCTTCCCCTGATCTGCTAAAAGCAGGGCATAAATTTCTCCTTATGAAGGTGTCTCCCTCCCTTGTACTAGGGAGAACAACTCTTTTACTGAAGTCATACTGAAATGAATCTGCAAAAATGAACCTTACTAAGGTAACCCTTCCATTCCATTAGTTTTCCTCATACATTTCTTACTTTCATACAATTTATTGTTTCTCAAAGCCTAACTCCCTTTCCTTTGTTAAAATGGTATATAAATCCCACAGTCCAACTGCTTGAGTTTCACTTCTGAACTCTATGCATGCAAAATATTAATACGTTTGTATTTTTTTTCTCCAGTTGATGGGTCTTTTGTCAGTTAGATTTGCATGCCCCTAATCACTGAATCTAAGAGGGTACAGGAAAAGTTTTCCTGCCTAACAATTTTAACTCTACTAACCCTTTCTTTTAAAACTTTGATAAATCATTTCAAAAGAGGAAAAGAGGAAGTCAAGAAGGAAGGACATGAAGGTAAGATATGGAAACATGTGGAAAGGCTGGGACATCAGTAGAAATGGAATGAGAGTTTCTTGGAATGAGCTATTTAATCATGTGTTTCATCTAATCATTACTCTCACGGTCAATGACTGCAGGCACACGGTATGCAGAGATTATTATTGTCACACCCTAAGCCTGCAGTGAGGTCAACTGTTAGATCAATAACAACTCTGCTCCGTCAGATAAGGAATCTAAATGAGAATTGCCACTGTTAATCAGGTATCTTGAAATCCTTGAATAGGACACCGTGATAAATGATTGCTGACTATTCTTCTCTCTTTAACCTCAGTGGACTTTGCTCACCCACATTTTTAATTAACTAATTTAGTTCAGGATGTTTAAAATGCTCAGATCCTTTCAAAATTCTCCCCAGGGAGGTTATTCCTGGAGTAGACATCAGTAAGAATGTCCTTCCTTTCTTTGTAGAGCTATATTTGGCACATTTTGATTTTTTTTTTTTCTCAAAGAAATACATTTCTAAGGAAGACTATGGTTTCACATTTCACTTAGCACTTAGTTCTTTACCTCCCAGAATGGTAGCATTTTAAAATTCAGCAGAAATATGTTCTTTACGGTATATTAAACAAAAGTCAAAGCTATGGAAAATTACAACCTTTGGTGCAAAAGGAGATACCTTCTGCTTTTTGAAAGTTAATTAGTAATGAAAAATCTTTTAGAAAAAAATATTGAGTTAAATTGGGGTTATGGGGAAGTCTTAACAATTAAAAGATATTTTGTATATTAAAAAAGACAGATTTTGACAGTTACAAATATTATTTAGTTTTATATTTTATAGTCATGATCTTTTAACATGTGTTAAGATCTGAAATTTCACAACTTTGAATTTACATCTTCTTCTCTACAACATTGAGAAAAGCCCATGATGTTATTTCTTTTTTTTTCTTTAATTTTTTAATGTTTATTTTTGAGAGAGAGACAGAGAGCAAGCAGGGGAGGTGCAGAGAGAGAGAGAGAGAGAGAGACAGAGAGAGACAGAGACAGAGAGAGACAGAGATAGACAGACAGACAGAATCTGAAGCAGGCTCCGGACTCTGAGCTGTCAGCACAGAGCCAGACACAGGGCTCGAACCCACAAATGGTGAAATCATGACCTGAGCCAAAGTCAGGTGCTTAACCAGCTGAGCCACCCAGGCACCCCTATTTCTAATTTTGTAACATTGGAGTTGCTGTAGTTTGCAGAAACAAGCCTATCACCAGAGAATGAGACTGACGAGCCAGTAAAATAAAAACTCATGACTTTTTTTTTTTTTTTTTCTTTCTCCAACTTGACTGGTAAGTTAGTGAATGTAGTTAAAACACTCTGGGTTGTGCAGTGCCCCACCTACCTGCAGCTCCTCAGCCCCAGGCCAGAGGCCCAGATGGGGGAACCTCGGGCTGCAGCATCCCTGGAACATGGCAGTGGCTGGACAGGAAGTGAGGAGGGCACTGATGGCAGCAAGTGGGTTGAGGTAGATGGGGACCCAGATGCAGAAGGTGTGTGGAGTCCGGACATGGAGCAGAGCTTCCAGAAGACCCTGGCCATCTACCTGCCGTGTGGCTGATAGAAAATCATCCTGCCTAGTGAAGGCCAGGCGTGTGGTGGGAATGAGCTGATTGCCTGCTGCAACGAGCTGAGAACAGGGGAGACCCAAACCCAAACCCGCAGACAGGTCTTCTGGCGCATCCAGGTTCTGGCCTGAAGGAAATCAAGGGAAGTCCAGTCCAAGCTCAAGGCCTCGAGTGTGGACCAGGTTTCCAAGGACAAGGCTTTCTAAGGACAAGGTAGCACCATATTTACTACCTGGTCAGGGACTGAACGGGGACCCCAAAAGTGGCCTTCCCCGGGAATACCTTCCTCCTAGGAAGGACCTCCAGCTTTCTTCATGCTTATTTGGGGAGCGGGCTGCTCCCTCTTAGAGGAGACCTTAAAAATTGGGTGGTTGGTGAGTCGCAAGGATGAATCCTGATATTGGGACATCACAGCGGTGTCTGAAGGGACAGGTCACTCCAGAGCATCAGGGACTGGGGACAGGAGTGAGACAACAGTGGGACAACAGTGGGGTACTGCACTGGTTTCTCAGGCTCCAACACTCGCCCTCCACCAACTTGGTTCTGGATGTTTTGGAGGGCCTTAGGTATGTTAGTTTGTCCCTCTGTTTTGCAGCCCCTACCCCTTTCCCAGTCTGCCTCTCTTTACCAGTCCCACCCTGTGACCTTGAGGTCAAATATGGAAGGCTAACCCTTTCTGTGCAGAAGCAGAGCCAGATGGACCCTAGAAAAAAATTTTTTTAATATTATAAGAGATATTTATAAGTGGGTATTAGGGTCAGAATTTTTCTTAGCTGGATAAGCAGTGGGGTGAGGCTTTTAAGTTTAATCCCCTTTCTCTTTTTTTTTTATGTTTATTTTTGAGAGAGAGAGAGAGAGAGAGAGAGAGTGCATGTGAGTGGAGGAGGGACAGAGAGAGGCGAGACACAGAATCTGAATCAGGCTCCAGGCTCTAAGCTGTCAGCACAGAGCCCGATGTAAGGCTCGAACCCACGAACTGTGAGATCGTGACCTGAGCCGAAGTTGGACACTTAACCAACTGAGCCACCCAGGCGCCCCTGACCCTCTCTTGTAAATAAGATGAGGGCTATACTGTGTTGCCTCCCCTTGCCCCCGAACTCTGTTGGTTTGTGTTTTGACAGAGGATTCAACTATTTTACCAAACAAACAAATGCCCACAAAACAGAAAAGCAAACCCCCCCAAAAACCTCACTATGAGTTGTCCTAGCATGTCATTGAAAAACGTTTTAGGTTTGAGTCCAGCTTTCTAGTTCCAGAAATCTTTTTGTCTGTTCGGATGAGCTCTGTATAGCTTCCAGCCTGAAAAAAAACAAAACAAAACAAAACACACTTACCTCTTTTGGTTATCTTCATGCTAGGTATTTTAATTGTTGCCCTTTATGGCACTTATGAACCACTGTTTTCAGTCATTTATTGTAGCAAAACAAAGTATACCAAAACACGGCACTGTAAAATAACAAAGGTGTGTCAGAAATCGCAAATACGTGATGGATATGGTTTGTCTCTGCAGCACACAGACGGGGGCCTCAGCTGGGAGCACTCATGTGGCTAAGTGGTGGCTCAAATGAACGGGGGCTGGAGTTATTTGGACACTTCTCACTCGCGTGTCTGCTATGTGGGCCGGGACGATGTAAGGGCCGGGCTCAGCTGGAGCTCTTGACAGGAGCACATACACGTGGCCTCTCCATGTGGATTGCCCTTCTCAGAGCCAGGTGGCTGGGTGCTGAATGGGAGCGTCCCAGGAGGGAGCATCAGGAAAGTGAGAGTTCTGAGACCCACGTGGAGTTGCGTGGCCTTTTGCGAGGTGCCCTCAGAAATACAGAATGCCGCCTCTACTCTGATCCAAGCGGTCACGGGTCTGCCGATTTTCAAGAGAGGTGATACAGATCTCACCTCTTGATGGAGCAGTATCGAAGAGTTTGTGATCGTTTAAAAAAAATTTTTTTTAATGTTTATTTATTTTTGAGAGGGAGAGCGAGAGCGAGAGAGAGCGAGCGCATGCGCGGTAGAGGGGCAGAGAGAGGGAGACACAGATCAGAAGCACTCCCTGGGCTCTGAGCTGTCAGCGTAGAGCCAGATGTGGGGCTCAAACCCCTGAACTGTGAGATCATGACCTGAGCTGAAGGGTAATGCTTAGCCGACTGAGCCACCCAAGTGTCCCTGTGATCATTTTTAAAAACCACCACAACACCCAATTCATAGTGCTTTTTTTTCTTCCTAAAAGACTTTTCCCTACTAATTATCTTAAAAAGCAGTAGAAAACATTGGGCGCTTTATGGTGGGAAACCAGAGGTGGGTGCTGTGTTCAATGATAAAGTGCAGGAATCTTATCAATGAGTTCCTTTCTGTCTCCCAGTGTTAGCCAGTTTATCAACACTGAGTTCCAGAAAAATGTTAGGGGGAAAATTAATTGCCAAGAGAATTCTGTGTGAATTGTGTTTCTTTCAAATTCCCTAACAGTCTATCAGGCTGTTGCATTAGCATCCTTTCTGATGCAGCCTTCAGTAACTATGGCTCTATTAGCTGTTCATTTGCGGCATACAATAGACCCCAAAACAGAGGATTGCTTTTGAACCCAGCCATTGTTTCATGAATATTAGAACACAAATCAATGCATATTGACTAGGGTTGTATAGATGAACGTGATAACGTTGCCCTCCACAAAATATCAAAAAGATGCATACGGCTAGAACAAAAGTAAGAAGCACTTAAGTTTTTCAAGGTATTGAATTTTGGGTACTGAGCTAATAAGTTCATTTCTTCAGATGCTTGAAGCTGTATGAACAGACACTACTACACTTTCTAAAGTACCTGTTTCTGTGTGGATAGTGGTGGGCAGGAGGCCAGAGAAGCACAATTACTATAGGGAACACTCCCCTGACACTTTAACGAGCATATGTCATTTTTATTGGCACTCAAAACAAACATGTGAGGTGGGGTTTAACGTTCCAGATTTATAGATGGGCAGATTGATGTCAGGGATTTTCTGCCGCATGTCTCAGGTCACTCTGTTACAATGGTGAAAAGATTTAAACTCAGATAAATCGCCTTTGGAAAGTCATACCTGATCCTCCTTAGCCAAATTAAAGTACTCCTCCTCTGTGCTCTTATAATACCTCTAAATCTCTCCGTATCCAACAGTTTGTGTTACAGTGGTCTTCTGTGTTTGTTTCTCTCCCCTTGACTTAGAAGGAAGGACCGTGTCTCATCTATCTGTACCCACTGAAGATTTGAGCTAAAGTGACCAGTGAAGGCTTTGTAGAATGAATGCCTGATGGACGGTCCTTTAACGTGAAAATTCTCTCTACCAATTCATGGTGCATTTCAAGGCAGAAGTATTCTGTTAGAATATGGTGAAGAGCAAAGGGTATTTGTAGATAAGACAGAAGGAAGCCATAGACATAAAAACCTGTGAATCATTGGTGGCATTGTTTTCGCTCATTCTCTGGACTGTACCAGGAACAGTAAGAGGGCCCGTGTACCTGCACAGAGCGATGTAGGGGGAAATATTAGGAGTATTAGGAATTGAGGTCAAAGAGTTACTGCAGTGAGAATCAGATCTAGTTGAGTCTTGTAGGAAAGATAAGAATTCTGTTATGACCAGACTTAGCTGTGCAGTGATCCATTTATTTTTTTTATTAAAAAATTTTTTTTTAATGTTTATTTATTTTTGACAGAGAGAGAAAGCACAAGCAGGGGAAGGGCAGAGAGAGAGGGAGACACACAACCTGAAGCAGGCTCCAGGCTCTGAGCTGTCAGCACAGAGCCCGACGCGGGGCTCAAACTTGGGAATGGTGAGATCATGACCTGAGCCGAAGTCGGAGGATCAACCGACTGAGCCTCCCAGGTGCCTCTGAGTGATCCTTTTAAAATCTGTCGTGAGAGTAATAGAGCAGGTCTGGGCAAGAGTGGAAGCAGCGAGACATTTTGTGAGCGACTCCTTGCAGTGATTCAGAGGCTGTGGTTGCTTGGACAAAAGTGAGAAATAGTTGTATTTTGGATACATTCTGAAAGTAGAGCCAACAGGACTGAGCAGATATAGGGTGAAAGAAAGAGGAGTAAAGGTGAAGCCAAGCTTTTGGGCTGAAACAACTAATGGGGTGGAATCCCCATCCACTAAGATGGGAAAATGCATAGATGAAACGGGCGTAGGAGGGCTGACAACACTGACTCCATCTTGAGCTGTCTGTCTCTGTCTTTATCTTATTCATGCCAGTGCGATGACTTCCCTTGCGACAACACGCTCCAGGCCCTGTGGAGGTTAGTGTGTGCCCTGAGCAGAATGCGGGACTGCTTGTCCTGATCTTCCCTAAAGTGACTCACCGAAGGCCCCGCTTCAGGTAACTGGTAGAGGTGACTGGTGCCCAGAAGGCCTCATTTTAGATAACTACCCTGTGACCTCACCATCAGGCCCCTCACTCTATAAAAGCTGGGCATTAAGATCTGGGCTTGGCAGAGAATAGCTGCATTGTCCCAGGATTGTTTGCCCAATTCTCCCTCTGTAAGTTGCCCTGAATAAAGCTGTGTATAAGTGGTATGGAGTGGCTTGCCTCGTGTTTTGGTCTTAAAGTGCCTTCTCAGTCTGGAGGATACATTGCTGACCCCTCCTCCACCTTCTAATACACAGGTTTTGAGAAGGAAGATGAAGAGTTCACTTGTGGACAAGGTAAGGCCGGAGGTGAATATTAGACACATAAAGGGATAACATTAAGTAGGCAGCAGTATTATTGGAGTTTATGATTAAGTTGAGAGAGATGATTTTTGCCTTTAGGAGAGAGAGGGCATGTGGGAGACATCTCGTGTAGAGATGGTAGAAAAAGCCAGGCGACAGAATGATAACACCAAGGAAGTGTGTGCATACAATAAAAAGAGATCCAAAGTCTGAGGCTTGAAGCATTGCAGATCACAGGTCCAGGAGAGACAAGAAGTCTGAAAAAGAGACCAATAATGACCTATGAGTGAGAGGGGAATATAGCTATGATGTTTGAGCCCAGCAGAAGAAAGGACAGCAAGGAGAAGGTGTGGTCAGACATCAGTGCTGTGTCAAGCGTGCTGTGGACTGAGAATTGATTATTGGTTTTAGCAACGTGGAGGACATTGGTGACCATGTGAAGAATAGTTTTGGTGGCATGTTGGGGTGTGAAAGTCTGACGATAAGTAGTTCAAGGGAGGACTAGAAGGGAGGACTTGACGCCAGCAATTAATACATGATGCTTCAAGTTTTGCTACAAAAAAGATCAGTGAACAAACTGGAAGGTGGGGTTCCGAAAGTTTTGTGGTTAATTTTAAGAGTGTGTGTGTGTGTGTGTGTGTGTGTGTGTACATACATACACACACACACACACACACGTATATATGTGTATATGTACATATATATGTGTATATGTACATACATATATGCACATACATATGTATATACACATACATACACACATATATACATATGTATATATATATATATCCCCCAATGAAATGCAGTATGGAGTAGACAACAGTACCCAAGTATATAAAATTTTCCTGCAGCCAAGTTTAAAGGCTTGATTAGATTAGGTTAAACGCTTTTGTCAGTAATCTTTCATGGGTGATGCTGTGCACTTGGTATTGCATTTCGTCAGGAGGCACTAATGTCAGGTTGTCTAGGCATTCTACGTTTCTATTTTTTATTATTTGGTTAGGGTTGTGTCCAGTGGCTATTTCTATTTATAAAGGCACAATTTCCCTTTTGCAATTTGCAAACAATCTGTGTAGTGATAGTTTGGCACTATGTGGACATTTTGTTTCTCTATTTCATTTAGTGCCTAAATCAATTATTTAGTTGGAGGACTTTAGATGGTGATTTTCAAATTTATCATTTCCCCCTACATTTTTAGCTAGCTTTTTTTTTTCAAGAGCTTTTCTCATCAACTGAGAATGAAGTATACTTTCTCCAAAAAGCTTAATTCTTTCCCTTCAATTACTAATGATGAGAATAAGAAGTTACTTCCAATTACAGAAAATGCTTATTTTTTAAAGGCGAAGGTATATGTGTATGTGGGGGGGGGGAGGGTTGTTATTGTTTGTTTCTTCAAATAAGTGCAATAATAGCATGTTTACAAGTTGAAGGGAATGATCCAGCAGAGAGGGAACCATCGATGGTACAGGAAAGAGAGAGGAGAACCACTAGAGTAAGTCTCTGAAGAAAAGAAGGAGTTGGATTTGGATATATAAGGAACGGCTCACTTCTTTTAGTGAATGAAGAGTAGATGGCTCTGATGCTGCTAGGTAGGTAGATGTATTTGGGGGATATCTGTGGAAGATCTATTCAGATTTCTTCAATTTTCTTGGTGCAATGTGAAGCAAGGCCAGAAATGGGATGCACAAAATAGAGATATGAAAGGGGTGAATTACTCTAATGAAAGGTTCTAGGCAAGACCACTGGAGCAGTGGGGGACTTACTTTATGATACAGAGGTGGTCAAGGAACTTAGCAAAGTGTTAGAAAGATCATTTATTTACATATTGACATTGGCAAGAAATGGTACAATAGCAATCTTGGGGAAAGGGATAGTGAATCAAGAGCTAAAAATATTAATGACAAGGAGTAACCCATGGGCAGTAGATGACAACTAATGAAGGGTAGAGGATAATTTCTGTGGTGATGTAAAATTCAAAGGTGAGACTATTTTTTTTTAACATTTATTCATTTATGAGAGACAGCACAAGCAGGGTAGGGGCAGAGAGAGAGGGAGACACAGAACTGAAGCAGGCTCCAGGCTCTGAGCTGTCAGCACAGAGCCTGACATGGGGCCTGAACTCCAGCTGTGAGATCATGACTTGAGCTGAAGTTGGATGCTTAACTGACTGAGCCACCCAGGCACCCCAAAGGCGAGACTATTTTAAGGGAAGTGTGAGAATGGTCCAGGAGTGATGATGGGGAATAAGAAGGACACCTTTCCACTTCCAGGTGCAGTGAAATGGGCTGTAGGAAACCAGTTTCCTTAGGGGAGAGGCACATTTCTAAAACAGTTGTTCAGCCGTTTGATTACATGTGCTTTGGTGTAGGCTTCTTCACATTGCTTGTGCTTAGAGATTTTTGAGCTTGGATTTGTGGGTTCATCATTTTCATGGAGAATTTGGGGCCAAATATTTTTTCTGTCTCCACCCCTTCTACTCCTTCCGGAACTCCAGGTACATATATTAGGCCTCTTGAAGGTTTCCCACAGCTCAGTGATGCTCTGTTCCTTGTCTTTTTTCATTCATTCCTTATTATTATTATCATTATGATTTTGGATGGTTTCTATTGCTATGTCTTCAATTTTACTAATTTTTTCTTCTGTAATGTGCAATCTTCCGTTAATCCCATCCAGTTTATCTTTCATCTCTCGCATTACAGGTTCATCACTGGAATTTTGATTTGAATCATTTTTTTTAATCTCTGGAATCTCTTCTACCACATATTCTAGCTCCCTGAACTAGTTTACATAATAAATGTTATAATAACAGTTTTAGTGTCCTTGCCTACTAATTCTATCACCTGTGTCATTTCTGAGTCATTTTGTATTAACCTTCCTTTTCACTAGGTGTCATATTTGTCTGATTTTTTCACATCTAGTAAGGTTTGATTGTATACTAGACACTGAATTTTACCTTGTTAAGTGCCAGATATTTTTTTAATGTTTGTTTATTTACTCTGAGAGAGAGAGAGAGAGAGAGAGAGACGGAGGGAGGGAGGGTATGAGCAGGGGAGGCACAGAGAGAGAGAGAGGGAGATAGAGAATCCCAAGCTGGCTCTCTGCCATCAACACAGAGCCCAACATGGGGCTCAATCTCACCAACCGTGAGATCGTGACCTGAGCCGAAATCAAGAGTGGGAAGCTTAACTGACTGAGCCACCCAGGAACCCCTATTTTTCTATTCCTGTAAATATTCTTGAGGTTTTTTTCTGGAACTTGGTTAAGTTACTTTTAAGCAGATTGACTTTATCAGGTCTTTTAAGGTTTGTTAGGTGGGGCCGGAGTATTTGGCATGGGAGTAATTTTCTCCACTAGTGAGGCAAACCCTTCTGAATACTCTACAAAATCCCCAGTCTGTTATGAGGTTTTCCAGTCTGGCTGAAAGAGCTGGATGGAGGGATCAGACAGTGTCCTAGCACTGAGTACCAGGCACATTTACTTTTAATCCTTTTGGTTAATTCTCTCCCTATCTTTGGATAGTGTCCTCACATGCATATGCTGATTAGTACCCAGCTAAAGACTGGAGGAGGAACCATTTGCAGATCTCCATAGTTCTCTCTCTGTATAGTATTTTCTTCTCTGATGTTGTATCCTATAACTCTAGCCACCTCAGTCTCCTTGGACACACAGCTTAATTTCTTCAACTCAGGGAGACAAATGTGTTCTACCTGGGGTCTCCCTCCTTGTTCCATGACCTAGAAAATTACTACAGGCAGTAAGCTGGGGCTGTTATAGGACACACTTCACTTTTTCCCATCTTTCAGGGATAATTGTATTTTGTTGCCTGATGGCCACTGTTTTGAAAACTAGTTTCATGTATTTTATTTTATTTTGTGTCTTTTATTTTCCTCCCTCAAATCTAGACAAATGCGAATAGCTTATTTTTTGTTTGTTTGTTTTAGTAGTAGCCTTTCTGTAGTAAGGGGTAGATAAAGCATTGCAATTTTAATCAATATAACATTTTCATGGTCTATATCCATCTGCAAGAGGCAATTTTTATGAAATGAAATAAATGAAGGCTTTAAAAGAGTAAGTAAAAGGAAGTTAGATTTGCAGAGATGGAATCTTAATATCCTAATAGAAAAATAATTACGGTAAGAGTTCTTATGAAGGAAAACTCAATCACAAATTTACATAAAGTATTTCTAATTAATGGTTTCTGTTGGCTTAAAGGACACTCCCCCCAATCCTCATCCTTACACTTCCATCATTACCATCAAGCAATGACCTTAGGAAGATTTAATCAATTATAAAGGCACATAAAATAACTATGTTTTCTTGCAAACCTGAATGTTGCATGAAAGGATTGTGCTACCTACTCAGGGACTATAGATTATGCATTATCTTGACTCTTGTCTGCCCACATTCTCTTAAAAACAGGACATCCTACTCACATGTTCTAGTTCATAAGTGAGAGGTGGGAACTGTTATCTTCCTTCTATGACATAATGAGCTATTCAGCTTATTTTTTTGGTAGAGAAGTAGGAGAGAAGGAAGCAGGAACTAGGAGACTGAATTGAATAAATACAATTTTATCAGTGCATTGACAAGTTAAAAATAAAAGTAGGGGCGCCTGGGTGGCTCGGTCAGTTAAGTGTTTAACTCTTGATTCCAACTCGAGTCATGACCTCATGGTTCGTGGGTTTGAGCCCTGCACTGGGCTCTGTGCTGACAGCGTGGAGCCTGCTTGGGATTCTCTCTCTCCGTTTCTCTCTGCCCCTCCCCTACTTGCTCTCTTGCCCTCTCTCTCTCAGAAAAAAAAAATAAATTTATTTAAAAGAAATAAAATAAGTAAAAAAGTAGAGTTAAAAATTAAGCAGGGGAGGGGTGGTTTTCAGCTCATGGTTCTATCCTTCGTGGGTAGGGGGTCTGCGGGCTCTCTAGGTTGCCAGACTGCAAGTGGGTTGAACTGGCGAGTGTGTCATGGAATGGCCGACACTCCCACTCAACACTGGAGGTCTCATCTGAGTGTGCAAAACTTTGGATAAAGCTGGGCACCTCCTTTAAATCCGGTGATGTAGTAGCCAGTGGTACTGGTATAAGGCACCATGCTTGGGGGCGGGGCGGGGGGGGGGGGCGGTGGGAAACAACTTGCCTTGCCTGGGAGGTCTTCCAATGCAAAGCTAGCCAGGTCTATACAACTAGCCTGCTCCACGCTATAGACAAAGGGCTTTTGCACTCCAGATGGGCATGGTGAGGGCCGCATCTCTATTCATATATAGCATACGAGGCAGCATTCCATGAAGCAAATACTGCATGCAAGCATTATAAAAGTCGTGTGCGTGTGCCTTTCTGGCCTGGCACTGACATTACTCATTTCGTCTTCCTGAGAGTATTGAAATTTCCAGTGTGAAGTCCTCGTACTTTTGAGAAACTTGAGTTGTAAGCTGATCTGCTGGGCAGTTGGTATTGTTATAATCCTCCACAGACAGTGGCTACGGTGGTATTAGTTCCTCTGCCGAGGTCTGTATATTTGGACACAATTTGTAGGGAGTGAAATTCAGGCATGAAATGCTGACGCACACTGGAGTAAGCAGTATGATTAATGTTTCTTTCTCTTTAAGTGTGTCAGATATACCTAATGAGAATTCTTGATTCCGATAAAATATCTTTTAGGTTTATAATAAATGCTCACACAAGTCCTATGAGACATGAAGGTTCCGCTTTGGATAGACTTCAAATGGCTAATTATTCTGAAAAAGTGCTCAGGATGTGCATTTGGTCGTATGTCCTACATCTACTATACACACATGCACATATACACACATAAATGATTTCCATGTAGTCACTCATTCAGCAGTTATTGAGCTTCTGTATTTGTACTGTGCTAAATACCGGGGATGAAAAGATAAATAAGACACTCTCTGACTTGAAGGTTCTTGTGGATAGTTAGGTATGACTGGAGTATAATTTTTATTTATTGGATGGATTTTGAAATTACATTAGCTGCATTGATCAGAGGAGGGTACGAATTATGAAGTGAGTTTCAGGCTGTCTTTGGAGAACCAGTACTAACATAGATGTGAGGAAACGGTTAGAAGTCATCTGTTTTATTAAGAAATTGAATTCTGACTTCCTTTTTGCCTTCAGGGGCACAAGTAATTTGCTTTCCAGGAGTGGGAACAGATCTGCGTTCTGCTCTCCTGATTTTTTTTTTTTTCCAGGCAGTTCCAATCATTTTAAAGTTATAACTGATGAGTAGCAGAGTCGCGCGGCAGAAGCATGCTGGGCCCGTAAAGTTATAACTGATGCATCGTCTGTGCCTTCATATCCCTGATGCCACCAGGGATCACACCTTCCCTGTGAGGGAAGCCAGGCCGGTAGTGGTTTTATTTCCAAGTTACAGATTGACAATCAAACAGAGTAAGCCACTTAGTTCAAGGTCACACTGCTACCAAGTGTTGGCGTTAGGACCAGTTGGCTTCTGTGCCCAAAGCCCACTAACCGTATTAAACAAGCTGAAGTTTTCTCAGGTAGGTAATTTTCCAGAGTTGCCTTTGACAATTTTAAGAGCAATGGACCCACCAAAACTCGCCGCCTTCTTTCCCCTCTGCAGAAGGCTGAGGATGAGCAAGATGGGCAACAGGCAGTGGGTACGACATGCCCAGTTTCTTGCTTTGGAATGTTATTTTGAAAGGGGAAAACATTCCCTCAGCTGCAGATACTACAGAAGTATCCCACTCTCCGTCTCCGTCATCTGACAATAGAGAGGTAGGGATCACGTTCTCTCCCTACAGCTGAGGAGACCGAGTCTCAGAGGGTTGAAATCACTGGCTCGTAGTTACACAGCTTGTAATCGCTCATGGTGATTCAGGTCACGTCAGCCTTCAGGTGTTCTTTATCCTCTGATACTCTAGGTCCTTAAGGAGGAGTGTAGAAGAAAAAAAAGGGGGATAGCTAGGTTGTAAAAGGAAGTGAGAAGAGCTGGATGAATTAGCATGATACAGGACAGCAGGAGGGTGGCAAGAGGTGGAGAGGAGGGAGAGAAGCTGGCCTGTGCACAGAATCTTTGGTGTGTGTGACTATTTAACACACTGGCTTCTCTTCCAGGTAGAACAATTCTCTCTTTATGCTCTTCCTTCGCTTCAGAGGTTCTATAATTCTGCCTGTGTTCTTTTCGTGGATATAATTACAGGAAACCTCTTAAAAATACAATTTACTTGAAGGGAAATTATATTAAATTGTATATTTGTAAAACATATTATCTTAGTGTTTAAGTCCTAAAATTAAAAGGCCAATGAAGGCTTTTTATTCACAATTATGGCGGGGCTTTTCACATGGCTGATATTGCTTCTAATGTTTTGGACCCATAGAGTACCTTTTTAATAAGGCGCTCAGATTATTCCAGTGGGTGGCTGCTTAGCACAGAGGTTAGGAGCAGACAGACTGCTTTTGAATCCCGGCTCTAGCCCAGCTGTGTGACCTTGGGCAAAGGTCTTAACCTCTTTTAACTCATGTACTTATCTACAAAATGGGGGTAATTTCTGCCACACTGAGATGTCATTGAGGATTAAATGGCACATGTGATATGGGGTCTAGAGCAGGACCTCGTGTAAAATAAGAGATCAGAAACTGTTAGTTTTCTTCCTTTCTCCTCCCCCCAGGCTGGAGGATTGACTTCTGTCTTGTCTGCCTCATTGTACAGAGGGAGAAATAGAAACAGAAGTGAAGGATTTACCAAATTTCCCAGCAGAATCCAGTCCTATTATCTTTCAATGTGCAGTTGTAGCTACTGACTCTATAGTCAGGGAGGAAGCCCTGTAGGAGAGAACAGTCCCATTTTGGAGCTGTTGAAAGATGCCGGTTGTGTGTCACTTTGACATTTTCTGGGTTCTGTGGGAAAAGTATTTGCTAGGCATCTAGCTCCTCTCTCACTGACGAGCTGTGTGACTTTGGTCAAGTCATTTGGCCACTCTGGGCCTTGATGCTTTTGTAACAGTTGGACTTCATTTCTCTTTTAGGACTTACATTTTTTTCCCCTTCTACTTTCATTACATATGTACTTGCCTGTTTCCACCATTAGATCGTAAGTATGGGGAGGACAGAGATAGATCCTGCTTCCTGGCATCCCACTGTGTCTCTTCCGGTGCCTCACATATTACTAATCAGAAAAGCTGTGGTACGTTTTATATGCGATGGTATGATGGTGTTGCAATTGATAGCAAAGTGATGAATCGGTTGTAATCACTGAATACACACTGGCATACGCTCAACTCACGTACCTGTACCCACTCAACGTGTTGCCATTCGAAGGGAAGAGTGTGATCAATATGGTTGACCGTGTCCTTCTCAAAAAGTCTTTAGGGTGAAATCTTCCAAGGATTCTCTTGAGCATGATGAAAATAGCCCTTGTCAAATTTATTTCTTTGCTTGTTTATTGTTTCTCTTTCCTGCTAGCACATGGGCACCATGAGCACTGGAACCTGTTTTGTCCTGTTCTCTACCGTAGGACTCTCTTCTAGTACCGTATGTTCTCTATTCTCGTACTGCATCCACTGTACTAGAATAGAGCCTAGACATGGGAAGAGTTCAACATATGTTTGTTGAATGAATTATAGTGAAAAAAAGAAAAAGTCATCACTTCCTCTTACTTTTTGCCTGCAGGGCGAGAGTACCAGGAAGACGACAAGATTCTAGCCATTGTTACAACCAGATCACTGCACAGGCAAGTTACTAGATTCCTGTGAGGAAAGGGGCCTGTTAGGACTTTTATGGGTATTGGGGGTCACAACATCTGTAAGTGACCTCATCAACAGGTTAAAGAATTCCAGTAAGATCCATGTTATGGGGGCCTCCCATATTAACCTAGCAGTTGATAGAAATAGAAACTTGATGCAATAACTCAAAATGAGGATGACAGAAGCTACATTTCATAGCTCTAAAGCAAGATTATAGAAGCAGATAGACTTTTAATTTTGTCTTCAGTTTACCTCCCACCCTGATTGAACCCAGATATTGCCTTTCTCCTGTCTTAAGCTTTTCTAGCTTCAGACTGTAATTACTCATGTCATCTTGTATCTTTTTGATTTACTTTTTACTCATTTGTCCATTTTTTTCTCTTTTTGTCCCAGACCACATCTTTCCTTACTCTTCTACTCATCCTGTGAATAGGAGGGGCCTCACACCCAGGATGATGCCTTCTTTCTACCCCCAACTGTACAAGCTCAGCTTGCACACACTGAGTCAGCAGGATAAACCCCTTCTCTGTGTCCTCTGCCTAAGACACTTGGGAGTTTTGCATAAGTTTCTCCTGCTTGGCATTTAATTTCATAATACTGATATAATCATCTATTTAGGTGGATACAAGTTCCAGATGAATTCAACTCTACAGAGGATCCAAGACATGAATATTCCCGAATGCCCTGGGGAGAGACTGCAAAAGAACCAAGAGAGCTGAGGGTCTTTTAGGAGCAAGAGGCTGCAGGATCAGAGATAAATGGTCAGAATCGTGGACTCCATCCAGGGGTAGATGCGTGAATGTTAGCTCCTGCCCACTCCAAAGGCCAGTTTCACACTGGCTCAGTGTCAGTGCAGGGAAAAGCAGAGATCGACTACAGCATAGCATCTTCAGAGGCACTAGAAATTTGAGGATTTCATTTTCTAGCCCTCACACTGTCACGAGGCCATATACGCCATACTTCTAATATACCCAGGCACCATCTTGGAGAACGATAAGGGGGAAGTCCACCTTAAATATTTGAGCATTTACCTAGATCATTCAAGCTGGAGCTAGATATCTACCGACACTGTTTTTGTTACTGAATCTCACTGAGCGGACTGGTTTTGGCAGTGGAGCTGTAGGAAACACCTGTTCACCACCACCTCACAGGCTGGTAAACTTTGCACATGAAGAATGTTCATTCTGTCATATAGCAATCATTTTGACCATCAGCAAGATGACTTCTGGGCCTAGCTTCAAATAAGTACATGTAAAGGTCAAAGACTTTTATGAATGCTATATTATGACTTTCCCTGGGCCAATCTGTGTCTGTTTACTTGCAGTCTTTTTAATGTTTAAGCCTAAAATATTCACTAATGTTGAGAGCAATAGATGTTTGTTGGCATTTGACCTCTGTGAAAGCCACAGTTTTCCTTAAAAAGCTTTCTTTATGCCTAGATCTGTCACTTTGGGGTCCGGTTTCTAATGTGCTAATGCTCCCAGTGGTTATACTTCTTAAAAAACACCAACCCCAGAACTACCAAAATATGTTAGCTTTATGTCTAAATGAAATTTTTGTTCTGTTATAACTGTTGTAACTACTGAGAGCAAGGGTTATTGTCTCAGCTACCCTGGGAAATTTCAAAGATTTAAAGAGGGTGGACTTGGGAGAGAAATTCTTCCCCTTCCTAACCCTTAACTGGTTGCAATCGTCTATGGGCCATACAGTTGTTTCGTAACATTGTCTGCTGGATCAATATGATGCTTTCATGCCCTTTAGATTAGAAACATCTGGCTTTAAATCCCCTAACATACACTTTAGGATTAGTGCTAAAGTGTAACACGTAGTCTGTGACCACTCAGTGCTGGGTCACGCTTCACGGGTCACATCAGTGATTACTCAGGTGCAATAGGACCCTGGCAACCTTAAAGGTGAATCATGGGACCTCCCCATTATTTCAGTGATATCTGTCTTTCCTCCTTCACTGAATCAGGGATAAAGTGTGCAGAAGTGTAACAGTGGCATGACAGACAAAAGGCTGGCAGGCAGGTATTAAATTTAAACTTTCAGGGTGAATGGAGGGGAACAGTGCACTGACAGCCAAAGCTGTGATGTTCTTTTCTTGCAAGTTTCTGTTTGGGTGTAAAAGAGTACAGGCCAGCTACACATGAAGCATCCTGTCCAGTGCAGACCACAGTGTGAGCAGTGGCCACTCATGTGATTATGGCTTTTGGTCTCCCATTGTAAAACTATCCGAGAACCTTTTATGATCAAGTTCAGATAAGTCCAATTAATGCCTCTGTGGCTTGCAGAAGGGGGCAATTTGTCAACATGTTCATCAGACGAGAGACTGCAAGGCCAAGCATCTAAACCTTGAGATGACAGTATTTTTCTGGTCAAAGGTCTATAATGGACCTTGGGTTATCATTGCTTTGTTTTATTGCAACACGTTTTAGAACATGCCAGGCACATTAATTCTTTAGAGTTTTTAAAAACTCAAATCTCTGAAAGATATTATTTGATGGGGTGGTAGTATTTGTATATATAGCTATGGCATGTGTGTTTGAAGGCACAGAGACAAGACAGTTGACTTAGCTATGAGTTTCATACACGATATACTTTGCCACCTAAATTTGTTTGCTAAAACTTTCTGTTCTATTATTTTTTATTATTCATTTATTTATTTAGAACATTCATTTTTGAGAGACAGAGACAGAGTGTGAGTGGGGGAGAGGCAGAGCGAGAGGGAGACGCAGAATCTAAAGCAGGCTCCGGGCTCCGAGCTGTCAGCACAGAGCGTGACGTGGGGCTCGAACTTATGGACCGTTAGATCGTGACCTGAGCTGAAGTTGGATGCTTAACCGACTGAGCCACCGTGTTCTATTATTTTTATATGATGAATGGCACGTTTGAGTTGGATATTCCAAAATTCTCTTTATGTTAGTAATCTAGATGTGACATATTTTTCAAAGATGGCTGTACAAATATATATGTGCATATATATATATATCTCCTGTGCCACATATTATTTTTATGATATGACTAAATTCCTTCTGCCAAAAAGGGAAACTACATTTCTTTCCCTTGAATCTAGGTAGGGAGCTTGTGATTGCTATGACAAATAGTGTGTGTCAGAAGTGATGCTATGTGACAGTCAAAGCTAGGTCATAAAAGAATATAGCATCTGTGTGGCTCTTTCTTGGTGGGATGCTTGACCTTGGAATCCAGCCGCCATGATGTGAGGAAGCCCAACCTAACCCATGTACACTGACCACACAGAGAAGCCTGCGTGGAGTGGAAGCCATGTCCCCATCTGACAACTAGCAGCAATGGCTACATGTGAACGAATGAGCCTTCAAATGATTCCAGTCAGAGCCTCTACGCCTTCCAGCTGAGACCCCAGACAGATGTTGTGGAGCAAAGACAAACCTTTCCTGACCCACAGGAACCATGAAAGAATAAATCATTACCGTTACTTTAGGCCAGTATGTTTTGGGGTGATCTGTTATACAGTACAGTAAGTGGAACTGGAGCTTTTTCGAGACTTCTTTTGGTATGCTACTTGGAGAACTGTAGGTTACTCCTGACGCCTGATTTGCATAAATGTCGCTGTTCATATGGGGTGAATATGTTGATGGGTCTTCTGGCCACCTGCCATCCTCCAAGTCTAAGAGGTAAATTCTTTTTCATGCTTCTACATTTTTCACAGACAGGGCCTTTTCCAAGAAACTTTCCCTGAAACTCCTAGGTTGATTTAGATACCATTTATCTGGGATCCCTTAGCAATCTGTTAACTATGGTCACACTGTGCTGTAATGACCAGTTCACTTGCCTTTTCTTTCTGTTAGACCCTAAGTCTCAGACAGTGTGTGTTCTTTGTCCCCACTTTTGTCTTTACAGTACTTAGCACCGTTCTGGCACATGGTAGGTGCTTAATACATTCTCACCATAGAATCATGCAATTAGGACTTAGTTTATCCATGCCTTGACTCAGAAAACAATGACAGAGAGCTGAAAGAGTTTCTAGAAGTGGGAAATCACAAAATAGTATTTCTAAGTGAGATTCTGGATAGGAGATTTTTAATAATGTCCCAAAGAGAAATTTTCCTTCTTAGAAGATTTGCAAAACTCTAGCTGCCTCCAGAGAACATACAAGTCATTGTTATGAGTTGGAATCTAGAGGGAAGGTGATCTGTTCCTGGTGGGCTGTTCCAGAAACACTGGAGATCTTATAAGATGGCATCACTGGGAACTAGAGACAGCAGATAGGCTAGGGAGATTAGAGTCCCTTCTCTTGCCCTTTTGACTTTGGGCTCAAATGCAGCCGAAGCTTCAGTCTTCAGTTCGTCTTCATCTAAATAGTTCGTGAACTCAGTGTGCCCCAGATGCCCCTGGAGATCTTGTTATGAATATAGATCCCAGGCTCCAGGTGCAGAATTCTTGAAGCGTTAGATTTTGGTTGAGCCAGGAAGGTGCGTTTTGAATAAGCTACCCAGTTGAATTCAGGACCTTACTTTGAAAAAAAAAATCCCCCCAAACAACATGGTAAACTAAAGAATAAAATTTTCTTTCAGATACTTGTGGAAACTGGGGCTTAGAGCCTTTGGAAGGTACTGGAAACAATCATGGAAACCATATACAGAAACTTGATCCTTGAATTTCTAACTGGGAGTATGTCAAAGTTTATCCTAGAAATTACTATAAATAAGTGACATTTCTGGGTTGTGTTTAGGATTCAGCTTCGTCT
Source organism: Panthera pardus (assembly GCF_024362965.1). Taxonomy (NCBI): domain Eukaryota; kingdom Metazoa; phylum Chordata; class Mammalia; order Carnivora; family Felidae; genus Panthera; species Panthera pardus. The sequence continues at coordinate 136,072,642 of NW_026526721.1, forward strand.
CTTGATGATGTGTAACATATTCAAGGTTTGCAGTGAGAACAGAGATGGATCCTGAGTACATTTCCTCCCTTGAGTGCTCAGTATTGATCTCCCTTTTGCACTGCTTCTAACCCCATCTAACTATTTCTCTATTATCTCATGACCTCCCACCCCTGCCAGCTGCACCTTCTGTTTCCTCCCAACCTTATGTTCCCTTTTATGTATTAAGTCCAACCTGACAATTTCCAAGGCAGATTTATCACCAGAAAGATATGACTGTGGTTTCCAAGATTTCAACCCCATTCCAGGGTACAGAAATAGATTCCTGAGGTAAAGGACTATGACACTTACCACATAGCTGCTTTTATAACATTTGGCTTTTAACCTCAAATGTTGAAAGTGTAGTGAAAAAATTCACCCAAGTCAACTGTAATGAAACCATACTTTAGCTCTGTTTTGTACTTTCCATGGAACCAGACTTCTGCTTTGATGGTCTGTGCACTCATCAAGTGTCATAGTTTCAAATGGCTTGATTCCTAAGTGGCTGCATTCCCCTCAATATGGTATCTTGTTTTTATTTAATGTAATGAATGATTTTTTTTTTCCACAAGGCTCATCTGAAAAATGTTTTGGGAGCATCCCTTGACCCATCTGTCTGTCCTGACTCCACTCCACTACCCACTACCTGCCTTGATCAGAGTGTGTCCACCAACAGGAGATCATATTATCCCATCAAAGAGGTCTGGAATCCACATTTACCTACGATTCCTGTACATGAAGGATATAAGGATGTTTTTCCCCTAAAACCGCCTCCCCGGAAAAGAGAAAAATGAAAAATTGAATTTCTTTTTTTTTAAATTTATTTTGAGAGAGAGAGAGAGAGAAAATCCTAAGCAAGCTCTGCACTGTCAGCACAGAGTGAAGTGGGGCTCAATCCTACAAACTGTGAGATCATGACTTGAGCAGAAATCAAGAGCTGGTGCTTAACTGACTGAGCCACCTAGGCCCCTCCATCCCCTGCCCCCAAATGGAATGTTTAAAAATTTTTTTTTAATGTTTATTTATTTTTGAGAGACAGAGAGAGAGAGAGAGAGAGAGAGTGCAAGCAGGGGAGGAGCAGAGAGAGGGAGAAACAGAAGCCAAAGCAGACTCCAGGCTGAGCTGTCAGCACAGAGCCTGACGCGGGGCTCAAACCCATGAACTGTGAGATCATGACCTGAGCCAAAGTCGGATGTTTAACCGACTGAGCCACCCAGGCACCCTGGAATGTTTTTAAATGCAGAACAGTCTAAGGGCACATGAGTAAGTGGGGACAATGAAGAGAGACTTGTTCTTTCCTGGACCCTGGGAAAAGCTAGTGCAGAAGTATCCAAAGGGTTAGGGAGAGCCAGGGAAGCAATAACAGAGCATGGAGATTGTACAAGATCAGCCAATAGGCAAGAGCTTGTCTTTGCATTCATGTCAAAGTGTTTATTTTAGAATGGATACAGTATAATACAAATGCAACTTAGTTTTGTCCCTCACTATCTTAGGGGTCTGTAAAAGCAAAGCCTGCCTTGTAGATTCCTGTGCAAGTGACAATGGTGTTGTTAGAAGGGGAGTGAAGGAAGCAAGATAAGGCAGGGGAATAAAACTCAGTGAGGATTTGGTCTTGACTGAAGTTTGCCTCCTGCCTTGTCCTGTGGGGATCTGTGGCTCCCAAACGGCGCGACCGCGGAGTTAAGCTCCCCTTGATGTCCCAGCTTTTGTACTCCTGAGTCTGTCATTGGCCACTGCCTGTTTGTGGGCGGCTCCTGTTCTGCTGAAGGCAGTTCTTCGGAGGAGATTGCCATGAGCCAACACTCCCTGCAGAGTGTGTGCAGAGACCTGCCGAAGGGGGTCTGGGTGGGACACGAAAGACTTCCAGTACCCTTCTTGTCCGTTTAAAATGTATTTGGTGTGGGACTTTTTCCCTCCACCATCACGATCCATAGTTCTCCTGGTCACTCCTGGACAGCTGATAGTTCTGCAGTCTCTTTAAGTTGAAAGCATTTTGATTAAGAAGCGAAAATGTGCAGTCTCACATCTAACATAGTACTTCTGACTTTATGCTAAGATACATAGTATCTCCCCTCGCTCCCTTTGACCCGTGCTGACTTCCTCAGGTATGTCAGGATAAGGCTAGTTATGTGCGTGAAAATTGCTTGCTCACCACCTTCCCTGGCTGAGCTGCTGTTACTCACTGTTGGTAGGGTTACAGTGGTTCAGAAATCGGTGAAAAAGTGGCAGATGTTCTAACTTGACAAGTACTAGTATAAGATGACTGTGTTCTCTGGGCCTGGCAGGAGCGTACTTTCTGTCATGAGCACTTGTGTGAGTTTTTCAGAAGCTCTCTTGCTGGGCCCCTGTGACTCTAAGCCTCCACTGTGGATAGTGCCTGCTGTTCCTCCTTTGCTCTCCCATATGGTCTTCTTGGGCAGGAGTCACGGTGACTCCAAACTGGCCTCTTTCCTGTAGAACCCACATCTGGTCCATAGGAAACACTCACTCACATATCCTTCGTCTTTGCAAACTGGATGGGTGGAGAAGAGGGCAAACTAAACATGGTGGCAACCTTTCACCTGCTGCCAGTATCTGGCCAGCCTGTCTCTGTTGCCCTTCGATTTTGCAGACCAGAGACGGGCACTAATCTGCTGTGCTTGTTTAATTCCAGGAGGCTGATGTCAAGCCCAGCAAGGAGTCCTGTTGAAGCCATTATTTTATTTTTCTCATTAGCCTATCATGACAATTTTCTTTTTTTTTTTAGATTATTTTATTTTTTTAACGTTTATTTATTTTTGAGACAGAGAGAGAGCATGAACGGGGGAGGGTCAGAGAGAGGGAGACACAGAATCTGAAACAGGCTCCAGGCTCTGAGCTGTCAGCACAGAGCCTGACGCGGGGCTCGAACTCACGGACCGCGAGATCATGACCTGAGCCGAAGTCGGACGCTTAACCGACTGAGCCACCCAGGCGCCCCTATCGTGACAATTTTCAAATATTCGGTGAAATTGAAGAGATGTCCAGTGAACATCTGTATACTCACCACCTATGATAACATTTTACTTTGCTCATTTTATTATGTATATATCAACTTACTCATCTCTTTATGCATCCATCAGTTATCTTATTTTTGATACATTTCAAAATAAACTGCACACATCTGTGTACTTCTGTCTAACACCTTGGCATGTACATCATTAACTAGAATTCAAGAAACGTTTTTACACGTAAAATTTACATACAATGAAATGTAAGCATCAAGTAAACTTTTGTTGAGGCTTTAGAACTGCATACACCTCAAAGAACTGCACAAAGTCTCATCAACATGTAGATATTATCCCAGCAAGTCCTTTCATACCTTTTCAACGTGAATATCTACACCCCTCCCCCACCAGAAGCAACAACTTTGTTTTTCTTCCCATCATATTAGATTTAGTGCTCTGAAGTCTGTGAGAAATGAAATAATCCCGTTTGTATTCGTCTGTGTATGGAATCTCTCACTTGAGTATTCCCAAGACTCATTTACGTTGTTATGTGTCTCAGTACTTCCTTTTTTTTTTTAAGTTACTTATTTATTTTGAGAGAGAGAGAACACAAGTGGGACAGGAGCAGAGAGAGAAGGAGAGAGAGAGCATTCCAAGCAGGACCCACACTGTCAGTGCAGAGCTCAATGCGGGGCTGGAACTCACGAACCGTGAGATCGTGACCTGAGCCAAAGTTGGATGCTTAACCGACTGAGCCACCCAGGCACCTCATCAGTACTTTCTTTTTATTGATGACTATTATTCTTTCTTACGACTGTGGCACAGTTTGTTTATCCATTCTTCTACTTATGGGTACCTAGACTGTTTCCAGTTTTTGATTAATATGAATAAAGGGAAGCCTCTGTCTTGGTTTGAGATGACGACAGGAGCTGGTTTGCCTGCTCTCTGCTGTCGGAGGAATAAAGTAGGGCATGAAGACTGTAGGAAGGGAACAGTTCTCTCGAAAGAAATTTCTTCACAAATCCTCTCTCTGTAATCTCTAATACTCTTGATCCTTTTACATTTTCACGGGAGCTCTGCCATCAGATTAATTCACGTTGCCTACTTTGAAAATCAACGTTTTGTTCTGTTTGACAGCATAGTTTGGTATCTGATATCTAGGGTATCTTGGTGCCTGAGTTGAAACTTCCAGTCTAGCAAACTGTGGTACTCATTCTTCTTTGAGTTTCAGCAGAAGGAAGGAACTGTTTTGGTGGAGAGGGACTAATGAGGCTCTATAGGCTGAATAGTTCAGAGATGTTGCAGACGAGGAATTTGCTCACTAATAGCCTTGGCTGTCAAGGGCTCCAGGCATGAATTTCTCACCTCACATCAAATAACGAAACCCACTGCAAGGCTGCTCTTATTCCTAGTGTCTTGCTGAAGGAGGGCCTCGAATTCCTAGCATTATGAGTTGGTTGATGAGAATGATCTCCATCAGTCACTACTCGTGAAGATAGCTGCAAACAGAAGGTAATGGACTTCGTGACCAGCTTTGGCGCTGTGACAGACGTGGCATTGGTGTCTTGGCTACATCTTGCGTTATTACCGGCTGCACGACTACCATGGAGATGAAGGTCTTTGGAGGCACAAAAGAAGGCAGCCCTTCGTGGTGAGTCATATTGCTGTGGTCATGCTATGAGAAGGGGCAGTTATCAAAGTTACTCTCATATTTTAAGTAAGAACAAGTAATAATGAGAATCTTGACGTAAAACTGGTTCTGCTTCATTTTGGCACATAAATTTGCAAAGAATCTCAGTTAACCTTGTAATTTGGTTCACAAATTCCAAAATATTGGGATTGTTAGCTAAAGTCTATTGGATCTAGTGAAATGCAAGAGAACATTCATATTTATAGATGTGACAAGAAGTAGAGATGAAGAACAGTTGAAAGACAGGTAATAAAATTATACCTCTTCTGTGAGAGGATGTAGGAAATGGGAAGAGACTTCTGAGCCTCTAGAGGATGGGAACAGAGACTTTGGTGTTGTAAATACTCAACACATGTTTGTTATTGATGAAGAGCATGGTTCTCTTTAAAGCCCAGTTATTATCAAGGAAATAACGTAGTAATTTCTCCTTATCTTACCCCAAATTCAATCTTGAGAACGGTTTATCCAAGCTTGACTTTATCTCTAAGTCCCCTAGTCACTGTGGAATAAGATTTGATTCAATTTATTTTTACAATTACATAATGAAATCAAAATGTACTTCATTTATCAGGAAAGTAAGGGCTCTTACTAGCTTTGTTTCTTTTAGGGAGAAACAATGATACGGTTCTAAACATTCCCAGAGTAATCTCTGTATGCTCTTGAAAATCCTTAGAGAATATCCCATCCATTCTTGCTATTGGCAGATGTTTGCCTTGGCTTAAATTAAATGTTCAGATGCCAGTCAGGTATTTGGATTACAGGATGTCATAGAAAAGGTATCAGTTACCTTTTATAGTAGATGCTCAGTTTACTGAATGAAATTATTTAATTTTAATTAATATTATTTTTAATTAAATTATTTAATTAAATAATTAATTAAATTAATTATTATGTAATTATTTAAATTAAATTATTATCCTTCCGCCCCCAAAAGGATTGACATACAGCTACACAACACTTGAAAGTAACCAATCAAGGAAAACACAACACCAAAAATAAAGGTATAAACAAAGGTAAAGGTAAAAGTAAAAACAAATAAAAGGTAAAGATAAAAATAAAAGTCTAAAAAGGTAAAGCTAGGGGTAGAAATAAAATGCAGGACATGTACTGTAAGATCCTGGGAGAATGGTCTCAATATCTGCCTCTCAACTTTCTGGCAATCGATAAAAGAGGAAAGCAATCAAGACACACAGTTCACACATCTGTAAGATTAACCCACTTGTTCAAAAGAAGCAATCTATTAATTGTTGAGAGAAATCTTCACCGGTAGTGCGTTCTTAGGATGACACAGGGTATGTCATGAATGATGTTCTCAACAATATTCCTATAGTAACATTCCTCAGTGTGTGGGGGTGACATAATACCAGTATGATTTAGTAGAAGTAGTTTTACATTTTTCCTTAAGGAAAGAGGGTGCAGAGAAGGTGCCAGATCTGTATATCGCTCTGTCGTGGTATGGATCACTCTGAGGATAAATGGTTTTGAATGTTAGAGGAATGGATGGACTACTTGTTCTTTAAGGCTGTTTTCTAGCAATGTCATTTCCCTTGACCAAAATTTTGATAAGTCCTAAGTGTCAGTAAATTTGAGGTTGTCCTTTCTGACAAGCACTTGGACTGGAAATATTCTCTCACGCTTAATATGCCTTTACTCTTCTGGTTTTTTGTTTTTGTTTTTGTTTTTGGATAACGTTGACATCCTCTCACAAGATTTAAGAAGCTTGATAGGAGAAAACCTTACCCTATCAAGAGGATGAGTTGAACCCAGGGCAGTGACATGATTTTCCTTGGAAAGGAAAGTGGAATCTGCTCTAATACATGACCAAGTGCTTACCAGGGACCTATTAACTTGACATCACAGAACATAGCCCTTGTAATTTGAATCTGGAAAATATTTCCAGATTCCTACTTCAGCCATAGAGAAGTCTCAACAAAGTTCCTGTAAAATATTTAAATTTTAACAGCAAATTTCTCAGTTGAATTCTTCAAGGTAAAGCATTTTGCAAAAGTAGTAACAGAGTGGGTTGATTTGCTACATGGGATCACTAGCTTTCAGGGCTGGAGATATTACCTTGTTTTTAAGCTTTGGAGAAGTTGACAACGTGTCCTTCTTCCTAATAGCTATTACAAGCCAGGCATAATATCTATAAAAGTCATGCCTACTACTAGTTATTTACCCAAAGGATACAAAAGTACTAATTTGAAGGCATACCTGCACCTTGATGTTTATAGCACCATTAGCCAAATTATGGAAACCACCCAAGGGTCTATCAACTGATGAATGGATAAAGAAGATGCGGTAGATATATATATATATATACACACACACACACACACACACACACACACACACACACCTATGGATGATTACTTAGCCACAGAAAGGAATGAAATCTTGCTGTTTGCAACAATGTGGATGGAACTAGTGTATTATGCTAAGAGAACTAAGTCAAGCAGAGAAAGACAAATACCATGTGATTTCACTCATATGTGATATTTAAGAAGCAAAACAAACACACACGGGGGGAGAAAAAGGGAGGAAAACCATGAAATATACTCTTAACTATAGAGGATAATCTGATGGTCACTAGAGGGGAGGTGTGTGTGGGCAGGGTGAAATAGCTGATGGGGATTAAGGAAGCACTTGTGATGAGCACAGGGGGATGTATGGAAGTGTTGAATACCTGAAACCAATATTCCACTGTATGTTGACCAGTTGGAATTTAAATAAAAACTTGAAAAAAGAAAAACAAAAAGGTTGTTCCTAAAGTATAATAATAGGAAAACATTATATTTAGATTTGGACTTGACTAGTATGTATGCAAACATTTTCTACTAAAGAAAACATATTTTCCTTGATGTAACACGAGTAGCAGGTAAACTGTGTTTATTTTACAGATGGACCTGTTGAGGGGACAATTTCAAAATGTGCCTTTCTCTGGGACACACATAGGGAGAGTCAAGTTTACAATGAATGTTTCGAATCAGCCTCAATCTTGCTACAGGACTGAGAAACAGTCATAGTAATTAGTCAGTTAAATAATCAATCAGCTAACTAGTCCTGTGTATCTTGGCTCTCTCTTCAGTGATTCCCATACATATGATGTATGAACAATCCTGCTACTATTCTTAAATGAAATTAAATGCAGAAAAGTGATTTGGACTCCTATCTTATAACACAAAAATTAATTTGAAATGGTTTAAAGACTTAAGCATAAGACCTGAAGCTATAAAACTCTTAGAAGAAAACACAGAGAAAAAGCTGCTTGACCTTGGTCCTGGCGATGATATTTTGGATATGACAGCAAAAGTGCAAGAAACAAAAGCAAAAATTAACTAGTGGGATTACATCAAACTAAAAAGCTTTTGTACAGTAAAATAAATAATGAACAAATGAAAAGGCAACCTACCAAATGAGAGAAGATGTTTGCAGGTGATATATCCAATAAGGGGTTAATATCTGAAGTGTATAAAGAACCCATACAACGTGATAACAAAAAGCCCCAAACAGATTAAAAATGGGCAGAGGAACTGAAGAGACATTTTCCCAAAGAAGGCATCCAGATGGCCAACAGACACATGAAAAGATGCTCAACATCACTCAATCATCAGGGAAAGGCAAATCAAAACCACAATGAGATACCACCTCACACCTGTCAGAATGCTTAGTGTTAAAAAACAGGAAATAACAAATGTGGGTGAGAATGTGGAAAAAAGGAAACCTTCATGCACTGTGGGCAGGAATATAAATTTGTTCAGCCACTACAGGAAATAGTATGGCAGTTCCTCAAAAAATTAGAAATGGAACTACTACATGATCTAAAATTCTACTTCTGGGATTATATACAAAGGAAATGAAAACAGGATATTAAAAAGATACCTGCACTCCCATGTTTACTGCAGCATTATTCATAAAGCCAAGATATGGAGACATCCTGAGTGTCTGTCCGCACATGAATAGAGAAAGAATGTATATATAATATGTATACATACACAATGGAATATTATTCAGCTAGGAGAAAGGAAATCCTGCTGTTTGTGATAACATGGATGGAGCTTGAAGACATTATGCTAAGTGAGCTAAGTCAGCTAGAGAAAGACAAATACTGTATAATATCGCTTATATGTGGAATCTAAAAAAGCTAAACTCATAGGAACAAATTGTAGAGTGGTGGCTACTACCCCCTTAGGGGTGGGGGGAAATGGGGAGATGTTGGTCTAAGTATACAAACTTGTAATTGGAAGATGAATAGGTTCTGAGGAGCTAATGCACAGTCTTGTGATTATAGTTAAGAATACTGTATTACATACTTGAAAGTTGCTAGGAGACTAGATCTTAAATGTTCTCACCACAAAAAAGAAATGATAATTATGTGATGTGATGGAGGTGTTAGCTAACACTATGGTGGCAATCGCATTGCCATACATGAGTATGAAACCAACACGTTGTAGACATTAAACTTACAAATGTTAGATATTAATTATATCTCAATAATGAAAAGAAAGAAATTAAAGACTATTTGTGAAGTGTATCTATTTTGTCCGATCTTCACTTGACAGCTCAGCCAGCTTAGATTTATTGATATTAATTAGTATAACAAGGATTCACATTAGAGAAAACCCCAAATGGTGTCTTCTGTCTTACTCTCTTCCTAAGTGGGTCAAGCATTAGTCTGGCCTCTTAGCCACACCCGGGGCCTATGATTTTAGCCTAGAGAGAATTTAGGAACATGTCACTGGAAGTGTTGGTTGGATATAGTTTTTTGGGTTTTTTTTCCTTGCCCTGTACCCAAACAAGGCTGCTACATAGTACTAAAAAGGATGATTTAGCTGAAGGGTCAGCTGAGACTTGCCGTGATGAGGATATCAACCTCCTGTCATAAGCCAACTGACCTGGCCAGCCATGTCTGCTTCCCCTTTCCTTCTTCTGCTCCTGTATTCAGTCTCCTTTGCTTCAGATAAATGGCTAGACTAACAGTGGTGCCCTGCCTCTGCCTATCTAACAGCACGCCTCTCTCCTGGTGTGCTGGTGTATCCCCTTAGGATTGGACTTCCTTTAATGGGAAGATCTAGCCACAAGGAGTCACTGCAGTATGCTTCAAACACAGGAAGCACATTCATACCCATGTATATGTGTGTTTACCAAAATGAGGTCCACAAAGAGGTGGTAGCTGGGGAAATAGGAATCTTAGATGCAGACGTCAGTAATTATTGGTAGACAATTGACCTTTAGAAAACAGGATGTCTAGGGCCGCCTGGGTGGCTCAGTGGGTTGAGCGTCCAACTTCGGCTGAGGTCATGATCTCACGGTCTGTGAGTTTGAGCCCCGTGTCGGGCTCTGTGCTGACGGCTCAGAGCCTGGAGCCTGCTTCTGATTCTGTGTCTCCCTCTCTCTCTGCCCTTCCCCCGCCCATGCTCTGTCTCTCTCTCTCTGTCAAAAATAAATAAACATTAAAAAAAAAATAGGATGTCTAATGTTCTTAGATAATGGAAGCCAAAGATAAATCAGTCAAAAAGCAGACCGCACTGTGGAGTTAAACATCGTGCCTTTCTTCTGTCTCTACACATTGATGTGAAACCCACCCCACTGCTTTCTACCCAGGAGCAGAAATTAATATTGGAAAAAGTGTTCAGGACATAAAGTCCTCTCTGCAAGCCTGAAGATTTCCACGACCCAGAGGAGAGTGGACCTTGTTGACCTCGTGGGGAAGAGTTAGCAGTTGGGAAAGATGGGAGAAGTAGGGATTTGAGAGGGGAAGGCAGGAAGATAGAAGCTACCTGTTAAGGAACCACAGGCATCTGTGTGGAAGTGCTTCTGTGGCCTAAGGAACGTCTAGCTAGACAAACAATTCCGTGCAGTGAGGCGTCAAGCCTTTCTGCGGGGCCCAAGTCCCAGCGAGCAACACCAGGGCACACACAGTGCCTAGGTTTTTACTTCCCCCAACTTTCTCTGCTTGAGATTTTATCACACGGATCCGCCTACCAGAGACCACTCAGCAAGAGAAACAAACAGGTTTATTCCGCGGGGTTGTCCCCCTACTTCCGAAATAGAACAAACTCAGCCACACTCCTTTGAGAAAAAGGGCCCTGTGCCAGGTTATCTAAACACTGTGACATGACAAGGACCACCCCCACCCTGCTGTCTACATTTCCCATCTCTAGTTATTATTAAAGTAGTCTTTTCCACCAATGCTGATTTATGAAATTGGCTTAACTTTTCCAGACAGTCCCCAAATGAGCAGTCACTCTGCATTAATAGGACTTGCAGTAGTCAGGCATCCCTGCGCATTCCATCTCTTTTACCTAGCTCTGCCATCTGTCACTGTAATACCTGTGTCACCGAGTTTTGAACCATGATGCTTATACCTCATCAGCTTCCAAATGGTTCCATGATCTGTCAGCAGTGTTCAAGGCAGTGCAATGAGACATGACAGGGCATTTCCAAGTAATTTTTAAGGAGGCCCAAGAAGGGAAAAGTTGAAGCCTGGGGACATTTGAGTCACTCCACCTTGAGTTGCTTTTACCAGGTCTCTGAAGTTCTTGATGTGGTGTGTGTGTGTGTGTGTGCGTGCGTGTTGTGTTGTCTTTGTTGTTTTTAAATATCCTGAAGCAAAAGTTCATATATCTGACTTTAACTTGGCGTGGTAGGCAGATAGAAGGATACTACTATACCTCTAATACACCTAGCAGGCTGTCAACGTAGTGAGACAAAGCAAAAGAAAGTGTAGGGGCGTGGTGGGAGTGGGAATGGAAGTGTCGTATGTGTCTGTGTGTGTGATGAGGGGGAGGGACTTGAGAGGTAGTTCACCTCGAATGGCAGAAAATTTCACAGATGTCGTAGCGGACGGTCACCAATATTGATTTATTTAGAATCTGCTTTCTTCTAGGCATTCGGCTAATGCTTACATACACATTGTCGTATTTAACCCTGAAGTCCATAGAATTAAGCAGCAGTGGGTTCAGCAGTAGGATTTGTATTGGTTTTTTCAGATGAAGACATAAACGTTTTTCACAGACAAAGAGATTGTTGATCAAGGTCATACATACCATCAGTGTGCCAGTGATATAAACTTGGGCAGCTTAAGATGTGTCAGGTTCTAGACTATCTGCTATTTCCATAACGAATGAGGGGCGTGGGTATCAAGATTTCTCAGCTGTCTCTTTGAACCCCATATCTGCCAGAACAATTTTGGGAGGGCTCCAATTCTCAGGAACTATTATCTAAATCTATCCAGCAAGATCTTTTCCAGCCTTATTTCCTATCATTTGAAAAACATTCATTCTCTCTTTACCGCTGTGGCAGTCTGCCTGGAAATAGGTGCAATGTATCATTTTCCACAATAATGGAAGGTGGGCTAGGAATTACCTGTAATTTATTTCTCCATCCAGGCACGTCAAACTAAGTTATGATGAAAGTAGAGTGGCCACCTTGATCACCTACCGTTTTATAGCTGATGTGATTGTTTTTATGAAGCCTGTAACGTTTTTAACGTTATGGTTGTGATGATCCCGATTCTTGTCTCAGCAGAACAATATTACAAGAGCTGAGTCAATTCTGATTGCAGAGGATGGGAGTATGGTTTGCTAGTGATAGGGTTGGAGAGAAAATTGCACAAAGCCCACTCCTATTGCCCCCCACAGACAATGTAGGAAGCTTTGGCCAGAATTCTGCTGCATCCATGAATTATTCAGTTTTCTGTTTGGCAGGGGGGAAATGAGTTGGAAGCAGTCATTCTGAGATAACTAGGAATTTAAGATGAAATTTACTCTAGATCATTCTATTCAAAAAGAAGACATGGGTCAAGGGTATTTAGTGAAACCAGCCTCAGGTTTTGGGGAGATTTGGGAGCAAGATACTGTAGCTGTTTTCTCTTGGCTGAATATCTGTAGTAGAAGGAAGATAGGAATGGGGAATTATGGAATAGCGTTAGCATCCCAGTCATAGTCCTTAGTATACAATATATTGGACAAATTTTTATGGAACATCCACTATTGGCCATACTTATGCTAGATTCCACGGATAAAATACACTTGATCTTAGCCAAAAGGCCGAGAAGCGATCCATGGATAAAATAAAGATGATATCATCCCCAATGAAATTGAGGGATCCTGACCCTTAACATCTTTAACCCATCTTGGTAAGTGCCATAATAATGTTATGAAAACACTAATGTTGAGACTTCTAGGAGAAATGAACAGGGAAGATGATAAAGAGGTGGTATCATTTGAGCTGATCCATGCTGACTGAGTGATGGATTTTACAAGGCAAGACAAGAATAGGGAGGATATTTTAAGTGTAGAAGCCAGTCTGATAATAAGCACAGAAACATGACACGTGGTGGGGGGAGGAATCGTGGTGGGGGGTGTTTTGGGGAGGGGTGTGGCTAGAAATTAGGCCTGGCATGTTTCAGTTGGAACAGTATTGTGAAAGGCTTGGAAAGCCACGATAAAAAGTCTAGATTTGATAGCATAAGTTATAGGTCACAGAGTTAATTGTCTACAGAGACAGGAAGGTGATATAAATGAGTGATACTGACCAAGTAGTGACTCTGGCAAGTTTGGGCAGTAGGGTCCTTCTAAGGAACACAATCGAGACTCCATTCCCAATGACAGTGGTTTTTCTAGCGTATGAACCCTGTATTGCGAATATCCCACTTTTCTAAGAGAAGCCTGAGTCACATTTTTTTTTTTAATGTGAGCTCTCATGATACTTAAATGCTGGCAGCTAATAATTTTTTTTAACCCTTGAGGGCCAAATGAAGCCAATCTTAAAGGTTTGTGTCTGTCCATATGCCAGTGGCTTGTGAGCTGGAGACAAATGGAAACCCATAAATATTTATACTCAAAGAGCTGACTCAGTCATATGGAAGATGGCAAGGAGACAGGTGGACAGTTGGAGTCTGAGAGCTGATAAAGGCTTGATCTCAGGCAGTTGTGAAGGGGTGGTCGGGAGGGGAGAGAGGAGTGGAGACAAGAGCCTCGTGACCAATGGATGTAGGGGTGAGGATGTGATGCCTTCATAAATGACACCTGGGAAGTTGTAAAGCTGTTAATGTAATTGAGGAGACAATGACAGGAGCTACTGTCATGTGTCTCATGGGTAATGATTCCATTTTGCTTTTTATCATATATCTTATACCTGTACTCTACCACCTACTCTCCATTTCTGGAATACATTATATAGATAATACATTTTTTTCCTTAAACTAAATAAATTCTCCTTTTCCCTTTTCCCATTCATACTCCAAGATGAACCACTGACATTAGCTGCTACATTTCAGCTTTCCCTGTATAGCATTAAACACATTGCTGTAGTTGAAGCAATGAGCTGAAAGTATTTTAATCCTGGATGGATAGCAGAAGAAGAGGAATTTATGAGTCCAATTCTTTTCAAGTTTGACGATAACGACTTTTGCCTTTTCTGCCTGCGCTTTTTTCTTCTGCATTTTACATTTTTGCGACAGTGAGTCAGACACACTATGATTGTATGCAGCAGCCTTGACATCCACAGCAAATTTGCATGAACTAAGAAAGGGTTGCTTCTATATCATTTTCTTTCATTCTAAGTGGTATTTTATGGCACTGTAGATTTTAGGTGGTCTCTCCACTAGAACATCTCATTTATAGGAACCTTCTAAATTGTCTGTTGATTTGCTTATAGGACTATTGGAATAGCAGAGAGCCTTCTTGGATGGTGAGTTGGCCCAGAAAGATGAAGGCATTAATTTAACAGTGCTCAGTGCAGTTACGGAGAAGCTGAGTCTACAGTAAAATCCCATCTAACACGCCGAACTTACTGGAAAAGGGCTTCTCAAATGTCTCCTGTGCAGGATGCCTTTTTGTTACCCACCAAAGTTAGGACCCCTGCTTGTACCTGACATGGTCAAAGGTCGTGCCTATTTTTCTTTTCCTGTGGCTCCACTCTCAGGCTTTTGTTACCGCACCAAGCAAATTGGGTAAATTCTCATTACGTTGGACACAATCTTTTTATGCAAAGATGTGGTGAACTCGGTAGGGTTTTTAGTTAACTTGTGACACCAGATGCAAGGAGGGACTTTGGTAATCTCTATGTGTTCCATCTGTGCTATCTCAGTTTCTCTGTCTCTGGAATAGTCCACTAGGGGTCCATGGGATATGAAAGAATCTCCACAGCCTGTTCCAGGATTCTGTTCCTTGTACCTTAGTAAGAAATAAGCAGTTATATAGGATCGTATGCTTAGAATTTAATAGAGCTTGCCCTCACCTGAAAAGATTGTCAGGTAGTAGGTGCCTTTGGTGTTTTCATGGCTGGGCAGTGGACACGTTTGCAAAGAACTGGTAGCAGAACCCCTTTCTTCCCTCTAATGAGAATGTGTGCTCTTTTAACATACTTTTATTTTTTTTTAATTTAAAAATATATAAAAATTAAGATCTTTTGATCAGGTAATATATGCACACGGTAAAAAATTCAAATAGCAGAAATTATTCTTTAGTATTTCTTAGATAGAAAAGAAGGACAAAAAGGACATTTCACTTTCAGCTCTGCCACTGCTTTATTTGGTGGCACTGGCCCGATGATATGTTTGTGTCTCAGTTTCTTTACCTGAGACCTAGGAGTGGGAATCTTTGCCCAATAATTCTTGAGGCTTGTCGTGAGACCTTAATAAATCTGCTGTGTGCAATGGTTTAAGTGCATAGGCACTAAAGGATTTTTGTTATAGTTTCTTCTTGTCTCAGTTGAGTCTCCAGCCAATATCTACTGTGTGTATGGTATCGGCTGGGCATTGAGGTAGAACTTGAAATTATTAACTCAGTCTTCAAACTGGTTCTATCAAGGAAATACTATTTTCTAAAAATGTTTACTTATTTATTTCAAGAGAGAGAGAGAGAGAGTGAGCACAAGCTGGGGAGGGTCAGAGAAAGAGGGAGAGAGAATCTCATGTAGGCTCCACACTGTCAGCACATAGCCAGACACGGGGCTCGAACTCACAAACTGTGAGGCCATGACCTGAACTGAAATCAAGAGTCAGAAGCTCAACTGACTGAGCCACTCAGGCACCCCAAGTAAATACTATTATTATCTCAATTTTACACTGGGAAAATGGAGGCACGGAGAAACTAAATAACTTGTCAAAATTCATAGAGCCAGTAAGGAGTAGCAAAGTTGGATTTAAAGCTAGTCTCTTTTTTCTTTTCTTCTCTCCCTCACTTTCTTTCTCTTTATATATACATATATATCACATGTACATATGTTTACATACATGTCAATTTATCTATCAAATCTATTTATGATGTAGCCACTGGCTCTTTTATTTAACTTTTTTTTTTTTTTTTTTTTGCTGAACACTGTTTATATTGTTAAAGATTCCTTTAAAACATATTTTCTAACGATTTCAAACTACATCATATGTCTGCAGAACAGTTACTTAAACGATTTGTGTCTGCCAGGCCTCTTTCTTTCTTTCTTTCTTTCTTTCTTTCTTTCTTTCTTTCTTTCCTTCATCATTATGCATAAGGCAAATATCCTGGTTCACAAAGCTTTGTGGGCACCTGTGATTATTTCCTTAGGGGGGAAAAGCAGACATGGAATTGCTATCTCAGAGAGTATGGGCATTTTTAAGGCTCTTGATATATATTGCCAAGTTGCCCTCAGAAAAGGTTGTGTCAATTTATTTTTCCTCCAGACTCTATATTCCATTTTCATGAGGATGACAGAGCAATTACAGGAGGCTAGATTAGGACAGGACCTTACAGATCAGCCCTTGCGCCTGTGTGTGCACTTGTTTGCGTGGACTGTAGACAAGGAAACAGAAGGTGGATACCTTGTCCAAGGGCACAAGGCAAATTAATAATGGTAGAATCCAAGTAATACTGGTTAATGATAAGCAGTAGATAAGGTAGGACATGCCTACATGGGACTGGGAATATTATCCTTCAGTCATTTTACAGTCTCATTACCAGATGTCACCCTTCCATTTTCTGGTTGCTTTATTCGGATGACCTCAGAAGCTTCCCATGTTGTTAGATCAAAATCAATCTTATGCCAAGCAGCAATTTCAAATGGTGGTTGGAAACCTGAGCGGAGGGCAATGGAGAGAGCTCATCCCTGTCTGCAAAGCTCCCTGCAACTGTTTTGGGGCTGTGTATCTACAGGGTGAACACCAGTTGTTTATAAACGAGATGTTGTTGCACAAACAACCTAATAGCAGCATGAAAGAAAATAAAAATCAAAAGAATTTTTTCAACTTAAAATAAAGTTTATTACAGGTCCTGGAGGGCACATGGCATGCCAGATAGCGATTCTGAGAGGTCTCAGAGAGAGAGAGAGAGAGAGAGAGAGAGTAAGAGGGAGAGAGAAAGAGAGTGCCGCTGGTCCATGGGCAGAGTGGCTAGGGATTGGCAGGTTCACTTTCTATTGGCGAATTTAAAACATAGAGTGGAATTGGGGGATGTGCAAGAGGGGCAAAGGGGAGTGGGAGACACAGGCTTCCAGTAATGGAATGAATAAGTCTTGGGAATCAAATGTACAGCATAGGGAGCATAGTCAATGGTATTGTAATAACATCGTATGGTGACAGATGGTAGCTACCCTTGTGGTGAGCACAGCATAATGCACAGAGAAGGTGAATCACCACATGGTACCATTGCAACCAACACAACACATAGTCATGTGTCAACTATACTTAAAAACATTTAAAGAAAATAATAAACTGTTTTCCTACACTACTTAAAAATAACAACAACAAAACTCGCACAGAAAGCATAGTAATGGAATTTGGGCCTAGAGAGGGAAAAGTAGGGTCACTTATGGTTAGTTATCTAGATTACCCAGGGCTTTCCAAAGTGGTACTTCATGAGTACGGCCGACCTGGGTGCTTACATAGTGATTGTGTCATAAAACTGCCATTATGTCTCTTTGAACAGTGGCCTTTAAAACATTATTTATTTTATTTTACTTTATTTTAATTCCAGTATGGGTAACATACAGTGTCACACTAGTTTCAGGTGTACAAAACAGTGACTCAACAACTCCACACATCACCCATACTCACCACAAGGGCACTCCTTAATCCCCATCGCCCACTTCACCCATCTTCCCACCCACCTTCCATCAACCATCACTTTGTTCTCCACAGTTAAGAGTCTGCTTCTTGGTTTGCCTCACTCTCTTTTCCCCCACCGCCTCATTTGTTTTGTTTCTCAAATTCCGCATATGAGTGAAATCATGATATTTGTCTTTCTCTGACTTATTTTGCTTAGCATTATACTCTCTAGCTCCATCCATGTCGTTGCAAATGGCAAGATTTCATTCTTTTCAATGACTGAGTAATATTACATTATATATATGTGTATACACACACACAGACACACACACACACATATATGTACACACACCACTTCTTTATTCATTTGTCAATCAGTGGACACTTGGGCTGCTTCCCTAATTTGGCTATTATAAATAATGCTGCTGTAAACATACGGTGCATATGTTCCTTTGAATTAGTGTTTCATATTTTTGGGGCAAATACCCAGTAGGGTGATTACTGGATTATAGAGTACTTCTATTCTTAGCTTTTTGAGGAAACTCCATACTATTTTCCAGTGTGGCTGCAGTTTGTAGTCCCATCAACAGTACAAGAGAGTTCCTTTTTCTCCACAACCTTGACAACACTTGTTGTTTCTTGTGTTTTTTATTTTAGCCATTCTGACAAGTGTGAGGTATTTGTAGTTTTGCTTTGCATTTCATGATAATGATTGATGTTGAGCAACTCTTCATGTGTATGTTGGCCATCTGTATGTCTTCTTTGCAGACATGCCTGTTCATGTCTTCTGCCCATTTTTTAATTGTCATTTGCAAATATCTTCTCCTATTCGGTAGGTTGCCTTTTAGTCAAATATTAAATTTTAAAACACCTACAATTCTGCACTGTAAGATTTTTTTCATATTTTTTACATGAAGCATACTTTTTATATAGTTTTAATTATATCCTAGGTATAATATTGTATTTTACTTTTTTCACCTCTCAAATCATATTTTAAAAAATTTTGCTAATTCTGCCTGTGAAATTATTATTTTTTTAAAATAGCTTCCCAGTCAAGTATCTTGCCATGTTTAATTAAGCATTCTCCCCTTGTTCACCATCTAGGTTATTTCCCAATTTTTAGTATCATTAAAGGATGTGGCCGAGATACCTAAATGATGTCTATGTATTTCCCCTTTAGTTACATCATTTGTAACTCTTCAGGAGGAGATTAACTACCTTAAAAAATATGAACATTTTTATGGGTTTTAATACATGCTGCAAAATGCTTTCCAGAATGGTTGGATGACTAGAATATGTCAACATATAGCACCAAACATTTTTAGATGCAATGCAGTATTCAATGATGTGTTAAAACAAAAACAAAAACAAAAACAAAAACAAAAACAAAAACAAGAACAAAAAAGTCATCCAGGCCAACTCTTACTTCTGCCTAGGGAGCCATGGCTGCCAGCCTTATGGATGGTTTGCTTGTAACATTCTTGGTCAGGTGACTGTCATTTTGGCCCAACTTGGAAGGAATGTACAAGATTAATAGCTATTTAAATGATTCCACTTCTACCTCTGGCTGGCTCTTAGCTGACCTCTGTACGTTTTGGCCTGGACTTGTACTGCCTGGGGCTTCCTGATTTGTAGAGGTTGAGGGCAGAACTACTCAATTTATATACTTATTCATCCTCTGTCATTCTGGGCATAGTTTGAAGTCCTCTGTTTATTTGAGTTGGAATTAGTTCAGTGTTTTCTGGGGCCATCCTGAATTAAATAAACAGCCAACAACTAGCTCACTGGCTAGAGCACCATTCCGATTTTTTCCTCCATAATAGTTGAGTCATTTTGATGAGACCCTTTCTTCATGATGAAAGAATACAATAGTTTCCCAGGCATATTTAACCAAACTGCTTCATTGGGTAAATACTATTAACAGAAATTGGGATGTAGGGAGATTGAGGAGAGGAAATGAGCCCAATTTTATTATTCAGTTTGAGGGCTAAGAGGACATCTAATGGAGATGCTGAGCATGTAAAAAGCTGTGCAGACTTGATACCCTGGAATGTTGTGGTAAAAGAAAATGAGATTTGGAATTCAGAGAGGTAGTATGAAAGTAGTTATGATCCTTAAAAAGAGGAAAAAAGGCATTATAGGATAGAGGTTAACTATGTGAAATGTGATAGACTTGGGTTAAAATCTTGATTCTGCCTCTTACTTTGTGTCTTTGGGCATGTTATGTATGTATGTATGTATGTATGTATTTATTTTTAATATATGAAGTTTATTGTCAAATTGGTTTCCATACAACACCCGGTGCTCATCCCAAAATGGGCATATTATTTAACTTTTGGGGGTTAGTTTCCATTTCTACATAATGGGGGTAATAACCCCTGCCTCATAGAGTGGATGTGAGGATTGAATAAGATAATAGAGTTTTTAAAACTCAATGGGTATTAGCTATTGTTATTGCTATAACTGGTGGCAGAACATGTGTAGGTTGTCACAGGAGAGGGTCAGTAGAAGACAAAGAATAAGTGGTCAGAGAGAAAAAGAAAACCAGTATGATCCAGGAAGCCAGGAAAAGAGGGAGTCTAAGAAAGGAAGAAATGAGCAACAGGGTCATATGTGAGACAGAAGCCAACAGAGATCAATTTCAAAAAAGTTTTTTTTAATTTGGGGATCACTAGGTCTCCTGTGACTTCCAAGAGAATGGTTTTTGTAGAAAAATTGGGCAGAAAGTGCATTGTAGGATAGTAGCCAGCAGTATGGAATGTTTCCTAAGACCTACTAAACTCAAAGCAGTTAAGGTATATTTCCAAAGATAGGTGAAACTATTAGCCATGTGATTGTCATTGGATTATCTATGGACTTAGATTTTACAAGTGCTCCCTTGTCCTAGGTACATCCAAAGAGGGTGGCTTCCATGGTCATGTGAAGCTGAAATATGTTATGGTTGCAGTCTTCCTGGTAGCCTTGCTTGTATGTCAACTTCTGATTTAGCGGCAGATACATTTTCTGCCTTTGGCCACATTTCAGCTGCTTATGGGAAAATATGATGAAATCAGCAGGCATAGGTTTGGATTCAGCACATTTACAAAAAACTGATGCCATTTATCTGTTAGGTGCCTAGTGCATGCACACACACACACACACACACACACACACCTCTTAGAGCAAATTTACCTCCAATTAAAAGACAGAATGTTAAGCTAAACCCACCCAACCCCTCCATTCTGTGAATTTATTTTAAAAAGTTATTTCTTGGGAGTAGCTTTTTGCCTTTCATTTCATTTCTTCTCTGGAAGTCACAAAGATGAGTGTCTTCCTGCCATTTTGCTGAAAATTTGGGTGGGATGGACTCATTCAACTCAAACTGGAAATGAGAGTTAAAAGGAAATTGCAGGTTTTCTCAATGACACAGAACTATGGCACACAATCTTTTAATTTCTGAGAATTTGATCTAACCACAAACAAATAAGAAACCAACCAGAATCATTTTAGTTCTGGAAAAACAATTGAATTCAATCTCTCTCTCTCTCTCTCTTTCTCTCTCTCCCTCTCTCCCTCCCTCCCTCCCTCTCTCCCTCTCTCCCTCTCTCCCCTTTCTGCTTCCTTTTCTCTTTCTCCCTCTCTATTTCTATCTTTGCCCTCATTATGGCAACCTCATTCTGGGTTCAAAATATTTTAGACTTTAAGCACTTGTTTGTACTAACAGATGATATGTCCCTATTCTTAGGTTGCTCCTAGGGCTGCTTCATCATTTTGCTGCTCATAACTTGGGACATTTCAGACGCTTCAGTGAAGTGGTTTGGTATTGATTGAACATATAATTAGCCATCTATCCTTGGGAAAGGATTTTCTCCCCGTGTTCTACATCAGTGGATTGGCATTTTGGATAGAAGTCATATTTCCTTTAAAATTCAAGAAAGGGAATCAAGGTGTCCTAAGCACAGTCCTCTCCCTGATGCTGACAAAAGGTATGCAGTTGTAGGCTGAGTTCAACTATTTTTTTTAATGTTTATTTATTTTTGAGAGAGAGAGAGAGACAGAGTGCAAGCAGGGGAGGGGCAGAGAGAGAGGGAGACACAGATTTGAAGCAGGCTCTAGGCTCCAGGCTGTCAGCAAAGACCCTGATGTGTGGCTTGAACTCACAAATTGTGAGATCGTGACCTGAGCCAAAGTCAGACACTCAACTGCCTGAGCCACCAGGAGCGCTGGCTGAGTTCTATTTATTGGTTTAATGGAAAGCTACCTTCCTAATTTTCTAGTCACATAAAGAAGTCTAATCTCAAAGTTGCTATCATAGAATGATTTACTGGTAAACCTACAATTCTTTTTCTGGAGAGAGACTTAAAAAGTTATGGGAGATATTTATGAGTTACTCTTTCAAAGGTTGATTGGAAAGATGTCATAATAGCACAAAGAAGGAACCAAACAAGGGGCGCCTGGGTGGCTCAGTCACTTAAGCATCCAACTTCAGCTCAAGTCATGATCTGACAGTTTGTGAGCTTGAGCCTCACATCGGGCTCTGTGCTAACAGCTGGGAGCCTGGAGTCTGCTTTGGATTCTGTGTCTCCCTCTCTCTCTGCTCCTCCCCCACAAAATAAATAAACATTATAAAATTAAAAAAACAGAAGAAACTAAACAAATGTTTATGGAATCCACTGTATGTGCCAGGTACTGTTGGTATTTTATAGAGGAATCTCTCTTGCTTCTCAATAGAACTAGGAATGTAGACATTGTTTGAAATTAGTACCAGGAACCTTTCAACAGTCATGATTTCTGCAGTTTCACTTGGTGATGGAGGCAATTATGCTCACAGCATATGAGAGATTCATTCCCCTCGCAATGCACACCCAGCTCATACCCAGCTCAGGGAAATAATCTGCACAACAATTGATATAAGAGGCTGGAGCCAGCAGTGCTAGACTGAGTCTGGTTTGCTGACCTAACTATTTGGTTTCACAGTATTGAAAAAAATCATTTTAGATGGTTGTCTGTATTTAAAAACAAACTTAGAGGTTTTCCACATAAATTTTGATTTGTGACACTTGAAAAAATCGGGTGATCTGACATCAGGCTTAGATCCCTTAGGTCACTAATAACTGGCAGGCATTAGATGGCCTGAATGCCTTCCATGTAGCATTAGTGTTGGAACTCCTTATTCATGTATAACAAATCTCTCCTTATATATTCCCTCTTAGTTCAGCTCCTTCCAACAGTCATGTTATCCCATATCACATAACAATGGGAACCATTAGTATAAGAGGGCAAAGGGTGAATAATCTAGTTACTATTTTTAGGGTTTCATTTGGAATCTCATCTTTACATCCTTAAGAGAATTGAATATTTGCTTTTGCCAGTCAGCACATTAAATAATTCCTCTTTGGACCAACGTTCTCCTTTTATCATTGCTCTAGGGTTAATATCCAGAGCAGTAATGTCTTCTCCAACATCAAGCATCAGTTCGTCAAAGATAAAGATAATGCTAAAATCACACTGATCCCACAGAGCAAATACTTGGACCACAAACCATATCCTAAGCATGATAGTCTATAAAACATCCCAAGATAGAATGGGATGTAGGATGTCACGCAGAGTGCAGACCAGGTTTGTGGGGCAGGCTTCAGGTGGCCAAGGAAGCCAAGGGAGTTTAGGAAGTGTGTGCAATCTGGCCTGCGAACTGGTAGCTGGGATTTGAACCCTGACAATGCATATCTATGTCTAGATCTATATTTATACTTATATCATGGCATATCTATGTTCATGCCTATCTATATAATGTATGTATTCTATGTATAATATAATATATACACACATATAGCTTTATCTATTTAAAATTACATTCATTGTTAGCATTAGACTTAAAAGTATTATAACCACTAGCAACATTTTCACTTACTAAAGTAGCTGCAGTCTCCCATGGGGCATCCTGAGTGTAGGAAATTTGATGCCCGACTGACAGCTCAAAGAAGAAAAACTTGAACAGGTTGCCAGATATGAGCCTGTAAATGGAGCTCTCCCTCCACCCCCACTATTGTGTAAGAATTATTAACAAATGTATCACTGGGTCATGTCTTGAGGACTTGACATACACTGGCCCATTAGTATTTTAAACTCCCATTTGGGGTCAGAGTTTCTGTTGAATTCTCCCATTTCTAAAGACTAATAGGCAAGATAAAGAATTCCAGCTTTGTTTATTATATCCTAAAGTTAAAAAGAATCTAAGATAAAAGGGATACAGGGCCCAAGAATAATAAAAGCACCATCTAGGGTAATTAAGGGATTTAACTGGTATAGACCCTTAGCCCTTAAGCTGGATGTCCAGTAGCTCTTACTTTAACTTTTAGAATATGTTTTTTAAAATAAGCCTTCCTGGGGAGCCTGGGTGGTTCAGTTAGTTAAGCGTCCAACTTCGACTCAGGTCATAATGTCATGGTTCGTGAGTTCAAGCCCTGCATCGGGCTCTGTGCTGACAGCTCAAAGCCCACAACCTGCTTTAGATTCTATGTCTCCCTCTATCTCTGTTCCTCCTCCGCTTGCACTCTGTCTCTCTCTCTCTCTCAAAAATAAAGATTAAAAAAAAAAAGCCTTCCCAACATCTAGGATGTCAGACTCTGTCTGCAAAGAATACTACTCTTTTTATCAAACATAGATTGTGAGTATTAACATTGCCTTTATTAATAATATAACTGTGGGCCATTGCTTTAACCTCTTTTATACTGAGTTTTCTTATCTATAAGATGAGGGTGATAAAACACTAAGACATGGAATTATAGTATCTCCTTGATAGGGTCATTGACAGATTTAAATAAGGCACAAAGCTTGAAAAGCAATTAGTAGTGTGCTTTTCACATGCTAAGAATTCATTATATATAGTTGGTATCATTTTTATTATCCTAAGAAGAGGAGAAAAGGACTGAACCCTAGATATTACACCCAAGGACTACCCTTGTTGACTTTTACATCTTCCTTTTCCCCGTAATTGCCTGAGATACAATTCTAGTGTCTCTTTATAACAGCCGTCATGCGGTGGGGCACCTAAATGGCTGGCCAGTCTGTTGGCCAGGAAGAGCCATTATCACTACATCTGCTACTATCCACATCCTTCACCTTGAAGGATGCTTTCCCCTTGAAGGATTCACCTTAGCTTCTTTGGGTCCAGGGACAGAATCTGTGTCCTTCTTTGCCCCATGTGCCTCAAGTAAATTTACTTCTGCTTTAGGAGCTTGGATGTGAGCAATCAATTTAACTTAGTCTTTGTGGGAGAGTAAGAGAGGAAAGTGAAAGAGCCAGGTCCACTACTGTGATGGATAGTTCTTTGTATAAACCTTGTTTCCCGTTCAAGACATTTAAGTTCTAGAACTTAATACCATAGTACCTTAAACCTGCTTAAAAACATATAACCACAGTGGTTCTTGGGATTATACTATTGGTGTGTAAGTGTTTATTCTGAAACAAATATACAGAAAGTTTGGCTAGAAGAAAAATGTCCTGAATGTCCTGTGTGCCTTTTGATAGGTGGCCTCTATCATCCAGTTCTTGAATGAATTTCCCATTCTGTGAGCCTGGGATTCCTTCTCTCTTCTCCTAGTTGGAATACTTTATATTATAAAGTAAAAGTATATTATAAGTAAAAGGAGATATCCCAAAGAAATGCATCTGATAATACCAGTAAGGTGGAAGGGAGAGTGGATGGGAAAGTGGGTCAAATCAGAGTATTGAAATCTGCCATTAAGCCATTGAATATTTGACCTTAAATATTATGTAGGCCAACTCCTTCAGTTTAATGATGATGGTACCAAGGCATGGAGAGATTTTGTGCATTGCTCAAGGTTATTTCATGCATTAGTATTTAACATAGATTTACTGCCTTGTTTCTCCAAAAACGGACTTCCTTACAATTTCATAGCCTTCTGGGGTGCCTGGGTGGCTCGGTTGAACGTCCAATTCTTGGTTTTCGGCTCAGGTCATGATCTCGCGGTTCATGGGATTGAGCCCCCCATTGGGCTCTGTGCTGGCAGCACAGAGCCTGCTTGGGATTCTCTCTTTCCCTCTCTCTCTCTGTCCCTCCCTCCCCACTCGCTCTCAAAATAAATAAACAAAAACATTCATAGTCTTAAATATCATATGACTTCACTCATATGAGGACTTTAAGAGACAAAACAGATGAACATAAGGGAAGGGAAACAAAAATAATATAAAAACAGGGAGGGGGACAAAACAGAAGAGACTCATAAATATGGAGAACAAACAGGGTTACTGGAGGGGTTGTGGGAGGGGGGATGGGCTAAATGGATAAGGGGCACTAAGGAATCTACTTCTGAAATCATTGTTGCACTATATACTAACTAATTTGGATGTCAATTAAAAAAAAAAATGACACCTTGCAGCAAAATGGGAAATGCTGTAAGATGATAAACCGAAAAAAAAAGATATGAAAGATAAAAATATTGAAGGTAGGACTTTTTAGAGTTGTATGATCCTTAGACTTTATTTTCCAAAAAATAATAAGTGCAAATGAATATTTGGAGAGATAACTGAATAGACAATAACAGAGGGGTAAAATCTTGATTATAAAGAAGTCCGAATTTGGAATTTTCTAAACATCATTTCTAATGTGAATATTACAAATTTTTGTTCTTAAAAATAATTATTTATTTAAATAACTCCTGAACAGAAAATAAAAATGATAGCCGAGGCCAGGAGCCACATTTATGATCTTTGGCTCTGGAAATTTAAAACTGAGTATAGATCCCTGCTTTAACCAATGAAAATGGGCAAACCTAATTTTTGTGGCAAATAAATAAATAAATAAATATACCAATAAAAATAACCTTGATTTTAAAAAAGTTCATAATCTTCCATTGATAGAAACTCAGTTCATCTCACAACAATTAGCCAGACTAAAATGAGAAAATGAATATGAAAATATTTTATATATCACCTGGTTCATAGTAGGTGTTGACAGAATGTCCCTCTGCCCTTTTTCCTTCTAGCTAGTTAGGAAGGCACTAGATGTTAAGTATTAAATCAACCAGGATATTCCCCTGCAGGTTGCTAGAAATGAGGGTTTCTCATCTCTGCCAACTTCAGCTGGTCTTAGCAATATTAGTAAGATATTTTTTGTTTTGTTTTTAAGAAGCTTCGAAAAATTTCCTAGTCCATCCATTTTCTTTGTTCTTTCTCCATTTTAGCCAGGTCAGGAACTTTATCCACTGGTCTCCTAACACTTCCTGAATGTGGGGGAGAAGGGATAGTGTGTTGGGACTCATACAGTACAAGATAGTTATCTAGGCGATTGAGACTGTTTTGTCTTGAATAGTGAGGAATAAAAATTTGCTCTCATGGACCTACTGTGAATCTTTTAAAAAATGTTTCATGGACATGTAGGAATTCTTAGCCTGTGAAAGAAAAATAGACCTGACTGCCTCTTGCTTCTAAATGATTTTAGAAGGGCTGGGTATCAGTTTATTAAGAGAAATCACTGGTTTACTTCATCAAGATCATTGATGGGCCTGTTTCCCAGTAGGGCTCAGAGACATTTACTACCTCTCTATTCCTTTCATTTTTATTTATATTGAAGCTTTGATCTATTTAGGGAATACAGGAGTAGAAGAAAGACATCTGGTAATGTCATTTTCCAGCAAAGATTGAGAATTTTATACAAGAAATCTTACTAGCCTAGTTTTGAACTGCTTATATCTTTTCACTAAGAGTAGACATTCTCCAAGGGGATAGAGCCAGATGTGAACACTTTGGTCCATATTTTATTCCTTCATGGGATATCCTTTTATCTTTAATCCAGGCCCAATTTAAGAATTTCTTGTATTCAGAGTAAGCCAATAATTTGAGAAAACAAGTCTACAAATCCTCACTGGTGCCCTGCTCAGGTAAGGTTATAATTTTTATCTCGAAAAACTAACTCTAAAGTCCTGTATTATTTGTTGGGAAGCTATCATTTCTTATTTCTCAGAATTACAATTTCTCAGAAATTGGATTAATGATGAAAATAAACTTCTTTGTGGGGCTGGAAAGGAGGTACTTACGTGGGAAATAGATTAAGACAGAGGAAGAGTATGTGACTGAGAAAGAAAGCATTTTGGGCTTGAAATATGCTCTCTTTTGGTTGTTAGGTTGCATTAGCCTGTAAACCTCATTACTGTATGAGGGTATAGGAAAGATAATTAAAGAAGATTCATTGGTTGTATTTATAAAGAAGATAGGAACATGGGTCCTTATCAAATATTACTCAGAAAATACGTCATGAATGTCAAAAGGTTGGCACCTAAGATGAATTAGGCAGAGTACAAGCAGCACATTTTAGCTAGAAAAACTTAGTGGATGTATGCTGGATATGAACATTTTCTTCTTTTAGATTATAGTACTTTCTGTCACGAGCGACATCAGAGCTATTCTCTACAGAACCATTTGGTAAGTTATCCATGATCATGACTGTGATTTTGTGTGCCACATTCTCAGCCCCACTGCATATTCCAGGCACTGCTGTGGTGACCAGGTCCAAGTAGATTCTGACTGGTTCCATGTAGAAGCAACCCTGATGGTGTCTTGCGTTGCACCCATGCTCCATACTTCTTGCTTCCTCCCCTGTAAGATCTTTTGATATTAAGGGGAGAACATCCGCTCAGCATTCACACATGTGGAACATGGAATGTGGCTGACTTAATGCCTGTAGGGTTTAATGAATAGTGGAGGGCAGAAACCCATGGATAAAAGCTTCCCTCCTTTGTACCTCAGCTGGACAGACTGGAATATATTTCATAAATGTTCTCAGAAGTTACCAGAGAATTGTGCATCAATTACTTGTGGTAACTCAATAACACATTTTGCATTTGCTTTCTCTGGATTCTGAGGGTGTTAGCCTATAATCCCTGGGTGCTATGACAGAAACCAGTATAGAATGGAAAGATGAGAAGACAGAGTAGTCATTAAGTGAAAGATAGAGCTAGAGGGGTGGGCAGAAACGCTGACCATCTGTGCTCTTATTTACAGAGATATTTTATTTCTAGTGCCACCTCGTAAGTTCTCTGAATGCAGGGACTGCATTTTACACCTATTTTAACTTTATAGTACCTCTCAGAGTCTTGGGCAGGAGGAAGTTTATCTAAATCAATCAAAATCAGAGGTTGGTTGTCAGTCTACATTATGACGGAATCTACTCATTTGATGGACACCAAGAAAAGAGCTTGGGAATGTCAATATAAGTCGTTTAGTTCAATTTTTAAAATTTGGAAAAATGAGACTCATATTACAAATATTGTCCAGATAATTATTTTTAATGAACACTTGAAGAAGTTCTCTTTAAAATTCAGCTATAATATAACAGTAAATTAGTTACGAAGAATTAAATACATTGTAAAAAAACTGCATCTTTTTTTCAAAGCAGCTAAACTAAGAATACTTAAATATAGACCGATTCAGTCATCCATTCAATCTACTTTCATTTCATAAGGCATATGAATGCGTTGAAGTGCTTTGTTGGACCAGAATGCCCAAAGTGTAGGGTGTTCTCACTAGGTTTTGGATGAAAAGCTGACAGGTGGCTCATGAAATATCTGGGTGCACCAGAACCCCCTTTCCATCTTGAAGATTTAACATCCCTTACTTTTATGTTTCATATTGATACTTACTGGCCTTTATTGAATGAAACTTTTTTTTTTTTTTTGTATCAAAACCAATAGACTATTACAGTGTATTCTGGTCTGTTTTTATGCAGCCACACTAAGTTTGTAATCAAAGTTAAGCGATGGGTCTTACTTTCCTACGTGGAACTAACCAAATGGATATTTTTAGATTTTTTAAATCCCTATTTTTATTCCTTTTGATTATGTTATAGAATTGTTTAATGTAGAGTTGAGACTTCTTTTTTTATTTTTTTATTTTTTTTATGAAATTTATTGTCAAATTAGTTTCTATACAACACCCAGTGCTCCTCCCAACAGGTGCCTTCCTCAATGCCCATCATCCACCCTTCCCTCCCTCCTACCCCCCATCAACCCTCAGTTTATTCTCAGTTTTTAAGAGTCTCTTATGGTTTGTCTCCTTCCCTCTCTGTAACTTTTTTTCCCCCATCTCCTCCCCCCTGGTCTTCGTTGAGTTTCTCAGGATCCACATATAAGTGAAAACATATGGTATCTGTCTTTCTCTGCCTGACTTATTTCACCTAGCATAACACTCTCCAGTTCCATCCATGTTGCTACAAATGGCCAGATTTCATTCTTTCTCATTGCCAAGTAGTATTCCATTGTATACATAAACCACATCTTCTTTATCCATTCGTCAGTTGTTGGACATTTAGGCTCTTCCCATAATTTGGCTATTGTTGAAAGTGCTGCTATAAACATCGGGGTACAAGTGCCCCTGTGCATCAGCACTCCTGTATCCCTTGGGTAAATTCCGAGCCGTTCTATTGCTGGGTCATAGGGTAGATCTGTTTTTAATTTTTTGAGGAACCTCCACACTATTTTCCAGAGCAGCTGAACCAGTTTGCATTCCCACCAACAGTGCAAGAGGGTTCCCGTTTCTCCACATCCTCTCCAGCATCTGTAGTCCCCTGAGTTGTTCATTTCAGCCACTCTGACCAGCATGAGGTCGTATCTGAGTGTGGTTTTGATTTGTATTTCCCTGATGAGGAGTGACATTGAGCATCTTTTCATGTGCCTGTTGGCCATCTGGATGTCTTCTTTAGAAAAGTGTCTATTCATGTCTTCTGCCCATTTCTTCACAGAATTATTTGTTTTTCAGGTGTGGAGTTTGGTGAGTTCTTTATAGATTTTGGATACTAGTCCTTTGTCTGATACGTCATTTGCAAATATCTTTTCCTATTCCATCGGTTTCCTTTTAGTTTTGTTGATTGTTTCCCTTGCAGTGCAGAAGCTTTTTATCTACGTGAGGTCCCAATAGTTAATTTTTGCTTTTAATTCCCTTGCCTTTGGAGATGTGTCAAGTAAGAAATTGCTATGGCTGAGGTCAGAGGTTTTTTCCTGCTTTCTCCTCTAGGGTTTTGATGGTTTCCTGTCTCACATTCAGGTCCTTTATCCATTTTGACTTTATTTTTGTGAATGGTGTAAGAAAGTGATCTAGTTTCATTCTTCTGAATGTTGCTGTCCAGTTCTCTCAGCATCATTTGTTAAAGAGACTGTCTTTTTTCCATTGGATATTCTTTCCAGCTTTGTGAAAGATTAGTTGGCCATACATTTGTGGGTCCAATTCTGGAGTCTCTATTCCATTGGTCTATGTGTTTGTTTTTGTGCCAAAACCATGCTGTCTTGGTGATCACAACTTTGTTTTTTTGTTGTTGTTGTTGTTGTTGTTGTTTTTTTAACGTTTATTTATTTTTGACACAGGGAGAGACAGAGCATGAACAAGGGAGGGTCAGAGAGAGGGAGACATAGAATCTGAAACAGGCTCCAGGCTCTGAGCTGTCAGAGCCCGACACAGGGCTAGAACTCACGGACCGTGAGATCATGACCTGAGCCGAAGTCGGCCGCTTAACCGACTGAGCCACCCAGGCGCCCCTGATTACAACTTTGTAGTAGAAGCTAAAGTCTGGGATTGTGATGCCTCCCACTTTGGTTTTCTTCTTCAATATTACTTTGGTTGTTCGGGATCTTTTGTGGTTCCATACAAATTTTAGGATTGCTTGTTCTAGGTTTGAGAAGAATGCTGGTGCAATTTTGATTGGGATTGCATTGAATGTGTAGATTGCTTTGGGTAATATTGACATTTTAACAATATTTATTCTTCCAACTCATGGGCACAGAATGTTTTTCCATTTCTTTGTATCTTCTTCAGTTTCCTTCATAAGCTTTCTATAGTTTTCAGCATACAAATCTTTTACATCTTTGGTTAGGTCTATTCCTAGGTATTTTAGGATCTTGGTGCAATTGTGAATGGGATCAGTTTCTTTATTTGTCTTTCTGTTGCTTCATTATCAGTGTATAAGAATGCAGCTGATTTCTGTACATTGATTTTGTATCCTGCGACTTTGCTGAATTCATGTATCAGTTCTAGCAGACTTTTGGTGGAGTCTGTCGGGTTTTCCACATATGGTATCATGTCATCTGCAAAAAGTGAAAGCTGGACTTCATCTTTGCCAATTTTGATGCCTGTGATTTCCTTTTGTTGTCTGATTGCTGATGCTAGCACTTCCAACACTATGTTAAACAACAGCGGTGAGAGTGGACATCCCTGTCGTGTTCCTGATCTCAGGGGGAAAGCTCTCAGTTTTTCCCCACTGAGGACGATATTAGCTGGGGGCTTTTCATAAATGGCTTTTATGATGTTTAAGTATGTTCCTTCTATCCTGACTTTCTTGAGGGTTTTTATTAAGAAAGGATGCTGAATTTTGTGAAATGCTTTTTCTACATTGATTGACAGGATCATATGGTTCTTATCTTTTCTTTTATTAATGTGATGTATCACATTGATTGATTTGCAAATGTTGGACCAGCCCTGCAGCCCAGGAATGAATCCCACTTGATCATGGTGAATAATTCTTTTTATATGCTGTTGAATTTGATTTACTAGTATCTTGTTGAGAATTTTTGCATCCATATTCATCGGGGATATTGGCCTGTACTTTTTTTTTTGCTGGGTCTCTGGTTTGGGAATCAAATTAATGCTGGCTTCATAGAATGAGTCTGGAAGTTTTCCTTCCCTTTCTATTTTTTCGAACAGCTTGAGAAGGATAGGTATTATCTCTGCTTTAAATGTCTGGTAGAATTCCCCAGGGAAGCTATCTGGTCCTAGACTCTTATTTGTTGGGAGATTTTTGATAACTGGTTGAATTTCTTTGCTGGTTATGGGTCTGTTCAACTTTTCTATTTCTTCCTGTTTGAGTTTTGGAAGTGTGTGGGTGCTTAGGAATTTGTCCATTTCTTCCAGGTTGTCCAGTTTGTTGGCATAAAATTTTTCATAGTATTCCCTGATAATTGCTTGTATATCTGAGGGATTGGTTGTAATAACTCCATTTTAATTCATGCTTTTATCTATATGGGTCCTCTCCCTTTTCTTTTTGAGAAGCCTGGCTAGAGGTTTATCAATTTTGTTTATTTTTTCAAAAAAACAACTCTTGGTTTCATTGATCTTTTCTACAGTTTTTTTTTTTTTTTTAGAGTCTATATTGTTTACTTCTGCTCTGATCTTTATTATTTCTCTTCATCTGCTGGGTTTAGGGTGTCTTTGCTGTTCTGCTTCTATTTCCTTTAGGTGTGCTGTTAGATTTTGTATTTGGGATTTTTCTTGTTTTTTGAGATAGGCCTGAATTGCAATGTATTTGCCTCTCAGGACTGCCTTCGCTGCATCCCATAGCATTTGGATTGTTGTATTTTCTTTTTTTTATTTAAAAAAAATTTTTTTTAACGTTTTATTTATTTTTGAGACAGAGAGAGACAGAGCATGAACGGGGGAGGGGCAGAGAGAGAAGGAGACACAGAACCGGAAGCAGGCTCCAGGCTCTGAGCCATCAGCCCAGAGCCCGATGTGGGGCTTGAACTCACGGACCGCGAGATCGTGACCTGAGCTGAAGTCGGATGCTCAACCGACTGAGCCACCCAGGCGCCCCTGGATTGTTGTATTTTCATTTTCATTTGTTTCCATATGTTTTTAAATTTCTTCTCCAATTGCCTGGTTGACCCATTCATTCTTTAGTTGGATATTCTTTAGCCTCCATGCTTTTGGAGGTTTTCCAGACTTCTTCCTGTGGTTGATTTCAAGTTTCATAGCATTGTAGTCTGAAAGTGTGCATGGTATGATCTCAATTCTTTTATACTTATGAAGGGCTGTTTTGTGACCCAGTATGTGATCTATCTTGGAGAATTTTCCATGTGCACTCGAGAAGAAAGTATATTCTGTTGCTTTGGGACACAGAGTTCTAAATATATCTGTCAAGTCGATCTGATCCAATATATCATTCAGGGCCCTTTTTTCTTTATTTATTCTCTGTCTAGATGTTCTATCCATTGCGATAAGTGGAGTATTAAAGTCTGCAATTACCACATTCTTATCAATAAGGTTGCTTATGTTTCTGAGTAACTGTTTTATATATTTGGGGGTTCTCGAATTCTGTGCATAGACATTTATAATTGTTAGCTCTTCCTGACGGATAGACCCTGTAGTTATTATATAATTCCCTTCTTCATCTCTTGTTACAGCCTTTAATCTAAAGTCTAATGTGTCTGATATAAGTACGGCTACTCCAGCTTTCTTTTGACTTCCAGTAGCATGATAGATAGTTCTCCATCCCCTCACTTTCAATCTGAAGGTGTCCTCAGGTCTAAAATGAGTCTCTTGTAGACAGCAAATAGATGGGTCTTGTTTTTTTTATCAATTCTGATACTCTGTGTCTTTTGGTTGGAGCATTTAGTCCATTTACATTCAGTGTTATTATTGAAAGATATGTGTTTAGAGTCATTGTGATGTCTGTAAGTTTCATGCTTGTAGTGGTGTCTCTGGTACTTTGTGGTCCTTGCAACATTTCACTCACAGAGTCCCCCTTAGGATCTCTTGTAGGGCTGGTTTAGTGGTGATGAATTCCTTCAGTTTTTGTTTGTTTGGGAAGACCTTTATCTCTCTTTCTATTCTGAATGACAGACTTGCTGGGTAAAGGATTCTTGGCTGCGTATTTTTTCTGTTCATCACGTTGAAGACTTCCTGCTATTCCTTTCTGGCCTGCCAAGTTTCAGTAGCTAGATCTGCCACTAGTCTTATGGGTCTCCCTTTGTAGGTTAGAGCCTGTTTATCCCTAGATGCTTTCAGAATTTTCTCTTTATCCTTGTATTTTGCCAGTTTCACTATGATATGTCATGCAGAAGATCGATTCAAGTTACGTCTGAAGGTAGTTCTCTGTGCCTCTTGGATTTCAATGCCTTTTTCCTTCCCCAGATCAGGGAAGTTCTCAGCTATGATTCATTCAAGTACACCTTCAGCCCCTTTCTCTCCCTCTTCCTCCTGGAATTCCTATTATATGGATATTGCTCGCTTGATTGCATCACTTAGTTCTCTAATTGTCCCCTCATACTCCTGGATTTTTTTTATCTCTCTTTTTCTCAGCTTCCTCTTTTTCCATAATTTTATCTTTTAATTCACCTATTCTCTCTTCTGCCTCTTCAATCCGTGCTGTGACTGCCTCCATTTTATTTTGCACCTCATTTATAGCATTTTTTAATTCATCATGACTATTTTTTAGTCCCTTGATCTCTGTAGCAATAGATTCTCTTTTGTCCTCTATGCTTTTTTCAAGCCCAGTGATTAATTTTATGACTATTCTAAATTCTTGTTCCATTATATTGCTTAAATTGGTTTTGATCAATTTGTTAGTTGTCACTACTTCCTGGAATTTCTTTTGAGGAAAATTCTTCTATTTTGTCATTTTGGCTAGTTTTCTGTCCCTTATGCATTTTAAAAGCTTGTTGTGTGCTCTGCACCTGTGAGCACTGCTATATTAAAGGAAGATTATACACTGTCCAGGGCCTGGCCCTTCAGGAGGTGTTTTTTGGGGGATTGTTACTTGCTCTCTGTTGTTGTGGCTTTGGTTATTTTTATTACCCTACTTGTAGTAATATTTTGGACCTCCACATATGTGCTTTGATTTGTGCCTTGGAGCAGCCAGCAGAAGTAGGGACACTGAGGATTTTTGAAGAATAAATTGTCTTCAGGAATTTTGCTCTACTTTCAAGGGAGCAAAGTCTCCTCTGGGCCAAAAACATGCTCCCAAGGTCATGCCAGTCCTGCTGCTACTCACCAGCCCCCCCCCCCCCCCCCCCACCCCGGCTTGGGTTCCGCCTGTGCTGCAGGGCCACCGGGCCGGGTGGGCTGGGATCAAGTTGAGACTTCTTGAATGGAGATCATTTGCAAACTGTGACTGTCTTCTACAAAATACTGTCTGTGGTTGTAACAGGGATGGGTTTTAGACTCCTGAATGCTTTGCCTCTCCGTATTCCTCAAAGTTAGGCAGAGGAAATGTGCTTTCTGAGATGAATGTGGCCTGGAACACAGTTCCCCTTTGCTTAACTTTTTCTTTGTCTCCAGTTTCTTCTTGCCTCCCTCCATTAAGAATTTTTCCTCAATTGCTAAAGCAGACCTTAAAAACTTTCCACTTACTGCTGAGAGTTTGCTCTATTATTATTTCAAATCCATTACATGTTTCAGGTTATACTCCTTCCAAGTCTGCACTTAGTATATTTTCACCTAGGTGAACTGAATGAAGTAAAATAAAGCATGAGAAAGTTAGTTGAAAGAAAAATCAGTATGGAAATACATATAGTAGTTTTAATGGCAATGATAATCACTTATATATGATGAGTTTTAATATATATTTGAAATCACTTACTCTTTGATTTTCAGTGGGGCTACACTTCAGGTAGTATTTTTGGTATTTACATTCTGAAGTCTCAAATGTTTCAGTGTTAATAGAAAGAGTGAAAATATTGGTTATTATTATCATCATGATAGCTTAATGAATATCCGCAGGATGCACAATAGAGTCTTTTACAATTACAAAGGTGGTAATTTGAAGCCAGAAATTTCAGTGTTGACAGTTCTGTCTCTTTAACAACACACAGAACTTGTATAACAGTTGTTTATTTGTCCTCTTTTGAACTGGAAGGTTTAGAGATGATGACATAAATATCCCTGCTCTTGTCTTACTTTGAAGACTTTAATAGAATATCAAAAACAGCTGATATGAGGAAATGGGGAATCAAAGGGAAGCCAAGGAGGCAACAGAAGTGAAAGAAACCAGTTCTTTAACCACATATGGGTGACTTCCTGGTGATTCCCAGCAGGGTTTCCAGGGCAAATAGACCCCACCTGTCTCTCATGTCAGAAAAGTGGAGACTTATCCTTGGATTTCTGTGTAACTCGTAGAGATATGGAGGGTGATGGCAGGCAGAATGTAGAGTTTGGAGTCAAATGCCCTAATGCCCTCTTGGTAGGTCACTTCAGCCACTGTTAACATCCTCAGCATGTGTACCTACTTGACCTTCTTCTGTGTTTACCTTGCAAATGTAGGCCCATCCAAACACCAACATTTCTTATTCCTGTGACTCTCATGGCAGCTACAGGGAAGAAGCCCAGTACATCACACTGTTACAGAGGCTGCTATTTTGTCTCCTCTGCTCCTTGACTTCAGCAGGGCTCCGAGAATCACTTGAAAATTCCCCTTCCAGCGTTAGTGATTTCCTGCTCCCATTACCCACAGTGCGTCGCTAACTTAAATATTCACTACTCCTCTGAATTTCCCGGTAGTGCTGCTTCACTTTCAGTAGATGATCTTACCTCTTATTGCATAGATAATATGGAGTTCTCAGACAGTGGCTCTTTTGCCTTTGGTGTAAGCTGAGAAGTTATATCTGAACCACCTTGTCTGTCTCCTTCCATTCTGCCCTGGAGCAAGAGGGAGGTTAAGCCCTCTGTGCTCTTTATATGGTCTCTTTTTTTTCTCCCAGAATCATTCTCCTTATCCCTCTCTTCCACATTTCTACCCTCTTCTTCAGTAGGCGTCTCCTTCATAGCCTAAAACATATTCAAAGGAAGAATTCCTTTACAACTCTATATTCCATGTTAGCTGCTGTCTTATTTCTCTGTCTTTGGTCCTTGCTCAGTTTCTATAAAGCAGAGTTGCTTCCAAGGGTCACAGTCTCAAATGTCTGTTGGAGACCAGAGAGGCAGTAATGACAATGAGCGAAGAGGGCTGAATGTAGGGTAATCGTGGGCTCACCTCTGTCTGAAACTGACACTGTTCTGCCCTTTGCTGTTATAGAGGAGTGGAGGTCCAGTTTGGCTAAAACATCTGATTTTTTTTTCCCAAGAAAAGCAGGAAATCTGGATTTCCATTTGCAATATTTTGATGTTTAAAACACTGTACAGTCCTAACAAAGTACATATGTGGGCTGAATTTGGATCATGTACCCCAGTTTTTAACTCTTGGCGTGTCCTGTCTTGATATTTCATTTAATCAACCTACTGCAATACATTTCCTGCCTCTAATATGCCTCATAAATTGCTTTGTACTAGCAATTCCCAAAGGTGTATGTGCCCAAGAATCTTCTGGAGGTTTTGTTAAAATGTAAGAATGAATTCTGATTCAGTAGATCTGGGGTGAGGCCCGAGTTTTGCATTTCCAGCAAGCTCCCACATGATGTTGCTGGTCTGTAGACCAAACTGAATAGCAAGGCATGAGAGGACCCGCTCATCTTTAGAGACTTGTCACAAGATAAACCATTTAAGCCTCCCCGTCCCCCCACCACCAGTAAAATGGACCCTTTCTTTTTCTGTGCACCTGCTGTATCCTGATGCAATATCTATAAAGATGCCTGTAATTCTTCGTTTCATTTACATTTTTATGTGCCTGCCTACTGGTCTGTAAGTTCCTTCATGGCAAGGACCATGTCTTGCCTTTTTGCCTCCAAGCACTACTGCAGTGGTAAGAAGGCAGTTAGTGCTAAATAACTTTGCCCATCTGCTCTCATTTCACATTAGGTAGTCTCTAGGCATGTCTGTGTGCATGTATTTCTTCTCATAGGAGTTGGGGTGAAATGTGGAGGGTTCATTATGTTGGAGGATAGAGTCTCTTTTCACAAAAACTTCTGGCTTATAATGGGTTCCCAAAGAAGGATTCAGTGCCATATTTTGATAGATTTTTCTGTTCCATATTCAAATTGGTCTCATAATGTCATCTTTTCAATTTGTGTTGCCAATTTGGGAAAAACACTAAATTCCTTTAGTTTTTATCTTTTGAGTGCTTTTAACACTTCCATTTGCCAATACAAGGGACATCTGGAAGTTTTGTGTTATCTCTTATGGCTTGGTAAATATCATCCAGGGTTTTTCTGCTTTGGAGGCAGCCTGCCAGATATTTGAAGAGATCTAATCGTTGTTTAGGGGAAGAAAAGCCGAGAGTGGAGGATAGCAGTGTAGGTAAAGGATGTGAATTTGACTGTATTCACAGGCGTTTTTCTTTCACTGACAACAGGCTTCTAAGCGTCGCGTTTCTCGCTCAAGTGGTTTAATACAGTGCGGTGAAGTTCAAACAACGGGGTTCTTCAACCTTGCCTCACTCTGACTTGTCACACCTGTCTATCAATCAATCAGTCAATCATCAAGTATTTATAAATAGCCTAGCATGTGTCCAACACTGTGACAAATACCAAAAATGGTACGATATGTCTTTACATGACTTCTGCCCACGAAGCGTAGATACAATATCTTAAAGAAATCAGCACCTATCTAAGGAAGGGGGATTAATATTTGTTGAGGATTACCATTTGCTATTCAAGGAGTTAGACTTTATATTATTTAATGTAGATTTTATATTATTTCATTCCTACTCAAAAACATTGGCACATAGGTATCTCTAGCCTTATTCTGTAGCTGAAGAAATTGAAACTCAAAGAAGTTAAATAACTCGTTCAAGATGCCAGAATTTCAACAGTTCTGTCTCCAGAATCCAGAGACTTTCAATCACAATTCCCAGCCAAGATCCTAATAAAATTTGACAGGGGAAATTCAGTAAAGTCTTCCCTGCCTTTCAGCTTCTTTCCATGTCTGGTTTCTAGAGGAATCTGGGTTTCAAGGGAACTAGGTTTCTGCTGTTTAGAGAATCTTAAATAACTCACTCTGGTGGAGCTAGAAATACAAAAAAATTGTTAAAAGTAAAATGGAGCTGAGAGATTTTGATTTTTGAAGATTGCATAGTATTCTAGCCTAGTGCTTCATTTGTGTCTGTGTGAGAATTACCTAAAGGGCTTTATTAGAATACAGTTTCCTTGGCTCCACCCCCAAAGGTTATGAATTAATAGGTCTGGGCTGGGGACCTCAGATGTGCATTTGTAACAAGCCCCTGAATGATTCTGTTCTTGCCATCTGTGGACCTCAATTTGAATAGCACCTTTAAAAAATTTTTTTTAAATGTTTATTTATTTTTGAGAGAGAGAGAGAGAAAATGCAAAGAGGGGAGGCGCAGAGACAGAGGATCTGAAGCAGTCTCTGCACTGTTAGTGCAGAGCTGGATGTGCGGCTTGAACCCACCAACAGCCAAGTCATGACCTGAGCCAAAGTCTGATGCTCAACTGACTGAGTCACCCATGCACCCCTGAATAGCGCTGGTTTTTACAATGAACGTTCACCTATGTATTTAATCAGTTGACAAATATTTCTGTCTTGAATTTTTACTACGTGCCAGATATTGTGCCAGCAAGTGGGCTAAAGTGCCTGCTCTGGAAAATCACTCATTGTTGGTAATGTCTAATTACCCAGGGGTCTAATAATGATTTAGTTGATACTTTCAGAGATCATATA
Source organism: Panthera pardus (assembly GCF_024362965.1). Lineage (NCBI taxonomy): Eukaryota > Metazoa > Chordata > Mammalia > Carnivora > Felidae > Panthera > Panthera pardus. The sequence continues at coordinate 136,112,645 of NW_026526721.1, forward strand.
TCGGCATTTATATCTATGCTTGAATTTTTTTCACCTTTGTGTAAGCTTCTAGATGTGAAGTTACTTTATCATTGGATAAAGCACTTTTAAGAATTTTGATATAAAGTTACCAAATTATTATTCAGAATGGTTTTGCTGATTTATTACCCAACAGCAATGGATGAGAATGCCCGTTTTAATAAATCTGCTTTACTGAAGGTATTATGACTTCTGTTTAGGTGTTTGTCTCTTCCTTACTGAGATGTAAGGGTTCTTATCTATCAAGGATATGGCCTTTTAAAAAAGTCTAATTTTTGAAAACTATATCTAACTTGGTGCTAAATGACCTTGAAAAAAAACATTGCTTTGTGACTTCCTGGATCACAAAATAAAGAGAGTCTTGGCAGGAATAATTTGCCTTCTTTGATAAATAAGACACTAAGTGATTTCTAAAACATGAATTCCTTGAGAGTGGATTAACAAATAGTAGATAGTCTTCAATGGTGATTCTGCTATTTAGGTAGCTTCTTATGTATCTGCAGTGCTTTTGAATGGAAGATGTAAAACACCTTTTACACGGGGCAGAATGGAATATCAATAGGACCTCACTGACAAATCTAAACACGAGAAGGGTTCTTTTCTGCTTATATTCAGTAATGCAAGCAAACTGAAAGAGACAGCAAGCAATGACACTAATATATCATTGAGCTGTTTTGTATTCATAACTTTTCAGTGATAGCACCTTTCTTTAATGCAGTATTGATTCAGCCAAGAAATGTTACTCTATTACTTTCTTGAACCGTTGAATTAGGTTAAAGGACACTGTTATGGTTTTCTACTGGAGGTGGAGAATTTTTATAAACTAGTATCCCTTAAAATTTTCCAAAGGTCACTAGCAAGAAAGTTGACTATTAGGTTTATGACAAATTGGGGAGATGGGTTAGTTATAAGGTACACAGTATTTTAGGCAGCAACATAATGGTGAGGGGGAGAAATGCTTGGGAAGCAGAGAGCCTGCTGGAAATTCCGAAATTAAAGAAAGAAAGCATACGTCAATTCTGTTCATTCAGAACTTTGACTCATTTTCTAATAGTCATGACAAACATCAGATGAAGGTAGACCACAGAGCTCAACACTCAATACTTCTGTACAGTGCTAGAGGGAGGGAATTATCACTTCTCCTTTTACCACTAACCTTACTTTTTTCTGAAAGTGTCAGGGATGAAAGAGAAGTCTACGCTAATATGATAGTGGATGCTCGGATGAAAATTGTGCTGATTTGGATAAATGCAAATACATAAAATAATAGTAAATATTTATACAGAGATTTTAGGAAAATAGTCTCTCCTATAATAAGATTTGACCACTAGTGTGTGTGTATGTGTATATATATATATATATATATATATATATATATAGTCAATGTAGTTTTATAAATGTAATTTCTTGATGGCTAAGATATACTTTTGGATACTTAACTTCCCTTTGCTGACCACCAAAATTATGGAACTGTTTGTAGACCAAACCCTATCCTTTCTAGGGGAGGCCTCCTCCTCAACCCAAAGATTGTTTGTATTTATTTACTCTTTAAAAACTAAGAATTACTTCTGGGGTACCTGGGTGGCTCAGTCGGTTGTGTCCGACCTTGGCTCAGGTCGTAATCTTACCTCGAACCCAGTATTCTCTGTGGGCTGAAAACTATATTCTCTTTCCTCTCACTTTCTCTAATATTACTTTGTCTCCTATATTGACAGGACAATAGAGTATAAATATATTTCTGGAGTAATTTTCTGCAAATGGGGATGGGTTGGTCATGAATAGGAAGGCTTCTATGTGTCTATGATTTCAGACTCTTCAGAAAGATTTTTCTTCTCAATCTTATTAATTTTGAGAGAAAGAGAAAGGGAGAGAGAGAGAGAGAGAGCAGGGGAGGGGCAGAGAGAGAGGGAGAGAGAATACCAAGCAGGCTCCATTCTGGCAGTGTGGCTCCCACTGGGAGGCTTGATCCCACAAACCGTGAGATCATGACCTGAGGCAAAACCAAGAGTCAGATGCTTAACCAACTGAGCCACCCAGGTGCCCAGGAAGATGTTTTTCTTTTTTGCCAAAACATGTCTTGATGTTTTCATTTACAGTATCATTCCTCTGTGTTAAATCTTGAAATCACGTAACCCAGTGTGAAAGTATTCATCAAAATGTTATTACACATTTTCACTTTAGTGAAAATCCATTTTCAGGGCTCTGGAAGTTTGAGCAGAGACTTCAAGACACCGTGATGTGGGGTGAGGAGGAAGGGGCTGAGGTGAGGGTGTTAATGGTGGAGAGTATTGGGAAGAAAGAGAAATTTCACATACTTTAATTCTGACTAAGATAATTCCTGGAGGGAATGGCACAGATTACTAGAAATATCCAAGGCGATTGGTTAACAGTCTTGACATTCACTCCTTGCTCCACTGTAGATGAGGCTTGAGACATGTCACTGAATCTCTAAGTCTGCTCATTGACAAATTGAGTAATTTGTACATGATTAGCCCTCCTTCATGCCTCAGGTGCCCCTTTTCTATTTACATGCAATTTCCAAATGGAGTGTTCTAGAACTGGTTCAACTATGGCATTTTTCCTCATTAAAACCTTTAGTAGGTTTCTTTTACCTAGAGATCATAGTACAGTCATTTTCTTTTCTTTTCTTTTCTTTTCTTTTCTTTTCTTTTCTTTTCTCTTCTTTTTGAGAGAGAGAGAGACAGACAGACAGACAGAATAGGGGAGGGGCAGAGAAAGATGGAGACACAGAATCTGAAGCAGGCTCCAGGCTCTGAGCTATCAGCACAGAGCCCAACATGGGGCTTGAACTCATAAGCCATGAGCTCATGACCTGAGCCAAAGTCGGATGCTTAACTGACTGAGCCACCCAGGCACCCGAGTCCAGACATTTTAAAGAAACATTTAGAGACCTCTCACTCGCAGCTGAGGCTTTTGCCAACTCTGCCTGTTTGCCTTTCCAAGCAAATTTCCCACTACTTACACGGACACTTGAATTCCCAGCCCTAGTTAAATGGATGCACTCTATGTCTCATCAATAAGCCTTTTTTTTCCTAACTTTCACATCGTTCTCCCTATAGTACCATGACTCACAATGCCTCCTTCCTATCTACCACATGTTTACCTAGCCTTCAGGGTCCCATCACTTCCCCCTCTTATCTGAATACTCCGACTCAAGACGGCCTTCTTCCACTTCAACTCTGACTGTATTCCAACATCACAATTTGACACCCTGCCTTATTGCCATTATGTGGAAAGTTGTTTTGTGGTGGATAGGTCTCAAAACATCATCTAGGCTCTGGGTTCCTCAGGACAAGGGAGGCATTTTATATTTCAGTATAATTCCTTCTCATCTAGTAATTGGTATATGATAACACTGTGGGGCCCTAATATTATGAGGATGCTATTTTTGAAAATATGAAACCAACATATATTTTACACTTTCCAAATTGTGGTAGAAAGGAAGTTTCCATACGAATAAGGAATATCCGTATGGCTGCTGAGGAAGAGGCTAAAGTGGAGACAGTAGACCCAGAGTGAACCAGACTCCGGTGAGGATGCTAATAGGGGGAAAGAGTGAGGTCATCTCCTTCCTTTTGAGATTCCATATTCTTGGAACAATGCGATCCACCAAGGCTAATTCTCTCTGGGATCGGGGGTACGAAAAGAATGTCAACATGCTAATAAGTTTTCTTACATTGCCACTTTACCTTCATCCAATAACTATTGATGTGTTGTAGTATCATTATCATTCTTTGGCAAAGCTTTCCTAACCTCTATAGTGCTTCTCTTTTTAGTTCACAAGTTATTTAGAAGTGCATTTAGAATGTCTCAAGTTTTAATTTTAACCGTCTTTTCATTTTTAATTTCTGATTTAATCATGATGAGTTATATGATTTAAGTGATAGCATTTTTCTAAAAATATTTTAAGAATTCCTTTGGGACCTAGGAAATGGATAATCCTGTAATTGTTCCGTGTGTACTTGAAAAGCGTATATTTTCTTGGTGTATATGTGTATAGAAAAAGATAAACAAACACGTACATACTCTTAGCTCCAAGCCTGAACTTGGTGATTCTGTTGTTCAATTTTCTATATGCATGTCATTTTTTAAAAAGTTTGAACTATCAGTGTTTGATTGACCTGCGCTAAAAATCTCCCAAATGATTTGGACATGTTATCCTTGCAATTATGCCATTTAAAAAAAAAAAGTATATTTCAAACTGTGATGTTAGGTGTATTAGGTATATTAGATATTAAGTACTTTCTTGATGGATTATTTTTGTTGTTATTATGTAATATTCTTCTATATCCCTATCAATGATTTTTCCATCAATTCTATTTTGTCTTCTAGTACTGTTGTCACAACAGCTTCCTTATGGTTATTTGCAAGATATATTTTTCCATTCTTTATTTCCATATTGTATGTTTTTTTTCAGCATACTTCTTAAAAGCAGCATAGAGCTGGGTTAAAAATAATTCAACCTAATAACATTTGCACTTTCATAGATGTATTATTAGCTTTACATATATATATGTATATATATACATATATATATAATTTATTTCTATATTTTAAAGTTTATTTATTTTAAGAGAGTGAGTGGGGGAGGGGCAGAGAGAGAGAGAGAGAGAGAGAATCCCAAACAAGCTCCATACGTCAGCACGAAGCCTGATGGGAGGCTTCAACTCACAAACTGTGAGATCATGACCTGAGTCAAAATCAAGAGTGGGGATGCTTAACCAACTGAGCCACCCAGGCACCCTAATATATTTATTTTAGTAATTGGTCTTTTGGAACTTTTTTGCTTTCTGCTTAAGTTCTTTTTCTTTTTAAAACTTTATTTATTTATTTTAATTCTAGTATAGTTAATATTCACTGTTATCTTAGTTTTTGGTGTACAATATAGCAATTCAACAATTCTATACATTACTCAGTGATCATCATGATAAGTATATTCTTAATCCCCTTCACCCATTTCACCAATTCCCCCCACCTACTGCCCCTTGATAACCATCAGCTTGTTTTCTATAGTTAAGAGTCTGTTTCTTGGTTTGTCTCTTTTTTCCTTTGTTTGTTTTATTAAATTCCACATATGTGTGAAATAATATGGCATTTGTCTTTCAATGACTGATTTATTTAATCAGCGTTATGTTCTCCAGACCCACCCATGTCATTGCAAATGACAAGATTTCATTCTTTTTTATGGCTGAATAATATTCCATTGTGTAATTATTCCATATCTTCTTTATCCATTCATCTATCTATGGACACTAGGGCTGCTTTCATAATTTGGCTGTTATAAATAATAATTGCAGTAAACATAGGGGTGCATATGTCTTTTCAAATTAGTGTTTTCATATTCTTTGGGTGGATATCCAGTGGTGGAATTCCTGAGTCGTATAGTAATTCTATTATTAATTTTTTGAGGAATCTCCATACTGTTTTTCACCATAGCTGCACCAGTTTGCATTGCCACCAACAGTGCACAAGTGTTCCTTTGTCTCCACATCCTCACCAACACTTGTTGTTTCTTGTGTTTTTTATTATAGCCACATACATGTGTGAGGTGATATAAGTTCTGAATTGCATTTCTTTGATGATGAGTGATACTGAGCATTTTTTCATGTATTTGTTGGCTATCTGAATATCTTCCTTGGAGAAGTGTCTGTTCATATCTTCTGCCCATTTTTTTTTTCCAAAAACTTTTAATATTTATTTATTTTTGAAAGAGAGAGAGAGAGAGAGAGCACAATCAGGAGAGGGGCAGAGAGAGAGGGAGATGCAGAAACCGAAGCAGGCTCCAGGCTCTGAAGTGTCCCCACAGAGCCTGATGCGGGGCTCAAACCCACAAACTGTGAGATCACGACCTGAGCCAAGGTCAGATTCTCAACGAACTGAGCCACCCAGGTGCCCCAGTTCTGCCCATTTTTTAATTGTATAATTTGGTTTTTGGGTGTTGAATTGTATAGGTTCTTTACATGTTTTGTATACTAACCCTTTATCAGATATGTCATTGCAAATATTTTCTCCCATTCAGTAGGTTTTGTTTTAGTTTTGTTGATTGTTTTCTTTACTGTGCAAAAGCTTTTTACTTTGATGGAGTCCCAATAGTTTATTTTTGTTTTTGTTTCCCTTGCCTCAGGAGACGTATCTAGAAAAGTGTTGCTACACCCAATGTTAGTGAAATTACTGCCTGTGCTCTCTTCTAGGATTTTTATGGTTTCAAGTCTCACATTTAAGTCTTTAACCTATTTTGAGTTTATTTTTATGTATGTTGTAAGAAAGTAGTCCAGTTTCATTCTTTCACATATATCTGTCCAGCTTTCCCAGAACCATTTGTTGAAGAGACATTTTCCCCACTGCATAGTCTTGCTTCTTTTGTTGTAGATTAATTGACCATATAATCATGGGTTTATTTTTGGGTTCTCTATTCTGTTCCATTGATCAATGTGTTTATTTTCATACCAGTACCATACTATTTTGATTACTACAGCTTTGTAGTATATCTTGAAATTGGAATGTGATACCTCCAGTTTTTGTTTTTCTTTTTCTTTTTCAAGATTGCTTTGGCTATTTGGGATCTTTTGTGTTTTCATACAAATTTTAGGATTATTCTTTGTGGAAAATGCTGGATTTTTTAATAGGGATTGCATTAAATCTGAAGATTGCTTTGAGTAGTATGGACATTTCAACAGTATTTGTTCTTCCACTCCATGAGTATAGAATATCTGTCCATTTGTTTGTGTCATCTTCAATTTCTTTTATCAGTGTTTTATAGTTTTCAGAGTTCAGGTCGTTCATCTTCTTGGTTAAGTTCATTCCTAGGTATTTTATTATTTTTGTGTAATTGTAAGTGAGATTGTTTCCTTAATTTCTCTTTCTGCTATGTTATTATTAGTGTATAGCGATTCAGTGGATTTCTGTATATTGATTTTGTATCCTGTGATGCTTACTGAGTTCATTTATTAGTTCTAATAGTTTTCCTATATATAGTATAGTGTCATCTGCAAATAGTGACAGTTTTACTTCTTCCTTACTAATTTGGATGCCTTTTATTTCTTTTTGTTGTCTGATTGCTGTGGCTAGGACTTCCAGTACTATGTTGAATAAAAGTGGTGAGAGTGGATATTCTTATCTTGTTCCTGATCTTAAAGGAAGATCTCAGTTTCTCGCCATTGAATATGATGTTAGTTGTGGGTTTTTCATATGTGTTCTTTATTATGTTGAAGTATGTTCCCTTTAAACCTACTTTGCAGAGGATTTTAAGCATGAATAATGTTGTACTTTGTCAAATGCTTTTTTTTTTGCACTTATTGCAATGATTATCTGGTTTTTATCCTTTCTCTTGTTGATGTATCACATTGATTGCTCTATGAATTTTGAAACACCCTTGCATCCTAAGAATAAATCCCATTTGGTTGTATTGAATGATTTTTTAAATGTATTATTGGATTTGGTTTGCTGATATTTTCTTGAGGATTTTTGCATCTATGTTTATCACCGATATTGGTCTGTGGTTCTCTCTCTTTGTAGTGTCTTTATGTGATTTTGGTATCAGGGTAATGCTGTCCTCATAGAATGAATTTGGAAGCTTTCCTTCCTCTTCTATTTTTTTTTTTAAGAATAGTTTCAGAAGAATAGATATTAACTCTTCTAAAAAACTCTTCATTTAAATGTTTGGTAGAATTCACCTGTGAAGCTCTCTGGTCCTGGACTTTTGTTGGGAGTTTTGATTACTAATTAAATTTTGTTGTTGATAATCAGTCTGTTCAAGTTTTCTGTTTCATCCTGTTTTGGGTTTTTTAAGTTATACGTTTCTAGGAATTTATCCTTTTCTTCTAGGTTGTCCAGTTTATTGGTATATAAACTTTCATAATAATCTCTTATAATCCTTTGTATTTCTATAATGTTGGTTGTTATTTCTCCTCTTTCATTTCTGATTTTGTTTATTTGAATCCACCCCCCCCCCCTTTTTTAGTCTAGCTAAAGTTTTATCAATTTTGTTGATCTTTTCCAAGAACCAGTTCTTGGTTTCATTGATCTGTTCTATTGCTTTTTTAGTTCCTATTTCATTTATTTTTTCTCTAATCTTTATTATTCTCTTCCTTCTATTGATTTTGGGTTATTTGTTCCTCTTTTTCTAGCTCCTTTACATGTAAGGTTAGGTTGTTTATTTGAGATTTTTCTTGATTCTTGGTATAGGCTTGTATTGCTATAAATTTTCCCCTTAGAACAGCTTTGGTTGGGGTGCCTGAATGGCTCAGTCAGTTAAGTATTTAACTCTCGATTTCAGCTCAGGTCATGATCTCACAGTTCGTGAGATGGAGCCCTGCATCAGGCTCTGTGCTGACAGTGCGGAGCCTGCTTGGGATTCTCTATCTCTCTCTCTCTCTATGCCCTTCCCCCACCCGTGTGCTCACTCTCTCTTTCTCTCTCGCTCTCAAAATAAATAAATAAACTTAAAAAAAAGAATAGCTTTTGCTGCACCACAAAGATTTTGGACCATTTTGTTTACATTTTCATTTGTCTTCAAGTTTTTTTTAAATTTCCTCTTTGATTCCTTGGTTGACCCACTCATTGCTTAATAGTATGTTATTTTTTTTAAGTCAATATGTTTTTTGTTTTTTTTTAATTTAAATTCAAGTTAGTTAACATACAGTGTAGTATAGGTTTCAGGAATAGAACCCAGTGATTCATCACTTCCATATAACACCCAGTGCTCATCCCAGCAAGTACTCTCCTTAATGTCCATCACCCATTTAGTCCATCCCCCAACTCAACTCCCCTCTAGCAACCCTCAGTTTGTTCTCTGTATTTAAGAGTCTATTATGATTTGCCTCCCTCTCCATTTTTTATCTTACTTTTCCTTTCTTTCCCCTCTGTTCATTTGTTTTGTTCCTTAAATTCTATATATGAGTGAAATCATAGGATATTTGTCTTTGTCTGACTTACTTCACTTAGCATAATACACTCTAGTTACATATACATTGTTGCAAGTGGCAAGGTTTTATTCTTTTTGATCGCTGAGTAATATTCCATTATATATGTTCCATTATAACTTCCAATATAATATTCCATTATACACACACACACACACACACACGCCACATCTTCCTTATCCTATTCATCAGTCGATGGATATTTAGGCTCTTTCCAAAATTTGGATATTGTTGACAGTGCTGCTATAAACATTGGGGTGCATGTGCCCCTTCAAAGCAGCATTTCTCTATCCTTTGGATAAAGGGCAAGTAGTTAGTAGCATGTTATTTAACCTCCATGTATTTATGTTTTTCCATATTTTTTCTGTGGTTGATTTATAGTTTCATAGTTGGAAAAGGTGTATGTTATGACCTCAGTCTTTTTGAATTTGTTGAGACTTGTTTTGTTATGTAATGTGTGATCTATTCCAAAGAATACTCCATGTACACTTCAAAAGAATGTGTATTCTATTGTTTCAGGATGGAATGTTCCAAATATATCTGTTAGATCCTTCTGGGCTAATGTGGCATTCAAAGCCACTATTTCCTTGTTGATTCCTTGGATGATTTACCCATTTATGTAAGTGGGGTGTTAAAGCCCCTACTATTATTGTATTGCTATTGGTTACTTTCTTTATATTTCTTATTAGTTGCTTTATGTATTTGGGTGCTTCCATGTTGAATGCATACATATTTATAATTGTTATATCTTCTTACTGGATTGTTCCCTTTATGATTATATAATGTCCTTCTTTGTCTCTTGTTATTTAGTTAGTGTTTTATTTAAATTCTATTTTGTCCAGTGTAAGTATTGCCTTTCCAGCTTTCTTTTAGCTCCTATTTGCATGATAAATTCTTTCCCATATCTTCACTTTCAATCTGCATGTGTCTTTAGATCTGAGATGGGACTCTTGTAGGCATGCAGATGAGTTGCTTTTTAATCCACTCTGTCACCCTATACCTTTTGATTGGAATATTTACTCCATTTACATTCAAAGTAATTATTGATAGGTATGTACTTATTGCCATTTAGTTACTTATTTTATGGTTGTTTTTGTAGTTCTTCTCTGTTCTTTTCTTCTCATGCTCTCTTCTCTCACAGTTTGTTGGCTTTCTTTAGTGATATACTTGGATTCTTTTCTCTTTATTTTTTGCATATCTATACTCATTTTTGATTTGTGGTTACCATTAGGTTTATATATAACATCTTGTTGCCTTGACCAGCCTCCTGGGCTCTGAATCTAGTAACATCTAATAGTATGGGCTACTTAAATTACTACCGGTGGTCATATCAGAACTTTCACAGATCAGTCACCAAGGCTTTTAGCTTGTTTTTGAACTCAAAGGTGGCTTTAAAATTTTCTTTCTAAGATATATTATCTTTTAATGCTATGTACTTGGAGAAAAATATTTGCATCAACATGTGAATGTTCTGTGTCATTTGAGCAGAATCCACTGCTATCTGATTTGAACATGTTTGGTTGATAGTCTTAACTTTGGTTGGAGAACAGTAAAAAGGCAAAGTAGCAAATCTAAGACACATTAAAAAAGGAGGCCAAATTCATTTCTTAATATCTTCCTCGAAGAACTTGGATGTGATTTGGGGGTCATCCTACTGAAAGGAAAATGTGAATGGCCTGATTTATTAGTGCTTAAGTGGATCATCTTACTGACAGGGACAGTTTTTCTTTCTTGCTTTTTCATCTGGACTTTGTTTCTCCCTACTGCTGCTTTTAGTATTTAAGGATAGATTTGACCATTTTGAATAATCAGTGCTACCATATTAATGGGATTTTCTACTTTGGTTACAATGAAAGCAATCAAGGGTGAGCCTTGAAGATCTACATAATTAATCACTTCTTTATTGTTATCTCTTTTTAAAAGTGTTTTGTAAAATAATCATCTACATTAATGGAACATCTTTCAAAAGGGAGGAAATTAAAGAATATCAATTTATATTCTAATACCAAATATCATGAAACATTTCACTATCTTATTCAGGGAACCATCTGAAACTATTGAAACTCATCTTTCAATTCACACTTTTGGGGATATCGTTATCTGTAGCTACGCAGAATAACAGAAATGTATTCATTTTAACAGCAACGGACTTGCATTTCAGCATCAGCAAATTTGATAGCAATCGAGTGAAGGATTGTAATAAGAACACAGTTTGACCTTGCTTTATGAATTACATGTGCTCTGTATAATGAGGTGTAAAATGAATATTTGTATGTTTAATCATGACGTTAATTTTTATTACAACTTCAGAGCTGTGTGCCTAAAAAATTGGTTCCAATGCTAATAAAACTCCACACATAAGAATCTGAATAATCAGGTCAAGGGGCAAGATACATCTGTCAAAGTATTGCCTAAGAGCATTTATTTCTCCTTTCAACACCTATAAGAAGCTAGTCAGATGAATAATTAGGCCATACAATCTTTGCACATTTGCTTATTTAAGAAGACACCTCAGTTAATGTCCTTTTCTGTTGGGAGCACTTAGTGGCTAATGGGACTTAGAAGTTTAAGCTTTACCCTGGTAACATTTTTTATTTCAGGCAAATATCTTTGAAAGACTTTTAAACAGGTAAAGCAAAGAAAAGAGAAGCTGCTAATTCTCAAATGGAAATAATCCTGTTATCATTAAGAGTTTATAACCTCAAAAACTGAAAATCATGTCTAACAAAGACAACTTCTCCTCATAGTTAATTTCAAAAGCTCAGAGAACTCTTGGGGTTGGTGACTGAGGCAGGAAAGACATGTTTGCTGATGGACTCATCTAAAAATAATTCTGTGCAGGAAGCACAGAATATGTGGTATGTGGCATAGGGTATGTGTTTAACTTCTGGTCAGAGACCTTGCAGAGGAGAGAAAGAGAGCAAAGAGATTCTCCTTCTCTAATGTTTTTTAAAAAGTTAGGTACTAGATTAAGTTGAAATATGTAAAGGATCAGGCAAACATTGCCTTTTTCAAGTCACCTTAACTTTCTGTATTTTGTGGCTCTGGTTTATGAGAAGGAATTAGTATAAGGAGGGTCCTGGATAGCAGTTTGAGTTAACTGTCTCAAATCATGAATTGAGGCTATATCTCCATTCATTATCTTATGTTTCATTAATTGCTATAATAGAGAAGGGGCTGTGATTGGTCTTGGTATGATACTAATTGTGCAAGACAAAGTCACTGGTTTCAGGCAAAACAATCTCTTAAACTGGAGTGAGTATGAGGAGGCTGGGAGATGAGTTAGGGGAAGAAGGACCTACTGTGATCTTATAACACAGGAAAAACATTGTTTTCCCTGGCCCCTATATTTAAGATCAATTATATATGTATACTTAGGATTGGATTTCTTCAGTGTGGGGCCCATCTGTAAGACATTATGGGGATAAGAATTGGAACACGAACATTGCTTATGAAATCATCACTGGTAATAAAGATGTCATTTTGTGCATTGGTCAGTTCACGCTGGTAACTTCCATTTTTTGTGTCCATCTCCGTTGACTTGACTATTTCTCTAGTTCTCTGCTCTTCTTCCTTGTGTTTGGCAATCTAGATCTCTGTTTCTCCTCACATTTTTCTGGTACTCAGTTTGATCTTGGACTCAGGTAATTATTTACTCAGTCTTTTCTGGGTTGTATTTGGCACAATCGTGCCTTTATTTTTTTTGGCCCTACCTTTCCTGTCCATATTTGGCTTTTGAATCAGTACTGGAAATAGTGACACAATTATGGAAGAAGAAAAATGATATGACATCTTAATGATGTTCTAAGTAATGACTCCATCAGTTACTGTCCTGTAAGTTATCCCATCTGGTTGGAGCCCTTATTTTTTATGGTAAAAATTTTGATGCCCAGCATGAGCAATATCATCTAAGTGGTCCCTTTTTCAGAATTGTCTAATCAAGGCATATACCATTTTTGTTGCTATATGTTACAAATGGAGTTCTTCGTTCTGGAGATACTTGAGCAGAAACTGGACTTTCATCACGGATGCTGTAGAGAAGACTTCAACATAAAATAATATTTGGGTTAGATCACCTGTCATCGAGTCATCTCCAAATCATGTTCCTTTTATCTTCAGCTTAGACTGCCACCTTTAAAACTACAGAGATCTCTAACTAATTCAGGTTATGCTTGGTTGATAAGAGTACAACTGTAGTGTTCTTTGCTGCGATTCCACACCTGCTACCCTAGAAGTTTTCTCTCTTGAGCCACTTAAATCTCTCACTGAGACTGCTATTCTAGTCTCAAGCTTTGTCCTTGCTTGCACTGCTTGCATCCAGGCCCTACACAGAAGGTAGAATGATCATTGAAATAGGTAACTCATCCCTATTCTCCATGTGAAACCTTTAGTGCCCTCCTCTAACACTTGGATTAAAATAGAAACTCTTTTTTTAAATTTTTTAAATTAAATTAAATTTATTTTTTTTAATTTACATCCAAGTTAGTTAGCATATAGGGCAACAATGATTTCAGGAGTAGATTCCTTAGTGCCTCTTATCCATTTAGCCCATCCCCCCCTCCGACAACCCCTCCAGCAACCCTCTTTTGTTCTCCATATTTAAGTATCTCTTATGTTTTCTCCCCCTCCCTGTTTTTGCTTCTCTTCCCTTATGTTCGTCTGTTTTGTATCTTAAAGTTGTCATGAGTGAAGTCATATGATATTTGTCTTTCTCTGACTGACAAATCTTGCTTAGCATAATACCCTCTAGTTCCATCCACATAGTTGTAAATGGCAAGATTTCATTCTTTTTGATTGCCAAGTAATACTCCATTGTATGTATGTATGTGTGTATATATATATATATATATATATGTATACATATATATATACACACACACCACATCTTTATCCATTCATCCATCGATGGACATTTGGGCTCTTTCCATACTTTGGCTGTTGTTGATAGTGCAGCTGTAAACATTGCGGTGCATGTGCCCCTTCGAAACAGTCTACCTGTATCCCTTGGGTAAATACGTAGTAGTGCAATTGTTGGGTTGAAGGGTAGTTCTATTTTTAATTTCTTGAGGAACCTCTATACTGCTTTCCAGAGTGGCTGCACCAGTTTATATTCCCACCAGCAGTGCAAAAGAGATCCTCTTTCTCCGCATCCTCACCAACATCTGTTATTGCCTGAGTTGTTAATGTTAGCCATTCTGACAGGTGTCAGGTGGTATCTCATTGTGGTTTTGATTTGTATTTCCCTGATGATGAATGATGTTGAGTATTTTTTCATGTGTCTTTTGGCCATCTGGATGTCTTCCTTGGAGAAGTGTCTATTCATGTCTTTTGCCCATTTCTTCACTGGATTATTTGTTTTTTGGGTGTTGAGTTGGATAAGTTATTTATAGATTTTGGATACTAACCCTTTATCTGGTACGTCATTTGCAAGTATTTTCTTCCATTCTGTCAGTCACCTTTTAGTTTTGCTGATTGTTTCCTTTGCTGTGCAGAAGCTTTTTATTTTGATGAGGTGCCAATAGTTCCTTTTTGCTTTCATTTCCCTTGCCTCCAGAGACGTTTTGAGTAAGAAGTTGCTGCGGCCAAAGTCAAAGAGGTTTTTGCCTGCTCTCTCCTCAAGGATTTTGATGGCTTCCTGTCTTACATTTAGGTCTTTCATCCTTTTTGAGTGTATTTTTGTGTCTGGTGTAAGAAAGTGGTCCAGGTTCATTTTTCTGCATGTCGCTGTCCAGTTTTCCCAGCACCATTTGCTGAAGAGACTGTCTTTATTCCGTTGGATATTCTTTCCTCCTTTGTCAAAGGTTAGTTGGCCATATGTTTGTCGGTCCATTTCTGGGTTCTGTATTCTGTTCCATTGATCTGAGTGTCTGTTCTTATGCCAGTACCATACTGTCTTGATGATTACAGCTTTGTAATACAACTTGAAGTCCAGGATTGTGATCCTCCTGCTTTGGTTCTCTTTTTCAAGATTACTTTGGCTTTTTGGGGTCTTTTCTGATTTCATACAAATTTTAGGATTGTTTGTCCTAGCTCCGTGAAGAATGCTGGTGTTATTTTGATAGGGATTGCATTGAATATGTAGATCGCTTTGGGTAGTATTGACATTTTAACAATATTTGTTCTTCCTATCCAGGAGCATGGAATATTTTTCCATTTTTTGCTGTCTTCTTTAATTTCTTTCATAAGCTTTCTGTAGTTTTCAGTGTATAGGTTTGTCACCTTTTTGGTTAGATTTATTCCTAGGTATTTTATGGGTTTTGGTGCAATTGTAAATGGGATTGATTCCTTGATTTCTCTTTCTGTTGCTTCATTGTTAGTGCATAAGAATGCAACTGATTTCTGTGCATTGATTTTATATCCTGTGACTTTGCTGAATTCATGGATAAGTTCTACTGGCTTTTTGGTGTAATCTTTTGGGTTTTCCATATAGAGTATCATGTCATCTATGAAGAGTGAAAGTTTGACCCCCTCCTGGCCAATTTGGATGCCTTTTATTTCTTTGTGTTGTCTGATTGCTGAGGCTAAGACTCCCAGTACTATGTTGAATAACAGTGAAGAGTGGACATCCCTGTCTTGTTCCTGACCTTAGGGGGAAGCTCTCAGATTTTCCCCATTGAGGATGATATTAGCGTTGGGTCTTTCATATATGGCTTTTATGATCTCAAGGTATGATCCTTCTATCCCTACTTTCTTGAGGGTTTTTATCAAGAAAGGATGCTGTATTTTGTCAAATGCTTCCTCTGCATCTATTGAGAGAATCATGTGGTTCTTGTTCTTTCTTTTATTGATGTGATGAATCACATTGATTGTTTTGTGGATATTGAACCAGCCCTGCATTCCAGGTATAAATCCTATTTGGTCATGGTGAATAATTTTTTAATATATTGTTGGATCCAGTTGGCTAATATCTTGTTGAGGATTTTTGCATCCATGTTCATCAGGGAAATTGGTATATAGTTCTCCTTTATAGTGGGGTCTTTGTCTGGTTTTGGAATCAAGGGAATGCTGGCTTCATAGAAAGATTTTGGAAGTTTTCCTTCCATTTCTATTTTTTGGAACAGCTTCAAGAGAATAGGTGTTAACTCTTCTTTAAATGTTTGGTACAATTCCCCTGGAAAGCCATCTGGCTCTGGACTCTTGTTTTTTTTGGAAGATAAAATAGAAACTCTTAACCATGGTCTAGACTAGGAGGCAGCAAACTCTTTCTGTAAAGATCTAGAAGATAGTAAATATTTTAGGCTTTGATAGTCATGAAGATATTATTTAAAAACATATGTAACTATTTAAAATGTAATCCTTCAAAAATGTATAAAAAAACATTCTTAACCAGTGGGTCTACAAAAGCGGGTAGCATTCCATATTTGGCTTGTGGGCAATAGTTTTTGCTGGATGTTGGTAGAAGGTCTTTACCTCTCAGACTTAATCTCCTAATGTTTCCCTCTTGTGCACCATCTCCAGATGTGCCAGACTTTTTGTCTTATTTTCAAACACTCCAAGCTCACTCTCACCTCAGGATGTTTCCACCTACTGGTGTTTGTGTTTGTGTCCTTCCCTGATTTTTCCATGTGTGCCTCTTTCTCATTGGTTTATTCACTGTGAGATGTCACCTCATTAGACAGACTTTCCCAGACAGCTTTTTCTAATCTTCCTCCTGTCCCCACCCCAACCCCGATTACTTTCTACCACATCATCCCTAGTTATAGACATATGTCCTTTACTGCACTTATCACTCTCAGAAATGATCTTGTTTATTAATATATTTACTGATTTGTTATCTTTTCTTACACTAGAATGTGACCAACAGAAAATATAGACCTTATGTCCCTTATTCTCTACTGTAGCTTCATTGAATTGGTGCTTTTAGCTATTACTGGAGTGTTTCGTCTCCTTAGAAAAGCAACTTGGTCCACAACTTAAAATTCTGGATGGTACAGTTTTGAGTTTTGGAGTATTAATCTCAGACATTTAAATCATAATACCTTTTGAAGCATACATCATTTCTGATACATCAAAGTGTATTTAGATTTAAGTAGTCATGGTAAATTAGCTTTTAGGAAGGCTACTATTATGCCATAGTCATGTTTGCTTAATGACTAATATCTTCAAGGCTAAATTTGTATCATATTTTATATAATACTCTAATAGATACTATTTATATCTTGGATTGCCATCCATTTGCCCTTCATTTTTTTTAAATGTGTTTTTCTGTTTTTCCTAAATCTTATGAGTATGTATCTGTTTGTGTGTGTATGTTCAATATAAAGCTCTAGCAAAGGGTTTCTAAGAATTTATCCAGGTACAGAGTTGTCAAATAAAAACTTGGACAGCAGTGAAGGGGCTACAGAAATATTGCTCTCTCCAATATTGGTGAGACACATATTTCATATTTAATTCAAAAGTGAAGATGTACAGCACACAGAGACATATGCATAAGGATGTTTATGGAAGCCTTGATTATAACAGCAAAAATTTCTAAAGAATCTCAAACGTCTGTCACTAAGGGGTTGGTTCTATAATTATGGTATGAATATAAATTACGTTGAAATGATGATGTGCATTATTAATGTGGAAAAATATCCACTACACGTTATTTTTTATATTATTAAAATTATTTTTAATGTTTATTTATTTTTGAGAGAGAGAGAGACAGCACATGAGCAGGGGAGGGGTAGAGAGAAAGGGAGAAACAGAATCCAAAGCAAGCTCCAGGCTCTGAGCTGTCAGCACAGAGCCCGACACAAGGCTTGAACTCACAGACTGCGAGGTCATGACCTGAGCTGAAGTTGGACTGAGCCACCCAGGTGCCCCCTCCACTACATATTCTTAAGGGAATAAACAAATTACACACTCATCTAATATGCAAACTACCCATCTCATATGATTTCTATTTTTGTAAAAAGAAAACAAGTCATATAAGCACAAAGGCATGTGTACATAATATAAAGGGAAAAACATCTTAAAGAATATCTTGTCACTCTAGGATGTTTATAGTGGTATTACTGGGCTTGGTGGTATTACTAATTATCTGTAATATTTTTATAACAGTCATTTGTTACTTTTATTATTAGAAATAATAAAGATAAATGTATAACATTTATGAATATATGAATATATTTCTATAAATCTAAAAGAAATATTCTGTGACTTAAGTCAAAATTTATATTACCTCCTAGACACCCAATTTAATTCTCTTCCCATTTGGAAGCTGTAGGATTGCCCTGTGGTTTGAGAAGGGATAAATTGAGGGAGCCTACCTAGCTAATTTTACTAAACCCAATACTTAGTGTACGGAAGGAAGGAGATTCATGTGTTTTTTAAAAATTACACCTGGTCCAGGGAAATACTCCAATGGCTAAATTGACTTTCATTACTTATTTCTCCTATACTATGGTCTTTGTGCACTTAAGAGTTATTCAGACCGTGGTTTTATTCTATGTATTTATTAGTATCATGTTGATTCACATCCACAAAAGTAGGTTACCGGATGAAGATTCTCTTTTTGTCACCATAATTCAATCTTTCTTGAGCCTAACTATAATACCTTTCCAATACAGTATATTGAATCGTGTCTCAGGAGAGGAATCTCTCTCTGATTTATACACACATCCACTTTTGTTGTCACTCAAATACTGAAATATCTATTGCTCCATTTCAGGCTTTATTAATCTTTTTTAAAAACTCCATTTCAGTGGAATTCTCTGCTACGTGCGCATATAAATGGTATTGGATGTTTCATACTCCCAGGAAGCATCTTTAACAAGGTTAGAAACCCTGAAGGGGATAAGGAGGGAAGCAGTCACATAGGGAAGGAAGAAAGACAAAAATTCATAGTGACATGCTATATTTTTTCCTGGCTCTTGTTATGTTATGTTATGTTTGTTATGTTATGTTATGTTATGTTATGTTATGTTATGTTATGTTATGCTATACTATGCCATATTATGATATTTTTTATTTTTTACTTTCATGGACTTGCGAGGCTTTTATTCACCTTTCTTCACTATGTATTTCTATATAAATATGACATTTTGATGTGGCCATTTCATTTATATTTCAGTTGAACATCCTCTCTTTGGTTTAGTCGCCATAGCAAAAATTTTTTTATGTTTATTACTCTATCAGATATTCAAACACTCTTTTCTTCCACTAAAAATATCAATTGAGTTACTTGATTACCTTTTTTGTTCTTCAGGAACAAAGTTAGTGCTGCTTATTTCTACAAGAATAAAGTTAATATCTTTCTAGAAATATCTTGAGCAACTGTCAACAGACACTTTCTTTTTAAGTTAAAAGACTGGTTTTATGGGGAAAAAGGAGAGAGAAGGAGCAAGGCATAGGGAGAGAATATGAACATACCTAAGGGATGGGAGAGGGGGAGGAAGAAGGAGAAAGCACAACTTAGGTTAAAATGTGTTTTCTGGTAGAGACTAAGGTTGGTCTTAACTTCTTAAGAAATGGAATTAATCTCTTTTGAGCCATCATTGGGTGGCTGTTAATTAAATGATACCACATCTTCTTATCTTCAGACTTTCATAGCTCTGCAGCTAAGTGCTGAACTTGCTTTTTCAACAGATAAGATTTTCCTTTGGCGGCTACCTGTAACTTTCGATGAAAGCTTAAAGCTTCGACTGCTTTAAAGTTCTTGTTTTATTCACTTGCTAAGCAAATAAAAGTTGCTTAATTTTGCTGACTAAAATTAGTTAAGCAGTAATAGAAAAGATTAGGAGCTATCTTCTTACTCTCTAGTTTTTTCCAGATTTAAAGGAGTAAGATATTAAAGGTTGTATATTATTCTGCAGGAATTTCCAAGCCAGAGCCCCTTGACACTTATGCTTGTTGGTGATTAGACTTTTTTAGTTTGTTTCTGTTTCTGTCTGATTGGATTTTTATTTCGTTTTGCCTTTTCTCCTGTTTCCCCTCCTGTACTGGAGCCAAGCATCATGAATTTAGAAAATGTGGTACTTTACAAGAGTTGCATATAATTCACTAATAGGCCATTCTGTCCCTTATGGAAATTTATATTCTCTGAGGCTGAGCCAGCGATGCTCCAGGTAAGCTCCGCTGGTTTCTTTTGCGTGTCTGCAATCCTGTTGGGGGACCCCAGCCACAGGCATGGCAGGCCTTTAGTCACTTAGGAGGCAGAGGGAAGAGGAATGCACCATGGCTGTGTTTGCTTCCGTTCTGTTTAGGTGAGAAATTGGAATCCATACTCAGGAATGAGAAACGTGTAGTTTTAAAATACGACTTTGAAGGATCTAGACAATATGTCGTTGTACTTGTCCCTGGATCTTCTTGGTGAAGAAGCTGGTAGGATGCTGGGTAAGGTTCGAATCAAGCTGGATTCTCTGCTATATCCACATCCTACTTTAGGGACATTTTTTTTAATGTTTATTTTTGAGAGAGAAAGAGACAGAGTGTGAACAGGGGACGGGCAGAGAGAGAGGGAGACACAGAATCCGAAGCAGGCTCCAGACTCCGAGCTGTCAACACAGAGCCCAACGTGGGGCTGGAACTCACAAGCTGGGAGATCATGACCTGAGCCGAAATCGGACACTTAACCCACTGAGCCACCCAGGGGCCCTTAGGGACTTTTATTATGCTTTCTTTTTCTTGTGTTTTCATATTCTCCGAAATTGTTGTTGTGTTTTCTTCACCTGAATTTTTGTTGTTTCCTCATGCTATTGTTTTGTCTCTTGCTTCAGTAAATTCCTCACCCAGGATGCTTTTAGTGTAAGGTATTTTGTTTCCAGGGGTCAGTTTAAGTCTAGCAGCTTTATTGGGCCCTACATACTTATGCAACTCATCCCTGCTACTCCTTGTTCTCTTTGAAATCAAAACTTTGCCTGGGACACACACACACACACACACACACACACACACACACACCTACTTTAATAAAGGCACACTGTAATAAATGATATTCTAGGTAAAATCTTGGGGTAGGAGAGATCCTTCGGACTGGGGAGAAGAAGAAAATTCCATCAACAGGGTACCTGGGTCGCTCAGTCGGTTAAGCGTCCAACTTCAGCTCAGGTCATGATCTCACAGTGTGTAGGTTTGAGCCCTGTGTGAGGCTCTGTGCTGACAGCTCAGAGCCTGGAGCCTGCTTCGGATTCTGTGTCTCCCTCTCTCTCTCTCTCTGCCCCTCCCCCACTCATGCTCTCTCTCTCTCTCTCTCTCTCTCTCTCTCTCTCTGAAAAATAAATAAACATTAAAAAAATCCATCAATGAATATTTTTTATACTTTTATTCTAGGTAAGCCATTGGTGTTAAACCTGAAGAAACACTAAATAGGTTTCCTTGTCTTAGGGAGGTTATATTGTAGGACACAGACACATATAGGACACAGAAGCCATCACAAATCATGGCAGGAAATAACAAAGTCAAAACTAATGGTGGAGGCAGGAAGGGTTGAAAGGCTTGGGAGGAAGCGGGGGGGGGGGGGGCGGGATGTAAGTCAAGAAAGCCTTCATACAGAATTTGGGCTTTTAGGGAGGGGGGATAGGGGATGATTTGAACAAAGGTGAAAAGTGAATGCATTACTATGGACTGGTAAGTAAATCTGTGAGGATAGAATATTCCTTTGCTGTGATTTAAAATTTCCTCAGACAAAATGCAAGAGGAGTGAGTCTAGAAAAGCTTGTTCGTGCTTATGTCCCTTTTCAGGCTCCTTACCTGGGACTCTTTCTAAGATAGGGGAGTCAGCTCAAATTCTGTACAAGACAACAATCTGCTTGCTAACAGGTATTTTCTGCATGGTTTTTCTTTTTCGATGATAGCTTTTTGCCATCTGACCCCTAGTGCTCTTGAGGGTTGCATCCCAAATGGTTTGCAATGGTAAGCCAATGGCATTCCATTTTGCTGCCTGGGCGACACTGAACAGGGCGAGAAGAATAGAGCATATATTTTTACAGGGCATCCACCATTCATGGCAGCACTGTGTGATGTATCAAAAGAGAATGTGTAGGAGAAATGGAGCAGCTCAGGCTAGGAGAAAAAGATGCAATACATATTCCAACGTGGGAGAGAGTAAAAGAAAAAGAATACAGAAAGGAAATATAGTTGGCAGAGACCTGACAGACAGGTGCTAAATAAGAGAATGGCAACTTATCCTTTGGGGGATAATATCTATCACTGAAAATGACTTAGCTCAATTCATAATCATCGTCATAGGGCACAAATTAACTTCTCTCTAAGATGTCAGCCATCCTGTATAATGGTGCACTGTTACATTGTTGAAAATATATTTGTTGAATCCAACGAAGCATGATAAATTCTAAGCAAGTGGAAATACATTACGAAGTGAGGAGAAACTGATTTGCAGTAAAAGCCAAACATTCAGCCCAGGAAAAAGATGCCGACTGAAGTTAAGGGCAAGCTCCATCATTAGAAGCAGCTATGGACAATTGGGTAACACATATACTTAAATAGTAGTGTTCCAAGTGGTTAAACTTTTACATCGCAGTCACATGCCAGCTCTAATTTTCAACGGTAACCCGTGATGTTAGGAAAGGCTTGAGGTTTATTCAGGAGTTAAGAGAGTGGATTGTTTCCTATTTTGACCGAAAAGAAAGCTTTGGGAAAGATACAGGTAAAAGGTAACCAATCCACCAATTCTATAAGTGTTGAAAAACCATGTCATAAGTTAAAAAAAATATTTATTGAGCAATGTCTCTGTGTCAGGGGCTGTGAATATTAAAGTTCAGAGTCGTAACGTAGGTGGGAGGACAAGGCAAACATTGGGAGGATCCACGGTGCAAAAGCAGTGAAGACGAAGGGGCAAAACACGTGTTAAAGGACTTGCCATGGAGTTATATGGTGAGGAGGTGACCCCTCTGGGACAAATTCAACAGGGAAGGCTGCGAACATGCTTTATATATCCAAACAAAAGTACAGAAGGTGGGGAGAATGGCAGAAGACACCCAAGCGAGCTTTGCGGGTCGAGAGGGTTTACTCTCCTGATTAATCACCGAGTTTGCTTCAGGAGGTAAGTGAGAGTTTGGCTGGAGACACGGGTGAAGCCCACTTGTGGGAAATTTTGCATATCAGGCCAAGGAATTAGGACTTTTTTTTCTCCGGGTCTGCGGGACACCAACAAATTCTGAAGTGACAACATGTTTCCAGAAGGTTTTTCTTATGTAGGGTGGAATGTAAAGAAGAGATATAAAGCTTATGGAATCTATTCTAAAGTTCCTACAGGAATTGAGTCATGATATGATAGGGAACATCTAGAGAAAGAAACAGATTTAAAGTAGCGGTGAAAAGATTACTTACATGAGTTTTTGAGTGGAGCGCAGTGAGTGACAAAAGGTCCAAGAAGATGCTTGTGAGCTAAGTGGAATTAAGTCAGACACAAAAGGACAAATAATGTCTATTCCACATACATGATGTTCTTAGAATAGTCAAATTCATAGAGACAAAAAAAAAAATGGAATAGTGGTTACCAGAAGCTGGGGGAGGAAGGAATGGGGAATTGGGGTTTAGTAGGTTTCAGTGTGGAATGATGAAAAATTTCAGGAGATGGGTAACAGTGATGGTTATACAACAATATAAATGTACTTAATGCTGGTGAATTATGCTCTTAAAAATGGTCAAAATAATGAATTTTGTGTTATGTACATTTTACCACAATAACAAAAAAATTCTTAAAAAATGAGGAAGGTTCTTATGGTTTAAGCATAGTGATCAGGGGGGATTGATGGGCTGAAGGGATAGATCATGAGGAGTCGCCAGCTTTGGGGGCCTGGATATGGCTCATTTCAGTATACTAAGTTTGAGGAAAGAGTATATCTAAGTGGAAATATTTTTCAGGGTCTTGCAAAGTTCTCAATGGTCATAGAGGGCTTGGGTATGATGGAAGCCTGTCAAAGCAGGAGGCATTTCTAGCCAACTGTTTCCCACACTTGGAAAATTGCTAGTCTGGATGCCTGTTCTAAAGTGAGATGCTAATCTTCTTCCCTAGACTTCTGTCTATGAAACACAGGAGAAATAGTTTGAAGGGAACTTCATTATGCATTTGAGCTCTTCAATAGGTTCAAATAAAGGAGGAAAGAATTAAAGAGGCCATGTCAGGACAAGGAATAGGAATAAGCAAGGATTTGTTTTCTTAGAACATTTACTTTAAAATATAGTTTTGTGTATATGTGTATGATTTTTAGTGCATGTATTTTAAAGTTTATTTATTTTTGAGAGAGAGAGAGAGAGAGAGAGAATGAGCAGGGGAGGGACAGAGAGAGGGAGACACAGAATCCAAAGCAGGTTCTAGGCTCCGAGCTGTCAGCACAGAGCCCGACACAGAGTCAAAACCCACAAACCATGAGATCATGACCTGAGCTGAAGTTGGATGCTTAACTGATTGAGCCACCCAGGTACCCCTAGTGCATGCATTTTAAACCTATGGGTTTGTCATTTCTCCTTTGTGGGTGAATGGTTTGGCTTGTCTTTTGAATGAGCTACGATTATTCCTCCAACTGTAGTTAGATGTTTCCTTCTTAGCTCCAAACTTAATTGAAAAGGGAAACACAGATTTACTAAAGAGAGCTTTAGGATTAACTTCTGAGTTTATTCAGGAGATTCAAAACCTTGGACCTCTCAATAACTGGATTCTCAATGTCTGGTCAAGTTCTCTTTGGTCACAGAAAGAGATATCCAGCAAAACAGATAGATGATTGACAATTCATGAATTTTTATAATTTTGTTGAATGTTTTGTAAGGTATCTCCTATTTATGTAATATATCATTAGACATTGTGGCAATGAACCATCTTTGTTAACTGCTTCATGTAAGTTCTTAAAGCATGTTGTTTTTAAATATATATAATTTACATCATATGTATATGTGAATTTAAGCAATAAATATTTGCAGTCACGAGAAACCCAATGAGCATACTATTCTATCACTGTGGGGCACATTTATTTTCAATTGAACTTTAAATATATTTGGCGAGCTTCTTTATCTTGTTTAATATCTTTGTATCTTGTATCTCAAAATCATTAGTTTTGCTTATATTGGTATTTAAAACATTAAGATTCAAAAGGAATTATTTTTACAAAAATCAGACCTTCTACTCGTTGCAACTGTAGGCAATATTTAAAAATCTTACCAACAATACATTGCAGGTGAATACCCTAAGGCTCTTAGTTTAAATAACTTCCCCAATGTTAGATAGTACTAAGTGGCATATTCAAACCCTGGTCCCTAATTTGAACCCAGGATTTTATTTGCTGTGCTTCTCCTCCTTTGGCACAATTAATTATAGATGAATTTGTAAAGTCGGTTGCATCTTTGTTGATATTAAGGAAAGGTGGTAAACAGATGAGTCATGAGCTGTAGGTGACCCTTACATATGTTTTATTGGCTTGCACTGTTTTTTAAAATTAATAACAATTGTTTAAAATACACACACATACATAGCAATCTAGATTTTGAATTCTCCAAAAGTCAAAATAGCTGACAATACTTGCACACATTCTTGTATGGCAATTTTTGGTTGGACTGAGTAGTGTCTCCATCTCTGGTTTACTGTCTTCTCCAGTACTTTACCATCCATCCTACCTCATGCATTTTTGTTAATACGTTTTTCCCATGAAGGTATCTTAACTTAGGATCACTGACATTAATAATATAGAAATAAAAAAATTAAGGACTGTTCACTGAAGCATGGCCTCAGCATTTAGAAAAGAGGTTAAGAAGTTCTTAACCAAAGCTGAGCTCTGTTCCACTCTCAGTGGTAAAGTGGACTGATGGCTTTCATGACTTTGATTATCAGAATAATTTCTGATTGAGAAGGGAATGGAATTAAAGGATTCACAAAGATTTTATTATATCTTGCCATGTCTTTAGAGCCAAAGTGAAAAATCTGCAGGTGGGTTTGGGATGTGCTAACAGTCCAGGCAATTCAGACCAAAAGCTCATAGTTGGGTTCCAAGTAGTTTCCCATAGTGGCCTTCCACTAACAGTAATCCATTTAGGTGAGGTCCATGGGCTGTCCACACTGTGCTCCCTGAGTGAGTTAGATCCATTACAGAGGGCATTTCTGTATAAAAAGAGTGGTAATGCTTTAGGGGAACCTCAGGATGTGTCATCTGAAGCCAATAAACAAAAGACTATGGTACCAACTTTTTTTCCAGGGGGCACTGATCAGTTGTGATAAATTAGTGTTTCATCCATCACACAGTTTGGTCCAACTCTTTTGAAATCTTCAAATACTTTTTTTAGAGAAAGAAGGAAAGGGGAAAATGTAGAGGCTGGAAACATATACCACCATTTGATTTGTTTAGACACTTTTCTCCTGAAAGGGCAGTAAACGTCCTCACCTTATTTTATGGCCAGGTCTTTTTATGTTTGTGCAGCTCCGTTCTCCAGACCCCCCTTCACGCATCATTCCATTCCATCCTGCAGTAGCCAGGTAGTGCTGCTGGGAATGATGTTGCTGCTTCAAACATGACTATTTGGCTGCTGCATTTGTAGCACTGTTGGATGTTTTGCCTTCCAGAGAAGGGTATTAAATGGGATCAGGCACCACTCCAACATTTTATCCGTCTTTGCATTTGGAAATATATCTCAAAGTTTGGATCTCCATTTGAATGTGGGTCAGTAACCTAAGTGAACAACTTTTCTTTTACAGCTTCCTTCTGAAACTGATTGGACTTGCCGTGCCGCATTCTTTTATTTTATTGTCTTCCTTGTACCACAGAAATTCCCCAAGAAAATATAACCTGGAGAAGAAAAAATAAAACATAAGCATCAGAACCATGCCTTAAAACAAAGGGTTATGGGATTACTTGCATACCTTCCATATAATGATGTTAGCACGTTACATTGGTTTAGAATTGAAAATATTTTCACTGTGTCACCTGCATTGCCTTGTGTGTTTTAACTTAAGGGTTACCTGTCCAAACTCTCTCTCTCTCTCAGAGCTCTACCAAATGTCACCCATCTTTATACCATGACTGGTATTTTCATCCTCTGGTATGGATAATCATGTCGTAGGTAGCTAACATCTTTCCTTGGGGTTTAGCTCCCATGCAACATAGGAAAAGTGTATCTTTAGGGCAGTCTTTTGCTCCCCGTTTGTAGCCACTTTAAATCTATGAACCAGAAGTTAAATTACTAGAATCTAGTATTAGCAAATATTAGATTTGCAAGCTTCATAAGGCTGTCGATGGACTCACACTTCCCCAGTTGCATGTATGTTAACATGGATTATTCCTAGTCTCCAGAATTGCCCTTCCCTCAGGGTAAGAAAGTGTTGTCATGCCACTCTTTACCTTCCATTTCTACTTAAAATGGCTCTGTCACCAATTCTACCCTGACATCATCAGATTTTCTCTTGGACTTAAAGTCCTCTTTGTGAGAAAAACTTTCCAGGGCTTTCTCATTTATTTGATCCTTTAGTTTACCAGGGATCAGCCAACTATGGCCCATGGGCCAAATCTGACCTACCACCTGTTTTTGTAAATAAACTTTTATTGAAACACAGTCATATTTATTTATGTATTGACAATGGATGCTTTTTCTCTGCCATGTCAGAGTTGAGTAGACTTGAGTAGACTACAGTGGCAGAATTTCTAGAGAATTAATGGCTTGTGAAACCTAAAATATTTACTCTCTGGTCCTTTGCAGAGCAAGTGTGCTGTTGAACTATGCATTCATTTAAAACACATTTATTGAGTGTGTAATATTTTATTATGTGCTCAATGATATCGATCTAAGTAGAAAGGTTATAATCCTTTCTCTTAAAGAGCTAACAGTTTTGTGGAGAGACAGACACATCAGCAATAGCTTAAGGAGAAAACATAACAAATGCTTTAAAAATGAATTTAGTAGATAATGAGTTTAGAATAAAGAACATGTAACTGCTGAGAGGAGCATAAGAGGTGGTATAGAAGAGGGCTTCATGAAGAGGCCATCTTTGAATTTTTGACTTCTAAGACAAAGAGAGGTTATCCAGGGAGAGGATGGGGACCCCAGGTGACGTTCCTTGCAGAAGGAGAAACATGAACAAAGTCACAGATTAAGGAGAGAACAGGACTTCTTTGGGAAACAGTAAATAGTTCAGTTTGGCTAAAACCAAAAGGGCCGAAGGGCAGTCACCAGCTAAAAACCTTGTACTATGTGGAGTTATTGGTTTATAGAATGGTGTAGTGGAGAACAGGGGAATAGGAGTAAGAGTTGTGTAGATGCTTGCTTGTGTAGATACTTATAGGGCTTCTCTATATACCCACCTTTCTAGCTTGGCTATCCTCTTTCCTTTGGGAAGCTCTTCTTTTTGGGGAAGTCAGAAGGAGAAAAATTTCCATTCAGGTGAAATCACTGTCTTCTCATTTCAGCTTGTTATTTTGGAAGGGTGTTTTTTTTGGGGGGGGGGTAGGTTTTGTTGGGAAGGTTTTCTTACTCTTTGTTGCAAGGAGAAGGACAGGGTTATCTTCCATTTACCCCAGTAAGGACCTGTGCATTGTAGGGAATCCTGACAATTGTTCATGATTATTACAAGACATAAGGAGAGTATTCACTGGAAGAATTAGTTCAGGTGGCAAGACTGCTTACATAATTGCTTGTTTTCTTAGTGTCAATTGGGGCTTTTTGATGCTTGAAATAAATCGCTTTTTATGTGGCAGAAGGAATTAAGCAAAAAGAATGAAAAGAATAGGTTTTCTTTGCTGTGTGAGAACTATTCTGACTCTAATTAAAATATATTATTAATTAGTAGATAACACTAATGGAGATTAAAACCATCAGTCAATTTATTTCCTTTCCATCTGAAATGGTGTTTTTAAACTTCTTACTGTGGTATTTATCTTTGTTCAACTTTAAATCCCTCTCAGCCCTCTTTGAAGTCTTAAAGAAAAGTGTTTGCTATCATACATCAGAGCTCAGAAATATTCTTCCAAATTCCTGATCAATTGGGTTATCCAAAGGGTAACAGTAACTAGCATTTACATAGAACTTTCAGCATAAAAAGTGCCTTTAACATGGATTATCTCATTTACCTTCAAAAACTTGTGAGGTACATGCTATCCTTACATCTCAGAAGCTGGAAATGGAGGTTTCATGAAGTTAACTGTTATCCTCAAGATCTTATACTAAGTAAATGCGGAGTTCAGAATCAAAATGCTGACTTCAGAGACGGTGAGGTTTAAATTCTCCTGGACAGATTTCTTTCTCTCTCTCTCTCTCTCTCTCTTTCTTTCTCCTTCCTTCCTTTCTTTCTCTCTCTCTCTTTCTTCCTCCCTCCCTCTCTTTCGTCCTCCCTCCCTCTCTTTCTTCCTTCCTTCCTTCCTTCCTTCCCTTCCCTTCCCTTCCTTTCCTTCCTTCCTTCTTTCCTTCCTTCCTTCCTTCCTCTGAAGTAATGGACACATGTGACCAGCAGTGTCAGAAGCAATGGCTCCTTGCCATCAGAACCAGTCACAGAGGAAGGATAGGCTTCTCAGCTGAAGTAATGTGGATCATCTGTGCTCATTCAAGCAGAAGACTCACTGTAGAGATTTTTTTCTCCTTTCTGGCTACAGTCGACTTTTGCAGGCCAAGCACAGTCCACAAGCAGAGAGCACAGTTCTAAATAAAGGTCAACATTCAAACTCACATAACCGTCTTCCTCTCTCCTTCTAAATGCTGGCTGTATCTCTATAGCTGCAAGGTCCTGGATCCCCTTGGTTATTTCTTTATTTAAATGACCTCTGTAGGCTTGCCTTGTCAATTTGACAGTTGTAATTAATTCAAGTATTATATTTTGAGCACCTATGATGTGTTAAAAGCTATGCAAAGTGTCCCAGATAGAAAATTGTATAAAATAATAGGCATATAGTAAACTCTTCCTATTCAGAAAACTTTCATCTTGGCTACTATTCTTGGTTCTTGATTCTTCTGGGCAACTTTGGTCTTTTGGAGCCCACATTCCCATGTAACGGTGTTGGTGATGATACCCGAAAGACTTGGTGCAGGTTTGATGCTGACAGCTGCCATGAAAACAAGGCTTTTTCAGATGATTATGGATCAAATGTTTGTAAGAGTCTTAGAAATTACCTTCAAAGTCTAATGAGCATCATTTGGTTTTAGGGAAGGAGGATAAGAATGTGGGGAAGGGATACAAATGAAAATGGTCTCTCTCTTTCTGGCTTTCCTCTTTCATCATTTGACCTAACTTGTTAGCTCAGTGGTTTCCAGGTACTGCTTAATAGACCAATGTTTATCTGTGATCACATTAGCCAAGTCTTGAGAAAATAAGGAACACGCGTTTATAAATTTTCTTTTAGAAAATTATGGTGGTGATCAACAGTTTGAAAAGAAAACTATTGCTTGGCAAAATAGTTTTTCATTTTTTTTTTGTAGATTTATTACAACGTTTGGGGCACTTTTTATGGCTCATTAAATACCTGTCTAGGCACGACTGCTCTAGCTTGCCAAGTTTTAGCCTCACTGACTCAGACAGTTTTCTCTGCCCTAGATGGATGCTAATGACCATTCTCCAGCCTTGCAGACTTGAGCCTATTACTTTGAGACAGCATAATTATTGTCAGGGATACCATGTATAGCAGGGCATGTTGTGTACTACAACTCCAGGTAGTGCCAGATACATGATGATCTTAGTCCGTGTAAATAATATCCCTGGAGCTGCGCAGTGCCCAACTTTCTCAACCTTATGTGGCAGTCTTAACACCATCGTCACTCTGGCCGTAATGTGACTTCCATCTTCCCCATGATTAGCTGCTTCTTCCCCCAGGCTCTGCTCTTTCCTTCTTTGTACTTACTGATGCCTTCTAGGGCCACTTTATTCCGATGACTTGTTTGTTCTCCATTAGAAGATGATCTGAGGCTTTATGTATAAGAGGAGATATGGGACTACAGTGTTGGATATGATAACCACAATGTTTATTTTCTAAGTGTTTAAAGGAGGCAGTGTGAAGATTGAAAAGAACTTGGCCTGAGGATTGCTAACTGTGTGACCTTTGGCAAGATGCTTAATTTCTTTAGTTTTAATTTACTTATATGCAGAATGGAGATAACAATGTGCATTTTGTAATTACTTTTCTTTGGGTAAAGATGAAAGGAGATAATGATGTAGAGTGTTTGAAACAGGATCTAGCACATATTAGCAGCATATATTAGCTGATCAAAAATGGAAGTTATCTTCTCCTTCTTTTTCATCATGTTATTGAAGCTCTGTTATTTGATACATTAAGAATTGTTGTGTCTTCTTGGTAGATTGACTCTTTTATCATTATGTTGTGTCCTTTTCTGTGTTTGGCAATTTTCTTTTCTCTGAATTCACTTTATCTGACAGTAGTATAGCCATTCAGCTCTTTTTTTTTGATTGGTGTTTTCATGGTATATTTTTTCATCTGTTTGCTTTTAATCTACTATATTAGTATATTTTAAATGAGTTTGTTATAGGCAGGATGTACATGGGTTATTTAAACAAACTATTCAGATGATTTCTATTTGAAATTGGTGTATTTAAACCAGAGTGCCTGGGTGGCTCAGCTGGTTAAACATCTGACTCTTGATCTTATAGTTTGTGGGTTCAAGCCCCACATCCATGTGCTTGGGATTCTCTCTCCTTCTCTTTCTGCCCTCCCCACTCATGCTCTGTCTCTTTCTCTCTCAAAAAAGCAAATCAATAAAAACAAATAAATAAACAAAATGTATATATTTAAACCATTTACATTAATGTAATTTTTGATATGTTAGGATTTAAGTCTGTCATTTCACTATTTGTTTTATTCTCTTTGGTTTTGTTTTTCTTTCCCTTTTCTTACCTTCCTGGTGGGTTACTTGAATATTTTTTGGTGTCACATTTGTCTTATCTGTCGTGTTTTTATGTATACCTTTGTACAATTTTTGAAAATAGTTTTCTCAGTGGTTGCTCTAGAGATGACCTTATATTCCCCTTTAGAGATACACTAATTTATATCCCCGAAGTTCAAGTCAGCATACTCCACATGTGCTCTCCATTCCCCTAACCTCCCATGGGGTTCTGGGAAGAAAAGACTACCCTTATAGTGATACTTCTAAGTCTCTTCCTCAAGTAAACATGTAAACAGTATACCTGAGTGTGCATTTTAAACCACAAAAATAATACGTTGTAAAAAAAATGGAATTTCCCACCACTACTCGCCATCCCTCTTTATATATACTTTACTTTTGCTATTTATCTGCATATGAAACTATATAGAGATTTTCCAACCTTTTAAATAAGATTTTTGAACTTGATTCATTTTCAGTGTTCAAGACCTGAGCACTGGTGAGTTTATTTACCAAACTGAGGAGTTACGACAACTCAGGAAACAGCTTGTTCCCCCAAATACAACTTATTTAGAATTAGAAGTAACCTCTCCTGAATTGTGTTGCAATTATTTCTTTGTTTTTAAACATATTAATGCCACCTACTTAGGTCTTCCTAAACAAAATTTAGGTTTTGCCTGGTTTTAAACTTTTATGTTTTTCTGTATCCTTCTGCTTGTGTTTAATATTACAGTTGTGAAATTCATTCATGTGGTGTTGGGTAGATACATATCAACAGGAAAAATATATACAATCCACTAAAAATTTGGAAAAAGGCATCAACAGAGACTTCAGAAGAGGAAATTCAAATGGCCAAAATTATATTAAAAAGTACACAATGTCACTGGTAATCAGGCACATACAAATGAAAATCACTAAACAGGACCACCATACACCTGCCAGACTGGAAAAAAATGAAAAAGTGTGTCAACACCGTGTGTTGATGAGAATGGAGACCAGTAAGAATTTTCATATGCTGCCGATAGGAGCAAAATTTAGTATGACCATTTGGGAGAACACTCTGACACAATGCTGGGCAATATACCAGCAATTCCTCCCTTATCTATACAACATAGAAACACTGGGGCGCATGTGAATCAGGATTCTTGTAAGGACTATTTACAGCAAGATTATTCATATTTCTTCAAACTGGAAGGAACCAAGTAAATCAATGGCAGTAGATTCATAAAATGGAGGACTCTATACAGCAACAAAAGTGAGCACAGTGACATTCACGTTATATTTCAGTGAATCAACTTTGTTTTCTTCTTATCCATTTCATCAGTTTTTGACTATGTCTCCTGACATTTTGGGAGTTTCCTTGAGCTAACATAATCTACAGAAATGTTTGATTTTGCATGTGGCAGATCTGACGCTTCACCATAGTTATGCCCACTTCTTACTCAAAATCTAAATGGCGTGTGGCATTTTTTGTTGTTCAGCCCAAAGAACAAAACAAAGTAGAAAAGTGTGGTGCTCTCAACAGGTCAGCCCCGTGCAATCCTGCCTGTCATGCACTATGACCCCTGTTTTGAGAAAAGTCACTGGGAATTCTGGAAAACAAAATGCAACAGAGATCAAGCTAGCAGAAATAATTCAACTCAAAAGGAAAATATCATTGGGTGTGTATTTTGAGAGTCTACGCCTGGGAACATTTGAAAAGAAATCATTTTTCAGCAGGCTGTGACTGGACATAAAAACTGGTGAATGAGTTTTGCAAGTTTAGAGTTTTGTTTTGTTTTGAAACCATGAAGGATTAAGGAGGAATGGGGAAAAGATAGGGTTCCATCCTGAGCCCCTCAGTGTTCCGGTGGAGCACTAAGCATTCTACAGCTGGTTTAGACTTAGGAGATTTCATTCAAAGCCTATGGAAAGTAACCTGATATTATACCCTTTAGCATCAGTCTACAACGGCTCAAACAGCAGTATGTCTTTTCCAGGATGATTTTATGCAACTAGGCACTGCAGGTCTGGCAAAGCCCTGACACCACGCTCCCCCAGTCAGTTCTAACCTGTCAGCCGTGGGATAGCAATAGCAGACGTTTGCTCACCTGCTTTTGATAGCATTTGCTAAGTTTTCCAGGCACAAGAGCCAGACTTAAATGGCAGCATACCAGGATTATAGGTGCATTGGAGACTTTCAGTTATATTTCCAAGGGAGAATTTGGCTTTCAAACCCAAGCCTCCTTTTGCCTCCCGGCATTAAACCACTGCACTGCCGAGTAAGTATGTCATAGTGTCTTCTGAAGGGGAGGAAACAGACTATTAAGTGAAGATTCATAGAAGTGTCTACTGGGAGACACCCCAAAGACTGTCTGCCTACTCTCATTCTCTGTACTTTGACTGATCCAAGATCCGCCCCGCAGTCTGCTGGTCTAAGGTGTCTGTAGCTAATCTGGCTTCACTTAGCATTCTTCTTCTGGAGTAGAGAGTTTAGCTTCAATTTACTGAGTCTGATCCCGATCCTTGTGGATAAGCCTCTTGCCATCTGGACCAAGTTTCCGTAGATCCTGAATGCTTGACCAATATTGCATTTGCAGCCATTGTACCCTGTTAGTCACTGGGTCTTCCGTTTTCCCACATGTAAAATGAAGGAATTAGACTAAATAGCTCATACATCTAGATTGATTAACATTGGCCCAAGCTTGTCTTTGGACACGATGTCCTCCATCCTTTCCCTTGCCAAGACAAATTCTTGCAATCAGTCTGGAACCTGTTGGCTTAGCAACATATCCTAAAGAGCAAAATACCCTAATATTCTGCCTAAGCTTGGCTAAACATTATCATTTCATGAGGATCCAGCAAGTCTTGCACTAGAATCTATCCTGAATATTGACAGAGACAGCTAACATGTTTAAACAACTAACAGCTAAACAACTGTTTAAAATGTTATTTTATAATATTTTTCAGATCAAGAGTTCGGAACTTTAGGTTCATAAGCTCTAGAAGTGGGTGTGCATACATCCTCATTTCCTGTATGACACAGGGTCCAATGCTTTGATCAGTTTTTTCCATCAAAGACTTGAGAACCTCTGATTTGAGGTGTTTGTTTCTTGCATATTAGAAAAACATCCATTTAGGCAAATTTTGTAAATTTAACCAGTGCACTATACATTGAGCATATGGATGTATATGTTAAGCAAACACCTTCCTACTTGTTTCTTCTGAAACTTCAATATCTGAATTTTAATGCAGGATATCACAAGCAGACATCTCTGTGATTGCATTGATTTCCCATCAGCGTTGGTTCTAACTGCACTCCTTTCCCTTTCTCTGCCTTCCTCGCATCTTTCTTCCCGTCCTTCACTGTTTCTTTTGTCTTCTTTCTCGTCTTCCCCCTTTTCCTCCTCTTTCTGCTCCCTCTCCAATTTTCTTCTCTGTATCTCTGTCATCAAACAGTTTTAGGGTGGAAAGGATACCTTCTTCACCATTGTATTCTCAGCCCCAGAAGAGTTCCTGGCATATGGTAATTACTACATACATTTATTTAATGAACATATAAATGAAGCATCCAGAACGAATACTATTCTTATTCTCTCAATTGCAAGGCAGTCAGGTTAGATCTAGGGAATTGTGGAAAGTGCTCTTTGAGAAAAGTTCTGGGTAATCTGTGCTTCAGAAAAGTAAGATTTGCTAAAAGTAACCCAAATTCCCAAAATGAGCAAGTCCCTGGGTTTTGAAGTGTGTGTGTTGGTGGCCAGTTTCCAAAATGGCCTCTAATGATACCTGCCTGGTATCCATGCCCTTGTGTAGTCTTCTCATTGTACCAGAGTTGGGCTGTGTGACCTAGAGCATATGGTAGAAATGATGATATGTCACTTCCAAGATTAAGTTATAATGCAGCTTCTGTCTTGGGATCTCTCTTGTGCTTGCTCTCTCTCTTTCTCTCTCTCTCTCCCTCTCTCTCCCTCTCTCCCTCTCTCCCTCTTTCTTTTTTTTCCCCTTTAATTCTCTCTCTCTCTTTTGGATCACTTCTTGCTCTGGAGAAATCCATGCCATGAGAAGCTCTATAGAGAGACACACATGTTGAGGAACTGAAGTGTCCTCTTAAAAGCCATGTGAATGAGGTAGGATCCTCCAGACCCAGCCAAGCCTTATCTGGTATAGACTGCAACCTCGTGAAAGAACCCTGACCCAGAACCATCAAACTAAGTCATTGCTAGATTACTGACCTACAAAAACTGTAAAATTATAAATGTTTATTGCTCTAAGCTGCTAAATTTGGATTAGTCTGTCATGTACCAATAGATAACAAATACAGTTGTTGGGTGACATCTTTGGGTGGTGTTAGAGTTTAATGAGCTGCCATTAGCTAACTAAGGGCATTTACTTTCTGTTTTGCTGATTAATATCCAGGTTGGAGCAGGCACAGATCTGACAGCTAGGTTATGACCTTGAGGAAATAATTTTCCTCTTTGGAATTCCATTTTATCATATGTTAGCAAAGAAATTGACATTCTAGCACTATGTAATTTTTCTGCATGAAATCGAGCAAGTTCTATAAATCCTAATAATGCCAGAGTCAAATTGTTCCTTAAGGAGTACATTTCTTTTCCTTTAATTAACCACAGCTATATTAACTTTCTCACAAACGTAGAATCTATTCACCTTAGTGTAAGATTAAGCTCCTCAAATGCAGGAATGTCGTGTACTGCTATAGCTCCTCTTTTAGTATAATAATTGATACATGTGCAATTTAATAATTATATGTTGAAAACCGGAATTTCTGGAGAAGAGGAGCATCTTCTTTAATGGGTATTGTATCCATTGATACTGACTCTTAACTTTTTTTTTCCTGCCTTTCGCTGATATTTTTGACAGGAAGAATCATCCTGCTTAGAACAAAAAGTAAAGAATAAAAGATTAGAAAAAAGGGAGAAATTAGAACTGGGTGGATCATCCTTTTGTGAGTTTGATTCTTTAAAAAATTTTTTTGATCTTTATTTATTTTTGAGAGAGACAGAGACAGCATGTGAGCAGGGGAGGGGCAGAGCGAGAGGGAGACACAGAATCTTAAGCAGCCTCCAGGCTCTGAGCTGCCAGCGCAGAGCCCCATGCAGGGCTCATACTCACTAAGAATGAGATCATGACCTGAGCTGAAGTTGGACACCCATCCACCTAAGCCACCCAGGCACCCCAAGTTTGATTCTTTAACGGATTTATTTCTATATCTATAACTGAGTGAGTCTGTGTCTTATATCGACATCTAGTCTATTTTTAGGTATCTCTCTTTATGATAGAATTAGTATAATTGTAGGAAATTTTTTCTAATCTTCAGTAGATATCTAACATGGATGTTAATCTGCTACATTTTAGAAAACTTCACTAGAGTGAAACATCCATCCACTACTTACAGGTAAACAAATCAAAATGAGCATAACTAGTAACATCATTTTTTTAAACTTGGAAAGCCTTATCAATAAATGATATTGTTGTCATGGAATGTGTGCAGTGTAAATGCGTTTTCTTCCAGCTATACATTAGACTTTCACAAGGGCAAGGGAAATTGAAACTGTCTTTCTAATGGATCATAAATCTTGGAAATGATTTGAATTCATGGATTAAATGTCAGCTTTGAAAGTATTTGCTGATTTATCTTGGATCTTAAAAGAAATAACATTTCTATGACAAATCAAATTAGTGTATTTTTGTATTCTGCATTGTAGTTTTCCAGAATAATACTCTTCAAAGAAATCATATGGCATGCAGATAATTTTTTTCCTATTACAGGATTATTATTATTATTATTATTATTATCATTAAGCCTCTCTGCTAATTAGAAAACTCTTGGAGAGGAAGAATAAGAAGGTAATTATTATATTAGAATGTAGAGACTGTGATGAAAAAATAGTGGGTTGCCCCTCACAAGTACCAAATTGAATCAGTTAGTAAGTAGCTAACTTAACTGGATCGGTGTGACTGGGGTAAAATCTGAGTTCCTACAATTTCCTTTATATTCCACCCCTCTACTTACTACTCCTAAGAAGAAAATTGTGACTGTTTTCCTGACTTGGAATAACTTTGACAGCTTTAACATGTCTCCCCTTGACTACGTTCAAATTAAAAACATTATGTAAAAACAAGCAGCTTTCCTTTTGGTCCAAAGGATTGCTCTAGGCATTGCCTTGTATCCTTTAACTAGAAATTTTTAACTCTTTCTGAGTTCCTGGCTTCTTTTCCATTGCTTTACATACTTATACCATCTCTTCCCCGAGTCTCCACAGACAGACAACATTTCCTAATGGGCATCCTGGTTGCTCATCCAACTTTCTTTTTCCTAAGGATCTTCAGATTTCACCCTCCTTGACTCCCCCTTGCAACCTGAGGAAAAATGATACCCTGTCCATCCAGACACCTTTGTCTGAGCCACAGCCCACTGCTCCTCTCTGATGCTTAAATGAGAGGACAGACTGAGCTGTCCAGGTTTGTTCCATGGCTTGATAGCCATGTGCTATTTTAAGGGAAACTTAGGCATGGTACATATTTCCTCCTGTAGTTCAAGTTTTAGTGGCAGTTCAAGTCTTTGTGATTACATATTGTCAGGGTTGTTAGTTTTTATAACATGGTCTTAGGCTCATGAAGTTAGATGCTCTGTAGGGTTTTAAAGAAAAGAGGTGGGTTGCGTCTGAAATTGGTTGTAAAATACCACATTGAGCTATATGATACTTGGCCCTTTGGTCAGACTTTCATGGCAACTAGGGGTATGATAAGCTGCCTATTCTTCAGTAGAATTCTCCAGCTCTCATGCTCCCAGAGGGAGTAGTTTCTGTTACTTTTTAAGTAACACTGTCTTAACTTGTCCAGTGCCTTTTGACTTTCATATACATGATCCCTTGATCTTATATTTCTACCTGCCTGTGCACAGAGGAGCATGATACTGATCTCCATCTTCATCAATCGAGAATGGCTCAGCTAAATCAGGCTTATAATTGATGGCTCTCATCTTTTCAGTGGAAGTGTGGGGAGGAGTGGGTCCTATAAATCACTGTATTATCCTTGATACCTGAGTTCATTTCCTGATGTTTAGAAAATTGTGTGCATTGTCTCATTGGTTCACTTGAAGATTAGACCATCATGACTAAATTTCCTTGTGTACCTACATTGTTACAATATCTGTCATTTGACAATTTATCAACAAGATCATTTGTTAACTAGCATTTATCCTCCATTATGGTACAAACTGATTTTCAAATCAAATTTCCTACATCTAGTTTTTCTTCCCCAGTATCTCTCTACCTCTATCGCTACTGCTTTTATTCATTCAAGACTATTTTTTGAATACCTACTCTATTCCAGACACTATTCTAGGTTCTGTAACTACAGTAGTGAGCAAAACAGACGAAGCCACCTGCCATGATGGAGCTTACATTTCAGTGGCAGTTGGGACTCCTTGAGCCCATTCAAAGCAAGCCCTGCTCCTGTTTTCTCTTTTCTGTCTTGCCCTATGGGTTTCAATCTCATGAGGTTCTCTCTCTTCCTGCAGCCTGGCTCTGCCACAGGCCTGGAGTTAAGTTCAGGATCCTGGATCTGTCACAAGAATGCAGGAGACATATTCCTGGTGTCTCATTTTATGGATTTAAAACACACTTTCTTGATAGA
Source organism: Panthera pardus (assembly GCF_024362965.1). Classification (NCBI taxonomy): domain Eukaryota; kingdom Metazoa; phylum Chordata; class Mammalia; order Carnivora; family Felidae; genus Panthera; species Panthera pardus. The sequence continues at coordinate 136,151,986 of NW_026526721.1, forward strand.
AGCATTATAATAATGTGAAAATGATAGTGAGGATCTTTAGTATGATTAGTAGTTTTTTTCAGTGACATTATGGGTTAAATTCTTTTGTGTGGGCTGCCCTTGGGCCCTAAGCACTATTACAAATGTACCTCTGGTTTGCAATCAGAAATTTTACAAGCAGGTTGTTGGAACCCAAGGTTGTCAGTTGGAAGTTTCTTATGCAAGAATTCAAGATTCTGAAGATGACCTTGAAGCTCTTTAAGATTCAGAAATGGCCTCTGAATTAACGAAGAGTGATTACCTTTCCTTTAATCTATTTTTAGATTTATTTTTCCATATTCTATTTCTTTGAAGAGTGGCAATCTACTATACAGGGTAGATATAATAACTCAATTGATCTCTCCACTCCCCAATAAAACCTCTATCATTTGGCCAGATGAGATAACAAAAAGTTTACTATACTCAAGAGCCTCCTTTGGTAAAATAGAAACCTATGATTCTAGGTTATCTTTGAAGCCTGGGAAAAGTAACAGAGATGAATTGTTTCATCTCTCTGACCGAACAGCCTCTCAAGAAGAAACACTTTTTGAAAAATGAGATAAAATGGTGTCCAGTGAGTCATGATTTCAGGTTAGTGCAAGCCCAAAGCACCCAGGAGGGTCTACCTTGCGTGTCTCAATTAGCAGTACCTATTCATGGGACTCCTTTAGTTCCCTGACTGTGGCCCAATTATGTGTTACCTTATCTGTCCCATGGCCTCACGGGGCCACACAGACAGGAAAGGAGGTACAGGAGGTTACGAAGGAGGTACAGCCAGCTTGAGAGAAGCACTCTGAGCATTTTGGACAGCTCCTACCTCCTGAGCTCAAAGCTGCACACCTTTTCCCTCTGACTTCCATTTCCTTCTGTGTTTAGATTATGGGAATGTAGGCAGAGAATATTCTTTAGGGGATTGTGGACTCGATGAGTGAATGCGAGTTGAACTTCAGGAGTCTCTTTGTTTTTGCTAAGCTTTTCTTGGCAAAGGCTCTGAAGGAGAAGGAGGGGCTGGAAACCCCTTTTACTTGACTTATCACTTGTTCTGTTTTTCCTTGCAGACTGCAGTCAGGTGTAATCTGAAACAGAATTTCAGATCTTCCATGAGGGTGCCTTGGAGTATTAGGTTTGGGTTGCAGGAGCTGTGGTTCTTGTACAGAAGCATTAGATCTGGAGTTGGGTTCTGAGCCATTCCATTACAAAAATTTAGCCATTCCATTACAAAAAAGAAGTAATGCTAATGAAGGTTAAGACTTAAATGTCAATCTGTGGAAACACTGCCAGGGCAGAAATAGAATGCAGGGATGAAGTGTCTCCTCGTGCTCGAACCAGAATGTCCAGGTTCAAATCCTAGCTCTGCAGTTTACTGGATATGTGACCTTGAACAAATTATTTAACCTATTTTTGACAGTTTCCTCAGTTTCTAAAGGGAGGACTGTCACTGTATCTGTTTTGTGGAACTGTTATAAATATTAAATTAGTTAAGAGGTATAAATTTCTTAGCACAATGCATGTATAAGCACTTGAATAAATATTAGCTATTATGTTATTATTATTATGCAGTGGTTTATCACAGCATTGTTTATAATAATGAAAAATTGGGATGACATAAATATCCATTGGTGAGAAACTAATTAAAGAAACCATTATGGTTCAATAAAATCTGAAAGTGTGCAGCTAATAAAGATGATGTTTCAGAAGACTCACTAATGACATGGAAAGATATTGCTCAATGGAAAAAACAAGTTACAAATATCGCACACAGGGCAATTCTGTTCGTTAAGCATATTATATGGATATATGAAGAGAAAGAGGACAGAATTTATACACACACACAGGATCACAGATGATTTTTCTCTCTGTCCTTAGCTGTGTGTTCCATCATGAACAAGCATTACATTTGCAATCAGAGAAAAAGCATGTGTTTTGTTGAAGCAACAGTGATTTGGTGTCGGTAATTTAATCATTCTGTTTATAAAATGGGAGTAAAAGCGATGCCCATGTCAAAGGATTGTTGTCATTAGGCTTTTAGCACATTACCTCTTCTTCTCCCTGGCCTGCCCTGACCACATGAGAGAATTAACCCAACAATCCAATTTTCTAGTGCATTCTCCTGCCTATTTGCTTCATATCATTTATCCCCCTCTGAAATTAGCTTGTTTATGTATTTGTAGTTTTTCTTCTTTTTATCTTTCATCTCTGGAATGAAAACTATCTGGGGACGTTGCTGGTCTTGTTCACAGCTCAGGTGCCTAGGATATTGCCTGGCAGCCTAGGTATTTAATAAGTAACTGTTGGATGAATAATGAATATCAATACATTTTGCAAAGTGCTCCAGATCGTGTTAAGTGTTGTTATTAGAGGCAAAGATGTAATTTCGCTCGAAATGCCTGAAAAGTAAACTAAATCAGAGCGAGCTTGTCTCTAGTCAATGAGCATGTAGAATATCACGTTAAGAGCTAGCACTGAGATGGGTTTACTAAATGCCTGGCCTCAGTTTTCAGAATTAATTAAAGTAACTATCTAGCTTAACTAGCTATCTCGTTGTCTTGTTTAATTCTCCTAGCAATACCGTGAGGCTCGTTACTTTCTTGTTTTACAAATTATTCTGGGGATTTTGCAGATGAGGTAAATAAGGCCCAGAGGTTAAATAATTGCTCAAGTTCACACAGCTAATAGGGCACAAAGCTAGAATTGACTCTGTGGAGTCTGGCTCTCCAGTCTGTGCCTGTAACCTCTGCGTTACGGTACTAATGCTAAGGGATCTGCAGTTTACCTGTAAATGGAATTGTGTATACATTTGTGTATGCAGAATACTCAGGTGATTGCCTGAGGTAGAGTTGTTAGGTAGGTAGAGTTGTTCAGTTATATCAAAAGAGAAACAGGAAAATTGCACAAATCCAACATTTGAAAAACTAAAAAATTAATAAAGCAAACATTTCTCTAGCATTTGATGCTTAGAAGCAATTTTCACATTCATTACGTCATTTTATGGACCCCCAAAATCTTGAATCTGAAGCTAATCTTGGCAATATTTTATATTCAAAGGTTAATAGCCTAACTATATAAAGGAAACTTAAAAATCAATAGAACCATGATTATATTAATATACTAATATTACTGTATAATTAATGTTACTACATAAAGACTTTAATATTTTAAATAGAAAAGTTAAATGGGCATAAGAATTCAAACAAATATAAATGCAAATGACTCTTAAATATGAGGAAATGCTTACGTTTATTATGTCAAAAAATTAAAGCAAATTAGTACAACACTGCAATGTCATTTTTTTTGTCAAACAAATTGCTAACTAAGCATGATAAAAGGTATAATTCTCCAGGCTGGCAAAGAATAAGGAAATGGTACTCTCGTAAACATGTAGTAGTAAATTAGGATAGACTTTATAGCAACTAATTGGTTTGTTATTTTAAGAATCCTAAAGCATCGATCCTTTGCTTCATTAGTTTTTCTTCTAGGAAATAATCAGAGATGTGGAAAGTATTTCTGCTCATCCTAGTGTTATTTATAACCACAAAAAAAGAGAGCTTTCAACCTACAAAATAATAGAATAATTATATAATTGCATCCATTTTTAAAGAGATTTTCAATCTTCTAGAATAGTGCTTGTGATTAAATGTGGTGTGAAGAAAAATGCAGGTGTCCTAAATACTAAAATCATATTAAAATGCATATGCATGCCTGAAAAAAAGTCTGCTTGGATTTTCAGCAAAGTGACCATCTCAATTTATTCTGAATATGAGATTGGGTATTTTTTTCCTTTATGTTTTTTTCTGTATTTCCTATAATTTTGAACAATCGGGAAAAAAATTAAGCATTCCTAAAAATAAATATACAGCCCCAGAAGACAGTGTAAGAACTTAATGATTTGCCTCATCATAAAGATGGTTTTAAGACTATCACTGTGTCAAACAGTGGAACTTTTGCAGATACAAATTTGAAGACATCAGACCTTGACATGCCCTTTAATTAAAACTTAGTAATTCAGGCCCTAAAAATGGCAGTTAAATTCAAATATTCCACATGCACTCGCAATTTTGTGTAAGTGTTACAGGGGAAATAAATGACCACAAACACCAAAAAAATAGTCCTTCTGGAATCTGCAGAGAGTTTTATCTTGCAGTCCTGTTGGATTACCAGATAGTCACTGTATTGAGGGGAAAAATGCTTTCAGACTATTATTAAATCTTTTTTTTCTGCCTCATTGCCTTTCTCTTTAAGGTTCATTGCTTTTATGCTTATAGTTTTAGCTGCTATTGTTACCTCCTTTCTGCCAAAAATGAATGTCCCATTTACACATGATTTTATCCTATGGCCTGTGCAGGCCACACATTCTTGACTGCAGCTCACATGAGCAAGCACATGAGCAGATGGCCCATATACCTGCGCGGGTTCAGCCCATCACCTCTGTCTTTCTGGCCTCCAAGGAAGGGCTACCCCGTTCTGCTTCCAAGGTACTGGGTTTTCATTTTCTGTTCTTCCTTTTTAAATCATTTGTGTTTATCCCTTGTCGCACTAGTTGTTACTGTGTTAAAAATGATTTGGTGGTCAGGGTAGAGAGAATAAGATCTCAGTTTTGTCCATTTTCCCATCTGGTAGGACAGGTCAGGTTATATTGTGGTAACAAACACCCCCCAAAGCTCAGTGGCTTAAAACAGCAAAGCTTTATTCTCGCTTATGTCTCATGTCTCTTGCAGATTAGCAAAGGCTTCTGCTTATACCAGCTTTAAGCCCAGATCCAGGTTGATGGAGCAACCTCTTTCTGGGGTACTGTTGCTTGCTCTGGCAGAAGGAAAATAAAGTCCTGGAGTATCTCACACAGAAATTAAGTGCTCTGGCCTTGAAGTGACACTCACTTTAAAACTTAGTAATTTTTTACTTATTGAGCAGAACTAGTCCTATGACTCCAACCTACCACTGGGGAGTGGGTCAGGAATAACCCAGCAAATAAATACCTGGGTATAATTAGGAAACAAAACCAATTCACTTCTCCTAAAAGAAATATTATTTACTTTTGGTGGTTCTTAAGAGTCAGTTGTCCTATTTAAATAAGCCTATGTCTATCCATTTAACTGAATCAACATTTTTGATTATTTGCTAGGTGTCAGATACCGTGCCAGGTATGGGAGACACACAAACGAACATACTGGGGGGTCTCAGCTTCAATGAACAAACGGTCTAGTGGGGGAGAGAGACATAAAACTACGTACTTACAAATATACATGTCAAATGTGATGAAAGAGGTAAGAGCCAGCTTTTGGAGTATTAGAAAGTGCAGTTGGAACCCACATGCACCCCATTCATTCAGGCATTATTATCAGTCAAAAGATGGGTACATCAGAGAGGGCAGAGCACCTTCCCTGACTACATTCACTTCACTACCACCACCCTACGAATATTGTGCGCGCATCAACATGTCACTTGCAAATCAGCTGATGTCCCTTTGCAAAGTGGCAAAGTTTGACTCAGACCCAGATTTCATGTCTAGTGGAAACCCCAACGACAGCAATTTTTCAGGAAGCCTGGGTTCTCCTAGTCATCTTTCTGTGGGTTTCTCTTTTCCACACTGTTCCATGTTGTATCACTCCCAAATGTGATCTGGAGACCATTTGATTTCCAAAAGAAGCAACACATAGTGAATCTTGTTTGCGTAATAGGCTTCACAGAAGGTTTGGTGGGAAGAATTGGGGGAGAAGGAAGGCGATTGTATATTGCAACAACATAAGGAACTTCAAATAGAATGCTAAACCATTCTGAAAATGCCCAGAAGCCAACACATCAGAGAGTAGTTTTTCACCCCACTTGGTCTCTGCTTCTCCCCGTCTTGGGTTCTTTTTTCTCCTTTTTCTTCTACTTAATTCTTTGTACCAATTATGATAGGCTAGATTATGCTTTGGTAACAAGCAAGCCCCAAATCTCTTTGGCCCGAAACAATGAAGTTATTTCTTGCTCAGGCTACAAATCTATTGCAGATTATTGGGCACTCTAGTTCCAATCTCCTCACTATATCTCAGGAGCAAACCAAATTTTTCTACTTATACAGTATAATTTAGTGCTCATCTTTTGATGCCTGGGGTCTAGTAAACCATTATTCCCAAAGATTTACTTGATCCTGACTGTACTCTCATAGTATTTTTGCAAACAAGGATAGTTCTATGTCTGAGAGAACCTGTGCTTAGATAATGCATAATTTTCCTTATAGCAAATATAATTCTATAATATATACATATTTGTCAATAGGACTAATACAGTTCCCTCCTCTGGAAGTCTGAGAGGGGGACTTAAACTCTCCTAGCAAATTCAGCAGGTTAGGTCATGAAATACACAGAAAGATCCATCCAAGTATATGTCTTCTCAAGTACAAGGCCTTTTCTCTTGCAATGCCCTTTAACTTGATTGTTAACAAACCTTATTTTGGTAGTAATTTCACAATTTCACAATGATATGTCATATCATCACTTTGTACCCCTTAAACTTATACAATGTTATTTGTCAATTGTATCTCAATAAAGCTGGGAAAAACCTTGACCGTTCTTATAGTTGGCTATTTTTTATAAGTGAGTTCAGCCTCAACTCAAACTTTCCTTGTACAGAGGAGTTTCTTGTGGCTACTCTATCTAAACAAAACAAAAACAAAACTCTCTTCCCTATATGTCTAGTATTCTTATATTATTGTTACTAAGGCTCTTATTTCTTTTTTTACATTCTTTTTCAAATTCCGGTTAGTTAACATCCAGTGTAATTTTAGTTTTAGGTGTACAATATAGTGATTCATCACTTCCATAAAACACCCAGTGCTCATCACAACATGCACACTCCTTAATTCCTATAATCTATTTAACTCATCTGCCCACCCTCCTCCCTTTTGGTAATTATCAGTTTGTTCTTCACACTTCAGAGTCTATTTCTTGGTTTGCCTCTCTCTCTCTCTTTTTTTCCCTTTACTCATTTTTCTTTGATTTGCTTGTTTGTTTCTTAAATTCCACATATGAATGAAATCATATGGTATTTGTTTTTCTCTGGCTGACTTATTTAGCTTAGCATAATACACCCTAGCTCTATCCATGTCATTGCAAATGGCAAGATTTCATTCTTTTTATGGCTGAGTAATATTCCATTGTGTGTATATACACACACACACACACACACACACACACACACACACACACGGTACCACATACCACAGCTTTATCCATTCATCGGTCATTGCACACTTGGGCTGTTTCCCTAATTTGGCTTTTGTTGATAATGCTGCTATAAACATTGGGGTGCATGTATCCCTTTGAATTTATTTCTATCTGAAATTACCTTGTTTATTTATGTTTCACATATTTACTATTTGTATCCCCTACTAAAATAAACTCCACGAAGGTATGAATCTTGTTGTTTTAACATATTTCTGTGTTCTTAGCTCTTTAAACCGTCATTGGCACATAGTAGGCATGTGATATGATTTGTTGCATAAATGAATGAGTTTGTAGGCTCCTGTTAGCAGCCCTCCGACCAAATGCATGTATCATGACCTTATTGTTTTTATTGTTTTAAAATGTAGGTTTCCCTGAATTTGAGTATCTGTGTGAATTTACAGGAAGCATAAGATGCTCAGAAGACAGTGTATAGCCTAAGGGGCCTAAGGTACTCCATTCACTTCACAAAACCAAACCTCAAAAGTAAAGAAATCAAGGTAAAAATCTTTAAAAGATTTCTATACAATTCTATCCTTAAGACAAGTCCCCTCATCATGCCTTCTAGCTAGATTGTCTTCACTAGACTATCCCTTCCTCCTTCCATCCATCCCTCCCTTCCTTCCCTCCTACCTTCTATTCCTTCTTTGTTGTCTTAATTTATTTCTCTCTGGGTATCTTCTTGTCTTTCTTCCTCCTTCCATCCTTTTCTCTTTCTCCCTTCTTTATCTACTCATCTATCATCTGTCTCTTGTGAAACAGTACTTTTTTTAATCTAGGAAGAAATAATGGCTCCTTATTGTCATTACCAGAAAACTGATTCAAGGGAAGAAGCTCTGTGTAGAAGACAGCCTGTAGGACCGGCACCTAGGAATTCTTGACTTGGAGCGAATGACTCTCTGGGCCGCAATTTCCTCCTCTACAAAAGGAAGAAAGGCCTTCAAGGCCTTCTATCTCTATGAATCTATAAGTCTGTGAACATTTTAACAATGAAATGATTAATTTTTAGATTTCTGACTTTAGTATCTTAAAATACTACACCTACAGGTAGCTCCAGTAGAATATTGTTTTGTGTTTTCTTTACAAAATATGGAGAAGATGACACAATGATACACCAATGTGGAGTCTGCAAGCATCAGTCTTTGTACAATGTGGTCACCCTTTGTATCTTTGTATTTAGGAAAAGAAAGTTACAGACGCTGGCCTTAGCCCCACTGTCGGCAGATTTTGAGCTTGCAAGCTTTTCAGTGAGATGGTGTGAGAAAGAGTCATTGGTGGCTTATAATAAGCAGAATGCTGTTTTTTGAAAAACACATTAGGCTTTCCTTGGTTATGTGAAATAGCCTTAGCAATGGAGATGATTTTTGTCACGGGGGAAAAAAATACAGCGAAATCGCCAGTGAGAACCGTTTCACAGCAAACGATGGCAAATATCAGTGGCTGCCGTTTCACAACTAAAACATTTTTCCTAAATCCCGGCATCAGTCAGATATGCCTTCACGTGCATGAAAGAAGGAGCAGGACAAATAGAGAGATGAAACAACAAGCAGGTCCACAGAAGCATTAGTGCACAAACAAATTCCTGGCAGTTCTATAAGAAAGATGGGCTTTTTTCCCAGAATGAACAAGTAAAGCAAATTCATTGTTATCAGAGTGTTTTGCAAAGCAAAACTCTCTTTCAGCCTTTAAAATTTTTTTTTTAGTTTTTAAAAGTTTATGGATTTATTTTGAGAGATGGAGAGAGAATGAGGGCGTGCACATACACAGGAGTGAGAACACGCTGGGGAGGGGCAGGGAGAGGAGGAGAGAGAGAATCCCAAGCAGGTTCTGCACTGTTAGCGCAGAGCCTGATGTGGGGTTTGAGCTCACAAACTGAGGTCATGACCTGAACTGAAATTGAGTCAGATGCTCAACCGACTGATCCACTCAGGCACCCCTTGTTTGGTAATTTTAAAACTTAGCTGCAAATTCTTTCACATGCCTTTCATTGAGAGGTAGTGGCTGGACAGGCCTGAACTGCCTTAACTAACAGAGTAACCTGGAAGTAAAGTCATGTTGTTTGTAAGGCTAGATTATAACAAGCCTTGCACCTTCCCCTTGTTTGTTGGAACACTAGCTCTGGGAACTTTGAGCCACTACATAAGAGACGCAAGTACCCAAGGCCCTCGTATTGCTAAAGAACCCCAAGCTACATGGAAAGCCTATAGTCAGTCTAGCACCGTTGTTGCTGAATCCTGCCTTTAGTACATCCCTGCTCAGGCATCAGATGTGTGAGTAAAGAAGCCTACCTATTATTTTAGCTCCCAGTCATTCTAGTCATCCACAGCCAGTGAACTCTTCCCAGTGGAGGCATCAGATGATGTGGAACAGAGAAAAGTCATCCCTGCTGTGCCCTAACCTAAATTCTTGTCCCGCAGAATTCATGAGCATAATAAACTGATTGCTGCTTTATGCCACTAAGTTCGGGTTGGTTCTTGATGCATCCAAATTTACTGTAATTTTTCTGATGATATGTACTTCTTCATTCTTTCATTATAGCATATACTTCTAAAGTTCTCAGACTGGCAAGCAAATTAATCACATAATAGGATATGAAATTGCAGAGTGATGCTAATTAGGCAATCCAAGCCATCTCCAAATCTACTTTCCATCTATATTTATTAAAATATATATCCCTAATATATCCAGGGTATAAAAAATTGCATTAAAAACTTTAGTGTCTCTTTGAATGTTTACACTAGGAATTTGGAAGAGCATGTTAGTTACATGGATAAGTGGACGATTGAAAAGAATGTTCAAATTCAGTTGCACGTATTTGTGAAATGGTATAAAAATATAAGATAACTGCTTGGGCTCATCATCGGTTCCATCCTCACACTTATATTGACTTTTGTGATAATCACATCCATTATTTTACCAACTTAGCCTTCAAGATAGAATAATGAATGGATCATTGACTGAACTGGTCAATAGGCTATTATAATTTCCCTTAATACAGCAATATTGAAGAATCTCAGTTTGTTTGAAAGTTTACAGTTGCTGAATAACCATAAAAATGGATATGTATAATAATGAGGATACTGAAGATATCTAAAAAATTGGAAGGAAAAGACAGCAAAAAGTCATGAAACAAGACAACTATTTTCGAGGTTATTTCAGAATTTGGCTAACTTTGCAATGCATATATTTCAGTTGTGATTTAGATTTTTAATTCAGCCAACCTTTATATCATGTTAACTGTATGCCATAGATAGATTATATGTTTTCTCTCATATTATTTAACCTCTCCAGACTTGGATACTTCTTTCTTTTCTTTTTCTTTTTTAAGAGAGAGAGAGAGAGAAAGAGAGAAAGAGCAAGCATGAGTGGGGGAAAGAGGCAGAGGGAGAGAGAGAATCTTCAGCAGGCTCCACACTCAGAGCCTGACGTGGGGACCCATCTCATGACTCTGGAATCATGACCTGAGCAGAAACCAAGAGTCAGACGCTCAACTGACTGAGCCACCCAGGTGCCCCAGACTTGGATACTTCTAATCTCCTTTATCAGAAATCACTTGTATTGGGAAGTTATTGATTGATTGAGTGAGTGAGTGAGTGAAAGAGTGAGCGAGCGAGTGAGCAGGGAGGGGGCAGAGAGAGAGGGAAAGAGAGAATCCCAAGCAGGCTCCATGCTGTCAGTGCAGAGGCCGATGCAGAACTTGAACTCATGAACCATGAGAAACCAAGAGCCAAAACCAAGAGTCAGAGGCTTAACCCACAGAGCCACCCAGGCATCCCAGAGCAGAATCTTCTTACAGAATGTTATTTCACAAAGAATTGGGTGACCCAAGTTATTTGTAAAGGAAATTAATGCCTTTTATCTAGAAAGTGATTCTTAAAACTTGTCATTGACTGGGTATTATCAACAGAGTCAAGCAAGCTAGTACCTCATACCTAGAATAAATTGGAAAGAAAAGAAACTGTGGGAGTATGATATAGTTAATTTGCACTTTTAAAAAGTGCCACTTTTGGGTTCTTGGCATTTTTCTTAGAATTTAGGGCCTTTGAACACCTTTAAAATTGTTTAGGGTAGAGGGCCATCCCTCTACCTCTCTGGGAGAACACCTTTGGTTTTCTCTCTTCTCATCGGAAGTTCTTCTTGGCTGGTGTTCCCTGGCCTATGAGGCTAAGTGTGTTAGGGGTGAAGTAACTCAGCATCGGTGGGCAGAATATCCAGGAGACAGAACATGTGGGCTGGGCTGGAATGGTTTAAACAAGTGTGATTTGGGCTGTGTATGAAGAATTGAGCCAAGGTGGGTGTCAGAGCAAGATACATGTCTCAAGATACATATTTACACAAAGGAGGCAATATTGGATTCCAGAAGCAGAAATAGTAAGGGCAATCTTAAGAAATGAAGTGAGTGCATGGATAGTTGAAATGAAACATCTCTGGATGACACAAAACAGGGCACTGGTGGTTTCCTTTATTTAGGTGCATGGCAGAATGTCTTTGCCATTTTGTTGTGGTCTTCCAAGTTGAGAAATCATCCAGCATCTTTAGTTGTTGGAAACAAAGCTGTACTGAGGCAGATCACACTTAAATGCCCATACAATCCAACATCCCCATTTCCTCCTATCATAGATCGTGGTGATGAAGGAAGAAGCCCTTCCAGCTGATGCCTGGAACAGAGCAGCTACTCAAAGTATATTCACTAAATAAACACAAATAATTTAATGTTAGATAATCCATGTGAGCATGATTTAATCAGGTTTCCTATCCGTTATTGTTACAAAAGAATAGAATCATATAAATGTAAAATACAAATACGCATAAACAAAAAAGTCAATCTAAATATTTATCTCGTGCATTATTCCAGTCCAGGAATACTTAATTTCAGGCTGTTTTCATGTCTACTATATTTTGGGGATGGTCAAATTATATATATACATATATTTTTTCTGAAATGGAAATTTATTGTAGCATTAATCCCACAAAGAATGATGGGAAAGGTTAATAGTCCTTGAAAACTAGTCCTTGCCTTATTTTTACCTCCTTCATGGTAGTCCCCTTGTCTATTGCAAACAAAATGAAGGTTTCTTCTGAATATTTCTGTCTCATACTATGTGTAAGAATTTTTCTGCTCTAAGTGGACTATGTTTTGTCCTTTGCAGGGCAGACAGTGGAGACCTTCAAAGGGGCAGAAACTGCCCTGTGGTCCCTGGGGTGTAGATATAGTCCACTCTGATTCTGCTAGCTCTCCTTCTGCTAGTCTTACAGCAAACTCTGACCTCTCCTATCTTTGAGTTGAACTTTTGAGGCATGCAACACCTTCCAAGGAGAGTGAAGATCTTCCTTTCCCAAGACCAAAGGGGCTTAGTCTCAGATCATGGAATTTACAGTGTCAGGAAACCCTACCTTTCAATTACTTCTGAATCATCTCTTTCTTTCTATCTTATCCACAAACATAGGCTTCAAGCAATTTATTTAAAATGTCACTACTCAGAGAGGAAAAGACTTATTTCAGGAAGGTAGATGTTAGTTTTGCCACTGATTGTTGAATAAGTCTTGGGAAAGCACTGCTGTTTTAAGATTAGTAAGGGGAGGGTGGAAGAGAACCAGGGAATTTTAAAAGGCCTGTATGTTATTGCCTATTTTTGCAAAGTCTGGCCAAAGCGCTGGGGAGTCATATTACAGAACTTTAAATCTTGCAGAATTAATACATTATCAACCCTCTAATAACTAAGGATCCAGGCTGCAAATACTGTAACAAAGTTTAGCTGGCTATTGTAGTATGTTTGTAATTTTTTTTAACATTTATTTATTTTTGAGAGACAGACAGAGCACGAGTGGGAGAGGGAGAGAGAGAGAGACAGACAGACAGACAGACAGACAAACAGAATATGAAGCAGGCTCCAGGCTCTGAGCTGTCAACACAGAGCCTGATGTTGGGCTCAAACTCATGAGCTGTGAGATCATGACCTGGGCCGAAGTCAGACACTTAACCGACTGAGCTACCCAGGCACCCCCATACTGTAGTATGTTTTAAACTGTGATATAACATTCATATTAGGAAAAATGGACAAGCACTGGAATTTACAAGACTGTATGAGTATTGTACAATAATTCATCCTATGGGAAAGATTATTAACTTATAAGTCCAAGTTCTCCCCAGTGGAAGGGATAATTTGAAAGTTAAATAAAAGTATAACTTGCCAATCTTCCTAGGCTTTTGACCTTTCCAACTGCCATATACCTATGTGAATACCACCAATAAATCCTTTAATTCCTCAATTTTGTCCATGTGAGAAGAACAGAATCTAACCATATGGCCATGCTTTCTCTTACAGTGATCTCTATCTTATCACACATGAAATAATTGGTTTTTTCTTTGGTAATAAGAAAAGAGTATTGTACCAACATATTATTAAACATATATGGATAACGACTTCTGATAGGGTCTAGAGAATAGATTTATGGATTTATGTGAACCAGTTTGAAAAAGGTTTATCACTTAATTGCTGTTTTAAATATAGTATTTTTTTATCACACCCCTTTCCTACATTCTGATGATGTATATTGATCCTCTCTGCTAACATGAACACACATACACTCACACACAAACCATATGCACACAATTTTGCCTATAATATCAAAGGTATGGTCTCTGATACACAATAACCCATAGGTCTTTGGCAGTCCATGAACTCTAGATTGAGAATCACTGCTTTATGATATCTTGATCCTCATATAGATTTTCTGATTAAAGATGAATTACAGTATTCCTTAGTTTTTAGAACTCATTATTGTGTTTATACTTAGTAATGTCATCAGAAGAGAAGGTAGACATCCGTTCATTTGGTATCAACATCTTTCTATTTACTAATGTATTGAAAACATTGAAAACCCAAGCAAAACCTTTATGGGTATGATTATTTTAAGAGAAACAGATTAAACACAGCTGATATTTAATATGCAGATTGACATTGGTGCTATCATTCAGTCTGCCTATTATGGGAATGGTTGTGTACAGGCTTGCTCTTCTCCAAACTTCTTTCTTCCTCCTGGCACAAAGCTGAGTATATTGCAGAGATTCTCGTAGTTGGGTGTGGCTATTTGACTGAGTTCTGGTCAGCAGATTATGGAAGTGAGTGATGCACATCATTCTTGACCTGTCTCATAACGGTCCTATGCATGGTCTTCATGACTTGGTGGGGATGAACACAGAGACCTCGAGAGGCACATGCTGGAGATCACAAAGGCATAAAATGGAAGGGACCTGGTCCCTAAATCACTTCTTGGAGGAAAGCTGATGCTGAACAACCATTTTGGGCTTTTCTGTTAAGCTGCGTAAGCTTTGAGGTTTCTCTGTAACAGCAGCTAAAAGGGTCTGAACTACTACACACTATTCAGTGAATAATTCAGAGTAGAAAACTATAGGGGCATTGCCAAGAGTGTTCTCATTCAGTTAATTTTCAGTGTTTTGTGCCCTGTGCTGTTTCCTTGTGACTAGTTACATGGAATAATATCTGATATTCTCTAATTTCAACTTGAACTAACCCTCAGTGATGGACAAATGGCTTAAAAGCCATTTTGTCCTCTAGACAAAATATGGTGTGAAGAGTGTTCTAATCGTGCAAGTGGATATGGAAATCCCCAAGAAGTACAGAGACTTCTTCTCTGAGCTGAATGAAGTCTTCAGCAGTCACATAGATGGTAAAAACAATAATCTGATAACATGTTACCAAAACTCAACCAATCAGAAAGGCTATTTGAATTACAGATACACACCCATCATTAATAATAATAAGCTTTTTCCAGGGACACCTGGGTGGCTCAGTCGGTTGAGTGTCCGACCTCGGCTCAGGTCATGATCTCACGGTCCATGAGTTCGAGCCCCGTGTTGGGCTCTGTGCTGACGGCTGGGAGCCTGGAGCCTGCTTCAGATTTTGTGTCTCCCTCTCTCTGACCCTCCCCTGTTCGTGCTCTGTGTCTCGCTGTCTCAAAAATAAATAAACATTAAATAAAATAATAATAAGCTTTTTCCCATATTGTACCTTGGGGTGTTAGGTAGTAACAGCAGCATGTATATAAAATATGGGAAGGGCATGTTCAATTCAAAACTTTGATAAAGGTACCAAATCAAAGTCCTTTGGAGAGCACTGGTCTAGAAACTCAGGATCCTATATTCCACTCATTCAGAAGGGTATGAATTTACCACAACCATTTGGATGGTATAGTTCCAGACACAACTTTGGGATTAGCCTGATCTAAAGTTAGTATTCACAAGGCTAAGGCTATCCTACTGGTGATACCCCCTGCCCCTAAACCAAAGTGTTATGATCTAGTTATAAAAAAAAGAAACAATAGGAAAAATGTTTCCCCTTTTCATGTATATATCCTAGGTTGGCTTTTATAGTGATTTATTCATTTGAATATAGTGAGCCTTTGGACCAGCTGGAGTTTGGGGCTGCAATAGCCTGAAATTTCAGTTTCAAAATTAGAGATAATACTTTTCTATTTAATTATTGAGATTTATGCCAAATGATCTTGAATTAATTGGCAAGCCTGTTATAGAAAAGAAGTGATGGAGGGCAGAACTTATTTTAAGTTTCAGATTTCCCAAATTTAATGACATCAGCATAGGTTTTCAGATGGCTTACCTAATGTCTATTTACTCTCGTTTCTACAGAAACCACAATGAACATGTGTTTAGGAAATCAGGCATTCTTTGTAGTGAGAAGAAAAGTAGCTTGATTTTTTAAGACGTTAACCTATTTTTTTCCATTGTAAAAATAGTGTATTTACATTAAACAAAAAGCTTTAGAAATGGAGAAAAATATAAAGAAAAAACACAGTTTATAATCCAGAGAGAGCTTCTTATACTGTATATTAGGTGCACATTTTGTATACAGAATTGTATCCCATTCTTTCACATTAATATTATAAAAATATCATTTGTTCTAAAGTATGCTATTCCATGTTGTGTGTGTGTGTGTTTTGTAAACTTAGTTGATAAAGCAACAGTAGGGTTTGATGCTATTCCGTGTTTTAAAAGTTAGGTGTGATTATTATTATTAACGGATAGCTAATATTATGAAGTCTCATAATTCTTTTAAATATTTCCTTATTGTATGTTTAAATCAATTCCAGTTGTTTTCCTGTTGTAAATAATGCAATGATGAACATTGTTGCACATTAATCTTTAATTGAATTTCTGTAGTTCCTTGATAAATTCCTAGAAGTAGAATTATATTGAGTCAAATTATATGAACATTTAAAAGGTTCTAATAATTTTACTATAATGCCACCAATATTGAATATTATTATTTTTTAAAGGATATATTACTTTTGTTATTTGTATTTCTTTGCCAACCGGTTAAGTTGAAATCCTTTCATACATTTACTAGCTTTGTATTTCCTCTCTTGGCATATCAGTTGTACTTCTTTTGTTTTTGTTTTTACTTTTTTTATATCTACAACAAATCCATGTCCATATTCAAATAACACTATGCCACCGACAGGACACCAGCACCAGCTGGGCAGTTAAACTCGAGTCCCAAAGCCCAGACATCAGAGGCACCGGAGATTTGAGAGGCTTCTCTGCAGTTTCCATCATCAACCCCTCAATGGCAGGTCTGTGTCCCTTCCATTAATAACAAAATAATCCCAATTCCTTCCTCTTGTCTATTGTGTCATTGCTGTCATTCATTTCACTAATGTATAAGCAGACATAAGCATCCATAACTATACATAAAATATATTCATAAGCATACAACATTAAGCTGTTGCTATTATTCTTTTAGACAAACTTATCAGATCAATTAAGAATAAGAAAAATAAAAGTTTTATTTTATGGTCACTTACTCTTTCTTCAGTGTTTTTCCTTTCTTTATGTAGATCTGAGTTTCTGGCCTTTATTATTTTCTTCTTTCTAGAGAATGTTTTTTAACATTTCTTGTAAGGCAGGTGTATTGGTGACATATTTTTGTTTTGAGAAAGTCTTTATTTCTCCCTCACTTTAGGAGGATAATTTCACAGGGTACAGAATGCTAAGTTGGTATTTTTTTTCTGTCAACACTTTATATTTCCCTCTACTCTCTTCTTGCTTGCACTGTTTGAGAAGTTGGATGTGGTTCTTATCTTTGTTCCTCTATATGTAAGATATTTTTTTTTCTTCTGGATTTTTTTCAGGATTTTTTTTCTTTATTTCTAATTTTCTGTGGTTTGAAGATGATATACACAGGTGTAGTTATTTTTTGTTTGTCTGTTTTATTTTATTTTATCTTATTTTGTTTTATTTTATTTTATTTTTGTATTTATCCTGCTTAGTGTCTTCTGAGTTTCTTGGATATTTGGTGTGGCTTCTAAAATTAATGTTGGGGAAGTTCAGTCACTATTGTTTCAAATATATCTTCTGTTTCTGTCTCTCTTCTCTTTATGGTATTCCCATTATTTATATGTTGTATATTTTGTAATTGTTCCACAGTCCTTGTATATTTTGTTCTGTATTTTTCAGTCTTTGTTTGCTTTTCGTGTTTGAGGATTCTGTTGATCTATCCTCTAGCTAAGGGACTGTTTTCAGCTGTGTCTAATCTACTAATTAGCCCATCAAAGGCATTCTTCACTTCTGTTAACATTTTTTTTTAAAGTTCATTTATTTATTTTGAGAGAGAGAACAGGGGAGGGGAAGAGAGAGGGAGGGAGAGAGGGAGGGAAGGAGAGAGAGAGAGAGAGAGAAAGAGAGAGAGAGAGAGAAATACCAAGCAGGCTTCACACTGTCAGCACAGAGCCCCTTGTAGGGCTTGAACTCACCAACCGTGAGATCATGACCTGAGCTGAAATCAAGAATTGGAGCCACCCAGGCTCTCCTGGTACGTGTTTTTTTTAATCTCTAGGTTTGTTTTTTCCCTTAGGATCTCCATCTCTATGCTCACATTACCCATTTGTTGTTGCTTGTTATCTACTTTATCCATTACAGCCCTTAGCATATTAATCATAGTTGTCGGAAATTCCTGGGATGGTAATTCCAGCATCCCCAGCATGTCTGGTTCTGATGCTTGCACTGTCTCTTCCACGTGTGTTTTTTTGCCGTTTTGATATGTCTTGTAATTTTTTCTTGATAGCCAGACATTACATACTGGGTAAACGGAACCACTGTAAACAGTCGTTTAGGAAAGTAGTGGTGAGGTGTAGGGGGGGGAAGGGAAGTGTTCCATAATCTAATGATTAGGTTTCAGTCTTTAGTGGGATTGTCCCTCTGGCCTGTGAATTTCAAAAATGTTTCACAGGGGTTTTTTTGTTTTTGTTTTTCCTTCCCCCTTAGAAGTATCAAATAGCCAGAGGAGGCTGGCCCCTTTCCGGGGGTCAATTAGCCCCTGATGATACCCCAGCAGGTGAGGCCCTGGTTAACTAGTTTCCGGTGAGGGCGGTCCTTGTTAAGAACAATAGGCTCTAGCGGTTATAAAAATGGCTCTTTCCTGTTCCCCCTGCCAGAAGCTGAGGAAGCCCTTCTGTTTAAGGGTGGGGGAGTCTAGCCGAGTTTCTGGAGGTAGATCCCAGAATCTTGTGAGGGCCCTTCTATGCCTAGGTCCCCTTGGAGGTTTTAGCTCTCAGCGTCGTCCACACTGCATTTCCAGCAACTCATCGGCTGCAGCTCAGGGTTCCTGCCCGGGCACTGGTTTCGGATATGCTTTCTGCTCTGCGGCCTCTGCTCCGGTAGGTAAGTCCTGACTGTAGTTGTTTGTGTCCCTCCAGTCTCGGAGACGGCGGTTTGCCCTGTGTCCTCTCCTTTCTTTGGACTAAAGGAGAGTTGTTGATGTTTTTTCAGTTCAGCATTTCATTTGTTGTCAAAACTGTGCGGCAACTTCTAAGTTTGTCATGTGTGGAACTGGAAGCCCTCTTTTTTCTTTTAAATCTTTTCCCCTTTCTATTTTAAATAATTTCAGGGTTAAAACTTGCTTGAACAGAACAAGGAGAGCCTATATTCCTTCTCTCATATCCCCAACATACTGACATTTATTCTGTTTTGTATGATTATGTCTTTCAGAAATGTCTAAAAAAAGAACTAATTGGGGGCGCCTGGGTGGCTCAGTCGGTTAAGCATCCGACTTCAGCTCAGGCCATGATCTCACAGTTTAGGAGTTGGAACGGTTTACAAGTTGGAGCCCCACCTCAGCCTGTGTGCTGACAGCTCAGAGCCTGGAGCCTAATTCAGATTCTGTGTCTTCCTCTCTCTCTCTGTCCCTTGCCCACTCATGCCCTGTCTGTCAAAAATAAACATTAAAAACAAAACAAAAAACTCCAGAATTTTGCTGAAATAGGATTGGCTTCCAGAGGACAGGTCAAATTCACCTGCTTCATCTGACTTGTGTTCCTATTTCCATTTGCTCTTCTGCAGTGACTTTTCCAGTTGGCCAGTGCCCTTTTGATAGCTGATAAGCCCCTCCAGCAGTCTCGTATGTGTTCTGTTTTACATTCTATATTTTGATTATGTTATCAGTTGGGTCATAGATGCAAATATTTTTCCTTCCCCAACTAGTTGAGTAGTGACATTGATGACATAAATCTGGACTGTGGTGATGGGGAGAAGAGGTGGTGAAAATAACTTTTGCATGGAACAATCTGGGTAGTTATATTTGAAACCTGAAAATTTCCTTATAGTTCTGTTTTCTTCCCTCTAGCTCATTGAAAAATGCCTGAGTTATGGTCATGTTTTCCATATGTGCTATAAAAAATTTAACACTGGTATGAGGAGAACATACATGGTTTTGAGGAAATATCACTAAATGCCAGAACTTTTGGAGGCTCAGACCCAGGTGGTAGTCTTCCTAATCTTGATTGCCTGGAACATTCCAAGTCTATTAGGCCACCCACAGTGGGGTAACATCTGAGGAAATACTTCTAACTTGGGAGAAAAACCACGTTTTCAGAGTTGTTTACTCTGTCGTCTTACAGTGTCAGTGTTTATTAAAGGACAAGTGTTGCTATGGTGATGGGAGAGAAATAACAGGAGGGAATTGGGGAAAATGTTGGGACTTGAAGGATTTACAGCTTATACAGTGGAAGTTGACTTTTGAGCTACATTTGAGCTCTCTTGTTACCTTTCCCCTTACTTATACATCACAAAACAATTAAAAATATTTTACGTCCATTGCTGTTTCCATGACTTTATTGCAGTGACTCTTGAAAGGCTTCGGCTACCTGAAGAAGCGGGGGCGGGGAAGGAAGGGGGTGGTGTGGAGCCTGCCTCGCTCTCCTAGTTCGTGGATTTCAGGTTTCCTGAATTAGACCGTCAGGACTTTTGGTTTTTTTAAATTAAGAATTAAAAAGCAGATTGCTTTATCACTTCTGTTACCTGCTTTCAGATTAATTTCTATTTTCCATCTGCTTTTATTAATGATACCGGCAATTCCCCGTCTCTAGATGTCGGGTGATAGAAAAAATAAACCCTGTTTAAGCCCGTTTTGTCAAGTGTTTTCTTGATCACACCCAAATGCTGTCATTAGTTGATACACCTGGAGTTGAATGAAGTCTCCTTTTATTTCATTAACTTTCTATCTGGTTATCACTGATTTCAGCCTTCAATGCACAGGTGTCAGCCTTTTAGTGAAAACTCAGCTTTGGGATATTGCTTGACAGTAAATCTTAGTTTTAATTTTTTCAAGGTTGGTTTATTGTCCCTTAATAGCTATTTTATCATGAATTTATAAAACCTGTATTAGGAAGTATTAGCTAGATATCACTTAATATCCCAGGATGTGCTAGTCAGTGAATATTTTGTCTTCTACATTTACTTTTAAACATTTGTATATAAATCTATTGATGATTGGATGTCAATGTATCAGGCTTCCAAAGTGCCTTATCTTTAAAATGATTTGAATGGTTTTTCAGTATTAATAACTCAGCAAAAGTAAACTTCAACCAAGTAAAAAGTTTGGGGCAAACACGACACTCCTTAGACCTCTGTAGAAGTAACATTAAACTCATTGAATTACAGACTCTAAAAATAAGTGCTCTAACAAGCAGCAAGGGTTGGGGGGGTGGGTGGTGCTGCTTGTTTAGAAACTGTAAACCACCTTAGCTACCCAGACACAGAGCTCTCTGCTTTTGCCTGTGTCTTGATGATCTTGTGCGTTTGGGACTTGGCAAGATGGACCCTAGTTGGTGCTTATCTTCCCTCAGTTGACATTTGTAGTCCAGGAGGACTGCAGACTTTGCAACCAGAAGACTAAAAATGTTTATTGGCCCTACTCCCCTTTTCTGACTTTATTCATAATAATTAAGAGAAAATTTGACGCAAGTTCTGTAGGTGATGGGCTAACCCAGTGGTTCCCGAAGTGTAGTTCCTGGACCAGCCGCATGAGCATTACCTGTGAGCTTATTAGAAAAATAGATTCTCGGGCCCCACCTCAGACCTGCTAGATGAGAAACTGGGAATGGGGCCCCACCACTTTTTTTTTTTCTTTAAGCCCTGTAGGGATTCTGATACATGCTCAAGGTGGAACAACTGACTTTAATCATTAGGATCAGGTTAGGAATAAGCTCCAATTAGCCCAGGAATGTTAACTTCAGCTGGAAATCTGGGGGGGGGGGGGCAAGAGATAAAAAAGAAGGGTGTTTTTCTTCAGTCAGCAAGGACAGCTGCTGCTGGCAAACAAAAATCGCTGATGAAATAGCATTGGTTGCACAACGTGAGGAAAGATGGACAATATCCTCACTTATTTATTCCTTATTTGTTTTTAACAGTCCACTCATAGGGATTGTTTGCCGGGCATTGAGCTATATTTTGAGAAAGGTGCAGGGTGTTCCCTGAAAGAATGAATATTCTGGGGGTGGGGAGGAAGAAAGTACAAGTGGAATGGGAAGAAGGAACCACGCAAAATACATTAAGTGCTTTAAAGAGGGACAGATGATAGGCTTTGGAAACCTATATGAGCGAGCCATTAAAAATGAAAAGACAAAACCTCACTTAAGTTGAAACGAAGGTACAGAGTTGGGCACTGTAACACCTTAGTGACACTTTCCATCCTTCCACTGTTTTGTGAGACCGGCAAAAAGAACAGAGGTCTGGAGGCACATGAATGGGGATACTGTGCATCGTTTCAGTAATAATTTATGCTCCAGGGAAGCTGCAGTAGAAAAACATGAACACAAAAATAATCAAAATACTCAGCGACAGTCTTTTCATTTTCTGAGGCTAGTACACCTCAGCAGGGAAAACAATCTACTTAGACACGAAACAAATCGACATGACTTAGAAAACGTCTGTGACCCTACAAGCGAAATTGAAGGGCACAGCAAAAACTACTTCTTGGGAAACCCGATGAGATCTAGTCCATGTGGATTTTGTCCCACCATTTCAACCTGATCAAATGCAGCTCACTGCATCCTAATTGTTAAAAGGAAGAATTGACTGAGGAGAAAAATCAACTCCCACTATTGTTCCAGAGACATTTTCCAGCCAGGAAAGAATTCAATCTCTGAGATCTGGCAGAGGCTACTGTGCAGGAATTGCTTACAAAGCTCTCCCTGTGATTTAAAAGCATGAAATCACCTCATTTCAAAGTTGAGAGATGACAAAAAAAAAAAACAACCCACCACACTCACACACTCACACACTCACTCTTATCTGCCCTCACAGTCTGAATTTTGAATCAGGCTTGGGCTAGAGTAGAAGAGTGTGTGTGCTCAAATATCTGTTATCGAAAGCCTGATCATTCTTTTCAAAATTCATGGCAAATACTATTTTTTTTTCCCCCAGTACTATGTTACCATCCAAAATAGACCTTGAAGGGCATTCAAGTTTTAGAGCAATTTCTGTAGGGAAACAAAATGAAGTCAGAAGAAATATGTTTGTACTTTTTGTATGGAGTCCTGGGATAGTCAAGTCAGACTGTTCGAGGAGGAATTGTTCTTAAAGAATGGCTGGAGATAATTGTGAGATCACAGGGTGGGATTCTAAATGATCATTTCATCTCTTTTATTTCTCCTCTAGCTATGCAACAAACTAATTTATGTCCATTTTATTTGATGCACCAGGGCATTTTTGGCTTCTTTGGGTAGCCACAACTTTTGGCTATCTAGTTAATTTGTATGCCTACTTTCTAAAGGCAAGTTCATAAAACTCAGTAAGAAAACCTCTTCACACATCATGTAACTGATGTGCTTGAGAGTTGCCTCCTGTAAAGTAAATAAAGCCATATTGATTTCTCCTGGGCCACACAATCTATTTTGTGGAATTTTCTCTCATCCAGCTCAAATCCCTGCATGGATTTTCAGTGTAGTTGTTTTTCAGCATCAATGAGAACTGGACTAGCTGACGGGAAATTTAGGTAGCTACCGCGCAGATAAACCCCAACACTGAGCTTATTTTTTATATTTAGGCCTAGAGTCCGAGAAAAACTGTCATCCGTGCTTGTCATTATTGCTATTAAGGCAAAAGCTTCCAGATTCCAAGAGTAAGGAAAATGTAGAAAGAGGTGGAAATAGGAGTGTCTGAATTATCCACACGCGTCCCAGGTGATGAATATTCTAACGAGGGCCTCAGGCTAGCAGTAGCATTTAAAAGGTTGTCCTAATCCTTTGCTGCTTGCTACCCTGCGTCACACACCATATACCCTTGGGTCCCAAGAACCGTGTTAGCAAGGCAATAATTACATTAAAAAATACAAGGAATAATATTGTTGTGTTGCTTAATGTCCCTGTGTTTGTGCACCTATTCCTTTATTGACAGCTTAAAATGTGTCTGGCGTTTCCTGGAATTCAAGATGTGAGTACATATTCCTTACTATCAAGAATCTCAAAATTTAGTAGGAAAACTATGGCCAGACACCAGTATTATAGCACAGGTCACATTGTAATAGATGGATAAAGACTGGATGATAGACAATACATAGGATTCATAGCAGATCTCAAGGCCTACATGGTCTAGCTTCCCGCTATCCTTTGACACCATATTCTCCCATCATTGTCCTTCCTTGTTTCCTTTTTTCCTTTTTTCCTTGACTGAAAGAAACTGTCCATGATACATCTATACATGAGCTTGAAGATAAATATGCATCTATTGATGAGCTTGAAGATAAGTATGCATCTGTGAAATTACCACAGTCTAAGCCATAGCCATAAATGTGTCCTTTACCTTGGGAAGTTTCTTCCCACTCTGTCCTTTTTATAGAACACTTATGGTCTATCCTCTTAGCTAGTTTTTAAGTCTATAATACAGTATTGACTATAGTCATCATGCTGTACAATAGATCTTTGGGATTTTCACATCTTTTATAACTGAAACTTTGTACTCTTTGACCTCTACTTCTGTTTCCCTTTCCCCCAGGCCCTGGCAACCACTATCCTAGTCTCTGCTTCTAGGAGTTTGACCGTTGTAGCTTCATCATGAACAGTATCCTGTGTCTGTCCATTTATGGCTTGCTTCACTTGGTGTAATGTCCTACGTGTTCATCTATGTTGTCACAAATGTTAAGATTTCTTTTTTAAGGGCTGAGGAATATTGTGTAGATTTCCCACACCTTATTCATTCGTTAATAGACCTTGAGATTGCTTCCTTGTCTTTGCTGCTGTGAATAATGCTAAGACAACCATGGGGGTGCAGCTTTCTCCTTGAGATTTTGATTTCAATTCCTTTGGATATATATTCCCAGAAGTGGGATTGCTGGATAATAGGGTATCTGTCTTTCCTGTATTGAAATTCTATATTGTTTCACAAAATGACTGCATCAATTTACATTCCCTCTAACAGTGTACAAGAGTTCTTTCCTCCATATCCTTGCTAAAACTTACCTTTTCTTGTTTTTTCTGATGGTCATCCTGAAAAGTATGAGGTGGTTGCTCATTGTGGTTTTGATTTGCACTTCCCTGATTAGTGATATTGAACACCTTTTCACATATTTATTGGCCATTTGTATATTGGAGAAATGGGTATTCAATTCCTTTACCTATTTTTTTTTTTTTGCTATTGTATGAATTCTGTTTTAGACATTAACCCTTTTATAGATAAGATTTGCAAATATTTTCTCCCATTCTGTAGATTGCCTTTGTTTTGTTGATTGTGGTAGGACTTTTTTGTTTGCTTTTGTGTGTGTGTGTGTGTGTGTGTGTGTGTGTGTGTGTGTGTGTAGAGGGTGGAGAAGCTTTCTAGTTTGTCATAATCCCACTTGTCTATTTTTGATCTTGGTGTCCTAGCCAAGAAATTACTGCCAAAGCCAATGTCCAAAAAACCTTTCTACTCTATTTTTTCTTTGAACATATTTAGTCTTCTGCTTACAGACTAGGTTTATAGGGGCGCCTGGGTGGCTCAGTTGGTTAGGTGTCCGACTTTGGCTCAGGTCCCCATCTCGTGGTTCATGGGTTCAAGCCCTGCATCAGGCTCTGTACTGACAGCTCAGAACCTTGAGCCTGCTTCTGATTCTATGTCTCTCTCAGCCCCTCCCCTGCTCGTGTGGTCTCTCTCAAAAATGAAATAAACATTAAAAACAGACTATATTTTTAATTTTATTTTCATCTATAAATATATATTTTTATGTTATATTTATTTTCATGTAATTTTTATATTTTACTATTATCCATTCCCATTATATCCATTTGGAGTTGGGGTTCCTTTTTTTGTGTGTGGAGAGATACGGGTTCAATGTTCCTTGTTTGTGTGTGGTTATACAGTTTTCCTAATACCACTTATTGTGGAGACGGTCTTTTTCCCCCTGCTGTGAATTCTTGGTACCGTCGGCAAATATTAGCCTATATGTGGGGTTTATTTCTGGGCTTTCCGTTCCATTAATGTGTATGTCTG
The DNA here is from genome assembly GCF_024362965.1 of Panthera pardus. NCBI lineage: Eukaryota > Metazoa > Chordata > Mammalia > Carnivora > Felidae > Panthera > Panthera pardus. The sequence goes on from NW_026526721.1 coordinate 136,177,984, forward strand.
TCTTTATGCCAGTACCATACTGTTTTGATTACTGTGGCTTTGTAATATATTTTAAAATCAGGAAGTGTGATGCCTCCAGCTTTGTTCTTGCTCAAGATTGCTCTGGCTACTCAGGATCTTTTGAGGTTCTGTGTGAGTTTTAGGACTGTTTTTTCTATTTCTATAAAACCTGCTATTGTGATTTTTATAGAGATCACATTGAACCAGTAGATCACTTGAGGTAGAATGGCTATATTTAACAATACTTTGCCAATCTATATTCATGAATGTTTTCCCCTTATTTGTGTCTGCTTTATTCTATCAGTGTTTTATATTTTTCAGTGTACGTGTCTTTCATATCCTTGGTTAAGTTTATTCCTAAACATTTTTTTTTAATGCTTATTTATTTTTGAGCGAGAGAGACAGTGTGTGACCAGGGGAGGGGCAGAGAGAGGGAGAAACAGAATCCAGAAGCAGGCTCTAGACTCTGAACTGTGCATAGAAACCAATGCGGGGCTTGAACCCACGAGCTGTGAGATGATGACCTGAGCTGAAGTTGGACACTTAACCAACTGAGCCACCCAGGCGCCCCAGCAATTTATTCTTTTTGATGCCATTGTGAGTGGATTGCTTTGCTAATTACCTTTTTGGGTAATTCACTGTTAGTGTATAGAAAAGCAGCGGATTCTTGTACATTTTTTTTTTTTTTTTTGTATTCTGCCACTTTGCCGAATTCTAATAATTTTTTTTCTTGTGGTGTCTTTAGGGGTCTCTATAATATTATGTCCTCTATAAACAGATAAAATGCAGATAAGAAAAACAAAACTTTTTGCTTAGATGCACTGGATAGGATTTCTAAATAGAAGTGATTGTGGATGTCCTTGACTTGTTTCAGATCTTAGAGGAAAAGCTTTCAGATTTTTCACAATTGAGTATGGTATTAACCGTAGGATTTCCTATGTCATCTTTATTGTGTGGAGGTAAATTGCTTTATCTAACTTGAGACTTTGTGTCGTAAACAGGTGTTGTTTTGGCAAATGCTTTTTCTGTATCCATTGAGATGATCATGTGATTTTTTATTCATTTGATTAATGTGATACATCACCTTCATTGATTTGTATATGTTGAAGTATCCTTGCATCCCAGAAATAAATCGTGCTTTCATGCTGTTTGATTCATGGTTGTTTTCTGTGCTCCGGAGCTTGGTTTGCTGATAATTTGTGGAAGAGTTCGGCATCCATGTTCATTAAGGATGTTAGCATATGAGTCTTTTCTTGTGTCTTCATTGGGTTTTGGTATCAGGGTGATGCTGGCCTCAGAGTTTGTTCCTTCCCCCCCCCCCCCCCCCAAGTATATTTTGGAAGGGCTTGAGGAGGATTATTTTTCTTTAAGTTTTTGGTAAGATTCACTTGTGAATCAAGTTTTTGTTGTTGGAAGGATTTTGATTGCTGATTAAATTTCATTTGTTGATCTCATCAGGCCTCTTTCTCTTTGATTCAGGCTCCTATGTTGCTAGGAATTTACCCATTTCTTGGAGGTTGTCCAATTTGTTGATGTTTAATTACTTCTAATAGTCCCTTATTATCTTTATTTCTGTGGCATCATTTGTAATGTTTCCTCTTTCATTTCTGATTTAGAGTCTTTTTTCCCCTTAATCTAGCTAAATCGTCATCAATTTTGTTTTTCAAAAAACCAGCTCATTGGTCAATTTTTATATTCTCTGGTTTATTTTTGCTTAAATCTTTCCTTTCTGCTAACTTTGGACTTAGCTTGTTTTTCTAGTTCCTTGAGGTGAAATATTAGGTTGTTTGTGCTTAGTTGTTAAGTAGTGTAGGTATTTATCACGATTAACTTCCCTTTTAGTACTGCTTTGGCTTTCTACCACATATTTGGAAAAGTTGTGTTTTGTTTTCATTCATTGGTCTTCAGATACATTCTAATTTTTCTTTTGATTTTCTTTGACCCAAAGGTGGTTCAAGATGTGTTGTTTAATTTCCATGTATTTGTAAATTTCTTACCCTTTTTTTCATTTGAAGGTTTACTCTGTTGTGGTTGGAAAAGATATTTGAAATGACTATAATCTTTTAAATACGTTAAGACTTGTTTTGTGACCTAGCACGTGATCTAACCTGGAAAATGTACCATTTGCACTTGAATGTGTGGTCTGCTCTTGAGTGGGCTGTTCATTATGTGTCTATTAGGTGTCTTTGTCTATGGTCTAGTTTTAAGACTGCTTTTACATTATTGATCTTCTGTCCAGACACTCTATTATTGTATTTGGGGGTATTGAAGCCTGCTACTATTGTATTGCTGTCTCTCCCTTCAGATCTAAAGGGGCTCTAATTTTGAGTGTATCTGTATTTGTCATTTCTGCCTGTTGAACTGATCATTTTCTCATGATGTAATGACCTTATTTGTTTCTTGTGATGGTTTTGACTTTTTTTCTGATAAAAGTATAGCCATTCCTACTTTTTTTTTTTTTGGTTCCTACTCTTTTTGTTGCTATTTGCATGGAATATTTTTTTCTATACCTTCAATTTCAGCCAATGTGTGCCATTAAATAAAAAATGGATCTCTTATAGACAGCATCTAGTTGGAATTGTTTTTTTTTTTTTTTTTAATCCATTCAGCTATTCTATTTCTTGGTGAGTTTAATGTAGTTTCATTTGCATTGATAGTTATTGATTAGTAATTGACTTGTTATTTTGCAAATTGGAATATTTTTTTCTATACCTTCAATTTCAGCCACTGTGTGCCATTAAGTAAAAAATGGATCTCTTACAGACAGCATTTAGTTGGAATTGGGTTTTTTTTTTTAATCCATTCAGCTCTTCTATCTCTTGGTGAGTTTAATGTAGTTTCATTTGCATCGATAGTTATTGATTAGTAATTGACTTGTTATTTTGTAAATTTGTTTAGTAGTCATGTTTTTCCTTATTGTCTTCCTTTGTAATTTTTTTTTTTGCCTTGATTCTTATTGTGTTTCAAAATACCAGCTTCTGTGCTCTTGCTGAAATACATTAGTATGTTCTACCCAGGGTTTTTGCATTTTCTGTCCCTTTGTGTACGGACTGAAGGTCTTTATTTTGTTAAATGTTTATTTTGAGAGAGTGAGCACGAGCAGGGAAGGGGCAGAGATGGAGAGAGAATTCCAAGCAGGCTCGATGCTAACCATGCACTAACAGCATGCCACCAGCCCACTTGGGGCTCCGTCTCACAAACCATGAGATCATGACCTAAGCCAAAATTAAGACTAGGACTCTTAATGAATGAAGCCACCCAGGCACCCCTCAAATATCCTCTTATTAAAGAAGTATTCAGTAATCACCCTATTACCACCACTATTCTCTCCACTTTTATCTTGGTTCTTCATCGGTTATCACTGTCCTGTTATGTTTGTTGCTTTTTGCCTTCTAGAATCTAACCTCCGTTGATAGTGTGAACGTCTGTTAATCACTATATCCCCAGTGCCAGAATAGAACCGACATGTAGTAAGAACTTTAATGACTGAGTTAATGACTAAATTAAGGTAAAGGCAAACTGTAGGGGACCATACAGAGGATTCTGTATGAAGGAATCTAGTCTTTATTAGGTAGCTGTATCATATTGCTCCTGCCACAAAAATACCATATCCTAATAGAACTATAAGCTTCTATTTCTTTGTATCTACAGATCAATGGCTGATGTTTAGCTGATTTAAGCTGTGCTCAGGGGTGATTGCGCTGTTCTCACTTGAGCTCACTTTCAAACACCTGTAGTCAGGTGGGTCTATGGCTGATCTTGGGCTGCACTCCACTTTGGGTTGGCACGGCTTCATGCTTCATTTTCCTCCTGGGACCAGTAAATCAGCCTGGGAATCTTCATCTCTGGGTGATGACAGACCCAAAAGAGCAACGTGACGTAAGACAGCAGTTTGAATCTTCTGCTTACATCATGGTTGCTAACATTCCATTGGCCAAAGCAAATTACATGGCTAAGCTGACGAAAGAAGGGCTAAGATTTAAAACAAATTTACCATAGTAGGCAATGTTACTTTGTGATTTTTGGCAGTTTAATGCTCCTTTACAGATTACTATAACATTTAAAATTTTCCAGTACGGAGATATTATCTGGAGCCAACATTGAATTAATGACGGGTAACCATTATGCAGTCTACCAGTACAATAGTTTCTAGGATGCTTATGTTATATGTATGTCCTAATCACAATATGCCCATTAAGTAGGTCAATAAGTTGGACTGTTCAGAGATAGTTTGTCTTATACACAATTTATTTCCCAGCTTTTATCCTAGAAACAACAAGGTGCTCCCTCTGCTCCCATCCAATTTCCCTTTCGTGGGAATTTAATTTACAAGACTGCTGACTTTAATTACAGATGGAAGCATGAAACTGTTCTATCAAAAAGTAATTGACTGTCATAATAGTATAGCTTTGAGATTTTTCTTATTTTCCTCTCCAATCTAAAAAGAGTAGGCTCTGGAGATTAGAGTTAATGATGCTGATGGTGTACTGATTGCTGGGTTATTTGTTTTCTTTCTTCTTGCATTTGGGACTAACCTGATTATTTTAAAGACACCTGCAATTCTTTAGCAAATGTCTTTCGAGTTCCAATTTGGGTAATTTGCCTTCATGTGTGGGTACTGCAATATTACAGTGTGCTCCCAAAGATGACAAGATGACAATTGCGAGGTTTAATAGAACCAGCAGAGAATAATTTCAACACTGGACAAAAATCTGGGAATTGAGACATTTGTCACTAGTAGGATTTGGTTAAGCAGAATTTCTAGACTGTCTTCCTAGAAAAACTGAAGCCTCATCTCCTACATACAAGAGGTAAAAAGGTAGAGAAAGTTAAATTTTTGGAGGTCGTTTGCCTGTGTATCTGGCCGACCAATAAATCTTTAATGAGTGCATACTCTATATTCCAGATAGTCAACCATAAGCTAAAATCCTTAGCACTTTTAGGAGTTGGAGCCTGAGTGGAGTCAATTATTGACAGGTGAACCTTCTATTGCAAACAGTGATGCCTGTTGCCTTTGTCTCAGTTAGAATCTACTACTTTAACACTGTCCAAGAAGGGCTCTGTGCTTCCTATGCTAAAATGGAACAGACTTGCTTTTTTTCTTTTATTTACCATTTTATTTATTATTATTTTTTATTGACCATTTTAAAAGTCATTCTCTCCTAAACATCTGTCTTTAGTTCTTAGCTTTGCCAGCTTTCTGTAAATGATCTGGTAATTTTATAATTGGTTTTATTTTAAACATAGGATGACAGTAATTAAAAGGTGAACAAGTCAATACAAGCATGCGCAATCCCACAAGGATACCCAAAGATGGGAACAATGAAACGAGTCTATTTTCTTAGTATTTCATTAAAAAACCTTTTAAAATAGTCTCCATTAAAGAAGTTTAATAAAATAACTAGCATTTAGATCTGTTTCATTTGCTAGAATAAACATGATTTCTCACCTCTAGATAATCCCAACCGGACTGTGATGGAACCATGACAAATTTCCAGAAGATGTTTTTCACTAGACAGTTTTATCTCAAACTTTATATAAAACCAGGTATATTTTGGAGATTCTATCACCCCATACCTGTGACATTTCACATAATGACTCTGTAAAGATATATTCTGACACCTTCTCATTAGCAAGTTATATAGGTTGCTTATTAAAGTAGTGGAAATTACTTTGAATGAACTCTGCAAAGCTGGGTAAATGACTATGTGAGAATGAGTTAATCAGCTGTCTTTGTTAAATGTTTTTCTAAGTGTGGGAGGCCTTGGCAGGTAATTTGGCTTCCTCTGATTTGCGGCTGCTGTCATCATTGCTATGTGTGATTGATATGTCTGCCTGGACAGATTTACAACCTGACACTAATGCTGATGAATGGTTTAAAGATAGTGAATTATTGATAATTTCAGAAGTGCCACTGGAATTGGATCTAAGAAGCTGGTTTCCAAGTTACAACTCCGTCTCATGGTGATACCGTTGAGGCAACGTTTCTTGGTGGGGAATTTTGAGTTAAACTTCATATCCTACCCTGTGCAGTAAAAATGCAACTAATTATGCTATGGCTTTTCTCTAGTAGAACAAATTCCAGTCTCTTCTTTGGTACCATGGTAGACACATTCTTACACAAAACAGATTTCTTTGTAGTTATATCCTACTTTCACCTGCAACTACTTCATAAAGGGAGATACCATTTTTTTTTGTCTTAGCAGCTGTAGCGTGTTTTGCCAGAGATGTAGAATGTTCGACTTAAATGGAGCATTTCATAACACCCGGGCCACTATTTCTCAAAACCTCTCCAATGTCAGAGGGGGGTGCATACATGCATCCTGGACCCTGGGGGCAGAGCATAAAACAAATCATTTGAAGTCCTAAGGTTTGAATTGTCCTGATCTTCCCATGTCCATTGAACCAAGAATTCGGCTCAGCTGAGCAACCTTGTTCCTAAGAATTAGCTAAGGAGCCTCCTTCCTTATCCTGTGGGAATTCTAATGCCTTTCTTGAGATGTCTGCAAATTCCTAAAGACTTACGTCCTCTTGAACACCCGATTTCCTATTTCCACTTCAGTCTTGCTGAAGTCCTCTTCAGTTATTCTCTGCTCACTGGCCCTTGCGGGTGGAACGGTTTGTTTCCATCTTTTACTCATGATGCAACCCCTGCAAGGTATGTGGAGGAATAGCCAACCTCGGTAAAAGTCTTGGAGTCGTCACGGCCTGACCTCACAGCCAGGTGCATGTTAAAAGTAAACTCGGTCATCTTCTGATGGCCACTTTTGTTGCCCCTGACGCCAGCATCATCTCACTGGTTAATCTAAGTGGGCTCCTCTCCTGCCATCATGTGGCTTGTTTCATAACTTAATCACTCTTGGTCCCTCCAGGCCCCATTCTTCAACTCTCAATTTTTGCTAACTTCTTACTCAGAACAGGTTAGCTATCTCTTTGTCTAGCCCCAGCAAGGTAAGGCTATTCCACTTGGCACCTTTTTATAATTAAACATTTATATCAAGGTGGTTCTTGGAACAAGATTATTTTATTCAATAGAGAAATTCCATAAAGGGTCTCCTTTTTTCTTTCAGGCTATATTGATACTAAAACAACTTGCTCCCCTTAAATCTTCAGTATATTTTCTGCTTCAACAACATGTGCCTATTCTTTTTTTTTTTGGCGGGTGGGGGGGGGTTGGTTGAAAGTTGTATCTTATTTTTCTATAACTTTGTAAAATTTTTAAATTTTTAAATTTACATCCAAGTTAGCATATAGTGTAATAATTTCAGGAGTGGATTCTAGTGATTCATCCCCTACATCTAACACCCAGTGCTCATCCCAACATGTCTTCCTTCATGCTCCTTGACCACTTAGCCCATCCCCCCCCCACTCCCAAAACCCCTCCATCAACCCTCAGTGTGTATTTTAAGAGTCTCTTATGGTTTGTCCCCCTCCCTGTTATAACATTATTTTTGCTTCCCTTCCCTTAGGTTCATCTGTTTTAGGTCTTAAATTCCACATATGAGTGAAGTCATATATTTGTCATTCTCTAATTTCACTTAGCGTAATACCCTCTAGTTTCCTCCATGTTGTTGGAACATGTGTCCGTTTTTAACTGATAATTTTGGGCTTCCCCTTCAGTTTCCTAACAATCGAGTTGGAGAAGAATGGGTCTGTTTCCTGGCGCATGAGTATGGATCTATTTCAGCCTCTCCCCTGTTAGAAATGAGTAATGAAATCCAGGGACATTGTGACCTACTCCATGTCTCCAAATTGAGAACATTTAACAGGGACTACAAAATTCTGTTACTCAAGATCGGCGAAGTTACTCATTATTAGTGAAATTATATAAGTGCATCTCTGCTTTCCAATAGGTGTTTCTTAACAGTGTTAATTTTCGAAGGAAAATGTTCTGTTCTAATAAAAAACTGTGTAAGGGGCACCTGGATGGCTTGGTCGGTTGGGCATCCACCTTCGAACTCCGGTCATGATTTCATGGTTTGTGAGTTCGAGCCCTGCGTCGGGCTCTGTGTTGACAGCTCAGAGCCTGGAGCCTGCTTTGGATTCTGGGTCTCCCTCTCTCTGCTCTTCCCCTGTTCATGCCCTGTCTCTGTCTGTCTGTCTGTCTGTCTCTCTCTCTCTCTCACTAAAAAATGAAACATTAAAAACAAAATAAAAATGTAAAATCTTTAATGACACGAGTTTTCTTCCATTCGTACCTGCACTGACTGGTTTGTGATAGCTTTTGGAATATTAGCCCCAGAAAATTTTAGTTACACTAAATATGTACCATGATGTGGGAAGGTTTATTTGTCAGATTCTATCCTGGTAATTTCTTCCTTTGCCCTGTTGGTGAAACACTTGATTACCAAAGTGCAGCAAGACCTTGAAGAACTGCTCTCTCAGAACTGAGGACGAGGTTTCTATTTTGGTTCTTTCCCCCAGGGATTTTTTTTTTCCTCACATGCTTTGGGTTTTGTTAATTTGCAGGATTGTCCACACATATGCTTGTGGGTACAGCTACTCATCAAACACTTATTTTCTGAATTCTTTGTGCTTTGAACTATGCAAATTTTAATCAGGGATTAAATATATATTTACTGTGGCCCTTAAAGTTTTAAAACCTATTTAGGGAGAAGAAATCCAGATCGGTGCAAGTAAGTAATGTGAAATTTCAAGTTTGAAGAAAATAATGGAGGAAATAGAAAGCTGAATGTTACATTGGCAAATGGGAGGTATATAGACAAACATGTTTGTTCCTTTTAGTCCACCTGTCAAAGGCTATGAACTCTGTAAAGGAAGACACCTTATGTATTTACTAAAATTTCCTTACTGTTTCCCAGGATTCAAGCTTAAGGAAACCCATTCCTGGGGGATCTGGACCTCACGTGAAGAAACCCTAGGACAAACTTCGAAGTGCCAGTTAAAAGGCATGGATGGTTCCAGATAGAGTGACAGGAGATGTCAAGGAGGAATTGGAGATGGGTCTAGAAAGATGAGCAGAAGAGAGGGACAGGGCTGAGGTGGGGGTTTTGGCAACTCCAAGCCAGATAAGAGTGAAAGGAATAGGACAGTAGGAGAAAAGCTGCAAATATTGGTTCTTATTGGGTTGCAGATGACTGCAAATAAAGGTACAGAGTATTTTCATCCATTTATTATAAAAGTAATAAAAAGGCGCCTGTGGGTGGCTCAGTCGGTTAAGTGTCCAACTTCAGCTCAGGTCATGATCTTGCGGTTTATGAGTTTGAGCCCCGCATTGGGCTCTGTGCTGATAGCTCAGAGCCTGGAGCCTGCTTCGGATTCTGTCTCCCTCCCTCTCTCTGTCCCTCCCTCCCCCCCCCCCCCCCAAAAAAAAAACATTAAAAAAAATAAGTAATAAATGTAAGAAACTCCAATCCTATCAAAGTATAAAAAATAAAAAATGAAAATCTTGATTGTATAAGGTTGAATTTGCACAAATATGCTTAGAACCTGCTTTTCCATATAAGCTGTGCATTATAGCTCCCTTTCCGTGTCCCCACACAACTATCCATCTTGCTATTTTAATTCCCTCAGTGTGGTCTTTTATAGATGTACCATAATTTGTTTAACCAAATTCCCTATTGAAAAGATTCTCTTGATTTCACTGGTATACACATCACAACACCTATCCTATTCGTATTTTGGGGCATGGCTCTGATAATCTTTTTCTTACAGTTTATCTTTTGAGAAAGAGTGCACATGGCAGGAGGGGCGGGAGACAGGGAGAGACAGCATCTCAAGCAGGTTCTGTGCTGTCAGCACAGAAGCCGATGTGGGGCTCAATCCCACAAACTGTGAGATCATGACCTGAGCTGAAATTAAGAGTTGGATACTTGACTGAGCCCCTGATGATATCTGGATGGATAAATTGCTCCAACTTGCTAGATCAAAGTGTCTACTTCCAGGGACTGCATATGTTCCCCCATTCATATGTTGAAATCCTAACTCCAGTGTGATTTTTAAGAAGTAGGGCCTTTTGGGAGGTGATCAGGTTATAAGGGTGGAGCCCTTGTGAATGAGACTAGTCCCTTTAGAAAGAAACCCCAGAAATCTCTTGCCCCTTTGGCCATGTGAGGACACAGTCTATGAACTGGGAAGAGGGCTATCACCACACAGTGAATCTGCCATTACTTTGATCTTGGACTTCCTAGCTTTCAGAACTGTGAGAAACAAACATGTAAGGTGTTCAGTCTATGGTGGTTTTTTTTTTTTTTTTTGCTGTAGTATCCCAGAGACTAAAACACTCTCTTGTTTTAAATTTTGACCCATGTTGCTAGATTACCCACCAGAAATCTCCTCTCCATCAAGGGGGGGAGAAGGAAATGATTTGTGCTTATCTCCCTTGGTGTTCTCAGAGATGTGTATTGGCTGAAGGACGATAGCAGATTCTGTAACAATGGTGAATCTGATTGTAACGGTGCAGATGATCCCAGGGATAGAAGCATGGGGAAGAAACCTATAAGAGGGAAGAGCCTGCCATGAGGGTGTTACACTGGTTGAGTGACAAGTGGATGGGACCATGATGAGAGCAGTTTCTGAAGAAGTTGGAGAGGAGGAGGACTTAGAGAACTGGAAGGGTGGGTGGATGTGTGGGTCTGAGAGGATCCTGACTTGGGTACTTCGTATGCCAGTAGTGTGCAGACCTGATCGGAGGCAATGACCCCACAAGGATCCTCTAGTTACACTGCTGTTAGACTGCAGCCAGCCTGAGGAATGGTTGTCTCAGCAGAGTTCAAGTGTAGCCACCCGAACAGCAGCACTCAAAGACCTAGCTTTTTTGGTATGGGGCAAGGTGACTTGTAGCACTTGGCTTTAAAAGATCTACCGGTTGCCCCTCTCTCAAACCTAGATTCTGTATGGGCAGCCAAACTTGTCCTGTCTACGCTTGAATGTAAAATAGAGACCGAGAGCAAATTTTAAGGTTTTTTTATTTTTATTTTTCATGCTTATTCATCTTTAGAGCGTGAGTGAGGCAGAGCCAGAGCTGAGAAGGAGCAGACAGAGAGGGAGACACAGAATCCAAAGCAGGCTGCAGGCCCTGAGCCATCAGCACAGAGCCCTATGTGGGGCTCAAACCCATGAGCTGTGAGATCGTGACCTGAGCCGAAGTCAGCCGCTTAACCGACTGAGCCACCCAGGTGCCCTGAGACTAAGCGCAAACTTAATACAGTTTAGTATTTCTTATGAGAGTAATTTGGCTTTTATTCTCACTGATTTCCCTCTTGTGTTCACCAACGAGTCCATACTGTGGTTAGCTCTTCAAGAGGTGTGACATTGAGACATTGCTTTCATGATGGGGCATCTTCCTTCCATTAACTTCCTTTTCCGCCTCTTTTTCCTGCTCCTTGGCGGCTCTGCCAGTTGTGATGTTGGCCAGCGAACTCCGCTTCTCATTGATGGTACCCCTTCTGTGAAATCGGTGCCTTTCTGCTACTTGCCTCTTCCATCGTTATAATTCAGGACAGGCTGTTGTGTGAATACCTCATTGTAACCTGCAGTCCATTTCGTATTTCCCAGGGTTCTCTACAGCGAAAACCTCGTCAAATGTTGTGGTCCAAGGCTGGGGTCAGCAAACTTCTGAAAAGGCCAGGTGGTAAATATTTTAGGCTTTGTAAGCCATGTATTGTCTCTGCGGTATACCTTTTGTGTTTTGTTTGAATTTTTAATGATCTAGAGAAACCTAAAAACCATTCTTTGCTCACAGGTCATGCTAAAAAGGGCTGGAAATTTGGTTCCCAGCCATAGATTTCAGACTCCTGGTCTAAGAGGTGACATTGTGAAAATGAAAATTTTCTGCTTATAACACTTGTCTAGGAGGTAGTGAAGCCGAATAATGTTACTTCACTAAATTTTTTTGAACAGCAAAAGATGTTCAAGAATCATAAAGTTTGACTTCAGTACCACGGACCCTTAATGGATCTCATTTGAAAACTGACTTTTGGCCAGTGAAGTGGGATTTGCTTTAACCAATTATGTAGACTTGGGGACACATTCTGTGGTCTCTGCAGAGTACAAATTTTCAAACTCACTTTTCCTGAAACTCCTGACTTCTTTCACTCCTTCTCCCAAGGTGAACTACTCAGTGAGTTTTGACATTGTTGTATGTTCTCTTGTTAATAAACCTAGGTGTGTTTTTTCCTCTTCCTAGTTTTTGTTGTGGTCTTGGGGAATTCCCTATGTGAAAAATTCAGGTATAAGTCAGTAGGTGGGGAATTTCTATTGGATGTTAGGTAAGGGGAAGTTTTCATAGGATTGCTGAGATTCTGTTTAGAGCAAGAACAAAAATGTTAGCAGCTTGAGAATAATAGGGGAATGAACAGATAAGGCTATATTTTTGGTATGCAGAGGGTGGGGAGATACTGCTTCTTTATTTAACAAAATGGAGCAAAGATCTTGTCTTTGAAATTTGCCAAAATGACTAGGTTACCCTGTAAATTGTAGAAAATTGACAATGATGCAAATATTACTTGTTCATAAAAATGCAAATGACTGTGTCCAGACTAATACAATTGTTATATTCACTAATTTTTGATTGCCTATATAGGCTTATCCTTTGAGCTCTCCTGTGGACCAGTTGTAACATCTTTCTGGTTTCTTTAGTGATTTAAACAAAATACTTGTCATGGGCTCATTCGTATTTATATGACCTTTCCTGATTATGAAAATTATCTTTTAACCATCTTCACATCCTACAATGTTTGTCATTATAATATGCGTGTGTATTTGTGTCATCCACACATATACTTATATAATTAGAGTATGGTTTGTATCCATGTTTTTCTCATAGACGATACATACCAGCAAATTATTTGATAATTATCCGTATAATTCAAGTTCAAAGAAATTGGACTCTACTTGTCTGGGCATTTTGCATGTAATAGCCCTTCTGCCTAAAAAGATCTCATCACAATAATTCTCTACTTCCTTTTACATATATCTGTCAATCTGTGATACAACAAATACTAAATAGGCCAGGGCCAAGCTGACTGGAGGTTATGGTTCTGCCCATAATTGGACATGTGGTGACCAATTCAATCAAACCTGAAACTATGAAGAGAGCCCCAAATTCCAACTATATACACTATTGTCCTTTTTTTTCATTTTCTCACTAAAATTTTTTTTAATGTTTATTTATTTTTGAGACAGCATGAACAGGGGAGGGTCAGAGAAAGAGGGAGACACAGAATCTGAAACAGGCTCCAGGTTCTGAGCTGTCAGCACAGAGCCCGACGCGGGGCTCGAACTCACGGACCGGGAGATCATGACCTGAACCGAAGTCGGATGCTTAACTGACTGAGCCACCCAGGCGCCCCTCATTTTTTTATTTAAAACTTTTTTATTTTGGGGCACCTGGGTGGCTCAATCAGTTGGGTGTCTGCCTTCAGGTCAGGTCACGATCCCATGGTTCATGGGTTGGAACTCCACTTTGGGCTCTGTGCTGACAGCTCAGAGCCTGGAGCCTGCTTCAGATGCTATGTATCCCTCTCTGCCCCTTCCCTGCTCATGTTCTGTCTCTCTCTAAAAAATAAACATTAAAAAAATTTTGTTTTTAATTTTCTTACTTAGAGTATCCACGTGTGAGGGGGAGAGGGGCAGAGAAGGAGGGAGGGGGAAAATCCCAAGCAGGCTCCACGTACAGCACAGAGCTGAACACAGGGCTCGATCTCATGACCATGGAATCATGACCAGAGCAAAAATCAAGAGTCAGATGCTTAACTGACTGAACCACCTATGTGCCCCTGGAATCTATGTTTTTAAAGTTCACTTTTGGTTTTCAGGGGAAGAATGCTGGTAAAATTAAAATCTATATGCCTGGTTTTGTACTTGGCAAGCTGGCTTGTAAATGTTTTAGGTATTTAGCTCCATTTGATTCAGTGACTATGTCCTGATTTCCTCTTATGTGGCAAATATTATACTAGGTATTTGGAAAAGCAAGATAAGTAGAACTGCTCACCTGCTGAGCACAATGTCTAATAGAAGGAGCCAAGAACTGAAGTGAGTACAGGGTTCTCTGTAGTAACTGAAGTCTGTAAAAGGTACACAGCATGTAGGAGAGAATGATTAGCACTGAGCAGAGTAGAGCATGGAACTCTATAAACTATACCAAATGCTAAAGGCTACAGATCATGAAGATTAATTCAAAGAGCATATACTGAGATCTTAAAATTGGAACGCAAGGTGAAGTGCTCTCGATCCATATACACACCAGCACAAATAACATACAGACCATGACTCAAGAATCTCATAGTCTGTTGGAGAAAACAGAAAAGTGAATGTGTGATAATCATTAAAGTGGTGCCTTGAAGACCTGAATCAAAACCTGTAGGAATTTGAGAGGCACTGGGGAGATAAGGATCTATCTAGGAAGGCTACTGATGGGTAAGCTGGAGTCAAGTCTGGAAGGAAATGTGAGAAGAGACCAGGAAAGCTAATAAGGGCGTGGGATAAATGTTCTAGGCAGAGAACAGTAAATGCAAAGGCCCAAAATCCTAAGAGATAGTCCAGCACATTAGGGAAGTGTGACCTGAGCTCAAGGAAGGAGAAGAGGTAAGATTCAGTGCTGTACAAATAGAGGGTCCTAGAGGAAGGGCATTGTCTGTCCTATAAGTGGTAGGAAGAATTTTTTTTTTTTAAAATTTTTTTTCAACGTTTTTTATTTATTTTTGGGACAGAGAGAGACAGATCATGAACGGGGGAGGGGCAGAGAGAGAGGGAGACACAGAATCGGAAACAGCTCCGAGCCATCAGCCCAGAGCCTGACGTGGGGCTCGAACTCACGGACCGCGAGATCGTGACCTGGCTGAAGTCAGACGCTTAACCGACTGCGCCACCCAGGCGCCCCAAGAATTTTTGAAATCTTTAAAATGAGAAGAGCACCAGAGTAGCCTTCATAAAGTATCACTCTAAAAACAGTGTAGAGAAGGATTAGAGCAAAATAAAAGACAAAGGGACCAAATAATTTCTCTTAGGAATCTGGATGGGAAATGAACATGGCCTGAACTGAGGCACAGGCAGTGGATTCAGAGGGAAAGATAGTCCAGACATAATAAGAAAGAACAAGGCTTAGTGACCTGGGGAAGACCCAGAAGGAGATGTGCAGGATGGTACCCGTATTTCTAGCTTGTAGTTGATAGTGCCATTCCAAATGGAGATGATGGCAAAGGAGGAGAGGTGGTAGGAAAGCTGTAACCTGCCCCAAACAAAACACAATTAAGACGTGTGTAGGATCCAAATAAATATGCCAAGGAGGGCAGTTGGAAAAGTTGAGTTCAAAATTCAAAAGAAATAAGACTCTAACATTTGGGACCTTTCAGCGTATAGTTAGAGTTGAATAACTGGATGAAGTCACTCGGGAAGGAGTGAATAACATTGGAGCAGAAGTGGATGCCAATGAATTTGAGTACATAATGCATGAAATGGGGGCACTGAGGAAGAAGACCAGAAGCAATATCAGTAAGTAACCAGTGGCTAGAGGAAACCAAAAGTACCACAGAAATCAAGCAGAGGTTCCAAGATGATGCAATGGCTACCATTACAGAGTGCTGTAAAGAGGCCATGGCAGGGCAGAAGGAAAAACCATATGCAAAGACCTTAGTACCTATTGGATTGAAACAAAAAGTATGTGAAATTAAAGCCAGAATACAGTAGGCTATGGAGTGAAAGAGAAACGAGGATGGTAGTGTGTATATATGTGTGTGTGTGTGTGTGTGTGTCTAAGATGCTGTGAAGGAGAGATCCAAGAAGTGGAGGGGAATGAAGTATGGCTTATTTGTAAAGATGCACAGTTCATAAGAGCAGATCACCTTGGCTTGGTTGGCTGCTGTAAACTTTTTGTTGTTGTTGTTTATTAGTTTGGAAAGCTAGAGCAGGGCAGAGAGAATCCCAAGCAGGCGCTATGCTGTTAGTGCAGAGCCTGACGTGATGCAGGGCTCGATCCCACAGATGGTGAGATCATGACCTGAGCGGAAACCAAGAGTTGGAAGCTCAACCGACTGAGCCACCCAGGCACCCTGGCTGCTGTAAATTTTTTGAAGAGTGTGTGGCAAGTAATAGGCATTGGTTGAATTCATTTGTTGATTGAGTGCATAAATGAGAGGAGGAGATACTTGAGGATGCCCATACATTAATGGAAAAAACAAACAAACCCCTTCGTGTAGATGGTGGCTTCCACCAAAGGCAAGAAAACTCCAAGGGCACTGGATGGGAGCAGAGGCTCTGAGACTGAACATGGAACATCGCCTTGGGGTGAAAGTTCTCCTTTACCAGACCTGTACCAATAAGATGCTCAATAATGTTAGAGAATTTCAAGGCAGTTTCACCATGATGAGAAGTAGAGACCTCTTCAAATTTCAAGGATGTTGTGGTTAAAAAACCAGCATGTCTTCACCCCAGGATGCCCCTTTAAGAGTGACACAAATAATTCAGTTAATTATGCGTGTAACTGAGGTGCAAGGACTGAATTATTTGAAAGAATAGCTTTGATTCTATACCCGACATTCTGAGTACTGGTGTTCGTTTACAAAGTGCCTCACTAGTCTCGCTGTTAATCTCACTGATGGCTCCTTTTAATAACACTCTGGGGTAAGTTAACGCCTCCATTAACCCCAATAGTCCATGTCAGCAGAAAGGACACTAAATGAGAAAACGAGTCCCATTCACACTTTACAGCCCCCAACCCAAGTCCCTCTCCAAAAGCCTTATTCTTCATACCAGATGAAGAAATATCAAGATTGACTCAGCATAGAACTTGTCGCTAAGGTTTGAGCAGCTAGAGTATAGCTATCACGTGATATAGAACATGATATTTTCTAGAATGAACATACATGCTATTCAAGCTACTTTGATTTGTTTTTAATGACTTGCTTTAAAACACCTAGCAAGGTCAAGAAAGCTGCCCCTGCCTAGCCCCTATGCTAAGTCTAAGTCTGTTTCTGAAATGTGAGAGACCAGTGATCACCGCTTGTGAAATAGAATATTGTATGTGAATGTGGATATAGTCTAACTCTCCAGCCCGAACTTTGAGTATCTACAAGACAACCCCCAAGCAGGTTGTAGCTCTTGACTACACATAAACTATACTGGAGGGTGCTTGCAAGAGGCTGAAGTTCTGCACTACCTAGTTTGGGGAACAGGCTGCTGGAAATAGAATTTTATCATTCATGTGACCACATTTGCATTCCCAGTGGGACTGGAGAAGTCCGGCCACACTCGCACTTTGTATAAAACCTGGGATCTTTCCTGTAAAAGCTTGAGTACAACTCAAGGTACCTGGCTTCATAAAGTAAAGTACAATGACAAGGTAATCAGAATTTCCCCCCTGTAAACCTTTTCCCCCAGTTTTATTGAGATAATTAACATATAATATTATATAAGCTTAAGGTATCTAACATAATTATTTGATACATGTATATATTGAAAATTACAAGAAATTTCGTTCATCACCTCACATAGTTTTTCTTGTGATGAGAACCTTAAAGATCTGTGTCAGCAACATTCAAATATACAAAATAGTATTGTTAACTATAGGCACCATGCTTTACATTGTATCCCCAGGACTTACTTATCTTATAACTGGAAGTTTATACCTTTTTGACCACCTTTGCCATTTTTCCTACCCCCTACCCCCACCTATGGCAACTACCAATCTGTTTCTAGGAGTTCAGATTTTCAAACTTCATGTGAGTGAGATCGTACAGTGTCTATATTTCTGACTTATTTCATATAACATAATCTCAAGTTTCATCCGTGTTGTTGCAGATGGCAAGATTTCCTCTTCAATGGCTATATAATCCAGTGTGTGTATCACATTTTCTTTATCTGTTCATCCATTGATGGGCAATTATGTTGCTTCCCTCGCTTTTGTAAGTGTTGCAACGAATGTAGGGAAACCGTGATTTCACTTCCTTTTCCTATACAGCCGGAAGTCGAGTTGCTGGATCAGATCATGGCTGTATTAATTTTGAGGAACTCCATACTATTCAGAGTGGCTGCACCAATTTACATTCACAACCACAGTGCACAGGATTCCTTTCTATTCCACATCCTCACCAACGCTCGTTATCTTGTCTTTTTGACGATAACCATTGTAACAGGTGTAAGGTGATATCTCATTGTGGTTTTGATTTGCATTTCCCTGATGATTACTCATGATGAACAGCTTTTTATATCCCTGTTGGCCATTTAAATATCTTCTTTGGAAAAATATTCAGGTCATTTGCCCACTTCTTAATTGGATTTTTTTGGTTTTGTTTTTGCTCCTGAGTTAGAGTGTTCCTTATATATTTTACATATTAGCCCCTTGTCAGGTGTATGCTTTGCAAAGACTTCCTCCTTCTATAGGTTGCCATCTCACTTTGAGTGTATCTTTTGCTGTTCTTTTGTAAGCCTTTGGGGTGTTTTTCTTTACTAGTGAGTAATCAGACAAGTGAGGTGAGTCACACAAGTGCAAGTTTGGATTTGTTGTGGTTTACTTCAAATTTGATACTTTGTTCATTACGGAAGTTTTTACGTCGATTTTGGATTTTTAAAAATATTATATAATCACATTATTTATCTTGATAGTAACTTTTTGGGCCCTCCTTCTCTTAAATTTTGTGCTTACCAAAGTGCTTTACTCCCCTTACCCTGCCCTGCCAACAAGAATGTATTTAATAAAACTGTTTTCCCTTTTACCACAGTTTTCTTGGCTGGTACTATGAGCTTAGTACCACTACTCAGTCAGTCTGTTTTGAGACAAGAGCAAGGTGGCAAATTGTGCTCCAGGATGAATTTTACTTTTGGAAAGTGACAGATGCTATTTAACACAAAGTCTGGTGAAATCATGTTAGTGATTAAGCTGGATAACTTTGGTGAAGGTCAAACTTAATTGTAAAGATGGCTTTTGTCATGTGGTTGTGCAGGAGCTCTGAGGGTAATTCCAAAGAAATAGTTTTTGAGCACAGGAGTATCCTTGAATAATAGAGCCTCTCTAAAGTTGGTACGCTGAGAAGATCCATGTTAGTGATTAATGTTGAAGTATGTCTGCTCAAAAGGCCTCATCTAATTTTGTGCAGTGTATTTTTGAAGTAAATTTGAACTTGAGCAATTCACATTATGATGAAAAACACATCTCTTAAATGAATCTCTCTTGTGTTGATCTTTAAGCCAGAAACAGACTTCTTGAAGGATAATGTCTGGCACACGGATTTTTCCATTTGTTACCCTTGTTAAAAAAACAAAACCCCAAAAAACACACCCTACAAAGATTCTGTCTTCCATCATTGCACTGTGGCCATACACCTTCATGTATGTTCTTGACTTGTCTCTACTTGCAGACATCTGTTAATTTTCAAGTTGGAACAGTTTATGACCGAGTGCAGTTTAGAATTGCCGTGACTATTTTAAGATAGCTAAGTGTTGCAGACCTTCTTGGTTCTGTTGGCGTCTGCTACAAACTACCGTTCTCCCTCAGTCACAACTATACGTGATAGTACTAATCTAAAGTATGTTCCCATTTCCTGTGGGAAGAGTTCCCAAGTGTTGGGATTACTGTGCAACGATAGTGACTGTTCATTAGAGACTCTATCTAAATGTCTTTGAAAAGGTGTGTACCATTTTTCACTCCCACCAGAAATAAGTGAGAGTTTTAGTAGTTCCAGATGCTTGCCTGCACTTGGGACTGTTTTTCTTTTCTGTTCTTTGTTTTTGGTCATTGTAGTAGGGATGTAGGGCTATTGGTCATTTCACTGTGATTTTAATTATTTCCTTAGCCACAGAAGTGGAGATTTTTGTTTAGTCAAGAAAATGGACTAATGGAGTAGAACATTGAGGATATTTAAAAAGTGTTTTAGGTTTATTTTTGAGAGAGAGCACGAGTGGGGGAGGGGCGGAGAGAGAGGGAGACACAGAATCTGAAGCAAGCCAGCAAGCTCTAGGCTCAGCTGTGAGCACAGAGCCTGATGCGGGGCTTGAAGCCACAAACCATGACATCATGACCTGAATCGAAGTCGGACGCTAAACCGACTGAGCCATCCAGGTGCCCCAGAGGATATTTTAAACTTGTCAACATGATTCTTCTAAGATCATCTAACACATTATACGTTAAGTGATGTAGATCAGTTCGTATCAAGAAAATAACACTAGTTTGCACTTCATGGGTAGGCGTACTGCAAGTGGAGATACATGTTAATTTCTTTGAAGTTCATTCTTTAAATTTTCAAATCATAATAGGTATTGGATGGTGGTTTTGTTTTCTTAAAAACAATAAGCTAAAAATCTAGCGCCTGCATTTCATTATGATTAATTTATATACAATATTATGAACTCCAAATATTGCCTTTGTATTACTGCACATAAAGAAGTTATTGGAGAATTAATTGACCATTATTTTTCGTGTGGTAGTCAAATCTATTGCTTTGTGATTTTAAGTGTGCTTGGCTTGAAGTATATACTGACTGCCTAGGAATTGGCCTCTTCTTACACTTCAAAACCCTGAATAAATGGTAAGTGCTTTTGAAAATAGTCTTCTGTGCATGTTCTGATGGCTTGGGACTAGTAATAAGTCATGTGCCTGTGTCAAGTGCAGGTCTGGTGTGGCATTATTATCAACTATTTTGACAAATGATGCAATTTACTGTACTCTCCTGATTCTTTTTTTCTTACAGCGTTACACAGCCATGTAGAATACTTGAACTGTTTTCTTCTTCCTGATGGAGGAATTGACACTCCAGAGTAGATACACATCAAGTTGAAGAGGCTCTGGCCATAATGCTTGATAGATTGATAATTTTTGATAATTCTAACTCCCTAATATTCTTTTTGCCTCAATTACAGAGATAGATAAGATGAATATAATTTTTTTCCTTTGGCTTGAGTATACATGTTACCAGGATGTATCCATTTCATTTTACTTATGTGGACTGCAGCCGATGTACTCCAAGTAGATAATTTCAAAGAATTCTAAGAATGGTGACCATGCATTAATTTAACCTTATTGTATGATACAGAATATTCTATGAAAGTGCTACTCAGAATCTGGTTCATAGATAGATGCTGGTCCAAAAACTTACTGCTCTGCAGTGAAATTTGTACTTAAATTGAGAGGACACATTTGGAAACTTACAAAGCAGTCTGACCTTGTTATGATTTGTAGTATAGCAGTACAGCAATGAGTCCATGATGGCTTTGGTGAGTAGGTTAGGAGGGGTGATCAGATACTTCATCACAGATGTTTTGAGAAGTACAGATCTGTAACATGGTACCACTTGTCTGTGTTCTTTGACTTTGAAATACAGCTTTTGAATGATGACCATGCATCAGATACTAAGCTAAGTGTTTTACAGCATATCTTACTTACCTTCCTAACATTCCTGCTCTATGCCCTTGTTGGATCCATTTTACAGATAAGACCAAAGTACAAAGAAGTATCTTAAGGTTACGCAGCTAGTTATGCACCAAGAGAACTGTAAGAAAGAAGATGGCTGTGGATAAAATGACAATTCTTTGACATGGTTAATTTCAGTTCTTGCATGTGCAGTTGTAGGAGAGTAAGTGATGTGTATGTATCCTAGGACTTTTTGAGTTACCCAGTGCCTCTGGCTTCTGGATGGATGAATGGACAACCAGTGCAAATAAATAACATCCTTTCTATTTCAGCAGTGAAAAAAGTCTTCTCCTGCCCCAGAGAAAACAGTTCAGATATGTATTAACACAGGAGAGCATAAATGTCACATGGTCTGAGGTGTAACATTGTTTGTCAGCCCCACTCTTCTCTCCCTTCAGTTCTGCATAGAAAATCCAGTAATCATTTTTGCAACTTCTCTGTCCTTTCCCATCTTGTGTCCCTTTGTTGGTTCTTTATGAAGCAAGAATGCTCAGTGGTAGTCACAATGAGTAAAGGTTATTAGCAAATACATAGTGAGGTGCTGATGGTACACGTAAGAAGATGTGAGGACTTGAGGAATGGTGAAAAATAGCCACAGGCTTAGAAGACAGCAGATGAGCAAATACAGCTCCCATTTCCTGGGGAAATTTCCACGTGTCCTCTCTGTTCATGCTTAGTATCGGTTTTTACCTCTGTCCAAAAATGAAGCTATTCTTTGCCCTTCTTTGGGTTCACCAAAACAATCCATCTGCTCCAAAGTACTACTAAGTCACGGATTCCCTAATGGAGCTGGGAAAGGGTTCATGTTACACATTTTCACTATTTGTTTTTGTTTGAAAAGCCTCCCTAAGAACTGTAGCTTCTCTGAAGCCATGCCTCCTCAGTCACTCACCTTCTGGTCCTATCAGTCCTTCCCCTCTGTAAGTAGGCACTCTTCTTAAAACTTTCACACCCTGAAGGACATTATGCTTTGAATGTTGATTTCGTTTGCATTTAGGAAATCAAAATACGTTCCTAGTTATTAAGACGCTCTTTAAAGGCTTGGGAATAGCAATCACAATAGTAAGTCCTTGTGTTCTGTAGCATTAGTTCCCAAGTGAAAGGACCCTTAACCATGATGTACATACTTTTACATGTTCTGGTTCTCCATTTAAACACGTTTCCTTCACTGAGAAGAGGTAGCTTAGGAACAAATGGTTAACTTTAGAGTGAAGCAGATCAAAGTCTGAGTCTTGGTTTAACCAATTACTTTGTTTTGTCACCTTAAACTTCACATTTTGGAGACTCAGTTTTATCAGAGTCCATATCGCCTGTGTATTCCATAAGCATTAAAAGATGGTGCCTAAAACATTTGATCTGGTGCTCGGTATAATAGAATTTTGTAATAAATGGCAGTCCTTGGCTTTGTCCTGTCTTTGTAGTTTTAGATTATATGCTAGGTGCAGGGAGAGAATTTCGTTCTGTGATTCTCTGACCTGGCACAATTCCACAACACTTAATTATATGGCAGAATGAATAGGATACAGTAGAATTAAATGATATTTTAGTGTCATATTGCCCTAAGTTTAAATCTTAGTCCTAATACTTTCTGGTTATATCATCTTAGGTTAATTAATTTTCCCATCAAATTTTGTCTCCTCTGTAAGAGTAAAAATAATCTATTCATGAGGTTGTGGTAGCACGATATGAAAGCTGTGGGCTCAGTGTCTGGAATATAGGGAAGAACACGGGAAAGGTTGACATTCTCTTTTTCAGGTCTCCGGTTTCCTCAGTAGATAAACTAAGGGCAGAGGGAGGTTGTGAATTATTTCCTTGTCTGTCTGAAATTCAATGATTGTCAGATACCAACATCATCAAGATTATGGAGTGATTCTATCAACCCTGAATAACTCATCGTGCAGTGATGACCCGGCGCCCCCCCCCCCCCCCCATGAATGTAAATTAGTTTGATGGCTTTTACTTCTACAAGTTCTGATGCAGAAAGAGCCCAAACCATTTGCTTTGGTAAAGACTGAGCTTTTTGTTGGATTGCAACTTTGGTAAAATTTCATTTTTGTTGAAGTACTGAGTTCAGTACTTCAAATATATCCAAATATGAAAACATTGAGTTTTCATTGAGATCCAAAAGGCTTGTCGTATTTTGTGTTCTTTATGCGTAGTTAAAAAAAAAAAAATACAGGGAAGTTCATTTAAGTTTTAAAACCCTTTCCAGTATGATTAGGACCATGTCCTCTTAAACTTTATTAAACATTCAATTTCACTATTTGTGCAAACATAATCCCTTCACACTAGGTCTTTGTTGTTTTTTTTTGTTTTTTGTTTTGTGTTTTTTGGTTTTTTTGTGTTTTGTTCTTAGCAACCCTTTTTGCTGTCCTTCCTTCATACTTGCTCATTCATCCTCTTCCCCACATACAGTGCATTTCTACCCATTTGTCCTCTTCTCCAACTTGTGTACTCATGTAAGCAGCTTTGTATTGTTTGCTTTTTTTTTTTTCTTCCCTTTCTGTGCAGGTCAGCAGAAACCTATCTTCAGAAAATTAGGCTGTGTTTTATTAAAAAAAAAAAAAAAGTTTGTCACACTTTTTTTCTCAAAATAGTACACTGGAAATCTCCGATTCAATTGCTAGATCTTGGATTCCTTCTCCTAGTGATAGCCTGACATTCCATGATAAAGACATAAAATACTTGAACTTTCTATATCGTAGCCACTTTTTTTTTCTATTTTGTGCAGTGCTACAAATATTTTATGTTATCTTTACATACTTGAATGCCTTCATTTGTATAGGGTAGATAGATTTCACAGGAGCTATCTATCTCTGGGCAAAAAGAGACTATGTATTGACTCTTGTTGATGTTTTCAAACAGCTTGACAAAAGGCTGTGATGGTGTACATGTCCTCTTGGAATGGATGAAAGCATAACCATTCCCCATTTCTGCCAGGAGTAGTTACTATGGAGAGTTTTGGGAAAACACATCTGGCACCCTATTTCAAATCTTCTAGGCTTTATCCTGGATTTTGTCCATGCCTAGAGTGAATATTACTTGTAGGCTTCAACCATAACTTCTGGTTGATAGCTTTTTATAAGTGCTTCCTGTGTCTTCATTTTCTGCCCTGGGCTCTTCAATGCCTTGGGTGATGGTGAATTTTATGGAGTTAAACTTGTGTGTGTCAGCAACTTGGAAATGCAGGGACACCCTCCATTGATTAGTGCCCTTGCCTTCTCTCTCTCTCTCTCTCTCTCTCTCTCTCTCTCTCTCTCTCTCTCTCTTTTTTTTTCTGAGAACAATTCTGGGAGAACTTGTCTGCATTTCTCAGGAGGTCCTGATGGAACTGGGTCTCTACTACCCATGAGAGTGGGTGGAGTCATTATGACAAAAAAATGACCCCTCTTACCAGTTTTCCCTCTTTGTCTCATTTTTCCCACACCCTCAACTCTTCCCTAAAATTACCTCCCAAATAAACCATGTGCAAACAGACCCTTATCTAGAATTTGCTTTAGAGAAAACCCATGGAAAGACAGGTCTTTTGTTTCTGTCTGATGGCTGTAAAGTGATACTTTGTTGCTTCTGTTTCATTTCCCTGATTGGCAGTGAGGGTGATAACCTTTTCTTAGGTCCAGTGTCTATGCTGGTTTTCAATCTTGTGGATTGGCTGTTCAGTCCTTAGCCCATTTGTTTATTGGATTTTTGCATGATTTTTGGTAGTTTTAAGATCTTCAGAGTCTGTTCTCTTAAAATTTCTAATAGTCATATTTCCATTTATCTCAAGTTTTCTCTGGTATCTTTTGCATTATAGAATGTCTAAAAATTTATGTTGTCGATATGTTTGCCTTTTATGGAGTCTGCTTTTCTCATTTGGTTTAAGAGTGCTCCTCCTCTTTATTATTTACATAAATCTGAAGTCTTAATTTCTTGGTGATTTTCTTTAACATTTTAAGTCTTTAATCCACCTGGAATTTGTGTTTGATACAGCATAGGCGCCTAACTTTTTTTTCCCCTATTGTGCCAGAATCATTTAAATAATTCCATCATTTTTCCTCCTAAAATACTATCTTTCACTTGTATTATTTATTGCAGTTCCCCCCATTCTAGGATTCTTTATTTTGTTCCTCTGAATTGTTTTTGTCTGTGTTAATACCATATTGATGAGATTATGATGGCTTCATGTATTTTCATTCTTTTTTTCATATTCGTTATTTTAAAAAGAATACAATTTATAAAAACAATTGTATAGGTATTCTAATGGAAGCACATTAAATTTATACAGTAACTTGCAATAAGATATTAAGGCTTTTCATATGACAAAGTGGCATAGCTTTCTATTTACTGAGGTCTCATGTCTTCCAGTAAGATTTTAGAAGTCCTCTTCCTATAGGTCCTTTACTGTTAAAGGTATTCTCAATTTCTTCATACCCAATCCTTACCAAAGAATTCTTTGTTGTTGTTCTTCATTTGCTAGGGCCTTAAGCCTATGCTCAGCTTACCTTTTGGGTGACAAAATCTTTTTTGGATTACAACTTGTGAGAAACAAGGTTCTCGTGCTCTGCAGTTCACTTTGCAAAGCCTGTATCTTCCCTGTGAAGTTAATCACAAACATGGAGTCCTTGGTCCTTAGTGCACTAAGTGAAGACAATGTTTAAAACAGTGCAGAGGGCACAGAGCTTCCAGTGATCATCAATCCACAGGTATACACTATTAAACTGTCAGCTAAACCAAGATGTATTCCCTTGCCTTTGTTTTGGCTCTGTGGTTGCTGACCTGTCCTTACACTTGGTCTGCAATCCTGTTGTACTTCACTGGCTAGACTTCCCTTCAGATACTGACAAATGCCTTCTTCCTTGATCACTTCATCTTGTTGGCTGACCTTGTCTACTTGGCTCACCCATTTTCCCATTCACTTAAGGTGTTGTCTTCACTCATGGTTTCATGGTATCTATTGGAATTTTAAGTATAATAAATTGATGTGAGGCAAAGCTGTCAGCCACAATTCCTCCCCTCCTGGTCCGTGCACGTCCTCCTTCCCTTCCAAGGGGGTGGAGTCGTTTTGCTTCCTTTTGAATCTAGGCTGGCCCAAGGACTTGCTCTGACCAATAGGACATGACAGAAATGACTTAGCACAACTTCTCAGCCTGGTCTTCAGAAGTCCCTTAGGTTTTGCTTTTACCTTCTGGGAATTGAGCCACCCTACAGCAAAGCTCAGGCTAGACTACTTAAATACAGTGGAATTAACCTTGAGGAAGAGACCCAGCCGGATCTGCTGTTCCAGCCAGCCCAGCCCCGCATTCAGCCCAGTGCAATCGTATGAGCAACCTCAGCTGACCACAGGAGACCTAGGAACTTTTCAGCTGAGCCTAGCCAGCCCATAGAATTGGGAAATGAAATGTTGGGTTAAGCCAGCTCACTGTGGTTTGTTTTATATCATCAGGTAGTGAGATAGCATCAAAGGGAAGTTGGTAAATATTGATAAGATGAAGACAAATAATTCCTTGATAAGGCTATTTCAACCAGAAGTTACCAAACTATCTTCTGGGGAAGGGTAGGAAGTTGGAGGCAGGGGGGAGGAGAAAGAAAGAAGTAATCAAGCAGTGGTATACGTGATGTTAGGATGTAAATACGATATGGCTCTTAAAGATCTGCACTTCTCTCCGTATTTTTCTATATCCAATATATATACATCAGGATGGCAATAGCTTAAAAATTTTTATATAATAAAAATAGAGGGACTATTAATTTAGTAGTAGTATATTACATGACTTCTCAGTGCTTTCATATTTTTGCCTATACCAGCTCCTTTTTGATTCTGATTGATTCTGAGGTTGAAAATCCAAAGACTAAATGTTGAGGTGTTGAATGAAAGACTAACGCTCTCCTATTTGATTAATGTATCAAATGGATACATAGAAGGTGGGATAGAAGTTTTGCTTCTTCAAAGACCCTTGTGTATTTGATCCCTGGATCTCAGTAGATTCTGGATAAGTAACACTGCCAGGTGAGGGTTCTTGCAGCTAGGCTATTAGAGTGCTTAGCCCGCTGATGAGTAAACACAGTTACATTGTCACATGTATGTAAATTCTGTCTCCTACATAACAGATTCAATACGGTCAGGGGGTATTTTCAGTATTTGTCAAATAAGATAAGTGCAAAAAGCCATGTGCCTATCTCTAGAGTAAACAGTAAACAGCAAGATGTTTGTTTCAGGATGAAAGGTAACATGATTAAACCCTGTTGTCTAGGTTGGCTGGCTTCTCTATGCTTCACATAACTGCATCACTAACCTAGACCTGAACAGGTTCAGCTGCCGCTTTCCGTATTATAATGACGACTGTTAATTGCTCCTGGCAAATCGAGCCCTTGGCTATCAGTGGGTTAGGAAAGGATCACCTCACCTGAAATACTGGAGGTGATGAGAGTGCTTCCCAGAGTGGGGAGAAAAAGGTTAACCGATTACTGATTCTTTTTCTCCACCATAGTTTTTTTTTTTTTTTTTTTTTTAAATGCTCATTTATTTTGAGAGAGAGAGAGACCGTTTGAGTGGGGGTGGCGGCTTGGGAGAGAAATCCCAAGCAGGCTCTGTACTGTTGGTGCAGAGCCAGACATGAAGCTCGAACCCACAAATCATGAGATCCTGGCCTGAGCCAAAATTAAGAGCTGGAAGCTCAGCTGACTGAGCCACCCAGGCATCCCTGTCCACTATAGTTTTAAAACTAGACTTGTGGCTGGTCAGCCATCTTGAGGTTACAGAAGCTTTTGGACCATATTTACTTGGAGAGAGGTGGACAGAGAAAGATCTCCTTTTGTATTTAATTTTACCAGGCATCTTTTTGACATTCTGGGAAGCATCAATTGGGCAAAGGTGATTACGTAATCAATAGGGCAGAAGAAGAGCTCAAGGTTGCAATTAACATGTTATTGTACAAATCAAAGGAGCAGTAAAAAGCAATTTGTTCAACTTGTCACTGGGTCTGGACAATCAGTGTGTGAACAATAAGGAGATGGAAAATGAGAGGAGAAGCAAGCGAGTCAAAAACACTCAGGCTTTTGTTTTCTTTCTTTCCAATTCAGTACCAGTCAGTGTACCTTTCTGATAGCTTTAAAGTGGGTGACAGGGATCAATAATGCATTGTTTCTTATTGTGAGTGACTTTCCAGAAAAAATTTAAATAACCTAGTAAATCGTTGAAATATTAGTTTATAATGTTTGATATCTTACATTAATCTTTAACATGCTAGGACTTAAGACAGTTAAAATAATGGGTCTGTCTGGATAAAATTTTACTTTTGGCCTTCTAGCAAATCTCCAGGCACAAAACAAAGATTCATCTAGGCATTTATAAAACTCAAAGCAGGTTAAAGTTTGTGGCGACAAAGTTGCTGAACATGCCAAAACAAAATCAATAGCGACCCTACTATATTGGTATAATTGAGTGCTGTCTGATTAAAAAAAAAAAGTTGACTCTTTGATAAAATACCCATGTATGTCCTTGGCTAGGTATATAGAAAAAATGATGGAATCTCCTTCTGTTCTTAAACTACTTAAAGGATGTTACCATTAGTACCTGTAAGTCTTACCTTGAAATAGAAGCAACACTTCCCAAATGGCTTAATCCTCGACTGAATAAATGTGTATGTGCAACATACATTAAAAACATTGTAGTATACATATTGATACAGATTAGAAACATAAAAATTATTCAGTGTTCAGTGTTATCGAATGTTCAGTGTTACTCGTCTGACACTGCGCATGCACATGTATAAACATGCAAATACACATATCCCCATATATACAAGCATTAACCTATACATCTATAGGGACATATATACATCTACATATATATAAAATATATGTGTATACATGCATATGTAGAGAGAGAGATGGATTTTAAGAAATAAGATCATTGATTTATGGGGGCTGGTAAGTCTAAAATCTGCAGAGCAGGCCAACAGGCTGGAGTCCCAGGGAAGAGTTGGTGTTCCAGTCTGGAGTCAGAACTCCCTACGTACCTGTCTGTCTAAATATCCTCTTCTTAGGAGCGCATCAGTTGTATTGGATTAGGTGATCTGATGATCTCATTTTAACTCTTAAGATCTTATCTCGAAATATGGCCACACACTGGTACTCGGGGCTAGCAACCTGGGAATCAATCTGGGAATTTCTAGGGAGACACAATTCAGTCCATAAAACCATCCCACGGGCACCTGGGTGGCTCAGTTGGTTGAGTGTCCGACTTCAGCTCAGGTCATGATCTCTCAGTCTGTGAGTTCGAGCCCCGCGTCGGGCTCTGTGCTGACAGCTCAGAGCCTGGAGCCTGTTTCAGATTCTGTGTCTCCCTCTCTCTCTGCCCCTCCCCCACTTATGCCCTGTCTCCCTCACTCTCTCTCTGTCAAAAATAAATAAACATTAAAAAATAAAAAATAAAAAACCATCCCAACTCTGGAATTGACAGATGTAATGCCAGTGGTCGGCACACAATCCTGACGAGGTGGTGTAGTGTTGGTGGCTTAGAGGTTTTAGTGAAGCTGCCATTTAAAACAGAACTTAAGGAAAAGAATTAACCTGGAGCACAAGGAAAGAAAGCTGTATAAGCAGAGGATACAGCGTGGACGTGACCACTGAGGTGCGAAAGTCCCCAGTGCCTTTGGGTTCTCCAAGTACTTGAGACGAAGTGGTTCAGAAGGGTGGGAGAAAGTGAACCTAAAGCTGAGGCCGCACTGGAAAGGATTGTGAAGAAACACCTAGAGTTGAGAATTTGTCCTGTGAGTCCCAGGGAGTTACTGGATATTACGTTAGGATCACAAACAACACACTACTGATTTTGCTTAGAAAAATTATTCTGGCAGTGCAGGGGTTAGGTTTGGCAGGGGAAGATACATGTGGCTGATCCAGTTGTGAGGAAATGAGTTGAGAACTTAAAATGTAGTAGCAGTGGGGATGAGAGGGAAATGGATTTTGCAGGCAGGTAGAATTGGCAGGGTTTGGTCAAGGGAGCTGAGAGAGAGAGAGAGAAAAGAAAGTTCTGCAATGTCCGCCTTGGTTGGCTGGGTAGATGGCACAAAATTGATAATTGTGTTTGTGAGGCCATTAAGCATTTTTTGTGCATGGCATCGTACAGGGCTTTTGATCTGCATTCTGGAGTTGAATTGCTGTAAACTTTAGCTCATCACATAAACGCCAATAAGTATTTCACAAGTACTCACACAAATTCAAGGAGACATAAAAACACTAGAAAAGTTGCTTGAGGAAGGGAGAACTTAAATGAAGGGTGGTAAAAGGGAATATAAATAAAACAAGAAGAACCTTACATGGACCAATAAGGATGGTGTGTATGAGCTAATTAGTGTAATTACTCAACCCTTGGTATCAGTGCTATGAACTAATTAATATTACCCAGACCTCTCCACCTGAGCCCCAAACAAGAGACTAATACATTTAGCATATTTAGTTTTGGACCAGGTGAACTCCACTGCCTGATGTCAAGTGGGGGTAATAAACAAAATACATGTTGATTAATTCCCAGAATGTATGCCCAGTTCAGGATATACGAAGTCATTGATACCTTTTAATTGGCTGTTGGTGTTTAAAATCTTAAAAAGACGGCAAAATTGGTTTTAGTCTACTGTACTGAATCAGGGCTTAAATTTTTTAGACCTGTTCTAACAGCTTTATATGTATTAATCTCCACAGCAATGCAGTAAGAAGGTTTCTATATCCCCATCTTATAAGTGAGAAACCCAAAGCATAGAATAATCCATTTGCCTATGGTCAAAGAGCTAGTAAGGTTAGGAATAGCTTTTCAGAGCCTGTGCTGTTAAACACTACTCAGTTGCTTCTCTGATCTTTTTCTATGGTGCCTTCTTACTTTTGATAACAGGTATTCCAGCAAGAAAGCCGAGTGGTTTGAATTCCATAATGAAGTTTTGATTATAAACCACTAGCTAGGGGTCCAATCAAATTTCTCCATGCTTACTACAATGGTTGGATTCCAAATAGTACTCAGTACATGTTACATGAATGCATTACCCCCCTCAATTTGCTCATCTGGGCTTTAGGTTTCTGATGATAATGGCTGGCTAGTAATTAGAACTCAATGTGAAAACCGTCAAAAAATGGTAAATTAGAAAAACAATCTTTAAAGGCATGGAAGAACTCATAAGATCATAGAAATTACAAGGCCAAAATTAAAGTGAATATGGGAACCTAGACAGGTAAAGAAAATGGGTACGGAAACTGCTTTTGCCTTAGAGTATATGTGGATTGGGGAAAAACAGAATTTTATTTTTGATGACCTTGTTGAATGAGAAACATAGAAATTAAAGCCCAAAGCTCACAGTGAGAGGCATCAAATAGTAAATTGTAACTTGAATCTTGAGGGTAAGGGTAAGCTATTCTTTATGAGGTCCTGCAGCCTAGGTTCATATAGTCTTTGTGGTCCTGGAAACCAATGAATTAACTGTGATTTAAGGTGGTTTGCTACTGTAGTCATAAAATTTGTCATAGTTGACTTGCAAAGGAATTTTTATAACCTACTTCCAGTATAAGGAAAATTATACATATTGAGGAACTGAGATATGAGAAGAAATAAAAACCACAAAAGTGGTATGTGGATATATCTCTTAATATTTATTTAAAAAAACACCTTTCGGGGCACCTGGGTGGCTCAGTTGGTTAAGTGTGTGACTTCGGCTCTGGTCACGATCTCGGGGTCTGTGAGTTCGAGCCCTGCTTCAGGCTCTGTTGACAGCCCAGAGTCTGGAGCCTACTTCAGATCCTGTCGCTCCCTTGCTCTGCCCCTTGCCACCTCTGCTCATGCTCACGCTCTCACTCTCTCGCTCTATCAGAAATTAAAATATTTGGAAAATGTTTCATTTTCATACATAATTACACGTATACACACATCACACAAAGCACAGCATATAATTTGGGAGAGTTAGTGCTCTACAGACTATATATGTTGTCTCAGAGGAAGATAAATTTACCTTAGGTTGTAACACATTATAGACGCACGCTTCAGTTTCTATGATAGCTACCTGAAGTTTAGAATTTTCAAACTATTAGGAAAAAATAGAACAATATCAATGGTACCAAAAGAAGATAAGAACAGAGAAATGGTGTATCAAGTAGAAAGTGAAGAAAGGTTTAAATTTAAAGCAAAGTACATCAATAATTATAGTAAAAATGAACAAAATTTGGTTGAAATTAGTGTTTTGAATTTTAAAAATATGAAAATTCATGCTATTGAATGGTCATGTCTAAAATAGAATGATACAGAAAGTTCAAATTAAAAAACTGTGCTAACTGTAAACAAAAACCTATAGCTATATCAGTATCAAACAAAATAGTCTTGAAGGAGAAATGTCTTTCCAGCAATAGTTTGCTAAAACCTCAATTAGGTTTGATCCCTATCTTAGAACACATTTTTGCTTTATGTAGAATAACCTCAGTTATACACAGTTGGCTGACCCCTTGAGTTACAGTCCCCAGCTGTATTAATACATGGTTCTATATAAAACCACTTGCCTATAAAAATGTCTTTGCCTAAGTTTGTCCCCCAAAATCTTATTCTCTCTGATATTAATAGAAATTCTATGGGGAAAACATTCCATGATGAATTAAACTTGGGAAACCATTGCATATTGTATCACTGTCTTTGAGATTTAAAAACCATTGGCATCTTGACATGTCTGAACTGCGCAGTAGAAAACATTTTTACCTTTATCTGTTTCCGACTGTATTTGATTCCAAACTCCCTCTTCTTAGGCTACTTTAAATGTTTCAAAAAATTTAGTGTTCCCTAGAAGACCCTTTAAAAATGATGCTATAAGTAATTTCAAGTTGGCAACTTAACGTTTTTATGTGTATACAACTATACTTTGATAAATCCATGTAGGTTATTGTCTTTTAAAAAAAAGTTTTTTTAATGTTTATTTTTGAGACAGAGGGAGACAGAGTGCGAGTGGGGAAGGGGCAGAGAGAGAGAGAGAGAGAGAGAGAGAGAGAGAGAGAGAGAGACAGAATCTGAAACAGGCTCCAGGCTCCGAGCTGTCAGCACAGAGCCCGATGCAGGGGTAGAACCCACGAACCGTGAGATCATGACCTGAGCTAAAGTCAGACGCTTAACCAACTGAGTCACCCAGGTGCCCCTATTAATGTCATTGTTCAAATGCCATTATTCTTAGTCTCATAATTTTTTTTAAACTTTTTTTTCTGGGTATAAATACATTCTTTTGACTACAAGAACTGAAAACTTGCTCAAGTACTTTTTTCCCCATATTTCTTAAATACATCAAAGAATTGGACAATGTTAGGCAAGCATTGAGTGGGTAAAGCATATTTTCAAGTATCGGAAATGGAAGAACTCCTGTAGAATGATCCAGTCTAGAATACGTTACTCTATTCGGATCAGAGGCAAAGTTGAACAGCTCAAAGTTAGCAGCAGGCGGTTGAACAATACATATTTCACCAAACATTCTTGTATGGTAGTAAAATTGGTTCATTCCTCAAATCACTACCTTATTGCAGAAAAATGAGGGGAAAAAAAAGTTCTGTAAGAGTTATCTGAGCGTGAAATAACAAAAATGAGTTTGGGGAGGTTTAGACAAGAAACAGGCTTCAGTTTTTATTTTGCATCCTGTCTAGAGCCTTCTACCTGAAGAGGGGTAGGCAAGTGGATTTTCTCTGCTTTATTCAGATTATGACCAGACTATTGTTTTAGACAAAGGATAGGATTCTATTTTCTGCCTAACTCAAAACAGGTATGATCATGGAGATTTCTTGAGCCACAACTATAAGGTCTGATGTGTGGTTTTCCATAGATGCATGTGTTGAAATGAAGACTTCATTAGCCATGGAACTCAACCATAAACAGGGCCCCCTTGGTATGAGTAGCATGACCATGATGGACAGTTGGTTGTTGTTAGGCTTGGAGTTTTTCAAGTGGCTTGTTATTACAACATAATAGCTTATTCTGACTGATACAACGTTGTAGTTTTATTCCATTTCTGTCACTACTTGTTTGTACAGTCTTCATATTCCCCAGCATAAGGTCTTCTATCTTAAAGTGATAAAGCTGGGAGTACTTGGGTGACTCCATTGTTAAGCATCTGATTTCAGCTCAGGTCATGATTTCACTGCGAGTTTGAGCCTCACATCAGGTGAGCCCTGCTTTTCCCTCCCTCCCTCCCTCCCTCCCTCCCTCCCTCTCTCTCTCTCTCTCTCTCTCTCTCTCTCTCTGTCACTTGCTCACTTGTACTCTCTCTCAAAAAAAAAAAAAAAAGATAAAGTTGAATCAGACTATCTCTGTCCATTCTAATTTATGAGTGTTAGGTTTTCCAATCCAAGTAGAACTGTGACTATTTTCCCCTCTGCAAAGTCAAATGAGACCACATAAGACACAGGGAATCAGAATACCTTTCCCGAGTCTCATAGTCAGGTAGTCTCTTAACATATTTCCTAGAACAGTGATTCCTGAATATGTCTATTTTTTTCATGACACCGAGATCACCAAGGGCAGGGAGTATACCACACTTATCCCTAACTGCTTAAAACATCATCATGAATTCACTTAAACATCTTAAATGACTTAAATCTGGAGAGTTGTATGCAGAAGTCTAACACAATTATCTCTTTTAACTTTAGTATTAGACAGGGAACACTAATTGGGACCAATCTTCCAGGGTTAAGTGTTGATTCATTGGCTTGGGACTTCCAGTACTCTAACTACTTAAGACTTAAAACATAGACTGTGACTAAATGGATGTGCTTGAGAGCTCCTGTAAAGCCTGGTTAATTATTTTTGTGTTCAGAGAAAATGAAGACATATAGGAACATTACAAAACGTCTATTTGAGGATCAGTAATCTAAGTGTCTTGTATATACTGAGGTATATATTCCAATGCAATTCTACCTTGAGACATCTGTAACAAAGCTCAGTGGATCCTAAAGTGTTTCCATATTTAATCCTTTACATCTGCTCACAACTATAATGAGCATCTGAAGTATCCTTTTATGTTTTATT
The DNA here is from genome assembly GCF_024362965.1 of Panthera pardus. Taxonomy (NCBI): domain Eukaryota; kingdom Metazoa; phylum Chordata; class Mammalia; order Carnivora; family Felidae; genus Panthera; species Panthera pardus. The sequence continues at coordinate 136,213,356 of NW_026526721.1, forward strand.
TTTATTTTTTAAAAATCTTCAGAGTAACTCTGTAATCATTGGTAGTGTCTTGGTTTGCCACTTAGTCACCTGTATAGTTGAGAAGTTCCTATGTTAAACTGCACTCATGCTATAATTTAACTGTTTTGTCCTTTTGATCACAGGTGGTCAACATCCTCTTTCAAATACCTTTTCACACATTTGGAGGCAATACGTCAAGTTCAGAGTGTCTAAGATATCTCCTACTTATAAGTAGTAAAACTTGGCCTTCTCAGTGTCAGGTCTTTTAATTATGGGTTTTTTGTTGTATCAAGGATGCCAATACAGGTCAAAGAGTCAGTTGAGTGTCAGGATAAATTTTAGTATCTCAATACTATCTATATTATATACCGAAATGATGTATTTCATATACATATTTCCCTTTGGGGAATGGGGCCCACTTTTTTCCCCCCATAAAACTATTACCTATTATTTTTTTCCTCCCATAAAACTAATACCTATCTATTCCAAAAGAAAGGATAACTGAAGTTGTAAGAAGCCTCTCAGCAAAGATCCTTGTTCAGTAATTGAATATCTTATGGTAAGAATAGTAATTTTGCCCATGCTAAGAAAAATAAGTCAATCAGAGAAAGATAAATACTGTATGATTTTACTCATATGCGGAATTTAAGAAACAGATGAATATATGGGAAGGGGGGGATGGGAGAAGGAAACCACAAGTGACTCTTTTAAAAAAAAAAATTTAATATTGATTTTTGAGAGAGACAGAGACAGAGGATCTGAAGTAGGCTCCAGGTTCTGAGCTGTTAGCACAGAGCCTGATACGGGGTTTGAACTCAAGAACCACAAGATCATGACCTGGGCCAAAGTCAGATGCTTAACTGACTGAGCCACCCAGGTACCCCAAGAGACTCAAAATGATAGAGAACAAACTGAGGGTTGACGGAGGAAGGTCGGTGGGGGTGGGGGGGAGTAGGCTAAATGGATGATGGGTATTAAGGAGGGCACTTGGAATGAACACTTGGTATTGAATGTAAGTGATGAATCACTGAATTCTCCTGAAACCAGTATTGCACTGTATGTTAACTAAAATTTCAATTAGAAAAGTCGTTATTCTACCTATGAGAGTTGGTCATTTTCTGGTTAGGAGAATGCTTTGGTCACCCACAAGGAGTGCACACACAGGCATTGTTACTAATGGAACTTGAAAGTAAGAGAGGAGTTTGGGTTAAGGTAGACCCTTCTCCTGTGCTAGGATATTCTCATGACTTAAGAATTCACCCTTAGGATAGATAGAGCTGGCCACAGACCGTTTTAGAAACCTAGACCATGCTTTGAAGGTGCTAGGCTCTTACTAGGGAGAGTTAAATGTGTTAGGTTAGGCATTGGGGAATCTGGAGTCTCATTTTCTGCTCTTTTATTGTGATTCATGTTTTCCTTGGGCTTTATCCTCCCCTAGTCTTCATTTTAGGGTAGGTCAGTTTGTCAACAGCCCAGTTATCTTGATAATATTATATCAAGGGTGGAAATTTGCTTTTCACTGACTTAATCTAAGAATATGGTCAGAGCACTGGAGGACTCAATTGTTACTGCTTCATAAGAAAATTGAGAAATTTTCTCAAGTGGACTCATCTGGGCAAGAATCACTGATGAACTCAAAACTGTGTCTGATGTATTCAAAACAGCATATTCTTAAGAATATTTTTAATGTTTATTTTTGAGAGAAAGGGGGGGGGAGTAGAAAGAGGGGGACCGAGGATCTGAAGCCGGCTCTGTGCTGAAAATAGCCCCATGTGGGGCTCCCACTCACGAACCTTGAGATCATGACCTGAGCCAAAGTTGGACACTTAACTGAGCCACCCAGGCACCCCTCAAAATAGCGTATTTTTAACATAAAGCATATTTAGACTGATTTTGTTACCTTTTCCTATTGTTGAGGTGACATGCTATTTTTGACGATATGTCCCACGTTCTACTCTACCAACTCTACGCTAAAATGAAGATTAAAAAGAATGATGGTAGAATATTAACTTTGTGCTGACACTAGCCTGATGCATAACAGCCAGTCACAAGGGCTTTGTCAGTATTGGGCTAAATGTCAGTATTATTCCTGATGACAAACCTAGTGACAAGTCCCACAAATTGGTCCTATTAGGCAAGTTAGACAGATTGTGTAATGAGTTATTTCAGATGACCTGTGTGCCCTGGGCCTCTTAGAGAATCCATGCCCTGTACTCATCTAAATTTCCACTAAAACTGATCTCTTATCACTTATTGTCCTTTTAATAATCGATTTGCTACCTCTTAACACCATATACATGTAACTTCACAGCTTCTCCCACTATCGTCTGCCTGAATCCACTAGGATTTATATTATCTTCCCCTTTATTCCCGTTTGTAGGTCACCATCAAAACCCCAGAGTTCCAATTCACTTTTTCTTACCAACATTTAATTATTAGATGGCTTTGCATATCCTTTTATTCTGCCCCCATCTTTCTTCTTTCTCTCCCTAACCTCTGAAACTCTTCCTGTTTCCTGAAATTCATGGTCCAATGTAGATGGCTTTCCTGGTACGTGCAATTTCTTATGTGGTGCTTTGGTTTTACCTTCCTGCTCAAATTTAACCTGGTTCCCTGCTGAGGACACAATTTCCCCTACAGATTTCTCAAGTGGTGGCTCTTCCTCTACCGCCTCTTTTTCTCTCACTGGGTCTGGAGTCACTAGGTGTCCTCTCTGCACCCTCTTTTCAACTTTTTTTTTTTTTTTTTAATGTTTGTTTATTTTTGAGACAGCATGAACAGAGGAGGGTCAGAGAGAGAGGGAGACACAGAGTCTGAAGCAGGCTCCAGGCTCTGAGCTGTCAGCATGGAGCCCGCCACGGGGCTCATACCCACAAACTGTGAGATCATGACCTGAGCCAAAGTCGGATGCTTAACCAACTGAACCACCCAGGCGCACCCCCCCCCCCCCGCCCTTTTTTAAATCATTATGTCTCAATCCCTAAAAAAAATACCCAACTTTGAACATCATGTCTTTGGGCTATAAATCATCTGCTCCTCATTGTTCTGTTTAATTGCCTGTTTCTCTTCTTCTCTAGTATTCAGCTTCTGGCTGTCAATACCCATAGTACTAGGGTTTATTTTAATTCAGTTGATTCTAAATATATGCATAGGTGACCCTTCCCCAATCTTGAATTTTTCTTTCACCAAGCTCAGCTACTCCCATGTTAGGCTTTGGACTTTGTATGACTAATAACTACAAGTTCTCCAAAATCTGTTTCATGTGGCTTACTTGCTGATAATCCCTTGTTTTTCTTTAGCTCTAATACATTGTGTACTGATTGTTTGTTTGTTTGTTTTTTTCAGCTTTCCCCAGCTCCCAGAACAGTTCCTGGCACATAGTAGATACTCAGTTAATACTTAATATTGAATGAATTATTTATTGATGTGCCTGATCTTCCTTACACTGGAAGCTCTTTCCTTCTGCAAACAATTATATCTTTAAGGGTTTCCCATGCAGATATAAGGGAATACAAAGACAAATACGATGACCTTGTCTACAAGGAGCTACAATCTTGGAAACAGGCTATGGATTTTGTTACAATACCATGCCAAATGTGTGATAATAGTAGCTCTGAGAGTGTGAGCCTGTCCAGGAGATGGAGACATTTTTCATATATATATAATATATACATGAATATACGTATATATTATATATGTGTGTGTATATTATATATATATAATATATATAATTTACATCCAAGTTAGTATATAGTACACTAATGATTTCAGGAGTAGAATCCAGTGATTCATCCCCTACATGTAACACCCAGTGCTCATCCCAGCAAGTGTCTTCCTTAATGCCCCTTGTCCATTTTAGCCCATCCCCACCACCACAACCCCTACAGTAATCCTCAGTTTTTTTCTACTTAAGAGTCTCTTGGGGTACCTGAGTGGCTTAGTCAAGTGTCCGACTTTGGCTCAGGTCATGATCTCATGGTTCGTGGGTTCAAGCCCCGTGTTGGGCTCTGTGCTTACAGCTCAGAACCTGGAGCCTGCTTTGGATTCTATGTCTCCCTCTCTCTCTGCCTCTCACAGCTTGTGCTCTCTCTCTCTGTCTCTAAAATAAACATTAAAAAAAAGTCTTATGTTTTGTCCCCCTCCCTGTTTTGATAGTATTTTAGTTTCCCTTATGTTCTTCCATTTTATATCTTAAATTTCACATACAAGTGAAGTCCTATGATATTTGTCTTTCTCTGACTAATTTTGCTTAGCATAATACTCTCTAGTTCCATCTGTTGCAAATGGCAAGATGTCATTTTTGACTGCCAGGTAATACTCCATTGTATGTGTGTGTGCGTGTGTGTATATGTGTGTGTGTGTGTGTGTGTATGTATATCTCATATCTTTATCCATCTGTCTATGGACATCTGGGCTCTTGCATACTTTGGCTATTGTCGATAGTGCTGCTATAAACATTGGGGTGCATGTGCCCCTTAGAAACAGCACACCTGTCTCTAGAAGATAATATGTTAAATAAGATTTGAAGTATGAGAGCTTACCAAGCAGGTAAAAGGATGAGGACATTTTATGAGTATGGAAAACATGTCCATCCAAACATGTTAGTGTCATTAGAGCCAAACAAATAGGTTTTAAAAATCAGAAAGGAAGATACTCCTTCAAACTTGGAAAATACACACCACATGTGAGGGTGGAATTACCATGAAGTTTGTGAACCATAAGCTTTAGGGCCCCTCACTTGTATGGGCCCCTTGTAAGAAAGGGTCCTGCCAGTATGTTCACACAATCTTACTTCCTGTTAAAAAATTTAAAGTAGGGCAGACTTACCTTTATTAAGTAAAACTGTTGTAACTTTTCGCTTTGCTTGTCACATTTCATCTTGTTTCTAGTGTTAAAGTGGCTGTGGGCACTTCTGGAATTTGGCTAAGGGCTAATTAAAGAGCAAACACATATGGTTTGGGTTTTGTGGCATATTTTTGCGGTTCACTCACGTCTGTGTAAGTTATTTCATGGATGTTCCTTATGTTCCCTGGGCCCACTTAACTGGCATTGCAAAAAAAAAAAAAGTGTATGAACTGGGGTTACACATTTACATGCATTTATCCTATGCTGCCCAGCCCAAGTTGTGGGTGGTAGAGGAAAAAATCAAATTAAGAAATGCACGAAGTCAGGGGTGCCTGGGTGGCTCAGTTGATTGAGCATCTGACTTCGTCTCAGGTCATGATATCACGATTCTTGAGTTCAAGCCCCGCATTGGGCTCTTTGCTGTCAGTACAGTCTACTTCAGATCCTTTGTCTCTCTGTCTCTGTCTCTCTCTTTCTCAAAAATAAACTTTAAAAAAATGTACAAAGTCAGAAGCCAATGTAAGGGTAAAAAAAAAATCTACAGATTGTCAGAAATGCAAGATTTTAACGGGATTATTAATTTTCTTAGTCAAATGGAACTTCTCTCTTTCAGAAAGGATAATATAAAATTCATTATCACTACAGTGGGGACATTATGACAAACTGATTGATAAGTATGAATTTAAAAATAAGGTTAATATTGAAGACAATTTGAAATTGACTGAATTCTTCTATATTATATATATTATAATTCACACCACTGCTTTAGTTTCTTAGGGCTGCTGTAACAAATTACCACACATCTATTCTCCCAGAAATCTATTCTCACATACCTGTGGGGGCCATAAGTCTGAAGTCAAGAGGCTGGCAGTGTTGGTCCCTTCTGGAGGCTCTAAGGAAGAATCTAGTCCATGCCTGTCTCCCAGCTTCTGATGTTCCGTTAGTCGTTAGCATTCCTTGGCTTGTAGACACATTATTCCAATCTCTACCTCTATGCTAACATGGCTTCCCCGTGTCACTCTGTAATGGTACCAATTGTTGGGTTTAGAGCCAGACTTGCTCATCTCCCTGACTGCACCCAAAAAGTCTGCGAGCCACTTCACCGGTCGCTATCACTACCTGGGAGGTCGTTTCGTGCCTCCTGCTCTGGAAAAGAAGTACCAGCTGAACTTGCCGCCCTACCCTGACACGGAGTGTGTCTACAGTCTGCAGTGAGGGAAGACGGGCGGGCGTCCTTCCCAATAAAGACTTAGCGCCCCCCTCCTACCGCCATGGGGTCCTGGGAGCTGTTCTGGCTCCCAGATAAAATCCAAAAGGATTTTATCTCAAAATTCTTAATTACATCTGCAAAACCCCTATCTCTAAAGTCACTTTCACAGGCAGTAGGGGTAAATGCATGGACATGTCATTTTTCTGGGGAAGGGTGGGGACAATTCAACCCATTAAAAGGACGCTACCAATAATGAGTTTCAATTTTGAAAGAAGCATTTTTATACTACGGATAATCAGATTTTTGTTAACATTACTAGAGAAATGAAAACATTTCTTCTATCAAAAGTATATTTTTAAATTCTTAGAGGAAGAGGTGTTTGAAGAGTATGTGGTCAAGAATTACAGAAAAAATAAGACCTATTAAGCAGTTAGATAAAATTCTTAGGATATTTTTCTGGATTGGTTATGTTAGTGGTAATTGCCAGCTTTTAAAATTTATAAATACAACTTTTTCTTTCATTGTAAATATTTACTTCTATATCAGTATATCTATAATTTTGCATTATGTTTTCCTCTGAAAGGAAAACCCTAAATTCTGTATGCTTCAGGCTCCACTATATAAAATTCATTCACAATATGGACATCCCAGATGATGTCTGTCCCACCATGTTCTTTGCTTTTTTAAATTATATTTTTATTCTGTCCAATCTCCATTGGTTGGTGAACATGAGCATTACAAATAACCCCCCCCCCCCCCAGCCCAGACCTAGACGGTTTGACCATTCATTTAAATTATAAGGTTGTTAAGGTTTAGGAAGATTCCTTTTAGTTACTTCTGAAAGAAGAAAGATTCTTGTCTTTGGAAGCAACCTTTTCCTATTAAGCGGATAGTATTTTCATGGGTCATCTAATGTACAGTGAATTTAGTGTATTGTGGATTTTTCTGGGATCTTGGACACTGGCTTCCTCACAGCATTTAGAACGTTGACTCCAATGCCACTTTATTTGTATCAAGTCCATGTATTGTCTGGGCATTGGTAGCAGGACTCTGGAAGGAGTAGATGGTGTAGAATCTTGTGAGACAGTTTTTCTTGTACAGAGAAGCATGTGAGATCACCTTGTCCAGACTCTTGTGTTCTGGCCATTGCCAGTTCTCTAAGAACTAGTTTCAGGCATTTTGTCAGTGATCTTTAACAAATGGTGGATGCGTGTATTTACAAGAAATTCCATCACCAAGAGTAACACTGAAACTATCCTGTGTAGGATTTCCTTGCTATGTAAAAGTAGAGGCTTCTATGAAACTTTTCATAAGCCCAGATGAGGGGCTAAGGCAAAGAAGCAATAACACTTCATAAAAGCGAAAATCCTCTTCCAGTTTCTTTCCATGACCAAGAACAAGCACTAATGTAGCTCTTATGTCAAAGCAAAGTGGCATAAAGCAAACTTTCAAATAGCGAGGGAAACCTGTATCTTCTTCCCACAGAAAATCCACCTGTCTTTGTGGTAGGTAACACAGAAACAATTCATTCTGTCAATATTGTTAACAAATGTTCATTAAGTAATCTTATTGATTAAAAGTGAAAGGAGCAATCTTTTTTGAGGGTATACTGTGTTCTCCCACTCCTTTTGGGGAATGAGGTTTAACATTTTCATGGGAGACTTTAAAATTGCAAGGAAATATGATGGTGATCTCATTGTGCAGTATCTTTTTATTACTGCTGTATTTAATGATTAGAAGTCTTTTTTAAACATTTTGCTATCCTTAATTTTCATTATACACAATCAATTATGGGAGAGGTTTTCCTTTCCAGACTTGAAACCTAAAATCTGTACTTCGATATCAAAAACAGAAGGATTAAAGAATAAAGTATCTGTTCTTTAGTCACACTAAATGTCTACATATATATATATATCCAATAGGATGGGGCACCTGGGTGGCTCAGTCGGTTAGGTATCCGACTTCAGCTCAGGTCATGATCTCACAATTCATGAGTTGGAGCCCCGTGTTGGGCTCTGTGCTGATGGCTCTGAGCCTGGAGCCTTCTTCAGAGTCTGTGTCTCCCTCTTTATCTGCCCCTCCTCTGCTTGCACCCTGTATCTGTCCATCTACTTCTGTTTCTCTCTCTCTCTCTCTCTCTCTCTCAAAATAAGTGTTAAAAATTTTAAAAAAAAGGAATGGGATCAAATTATAGATGTTAAGATGAAGTTTCCATTCATGTCCAGGGTCTGGGAATACTGGGTAATCCTTAATAATAAAACTTAACTGCCCGTAAGCGGATGAATGAGGATATTTTGAAAGTGAGAACTAAACTCATTGATGCATTATTTCCTAGATGGAGAAATTCCCTAAGGGTCAGAAACACGTTGAAGCATCGTCTTCAGGGTGGGGTTGTGCTGATTGTGTAGCAAAAATCTAGTTAAAATATTCTTTATGTATGCTTACTTGATGCAGGCTTTTTAGACTGATTCTCACTTGCTGGCTGTTGGTCAGATGTTTGTATTAACCAAAGTATGAACTTAACGATGAATTAAGAACCGTGTTCTCATCTGCTGGGGATCATACAATAGAATTGTCACTGAAGGTGATCAGTGGTTTTGTCAATGGCTTCCATTTCAGATTCACAATTTAATCTCAAAATGCAAACCTTTGGTAAGGCTATTATTTAGATTATTAAAGAAATAAGATTTTAAGAAAATAATGAAAACTTCAAAATGTTCCTCTTACGAATTTTAAATTAACATTTCAAGGATATTATAAGATAAAGGATTAGTATTTTATGCAGTTTATGTGAAATTATCCTTGTCATTATGATCAAGGTGCTATAGTGGTAATAAAAAAGGGTTTCAAAAAGGTTTCACTTTTTCTTCATAGATTTAACTTTATTTAACATCAAGGAATACAGGGTTTTGGGGTTGTTTTTTTTTTCCATCTGTGTGAGCACTTGGGAATTTTCATGTGTCTCTGTTCATATCCTGCTAGATGTTACCAAGAAAAATATCTAACACTTATAATCTAATTCTTAATATGGTGTCTAAAATGACCCAATTATTTTTAGCAGCTTTAATTTGTATTCATGTATTGCTACTTTCCTGTTAATGTAGAAAATATCCCACTCAGTAGTTCTCCAAGCAGCAGGATAAGAACACATAATAGTCATTTTAAATTAAACTGCCTGCTTTATTGTTTATCAAGTTGTTGGTTTTCCCATTTTGAATTAGCCTGGGAAAGTATTTAATCTGTTTTTTTAAAAGAAGACTGCTAGGCAGGTATATCTAGCTTGCTCAAAAGGTTTGTCATTACTCTATCATATTGATAATTGATTGCCATATACCAGATTTTTATAAGCACTCAATGTGGTTATTAACAGAATTTTGTTACATGATGACTCTTCGAGATTCAGTGTAGAGATGTATGTTACACATCTGACAACTAATACGTTGTTAAAATAGTTCCTGTATCCATCAACTATGGCCACGGTAATGCTGGGTAGTAAGCCACCCCAAATGCAGTGAGCTTAAAGCATTTATTCTTGCTTACAGATACATACGTTGGCTGTGGGTCAGCTGATGTAGAGTGGGCTCAGCTGTGCTTGACTCCAAATCACAGGCTGAGTCCAAATGAGCTTGGAACAGTGGACTACCCAAGAATGTTCTTTTCACGGTCTTAGTTTGTTCATAATGCTATAGCAAAATACTACAGACTGAGTGGCTTATAATCAGCAAAAACTTATGTTCACCATTCTGGAGGCTGGAAGACTGAGATGAGGATAACAGCATGGTAAAGTGAGGGCCCTCTTTCAGGTTGTGGACTTCTCCTTGTGTCTTCACGTGGCAGAAAGGGCTAGGGATCTCTCTGGAGCCTTTTTGATAGGGCACTAGTCATATTCATAAGAGTTCTACCCTCATGACCAAAGCACTTCCCAAAGGCCTTATGTCCTAATGCCATCAACTTTGGTAGTTAGGATTTTAACATACAAATTTTGGGAGGACACAATCACTCAGAACATAGGACGTGGCAATGTCGAAAGCATGATTAGGCAAGTCCTGCTGTGAAAGCATACTTGACACCTTTTTAAAAAAAATTTTTTTCTTAATGTTTTTATTTATTTTTGAGACAGAGACAGAGCATGAGCAGGGAAGGGGCAGAGAGAGAGAGAGGGAGACACAGAATCGGAAGCAGGCTCCAGGCTCTGAGCCATCAGCACAGAGCCCGATGTGGGGCTCGAACTCACAGACTGAGATCATGACCCGAGCCGAAGTCGGATGCTCAACTGACTGAGCCACGCAGGTGCCCCCCCCCCCTTATTGACACCTTTTTTTATAGTGTCTTCTAATACCCCATTAACCAAAGCAAGTCACATGGCCAAGCCCAACATGAATGGGGTGGGGAAGTACACTCTGCCCACAATGGGAGGCGGGGCGGGGTGGGGGGGGGGGAGAGGGGAAGTATTTGAGGAACAGTCATCTAATGAATCACAATTTGGAGTTAAATATTTTTTAAAGTTTGAGAGAGAGAGAGAGAGAATATCTCAAGCAGTCTCTGCACTGTCAGCACAGAGCCCAACAAGGGGCTCAATCTCAGGAACCATGAGATCATGACCTGAGCTGAAGCAATAATTGGATGCTTGACTGACTGAGCCACCCAGGTGCTCCTGGAGTTTCATTGTTATAATTGATGATCTAAAATTCACTAGTAGGCAGAACATGTCTTGAGGTCCATCCTTGGAGCGTGTTTTAAGAAGAAGCTCATATGTTGATGTAAGTCAACTTGAAGTCATGTGTCCATAGGGAATATTTCAATGAGCCTCCACGGTGGGTTTATTTCTAAGGTACAGATTTATTTCAATATAAAACAATAAACTTAGAGGAAACTTGCAACATCTACAGAGAAAAATGCCAGCAATCAAATGCTTAAATGAACAGCGTATGCACAAATTGGTGATAGTTGACATTACCCCTCTGCATATTTGTAAGCTCTTTGGAACCAAGGTAATACATACTCTTGACAGAATATTCACTTTCTTTTTTTTTAATGTTTGTTCATTTTTTGAGAGAGAGACACATGGCGAGTGGGACAGAGCCAGAGAGAGAGGGAGACACAGAACCTGAAGCAGGCTTCAGGCTCCAAGCTATCAGCACAGAGCCCGACGCGGGGCCCAAACTCACGAATCATGAGATCATGACCTGAGCTGAAGTCAGAGGCTTAACTGACTGAGCCACCCAGGCACCCCACAGAAAATCCACTTTCTATCAAACTGTCCAATTTTACCTCAAATACTCCCTCTTAAACTTCCTACGTATGTGTCCGTGTCTCATAGTTCTGTGATTCATTTGGAAAAATTGTCTTGGAAAATAATATGCTATCGATTTCTTAGTTGGATGTATAGGAAAAAGAAAAAAAAATGAAGGGAGCTGCTTTTCTGGGTGATGGAGATTGCCATTTTTCACGACCATAAGTAGTGAAGGTTGTCATTGAGGTCCCTACCATAGCCCACAGGTGGAAGACATGGTGTAGATGACAGGGAGATGGATGTTGATTTGGGATGTCCTAGTGGAATATTTTGAAAATTGAAATGGGAAATCGGAATTGCTCACAGAACAGTCTTGGCAGATTTGATGTGTCAGTCCTAAAACCCTCCCATCAGTTGACGACTTTGCTGAAAAATCTATTGCTTGAGAAATGGGAGAATAAAAATGATGTTCTCTTTCTGGTAGTGGAATAGCCAAGTGAATTACTTCATATATTTCACACTCCCCTCTCCTTCTCATACACATACTATATTAAAATTTCATTACCTAAGTGAAAGAATGAGCCTGCCTTTAGCACAAATGAGAATTTTAGATTATAAATGTCAATGTTTATTGCAAGGCATAATGCATGTAAAGCTTTTGCAAGGTTGTTAAATGTATCATGAGATAAATTTTGTAAATCGTATTTTGCTTACTTCCTCATTGTAATCCAAAGTAAATGTTACATACAAAGAAAAGAATCCTGTCTTAGGCTAGAGTATGTTCCTTGAAAGCATATTGATTGTGTTTTAACTATGTCAGTACATATGTATGCATGAAATGCATCACTTACGAGATGATTTTTTTAAAAGAAAGGTTAAGTCTAAGTCAGGGTGATGGGTTTACTAAAGGAAAGAAAATGCTTTCCCATGGATTTCCTAGGACCAAGATGGATTATAATTTCTAGCTTCGGAGTTCATTTACTGCTCTGTTTCAGGGGCCAGATACTCTTGGTGAATCATTTAAAGGAACTAAATCTATATTTGAATGATTTGATACAGCACTTCAGCTTTTGTATATTATTGAAATAAGAACCTTAGCCAACTCTAGCTCTTGTCTCTCAAGAATGTAAAAATATTCTTAGAATTTGTTTTAAATTTGCATAATATTTTAATCACTTCCATATACAGTTTGCAAAATACAGGACCTGGCACCTGGGAGAAACTTTAATTATTTGAAGTGAAATCTAGCTTAACAAAGTCATTTGGATTTAGAGGTTAAAGTTCTGGATTTTACTCCCATCGTACAGGTAATAATATCATTACCCATGTGTTTATCTAGACCTTTCTGTGCTTCATTCACTTTTTTTTTTTTTTTTTTTTTTTTTTTTTGAGAGAGAGAGAACACCTGAACAGGGGAGGGGCAGAGAGAGGATCTGAAGAAGGCTGTGTGCTGAGAGCCTGATGCAGGGCTCAAACCCATAAACTGTGAGATTGTGACCTGAGCTGAAGTTAGATGCTTAACTGACTGAGCCACCCAGGCGCCCCATTCATTCATATTTTTAATGTGTAAGTGTGGATGATAATTTGAAGGTTTGGAGTGACAATGAAATCAGCAACTATGAAATTATCTTTGAAAGAATAAAACACTGTACGCATATGTGGTGAAACGATATAGTGATTGTGCTTTGAAGTTTTGGGTAAAATTTTATCATAAAGGTGACTTTTGACTACAACTGCCTGGGATCATAAAAATACAATAGAATTCCAGCAGAGTCTGACATACGTTACTTAGGTTTTGTTTTGAAATTTGCTTCTTGTTGGAGGGACAATTGCATGAAATCTATCCCAGCCATAATAGGAGAATTTATATATTTTTCTAAGATAATTATGTGTGGTTTAATTTTTGCAAATATAATACATGTTATAGAAAAGGAAGGAAATCCAGTTGTACACAATGAAATGAAGCTAAAGGGAGAAAATTAAGACCACCCATAATCCCACAGCACATTGTGAGGTATAGCCTCCTAGTCTTATTTTGTGTGTATGTTTATATATATACACACAACACATGTTTTTTTTTTTTTACCAAAAAAAAAAGTTTTGTGATTTGCTTTAAAAAAAAATTTACTGTCCACCCTACACACTTTTCCAAGCCATGAAATACTTTGCTTTTATGTATCTTTATGGCTGTTCATACGGTTATAGGACTGTACCATACTTTATTTTACCTATTCCCTATTGTCAAATATTTAGTTGGTTTCCATTTTTATTATGATAAACAGCGCTGCAGTGAACAGTTTTACAGCAAGTTATTTACCAGGAACTTGGTATATTTCTACATTTTTTCAATTCGTCTTATTCATTGCTCAGTGAAGCTGGGGAACTTGCCCAGGACTTGGATACTACTTATTGTGCAGTTAAACTTACTCGTTCTAAAAGTGTTACTCCAGACCATCCAGGTTTTCCAGAAAATTAAGCACGTAAAAAGGAAATGATAATGGTGTCACTCTTTCATTCTTTTGTCTGTTACTGCATTAGGACAGTGTCGAATAGTAGTGACAGCAGACATTGTCAACTGGGTTTGGCCTTTAATAATCATGCTTCTAGTAAAATGTCAAATGCAAGTTTGAGATGAATATTGATCATGATAGAGGTTTAACCATAAATTTTCTCAAGTCTAGAGTAGATGTTGGAATTTATCGGATGCTGTTTTTGGAATCTACTGGAATAATCCTATAGCTTTGGTCTTTTGGCTTAACAAGAAGATAAGTTTTAATGAGAGTTCATATAGTAGAAATTGTGGAATGAAGCCTATACTCCGACCAAAAAAAAAAAAAAAAAAAGGAAGAAAGGTCAGTGGGTCTTGGAGAATGAAGGTGAAATCCGCTGTGGTATGCCTGAGTCCTGCTAAGGCTTCTGTATTTTCCAGCGTTTAAAATCATGTATATTACTGTTAGTGGGAAAAGAAACCAATTTCATCATCACTGGTATGATAGGTACACATTTCATATGCCCCAAGTTTGCATGTGCAAGAAAAACGTAACATTTTTTCTCTTGAACATGTCTGATTTCCGGAAGGCCTAAATGCCGTCTTAGTATAGCAGGGACCATCTGGCTTCTCTTGTTTTGCTTTACTGCTGAAACCATCCTCTCTGGGGAGATGGATTCCTCTGACTGAAGGTGCACTTGAGTGAGTGAGTGGGTAGGGAGTAGGGAGTGTAGGCACGAGAACAAGAAATTGTGAGCGAGAAGAAACCTTGGTTACTACCTAAAATTATTATCCCATCATACAAACAAGGCTAAATTGCTATCCATAGCACAGTAGCATAGAGATTGTGCACCAGACTATTGAAAAGGAAATGTTATTCTCTTTACTTTCTCTTTTCCTCAATCCCCACCCACTAACAGGTGAATAATTAGGCTCATTTCCATTTAATGCACCGCGTGGGAATAGATATGCATTTGGAGAGTGATGAGCAGAGAAACTTGACACTTTGCTTCTAGAAAAATAATGGCTGAGACACACAGAAAACCACAGATAGGTCAAGTTCAGTCTGGGAGTTTAAAATTCTCCTCTAGAACAGTGCCTTGGCTTCTCCAGCCAATCTCTTTTGGCAGTATTAAGTGCCCTGCCCCAAATGATCCCAGGCAGAATAGGTGGAAAATTTCAATTGCTTAGGGAACTAGGAAAATGATAGATGTACCTGGACCCTGTCTATCCTGGACTACTTAAGGCATTTTCTATCTGGATGGAATATGATTGGAGGTAACTAGCAGAATTGTGGTGTTCAACATAGTCATCATTCTGGACGATGTGCAACTGCATATAAAAACATGAGCAGAATTAAGCCTAGTTAAACTGAAAATAGAGTTTCATAATGTTTTTGAATTGTATAAGATTTGAAAACGTTAAGGACTTTGGATATATAGAACTGTCCTCCTGTTCTCAGCTATTGCTGTATAAAATTGCATTTTTCCTTTACAAGTTGGTACTGTTATTATATGTCCTTGTAACTGTGGACTTTGAAATTTTCTTTGTAAAATCCCCTAATAACTTACTTTGTAAAAAGGCAGATAAAAAAGAGGGCAAAAATTTAAGGATATATTGACTTTCCTTGGGATGGCATTTTTATTGGGATTTATGAATGATTGTGGAGAAATCACTTTAGAGCTAGAAAGGAATTTACAGAGATCATCAAATACAAGTCCCTTATTTTATAAAAGCATGTTCACACTAAAGTATATATCAATTAAACTAAAAATTCAAAGCACAATGTATCTTATGTGACCATTACCTGTAGAGGAGAGTGGTAGTCTTACTGTTTGCTATTTTTAGAAACATTTGGTCTGCATTATAAAAGATATCTCAGAAAAAAAAAATCAATATCCCCTGATCAGTGATGTTGAAGGTAAATCTCTTCAAGGCCATTGCTCTTGGGGACTGCAGAGTCTGCTCTTTACTGGACTGCTGGTGTTTTGCATAGTTCCTTGGATCCTTGTCCCAATGTTTTTCGGGTATCTATATTTGTAGTAGTAGATGTTGAAGATTAAATTTTAAGCTCTAAGGTAACTGGTTTGGTTATGAATAGCATATGATTTCCTTAGCAGTCCCATTAGGACTTCATCATCAATTATATTTACAGAATGAGTTTTGGTAAATCAGTACTCCAAACATTTAAAAATTCTAGCAGAAGGATTGGACTTCAATATAACTACTTTCAATCATGTGTCTGAAAGAAACATAACTTTGGCCTTTGACACATTTTGTTAACTTGGACTGGTCAAAGGAACGCTCTCCATAATGGAGACACTTTACATACATTTTTTTTTTTTTAATGTTTGAATGACTCATTGCCTATTAACTTATTTATTGCCTTGGGAAGGTTTAACATGGATTTGTAGGTATTTTGTGACTAAGAGGCTGTTATAGGTTATATCTAAGGTTCCTATTTTCTAGCTATAAGTCAGTTTATTTCACAAACCCCCCCTCAGGAAGAAAATCTGTTTTCAACTCCCTTCTTTCCTTCCCCAGCATGACCCTCCAAATGTCATTTACTCATTCATTCAATTTGGTTGGTCAATCACTCATTCAAGTGTATTTTAAGCTCCTTTTATGCACTAAACACTGTCTAAATTACTATTAGGACACAAAAGTGAATGAGACCTAATTCTTTAAAGAATTTGCAGTCTTTGAGCAAACATAAGATGTACACAAGTAACGATGCAAGCTACTATATTGGGAAGTGTTAAATAAGGAGTATTTGGGGGTTGAAAGGAAGGTATGAGTTATTAACCTCAGTGTATTTGTAGACACTGGTTATGTTTGTATGTATTACACCTACAGATAAAATGTGTGTAATGTATACAGAATGCATATATATATATACATATATATACACAAACACAATACATATATAACATATATGTAATATATACACACACATATATATGTATATATTGTGTGCTTCAGAGATAATACTTTTGTGTTTTATTACTATGTAAAAATGACTTCAAGTTACTAGACCAATCGATATCCTTTATACAAAATTTCATTTCTTAGCCCCACATGTAAAATTGATTGCTTTCTATACAATGAGCACAAATAAGCTCCAGGATGGCAAGTATTTCTTGTTGCCTATAAACTATAAACTTTTTGTCTCTAGGACCTCAAACATAACGCATAATCAGAAAAGATTGGTTGAATAAGTAAACCTAGACAGCCCAGGTAAGTAGCTCCCCTTCCAGTCAGAAGTCCCTGAGAATGTGGTAATACATACCCCCAATAATAATGATGCAAGCCAGATCGAAGTTGATGTTTATTTCATGCAACAAACTAGTGTAAGTAGTTGAGGTCTATTTTTGTCACTTCATGATATCAGGGACTGAAGGTTCTTTTCATTCTGTCCATAGGATATTGTGTTTATTTATATGGAACAATTTAATTTACTATATTATCTGAAATCCTGCCAGCGGGAAGAAGGAAAGGGAGAATGAGGGCTTGCCTGTTCACTTTAAGTCTGTATCTTGGAAGTGACACCAATCATGTCTACTCTTATCCCTTTGGTCACAACTTGTCATGTGGCTGCAGCCAACTCAAAGCATGGCTAGGAAATGTAGGCATCAGTTGGGCAGCCAGATGCCTTAGATAATCTGATGCAGTGATCAGTTTCTGCCATATCCTCTGACACATGGTATAAGTGTAACATTTACTTGTGAGTGACTGTACTACAAGTTTTCACTACAGAATCTGTCACCTCCAGTTTTGGGATGTAGGAGATGAAGACCTCGCTTCATTCTCTGGTAGTTCTTTTAGCTGGAGGAGGTGCTTTCTGATGTTCACTGGATTATCAAAATTGTTTGTGCTTATTACAGGAACTAACATTTTAGAATTTCCATGTGTCTTCGCCAAGAAAACTGTTCTTTCCCATGATGGATTGACCTTCAACCTCCCTTCCAGGGCTAGTATCCAAAGAGAATACATCACTTATTGTCTTTACTAAGTGTTCCAGACTGTTTGTTGGTTCAGTGTCCAGTAGGAACCGTGCCAGTTTGCTGAGGGCTCTTGAAGGCAAAATTACATATTTTTCGTTGAAAAGAGGCATCAGGAGTCTCTTCTGTTAACCATTCTCCTTCGTTTTAGTAATCCTTCTAACACTCGACAGATTAAAAAAACACAAATTATTAGCTTCATTTTACATGGAAAGAAGTATCAAAAGATAGTACGGATGGCCAAACATCATAGAGTAGATTTCTGACAGAACTAGATGCTTTGGACACCTGAACTAAATTGCGTTCCTTTCGCCATTTGTCACATTTATTTAAATGTCGAGGAGTAATAGAAGATTTCAGACACATCTGGATTTTGTCGGGTTCATAACATGACTAGACTGATTTCTGGCTGTTTTGTGGTCATTTCATGTAACAGGGAGCAGAATTGAATTTCCCTTCTTTGGTTGCTCTGAGCTGTAACCCTTCACTGAAACAAGTTTTCTTAGCAGGTGGTGATGATACAGGAGATGAGCTTTGACTGCATCACATACATGTTTTCTGTAGATGTCAAATTTGTTGTTGGAGTTAGAAAGTGGATGCTGATATCCAATGTGAGATGACAGGGTTATTTCCCTCATACCCCACATAATTTACTGAGTGTCACATCCTCTGATGACATAGGCTATATCCCCTGATTTTCTGAAGGACAAACATGGGGTTGTAGATTCAACTTTGACAACTCAGATGTAAAGGAAAAATGGAATATCTATAATATATAATCTCATTTTTCACTTTCATTAAGTCTCTACTTGGAAATCAGTTGGGAAAAAAATTTTAGTCCTATTCAGTTTATCTTTCAGTCCAATCATATAATTGATGATGTACATCTTTCTTAGATAAAAATGCTCCTGTACCCATCCAGCCTTTCCTTCTTAAAGTGGCATCTAGCAGGAGGACTTTTGTATCTTTGGTGGGCACGAGCTGGCATCTGCTATTGGCCTTCTGGGTTCACCTTGGTTTTCATTAGACTCAGAACTTGAAGTTCCCCTCCGTGACTTTCCTTCAGCCCTCTGGCCCTCATGCCTCAGTGTGTCACGGAGAGTCTTACTATAGCAACTATAGTCTGACTGTGGCCCATGGAAATGAGAAGGGCTCAAGAGAATTAAGCCTTAAGGCTTTCTTTGACTATTTTCATGTCTGTGGCTGCAGGAGAACCAGGGATATTGACTTGACTTCTCTTTGCCGTGGGCATTAAAGGCTTCAGTGGTGGACAGAGATGTTTCATTTACACTCTGCGACAATGCCATGACCTGAACTGTTGACATGATGAAGCAGGAAGCAAATTTTTGGGAAATCCCTCCCCTTAATTTTGAGTCATGAATTGTTCCTGCGACAAATTCTAATGGCTATATGTTGAGGACTGTAGAAAATGTAGTGGCATCAGAAAAACCAAATAAATGCAAATAAAACTTTACACATAAATTAAAAGGTTTTTTTGACCCTCATACTGCATTATCTGCAGTGGGACTCTAGTGAGGTCCCAGTGCCTGATCCAGCCGGCAGCAAACAGATCCTAGTTTTATGTTCTGCTTTATCAATGAGTTATTACCCTGCCAACATCACAGCTATTGTAAGTTAAAAGAACATATTTGGCCCACCCTTTTTCCAGCTATCTTCCTGCCCTTCTTCTCCTTCAGACACCTTGAGGAAATGGCAAGTGACTTTGTTTTCATCTGTCCGGTAGTATAGAGAGGAAGATAAGATTTTTTTTCCCCCATGTAGATTTGCGGGATAGTCCCTAAGATAGGCACATTGGACACCAATGGCAAGAGTCCGTTTCATTTCTTTGGGAAGAAGGATATACCTGTACTTAATCAGCTTTCACTAAGTGACTGCAGTACACCTGACCTGAGGAGCAGTTGACAGAAAACAGACCAGTTAGTCTGATTTGGGAAGATTCTGCCTCTTTCGTTCCCCTCTTGGCACCTGTACAGATTAGCATGTTACAGGGTCTTGGAGTTAAGAAACGTAATTTTGCTCAACACACTGTCCCATGGTTATTAGACCAGGGAAAGAGTGTACTTACATTTTTTGTGGGACACGTCACAGCATCATACAAAAGAAGGTTGAACTATGGAACACATCTCAAATACCTTCACGCTTGGCACATGACTGTTTTGTATCAGGAATGTTCTCTGAAGACTGCATAGTGTCTAGTGGATGTGTATATAGATCTCACAAATGATGCCGTTTTTCCTACTGGAGAAAGGTTTCTTCAGATACTTGTTGGTATATTTTGATGTTCTAGCATTCTGCGGAATTGTGCAGCCAACAGCTGTAGAGGTCATTTCCATTTCTTTTCTAGTAATAAGTGCCACAGGCTCCTAGCCCTGCTAGTCACACCTGTTTGGCGACTCACACTTGAAGAAAATAACAGTATCTTGCGGCAAGCCTCCAGTTTTAAAGTCTCATTTAATTTTTAACAGATGAATTTAAAGGTCAGTTAAAGAGGATTTAGGTGTTTTTTTTCCCCCACAGCACAAACAACTTCTGCAGTCTTAACTGTGTTTCTAAAGCTAAATGGAGAAGCTCCTTAGGAGCTAGAAAGGATCATCTCCTTGAAAAAGAAAAATCCAAATCACGTTGAAATTTGGACAAATTGTTATTTGTTGTTACTTTTTAGTAAAGTAATCTCTACGTGAGGCTTGAACTCATGACTCCAAGATGAAAACTCCCATGTTTTTAGGACTGAGACAACCATGCACCCCATGGCCAAATTTTTAATGTTAGTGAGTAGCTTTGCAATTCCCACCCCCCCCCCAATCAAATGTTTCTCATAATTGTGACTTTCTCTCTGAAGTGGATGCTTAGGTATTTTACCAATCCTTGCTTTGATTTCGTGGCCAGTTGCTGGAATGATGAGCGTATTTTGAGGCTATCGGCCCCTTCCGGGGCTCTACCAGATGTGCTGAATTTAGCCTTTAGCAAAACTGTATTAGACCTTGCTCAGCATACATCACTTCGTCAAGGATAGCAGATAAGTCTGTAGAGCACCTTAAATCCAAGTCATTTTCACTAAAAGCAAACAATTAGGGAACATTCCAGATTGGAAAGAATTCGACCACCACTTTGACAGAGCAGGCCTTGAGTTTGCGTCTCCAAGGGAAAACATTATCAAGTGATGCTTGTGTGGATTATCTCAAAAAGCTGTTTTAATCCACAAAATGTGTTCCATTTACCAAATTATAAGTGGGAATGCTGGAGAAATGAATGCTCTCACCTTCAGATAAAATCATGAATGGATTTGACAAACTTCCCATGTGTCAAATGGAGATGAACGAAGTTTGGGTGCAGTGGAAGTCGCTGGGTAGAGCTCCAGTGAAACTGCTCAGAAAGATGGAAACCTCTGGCTGTATACTAGGTCCTTCCCTAGTTAACTGTAACACCTAGGCCACAAAAGTTTGTACCTTGGGTTTCTCATCTTTACATTGAAAGGGATGGTTTCCATCCCCTTTAGGTCATGATCTCCTAGTTCATGGGTTCAGGCCCCACAATGGGCTCTGTGCTGATGGCCCAGAGCCTGCGTCAGATCCTCTGTCTCCCCTTCTCTATGCCCCTCCCACACTGTACTTGTGCTGTCTCTCAAAAAGAAACATTTTAAAGATTGGGATGGAAGAAAATCTTAAGCAAATGACTTTTGTAATATTTTTGGATTTCACCGTTTTAAAAACCTCACACGTTTCTGTAGAGTTCATATTTTCTTGTCCTGGTCCTCTGGGGGGTTGGCCCAGAGCAGTAGGGGAGGCCACCTGGATTTTACAGCTTCATGATTTATTATATATGCCAACTTAAAGGAAAATCCTTAGAAGAAACCACAAATAAGCACAGAACTCAAAAGTTCTTTTGAGCATGGTTTCAGGTTGATCTTTTTATATATAATTCAAAGTACTTCTCAGCACTTAGGGTACAACTTTATGATAACTTCTCCAAAGACCTTTTCCCAAAGGGAGAGTGTGGTTCTATTTCTAATTACTTCTTGGTGGTCACATGATGTTCTTTTATGATGTCAGTACTTAAGGTCAGCACCCAGAGACAGAACAGCTGGCAAGAGTCTATTAACAATTTCAGCCCTACCCCAGATCTTAGCTAGGTTAAACGCCCACTGCTCTTGGCTGGCTTTTCTCCTGCATCTTCCTTTCTGGTCTTTTTTGATCTCCCTCTAAAAGATTGCACTTCTTTGTGTAGCTGATCCTGAGGTAACTGACACAGCTCATGTTATTTCGAATAACTATGACATTCTCCTTCCTCTTAACAATGGAGTTTTATGAATCCCCCCCCCACCCTTTTTTCCGCCAAAGCTCGCAACTCCATATTTTCCTTTAAAATAGTTTAAATTTTTTAATAGAGTTGGTCCTTGGAAACATACAGCGGATGAATGTAAGATGAAAGATACTGGTGTTTTGGAAGAGACTTTAGGATAATTATTTTTAAGGACTGTAAGTATGATGGTATAATAAAGCCAGGATTATCTTGGGAAAGACTCCAAAAAACACGGGGCTTCTAGAAATTCGGGAAACACAAGTGCATATATGTCATTGAGAACACCTTTGCTCCATAGTAAAAATTAATGCTCTCAGATTTAATGGACACCCTGTATTTTAAAGTGTTGGCTAACATGTTGACAGACTATCTTCTTGAATTGATCATCTAGGTTTAACTGCCTGTGGGAGAAAAAAAAATAGTATCTTAAACCAGAGAGGTTTTTATCTTTTACATGAGGTAAACCTGGAGATGGGCATTACAGGGATGGGAGGTTGTCTCCATAGCATTTGGGAGGCAATTTCCATCTTTTTGCACCATTCTCATGCATGGATTTAATCTTCAAATCACTTCATGATTAAAAAAAAAAAATGGCTGCTGAAGGAAGGGAGTAAGGCAGAAAAGCAAAAAGAAAGCCACTCACCACTGACTGCGTGCCCAGGAGTGCAGTTTAGTACTTGTGTCTGCATCTGAGTCTGTAGATTCGGGATCAGGCAAGAGAAACTGGGAAAGATAGTATGTTAATACTGTTGACAATGTATCCAACTAAACATGGGTTATTTTGCTAAGGAGGAAGAGGAGAATGGATCATTGGGGGAGTCAGCCAGAACTCTGTGTACAGGTGAAATCACACCTTGTGTAATTGAGGAAAGGGAGTCCGTGGTGGTATTAAGTGATTTACTCAGGACCACTTGACAGTTAGTGACACAGAAATTAAAATATACCATATGATAGGTGTCAATATCTGGGGGAGGTTTACTGGCCACTCATGTCCCTCCTAAAAAGTGGCATTCATCTTGATGAATAGTTCATAACTTGGAACGCCTGGACCAACATTACCTGAGAACTTGTTAGAAATACAAACTGGCTGGGGTGCCTGGATGGCTCAGTTGGTTAGGCAGTTAAACGTCTCACTCTTGATTTCAGCTCAGGTCTTGAGCTCAAAGTTCCTGGGATAGAGCCCCATATCAGGCTGTGTGCTAACAGTGTGGAGTCTGCTTGGGATTCTCTGTCTCCCTCCCTCCCTCCCTCTCCCTCTCTCTCTCTCTCTCTCTCTCTCTCTCTCTCTCTCTCTCTCTCTCTCCCTCCCTCCCTCCCTCCCTCCCCCTCTCCCCCTCTCCCCCTCTCCCCCTCTCCCTCTGCCTCTCCCCAACTTGTCCTCTCTCTCTCTCAAAAATAAAAAAAAAAAAAAGATACACCAACTCTCAGGCCCCTCCTAGACCTGCTGAATTAGCTGGGCCCCACCTTCAGGGTTTCTGTTTCAACAAGCCCTTCAGGCAATTCTCATACCCACTAAAGTTTGAGAATCACAGTCCTTGGTGATTTTATTGTGGCCCATGGTTTTGACTTTAGTCTCACAAGCGCATAAAGTCTATCTCATATTGGCAGAGTTAATGCAGAGATGCTGACTCATGCTAACAAATCTCAAAGTAGTGACCAAAAAAGGTCATTTCATTGACTTACTATCTATACTAGAAATGGTCGGGCAGTCCAAAAACTCATGTCATTGTAACCAGCACATTCTTTCCCTGTGGGCAATTTCAAGGGAATGATCAGAATGAAACTTGGAGTGGGGCGCCTGGGTGGCGCAGTCGGTTAAGCGTCCGACTTCAGCCAGGTCACGATCTCGCGGTCCGTGAGTTCGAGCCCCGCGTCAGGCTCTGGGCTGATGGCTCGGAGCCTGGAGCCTGTTTCCGATTCTGTGTCTCCCTCTCTCTCTGCCCCTCCCCCGTTCATGCTCTGTCTCTCTCTGTCCCAAAAATAAATAAAAAATGTTGGAAAAAAAAAAAAAAAGAATGAAACTTGGAGAGCATTTCTTAGTTTCCTGCTTCTGGACTGTACGTCCAAATATGTTATACTGTTGAGACTACTGAAGTCTCAGGAAATTTGCAATCACATAAAGCCAGGGAATCTGATGGCACAATACCCATATCATCCAGACCAGCGTTGTCCAATAGAAATAATGGTATGGTGAGTCATGCCAACATTGTTTACTGAGATAGAGTAAATAGAATAATATTGTTAAAATTCAACAGAGTAAACTTGGAAGTTGTAGTTGATGTTTCTGGAACAATTCATGAATCTGGCAGCATCCCATCAAGCCAGTAGAGGGAGCTCTGAGTAGTTGTACAACGTGAAAGGTTCTTATAGGAAGGAGAGTGGGGAAAGAAAGTTATTAGCAAAAGAAAAAGGATTCTTTCTGGCAATATCATGTTTCATTATGGGGAAGAGCAGGGGTCTTAGGCAGATTCCCTCATCTTCCTTTGGGAAATTCAGAATTCCCACTGACAGATTACCTCACTGGTGCTTATCAGAAAATTCCTGACCTGTTAAAACCCTTTCTACAGGGGGCTGAAACTTCAACTAGCTTAGGTGTTAAGCCCTGGTTTGCTGTCTTGGCCTGGCTCAAGTGATGCCATTTGGGGCCTCTGGTTTTCTTTCTAATGATAGAATGAAAAATATAAAGATGCATTTGTTCAAGAGTGCACGTGTGTTGTATATCATGATGTGAAATGTTTATTTGTAAATTACATTTAAAAACCTGAAAGCCTTCTCTCTGTATTAATCTAACTGATTGCTGTGACGAGTTATTCCACACACATGCTATGTTCTGCTTATCTGTTTCTTCCACTGACAGGTATTTAATTATTTAATTTGTCCTCCCCCCTCCCCCTTTTTTTCCATTTACACAATACACTGCAAAAAAAATATGTCTCCTTGTATACTTGTCCTGAAGATTTTTAGGGTAAATACGTAAAAGTGTAATAGCTGTATTAAATGTCAGAATAGGTGGTTTTCAGTTTTGATTCATTATCACCACAATGGTCTCCAATGTGTCTGTATTTACACCTACGATGGCAGTTTGTGAGGATGTTTTCCTGTATCTTTACCAGCACTTTGGTAATTTCGAAGTTCTTAATTTAACAAACCTTGCTGAATATGACTGTTGGAATGGTATCTTGTTCTAATTGGCATTTATTTCATTTCTAATGGGGGAAAAAGTGCCAACTTTTTCACTCTTTCTTTAGGCATTTTTATTAAACTGTATGGGATAATAGTTACGAGAAGTGTTAACACATCCTCATGTGTAATCGTAAGGAAATCTGCCACTTTCCTTCCCTTGTTTTCCCTTCCAACTCTTCTGTTTTAGAATTTACCTATATTATATGCCCAAATAACATGTTGGGATTAATCGTTTTTTTTTTTTTAAACTTTATTTTGAGAGAGAGCTCACACAAGTTGGGGAGGGGCAAAGACAGAGGGAGAGAGTGAACCCCCAAGCAGGCTCCGCAGTGATAGTGCCCCTTGATGCTCCCAATGTGGGCTTGGAACTCACAAACTGAGATCATGACTGACTGAGCCATCCAGGCACCCCTGAATTAATCTCTTAAAATAATGAGGCTCTTGATCTCTCCCCCCCCCCCCTTCACTGCCATGTCACACCATCCTTCATACTGTTGCATCCTCCAAAATCATGATTTTTGAACAGATCAAAATTCCTCACTTGTATTTTTTATTACCATATAAAGCTGAGTCATGTAGTAGTATGAATACTTTCTTTTCCCTGTACATTTGCCTCTGTTGCACAGGTAAAATACAGGCTTGTTCACTGATTTTTGTCTTCCCACACTTGTCATTAATTCAGCCCCAAATCCAAATGTCTAGATAGCCAGACTTCTGGATGCATCAGGGATTTTATCAAATTCATTTCCAGAGAAGTCTTTCCTAAAGTCTCTTGACCTGTTGTCTTCTCAAATCGCTCTCCCCTAAGGCTAATAATCAACTCTCTTGCTGGGGGATTTCTTTTGTTTTGCTACTTTGGAAATTTCCTTTTTCTCTTTCTTGCTTCATTCTGTACTTTTCATTGAGCACAGGAGTTTCCTAAGAAATGGCAAATGGAAGGAAACATTGTAGAGTACTCGGGGACTGAAAATATCTTGACATGGACATAGGGTAATTTTGTTCACTATGGAATTCCTGGTGGGAAAGTATTTTCTTTCTGTAATTGGAAGACATTACCTCATAGGCTTCAAGCTTTATGGTTTCTGTTGAGAATTCCAAGGCCATTTTGATCCCTGATGGTTTGATTGTAATTTGTTTTATTTTTAATTTCTTCCCATTTGGTTTTCAATGTTCTCAATTTCTAGAGCTCTTAGTGATTGGATATTTGCCAGGTTGCTTGTTGCTCATCTCTCTGCTTTGCTTTAGTTTCTTGACTGTTGCTCATTTTATTTTTGAAGATTGCTATCGAGCTCCCATTTCTTTGATCCCATTTCAACATCCAACGGATCTTTGTCCTCTAGATTTTTATTTTTATTTTTTGGCATCTTGTGCCTGTGTCACGGTTAAAATACCTCTCTGATACACATCCGTGCACACACAGTTAGATTTTTCTTAAGCTTGAATAGTCTCTGACTACTTATTGTTTGGATCTTTCATGCTAAGGTTTTCTCAGAAATCTTGTGTTCCTTGGTTCCCTACATATTTTTGGGAATGTGTCGATGAAAAAGGCTGTTGTACACCCTGAGTTCAAGGAGGATCAGGGGCTTGCCAACTCAGCTTTTTCCAACACTTTGTAGCACACCCCTCAAAAGCAGCATCATTTGGTATTCCCCCTTGGGCTTCTCAGACTCTATACAAAGAGTTGCTGTGTTTTGCAGAGTGCTGTAAGGCCTGGTTTCCAGCCTTCTGGTAACTGATCAAGGGAAGACTCAAGGTGTCTTCTAGCCCAGACACCCCTATTTTTAGCATCTTCAGAGATTAAACTTGCTGTCCGAGTATGAGGCCAGCTGTAGCTTGGCTGCTGGAGCACAGAAGATGTGGGGGACAAATGATCTCCCTAAGAGCTTGCAACCAGCCTTTATTTTAACAGCCAGCCCTTCCCCTCCACTGCCAGAGGTACATGTTACTTACCACTGGTTCCTGAACATTTGGAGGATTCTGCAAAGTAGGTTGGTCTATTTTCAGTTTTCTCAGTGGGCTGTTAGAGCTGGGTTGCATATGTCATTCAGTCTACTCTTTTTCATTCAAGAATATATTTCTAAGATGCATTCATGTTTCTGTGTTCATCTACATGGCATCACATAATGCTTCAGTGTCTGTCTGCTATAATTTTCCCCAGTAGTTGTTAACCTATTATACAAATCATCATTTGCCTGGCAATTGTGTTTTTTATCATTTAGAATTTCAGAATTTATGTAGTGAAATTAGTCTTTCCTTCTTTTTTACATTTTATTAAAAAACATTGTTTAAGAAAATCCTGGCAACATAAAATAACAATGTATGCACCTCTATTATTTTTTTTTAATGGATCTCCAGATGATTTCTGATCCATCTGGAATTTACAGCATGAGGTACAGATTTGAATAGTCCTCACATGCATGATAATACTCCAATCCCATCTACGGAATAGGCTGTTTTTTCCCCCCATTGATTTCGAATGCTACTTATTATATACCAAGTTCCCATAGGTGCATCAGTTTTCTTTTTATATAAATGTTTTATCTTGACTAGTGATCTCTTTGCTTATCTTTGCTTATTTATCAAAACCATACTATCTTATTTAGAGCTTTCACAGTATCTATTAGGACGATCATGTACTTTATCTACTTTAGTAGATTAAAAATGACATTTATATTCTAAACAGTAGTTGAGAATATATACGTATATTTTATTAATGTTAATCTTTGCTTAAGTCATTTGCTTATAATTTACTTTGGGTTTTTGCATTTATGTTCAGAGATGACATTAGCTTATTAATTTCCTTTATTGTGTTAGTTTTGTCCAGCTGGTGTGTGTGTCCTGCTTGAAAATAACAGCAGCTCTTCCAGTTTTATGGAAGAGTTTATATACTTTAAAAGGTTCTTACTGAAATTTGTTATATATTACCCATAAAGTCATTGACCGTGATAGCTTTATTCGGTTATGGGTATTTGAATATCTTTACAATATATTTTCCAGTTATTTGTCTAATCAACGTTACTACCATAATTTGAGCCAATTTTGGTAATTGTTTTCAGTCAATTTCTCAGTTATATAGGTCATCAAAATTATATAGAGCTGTATATAGTATTTATCTTAATTAAAAAAAAAAACTCAATACCTGTTCATGCATTTTCTGTGCTTTCTTATTCAAATCTGAAGAAGATGATAGTTTTTAATAAGTTTAATAAACAAGTTTAATTTATTCTGCAACTTTTTAGAACTTTCTAAAACTTCATATAACTTAATGTTTTTCTTCTAAATTTTTAATTTGAAAACTTAGTTTATTTTGGTTAAAAACAAACATTTAAGACTGCATTTTCCTCTGAGAATGATATTGCTATATCCTGTAGCATTTTGCACTTTATTTTTCTAATGTTCATTGTTTCTAAATAATATGAGATCGTGTTTTTTTTTTTTTTTTCTTTGACCTATGTTATTTGGGAATGAGGTATATCATTTAAAGACATTAAGATTTTAGTGGGGTAGGTAGAAGGCTTTTTCTTTATTGTAGAAGAGTTCTAGATTTCCAGAAAAGTTGCACTGATAGTACAGAGGATTCCGATATAACCCTCCTCCAGTTTCTCTGATTATTAACATCTTTCCTTAGTGTGCTACATTGTCAAAACTGAAAAAGAAATAATGACACAGAAGTATAGAGTCTACTTCACTGGAGTTTCTTTAGCCAGGGGCACTTCCAGACTTGGCCCAATCATGTTTCTAACCTCAGATTCAGATGCACCTGCCTGGAGCCATCTCCTGGCTTGCTGTTGAGCTGACCAAGGTGGGGAGCCACAGTAGGGGTTGAGCACCTGGCTTCTCCAGCTGAGATACCCAAATTAATGCCTCCCACTTGCTCCTGGGCCACCTCTAGGCCCTAAACCATCTGGATGCTCCGTTTATCTTTTGTAGCCTACCTCTTTTGAAAGGTAGTTTCCTCTAATAGGATTTTTTTCTTTGTTTGGTTTGTTTCCGTTTTTTCTTTCAGAGCTTCTTCTCTGTAGTTGGCTGTGGACTCTCCTTGTTTTTTGGTGCAGTTATAGGTGTAATAATTTACCTTTAAGTATTTTCTGCCACTTCTAGATATTTGAATTGGGAATGATGCTACTGAGGTATATTTGAATTCTTTCTTCAGCCTTCCACATATTTTAAATATTTTAATGTGTGTTTGTCTATAGTATGCTGGTATTTAAGGATTCCTTTTTAAGTTTTTCCACAGAAATGAGAAATGATGTGCAAAATTGGGTTTCAATATCTAAGAGGTTTCTACCTCTTAGGAAACCCACAATATCACCGAACACAAGCCATAAATACATTTTATGTAAATCATTATAAGCGTATTTTTATTAGAAAAGTGCATTCTATAGGATATGGCAATACTTAATTTAAATGCAGCTGATTTAAAAAACATATTTTAGAGAACGTGTGCATGAGCGGAGGGAAAGAGGCAGAGGGAGAGAGAATCTTAAACAGGCCCCATGCTCACTGCAGAATGGGATGCAAGGCTCCATCTCGTGACTGAGATCATGACCTGAGCCGAAATCAAGAGTTGGACATCTAACCGACTAAGCCACCCAGGTGCCCTAATACTTAACCATTTTTGTTTCATTCTCTTCACTTCTGTTATTTTCCCACATGGCTATGGGTCATAGCTGCCTCATTTTCCAAAACTGCAACTTTTGAAAGGACTGAATGTCCAAGATTTTTCCATGTCAGAAATGAGTAAAAATTCCAAAATGAATCTGAGGAATCATGAGCAATTACATGAATGGTCTGGCATCACAATTATTTCATCAAGCAAGGGCAATGAAGCACCAAATATACAAAGGATACCATATTGGAATATAGAACACTTGTCGCAGAGTCCCTGATGGCTACATCACAGACTGGCACTCATTCAGGGCAGTTAGGAACTCTTGGTTTAGTATACGTGGCAAAGACCTCTGTCAGAGGTAAGTTACAGCTATAGGTGGTTCTCATTTGGAAATCTTCCATACCTTTCCCCATATTCTTTCCCACTGGCCCTAACCTGGCCTTCCTGGAAGGCAAAAATTCTGCCCTACTCTGTTCTCCTCCCCTCCCCCTGAAATTAGCCTTTGCTTGAAATATAACTAAATCCCCTTCAGATTTGTGCCTGGGTGGGGGAGTCTCTGAACTTCAGCTGAGGTGAAAGTTCTGGTATCCTGGGCTTCTATTCTCATCAGGGACAAGATGGTCATTGTGGTTCTTGAAGGAGGGCTTTTGCATCTTCGATCTCTTCACTTTTCTTGTCTCCTCTAAGGGAGGAGAGAAATGTGTTTTCTTCCGGTAGGATGACCAGCCCTCTCAGTATGCCTGGGACTGAAAGTCCCAGGGACCATTAGTCACCCTACCCAGTGTGCCACTCTAACCTGTGTGTCTGCTCCTTGGCAGGTTCCAGATAGAGATGACACCAGCTGGAGTTGTCACACAAAAGAAACTATTTACAGCAAATAATTTCCAAAGTTGTGATTCCATGAGTGGAGGTGAGTGGGTTTCTTATACTGAGTTAGGATGAATATTCAGGAAGTGAGCTTTCTCCTCCCATGTAAAGGTGGGCAGAAGGTTGTGCAGGTGTACTCAGAAAAGTTGCCTGTGCCTGCGTCCCATGTTATGTTAATGAAGCTTATGCTCCTCCTAGTGTGGGGACTTCAACATTATAATGAGATGGAGGTAACTGTCAGGCAAGAGGAAGGGGCTGTGGCTGTGCTCTGAGAGCAGGTATAAACTGGATGGGGATTAGGACTCTTGATCTTAGGTAAGGCATCCAGGGCCTTGCTTCCTTTTGAAACAACCCTGGGAGTTTCA
This sequence comes from Panthera pardus, assembly GCF_024362965.1. Taxonomy (NCBI): domain Eukaryota; kingdom Metazoa; phylum Chordata; class Mammalia; order Carnivora; family Felidae; genus Panthera; species Panthera pardus. The sequence goes on from NW_026526721.1 coordinate 136,244,480, forward strand.
CCCTTGATCTGTGGTCTCTGTCATGGTTAGGCTATTTCCTGGCCTGGTACAAAGGCTTAGTTTTTACATTCCCTCTGTTCCTTTAGAATCCTTAACTACTGAGATTTTTGCATTTCTTTGATTCTGACAAGCTCTGCAAACAGCGTGCTTGGGCAAATAGGGCAAAGGTCACAGAAAATAGCTGGGGGCCTGAAATGACTTCTCAAGTGTCTTTTGTGCTTGGCTCATCTCTTTTTCTGGGGACCCCTACCTCGTTCTGTAGACACACCAGGTTCTGTAGAGAAGGTACAGCCTGCCTAACCACCGCCTTCACCTATTCTCTTATCTGAGTCTTCATTTTTGTACTACCTCAGTATTAATCTCTGTGCACAGGGTAGGGAAAGGCAACTAGAGACAGTGACAAAAGTACTTAGGTACTAAATACTTTAATAATTTTTATTAGCTTTTCATTGCTGGAATGCTTAGGAATTACTGAAAGTCTAAGGTGCTTCTGAAAGAGCCAGATGGGGTGAAGACATGAGTTATATGTCCTGAGCTTGAATACAGTCAGCTATGCGGTGAAATCTGGAAGGTCAGATTTGCTGTATTTTGTGGGCCTTAGATACTGACAAGCCTCTCTCCTTTTCTGCCCCCTCTTTCTTTCTAGAACTTCCATTCTTTCCTTCATGTCTTTCCCTCTCCTTTCTTTTCTTCTCTTCTCTTTTCTTTTCTTTTCTTTTCTTTTCTTCACTGTCTTCCCTTCCTCTTGGTGTCTCTCTCTCTCTCTCTCTCTCTCTCTCTCTCTCTCTCTCTCATTCTGAGGGTCTACAGAAAAATGGCCTGAAAAGCTGTCATTCATGTCAGCTGTTACTAACATCCCTGAAAAATACGCAAGGATCTCTTTCATGTAAAGAGCCCCTATAGACCATATCTTTTGAGCTGAGGAAATTAAAAAGTACTTCATGCTATTTTCTATGCATTTCTGACTCTATGAAGGAAGGCTTTGGGGATTCTTTCCTTAAGGCCCTGTCCAGAGCTGAGTGCCAACCCATTTCACCACAGATGCATGGTTTGTGGGGCCTGCTACATCATTAATCACCCTGCCACCCACCCCAACATCCCCTATTTTAATTCTTCAATGTAGCTGGCTTATTTCTTTCTAGATGAGTTGCAGGTATGGGTATGAAAGAGGTGGGGCTGTTGTCAAAACTTTCTGAATATAGTATTCACAAGAAACCAGTAACTGAGCATTCTATAGAATTCCCAAAATCTGCTCTGAGGAGTAGGCTTTTGGGCCTTTGATCATGGATGAAAACAAAAGTACAAAGTAGAACTGAAAGAAACGGTCTCCAAAAGTTAAAACAAAAAAGGGGGGGTGGTCATCTTGGAAGAAGGCAAAAGAGCTATATCAGGTTTACATCATCAGTTTGATTTTTTCTTTCGGATTTGAGCCAGAATCCCAACGTAATGAAAAGCATTTCTGAGACTGTCACACCCGCCCCCCCACCCCCCGCCACCCCCGCCCAATTTTGGGCTAAGTGATTTTGAGGATGCTTTATTATCTGAGTTTGACTGTAAGCATGCTGTTTTTGTCTGCATTGCTTTTGGCATTTCAGACTTCTTCCTGATCTTCTAATTATTGACACTCTTAGAGGGAATAAAGAGAGGCTGTATACCTGTATGCCCGGCCAAAAGCAGATGGCACATTCAAAACTGCTGATTAACAAAGAGACTATTTACTGAGTGGACTGTTGACAAGTTGTGGGCAAGGTGAAGGGAAACCAGCTAGATAAGAACGGAATAATCCAGGGCAAGCGATAGCGGGAGGCTGTTACCACCCCAATGCATGGGGGCTGACGCCAAGATGAGATGGTCTTACTAGGACTAATGAAAGCGATAGCTGCACGGCAGGTTTTCTATCAGGAGCTGTGGCCTTGGGCAGACCATGGCCACTGCCACATTGCAAGCTGGCAGAAGGCTCCAGCGGAATAAAAAATGACCTTAACTTCTTTCTGTTCTGACTTCCTGTAAGTGCCTCCAATTGGGCTGAGTATTGAGCGGAGTTTAGAAGACACGGAAGCTTCACCGATCACTTCAACAGAGGCCCACCTCCTAGGGCACAGAGCAAGGTAGAGGAGGTTGGAGAGTGGTTGATAATGTTCAGTACGTAACCCAGAAAAGTTGACAAAAACCTCTTGTTTCTCATCAGCTTTTTCTTAGACTATATCTCGATGCTCACTTATAAAGGAAACCATTTTGCTTAGGCTTAGAATTATATGGGATACATGGAACGCTTCCTACTTGTAGGGGCAAAGGAAAAGGTTCTTTTTTATGTTAACGTAATGTGAAAGAGTTTACAGTATTAACCAATATAAGAGGGAGTGAATGTTGGATTAGGGAAATGAAGCAGCAACTTCAAGGTCGTGTCAAGATGATACATGAGAATTGGCTGCTTTGCTCTCCTCGATAATGAGCCCAGGGAGAAGCACCGAAGGAGAGCTCCATGGGTACATGGAACCAGTAATAACAGGAATAAGACTGGAGGCTGCCTTGAACTTGTGCGAGGGAGAATGTGTGTGTTGGGGAGTTGTGAGTAGGTGAAGTCTGGAATACCGGGGGGCCAGAGCTGCTGGGAGAAGGCAGAGTGGAAGAAAGCTTTATATTTTCTGTTCTTGACATTTTCCTTGCATTGCCTTGAACAACTTTGCCTGTCCCTTTACTGATAACTGGCCACAACAGACCAGGTCGGAAGTAACATTGATCCACAATATCCTGCAGTGGTGAGGACACGAAGAAAACAGAGGTGAATCGACAAGCCACCCTCAAGCATTGACTTCTCCATTATTATTTTTTCCTTTTTAGCTTCCAAGTAGATTCTACCTTGTCTCAGTGTGGCTACTTAAGCGCTTGAAAGGTAAAACTTGTACGATTGCTGGAAAGGGGCACAGAAAACATAAGGAATCAACAAGGTTTCTCTGGTGTCTGCACTCCCTTGCCCATCCCTGTCTCTGTCCTGAAACACACAAGGACTGATGTACACTGGAGCCTTCCTCCATATTGCAGTGCATATCCCCAAACTAAGTACCTGTGAGTACCTATATTTCCCTGTGAGTACCAGCTCATAGGCTGAACTAATTACACCTCTCGGGAGAACAATAACTCTACCAAGAAAGACAACATATGGAATGACATATTTAATCAGGAACACCATTGTTTGAACAGACTGGCAGAGGATTTATTTATTTATTATTTATTTATTTTTAAAATTTTTTTTTTCAACGTTTTTTATTTATTTTTGGGACAGAGAGAGAGACAGAGCATGAACGGGGGAGGGGCAGAAAGAGAGGGAAACACAGAATCGGAAACAGGCTCCAGGCTCCGAGCCATCAGCCCAGAGCCTGACGCGGGGCTCGAACTCACGGACCGCGAGATCGTGACCTGGCTGAAGTCGGATGCTTAACCGACTGCGCCACCCACGCGCCCCTGGCAGAGGATTTAAAGTAGAGGTAAAGAAAGAGAAGAATGAAAAAAATAGATACTTGAGGTATTAAAACATAAGAGGAGAAATGCTATAATAAAGAATAGAATGGGTACAGCCAAAGAATGAGTTGACGGATTACAAAGTAACATTGAGAAGTATCCCAGAAAACAGCAAAAAAAAAAAAAAAATAAGTCCTAGAAAACACACAGAAATGCCAAAAACATGGAGGAATTACATACATATTAGTTCTAGAATGAATCTTAAAGTGGGAATTTTTTTCTAAAACATAAAGAGAAATGAAGACCATTGAAGGAATTGTAGAATACCCGGTATGGTTATGATAAAAATACCTACTTAGGTTCATACTGAAACTCAGGAATACTAAAGACAAAGAGGAAATTCTAAAACTTTCCCAGGGAAGAACATTGTTGACAAAAAGCAAGAATTCTGTGGCTATTAAACATTTCAACAACAGCCTTGGATGGAAGAAGATAATTATGTTGTTGAAGTATTGAGGGAGAGAACGTTGATGGAGCTTTTATATCAAGTCAAATTTTCACTTAATTCTGACGGTATAATAAAAATATTCTTAAATGTGTTAAGCCTCAGGAAGTTTGCTACCTGAAATCTTACACATTGAAAGCACTCTAGGAAGAAAAAGTGTAACTTTGTAGTAAGTAAAATAACAAATCTCTCCAATGTAAGCAGGACATATAAGGTATGAGGGCAGATATGGTAAATGGGAAATGTGAAGTAAGATAGCAAAATAATTTTTATGTCCTAAAGTAGCAGCAATTCCAATGAATGGATTAATGTCATGAACTCCATAATAGGAATGCTTTTTATTGGATTAAAAAATCCCACGACCCCTGGGGCACCTGGGTGGCTCAGGCGGTTGAGTGTCCGACTTGAGCTCAGGTCATGATCTCACAGTTTGTGGGTTTGAGCCCTGCATCAGGCTCTGTGCTGACGGCTTGCTCAGAGCCTGGAGCCTGCTTCAGATTCTGTCTCTCCTCCTCTCTCTGCCTCTCCCCTGCTCATGCTTTGTCTCACTCTGTTTCTCAAAAATAAATAAAAGCGTAAAAAAAAAAAAAATTCCCATGACCCCAAAATAAGTTGTCAATATGCAGTAAACTTAATTAAAAAAAAAAAACAAAACAGAAAACTTGAAAATAAAAGTAGAGAAGGTTACCAGAAATGAAGAATGAAAAGAAAGCTTAATTATCAATCATTAGTTGAGGTTGGGGAAGAATCCTTCTGCCGATGAACTGTTTGATTTGATAGTCTAGGAGAGAGCCATCCATGCTCTCTGTTGGAAGACTTCGTTTCTCAACACCACCTTCCTGACACTCAGTTCCTCAAAGGCTTAGATCTCCTATTGAAATGCATTTAGGTTAACCTTCTACCAGCATATTCCACCTTGATTTGTAGACCTCTCCTTACGTTGTGGACCAACTAAATTTGACAATTTGTGTTCTTTATAAAATACCTCCTAAAAACAACATTCCATAAAGCAGAGCAACTTAAAGACATTTTGGGGATTTTTGTATTAACCATTACATTTCTTTCTGATTCTTCTAATTGGCATTGACTTTCACACATGGGCACTAACATGGTGCGATCCTGACTCCTAATAACCTGGCTACTCTGCAAGTAGACAGTTCTATTGATTGATGCAACAATTTGAACAATATCTGCTGGGTATCTAAAATGTGTTGGGAAAGATTTTAAGCACAGGGGTCACAGTTGTGAGCTTAACGCTCTTCCTGCGCTCACAGCACTTATAGTTTGAAGATGAAAAAAAAAAATCACAAAAATCCATCTAGAATTGCCCAGTGTGAAAAACCCAGAAGGAAAATGTGTGTGGTGCATGTCAGTCACAGCACAGGGCATTGGGTAATGTGTGTGTGTTGTGGGGGAGGAGGTGGTCCTAAAAAGTATTCTTTTTTTTTAATTTTTTTTTTTTTAACGTTTATTTATTTTTGAGACAGAGAGAGACACAGCATGAACGGGGGAGGGGCAGAGAGAGAGGGAGACACAGAATCGGAAGCAGGCTCCAGGCTCTGAGCCATCAGCCCAGAGCCCGATGCGGGGCTCGAACTCGCGGACCGCGAGATCGTGACCTGAGTCGAAGTCGGACGCTTAACCGACTGAGCCACCCAGGCACCCCTCCTAAAAAGTATTCTTGAGCAACTGAACTGGTACTTGAGTTCAGAAGGCTGGGCAGGGTCTGTACAGGTGAAGAAATGGAGAGAAGAACATTTCTCACACATGGGCCAGCATGGGCAAAGGTGGGAAAATTATTTCAAGAAGCAAAGTGTTTATATCTGGAGCAGAGGTGCCGAAACCTAGAAAGTAAGCGTGGTATTGACTTGTGGTAGGAAAGCTTCGTCAGAAACCGTTCAGAGGCTTGTAAAAGATGGTAAATACTTCCAATCCTATGCTAAACAAAATAGAAAATGGTGGTATGGTTTTAAAGAGCGATGGAGGAAGAATCAGTTGTGTATTTTAAGGAGAAAATTCTGGCTACAGGAGATGAATGAAAGCAAGAATCTAGTTAAGAAGGTATTAAAGGTGCCCGGCTGAGAGGTTTGGTGGGTTGGATTAGGAGGGAGCAGGTGTCAGATGAAGACCAGCTGACGGGTTGGGATTTATTTTAGAAGTCTGTGTACAGATGCTGGTAGTGGATTGGATGTGGGTGAGGAGGATTGGGAAGTGTTGGGAATAATTTCTGGGATCCTACTAGCAGTAACAAATGGATGAGGTCAGAATCCCAGCATGAAGTGCCGTTTGGGGAAAGAGAAGACCAAAAATGGCGTTCAGTTTGAAATAAGATTGCCAAGTGGAAATTTCAATTAGCTGGAATGTAGGAGACTGGAGCTCTGGAAATTAGGCTTTGCTTGGAAACATCACTTTGAAAGCCACTGGAATATACACCATTCACAGAAACATAAACCTAGATGAGATTCTTTAGAAGAAGGGGTTAGAGTAACAGAAGGTGTTTACCCGCAGGGAACTCAAACACCTACAGAGACTGGTCAAAGAAGGAAGAGGCAGCAAAGGAACCTGAAGGGAGGGCTAGAAAAAGAGAACTTGGAGAATTTGGTCGTCTTAAAGTCTAGAAAAGGAAATCTTCCCAAAAGAAGGGAAGGGGTTAGGCCTCTGCAATGTTTCTGAGAAGTCAAGTAAAGATGGGGACTGAAAAGATGTCCTCGAAATTTAGAGACAGGGAGGTCACTGGTGTTTATTCCAGTTCTTAATGCATAAACGCACCATGTTATTAAGCTCCTGGATTCTTTGGGCTGGAAATTCAGACTGGGTTGCTCACCATGCCTGGGACTCCCCTGGAAAGACTTGAAGGCTACGAGTGACTCCGTGGCAGGAGTCTAAAATCTCTTTGGGTTCGTATGCTAATATCTGCTGCTTGAGCAGAAGAACTGGGAGAGCAGGACCGCTAACCCCAGGGACTACACATGGCTTTTCCATGTAGTTTGGCTTTGGTTTCCTCACAGTGTGGGGTCTTCAAGTTTCATACTTACTCGACATGGTGGCTCTGTGCTCCAAGCTGTGTTTTCAGAGGGCAAGGCAGAAGCTGCATCTTTCCTGACATAGCGTTGGAAGTCACCACATTCTCTTGGTTACAAGTGAGTCACAAGCCTGCTCCGGTTTGAAGGGAGAGGACACAGCCCTCCCCTCACTACCTGAGGACTGTCAGTATTTGTGGGCATACTTGAAGACCATCATTGGAACTTGAGTAACAGTCTCCAGGGAGAAGAGGACACAGACTAGAGGGGCTTGCCCAGTGAACAGAAAGTGAGACCTGGCACTTGAACACCGATTGGTTTTATAATCGACACCTTAAAACTTAGTTTGAATTTGCTATAAAGGGGATGTGGCGAATGCTAAGGCATGTTAATATTCCTCCAAATTGCGACTGCAGATGTGAGTCAGCTTTTGGGTCAAGCATCTTAAAACAGCTTCCGAGTAGTTACCTTAAAAATTAAACTATAAACCCTTGCTATAGCAGGTGGAAGCAACTATCCTACCCATTTCACAGAAAGGGTAAATAATAGTTCTTTGGCTTCTTAGTAAGGCTCTGGCAGGTGTCAAAAATGAAAGCAACATGTGAGATTACATTGTGTGGTCCTTCTATGTGAGCAGACATGCGCAGGGAAAGCAATCAAATCATGCACTCATAAGAATGTTGGTCTAAATGGCGCCACTTTGAGTTCCTTTCCTAAGTTTGAATTTTGTTTTTATAGTAACCTTCAAAATTCACATACACAAAACACATTACACGTGTATTTACACCATGGAATCTGTGTTGGCATAGCTATAAATACTCGGCTAATAGCCCATCTTGAAAGGATATGCACCATAATAACTCTATCAATGTGTTTAAAACCTAGCAATTATTTTTCCATCCATTGTTTCAAGTTGCCAAACTCAGTTAACGTATAAAGTTTTTTCTGTTTGTTTTCTGTGATATTGATAAAAAAAAAAAAAACAGATTGGGCACTACTGGTAACTGGTGACTTCAGCTAAAATTTGGAGCTGGCCATTCACTGATTTTTTTTTTTTTTTTCTCATTCACTTGTTGATTCACTTAGCATGTTCATTTCTTTTGTGTTAACTTTTTCTCTCTACTCTTCAAAAGGAAATTTAAATTTAGAAGAGTTTTAAAAATTTAGTTTTAGCTTTACAGAAAAGTTACAAACGTAATCCATATCTCCACCTAGTTCTCTCATTAACATCTTACATTAGTAAGCAAGTAATGAACAATATCCATTATCATTAACTAAAGTCCACATTTTGTTAGAATGTTAAGTTTCTACCTAAGGTCCTTCTTTTTTTTGTTCCAAAGTATCCCATTATGTCGTTATGTCCCCTGAAGGATCTCTAAACTGTGACTGTGTTTTAGATTTCCCTTATAGCTGATGACCTTGACACTTCGAGAAGTCCTGGTCAGAAATGTCTCTCATTTAGGGTTTCTCAAATAGGGTTTATCTCCTATTTTTTACATGACTGGGCTGGGATAAGGGACTCCTGGGGGGAATCAGGTCACAGAAGCAAAATGCTGTCCTTTACCAAGTGTGCATAGTGTCAGCATGACTTAGCACTTCATGAAATTAAATGGGATCACATGGCTGGGGTATTGTTATTTTGAGGGTGTTTCTACTCTATAATCAAGTTATTCTAGTGTCCACCTTCCCATACTGACCTCTTGGGAAGGAGGTTAACTGTGTATATGTGGCCTATGCTTTGGGGGGAGTGACAGGCCATTTCCCCTAGGGGGCAGTATCTACCTCAGTCTTTGCCAAGCCTGATGTGCCAGGGAGCCAGTTGCTGACCCCCCCAAAATAAGGTAGTTTATATAAAGCACTTAGTACTGTGGCTGCACTTAGTAGGTGCTCAACACTATTTGACCTTCCCCCAAGAGGCTTACAAAATGATTCACTTAGAAAAATTTGTACAGTGTAAAAGCACAGACTTAGTTTTCACTTTTGATTGTGAACGATTTCAAAATACAAATAATTCAAAAACTTGCATGGTGCCCAGACCAAGCAGGTTTAAAAAAAAAAAAAATGAGAGAGTGCAAGCATGAGCAGGGGTGGGGTGGACGGAGAGGGAGAATCCCAAATAGGCTCCATTGCTGTCAGTGTGGAGCCCTGTGCTGGGCTCGATCCACCAACCTTGGAATCAAGGTTGAGTTGAAATCAAGAGTCGGACGCTTAACTGACGGAGCCACCCAGGCACCTGAGATGAGGCAGTTTCAGTAGAGCTTCACATTTTGCTGTAGAGTCTCAAAAAAATTTTTTTTTTTTTTTTTTAAGAAATGTTACAGAATCTCCAGAAAGTCCTTCCTAACTCCTGGATATCACTGCCCTTTGTGTAAACAATCACTAAAACAAAGTGGATGTTTTAAATTTCCATATATGCTGTTAGACCGTTTCTACATGCCATTGTGGATTAAGAAAAGTTTACTTCTGGGGCGCGTGGGTGGCTCAGTCGGTTAAGCATCCGACTTCGGCTCAGGTCGTGATCTCGCGGTCTGTGGGTTCAAGCCCCGCATCAGGCTCTGTGCTGACCGCTCAGAGCCTGGAGCCTGTTTCAGATTCTGTGTCTCTCTCTCTGACCCTCCCCTGTTCATGCTCTCTGTCTCTCTCTCTCTGTCTCAAAAATAAATGTTAAAAAAAAAAAGTTTACTTCTTCCTTTCCCATTCACAGGACTTGTAATTTTTATTTTTATTTTTTAAAGAAGATAAATTTAGATCCCATGCTTCCCTTGATGGGAAAGAGGAGAAAGTAGTGAAGGGTCTATATTAGAATCCGGGTTCTAAATCTACAAAGCCAGGAGTCAGTTTTTGAGCTAGGAAAAGAGAGCACAGATGTGATTTAAAGTTTGTAAGTATTCAGGCTAGGATACAAAAGCTAATGGAAATAGGATGGCTACAGAAAGGAGGAGGCAGGGCAGGTGGACTTTGATGGATGCTTGATTAGTTGCTGGTTCCCTAAAGGCCATGCTGTCGGGATGGGGGAATAAACAGGTCAGCTGTCATCCAGGTAAGACACTGCCTCACTGAGAAGAATTTAGACTCACAGTTTAGGTGAGTGGGTCTCAAATTGTGCTGTACAGGAGAGGCCTAGAGAGAGGCGCCTAGGGACGTGGGAAACTTGAGAATATCGAGTCTCTCCCCTCAGAATCTGACACCATGGTGCCCTGCCCCAAATCCGGTATTCATCTGATTCTGCTTTGTGGGTTCTGGGGACTACACAAATCCAGATGCTACTGCTTGAGAGGAAAGTTTGTCTCCATCCTGTGTAACTAGTTCTTGACCTAAACTTAATATAAGCAAGGCCCGTTCTTATTTGAAGGAGAAGTCAGTCTGTGTCCTGCTGCTTTCAGACCAGGGCTCTGTTTTCAGTGTTCCTCATTCTCCTAGAAAGCCTGTGTCTCTGCAAGGTGATAGGAATTAGGAGCTACATAAGGGCAGTGGAACTAGAAAGAAAGACTAAACAAAAGGGCAGATGTATGGAGGCAAAATCTTTGGGCCATCAAGAGAATGAGACAAGCCATATATTGAGAGAAAAATATTTGCAAAAGTCCTCTGATAAAGGACTGTTTTCCAAAATAGACAAGGCACACTTAAAACTCAAGAAAGCAAACCACCCAATTAAAACACAGGCCAAAGCCCCAAGAGGCACCTCCCTAAAAGAGATACACAGGTGGCAAATAAGTGAAGGGAAAGATGCTTCCCATTATATGTCATCGGGGAAATGCAAACCAAAACCGTGAAATACCATTACACACCTAGTGTCCAGAATCAAGAATATGTATGACACCAGATAGATAGGGAGCAACAGAGACTCTCTCTCACTGTTTGTGGAGATACAAGATGGTATGGCTACCTTGGAAGACAGTGGCAGTTTCTTACAAAACGAAACATACTCTTCAACGTTTTTTTTTTTTTTTTTTTTTTTTTTTTATTTATTTTTGGGACAGAACATGAACGGGGGAGGGGCAGAGAGAGAGGGAGACACAGAATCGGAAACAGGCTCCAGGCTCCGAGCCATCAGCCCAGAGCCTGACGCGGGGCTCGAACTCACGGACCGCGAGATCGTGACCTGGCTGAAGTCGGACGCTTAACCGACTGCGCCACCCAGGCGCCCCGAAACATACTCTTACCATACGATCCAGTGTGCATGCTCCTTGATATTTTCCCAAAGGAGTTGTAAACCTCTATCCAAACAAAAACCCGCCCATAGGTGTTTACAGCAGAGTTATTAATAGTTGCCAGAACTTGAAAGCAACCAAGATGTCCTTCAGCAGGTGAGTGGATAAATGAACTGTGGTGTGCAAGGCAAAGGAATATTATTTAGCGCTAAAAAGAGTTGAACTGTCACACCGTGAAAAGACATGAAACTTGAATGCATATTAATGAAAGAGCCTGATCTGAAAAGGCTACATGCTGGATGTGTAACTTCCAACTAATGGCAGTGTGGAAAAGGCAAAACTACGGAGACGGAAAAAGATCGGTGCTTGCCAAAGGTGGTTGCCAGAGGGAGGCGAGGAGTAGGCAGAGCGCAGAGTAAGGTTAGGGCAGGGGAACTACTCTGTGTGGTACCATAAGGTTGGTAACATGTCATGGTATGTCTTTAAAAAAAAAAAAAACGAGGTCGTGACAACTTGACAGTTGACTGCTTGTGGGAACTGAAAGGTAGACCTCAAAGATGTGATTGCATTTGCTGGCCTCGCACCTGGAGGGTGCTAACCCACCATAAGTAAAACAAAGCAAAACAAACACAACTCTACATTTTGTAAACTGGAAAATTCTATGGAGTGGGAAGGTATCATTTAGCCGTAAAACACATAAGCACAAAACCCACTGCTATAGCTGTGAGATGAAATTTCCCATAAGAGCAATTTCTTGTCCCACAGCTTGTTTCAAAGAGCTTTCTGAGTCTTAGGGTGAAAATAATATTTGATAGCAGTGAAATGGAAGAGATGAACTGAATTATAACTTAATATATAGACTTTTAAATTTACATCCTGAAGCATGACCCATATGCTTTTATTAACCAAGTGACAAGAGCAGACTTAGCATTTTCTTACACTGCTGTGTATACTTATTTTTCAAATGGTGGACGATTTAGAACTAGAGGAAGAGAGAGTATGTGTTTGTATTGGGGTTGCAGTGTTCTTAGGGAAGGAATGACAAATTTCTTTCCGATTAGCTCTTAGCAGGTAAGCATTTTAAGGTTCTCCCTAAAGAAGGTAACTTAAACCGGGAGCTAGCTGTCTTCAAGAAGTTTTAAGAAGGGCCAGAAGGAAATCGACTTTCCCTGCTAAAATAGCGAAATGCAATCTGGTTTCCATTGTTAGTATTCACTCCTTGTGTTTTCCCCCCTGGATTTCTTGATTAAGAAAAAGCTATTTAGAATGTTGACGAACCTTATAAACTCAATTTTACCAGTAACGCAAGATCGTGGTTAAGGTAACATGCAGCATTGACAAGAATAGCTAATTACGTCAAATTATAGCTTTTAAAATGCCAGATGGGATCTCATTTCAGTTGAAGTCCTGTTCAGGCCTCAGCTGGATTTCTAGTAGAAAACCTACTCTTTATATCAGGCTTGAACTTTTAACTGGGAAGGGAAAAAAATAGACTGTGTCGTAGAAGGACATGCATTGATGCTAGTTGTGTGGCATAGTCTGTTTTTTAGGCATCCGCGTCCCATGTCCTGTTGGAGACGTTGGTGGATGCCAAGCGATAACCGTGGAGTTACTTAGGAAGAAGGGTGGTTTTGTTCCGGTACCTCCAGGGGTCTAGTTTTCCTCAGAAATCTACCTAAGCCTGGGTTTAGTGTTTTATAGATAGTCACTGTTTCCGGTAGAGTTGCTGTGAAGCAAAATAGTCCAAAACGTATTGCCTTAAGATACCACCTCTTTCTCCAAGTTGGTGGTACAAGTGGGCAGTACTGCTGGTCTAGTCTGGGCTTGACTGGTACAGACAGACCTCTGTCCTGTGCCTGTGGTTACTTGGCTGGGGGCTGGCTTGTCGGTGATACAACACCCTGTGATAGGGCATTGGCTGGGGTGACTCGGTTTTGTTCGTGCCATTCTGCAGCAGCTTATGCTTTTTCTGATGCCAGCAGAAGGATTCCAAGAGAGATTGTGAAAACGCATTGGGTCTTCTGAGGCCTGGATTGGCGTATGGTCATCTCTCCTGCTTCTAGTGGCTGAAGCCAGTCACCGAGCCAGCTCAATTCAAGGGGTGGGGAAAAAGACTCCACATCTTTCTCCACACAGTCACCTTTTGAGGGAGGCGTAGACAGGGAGGGGTAGAGAATTGGGTTACCTTTTTCCCCCCCAACTTCCCAAAAACCCTTTCCTTCAAAAATCGAACTGCCCAGTGTCATGAAAGATATTTGCCTGTGTCTGTTCTCCTCCTATAGGCTGTTGGTCTATAGGGCCAGCAAGAAGCACACCGGTTCTCTTGGCGATTTCTTCCACAAATTGTAGTTCTCACAAGTAACTTCAAATACCCACATTATTTCTCAGAAACATTTTTTTCTTACTATGATTATCAACATAAGCCCTCCACTTGCCATTGCCATCATTTTCGTATTGCACAAATGCTCTCTAGAATGTGATGAATATTCGTTTGACATTCCTAAGCGAGCTTACATTAATTTTAGTTCCCCATTGAATTTCAAACAGGAGCCTCCACACTGACATTAAAAAATATTAACATTTGCAGTGGCAGTGCAATCTGCTGAGGCGTGGATTGTTGCTCTGACTTGCCACATCTTTCCCCTTGTTCTTTTTTTAGAAAGAGCAAAGCAGAGGGATTTGGCAGGGCAATTCAAGCTGCCACTCAGAGCAGCTCCAGAGACGGAAGGCTAGCCCAGACCATATTGCTTTCTAACTGGCAGCAAATCCTTCATTCAAGGTCTTTCTGCAAAAGGCAGTGTTAGCCAGGCCCCTCGCCCTTAGTGACGTCTGTCCTTTGTGATGGAGATAACTTCCCGGCCATATAACGACAGCTACCTTGAATTTTCCTGAATGTCTAAAAACGCTTCTCTTTAATCAGTTCTTTTGTCCCAAATAACATTTCCCTCCTTTGTTGTTTTCATTAATGCAGTTAGTGAAAAGAAACCAAGCTTCTGGTGGAGGTGTGGTGGGATAAGTTTGTTCATAACATGTTTTTCTTTGCTTTTTCTTCTTCCTTCTCCTCCTCTTCTTCTTCTTTTTTTTTTAATTGAAGCTTCTGTGCCCTTTATGGACAAGGCAATGTGCAATAGGGAGAATTTCCTTCTGCAGCTATTTTCCACCCCTTCAGCCTTGCTTATTTTTATCATGTCCCATCACCATTATTACCCATTATATTTATATCTGCATTTAGCGGGCAGACTTGCTTCATGTCTATAAAGGTGTAATGAGCAATTTGGGTTAATGATTTTCTGCAGCTGCTCAAACAGTTGGTACTAACGTCATCGTTTACGCCTTCCAGAGACATCTGAATGAGGCATCAGATGTAGACCAAATTGGTTTTGCCTGTTGGAGGAAGTAGAAGCATGGATGGGGGTGGTGTGTGTGTAGAATAACGGTTCATGCATCTTTCATTCCCCAATTGGATGGATACTAACAGTGGAGTCTCTCATAAAAGAATCTTTGGCATTGGGAGAGAAAAATGATTCACAACAAACACACAAACTTGTGTTGCCATCTTGATTAAAGGATATTGCTTTAACGGAAATCAGAATTTTTACACAGTTGTATGATTTATAGATGAACTTTTCAAATACATAAAATCAATGCCTGTTTATCCCTCTGGAGGGAGTAAAGAAGCTGGTGCAGAGAAAAGAACATTGGATTGGAAATAGAATAACTGGATTCGGTGTTTCTACTTGGCAAAATTTCAGCTGCGACCTTGAGCGATTTAACTTGGGATCTCCATTCCCTTCTCTGTGAAACTGGGAATACTGAATTCCTCCTGAGATGATTTCAGGAAAAAGGGAAAGAAGCACGTGAGTGCAGGATGTAGTGGCACACAAACCTTAGATGTTACTGGTGTAAGCTTCTGGAGATCTTTTTGTTCAATTGTGTGCCCAAACGTATCTGAAAGTTTCACCACATATGTAAAAAGGGTGTTTGACCGCCTTTGGCTTTCTCAGCACATTATCTATCTGAAGGTCTGTCCTGCCAATGTTAATTTACATTGTAGTCTTCCCTTTTCTCAATTCCTGGCTCTTCTCAAGATTATGGAAATGGCGTAACATAGTGACTATTTTACATTGTGTTACTTATTTTCATGCTTTAGGAATCCAGAGCTTGACAGGAAAGTAATTTAAATTTGGCAGCCTGTGGACTCACATAGGGACAGTTCAAGACAAAATTTTGAAAGAGAAATTTGTTCTGAATTTCCTCCCAGCCCTGTCTACCTCTCGGAAATATACCCGTGATGAGTGTGGATTCCTTAAAACTCTTTCTGTACCAGCTCCCTTCCCTTTTAGGAGATCCTGTGTTCTGAGCCCTCCTGGATTTCCTTGTACCATAACTTGATCTGTGTTCTCCCCAATGGTCAAAACCATGCCCCATCTCTAATTGACATCTGCAGCCCAGAGCCAGGCATATATTGGGCTTGTTAAATGAATAGACATGACTATGAGGAGATAGCCAATCTGCTCAGATAATTGGAGCTAAAGGGTTAATTAGTGTAAATGATTTCATGGATTGTGTCTCCCAGACTTCAAATTTGCCTTCTGGCTGGCACCTCGCAGAGTCATAATCTGTGGAAGTGGCAGATGGTGAGAAAGTTTTATAATCCTGGGGCAGGCCTTGGAGGTGGGGGGAGGTAGGCAGATTTTTCT
The DNA here is from genome assembly GCF_024362965.1 of Panthera pardus. Classification (NCBI taxonomy): domain Eukaryota; kingdom Metazoa; phylum Chordata; class Mammalia; order Carnivora; family Felidae; genus Panthera; species Panthera pardus. Next base: position 136,260,315 of record NW_026526721.1, read on the forward strand.
GGACATGTAACCTTGATAGGATCTTACAGTTTTGTTAAGGCTGGAGGCATACTCTAGTACTTTTTTGGTTGAAACAGAAAATTTTGCCCCCTCCTCCCCCCATCATCTCAAAAGTTGCTTGGTACATGTTGTTGCAGTTTTACGAGTGCTCTGACAACTAATGACTAATACTTACTAAGCCCCAATTTTGGCAGACACTGGTGAAGAGGTTTGGCATATACTAATAACTTTGTAAAAATCTTAATAAAAAATTCTATATGTAGGATGGATATATGTGTGTGTATATATATATATGTGCGTGTGTGTGTGTGTATATATATATATATATATATATATATATATATATTTATATATTTTAGAGAGCATATGTGAGCATGGGAGAGGGAGAGAGAGAGAATCTTAATTAGGCTCCATGCTGCTGTGCTCAGCATGGAGCCCAGTGCAGGGCTCGAGCTCACGATACTGGGATCATGACCTGAACTGAAATCAAGACTCAGATTCTCAACTGACCGAACTACCGAGGTGCCTCTCTAGGTGCTATTTTTAATTTCTCCTTTATTGGAGGGGAAACCAATATACAAAGAGATTAATGAATTATTTATCTTTAAGTAGGCTCCACTCCTAACGTGGGGTGGATTTGAAGTCCTGACCCTCAGGTTGAGTCACATGTTCTACCGGCTGAGCCAGCCAGGCACCCCAAGAGAAAAATAAAATTGCATAAAATGAAAGTCAGTAAAGGGAAAAGCCAGGAATCAAACTTGGATATTTTCGCTCCACATTCTGTGTTGCTAACACATGATAATGGATAAGAGCACAGAAAAAAATCTGTTTTCACATGATGCTGAGATAGACATTTCCTGGAGACTCAGAGGGGACAACAGCTTGATGATCAACAAATTGTTGTAGGTCTTTCTGGCACTCTGAGAAATACATTTAGACTGTAAGAATTGGGAGAAGGGAGCTCAAAATTCCTAGCAGCGGTTCCCTAGAGACCGTGCCTCTGTGTTGTGTAGGACAGGAATGTCAGGATGTGCATGAAGCCATCTTTGGAGTACAGTACAGGCGTTTCAGAGACGCGATTGTGAGAGGAATTTTCACCATCAGGCAACACGGTGACACACCCTCGGGAAAAGGAAGGAAGTAAGAATGTACACTTGCATTAAACACCCACTCTGGACCCCCTGGACCCCCTGGAGATGGGCTGAAGGAGTGCTCTCAGTTAAAATCAAGATTCCTTGCAAGAAGTGATGCGTGGTCTGACCTGGCTCACACATGAATGGTCAACAGGGCTGCCCGATTCCTTGCCATTGGCTGTGACTGTAATCACTTGACCTGAAAGACTGTTCTAGTTGCTATGGCTGCCATCAATCATCCCCAAGCTCATTGGCTTAACACAACTAATCATTAATTATCTCTCACATTTTCTTTGGGTCAGGCATTCAGGAGCAGCTCAGACAAACACTGTAGTGTGGGGCTTATAATGATGTTTGCACTCTGACCGTGGCCAGGATGGAGGTCATTTCCCTTCTTCACTCAGGTCTCGAGTTGGGGTTTGGAAGCCAAACAACAGGAAGTGAGGCAGGGGCCTGTCAGGGGCTATTGTCACACATGCAGGACTTTTATGAGCCAACTTTTAAACTTTGGGTCACTTGAAATAGATCATAGTGGGAGCATTCGTACCATGGAAAACAGCAAATGTTATAAATCAGGGCTTTTCAGAATACTATTTTACCTGCTCGCCCCTGTGACTGGGGGCTCCTTGGCATCTCTTTGTATCTTTATGCGGTTTCTCCTGTAATATCTGTAGTGTGATGGCTTCAGGGCAGCCGGACCTCTTAACTCATCAACCAGGACTCCCTAGGTGCAAGTCTTGAGGGGGAGGGAGGGAGGGAGGAAAGGTTGCAGCTTGTTAGGACTCAGCCTTGGAAGTCCCATGGCACTGCTTCCGCTGTAGTTCCAGGACCTCCCAGATTTAGGAAGGGGCAACATAGACCCTATCTCTTGATGGGGGGGGGGGGGTGTCAGCACAGTGGAAGGGTGCCATGTAGGTGGTAGACCTTGTGCCGTTGTCGTTGGAGAAGACAGCTGTCACAAAGACTTCAAAAAAAAAAAAAAAAGAAAAACCTCTTAGGATTATAAAACCAATGTTCATTGTAATATATGAGGAGAAAATTAAAAATTACCTGCTGTCCCGCTCACCTTCAGATAGGCAGCAATAATGTCATGGTCACAGTCTCACTATAAATTTCACTTTAAAAAAATTTTTAAGTGTATTTATTTTGTGAGAGAGAGGCAGGGAAGGGTAGAGAGAGAGATTGGGAGAAAGAAAGAATCCTGAGGAGGCTGCGTATTGTCAGTACAGAGCCCGGTGCGGAGCTTGAACCCATGAACTGTGAGATCATGACCTCTGCCAAAATCAAGAGTTGACCGCTCAACCAACTGAGCCACTCAGGGCCCCCATATATAAATCTCTTTGTGCATACCTACACATATAATTTTTGAAGGAATGGGGTTATAGCCTATACATTGTTTTAGTTTTACCTTTTGCTCTCTGTTTTACCTTTCTCCTTTCCTTATTTGCATCTTAATTCTAAAATATCTCTAAGATACCACAATAGGCTATCTCCAAGTCAAATGGTAACACTTCGGTTAGTTTTCTGAGGCTGCTGTAGCAAATTATGACAGACTTCAAATAACAAATTTATTCACTCATAGATGTAGAAGTCAGAAGTTTGAAATCCATGTTACTGGGCTGAAACCAAGGTGTTAGCCTGGTTAGACTCCTTCTGGAGGCTGTGAGGGAGAATCTGTTCTCTATTATACACTAAATTTATTTTGCTTACTTTCTAAATGACTCTACATTTTAGAAGACTCATATGGATATTTTCCACTACATTTTCAATGGAAGGCATATGTTGATAGAAGATTCTGAATTTGCAAAGAACTTTTGTTTTTGACAGGTGGGTTCTTAAAAATGCCTTTTATCTTGCCTGTAAGCGATTTCATCTTGCTTAAGAGAAGTCTTGATCTCGGTGACCACAGAAGGGGATATGCTTTGTTTGCCATGCAACCTGCTTAGGTACAATTGTCTTTTAAAAGTATGAAGAATAAGCTTAATCCTCATTTTACAAAGAAATATGAATTGCCTGCAAGTCAGAAGTTGTGTCTTCTGATTACTATAGTTCTGCTGTTGTATAGTGAGTGAGATTTGGTAAGTCATTTAATATCATCATTTCACTTTCCTGGATCCTAGTTTCTTAAGATACTTAGTTCTTGATAATAAGTTCCTTCCAGTTTTTGAATTCTGATTCTATGAGTAAAATCAGTAAATCTAACTTCAATTAATGAACATATTTACAGTCTTTTAGCATAGTATTTAATTGAACAACCAAACTTGAGACAAAATCTGTTCGTGTTTTCCCCCAACTATTGCTGTATAGAAATTTTGGTGGTTTAAAGTAACAGCCGTGATGTTACGCATACAGATTTGGTGAGTCAGGAATTTAGACAGGGCCCCGTGGAAATTGCTTTTTGCTGTTACATGATGTTTCAGGATGATCCATGTGACTTGAACTTCTCAGAGCATGGTGACTGGGTTCCATGAATGAGCACTCTGTAAGAGTAAAACAATGAGGTAGAAATGTTACAGCTTTTTAATACCTAGCCTTTGAAGACACATAGGATCATTGATACTGTACTTGATGTATTGAATCGGAAATAATCTTGGCCCAGGTTCAAGGGGAGGGGACATGGACTCCATTACGAGAAACGTCAAGGAATTGGAGGCTCTGTTTTAAAACTGCCACAGTTTGAAGCTATTTGCCACGAATTTTGTTTCTATTTTAAATGTATTTGAATTTTGAGAGGTGGGGGATAAGGAGAAGGCAAGGGACTAGAGGGCTTAAGAACACTAGAGGAATAGAATAGAGTAATAAAAATGTACAGTAATAGAAACTTTTACATAGTTAACAGTTGGTTAGTAAACAGTACCTAGTCTGTCACTGCTCTGGCATCATAGTCTTTTAAAAGGCAGTAATAACTAGGTAATGATTTTGTTTGGACACACACACACAAAGGTTGGTTCATATTGTCTTGAACATTTCATTTCTTTGTTATCTCTGTGGCCCCTGAGGTGATATTCGAATTTTCTTCCTAGACTTTGTAGCATACATGGTGCTTTTATGTAAATTTATCTTTGTTTTTTTCACACTAACATACAAATATACAAATTATTAAACCTACCTAACAATGAGGAAATAACTTTAGAGAGTGTATATCGCTTGGTCAGGGGTACCCTAGAGCTAAAATACAGTTCTTAATAAATTTAGTATTTCAGTTAGGAAGCCTTGTTGGCAAGAAATAGAAAATGGAATTCAAAGTGGCTTAAAAGCGATAGCAATTATTGCTGTCAGACATATCAGATTCCCCTGAGGTGGGACAGCTTCAGTGTTAATTTAGAATAACAGTGGCTTCTTAAAGGGCCCAGTATCTTTCCATCCGTTTCCTTTGCCATCCTCAGCTTACTGGCTTTGCCACCAATTCCACCCAAGGTCATAATACAGCCTCGCAGTCAAATAGGACAAGCCCAGCAGGGTTGTTTTCTCAATTGTATCTCTTTGTAACGTCGATAAAACCCATCCCAAGAGCAGCACCATTATCCCCAGACCTTGTCCTGGAAGATCCCTTGTTAAACGAACAACTTTGAAAATAGCCCTTGCCAACTCTATGGGGGCTTTTCCAGCATGAAACCGGTATGGTTAGATTGTTAGATGATCTTTATTGTGCTACGCTATACTGTATCCCTTAGAGAATTTACTGACTAAAAGGTAAATGTAGTAGGAAAACTAGTGCTAACTGCTTTAACAAATACCTACCACGCCCCCCACCCCCCTGCCTGATAATAGCTTAACGTAATAAAATGTTAATTTTCATTAAACAAGCTAATTGAGGGGACTCCTGGTTTGTGAGAGGTCTTCCTCCATGGAGAGATTCACAGATTGTCTCTTTCTTTTTTACTTTAATATTTAAAAACATTTATTTATTTATTTAAATATGAAATTTATTGTCAAATTGGTTTCCATACAACACCCAGTACCCAGTGCTCATCCCAACAGGTGCCCTCCTCAATACCCCGCACTCATGCTCCCCTCACACACACCCCTCATCAACCCTCAGTTCTCAGTTTTTAAGAGTCTCTTATATTTTGTGCCCCCCCCACCCCCACCGTGGTCTTCTGTTAATTTTCTCAGGATCCACATAGGAGTGAAAACATGGTATCTGTCTTTCTCTGTATGACTTATTTCACTTAGCATCACACTCTCCAGTTCCATCCACGTTGCTACAAAAGGCCATATTTCATTCTTATTGCCATGTAGTACTCCATTGTGTATATAAACCACAATTTCTTTACCCATTCATCATTTGATGAACATTTAAGGCTCTTTCCATAATTTGGCTATTGTTGAGAGTGCTGCTATAAACATTGGGGTACAAGTGCCCCTATGCAGCAGCACTCCTGTATCCCTTGAGTATATTCCTAGCAGTGCTATTGCTGGGTCATAGGGTGGATCTATTTTTAATTTTTTGAGGAACCTCCACACTGTTTTCCACAGGGGCTGCCCCAGTTTGCATTCCCACCAACAGTGCAAGATGGTTCCCATTTCTTCACATCCTCTCCAGCATCTGTAGTCTCCTGAGTTGTTCATTTTAGCCACCCTGACCGGTGTGAGGTGGTATCTCAGTGAGGTTTTGGTTTGTATTTCCCTGATGAGGAGTGATGTTGAGCCATCTTTTCATGTGCCTGTTGGCCATCTGGATGTCTTCTTTAGAAAAGTGTCTATTCATGTCTTCTGCCCATTTCCTCACTGGATTATTTGTTTTTCGGGTGTGAAGTTTGGTGAGTTTTTATAGATTTTGGATATGAGCCCTTTGTCTGATAGGTCATTTGCAAATATCTTTTCCCATACCGTTGGCTGCCTTTTAGTTTTGTTGATTGTTTCCCTTGTGGTGCAGAAGCTTTTTTATCTTCATGAGGTCCCAATAGTTTATTTTTGCTTTTAATTCCCTTGCCTTTGGAGATGTGTCAAGTAAGAAACTGCTGCCGCTGAGGTCAGAGTTTTTTTTCTGCATTCTCCTCTAGGGTTTTGATGGTTTCCTATTTCACATTCAGGTCCTTCATCCATTTTGAGTTTATCTTTGTGAATGGTGTAAGAAAGTGGTCTAGTTTCATTCTTCATGTTGCTGTCCAGCTCTCCCAGCACTATTTGTTAAAGAGACTGTCTTTTTTCCATTGGATATTCTTTCCAGCTTTGTGAAAGATTAGTTGGCCATACATTTGTGAGTCCATTTCTGGAGTCTCTATTCTATTCCATTGGTCTATGTGTCTGTTTTTGTGCCAATACCATGCTGTCTTGATGATAACAGCTTTGTAGTAGAGGCTAAAGTCTGGGATTGTGATGCCTCCCACCTTGGTTTTCTTCTTAAATATTACTTTGGCTGTTTGGGGTCTTTTGTGGTTCCATACAAATTTTAGGATTGCTTGTTGTAGCTTTAAGAAGAACGCTGGTGCAATTTTGATTGGGATTGCATTGAATGTGTAGATAGCTTTGGGTAGTATTGACATTTTAACAATATTCTTCCAATCCATGAGCATGGAATGTTTTTCCATTTCTTTATATCTTCTTCAATTTCCTTCATAAGCTTTCTATAGTTTTCAGCATACAGATCTTGTACATCTTTGGTTAGGTTTATTCCTAGGTATTTTATGATTCTTGGTGCAATTGTGAATGGGATCAGTTTCTTTATTTGTCTTTCTGTTGCTTCATTATTACTGTATAAAAATGCAACTGATTCCTGTACATTGATTTTGTATCCTGCAACTTTGCTGAATTCATGTATCAGTTCTAGCAGACTTTTGGTGGAGTCTGTCAAGTTTTCCATGTATAGTATCATGTCATCTGCAAAAAGTGAAAGCTGGACTTCATCTTTGCCAATTTTGATGCCTGTGATTTCCTTTTGTTGTCTGATTGCTGATGCTAGCACTTCCAACACTATGTTGAACAACAGTGGTGAGAGTGGACATCCCTGTCATGTTCCTGATCTCGGGGAAAGCTCTCAGTTTTTCCCCCACTGAGGATGATGTTAACTGTGGGCTTTTTATAAATGGCTTTTGTGATGTTTAAGTATGTTCCTTCTATCCCGACTTTGTCAAGGGTTTTTATTAAGAAAGGTTGCTGAATTTTGTGAAATGCTTTTTCTACATCGATTGACAGGATCATGTGGTTCTTTTCTTTTATTAATGTGATGTATCACATTGATTGATTTGCGAATGTTGAATCAGCCCTGCAGCCCAGGAATGACTCCCATTTGATCATGGTGTATAATTCTTTTTATATGCTGTTGAATTCGATTTGCTAGTATCTGTTGAGAATTTTTGCATCCATATTCATCAGTGATACTGGCCTGTAGTTTCTGTTTTTTGTTTTTTGTTTTTTGTTTTTTTTTTTGCTAGGTCTCTGTCTGGTTTGGGAGTCAAAGTAATGCTGGTTACATAGAATGAGTCTGTAAGTTTTCCTTCCCTTTCTATTTTTTGGAACAGCTTGAGAAGGATAGCTATTATCTCTGCCTTAAATGTCTGGTAGAATTCCCCTGGGAAGCCATCTGGTCCTGGACTCTTACTTGTTGGGAGATTTTTGATAACTGATTCATTTTCTTCATTGGTTACGGGTCTCTTCACATTTTCTATTTCTTCCTGTTTGAGTTTTGGAAGTGTGTGGTGCTTAGGAATTTGTCCATTTCTTCCAGGTTGTCCAGGTTGTTGGCATATAATTTTTCATAGTATTCCCTGATAATTGCTTATATTTATGAGGGATTGGTTGTAATAACTCCATTTTAATTCATGATTTTATCTATTTGGGTCCTCTCCCTTTTCTTTTTGAGAAGCCTGGCTAGAGGTTTATCAAATTTGTTTATTTTTTCAAAGAACCAACTCTTGGTTTCATTGATCTTCTCTACATTTTTTTTTAGATTCTATATTGTTTACTTCCGCTCTGATCTTTATTATTTCTCTTCTGCTGGGTTTGGGGTGTCTATGCTGTTCTGCTTCTATTTCCTTTAGGTGTGCTGTTAGATTTTGTATTTGGGATTTTTCTTGTTTCTTGAGATAGGCCTGGATTGCAATGTATTTTCCTCTCAGGACTGCCTTTGCTGCATCCCAAAGCATTTGGATTGTTGTATTTTCATTTTCCTTTGTTTCTATATATTTTTTAATTTCTTCTTTTATTGGCTGGTTGGCCCATATCCACCGGAGTGGCACAGACCCTGTGGACAGCTACTACCTACAAGTGATGCAGCATTGCCTGTATTAACTCGAGGTCAATTCTGGATATATAGATATGTCCCCCCCTCCCTGTTTCTACTCCTTACCTCTTCCCTCCCTTAGGCTGGTTTCTCTGGTTATCGGTCTTTCTAAATAGGCATATTTAATCCAATGTCTTGATACGTGTTCCACACCTCCTTCTTTACACTCCTTTCTCTCTCTCTGGAATAATCAATGTTTGGTTATTTTTTAGAGAGAAAGAGAGAGAGACAGAGCATGAGTGCGGGACGGGCAGAGAGAGAGAGGGAGACAGAATCTGAAGCAGACTCCAGGCTCTGAAGTGTCAGCACACAGCCTGATGTGGGGCTTGAACTCACAAACTGTGAGATCATGACCTGAACTGAGATCGGACCCTTAACTGACTGAGACACCCAGGCATCCCATGTCTCTTCCCTTCTTACTGCTTCTTATTATCCTGTTAAGGCTTCTGAGTACTCTCCTTCATGTGGTAGATGGAAAATAAACTGCCTTGTTTCAAAAATAGGGTATCTGGCTTCTCACATGCTGTTTGTAAGAACTGGTCACAGGAATCTACTAAGCTCTAGGGACTGGGAAATATAACCTATGATGTGGGGCAAACATTTTACAATGGCAATTCTACACTACGGAAGAAAGAACATGAAGTTTGGTGAATATGTAGCTATTTCTATTACTGGAGACATTGTACAGAGCCAAGAGGAAATATTACCTTTGTTCTTTATAAACTTGATGAATTCATTCTAGTCATTCTTTTGTAAGTAAAATATGAGCATATCGTATGTACCAGACTGTGACCTAGACATTGAAGAGATAAGGGTGGGCAAGGCACCTCTTGGATGAATCTATTTGGGAAGGTAGACAGAAACAGAAAATGTAACAATGAGATATGTGCTATAGCAGAAGCACGGACAAAGGGTCATTGGGAACAGAGGTTGAAGTGCCTGATTCTGTAGAACAATGCAGAAGGTCTCCATGAAGAACTCCCAAAGAATGAGTAGGAGTTCAGCAAATAGGTAACTGGGGGTGGGCACTAGGCTAGGGTTTTCATTAGGGAGGGAATAATTAGTGCAAAGGCAGGGAGAGAATTAGAACCACCTGTGTTCTAGAGCTTTGGGATTTACAACAGGCAGAACAGGCTTCTGTTATGGAAGATGTTTGTACAAGGGTGTGAGAGTAATAGAGGTGCACTAGAAAGAGGAAGTAAAGACGGTCAAAGGAAGTAGGCTTGCATTAGGTCAAAGGAGTTCAATATTTTCTATTTACTTTTTTGGGAAGATGATGGGAAGCTGAAAGAAATGGATGCTCTGAGTCTTTTTTCCTAATAGATAGGTGTTGGGAGACTTGAGAAAGCTTTGCAAGTTCCTTCTTGGCTCATTGTTCCCACTATGGTGTTTTAGGACTGACAGAATGAACTAAACATTGAAGGTTCCCACCCTTTAGGAGTTTCTGGGTGCAAAACGTGAACAGAAAGTTTATCGAAAATAACTAATGGAACACAGTTTTGTTTTGTGTTTGTGTTTTGTTTTTTCCTCTGTCATCCTCAGGAGTGAGTTTTGTGCTGGGTGTGTTGAGAAAGTGCTCATGGTGTGGGCATTTGCAAGTCATGTTATTGTGGCTTTAAGAAACTGTAGGGAAATCTTGGCATTCCAGAGGCTGGGAAGGAAAGTGTCTCCAAAAAGACCAATGTAAATACCTAGATAAGTGTACTCTTCTCTTGCAGAATATATACGTTTCTCTGTTGATTCCCAGTGGAATATTAAAACCATTTTTTAAATGATTAATGTGCTCTGAGCTTCAGGCACAAGAGAAAAGTAATATCATGAAGTAAGTGAATGACAGGCCATTATGAGTGACATGGTCTCAAAACCAAAAATGTATGTGGAAACTTTTCCAAGGTTTGAGTATAAATATTGGTAAAAGGAAAAGGATAGTGATTTTAAAAAATTTTTTGGTGATGTGGGTCAGCTACGCTTGACTCATTTGTGTCAAAAAGTCCTTTACTGCATATGACTACTTTTTAAATAACTTAAAGAGAGAAAACACAGGAAAAGTAATGGATTCTCAGCCCTAAGTCTTTGATCTCTGATTTGTTTGGTTACTTGATTTTTTTTTTAAATTTTTTGAAGGATTTAAGTGGATACAAATGTTCCAAAGACATGCTATTCTATACCTCTGAAAGATAAAACAAATCTTTGCCAGAGAAGTAGCAGTTGAAATATGCATAAAGCATGTGAATATGCAAATAGAAGACAACAAGCCCGAGTAATTATTTTAAAGATTCCTTTTAAGTCCTTTCTCTGCATTGGCCCTTTCTCAGTGTTTTTGGAACCTTGGCATGTCTATTCTTAACTGAGTTTTTGTGTTTGTTGGACTGTTAGTCTTGATCTCAGAATTTCATTTCAACATAGAGTTTGGTTAGATGTTTGTTCCTCTCTGGCTGCTACTTCAGACTTGAACTGTTAGTGAACATGTCAGGGGCATTTCCTGGTTAAGTGAGGCCTTGGGACCTCTGGTTGGCCTGGAACCAGGTCCCGATGATGCTATTTCCTGCTGCTTACTTAAATTAGTGAGAGTGGTTTTGTGTTCATGTTTTGGCTGCTTGCCTCTAGCTTTGTCCAAGGAGCTTAGATTTCTATTTTTGTTCAATATGTGACCTACATTCTCTAGAGAGTTAAGAACCTCTTTGTTTTTGAAGAATGGTTACAACATCCTTTTTGAAAGCACTCTTTCCCTGTCCCATCACCTTCGATGTTTGAAGTGTTTCCCATGTTCCGTATGTGACTCTGGCTGAAGTTAGTAGCAACACAACTTTACATCTGTGATGTCTCCATGTCCTTTCTCTTTTCTCTATGTGGGTGGTCACTTGAAACTGTGCTTAGTCATTTGGTTTCCTTCTGTTCAGAATATCCCTTTTTGCTAAGAGTGTACAAAAGCTGCAAAATGCATACTGGGCATTATTTAGGATTAACATGGTGAGGACACTTATAACCTACAACTCAAATTCTGCCCGGTATAGGAGTGTTAATACATTAATTCAATAGAGATTTACTAAGTAAATAGTATGTGCCAAGCTGGCACTGTAGGAAGCTTTGAGGATACAAAGAGGAATAAGATGAAGTCATTGTGTTTTTTGTTTTTTGTGTTTTTTTTTTGAGGATTTCACAGTTTGGTATAAAGTGACAAATAACCAAAGATACAATAACTGCACAATGTGTTGTATTCTAGAAAAAGGAGCATAAGATGCCTTGAAGAAGACATTGTCCTTGCCCTTGAGGACTGCAGCTTAGTAGAGAAACCATGGTGCTTGGAACCTAAATAAACAATCAACATCCTCCTTTTTTTTTTTTTTTAATTAATAGAGAATGATGTGGTATATTCAAGGTTTTATGGTAGAGTAGACATGGTTTCTTCCTGTCTTCATCATTTTCCTATTTTTAGGAATTCCTCCCGGAAATTGTTCTCAGGTTTCATTTCATCAGATCTGTGTGGGATTGTCCCTACACTCGGCTTCAGCACTAAACTAATCAGTGTATTCCATACTCCGGACTGTACCATGAGCACATGACTCCAGCCAGGCCAATGATGGTGAGTCCTGAGACTTGAGATTATAGAGAAATACTTTTCTGTTAAAGCATCTGGGAGGAGGAATCGGACCTAAAGTTTCCTAAATCCATCTTTGCACATAAAAAATGCTTCAGAATGGACCAAGATGTGGACGGGAGAAAGGAGAAATGAAAATATTATAATTGACTCCTGACGACCTCATCTGAACCCTTGACTTAGGCTAGTTTTCTTCTTGCATTTTATGGTCCTGTGATCCTCCAGTTTACCATTTGGCTCAAGCCAGTTTGTGTATCTGTTCTGTTTCTTGTTACTAAAAAACAAAACAAAACACCACACCTGCTTGACTTCTATAGGAACCAAAAGTTGGTTCCCTAATTCTGCTTGGGAGAAGTATTCACAGAAATATGTCTCCAGCTTGCAGTTCAAAGGATGAGTAGAAGTAGACCAGATAGAGAAGGGAAGGGGCATTCCCAGCAGCAGAATCAGTATGGCGGAGAAAAGAAGTGAGAAGAATGATGCCATATTGTTTGTGATACACAAAGCGGAAGAGGTTGTTCCTTTTCCAGTGTCTTATGTCTGAGGTCTTCTTTCTTCCATTAACAGAACTTGATGTTTCTAATAAAAGAATGAAGATATGCTACACTTTATGACAATAGGCAAGTAGATCTTCAGAGGGCACAAGTAGAATTGTCATGTGGGTGTGTGAAGTGGGATACTTGAGCCACCAGTAACTGAAAACCTGACAGACATTAACTTAAAACAAGAGAACATTTAGTGTCCACTTAACCCATTGGAATGCTGTGGGTTCAGGGCTGGAAATTAGGTCCAATATCATCTAACTCATTGTTTTTTCACCCTCCCCCTCTGCCATTTGCACCACATTAGCTTTGGAACTCCAGCTTTTTGCCTCATGGCTGACAGATGGCTGCTAGGGTTCCAGCATCTCATTATACCCAGATTGCCAAAACAGAGAACATGGAAGGAGACAAGAAAGCTGTCTTCATTTGCATCTCTCTCTTTTTTAAATCACGGAGGATAACATGTCACAAAAATCATCTCCTACCAGTAGATTTTTCCTTACAGATCATTGGTCAGGGCTAGGTTACAGACTGATCTTTTTTTTTTTTAATTTTTTTGTTTATTTATTCTTGAGAGATAGAGACAGAGCATGAGCAAGAGAGGGGCAGAGAGAGAGGAGGAGACACAGAATCCGAAGCAGGCTCTGAGCTGTCAGCACAGAGCCTGACACGGGGCTCGAACTCACGAACTGCGAGATTGTGACCTGAGCTGAAGCTGAGTGCCTAACCGACTGAGCCACCCAGGTGCCCCTCTTTTTTTTAAGTTTACTTATTTTGGGTGAGGAGCAGGGAGAGGGAGAGAATCCCAAGCAGGCTTGTGCTGTCAGCCCAGAGTCCAGTGTGGGGCTCAATCTCATGATCTGCGAGATCATGACCTGAGCTGAAATCGAGTGGGACACTTAACCCACTGAGCCACCCAGGCACCCCAGTTACCTACTGGTCTTTAAGGGAAATGGGAATGCTGTGGTGATGTACACCAGTCATTTCATATCATGGAACTGAGAATATTGCCAAAATGAAATTAAGGGTCTGTTAGCTCAAGAATAGTTGCTATGAAGATCAACATGGTCTGTTAGAAGGGTTGTTCTCAATGAGGTGTCAACATAAATACACCCGCTCTGTCGGATGTAACCTACTTTGCTCATGGAGCTGCTTCTCATGATCAGTCATTTATAGGACAGTTTTAAAACCAACACCATTCTTGGCAAAGCCCATTTGAATCTGGCTTTAAGTTTGAAACGTACTCTTTTTTTGACCAGTAACTTGAGCGTCTATTTTAGGGGATACACTAGTAGAAAATCACATCAATAATAAAGGCATGGGAGTTAATAGTGAGTAATGACAGTGTATATGTGTTTATTGGCTTTTCTTATCAAGATGCATTTGTATAAATTTGTCTCATTTGTACAACGCCACCTAAGAAGCAGCTGTTTTTTAGTCTAGCAGTGAAAAACTTGAAATACAGGAAGTTTAAAATACTTTACAAAGCTACATGTAAGTTAGGGAAAGAGCTGGGTCTAGAAAGAGCAATCTGGTACCTCTTCTGTGATTTCCTAAAGACTTCAGGAGCTGAATGTAGTCTTTGCTCTATTTATCTAATAACCTTCCTTCAGGGCGTTCAAGGTATTGAACGTATATATAGAGCTGCAGAAAATATTTCTTCCCCCAGAGTCAGTGATGATTTTAATATCTTGAGGGTGAATAGACATTGTTAAGTCACTTTGATAATGCTTTGGGTCTGGTGATAGGACTCGTTTACCTTCTGGAGCATCTCCTATCAGAGACACCTTGTGTGTTCATTTGCAGTAGAAGTTTAAGGGATTGTAGAAATTTCTGGGTCTTGTTGCAGAACCTGAAAGAGGCAAGTGTAAACACAGTGCCATTACCATCTTTCAAAGTCTTTCTTTCACTGTCACTCCTTCGTATATCAGGTATGAAGCACCACATATATTGTATGTTTCATCTGGGGAAGGGTGTGATGTACATGATAAATGAGAAAAACACTGAATGTAGACTCACAACATTTAGATATACATCTTCATTGTGTTTTTTGTCTGAGTGATGTAGGCAAGTCTGTTGGCTTCTCTCAGGCTTAGTGTCCTCAACCATTACATGGGAAAGACAACCATGATGTCTCATCCTCATAATGCTGAGGATGCTTTTGAAAATTTCAGGTGTTTTGTGAAGCTGAAACATTTGTGAATGCGATTGTCATATCATTTTTATTTTTCCTCCCAATTTTCATCGTATTACTTCATCCTTGGTATTTTGTTCCTGAATTTATAGATTTGAAATCAAGTTCTGGCTTGATGTGTCTAAGGCCATTTGTGGTGCTCTTCCAAGAGCTGTCTATTTATGAGGAAATACTTACCCCTCTTCCTTAGTTCAGTTCTCTGGATTTGTAAAATTCAGGTTTTCTGAGCCTTAGCACTATTGACATTTTGGACCAGATATTTCTTAGTTGTGGAGAGCTGTCCTGTGCGTTATAGGGTGTTTATCGTCTTTAGTCTCTACCCATAAATATCAGCCTCAAAACACCCTTCCTTCATCATAGTTAGGATGATCAAAAAAAAACCCAAAACCTCCAGACATTGGCAAAAGTCCCTGGGGAGGAAGGGAGAGGGGAGCTGAGGTAATATTGCTTCCACCTGAAAAACAGGGATTTAATTTTATAGTCTAAATTTTCCTCTGTCAGACTGAGACAGATTTGTATTTGTTTAATTCAACTTCAATAATACAACATAGGTGGTATGTTTGAACAGTATTTGGTTCAAAAATGAGATTTTGAAATTATTTCATAATTCAAGACATTTTGTGAAACTAGGCACATTGTGCTTTGGAAGTACAATATAATTGAATTTTAAAATAATCCTATTTTTCCAATCAGATAGGCTCTATCCATTTAAGTCATAAGTTTTCTTTTTAAAAGAATCTGTTCCTGGGTAATCACAATATGGAGACCTAAATTTTTTACATTGCAAAACGGAAGCCCTCCTTATGTAGACGTTACTAATATGAAAGATGACATTAAACCCGTGGCCACTTCTATTTGTGCTGCAGATGAGATTATGACAGGGAAGACATTTAAATGACATATGCATTTGATCTTACAATTGTTGAAAATAAAAATTAGTGTGGGTTTAATAAGAAAATGTATTTGAAAACCTAGATGTTCTAAAAAAAAATGACCTATAAAATATTCATGAGGGAAAAAATTAAACTTCAATTAATTTAGTAGTTACCTTGACTCTTGTAGAGCAAAGCAGTTTTAGTACCCAGAGGCTTAAAATCCCTTTGCTGTAGACTGGTGATAAATTCATTGTTGGACATGGTAAATAGGCCTACTCAGTTGATAGGTTTGAGGCCTCTGTAGCAATGACAGTTGGGTTGTTACTGAAAAACCTTCTCTCCACCAAATTTATACAAATAGGAAGAAACTCTGTTTGATACCAGGGAGGCCAAAATGGCCAAAGGAAGAGACTACAAAACACTTCCCTTTGCATTTGTTTATGTAGCCTCACCACAACGAGCATTTGTGTTCAGAAGTCTTGATGGAACATTTGTTAGGGAATATTTAAATGAGATGGTCAGTGGGGCTGTGTATGGGAATATTTGGTTATGAACATCTTGATTGATAGCTCTGGTCCCATCTCTACATATCTTGCTCTAAAAAGGGATTGTTATATCACCAGTTTATGCCTGTGGCTCTGGCCTAAGTTTTGACAAAGAGAAGTCACTTGTGTTTTTGTTTCTAGAAGCTATTCTTTTTTCCTTAGACTTCTAGAAATCGGGCAGTTGCCTTCTAAATAACCTTCTAGATATTGTGTAGGTTAGGATAGTTCAGAGAGAAGGATAAGGGTAGAAAAAAGTGTCGAGACCAGATTTGACTCTGGGAATGGACCTGGAATGACATTTGAGGGAATAGGGTCCTTTTACCCACAAATTGTTCATGCTTAAGGTTCCTTGAAGTCGTGTCTTTGTCTTATTAGTATGAACATATACCTTGGCTGGTTGAAAGATTTTGCCAAATGTTCTATAGGTAGTTTCTCTCTCAGGAAATCATCCATAATTTCTTTCTTTCTTTTTTCTTTTTTTTTTTGGCTTTTCCAAGAACTGGAGCTCAACATAGAACCCTGGTGGGTCTTTAGTGGACAACTTCACTTTCTCAAACTTACAGTGTTTTAGCCAGGACTTTGAGTCCTTAATTTTCTCTTGCCATAAGAAAAAAATCAATTATAGATGACTGGTTGTCGGGAGGTAGGAACTGAGGTGGAAACAGAGGAATTCCAAGGGCAACGGAAGCCATCTAAGGCTTTTAAAGCAATTTTGTGGCTTACTGTTCTATTAATAAATAAAATTACTCTGGCTGCTCCCTGGGGGTTGAATGTGAGAGGATCAGAATGTGTGTTGGAAAACCTGTTCAAGTATTTCAGTTGTCCAGGTGAGAGATGTTGGTGGATAAGGGTAATAGTGGAATAAAAAAAATGGAAATATTTAAGTATTTTGTAGGTAAAACCAATAGAACCTGATAGATTTGATGTAGTATATGAGAAAGAATGAAATCAGAGATGGGACCTGGGTTTTTTGACTTGAGTAACAGGATGGGTCATGTGCCACTTACTGGCATAAGTAATGGTTGGGAAGGAACAAACATAAGAGAAAATGAAAACCTGAATTTTACAGGTATTAGTTTTGGCAAGCTTATAAGGCATGAAAAGTATGCAGTTGGATATATGTCTGGATCCGAGGAGAGAGAATTACTGTATTTTGATGGGGTGATGTGCTTACTCTCATGTAACTCTTTATTTATTAGGCTTCTTGTGAATAAAAGCATTTAATGAGAGAAAATTGGCTTTTTAATTCAATCTTTTTACCTGTCTGCTCACATGAGCAGCCTCTAAACTGGAAATCCTTCTGATTGGCATTGGTGCTCATGTTCCGATGATGATAGCAGTTTGTTTGTCTTCATGGTAAATGGGGTGTCAACCTGGTTATCTCAGATCGGAAGACTCCTTCATAGTTTAATCTCAAAGCTAAAAAAAGATTAATGGGAAATGTCATAGTGATACATCCCATGCTTAGAATCCAATAATTTCATTTTAATCAGTTGCACATTATTGGTAACACTGAATCATAACTTTGCTTTTCAAAGATACCATGACCTTGCACAGCTGTGCAGAGTGAATAAAAAAAATCTGGATCTACTTAGTACATTTTATTAGAACTGTTGATATTTACTCTTTTTAAGAGAATATTAGTGCCTTTAAATTATCCACAAAGTGTCATACAGTGAAATAAAACAACTTAAGGGATTGTTTAAAAATACGTAAATTTTGCACAATGTAGTAAGTATATATGACTCCAGAATGCTACATTAAACTGTAGGGGTGTGAAAGAAACATGGCTTTTACTACTTCATATTTTCTTCTCAAAATCCTCTCTATATTTCAGGAGGTGGAATTTCATGTTGACAGCTCAATATGAAATCCTAATTCATTTTGGATAATTTGGAAATGAAACTGAAGAATACCATTTGCTAACAGATAATTTACACTGCAAGATTTATTTTGCATAATATATTTTTATGAGAATTTCTGAATTCAGAAGGGAAGATACCCTGGCATCTTCTCCTGCATAATATATCGTCTCTCAATATTTGCTTTAGTATGTTTTGAGTTCCTTAGGGTTGGAAGTGTTATTACTGTAAAAGTAATTTTAACATTCTCTTTGATAAAATATGAAGGAAAAAAGAATAATCTGTCTATTGTCAGAACATATCATCATATGGTTCAGGTTAGAGAAACAAAAGGAACTTGACTTTCAAGCAATTGGAAAGTATCTTAGAACTCAATTAGCCAAGTATTTGCATGCTTCAAATGGTTTTTGTTTGTTTTCAACCGGTGACAGAATCGCACTCCTATTTTGATAACATGCTATTTAAAGTTCTGGTTCCTCTTTACTGTCTCAGGAAGTAGAATATAATTGGATGAGAAAGGTTTCACAATTAGAAACAACACAAATAGATCTTGGGAGAATTCGAAATGTACAACTTATCTCAAGACCTGAAATAACTGTTTTTCCTCAATTATTTTTACTTGTCAATAACATTTTGAAATACATTATTAATAATGCCTTGTAATGGGAGAAGATGATTCAACTGCTATGCAGTATCTGAGTAGGTAACAATCCACAATCTATTATTGTGATAGAAATGCCAAAAGTAAGGTCTGCATGTCTAAAACCTATGGTGGATTTTTGTATTTTGTCTGGTCTTGGGAGTTCTTGCTTTTTACTCATGTGAAATTACCAACATGGATTTTTGAGCATGTTGGTGGAGACTGAAAAAGATGATGTCACTTGAGCAGAATCCAGTTAATTCCCTGAAAGGCAGTATGAAAGTGCTTCAGGTTCAACAGCAGGAAGAACTATGTTTGAAACCTGTATTTTATACATACAAGCTGTGTGATACTGGTAAGTTATTCAACCCTTGGAGCCTCAGTTTCCTCATCTGTAAAGCAACATCCATCTTAGAAGTTATATGAAATAAAACAGTGCCTGAAATAGTATGAGCACCTAAGAAATATTTAATAATTATTTTTATTAGGTCTCTAGCTTGCCCAACCTTGTTAGTGATTTTTCTCTAACCCAAGCTAAATCATTATAAAGAGTTTATATACAGGAGAAAACTCCTAGTTTGTTCAGCCAGGCTGAAGACGCATTGTCACAAAAGTTTTTTATAAAGTATTGTAAAGTTGAATTCATAAGATTATAGAATGATAAGGGCCCATTGAACACATGATCCAAATACTTATGTATAACTAAGGAATTTGAGTTGAAGCTTCCTCCAAGTCCCATAGCTACTTAAAAGCAGAGCTGTTGTTACTACACAGGCCTACTTATTCTCAGTCAAGTGTTCATTTATTACTACTACACACTGCCTCATAAAGTCTGAGATGACTTGAGAAGTAGGTTAACATAGGAATGTGTGAATGCTAACTTTGACCTGCTTCACAAATTTAGGTTGCAAATAATGACCTCCAGAAGAAATCTAGCTCCAGTCCTCATTTGCCAGATGAGCAGAAGTCTAGTAGTTTTCTTAGGGCTCCTTCCCCCCTTAATGTATCCAAGAACCCCAGAACCTTATGCAGTATGGAAGAGGGGCGATTCTATTGACTCCCATATCCTAGCAGACCAGAGAGAACCTACAATCTCCTCAATCTAACTTGCCCTTGCTTCTTGCTGCCAAATGGCACCTGTGTGGACTGTAGGATATAATATGGTACAAAAGGTGCTTGCTGGTCCAGAAGCTCTAAGGGAGGATTATCTAAGACTATGAGTCTTTAAGAGAGTGCTATCCCATTCTCTTGGTTCAGAGTTAGGTTCCAAGGAATGCTAGTTGATCTAAATAAGGCAGTTCTTCATGCAGACCCTTGTGTTCCTTATGTCGTCATTCTCCACAATGCCAGCTCCTCCCAGTACAGAGCTGCAGTTTTCCTTTTCCTTTTCCTCTGTGGGATCTGCACAGCACAAGTCCACCATTTTCTCTTCAATCCCAGAAAAAAAGTTTGTAATATACTTGTGGGACAATAGCGCTATGCATTCATGCTTCAATTGCTAGTTATGTCAACTATCTCCAGATGGCTGTGCATGATTTCATCTTTGAGGAGGGGACCAATTCCCAAGACACAGGCCCCTCTGGAGATGAAGGTGAAGTCTGGCATCTCTCCCGAAAGTAGGGAAAAAGTGAATGATGCTGAACTGGGCACATAGAAGACCTTTCATCAATATTTTTAGAATTATTACTTAAAAACATTAGATGTGAAGTCTGTATCAGGGTATCGGAATGGTATACCTTATATTAATTCAATGTATTTATAATTTTAGGTTGTTTTTTTGTCTCCTGTCTTTGGTTTTTATCCAGTTAATCTCTAATTGTGTGAGAGACTTGCCAGTGAATTTGCAGTTTGATCCTTTGCTAAACTGAAATTCTCTGTGATCTATATTCTCAACATAATACGTATGCATGTTTATATACACGCATGTGTGTGTGTTCAGATTTTTTTTTTCTAAAAATACACTTCAGATTTAGCAATGTTTTAGTGGATTTGGGTATTTGTAATATTTTTATTTTGGCCACATTCATAAACATAAAAACATAAAATCCATGGATCTATCCAATACCCAGCTGCAGCTTTCAAATATGCTGTACTTGATAAACTTCCAGATTTGTTTTAATGGTAGAGTCATCCATATAGCCAATCTGGCTCATAAAGCAATTCCTGTTTGAAGTATTTGGCCCATAAAGGGAATACAGTGAATGGTTGTGGGTCACACTTAGTCACATCATTTCATTCTCTTGTCAGACAAGGTTGAGAATTGCCTGGAGGGACTGTTATAGTCTCCTTGGACCTGTGCTTCCTTAGAAAAGAATGTGGCTATTTGAGAGATTTATTCCAAGCAAAAGGCTACATAAATGGAGAAGTACTATTGTTATTACGATTATTTAGTTTGTGACTGGAGTTGGTCCTGGAGGTGAGATGCAGGTACTAATGTTCTCTTAAGAGATGGAGATCAGCCCTGAATATTTCCATAGATGTTTCTTGACCAGAGGTGTCTTGATAGAGTTTCTCAGGGTCAGTTTGAAGCTAAGAAACCTCACAAACAAATGGGGTTCTGTAAAAGTTAGAAGCAAAGTTTCTGTGAAACCAGGCCAAAATTCCAAACTTGGAACATCAGCCTTTGGTGTGAGGGTTTGATCCAGACCTTTGGATTCTTTTTAGTTAACTTTTGAGAGTTCAGGACTGTTTGCTTGTAAATCTATTCCATAATGTGTTTTCAAAATGTGTTTTTAACAATACCCTAGACATTTCAGGAGTACCCTAATTTTGAAAAAAAAGTGTTAGTTGGGGGTAGAACAGAATAATGCTTTAGAGCATTATTCAGGATTCTACAAATGTAATTTTGAAGTATTAAAAAAAAAAAAGGAAACACCAATTTCATCTTCCAAGATCTGGGCTGGGAAATTAAGTGAAGGCCCAATTGTAGCCCCAGCCATTTATCTCAATCTGGTTTCTTGTGGGCATGTCTTTATGTGCTGGTTCCAAGATTTACGATTGGGATGTGAGGGGAAAATGAGGAAGAGGAAGTTTCTCATGGGGCTTCAGTTCAGCACTTTATCAGAGTTCTGCATTGATTAATTGGGTACAACCATTACCTAAGTGGTATTTTGGTTCTCATTCTGCTATAGTGTCCGTAATTCCTTTGGGAGCACTCTTCTGGGAAAGTTGTACTTTGACTTTAGGACAGGATTCAGGGATTTATGAGTCCTTAGACTTTCCTTTAATACTAAATCTCTTAATCATTGATATTAATTTATTTTCTGTTCACCCATCTGTATCATCTCCATATATGGCTCTCCCTAAGATCCCATTTTCCCCCCATATCTTTAATGTCTTCTTTCAAATTGGAATTTCTTCTGTCTTCAAACATTTGACAGCTTCCCTTCCTTGAAAAGTCAACAATAACCTAATTGCCTTCATTTAGCCTAGAGGTCTTTCCTCTCCACTCTTTTATCCTTTAGCCATACTTCTCAGACAGGATTTTGATAATGATGACTCTTTCCTTACCATTGGCTTTATCCATATTAAGCCCTATGATCTGGTTATCACTCAATTGAATCCTAACAAACCGATTTGTGATTCAATTTGTCTGATGTAGTACAGGGAGAAGAGTATAAGCAGCAGAATTAGGAGATGTCCTATGAGGCGGCTCAAAGCTGAGCAGCTAAAAATGAAGGCAGGCTTTACATCTTCTGCAACTTTACTATCCAGTATGGTGGCCACTAGCTTCGTGGGGCTCTCCTATCTTATAAAAAGGCTAGTGTAACAGGGGAACTGAATTTTAAATTTTAATTTAAATTCAGTGTTAAAGAATGATACTTGTTTCCCAATAACTGAATTATGTTTGGGGAAAAACTTGGGTATGTCAACGTATTTTCTCAGCTGTACATTTTGGGAGATCTATATAGATCAAGTATTTCTGATCAATTTAGCACCCAAATTGGGATGTGCTGTAAGTGTAAGATACATGCCAGTTTTCAAAGACTTAATACTAAAAAGAAGAATATGAAGTATCTCATTAATATTTTCCAAAAATCTTACATGTTGAACTAATAACATTTTATGATATGCTGAGTTAAGTAAAATATATTATTTAATTTTATCTCTTTTTACTCTTCGAATGCAGCTACTAGAAAATTTAAAATTACACGTATGACTAGCATTATATTTTTATTGGACATTATTGCCTTGGAAACATAGAAGGGACTGACTTCTAAGTTTACGTCTGGGCTGGAGTTGGAAAGCAGCTACTAGTGAGTTAGAGAATCAAGGGTCTGTCTCAGTGATAGGAAGTTTATTTAAAACGCCTGGTAGGGATAAACCAGAATTACCAGGTGAGAAAAAAAAGCCCAGGACTATGTTTCAGGCCTGGATCCCAATGAGGAGAAGAAGGACCACAAATGGGGGCGTCCAACTCTGGACACGTGATGCAGTGTGGCTGCTGCAATGAGGGCATGCTTTGAGTTATGAAGAAAATGAGTTCTTTGGAAATTGGGAGTTTTGTGAACAAAGAACAAAGTGAGCAGTTGTGACAAAGCATAGGGTATTCCCTCTTTGTATCTTTTTCTCTCCCTTTAACCAACACAAAAACTTCAAGGGGCTGAGCCAGAAATAACTAGTATGAACTTAATCTGCCCTCTCACTGGTGGCCTAGGACAACACCTGTTATAATCCTAAATCAAAAATAATTTGAGGGGGATGTTCTAATGTTTTGGCATAGGAAGCTCACTCTCCCTCAAGATAAGATACAATGTTTTTAGTTACTTTTTCCTTTATATAGTAAAACCTTGGTTTGTGAGCAGAAGTCATTTCAGAAACATGCTTGTAATCCAAAGCATTTGTATATCAAAGCGAATTTCAAGAACCATTGGCTCAGTTGTGATCATGAGACATTCACTGTCAAGTACTATTCGTATTGCAAGACATTGCTCGTTAATCAAGTTAAAATTTATTAGAAATGTTCATTTTGCAGAACACGGAACAACTTACTGTGGTCCAAGGTTTTACTGTATTTAGCTTTGACTTGACAATTTCATTAGGACTTTTCACATCTGCTTTACCTGCTATGAACATTCTGTTGTTAGATATGGAAAAACCTAAAACAAATAGATGAGGTAAAACTCACCCAGAAGTGATACCTTGGAAACTCCAGGGGCCCTCCACATAATTACTTTCTCCTATAATGGGAATTATAAGTGTGGTTCTGTGGAGCAAAACTGGAAGTTCAAATTTCTTTCCTACTTTCTATTTTACTCCCAATAGCAATTCTAGGTCTAGAGGTGATGGTTACATGGCTAATCCCAAGATCAAGGGTTTTGCTGGAGAATCAGAAAGATTCCATCCTTTTCAAATATCTAGAATCTTCCTAGTTCTTTGCCAGCTACAGCCTTTTTCTTACAAGAAGGGCATACATTTTTAATAAGCACATCCTGGCCTCCAGAATCTGAGGCCTGGCTTTGTTCCTAACTAAATCTAGCATGATACATGTATTTTAAATTATTTTAGAAAGAGAAAGTGTGTGAGTTGGGGAGAGGGAGGGAGAAAGGAAGAGGGAGAGAGAATCTTACACAGGCTCCACATTAAGCATGGATCCTGACATGTGGGGCTCAATCCCACAACCCTGGGATCATGGCTTGACCCAAAATCAAGAGTGGGATGCTCAACTGACTGACCCACCCAGATGCCCCAAGGCCTAGCATGATTTTAAGCACAGCCTGTAAGTATGGTGATCATCACTTTCTTCATGTGTAAAATATGGATAATACTATCTATGTCGTGAGGCTTTCTTGGGATTAATGAGATTAAGTTGCAAACTTTTTATCACCGTGCTTGGTATATAATAAGAGCTCATGAAATGTGAAAATTTTTGTGTTTTAAACATCCTTTTGGATAATTTGCATTTTATTTCTTTAGTCTCCATAACCATTTGGCGAGGAAAGGATTCTCATCTGTCTTTTGTGCCTGAGAAGACAGAGGTTCAGAGAGAGAAACTAATAGCCCGAGATTGCCACATTTGAAGTCATAAGCAGCCTAAGTGGTTAAGAGCACAGACTGAATTCTGGAGCTGTGTGATAGGAACAAATACAGGGCCCTTCCTCTGCCTCCATTTCTGCATCTGTAAAAATAGAGAAGAATTGTAGCTGTCTCATAAGATTTTTAAGAACTTAAACTAACAACATTTCTGAACACTTGGAACAGTGCCTGGAACACACTAAATGCTAAAATGGTCTGTTACTAACATATTATTTTGTTTTTATCTCGGACTTGAAAATGAGTAAAATTGTCTAGGTTCTTGCTTTAATATTTCCTTCAGTTTTAGGTAAGAAATGTTAATTGCTTTGGAAACAAAGCATTCCTCTCTCATTCTGTGGTAGCTCAAACCTGGTTAAAGCCACTTGTATGCATTCTTTTATAATGATACAGGTGAACAATAGTAACTTTATTTTTTGGTCCTCAAGCAGTGACATCTTTTTGTAGACCACTGTAAAATTGGGATCGTGCCTGTTTCATATTTCTCTGCAAAATGCCAGGCTCCCCCTGTGGCTGGAATTCTTACCCCATATGACTGACGTCTAACAAATGTTCTACTGCCAAATGTACTCTTTTCCTTTGGCTGGGCGTCTGGGTTTGGCTCCAGTGTTCATTTCACTTGGGAGATGTGGTGTCAATCAAGACTGTATTGCTGGGTAAGATAAGTGGGCAGAGAACACATTTTAGAAGCCGTTTCACAGAGCTTTGGGATTGTACCTGAGCTGGGAGATTTAGCAGAGAGATCTCAGGCTTTCGTTTGCTCTGTGCTATGCCTGTATGATGTGTTGTATAGGGTTTTTCTTTGCCTTTTAAATTATGACCTTTGTGAAGGCCAAAGCCTTTGTGTATATTCAGCTAGATCTGTCATAGAGAGGGCACCAAAATGATCAATACATATATATAAATTCTATACCGTACCTATTCTGAGAGCATTCCTTGTAGACTAAGATCATTCTAATACTGCATGCTAGTGTTTGCACAATCTTTTAATAGAAGGCACTGGAAAAAGAACAGAATTTATGCTCAAATAATTAGAAGGAGATTGAACTTGAAACACCTGAATTTTTCAACCAATGATTTTAAAAAATGGTAAAACAAATGAACAGTTCTCACTGTCTGTATTTTTCAATACATTCCTTAATACCCATTGAGCCCATCGCCCCTCCCACAACCCTTCCAGTAACCCTCAGTTTTTTCTCCATATTTAAGAGTCTCTTATGTTTTGTCCCCCTCCCTGTTCTTACATTATTTCTGCTTCCCTTCCCTTATGTCCATCTGTTTTGTCTCTTAAAGTCCTCATATGAGTGAAGTTGTCTTTCTGGGGCTAATTTTGCTTAGCCCAATACCCTCTAGTTCCATCCATGTAGTTGCAAATGGCAAGATTTCATTCTTTTTGATTGCCAAGTAATACTCCATTGTGTGTGTGTGTGTGTGTGTGTGTGTGTGTGTGTGTGTGTGTGTGTATACACACACACATATACATACACCACATCTTTATCCATTCAACCATCGATGGACATTTAGGCCCTTTCCATACTTTGGCTATTGTTGAAAGTGCTGCTATAAAATTGGGGTGCATGTGCCCCTTTGAAACAGCATACCTATATCCCTTGGATAAATGCCTGGTAGTGCAATTGCTGGGTCATAGGGTAGTTCTATTTTTAATTTTTTGAGAAACCTCCATACCGTTTTCCAGAGTGGCTGCACCAGTTTGCATTCCCACCAGCAATGCAAAAGAGATCCTCTTTCTCCAAATCCTCACCAACATCTGTTGTTGCCTGAGTTATTAATGTTAGCCATTCTGACAGGTGTGAGGTGGTATCTCATTGTGGTTTTGATTTGTATTTCCCTGATGATGAGTGATGTTGAGCATTTTTCATGTTTCAGTTGGCCATCTGGATGTCTTCTTTGGACATGCATGGACATGTCTTTTGCCCATCTCTTCACTGGATTATTTGTTTTTTGGGTGTAAATAAGGTTTTGTGGGAGCACAGTGATTATTCATTTAGGAATTATCTATGGCTCTATCATATTACAGTGGTTGAGTTGCTTATGGCTTATGAAGACAAAAATACGTATGTGGACCTTGACATCTTCTCAGTTCTGTCCTTGATCACATGTAAACAAGTGAGCCTGGCAGTTTTCCAATAAAACTTTATTTACAAGCAGGCTAGATTTGGCCAATCCTTGGTAAATTGAGAAAAAGAAGGCACTTTAGAGTCAGATATACCAACTATGTGACCTGTGAAGCAACACTTCACCTTTGTGAACCTCAGTTTGCACAGCCTTAAGACAGGGATATTAATGCTTAGATCACATGATTGTTAAAAGGATAAAAGAGGAAAATGTATGATTAGGAAGTAGCACATATGAGATCCTCTCTAAATGTTTGTTGGCACCTTTTTATTTAACACCTCAGGCCTACAGACTATCAGGAATTTACAATTAAAATGTAGGGAAATATCACCTCCATCAAACACCACGGGAGGTGTTTGTCCCAGAAAATGGGGACAGAGAAAAGATTTAAATTAAAAAAAAAAAAAACAAAAAACTTGGGGCACCTGGGTGGCTCAGTCAGTTAAGCCACTGACTTCAGCTCAGGTCATGATCTCACCGTTCAGTTCATGAGTTCAAGCTCCTCATTGGGCTCTGTGCTGACAGCTCAGAGCCTGGAGCCTGCTTCAGATTCTGTGTCTCCCTCTCTGCTTCCCTGCTGATTGCATGCACATGCTCTCTCTCATAAATAAATGTTAAAAAAACCCCACAATTCTTTAATGTTTATTTTTGAGAGACAGAGACCGAGCACGAGTGGGGGAGGGGCAGAGAGAGAGGGAGACACAGAATTTGAAACAGGGTCCAGGCTCTGAGCTGTCAGTCCAGAGCCAAACACGGGGCTCAAATTAACGAACTGTGAGATCATGACCTGAGCCAAAGTTGGACACTTAACCCACTGAACCATCCAGGTGCCCCAAAAGATTTAAAATTTTAAAAAACATGTTTAGTTTCATTTAAGAACTCTAGTTTGGCTTGTATGAATAGATATTAAAAAGGGGGAGAATAATATTTGCAAACCCATATCATTTTAACATCCCAGACTCCAATTTAACATCAAATTTTGAAAAACACACTGTTTTAGATACATTTCATACTCTTAAATACTGAAGAACCTAGTGTAGTCTTATAATGTTTGGAATGTTTCTCGATGTTCAGAAATATCTCTGCCACATCATTAAACCAACTATTCCTCACGATTGCTTTTAAAAAATGAAGCATCCAGGACTAAAAGCTAGAAAAGCATCTGTATGCATGTTTCAAACCAGTGAAAAATGAAAGTGTTAGAAGCAAACGATGCCCTTGGGCCATTGCAGGAATGTTGATCCCGAACATCATCCATCACCAAATTTTGAAAGTGGGATTGTGGAATATTCTTGTTGTACCGGGCTTAAAAAAAAAAAAAAGTCCCTTGCTTCCATTTATAACCTATTTTCTCCTCTAAGTATAGTACAGTTTACTTCCTTTACCTCCGTGAAATCAAAAGCTTCTGGCATAAAAATAAAACCTACACTGTAGCATCCCAAGACAGATGGGGACTTCTGAGATAGACTCGTGCCTCTGGGTTGGCTGAAATCCCCACTCAGTGGTGTAAACTTGCACAAGAAACCCAACTTCTCTGGTCTTTTGTTTCCTCCTGTTTGGTGGGAATAAGATGTGCACTAATTATGTTACTGTAAATATTAATGGTATAATGAACATAAGTGGCTACTTGGTGGTTCCTAGACCCTCTGTAAGCTTATTTCTTCCCCAGTGTTCATATTATTTTAGAGAAAAAGATACAGAGCTGTGAATCTCAAATTGGGATACAGGACAACCAGAATGGCCACAGTGGTGTGTCAGGGGACAATTGAAGCCTCAGGTCAGACAGTAGGTATCTTGTCAGTGTATCACTTTTACTCAACATTTTAATTAGAATTTGAAGGTAAGTTTGAGCCCCACTTCTGTCTTTTTTTTTTTTTTTTTTTTTTTTAGACACAATAAGTTAGTTCATCTCTGTGACTCTCAATTTCTGTACCTGGAAAACAGGGATCATATACATCTAATAGGTGGCTTGAGGATAAATAAGATTATGTGAAAATGTAACCACAGAGAATTTGTGACATTTTTTTGAACAGTGAAATGGTCTAAAGATGTAAGTTTTGATGCCATTAGCTGGTGAATCCTCCATTTTACCAGTAAAATGGACTAAGAATCTGCACCCAAGGGAAGCTTTGAGGAGTCTCTCCTCTGCCTGAAGTCCTATGTTCTAGCCTTACTTGAAACACCTAGAGTGGTTTTTTGTTTTATTTTGTTTTTTCAGCTGAGTATGGATACAATTAAACCTCCCTTGATATCCTCATTTGTAAAATAGGAATTACCTCAATGATCGTTCTGAGAATTAAATGGACGTAATGTATATGAGATTATCCTGCAAGGGGCTTAAAGACTGGACCCTGAAACCTCAATTCGTTCCTAGTCCTCCCGTCTTCTGTCCTTATTACTTACAAATTTCTTCCAACTTGAAGAAAAAATTTTGAAACCTGAATTCTGTTATCCATGGACGTTGGCTATAGCCCTTGTAACTTGTTTCTGAGTAACATGGCCTTAAAAAATCCTCTTGTTCAGAATTGGAGATTTGCCACTTAACTTTGGAGAATTTTCTCTGATTAGCTCTTTCAAGAGGATGCAAAATAATGGATTATAGGAAAATACTAAGCAAGTCAATACAAACCCTTCATCATGCAAAGAAATAATTTTCTCTGGTAAGCTTCCACTATGCCTGTTCTAAAGTCAATAGGGTTTTTTTTGTCTGTTTTTTTTTTTTTTGTTTTGTTTTTTTTTAGTTTTTTAACACGTCATAAATTTCTAGCAGTCCTTATATCCAGCATTTTCAAATTACCAATTAATAAAAATACCTTCACTTGTTCTTTAATTTACATTATGTTATGGCTAAAGTTTAAATTTGCAAATAGCACCTGCTAACTTTTGCAGGCCCAGCTGGATACGAAACTTTTCAGAGTTTTAGAAGATGATTGGAATAGCTTCCAGTACACATTCTTACAGAAAAGGACTCTTCTTTTTTCTTGAGACTAGAATGTGTTGAATACTAGGTAGATACTAGACACTAAGGACATTTCTTGTATTTTACTGTAGGACTCCTCACAACAGTCACTGGACATACACAGGTAATATTTTCTTTATAGATTGGTCAAAAGCGGAGCTTGAGGAACAATGTTAAGGAAATAAAACTTAAATAAGGTCAGTCAGTAAATGATGTCTCTCAGTTAAAGTGGGTAACTGTAATTTGGTCTATTCTCCAGCCCTTCGTTTGTTTAAATTCTTTAACAGTTTTTGTTATATTCTATCTCCCCTACTCCATAATTCTTAGAACTCCAAATAGGGAAAACAAGCCTGAGTTCCACCCACTTTCCAAAATAGCATGGCATCCCAAGATAAGACACTAGACCGAGTTTTAGGATTTTAGAGGCGAAATCATACCCCTTCAGTCTGTGTTACAATGAAAAGTGGGAGCTGGGCCACCCATATCTCCTAGTATGTATGTTTAAACCTCATCAAAAATGTACTACTAGGTATTTATCCAAAGGATACAAAAATGCTGATTTGAAAGGGCACATGCACCCCAGTGTATAAGCAGCGCTATCAACAATAGCCAAATTAAGGAAAGACCCCAAGTGTCCATTGACTGATGAATGGATAAAGGTGTGGTATATATATGTACAGTGGAATATTACTCAGCCATAAACAAGAGTGAAATCTTGCCATTTGCAATAACACAGATGGAACTAGAGAGTATTATGCTAAGCTAAATAAATCAGAGAAAAACAACTACCATATGGTTTCATTCATGTGTGGAATTGAAGAAACAAAACAGATGAACATGGGAAGGGAAGGAAAAATAAAATAAAAACCGGGAGGCAAACCATTAAGAGACTCTTAAATACAGAAAACTGAGGGTTGCTGGAGGGGAGGTCAGTAGGGAGGATGGGCTAAATGGGTGATGGGCATTAAGGAGGGCACTTGTTGGGATGAGCACTGGGTGTTGTATCTAAGTGATGAATCACTAAATTCTACTCCTGAAACCAGTACTACACTACATGATAACTAACTTGGATTTAATTACATACATACATACATAGATAACTCAGTTTATTATACTCCAGCTACTAAAATCTGAAAAGAACTCTTTGCAGTGAGGCCCACTGCCTTCTATCTTAGTGTCTCCCACTCTGGTACTTTAAAGACACTAAAGGTTTCTCCTGTATACTCTGAATTACTACCAATTTTACCTTTCTCCTTCACACTCTCAATTACTATTTCCTATATTACACTAAGCTTAGTGATGCATATTAACAAAGAGTAAAATCCATCTCTTTGGGTGTACAGATCAGTGAGTTTTAACAAACATGTACAAGTTACACAATAATGTAGTAACCACCACAATCAAGATTTAGAATATTCCCATTAGCACCCAAAGTTTCCTTTGTTCTTTTATAGTCAATCCCTGTCTGTATTCCTACCTCCTGGATACTATTGATCTGATTTCTGTCCAGAAATATTTGGTCTTTTGCAAAGTGTTAAATGAAATCGTACAGTATATGGTATTTTGTGCCTAGCTTCTTTCATTTAGGAAAACTTTGAGATTTATGTAAGTTAAATATATCAGTAGTTCTCAGCTTTTTATTGCAGTTGTATTCCATTGTATAGATGTAACACCAATATCCTCTTATTATTTGAATGACTAGGTTATTCATTTATGATAGAGTATGTTTAACTCTATAAAAACGTTAAACAGTTTTCTAAAGCGATGCTTTTTGCTTTACCACAAGCAATAATTGAAATCTCCAGTTGGTTTACCTTATCATCAGTACTAGATATTGCCGGTTTTTTGTTTTTGTGTTATGTTTTAGCCATTCCTTATAAACATATAGTGGTAATTCATTGTGGTTTATGTTTGCATTCTTCTATCGGAACACCTTTTTCTTGTGGTTATTTGCTTCTTTGATAAAAAGTGTGTCCAATCGTTTGCTACTTTATTATTGAGTTGTGAGAGTTCTTTACATATTCTGATACATGTTATTTGTCAGAAACATCTCTTGAAAATATTTCCTTCCAGTTTTTAGATTGTTGTTTCTTTTCCTTAACAGTATCTTTGAAAAATCTCTTTATTTGGATGACATTCTCTGTACTGGAATTGCACTGAATCTGTAGTTCAGTTGGGGGAATATTGATATCTTAATATATGTTCAGATTCATAAAATTTGTGTATTTATTTATGTAGATTTTTCTTTGGTTGTCCTTACAAATGCTTTGAAATTTTCAGTATATAAATGGTGTACGTATTTGTTTGACTTATCCTTAAACACTTTTTTTGATGGCATTATAAATTGTTCTGGGTTTTAAATTTCAATTTCTGATTATTCTTTGGCAGTATACAGATAATACATTAAATATTTATATATTGAACTTATATCCTGATACATTTCCTTATGGGTTTTAATTTTTCTTGTATATTCTTTGTATATTATTTATATATACAAAGTATATATATATATATATATATATAGCATATATAAATATTTGTATATTTAGATTTTTCTACCTAAACAATTATGTTATCTGCAAATAAAGATAATTTAATTATTTTTCATCTAAATGCTTTGCCTTTTTCTTGCCTTATTACACTAGCTAGGACCTCAGAAGTGAGATTGGACATCTTTGACTTACTCTGTTTAATCAGGGAAATAATTCAATCTTTCACCATTGAATATAAAGTTAGCTGTAGATCTTATGTAACGCCTTTTCTCAGGAAGAGTAAGTTCCTTTCTGATCCTATCTTATTTAGAGTTTCTATCATGAATGGATGTTGAATTTTGTTGAAAGATTATCTCCCATCCATTGAGATGGTCAAATGTTTTTTTAATATATTAATAGGGTGAATTACACTTACTAATTTTCTAATGTTAGGCCCTACTTGATCATGATGTATTATACTTTTTATGCATTATAATACCTACTTTTCTAATCTTTTAAGGATTTTATGTGTCTTTGTATTGAAAGGACATTGGTTTGTAGTTATCTTTGTGATGTCTTGGTTTATTTTTAGTATTGGAGTAATGTTAGCCTTACATATTGAGTTAGGAGGTGTTTTATATCTAAAAAAAAAACCAAAAAAAAACAAAAAAAAAACCTAGAAAAATGAAGACTTTTCCAGTGGCTTGAGTTTCCTTATTTTGTTTGGTGATTATTTTTACTACCTTCTGTCATCTAAATTATAAACCAAAAGAGGAAATAGAAGATTAAAACAAGGTTTTTGCAAGATAATCCATAATTTGGCAAAATAAACATCTTCAAACTAATAACACAGTTCCAGAAGAAAATATTAGAAATATTGTGGTCTATATTAAAAAGTGAAGGGGTGCCTGGGTGGCTCAGTTGGTGAGCTTCCCACTCTTGGTTTCTGCTAAGATCATAATCTTGGGGTTTCATGGCTTTGAGTTCCCCATTGGGCTCTGTACTGGCAGCACAAAGCCTGCTTGGGATTCTCTCTCTCTCCATCTCTCTGCCCGTCCTCTGCTTAAACTGTCTTTCTCTCAAAATAAATAAGCTTAAAAAAAACGAAGATGTATATACCCATTAGTGAATCTATATATTTTGCTTTAGCAATACACCTGTTGGAGGAGTTTGAAGCTTTTATCAAGACCCCGACAAAAAGTATTCGCTGTAGTAAATGGTGGACTTATTTAAGGTATGGGGAATTGAGATAAAATGATGTCTCTTTTAATTTGCTGGGTTTTCAGTTATAATTGTCACAGTTCAGGAAGGCTCACTCTTAGAAGTAGTTTGGGGGCTTGTGTGTGACCTAGTATCAGAAAATCCTTTGCAATATTATGACATTGTTGCTTTAAAATTTTAGGGAAAATTTAGTGTAGTCCTTTAGAAGTCTTTGAAAAAGAATTCATTTCTAAGTTGGTAGCATTTCATCTTTCCCAGGGGAGAAGGAAGAATTTGTGCAGTCCTGGGAGGAAGACTTGTCCCATCACCATGCCCATTCATATGTAAGGATAACTTGCAAATCGATGCCAGCTGATAAGTGGTATGAAAATAAATACAACAAGTTGAGTGGCCTCGAGGGTACTATGTATGCTAATGAGGTAATTGGGGAACACCTCTTTGACAAAGTGATACTTGAGCAGAGACTTAAAAGTGGGCAGGAGCAAGCATCGGGCTTGCATTCCTGGCAGAGATGAGCAAGTGTGGAGACTATAAGGCAGTAGTAGCATGCTTTGTTTATTTGAGGAGCATAAAAGACAGCAGGGCTGGAGCTAAAGAAAGGAGGAGGAGGTGGCCATACATACATTCAGAGAGAGACGCGGTCCAGATCACGTAAGGCCTTGTAAGCCGGAGTAAGGACTTGGGATTTTACTCTGAGATGAGAAGACCTTGAAGACCTTTAAGCAAATGAGTACAAGAAATGACTTACATTTGTAAAGGGATCAATCTGTCTGCTGTGGAAAGGTAGATGAGCAGACAAAGGGGGAAACTGGGAGATAAATTAGCAGGCTGTTCCAGTAGTCCAGACTACGGATGATGGTGGGGTGGGTCCAGAAAGAAGTGATGAAAAATGTTTGGCCTCTGGGTTTATTTACACAGTAGAGCCAGTACGATTCACAGGTAACTTGCCAGGGGTGAAAGAGGAGGAGGAGTCCAAGATGACTCTCAGACTTTTGGACTGATGAACTAGAAAAGAATTACCTGTTGCTGAAAGGGGAATGACCAGGGTAGAAACAGGTTTTCTGGAGGGAGCATCGTGAGTTTGGCTTGGGGATATGTTAAGCTGGATGTGTTTATTAGATATGTAGGGCTCTTTGTGAGTATGGAAAATGAGGGCTAAGTTGGATTGAATGTATGAATTTGGGACCCAACGTCATATAGAAAGAACAGAGGAGGGAGGGAAAAAAATGAAGCATAAATCTTCGAGTCCAAGTTGTTCTTCATTCATTCCTTGGGCCCTGAAATTCCAATTGGGCTGAAAATGCCTGGTGAACATGAATGAGGT
Organism: Panthera pardus; assembly: GCF_024362965.1. Classification (NCBI taxonomy): domain Eukaryota; kingdom Metazoa; phylum Chordata; class Mammalia; order Carnivora; family Felidae; genus Panthera; species Panthera pardus. The sequence goes on from NW_026526721.1 coordinate 136,295,073, forward strand.
GAGGCTGACATAACCCAGATGATAATTTTCGTTTCTCCTCCTTGAGTTTAGTTTCCTGTGTGGATTAGCAAAGTCACTTCATGACTTTGGGCTTCTTTTCAGCCTGCAATACGGATGCCTCTGGGAGTTGTTGTGAATCTTGGTTTATTAATATTTGCAAAAGTGCTTTCAGGTCCTTTGTCGAAAGGCATTATAGAGAAGCAGAGGGTTATTATTAAGGATGACATTTGCTCATTGTGATTAAAAATGACAAAATGAAATTTCAAGTGCAGAAGTCAACACTGCAATTTAATGTATAAAGGTGTCTTTGCACATCAACATGCAGCCAAATGAGGTCCATCTGTATTACAGAGATTTTTCTAGTTTGCTTTCAAATGAGGATTGGTTTTCAAGTGGGGAATTGAATGTAAGCAGACATCAGCAGAGGCCAAAAATATACCGTTTCAGCTAATTGCATCCGTTTGCACAATGGTTTTTTTTCCCCTTTAATTTATCACGGACTGCAAATGGAGCCCAGAGAACTGTGCATTGAGGCCACATCCACATGGTTTTATTTACCATTGCACACAGAATTTTATTGGGCTATAAAGTAAATGGATTTCAGCTGAAGCAATTAGAACAGTACCTTCTAAGGCCACCGTGCAAATTAGCACATACCCATGGGCTCTTCCTTAGAAGAAGCCTGCAATATGCAGAGAGGAAATGGGGTAGGAGCTTGAAGGGGATGGTGGGAAATTCTTACTCCTATTTGTAACTTTCTTAGAGCATGCTGTTTGTGACCCCCCAAGCTAAACCAGTTGTAGGCTGTGTTGTAATCAAGGACAGGCTGATACAGTTGGATTGAGAAATCTATTTGGCTGACGGTGTTTGATGGAAAATTGAACTTGATTTTGGATGGAGATTGGGGAGAGAAGCAGAAGACTTTATAGAAAATTCATTTGCTGAATTTTGAGTCAGTGTCTCTCTCTCAACCAAGTAAGGCAAATGTTCCAGTATGTTTTGGTCTACAGTTTAGGCATAAGTGAAAGTCTGAAGTCTCCACTCCCCCTTCGGGCATCACCATTTAATGCCCAGATAACCTTGAAAACTTTTCACCACTGTATTGCTCTTGGCTCAGTCCAGTAGTATAAACAGTGGCTTTAGAGTAAGACCTTCCTCTCTGAGTGTCAGTTGTGGCACCAATTCCATGTGCATTGAGAGCGTAGCATGAGTTAGAGACAGGAATCCACCCCTCTTCACCTCTACACACAGGCGAGAGGAAATGACTCTGAATTTGCTTAGCAACTTTTGAAATTCTCAGCCAGATCAAGGCTTATAGAACAAAGTTTTCAGAGATCTGAGAAGAGGAGGTTGGAAATGAGTTTTCTCTAAGATGCTGCTGAGTCTGTAACTCCCACTGTGCCTTGGGGACAGCATGGTCCTGTTAGCTTGAACTATCTGACTAGTGAAGGGGCCCTCAAGGATTCACTTAGCATGGACAGCTGCATATCCAGCAGTTGCTGGATTTACATCCGACAAAAACAGCTTGTGAAATGGGATCTGACTGTATCCTGAATCTCTAACAAACATGTGGGCTTTGGTGGAGGATTCAAAAGAGTGTTTTGTAGTGTCTTGCCTTACCACAGGATGTTGGGGCTAATGATGCTTATGTTTCTGAGGGCCATGGGGACTGTGTGGGGGAACAAGAACTATGAAGAACCGTATTAAGTTCTATCCAATAGGGTAGCTTTGTAGGGCTAAGACGACTTCACAGCGAGGGTGGAGTTAGACCACTGTATGTCTAGTAAGGGAGGAGAAGAGAACTAAAGGGATTAAAAGGACCATACTTAGAAAATCCCTTCAGAGTTCCATTGTTGGGCACCTCTCTATTTTCCTTACTCTAGGCAAAGGACTCTCAAAACAGTGATGCCTGGGTCATGTTCCTAATGGAGTTTTGCCATCTAGAGGCAAAGTAGATTACCCCTACTGAATTTTGTAGAAATGGTGAGAGGTAAGAGTAAAGTTGGTTTTGGCCACATTGCATTTGTCTCGCTTAGGTGACACCTGTACTTTCTGCATGAAATGGGGTTGAATTCAGTATAATTCTGTTGAATATGTATTGAGTGCCTTTCATGTACAAAATCCTGAGAGATCAAGATGAGTAAGGTAACTTTATCAAAGTTGTAACCTGCTTAAAGTATGGGAAGTTGCTGGGAGGTGAAGTGACCCATAGATGCTGTTTTTTTTTTTTTTTTTTTTTTTTTCCTGTGGTCTTCATCTCCTCTGTGCTTTTACAGAACAGGTGATTTGAATGCTTACTATGTATTTCCCTTGTAAAGTTGTCTTTCAGCATAGGTACCTTCTTTCTCATAGTCTTTCTTGGGTCAGCTTTCTTCAGCTCTATGTGTGTCCTTTTCTCGTTTTTCTGTGTTCCAGGAGGCTGATTCCTGCGAGTTGAATTCCCCAGCCTTCCCAGGTAGGTATGGCCAATGGCAAACGCTCTTAAATGTTGTGGGAGATGGAGTGTTTGGGAGACAGAAACTGCTAGAGCTTTTTGTCTAAAACTTGACTTTTCAATCAATGGAAGTTTATAATCACTTGAAAATAAAGACTGGCTTATTCATGTATTGCGGGGTGGCACCATAATTTTGGGGACCCAATGAAAAATAAAAATGTGGAGATTGTCATTCAAAAGGAGAAAAAACTTTTTCCTTTCCTCCACAATCTCACTCTTGACCAGTCAAGGTGTTTTTAATTTGCTCTTTAATACTGTAGTCCGTCTGGTACAGGGATACTCAAGGAAGAAACATAGAATCCCACAGGTACCCATGGCCCCCACCAATGACATGGTATGCACAGATGGCTACATGTGGGACCAACAGGCTAGGTTCTCTTTCCTGCTAGTTGCTAGCCCAATGCCTCTAGAAATTGAGCCAACTATTTACCCTCCCCATGGGCTTGCTACTTCAACTTCCAGTGGACAGGTTCTCGACCCCCATTCCCAACCAGGAGCGTTACAACAGTTACGCCAGGATGTACTAGGTGGACTCCACCAAGTTGTTCACCCAAAGCATTGTGGGGTTGACATCTTGTGGGGCTGCTGACATGCCGTACCCTGAAATGGTTAGGGGGCATGTGTCCAACACTGACTCTTTCCATGCTTATGCCCAGGCCATCATCAGGGGTGGAGAGTGGCAGTGGAATGAGAAGAAGGGCACCCAGGATGCTGGAGGACAGACAGTAGGTGGTTGAGATCCCATTGCGGAAAGGTAGCTAGAGGTTGGACCACACATGAGCTAAATCTGAGTTCCTAGTGATGGTACATTGTCCTAAAACACAAGTTTAAATATTATTAACAATTTTAAGACAATTGCTGCAGAGCATTAAATCCCAGCTGCAGAGCACTGTGACCGCATCTGGTCACATGCCTGTAATTGAGGCTCTGCATGTATATATTCTCCAGTGTGCCTCACCCATTAGTTTACAAATACTAAATTATCAATCATTGACTGTTGGGCAAATAATCCAATAAGTGACTGTAAGAATGAATGAAGTAATTGAATAAATGAATGAGGTAGCCAACATTTAATCAGGCTTACCTAATAATCTGCTTCACTTGAACACCAGAAATAATGTACTAGCAATTAGCCAGCATTTACTAAGATCTTCCATGTTTAAGATACTTTTTAATGGCCAATGGAAGATATAGTCAGGTGAAGGTGAAAGTAATGTATAATGTTTCTCCAGGATTTACCCCAGTGTTCCATAGCGCAGGTGAAGGGGAGAGAGGAAATAGGTGGATAGCATGAGTTCTTTTTGGTTTAATACACAGAAGCCATAACATGATCAGCTCAACCATAGTCCTGAGAGTTGTGTCCTGCCATTATAGTTCAGCTTCAGAAAAAAAGGGGGACCCGTAGGGGAGGCAGAAGGAACTAACACCTATTGCTATCTTTCTATATGCCAAATACTATTTGGGTATTTTTCATTTATTATCTTAATCGAATCCGTGGATTAACCACACTGATGAAAGAGCTGGTAATATATCCATAAAACCAATGAAGAAATGGAGCCTTAGAGAAGTCAAGTAAATTGATTAAAATCTCCTGTAAATGGAATACCAGAGATTCTAAGCCTGTTCTACATTATTCCAAAGTTTGAGAGTCTAGGCTCTTTTTACAAATAGTAAATAAATAAACGCTTTAAAAATTGTTCACGAGGTTGTATTTGTTTTGTTTCTCTTCTGACACAGGAACACACAAAGTCTTTGAGGTTTTGGGTAGCTCCTTTTTTTAAAAACAAAATTAGGTTGCAGAAAAAATCAGTGATGCAGTAATTAAAATAGCAAAAACCTAAAAGGGTTTATGCAAACCATCATTAGTAACACTTTTTAACATGAACTGAACGCTGAACTCATTTAAACAAAGAATTTGAAAGAATCCGTAACCTCAATTTCCTATTGCAACAAAATTCAAATTTCTTCCTTTACTAATTATTTTCTGTCTTTTATCTTGTGAGATATGGGTGATTGGCACCTCCAGGGTGTTATAAACAAATTAGATGTACAAATAGTAATGAATGATTATCCTTGTCATGTTTTCTGGGCTGTAAATTATGCCCGAGATTTTACTGGGTGGATTAATTTCACCAAAATATAATTCCATTTGCTTTTATAAAAGGACAATTGTTGCTTGCTATCAGTCCTGATCCCAGTTTTGGATTAGATGTTATGAACGGTTAAATGTCGCCACATGTGGCCTTTGATGGAAAAATGATACGATAACTGTATTGTTTCCTAAACAGTCCATGGCATTTATCAAGCCCTAGAGCTATTAGAATAAAACTATTAGAAAAATGTCAATCACAGCATCATTTCCTTATTTGCCAGAGTAATGATTTGGAAGCATGTCTGCATTGGGCTTTCTGATGGGTACAGAAGATGGACTGTGGGAGTTTCAGTTCCATTGTGAACCTTCCAATTACAATGTGAATCATCTCCACAGATTCTATGGATTTGTACGCAGGAGAAGCAGCTATGAAGAGAGGGGTCACGTGATAATACTGTCTTGGTTCATTGGGGCTGTTGTAGCAAGATACCATAAACTGTGACTTAGCAATAATAGAAGTTTATTTCTCACATTTCTGGAGGCTAGAAATCCAAGATCAGAGTGCCTGTGTGGTCAGGTTCTGTTGAGGCTCCTCCTCCTGGTTGCAGACTGCTGACTTTTTGCTGCATCCTCTATGGGGTAAGGGATGAGATGATGTCTGGGGTCTCTTTTATAAAAGCACAATCTCATTCGTGAAGGTTCCATCTTTTTGACCTAATCACCTCCCAGAGGCCCCATCCTTTAATACCATCTTATTGGGGGTAAGGATTTCAACATCTGAATTTTGGGGGGAGGGACACATTCAGTCGGTAGCAAAATACTTTTCCAAGGACAGATACAGACAGAGCCCCAGGATAATTTAGATGCAAGAAAGATTGTTACCAGCTGGGAGATTGTGAGAGACTTACGAGGTTATGAAAAGGAGACAAAGTAAAGATGTTAGGATTCAGTCATTTTGTTGAGGCAAGGAAAAACCCTTAACGATTCTAAAGTTCTTTGTTGGGAGCAGAATGTTACTTGTGTTTGTTTTGGTCGTTGAATTTACGGAAGCACTGTAGATTGAATAAAGGGTCTGTGCATTCCAAAGTATATATTTCCAGTGTTTATTTGCTGACTCATGAGGTACTGGGAAATTGCTTTAATTGTAGGCTAGCAGGGCCTATAGGGGGATAATTTAACTGTTTATTCTCTTATTAATTCTTTCACTCATATAGTCCCTAGAATATATTAACTGAGCATCTGTTAAGTAAAAGGCACTGAGCCAGGTACTGGGGATAGTGTGGGCAATGTGACTGCTGTTCTCATAATATTAATCTAGATCTTTGCTACTCTAAGTGTGTCTAGTGGACCAGAAAAATCAGCATCACTTGAGTGTTGTTGAGAAGTGCAAAATCTTTGCCCTAGCTCCATGAAATCAGAGTTTGCATTTTAACTAGATCCCCAGTTGATTTGTACACATATTAAAAACTGAGAAGTTGGATTTGTAACCCTAAATAGAGTCAAGCAAATAGTCTGCAAGCTGGGGTATCTTGGTCAAATCCTCAAGAGAACAAAAAAGCAACTACGTGCAAGGCTTTTTCTTTATTGAGAAGGAGCTGAGGGTTTCAAAAGGAACTTCACATAAAATGACTAACTGGAGGGAGAAGCTAAATCCCAAATGTAGAAAATTTGAAGAATACAGAGACTGGCAAACTGATAAGCTCAGATTTCTTACCCTAAATGAGACTAGAGAGAAATCTGAGTGCCTCCGGGCAGCATAATACCTTGGGTCCCTTTAACCAAATATGATCAGCCTTTCTCTTTTCTCGCCTAGAATCTGTCCTTTGTCAATCTCAGTTTGTGCAAATATTATGTAACCCTTAGTAACCAGCCTACATGAGTTCTCAGAGTCTTCTTCAATACCTCAGCTAGAACCAATCTCATTGTCCTTGGAGGGTCCCCATTTGGTATCTCTAGGATACCCATACCTCTCTATGACACCTGTACATTTTTGTTTTGGTACACACATGCACAAGTCTGTGACGTATTTGTTTCCCAATAATGTCTATGAGGAAAACAGGCTCACGGCCTATCTCTGAAATACACACTTGGCATATTATCACACACATAGCAGGTCCTCGATTGTGCTTGTTGGATGAACTGAGACATGTAAATCACCACTGCATTTTCATGTATGTTAAAATAGACATTCAGATACATCAACCATGTTTAGTCAGATGCCTTGAAAACTACCATATAGCATCATTCAATCCAAAGTGTCTTTATTATGGTTAAGATATATATCCAAAGCTGTGCCATGTGCAGTGAGATTAAAATGAGGTCTATAAGGGGTTCTGAATTTTAGTTAGGGAAGTGAGACACTAAAAGAACAGTTAATAGCAATGGAACGAAGAATGTAATAACAAGTTACTAGTTTAGCATATTTAAACGCTAAAATGCTAAATAAAGACCATGAGGATTCTAAGGTGAACGGGGATAAATGAGAGTTGGTGAGAGTTTCTTAAGAATTGGCTAGAATAGGTGAAACTTGGATTGGGCTTTTAAGGATTTAGTATTGAGCTGAGGAAGAAAAGTACATAAAATGTTTATACACAGAGACTTGAAGTGTTTGAAAAGTAGGAGAAGCAAGTATTTGAAGATTCAATGTTGGTTTTGAAAGGAACAGTCTTGTGTCGGGTTGAATGTTCCAAAGGTGGCCACAGTAATACTTATTTCCCATGCTTTTCTGTAATGTGATCCAGACTCCTTCTGGAAAGGATGGTCTATGTCTCCTCCCCTTGCGTCTGGACGGGCTTATGGTTGCTTTGGCCAGTGGAGCAGAGTGGAAGTGATACTGTGTGACTTCTAAGGCTGGGTCTTCAAGGGCCAGGTAGTTTCTGCATCTTGTGGAATTCTCTGATACTCTGGTGTGGGATGTTATTCTTGGAACCTCACTGTCGTGCTGCACAGAGAAGTCTTGTGTAGGTGATCCAGTCAACAGCCCAGCTGAGCCCAATCTTCCAAGTCCTTCCAGTCCAGGTATGAGGCATTTGAGTAAGCAAACTCAAGATGATTCCAACCCCCAGCCATACTGAATCATTTATACCCATTACAGTCTCCCTAGTTAAAGCCTCAAACATTGTAGAATAGAGGTACGCCATCCCGGCTGCGTCCTGTCCAAATTCCTGATCCATAGAAGATGTAAGTATAATATGGTGGTTTTAGGGATGCCTATTTGATGTGAGGCAGCATTAAATAACTGAAACAACCTTGGTTGCCCATCATCCCTGCTGTGATGACAGGGCACATATTTTAGAGTTAGACAACCCTAAAGAAGAAGTTTGATTCTCAGCTTCACTTCCTTAGCTGCGGATGTTTACACAAATTAAACAGTTGCAGGGCCTATTTCCTCATCTCTAAAACGGAGATGATCATATCAATATTACAGAGACACTGGCAGAATTGAGTTGAAATATGTAGGCGGCCAGCTACAATAGTGACCCAATATGTTACAGGTGTCATTACTGGTATTTAAAATCAAAAGTGGTCCTGCCATAGAGATCAGCACCATTTACAGAAGCCTGGCAGCGAGAAGGCTACTGGAGGAGAATGTAGGGAGATGGTAGTTGGGGGGTGGGTATGAGGGCCCTTTCCTTTGTAGGATTTTGCTCAGGAACCCTTAATTTATGCAAATAATGTTACAGTAACTAAAATCGTGCTTTAAAGTGTATGCAGTGCTTTTGTAAATGTGACTGTATTTGAGTCTGGGGTAGCCTCGTGAGGAAGGTGATCAGATTTATACCATTTTGTAGATTTTTATAAGCAGTGGCTAGAGGTTAAGTAGTTGAGTACTTGGCTCATGATGCCACATTACCTGATTTCAAACTGACCAGTTACGTGGCCAACATTAAACTCTCCTGGGCTTCAGTGGTATCATCTCTAAAATGACAATACTATACCTATTATTTTTATTTTTGGAGATCGTTTGGAGAGTTAAATGAGATGCACACAGAGCACTTACACCAGTGCCTTGCATAAGAATAGTGTGTTTAGTGAAGTGCTATCTACATTGATTTGATTCAGGCAATTAGATTTTTTGGGGTTGCGCAGGTGTAAGTCTCATGAAACCCAGGCCTTTTGCTCTAGATCTTATACCACAGTTATTACATATCTTCCTTTTAATTTTTGTTGAGGTGAGGGATAACTGCTGTGCCTTTTGGGGTTTGGCCACTGTTTAAACACATCCTTGTTTTCACACTTTAGCAGTTCAGGAAAATCACTTGTGCAAAGTTGGACTCTATACCAACTACATTTTGCCCAAGGATGATACGGGTAGATAGTGCTCATAGTTTATGTGTCACTGGCAGGAATGTTTTCCTGGAAAAAGTCTCTTGAACACAAACGCATGGTGTGTGACTTTATGACTCCTCATAAAAATCCCTTTATGGCTGCCTCATCTTGATAAAAAGCCAAAGGACCTTGTTTCTTTTTTGGTATTGGGACCATCCTACCTACTCCTGTTACAGTCAGGATGCCTTTTAGGTCATCTGAGGGAAAAAGTTATGCCCTGAAGCAAGCTTTTTGTCAACTCTGATGGCTCTTTGTCTGGATTCCCTCCATGTCTGAAGCCTTTCCAGTCACTGGTTTGTCTATTGACAGGCACCCTAATGCATGGAACATACTAGAAAAATTTCATTGGACCGCATCGCCATCACAATCTTCTGTATAAGCATCTTCTCTCAAGCAAGTGTCTTACCTCTTCTTAAGCTTCCTTCATTTTCTTTTATTTCCTTTTGACCAACCGTTTAATCATCTCTCAAACTTAAATTAATAAACTCCAATTGGTGTGTCAATATCTTTTAATACTCCCTGTGTTGTAGTGTTTTCTAAAAAACAGATGCCTTTTTTATTCTTGTGCTTTGTTATTTGTGGGCTGCCATGCTGTCAGTGGAATGGTGTGTGAATACTTACCCGAAGGTGACTTATCTGAGGCCTTGCTTCTCCCATGGAGGTGTGTGTGTGGGGGGGGGGGGGGGGCGCAGAAACCAGTCTTTAATGAACTCGGTGCTAAAGTAGATTAGCCGTTTTCTTCTGCTAAGACGGATGATGCTATCAACGTTATTAAGTCACTAGGTCTGAATTTCTCTCTGCAAATCCAATGTAATAAGTGCATTTAAGACCCCTGTCAATCCATCTCACTGACATATTTTAGTGTTTCAGCCAAAAACTGCAATAATACCAGTTTTGATTAAACAGTTTACTTTGTTATCTATTCAGTTTTTTTCCTTCCAAGTGGTTGACCTTACTTACCATCATTTGGCAATGGCCTTTTCAGCTCAGTGAGTTCATCGAACTAGGTAACATAGAATTTGTCCAATTAAAACAATTGAACATTTTCTTATATGACCTTATTAGGAGTATCGTTGACATTTTTGCTTTTATACGTACACAAGGTATCCCTTTAGGATTTTGGTAGCCCTCCCTATGGAGGGAACTGCTCAGCATAGACAAATTTTAAAGAATGTCGTTGGCTTTGATGGCAGGAAGAGAAGGAATGTTCATGACTCTCTGGAATAGGCGGGGAGAATATTTCTCACAACCATAGGACCTGTTACTGCAAATCTCCAGAGCAGAATGAATAATCCAGTAAATTTTATCTTTGCAAGATATGTGTGAAAGAAAAGAGTTAAGGTAGTTTTCAAGGAATGTAATAATACCTTCTACTGTAGGCTAATGTTTCGTTCACTCAAAACAGCATTTTCCTGCTAAGGACCCAAGCAATCCGTTTCATTCACCTTCTCAAATAACAACAAAAACAAAACAAGTGAAAATTCTGATGAAAAGGTTTTAGAGTTTTGCTGGCATTTGCAGTATATTTCATCTTTCTGCTCTCTATATTTTAGTAACAGTATAATGTTTCCCTTTTAATATTATGCATACTCCTTAAGGTTAAATTTGTTCCTGGGTGGTTCTGTGCAATTCATGAGTAAATTTTGTCTTCAGATTTCTTTTTTTTAGTTTGAATCCACTTTACTTGAATAATTGGTGAGAGCCACTTGTGCTGGTACTTACCCTAAAATTGGTAAATTGGGATGACCCTTGAGTAATTGAAATTGGAGTTTGCCTCTTGTGACTTGTAACAGGAGGTAGAAGCTGAATATTAGCAACATAATGTCATTTCATTCACTAAAGAAATGTGCTCATGTTAATATTATGTAGTGCAGAATTCTCTTGATACTATTAGAAATTGGCTGGGTGGAGAATTAAAAGCAAAAAAGGTAGAGAACTGTTCACTGACTCATTCCTAAATTTACTTGCAAGGAGAAAAAATTAATGGAAATCAGTATTCTTTTATTGTACCTCCATTCCTCAAAGAAATGATGAGCTCTGCAAAGAAAGAAAAAAGTGCTCGCCTATATTTTATCTGTCATTTATATACAAATAGAATTCTGATTAAAATACATTTTGGTGGTTCTGACTGGGGAGAATTTATCTGTGAAGAAACGTGAAAAGGATAACATTTTATTGTTTGGTATTATCAATGCTACAACTCAAATTCTTTATAGAGTTCAGTCCCATACAGACTCTGTAGAATTGCTAATGCTTCCTTATGTGGCTCACATCTGTACAGGGAAGCTTAATCTGAAGTTCTGCATGCTCTTTTCATCTATTTGTGTGTGTGTGTGTGTGTGTGTGTGTGTGTGTGTGTGTTATAATTCCTTTTAACATTTTCTCTTTTCTTCCCCTAGCAAGGTTTGCTCTTTTCTACAGAATTTTAATCTCTTGAGGTCATAAAGCTTTTTGATGGCTGCTGCTATGCTTTAGGTAAATTCAGGGTGCAGCTTTTCTCATGGTGGGGGATAGTGGGAGAGCTGTTGCTTTCCAACTGTTAGAGAGTGGGGAACTTGAAGGACAACTAGAGGAGTACACACATGTCCATCTGGTGTGATGGCCACGGGATGCCAGAGATTCAAAGCAGTTACCCCCAGTGCCATACTCTTCGTGCATGTCTATATGGTGTAAGAGATGAGACATGTTAAGTACTTTTGCTGCAGAAGTTTTTAGGTTAAGTATGTATGCATGGTAGGTATGTGTAATCTAGAGCTTTGTTTCTCAAAATGTGGAGCATGGACATCAACCTCACCCAAAAGTATGTTAGAAATGCGGAATCCCTGGGGCTCCTGGGTGTATCAGTCTGTTAAGCATCTGACTTTGGCTCAGGTCAGGATCTCATGTTTCCTGGGTTCGAGCCCCGTGTCGGACTCTGTGCTGACAGCTCGGGGCCTGGAGACTGCTTTGGAGTCTGTGGCTCCCTCTGTCTCTGCCCCTCCCTTGCTTGCTTGCACTCACTCGCTCTCTTCTCTCTCTCTCTCTCTCTCTCTCTCTCTCAAAAATAAACATTAAATGTAGAACCCCCAGTTCTACCCTAGAAATACTGAATCAGAATGTGCATTTCAACAAAATCCCAGGTAACTTGACATCCTCCCCCAGGTAATTTGTATATGCATTGTGCATTGATTTGACAAGTACTGGTCGAAAGGTAGGTCTTTGTTCTCTCAACAAGTTCTCCAATCTTAATAGTTGTAAAACAGCACTAATGATAGCAGTCTCTAGTAGAATACAAGTTTGGCAGGATAAAATCTACCATTAAGCCATTCTAATAATGTCCTAATCAGGAATTGCATCCTGGGGCACCTGGCTGGCTCATTCAGGTAAGCATCTGGCTTCGGCTCAGGTCATGATCTTGTGGTTCGTGGGTTCAAGCCCCACATCAGGGTCTTGCTGTCAGTCTGTCAGTACAGAGCCTGCTTCAGATCCTCTGTCCCCCTCTCTCTGCACCTCCTCTGCTTGTACTCTCCCAAAGATAAATAACTATTAAAAAAAAATTCATCCTATCTTCTGGCCACCTGGGTGGCTTAGTTGGTTAAGTGTCTGACTCTGGATTTTGACTCAGATCATGATCTCATGGTTTGTGAGATGAGTCCCGCATCTATCTCTGCACTGAGACTGCAGAGCCTGCCTGGGATTCTCTCCTTCCCTCTCTCTGCCCCTCCCCCACTCAGGCTGGCTTGCACGCAGGTGTGCTCTCTCTCAAAATAAATAAACCTAAAAAAATTTCATCCTATCTTCAGAACTGTTTTAGTGCTATGGTACATTTTCTTTCATCAGGGAAACCATAATCTAATTTAAACAACTTTTGAACATTATATGAATAAGTACTTCAAGTTATGTTATTTTTTGCCTTGATCTGTATGTACTGCAAAACTTTATGGGTCTTACAGCAAATAGAATTTATTTTGCAAGAATACCTATCTTCCTTGATAAAGACAAGTGATTCCACTCAAATTACAGCTGCTTAGGGAGTAGATAGAGGTACATTAATGGAATCCCTAATATCTTAATAAAATTCAAATCTTTTAAAGTATTTATTTATTTGGCAAATAGATATATATACTATGTGCCTGGCTCTGTTTTAGCCACATGGGGTATTAGGTAAACAACACACATAAGAATCCCTGACCTCACAGAAACTATTTTCTTGCAAAAAGCTATAGAAAATTAAAAAAAAAAGAAATAAACACAAGAATCTGATGGGTTAAAATCAATATGTAATACAGAAAAAATGAAAGGGATCAGGGAAATAAAAAGTGGGAATTCTGGCAGATGCAAGAGACAGGATCACGTAGGCTGGTTTGGGCAGTATGTCAAAGAGGGCAGAGGACTTCTGCCTCTGGCTGTAAGGAAGAAAGTTGCAAAACACTCTTCCATCTTAACCAAAACAAACGAGATGAGCTACCAAAGTCCTGTATTTCTTAAAACCCACCAGAAAGTTTAGCATATAAACAAAAATTAATTCAATTTTAGAAACCGATGGGCTCTTGATAGGAGGGAAGAGCCTAGAGTTGTCTTAAAACTGGGAGAGTAACAAGAAGAATATGCCATAGATTTGAGTAAGAACAAATGAGTTGAACTTTGAACAGACATCTCTTGGCCACGTGGCCTCTAAGACTAGAGTTCTCAAGACCCTCACCAGGAGCAGATGGACATATACTGGCCAGCAGTTTCCAGTGGGCCTTTGTGGAGCATGCAGGGAGTATGTTGAAGGCTGGAGCTGTGGACGTGTAGCTGGGAGAGACCCCTACTGACCACTCTCCCGAGTACAAAGTAGCCATGCCCTGAAGGCTGGGATCATGGTAATGTAGCAGAAAGATATCTGAGACACTCCGGGCTTTCATCCACCAAAGTGTGCGCCAAGAAAGAAGGTAGAGTGAAAGCGCACCAAAGTATCCTGAGATACCATAGAAGATAAACCACCCTCGGAAGTCTTGTTAAAAGGCAGCAAGGCTGAGAAAGATTTTCCGAGATGCAGAAAAATGGGGACAGGAGTGGAAAGCAGGGAGAATTCATTGGGGCCCCAAGAGGTGGCAGCCTGACGATAAAGCAGAAGGAGATTTCCATTGTTTGGAATTCTGTAAAGGAATAAGAGCTGTCTGGAATCTCACCAATGACTGGCTAAAAGGAAATATTCTGGGCTGACCACTAAAATATTAAAGTAAGCCTGCGCAAAAAACCCAGGTCCAGCCTAATTGCAGTTAAGATGGACTGAGCCACCCACTCTAAGCTGTCAGAAGAAACTGTGTGCCACTTTCTGGAGCTGAGTATTACTCCTTTAGTCTCTAGTGGTCTTTTACATCGCTTCTCGGCCTTTTGGCTAAGATCAAGTGTCTAGTGGTCCTTTACACAAAAAGCATAATAAAAACTATGGACATAAATGTGGCCCGTGGTCATGAGGGAAAACACTAAATAGAAGTAGATAAAGAGATAGTCCAGATGTTATCAGAAAGGAACTTGAACACAATTCTGATAAAAGTGCTTTAAGAATCTGGAGAAGATAGACTACATGCATAAAGGGGTGGAGTATTTTTTCCAGAGATCTGAAAACTATACAAAAGTGTGATAAAAACGCTACAATTGAAAAAGCAATTCGTCAGATGAGCCTAAAGCAAATGGATTCAAGGGAGACCAGGTCAGTGAACTTGAAAGGTCAATAGAATATATCCAAACAGAAACAAAAATGAAAAAAAGAGTGGGGGGAAAAAAAGAAAAGAACAGTTCTGTGAGACAATACAAAATAGCCTAACATGTAATTGAAGTCCCAGTAAAATGGAGAAGAGAATGAGAAGAAAAATATATTTAAGGAAATAGTGGCCAAGATAGTCCAACAATGGTGAAGGATATTAACCCACATACCAAGAACTTCAACAAATCTGAAGCAGTCAAAAAGAAAAAAAGACGCTTGTCCAGCATAGTTCAACTTAAGACAACCTAAAGGTATAATTTTTAATGGATTTTTAAAAAAAAAAAAAGTCCCAGAAGAACTTTTGCAAGAATGTTCACAGCATCCTTAATCATAATAACTAAGGAGCAGAAACAATGGAAATACTTCAAAAGGAAAAGAATGAAAGAACAAGTTATGGTGTAGAATGTCAACCCCCCCACCCCCAAAACTATGCTTAGTAAAAGAAACCACACACACACACGTTCATGTTGAGTCATACCGTTTTTATGAAATGCAAGAAATAACCTATGATAGCTGAAGTCAGAAAGTGGCTGCTTCTGAGCGATGCGGGGAATGACCGGAATGGGACACAAAGGAATCTTCTGGGTGATGGAAGTGTTCTGTGTTTTGTTTTGGGTTGTCTCTATGTGGTGCCTACAGCTGTCAAATTTTGCCCAGCTGTATTCATAAAAAATGTATATTTGAGGATTGGTAAATGATACTTAAAAAAAAGTTATCCATGTACTAAGTTCTACTGATCTGTAGTTAGAAAAGGATTGAGAATTTACCTTTGAATGGAGCAACACAAAGGTCTTGGTGATCTTGGGGAAACTGTTTCTGGTGTGGAATGTTAGGAGCAAAAGCCCAATCTCTTAGATGTTTTCCTTCACCTTCAGTGTGATTGACTAATGTGTTGAGAAAATGTGCTTCATGGAAAATCCTCAGCAGATTTAAGTGTTCTAATCCCTGAATATGATACTGTTGATACTGGTCGAGATATTTAACCTTTTAATCCCTTCGTGTATTCTCAGCCTACATTTAAGGGCCTATTCTTCAGATTCCTAACAACTTTGTTCTAGTTCAGTTTTCAGGGTAAAAGCAGAAACATGAAAATCAGACGACGTATATACCACTTTGATAAACCGGTACATATGGCTTTAGTGATAAAACTTTTGGTAATGAAGCCAAATACATGAGGAGCATAATATGTGAGGATTTACCCATCCTGATAAGTATTGCTTTTGTTTAGACAGATCTTTATTAACATACATATTTCTGTTTTAAGAGCACCCAGCTTAACGAAAATTGGTAGGATTAGGATACAATCCAGTCAAGTGTCATAAACAAGAAAAGAAAATTAACAAAAGGAATCTTAAAGATAAGAGACCCCACATTTTAAAAGTAAAAGTTGTTTATTCTGGAGGGAAGAAAAAGGTGGACTGATGAGAATATTAATAACTTTGTGAAGCATTAAAAGATAATTTTACAAACCTGGCCTAGTTTTGTAGCTGAAGAGAAAAAAAGATAATAGGTAGACTGTTAGATTTCAGTTGAGAAGGAGAGAGGGAAAGAGAAGTGTCTTTTCTAGATTATGTAACTTGAGTCACATTTGAAGACTAAGAAATAGCCTACTTATATATCCAATGGGGGTCTCTTTAAGACTGTTTTTTTTTTTTTCTTAGTTAAAATGCTAAATCATGACACATACTGGCTTCAAATTTAGTATCCATAACGGTAAACCTTAATAGGAATATGTATGGTCTCCTTAAAGTCCCCAAATAGAACTGATGCTCCAAGTTTTGTCCTGTGATTAATGGACATATGAACAAAACTGCTACACCAGCAAGCTGGCTCTTTCACAACTAAAATGTATCCTGTCAGCTTTACCTTTATGTGGCCATTTTCTGCTTTGTCTTTCCTCAGAGATTTTGAAAAAATCTGCCTGGTATCTGGTAGAGAGACAGTGTTACCAATTCCAAATTCATAGCAGTGGTAGTGTGTCCAAGGAGTTCCCCGAAACCGAGCCAGTCTCCAGAGTGTAGGAGAAGAGCTTATTTTCCTTCCATTTTCTGTATCTGATATAATCTTGGCCTTGAGAAACCTAGTGTCGGAGTTTTCACAGCTAATAAATTCCATGAATGAAGCACACTGGTGTTGTAGTTAGAAACATTTGGAATATTGTGTTTGGACTATCCCATTAGTTCACCCTTTCCCCTGCAGGTTAATAAAAATGATTATGATGAAGGATAGGGCCATCTGGCGATTGCACCTCATAATAATGGGAAGGTTAATATAGATCAAGAGAGCAGACTCATTTCTGACAAATGAAAAGAGAGAAAATACTATTTTTACTTATTGTTGGCATATACCTACAGAAAAATATGTGAGATAGATAATCAACTCTTTGGTTGTGTTCGTAAAAATGGAACCCCTGATCTTTGAATAGCCATCATGCTTTAACGTCTACTTTATCAGGAAAAGTTGCATGTGCACTTTTGCAAATTTCAGTGAATTTAAAACTACTTTCCATGAAGACTGTTTCTTAATGGACTCCCAATGTATGGTTACACAGTGTAATAAAACTATAGTAGACATATTATTTGAACTCATTGATCTAATGAGTTTATCTAATTATCTAATTACCTAAATTCATTGATCAAGTGTTTAGTAATTCTGCATTTATGAGGCGTTTCATTGAAGCTGATGACATATTTTATCCTGTACTCCCTTACGTTTTACTTTTATTTAGGGTTGAAATAAATTAGATAATACTGATATTAGTTATTTTCTAATTTAGCTATCTCATATTTTATACCCATTTTGGTGATAACCAAGGAATATACCATCAAAGAAAATAAACATGCACTTAATGTAATGAAACAGCAGCCTTTGCCAAATATTAATTCCGGGCCAGAAATAGGCCAAATATTTATAAACATGCAATTATTTAATCTCCCTAACAATCTTACAATATTCTAAATTTAACCCATGAAGAAACCGAGGCTTGCAGAATGAAGCACCTTGTTAAGACATAACTCTAAAAAGCCAGAACAGACCCAGGGCTTGGTGTGTCTAATCCAAAAGACCACTTACCTGACCAGTATATCATGGTCCCCAATGCCTTGGCAACAGCTGTGTCCGCCATACCAACATGGTCAGGGTTGTTAACCCTGTAGGACATGAGTACTCATGTATTCTTGTTTTATTTGATGAGTTAGAATCCATTTTTATCATAGCTTTATTTGATATTCAGAAGATGATTTCAATGGGCAGAAAGTTTGAGAAATTCCATACTAAGTCAGTTACCCTCACTCGTCTGTTTTCTTTTTTCCAATGTTTGCCATCGCCTCTAGTTGAACCACCATTTCCTCCCATTCTCTTTTACTAAAATCTTTGAGGAATTTCAGAAGATAGTGGTGATAAATGTTGGGTTTAATGTGCTCTGGCTAACCAGAAGTTTGTAGTTACTTCAAAAGATAAAAATGTGACCATCTTGTCTAATGAAATCCACATGAGTTCACCAGTACTTTCATTACTCATGAGTAGGCTATATACAATATTTTGCATTATATATGCGCACATACACATACAAACATATTTTCTGAAACTTTCAGACTCTGTGAGTTTGCATTAAGGCAGAGAAAGCACTGCCTTGGTTTGAACTGTGTAAAGTGTGTTTAAGGGAGACTCACCTGGGCTTATCTTGCTAATGAAAAAATTAGTCCAAATTCCATTTGGGACTGTGGGGCTGGTTAGCAATTCAGATCGACTTTTCAGAAACTGGTCATGACTCTTTGATGTGTCTGAAATTGAACAAGCTCAGCTCCTGGATGATGTCACCTGTGTGTTGCCACAGTTCAGTATCTGAATAATGCAGTGACAAAATTTCCCAAAATAGTCCTAAAGGCAAATAAACCAGCCAGAGAATTTCAAGCAAACATAATTACTCAGATTCCTTCTCTCTATACCTTTGTCTAATTCCATTTTTTAGCTTGAAATGTTAGGGAATCTAATCTGCATATTATCACTATCAAATTTATAAGTAATTATAGAATATTTGGCATCTGTTCAAAAGTAAAAGTATAGCTGTGTATTTTGGAAGAGGATTCTAATGAGCTAGAGTGCAATACTGAGGGGTCAGCCTATGGTATTTTGGTGGTAATGTAGAATCTCTTAACTTGAAAGTTAATTGACAAAATGCTGAGCCATAGAAAAAATTCACATTGACTTTATGATGAATGGTTAAGTCTCCCAAAGGTTCAGTAAGCCAAGATATTCCCTACTGAGAACTTGTTCCGACATTCTTACGCAGGCAAAATTCTTCCTGAAAATCAATGCCCTTCACCAGTAGAAGCCAACTCTTTTTCTTGTCAAGTTATCACTGACAATGTTTCTTTGCTGTAACGTGTGGTTCAGATAGCTTTTTGAATACAGTGTCCTTGGGGTTGATGCTTTGAAAATCCTTTCTCTTCTGTTTTCTATCTGCACACTTGAAAAATCCTATCTCTGCCTCCATTCCCCACTCCAGCCCCCTTCACTTTCTGACTCCAACCATTTGGGAAATCTCCCCAAGGTGTCTTAAACATCAACATTTTTGTTCATAGAGAAATTAAATCATGGATGCTTTGGTCTTAAATTCAAGTCTGTGTGCTATGAAAGAACAAGAACTAGAGTGAGTGTGAATTTAAAAAATGAAAAACAACACAGGTGATAATTATAGGCAGGGGGATATGTCTGTGAATGAGGGCTCCTAGTTTGATTCTCCCTGATTTCCCACAGTGTGAAAACAATCAAAGTTGAATCAGATGATACCTGTAGGTAAACTTTTGGAAAGGGTGTATGAATGATTTAAAGGGATCCTCTGCTATTAAAAAAGCAACAAGCAACTCCATAGTTCTTAAGTAGCCAGGAAAGTTGCAAAGTAAGATCCATAGAGAAATGTGAGACAGTAAAGAGGGGAATTAATATCTCCATATATGTGAGATCTTGTGTTGTGCTCTATACTTTAGAAGGCTAAAATTGAAGGCATTAAACAGGAAGATCCAATACATTATAAAGTAATATTTGAATTCTGAAATGAAATTTCTGGCATGAAAAAAAATTTTTTTAGGGTTTATTTTTGAGAGAGAGAGAGAACAGGGAGTGGGGGAGAGGCAGAGAGAGGGAGACATAGAACTGGAAGCAGGCTCCAAGCTCAATGCTGTCAGCACAGAGCCTGACATGGGGCTCAAACTCAAACTGTGAGAATATGACCTGAGCTGAAGTTGGACACTTAACAGACTGAGCCACCCAGACACCCCCTGGCATGAAATAACTAAACAAATACTGCAAGGATGATTAAAGCGCTTTTCAAAAGTGACTTTGGCAATATACAATTTTTACCTGTGATGCCAAGTTTGGAACCAAACATCTTCCTAAAAGATAATTTGATAAAAGGGGTAAAATCATGAATTGTATACAGACATTAAAAGAAATATGTATTAAAGACTTTTAACTTATAAAGAGGGTAGCATGCAGGTGTTATTGAAAGGGAATCCAAAGAATAGACCCATATATAGACCAGGATTATTGAAAAACATGAAAAAATGGAGGTAAAACTAGTTTCACCATTGGGAGAAGGGAGACTGTGGGGAGTGGGTTATCCCTCCACCCACAGGACTCAGTCGCATATCTAAAGACAAGAATTATTTTGTATTACCATCAGTTATTTATGACTTAAGGAATCAAAATCCAGATAAAGGTGCTGTAAGCAAAGCATAGATTTCTATGAAGCACAGATTTCCTCCAATGCTGTAGTGTCAAAATACCTCAGGGTTTTATAGCTTTAAACACTGTTAAAATAAAAGTCTTGTGTCTAGGTAGATGGAATAACTAATTATGCGCCCTTTATGTGCAGACTAGATTTCGTAAGACAAGAGTGTCTGCAAATACTGCAAATGTGGATGAGCGGAGATGTGCAATGACTGGGGAGACGGCATAGAGTGGAATCATAGCTATTGTGGGAACATTTTGCCTGTTGTACAACTGGTGCTCCAGAAAGGTCTTTTCTGATCCAAACATAGTTAGGGTTCCCCATGGTTCTCTTAGCATTCCTACTTTCCTAGCTCTTGTCATAGTTACAGTTGAGGTGTGTTTGTTTGTTTGTTTGTTTTAAACGTCTTTCTTCGGCATTTGATAGTTCCACCAGGAAAGGATCACATCTGTCTCCTTCACTGCTGCATCCCGGCACCTAGTATAATGCCTGCAACGTAGTAGGTTCTTTGTACGTATAAGTATTGTTGAATGAGTAAATTCTTGATGAGTATTTTCCGAATAAATGTTTCATTATCGCTACTATTATGTTTTATCTTCAAATTGATTTTTAGTCCTGGGCAAATTCATTGTGCCATGCATTGTGGGACTCTATAAAGTAAAAGATTAAACAGCTGTCATTAGATAACCTTTTTTTTTTTTAATCCAAAAGGAATTGGCAGCTCTTTTCTATTGTTAAAAAGGGAAAAGTGGGGGGCGCCTGGGTGGCTCAGTCGGTTGAGAGGCTGACTTCGGCTCGGGTCATGATCTCATGGTCCGTGAGTTCGAGCCCCGTGTCGGGCTCTGTGCTGACAGCTCAGAGCCTGGAGCCTGTTTCAGATTCTGTGTCTCCCTCTCTCTGACCCTCCCCCGTTCATGCTCTGTCTCTCTCTGTCTCAAAAATAAATAAACGTTAAAAAAAAAATTTTTTTAAAAAAAGGGAAAAGTGGAAAGACATGTCTTTTGGGGAGAGCAGATAGTGGTCCCTGTATTAATACAAAATAGTATACTCTTAAAGGTAAAAAGTAAGAGTATAAGAGTATTAACCTGGAAGAGAGAGAGAGAAAAGAACCCCCCCCCCCCGCCCCAAAGGAATGACTGTCATTATGAACAATTGTTAAGACTCACATCTTAGAGGTTATTATTTTGGATCTGAACTGAAATACTCAGGTATACCATAAAAACTTTAATCCCAAAACATGCTAACTTAGAAATGGGTGGCTAAGCTTCAAATTGTGCTATATGTAAGAAAAATGGGTGTGGAAGTGAAACTTGATAGCCCTCAAGTCTCTAGCAAAGTGTCAAAGTGGCAAAGTCTTACTACTGTTCAACAGGATTGGGGGTTTATGGCCTCTTCACACTGCCATTTATGATTCTACAGAAAATGTGACAAGAAAGGCTCGACCTTAGTCCAAAGGCCTGAGGAGGTTTTCTAATGCCCAAACAGTAAATAGGTGTAGATTTTTTATTGTTTAATGTGGTCTTCTAAGATCTCAAAACAGATGGAGGAAATCTAGTTCTGATCGCTGACTTTTGTGCTAACTCTGCGAGATTGGGCAGTACACTCAAGTTTTCCTATCTGGTTTACCTCCAAACCATGGGTGATGGCGTTAATTGATGACTAAGGTCACTTCTGCCTAGAATAGCCATGGATTGTCAGCACATCCGCATCTAATAGGGGCAAGTGTTAGCACGGAGATTCCTAGGCCCTTGCACAGATCTTAAAGCAAGTCGAAAGTGTGGGAGGAGAGTGGGGTTGCAATTAGGTCATTTGTATTAAAAAAAAAAATTCAGGTGACTTAAAAGAATGTTTATGTCCAAGACCCACTTCTCATGTTATCAGGATTTTCAAATGTTAGATAGGACATTTAATTTTTACGTAGACTTGAGAAATATTATATAGAGGAAACATCAACACTTTATAACTACCATGGGAAGAGACTTGACTCATTTGTTCTGATCTTTGTTTAGATACTGAACTTGAAATCATTAGAGGCAAAACCTTGCTCCCATAATTTTTATCAAGTTCAGATGTTAGAGCATTTAAGGCCTTGGAACCATTGAATCAACACCAAAACCTTCACAGTAAATTGCCAATTAATGTAAGTGCTCCAACATCCACCTTATTTCTTTCTGTTCGTCTCTGTTGTCCTAGGAGATCTTAGGAGAAGCAGAACAGTGACTGAGGCAGATGGTGTTTGTATGTGTACACACACACACACACACACACACACACACACACACACACTGACAGGGAGCAAGCATTCCTGTCCCCTCAAAGATCCTTCTGGCTGGACTAAAAATCAAATTGACAGGAGACATTAACGGGAGAAAATCAACTTTAATAGGCTTACATGCAGGGAATCCACATTGAGATGGAAATTCCAAAAACAGGCAAAATGATGTATGTATGTCATTCTGAACTAAGGACAAGGGGTAAGGGTCTGGGATTTCAGAGGAATGGAAGACACTTCACAGGGTGATAAAAAGAGCAGATGTTTAGTAATTAGATGTTTGCCTTACCATACAGATGGATCACTCAGATAAAATTTATTTCTGCTAATAACCCTTATTCTGGAAGACCCCCAATTTAGAATTTTTTTGTAGCTAAGGGAGGGACAAAAGTTCAGCTCAAAATATTCCACATACTACAGTGGCACATGCTGGGGAGGGGGCTGTCCTGTACCCCTTCAACACACACACACACACACACACACACACACACACACACACTTACCCACATAATTATCACATAAAGATGCTTGGATATCCCTTCATATTTCCATTCATATTCCTGGGCTGCTCCCAGTGTTAGCTTTTATCTGACCTTCTGAACATAAATCATGTGCTAAGAAAGTTGATAAGACCCTGAATTGTGTTTCCCCAGGAGAAGTCCCTGAAAAATACTTTGAGATATAAAGTATTTTGAGTTGATGTGTTCTGAACATTTCTGTGAGGCGGGCAGCACAGCCATTACCCTTCTTGTTTGACCGGTGAAGAATTTCAGTAACTATGATAGAGTTGTCCAGGAGCTAAACCAGGAATCATTTTAAAATTTTTGTTAATGTTTTATTTGTTTCTGAGAGAGACAGAGGAGAGGCAGAGCACAAGTGGAGGAGGAGCAGAGAGGGAGGAAGACAGAGAATCCAAAGCAGGTTCCAGGCTCTGAGCTGTAAGCACAGAGCTGGACGCCGGGCTCAAACCCACAAGCCATGAGATCATGACCTAAGCCGAAGTCAGATACTTAAACGACAGAGCCACCCAGGTGCCCCGGGAAACATATTTTAAGTTTTGGCTTTGAACCTTACGCTCTTTGTTCCACAACCTACTCATAGCACGAGAAGTGTGTCTGTATTTTTCTTGCTTAAGTCTCTTTGTAATCTAAAACGTCTGTGTACTTGGAATGAGGGAAGCAGAGAGCCAGCAGGCTTGACCGATAAAAATTTATTCAAACCTTCCCATTATGATAGCTACTATATATACTGACCTCCTGGTGTAAAATTACTAGTAGAAAATAGATGACAGCAGAAAGCAGGCTGCAACAGATCCAGTAGATCTCAGGAAGATGAGAATGAGCTAATGAGATCTGTATTTACTTAGGAAGATGTCAGTTCCCCTTGCAAAATAACAAATGGTTTTTGTGTCTGTCCTCTATTCTTGTCAATGCTTCAGTTCAGACTGCTCAGTTTTTATCTCATACATAGCGGGTACCAGAAAAGAAAAATATATTGAAAGGAGGCATGACTGAAGGCTAGCAAATATCTCTTAATTGGTTTTAGCTTTCTTTCTGAAAAAAAGCTCGGAAGTAGCAGCATCAGGATTGGAACCAGTTAGAAGAGCTCAGAGTATAAGCATTCAGCCACCACACTGTGCTGTTCCCAGGTTATTAGCCACTTTTCTAGTCTACGCAAAGGACTTCAGGGACATGGCTTTACAGCACTAGCAAGGCGCTCTTTAACACTTGAGATTTATTGCTTGTAAAATGCAACTTTCTACCAGCTCTGCACTCCATTTGGCTGTCATACTGAAATTTCCTAGGCAAGAAAATTACCATATTTGATGAGGCTTTGAGTCACATCCTGATACTTCCTGAATGTTGAGCTGCTGCTTTGTTTAAATCATGAGTTCACAGAGAGGAATCTTCAAGAATCCAAGATTTAATTCTGTGAGGACTTTGGCACAGCCCTAGATATGGCATGACTTCCTAACCTGCTCTGTGCCTGGGGCACTTTCAAAGACTCTTCAATCACTCCTATGGGGAAAAGAAGTCTGTTTAACATTCCTTTATAATCTGCAACCCTCTCTGCAGGAGAGCAACCCTATGGAGATCAGTAAAAAGCAGAGCCTGTCAAGCTCATTGTTACTTCCTTTATTCATCTAGGTTACTTGCTAGCTGGGACTGGGAGATGGGTGCTTGTTATTGGAGCAGGTTCCTGTAAACCTCAGTATTAATATTGATTAAAGACACTAATATTCCACTGGAAACTTCGCTGGCCACCAATTATCCCCTTGCCACAACTTTGGTTTCAAAAAGGGCTCAAAGTCATTTGGGTCTGAGAAGCAACATTTTTAATTATGTGAAAAACATACATATAAATCACCATAATAAGACATGTTGTGTGAGAATTTCCAGATGAATCCACCTCAATCAGGAAAAGAGAGGGATGTCTGAAAGTACTTGGTCCCTTGTGTCCATTCACTTTTTTTTTTTAAGCAATACAGACTTGAATGCGCCTTAGCAATGCCCATAGTGACCCAGCTAGAGACCCTTTGTGGATTGTTGTGGTCATTCAATTAAATTGTGGCCAGTGAACTTTTTTAATACGAAATTTATTGTCAAATTGGTTTCCCTACAGCACCCAGTGCTCATCCCTAAAGGTGCCCTCCTCAATACCCATCACCCACCCTCCCACCCCCATCAACCTTCAGTTTGTTCTCAGTGTGTGAATTTTGAATGTAATTCATTCAGCCTGCTCATCACTTCTCCAAAAAGGAAGCAGGTAGCCCTACGTTCCTTTTTCCCAAATCCTGTGGAGTAGTATCTGTGGTGCAGATCAGCCACAGCTGTAACTGAGAGGAAGGGAGCACCCCAAATTGTACTGGTGATGGGAGGAACCTGAGTGTGTGCACACCAGCCGTAGCGGAGCTGCTTGCCTTTGGCTTCCCCATCTGCTTCAGGACTATTACTTGGAAAGAGAATCAACTTCTACTTGGTTAGAGATTCTGCAGTTTGGGGCTGTTCCATATAGAAGCTTACTGTTTACCCAAAGAGTCTTTTTCTATAGCTCTAAATCTACACTACCTTTTATTGATCCAAGTGTGCCTTGGTCTGGTCACTTAAAAAAAAAGGTCACAGTTAATCAGAAGCTGGTGTATCTTGGGAAAACCAAAAAATTTTTGAAAGACAGTGTGGTCAAGTGGCGAAGTGCATGGTAGTGGCATGGGATGGACATACTCCCTACATACGACCTTTATTTTTTTTTTTTACATTTAGTGTTCATTTTTGAGAGAGAAAGGGAGCGTGAGCAGAGGAGGGGCAGAGACAGAGGGAGACACAGAATCCAAAACAGGCTCCAGGCTCTGAGCGGTCAGCACAGAACCAGACATGGGGCTTGAACCGCAAACCATGAGATCATGACCTGAGCCAAAGTGGGAGGCTCAACCGACTGAGCCACCCAGGTACCCCTCAAGAGACCTTTTAATAGAAGTCCTTTCTAGAAGGCTCAAAAGCAAATGAAAAAGGACAACAGACTCCAGAGCTTTGTCCATAGCACGATCTATTCCTTTCCCCTTTGACAAGGTGTTTCCTGTTTAAGGATTTGCTCTGTTGACAGAGGGGTAGTCAGTATTGATCAGAGCTAATCTGGGAGTCTAGTTGAGATCTCAACTGCCTGCACTTCATGTTTTATTTGAAGAAAGCCTTTCTAATCTAGTCACTTCCTGTTTTCTCTTTGATCCCAGAATCCCTGGAGGGAGACCTTGCATCAGTATGAGGGAAAGTATTTCATCTAAGATGGGTCAGTGTCTAGATTAGGAAGAGAAAATAGGCAAACTCTCTTGCATCCAAACAATTGTGGATGACACACTGCAGTATGGTTCTTGTGTGTGAGGAAGAGCTTGGAACGTAGCTGGGTAAGTGCACTCTGGGATGAAGCCAAACTTAATTTAAATGTTGCCTCTCCTTTACTGAAACTAGGTTTAAAAAAAAAAACCTCTGAACCTCAGTTTCCTCACCGCTAAAATAGGTGATAGTATTTACCTCCACGTTGGAGACAATACTGCTTATCTTGAGGGATTGTTGTAGCACCAAATAACTCAGTTAATGCGAAGCATGTAGAATATAGGAGGCACTCAAAGGGTACCTATTATCCTTTCACGCCATTTGTAATGGAGGCACTTCTTTCTTTTATTAGAAATGTTCTGTAGAAAGCGAACCCTGTATTAGTCTAAGCAAGTGATATTCATCCTATGCAAATAGAAAATTCAAGATACTTTCCAAAACCAAATGTAAATGGTGGGTTTGTCTTGCCTGTAATTTTGAAGTATCCATATTCTGCCTCTCTTCATTTATGTAAAAGTATGTACCTACCTTCTCTTCTAAGGCATTAAATCCTACTATGTTTAAAATTCCTTACCTGCTACTTCCATGTAATACATGGTGCTTTAAATCCTGGTTAACGGGGGCACTTGTGTGGCTCATTCAGTTGGGCATCCAACTTAGGCTCAGGTCATGATGTCACAGTTTGTGATTCGAGTCCCACGTTGGGCTCTGTGCTGACAGCTCAGAGCCTGGAGCCTGCTTTGGAGTCTGTGTCTCCCTCTGTCTCTCTGCCCCTCCCCTGATCACTATCTGTCTCTCTCTCTCTCTCTCTCAAAAAAAAAAAAACAAAACAAAAAAAAAACAAACAAACAAAAAAAAAACTAAAAAGGAGAAACTTAGGGCATAAACTGTATGCTAACATAAACTGAGTGGCTAACGAGATACATATTTCCAATCCCTTTTCTCCTCCTCTGCTTATTGGAAGTTTAAACTGGGCACACAGCCCCCCCTGAAGTTAAGGGTAATGTGCAACATAATTCTGATGAATAATATGTCAGGGGAAATCTGCCCAAAGCATGTGGGGACTGCTTAGAAGTGGCGTAGCCGTCCTACAGCTCGACATGCTAAAAATAACAGCTAAAATAGAAGACCGGAGTTTTGATGTCACTGACAATCATCTGAATCAGTGCTTCTGCTGTCTGTTCTAGTTTTTAACAAATGTTTATTGGGCATTTACATGGTATAGACGTCGTTTTAGATTTTAGAGATATAGCAGTGAAAACAGAGGACATCCCTGTTCTCATGAGTCTTATTTTCTAGTGTGAGAAGAGACAGGAAACAAATTTGTGTGTGTGTGTGTGTGTGTGTAGTGTGTCAAAATGACACAAAATGTCAGGAGAAGAATAAAGCAGAGAAAAGAGAAGGTTAGGAGTGCTAGGGTGACTTGGATTCTGGACTTGATGTCACACAATATAAAGTAAGAGCGTGAAAATTAGCCCTGACAGTTGCAGGGCAGATAGTGTGGGTCCATATTGGGATGAGGAGTCTTGCTAGGATAAGTAGAATTTTAGGTACTCTCTTCTTAACTGATGATAGTGATGTAGGGGCAGGGGGCATCCGTGGTTTTGTTCAGAGCCATAAGCATGAAGAGCTAGTAGGCTTTCTTCTGACTCAAGGCAACGCATGTTAGGAGAAAGTCACCAACTTTTGCTTACTGCTGTACTGCTTGCTGTTTAAGAAAAATAGGCTAGCGTTTGCTTAAGGCACCGTGCATTGGGTATTCTGTTCCTGGCACTGAAAATAGTACTAATTGAAACACATAGCAGGAAAAGGGAATGGACCGACATTTATGGAACACGCACCCTGCATCACACACTAGGCTGTTGCATAAACATGTCACTGCTCATGATTGTTACAGTAACCCTAAAGGGTAGATAGTTGAATTACCCTGTTAGAGCTGAGGAAGTGAAGGACTGGCTCCAGAGTTCTAGTAAGTAGTAGCCTGGATTTAACTCTACATATTGCTATCTAAAAAGCATCCCTGCTCATCTTATTTATTCATTATGCTAGGCACTTGAGTTAGGAATAAATAGTGTGATGAAGAAAACAGAGTCCTAGTTCTTAAGGAAATCTCTAGAGAGGAGGACAGACATAAGCACAACTTAAAAAATTACGTGTAGTTGATTTCAACATTTATGGAGTACCTGTTACGTGCCAAGCACTGAACTGGTTCCTACCGTCTGATCACATCCCTATTTATGGCTGTTCTATCCACTGGTAGATGTAAGCCCTGAACAAGAGCTGCCAGTAAGGCTTATGGTATCTTTTATTTTATTTTTTAGTTTTTTAAATGTTTGTTTAGTTTGAGAGAGAGAGCATGAGTGGTAAAGGGACAGAGAGGATGGGAGAGAGAGAGAGAGAGAGAGAGAGAGAGAGAATCCTAAGCAGGTTCTGCACTGTCGGTGCACAGAGCTCCATGTGGGGCCCGATCTCACAAACCTGTGAGATCATGACCTGAGCTGAAATCAAGAGTCAGAAGCTTAACCAACTGAGTCACCCAGCTGCCCCAAGGCTTGAGGTATCTTTTAAAGAGGTAGGTGCAAAGCATGAAAGGAACATAGAGAAGAGAGCGAACAGTGGAGAATGAAGAAACAGAGAAGGTACTGGCATTCTGGGCAGAGAGAAGACTGAGTCGGTATTATAGAATCAAAGGACGTAGAACCTTGTGGCTGGCTGTTCCCAGGAAAGATGAAGGCTGACGCTGGAAAGATAGCTGGGGCCCAATAGCAAAGGTCACATAAGTCCATTTAAATGGCTTGGGCTTTCTCCTGTAGGCAAAAGTTTTGAACCAGGTAGATGAAATAATCAGATCCTGGTTTTAGAAAAGTAGCTCTGGGAGATGCAAAACGGAGGCACACAGGACCGTGTTTACCCCTCTGTATCCTGAAACCCCTCCTTTTTACACAATTGAGGACACACTCTTCAGATTGTCAGTTTTATTATACTCAAGAGACTGAAGTTTCTCCTTCCTGGGATGAAATGAATTTTGTCCTAATATTAAACATTGGTAAAATGGCATTATGCACTGAAATTTCAAACTTCTGTCACTTCTGAGACCATCTAATATGTTATTCCTTCTTGCTGGGGGAAAAAATGATTGTTGGTTGTCTTTAGATCAATGACGGGCCAGTCAGAATGCTTGGAGTGAAAAAGACCCTCATTCATTCCTTGTGTACAAATGCTTCATGCTCCGTCTGAACCGCTTCCTGTATTATAGTCTACTTAACTTTTCTCCCAAAAGTAAGTGTGTAACGAGTGTATGATGTGTTTGGCTGCTGTGATAAAATACAGTATGTTAGGAATATTATTGCCTTCTGTTATAAAAAAAACTACACTAAGAATAAGAGCAAACTCACATGTTTGAAAATACCAAGGCTTCCGATGTCAAATTTATCCTCTCCAGGTAAATTTTCCCAAGCCCTGGTTTAGCTGAGATTTGCCACCATCCGTTATCTCCTTTTATGAGCATCACGATTGCTTTATTGTGGCAGCGCTTGGCAAAATACTCCTCTTTTACAAGTAATCTAGATCCGTCAAGCTGTCTAGTTCTACTACATCAGTCACTACTTTGTAGTTTATTTGGTGACAGTGGCTGCCAATAAAATAATGCTGTAAAATATTCCAGTGTGAGGAGGCTAATTCAGTGTAGGTTAATAAAGCCGCCGTGATTCATCTTGCCATGTAGCATGCTTTTTATGCTGAACCTTTTAGGTGGATGTGCAAATCACATTGAAGTTAGCTGGAATTTATGCCGTGTGTAGGGGTGTACCTAATTTATATATTTACTTTCTCTCAGACCTACGTTTGAAATGAAGTATATAGGTTTCTTCCGGGGCTGATGGAGTATATCCAAGGGTGAATTCTGAACAGGCTCATGAACTCAAACAATAAAATAAAGGCAAAGAGGCAAAAATGACAGCCCTGGGGCCTGCTTTATTATGCCTTCTCTCTGAATCTATGCAAAGCAGAAGTGGTTCCCAAACCCTTGTGGAGAGTGTTTAAGCAGGCTTTTTGAGAACCCTGGTCATGAGTATTTTAATGACCTCAGTTCAAGCCAAGAGCAATAAACATCTCAGAAAGAGGCTGTTAATTGAAAAGACCAGCGATTTCAGAGGGATTAATATTACTGTCAGACATGGCTTGCTTTCTCTCCCTTTTAATTTAGCCTTCTGTTTTAATTTACAAACAGCTATGCAGCCTGGAGATTTAGAAGGCAGGAGCAGGAGTGGTAAATAGAATACATCTGGGGCCGTGGACCAGCCCTGTAATGCCAAGGCAGAGACCCAGTCCCAGCCCTGTCATTATTTTCCTCATCTATAAACTGGGTATGTTATAGTGTCTTTTGGAATACCTTCTATGTTACTATGAAGATGTTTAATCATAATGCCAGAGTGTTCTGTAAAGTACATAGGAAGTAAGAATAAAGTGAATAAATAGAAGTAGAAAAAATTTTAAAGATTTAGTTAATAGTGTATATTCAGTTTTACCAGCTTAGGGCATAAATGTTTGGATCCCTTGTTGTCTGTTGAAAAACTTGAGCTCCTACAGATTCTATAAACAAATAATCCAATGCTTGAGACCTTCCTACCACAATCCTCAAATGTTGTATAAACACTAGTTGCCAATCCAGCCTAATGAGGCAGATGCCAGGCCTAGAGAATTGGCATCTACTCCTTCTGGTGGCTTCTGTTGTGGCAAACGTGGGGACACTGTTGAAAATGCGTTTTGCACAGTGAATGGCCAGCACTGCAGTAATGCTTCATTTGTGCAGATCCTTGCATAGCTACAAGTGGTGCCCATAATTGTGTTACAGATCTTTGAGCTGTGTACTCAGGCAAAGCCTCTGTTTGCATGGGCACCATGAAAAGGAGAACTCTGTCCCAATGGACTTGCATCTACAGCCTGCACACTGTTCTCAGGTCCACCGTGCTATCCCTGAGGCCAGAGCATCTCTTTAATGCCCACATCCCCTTGGGCTATGTGCGTTCCCTTCATGGCGAGGAACATGAACAAAAAAAAATCTGGATGGATTTATGATCCCTTCCTCCCCCCATGCCCCCGAAGGGTCCTCAGCCCTTAGGCAAATATGCCATCTACTCTACAGCAGGCTCTTTGGCACTCAGGCAGATTGGAAGGATCAGTCTCTGCCAGGTGCAAGGGTCTCGTTCCCCTTCCCCCTTCCTCCTTCCTCCTTACATTTGCCTAACCAGACACGGCTACTCAAGTGTTCTTGGATGAGTCAAAGATGATGCACACCAAGATTTCTCTGTAGAAAAAAAAAAAGTTTGAACTTAGTTCAGTAGAAGAAAATGGGGGTTATGCTTTACGAAACCTTCAGCTATGCAAATAAAAATTTTTTGCTGATTTTGTTCTATTACTCTTTTCAAGTCCTTCCCTGAGTGTTCCGTTTCTGCTTTAATATCTAGTTCCAAGTCACTTTTCTCTTAAAAAAAAAAAAGTCTAAAAGATTTCTTTCTTACCATACAGTGCCGTTCCAGTGCTGAGGCTTAGTGTGTTGAGTGAAACAAGTTATGTATTAATATACATAGATGGAGTTAAATCTAGTGTATCGGTTATATTCCCTGAGTGAGAGGTATACAGTGTATACAAGAGGGCTTCTTCATGTTTTAGTCTCCTTCCCCATCATGGGCTCGGATTCCAGCCTCTGCCACCTCCTGGCTATGTTGTCTTTGATGAAAATATTTAACTTAATAGACCTTATTTCTTTATCTATTTTTAATCATTGACAACTGGCCCTTTTTTTTTTTTGTTAATTCCAAACATTTCTTAAATCTTTCATTTCCATCGTTTGTTGTGAAACTGTGAAAATTCAACTGTATACCATCTCTCTTGCCTAAATCGTTCCAGTGATGTAAATGAACTAACTAGATTTCTTCTGTTCAGTCTTGGCTCCTCTGAGTCCTTGTCCATACTGCAGTGAGTGGCTCCTGTAAAGTTCTAATCTCACTGTGTTATAGTTCTCTTTTCAGTGAGTCCTCATCATCCTCAAAGCTGTGTTTCTTTTTTTTTAATTTATGTTTATTTTGAGAAAGAGAGTGTGAGGAGGGAGAGAGAGAGAGAGAGAGAGAGAGAGAGAGAGAGAGAGACAGACAGACAGACAGACAGACTCCCAAGCAGGCTCCATGGTGTTAGCACAGAGCCGGATGTAGGGATCTATCTCACAAGACCCAAGTTCATGACCTGAGCTGGTAACAAAAGTCGGTCGCTCTTAACTGAGCCACCCAGGTGCCCCAAGTCACATTTTTTCCATGGCTCACCCCACTTATCCCAGCCCTTTCTCCAACTTTGTACTTCGTAAAATTTTCCCTTGATAAAACTTGTCCCACATACTATATCACTTCTTGTCTCCATTTCTTCTCCCTAGAATTCTCCTTCTACTTTGCTTGATTAACTCCTACTTCTTAAGACTCAACTCCACTGCCCCTTAATTCCCATAGTGTTGCCCTGTTTTCTATCACCGCATGCCCTTATTATTGCATCAATGTCTATGTTTCTGTTGAGGCAGAGGATAAGTGATCTGAGGGTATAAATTTTCTTTCAGAATTTTCTCTTTAGGGGTTAGCACATGATAGAAGCTCAATAACTCAGTTGAGGGAATGAATCTGCAATGTGGAAGTTATAACGTCTACCTCAGAGGTTTATAGTGAAACTTAAATGAGGTAATTAGTGTATGTTGGAGTGACTGTATTAGCCATCATCACATAGCAGACATTTGGTACATTTTTTTTGAAGTTTAGTTATTTTCAGAGAGAGTGCAAGCACATGCTTGTGGGAGGGGCAGAGAGAGAGAGAGGTAGAAAAAGAGAACCCCAAGTAGATTCCACACTGTCAGCACAGAGGCAGATGTGGGGCTTGAACTCCAGAACAATGAGACCATGATCTGAGCCAAAATCAAGAGTTAGATGCTTGACCAACGGAGCCACCAGGCACCCCTCAGTACATGTTTTATTTCCTTCCACTTACAATGAGCTGCCCAAGGCAGATTGCTTAAAGTTCATGAAGGAAGGTTTATAAGTAAAACCGTGCTTACTCTCCATATTTCTTCTAAACGCTACTGGATATTGTGACTACTGGTCCTTAACATTACCTATTAAAAGATGTAAACAAACATTGTCTGTAATCACATTGCGGGATGGCTAACAGCAGAAGACAGTAAACCAACCCTAAATTGATGGCTGTATGACTTCATTTCTCTCTTGCAACTGATCTTACTGTCGCTACATTCCACACAATGGTCTGTTCTGACATGGAAGGTAGATTACTTCTCAGGTCTGCTGTGTGGCTGTAAGAGTTATTCTCTGGAGCCCAAGTGAAGATGAGTCCAAATTAGCTTACACTAGCTAGTAGGGAAAGACTGGGAACTTGGGAAACCAGAAGCACTAGCTTACCTGAGTTATGTTCACAGTATTTCCCTCTCTTTCAGTTTTCCTTTTTTTTAAGAAGCAAAAATGAATGGTACCCTTCTGTGTCAGGGTGTGAACTCTACCATTTACTAACTGTGACTTTGGCAAGCCCTTTAACCTCCATGAGCTTTTGTTTCTCGCTTATATAAATGGCATAATTATGCTAATCTTATCTCCTCTACAGAGTTATTGTGAAAGTGTGTATATGGAAGCCCCCTTTAAAACCACAAAGCACAATGAACAGATTAGAGGCTACTATTAAGTTTTTCCTTGAAAGAAAATTCCTTCCTCCCACAGTATTTCAAGGACTTGTAGAATATGGATTTAAGCCATGACTCTCATGAATTCTGCAAGCTAGCATATATAACGTAATAAATGTAAACAA
Organism: Panthera pardus; assembly: GCF_024362965.1. Lineage (NCBI taxonomy): Eukaryota > Metazoa > Chordata > Mammalia > Carnivora > Felidae > Panthera > Panthera pardus. The sequence continues at coordinate 136,329,397 of NW_026526721.1, forward strand.
TCACAAAAACTTTGTCTCACTAGGTAAATGTGGCCCCCCAAAAGTGTCTTTTGTGTAGCCAAATGTTGCCTTTTATCCAGATGTCTGAGCATTTTGCGAGCAGATTATGTATGAAACATACCAAAAATCGTTCCATCCCCATCTCTCTAATACTGCCACCTTTCTGAAGAAACTGTTGTTTTAAACCCCAGGCTACCGTCAATCAGAAGAGCAAATAAAGAATATCGTTTCCTTGAAAATGATTGCAGAAAGCAGCTAGTAACCACTTAACACTAGAGCCAATTCTTGTAGCAACACTTATGTCCCAGGTGGCAGTAAGGCCTACAGAAGCATATGACTTAGCTTCCTGGAGAATTTTAGAGCACTTTGATTTCAGGATCTTAAGAAGATTGGGGATGGTGTGGGAACAATAGCCAAGAGGAGGGCCTGGAGACCAGCTAGGACCCATAGCAGCAAGAAGACTTGAATGTACCTGGAGTTAGGAGCCACTGAGCCTAATGCCAATGTGTGCCGACGGTCACAGCTCTTAGTAGTGTCACAGTGGCACTGATCGCGCACGAATGATCAGAATTGAAAGCCCCCACATATCTCAGACTTATTTCTGAAATCCTTTCCATTTAGATTCTGTTCTGACTCTGTTGTTTCTTTAAGATAAAAGTACCCCCAAGGAAAAACTTTTTCTTTTCTCTCCATGAGGAAAGGCAAGAAATGAGGGATGGGAAAAGGTAAATCTCTCTGATGGGGAGATGTCTGGACAATCACTCATCTTTCAAGTCCTTATATCTTGCGTCTGTAACATCTCCTCCGTCAAGCTACTTACCATGGGTCCCTGAGAAAGACCTGATTTAGAGCAGTTAACGTGGGTGTATGTCAGAGTCACCTAGAGGACTTGCTCAACTAGACTGCTGTGCTGGTTGCACCCACCCCCAGAATTTTTTTTTTTTTTTTTTTTTTTTAATTTATTTTTGGGACAGAGAGAGACAGAGCATGAACGGGGTAGGGGCAGAGAGAGAGGGAGACACAGAATCGGAAACAGGCTCCAGGCTCCGAGCCATCAGCCCAGAGCCTGACGCAGGGCTCGAACTCACGGACCGCGAGATCGTGACCTGGCTGAAGTCGGACGCTTAACCGACTGCGCCACCCAGGCGCCCCACCCCCAGAATTTTCTGATGGGGCCTCAAAATACGCATTTCAAATGAGTTCCCAGGTGATCCTGATGCTTCTGGTCGTGTTCCTGCTCTTTGAGAACCACTGGTTTAGAGTCTCCTGGACAAACCACAGGCTTTTTCTTTGGAGGAAAGATCAGTATCAATGTAAGTGATCTGACCGTGGCTTTTCTCGGTAATAATTTCAATTACATAGGGAGAACTTTGGAAGAGTGAACAGTAACCCTTTAGATAATTGGAGTCTGATTATAGAAAAATCTTATGAAAATGGGAAGCAACTGATGGGTTGTAGCAGTGAATAAAGCTCTTCAATTCATGCTTCAAGAGGCTGTTGGCTCTGTCCTTACCTAGTTTTGTCTCAGCTGGAATGTTCTTGGTTGAAGACTTCCACCAAGGACTCCAGAGAGATTTTCAATCTTGAATTTGCTAATACCGAGACCATGTCATAATGGATTTTATTCTTTCCTCTGGGTTAAGCAGTGCAATTACAAAGCTTACTTGTAGGAAAAAGAGAAACACTCTGCTCCTGTGCCCTTTCTCATGATTCTAGACTTTGGGAAGTGGAAAGATACTGAGAGATCAATTAGGTCAAAGGGTTTCCAAAATTTTAAGAGAAAGCCCTTGTTAGATAACATCTTTCTCAAAACTTTAATATCAAAAACAGGTAAATATGTGCCTGCTTTGATAAAGCTCCTAGGTAGAACCCCAAATCATCTCAGACATGTTTCTAAACTCAGGATGCTAGACAGTTTCTGCAGTTTTCAGATGCAACACCTAATCCTCACAGTGACTAAGGACTTGCCTTTGTCTGAGAGACAGTGAGAAGCCTAGGGAGACTTTGAAGCCAAGATCAAGGGCTCTTTGAACAATGCCCAGGTATTAGATTAGACCTGGAGGTCAGCATCTCTCATAGTTACTTCCTAAGCAAGTGTAACATCATCTTCCCACAGAGGTGCCTAAAAAGGAAGCCAGACCCTAGGGGAAAATACAGAAACAAGGCCCAGGAAAGTCCAGTTGTCAGTGATCACAAGAATATTCTTTTAGTAGCAATGCATATACGGACAATTCATTCCTACATAACTTGAAGCTATGAGCAGGTTTCTCTAAGTTTACAACTAGGGGAAAATATGAAAGCAAATAAACTGTTTAAGAAGCAAAGGTCCAATTGTTAATGAGAAAAAAACTAAAACCTACCACCCAAAGTAAAATTTTTAAAAAATGGAGGGGAGTGAGTATTGTTGTCTTGGGTTGAAATTGAAAACACCGATGTTGTGACTTGGCTAAGAGTTTGATAAATCCATAAAAAAGACCAATAAAGGGGAAAGAATTATGCTTCACTAGGACAAAACTTGGAAAATATTAGAAACAGTACATAAATGTTAACATAAACATGCATGCAGGGGAAGAAAAAAAAATATTTGCTGTATGTGTTACAATGTCCAGGATAGATCTGATTTACTCAGATCAGTGTTGCCACTAGAGATCCTTGGAACTCACCACCATGACTCATATTTCCTAAATAAAGTGGGAAGTTGAGAGGTTACAAATACCACTATGAAAGTTTACCAAATCCTTGGGGGTTTGTTATATGGAGTCTGACTTTGAATACATGCCTACTGTTTGAAAGACATTAACCTATTTTCACGATGAGGGATTTTTCATGTTTGTTTTTATTAACACCATTGACTATTAGTTTAATAGTCTTTCCATTTATGATCTTCAAAAGACTCTGCCATCTTTATAAGTGACTTCTCTCTTAACCTATTCCAGATAACACTTCTTTAGCAGCTAGTCATTTTCTAACAGCTCTGGGAGATAGGGGTAATTTGAGAATGTCTCTTAACAGTGACTTCCTTTAAATGTGTTTTGCCAAAATCATCTTTTTTACTCTGCAGGAAAACTAACCCCTATGTATTAAAAAGGCTTTGTGAGTGACTTTTCTATAAAACCACTTGTAGAGCAACTCATGCCTTTCCACATTTGTACATTTTGTATTGTTTACCTAGGATGTGCAGACCCTCATTGTTGGCTGGCAAAGCTCTGCCCAGCTTTCAAAGCTCAACTAAAATAGTGCCTTTCCTGTGAAGCTTCTGGGGAGTTGGTGCCCACTTTCAGAGATGGCTCTACCTACACCTTATATGAGCACCTAACCTGATGCTAGAATGCTAGTTACCTGAAAACTTGGAATTGGGACATAATCTCTGTTGGGGTGCCACACTTAGAGATAGCATAGCATCAGGACAGTGATGGCCAGGCTTCCTCAAGTGCAAACATGTCAGAAAAAGTAACCAGTGGAGAAAGGGATGAATGAGGCCGAGATACAGAAGCAGAAGGCTTGAAACTGTGGGTGACAGGTGAGTGACCAAGAGAGAAGTTCCTTCTTCAGTTCTTGGTGACCTTTCAGAGCACAGTCCAATGCCTTTGGAATTGCCTCACTTTTGCTCTGGATTTCATAAAATGTGCTCCTATACATCCAATAAAATCTATTTTGTTTAAGCTACCATGAGTGTGCTCGCTTCGGCAGCACATATACTAAGCTACCATGAGTGATTTTTGGCATGAAAACAATGTCTCATCACCTATTATCTTTACAACCTAGTAGAGGAGCTGATTTTACTGTCTTAAGAATCTGTGCTTTTTCTATTAACTATATTACACTATAATTATTTACTAGCTTTTTCTCCCATTAATCTATGGTACCCTAAAAAAAGCAGAGACCACAACTCATTCTTAAATTGTCGGCATCTAACATAGTGTCTGACCTTTAGTAGATGTTCAATCGATATGTGTTGAATGAATGAATAAATGCACTATTCATTGTATAAAAAATATATTTTTGAGGAATAACAATAATAGGTCTATAATTAATCATCATAAATCTAGTGACTCAGATAAGTGGCAGAAAGCTTTTGAAAGTGCTTGTTTTTCCTCTGCTCAATTTTCTTAAGTTTTGAACGTCTATATAGTTCCTCAGTGTAGTTCCTGTTGTCCCCTTTGTTGGTTTTATAGTTGGATGAATGAACCTTAGATGTTCCTGTTCTCTCCTAAACTTCCTGATAACAGCCCATTTATCTGTGCAATTTGCTTCTATGAACTGTAATGCAGAAATATTTATGGTAAGGAAACTGGAATAACAAAGGAGATGATAGATGAACAGGGAAGTCTTCTACTCCCTTTTTAAAAAAAATAGTTCATGAGAAGAGACTGGAAATGTTTCTAAAGGATGCAATATTTGTGTGATCTTTCCTCTCTTAGTTGGGCGTGGATTGGAACATTTCCTGAGTCTGTGGCAGTGGCCTGATAAAAATCTCTGGTTTCTCTTTTTTATTCTCCTCCCCCCCCCTTTTACTAATGATCATAAGATACATACAAAAAGTTGTACATATTGTAAATGTAGAGCAGACCATATTCCGTACAACCAGCATCCAAGAAGCCCATCTCACATCCCCTTCTTGTCACTGCTACTCCATCCACAAGGGTAATGATCATCCTTGCTCCTAACATCATAGCTTGCTTTGACTTCAGTGCCTGGCTTTTTTTGTTCAATGTTCTGAGGCTTGCCCATGGTTTTGTGTGATTGTGCTTATTGCTATGTATTGCTCCTTGTGTTAATACAGCATAATTCATTTATCCATTTGACTGTTGATGAACATCATGGAGCAATTATGAATAACACTGAGATGAACAATTTCACTACATATGTTTGATGCCCGATTTTCTTTACATTCATCTGAAACCTCTCAAAAGGCCGAAACACTTTGAGTCACTGTAATAACCACTGTAAAGAAGACATGCTGTTGATAGTTTTCTAGAATCTTATGAGTGAGATTCATTGCATGAGGAAACCTTACATCTAGTATCTGTCTTCAGGGAAAAAAAAAATGTGCTGTGATCTCTGATTCTAATAGGCCACTGGAGGAATCTGCTACTTGAGTATCACCCTTACAGATGATGTACAAACTGATAAGAGACAAAGGAAGTGCTTCTTGAAAAGCCAAATTATCTGTGGGTGAAAAAGCAGACAGATTATGACAGTTTAGGAAGAATGGGGCTTTAGATAAAGGGATGATCTGTGGCTCTGTTCTTTTTGCTACATGAGATGAGCTTGAACTCTGCTTCCCCTCCCTGTCATCATCTCTATCCAACTCCGTACATGCATCAAGTGGGCTTCTGACAGAGGGAAGAGGACCTTTTTGGTGATATCACACTTTGCTTACCGTGAATCTCTTACTCAGCCCCCGTAACTGGGTAGGATAAAAACAAACAAAACACCTCTTGATGGAATTAGCTTATGGGGAGAGAGTGAATTTAAAAAACAAAAGCAAAAAAGAACATTTGAAGGTAGACTCCTCTGATATTATACAACATGAGGTATTATAGAAGGTGGTGATGGAGTTGAGTCCTACTAGGATCTTCTGGGCAACATAGTTAAGACGCAGAGTCTGGGCTCCATCCCAAGTGATGGGAGCTATGTCCTTAGAGTCCCTGTGTTTTTAAGACTGTCCCCTTTCTGACCCTGGGTTCCCTATGTCTTGAGTTTGGGACACAGTTTGGGCACATTGTCAAGTAAGATGCTCTAGGCAGGCATCTATAATGATACTACCCAGTAGAAATAAATGTGAGCTACAGATGAGTGATATATTTAACTTTAAATTTTCTACTAGATACATTATATAAAGTGAAACAACAAATACAAATAATTTTAATGTAATTTATATAACCCAATATATCCAAAATATTACCACTTTGTTCTATAATCAATATAAAATTACTAATGAGATAATTTACGTTGTATTTCTGAGTGTTTGAAATACGAAATATATTTTGTATTTACAGAATAGCTCAATTCAGACTGGTTACATTTTAAGTGCTCAGTAGCCACATGTATCTAGAGGCTACCATATTGCACAGCATAGATGATCGAATAGAGGGAAAACCAACTGGACATGGTCTTACTTGGGCAAAACAAATCTTGAAGAACCAGATTATGGTTATTACTGCCTTGTAAAGGCCATCAGGAAGCAAGGGTTTTCATTGGCATTTATGGTGAAGAAATGTTCCTCTTGGAGCAAAAGCATTAATTCCAAGATCTGACAGAAGAAATGGGAGACATCAAAAGGCATTATCTGTCATCTTTGGAATTTAATGAAAACATTTACCGTGCATTGTTTCTGGCAGGCTCCATTAGAGATCTTAAAGTCAGGAAAGCTTTCCACCTCAAAAGACCAATGAGATGCATGGACTTTTAAATGCCCACCAACCAACACTGTTCATGAATGTGCTTCATAACCCACATACCAGGTGCCTCGCACCACAAAACCGACTCTAACATGAGATCATAGATGTCCTGTACTGGAGGCAACCAGTGTTGAGCTGCGGAGGTGCAGAGGACAAGAGGCCGCTCAGGAAGGCTTCTGTCAGTAGGGCCCACTGGAACAGTCTTGGAGGATGTGAAGGATGTCCTCATGCAGAGACTGGAAGAACATTCCGGAATAAGTAGAACAAGAACAAGTAGAGATTTGGCCATGGAAAAATGTAGGAATTCTGGGGAAAGTTGTCAAGGTGGCAGAGGAACATCGTGGGATTTAAGTGGTAATTCCCCATGGGGAGAGTCAATGTTTCCTGTCCTGAGTATTTCTGTTACATATATAAGGTGATACATATATAGAGAGACAGTTTGCCCCAGACCTGCTTTTTGCTCCTTGCCCTGGTGAAATTATTAATAGTGCTCCCTTCACTCACAGGAGAGTCCCCATTTAGATGTAAATCAAATGGTAATGTTAAAATGTAAGGATTTTCTCTCAGGGGGTGACTCAGGGAGGTGATGGGAGAAATTGTTGGCTTAGGCAAGGAGGCCTAAAATATGCTTAAGGCTCTTATAATTATGTGTACTGGCTCTGTATCACCTAGACAAAGGAGCAGATCTTTTTATAAACACTTTCTGAAGAACAAACAATTTAACCTTTGAGAGTCTATTTCCTTATCTTTAAAATGTAGATAATAATAACGTTGCAGGCTTCCAGTCCCTTATCCAAAACCTCAGGGAAAGACAGATTTTGAAATTTAGCATTTTTCAGATTTTAGATAATTTTTTTCTAGAAAGTTAATTATATACCTCTCTCCCCAGGAGATACAGCACCCTGTAATCATCACAGTCTATTTCTGCAGCAAATGTATGAATATTCACACCAAGTAGAGTAATAAATAAGTTTTTTATAGCCTCAGATCACTTCTGGTCATGTTTTGCCACAAATGGGTTTGCCAGAAGCTTGTGGGAAAAGTTACTTTGTTTTTAGAGCTCTCTGGATATCAGAGTTACTGATAAGAGGTTGGCCGTAGAATTGCATTTCACGCAGAGTGATAAATGTATTAAATTAGATTTTTTCATGTAGAGTGCTTAGCAGAATGTGCAAGGAATGGAAGACACGAGCAATGATTGGTAGAATTATTTTCTAGAGATCCCAGAGAAAAAGTTGCTTAAGTTGATCTGCAGCTGCTCTCCGGTGTTGAATATCTGTCTCTGCTCAGAATCACTGACTTTCCTTGGATGATCCCAGTCTCATGGCTCCATCATCCATCAACCAGAACAAACGCTGACCCTCAGTTGGCTTCGTGAGTCTGTACTCCCTAATGTGATAAAGTGAAAATAAATAAGGCCCTATGCAAATTCGATTAAAATACAATCAAGGAAAATAAACTGCAGACATCTGCACTTCTCTGTCAGTTCAGTGTCGTTGGAATATTTTCTCTTGGTCTTAAAACAAAAACAAGAACCAAACAAAATAACAATTAAAAAAAAAAAAAGCCTGCTTATTTTTCTTGAGTGCCTGCCAGACTGGCATTCGAACATTTGATCCACTAAATAACTATTTGAACAAGAGCAGAGGAAAAGTAAACAGTAAGGTGAAGGGCACACAGGCTGTTTATCATCTGGCCCTTGTTTCTCATTCGGGAATGTATTGTTTGGTGAGCTCACTTTTCTTTCAGATAATAGTAAAGGAGTATTTGGAGTCTCTGGAAACGGTAGTCCATTTCTGTATCCAATTTTGTCAGCCATGATTGAAAAGAAAGTTACTCAATGTCAAGACAAAAAGTTGAGAACACATCGTGACTCGGTCTCCCTGGGTAAAGTAAATACTGAATAAGTTCATCTGTAGTGGCATCTCCATCTATGAAAGGCTTTGTTCTATTTCCCCAAAGTTGAGCTTGATAGGCTTTTTTTGTGTGATTTCTCCAGCAGTGGACAAGCAGGCATCCGGTGATGTGTGACAATCATAGCCACAGTGTTGGGATATCAGAGTGGAAACCGTGCTCTGTAGAACTTCGGAAGGCTCTGTAGAAGCCTTAGTTCAGGGTGCAGTAACACACCACCATAGTCTGGGGGGCTTAAACAACAGACATTTATCTTTCACAGTTTTGGAGGCTAGAAGGCCAGTCACGGTGCCAGCATGGTTACATTCTTGATGAAGGTCCTCTCCCTGATTGGCAGATGACAGTCCTCTTGTTATGTCCCCACATGTGAGAGAACAGAGAAGAAGGGCTAGTTCTCTTATTAAGACACTAATCCCATCATGGAGGCTCCACCTTTATGACCTAATTACGTCCCAAGGCCTCCACCTGCAAATACTATCACATACAGGTTTTGGGGGATACAAACACGCAATCCATAAACACATCCCAGTTAGCTGCAACACAAAGAACTTATACAAAATGATGGTTCTGCCAGGCTAGAAACTCCAAGCACACAGTTCAATCTAGATTGGTCACCTCAGAGAGGCTTCAAGCTATATAGGCACACTATGACCCAGATATGCTACTGGTCCTCCACTTGGGACAAACTGACCACTCGGACCAGAAACATAGACTGGTCTGAATCAGTCACAACTTGGCTTATCCCGATGTTTCAAACTAGTGAGTGACAGGCTAGACACAATCACCTGTGCAAACTCCAGTGGACAATACTGACGGTCTGACTACTTCAGCCACATGAACAGTTGAGACACTCACTATCCCAGACCTTCCAATGATGCAGATGCAGGGATCATCTCATTCTTATCTCCCAAGATAAACTTATGGAAGGTATTCTTCACCCATATCCACAGATCATCTGCTTTCTCTTTTTCACTGTCTCACCTCAGGATTCTAGGAAGGCCTCTGCCCGTCTAGCCTAAGGTCTTCCCCAAAGGGGAAGGGATTGAATTAAGATAATTAGGAGTTCCTTGTGGCTGTGTTCTTTGATTTACCAGCGCCGAGACTCAAATGGGGTAGCTGAACAAAATGCATCCATTTATTTCTAAGACTTATATGAGCTTCTTGGTCTGTCTCAGGGACAGATGTGGACCATTTTGTATTTTATTTTAAGTAGTCGATCATTGAACACATTAAGTGTTGAGTCTGGTAAGAATGGGATTATTAACTATGTTTATAATGAAATACAAATTAATAAAATGGTAATTTAATAACTTCTTGGAGGCCTTATGTTGTGCTGAGTAGAGCTAGTTGAATTTAATAACATAATATGGATAAATAAACAAATTAGAAATGCAAACATAAAACACAAGAATTTGTTTAGTAGTTGGCTTCTGTTCTACCCAAATTATTAAATTACTTGCCCCAGTTCACCAACTAGCCTCTTCTGTGTAAATATATTCTTTGTCAAAGCAAATGGTCTGCCAACACAGGAATAGTTATAAATCCATTTAGCAAAAATCCCCTGTGAGCTTTAATAAGTACTTTCTCCAATTGTTTGTGGAAGTGAGTAGAATAACCCTCTTCTCTTTCGTTCTTCCTCAAAGTTCTGATTTAATACTGAGGCTAGAAAGTACATTTTGCATTCAGAGGACATCTCCTAGTGTTTGGAGACCTGTTTTTGTCTGTCACAACCAGGGGATGGGAGGTAGGTGCTCTTGGCACCTACAATTCAGAGGACACCCCATATAACAATTACCTGGCCCAAGTGTCAACAGTGCTAAGGTTGAGAAACTGTGTTGTAGATAATGAAACAAAACACGTAAAATTTCCATGACGGGTCTGTAAACAAGCATTCTGACAATGCAGTGACCTCCATTTAATACATGGCCCTGTAGTAAGTCTTACCTTTTGGAGAGATGGAAAAGAGATACAAAGAAAATACAATGCCAAGAAGTATGCTAAGGAGTTAGTAAACCGTCTCTTAGTAATCCACATTACACCCTCTGATTCAGGGGATGTTAATGCTCCCATTATCCAAATGAAGAAATGTAGGCTCAGGAAGATTAAGAAAGTTGTGTGTAATTGGTATATCCTGCTTTTGAAGATCATGTCTTTGCCTACTATACTGTATTGCTGTATAGTATCAGGGATGACAGAATCCTGGGCTCTAGGCAAGATGCATGATTGAAATGCTCCAGTTCCCAAAGCAGAAAAATACTTCTGATTATCTGTGGAATCATGAGTTCTTTTGTCAGTGAGGAGAAGGCAGCAGTGACATATCACTCTGTGGAAAACTCAACCTAATGGTCAACGTTGTCGAAAATCATCTTGATGCCATTCTTGCATTCAGGTAGAGTATGTGTCCAGGATATTACAATATAGGATGTCATAAGACCAATTTTAATTCTAACTCTATTACTTATTTGACCCTGGAATCGTGACATTTAACCTATTACAGCTTTTTTTTTTTAAGTCTATAAATATTATTATAGTTTCTGATTCTGTAGGTATGTGGTGGGGGCTAATAATTTGCAATTCTAACACATACCCAGGTGGTAATAGTGCTGCTGTTTGGGGGAACTCCGCTTTGAAAGCCATAGAACATGAGGACTTCATTCTATGACGCAAACTCAGTTGAGCTCCATAAAGTCAAGCTATTTTTTTCTTTAGTAATTTTTCATTCATTTTACTTTATATGTATTTCCTGCCTGCTTGATGAAATTTGGTAAAATCCATTATCTCTTAAAGGTATTTTGGTTTGTATGTGTAAGATGGCTTTGAATCATGGGGCTAACACTGATTTGTCTGCAGGGTGCTGTGTATTTTAACTTCGGAGTATTTCTCTCTTGTGTTGTTCATTACCGATATAGAGTGTCTATGGCCTCTTTGCCAGGCCACCTGCATCTTTTTCACACTGATTGAGGCTGACTATGGAGTGTCCTTGTATCATTTGTCCAATTTGCCTTCAACACACTATGCCCGGGAGCCAAAAAGCAGGAAGTACAGAAGGCTCAGTCACACTTCAGTGCCATATATGTCTTTAGCATTACTCACCACCTGTTTTTCAGAGAGGAAACAAATTCCTCTTCTGTTTGCACCAATAATCCCTGAGTAGGGAGAGAAAGACCCATGCCAGAATGACTTCCCCTTAGTAGCTTCTTTGAAAGGGTCTAACTTGATGTATCTTTTCATTGTAAGAACTTCCTACTTACACAGCAGTCATGAGTGTAAGAGAGGGAGGGCAAGGCTGAGAGATGCTACTGTCTACTCAACCCCTAGTTTTTTTTTTTTTCTTTTTCTTTTTTTTTGTTTTTTGTTTTTTTTGTTTTTTTGCCATTGGCCCACCCCTTCCAGGTCCAGCAGAAATCCCATCAATTAGAAGTTAGCCAAAAAAATAAAAGCACCATCCCAAGTCACTCAATAGAAGGAATGCAGTCTGAGGAATTAGTAACAAGACGTTAGAAAAGCTGAAAAGGAACAGGGAAAGGAAAAGAAACCCAGAAAACAGCAATTCTTAGAAGCTGCCTTCAATTTCAGGGCTGAGGGCCCCATGGTATAATTATGGGTTAGAGCCACTTGGTAGCGCCTGGAACTGTGGTGGACAAGCATGATGGGAGCTGAAACAATAGTAAAGTCACAGGGACTACTGCTCAAAGAACAAAAACACTGCTAAAGAATAGGAAGAGGAGAAATATCTTTGTTTCTCTCTTTGTTTTACCTTCCCTCCCATCATCCACTGTGAGTACTTGCCATTGGCCCAACCTAGGTAGAAGAGGGGTCTGGGAAGTGTAGTTTGCAGGGTCAGCCCTCTTTGATGCAAAGCAAGGGGAGGACCATGATGTAAATGCAAACAGGTAAGTGTCACAACATCCCACTCCATCAGCCTTGTAGGTACCCCATGTTAAAGTAGCGTTTGTTCACTCAATTTTTCATTCTGCCTTGTCTAAGTGTATTTGCTTTGAGCTGATAATTCTGTATTCAAAAGAGGTTGGAATGGGAAAAGTGCCAAGAGTATTAGAATGTTTCAGCACTTCAGAAACATTTTACATTCATCCACCCAAGACCAAATCTAGTGCTAAACTTGGAGTTTTTCATGGTGAGCTGGTCTTTGATGTGGAGCCTTATTGCAGTTCCTGTGAAAGGTGCCACTTGGATACCAATTATGTTGTCATTGCTGTTATTACTTTAGAAGAAGGAGTCAGTTTGCCTTTTGTTTGCCCTAAGAAGTGCCAGCCAGGTCGAGTGGGTCACCACTTTGTGTGAGTTTGTCTGAAAAATGCACAATGAGACTTTTCATGATGTAAAACAATGAGCACTTCTAATGCCAGCATCACATTGTCCTAAGGTGTCTGTGTCTCTCTAGGGTCATGTCATTTAGGCATTTAAGGCTGGCTTTCAGCTTTAGAAAGGGCTGGGCAATCTGCTTCATTTATATGAAGATACATTAAAAGCAAGAAGTATCAAGGGGACAACTATCCTTTGTTTGGGCAGAACCTAGAGTTACCCACTTTGGAGCAAGTTAGGGAAAAGCCAACCCAGTTTTGTTGTTTTATGGGCAATCACTGGCAGCATAATGGTAAATGGAAAAATGTCATTGTAAAGACAAAAGAATAAGAGTTGAATCTTAGGTTGTTGAATTATAGTTTTAAGATGAAAGCTATAGCTAGAACTTTTATTCTTGTTTATAGTACCATGTTCATGTAGGTCAAAGGCCCACTTTTTATTCTCAACATAACATTTTTAAGAGACCATACTTGGCAGATTTTAGAGGAAGGTTATTTTAAGTTGAGATAACCTGCAATTTGGAGAATGCACTGTTAGAAGAAGAAACACACACAAACACAGGTCTTAAAGTCAAGTACAAATTCTTAATGCCTTAAATTGAGAATCTGGCATTGCGTTTTATGTGCTATTTAGAGAGGACAAATTCTTGTATTTGAACCTTGATTCCGCAAAGATGCATCAGGCATTATTCTGCCTTTTTTTATGTTTTGGTTTTCTTATCTTGAATGGGCTGTCAGGCTCTGCATGGTTTGGGTCCAAGGCTCCACAGTGCTCAAAGTATGCTGACCTTAGCTGGGTCACTTAGGATGTAGGCTTGATGCCAAGAGTCCTGTTGTCTCTACTGGATCATGGGTAGGCACCTTGGATTTGGGTTTCTGGTCTTTTGGAGAATTCTGTATTTCATTTTATTTTTTTGCCACATGCATTTGAATCTGTGGAACTATCTTCACCAGTGTCAGTCTATTTTTACTAGTGGTAATCCTTTAAGGCTTAAAATGTTCTGCTCTGGAAATGTCTGGAAAATAATTGGTTCACAGGAGAGTGCAAATTAAAAGACTTCATTCTGCAGAAGAACTCAGCTCAAGAACTCAGCTCAAAAACTCAGCTCAAGAACTCAATAGTTCTTGAATTTTTTTGCAGGCAGGGCAGGTCAGAGTGACCATTTTGGCTTAGACATCTCTGGTTGCCTAACACCTTGTTGGCTGTGACTTAGCTGTATCAGACCTAATGCAGAGTTTGTTATAAGAGCATTAAGGCTCATACTTAAAGTCTATTTAGGCCTTTACTATCATTTGTTCATTAATTCAAGCATTCTTCTGATTATTTATGCACTAATTCATTTAACAAATATTCATTGAACCCCATCAATTGTCAACTTGTCAAAGAGACATTGGGGCTAGACTCTCAGTATACTTTGCTTTTTAAACAAAGTAAACAGAGTACCTGCCCTCATGAAGCTGACCGTACAGATGAATTTTTGAAAATGATTGCACATATAAATGTAAAACTATAGCTGTGATAAGTTCACAAAAGAGATCTTTGTAGTTCTATGAAAACCTAACCTGGGAGACTGCGACCTACCCAAAAAAGTGAGAGATGTCTTTTACAAAAAAAATAAGTAGGAGTGAGAAGCAGAATGTTTTAAGCCCAGTGCAAGAACTTGTAGTGGGAAGTGACATGTTTATGTCAACTCAAAGAGAACCAGTGGCTAGGGCATCAAGCATGAGAAAGATGGCAGGTGATTCCAGAAAGAAGGGCACAGGTGTGACTAAGAGGACAGTGTGGCTGTGGTTGGGATTTTGGCTGTTTATCCTAAGATGAACTGGAGATCATTGTGTGGTTTTAGCCGGGAGTGGGGAGCAGTACGGAGGGGTGAGCAGTTAGTTTAGTGTGGGGATAAGCAATCAAGATGGTATCATGTTCAGATGTGTATTCCAAAGGGTTATTCTGACTGTAGTATAGACTTGGATGCACCAATGTGAATGCTAGAGCAGTAGTAGTGGATGATAACTTGGGTAACTTGGAGTGGGTTAAATAAATCATGGATTAAATATGGTAGAGTGGGAAGGGTACGAAGCTAAGGATGGCTGTTGGGGTGTAGTTTGCATAACTGTGTCGCATGGTTGGCCATTAAGTAGGACCAACACTGGAAAAGGACTGGTACTGTCTTGCTTGTCTACCTCCCTTCTTTGTTCATACAGCATATCCAGTATAGCAGCACATACATCGATTTTTTTTTTTCCATTACAGAACATTACAAATGTTAAGTGCAATGACCATTAATGTACCATACAATTGAGACTAACTTGTTCCACTGATGTTGGTGCTGCTGCTAGAAAAGAGTTCAATTATTAAAACCAATCTGAGTAATGTAGTAGAAAGAGCATGAACTTTGTAATTAGATACACTTGGTTCAGAGTCTTGGTTTACCACCTCTTAATTTTGAAGGAATGGACAGCTTTGTTCGATCTCTCAGTTAGGCACTATTGACAATTTGAATAGAATAATTTTTGGATGTGGGGGGTATCCTGTGTTTTAGGATATTATACAGCATTCCTAGCTTCTAACCACAAGATACTGGTAGCCATGCCCCCTTGTGATAGCAACCAAAAATGTCTCCAGATGTTGTCAAATGGCCTCCAGGAGGCAAAATTTGCTCGAGTTGAGAATTCTTTTACCTTGAGTCATAACTAGATTGTTTGTAAAACAGCTATGATGTATATACCTTTTTTGGCTGATATTTACTTAGTGCATTCAAAGTTAGAAATGTATAATTGGATATAAAAGTAAATATTTAGAATAATCAACTAATCATAAATCATAAATTCTAAAAGCTGACAATATCATTAATAGCAAAATTATCAAAATATTTTCCTTTTGCTAGGCCTGTTTCCAGGGATGCACAGGTGAAGAGCCTTGAAACTCCATGACCAAATGGAAGGCAGGCCTCTACATAGAATGCATCAGGGTGCCTATCTGGCTCAGTCTGTAGAGCATTCAACTCTTGATCTCAGAGTTGTGAGTTAAGCCCCGTGTTGGGTGTAGAGCTGACAAGAAAGGAAGGAGGGAAGAAAGAATATCATTTGAAAGATAGAAGTGGAATTAGAACAAAAGTTATTGACTCCAAGTCCTGCATGGGTTCTCCTTGCAAGTTCTACTCTTGAATTTACTTTGAGGTAAAAATGTTCTTCTGTTCTTGTTCCTCCATAGTGTGTGCTACAAACATCCACAACCAAAGTCTTTTCATTATTACAAGTAGTTATTATATATAGAAGAGTGGAAACTTTTATTATCCAATCTTTGAAAAAGAACCTTTTGTTACGTTAACATTCTACTTAATTGCCAAGTGACAGTGTAGGCCCACCTTAAAAGCCTGTTGAGGAGAAGATTGACAGTTCATGGACTGAGTAAGCAAGGACCAGCCTGCAAGCAATATGGGCCTCAGTCTAAAATTTAACACTGATCTTATCACCATGGAAACAACTTCCTCTGTGACCTCTTTGGAGATTCATTAAAGACATAATTGCCTGTTCTGAAGCCTGTTGGAATGAGCACTGGTATCTAAAGATCTATTAAGTGATTATGGTTTCAAGATTAGGCAGCTACTGGCTACTGAGTGAATGAAGGGAAGCAGATTTTACCACCCCCAAATCTATCTCCTTGGCATAAGTATTATTTTGAGCTAAAACCAGTCAAAACACAGCAGATTCAGGAAGAGCTCTTTACTTGCCCCTCAACTGCTTAAATTTACATTGGAAAGGGGGACCTGTCTCAGGAATACAGCTATTACCAGAAAATAGCTTCTTACCTAAGAAACTTCATAACAGTTGAGCCTTTATTTTCCAAGTGTGTCCACTCTCACCTCCCTGTAAATGCTCTTCCTTCTCTCTGTATCTCCAGACTTCTACCCCTTTCCTTAGGTCAGCATGGAACCTAGCTGCCCTTTGGGTCTCAGATTTTTATAGGGCTCCCATTTACAAAATTTGTTTTTCTCCTGTTAATCTGCCTTATGTCAATTTAACTATTAGACCATCCAAAGAACCTAGAAGGGAAGAAAGAAAAGTTTTTTCTTTCCTACAGCTGGTGACCACAAAGGGATACTCTTGCGCCTGGGGCTGTTACAGTTGAGAAATCCTAGAACTTCAGACAAAAACCCAGCAGAAAGTAAAAACTCTTATCACATCAGTCTCCAAACCTCTGCCTGCAGGGAAAGGAGGGTGGTGAAAGTCCCTTTTTGTTTTCTTTTCCAAATTTAGATTAACAGGAGGAAATATTTATGGAATTAGATCCTTGAGTATAACAACTCCATTAAAGATTTATTATGAGTACTCTTGGTTTTTATTTGATCCTTGTCCTTCCAGAGATGGTCACTGTTTTCTTGGTCTCTGTTGTGTCATTTGTCATAAGGGGAAAATCATAGGGTAGAATGTGGGCATAGGCCCTATAAGCCTGCTGTTGAGCTGAGCTGGTCTCACAGACTAATGAGTTTATGGTTCTTACCAGACTCCTGTCTGTTTAGACTATCCATGCTGTGAGTTAATGTGCATATGAGGTAAAGGCTGTTGCTGAGGAACATCTTGGAAGCCAAAGCTGAAAATTGGTGGGCATGGTTTGAGCGTTAAATGTTGTTAGAGTGCTTGCCACCTAACTCAAAGACAACTTCCATGTTAGAAGTTGGTCATGGGTTAGATTGACACTGGGTCATTTGTCAGTCTCAAGAAAACTGTGCAGGGGTGCCTGGGTGGCTCAGTTGGTTAAGTGTCCAACTTTGGCTCAGGTCATGATCTCATGGTTCGTGGGTTCGAGCCCCATGTTGGACTCTGTGCTGACAGCTCAGAGCCTGGGGCCTGCTGCGGATTCTGGGTTTCTCTCTCTGCTCCTCCCCTGCTCATGCTCTCTCTCAAAAATAAAATAAACATTAAAAAAAAATTTAAAAACAAAAAACGGTGCAATAAGGTATTCTGTAAAACCACACAATACCCAACCCAGAAACACCTCCATCGTAGCAGTTTGGGCGTGAGAGACTCAAGGCCTAGTTAAAGCTGTTAATGTGGATGTGAGAAAAATAAGGATGAGATTTCCTGTTACCTTGTTCTGTCTTGAGAGCTTGGCTTTGTGACCTGTGAGAATATTCTCTCTGGTCTCCACCAGCATGAAGGTAATCATACTGGCGTGCATCCTGATGGCCACTCAAACAGACTGGGCTTCTGAGACATGAAGACACAAACAGTACTGTTACCATCTAAATATTATAGCTCTCGGGAGTTTGTCATAAGGGGTCCAGTCTATAAAAGTCTTTTGTCGTTTCATCTTTGATGTCTCTTTAGTGCTGGAGAGTCCCATTCCAGTAGTGCCTGCCTGAGGGTCACAAGTTAGTAGACTATGACTAGAGATGTCTCCAATTCTCGTGGTAAACTGGAGACTCCATTTTCACTGCACCATTCTTACTGCACGCAATAGCAAAGGCCTTGGCTTTCTTAGGCTATTTCAGGGAGTGAGTTTTGTAGATCTTATAAGGGCTGCATCTTTTGTACTTTTGGGGGATGCTTCCTGCATCCATGGCGAAGCCATAAAAAGGCTTACTGGTTTGAGTCACTATTGAGATACATATAAGATCCTATTCACCAATGGCCAGATGATGAATCCTTTGAATTGGACAGACTTCTATATTTGAAAAACCTCTTAGAGAACTCTCATCCTAAACAATTGCCTATGGAAAGATAAAAGCATGAAGTTAGTATGGCAGCTCGTCTTATGGACTCCCGTAAAAAGATGAAATGACAAAGCTCTTTTGCCTCTACTTTGAGAAGATTCTACAAAATTTAGATAAGTGGGCCTTCATAATCTCACTCATGGGGACCTTGACTGGCTGCTAATGGGTGTTCTTCACACCTATAATTAAACTGTCATTATCAGATAAGTCCGTCCCCAGAGGAAAATGCCCCTTCACAGAAGAAATGGTTGCCCATAATTTCTCTAGGCTCTTCTACAAAGATCAGCTTAGGGCCAATGTTCAGTGGTTGATATAAGCAATAGTAGAGGTTTTTCTCTTTAAGGTAAGTTGGTGCAAGGTTGAACTGTATACTCAGACAGCCTTTTTTGGGTACATTTTATATAGATTTTTTTTTTTCAAGGACATACTGCATTAAACAAAGAAGCTCTAGAAATCTTGTGATTCCTGTCTTAGTTGGAAATCTCCCACATAAAAAGAAGCAAGTTGGAAAAGGTAGGTGACTCCCTAGATATTCACGCTGCAATCCAGTTCTTTGAGGAGTTGGAAATAGCGTCTTTGTCTTGTAAATCTCTACAAAAGCATAAATGTGGCTCTAGAAGCAATTCAAATACCAGCTGTCTTTAACAATCTCTAAACCTCCCCTACTCATCTCAAAATGCTTGCAGATATTGTAAAAAGATCAGAACGCTAGAAGCAGAATTGTATTCCACTTAAGGAAGGGAAAAATTTAAACAGTAATTATTCTAGGTGCGCATGGATGGCTCAGTTAGGTGCTTGATCTCAGCTCAGGTCATGATCTCACAGTCTGTGAGTTCGAGCCCTGGGTTGAGCTCTGTGCAGACAGTGTGGAGCCTGGAGCCTGCTTTGGATTCTGCGTCTTCCTCCCTCTCTACCCCTCCCCTGCTGATGCTCGCTCATGTGTGTGCGCGCGCTCTCTCTCTCTCTCTCTCTCTCAAAAATAACCATTAAAAAAATTATAAAAATTATTATAGACCTTTGATAATAGGCAAATATACCTCCAAACTCCTTGGAGAAAGCTTGGATATTTTCTCTGTGTCTTTGTGGTGTACATTTTCTAATCTCGTCTTCTCTAGCAACTAAGAGCCATTCTTTGAAATGCAAACTTTACGGGGATCTTTCTCCCCGTAAAGTGGCGGGGGTGGGCGGGAACAGTGTTTGGAAATTGGGCTAACTGAAAAGTCTTAGATGACTTTTCCACAAATACTAATAGAAAAAACTTTAGCTATTTAAGCAGGTAAGCTTAATTGAGTTTATCTTCCAGAAACAGCATTTGGAGTCAATTGCTCTTTTATAACTTAGTGAGTTTTGCATAATCATACCTGTGTCATGGCTAAAATTTTAAGATGAAGTCTTTAATATTTGTGTCTGTATGTTTATGTGTGTCCATATAAGCATTTTTTAGATATGTGATTTTTGTTTTGTTTTATCTCCAGATGGTATTGCTAAAATTAACTTGTAAAGCACCCTTTTAATTGACTTAAAACTGAGCACTTAAAAATGAAGTATTCCCAAAGATCTCAGAAACTAACCCAAGTGTATTTCAGGTTCACATGATCTGGAAAAATATTTGGTATTGAAGCTACTTTAAGTTCATTGGCGTAATTAAAATAGTCCTCTTTTTAGAGTTATCAACGTTGAATATGATGCAGATGTACTTTTATTCTGCCTGGTTTGTTAGTTAAATAAGTTTGTGTTAAATCTCTTACAAGTATTTCTCAGCAAGAAAAAGAATTTGGAATGATAGATGACTTTGTCTAAAGCCTCATGAAGTGGTCAAGAATCATTGTTGGAAGCAAATGATTTAGATAGATGTAAGTGTGATAAAAGTTTTTAGGTAAACTTTTTAGCAATAATTATATTTTATGGTACATGTTCTTAAAAATAGCTTCCAAAATCTTTCTGGTAACTAGAAACTTGAGAGTTTTGCTAGGCTCTATGATGAAATTAACACAAGCCTGTTTACGAAAAAATTCTATGTAGTGAGAGACTTGGTTACTATAGAAACGACCTTTCATTATATATAAAAGAAATTGTGCTTGTAGAGTTTTCTCCTTTAGGAGAACTTTCTCCTTTTGGAACAACTAGATTTATGATAGCCTAGTGTATTAAAAATTTGTTTGGCTTAATAAGACTTACAGTGACTTTAACCTCTACTACTATTTTAATTTCAAGTAACAATAATAACAGCACCTGTATTTGTTTCCTAGGGTTGCCATACAAAACACTGCAGACTGTGTGGTTTAAGCAACAGAAACTTATTTTCTCACAATAGTGGTGGCTGGGAGTCCAAGATCAAGTTGCCAGCAAGGTTGGTTTCCTCTTTGGTCTCTCTCTTTGGCTTGCAGATAACCGCCCTCTTGCTGCCTATTCACACAGTAGTCTATGCATGCACAGCTCTGGTGTCTCTGTGTTCTCATCTCTTCCTCTTAGGAAGACTCCCATCAGATTGGATTGAGACCCACCTGTTGGTCTCATGTTAAGTTACTTGCCCCTTTAAAGGCTCTATCTCGAAATACAGTTGCATTTTGACTGAGGTGTTAGGGTTTAGGGCTTCAACATATAAATTTGAGGAGACACGATTCAGCCCATAACAGCAACCCTTTATATGTGGATGGAAACTTACTGTTGATAAAACATTTTAACATATAATGAGAGTAAATATCCTTAAACTTTCAGTAATCATGAAAAGAAGTAATTCCATTTTTCATGCATTGTCTGGGAAACCAAGTGATTCAAAATCTTGGTTTAATAGAATGTAGGCGCAAAGCATATGTCACGGAGCTTATCTGTTCAGTGTAGTATAGTCACCGGTTAGTTCATTCCTATGAACCCCATATAGTTGCCTATTTTCTGGAACACAAGTTTTTCATGATGAAGAAGACTTCTTTTTTTTTTAATTGTGTTGCTTTGTGTGAGAGAGATTTTGGCAGTGACATATGAGCAACTATTCTAACATCGTATAATAACAATATTTAAAAAAAGGTCAGACTCTAAGAAGCTGTTGAGGGTAGGCTAAAAGCTCAATGTATACCTGACTTGAAGGACAGATATCCCTTGCAATCTGAACTCTCTCTGAATATTTGATATAATAACTTGCAAAAAATTTTTACCAGGAGTTCATTCACCACACGAAACAATCTCTTAGAATAAATATGCATGTGTATACTACTAACATCATTGAAGTTACACATGAGTTCCAGGTGAGAGAATATAATGCATTGAAGTCTTAATTTAGGTGTTTTTCCAAAAGGATTTAGTATCTTACTCTTGTTGTTCAAATGTGTAGTATACATTGTAACCATTATTCATGTGACTATGTCTTCTGACCATGTAAATGCTCTTAAAGTAGGTAAGTCTAAGAGACCTAGAATATCCCGCAGATTAAAAGGAAAGTTGAAAATACGAGCTATTGGGAGAAGTCTGAACCTAGAAGTGATTGAACCAAAATAAAAAATCTTTGGTTTTGCTAAGGAGTTGGGATTTAGTGAAGCAGACGGTGAAAATGCCAAAGAACCATTAACATCAAATAGTGAAGGAATTACTCTTTAGAAAATCAATTTAATCATTGCTCTGAGGAAGATGAAGACAACCCTGATGCAACCGTAAAGTTTAAAGTAAATTTTAGGAAGTTTGGACAAAATAGTTGTTATTGCAAGTGAGTGTGATTGTGTCCTGAGTAAAAACAACACATCCGAAGGTTGCAATTACTGTGTATTATCAGTAGCAGATGGAGCCCAAACATGTGTAGACATTTTTGAAGGTTTGTTGGTGTCTTTATCCCATTGCTTTGTAAGTGGCTTCAGTCCAACATTCAGGGCATTTACTTACAGAGTCCCAAGAACCAAGGAGAGAAGATTGCCTCTTGTTCCTTAGATTAAAAAGGTTGGCAATTGACTGTTTTACTGAGCCTGTTAGCAGCTCACTTTTACTCCCCCCACCCCCACCAAACAGCAAATATGACCACAGCTTCCAAGCCCCTCTTCTTGCCGGCAGATTTTACCAGAGAGACACTTCCATTTATAGCTAACTGTTAAAAAGTGCTTTACTAAGAGTGATGTTCAACTATCAGTTACCTGTAACATTATCTCCCCATTTGTATTATAGTACATTTTCACTGAAGTATAGATAGAAAATATACATGATGCTGTGTAGTATCCAGTTGTCTTAGTGCTAAGTAATTAGGAATTGATTTTATTTCTGCATCCTCAGTGTTTAAAAGCTCATATTTTGGATGGATGGGTGGGTGGGTGGATGATTGAATGATAAATAGCCCTCTCTAATGTTGCCAACTTCTAGGCTGCCTGGGAACTTGATCATTGTGTAACGTTTTCTTCCTATGAAGAAATGTATTTGGAGTTACAAATAATTTTCACATAAACTTTTGGAACACAAAAGTGGTGTACTGCCCTATTCTGTATCAGAATCTTCCCAGTAGAGTTTTCTAGGATTCCCTCGTTGGGACCTGACTTAAGTTTTCTCTTCCTATGTGACTGGTAATTACTCATTTCAGTGCCTTATACTTGAGATACAGACATACTTGTACTCTCGAGCTGAAACTAATTCTTCTGGGACTCTGCCTAATGTTTTACCCTACATGCCAAAAGAGCAAATAGGCATAGTCTAAGAGAAGACTCATAGGCAATTATGTGTTGCACAGATGGCTTTGGAGGATGACAGCAAAGCCTTTATTCTACTCCGTGGACGGGGCAACTTGTGCTATGGCTCCAACCCTATCACTCCTTTCTACAATGCAGACACATAGTTCCTTCTCGCTATAATGAGGAAAGCTTATAATGAGGCTTCTCCTTTGCCCCTGGTGCCAACATTATGGTGGGTATCACTTCATTTCCATGTACTCTGTCCTCTGGAGAATTTTTCTGGTGCAGCCTAACTAGGAGGATGTCTTCTCATTAATGTCATTGCTACATCTGGTAAATTCTTTTCTTCCTGTTAGGGTTGAAGGTAGAAAGTGTCACTCACATGTGCAGTACAGTAAAAAAAAAAAAAAAGAAACAAAACATTTTCAAAGCTTTCTTGGAAAGGCTAATAGACTGAATTTCTCAGGAAAGTATGCAGGAATGTTGACTTCTACTTATTTATTTTTAATTTGGTTTCCAGGAATGGAAAGCTATCAGATGAGGGTGCTTACCAAGGCCATAACAAAATTAAGTACTTTGAGTATGTGCTACAGTTTTATTTTCCTGTTTGCCTTTCTCTTTCCCCTTCATGGCCTTGGAAATTATTTTCATTTTAGATTACTAATGCAAAATTGTGTGTTTCTATCCATTTCATTTGATTATAATTTCTATTGGCCAAGAATCTTGAGAAGTGAATAGAAACTTAGTTTTTATTTAATAGAAGAGGAAGTAAGGATAAAATTGAACGCAAATAGTTTTTTACAGCCTCACCATATATTTTGAATCTGTCCATCCAAAACAAACTTAGAGATCTCTATAGAAATTATGAACTCGGCAATGATTACCAAGTTACTGACATCACAAGAAGAAAAGCAGCCAGACATTATGGGCCTCCAGGTAGAAGAATGCAGTATTAACTAAAATATTTTTCCCCCAAAATTAGATCTGAATTTGATCAAACCTACATTTAACTAGCATTTTCTAGGAAATGCAGGGACAAAGGGTCATGTTAATACCATAGGAATGCAATCGGCAAAATCCACAACTTGTTTATTCAACAAATAAACTGCGAGGGCAAAAAAGAAGTTGGAGGAGGGGATTTACCTCATCTACAGGTTTAATTTTTTTTAAGTTTTAAAAAATGTTTATCCGTCGTTGACAGAGCAGGAGGGAGACACAGAATCCAAAGCAGTCTCCAGGCTCTGAGCTGTCAGCACAGAACCTGACACAGGGCTCAAACTCATGAACCATAAGATCTTAACCTGAGCCGAAGTTGGGCACTTAACCAATTGAGCCACCCAGGTGCCCCTGGAAAATCTACAGATTTTTATTTTATTTTTTTTAACGTTTATTTATTTTTTGAGACAGAGAGAGAGCATGAATGTGGGAGGGTCAGAGAGAGAGGGAGACACAGAATCCAAAACAGGCTTTAGGCTCTGAGCTGTCGGCACAGAGCCTGACGCGGGGCTCGAGCTCACCGTGAGATCATGACCCGAGCCAAAGTTGGACGCTCAACCGACTGAGCCACCCAGGCACCCCGTAAATCTACAGATTTAAAGAGACTTAAGAAACTCATTCAATTCATCCTTGACTGGATCTTGAGAGAGAAAAGTTTGGAATTATTGCCCAAATTCTTTATTCAACTGAAGAGGGAATGCAGTGTTAGAAAGGCTAACTAACTCACCTAGGTCATACAGCTACAAGAACCCTGACTATCATAGCTCTTGTTTTCTGATGCCATATGGCTGAATAGCAGCGTGGAGTATCTTAAAATATACATGTAAGCCATATCAGACTTAACTAGAGCTCAAAAAGAAAGTAAGAAATAAAATTCTAGGTCACATAAGTAGGTAGTAGTATTTATTTCTCTTAACCAGTTGTGATTTTATGATTGGTCATATGTAAGAACTGTTAAATTCTATAACATTCCACATTTGAGAAAAAGAAAAGGAAAATGGAAACAAAACCTTTCAGAATTCTTTCCCTTAAAGATTACATTTACTCTTTGCAGGTGCATGACATTAACTAGGGAGGATATACATGTAATGCTGAATTTGCCTTTGAACCAAATATATAGCAAATCATAACCAAAACCAAAATAACTTTATTTGATTATCATTCTAGTACATGAGATAGAATTAATATAGACCAGAACTTTCCTAATCCCTTTTCACACATATTTGAAAGTTGATGTCATAGTTGACTGTGTAAGAAGACAATTTTTCTCTGCATTTAACTGAATTAGGATTGAAATGTCTTAGGCAAGATCTCATTCCTTAAATCTCTCATGAGTGCGCAACACAAGAAAGTCTTTTCTGGCAAAGACAACAAACTTAAGGAAAGATATTGTGTGGAAATCTTTTTTCTCCTCCTCGTCCTCCAAATATATTTCTGCATTTACACTTGTCCCCCGTGTGTAAACTGTGGAAATATTCAAGACATGAGAAGATTGAAAGTATGAATGGAGGAATGCTTTATCATATTGGCAGAAAAGAATACATACTTCACAAATATGTAAAAGTTAGGAAACATTTTTTTCACCACTTCTCTCCCATTGACATTATTTCCTTAACTTTTGCACTTGATGAAATCTCCATGACTATATTCCAGTCATGTATTGAAAATAGAATAATGATGCCAGTGGAGTAGTTTAAACATAAGCCATATTTGTCAGCTATGTTGTAAAAAAAAGGTAACTGCTGATAGGTAGCACATAGCCTCTGGAATATAAATATACAATTCATTTGTTGGACAATTTGAGTGGTGTATACCTTAATTTTTTTGGTATTATAATCAAGAAATAATATATATTGCTAAACAGAAAATCTGGTGCAATTTCTGAAGCAGATTTGGATTGAGCACTTACCATGTGTAAGACATAGGACTGTATGTTATCTGTACCCTTTCAAGACAGAGTAAAATGAGTAAGACAGTGTTGCTAATAAACATATTCTTAAACCATTTATAAAGGATTAAGTGGATTATAAGAAAACTTATTCTCCGTTTTTCTTGGAATGCTGAGCATTTTACCTGAAACAGAGTATAGTGGAATTAGGACTCCTAGGACTTGGTATATTCTCATCCCACATGAGATGTGTGGCTACAATAGTTTCAGATTCATGATAAAACATGTGATCTGACAACAAAATACAATGTTTGGAAATCAGAACTTACAGAACTCATTTCTTTGAAGAAACCCTAGTTTAATTCAGTCCATTTGCTTATTATAAATTTTCTACCTTTGTCACTTGGGGGCAGTTTAGACAAAGAAGCATGTCAAGGATGAGACAGGGAGACTGAGATCTGAAGATTTCAATATTGTGTAGAGAAACCAGTCAGGAATATTTTTTCTTTTCTTTTCTTTTTTGAATGTGTGTTTATTTTTGAGTGAGAGAGAGGGAGAGGGAGACAGAAGATCTGACGTGGGCTCTGCACTGACAGCAGAGAGCCCTATGTGGGGTTCATACTCACAAACCATGAGATCATGACCTGAGCCAAAGTCGGATGCTTAACCAACTGAGCCACCCACGCGTCCTGGGAATATTTTCTGATTAGGCTCTCATAGCTGTAGAAAGTCAATTAAAGTGAATGTATTATCCTTCAGAAAGGGATGATCAGAATTCTCATTGGACCAAAGTGAACATACCTGTTGGCTTTACATCACTGTTGGATGGGATTCCAGGTCTTCTTCCCTTCTTCATTAAATAACCAGGTTCTCAAACACTAGCCTGCCATGTTACTTACATGATAGTAAGAGCTCGTTTCATACCTAAGTCATCCATGGCGAGTATTTTTGTTCCAGCGTGCTTTTTGTGCTGACATCTGACCTCTGTTTATACCTCAGGTCTCACCTCAGCAAAGTGACCAGAATCCTGAATTTCTGATGTTGTAGGTCAAATCTTAAGGAAACTACAGTTTCTCTGAACCATTCAAGCCTAAATACAGCATACAGTTGGGGAGACAAAGGTCAAAAAAAAAAATTAAAAAAGGAAATGAAGTATTCAGTTACAATACAAGAAAGCTCCAAAATGCCACTGGATTCACTCCCTTTGTTACAAAGGTCATTATAACTTCGATGGCATTTCCACTAACTGAGGGCTTTGAAGCATTTTCCACCCTGCAATAGAAAGCTTGTACAATGGGAACTAGTGGGTTTGGTGCCCTATAATCACACTATGAGAGTTTGTTGAGGTGGTGCCACGTGTTCCTAATTCCATGCAAGGGAAGTAAACATGATGTTTGCATAAATTTGAAAAACACATAATACGGGAGCATATAAGAACAAATAGAATGACAAAGTGAATCATTTAAGTGTAAAATTCTTTAAAGAATCTCAGGAATCCTAATCCCCTGTTCTGTGATTTGTTAGTCATTTATTAGGATGAAAAGCCAGAGTCCTTAGCAGGGGGAATCACAGGAGCAGATCATGAAAAATGAACCATAAGAACTTATTCATTCTGGGATGGAAGTGTGCCTAAGGTTCATTGAAACATATGTAGAGAAAATTATTCTTCCTAGGAGGATGAAATCAGAGAAAGTGACATCTGGATTAGTCTAGTAAGATGTGTAAGATCGACAGGAATGCTAGCATAAAGTTGTGTGCCTTTAAAGAAACAGGTGTGAACACCTCGTGGAGGGTCTTACATACATTTACTTCTTATATTCATGTTGGGTCCATACAGCACATTCACCTTTCAAAAGGCTTTCACATGGACCACCTCATTTGTTTCTGAGTGCAGCTCAGGGGGGCGGTGGCCATGTGGTATTTTATCATCACAGATACCATCCATGGTGTTTATAGATGAAAAAAACTGGTGTGCAGGGAGGGTTTGTGATTTCTCACAGAGTTTGAGTAAGTGAGCAAAGAAGTGGGACCAGAAACAGTGCCTTTTGCCGTGTTGAGGTTGGCTGGTTTTTTCCACACTCCACCCACTGTATTCAATTTGTATTTCCCCCCAGGAACTGTGAGATACAGTTAATGACACTTACAACTGATCTCACAAACTACAAAGTGAAGCAGAAAAGCAGCAAGTAGCAGAAAAGAAGTCAAGTGGAAGTATGTTTTGTTCCTATTGAGAGTATTAGAAGGGAACATAACTTGGTGGCCATAAACATAAAACAATTGATTCTAGACATAATTAATACTAGACAACAAGTTGTTTTCCTGCCTTTTTTGTGTGTCTCCTGAATTAAAACTTATGTAGAGAAACGTGCACAGATAGGTGTTGAATTACGTAAATTTTCTCTAACTGAGTACACCTGTGTGATAAGCAGTGCAGTCAAGAAACAGAACATGTAAGTGTGTGACTTCGGCTCAGGTCACGATCTCATGGTTTGTGGGTTCGAGCCCCGAGGTGGGCTCTGTGCTGACAGCTCAGAGCTTGGAGCCTGCTTTGGATTCTATTTCTCCATCTCTCTCTGCCCCTCCCCCCTCGTGCTCTCTCTCTCTCTCGCTCGCTCTCTCTCTCTCTCTGTCTCTCTGTCTCTCAATAATAAATAAACGTTAAAAGATTTAGTAAAAAAAAGAAACAGAATATGACTGGCAACCTTAGACGTTCCCCCTTCTACTCACCAAGACACCGTCATTTTACTAACTTCTCATAGTCAACCTCTTTTTGAATTTTATGTAAATAGGATCATTCGTAAGTCTTCCGGTATCTGGTCTCTTTTGCTCAACATTGTGTGTGAGATTAATTCACATTGTTGCTTGTAGTTGTGCTTCATGTGTTCTCATTGCTGGTTAATACACCGTTGCGTGAATATATTACAAGTTATTTCTCTTCCTACTGTGATGAGCCCTTGTGTTGGACTGTGAATAATGGCATTAGGCACACTGTAGTGCTATCTTCTGTTTTACCTAATTTAAAAATTTTATAGTAAGAGCTTTATGAGGTAAGTTAAAAAAAAAAGTGAACTTTGTTACATTTTTTATAAGCACTTCAGAAGTAGGAATAGAAAGGGAGATGATAAAAGAAGTATAAAGAGAAAGGAGAAAAAACTGGGGTACTATTGGCAAGGTTCTCCCTGACTTACAAATATTATGGTAATTGTGATAATGATCATTATGGTCATTATAGTAACAAGTATTGAGCCACTTGGAGGGTACCAGGAAACTAAATGTTTCATGTCTGTCGTCTCATTTAGTCCTCAGAATAGTTGCGTGAGAATTTTATAATAATGGTGTTTTATGGAGGAAACAGAAGCCTACATACATCAAGCCTACTTGCTTAAATCACACAGCTAGGAAGGGATGGAATCAGAATTGGAGTTCTACGATCTGTCTCATAATTCAGTGAGCTTAACCACTATCTCTTCTTAAAATGCAGGAAACTTTATTCCTATTTCACAGCTGAAGAAACTGGATCAGGAAGGCAACTTACTCAAGGTCACAGAGATAGGAAGCAAGGATCCAAAAAGATTGACTTAGAAGTCCAGATTTTTTTAAAGTACTGAAACAGAAGAGGGGACAAGTGGAAAAGGGAATTAGGAAGGACATCATTAAGCACATTTATAACTTAGTGTTCAACCTTGAAAAGAAACTTCACTCTTGAGTATTTAAAAATGGCAGAATTTAATACAGGGAGTAAGTTAAGCAGGTGATGGTAGGGCCAAGACAAAAAGTGAATGGTACCATAACCCTGAGATTAGCATTAATAGGGAGACCACCACCATTTTCCAACTGGCAGCACAAGAGAAGTAAATAACATTGTACCTCAAGAGTCTGGGTTTCTGATACAAGCTGGAATCACAGGGACTAGTTTGGTGCAACAGGATGGAAATGATCAAACATAAAACTGGACATCCTGGATGGAAAAGACTCAAGAGTTACCAGAGATGCCTCCAAGACTGAGGGAGGACTCTGGATGTATAAGAGCCATATACACCTCTGTTCTAGGAAGAATATTTCAATAACTTACCCTATTAGTAGATATAGTAGTAGGAAGAAATAGTGAATGCAGGCACAGAATCCTGGGCACCACCCCTAGAAAATCGGATGCACTGTCTTGGATGGGACCTCAGATTCTGCATTTCTAATGAGCTCCGGGTGTTGCTTATAATAACTGGCCCGTAGAAGGTACTAGAGTAGTACTGTTTCAGCATTTAAATACAGACATTTACTTATCAAATGAATCATCCAACTGTTCCATCAGAGGATCCTCTGATCACTAGAATATGGTGGATATTAATATATCCAATATTATATCACCTACTCTCACTATAGCATCCCACACCCCCCACCCCCCAGCATGCACGCCTGAGTGTTGGCATATGGTAGATGCACATTTATTTATTCAGTTACAGGTAAATATCGGTTAGCTAAAACCTCATTTCAGTAACATTTTTCACTGAAAAATGGAAACAAATCAACCATTATTTCAAAATCTTTTCATGAGTGTCTTAAGTAGTTAGAAACAGCATCTTTATTTTTCAGATTTTGATATTGTGGACACTGTGACATGATTATTTTTACACTGACCTAAATTCTTTTTTCTTTTTCTTCTTAAACATTTTTTATTTAAATCCAAGTTATTTAACATATAACGTAATAATGATTTCAGGAACAGAATTTAGTGATTCATCAGTTACATTTAACACCCAGTACCCATTCCAAAAAGTGCCCTCCTTAATGCCCATCACCCATTTAGCCCATCCCCCCACCCAACACCCCACCAGCCACCCTCAGTTGGTTCTTTGTATTTAAGAGTCTATTATGGTTTGCCTCCCTCTCTGTTTTCATCTTATTTTTCCTTCCTTTCCCCTGACCTAAAT
The DNA here is from genome assembly GCF_024362965.1 of Panthera pardus. Classification (NCBI taxonomy): domain Eukaryota; kingdom Metazoa; phylum Chordata; class Mammalia; order Carnivora; family Felidae; genus Panthera; species Panthera pardus. The sequence goes on from NW_026526721.1 coordinate 136,360,200, forward strand.
TCTTCATTTAGGATTTGGCAAATGGATAGGCAAGTGTTGATTTTGAGTGATAGAGTAATGCTTCCCTGAAATACACCAGTAGCAAATCTGCCAACTTTTATTTAGTACTAGAAATCCATATGATTATTTTATTTTATTTTGGAGCATGAACAGGGGAAGGCGGTGGGGAGAGAGAGGGAGAGAGAGAGAGAAAAAAAATATGAATATCTCAAGCAGGCTCCCATCTCAGCCTGGAGTCTGACGCTGGGGTCATGACCTGAGCCAAAATCAAGAGTTGGATGTTCAACCGACTGAGCCACCTAGGCACCCCCATATGGTAATTTTAAATGCTGCAGTTGTCACATTATTCCCTTTTTTTTATACATAGTCAAGACTTCATTCAGGAGTAAACACGTGTTGCCTAATTCCAACAGCCACTCAGACGTACACCTTCCGGAAATCTTTATATACACACACACCTTCTCCTCTCCTTTGAGTTTTCATTTTCTTGGTTTCTTTCACAGTGAAGGACTCTAATCTCCTAGTCCTTCTGGAATGGCTCAGTATTTGTAAGCACTGATAGAACTTCTCTTGTCATTTGGTCAAACATCTTTAAAGTATATGAATTGACTTTGCATCTGGAGTTCCAGATGAAATTTCCTTTACAAATTAGGGTATTATTTCAGCTCTTTAATCATGTGTTCCTTTCCTAGGACTAACATCCATTTGTTTCCTGTTCTGTCTTCTCTGAGCCAAATTTCGAGTTTATTTTATGATTGTTCATGAGAGCACAGGCATTGAAATATTTTTGCAACACATGTGTCATGCTGGAAATATTATGGCTTAATGTGGAATTATTTATTTTCAAGTTTAAGTTGTTATAGATGATGAACATTTAAAAAAAAATCGTATATCCCCAAATATAACCATTCTTTACTGAAATGTTAAATGCCAGTTCTTTTTTTGAGCCATGAAAAGTTCAGAAGAGTAAAAGAAAGCAGGGACTATGGTAAAATTCAGTTATCTCTTTTCAAAAGTATTGTGAAAAATAGATGATTCAGGACTACAGGATGTAAGGAAGACACTCGTGTAGAATGACTTTGAACTACTCCAGGTCACTAAGAGTTTAAAAAGAACTATAATTCCCATGCAAAACCATGTTTGAAATCTAAGGAGAACAGAAGTCTCAGGAATGACTCTTCCTGTCTTTAGGCAAAAGATTACCTGGGCTAATTCACAGACCAAGCCCTCTTCCTACATAAAAAAAACCTCGAAGAAAAGACTCTGCAACTTTCTTTGCAACCCTTAGTGTAATATTTGGGAGCCCCCACTGTTCTCCCTTTTTCACTGCACCTACATGAATTTTGTGTGTATATGCAAGGCTTGTGCTGACCATGCCTTATGTGCTTTGTATGGTTGATGCGGAGACTTCTACTTCCTCTTTACTTCTATAACATGGCCATATTTTTAAGGAAAAAAATATTAAGGCTGGGCTTTCAAAATGTGTGTGGAATAAACAGGAGAGAATATAGAGAAGTTGCATGCAGTAACGAGAGCACACAGTTTTAAAGTAGGTGTATTTGAAGGCCAGATCCCTTCCTTCAAGGAACCAGAGACAATGACCAAGATACTTGGTGTGAATTTTGCTGCTGTTTCTGGTTTTTGCAACTGGAATAAGAGATGTAGATATTTTTTTAAAATAGGTATCTGCTGTGCCATGGTATATCTTTAGAATCTGGAAAAAAAATGGGGGGGGGTATAAATTTGGCAGCTCTGTCTTGTAGGCAGTCTGCATGCTGGTCACCTCAACAAAGTCATTCCTCACTATTGTGTAGAGGAAATAGTGGACACAATCTCCCAGAGTTGAAAACCAGTTGAGAAGTTTGAGAAGAAAACATGGGATAAGCTTGAAAGCCTGCCTCAGCTGTTCAAGTCTTGCTGTGAGTCCTATCACTTCTTATTTTACATACACTTTTCCCCCCACTCTGGCATAGATCTGACTTCTCTTTAGAGTTGGGTTGTAAATTCTATGAGTGCAGGAACTCTACCTGGTTCTACACTCTGTATGCCCATCATAGAAGATACCATCTGGCATAAAACAGAAATGTGTTTAAGGAATCAATTAAGCAAAAGATAGAATTCAGGAACTAAAGAGATAGAAAAAATTTTACTTTTTGTATCTACTTCCCTTAAATGCTAGAGTTTTCCTTTTTAGAACAATGATCACCACATTTTTTTTTAAATGAGATATTCGTGGAACATAATCACTTTTTAAAACTACAATTTGGTGGCTTTTAGTGTATTCATGAGGTTGTACAACCATCCCCACTGTCTTAACTCTAAAACATTTTCATCAGCCTAGAAAGAAACCCTATATATAATAACAGTCACTCATTTCCCTCTCCTCCCTTACCCCCTGGCAATCACTAATCTATTTATTTGGATTTGGATTTCATATTAATGGAATAATGCAATATATGGCCCTTTAAATATGGCTTATTTCACTTAATTTTTAAGGCTCATCAAGATTGTAGCATGTACCACTTAGTGAAAAGGCTACTCTTTCCTCATTGAATTCTCTCAGCACCATTGTTGAAAATAAATTGGCCATAAATCTATGGGTTTATTTCTGGAATCTCAATTTTATTTCATTTACCTATTTGTCTACACTTATACCATTAATACAGTCTTTATTTCCATAGCTTTGTAGTTGTGAAATCAGGAAATGTGATCCCTCCAACTTGGGTCTTCCTTTTCAAGATTGTGTTGCCAATTAGGGGATTGTTGTATTTCCATGTGAATCTTGGGATCAGTTGGGTCAATTTCTGCAAAGAAGTGAGCTATGATTTTGAAGGAGAATATTTTAAGTCTGTATATCAATTTATAGAGTATTCCCATTTTAACAATAGTAGTCTTCCAACCTATAAACGTGGGATATCTTTACATTTACTTAGGTTATCTTCATTTTTTTTTAATGAGAGTCTTCAGTCTTTAATGTACTAGCTTATACTTCTTTTTGTTATACTTATTACTAAATAACTTGTTTTTGATGCTATTATAAATGAAATCACTTTCATAATGTCATTTTCAGATTTATTGCTCACGTGTTGATATGCAATTGATTTTTGTATATTGATTTTGCATCCTACAGATTTGCGGAATTCATGTCTTAGCTGTTGTGGGAGGTGAATTGTGTGTGTATTCTCTTTCTTGCCTAATTGCCCTGGCCAGAACCACCAGTACAATGTTTAATAGATGTGGTGCAAGCATACATCCTTGTCTTGTTTCTGTCTGAGCACAACTTCTTAGAAATCAACACCATCTACATTTACCCCACCCTTTTTTTAAGTTCATCACACCAAACTTTTCCCAACCAAACTTTTAATTATAACTTCTGATGCATAGCAACATTCATTTAATAGCATTGAGGGGGAACGTACGATAAAATGCAAAACATATAACTTGTCTTTCAAACGCAACTCTTACTAGAGAAGAGAATGCCTTCTCACAGAGGGCAAAAAATGATAAATGTGAGAATTCAGCGTAAAATTGTATGAGCCTTCACATGACAGAAGACATTCCATAAAAAATCATAGAGGGCACTGAGGAGATGTTTGATTTGGGTCTAATAGAAAAGGCAATACTAGGAAATAAAATGATGGAGAACTTAGGTTTTTAAGTGAGGTAAAAAAAAATGTGTACAAAACATAGCAGTGGGAAACCATGAAGTATGTTTGAGGACATATAAATCAGGAAGCTTAAATTGTCCCTTGGAAGTAGTCATAAATGAGGGTCAGTAGTTTCCGGGATCATGAAGGGAGTCATTAACAAGGATGTTATTTAAAACAATTTTTAAATGGTGGGATTTATATAAATTTTTGAACTGGAGTGATAATATCTAAATTGCAATAGTATTTAATATGCACAAGGCACTATTCCATATATTTGATGTGTGTAGCAGAGGCTTTTAATAAACATTCACCTCTTTCCGTCAAAGGCTGCTTTTGGAGAATACCTCTGGTTGTCTATACTTGAACTCTTGAGGGTGCAGGAACTCACTAATTACACGTACAGGACAAAACAGAAATTCTGGGTAGTAAATGACTCTGGAAGCATACTTCAACCAATGGCAGATAAAAAAAATTTCGCAGATACTCCGTCATCCTTGCCCTTGATCAGAAGAACTCTCAGTTGGGTTCCATACTGTCTCCTAGTGGAATGAAGTTGTAGTTGATCACATCAGTGGCTTGCCTGAAATCATGCCCTTAATCTGCCTCCCTCTTTTATGTGGTTCACTCTCTCATTCTCCTGATATTTTTCTTAGAATCATTTCCCAAATAAACTCTTTGCACTTGAATGTATTTCTCAGGGTCAATTTATGGTAGAACACATCCTAGAAAACATGTGTCATTTCCTTTATTACTTACAGTAACCCTCCAAGTGTCTTCATTCTACAGAGGAGGAAGTCAAGGTATAGAGAAGTTTGGTCATTTGTTCAGGACACAGAAAATGGCATACAGAATTCAAACCTAGACTGTCGGTCTCTTAACTTCTATTAAATAAGAGGCCTTCTTCCCTCACACTGATAGAGTAATTCACCAGCTGCATTTTTTACACTGCAGTGGCTCCCATGTCCACAGATTGGGGATGGATAACCCGGTTGTGTGTGTGTGAATAACAGTGCATTAAACAGAACCAACTACAGAAGCTCACAGAGAAGCCATGTTTTAGCAGCCCCTCCCAGAATTTACTGCTGCCCAGCAGATCTGTGGGGGTGAGTAGGTATGTGGGGCAGGGTGTATCATAAACCATTTTTGTTCCTCATGCAAACACAAGTGGCTGAATCCAAAGACGTTCCTGTTTCTCTGGATGGTAACTGAATTGTATTGAGATCGTTCCCACCACTACTTGACCTTGTCAGTTTCACATTTTGCACCCACTTTTGGTGAGTCCTTGCTATAGCTTGGCCTTCTGACTTAAGGAAATTACAGATACTTGGGAGCCTTCAGGCCAAGGAGGTGTGAAAATAGAACGGGTGGTGAGAATCATAAACTCAGGGAGAACCAAGTTTTGGGAGCTAAGGCTCCTGAATGTGTCCACAATTAGTGTTCTCTGTACACTTAGATCCTGTTATTGGCTTGTGTATTGAGGGCAAACAATCCAAGCCTCACAAATAGGCATGAAAACTTACTGTTCCTCATAAGTTAAAGAATACTGTCATTATCTTGGTCAAGTTAACTTGACATATTTGTGTTACGGATTACTCATAAGTGAAGAGGACAATTAAATGTCAGTTGCTGTTGTTGAAACATGTAAGCATTTGATGGACTTTTGTTCAAGCATTATAAGATAGGGAAGAAAGCACTTTTTTTTTCTTGGAGCAGCATTTCTCAGAAAGGATTCCTCTCAATATCAGTTCCAGGAGATAGTAGGAGAGAAAAAGATTCTGGGGTCAAATAAATTAGGGAAGTGCTGCATATACTGTAACCTTTTCTGGAGTGTTCATTTCATAATATACATGAACACAAAAGAGTTTGTAAAAAGTCCTGCAGAGAAGAAACCACTTAACTAAGTATTTCCCAAATGCATTTGACTACAGAACATTTTATTCACCTAAAAGCCATTCACGTTCCACAGGACTCATTTTCTGTGCATATATTTTAGGAAACTATTCCAGAGCAAAGAAAGGATTGGGAGTTTTCTTTGAAAACAAAACAGAAAACAAACGGAATGTATTTAAGGTTTGAGCTATGAAGCATGTAAGCATAATTTGGTGGCTGCAAATGATTAGGAAAATGGTTTAATGAAAAACAGAGCAGAAGAAGTGAGAAACGATCTGAATAATTTTCTTGCAGCCGCATCTTGGTTTCCTAGAGTGCCATGTTGGTCCTGCTTATTTGACCAGATGTCAGTGCTTCCCTCATTGGTGTCCTGCTTGTCCTGGTCCTGTTCTTGCTCCCCAAGGCCCCTATTTACATAGCAGAATAGTGTTAGAAAGCAATGGATTATTTACTGTTGAATTTGGAGAACAGACAGAAGGGTAGGTTTTTATCATGAATCCCAGCAAACAGTTTTATTATTCCAGAGCTTTTAGTTTGTGTCCTCACAGGGGGATTCTTTACCCTTCCCTTCCGTCTTCCATTTCTTCCTTGCTAGATCCTCCTAGAAAGTTCGAGATGTCTTCCCTGTACCATGTTACAGATTCTGCGCTCTCCTGCTGGTACTACAGATGTGTATCCTCTGGTCCACCTATGAACTTAAACAAATATTGGAAGCACCTCTGGTTACTATGATCCTCCATGATACAGGCAGAAGATTAATGGTTTCTTTTGTTTATTTTAGCAAGCACTTTCGGTTCTCAACCCCATTCAGCTTATTCAAGTGTTTGTTGCTGTTGTTGTCTTTCTCCAAAACACCCACAACAGTGTACTCATTTAGCATTCTAGTGAATGAAATGTCCTCATTAATTTCATCTTTAAGTTAAGAGCTAAGCATGTTCCCCAAGTTTATTATTGCTCTCTCCAATTCCTTGACAACAAGGTTTTTACATTACTTACTAATAAAATAAAATTAAAAGTGTGCTTCAAAACTTTGGTGTCTTAAAGTATTCTCTCATTAAAATTTGATGACTAAAAGTATCCCTAGGGTACCTCTTTGGGATTTTACTGAGATAGGACTCTTAATAGAGTATCTTCAAAATAATTCTGGGCCAGGTATCTATAACAAATACTTGTATTTGTATTTTGTCTCTCATGGTAGAGAGTGGTCATTGGACATCTCAAAATGCAAAGACCAAACACAAACATAATCCTTTTAAAAATCAGGAGCTTCGTCAAAATGTTCATTAGAATAAAGTCCAATTGCTAATACCTAATTCCTTCTACCATTAACATTGCCATTGTTAAAACCATAATAAGATGCTTATGTGAAGCAGAAATAATATCACATCCTCTTAGATACATGGCCTTCATGAATGAGAGTTGTACAATTAAAAACTGTTTTCTATAGCACCTATTCGTTTAAAACATCATCTACTCTGTTGGTATTCTATTACTAAATAATCTTCCTCAGCCATACCTAACCAGCGTTTCTGGCATGAAAATGGAGCCACATGTGGACTTATATATTTATGAGACATTACATCAGAGTTTGTTTAATAGCCATTAGAATAATATTATCAAGTATTTTCTTTTTTTGTTCTCCTGTGTAAACCTAGTTTATTTTATTCCTAAACAATGGGATCTGCTTTACCATAAACCAGTTGGATTAACACCATTTGTGAAGCCATAGGAACCAAACTTCAGTGACAGCAAATTTAATAGGATTGCTCTTAAAAATGGAAAGTGACTTTAAAAATGGCATAAAGAAGGCATGACACAAATGTGAATTGGGACACATCTTCACTAGAGGCTTGCATAAGTATTTAGATTTCTGATTTCCAGATGTCAAACCGGTAATATATTCCTTTCAAAATTGTATTATAATTACCAAATGTGTCAGTCACTCTTGGCAGCTAGTGGGTAGGTACACTGCATTTGGATCTAACTTCTGATAAATATATGGTGTGAATAATTATGCATTATATGGGGATTGAGTTTTTCTAAAACTTGCCTAGTTTTCTTTTCCAGAAAATTACTGGGGATGGATTTAAGAATGGGTTTTCTTTTGGATCATATTGATGAACTGGATAATATTTTAACTCTACAGTGCTATACAGAACTCATTTGTAATGGTTTATATTTTATGCAGTACATCAGAGCCAGGTATACAAATGCAAGATGAATATTAGATAGGATCTCTGTTTAAAAAAAATAAAAATTTCTCTTGATATTCTCAGTCACTTTCATGAGCATGTTAATCCCATGATTGTTCCTCCTGAGATTCATTACCTGTCCATTCACACTTTCCCTTGTACCAGAAGGAAAATGCATCTTAGAATATTTGGGGAGAAGATATGATAGTGTACTTCTCATTGTGAAAATGAAAAGAATAGGGATGCTTTCTCACTGTCCCTTCTATTTAATTGAGAATGTGAAAGTCCTGGGTACCTGCCCTTGTGTTAGGACTAGAAAATGTTCTTCATGGAGCTTTAGAGTGCTTTTGTTACTGCTGCACACCAGGCAGGTATGGGTGTGAGTAGCATCAAGTTTTTTCAGTGTCCCCACTTCCCAACTTATGAAATACTTAAGTATTTAGTTTGGTAGGTTTTTCTTCCGTGGAAATAATCTCTAATATATATTTCCTTAATCATACCTTACTTTTCTGCTTCTCTTGATGTCCTTAAACAGGTCAGCCCAATAGCCATGTGGCTTTTAAACCGTGAGTTCTGGGGCGCCTGGTTGGCTTGGTTGGTTAAGCATCTGACTTTGGCTCAGGTCATGATCTCACGGTCCATGAGTTCGAGCCCTGCGTCGGGCTCTGTGCTGACAGCTCAGAGCCTGGAGCCTGTTTTGGATTCTGTGTCTCCCTCTCTCTCTGCTCCTCCCCTGTTCATGCTCTGTTTCTCTCTGTCTCAAAAAGAAATAAACGTTAAAAAAAATTAAAAAAAAAAACAAAAAACATGAGTTCTTCCCTGGCATCAAAGTTAGCTACATCTTGAATGCTATCCTGCCATTCATTCTGTTTTCTGATTTGTTTCTGGAATCCTTGGATCCTGATCCCTGGGATTATTTCCTGACCACAGCTTTCTACTTACCCTCTTAAAGCTGGTAATCGATGTTATTCTTTTAATATTAGACCTCATCATCTCTATTCAGTTAGGCATAAAGGCCAATTCCCCATGCTGGGGTTATTTCCCAGGAAGAGTAGCCAACAACAACAACAAAGCAAATATACTTCCTCACAAGCCTCCTCCGAAAGTCTGCACCAAAGTGGGTTCTATTGAATCAGGGGTCGTGTGTGTGTGTGTGTGTGTGTGTGTGTGTGTGTGTGTGACAATTTTGTCATCAAACTCTGATTCTTTGATTCTTTACTTCTAAGTACCAGAGCTCATACCTCCTATTTTCTGCTCCTTTTAATTCAAAGTAGGCTTTAATGGTTCCATTGGCATACAAATTGGAGTTGTGTATTGCAGTGATGACTAGTTAGGTATAAATTGTATAATATTGTGGCAAGAGATCAGATTTGGGGTTAGAAATTATGAAATTTGGGTCTGGATTATTGCTTTATAGTCTCTGATCTTGGGCAAGTCATTTGAACTCTTTCAATCTCATCTATAAAAAGAAAATATTAACAACAGTGACAGTAATACCTAACTTGCAAAATAGTTGTGAGGAATCAAAGAAAATTGTTTTTGTTTTTAGAAAATTTATTTTTAATCATGAAAACAATTATTGACAATTCTAAACTGATGGGTTTTATTTTCCATTTACTTCACCTTCTAATTGGCGACACGGGACCATCTTGTGGTTTCTGTGAGGTACATCCTTTAAGCGCCTGCTAACTCGTGATCAGACCAGAAAGATCGGAAAATGTTGCCCTTTCTGTTCTCAGTTGGGTGAGTTCTGTAACTCCCAGCCTGTGCAGGTGAGGGTCCCTACATCCTGGATAGGTAGTGACATAGCAAGACTTCAAATGAAGGTACAAGGAGATACAAGTATGGGCGGTCACCTCTTGTTATGGAAAGACAACAAGCCTTAGAATCAGACAGACCCTAAAGTGAAGATTGTCTCTACAAGTTTACTGTATAATCTTAAGACTTGCTACTTAACCGGCTTCAACCTGTTTCCTCAGTGATCAAAATGAGGAATAAGATCCATTTGTAAAGTAGCATATTGAACAATTAGCCCATGGTAGATAGGCTTATTATTCCCATTCATGGAATGTTTCTATAAAAGTTTGTGAAAAGTTTTCTGGCTTAGCTTCATGAGAGGTATTTAACTTTGAGGTATGATAAATGCAACAGGCAGCCTAGAGGGCTGCCATACCTAACATGTTGCTTTCTCTAATACACTCAGGAATACTCCCTCAGGGGGAATGTGAAATGATTCAACCAAGAGCTTAGTGTGTGGAAGGGCTTTAATGTTCCTTTTTAGATGGATGTGAACCTGTACTTACCTCACCAAAGGAATAAAGAGAGCATCATTCAGGTTTGGGGGAGTCTACATGGGGCAGGAATTTGGCAGCAGAGATCTTCCAGAAACTTCTAAAATCCTTGGATGCAGGAGACCACGTACTTTTAACTTACAGGGGACAGAAGAAATAAGGGAAACTTCCTAATGGCCTTAAAATCTTAACTAAATGAGGCTAGATTTGGAGGCAGAAAATCTAGATTTTGAATCTTACTGCTTCCAGGTTTTATGATCTTGGGCAAGTCTCTTCAACTCTGTGAATTTACAAAGGGAAAATGGCACTACCACTAATAACAATAATAAAATCACTAGTAAAAATAATACTAACTCATAAACTTTGTTGTGAGGATTAAAATATGTGAGGTATTTAAAATTTCTATTTAACAGGGATAAAACAAATTATTGAAAACAATAGTATACATTGAGAGGTCTTAATTTTTGTTCATTTCATTCCCTCTTTTGATAAAGAGAACAGCATTCCTGTGAACCAACTCCCTTTTTATTCTCTCCCATTGCTGGGTGTTTGCTCTTGTATTGTTGCTGTAAACATTCTTATGCATGCTTCCCAGAAGCCATGTGCTAATTTTTCTCTAGGTTACTGCTTTCATCAAGGTTCTATCAGGAAATCAGAAGCCTCTTAATGCAATATAAATATGAGGGTTTAATACAGGAGAGTAGGGTCTTACACAATCATTGTAAGGACAGGCACTGAAAACAAAGTACATTAGAGAATGAGCTATGATAAAATAAATTCTTCAGAGAGATTTTCTGGCTTCTTGAAATTTGAGATTATCAAGTCTTGAATAGATATTTGTATATCTGGCTATATATGGCTAAATTTCAAAAACCATGTTGGAAGAAATTTAGTGCACTCATTGGCTGAGACTCTAAGAAAAAATGAATCACTATGCAAAAAAAAATCAGTATGTAAAAATAAACTGTTGAATATATACATGATCTAAATGACAAAGCAAATGAGATGGTATCCATAGAAATCAATTTGTTTTTATAGTTAAATTTTCAATTAAACTTTACTCTTTTTTTTTTTAAGGACAATAAAAGGATGAAAGGAGGGACTATTTAACCAGAGATGACTATAAGAGTTGTGGAGGCAGCTGAAGGGCTTGGGACGGCTCTATAAGAGATAAGTCATGGATTTGAGTCCTGATTCATCAATACACAACCACTCTACTTTTTTAGAAAATAGTATCACCTCTCAGTATCCAATTTTCAACCTTAAAAGATAGGTACAATATCAATTTATTTTTTATTATAACAACATTATTGGTAAACTTAGAGTAAAAAGCACATGCTGTTATGTAAAATAAAAATATGACTAAAACAAAAGCTCCAATTTCATACAATAATGGCAAGGACTAGTCAATAGGACCTCTTAATTATTTTAGTATCAAGAAGGACCAGGCTTTTAGCTTGAAGCAGGAAGTGAAAAAAAGATGAAATGGAGAATATGGGGCTACTTGATTCTTAGCATCTGTCTCTTCTGAAACGAGACTTAGCTTTAAGTTCAAACGGATAAAGCAGGATAGTTAAGACAGATTTGAAGCCTAATATTTGTGAAGGCGTAATGACTTTGCTTTTTGCAAAGATTTACTTAATGCCTACGATTTGCTGGACTCCGTTAGGCCCTGGGGATGAACGGGTGAACAGCGCAAAACAAGTCCTCGATCTTACAGTCACACGGTCCTATGGGAAGTTCATAGGGTAGCCTGTTGCTGTTTTCAAAGGAATTATGTCTGGGGCGCCTGGGTGGCTCAGTCAGGTAAGTGCGGACTTCCGTTGAGGTCATGATCTGACCGTTGGTGAGTTTCGATGCCCACATTGAGCTCTCTGCTGACAGATCAGAGCCTGGAGCCTGCTTTGTATTCTGTGTCTCTCTCTTTGTCTATCCCTCCCCCACTTGTGCGATCTCTCTCTCTCAAGTAAATAAACGTTAAAAAAATAAAAAGGGAATTATGTCCTAGTATATATTAGGTAAAATTGAACAGACCTTTCAACATAATAACTGAACACTAGTTTCATGTTGAATGAATTAAGAATTGGATCAGTGCTGAGTATTTAAGAAATTTTTAAGAATGGTAGGACCTCTGGACGGAAATGAACAAATACTAGCTCTTGATTTAGTTTCAGTTCTTTATTTATAAAATAGGGATGAGTCTTCAAACTGCCCCAAATACTTAAATATCTCATTGTATCCTTGAATACATTGTATCCTTGAATGAGATGGGAAAACCGTGAGATACATAGATGTATAATCTACAAATTCTTGAATTATGATTTGGAAGTGATAATGATTAGATTAAAAAATTTCAAAGGAGAATTTTTATGAAAATAGATAGCCTTTGCCTTTGGTTACATTTATTCCCCAATTTTTTAATTTTTTTTTAAAAAAAAAAATTTTTTTTTAACGTTTATTTATTTTTGAGACAGACACAGAGCATGAACAGGGGAGGGGCAGAGAGAGAGGGAGACACAGAATCAGAAACAGGCTCCAGGCTCTGAGCTGTCAGCACAGAGCCCGACGCGGGGCTCGAACTCACGGACCGTGAGATCATGACCTGAGCCGAAGTCGGACACTTAACCGACCAAGCCACCCAGGCGCCCCCCTCCCCTGATTTTTTTAAAGAGTATATTTATTTGAGAGAGGGAAGCAGGGAGGGAGAGTGTACACATGTGGGGGGGGGGTCAAAGAGAGCAGGGGAGGGAGGGAGGGAGGGAGGGAGGGAGGGAGAGAGAGAGAGAGAGAGAGAGAATATATCCCAAGCAGGTTACATGCTGTCAGTGCAGAGCCTGATGCAGGGCTCAATCTCAAAAGCAGGAGATGAGATGAGATGAAGACCTGAGCCAAAACCAAGATTTGGACTCTTAACCAACTAAGCCATTCTGGCACCCCCATTTAGTCCTAAATTTAACCAGTAATTTAAATGAGTATATAGGCACAATTATTAGATTTTAGGTGACATTTACATAAACTGTAAATAATACAGTTCATTAAGAAAAACTTCGTGCAAGTATCTAAACAAAGAAGAATGATCAACTGAATAAAACAAAATATCTAAAAATAGCTGCAAATTTCTAGGTTCAGGACAACCAACCTGCACAAGAACCCACAGAAGGAAATCTGACTCTAACTGGTTACTTAACAAGTTACTGAATACTTACTATTTGCAGAACTGCTACGTTTGGTAAATTCAAAAGTAAACACTATGGTGTAGCTTTCAAGAAAATGAATATTTTTTCTGCATTAATAGATGTGAAGTTATTCAGGACAAATGTATAATTTAGTTTTCTGTTCTTAGGAGAAAATAGAATTCTGTCACTTGGAGGTGTTCTGTATTAAGAGGAACAAAGATAAGTTGTTCACTTTATGTTAGAAGGGAAAAAATTGAAGTCAGACGGGTTAACTAAATAAGCTAGATTATGTTAATCTTGTGGCGTAAGGACAACATTTAGCCTTTTTTTAAAGCTTATTTATTTGGGGGAGATAGGGAAAGGGAGGAAGGGAGGGAAGGGCAGAGAGAGAAGCCCAAGCAGGCTCTACACTGTCAATGCAGAGCCTAGTGCAGGGCTTGAACTACTAACTATGAGATCATGATCTGAATCAAAGTCAGATGCTTAACCAACTGAGGTGCCCAGGCACCCCAACTTTTTTAGCCTTTTAAGTCAGGTATCAAAAGTGGAAGCTTTTAGGATACCATGTCAGTGAGCCTGGACTTAAGGAAAGGTTTCAGCCCTTGTATGACATTGGAGATCTCCGTGAGTAATCAAGGACAAGACTAGTCTAGGTTCTGGAAAAGTATGTTAGAGATTGTGGGAAACCAGGGCTTCTGGCAAGACTGAGCTGCTGGGGCTCTTGCCAAGGACCACCATATGCTAAGATCATAGCAGTGCAACTAATCTCAGACCTTACCTCCTAATAGGTGTGGTGCTCTTAAGATGTTGTCTGTCTTGGTTAGGGTTGGATGGAGGACACTGAATTTGTGTATATTTAGCCTCAAGGACTCCATCTGAGTGGGAAAGGAGAAAAGGAGCTGTTCACATTCCTGATCAAGCATTAAGTGGCAAGATGCTCTTTTGGGATTTATTCAAGTAGGAGTTTTATGACTACAGAGCTTGAGTTTGGAGAAATGATTGTTGAATTTATGAGCATTTGGACTAGATGGATATTAAGACACCATTCAACTTCATTCCATGATTCCATACTCAACGTATAGGTAAGCCTAACTCTCTTGATGCCTTTTATTTGCCTTTATAGTTTCTCTTTGTCCTGGGGACTTTGCCAATACTTTGAGACAAATCATTTCATAAGCACAAATGCAGGAGAAGAATTTTTCCTTTTTTTTTTTCCTTTAGAGAGATACAGATGACCTACAACATTTGGCAAGCACATGGTTTCTGGCACAAAGTAAATTCAAAGAGGTTTTGTGAACAGTAAAAGTCAGTCAGTTGGGAATGAAGAACAATATACTTTAAAGAATACCTAAAAGCCAGATAGAAAGGAGGCAATGGGATAGTCTGTTGATCTCCTTGGTATACACAGCTGTGCTCAGAACAGATACCATGAGGGTAGTGGGTCTGAGAAGATAAGGCTGCTCTCCTTTTATTGAGCAGTTCTATTGAGCAGTTCTATGGGGAAGGTCAAAAATGCTAGTAAAACAGGAAACACCTGAGTCAAATTGTATAGGCAACAAGGGCTTGTTCCTGGATGCTAATGAATGTTATTACAGAAGATGGCTAAAATGAGAATATTACCCACTAATTAATAGGATATGCTGAAACATACCACAAGGGAGGAATTGCCTGTGCTAAATAGTATAAAAGAGATGGCCACTGGCAAATGGTTCCTGGTAAAGAGTTACCTACATTATGTATAAACTCCAGGAGATATGGCTTCAAGCGTGCCCTGAATCTTTAATTGAGAAAACATCATTTGCACAGGATAAAATGTGATGGTACACCCATTTGTCTTTTTTTATTATTATTACCTACACAGACCGTTGATTGTGAACCATTTGAAAAGAATATGTTGCACTAACTTGTTATGATCAGATCAGCTCAGTGATGTATGTGTCTGAATTTGCTACAGAAGTCAGCAGGTTATCTCTGTTCTCCATTATCACCTTTGACTGTAGTCTAATTGCTAGCTGCAGTTACGTGGAGCTTAAACTAGGTTGATTCATTGCTGTAATTCCCAGAAAAGCCAAGAAAAATCTATTTCAATGATTTTGGAAGTGGGACCTAACTTTTCTTTATTGTAAATTCAATTTTTATTAGATTTACCTAAAAAGTTGAGAGAGGGGGAGAAGATGGTCTTGGTAGGATAGAGGAACTAAAAACGGAGGAAAAAAAATTGCTGAATGAAAAGGATGTTGAGAGACTGATACAGCAGTTCATAGATTACGCCTCAGACCTAAAACTCTAAAGTGTATTGAAGTAAATATATTAAAATTATTCTAATGGTGATAAACTATGGAACTAACTTATTAGTAATTGTAAAAAGAACGTGTATCTTTCTCTTGTTCTTTCAGATTCCAAATCCCTGTGGTGACATCTTTCTAATTTGATGCTATTGTTTGGTTTTTGTTTGTTTACCCTATACAATTAACTGGTCCACTAGCTTCTATCTGTTTTTTTATGGTTGTTATTAAATGTTCTCTGGTTATTCTTTCTGTTGTCCCCTTAACCTTGTGCTTTTTATCTTCATCAACATCATCAAACTCCTTTTTTGTCAGTATTGATCAGAAGCTGCCCTTGCTCATCTTGCTTAACTTCTCATACCATTTACTTCTGTTTGTCATTCTTACCAGATCCTGTGGCTTCTATACCTATGTACCCTTGAGTTGGGACTTCCTATGTAGGAAGATCTATTATTTGCTTACTTTTAAAATACTGGAAGTTTTTACGAATCTTAGTCTCTCTCTTCTCAGGCTACAGAGTTTCTCTGAGAAAGCTCCTAAAATCCCATGTCTTCAGTTATCTGTAGGAGAATAACGGCTGGTAAAAATTCATCTCCAGATCACATTGATTACCTGACCTTCAGACTGGCATACGATCAGATTCATTTGGCCTGTGCTCAGACATCTGAAACCCATTTTGTTCAAAATTAAACGTCATCTTTTCCCCGTTTTGTTTATTCTCTTGGTTCCAGAGCTAAGTGACTGGCTCCGTGGTCTACTCAATGCTCAAGACCCAAATTTCAATGTCATCTATGAGACCTTCCTCTCTCTGCAATGAACATCTAGTTATTTTACATTCTGTTTATTCTGTACCTCCTAAGTCTGTCTTGAATCCTTGCATTTCTCCTGTTTGCCCTAAAAATGTTGGAGATTTCTGCAATAGTCTCTTAAATATTTTGCCTCCAATCTTACCCAAACTTAAAATAGCTCAGATTGCTGGATGATCTAACTTATATGCAAATCTAGAATATATTATTGCCCTGCTGCAAACCCTTCAGTGGATCCCCTCAGACTTAAGTTTACTGACATTGTCTTCAGCCTTCATTTTCACTCTGTTTAATTTTCAGTCTGGTCTTTTGCTTGTTCCTTCCCTGAAAATTCAGTCACTCTGAATTTCTTAAAAACTTCAAATCATTCTCATTTCTGGTGCATTGTGCATGCTCGTTCCTGTTCCTGAATCACTCTACGTTGTTTTTCTTCTCTGTTTTTTCCACTCTTTGCCTGATCAATTCCTAGTCCTGACTCAATTCTTACCTTATGTGACATGTCTCTGATCTATTTTAGCAGTTCTTCTACATAAATTCTGTGTTATTTGCTTTATGCTATATTATAATTTCCTACTTACTCATCTATCCCTCTAATAGGATTTGAACTCCTTGAGCTCAGGAAGTGTGCCTTTCTGCCCTTTCTTCAGTGTCCAGCTTACTAGCCAATAAATATTTGTCGAAGGAGTAAATGTAAGCAGAGTCCTGACTGATCACAGCCTCCAAATTCAGTGGATACTACTAGAGTTTTACCTACCATATCAAAATAATCTACATTTTAAACTGGAATTTAGAATGAATCTGTAATGACTCTACCTTCCAAATCTTACATCCTACTACTTCCTGACATATCATAAAAAATACTAAAGTAGTTGATTGGACATGATAACCATCAACATGAACTCTGGCCTTCAATTTCTATGTTACTTACTATTCTCTGGTGGTGATATGGTGATATATACCACATCTGTATCCATTCATCCATCGATGGACATTTGGGCTGTTTCCATACATTGGCTATTGTTGATAGTGCTGCTATAAACATGGGGTGCATGTGCCCCTTCAAAACAGCACACCTGTATCCCATGGATAAATACCTAGTAGTGCAGTTGCTGGGTCATAGGGTAGTTCTATTTTTAACTTTTTGAGGAAACTGTGTGCTGTTTTCCAGAGTGGCTGTACCAGTTTGCATTCCCACCAGCAGTGCCAAAGAGATCCTCTTTCTCTGCATCCTTGCCAACATCGGTTGTTGCCTGAGTTGTTAATGTTATCCATTCTGATGGGTGTGAAGTGGTATGTCATTGTGATTTTGATTTGTTTTTCCCCATACAGGCACATTTTAAAACAGAATAATAAAGCAAAATCCCATGTATCAATCCTATCACTCAAATATTAGAACATTATCAACATCGTTCAGGACACTGAGCCCTCACTCAGATTGTAATTTCCTTCCTCCTACCTCGGATGTAATTATTAACCTGAGTTTTATGTTTATTATTCTAGTGCTTCACTTTAATTTTTAAATATATGAGCATGAATCTTTAAATAATGGATTATTTAGGTTTTTCATGTTTGGGGTATTTGTATAAATAAAAATATTAACTGTGTTCTCTTATGACTCCTTATTCTCAATGTTAGGTTTCTGGAATTCAGCAATGCTATTAGCTGTAGCTATAGCTAACTCATTGTCATTTTAAAATAATTCCATTAAAATGTAAATTATATTAGTATTTATATATGTGTGTGTGTGTGTGTGTGTGTGTGTGTATATATATATATTCCCCTCTTTCAGAATGCCTGTATTCAGATCCATGAACAAAATTGTACTGTAATTTTTCTTTAAAATTTCCTTTTACTAGTGTTCTTGGGTGGCTCAGTCATTTGAGCATCTTACTTGATTTCAGCACAGGTCGTGATCTGAGGGTCATGAGATCAAGCCCCCATGTGTGGCTCCATGCTGAGTATGGATCCTGCTGGAGATTCTCTCTCTCCCTCTACCCCACTTATGCTCTCTCTCTTTCAAAAAAAATTTTTTTTCTTTCCATTAAAAACATATATTTCATATACATATGAACATATATATTATAAATATAAATATGAATGCATATTATAAATATAAATATGAATTTATATTATATAAATATACACATTTATATACATTTTTTCCATCCCTCTTTTGGGATGTTTGTATTCAGGCTCATGAATATAATTGTTCTATAATCTTCCTTACTACAAAGTGTTTTATTTTGATATTATCTCCTGATTTGGTGTCTGTTGCGTTAACCTTATACAGTGAGTTGGAGAATTATTTTTTTCCTGCTAAAAATAAAGGGTAATTAAGTTTGCCTCTAAAATCATACAGGTCTGGTGTTTTCATTTAGGATAGTTTTCAACTGCAGGTTGAATTAATGGTTCCAAGACTATTTAGGTTCTCTATTATATCTTGAGTCAGTTTTTATAATTTACATTTTTCTGGAAATTCATTCCGTAAACATTTGAGATATTTATGCATAAGTGTTTCATAATATGCTTAATATTTAATCTCTACTGTATATTTTTATTAGTACAGTTAAAGTTAGCCAAGAGGCTCATTTATTTTATTAGTCTTTTATTTTTTTTTAAGTTTGTTTATTTTTGGCAGAGAGAGAGAGAATCCCAAGTAGACTCCATGCTGAGCCTGACAGAGGGCTCAACCTCACGAACCATGAGGTCATGACCAGATCTGAAATCAAGAGTCAGATTCTTAACTGACTGAGCCATCCAGGCGTCCCTATTAGTCATTTTCAACCAACCAATTTTTATCTTTGTTTTTCCTCTCTATTAATACAATGCAATTTCCTTTTTTTTTGGATTTATTTTCTTTTATTTTCTTCTGGATAAATTATTTTTGCCTGTCTGCTATCTTAAGTTGGATGCTTGGCTCATTGATTTTCACACTATTTTCTAATATATATTTATAAACCTGTATGTTTCCTTTTAAAGACTACTTTATATCTCATAACTTTAATGTATGGTATTTTTCTAATGGTTCAGTGCTAAATATTTTCTTACTTATAAATTCTTTAACATCAAACTATTATTTAGATGTTTTAAAAAATTTTTTTAGAATTAAAAAATAGATTTACAATCATGATTATTAATCATTAGTTATTAAGAATTTTAATAACTTTTCACAATATATACACTGTACTTAGAGAATATAGTCTTTCTTTTTAAATTTTTTTTAATGTTTATTTATTTTAGAGACAGACGGAGCACAAGTAGGGGAGGGGCAGAGAGAGAGAGGGAGACACAGAATCTGAAGCAGGCCCCAGGCTCTGGGCTGTCAGCACAGAGCCTGATACGGGGCTTGAACCCATGAACGATGAGATCGTGAACTGAGCTGAAGTTGGACACTTAACCTACTGAGCCACCCAGGCACCCCGAGAATATAGTCTTAATGATACCGATTTTAAAATTTTCTCACACTTTGTGGCAAGATAAATGTTTGAAAAATATTCTACTTTAGTCAGTGATGCATGAATTGTTAGACTCGATGTTATACATGTTATTTAGTACAACCTTGTTCATTGTGTTGTTTTAATGTTCTAAATTTTTACTTGTTTAATGTCTCTTATTTTGACGTTGGGTTTTTTTCTTGTGTTTGTGGCTGCTTTTACGTAATTTATTTTGACCATGTTATGCTTATAGAAGTTTCAAATATCTCCCCTTCCTTTTAATCCTTCAATGGATTAAACCTTTTATTAATGTATGTCGTGTTTATTTAAAATACTTTTTGCTTTAATATCTATTTTGTCTCATTGTAGTAGAGCAAATATAAGTTGTCTTTTCTTATTTTACCCAGCATATCTTTTCCATTATTTTACTTTCAGTACTTTTGTGTTTTTAAAGATTACATGTATTCTTGTAAAGAACATGTAAATTATTATTATTGTTTAAATTTTAAACTAAAAATATGTTAATGGGAGATATATTCAATCATTTCGTCTTTGATTATGGTTTTAAAAAAGGTTTCTAAAATGTTTTTGTGGTTTCTGTTTCTTCTGCTTTTTCTAATTGTTTTGTCTTGAATTTTAAGACTGGTTGAGTTTGTTGTTAAAGTAGTGGTTGTGGTTATCATTTAATGTTTTCTTTATACATATATTTGTTTGGTAGTCACCCTGAAAGTTTTAATATGCATATTTGACTTAGATATTCTGGGGTCATTTTCCTTCTACCTGAAGTATCTTTTACCATTTAGTAAGGATCTATTGGTGAACATTTCAATGATTTTTTGTTTATGTTTAAAATTTTCATCTTTCCCCCTTACTTTTGAAAGGAGATTTTTATTTTATTTTAGAGAGAGAAAGCTAGTGCAAAAGGGGAGAGGGCAGAGGGAAAGAAGAGAGACAGAGAATCCCCCTTATTCCCATGACCCTGGGATCATGACCTGAGCTGAAACCAAGAGTCAGAAACTCCACTGACTGAGCCACCCAGGTGCCCCTTGAAAGAAAATTTTGGAGAGGATATAGTTCTAGATTTCATTTTGAACCTGTGATTACACTGTTTTCTAGTATCCCATATACAGTCAGTGGCTAAGTTGCCAGATATTTGTTGGTTTACTATTTTATCTCTTTGACTGCTTTTAAGTCTTTCTCAGTTTTATTATGGTGTAAATACATGTAGTTGTTTTGTATTTATAATGCTAGACATTCCTTGGCCTTCCTTGATTTGAGTATTTGTGTCTTTCATTGGTTTAGAAAAATTCTCTTCATTCATTTCTTGAAACATTTCCCATCTCCTATTTTTTCTCTCCTCCTCTCTGTAATTTCAGTTAGTTTTGCAATAGACTAGCCCACACTATCCTCTTTGATTTTCAGTTTTCCCATTTTCCACAATTTTGCCTTCTGGTACATTTTTTAAACATGTTTGTTTCTATGTACCAGTTCACTAACCTCTTAATTTGCGTCTTATTTGCAGTTTATCCAATTCATTGAGTTTTTACACTCTTCTCATTTGAAGAAATTCCATTTGTTTCTTGTTCAAATTACCTATTTGTTTTTTACTGCTTTTATGTCTTTAGGATCCTTTTTAGAATCTCATTTTTTAAATATAACATAAACATACTTACTGTTCTGTGTCTGATAATTTTATGTTTGTAGTCTGTGTGATCTGATTTGTTTCTTTGGGTATTTGATAATTTTTCATGGCAAAATTATTTTCTTCACGTGCTATCAGTATGATAATTTTTAGGCCTGGTTAAAGTGTATTCCTTAATAATTTTTCATTGTGAAAGTATTTTTCACATGTTATCTGTATGATAATTTTGAAGCCACGTTAAAATATGTTCCTCTAGGGAGAGTTATCCTTTACTCCTGCTAGGTTCCTAGAGGCAATACTACTGAGAACCACTGCCAGTAAATGAGTATTCTTCTTTGGGTACTCTGAAGCATCCAAGTTGGATGAATACTGGCCTCCTACCAGCATGTAGCTAGAATTTTCAGGGAAGATTTTCTTTCTTTTTGATTAAAAGCTAAAGTAGACAGGTAGTCCCATTTCCTTCTTCTTCAAACAGTCCACTGGACCCCCGAGATGCTGAAGGTATCACTTTTTGAGAGTCTTGGTTTTCTGCCTTTGTGTGGGTATACTTGATTCAAACTTCCATAGGTAGTTGATTGCTTCTGTATATTTTCTCTTAGACTTCTTATTAAACCCTGAAATGTTGGCCGTCAATTTCATTTCAAACTTCTAAGAGTCATGCTTTTTCACCTTTAGATGAAGCAGTTTGAGTAGGTGATCTTCTATAGCATGACTCTCAATAAGTGTAGGTATGGTTTTTTAATCTTCAAACTAGGTATTTGATGATGGATTAACTGATAGCCTTAATGGTAAAAAGAGGAAGTTGACATGCCAAACCTTGTGAAGACTGCCCTGGGGGACTTTAGCAGAGAGGGCTGCCTTCGCTGGCTGGTGCTCATTGCGTGAGAACAGTTGATTCATCCTGACATGGGGGAGTATACTCCATGGAAGGACTTGCAATTCTGTCATTTCATAAACAAATGCCAGATGCTGGTGATAGCAAATGCGTTGCTTCTCCCAGGTAACATCTTACATATTAAAAGAATTCACTTCGGGAAAATACCTTTACACAAAGTCGAGAGTAAAAATGTGAAAATGCCAGGCACTCTAGCAAAACTTTTACGCAGAAACCTTACTTGATGTTACTCAAATTATGCCTTGACAGTAAAGCCAATCCATAGCTATCAGTGCTGATGCAGAGATGCCAATATGTCTTCATTTGGGGCCAATAGATGTTGACCTAGTCACTCTAGAAAAAGTGCAGCTTCATTTTTCCAGCTATCTCCAGAAATTAGTGACCATAGTTAACAGGAGGTCATAAAAAGAGCCTACCACAATATTGGTACATAAAAGAAAATTTAAATAAATTGAACTAAAGAATTACCATTGTAATCATTTTATTATTCTCCCTTTATAGACCTTGAGTAAATGAAACTGCTTTCTTTGCTCTGTAAAGATAAGCAATTTCACTCCCTGGTCTGAATAGCATGGCACTGATGAACAGCTGTGAATGAATCAAGTACAGGGTAAATATACACGACAGCAAATGATTTTTAAGCTCAACAGCCCATGAACAATAACTGTAATTAAACTCACGAAAGAACAAGAAAAGAGAAAAGATACAGAGTGGAAAAAAACAACAACAACAAAACACCACCACAATAGCAAAACAGCCTGTAAAGACTGAAGGAAACCAGCAGAACACCAGAGAATTGCTGAAGCTACTTTGCTTTGCATTCACCATAATTGATCATTTCATATATCAAATATTCCTTTTCCTCCCAAGGGATCTGAATAAAGGCTAACTTCATGGTCAATATGTCCTTGAATATATTTACTGGATTTTGGAGTATATAACAAATGAGCTAGAAATAAAGCATACCTTATGTTTCTCTCATATTTTTTTTTTCTTTACGTAGTCATTTTAGCAGGCAGTTTTCTGCGTTTAATAGAAATACAGCATCTGAAAGTGTCTATAGTGGGATAGTTTGTCATTTCCCTTGTTTGCTCCTAGCTTCTGACATTATTTATCTAGTGTTTTTCTCCCTTGTCTCATTTTCTTGTCTTCCTGTCACTCTTTGTGGGATGGGCCTGACAGTTCATTGATGTTCTTATAGAACCTGAGGATGGTATTTTCCAGATGGAACATTTAGAGAATATTGAAAAGTCACAAAATACATATGCACACAGCAGTGTGATTGGTTCCATAAGAGTGCATGTAAATCGAAGGTTAACATGCCAATTTAAGTAGCCATTTCTTTTTGTTTGGAAAAGCAAAGTTTTTGTTTTTTAATTTTTAATTTACATGTAAGTTAGCATATAGTGCAACAATGATTTCAAGAGTAGATTGCTTAATGCCCTTACCCATTTAGCCCATCCCACCTCCCACAACCCCTCCAGCAACCTTCTGCTGGTTCTCCATATTTAAGAGTCTCATGTTTTTTGTCTCCCTCCCTGTTTTTATATTATTTTTGCTTCCCTTCCCTTATGTTAATTTGTTTTGTATCTTAAAGTCCTCATATGAGTGAAGTCATATGATTTTTGTCTTCTTCTAATTTCACTCGGCTTAATACTATTTCCATCCACGTAGTTGGAAATGCCACTTCTGTCTTATTAATGTGAAGGAAAAAGATTTTTATTTTTCTGGCTTTTCCTACAAAAATCATCTTTCCCAATGTAAACTTGATCAGTTTCAGGAAGCCATAATAATCCAGCTGCAACTAATGGAGTATGTGAGAAAGATGTGAACAAAAATCAAATCAATGCAATGCAAAGGGTGAGAATACTATCTTGTTCATAAGCAGTGGGAAATGTGAATCTACTTCTCTCTTTTGTGAAATAAATAAATTGAATAAAGTCATTTTAAATTAGCCAATGATAATCTCTTTCTGATGTGGCCATGACATTAACAGAAATAATAGGAAAAGGGATTCAATCTAAATTGAAAACAGTCTGAACCAACCAGTGCTTTATTGTCATTAAATTTTCTGTTTTGCAAGAGGCTGGCCCTCAACTCTGTGGTATATTGAGCAACCTCGGCAGATTTTTGTCAGTGTTGTATTGTCATTTTGGAGACATGGTACAACCAGAAGATGCTTGAGTTCTCAAGACCTGTGATCTTGATTTAAATTCTCATGGGACCTGGGTGACTTTAGTCATATTACAAAGATTCCCTGAGATTTCTGTTGCAAAAAATGAGGACAGTGGTAACTGTTGAGGAAAATTGTGCTGAGGATTTCATATACATACAACATAGTAAATTTCTCGGCACTTGTCTGGAGCTCACTCTGTTTTAACCGCAGTGCTTTCTCTCCTTGCATCCTAACGATAATAGCTAATGTCAGTCAAACACTTATGTGTCAAATAATTCTCATTATTTCATTTATTTCTTAGCACATTTATTATATCCATTTTAGATATTAGGCTACTTTGCTTTTCATTCTCCACTTTAGATTCATTTTTACCGTAGAGTGATTTGCCTAAGAATGTACTGCTGGGGAGTGTTAGCGGAATCAGAACTCAGGTTTATCCTGTGGATAACATACTGAGGAAGGACATTAGGTTTGCTTCAGTCAAAAGTACTCTCTTTCTTCCTGAACAATGTGTTTGCCTGATTCCTGGCCTCTCTAGATGACCTACTGGCTCTCACAACATCTACTGCCCTGTATTTGCTACCTATTGGTGTCTAAAAAATTCCTAAAAAACTGAATGATTTAAAACAATGTATATTTATCATCTTGCAGTTTATGTTGGTCAAGAACCGTGGCATGGCTTAGCTGTGTCCTCTGTTTTATAGTATCTCACAAGCCTGCAATCAAAGTTGGCAGTCTCAACTGGGGAAGGATCTGCTTCTAAATTCACTCATTAATTGTTGCCAGCTTTCAGTTTTTCATTAGCTGTTGGACTGAGGGCCACAGATCCTCACTGGCTTGTGCTCACAAGCCACTGTTACAGGCTGAATTGTCCTCCCTCACTCTCCAATTGATCTGAAGCCCTAGCCCCCATGTGAATTTGGAGGTGAGGTTTTTAAGGAGATAATTAAGGTTAAATAGGTCACCCCTAATCCAATAAGACTGAGGTCTTAAAAGAAGAGGAAGACACACCAGAGTTCTCTTTCCCCATGTGTGCACAAAGGAAAAGCCATGTGAGGACAGTGAGATAGTAGCCATTTGCAACTCAAGGAGAGAGGTCTAACCAGAGACCAACCCTGATGGTACCTTGATCTTAGACTTCTAGTCTCCGGAACTGTAAGAAAATAATGATCTGTTATTTAAGGCATTCAACCTGTAGTATTGTTATGGCAACCTGGGCAGACTCATACATCCACCCTTCAGTTCTTGCCATGTGAGCCTCATCAACATGGCAGTTTGTTTCTTTAAAATGTACGAGCTGAGAAGGCAATAGAGTCTTTCAGCAAGACAGAAGTCACAATATTGGAAAGCTAATCACAGAATTGATACCCCCTCAGGTTACTCCATTCAATTAATTCAAAGCAAGTTACTCAAAAGGAGATTCCAAAGGCTATGAATACCAGGAGGTATCGTGTTCATTGGGCCCATTTTAGGAGCTATCTACCACACTCACTGAACCTTAGGAGGCATGCATAAATTTCCGGTTTGGAACTTTGGAACTAATGGCCAATAGCCACTCTTGAGTGCTACCCAATTCCCTCTGAATCTGAGCATGCTGTGACTCCCTATTTGTTTACTCTTTTGGAATTATGAAGTTCTAGGGTTACCCTTCCCAGAGGACTCTTCCTGGCATTCAAATGAGCAGTGAAATAGAGCCCTGTCCATTCTGAGAATTCCTTTTGACCCTCTCATGTATTTTGCTTTTTTCTTTATGATCCTAGCCTGAACAGGCCAGGCTTGAGCTTGTTTCTTATTTCCTCTTTTCAAGTTGGCAGAACTGGATATACCTTCCCTTCTTTTTTTTTTTTTTTTCTTCCTATTTGGGAAATTTTGTAAAATTCTACAACCAAATTGACAAGGATTACTGCTTGATATTTTAAATGGGAGAAAGATGTCAAGAAAATTAGTACAAACCTTTTTTTTTTTTTTAAAGATAAATCCTAAATTTCACTATTGTATTTCTGTAGACTTTAAAATTCAGTTGAGGGGCGCCTGGGTGACTCAGTCGGTTAAGTGGCCGACTTCGGCTCAGGTCATGATCTCGTGGTCCGTGAGTTCGAGCCCCGCGTCGGGCTCTCTGCTGACAGCCTGGAGCCTGTTTCAGATTCTGTGTCTCCCTCTCTCTGACCCTCCCCCGTTCATGCTCTGTCTCTCTCTCTCTCTCTCAAAAATAAATAAACGTTAAAAAAAATTTTTTTAAAGTAAAAAAAAAATAAAATTCAGTTGAGATGGCAGCGGTCAAACCTTAGCTGTAATTACTCCTGCTGTAACTGCTGTCACTCCCTCTTGGTGCTTTCCTAACCCTTGGCCTTGAAGTACATACATACTTTGGGATGATGAGGGAAAAACAAGTTATAAGGTAATACGATTAAAAAAGGCATGTTAATATTTTGAAAAAATGATTTATTGCAAGGGTTTCCTTATACAGAGAAGGTAGAGAAGATCTTTAACCTAAGGAGTTTGCCTAATTGCTTCCTTGTATGCAAAGCTTTTCTCTACAAAATTGGTATGTGTGTATAGCACAGCTTGGACCAAAGCCAAACCACTCTGATTCTGGCAATATGTAGCAGTACATCTGTTCTCAGGCTAATAGAGGGACTCATGAAATCATACTATCATATTTGAATCAATTGTAGTTTCTTAGTGATGAGGAAAAGGAGCATCAGGATTTTAGCAACACTATTTTTAAAAATGTTGAAGCACATGGCCCTCCAGGCCATTTGGACATGAGCCAGAATCACCAAACTCCCATTACCTGGAACATTCATGATCACCTTGGAAGCACAGATGCTGGGGCACCTGACCAATTCAAATGACATTGTCTTTGTGTCTGCTTTCTTACAGACGCAGCGGCAGGCTGTGCACGCACTGGCCTGTAGTCTCAAGGGAGCTGGGCTGACTTCTTTCCAGAAACAGGATTAAAATGGAAATTATATCTTAGGATTTATAATAGAAATCTGTTTTTTTTTTTTTTTTAACCTACTGAGCTTGTAACCTCCTTACACAAAGCATCCAAAGTTTTAACTTCTGGAGCACAATGGGGAAATCGTTCCTAGGATTTGGGTTTTGGGTTTGGCATACAGCTCTATGCAATGAAGATCAGGAATTATGAATCTAGTTGCACTATGCTATGGAAATATCACTCAAATTATTCTATTTTTATATCCACGCAGAGAGAATATATTTATCTTTTCCCAAGATTTGGGCACTGTATGTGCTATTTCAGACACTGTTAACAATACCATGAACACATGCATTCTCTCAGCCATTCAAGATTCCGTCAACATTTACTGAGTAGTAACTATTTCAGGCACTGGTAAAGGCAGCAGAAACTCAGACAGTTACCAGATAGGAATTCTGATGAAACAATAGAATTCCCTGCTTCTTTCAAAACGTGATTCCTATAAGGCAAGTTCAAGTAAAAGATGAGCTACTTACTTGCCAAGAAAGGAGATGGCCGCTCTGATCATGAAGTTTTTTCTTTTGGGAAAATTTATGTAGTTAAGTAGTAATTGGCTATGTGGAGGCAGATATTCCTACAGAAAGTCATCTTACAGAATGTTAGAATTGGAAAATACTTCAAAGGCCATTTGCTTGAGCTTTTTAGAGGGCAGAGTTCCGCAGGTTCTATGAAATTTAGTGAGAAGGATTAGGCTCATTTTATTTAATCTCATTATTGATTAGACACATAATTGACATTACTGGAAGAAAATCACTCTTGATGTATTATTCCTACCCCAAAACATGTCCCTTATTAAGATCTCAAGAAAATGTAAAAGAAAGAAACTCAAGACAATAAAACAGCCAGGTAAAATTTTACCAAATCTAACTACATACAAAGAAAAGACATTTTGATTGATCTTCTCCAGAGATGGCCACCGTCCATCCCTTTCCTCCTTGTGTACACATGTTGCCCTTTACATTGAAAGGTGGAGTCTCATTTTCCATTTCTTGGATGTAGGGTGGATTCAGTGACTTGTTTGAACGACTGACTGATAGGAATGAAATGATGTTCTGGGACTTACCAGTTCAAGTCATATGATGCCTTGAAACTTCTGCCCTGTATCTCTTGGAGGGCTTGCTCATGGGTGCTCCCTCTGGAACTCAAGAACCATACTCTCAGAAGCCTATGCCACATGTACAAGCCAGGTGCACCTTCTCCAATGGGGAACTCAGCTGAACTCCTTCCAGCCAATAGCCAGCATCAGCTGTGGGTCAGTCGAGCTTTCAGATGACTCCAGCATTAACTGACATTTGACCGGAAGCACGTTTAAAATCCCAAATAACAACTGCCAAATGGGCCTAATCAGTCCAGAGAACCACGGAAGTTAGTGGTACATTGTTGTTTTAAGCCCCTGTGCTTTGAGGTTGTTAGGCAGTTCCAGCTGTGTCCATTCTGGGTCTAATCAATAGCTTCAGATTAAACCTAATCCTTCTTACTAAATCTTACAGGATCTATTATTGAACACTGCTCTCCAAAGAGCTAAATTAGATGATCTTTTGAGTTACTTCCATTTCTAACATTCTCTAAGAAAAGCTGATATTCTGTAGAAATATCAGAATAGATGGCCATTGGTCTTGAGGTCTAGATTTGCCACCAGAGTATCAATTAGTTAAAAATGTAATGAATTGTAACTGAAATTGTTCTCTCAGGTTTTAGAAAAATTTTCTCACCACAATCCTGATTCTGTATGGACCCAGAATATCACAACCCATAGATCATTCATCTATAAGCAAAAAAATATGAAATCACAGTTTTTATTCTATTTGAAGGCAAATTTGTGAATTGAGGAAAATTATTGTATGTGGCCAACATTTCTTTCTCCTATACTGTCAAACTCCATACTCTGAAGGCTAGGATAGTCTTTCACATCTTTGTAGCTTTTGAGTTACCTTCTTTATCCCAGGCATATTTGCTTCTTACTCTTCTTCCATTTTTTATTCAGGTTAATTAACATACAATTTATGTTAGTTTCAGATGTACAACATAATTTAAAAATTCTATGTTATATTGAGTTCTCACCTCGATAAATGTAGACACCGTCTGTCACTATACACTAGTATTTCACTGTTATTGACTGCATTCTCTTTGCTGCACTTTTCGTCTCCATGACTTACGTATTTTATAATTTCAACTCTGCACCTCTTAATCCCCTTTATCTAATTTTACCTATTCATCCACTTCCCCTCTGGCAATGACAGTTCTCTATATTTGAGTATCTTTTTATTTTTTTCTTTGTTTCTTTGTTCATTTGCTTTTTAGATTCCATATATATAAGTGAAATCATATGGAGTTTGTTATTCTCTTACTTCACTTAGCATAATACCCTCTAGATCCATCCATATTGTTGCAAATAGCAAGATCTCATTCTTTTTTATGGCTGTGTAATGTTCCTGTGGGGGAGTGTGTGTGCGCATATGTGCACTTATCTGTCAGTTCACCTGTTGGTAGACATTTGGGTTGTGTCCATAGCTTTGCTACTGTAAATGCTGCAATAAACATAGGGATCCATATTTCTTTTTGAATTGGTGTTTTTATTTCCTTTGGGTACTTGTAAATACCCAGTAGTGGAATTACTGGATCATATGGTGTTTCTATTTTAATTTTTTGAGGAAGCTCCATGCTGTTTCCACAGTGGCTGCACCAGTTTACGTTCCCACCAACAGTATATGAAGGATGTTTTTCATCCACATCCTTACCAACACCTGTTATTTCTCACCTTTTTGATTCTAGCCATTCTGACAGGTATAATGAGGTGATTCTAATTGTAGTTCTCATTTGCATTTCCCTGATGATTTGTGATGTTGAACATCTTTTCCTGTATCTCTTGATCATCTACATGCCGCCTTTGGTAAAGTGTTTATTCAGGTCCTCAGCTCATTTTTTACTTGAATTGTTTGGATTTTTTTTTTTTTTTTTTTTTTTGGTGTTGAGAAAGTTTTTATATTTTGAATATTAACCCCTTATTGGATATGTCACTTGCAAATATCTTCTCCCTTTTTGTAGGTTGCTTTTTCATTTTGTTGGTAGTTTCCTTTGTAGTGCAGAAGCTTTTTATTTTGATAAAGTCCCAATAGTTTATTTTTACTTTTGTCCCTTGCCTGAGGAGACATATCTAGAAAAATGTTGCTGTGGCCAATGTTAAAGATATCACTGTCTGTATTTTCATCTAGGCTTTTTATGGTTTAAAAAGGTCTCACATTTAAGTCTTTAATCCATTTTGAATTTATTTTTGTGTTTGGTGTAGGAAAGTAGTCCAATTTCATTCTTTTGCATGTAGTTGTCCAGTTTTCCCTATTATATACTCTAACCTCCTTTGTTGTAGATTACTTGACCATGTAGGCATGGGTTTATTTCTGAGCTCTCTATTCTGTTTCATTGATCTGTGTGTCTGTGTTTTGTTTTTTTATTTGTTTGTTTTATTACAGCTTCGTAGTATATCTTGAAATCTGGGATTGTGATACTCTAGTGTTCTTCTCAAGATTGCTTTAACTATTTGGGGTCTTTTGTGGTTCCATACGAATTTTAGGATTATTCATTCTAGTTCTGTGAAAAATGCTGTTGGTATCTTGATAGGAATTTCATTGAATATGTAGATTGCTTTGGGTACCATGAACATTTTAACAATATTCTTGCAATCCATGAGCACGACATAGCTTTCCATTTGTGTTGACTTCAGTTTCTTTCATCAGTGTTTTATAGTTTTCAGAATACAGTTCTTTCACATTCTTGGTTAAGTTTATTCCTAGTATTTTATTCTCTTTTTATGTAATTATAAATGGGTTTGTTTACTTAATTTCTCCTCCAGTTGCTTTGATTTCAGTGTTATTAGTGTGTAAAAATGTAACAGACTTCTGTGTATTAATTTTTTATCCTGTGACTTTACTAAATTCTGATCTTTTTTTTTTCTTTTGTTTTGGCTAGTCTTTAGGGTTTTATTATAGTGTCATGTCATCTGCAAATAGTGATAAATTAACTTTTTTCTTACTAATCTGGATGCCTTTATTTCTTTTTCTTGTCTGATTGCTGCAGCTAAGACTTCTACTGTGTTGAATAAAAGTGGCAAGAGTGGGCATCCGTATCTTGTTCCTGATCTTAGAGGAAAAGCTCTCAGTTTTTCACCATTGGGTATGATGTTAGTTGTGGGTTTTTCATATTTGGCCTTTATCATGTTGAAGTATATTCCCTCTAAATTTGTTTTGTTGAGAGTTTTTATCATGAGTGGATATTGTACTTTGTCAAATACAAAGTCAAAATACAAGATGCTTTTTCTGCATCTGTTGAGATGATCATATGATTTTTCCTTTCTCTTGTTAATGGGATGTATCGTATTCATTGATTTTGAATATTGAGCTACCCATGCATCCCTGGAATAAATCCTACTTTATCAGATGTTCATCATTTTTGTATCATATGTTCATATGTTCATTTTGTATCATATGTTCATCTCTGTGTTCATCAGAGATACTAGCCTGTAGTTTCCATTTTTGTAATGTCTGTCTGGTTTTGGTTCCAGGCCTTTTAGAATGACTTTGGAAGCTTTCCTTCCTCTTCCAGGTTTTAGAATAGTTTGAATAGAATAGGTATTGACTCTTTAAATGTTTGGTGGAATTCAACTGTGAATCTACCTGGTCCTGGACTTACATTTGTTGGGAAGTTTTTGATTACTGATTCAATTTTACCGTTGGTAATCTATTTAAATTTTTTTTTCCTGATTCCATTTTGGCTGATTGTATGTTTCTAGGAATCAATCCATTTTTTTCTGGGTTGTCCAATTTGTTGCCATATAATTTTTGATAATATTCTTTATATTTCTGTGCTGTTATTTCTTCTCTTTTGTTTCTGATTTTATTCATTTGAGTCCTCTCTTTTTCTAGATGAATCTTGCTTAAAGTTTATCAATTGTATCTTTTCAACAAACTAGTGTCTAATTTCATTGATCTTTTCTATTGTTTTTTTGACTTTCTATTTCATTTATTTCTGTTCTAATCTTATTATTTCATTCCTTCTGCAGCTTTGAGCTGTTTTTTTTTCTTTTTTTTCTTTTTTTTCTTTTTTTAGCTCCTTAGATGTAAGTTTAGGTTGTTAATTTGAGATTTGTTTCTTGAGGCAAGCCTATATTGCTATAAACTTCCCTCTTGGAATTGCTTTTGCTGCAGCCCAAAGCTTTTGGAATTTTTTTCCATTTTCATTTGTCCCCATGTATTTTTTTTTGATTTCCCCTTTGATTTCAGGGTAAACCCATTCATTATTTAGTATCGTGTTGTTTAGCTTCCATGTATTTGTGTTGTTTCTAGAGTTTTCTTGTAATTTATTTCTAGTTTCATACTGCTGTGGTCAGAAAAGATGTTTGATATGATTTCAGTCTTCTTGACTTTATTTAAGACTTGTTTTGTTAGCCTAACATGTGATTTATCCTAGATAATATTCCATGTGCTCTTAAAAAGAATGTGATGCTTCTTACTATCTTTAAAGAGGCAAGGTATGTAGGGTACTTTGTACTCAGAGATGGGTTAAAATTCCAGTTTTGTAATATCCCTGGTTGTATGGTCTTTGCAAATCTCTTTTCTTCCTTTAACACCTTTAACATTTTTCATCTGAAGTAGGAATGGCAAATTCTGTCTCCAGTGAATTTTGTTAATTCCGATTTAGTTTGCTGTTAACAGAGATATTTATCAGGTCATGTTATAGAAAGGGGGCATTACTATAAGACTATTATGTGGATGGGACTGACATTCAACTGGAAATAACATTATCTCTTGTATCCTTCAAAGACTTAATTTCATGATATCATTGTTTATCATAGTGTCTTCTGAATAGTGTTCTGGCTGAATTATAGAGGAAGCTAAGACAATTGACCATATTGCCTTCTGGAATCTCTGATCATCACATTTTTTTTCCCAGTTCTGTTTTTAGGATGTCACATGGTCCCTAGCCCAGAGTAGGTATTCGATAAACATTTGTTGAATGAATAAATGAATAAAGCAATGAGATGGTGGGAGTGGCAGAACCCATGACCAAATTGTCTGATATTTGTTACTCTTAATGATTAAATGAGATAATTTAGAAGGAGTTACAATTCAAATGCTAGCACACAGTAAGAGCTCAAAAAATGTTTGCTTTCCTATTTACTCTTTATTTTTAAATGAATGCTCGTTTTTCTTTTCCAACTTATTAAATCATATTAATAAAGAAAATGATGTTGGGGAAAAGGAGACTTTCTGATGCTTCTGAAATCTACCATTTGGGAAGTTACCTACTTTCTTATAGAATAAAAAAAATGTGGAAAACTGGTTATAAGACAATGCGATTAGCTTTGTGGGTAAAGAGGCTTCTGGGAATACAGAATTCTATGATTCCATATCCCTTTGGGCAGTTTCTTGGCATTTACTGATACTCTTCAGAGTAGTGAGTATTGTTCACATTCTATAATATTTTTCCTGGGGGGGGGGGAATAGTGTGGTATTACCAAATGTTTAGAATAAAAAAATTGAAAAGTAATTTAAAATTACATATTCTTAGGGTTGTGAATTCTCTTGAGAACTTCATAGTAAAGCCACACTGGTGTAGTGGATGGTAGTAAAAGCTTTGGCTCTTAGGGACAATGCTAGAAGATTTTACATCTCTATGTCTGTCTGTCTTTCTCTCTCTCTTTTTGCAGTCATAACTCTGACAGAATCTTGGCCTTAAAAGAAATTGTGTTCTCCCATACCAGAGTTGTCTCTCAGGAAAACTGGATTCTATTTTGCTTCTGGAATCTTTGCTGAAATAAAGATTTCTTGTTACGCTAATGCTGTTTTCATTTGTATTTTCTCCTGTTGTTTACTATTGTCCTTCTTGCAGAGCTTTGGAACTGACCTTATGTAGCTTGCAAGAAGTATCAATTATAATTGGATGATTCTATGTAAGTTTGCGGTTTTGTCTCCATTAACATCCTTAGAAACACAGAGAAAATTCGGTGGGACTTGGAGAGAAAAATATGCTTGTGTCTCTTTTTCATTGTTTGGTTTCTAATACTGGAAATTTTTATTAATATTTAGCCTAGCTGATAGCAGCTTATATGCAGAATTCAGATGGCTACATATGTTCTTGCTCTTTCATGAAAACTAACCTGAAAGCCTGCTCATGATACAGCAAGGAGAACACCCTCTTAGGATAATTTCCTTTTCCTATTAGGGTATTTTTGCTGAATTGGGGGCAAGGAGTGAATTTCAGGGACTCATTTCACAAACTTACATTAGGTGATCTAGGAAGAGATCCTTTGGAGAAATAGACCCTTAAGTATTTATTTTGCATTACAGAAAAAGTCTAAATATTAGTATTATATTCCATATTTCGTTAAAACCCATAATCTCTTGAGCCAGCTTATTCTCATAATCAGCTAAGGAGAATTATAGAAGAGACCAGGGACAAAATGAATTTTAGATAAAGAATTATAGAGTCCCACAAATAAAGCAAATATTATTCATGTAGAATAGCACTGCTGTTCAATAAAGATGATTGAAGTAGAAAATAAGCAAGAACTGAAGGTTTTTTCCAACCAGTTGATATGTATACTATATACCCTCATTACCACAAAGAAAGAGAGAAAGTTTATTTCCACTTTTACAGAGTGCTGGCCTCTTGACATCTGGCACAGACCAGATCTGGAAAGTAGAAAGAACCATTTGTAAAGATAAATATGACTGTTTTTTTTTTTTTGTTTTTTTTTTTCTTATTGGGCCAAGCCAGCAAGATGAGATGAGGAACATAATAAAGTAAGAACATTCTCTCCTATGAAGGTTGGGTTGGGGGGATGGAAATTCGTGGTGGTAGTTCTTGGATCAGTTTATTATATATATACCCAGAAGATAACTCCAGTAAATGCTGTTTTTAAAAATCATCCTGTCATAACTTGGACTCCTGAGAAATGGTCTCTGAGATGGAGTTGTGTATGCCTGACGTTTAACAGGGCTACTCTCAGAAACAGTACCTGTGAGAGAGTCCGGGATGTGGAGAGAGAAATTGAACTGTAGCACATTAACAACAGGGGCCACAGCCTACCGCATGGAGTGCTCTGGAGCTGAAAGGGCCTTTTAGAAAGGTCCAAGACTGAGGCAAGAGTGAAAGCCCTTGTGCCCCACCTTTGCCAGTCTTGGCTGCCCTCATCCATGGGGAGGGGTATGGCCTTGGTGAGGCAACTCTCTCCTGCAGAGAGGAACATGTATGTGAGTGGCCATAGTTGAAATTCCTGACAAGTAATGAGAGTCTTGATCCTAAAGAGAACAATCTGGGTGACACATCCCAGCATCAACCACACACCATCATTAAATCTTAGCTCCATGGTCGACTAAGGGACAGGCTGCATGTTTTATCATTTACAATACGTTTATGACTAGGTGTGAATGTGTGTTAGTGTCATTGTTTTGAATCTGTGTGCTTTCACATAGGATAGGAGTTGGCTGGTTATAAGGGTCTGTCCTTAATATAATCTTCATCTTAAACATTTCAATTCTTTACAATCAGTTGATGAGTGAGTGAAATCAGTCCTGTTGTCTTTAAATTACTCAGAAAAAGGAACTTATGATAGAGATGCAGTCTATTTCTACATATGTGGACAATGAGAGAACTTTTTTTTTTTACCCCCTCAACGATTTTTACCCTGCCCTTAATAATACATGGCTGTTTATCCCTCACCAATTTGACAAATCTGCCTTCTACTAGGTTCTAAATATGGACATAATTGCATTATTATGGAATTAGTTACACACATATATACATTGTCAACACTTAAATTATTCAGTTGAGTTTTCTACCTGATTCAAAATACATGTATGTCAGAAATGTATATGTGAACCTGATACATAATTATGTCTATAAAATCCAAAGTCGGTAATATGTATAAAGTATCAAGAATGTTGTCAGGAAATATAACCATTTTCTCTTACTAACCTACTCCATTTCTGCCTCTAGACCTCCACTAAAAGGACAACATGCTCCAAAAAGTCAATATATAATACGTGGGAAAGTACTACATTCTTTGCAGATCAAATAAGAAAAAAACAAACAATAAAACCAATGAAAAGGTGCTTGGAAGATAACTGGATTTTGAGCTCCTTGCATTTTCTCCTCCACAAAAGAGTATTTGAAGATGCTTTGAATTGAGGCATAGTTTGTTTTGTTTTGGTTTTTTTTTGTCTGTGTTTTTGTTCTTTTCTGGTTAGATGCCGATTGGTATTTTTCCCTAAACCAAATTTTTCTCAGGCTCATTGAAAATTTGTTCTGGCAAGAATTGTCTCTTCCTTCAGTAATAGGAACCAACATTTTTATAGCGCCTTCCACTGACTCTGCATCACTAAAACTCTTCATAAAAGTATTGTTCTATATGTATAGAAAACGTACAGAGGTAAGAAATCGACCTTTTGACAAGATAGAAGAGTAAAAAAGAACCACAGACTATCTCTGTACACTGTGTGAAGTAGGTTCTGCTTATGTACAAACAGCTAAATAATGAGATAGTTGTTCCTTCCATACTCCCATTGATCAGTGGGTTACTTACAGAAGGAAGGCCACAAGTAGTTAATATACTACATTATTCAGGAAACACTGAAATACCTATGTATGTGTGAGTGGATATATTAATCTATACAACTCTATCTCCTAAGGCTACAGAGTAACACTGGTTTTTAAGCCACACCAGAAAAGAAAAATTAGGAAACACATGAACTATAGTTCTACCTGTATCCCTTAGCCATACTAATAAGCAAATACCTGTTGAACGTTCATGTGCCACACGGTGCGCTAAGTGTTGGCAGTTTCAATAGTGAGCAGAAGAAATTTGGTGAGGAAGCTTATAAGCAATGGGTAATGTCTCACCCATTGGTTGTAATTCAACCATAAGGATTACAACTTTATTAGAGCTCTAACAGACCAAAAGAAAACAGAAACATGTCATAATTTCAATATCCATTGTAGGGGAGGAAAAGTAATGGTGTCTTCTGCCCTTCCAGGTTCTTGACTGCAACCCCTGGTTGTAAGACAGATACACAAGAGAAAACAAAACAGTTTAATGACATACATACTTATGTATATATGGGAGATACCCATGAAAAATAAGTAAACTCCGTGAGATGGTCCAATCCACCACCTTAAATACGACTTCAGCTAAAGACCAAAAAAGAAAAGTTGCAGTAGAAGGAGGGCCGGTTATGGGAGATTACCAGGAAAAGCACAGTAAAGTTTATGCAGATTTAAGTCAGTGCCTTCTCCATTGATAAGTTTCCTGTGAGAGTCAGCCTTCTTTTCAGGATACAGAAAGGATACACAAAAGTGGAGATTTCCTTTATAAATGTAAATTTCCTTTATGAAAGAGGAGAACTTCAGCTTGGTTTCCAGATTTTCTTCTTGTGTCTGCTCTTTCTCAAAATAATCAACTCAAACTAACCTTTATGCCAAAGAGGCATATTTTGGGGTGATATATTCTGCTATCTGTATTCCTATCATCTTATAACTTCACGTGTGACATAGGCCACCTCTCCCATTACTCAGCTGAATAGACTTGACACCTCTCCAAACCTCCATTTTCTCATATATATAGGATGGCTAACAATGTCTACTGGGAGTGTTATTCTGAGGAAAACATATGATAATGTATTTAGAAACTTAGGGTTATTCCTTGTACACACATATGTACATTGTGTGTAGTTTCTTCCCTTTCTGCTCTGCCAGTGGTAGCTTGTGAGCCATTTTTCTTTTTAAGCTTATCTAAAGGTAGGGACAGATACTCAATGAAACCTTTGCCCCAAGGGCTAAAAAAGAAAGATTTGAAATGCATGTAAGGTTGCAGAGTAAGTTTTTCCACTCTCAAAGCTAGGTAACAGTAAGGCTGTGAAAAGGGTGGGGAAGGCAGATGGGTTCTAAGAATGAAGCTCAGGCATCTAATCTAAGTCCTTGATGAGGGAGAGATGAGAATGATCTCTTCTCAGGATGAAGGAAACAGTAGAAGAAAATCAGAGCCCCAAGCTATCTTCAATGTGGGATCCCCTCCCCACCATTTCCTGTGAACTACTCTCATCCACCAGTCCTGGATACCTGAAAACCCCTCTAAACCTCCTTGAGAGTGGCAGACTAGAAATTTTCTTGAAAAATTGGAACATGAAAGGAAAATCCTTGTCTTATCAAGGTGGAATTTAGAATTTCTCTTTGAGGCAGTGAGGGACACATTACATATATTTAAGCTAAACTACTAAATACGTATTAAAACATAATGAGTATGTTAATATTGTTGCAGAATAGCATGCTTCTCTGCCCCTTCCCATCTCAGGAACCTTTCTGTGTACTTGTTTACTCCAACCCCTCACAAGGCAAGTATGACCAGAAGCATAGTTTGCAAATATGTCCTGTTGAGGACATCTGCCATGTTTGCTCTTCACCATGGCATCAGTGTTCTCACATGGCTGGGCCACAGCATGGGTGAGCCATTTGACGCTTCCCCTTTCAATGATCATGGAAGCTGTGTGGAACATTCAATTTAGCAGTAGCCATTCCTGCCTCTCATGGAGACTGCCAATGTGAACAGATGGGCCATTCGACAACCCAGGTGGCCTGCCCTACACAGATATAACTTAAAAGGTTTCCTTCTGGAAATGCTTGTGCACTGCTTTGCACAGAAGTCAGATTCAGATGGAGAACTGCTACAGCCTAGAAGGCAGAACTTCTGATAGTGCCGTCAACTGATCACATTGATTTCTCTTCTCTCAGAGGAATGACCCTGTTTTATGTAACAAATAGAGGACAGTAAACAGTACACAAAAAGAAGAAAATTGTAACTATGTGCGTGTACACATACACAATCATGCATATCTTTAGGTACCCAGAGGCTTCAATCTCCCCCAAAGTGCTATTCTCCAATCTCTTTAACTTTTGTTTTTGTTTTTTTTTTTTAATTTTTTTTTTCAACGTTTTTTATTTATTTTTGGGACAGAGAGAGACAGAGCATGAACGGGGGAGGGGCAGAGAGAGAGGGAGACACAGAATCGGAAACAGGCTCCAGGCTCTGAGCCATCAGCCCAGAGCCTGACGCGGGGCTCGAACTCATGGACCGCGAGATCGTGACCTGGCTGAAATCAGACGCTTAACCGACTGCGCCACCCAGGCGCCCCTCTTTAACTTTTGTTTTATGGTGCGCCTTTTGAAATTGGTACTCATTTAAAATATTTTGTTCTTATGAGGTCTAAGTTTAAATATCTTGTGACTTTTCCTTAAAAAAAAAAAAAAGGAGGGAGAGAGTGTACAAGTGCAAAGCTATAGAGCTCAGTGGGGAAATGTTTTTTAGATGAAAATATTTCAGCACTGGGAATCAGACTTTGGACTTCTCAGCATGGGCTGGTCTGGATAAAACACAAAGCTTTTGTTGACATCTATTTTCCAGCTCACATAAGGACTTTGTAATGACATTCTTTCAAACCCATCTGGTGATTTAGCCAAGACTGCTGAAAAGCTTCAGTCAAAATTCTGAAGAAGAGTTATAAAGCTGAGCTGTGTCAGAGGATTCTGGCAGCTAGTTCATATTTTGCTGGACTCTTTTGGGCAGAATCATGTGATAGGACTTGCTAGATATTGGACTGATTTAAGAAGTGACTCTATAATTGCTTAAACTAGATAAGTGTACTTTTTGCTTTTGTTTCTAGCTCTTATCATAGCCCTAAGACTGACTTTTAGATTTTTGATTAGCTCTTTCAAGAATGAAATTGAAAGAAAGGTGGGCTGGATTTACACATATATTAATATTATGGGGTTCATATATGCAGTATGTGAAGTTCATGGTATGAAGAAAGAATCTAACTCATAGAATAATTAGAAGAAAAAGTTTAGTCTGAAATCAAGATTTAAAGAAGAGTCTTGGAGCCTTGAAAATCATGGGTCCACTGTGTGGGTCCACTTATACATGGATTTTTTACAGTACTGTAAATGTACTTTTGTTAAAATTTTCTCAATGTTTTCTTTTGTCTAGCTTACTTTATTGTAAGAATATGGTATGTAACACATAAAATGCACAAGATAGGTATTAATCAAGTTCGATTAAGTTTCTGGTCAACAAGTAGGCTATTGGTAGTTAAGTTTATGGGGAGTCAAAAGTTATACATGGGCTTTTGACTGGATGTTGTGGGGGTTGGGATCCTTAACCCCTGTGTTATTCAAGGGTCAGCTGTGTTTGACACTAATGTGGAGAAGGATGTTTCATTTTAACAAATTAAAATGGGCATTAAGATTTCTATTTTTGCTTAAAAAATTCACCTTTCTCCCCAATCAGAACTTGCAGTCTTTCTTCAACACTTCTCCTTGTTTACAGATGATTTTTGCTTCTATTTCCGAACTAAATATTGGATATCTATGATATATTTCTCTTTAAGCTGATAACTCTTTGAGGTCAGAAACTAAGGCACATTTATTTTTACATCCTCAGCAACTAGCACAGTATCTTGTAGGAACTAAGGACATCAGTATTTATTGAATTCAATCCACAAATACTACTGGAACACAATTAGCTTACAAGGTACTG
Organism: Panthera pardus; assembly: GCF_024362965.1. Classification (NCBI taxonomy): domain Eukaryota; kingdom Metazoa; phylum Chordata; class Mammalia; order Carnivora; family Felidae; genus Panthera; species Panthera pardus. Next base: position 136,401,217 of record NW_026526721.1, read on the forward strand.
TGGGGATAAAGACAGTACAAGACAGGGACCATTACCTAAAATAACCTACAGAATAAAACACCAAGATTTTATTAACATATTATGTAACAATTATTTGAACCCCTTTCTGGTTTTAGTATTTTTGTTATTCTCCTGACTCTGATGATTTAGATCATCTCTTCATGTTTGGTAATAGTTTAAGTGCTGTTCCTGAAGTAGCATTTTGCTTTTTTTTTGTTTGTTTGTTTTTGTTTTCTTGTCATTTACTTTATTTCTTCTACTCTTAAGTCATTTTCTCTACCACTTTTTTTTCCATCTTGAATCCTCCCTGACTTGTCCTTACCTTATTAGCTCTCTTTTTAATTCTTTTTTATTTATTTACTTTTCTTAATCTCCTTGTTTCCATACCTCTCCTCACACCAAATACTATAATTTACAATTTATAATTTATTCAAAAATTATTCCTAAAATTCTCAGGGTAGCTGGATGTCTTGGTTAAGTGTCTGACTTCGGCTCAGGTCATGATCTCACAGTTCGTGAGTTCAAGCTCTGCATTGGACTCTGCTGTCAGTTCAGAACCCTCTCAGATTCTCTGGTCCTCTCTCTCTCTCTCTCTCTCTCTCTGTCTCTCTCTCTGCCCCTCCCCCACTCACACTCTTCCTTTCAAAAATAAATAAACATTAATAAAATTAAAGGTATTTCTAAAATTCTCTCCATGAAAATCTGCAATCTAACCAACCGCTGTATATTAAGGAAAATGTGTTAATCATAGTCACTCCTCTGTTAGAGTGAAGGCTTTAGGAATAGCTGTTGTAAGTGATTTAATAAGGGAATTAGAAGTCTCTGAGTTAAAAATTTTAATTTTGCCACTGCATTTTACATTTCATGTTACTCTCTGCTCATCTTTGTTAGTCTGTTGTTTCTTGCAACCCACTGCATAAATCCTTCGTCTTTTTCTATTCCCTTGAGGATATATATATCTGGCTTCTAAAATACCTTTCTTTTTCTTATTTTTCGAATCAAAATGTTTTTGGAGCTATGTCCTTGCTATGGACTGAATTTTGTATCCCTCAAAACTTACTGAAGTTAACACTCAATATGTCTTAGTATTTGGGTATAGGGCTTTTAGGAGGTAAAGTTAAATGAGGTCATAATAGTGAGGCACTAATTGCATAGGATTGGGGCCTTATAAATAGAGGAAGGTGGGGTGCCTGGGTGGCTCAGTAGGTTAAATGTCTGACTTTTGCTTTCTGCTTAGGTCATGATCTAATTGTTCCTGATTTCAAGCCCTGCATCAGGCTATGGGTTGACAGTACAGAGACTGCTTGGGATTCTCTCTCCCTCTCTCTCTCTCTGCCCCTTCCACACTGGCACTATTTCTGTCTCTCTCAAAATAAATAAACTTTAAAAAAAAAATAGAAGAAGAGATACCCGAGTTTTGGCCAGGAAAAGAGAACTCCAAGGATCAGCCATCACCTTGATACTGGATTTCCCAGCCTTTTAGAACTAACTAGTATGGTATTTTTTTCTGAATTTTCTGAAAAATGCTCCTTTTTAACCTTATAAATTTTGGTTTTATACTGTAGAAATAATGTTACAGCATTTCCCCTCTCATTTTTTAAATATATAGGAAACTAAGCCTTATATCAAGATTAATTGACCTTGAGTAAGTTCATTGCTCCTTTCTGATGCAGAAGTTGGAGGCTGTATTAATATGCAGAATTCTTAGCCCACTTACAGTGTGTGTCATCACTTGTGCTACTCCGTTTAATTTCATCTGAAATGAAATTGGTGAATATCCTTCCGTACTCTTGGGATCCAATTTCAGTGGGAATGAATTACATTGAGAAACACACACATACCAGACTATTCAGGTAGGACATAGGAAGGACAAGAGTCTGGTCTTCCCACAGAGACACTAATTGATTTCCAAAGTAGGTTCATGTATCTCTCTTTTCCTAAGCTCTTCTGAGTGTTTTAATGGATAACTGGGTAAAAAATAGTAAGTTATTGTTCATTGATGAATATCATTTGACAAGCACTGTATTAAATATTTTATAAGCCATATATTATAAGATTAAATAATACTATGTGTGAATCACATGGATAGTATTATTTCCAGTCCCACTTCAAAGATGAGGAAGCTGAGGCATAAAAAGTTAATTTGTTCTAATTCACAATTAGCATATGAGAGAACTGGGACTTGAGCCTAACTGCAGAGCATGACATTTTAATCACTGTATAAAACACCGACAGATGGCACTTTTCTAATGCCTCTATGATAGGGAAAGGTATGACACAATAGGCAGAGAGGGAAAGGTTAGGACCTGAGGTCCCTGGATGGGGAAAAACACATTTTAAAACAAGGCTGGGCCCATCTGACCCAACTCCCTCAGGCTTAAGGTTCCTCTTAACGTAACAGACACCACCTACCCCCCATCAAGTTCCCCTCAGGAATTTGACAATCAGAATACCTGACTAAAATAAGTAAACCATAAAACTTACATTCTACAAGGAGCAGTGTAACCATAGTGTGAATCCTCACACAGTGGAATTGAGCCAATCAGAAATGAACAACCCAGAACCTAGAGTGATGAAGCCAGTAAGGGCAAAACCTGAGAAGGACCAAGGGGGAAGGGAAGGAGGCTGACCAAAACCCAATAAAACAAAGTTCCTTGCCTGTAGTCAGGGGTATTCACTTTCTAAAGCCCCCTGTCTGTAAAGAGAGCTTTCATACTATTCCTATTTTCTAATCTTCTTCTCTAATAAACTTTTGCCTGCTGCTCATTTTATTCTTTGTCTGCCTCTTCATTTTTCGAAGCACTGAGACAACAAATCCTGAGTATTGAGGTAAAGAATCCTGCGACACCAGCTCCAACAAAATACTTAGGCTATGTACAATACTATAGACCTTTATCCCTGGAATTCAAATACTATTCAGAACAAAAACAAGAACAAAAACATTTAACGGGGAAAAATAACACAACCAGAGGCTATTTTAGACAGAAACAAAGAAATACATCTTTCAATAACATCATTAAGGTTAGAAATACGTGTAAGAAGCCAAAGCTGTGAAGTTACAACTGGCTGAGCTGCCACAGGTTTCATTCAAAGGAACAGGCCAATTTGTCCATAGTGCTAGTTTTGTGGGCATAAAGATTGACTGCTAAGATACTAGCATTTAAAAGAGACAGGGGCGAACGTCTTAGGTTTTTAGTGATGCTGTCATTCTCTAATCAGTGGAGGAAACCTCTTTTCTTTTCATAGATGATGGAAAGCTTCCACTCACTTTCATGTCTTACTTCTGTAGGGGAGGAAATATAATTTTCCTCCTACCCTTCAGGTTCTTGGCTGAGGTGGACCCCCTGTAATAGAAGTTACCAGGAGAAGCACCAACAGAAGTTTAATAACATATATACCTTCAGTATACATAGGAAAAACCTCAGAAAACTGAGTAACTCCCAAATGGCTTAAACCATCACCTTAATATATTCAGCTGATGACAAAAGAAGATGTTGTAGGTGTGGCCTTTTCCTTTACAGGAAAAGCACATTACACAAGGGTATGATTGTTATGCAGGTTTAAGTCATTGTTTTCTCCATTGATAAGAGTTGCTGGAGATTTAGAGTCATCCTTCTCTTCCTGAAACAGAAAGGAAGAAAACCCTTATAATGGAGACTTCCCTTGTAAATGTATTACATTTATAATGTAAATACGCTTATAAGAGGGTAGCTTCTAGGTTTTCAGAGCTTCTCCTATGTGTGCTGTTTCTTAAAACAACCTGCTCAAAATAATACCAAAGATACGTGTTTTAGAGTGCCAAATTCTGCCCCCCTTCACTTCCAACTTTTGTGTCTCTGTTGATTGAAGAAATAAACACGTAATTTTTGAGGTTGAATCACTTTAATACGTGTTTTTCATTGCCAAGTGTGTTCTAATAAAAGCACGAAGAATATAATTTTTGCACATTTCAAGAGATTAACCTTTTTTACAACTTTTCTACAAAGATACATACTTTCTAGTCAGACAAGAGTGATATATTTTCAAAACAAATGAGTTTTCTATGGAAATGTAATCGGTGAATATTCATTCTCTTCGACTGACAAAAAGTATCAATTCACATTTACGTAGAATGTAAAAATATACACGTTAGCACACAAATAGCAAAACTTCCTTTAAAAAGCTAAGCTAGAGCAATTTATTTATTTACTGACTGACTTACTTGCCATATGGAGATCCCATTCAGTCAGAAGAGTTACATAAAGTAAGAACCAATTTTTGGTTGTATCTCCATAGCAATTTCTTTTCTTTTTCTCCTCTGCCTTAAAAAACTCTAGTTTGTCCTGCTGCTGTGGTCTCATTGCAATGTTTTTATAGTCCATTTAGCTTTTACAGGATTTCATCATACTCCAGTTGACACCAACCGTTCTGAGGAGCCCCAGGGGTTCACTTTGAGTCCCAATACATAACCAGAGTTTGACGCGTTCAGTTTAACATCATCCAGATCAATCTTAAGAATTAAAAGGAGGCTGAGAGTGTTAAATCAACAGTAGTTTTCACCCAGGCAGGGAGAAGGAGATGGAGTGAAAGCTAAAGGGCTGTGTGCTTTTAAAGGAGGTACAGTCAGTCCCACAACAGAGCATTTGTGTCACATAGAATCCTAATTGACCAAGTTATTTACCCTCAGGGGAGACAAGTTTCCATCAGAAGGATGCGTTTGCCATTTGTTAAGTTGCTGGAATTCTAACCTCCTTAGTGTAATTCTAAACTCAAGTTTCAGTTGTTTAAATACGGGGCACAACGGAAAAAGATGGAAAAAAATAAGACTCACAATGTCTAGTTCCTTTTTACCATTTCATTCACTCATAACCTTATTTTGACTTCTTTCCCTTATTTGTAAATTGGTCAAACTAAAACTGGTCCTCCCAACCATAGTTCTATGAGGATCAGAAACAATAACGAATGATACAATTAATGTGAATGTGTTGTAAGAATTTTAAGGGGTTCTATAAATATGGGTCACACTTCTCTTCTTACAGTAAAGTTTTACATTCAGATAAGTGTGGAGAGTAGAAGAGAAATTCCCATGCCTGAGAAACAAATGTGCAACAAAAATAATAACATAAGGCATATGTTCAAAGTGTGATGAATAGAAGAGTGTCAGTGTATACATGGAAAAGATGAAGTTAACCAGTAATGTCAAGATTGGACTGTGAGTTATCTGAATGCTAGGTAAAGAGACTGAATTCTGTGGGATAGATGATGGGGTTGTCGTGTGATGGTTTCAAGTTTGGGGAGGAAAGACATTTTCTTTTCGGCTCTTGATTCTTCAGCTGTGCTAATGACCAAATTAACATAGGACAGATCACCAGGAGGAAAACAAATTTAATCACCTACATACAGGAGTCCCATAGAAATATGAGACCCAAGGACAGGTTGGTCAGTTGAGGCTCCTATGCCATCTTGCGCTAAGGAATAGGTTTGGGGTTCTGGGACTTAAAGGGGAGAAAGGTATTTTTTAGGACAATAAGAAGAGTAAATGTTTGGTAATTAAATGTTTGCCCTATACAGATAGGTCTTTTAGATATCTCAAGTAATAGCTGTTTCAGCCCTTTATCTAAATTTTTATAGGTAGTTAAGGAAGAGGTAAAAAGTTTTCTTGAGTCTACTAGGTTTTGATTCCTTCAGCTCAAAATAATCTACATATCAAAGTGAAATATTTTAGGGCCATGTATTTTGCTCCCCTTACAAGCAAAGGATAAGAAAATAAAAACTTAAAAGAGTATGGAAGTTTAGAAGGTAAATGGAAGGTCAGATAGTAGATAATAATAATTGCCCACACATAGATAAATGATGGTCAGAATTATGATTGTGATAGTAACAATGGAAAGGGATAGATGTAAAAGATTCCAGAAGAAAATCATCCCATACTTTTGGTTAACTTTGACCTAGGTGTATTTTTCACCACTGCATCCCCAGTGGGTAGATCAATACCCAACACATCTAATTTGACAGTAAATTTCATATATTAAAAAAAAAAAAAAATACCCAACACATCTATACTCAATAATTATGTGTTTAATAATAAATGGAAAGGCGTTCATGAGGAGAGCAAAAGGAAGTCCTGGGTTATTTATCTTGAGAGATGTATAAAATGCTCATATAAATGATCTTTTGTACAAAGTCAATAATTCTGAGAGACTAGCTTTCAGGAAAGGGAAGTTTAAGCATGTTGCATTTTCATATCAATAGGATGTTGCGATAGAGCTGTCAAGGAAGTAGCTGAACGTTCAAAATAGAAGTTTGGGAGAGAAATCTGTGGTTTGAGATATAAAGGACATTTGGTAAGATGATAGATGTAGGCTAGTGTTTTTCAAACGCGTGGTAGGCATACACATGAACACATGCATGCCCACATACACTTAAAAGGTTGACAGAAGCCTTTAACAAATAAAACTAGATTTTCTGCCTCCTGCCTTAGGCCTATCTCAACCCTGTGAAAATACCTTCAAAAGAAAAGCAATGTTGATTTGAAATTTTCTTGAGGGGATGGTCAAGTAGGATTACATTTGTCTATACTTAATAGAACTTGCTCAAAAGCTTCTTTTCATCCACCTCCTCCCAAAGTCTCAGACAGCCCAACAATAGTTCTGGTTTCTTTTCTCTATTTCTTAAAAATGCTTTTCTTAGGCCAACCCTTCCAGTTCCGGAAGATTTTCTTTTTTTTCTTTTTTTTTCCTCTCTCCTCACCACCTCCTCAACAACTCTGGGGCCCTTGCAAGCCGTTCTTCAGAGTTGTAAAGAGTAGCACAAAAATCTCAGTGCTCCAAACAAAGAATCCTTTCTCTTTGTGGAAATGGAAAAGTGAAAGGGTTGTAATTATTTACAATTTAATGTATTTTTTTCCTGCCATGTCTAAAAATCCTACCATGGATATTTTACCTTGCTCAATGCAGTGGCAAGACACAAAGAAGAAACAAGATCATTCAGAGTTCAAAGTTTTGTCAAATAAATGTGTTTGTTTTGACGCTAAAGAGTCATGTATAATACACTTTAGCAAAAGATAAGAGGTATGACTGCTGTATCTTCTAGAACTTCTTGACAATTGTAGGGGTCAAGGGCAAGCTGCACCAAGATGGGCCCCTTTGACAGGAACTTTGAGTTAAAAGCAATTAAAACCAGCAGATGCAGGAAAAAGCTTCTAAACAGCTCCTCCTTTGCCACCAACGGCTTGTTTATCCCAGGAAGAGAGCTATTAACAGAGATTTCCCTTTACTTAAGAAACATCCACATAATGGAGCAAGTTTGTTTCCCCAACCTCTCCTTTCACCTTCCTGCTGATGGTTCCTTTCCCCATTGTATCTTCAGACCTACCCTCTCCTTAGCCCACATAAGTATCATGTTGCTTCACTGTCTTTGGAATTTCCATGTGTGGATTCCCCATAAGTATGCCATTAAATTGGTTTTTCTCCTGTCAATTTTTCTCATGTCAATTTGACTCTTAGGTCATCTTAGATCTAAGGAAATTCTTCCTCCCCAACACAGTCTCAACTCTGGTATCTGAAATTCTGAAATGGCTCTTATGTTGGAAATGCTGAAGGGAATATTAGACTTTATTTGTGGCCTTAACTCAAGCCCATGGCTGGCAGCTCCACCTTTCATGATTGTTAGTAATTACAAGAACAGTTCTACTGCACACTTGGTAAATGAATAAATATCAAGTCAATAAAATATAATCGGTCAAATTATTAGTGACTTTTTTTGGAAGGCTAACTTTTCACTGGAGTTACCAGGGTCAGGTGGTAAAGGTTGTTGTCACCTCATAGTGCTCTGGCCTTTGATTTAGTTATTCTTGGTGTGTGTGTGGGGGGGGTGGGGGTGGTTCTTATTTTCCAGTGGTCTCATTATCTTTGGCAGTCCTTTTTTTTTTTTTAATATTTATTTTTGAGAGGGAGACAAAGTGTGAGCAGGGAAGGAGCAGAGAAAGAGGAAGACACAGAATCCGAAGCAGGCTCTAGGCTCCGAGTTGTCAGCACAGAGCCCGGTGTGGGGCTCGAACTCACGAACCACAAGACCATGACCTGAGCTGAAATCTGATATTTAACTGAGTCACCCAGGTGCCCCACTTTGGCAGTCTTTTTAAGAATAATAAAGTTTCTTTTAGAAAATAATACTTCTAACTATTTTTTAAGAATAATGCTTTCAAGTGCATACAATAAAATGCACAGCATTTAAAAAGAAGCCAATCACATTCAAATATAATTGTATAAATATTTTTAAGTTTGTCATGTTCTAATTAATATATACACTTCTTTATTAGCACATTAAATAACAAGATTTAGCAGTGGATCTAATAACTAATAGAATTTTGAAGTAGTCAAATGTAGTATGTTGAGATATCTACAATGCTTATAAAGTGATATTTGTGACTTTAACCAGTGATAAAGACACAGATCTACATAATTATAATTGAAGGGCATGCTCTATATTAAATACAGGTTAGCAAAAATTAAGTTGTATTTTCCCCCCCTGTCAAGTCTGTGAATTCTATGCAAGATGTCAGTAGACTTCAGGGTAAGAGCCCTACTAAGTTTTATTTCTTGGCTACTTTCTAGAGGCTGCAGGCTAGAGCACTGATGATTATAGCATTGGCAAGAATGGTGGGGTTCTTGTTGAGACCTTGACAAGAGATAGCACAAATTGGGACCTGTATTTGCTCGCCATATAAATTCTTGCTAAGGCAACAAATGACAGGTGGTAAGATCAATGCTTTTACTTTGATTGGATTCATAAAAAGGAAAAATTGACCTGTGTAACCCGGAAGAGAGGTAACAGGGTGTTTCAGTCAAGTCTGGACCTTTTTTTTTTTTTTTCTTTTTTGGTCAGCTTTAGATTGGCATATGTTTACTCCAACTTACCCAGAACCAGAATCCTTCAGTTTTGAAAGAAATTGAGACATAGGAATTATTACATGACTTTGGGAGAAACAAGGTAAAATGAGACCAGCATATATCTGTGCATTGCACATATATGGGTTTGAACCATGGCTTTGTGTAACCTTCGGAAAATTCCTTTACATCACTCTGTGGCCACAGTCTGTCTGTCTTTACTGAAGATAACATCTTCATAGAACTGAAGAACACCTAAGATGAGATACGCTATGTAGAGTATCTAGCATAGCGCTTGACACTTAAAAGGCACCAATGTGTTGTCCAAGTTTAGACAACTAATTAGCCCACTAACACTCACTGAGTCCTAACAGCGTGCCAGTTGCCGTGCCAAGGATCAAACAACTTCATTGCTTTAATAATCTCATGAAGTAAAATACACAATTATCACTAAATCACACATGAGGAACTTGAGACTTTTAGATACAAAGTAATTTGCTTAAATTTAACTTGCACCACTCAGAGTAATAGAGTTAGGATTTGAATCCTTGTTTTTTGATCCCACACTCCCTACGCTCCAACTATATCCTGCCACAAAATTTGTGTCAGGTCTAGTGACAGAACTGGAGAGTCTTCTAACTCTTATACCGCTATTGTTTGCTAATGTCTTGTGGACAGTTTAACTCTTGAAAAGTTGTAGCAGACTCCTCTAATAGCACTTATTTCAACCTAAGAATACTTTAGATCTGAACTTATTTCATACTTATGCTAATGACAGGCTTTTTTTTTTTTAATTTAGTTTTGAAGATCATCCCACAAATGAATTCCATTTCCTCAAATGTAAGAACAGGCTGTTCTTTTGGCTATTGACATTCCATTTTGGATTCCACAAAGGGCTTTAAACACAATCACTTTCACAAGCCTTTGATGCAAAGCAAGTGACTGCCTAATGTTATTAAGCAGCTGAAGGGCAGGTAAATTGGCTGTGTTTTCTAAAAACGACTTTCATTTCCATCTACAACATGATTGCACATTGTAATATAGCACAACAAAGAGTTGAACACTGAAAAGATAAGCTTTAAAACAGAATATAAATTCCTAAAGCACAAAAGCCATAGTTAAAAAAAAATGGAAATAAAAAATACATGTCAGAAAGACCTTTCTACCACAGCACTGAAAAGAACTTTGCATATCTTTCAAGGAGCTTTCAACATTTTAAAGCTAGTTTAATCGCAACATTATTTTTATTTAACAATTTCCATTGAGTAGATTTTTGAGCTTAAAAAATGTGACTGCTCTGGGAAATGAAAAACTATAACAAAGAAAGCTTGGCTAGAGCTAGAGGTCACAAATGTTGTTCAGTATGTTTCATATGTTGCACAACCTATAATTGATGAGTGATAAAATCAAGAAAGGTTCTTACAAGGGTAGAAAGTTCCCTATTTAAAAAAAAATAACTGAAACCTATTGCTGTTAAAAAAAAAAAAGAAAAGAAAAGTCCTGGTTATTTATATTTTGTGAGAAAACTATAATTCCAGTTTCAAACAGAAAGCCTATCTACTAATCACAAAGCCAAATATTTTAAAGGAATGTAGGGAAAATTCATTTTTTAACAAAGACATTCTTTTTACTATGATTATTCTGTTATCTATTGAACCAAATTGGCAGTGCAATTTTACGGGTTCCCAAACTTAGTTTAAAACAAAAATGGAAATATCAGTGAGTCAAATGGTACTTGTGGCTCACCAAAAATAATTTTTTTTTTTACTGATCATTTTATCAGTAAAATGAATATAATCAGTACATTTATTAATTACTATTCTGAGCAGGGGTCTGGAAAAAGCTAATGTTATCTTCTTGTTTTTATTTTTTAATTTTTTTAAGTTTATTTATTTTGAGAGAGCGAGCAAGCAGGGGAAGGGCAGAGGAGGAGACAGAGAGAAAATCCCAAGCAGGCTCTGCACTGTCAGCACAGAGGCCAATGCAGGACTTGAACTAATGAACTGTGATATCATGACTTGAGCCAAAATCCAGAGTGAAGGCTTAACCAAACTGAGCCACCCAGGCGCCCTGTTTGTTTTTAAATAGAAGTATGTGCTTTGCTTCTTGATAGAGTACCAGAGAAACTTAGATTACCTCCAGTCTCCAAACTTAGATTACCTCCAAATCTGTGAGATGCCCTTTGCTCACCCAACCTTGGTCTGCCATTGCTTTTAATGCTAGTCAAAGATAGTTTGGGGCAGCTGTGTCTCAGTTTTGGCAGAGCTAGGATGTTTTCTTTCCCCTAGCGGATAAAATAATTAATCCATTTATTTACTCATTTGTTCACAAAAAGTAACTATGGAACAAATTCTGTGTGAGAAGCAGTGAGTATTGGCCTCCATGGGACTTATAATCTAATGGGGTGGGGGAGGCAAACAGATTTCAAGAAAAATCACGAAAATTTCAACAAGTGCTCTCAAGGAAAGATGCATGGTCCTATGAGTTTATGGAGGATTGACTTGGAGGATGATATTGATTCTCTACCTCTGTCCTATATCCATACACTTTGCAGTGTGTCCTGATAGTTCTCATTCAGAAGTGAAATCGATTTCCCTACTCTTTGGACCTGTGCTGGCCTTGTGACTTCATTTGGCCAAGAGAAAGTGACAGAATTGACATTGTGATTGCTGCTCACCTAGGTCTCAAGAGGCTTTGTGAGACGACTCTTCTTGTTGCTCTGCCTTCATCGTGAGAACGTGCTTGACCCAGTCTGCTGGATGAACTACAGAGACCAAAGTAGAGTCAACCCCGTAGTCCTATCCAAGGCCCTGGACACATTTGAAAGCCCAGAGAAATCAGCAAAACTGCCTAGTTAACTCACAGCTGACCACGGACACGTGAATCCACTGAGCCGAGCTTATGTCTGATCAGCAGAATTGCCCTGCTGACCCAGAGGCTCACAAACAAAGAAAGAACTGTTCTTGATGTATGCCACTGTAGTTTCATGATGGCTTGTTATTCCACATTGCCATTCAGATAGATAATTGAGGCTCTGCCAGGTGAGTTCAGGCCAGGCTTGCCTAAGGAAGTTATTCTTCCTTCTTGTGTGAAGAATATAAAAAAGGAATAAGGATTAACAATGCAAATGGAAGGAGAAAAGAACATAGAAAGTAGATAAAATGGGCTAAAGCCTATAAGCAACAGTTGTAAGGGGTCTAAGGTGACCAGAACACAAATGTCGATGGGAGTGTGATGGAAGAGTTGGAGGTAAAGGAGACACCTGTAGGGCCTTGTAGACCATTTCAAGTTGTTTTGTGTTTAATATGAGAATAATGAAAAGAACTTGAAGGGTTTTTAACCAGAGAGAGAATATGAGAAAGATGTATTTGGCTACAGTGTATAGAACATTGGGAAAAGCATGACTTCCCAGGAAGATTTGAGAGGAGAGTGGTGATTTTTTGTTGTTTAGGGCAAGGCATTAAGTCATGAGCCCCAACCCTGGATCATCATTGCAACTTTCTGATGGGTGTTCACATCTTTCTAAATTACCTTTACCCTGCTTTGAAAGGCAGCATGGCAGAGTTTATAAAGCATGTGTTCTACCTCTGCCTCTCCCACCTATAAGCTTCATTTCTTTAAACTCTATCAAAAACCCCGGTATTCATTCAATTCCTCTCATCCAAAATATGTCTATATAGATACTCCAATGTGCTCACTTATTTATTTGAAATGACGCGTCTTTCTCTTGTTTGTGCTCATTTTGCCTTGCGGATAATGTAATGCTTTGTTCTTTTGTAAATTACAAGGGGCTGCAGGGGCATTGGTTCTGATTACCCTGGTGAAAGCAACACCAACTCTGTAAAGCCATTCTTGATCATTCCCAATGGCTTTTCTCTGGTATTCTATAGTTTGTCTCTCCTAAATAGTTACTTAATGGAATACATATGAGAAAATGCTTGTAGCTGCAAATAACAGAAAACCTTTTTAAAGTGAAACAATATGGTGTTTAGTCATATCATTTAAGTGGAATATGGAAGTAGCTGGATTCATGTTGGATCAATGTCATCAAGGCTCTGGGTCATATCTGTCATGCTCTTGGCCTTCTCTGGGTTGCAAAATGCCTGAAACCCTCTCTCATGATCTGTTGGCTAAAACTGGGTCATATGCGAAACCACAGATCAATATCTGGCAACAAGGAATGGAATTTCCCAGACTGGATTAGTCCCTCTAGTACTTATTCCCTCAGTCAGACACATTGGGAATCTGTCAGAGGTAAATGTTTGGTGGGTAGGTAGCCAACAGTGACTGCCACTCAAAGCTTAATGATTATTTCTGTTCTGATCCTCATCTAGCTGTGTATTTCTCTAGATTTTTAAACTTCAGACATGGCAATTTCCTATAACTCTCTGATGATACACTGTTTTATTTCTCTGTACCCTAGCACACGCTGGTTTCTCTATTTGGGATGTCAACCCTTTGCCCATTTCTAACTACCTAGAGAAAGATTCAACTTTTGAAGTTCTGTAGGATCATCACATTTTCTATAAAACTTGCATTGCTTCCCACACCCAGGTACACATTTAGTCACTCTCTTATTGGTATTACTTCAGTTTCTTATACATATCTGCATTATTATAATCGTATCGTGCTGCATTATGATTTACTTACATGTTGATCCATGCCTCCCCTCACCCCCTGCCCACCACCATGACTCATTGTTCTTGCTTAGAACATAGTATGGTTTAGGGGTGCCTGGGTGACTCGGTCAGTTGGGTGACTGACTTCGGCTCAGGTCATGATCTCACAGTTCGTGGGTTCGAGCCCCGCATTGGGCCCTGTGCTGACAGCTTGGAGCCTGGAGCCTGCTTCGGATTCTGTGTCTCCCTCTCTCTCTGCCCCTCCCCTACTTGTGCTCTGTCTCTCTCTCTCTCTCTCAAAAATAAATGTAAAAAAAAAAAAAAAGAACATAGTATGGTTTAAATTAAAGTCTGCTATATGGTATTGAATCTAAGGTACGACATAGTACATCATATAGGTCTCCTTTCTACTTGATGTCAAAGACCAACTACTATACTTATCCATACTTCAAAGCACTTGCTGTAGTGCTAGACAATGCATATCTTACCAGGCCATATTTTTCCATTGATGGGTGTTTAAATACCAAACAGTGAAAGAAAGACAATTATGGAGAAAACCAAAGGGCTGATGCTGTTCTCATCATGAGGGGAGAGGTAGTTAGGGTCTTGGTAAGTCTTGATGACCTATAATAGACATTTCGGTTTGGAAGATGTGAGGCCCTCTGGGCATAACTGGATGATTGAGAAAGAGCTTAACAAAGCTAATCAACAAAATAGGAATTTGGTGATTTGAAGTAGCATCAGGAATGTTGAGGAAAATGACCTGCAGGGAATACAAAAGTCCTTAAGAATAGCAATAAGTTGGAGTCAAAGTAAAGGAACAACCATGAGCATTCCCTTTGGGAGGAATGACCAATGATACTTTAGATCATGATATTTAATGTTGGTTGTTTTCTGTATCATGTAACAATAAAATCATTCAGCCTTAGCCTAAACTTCGGTAAAAATCTGCCCCACACAACAGCTAGTATCAGTGGTCCCAGGGGGGAATAAAGAAGATGATAATGTGAGGTACCCAATGTGTAATGAAGTGGAAAGGAAAGAATCCAGAAACAATAGGAACCATGATATAGTTCATAGATGGCAGTACGCACAGAGCAGTAGTATTTTTCACATAACTCCTGAATTCATCTAATAGCCTAATTAATGAAGTATATAGAAATCGATACGCTTCTGCTTTTTTTCTGAATTGTAACAAAGGGAGATTGTTGGGCAGGGGAAGAGTGGAGAAACGTGCCAAGAGTAAGGCAACAATAATGGCACTTAGTACTTCTGTAATGCAACAAATAGTGACTGTGGGACAGCTATGTACCAGGCACTGTGCTGGTTGCTGCCTTTATACATATGAATAACACACAGTTGGAGGTTTTATTTCCCTCATTCTTTTTCACTGAATCATTACTATTCTTTTGTCTTTCAGCTTGTTTTTCTTTATAGTCATCCTTCCTCTTAGAGTAGTTCCTACCATTTGTCTTCCATTCGTTCAGTTGAACTAGCCAAAGGGGCCCTATAGGACTTAAGTTGTGCTTTATGTTTCATGGTTTTTTTTTAGTGAGTTTAGAACAGAAGAAATAGATAGATTGGGACTGAGGAGCGAACTGGCTTTATTTTGCCCAAGGAAAATGGCGATGCATGTCTTCTAAAGCAGTGCTTCTCAAGCTGTCTGTGATGAAGAACTACTCCCTGCCTCCCTCCCTCCCTCTTTCCCTCCTTCCCTCCTTCCCTCTCCTTTTTGCAATTGATACCATTTGTGCAACCTCATCCTTTTATAAAATAATAAAAGTGATTTTCTAAAGAAAATAAGTCATAAAACTATAAACTTTATTATTTCATTCTGCAAACTTTAGCGAATTGCTCTAAAGTTTCTAAATGCTTACTGTCAAATTGTGCAGGTATCATATTGCAGTCCACATACTGCCCCTGCTCCCCAGATCAGTTTGAGTGGCACTGCCCTATAATGTTCCTGCACATTGTGCCTTGGGGACAGCGAAAGACTTGACCAGGGCCCTTTCACGGGGTAGCGTAATACACATTTTAAAAATCATTAATTGCCCCATTCACAACCAGACTCAGAGTCTACTCATATCTTTTGCTTTGCTTTCCAAATCGGGAAACTTGACTCCAAAGACTGTAAAATGCCCACTACCCTGACACTCCTTGTTTTCTTATATTGCAACATTCTCAGCCAAAGAAAGATTTCAAAGGCTTAAACATTGCTAATGTAGCCATCCTGTGGATTTTACATACCACATCCCTCTGGCTTCCACGTGAAATTCTCTCTGAATAAATCATCACTAACTGTGCTCTAAATCACTGGTAACAGAAGAGGAGTTCTTTAACAATGGATACTTCAATACTGTATAATCGCATTTCATAATTTGTGCATGTATATTTGTGTAAACCTGTAAAGTGTTGAGAATTTTTCAGGAAAAGACCAGCATCTTCAGCATAAGAAGAGAAATGAAGTTTTGTTGTTGGCGGTGGTGGTCGTGGTTTAGAGTAATCCTGAGGATAAATAAAAGGAATTGAGTCTGAAAATCTAAATTCCACTTTTGCCTTTCCAGCTGTATAACACAAGCCACGTATGAAATTTATTTT
This sequence comes from Panthera pardus, assembly GCF_024362965.1. Lineage (NCBI taxonomy): Eukaryota > Metazoa > Chordata > Mammalia > Carnivora > Felidae > Panthera > Panthera pardus. Next base: position 136,417,301 of record NW_026526721.1, read on the forward strand.
TTCTATCAGCCATATTACAGAATAAAAAGAAACAAATGAAATTAATTTTAATGCATTTTATCTAAACCAAGATATCAAACATATAATTTCTCTATAAAATGATTGATAAGATATTTTACACTATTTTATTTGTGCTGAAATATTTAAAATGTGCTGTGCGTTGGCTCCCAGCTTAATTTCAAGTGTGTGATAGCAGTAGGTGGCTGGGAGCTGCTCAGATCCTAGCGTAAGAGCCAGGGAAGATTCGGTGCCTTGAATGGGGCAAAGGAAAAAAAGTAGAGATGGAGGCTTACAATCAGGAGGTAGATCTCAGGATGAGTATTGGAGAATTTCAGAGGAGAATCATGTTTTCTGTGTGAGTGTATACCTGCCCTGCAACTCACACATTTGAGTGAATTTTTAGTATAATGTCCATGTGTCAATAAATCCCTGGTGAATTAAGACTTCTGATTGGCAAGGCACAGAAATGCCAAGTCCTATTCCAAGGCTGCTTGGCCAAAACACGTTTGCAAGATGTAAACCTATTGTATATATGGCTCCTAAACTGATGTTGTTTTGGTTTTTCTTTTTTACAGATTCTTGTGGTTATTTTTTATAAAACTGTTTATGTAAGCTATCACTTAGGGAAATTCTTCATGGTAAGCATGAAGCATGTTTGTAAGTTTTTATTACAATAACATTAAACAAACATGTTTATAAGTATAACCCACCTTTGGTTACTTTTTTTTTTTTATTACGTTTCTTTATTTTTAAGAGGCAGAGAGAGAGGGCATGACGTTTCTTTATTTTTGAGCGGCAGAGAGAGAGGGAGACACAGAATCTGAAGCAGGCTCCAGGCTCTGAGCTGTCAGTCCAGAGCCCGACGCGGGGCTCGAACCCACGCACCGTGAGATCATGACCTGAGCCAAAGTAGGACACTCAACTGACTGAGCCACCCAGGCGCCCCACCTTTGGTTACTTTTTTAGGCTAGATTCTGGGAAGTAGCCCTATGGAACCGCAGATTACATGAACATCTAAGTCTCTTGTCCTCTTCGAATTTATTCTTACAGTATATGTAGTAAAAGTTGGGGATCAGTTTATAGCCTTTATTCTTTAAATAGTTACATTTTCTATGGGGAAAATGGCATATCATCATTATTTTAAGTTCTGAATATTTATAAGAAAGAATATTTCTCTTCGGTTTGTTGGTCGTAATCTGTCCAATTTTTTTTTTCTCTGAATTGCTTGTTTATATATTGTGCCTGCAACCCTGCCATTACTTTTTCATCAGACTCCTGCAAGTCCCTGTTCAGCCTGGCTGAGTGGGTGTGCAGAGAGGTAAAGTGATGAGGAGGCCCTGCTGCTGGGCTGCAGAGATCTCACTATTGGACTGTGGTCACAAAATATACTGCAGTTCCAATCAGTTAAATCTTGGTAAGCAACGAAGCTAACCTTTAGAATAAATCCATATACCCCTGAGGTCTGTCTGCTATAATAGCGCTACTAAAAGGCAGACAAATACTCTGGGTTTTATAATTTAAGCTTTGCCATCCCCTCAGAAGAGGATTGCTTTTCTAAAAATATATCTGCCTGCAAAGAGCCTTGGGGCGTGTGTGCTTCTTTTGCATTTAACCAGCTATTAAAAAATCCCTTGGAAGCTGTGACCTGCACAGGTCCAATCTGCTTTGGCCAGTAAATCAGTTAAGACTGGAAGTTCCCTATGACTTTTTAAAGATATGTTAGAGATCCTAAAAATAATTCTTCCCTCTTGGTAGAGGAGGGGAAAACAATTCAAGAGTGGTTCCAACGTAGCCAGAGTCTGTCCATCATGACTCTGATCGTTCTTCCCTGGCAGAATATACTTACTTCTATAGTAAACCTTTGTGCTCCTGCTCTAGTCCATGTACTGTACTAAGAAAGGGAGCCAACCGCCAATAAGACCTTTTTTTGCTCTTGAAGGTTTCAACTTTTAGTGAAATAAAAATACATATAAATAAATGGAGTGTGAGGTGTTAGGTACTACGTTCCAGGCACGTTGAGGGAGCTATAAGAGCCTCAAGGAAAAGAATGACCACACAGACTGGGAATGGCAAGGGACTTTGCCAGGAAGTTGGTACTTGAGCTGAGCTTTAGAGGAGTAGAAGTTGCTTGAGCAGAGAAGAAAGGGGAAAGAAAAAGAGGTGACAGAAAGGAAGTTAGGACTGCCCCATAGCTAAGAACACATTGGAGAATTTTAAATAGGAGAATGATGGTGATCAGAACGCACCAGATACTTCTGTCTCTTCCGGGTTGCTATCACTCACTGGCATGTTAGGCTTCAAACAGACTCATGCAACACTTGTATGTCAGCTTAAACAGAAAGCACATTGTCCAATTTAAATACTAATGCAAATTAAGAAGAAGAGATAAAAGAAATCCCCGAGCTCCCAAAGACATCAAGGACTGCTGTTCTATCATAGCACATATGCCTCCCATGAGGAATGTAAATGAGACGGGCGAATTTGTGTAATTGGCATGCTGGACATTTCTCCGGCCTCAATTGCTTTCTATTATATTTGAAATTTTCAAGCCAAACCACCACAGTAACCACACCAGAAAAAAAAAAGGCAATTGAGAAAGAACACCCTGCAATGTTTATAATCCCACCCTTTCCCTGTATGTGCATTTTCAAATTGGGGTGTTTTGATCAGGAATCTAATAGGATTTGGATGATAATCCCCATGAAAATGATGCCGGGATGTTCTTTAGCTTTTGATAAAGTCCCAAGTACGCAAGCAGTATAATCTTGAATAAGAAAAGAGAACAGTTTTCTACACCAGGAGAAATAAAGCATAATGTAGCACTTTGACAACCTTGAAGGTGACTTTTCCAAGCCATTGATTAGCAGGTCCATGCCCTGAAATTCAAGTCAGGGAGATTCATTACAGTTCTTTCAGTCACTAGAGTATTAAAAACCAAAATGCATCATTAACTCAGAAGTGGGCTATGCCATTTGGCAGTAAGGGATCGACTTGACTTCTGTGACAAAGCCATCTATGCAGATTCTTTGGACTTCAACACAAAAGGGAATAATTGCTTTTTGCATTATACATAAAAGCAATTATTTTCCTACTGTTTTTCACTTTTGTCTATTTAGTCAAAAAGCGTAGATTGCTGGGAAGAAGCTTGACGTAGATGGACTCTAGTGAAGAGCAGCACTGGACTTTGTTCGTGAAGGAGTTTTTGTAGATTTCCATGGTGGTAGTCTACCAGGAAGAAGTTGAAAGGAATTTAGGGAGTTGAGGAAGCAAGAGAGTGTAATGACCAGCAGGAGGTGCAGAGAATAACTGCTATTTTCTTCTTTCCCTGTTGTTTGCAAAAACAAAACAAAACAAAACAAAACCAAAAGCCTTAGTTAAATGCCCTTTTCTCTCTGGTTTTGGTCATTGTGATCCTGTACTTCTTCCTGCCACACCACATGAAAAAAATCATTTAGATCAGTTGGGCACTCATGCAACGTTTTGAGTTGGATTCCTGTATAATCTGCCTAGTACTTAAGCCATGTTATCTCAGGGAAGCCTAGCTCCTGCTCCAACTTTTCTCAGCCTCAGTTTCTTCATTTGCAAAAATGAGACTTAATAGCATCTCTTTTTTTATGTATCCGATAGGTGGTTTCAAGGACCAATTAGATAACAGAAGCATGTGTGTGCTATAACTTCCTATGCAGATTCAGCATATTTATAACCACCTTGTGTATCCCTGATAGGCATTTTAAGTACATTACCTTATTTAATCTTAATAATATTGTGAGGTCACTAGTAAAGCTCAGAGAAGTTGTAACTTGATAAAGAGGCGTCGTATACTCCACCTTGCTATTTATAGTAGAGGGATGATTTCCACACAACCTCTGATGTCAAGAAATAGTCTAGTGTGAGGATATAGGTGTAAGTAAATTGCACTGCAGTGGTATAAAGAATATAATGGGATAAAAAGAATAGATATAAACCCGACTTTGCACAATAGAGGAATGCTAACTCTTGTGCCAGGGGTAGAGAGTGATGAAAGAGAAAGGAGTGTGTGAACACGTGTGTGTGTGTGTGTGTATGTGTGTGTGTGTGTGTAGAATAGTTAGTATATCAGAGAATGCTTCCTATTGGGAGATTTTAAAATACATCTTAGTATCTTTCGAGATACTAAGTTCACATGGCAGACTGGAAGTGGAGAGCAGTTCAGATTGAAAAAAAATTAGGATGCCTAGTAGGAAGATAAATGAGTGTTACACAAATGCTAATTCATTTCACCTTTTATTAACATAAGTGCTTAACAATAAAAGAATGAAATGAATTATGTAGACAAGCAGAACAACTTAGAATCTATCCTCCATTTTCTACCAATGATTAGATAGTGCTTGAAGACAAAATAGCGACGATGTTCAAACATATGCAGTCTTTTCTTTCCTTCCGCCTGCTTGAGAGGCATTTATTTCAGCATTATTTGGAGACCAAGACACCTATATATTTTCTTTTTTTTATGACCTATCCAGTCTCTGATCAGAATTCAGTCACCCTTTTACTTCCTCTAATTCTATGTAAGAAGTCAGGCAACTTAGACTCTTCAACACCAAGATAGCCAAGTTGGGGCCATAAAGTTTGAGATGACAAAACAGCAGAGTGGGGCAGGACTGTGTCCACTGGGCATGAAAATATGGAAGCAGTGACAAGTGGACATTATAACAGTGGTCGATTGGATCATCATTCCCAGTTATTCACCCCTTTGGCATGTGTCTTTGCATTGCCTCCCACTCTATGCTGGGTATATTCCTCACCCTGTCAATGCTGGCCTTGGCCAGGTGACTTGGTTTGGTGAAGACATGATCTGAACAGAGTATTTAAAAGTGCTTTCATGGTTTAGTTTGTCCTGTGTGCTCCTTGATCTATGAGAAGAAAATGCCCCAGATAGTGGTTACCTGCTCAGCCTGAGCCACAAGAATGAGACATCGTGGAACAGAGACAAATGTGATCGGAATCCTAGAGACATGTATCCAGCCAAACATATGGAAATCAGCCAAACCCCTGCCAACATTTATGTATTTGAACAAAATCTATATTTATTTATATGCAAGTCACTGAGGTTTGACGTTGGTTTTTATGCAGCAAAAATTAACCATTTTGGAAAACAGTTAACAGTTGCTTATAAAGTTGAACAGGTAGGGATAAATAGGACTTTTGAGGAAGATGGTAGGATAAGAAGGTCCTAAATTCACCTTGTCCCATAGCTACAACTAGATAACACCCACATCATTGTAAACAACACAGAAAACAACTTGAAGACTGGCAGAACAGACTATGCAGAGATAAATGTATAGAAGACGACACATTGATGAGGATAGAAAGGGCAGAGACACCGTTGGAAGCTAAAGGAACCCACAGGTGTGTCCAAAGGAAGGAGAGAGACTACAAGTACAGAAAGAAAAAAATAATAGACCCTTATACCAAGTACACATGGGTAAGATGAATCCCCATTACATTTGGTTTTGAAAACTGGAGGGGACTAATTTCACAAGTTCTTAAAATCAGCAGAGCTTAACACTTGGAACATGAAAAAATTAGCCAGCTTGGCTCTGGGAGACCCAGGAGGGTGATAGGAAACTGAGTTCCTGCCCTTAAAGAGATACCACAACAAACAACCCTGCTGAGATACAGCATAGAAGCAGCAGTTTGAAAAATGCCTGAGATCTATGGGAAGGGGATTTGTTTACCAATCTCAGAACATGTGCTTGAGGGGCAGGGAACTTTAGGAGACTTAACCAGGAACAAAGGAGCTGGCTGATGCCATTTCCTTCTGCTGCTCAGTCTAGACACACCTGTTGCACTGTACTCAGTGCTAAAATTCTCCACCGGACTTGCTAACGGTGCCCCCTGCTCCCCATTCCCACATTCTCTTGTTAACACACCCTCCAGTCAGACCTCAGCTCCAGGTCTCTCCCAGAGTAGACCCACGCAAACCTTGCTTATGCTGTGTGCCCTGTTCCTGCACTCTTCTGCAGATCTGGCCCCTTCAACCAAGTGGGTGTTGGCAGGAGTTTTGGGTGGCTGCAGGTCTACTCCAGCAAGTGGGCCTTGCTGGCACTGTGTGTCCTTCCCTGGCACTGTCCTGCAGATTTTCCCCCTCCAATACACCTTTGGCCAGAGCCCATCCAAAGCAGTGCCCACAAATCTGGCAGTCTTCAAACAGCCCTGACAAGGGCCAGCACCACTTCAAAGTGACTCCTGCCCTGGGGAGAAGGGAGGATAACCACACATAACAGCTGCTACAGCCCCAGCAGTGGACCATAGGCAGACATCTGGTCTGAGTGCAGACCCTGCTCACCAACAAAAGCTTTTCAGGGGACAGTACAGGGAAAGCACCATGCAGTTTGGTGTTACTGCATCACTGAACGCCTAGTCTGACTCAACTCAAACCTAAGGCAGCCCCAGACTGGACCACTAGGAACATAGAGACCAAACAGGCAAAGAGAGCCCTTGCAGATGACTAGACTGAAAGCAAAAGCAACCCAGCCACAATAGTAGGAAGCACACAACATGTATAAGATATACCCCTGAAGCACCAGGTTATGTTGAAGACAGGATGATATTCTGCAGGGCACTATAGGACCTCTTCTTCATAAGGCCACTATTTTCAAGAGCAGGAGGCATGGCTGACTTTCCTAACACATAGAAACAGACAAAGTAAGAGAAATTGAAGAGACAGAGGTATATGTTCCAAATGAAAGAACAGGTCAAAATTAGAACAAGAGAGCTAAATGAAATGGAGATAAGCAATATGCTTGATAGAGAATTTAAAGTAATAGTCATAAAGATACTCAGTGGATTTGAGAAAAGGGTGGAGGACCTCAGTGAGCCCCTCAACAAAGAGATAGAAAACATAAAAGAATCAGAGATGAGAACTCAATAACTGAAATTAAAAATACACTGGATGAAATAGTAGACTAGAGAAAACAGAAGAACAGATCAACCTGGATGACAGAGTAATGGGAAGCAATCAAGCTGAACAGGAGAGAGAAAAAATAAAGAATACTTAGGAAATTCAGCAATACAGGCAAGTGTAATAATATTCACATCATAGGGATCCCAGAAGAAGAAAGAAAAAAGGGGGCAGAAAATTTATTGAAAGACTTAATAGCTGAAAATTTCTATAATGTGAGGAAGGAAAAAATACAGATCTGGGAGACACAGTCATTCCCCCCCTCCCCCAGCAAAATCAACCCAAGGAAGTCCACATCAAGATACACAGCAATTAAAATGGCAAGAAGTTGAGATAAAAAGATAATGTTAAAGCAAGAGAAAACAAAAGACTTCAGAGAGGAGTGACATGATGTGTTCATAGCACTGAAAGGAAAAACCAAAAACCTGCCTCCAAGAATATTCTATACAGGAAGGCTACCATTTAGAATAGAAGGAGAAATAAAGAGTTTCCCAGATGAGCAAAAGTTAAAGGAATTCATGACAACTAAATGAGCCATACAAGGAACATTGAAGGGGACTTTTTGAGTAGAAAAGACTGTAAGTAGGAGTAAGAAAAGTAGGAGGAACAAGTAAAATTAAGTGCATCTATAAAATTTAATCGGGATTTTCAAAAGCATGTAACATATGATACCATATACCTAAAACATGGTGGGCAGGGGTAAGTAGTAAAGAATGGGTTCAAACTTAAGTGACCATCAATTTAATATAGAGATTGCTAGATGTATAAGATGTTATATACAAACCTAATGGTAACCACAAATCAAAAAACCAGTGATAGACATGCAAAAAGTAAAGAGAAAGGAATCCAAGTATATCACTAAAGAAAGCCAATAATCGATGAGAAAAGAACTAAACAACCATAAAACAAGTAAAAAATGGCAATAAGTACATACTTACCAATAATTACTTTGAATGTCAGTGGACAAAACGCTCCAATAAAACATATAGGGTGACAAAATGGATGAGAAAGTGAGACCCATCTATATGCTGCCTGAAAAAGTCTCATTTCAGACTTAAAGACACATGTAGATTGAAAGTGATGGGATGCAAATGGAAATGAAATGTGGGAGAGCCCTAATCGCATAACACAAATTAGACTTTAAAACTAAGACTGTAACAAGAAACAAAGGCACTCTAGAATTATAAAGCGAACACTTGAACAAGAAGATATAATTGTAAATATTCATGCACCCAACATGAGAATACCCAAATACAGAAAGCAGCTCATAACCATAAAGGAAGTAACCAGTAGTAATATAATAATAGTAAGGGACTTTAACACCCCACTTACATCAATAGATAGATCATCCAAACAGAAAATCAGCAAGGAAACAGTGACTTTGAATGGCACATTGGACCAAATGGACTTAATGGATACATTTAGAACATTCCATCCTAAAACAGAATATACATTCTTTCCAAGTGCATGTGGAACATTCTCTAAATAGATTACTTATTAGGCTACAAAACAAGTCTCAAAATATTTAGGAAGACTGAAGTCATACCATGCATCTTTTAAAAAAATTTTTTTTTTACATTTATTCATTTTCGAGAGAGAGTATGAGTGAGCATGAGTGGGGGAGGGGCAGAGAGAGAGGGAGACAAAGAACCTGAAGAAGGTTCCAGGCTCTGAGCTGTCAGCACAGAGCCTGACGTGGGCTTGAACTCATGAACTAGGAGATCATGATCTAAGCTGAAGTTGGATGCTTAACCAACTGAGCCACCCAGGCGCTCCATACCATGCATCTTTTCTGACCAACATAGTATGAAACTATAAATCAACTGCAATAAAAAATCTGGAAAGAAGACAAATACATAGAAGTTAAGTAAGTAAATAACATGCTACTATGGGTCAACAAATCAAAGAGGAAATAAAAAAATACAGAGACAGTTGAAAGTAAAAACAAAAATGGTCAAAATTTTTGGGGTACAGCAAAAGCTGTTCTAAGGGGGAAGTTTATAGCAATTCAGGCCTACTCAAGAAGCAAGAAAAATCTCAAAGCTAGAAAAAGAGGAACAAAAACCAAAACCACTAGAAGGAACAAAATAATAGAGATTAGAGCAGAAATAAACAAAATGGAAATTAAAAAGGTAATAGACTAGATAAATGAAACCAGGAGCTAGTTCTTTTAAAATATCAACAAAATTGGTAAACCTTTAGCCAGCTAATAAAAAAAAAGAAGACTCTACTAAACAAAATTGGAAATGAAAGAGATAACAACACCACAGAAATAAAAAGGATTATAAGAGATTATTATGAAAATTTACATGCTAATGAACTAGACAACCTAGAAGAAATAAATTCCCATAAATGAATAACCTCCCAAAACTGAATCAAGAAAAAAGAGAAAATTTGAACCAACTGATTGAATGAAATTTAATCACACACACACACACACACACACACACACACACACACACACACACACAAAATTCCCACAAAGAGAAATCCAGGACCACATGACTTCACAGATGAAATATATTGCATATTTAAAAAAGAATGCATATCTATTCTTCTCAAAGTATTCCAAAAAAAAAATAGAAGAGGAAAGGAAGCTTCCAATTTCATTCTACAAGGCCATCATTACCATGATAGAAAGAGCAAAGACACTAGAAGAAAAAGAGAACTATGGACCATTATCTCTGATAAACATAGTGCGAAAATCCTCAACAGAGTATTAGCACACCAAATCCAGCAATGTATTAAAAAAAATCATTCAACACACCACAGTCAGATGGGATTTATTCCTGGGATGCAAGGATGTTTTAATACTCATGAATCAGTCAACATGATACATCACATTAAGAGAAAGGATAAAAACCATATGATCATTTCAATGTAGAAGAAGCATTTGATCTGTACAATATCCATTCATGATAAAAACCTTCAACAATGTAACTTGAGAGAAACATACTTTTATGTAATAAAAGCCATCTATGGAAAATCCCGCAGCTAACATCATCCTCAGTGGTGAAAAACGGAGAGCTTTTCCCTTAAGATCAGGAGCAAGACAAGGTTGTCTACTCTCACCACTTTTATTCATCACACTACAGAAGTCCTAGCCACAGTAATCAGACAAGAAAAACAAATCAAAGGCATTCAAATTGGTAAGAAAGAAGTACAACTTGTTACTATTTGCGTATGATGTGATACTGTATATAGAAGCCCTAAAGACTACACCAAAAACTACTAGAACTGATAAATGATCAGTAAGGTCACAGGGTACAAAGTCAATATATAGAAAAATTGCATTTCTTTACACTAATAATGAAATAACAGAGAAATGAAGGAAACAATCCCATTTACAACTGCACCAAAACCAAAATATCTAGGAGTAAACTTAATCAAAGAGGTAGAAAGAACTGTATTCTGAAAACTATAAAATATGGATGAAATAAATTGCAGATGACACAAAAAAATGGAAAGATATTTCATGCTCAAGGATTGAAAGAATACTGTTAAAATGTCTATACTACGCAAAGCAATACACAGATTTTAAGCAATCCCTATCAAAATACCAACAGCCTTTTCCACAGAACTATAAGAAATAATCCTGAAATATATATGGGGCTACCAAAGACCTTGATTAGCTAAAGCAATCTTGAAAAAGAAGCACGAAGCTGGAGGTATCACAATCCCAGTTTCCAAGATATACTCTAAATCTGTAGTAACCAAAACACTATGGTACTGGCACAAACATTGATGCTTAGATCAATAGAACAAAATAGAGATCCCAGAAATAAACTTATGATTATATGGTCAATCTTCAACAAAGGAAACAAGAATATGCAATAGGAGAAAGTCTTTTCAACAAATGATGTTTGGAAAACTGGACAGCTACATGCAAAATCATGAAACTGGACTGCTTTCTTAGGCCATACACAAAAATAAGCTCAAAATGGATTAAGCACCTAAGTGTGAGACATGAAACCATAAACATCCTAAAGGAGAACTCAGGCAGTAATGTTTCTGACATCGGCCATAGTAACATTTTTTCTATATGTATCTCCTGAGGTAAGGGACACAAAAGCAAAAATAAACTATTGTGACTCAAAGAGCTCCTGCACAGCAAAGGAGACCGTCAACAAAACTAAAAGAAAATAAAACAAAAAACTAAATGAAAATCTGAATGGGAGAAGGTATTTGTAAATGACATATCCAATAAAGGGTTACTATACAATATATGTAAAGAACTTAAACAATCACAGCGTATATAAGACTTACAATTCAACACAAACTACAAATAATCCAATTAAAAAATGAGAAGATAGGAACAGACATTTCTACAAAGAAGACCTCAAGATGGTCAAGACATACATGAAAAGATGTTCAACATTAGTAATCATCAGGGAAATGCAATTCAAAATCACAATGAGATATCACCTTATACCTCTCAGAATAGCTAAAATAAAAAACACAAGAAAGAACAAAATTTGGTGAGGATGTGCAGAAAAAGGTATGCTTGTGTACCGTTGGTGGGAATGCAAACTGGTCTAGCCTCTTAGAAGACAGTATGCAGGTTCCTCAAAAAATCAAAAATAGAATTACCATAGGACCCAGTAATTCCGCCGATATCTACCCAAAGAATACAAAAACAGTAATTCAAAAGGTATGTGTGCACTCATGTTATTGTAGCATTATTTGCAATAGTGAAGACACGGAAACAACCCAAGTGTCCATCAATTAATGAGTGGACAAAGAAAATGATGTAGCATATGTTTAAACACACACAGTGGACTATTAATCATAAAAAGAATGAAATCTTGCCCTTTGGAACAACATGGATGAATCTAGAGTATAATGTTAAGTGAAATATGTCAGAGAAGACAAATACCATATAATTTCACTTATATGTAGAATTTAAGAATTGAAACAAATGAAAAAAGTAAAACGATAAATCAAGAAACACTCATAACTAAAAATAACAAATTGAGGGTTATCAGAGGGGAGATGGGTGAGGGATGAATGAAGTAGTTGAAAAGAATTAAGAATAAACTTACCATAATGAGCACTGAGTAATGTGTAAAATTGTTGAATGACTGCACTGTAATCCAGAAACTAATGTAACACTGTATGTTATCTCTATTGGAATTTAATCAATCAATGGAGATAAAAAAAATAAGTTAAACTGATAACATTTTACTCAATCTAACTTCTAGAGATTTAAGAGAAATAAGGAATATATTCACACAAATATGTTCATCTTAGCCAGAAACTGGAAATAGTCCAGTTGTCCACCAAGCTGTGATTGAATAAATGGTGGTATATCTATATAATGGCATACAACAATAAAGAGGGGGAAAAAACCCTGCTGATACATAAAACAACCTAAATCAATTGCAAAAGCACTATGCTAAATGTTAGAAATTAGAAATGAAAGACTGTATAGTATATTATTTATATGAAGTTTTAGAAATATCAAAAGTATACTGGTAGAAAGCCAAGCAGTGGTTGTTTGCCAGAGTCCAGGGAAGGGGTTAACTGCAAAGAGGCACCAAATAACCTATGAGATGATGAAAATGTTACATATCTTTATTGTGATGGTGGTTCCACAATTATATACATTTTCCAAAGCTCATAGAATTTTACATTTGTAATTGGTGTATTTTTTGTAAAGCTAATTTTTAAAAAATAGGGACAACAGATAGGCAAATTTCATAAATTGTGAAAATTATTGTAAGACAACAGATTTGACCAATTATTAAATGCAGTTAATAGAAAAGTCCCTTTTTGGCACATGGTATGCTATTGACTCAGTAACTTTTCTTTTTCTCATGACACTGATACGTCTAAAGAAATACCATTACTTAGTTCCATTTACTCAGTAGGTTAAAACAACTTTAATAAGTATAATCTGATAATTTAGTAGCATGTAAAAGTCCTTAAAAATATTTTTATTCTTAACCACAATTACTAATGCACCTGTTAAGTGCCATGTGATTTCTTGAACTTTGGGATCAGATTGGTTCCTGTCACCCTCATTTTCTCTTGCACACTGAGTTTCACGCAGCATTGGCTTTTCATCACAGCAGCTGTGGAAAATTCAGCTTCACCAAGTTATGGCATCATCAGAAGTAATGTAGCATGATCTAATGTTGAAACTGTGAACTACCTCAAGCTGGTAATTCAGTGTCTAACATATGTCATTGTGTTTCCTGAAAAGTTTAAAATTTTCTCCAATGCCACTATAACTTTGGTGTACTACCATGCAGAGCTTAGTTTAAAAACCATGAAACTAATACAGGAAACCATTTTATGACACATTTTGGAAAAGGGGATCTTTGAGATCTCTATTAATGTGTATTTAAAAATACGTTTTTGGGGCGCCTAGGTGGCTCAGTTGGTTGAGCGTCCGACCTCGGCTCAGGTCATGATCTCGCAGTCCGTGAGTTTGAGCCCTGCATCAGGCTCTGTGCTGACAGCTCGGAGCCTGGAACCTGCTTCTGATTCTGTGTCTCCCTCTCTCTCTCTGCCCCTCTCCTGCTCACACTCTGTCTCTTTCTCTCAAAAAATAAATAAATATTTAAAATTTTTAAAAAAGATTTAGTGGTTAGATTTAAAATGTACTTGGGGCGCCTGGGTGGCTCAGTTGGTTAAACATCCGACTTCAGCTCAGGTCACGATCTCACGGTCCGTGAGTTCAAGCCCTGCGTCGGGCTCTGGCCTCATGGCTCAGAGCCTGTAGCCTGCTTCGGATTCTGTGTCTCCCTCTTTCTCTGACCCTCCCCTGTTCATGCTCTCTCTCTCTCTGTCTCAAAAATAAATGTTAAAAAAAATTTAAGAATACGTTTTAAAAAAAAATGTGTTTTTGATGGCCATCTCTATATCTTCTTCACAAAAATGTCTCTTCAGGTCCTCTGTCCATTTTTTATCAGATTTTTTGGTGTTGAGTAGTATAAGTTCTTTGTATATTTTGACTATTAACCCGTTATTGGATATTTCATTTGCAAATATCTTGTCCCATTTTCTGGGTTGTCTTTTTGGTTTTTGTTGTTGTTGGTGGTGGTGGTGGTTTCCTTTGTTATGATAAAGCTTTTTATTTTGGTGTAGCAGCAGTCCTTTATGTTGCTTTTGTTTCCCTTGCCTGAGAAGACCTGTCTATAGATATGTTGCTAAGGCTGATGTCCAGGAAATTATTGTCTATGTTTTCTTCTAGGAGTTTTGTGGTTCAGTTCTTACAATTAGATCTTTAACTAGTTTATGTCAGTGTATCAGAAAGTGGTACAGTTTCCTTCTTTTGCTGGTAGCTGTCCAGTTTTCCTAGCACCATGTATTGAAAAGACTGTCTTTTCCCCATTTTATACTCCAGCTGCCTCTGTTATAGATTAATTGACCATATGGTTGTGGGTTTATTTCTGGGCCCTCTCTTCCATTCTCTTGATCTATGTGTCTGTTTTTGTGCCAGTAACATACTATTTTGATTATTATAGCTTTGTAGTATATCTCAAAATTTGGTATTGTGATACTTCCAGCTTTATTCTTCTTTCTCCAGATTGCTTTGGCTATTTGAGGTGTTTTGTGGGTTTTTTTGTTAAGTTTATTTTTTTGAGCGGGGGGAGAGGGAGAGTGTGTACGCGTGCGTTCATGAATGTGCACGTACACGAGTAGGGGAGGGGCAGAGAGAGAGAGAGAGAGAACCCTAAGCAGGCTTTGCACCATCAACGCAAAGCCCGACATGGGGTTCATACTCACGAACCATAAGATCATAACCTGAGCCAAAACCAAGAGTCAGACGCTCAACCGACTGAGCCACCCAAGCACCTCTGAGGTAATTTGTGATTTATACAAATTTTAAAATTATTTGTTCTAGCTCTGTTAAAAATGCCATTAGTATTTTGATAGGGGTTTGATTGAATCTGTAGATTGCTTTGGGTTATATGGGCATTTTAATAATATTAATTTCCAAAGAAGACCTACACATGGATAGCAGACACATGGAAAGATGCTCAACATCACTAATAATCAGGGAAATGCACATTGAAACTGCAGTGAGGTGTCACTTCATACCAATGAGAATGGCTAGTTTCAAAAGATAAATTAGTGTTTGAGGATATGGAGAAAATGGAACTCTTGTGCCCTTTTGGTAGAAATATAAATTGGTGAAACCACTGTGGAAAAGACTATGGAAGTTCCTTCAAAAAATTAAAAAGGGAAATTTCATATGACCCAGTAATTGCACTACTGACTATTTAATCAAAGAAATTGAAAACGCTAATTTGAAAAGATGTCTATTGCACTATTATTTATAATAGCCAAGTTACAGAAGCAACCTTAGTGTCCATCAATAAATGAATGAAGTTGTTATACACACACACACACACACAATGAAATATGACTCATTCATAAAAAATGAGATCTTGACTTCTGCAACAATATGGATGAACCTAGAGAGTACTATGCAAAGTGAAATAAGTCAGAGGAAGACGAATACCATATTATTTCACTTATATGTGGATCTAAAAAAAACAGAAGAAATTAACAAACTCTGAAATACAGAGAACAAATTGGTGGTTGCCAGAGGGGAGGTTGCTGGGGGATGGGTAAAATGGATAAAGGGATTAATTGGTGCAAACTTTCAGTTACAAAATAAATAAGTCACAGATATGAAAAGTATAGTGTAGGGAATATAGTCAAAATATTGTAGTAATGTCGCTTATTAACTATACTTACTGTGGTGAGCTTTGAGTATAGAGGTGTCAAATCAATATGTTATACACCTGAGACTAACATAGCATATGTTAATTATATTTCAACAAAAAATACTCTTCTGAAATAAACTTGAGGCATCACATTGATTTTTTCCTTGGTGTCCTGTAATTTTAAAAGGGTAGTGCAATCTCTCAAATGACTCTTATTCTAGGACCTTAATAAAGGTTCAAGGATTTTTCTTAGGGTACCAACATGGACATACAGAAAAGAGTAATCTTCACAGCCCAAGGACATTGCATGAACTTGATTTATTTTGTGCATGTGCAGTTCCAAATGATTGGGATAAGAGAAACAGGTGATAATATGGTGTGAAAATGATGTTAAATCCAGATGCAGAGTTAGCAAGATCCAGCATCCAGCTTTCAAATAGAGCATGAATTCAATCCTTTTCTTACGGATATGTCAGATTTTGAAAGAAAGAATAAAAGGCATTCAAATAAGAATAGACCTGCTTGTACTCTGGCCAATATTTATATCTTAAAAAACAAAATGCCAGAGAAAAACACAAAGCAAGAGAGAATGCTTATATTCAGATATCACATAAAGAATGTGCTTCAGGGGCAGTGTAATCAAAACCAGATGAGTGATCGGAAAAAGATTCACTCAGTTCATTTGTGGATATAAAATTCCAGCGATCTCATACCAGCTCCTTTTTTTGGTATCTTCTAATGGGTTATTGAACCTCTTTGGACATCAGTTCTACATCTGTACTACAATGATGGCTTTAATTATGAGTATCTTCATGGCTCCTTCCAGCTTTAACTTTCCATAATTTTCTAAAGTGCTATGTATGAGACCCATTATAATTTCCACAAATACTCATGAGGACAATTCCATAATCCCAACTTACGTGAGAAAAAGTGATTATTTTCTAAGAATGTATGATATATTTTTATATTGGGCAGTTCAGCATTTACAAAAGGACAAAATGTAGGCTTACGAAATTTTCTTGGAAGAAATGTTTGTCTACCTAGTGATGATGTTTTGGTTTGGGAAGTAGAGGATTTAATTCTTCAATTAGCCAATCTGCAAGGATGGAAGAAGCATCTTTGTGAAAAAGTTGATGTGTAGAAGCTACTTTTATTATTACTATTATTCTCTGAAAGAAAGAAATCATTTTTTTCATGAAACATATCAAAGGCAGAAAGATAACAAATTCCCAGATTCAGTTATTTGTGTAAACCATGGATGTCTTTCTGTAATAAAAATGAATAATATACTCTGCCAGCATCAACTAAATGGAGGCAAAAGATAGTTTGCTGGTTTTGAGACTAAGGCACTTATTTCTCCCTCACTGTTTTACCACAGTTGTCTATCATGCTTGTCTCTTCTGTTCTGTAATAAAGCTTCTTTGTCAAGTTTAAGAAATAAAATATAGTCAAAACAGATGATTTTATAATGTAGGGGGAGGACTTTTCTGAGAACTGTTGACTTCTATTTAACTTTCTGCAAGTTTTGAATGTGTCTATCCCCAAAGTAGTATCTGTACCTGTATTTGAATGTGTGTCTTTGTAATTGTCCTAGAATCTTTTAAGCATTCTTTTTTTATTATTAAGATGTTGGCAGAATCCTGCACGAATTTTTCTCTTCATTATTTCATTTTATTTTGGGATTTGCCTAAATATTTATTGAGATCCTATTATGCTATGGGTATGAAGATCCCAAGGTATAAAATACACAGCCCAGTTGGTGACACTGGCGTGTGAAATGTTCCAACAAAACTGAGATGACTCTTCTAGGACTAGAGGGATGCACGTAAAGGATAAGAGTAGATGAATGTCTATGGCATGTGAGAGGTTGTAGGAGAGGGAATCAACAACCCCTCTATTCAGAGTGTAGTCAATGAAACCGTGTATCATCTGGGAGCTTAGAAATGCAGAATCTCTGACTCTACCCTTGAATTACTGAATCTGAATTGTCATTTTAACAAGATCCCAGTTAATTATTATTATTATGCATTAACTTTTATAAAGCACTGTTCTACGTAAAGGTTGTTATTTTATCTGTTAAGAGAAAATCTGTAGAGAAAATTAGAAATTCGAGTAGACTATTAGGACAAGTGTGGAGAGGAAGATCCCATGTCTAGTAGGAACCTGAAGAGACTGTAAGACTTGTAGTAGACACCTTGGGAATGGGAGTATGCTAAATGATGATTTCAAACCTGGGTGTTACCAGGAACCATGCCACTAGATACCCTAATGCACGTCATCTCTACACCGCATTTCTAGCTAGTTACAGAGTAGGGAAATCTGGTCTAGAGATGATCCTGAACTAGGAACTCACAAATATTAAAGTTGCTATTTCAACTGATTGGTTGATTAATCAATTAGTTGAAAGTCAACAAGCTCCCATGTCAGTACATCTAGAGAAGATGAATTGGGGCACATGCCATGGATGGAAAGTTACTCTTTGGAATAACCATCTTTTTTTTTTTACCCCATGTGCAGTCTGGAATTTGTTGAAATTGTTTAGTTTTCACTACAAGGGAACCATATTCTGAGCATAGGTTCAGAATCAGTGTATAATATGAAAATTTTGCATGGTCGCTATAACCCTTGGAGGTCCCTTGAATGTGTACTGCAAAAGGAACGGTACAGAGTTCATCTAGTCCAATAAATCTAATTCCTCTTCTGGCATTAAAACAGCTTATTTTCTTTTTGATGAGTACCATATGCACTAATTCCCCTGCATTTAGGGACACTTTTGTTTAAAAAAAAAAATAAAAATAGAAGTCTTTTAACTTTTGAAACACACTCAATCTTGAACACTTAACCAAATCTCAAACTCTTTCTGGTACAATTTTTATAAGCAGATGGCTATATAATTTGACTCTGTCAGCCTCATTCATTCACCTGAATTGTCTCCCCTCTTTCCTCAGTGGTTCCCGTGGAAGAACCAAAAGATACAGTGTCTCTTTTTTTAAGAATCTTGAAAGAAAGTAATGTGTGTTTTAATCAAAATTAAATTACCAGTATGCAATTACTATACTACCAGAGGCACAGAACAAAATGCACAGACATGCAATTGTTTGAGATTGCACAATTCAACATATTCATGTTACCACCACCTACTCAAAATACAAATAAAATGTTGCTGTCTCACTAAATTAAATGGGCCTCTTATCAGTCATCCTCTTCAACCTCTTTTTGTTCTCTGTCCCCACAGATTAGTTTTGTCTATTCGTGATTTCATACAGTGGAACCAATAGCATGTAATTTGTGTGTGTGTGTCATTTCTTTTGCTTAGTGTGATATTCTTGAGTTTTATGCAAGCCATTTTTTATTCATGCAGAGTAGTACTCCCTTGTATGAATACATTACAATTTCTTTATTCTATTGATGGATATTAGGGTTGTTTTTCATTGGAGCTATTACCCCAAAAAATCCTTCTATGAATATTGTCATGTACTTCTGTGTAAAGAAAGAGATTTGAGTTCCTTGGATAAATATTTTACATGACACTTCCAAACAGATCATAAAAGGTGCAACCCCAGAAAGGTGTGAGAATTTAATTTGCTCACCAACATTAGGTATTGTTTTTTTTTTTTAATTTTAGCCCCATCAGTATATATGTAATGTTTATTCAATTGTGGTTTTAATTTTTATTTCCGTAATGATTAGATATTTTGATGATCTCTTTGTATATTTATTATATATCTTTTTTCATGAAGTGTCCAAGTCCTTTACCAATTATCTGCTGGGTTGTTTTATTACTGATGAGCGAATTTGTTATATATCCCGATTCCATTCTTTTTTCTTCTTTTTTTAAAATTTGCATGTGCTTTTTTATTTCATTAATTTTTTTTTCCTGAAGTTTGTTTATTTTTGAGAGAGAGAGAGAGAGAGACAGAGAGAGAGAGACAGAGGGCAAGCAGGAGAGGGGCAGGGAGAGAGGGAGACACAGAGTCTGAAGCAAGCTCCCGGTTCTGAGTGAGGCGGGGCTCAAATTCACAAAACACAAGATCATGACCTGAGCTGAAGTCGGACACTTACCCAACTGAGCCACCCAGGCTCCCTTCTCATATGCTTTTTTTTTTTAATTATTTAAATTCCAGATAGTTAACATACAATGTAGTATTAGTTTCAGGCATATAATACAGCGATTCAACACTTCCATACACTACCTGGTGCTCCTCACATTAAGTGCCCTTCTGGACCCTCATCACCTATGTAACCCATCCTCTACTTCCCTCCCATCCGGTAACCATTAGTTTGTTTTCTGTAATTAAGAGTTTGTTTCTTGGCTTTTGTTGATACGTTTTGCTAATTTTTTTCTTTCAATTTGTGGCTTATTTAATAATAGTATTTTTTGACAGTGTAAATATTTCATTTTGACTAAGGCCAGCTAATCCATTTTTGTTTTCTATGGTTAGTTCATTTTATGCCCTGTCAGAAATTCTGCCCCCATTTTGCAGAGATAGTTTCCTATGTTTTGTTCGTCATAATTTTGGTTTTTATACTTAGATCTATGATCCATCTCAAATTAACTTGTGTATGAAATGAGCTAGAGATCCGTGCTCTCTCTCTTTTTTTTTTTTTTTTTTTTTACATTTTAAATATTCGGTTGATATAGCACTATTTGAAAAAAGACTTAGGTTTCTTCGTGGAATTAACTTCACACCTTGGTTGAAAACCATTTGTGTATGTATAGGTCTGTTTCTGGAGTCCTTTTTTTGTTCCTTGATGTGTTAGTGTATGCCAATAATGCATTGTTTTCATTACTGTAGTCTTAAAATCGGGCAGTGTAAGTCCTCTCAATTATTCTTTTGTAAAATGGTTAATGCTGGGGCACCTGGGTAGCTCAGTAGGTTAAGTGTCTGACTTTTGTTCAGGTCATGATCTCATGGTTTGAGTGCTGCATTGGGCTCTGAGCTGACAACTGGGAGCCTGGAGCCTGCTTCAGATTCTGTGTCTGCCTGTTCCTCTGTGCCTCCCCTGCACATGCTCTCTCTCTCTCTCTCTGTCTCTCAAAAAGAAATAAACATAAAAAAAAGACTTTAAAAAGATTGTTGAAGCTATTCTAGGGCCTCTGCATTTCCATAAAAAAATTAGAATTGGCTTTTTAAGAAAGCGGATGGAATCTATTAAGCAATTTAGACAGAACATTGAGTAGATATTTAGCTCTCCTATGTATAAATATAGGTCTAATTATATAATTAAAGTAAGGAAATAGAAAAAAATGAAATAGCTAAAGATAAATTTTAGTATTTTTAAATAAGAAAAAAATATTTTTTTCCCTTCCAGTGAGAAATTTTTTTCTTCTTTTTTTTAATAGTGTCCTAGCCATTGGAATACTGTTTATTTTTACAAATACATAATTTACAAAAACAGTTTTCATTAGTTCATTTGGAATCTTTAATAATAATATTGATATTGGGAATTACTAATTTTCACATTTTTCTACATTTTACATCGTATGAGCAAGGAAGATACAAAAGACTTTTGGAGCTTTGTTATTCTTTATTCTTTGTCAGTGTAAGTTTAGATCAATAGAATTACATCCCTTTCCCCCACCGCCCCGCCTTAAGAAATAACTGGTTTTTAGTTTTTTCCAGCCTGAACTCTCACACTAACTCTCTACAAGGCCATGTTCTGTCCTGTTCCGGGGCTATTGCACATCCCTTTATCCTTTAAGGTTCTTCTCCTTTATCTTTCCATGGCAAACCCCTCATTGTTCGGAGTGCAGCTCAAATCTGACCTCTTCAGGGATTCTCCCTAATAAGTGTGTCTAAAATACTTATTTCCATAGTTCTCTATACCAACATCCTTTGATTTTCATTACTTAGTTTTTCACTATCTGAAATCACTTGCTTATTCATTGCATATTGACTCTCTCTTTGCTTCCACTAAAGTGTAAGCTCTCAGAGGCAGGAACCACGTTATCCTCAGCATGCCTAGCACATCAGCAAGGCAATAAATACCTGCTAAGTGAATTAATGGATTTTGAAGTTGGTCATACCATTTTAACTTACCAGTAAACGTTATTTGAATCCATTCATTCTACCTTTTCAGAGTTGAACATTGAAAAAAAGTTAATGTTTGTACGTTCTATTTTTATTTCTGGTATTATTGACATTGCAGAACATTTTTACACACTGTATTAATAGTTATATTTACTCTTGTGTGATAAGGTGGGAGTGGATCTGACTTTATAGTCAAAACAATGATTTCGAATTTTGGCTTTATCATTTACTAATTGTTCAAACTTGCACAGCCACTTAATATTCCTGAGCCTCAGTTTCCTCACATGCAGATTTCAGATAATAACACTTGCTCTGCTCATTCCATAAAATTTTTGTGAAGGTGAAATTAGATAATGTATTTATGAATGCACTTTGCAAATGGAATATGTAAGTTCTTATTATTAAATTTAATGTGCTAATGCATTGCTTAATGGACCGAAAGAGTTAATTGTTCTGCAAAAATTATCTAATTTATTTTCAGGGTTGGGGAGAATTTTATGCAAGGTGCTACTAATAGATAATAATAACTCATTTGTTCCTCTATCGCACCTTTCTTTAGAGGACTCAGAGAGCTTTATTCTATCTCATTAATCCTTAACAATGCCTCTGAATCATTAGACAGCCTGACGATAAGCATGGTTCTTCTGATTTTTACAGCTGGAGCAAATGGGGCACTGAGAGGTTATGTGACTTTTTCAAAGTCACACAGAAATCAGTGAGGTTGCTGCAGAAAGGGGCTTGGGACTCCTGGAAGCATCCTGCCTATAACTAACTTCAGTAGACAATGCCCAGTGCAGATCACTGCTAAGGTCTAGTGGGAGAAACAAAGAGCATGGCAGGTGTACTATTCTCAATGAGCTTCATTCTTAGAGTGAGAATAGGAACATAAATTGGCTGAGATGGGACAGAATTGGAATGTCATGATTTAGTTTTTTTAAACTGCCGTGAAATTTCAATGTGGGTAGATCTCATTAGTTAAAACAGAATAGGTTTCAGAGAAAAGGTGACGTTTGAAATAGATCATAAAATGTTGATAACTTTTGTAAGTAATAAA
Source organism: Panthera pardus (assembly GCF_024362965.1). Lineage (NCBI taxonomy): Eukaryota > Metazoa > Chordata > Mammalia > Carnivora > Felidae > Panthera > Panthera pardus. The sequence continues at coordinate 136,440,011 of NW_026526721.1, forward strand.
AGTAGAAAAAAAACATACTAAGCAAATAAAACAAAATATAAGAGAAATATGGGACTTATCTGAAGAAAAGTAACTGTCCTTTGAATGATGTGATATATACAAATAACACAATGTATTTAGATACATGCTAAAATTACCTTAAAATGATAATATTTATTTTTATTTTTATAAGGAATTACCATAATTATTGATTCACAGTCATCATCATAGTTAAAATCATGTTCATTACCAGCAGTCATCAAACATGAAAGGGAGTAGTAAGTATATAAGGCTGTTGTGATACATTGAAGTTAAATTTACCTTCTCTTCTGTCTTGTGCCAGAGCATATTTCTCTGACCAGATCTTGTTTGGGCTTGGGATTCAGCTATGGAATTTTCTTTGCCAAATGGAACATGATCAGGTGTGATTCAAGTTTAGATGTGCTTACATACTTTGGCTTGCCTTATGCCATAAAACTAACATAAGAGATAAAGCCCCAAGGATGGTTTGTTTTTTAAAAGAGTATGAGTGATACATAGAGCAGATCTGGACCCAATGTTCAGTGTTGATCTAAAGCCAACAAAACTTCAACCTGAAGCAAAGCTATCCCACCTGACTCACAGATATGTAAGTGAGAGAAAGAATTGCTTAATTCTAAGTCATTGCACTTTAGAGTAATTTATTAGGCAATCATAGTTGATCAACCTAGCTGGTAGTGTCTAGTGGGGGTGTGCTGTAATGGGTCTTTATAACAAGTCCTTACCAGTAGTTCACTGACAGTTAAACCAGTAAATGGGCTCCAGATCTCAGAAATAGAATAAAATGTTAATTTAAATGATATACACATTTTTTTGAGCTACTTCCTAAATAATAAGGACCATTACCCTGAAACATTATGAACAAGAGAGTAGATAGCCACAGTTTTACTTTAGTAAGAAAGATTTGGCTGAGTATATAGGATACAGATGTAGTTTTGGGAGTCCAGGCAGGAGACTATTGCCAATGTCTAAATGATAGGCAGTGGTTAACTTGGGTGGAAGTAAGGGAAGAAAATGACAGAAAGAAAATGAATGTAAGACCTTTGCTGGAGTTGATTTCATTGGATGTGACAGTTGATGAGTTGATGAGGAGAAGCAAAATCAAAAGTGACTTGAGTCTTTGAAGCAGTTGTTGGTTATAAGATTAGTGATGTCATTCTCCGAAATGAAAAAGTCAGAGGAGCATGAGTAGGTGATTTGAATTATGGAGAGATGATGAGTTTCATATTTACCATGTCGAGTTTGAAGTACAGACAGATTTGAGCAAGTGGCCAGACCCCACTTACCTGATTGTCAAATGCCTTTAAATGAAGAGCGCTCTTATGCCTAGATGGAAAAGATTGCTCACATACTAAATTCCAAACTCCAGAGAAGTTTTAAGAAGCAAAATCAATGGATTCCTGCTTAGAGCCAAGAATATTAGGTAGAGTGTTTGGTATTCATTGAAATTCTATTGCCAGGAATATAAGCAATCTCTTAAGAAGAGAAAGTCTGGTTTGGCCGTGTGTTGCCACTTTTGGGGGACATTCTAACTACGGGACTGATGGAAGAGGCACAGGGCTTATATACTGCATTGCAGAAAACTTTATAATTGGCTTTATATTGAAATAGGGAAATGCTGTATTCTATACCAGTTAGTAGTCAGTCGATGATACAGAATTTTATAGAGGTTTACTGGCCAGTAACTTGAGACATTTTAACAAGTGATAATTCATGAAATAGCATTTGAGAACATTGGCTTTGGAAACAGCTCACTTTGGTTTGAATCTGTGTTCTACCGGTGTCAGCCTATTGATTCATTCTTTTAACAAATATTTGTTGAATTCCTGACATTTTCTATGTCTGAGGAAAAAAACTTATGAAAACCACTACTTTTGAGAATTTACATCTTACTGGGGGGAGGTATTCAACAAATAATAAACATAATAAATATGGCAAAGACTATAAAAAAGTTATGAACGATATGGAGAAAGAAGGAGAAACGTAAGGATTGGGAGTTTGGTGGGAGTAGGGGACAAATTGCATTATTAGATAGGGTATTCAAGATCTCACTGAGATGTTAATATGTGAGCAAAATCTCAAAGGAGTTGAAAGAGATAGGAAGATATAAACAGATAAAAATATCTAGAGCACAAGTCCTAAGGTGGAATTGTGCCTGATAATGTTTGATGAACAGCAGAGAGGCTGGAGTATAAAGAGCAATTCAAGGAACAGGAGGAAATGAAGTCAGTGAGAAAAATGGGTGGGGGGTGGACAATCAGGAAGGGATTTTAGCTTTTACCATGAGTGAAAAGGAGATTCATTAGAGAATTATTTTTCTTTCCTCTTTATTATAGAAAATTTCAAGCATATGTAAAAGTAGAGAGATAGTACGATTGAGCCTCATCATCCAGTTAAAATGTTGATATAAGACCATTGTTATTTCTTCTGTATCCCTGCTCAGTCCTTCAATTCCTGATTATTTTAAAGCAGAATCAAGACATCGTATCATTTGGCTTATAACTATTTGGTAATATCTTTGAAAGAAAAGACCTTCATTGTCTTAAACATAATCATAAAGCCACTATTATACCTAAAAATAAAAATCTTGGTGTTAACAAATATCCAGTAAGCATTCACATTTCCCCCAATTATTTTAGAAATGTGTTTTTTATGGTTATTATTTGTGTAAATCAGGATTATAAAGTGTTTGGAACAAAGGGGTAACAGAAACACTCTGGCTGATGTGGTAAGATTAGTATATGGAGTGTCAAAGAAAGAAGCAAGCAGAACAGTTGGAAGCCATTGTAGTTATTTGGAAGAGGAGTAATGGTGGCTCAACCTTAGAATGGTAGCTGAGGAGGTGGTGATAAATTGAGTGCTGAATATATTAGAGCCAATAGATTTTCTAAAGGTATTGGGTATGGAGTGAGAGAGAAATCATAAGGTGAGTATAAGGTTGTTGGGTTAAGCTGGCCAACAGTGTTGATGGGTCTGTGGGATTAACAGAGTTAATTTTGGGCAGTTCAAGACTGTACCTAGAAATGAGAGTCCCCAGCATATTGTTGATATATAGAGAGAGCTATGAGACTGGATGGAATCACCAATATCTTTAGTGTAAATTGAAGAGCGAGGATAACCAAGGACACAGCCCTGGGGTGTTGCAAGGTTTTAAGTAAGGGAGAAAAACCAGCAAAGGATACTGACGAGCTGCCAGGGAAGCAAGTGTTCTGGGAGTTAAGTGGAGGCAGTGCTTTATGGCGTGGGTAGCCATCAACAGTGTCAAAAGCTATTGTTATGTCAACCAACATGAGAACTGTAATAAAGGATAATAGGACTTATTCTCTCATGTGATTTTGTTTATTTAAAAAATATTTATTGCCTACCTACTATATTTCAGCCCCTGATTAGACACTGAAGATAAAAATGAGAAGAGGACAGAAGTTCTACCTTTAGGAATCATATACTAGTGGGGATGTATTAGAAGACATTTAAAAACACTATTATAACTTATCCATTTTATTCTCCATTTGGTTCACCTGTAAAATAGGGCTAATTGTACCTTCATTATATGTTGTGAGAATTAAACAATATTATACTATATAAGGATATGAAAAAAGTATTACCCTCTAGAATTATTTGGTTAATTACTCTTCTTGTTTAGAAGAAATATCAATACATTTGTGGTACAGGATAAAACCCAGAGGTCAGGCTTAATTGACAAAAGATTATCTTTAAGTCATAGGCTTAAGAAGAGGAAATAAACGTGAGTATCTCTAAAAATAACTTTGGAAGGAGAGTGTGGAGCCTAAAATAAAAATAAGTGGGTAGAGGATGAGATCATGGGCTGGAGAAAGGCCAGAAGGAGAAAGGCTGGGTGGTCTCTGGTTGAAGCAAGGCAGGACAAACAAAAATATCTAAGAGGGAATTATAATGGATCAATTTAAAACTGTGGAATTGGATTGACATAAGATGAAAACCGGGACAATTTGCAAAGGCACAGGACCAATTTCTCTAAAATTCATAAAAATGAATAAGGTGTAGAATTGTCCTAGGCTCTAGAGCGGGAGTTCAGCTCAATCCAACAAAGACGTTAAGAGCCAAAATGGGCTGAGCTGACATCTGGGCTAAATATGTAGATAGCTTGGCATGGAGTAGGTGTTTAGTAAATGGCAGCATTTACTGCAGCAGGATATACACATTCCCTAGAAAAGTCTTGTCTACCAAGGTGTTGGTAGCAGCTGTCTCAATCATTAGGAATACACTTCCTTGCTTTTTACATTCTTTGTGATTGTGTTTTTAAATTTTTCTCCAAAAAAGTCCATATTCATTCGTAATAAGAAAAACAATATTAGAAACTTTTTTCTAGGAGAAATCAAAGTTAGCCATACAGTTTTTATCTAGTCCTTATGGAGCCAATCTTAAAGTGGGAATAAATCCCCTCCTGAAATATGGCTGATGAAATCATTTTGAATGAAATTTTCTAACATGAATGAGGTCCCAAGGCCTTGCAGGTATGATGATACCACCACCACCAATGGTGTCACTGAACCAGGTATTCTGATATTTCATTTAATGCTAAGAAAGTGTGTACATTTGTGAACATAAACAACTTTAATTTTGATTTTGTTTTTTTAAATCACTATCTACATGGAAAGCAGGGTGATTAGGGTAAGGGTATATGGAAGAATAACATTTGAAAATTGCTTTCAAGAAACTGCTAAAGTGTTGTATGTATAAAGGCAATACTGAAGAGATTATTCAATTCAATTAAAAAATTTCATTGAGCTTTGCTGCGTGCTGGGATTCTCAGAGTGAATCAGACACAGGGGCTATCTCCTACCAGGGGAAAAAGACATGTAAACAAATAAGTGACAATGTGACAAATGAGGCAATAGAAACACAGAGAAGCTACCTGAAAGTGCAAGGCTAAGAGTGATTAATTTTATCTGTAAGCTTAGGAAAACATTTCTGAAGTGAGGAATCTAGCTGAGGACTAAAAAGAAAATACTCTGGCATCCAAAATGGAAACACTCATTCTAAATAAGGAATTGCACTTGGTGTTTGTTGAGAAGTGTGAGTGAGCAGGGTATCAGCATATGAGACAAGTAAGTTTAACAGAGGGCAAACTCAAGACCCTTGTGTTTATATGAAGGGCCCCGATGTACAGTGGGCAGTATGGAGGGCAATGGTTAGGGAGATCATTTGGGACCAGTATGCTGTATGAACTGAAAAACATAAGTTTTGTATAACAAGATGATTGTCACCCATCAAAAATGTCTAAACCAAGCAATATGATACGTGCATATACCATGCAGTGGGGATGAAGAATGGGTGCAGAATTTGAGCAACTTCCAAGAGATGACAGTGTTGCACATAAGGAAAAAAAAAGTGAAGATATAGGGAAATAATGAGTTTTGGGGTTGTAACTGGAAGCACTGGGGGATTTTGGATAGATGTTCCCGACAGCCAATAATGCAAGATTGAGAAAATCTTCAAAGTTTGAACATAGGAACTATGTAAGGAAGTAACAAAAAACTTGCAGCAACAGATTTAGTGGGATTTAAAAGTTTGAAAAGACTCTTTAAACATCAATTCTTAATGTTTCTAGGTTCTTTATAAATCAGAGGGGCCAAAAAGAGTATCAGAGGGTAAAAAACAAAAATAGGATTCATTGGCTTTAAATGGATGACTGCCATAAGAGTTTGTTTGTTTGTTTTAAGTTCAGTTCCACAGACATTTTTTGAGTACCTATTCTGTGTCACACACTGTATACTGTAGTGCTGGGGACATCAATTTGTGTAAGGTATTATACTTATGAAACTTAACATTCTGTTTTGGTTATCAGACCTATAAACGGTTACACTGATAAAGTATTCTCAGGGATAAGATATATGTAGAGGAAGAACAAAATATATCCAGAAGACTGTACAATTGAATAATCCAATTAGTGCAGTATACTAATCAGGTTGCTTTCACCATTTTTGTGTAAATTAGCTTAACTATGACACATGATATGATTATACTCCTATAATCCAAACTAATATTGCCTGCCTTTCTTGATTTCTTTTTTCTTTTCTTTTTCTTTTCTTTTCTTTTCTTTTTTCTGTTCTTTTGTCTTTCCTTCTTTCTTTCTTTCTTTCTTTCTTTCTTTCTTTCTTTCTTTCTTTCTTTCCATTTAAGACAGGGAATACTTCATTCAAACTCAACAGAGAAATGGACAGCTTGGGTCTATAATAAAGCATTGTATTTTAAAATATAGGCCAGTAATTGTATGTGAGAGTATATACTGCTACATACAAATTAACTGATCAGAGCACACTTTTCAATGTTTAAAACAGACTAAGCTTCCCTGTAAAAGCAGCACCTATGTGACTTTTTAAACTTGTTCTTTTTCCTCTTCTTCAACACAATCCATACCAACCACCTCATAATCCTTCTCAAGGGCAGCCATGTCCTCACAGGCCTTGGGAAACTCTCCTTCCTTCATACCCTCATCCACATACCAGTGAACAAAGGCACACTTGTCATACATCAGGTCATACGTGTGGTTCAGGCAGACCCAGGCCTCAGCAATGCTGCTCAGCATGCACACATCCTGCTGTACTTTGGCCAGGTCTCTACCAGATACCACAGTGGGAAACTGGTAATTAATGCCAACATTGGGGCCAATGGGGCATCAGTCCACAAACTGGGTGGTACACTTGGTCTTGATGGTGGCAATGGCAGCATTAGCATCTTTGGGGAACCATGTTGCCATGGTACAACAGGCAATAAGCCATGTGTTTACCATGGCGAAGGTCACATTTCACCATCTGGCTGGCTGGTTCAAAGGATTCATTGGTGATCTCTGCTATAGAAAGCTGTTTGTGGTGGGCTTTCTCAGCAGAGATGACAGGAGCATATGTGGCCAGAGAGAAGTAGATGTGGGGATAGGGCACCAGATGCGTCTGGAATTCTGTCAGACCGACATTCAGGGTTCCATCAAATCTGAGGGAAGCAGTGATGGAGGACACAATTTAATCTATCAACCTATATAGGCTACTGTAGGTTGGGTGTTCAATATCAAGGCTCCTACAACAGATGTCATAGATGGCCTCACTGTCTACCCTGAAGGTACAATCAGAGTGCTCCAGGTTGTTGTGGATAGTGAGGATGGAATTGTAGGGCTCAGCTACAGCTGTGGAAACCTGTGGGGCTGGAAAATTGGAGAACTCTAGCTTGGACTTCTTGCCATAATCCACAGAGATGATTCATCAGCAGAGGAACTAGTTCCCCCTCCAAAGCTGGGGAAAACCAAGAAGCCCATGTAGATCTGTGTACTGGTTGGCCAGTTTCTGAAATCGGTCCAAGACAAGGTCAGTAATCTTCTCGTCAATGTTGTGGTGCCCTTGGGCATAGTTATTGGTGGCATCTCCTTGCCTGTGATGAGCTGCTCAGGGTGGAAGAGCTGGCTATTGGTGCCAGTGCGAACTTCATCAATGACTGTGGATTCCAGGTCTACCAACACTGCCCTCGGCACATGCTTGCCAGCACCTGTCTCACTGAAGAGCTCTTGATGTTGAAGGAGTCATCTCCTCCTCCAGTGGTCTTGTTACTTGGCATCTGATCACTGGGCTGGATGCTGTGTTCCAGGCAATAGACCTCCCAGCAGTCCCTATCAATCTGGACACCAGCCTGGCCAACATGGATGGAGACACATTCATGCATGGTTTCTGCTTTGCAGCTGCCAAGCAGATGGCAGAGAGGAAGAGAAGTTTTTGCTTGTTAGAGCATGACACTTAGGCAGTTGATGTTAGAGAAACTTCTATCTGCGGAGAAGATAAAATACACAATAGGAGTGTGGCTAAAATCACATATACCTGTCTCAATTACTAGAAAAGCAATTTAAAGCATTTTCCACATGGCTGGTATCTACTGGATATTAGTGCCTTAATAGCCATCATTTATAGAGCATAGTTGTATGCTTGTACGTCTACTTTCTCATTTAATTCTTACATAAAGTAAACAGTTTCACAATTGATAGGTGATGGAGGCCGGGTTTGAACCCAGGCGGTTTGGCTCTGGAGTGTATATTCTTAACCAATCTATACTATTGCCTCTCAAAAGTCTTGCTTGTTCATTTTGTTTGTTTTTCAAAAGTCTTAAAATACAACAGGTTTTGCAAGATTATTTAGGATGAAGAAACATAGGTGAAGAATAAAAAAAGAGCCCATAAATTTTTTATGTGGCTTTTTGAATGGGATAATTATTGTCTTATGTGGCAGTTTCAAATAATTATTTGATGTTATTATTTTATGTGTTTTTTTCAAATTGCTAATGTGGTTCTTCTAGCTTGGGTAGAGAAGAGTATTTGTGGAAGCAATATTTATGAAACATTTTCATAAATAGTACTTGGAAGATTCTTTTTCCCATTTAAGACCATTCTGGGGACATCTCTGTAAGGAGCAGAAGAGGGCCCTAGGAGGCCATATTCACTTTAATTATAGCCATTGTCTATGCCACAGTTCTCAAACTTTCTGTCACCCGAAGCAACTGTTTAAAACACCTTTTTCTGGGCCTCACCCCAAAGTTTCTGACCCACTCAGGTCTAAATCAGTTTTCATTTGCATTTCCTACCAGTGTCTCCTTGATGCTGTTGCTGCTGGTTCAGGGACCACATTTTAAAAACTAAAGGTCTCTGCCTTTCTCGTGTCTTTTTTATGCTTACAAAGGTTGTGAGTTGCCCTATCAGTCTCCCCTCACAGCCTGGTCCTAGCAGTAGTTTGATCCACTGAACTTAGCCATACAATGGGTCAACTCAACCCTCACTTCACAGCTAGGGCACCAGCAGGCAGACTGACTGCCCATCGGGGCAGCATCCCAGAGACCTGTATTTACCTGCCCTCCACCCAGTGGGATAAGGAAATTCAGGCCCAACAAATTGGGCTCTCCCACCCCCAACAAAAGGAACCCACAAAACCGGGCAGCCAAGGGAGGTACTCTGTCTCCACAGATGACACCAGCAAGGATTGATCCGGAGCTCCAATGGCAACAGAAGAATGAAGGAGACCAGAACAGCATTGCAAGGGCTCTGAAAACCTGTCAGGAAAACTAAGCCCCACAAAAGTGAACCAGAGTTCACCTACTAAATCTAAAAGGGCAAATATCAGCTAAAAAAGAAGATTTAAGTACAATTAAGAGTCTCCTAATAATCAAAATATCCAGCATAAAATAGAAAATCATCTATTCTACCAAAGACCAGGAAAACCATGAGAAAAACAATAAGAAAATAAGAAAAACATGAATGAGAAATGTAATAAATAGACGCTAATATTAATTTGAATCAAATGGTGACCCTATCTAACAAGACCTAAGGCAATTGTCATAAAACACAGGACACAAGAGCAACACGTAAGGTCACTATATGTATGCATATATATACTACTGATAAACAAGTGAAAACCAAAGTTTAAAAATACCACCCAAGAATTTCTCCACAGAGGATGAAGTATATAGGTATAAATGTAACAAATCATATACAGAATTTATATAATGAAATTTATAAGGTGATGAAATCAATCAAAAAGAACCTTAAGTATTTGAGAGATACAGCATATTTTCAATTAGAAGACTGAATATAGTAAAAATATCATTTCTTCCAAAATTTATCTATAGGCTTGATACGATTTCTATCAAAGTTTCAGAAAGTGTTTTTTGTTTTTTATTTTTTTTTTTTGGTAGACAGATAAATTTTCTAAAACTTATATGGAAAGGTAGAGTCCATTAAATAGCCAAAATAACTTTGAAAAAGTAGAAGGAATAATCACTTCTCCTAATGTTAAAGCTTCTAATATAGCTTTAGTAGTCACGCCAGTGATATACTGGAGGAGGGGTAGGAAGAGGGGTAGACCTATAGATCAGTGAAACAGAAGAGAGAATACAGAAATATACCCAAACAAAGATGGCCACTTAATTTTGACAAAGGAGGTTAAGTCAATACGTAGTGTTGGAGCCACTGGACGTCCATTGTCCAAAAAAAAAAAAAAAAAAAAATGGATCTCCACCTAGATCTTCTCCCTTACATAAAAATTAACTCAAAATGGATCATGGAATTGTAAGCGAAACTTAGGTACGTTGAGAAAATGTGGGGGACCTAGGGCTAGGCAGGAAAAATGTTCTTAGATTTAACACCCAAAACACTATTCATAAGAGGAAAAAGTGCTAAATTGGATCTCATCTAAATTTTAAAAATTTGCTCTTTGAAAAACTCTGCTGAGGGTATTTTTAAAAGCCCACAGACTGAGAGAAAATATTTGCAAATCATGTGTTTGACACAGATCTTGTATCTAAAATGTGTAAAGAAGTCTCAAAACTCCACATTAGAAAAAAACAACAATTGATCCAATTAAAAAATGGGCAAAAAATCAAGCACAGACATTTCACTGATATGCAGAAGGCAAATGAACGCATGGAAAGATGTTCAACATCATTAGCTAGTAGAGAAATGAAAATTAAAACCACAGGGAGGTTTCACTGCACATCTATCAGAATAGCTAAAATAAAAAATAGTGGCAACAAGTACAGGCAAGAATGTGCAGAAACTGGGGGCACCTGTGTGGCTCAGTCAGTTAAGCATCTGACTCTTGATTTGGCTCAGGTCATGATCTCAGTTCGTGGGTTCCAGCCCTGCCCTGGGCTCTGTGCTGACAGAGTGGAGGCTGTTTGGGATCTGTGTCTCCCTTTCTCTCTGCCCCTCCCCTGCTTGTGCACGTGCTCTCTCTCTGTCTCTCTGTCTCTCAAAAATAAACATTAAAAAAAAAAAAAAAAAAAGAATGCGGAGTACTGGATCACTCATACATTGCTGGTTTGAATGTAAAATGGTATAGCCACTCTGGAAAAGGGGCAGTTGTTTTTGAAACTAAAAATAAACTTACCATATGACTCAGCAGTGGCACTGTTGTGCATTGTCCCTGGAGAAATGAAGACATTTACACATAAGAATTTGTATGAATGTTCCTAGCAGCTTTATTCATAATAACGCCAAACTGCACACTATCCAGATGTCGTTTATAGTGTGAATGGTTAAACACACTGTGGTACATTCATACCACGGAATACTATGCAGCAATAATTTTAAAAAAGAAACATTTATACACTCAAAAACTTGGATGGATCTCAAGGAAATGATGCTGAGTGGAAATATCAAAATGATACATAACTGCACAATTACATGAATATAACATTTGTGAAATAACAGTTATAAATATGGAGAACAAATTAGTGGATGATTAGTGGATGGGGAGAGGGAATGTGTGCCTATAAAGAATAAACTTGTGTTGGTGACAGAGTGGGGTGTCTTGATTGTGGTGGTGATTATACAAAACTACACATGTGATAAAATTGTGGAGGATTTTATACGCAAAAACACAAACGGGTGCATGTATAATTGGTGACATCTGAACCTGCTTTTTGGACTGTGTCAATGTCGGTTCCTTGGTTTTGATGTTGTACCATGGTTCGGTGGGATTTTGGCATTGGGGGAGAAGCTAAAGGAAAAGTGTCCTTGTGTATTGCTTTGCAAATTCCTGTGCAGCTGTAATTACTTCAAAATACATAGTTTTTAATATTTGTTTATTTGAGAGAGAAAACGCACAGGAGTGGGGGAAGGGCACAGAGAGTGGGAGAGAGAGAATCCAAGCAGGCACCATGCTGTCAGCCTGGAGCTCGATGCGGGGCTCAATCTCAGGAACCCTGAAATCATGACCTGAGCCAAAATCAAGAATTGGTTGCCACTGAGCCACACAGGCACCCCCACAATACATACTTTTTAATGGTTATGAATAGAACTAATACATTATTATGAGTTTTATTCTGTCATATTTTCAAAACAATTTTCTGATGTTGATTTACTTTTGAGAGGCAGAGCACAAGCAGAGGAGGGGCGGAAAGAGAGGTAGAGAATCCGAAACAGGTTGCACGCTGGCAATACAGAGCCACATGTGGGGCTTGAACCCATGAACCATGAGATCATGACCTGAGCTGAAGTCAGACACCCAGCTGACTGAGCCACCCAGGTATCCCTATTCTGTCATCTTTGAACACAGTCATTGTATTCACAGCTCTGGGTCCTTAAATCTTTTTATACCAAAAATTTAAGACTTATCTCAGGCTGAGGATATGGTCGGACACTTAAATTCTTTGCAGAATACCCACATAATTGGTAACGCTCATTCCCTTCCATTTATCGTCAAGAGTAATTAACTAGCAAGGGGAAGGGAATGGGGATTGGTGTAGAAAGAAGGGAAAAGAAAATTCAGAAGCCAAGTAAAAATTAGTGCTAGAATGATTTTTTTTAATAATGGACAAAAAACCCTTTGAATTGTGGCACTATTTCCTTTTCATCTTTGTGAAGCCAAAATTCACACGACCATGTGGCAGTTTTATTTTTAAATATATTTTAATTGTTTGTTATGCCCAAATCCTTGGATTCTGTATAAATATATTTTTAAAAAGCAAGGCCCTTGGTGCAGTAAGTGGAAAATCTAAACCAAAATCTTAAGAATCCAGGTGAAATTGGTTTTAAAGACACAGGAGGTAGTAGTGTTCCTCTATTAAACTTGTAAACTTTTCTCTATTTCTTCTTCTAACATCTGCCTCTTGATTCTTAATATCCATTATTTTCTCCCTTTCCAATTGGGAAGGACTTAGACCAGAGGTCAAAGGTTGGAGCATATAGCTCCAGCTGTCATACGTTAGCTGTGTGATCACTCATTCATTAGCCTGTTTCTTCATCAGTTTCATGGCACAAGAAGCATTTTGCAATGCTGTAAAAATTCAAGGCACTGTTAGTAATAGCTTTTCAGCTTCTAGGAAATTGGCCAGTTTGAAAGGACAAAGGGAGAAAAACTAAAATGTTCAGATTAAGCCAAAGAACACTGTTAAGGACTTCAAGAAGAGATCTCTGGAAGCCCAAGATAAATCTGTCCTTGGAGTAAAATTCTATTTGTTTCCCATGTAAGGAATATGTGACAAAAAAAAAAAAAATCTCATAGCCTGTAATATTGCCTTTTTGTTAAAGTTTTGTGAGTATTGATAAAATAAAAAATATGTAGAGAACTTACAACTGAAAAGATTTAAGCACAATAAAATTTAAAATATAGTCTTAAAACCACGGTTAAGGAACAAGAAGATGGTCAAGAATAGGACAATATGACATAAACGCATTATGTGATATGTTTTGAAACTATATATAAATTGATCCTTAGGTATAGATTTTCTGTAAGTTGGATATAAGTAACCTTTATTATTTTAGCTCCTTTCTTTTCTTGATGTTGAACTCTTTGTGCTGTAATTCTCTTTTGAATAGTTTCTAACTGCTGTGGGTAAGAAGCTGCCATGCTTATAAGCATTTTCATCTTCCTGTATTACCAGAAGATAACAATCACCGGAATTTTTCCTTCAAACCCAGAAGTGGCAAATACTAAACCATGCCTTAGTGAAAGGTAAATGATGAACTTGAAAATATTCTGCAGCAGTGAGCATTTTCAGAGCAAGGAAGGAGAAGGTTTTGGGAGTCACAGATTTCCAAAGTAGCTACTGTGTGTTGCCACTCCAGAGATAAACAAAAGAATCCCCAGTTTCACAGATTGGCCAGCACTAGGCTATAGATGGCATATGGCCTGAAAGAGCCAAGACCCAGAACTGGGCCGATGGTGCAAGACTGCTGACACAGTCATCATCTCAGAGAACCCAGACGGCAATTTACTGAAATAGGCCATTTAGAGAAATGCAGCCAATATAGGCCATTTCCCAGAAATGGATATCACAGCCTTTCTCTGTGTGGCTTTGCACATGAATAGCCTAAAAAGTTAGAGGATGATGAAGGGAGAGCCTGAACAAGCCAAAAGGTCATGGAAATGGAAAGACATGATGGGGAAAAGATTTGAGAATCTTAGGTCGAATAGCGGCAGCGGGGGGCATCAGCACAATTCTAAAGCTTGCAGCATGTAACCTTTGACAACCTTATTGACAAAAGATTCTGAAAAAATATTTAATAAAATGAAATTCGTTATCTGGCATCATTATGCTCTATAAATTTTTTTTTAAGTTTATTTGAGAGACAGAGAGAAAATCCCAATCTCTCAAACCGTGAGATCACAACCTGAGCTGAAATCAAGAGTCATATGTGTACTTGATTGAGCCACGCAGGTGCCCCAAGAAGTTATTTATCTTTGAGATGGTCAAATTATTCTAGAAGTACCAGGATCCTGGATATAATGTATAACCCCACCCTTGTGTCCTGAGCTCTGGTGTGTGTTTGCTGACTTCTTCCTTTATGCCAGGCATTCCCCATGACCTTCTGATTAGCCTGAGGAAAAGAAAATGAAAGATGTTTCATCTACATAAAATTTTCTTTCTTTCCTGGCTAGTATGGGAGATTGTCATTGGAAAGCCCTATCTAGAGATCCAAAGTTGGAGATTTCTCTGGAGAATGAGAAAACCTACTGCTGCCTTATCATATATTCACATGGCTGTTTCTAATCTTGTTCAATCTGTTCTCTCTGCCTGGAGTGACATTGCCTTCCTCCCCTTGTTCAGATTCTCCTTATCTTACAATGCCTACGTTAATCATCTCTTTTCCCCAAGAAAGCCAACCTCAATCTTTCCTCCTTTCTCCCCTCAAGCAATTAATTGTACTTTCTGGTAGTCCTTAATTATTTGCTTGAATACTATTGCCTTTATATTGTATTTTATGATACATGGTTCTGGTCCCCACTAGACTGAAAAATAATTTCTGGCATTAAGATTAGAGTTAAAATCCTGATTTGGCCACTTGGCTGGATAGTACAAGACAAATCACTTACAAAACTTTTTGTGCCTTAGTATCTTCAAGTATAATGTGGGAATAAGAAAAATTAAAAAAAAATAGTAAGAAAGTCATACCATGTGCCTCCCAAAATGCCTTGAATGTAGTAAATAATGTCAGCTATTGCTATTTTTATTACTTTTTCTGAGGACTTCCAAATATTTACATTTCCTTGCATATGATAGGTTCTCAATAATGTTTGCTTATGAATGAGCACCACTGATTTCTTCCTAATATGCACAGGCGCTTGATTGATACATATTTGGTGAGACGTGAGTACAGCGTACCTCTGACTGAGAGAGGCTGCCATGGGCCTGCCATGTGGCTGCCATGAGTCTGACAATGGACCTAGGATCAGAGTTAGAGAACAATGTCAAATACTAGGGTTTGATTGGAGTTTAAAATGAGCCACTGCACTGGCATATGAATCCTGAAGGTCAAGATGGATGTGGACCAGGTATGGGGTGGAGTAGGACATCCAAAAGGTTACATGAAAGTAAAGTTGAAGCATCATTAGAATATCTAGGCTAAAGAGGTCAGGGTGAACACTGAGATAAAGAATAAGGGGATGAAATTTGGGCTGAAAATCTAGGAATAGGACCACAGCAGGCCGAAACACAGAATGTGGCTTGAATCTTCAAGCTTGGCAGTGCTCACTGGCCTTCCACTCTGGCTTTAAGCAGCCTCCCTGGTGTGTGCAGATAAGGAATGGCAGGTGTAAGCTGCTTCCTGGGGTGAGAAAGGTTTTTTTCAGATGCCAGTGCCTGCAGGGAAGATTCTTCTCACCAGGGAACTAACAACTGATATTAAGTGCCCAAAGCTAATGAAAGATCCCTAAGAGCAAAGGCACACTGTGCTAAAATGCTTAGTCAAGGATTAAGTTCAATCATTCTGGCTAAATCCATCTTTAAAGACAGGGTGCTTACCTGAATTTGTTCAATCATGCCTCCATTTTCATGATTTTTTTCTTAGCAGTTTCTTCAAAGGTCAATCTATAGTCAGTTTATTTACTGAAGTTCTTATTCTTCATGCCTCTTATATTTTCTACACTATTTCTTTCACGCAATTGAGGTTACCTCACTATGAGCTTATACTAGTCATTACCTAATGTAAATAGGTGACATTTCCCCCCTTACCTCCACAACCCATAGTATAGAAACTGGAACACTCTCTTCTCAATATCTTCTTCCACAACCCATGCTGCTTGAGTAGTAGGCCATATGAACCACCTACCTGCCCATAGTCACTTGATCCAATAAATCAGATCTCTCTCCTAGGGTTTTGTAGTTGGCATTCAGAGGCTCTAATTGCTTTCCTGTGGATCCCTTGGATTGGGATGCTATTTAGGCTGCTGTAAACATTTTCTGCCATGTGCAGAGAGAAGTAAATAAAACTGTTAACATTAGGACTTTTGGTTGCAAAATAGAAATCCCATGCAGTTTAATCAAAGGAGGACACATAATGTTTCACTGAACAATCGAGAATTATCTAGTCTCACAGATGGTTAGAGCAAGGTGTTTATACATAGTTGTGAAGAACTTTTCACCTTTCAGTTCTCCTTCTTTTTCTGTATGTTTGTCTTATTCTCTGCCAGGAATGATGGCCCCAATACATATTGTATACATGATTCTTAAACCTTTTGATCTCAGAAAGACTGAGAGCCCCCATATCTAAGATATATAAAGAATGCTTACAAGTTAACAAAAACCCAATTAAAAAAAAGGTTTGAACGTGTTACCAAAGAAGATCTATGCATTGAAAATGAACATGTATAAAGATGTTCAATATCATTAGTTATCATTAACTAGTATGGCTAAAATGAAAAAGACTGACTATGCCAAATATTGGAGAATATGTGAAATAACGGAAAAATGTGACACTTGGAAAAGTTTAACAAAATTGAACAACCTATTAATAAGACTCAGCAGAAAAATAAAAAAACTATATTGGAAATGTAAGAGAGAATAGATACTACCATAGACCCCTCAAACATTGAAGGTATAAAATGAGAAATATTATGGACACATTTTGGAAATAAATTCAATAATATGAATGAAATAGGCCATTCCTAGAAAAAACATGGCTTACCAAAATTGAAGAAATAGAAAATCTGAATAGCTGTATATTAAAAAAAATTAACTCATAATAAAAATTCTCACAAGATACCAGACCAGATGTTTACAAATTACAGTTGACCCTTGAACAACACAGGTTTGAACTGTACAAGTTCACATGTATTTTCAACTTTGCAAGGTTCGAGGGACAGAGGGGTCAATGCCCCTAACCTCCCCCCCACCCCGCATTGTTCAAGGGTCAACTTTACATCAAAGCTATAAGGAAGAAATGCTATACATTGCATAAAAGTCTTTTTGGAAAATACAAGCAACACACCCAAACTTCTTTTATAAATCCAGAATAACTCTGATAAGAAAATCTGATAAGAACATTATAAGAAAAAATTATAGAACAGAATCTCTTTTAAATATAGACACAAATGACCTTTATAGAAGTATTGGCATGTGATATGTAGAAGTATAAATGTATTTGTTTAGGATTTGTTGTAGGAAGTTGTTTGGCTTTACAATAAAAAGATTGAGTAATATAGTTTATGTTCTTATGTAACAAGGAAAGCACATACATAAGAATTTCAAAGTGAAGAAAAAGGAGTTAACTGTAGTCATCACTCATTTATGATGAATAAAAATTATCAGAAAACTGAAGAGAAAGGAATTTTCTCAATTTTTAAAAGGGTATCTACTAAAAACTGCAGTAAATATTCCTTAATGGTGAAATAATGAACACATTCCCCTTAAATTGGGGAACAAGTCAAGAAAGTTGATTCTCACCACTTTAGTCAACATTTTACTGGAAGTCCCAGCTAGTTCAACAAGACAAGAAAAGGAAATAAAGGTCATAAGAATTGGGCAAAATAAAGTAAAACTTCTTTATAGGTGGTAATTTTTCATTTTGAACATTCTTAGGCATCTGCAACACAAATACTGGAACTAGTAAGTGAAATTAACATGGTGGCATGAAACAAGATCAATATATGATAATTAACTGTATTTTTTATGAGCAGGAAACAATTGGAAAATAAAATTAAGAAACCGATTCTATGTATAATTACATCAAAAAACATAAAATAATTCAATGAAATGCATACAAACATATAAACTGAAAACTAAACACATTCCTAAATAGAATTAAAAGTCCTGTATAAATAGAAATGAATTGTACATGGATTGAAAAACTCAATATTGTTAAAATGTCAGCTTCCAGATTGATGAATACATTCCATATGAACACAATCCCAATTCTAAGACTTTTCTATTGCCAAACTGGTTCTAAAATTATTTGGAAAAGCAAAGGATCTAGAAAAAAATATAGTGGAAGAAGAAAAACAAAAAAATGGAAGAACTGACATTACCTGACGTATAAAACAGTATGACATTAGCATAAAGACTGACAAATATATTAATGCAACAGCATGTGGAGCCCCAAAATAGACCAACATGTATATGGTAAATAGTTATTTGACAGAAGTCCAAGCCAATTTAATGGAGAAAGAAAAGTGTTTAAAAAAAAAAAAAAGTCATGCTAGACCAACTGTATGTACATTTGGGAAAAAATAAAACTTCACTCTTGTACCACCCCTAACTCTTAATTATATACATTGATTATATACATTGCTTGTGGGAAAGTGGTGCAGGCAGTTTGGAAAATATTTGCCATTTTCACATAAAGTTATAACTAAAACTATAAATCCCGTGAAAGAAAATATTAGAGGATATATTTTCAGTCTAGGGGTAGGCAAAAATTTGTCAGAGAAGACCCAGAAAACACAAAAAAGAAATAATAAATTTGACTTCATCAAATTTAAAAACACCCATTCACATTAAGCCCGTATAACAAAAACAAAAAGGCAAGCCACAACCTAGGAGAGAATTTTCAAAATAAATACTTCTAGTAAAGGAGTTTTATTTAGAATATTTAAAAGTCTTCTACCTACAAATTAAAAAGAAAAAAAAAAACCCAAACAAAACAAAACCAAAAACCCAGCTCCATATAAAAATGGGCAAAAGACTTCTAGAGACATTTAAGAAAAGATATATGAGTGGCCAATGAGCATGTAATACCATTGGTCACTCTTGAAGTGAGAACATAAGCCCACAGTGAGACATCACTGCACGCATGCTGGAATGGCTAGAATTGAAATGATTGACAACATCAATATTCACAAGACTGTGGTGAGACTGAAACTTTAATACATTGCTCCTGTGAGACTAAAATTGTATGTCTGTTTTGGAAAACTCTTAGCGACTTTTCATGTAACTAAAGATTCTTCAATTTTATAATACAACAATTTCCTTTCTAGATATTTACAAAAATACTGAAGACATACATCCACAAAAAGACTTGTATAAGAATGTTTATAACAGCTTTATTCATAAAGATAAAAAATTGGAAATACCCCGATGTCCCTTAATAGTTGAGTGGATAAATAAATTGTGGAATAGTCAAATCGATACTACTTAGCGATAAAAAAAATCTACGGATATATGCAACAATATGGATGAATTGCAATGTTTGTTTATTTTTAAGAGAGAATGAGAGAGACAGAGACAGAGACAGAGTATGAGTAAGGGAGGGCCTGAGAGACGCACACACACACACACAATCCAGAACAGGCTCCGGCTGTGAGCTGTCACTACAGAGAGCCTGATGCAGGTCTCGAACTCATGAATCGCGAGATCATGACCTGAGCCAAAGTCAGACACTTAATGGACTGAGCCACCCAGGCATCCCAATGTGGATGAATTTTTTTTTTTTAAAGTTAAGCAGGAAAAGCCAGACACAAAAAAGCACATACCACTGTTCTATTTATAGAAGTTCAATAGCAGGCAAAATTAACTTTTAATCACAGAAATTAGAAAGTGGTTGCCTGGAGGATGGGACTGACTTGAAAGAGGCACAGGAAATTTCCTGGAGTGATAAAAATGTTCCATGTCTGGTTTTAAATGTGGTTATATAGGTATGTGCAATTGTTACAACACATATGTGTTTCATTGCTTGTAAAGTATCTTTAAATTAAAAGCAAACATAAAAGAAACGAGATATGTTTTAAAAGCAGAATTAGGAAGAGAAAACAATCAACAGAGCCTCCGCTAAAGACAATTGTCATTCAGTTCGGTTGTAGGCCAAACTTTCAGGCAGCTTGCAATAATAAGCCTGAATTGCAGGTTGATATACCTGAATTTCAGTTTCTCTCTCTCTCTGCTTTTTGGTTGTGTGACCTTGGGCAAATATCTTAATCTTTCTTGGTTTTAACAGGTAAAATGAATAAATTGGATTTTAATTTTTGTTTCCTTCAAATGCGGTGAGAGACATGTTAGGCATATGCTGAAAGTTCAGTCTCTTCCAGTAATATGGTATTCAGCCATGTTTCCAAGTATTTTATTACTGGCACATCACTTATCATCCAGACACTTGTTGTTTTATCCCAGCACTGTATCTGTCCCAGTTAAGAAACAGAAATAACAATGTGTCCCACATGCAGAGATTCTTTCTTGGGTGGTGGATGGGGGTGGGATTTAGTCCTACAAAAAATAACAGGACTATGTAGCTTTTTAGATTTTTCAACAGATTGGAGGGAGCCGTTTAGAGTTCCAATCCTGGTTCTGTGACTTTGGACAGGTCATTTAAAAATAACCCATTGGTCCTTATTTTCATTATTTTCAAAATATTTTTCCTAAAGCATATTCAAAATTCATTACAGCAATAACAAATCCCCACTCAATGAGAGTCTATACACTTTAGTCTCTTTATGAGATTACCTTTTCTAAATGTCAAACTAATTTTTACTACTCCACAGGTTAAATCTTTGACTTCTCATCACACCAATGTACCATGCAGAGCCTTGCACCTGTACATATTACCTGTGCTATCTCCAATTACATATCCACCTGCAGTCTTTTGAACCAATGAACATCAGGTGTTTCTCAAATGCACTACAAAGTCAAATGTCTTCTTAATTTTGCTCATCTGTTTTTTCTGCCTGAGAATCCATTGACAGCTTACTGAATTAGCTAATTTCTATGTCCATACTTCAGCTAAAAGTTTCCCCATCTTTGAAGAATAATTTGATCACTTGCCTCTTTTCTGCCTAGCTAACCTCTCTCTAACTTCTATGTGGAGTTGGAAATCACTTTTTAGTGCTCTGATTTCCAGAATATTCTCATAGCTTTTCATATCCGTACTGAGAAGTACCATCATCCCCACCACACACACAACATTAATCTGGAACAAAGGAAAGCAATTTACTATTTCCTAAGCCAGGGAGAACTGCCCACCAGGACACAGACTTTATGAGCAAAGCAAGAAGTCACCATAGATAGGTAGGGTTAGAAGAAGTGTGCTGCTTAGGAATTGGCAGACTTTCAGAAGTAATAGTTGAGACAATGATGCACCTTCCTGTGCATGGGTTTTGAAAGGAGGCTGCCACTGATGGGTGAGATTAACACTGCTTCTGTGGTTACTTACTTACAGTTTGGGAGTAGGGCCAAAAAATAGATACTTTTAATTCCTACCTTAATCACAGTACTTAACATTTTTGCATATTAACCATTGATTTTATTTTTTTGGTCTCTCTTCTCACTGGACTTAAATTCTTTGATCGTAGGAGGGCTGTCAAGTTCATCTTTGTATCTAAAAGATGCTCAAAAATGAATGAATGTTTGAAAATATAAAAATGAAAGTAAAAAAAGATACAGATTATATCCATGTTTACCAATGGAAACACACAAATCTAGCCCTTATATGATGGTCTTAATTCAATGTACGAAAAGGTATGAAGAGAATCTAAAAAAATTGACACCAGTTTAAAAATTCTTACACTGGAAATTTGGCAGATTTTTTTCCCTAGTGCCTCTTAAAAAAAAACAAAACATATCTGAGTTAAACCAACCAATATCCTTTGTTATCTATTATAAATATGTTAATTTCTGTTTATTCCCATGTAGAACATGGCTGTTGGAGAAACAGGGAGGGGACCCTTGATGACAGACAGCCTAAGGATCAAGGAATTGTTAAATGTCTTGCCTTTATGTTTAGAATTTTAAAATCCAGGAAGTAAAATAAACCACAAGGAAAGGAGTGTAAGTTAGTTTGTCATCAGATAGTTTTCACATGTGGAGAGGTGGGAGCATGAAGGCATTCTATTCTTATCAGTGTCAGGGTTGCTGCTATTTGATGTATCTCATAAGCGCAATCTCACATTTGCTAAAAACACATTGATAGGTATTGTCAGGACTGTTTGTAGAAGGTGATTTACCATCTCTCCTCCACCTGTACAGCTCTAAAAGTTGAGATTTATCTGGAAAAAAAATGTTGCTTAGAAATACATCAACCCATCATCATAGAATGACTTAGACACAGAATAAGTTCTATGGCATTTAGGAAAGGAGCAGGTCCATGTTTTATATAGAATGAGGCAGAAGGCATGGAGAACCAGACAGCTCATGCACACATATAGCTTTACACTGGACTTTTTTTTCTGATTATCTTTCCAAAAGGGATCGTTGATCTCTGTCGTCTGTTTTCTGCTTACCTAAATGGTATATTTAGAAAAGAATTTTGTGCTTCTAAGAAAATGCTAATAGGTGATCTGCCATTTTACGATGGCCAAATAGTTTTCTCAGTCATGTTGGAAGACATGTTCTATGCAAAGATAAGAAAACATTCCTTCAGACATCAGTGCCTTTATTTGACAGAACTTTTAAGTACTTTGAACATTTTGTGAATCCACAAAATGGTGTCAGTAGGCATTAGCTAGTGTTCAGAGAGACTTTGATTTTAGGCATTGTTCACGTAGGAAGCACCAGCAGACTCAATACTTGCTTTAGAGTGCAATATGGAATTGAACCTCAGTCCTACTCGACTATAAGAAATATTTATATGGTTGATATTCAAGCTCCAAAATGGGTCCAAATTTTCATGTCCTTGGGGATTTTGGGAGAGTAATTGTGAGCTACCAAGTATCTTATTCGCCAAGAGAACTCCACTGGGTTTGCTCGGTTGAAAGTTTAGGGAAGGTTCTGAGTCAGAATTATCATATTAGGACTCAAGAATATCCTCAAGAAGGTAACCAATACCTGAAATGCTAGTTTTGATAAGGGAACCTTGCCAACAAAGTTGGCAACAGGGCCAGCTTCGTGAACACACAACCTCTGCAGTCAAGAGAGACCCACACTTAATGTAATGGCTTGCTGTCTGCTATCTTGAATTTCTTATTTTTTAACATGAGATTCCATATTTTTATCAGGCATTGGGTTCCACAAATTATATACTCGGTCTGTGCACTCAAGTCAAGAAAAATCCAATGGCAGTTTGTCTTATTCCAGGATCACAAAGGGGTGTGGAGAGAAGCATGTCAGTGTTAGTTAGGCTAAATAGATTTACTAATATGACACTATGAGCAGTAGTTTAATTCCTACAGCACAAGAAACTGTACAGAGTCTTGCAAGGGAAAGGTAGCTTCCCAGGGTTGACAGCAACATTGGCAGTGATAGGCAAGGTCAGTTTGGGCTGGCACCGAGAGACCACAAGCTTGAAAGCAGTCCTGGAGATGAGGTCTGCAGTGTCTCTGGGCCAAAGATCCTCTTGTTTTGAATACTCACATGGAATCAACTTGAGCCACTCAGGATGCACGTGGGAAAGAGACAACTGTCATGATTGTCCTCCCAGATGTACACATTCTAATACAAATGGAGGGAACTATAAGGGTAGGAGGAAGGGGAGACCTGTTGAAAGCAGAAATTAGAAATTCTAAGTAAAGTTGGAATGTGGAAGAATGGGAAATAAAATCCAGATGGAGACTTCCTTCTGCCAGGTATAATCTTGGAAACCAGTATCTCGTTTGAAATTTCTATGATTTTAAAACTTCTGTAAAAATAGAGCTGCTCAGGGTTTGAAAGGAGTCAAGGAGAGGCCCTTCAAGAAATATCTGCCACTCAACTTTGCATTTCTGTTACGTTTTGTGAAAACTGGGAGGAAACTCTTCTGATCTTTTTCCTTCGTGAAAATATGAGTATTGTGAGTAGGGATCACATTAAAATGTCTTCATGAGAAAAGGCCGTAAAATTGGAAATTTGTGAAGCCTGGTAGAGATGAAAATATAGAATAGGTCTTTCACACAAGAATAAGCAGAATTTTAAAATATGTCTCTAAAGCTGACTTGGACCCTGTTGTAGAAACAGATGGTCTTGTAGACAGTTTAGATTGGGGTGAAAAAGAAATATTGCTTGCCATGAGATGGCCTGGAATTCAGATGAGAGCTGTACCTCAGTAGTGCAAGGTTGAAATTTGACTGTGAAAAGGCAGATGGGGGCCCAACAGTTGTCTTACTGCTACACTTAGATTGAAAACTACCTGAGGACAGGACCAGCATCTATCATGATGCTGTGGATAATACATACATGGTTCATGGTGATAAGCAGAGCTGTGTTCATGAGCCACAGCAACAAAGAACAAATAGAGGAATATTAAATCTGGTCATGGAAGTTATGTTGCTTATATGGAAAAACAAGACTCCAATTTAATTTTTAGAGCATTTTTTATTGAAGTATAATCGGTATAAAATGTTGTATTAGTTTCATGTGTACAACATGTTAGACAATTCTGTACATTGCTCAGTGCTCACCAAAAAGTATAGCCACCGTCTGTCGCCATAAGTTATTAGGATATTACTGACTATATTCCCTATGAGATACATTTCCATGAATTTAAAAAATTTTAATTCCAGTGTAGTTAATATACAGTGTTATTTTGGGTTCAGGAGTATATTATAGTAATTCAGCAGTTCCATTTATTACTCAGTGCTCCAGAGATATATATACTCTTAATCTCCTTCATCTGTTTCACCCATCCCCCTCCCACCTGCCCTCTGGTAACCATGAGTTTGTTCTCTATAATTCAGTCTGGTTTTTGGTTTCTCTCTCTTTTTTTCCCTTTGTTCATTTGTTTCTTAAATTCCATATATGAATGAAATCATAAGGCATTTATGTTTCTGTGATGGGCTTATTTCAGTTGGCATTATACTCTCTAGATCCACCCATGTTCTTGCAAAGGACAATATTTCATTCTTTTTTTTTTTTTATGGCAGAATGATATTCCACTGTGTATATGTACCACATCTTCTTTACCCATCCATAATTGGTGAATGTTTGGGTTGCTTCTATAGTTTGGCTATTGTAAATAATTATGCAATAAACATATTGGTGCATGTATCCTTTTGAATTAGTGTTTTCATATTCTTTGGGTAAATACCTAGTAGTGTGATTGCTGGATCATAGTGTAGTTCTATTTTTAACTTTTTGAGGAATCTCTATACTGTTTTCCAGAGTGGCTGTACCAGTTTGCATTCCCACCAACAGTGCAAGAGGCTTCTGCTTTCTCCGCATCCTCACCAATACCTGTTGTTTGTTGTGTTGTTGATTTTAGCCATTCTGACAGATGTGAGGTGATATCGTGGTTTTGATTTGCATTTCCCTGATGATAAGTGATGTTGAGCATATTTTCATGTGTCTGTTGGCCAGAAATGTCTGTTCATGTCTTCTCATTTTTTTTACTGGATTATGATTTTTTGTTGTGTTTTGTTTTTGGTGTTGAGTTCTGTAAATTCTTTATGTATTTTGGATACTAACCCTTTATGAAGTAAGTCATTTACAAATACCTTCTCCCATTCAGTAGGTTGTATTTTAGTTTTGTTGGTTGTTTCCAATGTTGTGCAGAAGTAGTTTATTTTTGCTTCTGTTTCCTTTGTCTCATGAGATAGATCTAGGAAGATGTTGCTACAACTAATGTCAGAGAAAAACTTCCTATGCTTTGAACAAGGATTTTTGTGGTTTCAGGTCTCACATTTAGGTCCTTAATCCATTTTGAGTTTATTGGTTTTTTGTGTACTATAAAAAAGTGGTCCAGTTTCCTTCTTTTGCATATTGCTGTCCAGTTTTTCCAGCAGCATTTACTGAAGAGACTGTCTTTTTCCCACTGCATATACTGGCCTCCTTTGTTGAAGATTAACCATATAATCATGGGTTTATTTCTGAGCTCTCTGTTCTGTTCCATTGATCCATGTCTATTTCTGTGGCAGTACCATAATGTTTTGACTACTACAGCTTTGTAATATAATTGGAAGTCCAGAATTGTGATCCTTCCAGTTTTGTTTTTCTTTTTCAAGATTGTTCTGGTGATTCGGATTCTTTGGTTGTTGCAAACAAATTTTAGGGTTGTGTGTTCTACTTCTGTGAAAAACGCTATTGGTATTTCCGAAGGATTGCATTGAATCTGTAGATTGCTCTGGGTAGTGTAGACATTGTAACAATATTTCTTTTTCCAACCCATGAGCATGGAATGTCTTTCCATTTTTTCATCAATTTCTTTATGAATCTTCAATCTTTCATCAATGTTTTATAGTTTTCAGAGTACAGGTCTTAGACCTCTTTGGTTAAGTTTCTTCCTAGGTATTTTATTATTTTGGGTGCAATTTTAAATGTGTTTGGTTTCTTAATTTCTCTTTCTGCTGCTTCATTATTGATGTATAGAAAGGCAATGGAATTTTTTATTTGATTTTGTATCCTGGGATTTACTGAATTCATTTATCAGTTCTAATTGTTTTTGATGGAATCTTTAGTATTTTCTGTATACAGTATCATGTCATCTGCAAATATTGACAGGTTTATTTTTTCCTTGCTGATTCAGATATCTTTTCTTTCTTTTTGTTGTCTGAATGCTGTGACTAGCACTTCTAGTAATATGGTGAACAAAAGTGGTCATAGTTGACATCTTTGTCTTGTTCCTCAGCTTGGGGAAAAAGTCTTGATTTTTCTCCATTGACTATGATGTTTGCTGTGGGTTTTTAATTTAAGGTCCTTATTATGTTGAGGTGTTTTCCCTCTGAACCCACTTTATTGAGGATTTTTATCTTGTATAAATGTTTTATTTTGGCAAATGCTTTTTCTGCATCTATTGAAAGGGTCATAGGGTTTTTATCCTTTCTTTTATTGATATGATGTATCACATTGATCCATTTGTGAATATTTAACCACACTTGGATCCCAGGAATTGGTCATGGTGAATGATTTTATTTTTTTAAAGTAAGTTCTATACCCAGTGTGGGGCTTGAACTCATGACCCTGAGATCAAGAGTCCTGTGCTTTACCCACTGAGCCAGCCAGGCACTCCATGATGAATGATTTCTTTAATATATTGTTGGATTTGGTTTGACAATATTTTGTTGAGGATTTTTGCATTCATGTTCATCAGACATACTGATTTGTAGCTTTTTTTCTGGTAATGTCTGATTTTGGAATTAGAGTAACGCCAGCCTAGTAGAATGACTTTGGAAGTTTCCTTCCTCTTCTATTTTCTGGAACAGCTTGAGAAAAATAGGTATTAACTCTTCTTATAATATTTGGTGTAATTCACCTGTGAAGCCTAGGCTTTTGTTAGTTGGGAGTTTTTTGATTACCAATTCAATTTTGTTACCAGTAAGGGGTCTGTTCAAATTTTCTATTTATTCTTGATTCTATTTTGAATGGCTATATGTTTCTAGGAATTTATCCATTTCTTCTGGGTTTTCCAATTTGTTGGCATATAATTTACCATAATATTCTCTTATAATCTTTGTATTTCTGTGGTGTCAGTTGTTGTCTCTTTTCCTTCATTGCTGAGTATGAGTCCTCTCTCTTTTTCTTAATGAGACTGGCTAAAGATTTATCAATTTTATTTTTTTAAGAAACTCTTGGTTTCATTGATTTTTTTTTGTTTCAATTTGATTTATTTCCACTCTAATCTTCATCATTTCTTTCCTTCTAGTAGCTTTGGGCTTTGTTGTTCCTTTCTAGTTTCTTTAGGAATGAAGTTAGGTTATTTGAGATTTTTCTTGTTTCTTGTGGTAGGCCTGTATAATATAAACTTCTCTCTTAGACCTGCTTCTGCTGCATCCCAAAGATTTTGTGCAGTTTTTCCATTTTAATTTGTTTGAATGTATTTTTTTATTTCCTCTTTGATTTCTTCATTGACCTATTGAATTAATTATTTTATCATTATGTAGTGCTCTTCTTTGTTTCTTGCTACAGTTTTTGTTTTAAAGTCTATTTTGATATAAATATTTTCCTACCCTTTGCTACCCTGGCTTTTTCTCTCCATTTGTATGATACACATTTTTTCATCCCTTCTCTTTCAGTCTGTGAAACGTGTATGTATCCTGAGGTCTGAAGTGAGTGTTTTAGGCAGCATATAGATAGGTCTTGTTTTGGTTTGTTTCTTTGTTTGTTTGTTTTTTAATTCATCCACTTACTCTGTATCTTTTGATTGAAGCATGTAGTCCATTTACATTTAACGTAATTATTGATAGGTATGTACCTATTGCCAATTCGTTGTTTTCTGGTTTTGGTTTTTGGTTTTGATTTTTGTTTTGTTTTTTTTTTTAATTTTTCTTTGTTCCTTTCTTCTTCTCTTGGTCTCTTGTGGTTTGATGGCTTACTTTAGTTCTACACTTGGATTCCTTTTTCTTCATTTTTTTGTGTATCTGTTATATGTTTTTATTTGTGGTTACTATTAGGTTTATAGACAACAATTTATATATAGCAGTGTATATTAAATTAATAGTCACTTTGAACACATTCCAAAAGCACTAATTTTTTCCTTCCCCTCCAGTTTATGTATATGATATAATATTTTACATCTTTTTATTTTGTGTATCCCTTGACTAATTTTGGTGGATATAATTGATTTTACTACTTTTGTGTTTTAACTTTTATACTGGCTTTAAAAGTGGTTAATCTACTGCCTTTGCTATATGTTTGGTTTTTTTCCTGTGAAATTTTTACTTTTCACAATTTCTTACTCCTGATTATGTCTTTTCTTTCCACTAAAAAATTATTTTTATCATTTCTTGTAAAGCCGGTTTAGTAGTTATGAAGTTCTTTAATTTTTGCTTGGGAAAAATTTTATATCTCCTATTCTGAATCATAACCTTGTCTTGTAGAGTATTCTTGGTTAGAAGTTTTTTCTTTCAACATTTTGAATATTTCATACTATTCTCTTCTGGCCTGCAGTTTATGCTGAAAAATCAGCTCACAGCCTTATGGTGTTTCCCTTGTATGCAACTGTTTTCTCTTGCTACTCTTAAAATTTTCTCTTTATCATTTACACTTTTCCATTTTATTTTATTGTATTTTTGAAATGCTTCTGTATTTATTTTGAGACAGAGACAGAGATAACATGAGAAAGGAAGGGGCAGAGAGAGAGAGAGAGAATGAATATCTCAAGCAGACTCCATGCTGTCAGCACAGAGCATGACATGGGGCTCAGTCTCACAAATTGTGAGATATGACCTGAGCTGAAATCAAGTGCCAGACATTTAACCAACTGAGCCACCCAGGTGCCTGAATTTTTTCTATTTTAATGATGATATGTCTTGGTGTGGACCTCCTTTGGTTTATCTTGTTGAGGGCTTTCTGTGATTCCTGAATCTGAATGTCTGTTTTCCTCCCAGATTGAAGAAGTTTTCAGCTATTATTTCCTCAAGTAAGTTTTCTGCCCCCTTTCTCTCTCTCCTCCTTCTGGATTCCCTATACTGAGAATGTTCTTATGCTTGATGAGGTTGTACAGTTTCCTTAACTATTCCCATTTTTTTATTCTTTTTTCTTTACGCTGTTCGGCTTAGTTGCTTTCCATTACTCTGCCTTCCAGATCACTGATCCATTCTTCTGCATCCTCTAATCTGCTGTTAATTCCTTTTAGGGTATTTTTATTTTGTTATTAAATTCTTCAACTCTGACTAGTTCTTTTTAATATTTTCTGGAGCTTTGTTGAAATTCTCACTGAGATGGTCCACTCTTTTTTGCAAGTCCAATGAGTATCTTTATGACCATTACATTGAATTCTTTTGTTTATTTATTCATTTTGAGAGAGAGAGGGAGAGAGCAGGGGAGAGGCAGAAAGAGAGAGGGGGAAAGAAAATTGCAAGCAGGCTCCATGCCATCAGCATAGAGCCCGACATGGGGCTTGAATCCATGAACCATGAGACTGTGACCTGAACCAAAACCAAGAGTGGGATGCTTAACTGACTGAGCCAACCAGGGACCCCATAATTAAATTCTTTATCGGACATATTGCTTATCTCTGTTTCATTTAGCTTGTTGATTGTGATTTTTGTCTTGTTCCTTAATTTAGGACTTATTTCTCTGTCTCTTCATGTTTTTTCTTTTTTTTTTTTTTTATAACTGTCTGGGTGTGTTTCATATGTATTAGGTCAGTCAGCTACATCTCTTGGTTTTGAAAGCAGTGGCCTTGTATAGAAGAGGTTCTGCGGTGTCCTATAGTGCAATCCCCTTGGTCATGAGAACCAGGTGCTCCAGGGATGTTCTCTGTGTGGGCTGTAGATATCTGCTTGTTGTGGCTGAGCTCTGATTGCCTTTACTCCAGTTGGCTGTAATGACTCTTGTGGCACATGGGCAAGGTTTGCTCTCCATGCTGTTGAGAGACCTGTCTGTGCCACCACAGGCACATAGGTGGATGAGGACAGCATTTAGTGTAGCTGTCTCAGCCTCTCTGCCACAAGTGTAGGCACACCAAAAGGCAGAGCATCCTCCCTGCACAGCCAGCTAAGGGGCTGGGCAGCTGAACTGTGAGTGCATTCATGTGTGGTTTTATCTTTCCTGCCTCCCCAAGGTAGCAGTCACTTTGGAGTGGTGCTAGTCCTTGCCAGGGCTTCCTGCTAGTTGTGGCAGGGCAGAAGCTACTTTGGAGGGACATGTGCAAAGCCAAGCAGGTTGGGTGTGTTCATAGGGGTCAATGGGGTGAGCCATGGTGCTAGTGAGGTAGTTGGAAAGGGTTAGAAGTTGCTTCCACGAACATCCAACTATCTACACTGGAGGAGGGGAAGAGGAATGATGTCCACCAGCACTTTTGCTCCCAGAGAAATCTGTACATCCCTTCCTTTCTGGCACACATTCTAAGATTATTCAATAAATCTTCTTCATGTATACCTCATGAGTTTTTCAAACTGTTGTTTCTAGGCTATGTTTCAAGCCAAGTTATTTAGTACTCTGGCTCCTTAAGGGCATAGACTCAATTTCCTGTTGCCCTCATGCTATCCTAGAGTAAAGCCCACTGATTTATAAAGCTCTCAGAGTTAAGTTCCTCTGGTTTTCAAAGCCATATATTATGGGGACTCATCCATAGTGTGTATCCCCAGTTGTGGAGGTGCCTGGCATGGGGTCTGATCCTCATTTCCCCATGCTTGTGATGTCCTTCCCATTTGTAGTTAGTCATGCAGAGTGTTTGGTTCCTAATCACATCTCTGCCCCTCTCGCCCTTTTCAATGTGGCCTCTCTAACTATAGGTCTGTTCTACCAGCCTTCAGGTTGTTTTCACAGTCACATAACGGAGCTGTTATCTGGGTGTGTTCTTGTCACAAGGTCAGTTCAGGATCCTCCTACTTCATCTTCTTCCCCTGGAAGATGGGGACTCTAATTTTTGAGTTTAATTAATGATCTGAAACCTCTCCTGAATTAGTCAGTATGATGCTTGTGTTAAGTTACTGAAACACTTTTCTCTGGCTAGTTATCATGATATCTGATGAAGAATCTCTACCAGAGAAATTCAACTCTGTCATTATAATTCAGTGGAGAAATAAATGACAGCAATTAACATGCTATCCATCTAACTGCTTTAAAAATATAATATCCTGTAGTGTAACTGCTCACCTGGAAGAAATGTCTCCAGAATTCTGAGTGTCGATGCTATGTGTCTTCTAGCTCTAAATGTATGTATGGTCTTCAGACATTGAGGAGGTGGAAAACTCTTCAGCTTGCAACATAACATGGTAAAGCAAAAATGACATGGGGCCTTGATCAAATAAACTTGGGGTTGAATTATAGTCCTATCAGTCACTAGCCATGTTATATAGGCAATACCTATTTCTTTCTGTCATGTGAAGGGACATTATGTTCTTCTTAATAGGCCGGATTATGTTGCTGTACAGACATTTCTCAAACCTCAATTGCTTTACGCAAAAATGTTTATTTACTGTTTATAATATCTTTCAACCTGGGTTGATGGGGGTCTGTCTGCATGTTGTAGTCACTTGAGGATCCATGCTTTCGGAGCTTCTAGTATGAGAGGTGCTTCTATGGTACCATGGAAAAAGGAAAATTTCGTGCCTATTATGTATTAGATCTTAGTAACCATGTGTCATTTCTGGGTAGAAACTATCAGTCATATTTCACTGGCCAAACAAGTCACCTTGCCATGACAAAATTCAAAGGAAGTGGAAGGGTGAAGTCCCACTGTGGGCTTAGAAAGAGAAGAAAACTTGAATATTTTTGAAAACTACCACAGAAGAATAATGCCTACTCCATAGGGTTGTTGTTTAATCATATATATAAAGCATCTTAACAGTAATAGAGGCTCGGGGCACCTGGGTGGCACAGTTCATCTAGCTAGAACTTTTGAAGGTTTGAGAGCTTCTGTGAAATATGGGTTGGAAAAAGTTGTGTGCCAGCTAAGTCCACAAGGAAATCTGTCAATCTTTGCCACAGTTCTGAATGGAAAAATGTCTAATAATAAAAATATTCTTCTATAGAATATTGAAGTATGATGTATTCCCAAGTTGGTCTTGGCTCTGAATTTATATTCTCTGAATAGTTTGGGAACTTTAGAGCCCACTGAATTAAAGTGCTTCTGGGTTAGTGGCTCTCCCCTTGTGCCCAGGGGAAGCAAATGTTATCTGGAGAAAAATTGGTTGCTGTGATTCCCATGGGTTAAATTCAACCAAAACAATGAATCTACTATACAAAATTAACACACACACACACACACACACACACACACACACACACACACACACACAGAAAAGTCACCATAAACAACAGTAAAAGTATAGTAGTGCTCAGTACTATGTTTGCTCTAGAACTCATGGTTGCAACTCGACCCTTGGGTCTTTTATTCTTTAATTGATTAATTTATAGCAAGCTAATGAACTCTAATACTATGTAGTTCTATGGTAGCTGATGGAAGATAGATGATAATAGCAGAGTCTAAGCCTCATATAGTTTATAATCAAAAGAGGAAAACAGACTAAATGACAACTAAAACATAATAGGAAATTTATAATAGAGTTATCCAGGAGGTATTATGAAGGCCCAGTAATAAAAATGACTAATTTGTTTACAAGGATGTAAAATTTTATTAGTTTATGTAAAATAAAACACAATAAATTATACCACATTAGAATTGCTTCATGGCATAGTTACTTGTGAAGTATTTCAGAGTTGAATTTTGGATTATGACTTGACAATCAAGGGTGAATGTGGTGGGTCCTGTGTAGCGAGTGGTGTCTTTGCTAAATCAGAGGAGAAAAGGAACATAACATTGGAACACTGTTAAGTGACAAATTGAATGGCTTACTTATATGTATAATACTTAATAACTTATGTAAAATATATGATATTATATATTGATATTTTATATATTAAATACATTATATATTTTATATTTTGATATCTTGATATATTATATCACATAATTAAATGTATTTATGTTATATATTATAAAATAATAATACATATTATATGTAATAATCGCATTTTTATAAACCATAAAAGGAGTGCATGAGCTTATTTATATACATCTGTATCTTTATAAGGAAGAGGTCTTAGAAGAAGGGGTTAGTGGCCTTGAGGTAGATACTTTTACTTCTTACTCATTATAATTTTTAAAATGTGATTGTTCTAATGGAGATTTTCCTTTGTTTGTTTGTTTGTATATTAAGGCAAAATCTGATAACAGGCACTTGATTTCTGCATAGAATATAACTGGGAGCCCAGGTCAGAGTCAGCCTTGAGTTTAAGGACCAGGTTCTAGAATTACTCCTGTGAAAAATGGCAACCTGTTGAATCTCTGAATGATTTCAAATGGGAATTGTTTGTTTTATGATTTTATTTATTTCTAGAAAAGAAAATTTCACACCCAACAAGTACATCTGACACCAAAGATGATTATTCTCTTTATGTTCCAGCGAGCTTAGATGTTAGCTTAGCTTAGGTTCTCATATATATGTACGTACATACATACATACATACATACATACGTATGTATCTACAGGACCACCTGGGTATCTCAGTCAGTTAAGCATCTGCCTCTTGATTTCAGCTCAGGTCATGATCTCAAAGTTAGTGAGTTTGAGCCCTGCATCAGGCTCTGTGTTGGTAGCCTGGAGCCTGCTTGGGATTCTCTCTCTCTCTCTCTCTCTCTCTCTCTCTCTCTCTCTCTTTCTCTGCCCCTCCCCCACTCACATGTGCGTGTTCTCTCTCTCTCAAAAATAAACATTAGTAAGTAAATATTAGTGAAATGTCATTAAAATATGTATCTGTATGTATATATAATATACATATTATATATATATATATATTTGAATGAAGTCAGAAACTTAAGTATTGTTTTTTCATATATGTGTATAACTAAAACAGGCCTCAAGTCACTTTTTATAGTCTATCGAGTCTTTTTAGCACTTTCCATCTTTAAATATTGCAAATACTTTGAGCAAGGCCAGTGCAACAAAGATAAAATAAAATACTCTAAAGGACAACGCCTGGTTTGATTTGTTTCTGTGGTGTGTTTTTTTGTTGTTGTTACTTTTGTTTTGTTTTGTTTGAATTGACATATCCTATTCCAGTATTTACTTTTGTTCCTTCTTCCATTTTTAATGGCAGCAATATACTGGACTCATAGCTTTAAGGATTTTTCTACAACTCCCTTAAATCTCATTTTAGTCATTATCTTATATGACTCAATATATTCTGTGTTCTCATTTCTGTTCCCTGTTTCTAGACTTATTGCTATCCTGAAATTTATGTTCTGCTCGGGCATATTTTGTCATCTGTAGATGCATAGTTGAATTTCTAGGACTGCTGATTTTGTATTTTATATTTCCTGTTCTTTTTAAGTTATTCACTTTTACAATGAGGAAGAGATGTTTTAAAAGTGACCCTTGGAAACATAGTCGTTTCCCTAGCCAACTCTCTGTTTCATAAACCCTCTCCCTCTTCTCGTATTACCCTACTCTTCTCTTCTGTGCATTGCTCCTTTGTGTATCTTAATGCTGTGATCTTTTATGGACACTCATCTGATCATTGCTCTAATGTGACAACATTTACTCCAGGTTCTCCCTTGGTTTTGGAGCGAGATTTCTCTGTGACTGTGGAATTTGCCGTGTGCTAAGTGAGAATGAGGATTTCTAAGCTTTGCTTCTCACAGAAAATGCTCATTTTTTTTCATCTTTACTTTTGGAATTAAGTATGTGTAAAAACTAATTATGTTATATAAAGCAATTTGAAGGAAAATTAGGGTTTTATTTTAAGAGAGAAGACAAAAGTAGAGAAAGTGAGAAATACAGAACAAGAGAAACACTTGTTAAATACAGTGTTATCTTTAATTTTTCTTCACCGTGACAAATAACGAATTCAGATGACTTTTATTTTTAACCGTCTCTTCAAGACACTCCTGAATTTAAAGTTAAGCTGGATTGTGTAAAGAAAAGTTGTAATCGTGGTCTCAGAGCAAATTCGCTGTTAACCTTGAAAAAGTGATTTTGACTTTCTGGGTGTTAGTTCCCTCATGTCTAAACTGAGGAGTTCTAAACTATTTTACTAAGAATCTTGACAGCTTCACGGAGGTGCTTGGTGGCCCATCCCCAGTGAGATCTACCAAAGCGGCCATGTGTTTAGCTGTTTTTATCTATCCAGTTTCTACTTAGGAATTATTTTCGAGGAAGCCTTCTACTACTAACAAAGGTAAAAACTAAACCTCTCCGTGATCTCTAAGGTGTCTTTTTTTTTTCTTTTTCTTTCCTTCTCTAACATCCTGTGGATCGATGAGAGCTACAGTCTCGTTGATTCTTATAAAAGGGACTCTGGGGGGGTCAAATCACTGATTTTCAAGTCGCTTTAGATATCACAATCATCTTTCGAGGGTGTTTGTGTTAAACAGAGTTGCCTGCCTTTCCTTTCCAGTTACTAAATCAGAATGGTAGGAAATGAAAAATAATTTTCTTCTGTTGAAATAAAATTCTAGGCCCAAGATGGATCGGTTCCTGCCTGGGTGCCACGTTAGCAAATCAAAATTTAGATAACTTTTGGGTCCCTGTAAATGCTCTGCTTGACCAGAAAGAAACAGTGTATCTGGTCAGTCAGTCCCCAAATACCAACCTAACACTGGCCTTTATACTTACTTCTTTGCTCCTTCTCGCCCTAAACAAGATGGACTTTGTGGACCCAGCCAAGCAGATTTTCTCTATTTGTGTCTTCCTTGTTCTTTGCTCTCTATCCTATAAAATCTTCCCGCCTTCTGCCCCATTTTGCAGTTCTCTGAAAGCAGACTGCTTCATGAGATGTTAAATAGTTTGTGTCACTTCAGTTGTCTTCATTAATCATTTTTTAACACTTCTATCCTTCATTGCTTTTGGCTGAGACCCCTCTGTAAATTTTAATTCCTACTATATGTACAGGAGTCCCACAAAGATGTAAGTCTCAAAAGGCAGTCTGTGCTAGGGACAGGAATAGGGCTCTGGCATTTCAAAGGGAAGGTAATTCATGGTAAGGTGAGAAGAGCAAATGTGTGGTCATTAAAGGTTTTCCTGACACACAAAATAAGTTCCCCACAGGAAAAATTTATCTCTGGTAATAGCTCTCTTCCTGGTACAGGGCCCCTTTCTAATGTAAATTTCTCTTCCAAAAGTAACTTCTACTTTGTTTTCGGAGCTCCTCCTGTTCCTGCAGTTTAAATAATTGGTTCAAAATAGTCTTTATGCCAAAGAGGCACATTTGGGGATGGCATATTCTGCCCTGTCTCAGATCTCTGTGGCAAGGGCTGGATAGCTGCATTTTTCAAATCCCTGCCCAGGTCATTTGCATGTGCAGGTGACATTGGAACCACTAAGCTCCAAAGTGTAGGGTTGAACTTAGGAAATCAAATGAGCCATACCTGTAACTTGATGTAATAGCTAACAGTTTCTAAGTGCTCCTCATATATTCGCTATTAAACCTAAAGATTGATTTAGTAGGTCTGACTTAGGGCCCAGGGAAATTT
This sequence comes from Panthera pardus, assembly GCF_024362965.1. Classification (NCBI taxonomy): domain Eukaryota; kingdom Metazoa; phylum Chordata; class Mammalia; order Carnivora; family Felidae; genus Panthera; species Panthera pardus. Next base: position 136,477,008 of record NW_026526721.1, read on the forward strand.
GAGGAAAGAGGTATTAGCATATAGTTTTTTAAGCTCTTTTCTCTAAAATGGACTATACATGTAAATATTTTTGATTTTTTGGTTTTTTTGTTTTATTGTTTTTTGTTTTTTGTTTTTGCCTTCCACACATATTGAGTGTAGATGGTAAGCTAGGTAACTAGTAAATGTGATGCTTGGGTGACCTGAAATTGTAACTGACATAAGACAGGTTAACAGGAGAAAAGCGTGTACATTTATGTAAGTTTTTATGTGACATTGGAACTTCTTATAAGGAAAACAAACCCATAGAAATGATGTAATCAGTATGCTTTTATACTAGGTTGAACAAACAGGCAGTTGTAGAAAAGTAAACTATGTGGGGAGCTTGAAAAAAGGATAAGAATTATTGAATAAGGTCTGTTTGTATAGAATTCTTTAGGTCTCAACTTCTTGTCCTTGATGTTAAGAGTGTCACTTTCTGGGGCACCCCGGTGGCTTAGTCGGTTAAGTGGCCAACTTCAGCTCAGGTCATGATCTCTCATCTTGTGGGTTCGAGGCCCGCATCAGGCTCTGTTGACAGCTCAGAGCCTGGAGCCAGCATTGGATTTGTGTCTCCCTCTCTTTCTGCCTCCCCCACTTGTACTGTGTCTTTCTCTCTCTCAAAAATAAACAAACACTTTTTTAAAAAATGTCACTTTATTTCTGGCCCAGGGAGAATATCTTTCAAAGGGGAATTTCATGTCCTGCTTTTCAGAAAAAGAAAGATTACAGTTTTTTCTTGCATGTCTTGTTTTTTCAAGTATTTTTAACTCAAGTGAAGCCAAGTGGCATATTTTGGGGTAGCATATTGTACCCCCTTTACTACATACCAGTGTTATAAATTAAAACAATTTTTTTTAAGTTTACTTATTTACTTTTGAGAGAGAACGAGCCGGGTAGGGGCAGAGAGAGAGGGAGTGAAAAAGAATCCCAAGCAGGCTCTCCACCAACAGTGTGGAGCCTGATATGGAGCTCCCACCCATGAACTGTGAGATCATGACCTGAGCCAAAACCAAAAGTCAGACCCTTAACTGACTGTGCCACCCAGATGCCCCTATAATTCTTGTTTAATGTATTACTTTACCATCATAACAATCCTGAGAATGAGATAATCATCATACCTATTTTATAGATGAGGAAAGGAAAGCACAGAGTATAGAGGACATTAACAGAAAGTTGAAAAGCTGGTAAATGTCAGAACAGGGATTCAGCACAATCTCTGACTTACAATATGCTGCTGTAATGTATTTTGCCTTACTTCAAAGTTATTTGGAAAGCACTAACTGTGACTCTAATTGGCATAATTGTGTCTATCAAGTCTCAAATTCAGGGAAGGAACTGACCTTCAGTCTGATGCCTAGGAAAGCCCACCCATCCAATTTTGGTGGCTTTATTGATTTCTAGCTCTGGATTTGAGAAAAAGAGTTTGAAAGTGTATCTCCCTTTTCTTTGGAGAAAGAAAGATTTTCTCACTTCAATAGACATGATCAGATAGGTGTCTATAACCTTGGTCCTCTGAAAGTTTGTCTGATTGGCTTTTTCTGTAAATTAATTGTACAGAATGTACCTATAGTGTGTATGTAGGCATTCTACTCTCCACTTCCTCCTACCCTTTTCATCATGCTCTTTCCTTGGATAATCTCTTGCAGTGATCTTTGAGTTAGTGAGAATGTACAGTTTCCACCAAACAATTGCTAAGTGTCAGCAGTCTATCTAATCTTGAACAAAAATACACTCTGGCATCGCAGCCCCTACTCTGTGTAAGGGAATGGACTTTTGGGCTCTTTTCAGAGTCAATCTGGGCAGGATTTATGATTCAGCTATTTTGACTCAAATCAGGCTGAAAATTCCTGGCACTTACACAATTTTAACTCGATTAAAATTTGGCCTAAATATGTCAGGCTGTTCTTTTGGCACAATATATTACCAAAGCAGGAAAGAAAATAAAAGTACCTGAGATTTTTCTTGAACTCATTGAGGGTGGGGTGTGTGGTATATATCTGTGTTTCCATGTGTATATGTTTCTTTCCCAGTTAGTTTATACAAATTTGATTGATTTGCTCTTAAAGTGCCATGAAATGGTTCTTTACAAGTGTTTATCTTGAATTATTTAATTCAGTGAATATAAACTGATGTATAAAGTGATTTACTTGTATGAAAGATAATTATGTGACTAAGGATCCTGATTAATTGCATTATTCAATTTATGTCAATACTGAATCTAAAATGTGGAACCATTTTATTCCACTTAAAATGGGGGGGGGGACTAGCATCGTTTTTTAAAAATGAGAGTTGAAGACAGGGCCTTTGTTGCTATGATTATGTTTGTGATTTTAATTGCTGAGATACTCAAGTTTCAAAAGGATCGGCTGTCAAAGCAGAGAAGCAGTAAATGTTCATATCGCTTTTTGTACAATGGCAATTATATTGACAATCCATTTTGAGAATAACCATAATGGTTCCATTTAGTGTGTATTCTGTAAAGGATCATCAGGGTCAATATAGTGACTATGAAAACGTCTGATACAACAGATACTTCTATTATGTCATTTCCATTGATGTTATGGAAGGGAGAATGGAGACCTGATCCCTGAAATAATGGAGAAGAAAAGCAACCTTTTATTATGCTACTATTAACACATCTGAGAGGCACTTCTTTGGGAAGCCAGGTAGCAGAAACTTCTATCTGAAAAACTTTAAGGCTGTTTTTCTTTAGAAAATTGAAAAGAAGAAAAAGAAATATTGATTTTAAAACATGCATGCAAAATCTCTGGGAGATGTTGAGTTATTAAAGCAGATTAGTGATCTACCTCTCTTAGCGTTTCTTAAATGAAGCCCTGCCTGGATCCTTTAGGAGGGATAAAATGACTTTGTGACCCATTTTGATTCTTTTTTTTTCTTTAAGTTTATTTGTTTATTTTGAAAGAGAGAGAGGGCTCAATCAGGGGAGGGGCAGAGAGAGGGAGAGAGAAAATCCCAAGCAGGCTCCGTGCTATCAGTACAGAGCCTGATGTGGGGCTCAAATGCAAGAACTGTGAGATCATGACCTGAGCTGAAACCAAGAGTCAGACACTTAACCAACTGACCACCCTGGTGCCCCTGACCCATTTTGATTCTTAAATAATATACAGAGAAGCTTTTTGAAAACTTAGAAAAGTAACATCAGCCTTGAAATAAAACTAAAACCAAACACATAAAAAACTAATCAATCCTAATTAGCTTACTTAATTCCAAAGTTATTTTACTACATTTTACTATTATCTGTGCTCTTGAGATAATTTATGTGCTACTGTACATTTCTTCTAACGCTGTGTTCATGACTTCTTGGTAGTTTGATATTGACAATGGTAGGAGTATTTACAAGTGGTTGTGGTGATAGTCTCTACACCACAGATATCTCTAAATACTAGAAGTCAAGGCTTGATTTATTATTTTGTTCATGGTCCAGACATGAAAAGGTAATGGAAAATGTGAAAAATTCAGGTTAAACTTAAAAGTATGCAGTATTGGGACACTGGGTTGCTCAGTTGGTTAAGCATCCAACTTTGGCTCAGGTCATGATTTCACAGTTCACGAGTTCAAGCCCTGCATCTGGCTGTCAGCCCACTTCAGTTCCTCTGTCCCCTTCTCTCTCTGCTCCTCCTCCACTTATTCTCTCTCTGTCTTTCAAAAATAACATTAAAAACAGGAAAATATGTAGCGTTGATTAAAAATGGGCCAATGACAAAGAAGTCAAATTTTCACTATTTTCAGATGACATGATACTCTACATGGAAAACGTGAAAGACTCCACAAAAAGCTGCTAGAACTGATACATGAATTCAGCAAAGTCACAGGATACAAAATCATTGTACAGAAATCGGTTGCATTTCTATACACCAATAACAAAGCAACAGAAAGAGAAATTGAGAAACCGATCCCATTTACTATTGTACCAAGAACCATAAAATACCTAGGAATAAACCTAGCCAAAGATGTAAAGGATATGTATGCTGAAAACTATAGAAAACTTATGAAGGAAATAGAAGAAGACACAAAGAAGTGGAAAAACATTCCATGCTCATGGATTAAAAGAACAAATTTTGTTACAATGTCAATACTACCCAAAGCAATCTACACATTCAATAAAATCCCATAAAAATTGCACTAGCATTCTTCTCAGAGCTAGAACAAACAATCCTAAAATTCGTATGGAACCATAAAAGACCCCACATAGCCAAACTAGTATTAAAGAAGAAAACCAAAGTGGGAGGCATCACAATCCCAGACTTTAGCCTCTACTACAAAGCTATAATCATCAAGACAGTATGGTATTGGCACAAAAAAACAGGCGTATATACCAATGGAATAGAATAGACAACCCAGAATTGGACCCACAAATATATGGCCAACTAGTCTTTGACAAAGCAAGAAAGAGTACTCAGTGGAAAAAAGATAGTCTGTTTAGCAAGTGGTGCTGGGAGAACTGGACAGCAATATGCAGAAGAATGAAACTGGACCACTTTCTTACACCATACACAAAAATAAACTCAAAATAGATGAAAGATCTAAATGTGAGACAGGAAACCATCAAAACCCTAGAGGAGAACATAGGCAACAACCTCTTTGACCTGGGCTGCAGAAACTTCTTACTTGACACATCTCCAAAGGCAAAAGAAATAAAAGCAGGAATGAACTATTGGAACCTCATCAGGATAAAAAGCTTCTGCACTATAAACTGAACAATCAACAAAGCTAAAAGGCAACTGATGGAATGGGAGAAGACATTTGCAAATGACATATCAGATAAAGGGTTAGTATCAAAATCTGTAAAGAACTTACCAAACTCAACACCTGAAAAACATATAATCCAGTCAAGAAGTGGGCAGAAGACACAAACAGACACTTTTCCAAAGAAGACCAGCTAATTGGCCAACACACATATGAAATGCTCAACATCACTCATCGTGAGGGAAACACAAATCAAAACCACATTGAGCTACCACCTTAACACCAGTCTGAGTGGATAAAATTTATTTACTTAAAAAAAATTTTTTTAATGTTTATTTCTGAGACAGAGAGAGACAGAGCATGAGTGGGGGAGGGGCAGAGAGAGAGAGGGAGACACAGAGTCAGAAGCAGGCTCCAGGCTCTGAGCTGTCAGCACAGAGCCCGACCCAGGGCTCAAACTCACAAACCTTGAGATTATGACCTGAGCCGAAGTTGGTCACTCAACCGACTGAGTCACTCAGGTGCCCCCCGAGTGGCTAAAATTAACAACTCAGGAAACAACCGATGCTGGTGAGGATGTGGAGAAAATGGAACCCTCTTGCACTGTTGGTGGGAATGCATACTGGTACAGCCACTCTGGAAAACAGTGTGGAGGTTTCTCAAAAAATTAAAAATAGAATGACCCTAGGATCCAGAAATAGCACTACTAGGAGTTTATCCAAAGGATACAAGAGTGCTGATTCATAGGGGTACGTGTACCCCAATGTTTATAGCAGCACTATCAACATTGTAGCAATGTGGATGGAACTGGAGGGTACTATGCTGAGTGAAGTCAGTCAGAGAAAGGCACATTCCATATGTTTTCACTAGTATGTGGAATTTGAGAAACTTAACAGAAGGCCATGGGGGAAGGGAGGAGGAAAGATAGTTTCAAACAGAGTGGGAGGCAAAACCATAAGAGACTCTTAAATACAGAGAACAAACTGAGGGTAGATGGGATTGTGGCAGGGGAGAGAGGAAAATGGGTGATGGGCATTGAGGAAGGCACTCTTTGGGATGAGCACTGGGTGTTGTATGTAAGCGATGAATCATGGGAATCTACTCCCGAAGCCAAGAGCACACTGTATACCCTGTATGTTAGCTAAGTTGACAATAAATTATATTAAATAAATAAGTAAGTAAATAAAAACGGGCCAAAGACCTTAATGGACAACTCATCAAAGAAGATACACAGATGGCAAATAAGCATATGGAAAAAAGTTCCACATGATCAAAATAACAATAATATACTACTAACCACCTATTAAAATGGCCAGAATCCAAAACACGGACAACATCAAATGTTTGCAAAGCTGTGGAGAAACAGGAACTCTCATATGCTGCTGGTGAAATGCATAATAATACAGGAAGACAAGTTGGTGGTTTCTTACAAAACTCAACATGGCCTTCCTATATGATCTAGAAGTCATCCTGCTTGGTATTTACTCAAAAGAGTTGAAAACTTAAGTCCACATAGAACTTTATACATGGATATGTATAGCAGCTTTATTCATTCAGGCCAACACTTAAAGAAATAAGATGCTCTTCAGTAGGTGAATGGATAAACAGGGACATCCAGACAATGGAATATTAATTAATTTTAGAAAGAAATGAACTGTCAAGCCATGAAAAGGCATGGAGAAAACTTGAATGCATATTACTAAGTGAAAGAAGTCAATCTGAAAAGGCTATGTACTCTACAATTATACCTATACAACATTCTGGAAAAGATAAAACTGTGGAGACTAAAAATATCAGTGGTTGCCAGGGGTTGGAGGAGAAAACAAGTAAATGCGCAGAGCACAAAGGCTTTCGAGACAGTGAAAATGCTCTGTATGATATTTTTATGATGAATAGATGCCATTATACAGTTGTCCAAATCCATAGAATGTACAACACAAAGGGTGAACTCTAATGTAAACTATGGATTTGAGGAGATTATGATGTGTCAGTGTATCAGTTGTAATAAATGTACCACTCTGGTGGGGGTTGTTAACATTGGAGAAGTCAGTGCATGTGAAGGGGCAAGGAGTGTATAAGACATCTCAGTGGCATCTTCTAAATGTTTCTGTGAACCTTAAATGGCTCTAAAAATAGTCTTAAATTAAAAAAGATGTGCAGTCTCTATAGCAATTACATTGATACAAATTATAATAATTTGTGAATTATTACAAATTGGGGGAATATGCTTATAGTATCGACAACTAGTATACAGTTCAGCAAAGAAATCACTTAGTCAATGAAAAACAACTTCATTGCTTCACTTTTATCCTACCAATAAACATAAAAATATCAACTGACACTCATGTAGAAGCTACACTTGTTCATCAGTTGCAACCATTGACTGTTTATGGATACAAAAATTGGACCCAAATCAATGAAAGGATTCTGTGAGAATCAATTGGATATATGAATTTACAATAAAGAATGTTATGTGTTTTCTTTTTTGCAAATAGAGTGCCGTATGTCCTCATTATCAGCAAACTTATAATCATCTAGGCGTGCATGTGTGTATACATACATGAACTTAATTTTTTTGGAGAAACTGTTAAGTATTACCAGCACATCACTGTGTATCAAAATGCTATAATTTCAAATAATTTATCCTAAGAACATCTCTCTCCCACCTTCCTATTCTGGAGCCTAAAAATTTTCCATTAAAAATAATCTCATCAGCTTAAAATGTTGAGCCCTTTCAGAAGGCAACTGTAAAGGGTACTGAAGGAAGCTCAATCAAGTATACCTTAAGTTGGAATTTACTAATCAGATACGGGTTCATTTTAGTGCATGAAAAGTTCATGACAAGTTTTTTTTTTTTTGATATTTTATGATTTTTTTGACTCGTAAGAGATAAAGCCCAGAGGCGAAACCTAAGGTTCAGAAAGATTGATAACCAAAATATCACAGAACTATTTAAATAACAACATCATGAGTTCATTTATTGAGTCTTCATTATGTGCTATGGTCTGAATGTTTGTGTACCCTTGTGTACCCACAAAATTTGTATGTTGAAATTCTAACATAAAGGTAATAGTGTTGGTAGGTAGGGCCTTTGGGAGGTGATTGGGTAGTGAAGGTGGAACCCTTGTAAATGAGATCATTGCTCATATAAAGGAGACCCCGTGTGACTTCCTATCCCGTTCTGCTATGTGAAGCCATGATGGGGAGTTTGTGATCTGGAAGAGTGCCCTCACCCAACCATGCTAGCAGCCTGATATCAGACTTCCAGTTTCGAGGACTTTGAGCAGTAAATTTTTGCTGTTTATAAGCCACCCAGTCTATGGTATTTTGTTAAAATGGCCTTAACAGACTAAGACATGATATTCATTCAATATACTATGAATTTAATGTGAATTGTTTTAATTCACACGTTGATCCTCAACTGGTACTTCATTTTGTCCATTTTACAGATAAGAATACAGAGATACAAAGACTTTTTAAGATAGTCGTTTCCAAGGTCCCATAGCTGGGATCATAGAACTAGGATGTGGGCCCTAGCTATGTAATTAAAGAGCCTGTTTTCCCCCCAGCTTTACTGAGATAAAAATGACATATGGCATTGTATAACTTCAAGGTGTACAATATGTTGCTTTGATACACCTATGAATTGCATAATGATTACCATCATAGCAGTAGCTAACAGCTCCATCGTGTCACTTAATTACCATTTCTTTTTCTGGGGTAAGAACATCTGAGATTTACTCTTTTAGCAACTTTCAAGTAATAATACAGTATTACTAACTATAATCACCATGTTTTACCTTAGATCCCTAGAACTTATTCATCTTATAACTGAAAACTTATACTCTCTCCCCAACATCTCCCCATCTGCCCCAACTCCCAGCCCTGGTAACCACCATTCTACTCGCTATAAATTCAGCCTTTTTAGTTTCCACATAAAAGTGGTTTCATATAGTAGTACTTGTCTTTCTCTGACTTATTTAGCATAATGCCCTTGAGATCTACCCATGTTAACCCAAATGGAAGGATTTCCTTCTTTCTTATGGCTGAATAATCTTTGTGTGTGTGTGTGTGTTTCATATATTTCTTAATCATTAATCCATTGATGGACACTTGGGTTTTTTCCATAGCTTGGCTCTTGTGACTAATACTACAATGATACTGTATCTATATATACAACTACTATAGATAGATATAGATATAGATACAGTATATATACAGTATATATAGATAGATATAGATAACTATATATATATATATAACTATATGTATACTACAATGACACAATATCTATATATTTAACTGTCATAGGATAGTTACATTTTTAATTTTTTGAGGAATTTTCATGCTCTTTTCCATAGTGGCTGGACCAATTTGCATTCCCACCAAGGATTCCCTTTTCACCATACCTCAGGCAACACTTGTTATCTTTTGTCATCTTGATGAAAGCCATCTCAACAAATATGAAGTGATATCTCATTGTGGTTTTGATTTGCATTTCCCTGATAATTAGCAATGTTGGGTACCTTTTCATGTAACTGTTTGCCATTTGCATCTCTTTGGAAAAATGTTTGTTTAGTTCTTCTACCCATTTTAAATTGGATTGTTTGTTTTTTAGTATTGATTACATGAGTTCTTTCTATATTTGGGGTATTAACAGATACATGATTTGCGAATATTTTCTCCCACTCCATAGTTTACCTTTTCATTTTGTTGATTGTTTCTTTTGCTATGCAGAAATTTTTAAGTGTGATAGAGTCTCACTTATTTTTTTGTCCTTTGGTTGCATGTGTTTTTAGTGTCATATCCAAAAAATATCATTGCCATGATCAATGTCAAGAAGATTGTCCCATTTTCTTCTAGAAGTTATATATTCTAAGAACTTATGTTTAAGTTTGAATCCATTTTGAGTTAATTTTGTATGTGGTAAAAGATAGGCATTCAATTTCATTCTTTTGCATGTGGTTGTCCTGTTTTCCCAACATCATTTATTGAAGAGACTATCCTATCCCCATTGAATATTATTGACTAATAGAGACTACTCTTTATCCGTTATTTTATACCACTCATAGAATCCAGACCTTTAATTCCTGAATTAGGATTTATCACACCATTTTGTGTCACTCCCTTTAGTAGAAATATTACCTAATATAAATAAAGGGAGAAAAAATGTTATACTAAAATATTAACTGACAGGAAAAGGTTCAAAGATTGAGGCATAGGCTATTCCAATGATAAGGAACAAGAGAACAAGAGAAGCAAGGAGAGGAGACTGCATCTCTTAACCAGGGTTGCATCATGCAAACCACAAAATCTCATTGGTGTATAATAATAAGTATTTGTTTAACTTAGAAGTCTTAGAATGAGCAGTCCTAGGCTGGGCTTAGCTGATCTCAGCTGCATTCCCCCATATATCTGCTGACTGGTTGGAAGCTTTGTTTTAGGCAGAGCTGGACCAGGGCACCTTATCTGCAGCAGCTCTGTTCACATGCCAGGCCTCCTTCTGGGACTATTGGGTAAGTCCTGGGAGGCCCTTTTCATGGCAATGGTTTTTTGCAGATATTTACTAATGAACCATTGGCCAAAGCAAGTCACACAGTTTAACCTGAACTCAAAGAGAAGTAAGCTATGTACACAATGAGAAGGAATTGTAAAGTTTTTTCACAAGGACGTATGCAAAGGTGAGATGAATGATTTATTCTTTTAATGCAGTCTATCTCAGAATCAAGACTGAGTGACCAATGACTTTGGAAAAAATAGACTATTTCACTAGAAGCCAAGTGAAGAACATGCATCAAGGAGAATATGATCTTCAATGTGAAATGTTGCTGATAGGGAAAGTAATATGAAGACTGAGATTTGACACTGGAGGATACTAGCGACTGTTTTAAAGGTTTTTATTTTTATTTTTTTTTGAAAGAGTAGGGGAGAGGCAGAAAGAGAAGGAGAGAGAGAATACCAAGCAGGCTCTGTGCTCGAACCCACAAACCATGAGATCATGACCTGAGCCTGTATCAAGAGCTTGACGCTCAACCCACTGAGCCACCCTGGCATCCTGGAGGTTGTTAGTGACTTTGAAAAGAGCAGTTTCAATACATTGTTGAGGACAAAATTCTGATTGTGAAGATTTAGGAGAGAACAGGGCAGAGATTGGAGAGAATAATTATAAAAAATACTTTTATGATTTTTTGTTCTGTAGAAGTGTATAGAGAGATGGACTGGTACCTGACTGAGAAATGGGGTTGAAAGAGATTTTTTAAGTATTTATTTTAATATGGATAAATATTAGCAGGTTTATATGCCGATGAGAGTCACTCAGTAAATGAGGGGAAATTGATGATGTAGTCCAAAGAACAGAGAATTGTTGGTATGAATGTCTACGAATGTCTATTCATATCTCATAGGATGAGATAGAATCTAGTTCATAGTTGGAAGTGTTGTCTTTATATAGGAGCCTGGGGAATTTATGTACAATAACAGAAGAGAAGGCAGAGCATATGGTAGTATTGGATAGCTGTGGTCATGGGTGTCTGCAGAAGCTCCTTAGGAGATGACAGACTTCCAAACTCTGGAGTTCTGTAGTATGAAAGTGAGGAAACTCCCAGCATAATCATCTAAGCTGAACATTTTTCCTCTCTGTGACAAGTCTCAATTATACCTTTTTTGACTTTCAACTAGCATATGTATATACTGGAAATCAGCATATAAACACTCCTTCCTTCACTTCAAAGACAAGAAATCACATTAAAGCACATTCATTTCTCAGTGCTACTTTAGACCTGAGAGTTTGTCTTTTTTATCCAAACTGAACCAACTGCTTGGTTGAAATTACTCTTGAAGTGCCTCTTATAGGGTTAAATATCTGAAACACTTAGCAACAAGAATCAACTGCTCCCTTTGTAGTGATTGGGTATTATGGCTTTTCTTTCTCCTGAAACTGGAGGTTGATTGACTCAATGGATAAGAATTCCCAAGTACACTTGTAGCAGCCAAAGAAGAGAAAAAAACAAAAAAAACCCCACAAAAACAAACAAACAAAAAAACCCCCAAAAACAAAACTAAGTTAGAAGACGAATAGAAGTTAAGGATGAACAAAATATCCTATATCTTAGTACTCAAATGGAATCTTCCAAAGGATGCTATTTGTTCTCTTTATTATGAATTTTGTTTTCAGAAAGCAGCAAATAATGTGTCCTGCCTAAAGTACCTATAGACTTTAACTAGAGACTTTTCATATTTAGTCACAGAATCTCTGCTTTCCCTGCTCCCTGCCCCCCCCACTTCTGCCATCAACGAAAACAGCCACTTGCAATAGTCTGGGGTGACCTTGCTTTCACACCAGATTGCTTAGCTCAATGTTGGAATGAAAACAGATAACGCTACAATATAAATCTGTCCTTATAATAAAAAATTGGAAATGATGAAGGGTGGCAGATGGATTCCAAACTAAAGGAATCCATCCTCTGTGAGTTTATCATTTAGAAAGCAAATTCTATGCCAGGGACACGATGGACATTTGGGACACCTTTGGCCAAGGATCTTGTCCTCATTTCTATCATCAGGACCATCTTTGTGACTGCAGGCATCCACACATATGCTGCATAGTATGGCCTCAGATTTATCCTTTGCCAGGTTAGGCAGACTTGCTGTGAAGGCTCTCAGTCATTATCACCATCATCATCATCACCATCATCACCATCATCACCATCATCATCATCACCATCACCATCATCATTTGGGTATTTGTTTAGAGGAAAAAACTGCAAGGTTTTCTAACTTCCTATTACAGCCTGGCATGAGAAAATCATTTTCAATGACTGCCTTAAAGCTGAGCTGTCTTTGATGAAATTTAGAAATTTGTTTTCTTTACAAAAAAGATATACCCATTTAAAGTTCAAACCAGACTTACAAATAAGTGAAAACTATTTTTTCCTATTTTGACTAAAAAAGTCAAGTATCTTTTTACCAAATCATATGTAAAGAAAATAAAATACAGTTTTCTCAGAAAGGAACTGGGACTGCTCATGGCAATGTCTGGAGACATTTTTGCTTGTCACAGCGAGGGGTGTGGGGATGCTCTTGGCCTGTGGTAGGTAGAAGCAGGAATACTGCTAAACATCCTGCAATGCCTGACAGTCTCCTCCCCCTCCCCCACCACAAGAATGTCCTCAGAATAGTGCTGAGGTTGAAAAGGCCCCTGTAAGGTGAAAATCATGTCAGATCCTCACAGCATTTCCTAGTGAGTCCAGAAACATTACTTTCCCCCCTCCAACACTAAAATAGATTTTCAGCGGATGTCCACTTCTGGTATAGAATCTGAAAAGACATGTAAGAAAGACCTTCATTTATGGTAACACCAAGTAAAATATGGATGATGTTTTGAAGTGACTTACGTGAGTGGTTTGTATGACTATCGAAGGATTCTACGTTCAAGAAAGCCTTGATGATCCTGACATCCAGAGGATGAAGCCCTGCACGCTAGAGCCGCGAGATGAAGGTTCTGGGGCAAAAATTGGTTCTGGATGTAAGTGATGGAGAAAGCCTGCCAGAAACCTTAAACTCTGAGGTTGAGAGGAAGGCAACAGAGCCAGTGGCAATAATAGGGGCAGGTGGGATGGTTTGGAGCTTGAAAAATACGCTAACACAGTCATCGTTTGGCATAACAAAGCTCCCTGCTTCTCCTTTTGCGTATTTTTTATATGAAAAAGGAAGTGAAAGTAGGACTGACAAGCAGAAAGAACCTAGGTAGTCTCGCATTCTCTCCCTGTGGCTGGAACCACTGAACCAAATTATTCAACCTCAAATTCCACCTTCTGGTCTTTGGGCTTAAACACTCGTTTTAAAAAAAAACTGTCGAACCCCTAGATGACAGTAGGGAAGGTTATGGTGATAAAAACAGCAATAGCACAAGTGGTTGGGTTTAATTTTCTTGACATTGTCGTTCAGTTACAGACTCATGGTGAAGTCTCTACTTTGGCAAGCCAGTGTTAGAGTTTCCACTGTTCAGGGAGAGGAGGAGAAATAAATTGATAGTATCCCTCAACCTCTACTATTCTTCCATAGATAATTCCCCTATGAAATAAAACATTGCAAGACATGCAAAGAAGCAATACGTAGAAGTTGTAAAATAGTGTTCACTTAGACTAACCCACAAGTGATGCAGATACTACAAGTAGCTGACGAGCACTTGAATTATTGCAAATATGTTGAAAAATTTATAGCAAGAGGTGGGAAGGATGCAAGAACAGAGAATTTCATCAAAGAAATGAAAACTGCAAAAGTAATAGAAAGCCTACCAAAGAATATATGGGAAATTTAAAAACACATTAAATTAACAGAGTTACTCAAAGTGAAATGATCAATTAGCGTAAACGGAGATCAATAGAAATTGTCTGAAATGAAGAAGAGAGAGAAAAAAGATTGAAAAAGAGCACAGCATACATGAACTATGATACTCAGTAAATTATCAACTGTGTACTAGGATTACCAGAAGGAGAAGAGAAATTTGGCCTGAAAAATAATTACGAAGATAGAAGAGTGTGTACCTTATTTTCCCATTTATCTGGATTTTAACATTCTTTAAAAGCAACTACATATTAAAATAATTTACAAAATGCATAATATGAATATATAATTTATAATAATAAATATATATTATTATAAACTCATAAGTTTAACTTATAAACTTATTATAAATATATATAAATATATATATATATATATATACACACACACACACTTACAGTGATAGCAATCAGAGCACTGGTCCTGGAGGAAAATAAACGGGAAGTGAGCATAAGGTACTTTCTAGGATAATTTCATGGCTTTATATCTTGAATGGAGTATTGGCTACAGGATGAATGCATATGTCAAAACTCACTCTGTGCACTTAATATCTTTATATCCTTCTTTCATCTGTGATTTAAAGATAAAATAGTGTTAGAAGCCAATAGTATATACAACTTACAATGACAGAGCAAAGATGTCAGATACCTTCAAAAACATTTTCTGATAGCTTTGTTCCTAAGACTTTTCTCTCTACTACTTGAATAGCCACAAATACAGGCTTTTGGATTATAATTAACATCTGAATACACTCCCCCTCTCCTTTCCACTCACTACCTGTGCACACAACTGAATAGAATCGCTTTCAGGATGCAACTCTGGGAAAAATCAGAATACAGTCCTATACCTTCACTCTCGGGCTTACTCTAGTATAAGAAAATAACAGAATTTGAAACTTGGCAGAAATCTTTGAAAATTTGGTATTCTCTGATGAAATTAGAAATGATAAACTTTTATGCCTTCTGATTTGAATAGATTTTTTTCTTAAAAGTTTTATTTTTATCATTTTTGAAGAATAACATGCATGTGGAAAAGTGTACAAAGTACACAGCTTGATGTATTTTCTTGAAGTGAATACATGCACGTAACCATCATCCAGATGAAGAAAAAGAACAATTTAGAAGGCCCAGTTTGCTCAAATCTACCTCTAATGGTAATTAGTAGCCTGACTTGTAAAAACCTAGTTTATTTTTGCCCAGTTTATTACTTTTGTATTTATGGGTCTATACACTATGTGTCGTTTTGTGTCCATTTTCCTTTGTTAAAGCACAAATGTGAGAGTCGTGTATTGTGTGTAGCTTTAGATTACTCAGTCTCATTGCTGTATAATATTTCATTGCAGGAATATACCACAGTTTATTTTTTTATTATTTTTTTTTAACTTTTATTTATTTTTGAGACAGAGAGAGACAGAACATGAACGGGGGAGGGTCAGAGACAGAGGGAGACACAGAATCTGAAACAAGCTCCAGGCTCTGAGCTGTCAGCACAGAGCCCGACGTAGGGCTCGAACTCACGGACCGCGAGATCATGACCTGAGCTGAAGTCAGACCCTTAACCGACTGAGCCACCCAGGCGCCCCATATACCACAGTTTATGTCCAGTTAGGGGAAATTATAAATAGTGCTGCTATAGACTCCCTAGAGCATAAAAAGGTCTTTTGGTAGACATCTATGTGACTTTCTATTCCCATATACCTGAGTATAATTGTTGAATTGTAAAATACGCATATGTTAAACAACCAATTTTCCAAAGTAATTGTATCAAATTATCCTCCCATCAGTAGAAAATGAGAGTTCTGGTTGTTCCACAGTCAAGGCAACAATAGGTATGATCTGAATTTTCCATTATAACTGTTTTATATGTGTATGTGTGTGTATAACAATTTTATTAAGGTATAACTGACATTCAATAATCTACACGTAAAACATACCATTTGCCAAATTTTGACAAGTATATACACCCGTGAAACCATAAGCATGATCAAGATTGTGGACATATCCATTGTGCTACAAAAGTTTCATAATCTTTATATATCTCTTCTTTCCATCTTTCTTCTATATTCAGTCTTTTGGTTGTTTCAGGGAGTAGGGTAAATCTGATGCTTGTTACTCTATCTTGGCTGAAAGTGACCATTGTGTTGTGGTTGTAATGTGCATTTCCTTGACAGTGAATAAAATTGAATAGTTTTTTTTTAATTCTAAGTATTATTTTTTTCAGTTTTCTTTTGAATATAAAGGAAAGCATAATTGGTGGAATCTCTAATATAACCACATAGACAGAAAGTTTATCATTTTTTTCTATGAGACAATGGCTCAGCTGCCATCATTCACCTGGCATCAACTTATTCATATTTTATGCATAGTACTTACCATATCCTGGGCATACACATATGCCCATGATCTCATAAGCAATCCTCCATAGATCTCAGTAAGGGAAAAATTTGATTAAACACCAAGGCAAGGAATTCCATAGGTTATAACTTTTAGGAATCTTTGAGGTGGTCTCTTATTAACTAGAACGCTTCCATCCTAGTTATAAAAAAAATTGAGAAATAGAAAAAAGAGTAAGGCATAAAAAAGTAAAAATATATTGGAGAATATAATTTAAATATGTAAGGAAGCAATCCTTCTAATTCCAAACCCAGACTTCTGGTTTTCCCCTCAGTCCAGTCATCGTGGACTGGAGAAGGTTTTCCTTCACATGTACCCACATGTGGCAAGAAAGAACAGGGGAACATGTCCTGTGTAGAAGCTTGCTTCCAACAAACATGGAAAAAAGAGTCTGGGCCACACATGCTCAGATTTTCCTTCTATAAGCAAGAATTTTATGTCACTCCTCCCTACCCCCAGGAGAGCCGTGAGTGATGTAGTGAGAGAGAATTGTCATCGCAGTGAATTTCAAGGGACGGATGGAAACTTTGCGGGTAGAGAATAAGCTGCTTCTTCTTCTTATTTTTTTTAATCTGGTGCTTAACCATTAAATGTGTGGTCAGCTAAGAATGAGGCAATCTGTCTCAGGGCAGGAGAATTCAACTATCTGAAAAATCCAGGTTCCATGTTCATGAGACTAAGTCTCCAAGAAAAAGCACCGTTCTGTCAGATATCCTGCTAAATGACAGAATTTTGCCTTTGAGAGCTTTACAATGGGTCCAAAGTATCTGTTCACTAAAACAACTTCTAGGCTCCAACTGAGGCTAAAAACCCGAAGCTTATTGTTGTATTTAACATGCTAAATTATATCTAACATTGTCTAACTGGCCCATCACAGTTTGCACAACAAGATCAATTTGTAAAAATATCTAATGTCAACAAAGAAATGCAGCAAATCCTACTACTATAGATTTTATGAGGGGAAATTCAAATCCTTAATGTTTTTATAAGCTGAAGCCAAAATAATTTAAATTGAAAACCAAATTATCTGTTATGAGTTAAAATTCAAAGAATTTAAATCCAAAATTCACACTCAGGAGCTTTTATTTGTGGTTGCATCTGCTCTCTGGGTATTGCATATGTTTCCTTTAGAATTCAAAGTTTTGTTTAATACCAAATTTCTGATTTGTCTCACTTTTTAAATAATGCAGTATTTTAAAAAGGTGCACAGTATTATCACTGGCCTCACTGTCGCAAAATTTAGAAAATGCTAATTCTCAGCTCAAGATCAATTATCTCTGGACAATGAGGTGTCCAGAGTCTAGGACTTAGTGCTGACAAGGATTACAGCAAAAAATGCGTGGTATCTCAGTGAAGAAAGTTACATGAGGAAAATCTTGGTGTCAGCTTTAGATGCTAGCTTATGGCAATTGTCTGGAATGGTTGCATGAGTGAATTTAACCTCAGCTGGGTGAACTCTCCTAGTGAGAGCTTAATTCTGGCAAAGGAAGTATGCATACTACCTTCTTTCCCTCTGGGAGGGGTATTTGAGATGCCACCACCTTCTTACAAAGCTTAGAAATTTGTTCCAGTCCCTTGGTTTTAGTTTTTCACATATTTATTTCTTTTTGAGAGAGCACAAGCTGGGGAGGGGCAGAGAGAGAGGGAGACAGAGAATCCGGAGCAGACTCCACAATGTCAGCGTAAAGCCTGACACAGGGCTCAAACTCAAGAACCGTGAGAGCATGACCTAAGCTGAAATCAAGAGTTGGAGGTTTAATCGACTGAGCCATCCAGGTGCCCCTCCAGTCCCTTGGTTTTAAAAGAAGTTCCTTTTGGGGTGCCTGGGTGGCTCAGTCGGTTAAGTGTCCGACTTCAGCTCAGGTCACGATCTCATGGTCTGTGAGTTCAAGCCCCGCGTCGGACTCTGGGCTGATGGCTCAGAGCCTGGAGCCTGCTTCAGATTCTGTGTCTCCCTCTCTCTCTGCCCCTCCCCTGTTCATGCTCTGTCTCTCTCTCTCTCTCTCAAAAATAAATAAACGTCTAAAAAAATAAAAGAAAAGAAAAGAAGTTCCTTTCTTACCCATCTTAAAACCCCTTAATCACTAATTGACCTTGGCACACTTTTTCTGGCATCTCAGTGCTACATTGAAGCTGACCTTAATCTAGTCACTAATAGCACAGCCTCTACCAGAGTAGTTCTCAATTTTGGCAGTGAGTTTTAATTACCTGGGGAGCTTTAAAGTACTGATGAGCATACTCCCCCAGAGTGTCTGCAGCCCAACTTGGGCAATGGGAGTCTTAATAGCACCTCAGGTGATTCTAACATGCAGCAAAGCTTACCAACTCTACTCTGGTAAGCAAGTACAGTATATTTACTTCAGGCCCCACTAGCAACTTCCTTCACTTTTTGCTTTGGAATTAGTAAGGGTGAAACCTGTCTCCAAGGAATGTTTTCTCGCTGAATCCCACATTTGTTGTAACTGGAGAATCACTTCCTGCAGATTGCCTGAATTGTAGCTGCTACTGATGTTAATGAAACTTGTGGCTCTAGAAATATACAATGTCCAATGTTTGAACAGCAATTTTTTATAATACATTTTTGCCATCAATAGCAGGATATGGCTCCAATATTTCATTTCTCTTTGCTGTTCTGTTCTTTCGACAAGGCTCAGTACAGTTTCTAATGGTTTAATGTTTTAAAAATTGGGCTATTTTCTTTTCTGTCGCACATAGAATTGTTTGATGGATTTTAGTGTACTGTTTTTTCTTTCTCTTTGATTTTTGGTCCAGAAATTCATCTTCAACACTCTCTTCTAGATTTTGCCATCAAAGCTTACTCTGGGTCCTCATATGGCCAGGTAGAAAGTTTTGAGTCTGCAGACCTGTTGTCCACCTAAATCTTGTCCAATTTCACCTCCCAGAAGGAGATACTCTTATGTCAGATCAACATCCAATTCAGGCTTGGACCAGTGCTACCAAACTCCATTTGACTTCTAGGCAAAGATGCACCATCTTTGTTGGGATTTCTCTTTGTTATAAGCCTATAAATTTCTTAAGATCCAGGAGATATTGTAGCTACATAGGTAGTGGAGAAAACCTTCCAATAGAATTCTGATTATTCTGTAATAATCTTTCATGATTCTGAGTCCATCCAGAATTTCTGTAACCCTTGATCTTACTGTCCAAATCTTTGAAAGATAATTCTCTAATTTTTCTTATTACAGACTGCTTATGGTATTAAGCCATTTGCTTCTCTGTGAATTTCTGGACCTGGATGCTTTTGGTGGTCATACCAGGCTGCTCTCTGAGAATATACCTATTCTCCTTTGTTTTATTACTTTGGACCCTGATCTAATAATACTTTAATTCTCCTTTTTTCATCCCTTTTCAAATGGACTCAGATTTTCATTTCATTTATATCTGGTCAGCTGTTAAGATTGTAGTCATTTTTCTAAGGAAATATCTCTTTTCCTCTGACTAAATCAGTCCTGTATTTTTTATTTTCCTTTAGTAATTACTCCTCTTGTAATGGTGAGACAGGAGCAATTTTTGTTGTTGTTGTTGTGGTTGTTGTTCATTTGTTTTTTAAACCGGTCTTTTTCCTGCTCGATTTCCTGAGCAAACATGCTTGGAGACCCAATCTCAGGACTTTCGTTACTCCTTTGCCTTTGGAATTGTAATAATTTCACTGCATTGTTTCTTTACCTTAACCCAAGAGTGTAGCATATTCTCATTATAGTAAGTTTCCTTGCTCATTGTCATTCGTTTGTGAAGACATTCTTTCATCTCCTACAGGTGAAATTACATTGTTGACTTTGGAAATCCAGAACTTGGGTCAAAATTTATATAATTAACACATCCAAAGCAAAGTTGAGAGTGTAGAATTTTAGGTGGATTAGCCCCATGTATTTCAAGATTTTCCTTCTGGGTTCTTCCTTTGGGCCTGAAGATAGTTCAAAGCACACAAAATAAGGACTCAATCTGATATAGTCTATGTGTATTATATACTTAAACTTGCTACTAAGAATTTTCTCCAAGCCCAACATCTTTTTACTTTGCCTCAAGTGTGCCTGCTTAGGAAAAGATGCATTTGTATAATTCAAAGACAGACTGTAGCAACTACATCATAATCAAATAAAAATGCTTCATTTACTAAGCGCCTCCTTTGTCCCATATCACTTAGGTAAATGTTATCAATGACTTATATAACAGGCATCATTATCCTTATTTGCTAGACATTGAAACAGACTCAGAGGTTAACAAGTTTGTAAAAGTACATACAACTGGGAGTTGGTGAAGCTAGGGTTCAAATCCAGGAATGTAAGAGATCATGCTAATCAGGACATATAAGATGTTCAGAATAATGTACACTGAGACTCTGGAGTATCACGTGCCTATGGGAAAAGGTAAAATCAAAAACATTTTCAGATGTAATGGGATTAGATGTCTGAATTGAGCAGATTCTGAGTTTGGGCAGTAACACAAACAGAGGCCTTTGGAAATGAAAAGTGCATTGGTCTTGTAAAAACAAACACATAAAAACAACTCCCCCCCCAAAAAAAATTCCCCCCAAAACAAAAGTGCCTACTTAGGAATGTTTCCAAAATTTTTATACAAATTCTGGTACTTACTTGGAACCTCCAATGGATGCTTGGAGTCTTATTACGAAGAACATGTTCTAGCCTTTATGGCCTTTCTTACCATCTTTTTTCCCCTTTGGTTTACATCTTAGAAGAAATCTGAGTCTCATAGGGGTACTTGGTTTACATCCACTTTTAAAGAGATATGAGTCATAAAGTCATAAATGGAGGTTGTTAGAAGTATGATCCTTCTTCTCTAGAGAAGAATAGATAGATGAAAAACTCATATAAGTACATATCCTCACAGGCCTTGGGAATTCTAAGGATGACTTGATTCTCCTGCAGGAGCCTATGAAAACAAGATTTGTAGTGAAGTTCACTGAAAGTATTGTTGCAGAGATTTTTATAGTTATCCTCCTGTAAGAGGAGATCTAAAGGACAATCTCCAAAACTTAATCTCCTAAAATTTCAGTTAATCTTTTCTCTCTAAAGGAAATATAATCAAACACAGTGAAAGCACTTTTAGAAACTTTCCTATCAATAAATTATGTAGAGTGTAAAATGATCATGTAATGACCTATCCTTAATATTAAACATTTCCTAGGTCTGCTTATTGTTTATTTTAATTATTTTGGAATAAGGGATGGTAGTTATTTCTATTGGAAATAGAAGGGAATGGAAATAAAGATCAATTGTGGCATGCCCAAGATTACAAGAAAGAAAGAAAGAAAAAGAAAGAAAGAAAGAAAGAAAGAAAGAAAGAAAGAAAGAAAGAAAAATAAAGAAAAAGAAAAGATTTGTGAAAGGGTGAGTTTGGTTTTCTGTAATCTAAATTGTACATCTTACAAAGAGCCTCACTGGTATTTACACATAGAGATTCTGTTTTTGTGTCCAGAGGCATATGAGCCATAGTTTCATTTTTTATTAAATCCTACAGGTTAACAACTACAAGCATTCTGGAGGTAGTTGAGGGAGAATTAAGGTAAAGGAACTCAGGCACAGAGAGGAAAGTCATGTGTTTTTTGTTTTAAATTTTACCAGGTTCTCATTCTTACCAAAACTGGTAGATTTTTTTTTAACATTGGTAAATGTATTTATTTATAACTTTTTTTTACTGGCTGTTTGGAATTTATTTTCCATTTGGGGCAAGGCATATGGTTGTAGGGTGTCATGAAAGCTTATGTGTGGCTTGGATAGTAAAGAGTGGGGTTCTCTCAACTTCCTTTTTGGTGTTTTGCTATTTTTATATAAAAGAACCAACTGCTTCTGCTTGCTGCATCCTGCTTAGACTATGGAGAGGGGAGAGGATGGGCTTTAATGAGCTTAGCATCTTTTCTGCCAGCCTGGCCACCAGGCTGCTTCCTCACAGCTTCCAGAGTCAAGTCATGGGTGATTGTGCTGCTGGAGGCCTGGGAAGATTCTGAGAATTCTGGGGACTCCAACCCTGTAGCCATGAACAGGAGAGTGACTTCCCAAAAAAGAAGCTTGCCCACCAGTGACCTGGGTTGGCTTTAGGGAGACCTGAGAGAAGCAAAGTGGGGGCACGCTATCTTGCAACAGACAAGTTGCAAAGATAGTATAGGGAATTCTAGAATAGTTTTCATTCAATTTTCCCCATTATTAACATTTTATACTATCATGATATATTTGTTAAAACTAAGAAACTGTAATTGGTACTATTAAGTAAACTCCAGATTGCGGTTTCGCTAGCTGTTCATCAGTGGTCTTTTTCTGTTCTAGGATTCAGTTCAGGTACATTTCATTGTCATGTCTTCTTCATCTCCTCCGGTGCATGGTAGTTTCTCAGACTTTCTCTGAAAATATGGTAGGATTTTGTTATGGTAGAATACATTATATGGGATACAGAAAAAAAGGGGGGGGGGATAGGTATGTTGCTTTGAAAAATTAAAGGAAAAGAAAATACAGAAAAATTGAGTATCTTATTTTGGGGAAAAAGAGGGAATGAAGATCTTTTCTCTAAAATATATCCCAGAAGACAAAGGGACAAATTCTTGCAAAGTACTTTGAGGGGTTCATACCTCTAGGAGAAGGAGATTTTGTCATAGACTCTAGATCTGGAGTTCTGTCTTATCCAGCAAGAGAGCGGATGCAGGATTGAAATGTGAGAGGCTAATGTCCGGGAGGAGACAAGAGCCCCGAGTAAGGGTCCTTCCTCTGTTTTTATTAGGATCAGAAGGCTTACAAACGTGATGGACGTGCACAAACAGACAAGGAAACCATAAGCTTAGGAATTACCTGAGCTTGCACCGATGGGTTAACAAGGCATAAAGAAACAGAAAGTCACAGGATGAATGCATCCAATATTAGGTAAACAAGATTAGGTAAATGGGGCAAAGGCCCCAGTATAGGACAAAGGTATAGGAATAGGAAATCTCAGGATGAAAGCATCCAAAAATTAGGTAAATATGATTAGGTATTCAGGTCTGAAATGCCCCCCCCCCCCCCGCAACTTACTACAATAGCAGAAAGCTGCTTTCACAGGAAGGAAGGAAGGAAGGAAGGAAGGAAGGAAGGAAGGAAGCAAGCAAGCTATGCTCTTGGCAACTTTGCCATGCTGCAGTCTGTAGCCCTGTTTACCTATTTTGGTCCTTCCTTCCTGTGAAAGCAGCTTTCTGCTATTGTAGTAAGTTGGGGGGGGGGCATTTCTGACCTGAATACCTAATCATGTTTACCTAATTTTTGGATGGTTTCATCCTGAGATTTCCTATTCCTATACATTTGTCCTATACTGGGGGCCTTTGCCCATTTACCTAATCTTGTTTACCTAATCTTGGATGCCTTCATCCTGTGACTTTCTGCTTCTTTATGCCTTGTTAACCCATCCGTGCAAACTCAGGTAATTTCTAAGCTTATTCCCCACAGGGTTTGACCTTGTGGAAGCTAATATGCTGGCATTTTTATCATTTACATAGTTCTTCTCATGTGCTAGTATTCTTCAAAGTCTCAAAAAAATTCCATAAGATCTGAACTATTATTAGACCTATCTAATACAGTGATTCTTAATCAGAGGCAGTTTTGCCCCCAGAGGATGTTTGGTAGTATCTAGAAGCATTTTTGATTATCACAACTTGGAAGGGGGGTGCTAGAGACAACTACTGGGCAGGGAGCCTTCCAAAATAAAATCTGATAATAACTGAGAAAACAAGGCAAAAATAAGTAACTTTTCCAGGATTACACATCAGGTAAGTGACGGATTACACCAGAGTCTGTGCTGTGCCATCACGTTGTACGTCATCTTTAAGGGCATCACAAGAAAGGGGTTTAGCAAGAACAAAATACTCCGGTAATAATGAGAATAGGGCGTGTGTGTGTGTGTGTGTGTGTGTGTGTGTGTGTGTTGGTGGTCGTAGTGGTACTAAATATAAAGTATTGGGTATTCAACTAAATATGTATTTCTCTAAAGAGAGACAGAAGTGTCCTTTCTTATCAACAAGATGAATATTTGGGACAGTAATTTTAAAACTATTTCAGAATGAGATTAGGTTTGGTGTTCAGTTATTACTCCACCTAGACTGGGGTGCTGAGAATAAAGAGAGCATGTTAATACAAGAGGTATGGTGAAGAGTAAACAAACAGTGAAAAGGGCCTGAAGGATGAGGTGCTATTCCAAGCAAAGGACAGAGAAGAAGTAAAAAAAAAAAAAAAAAAGATTTTGCTGTCCTAAAATATAGGGCCTAGAAGAATTATGGTACAATATAACTAGATGGGAAAATTAGGGAAATAAACTGGTTTGGGGAAAGAAACATTGCTTGCTCTCTGAATGGTGCTGCCTTGTAGCCATGGTGGGGGCGGGGTACAGATTGCAGGCTTAATAT
Source organism: Panthera pardus (assembly GCF_024362965.1). NCBI lineage: Eukaryota > Metazoa > Chordata > Mammalia > Carnivora > Felidae > Panthera > Panthera pardus. Next base: position 136,501,872 of record NW_026526721.1, read on the forward strand.
AGTTTGGGTCTAGATTTACCCTGGTTTGCCTCAGAAAATCCCAGTTTAATGGTGGGAATTATCTTTTTTTTAAGTTTATTTATTTATTTTGAGAGAGAGAGAGAACAAGAGAACAAGAGAGAACAAGCAGGATCGGGGGCAGAGAGAGGGAGAGAGAATCCCAAACAGGCTCTCCACTGTTAGCATGGAGAATCTGGGCATTATTATTTAAAAAAAATTCTTTTTTTTAACATTTATTTATTTTTTGAGAGACAGTATGAGCGGGGAGGGGACAGAGAGAGAGGGTGTCACAGGTTCCAAAGTAGGCTCCAGGCTCTGAACTGTCAGCACAGAGCCCTATGCGGGGCTCAAACTCACAAACCGAGAGATCATGACCTGAGCCGAAGTCAGACGCTTAACCAACTGAGCCACCCAGGCGCCCCTGGACATTATTTTTAATATTGTTTCTTTCATTTCCATAAGTGTTGTATTTGGAAAATAAATTATGCAGTTACCCTAACAGGAATACAGTAAGGTGTGGAATCCTATAACCCTTTGGTATTTCCAAATTATCCCAAATTTAAGAAATAATGCTAGAGAGTGTTGACAACAGCAGAACACAGTCTTATCAACAGGCAAGCTATGTCTCAGACGGGGGAACGTCTCTTCAAGATCACAGTGAGACAATATCTAGAAGCTAAATTCTTAGTTTTTGTTTTTCAGAGACACAAAAACATCATACTTTAAATGTAATTAAGTAGAGATGGAAAGAAGAAAATAATACTGGAAATATATCCTCGATGATAGGTAACTATTAGGGGGAGTTTATTCAATGAGGCAGAGGCAGGAACTTAAAACAATGGAGCTGAAAATGGCTTTAATTTATATTATTCTTAACGTTGTAATATAACATCTGTAGTACACATGAGTGATATGCTAGTCTCTACCTGAGTTTGGGAATACTTGACTATCTTGACACAACTTTAAACTTTATTTGAACCTAAGTTGTATTTCAAACACAGGAATAGGTATTTCCCACCTGGTTGCTGTCTGACTTAACCAATGGGCTTGAAACATTTCGGTCAGGCAGAATATTGGAAACAGAAGGAAACTAATTTTAGCTTGATTGATTATAATACGATCTCTTCAAATCTTTCTTATTCTCACGAACCTTACATACTGCATCTGTTTAGGGACCTTTCTCAATGGAGCAGTATATAAAACAGATGCAGACTTTGGAGGATGTTAGAAGCACAAAGAAAATCATATGGACTTCATTCAGCTGAGCACAAAATTCAACATCTGGAGGAGTCAGATTTTGATCCCCGTTCTGCTATTGCCTTGCCATATCATTCATGGAAAAAATCTCTCATTCCCTTTGGGCTCCAATACACTCTTAAGAATGGGAAGCATCCTGACATCAATAGCACGGGCTGAATATAGAACTAACTAGTTAATTTCAATATGAGTTGGGAAAACTTACAAAAACATGCAAACTACTATGAAATTTAGGTCAAGACCCATAGTTTGTCTTTAGAAATGCCATTAATGGCATGCTTTGCTTGATACTATAAACCTTCAAATTCTGCTCCATGAATTTTTAACAAAATCTTTGGATGATAAATTGGGAAGATGCTCTTTTCATGCAACTTCTTCACCTGATTATTCCTACTTCTGGGCTTAGCCAGATTATTGTCTCTAATAAGCTAGTACTCTCCTGTGACTCTTAAAAAAAAAAACCCTGAGTCAGTCCTTAAAAATCTGATAGTAAAAATTGTTTTAGTAAATATCATTGTAGAAAAAAGAGAAACTTAAAATTTTTTAAATTAAATTATCTGCTATTTCGTCATTCAAGGGATAACCTCTTTTAGCACTTTTAGTGCCAGTGCTAGTAAAATTTTTAGATTGAGGATGTTTCATTTCATTTCTAGTTTATCTTTTAGCACCTATTTTAGTATTGTATATATCTTGTCTCATTTTTGTAAGTGGATTTTTATCTATAAGTATAGTGTGTGTGTGTGCATGCACGTGTACACGAGAAGGGGAGATTTTGTATGTAGTTTTTCATTTTTCTGGTCGATGTACAAAATTTCTTAAAATGTTTGATTTAAGTATTTTCCAAGCCATTTTTAATGCTATTTCTGCCTCTTTGTCCTCACCAAATGACCTCACCTCTAACACCTCTCAGTTGGGAATTCTCTCAACTTTCTTGCTGCGAGACCTACAAATTGGACATTTCAACTTCTTGTTTGCCATGTAGTTAGGGTGGTAAATGTGTTGCTTTTTCTTTCCATTGACAATGGTTCCAACTGAATATATTCTCAGGAATATCATTGTAACGGTTGTTCTTTCATCTCCTTCCTCTTTAATTTTTTCACTTACATTGACTGACATTTAATTTTTTTTTTTTCAGATGTAGAGAATGTTGTTTGTTTCTATGGCTCTCCGGTGCATATCTGAACTACTCATAGCTCCTAGGCTCATGACTGGCAATCAGCAATTTCAGTTTCTTCCTTTAACCTCAAGCCAGTTCCCTCCAACCAGAGGGACCTACCCAGTCTGTTTATCCACACACACATTGTTATCCTCGGACATCTATAAAATATACGGTGTATTTGTGTTGGAATTTTGGCCTCAGATCAGAGCCAAAAAATATATTATCAAACAGATAGGGAAATGTGATTTTTTATGACCAGGGACAAAGAACTAGATGGAGATTTTGGCCCTGGTGTAAGACCAAAGGGACTTGCTGACACTACCTACTACATTTTGTTTCCTTTTCTTTTATTGCTATATTGCACTGGTTAACAGGCTAATAAAATTTTGAATCAAAATGATTAGACATCCTTGCTTTGTTCTCAGTCTTAGGGAAAGAACATTTCTTTCACCATTATTTAGAATATTATCTGTAGGCCTTGTCTGTGCCTTCTTTTTTTTTTTTTTTTTTTTTTTAGTTTTTAAGTTGAGGATGTTTCATTTCATTCCTAGTTTATTGAGTGTTTTTATCAGGAATTCTATTAACTTTACTGCTTTTTCTGCACCTATTAAGGTGGCTGTATGTTTCTTTATTCTCTAACATGTTAATACTATGAATTTTATAGGTTAATTTTTATGTTAAATCTATGTCATATTTAAGGGATAAACTATGATCTATTTACCTTTTTATGTATTGCTAGATTCAACGTCTAACATTTTGTCAAAGAATTTCTTGCCTATATTCATAAGAAATATTGGCGTGTAATTTCCTTGTTATACCTTTTAAAGTTTTTGTACAGAGGCTATCTAGGATCATAAAGTGAATTGGGTTGTGTTTTCTTATCCTCTGTTTTCTGTAAGAGTTGGTATGGAGTTGGCATTACTTATTTTTAAATGTGTGTTACAAGTCCTGTGCCTAGAATTTTTCTTGTGTCTTTTATAATCCTTTAATACTGTAGGATCTGGGTTGATAACTTTTCTTTCATTCTTCTTTTTCTAGATTCTAAAGTTACAAATTTAAATTATTTGAGATCTTTCTTTTCTTCAACATAATTGCTTAATGATACAATTTTCTTTCTAAAAATTGCTTTAGCTGAATCTCACATTTTGATTTATTTTCATTTAAATTTTCTCTAATTTTCTTTGTGATTTTGTCTTTGATCCATAGGTTTCTTAAAAGTTTTTAGGTTAATTTCATAATACTTGGCAATTTTCCAGTTATCTTTTGAATGTTTTTTTCCTAGTTAATTCTATTTTAGTCATAGAATACATTTTTTAATTTGTTTCAGTCATCTTGAACTGATTAAGACCTTTTTTATAGCCCTGAACATGTATGGTCCTATCTGGGTGACAGTCCCATGTACATTTGAAAAGAAAGTGCAGTCTGCTGTTGCTGGGGATGTTGTTCCATACAGGAAAGAGAGAGAAAAGGGGGCAGAACATTTACTTGAGAAAATAATAGCTGAAAACTTGTCTAATCTGGAGAAGGAAACAAACATGCAGATCCAGAAGGAACAGAGAGTCTAATAACATTCATTTTGTAGGAGACCCAGAAGAAGAGAGAGAAAGGGGGGTATAAGGTTTCTTTGGGGGAAATAGTGGCCAAAAACTTTTCTAATCTGGTGAAAGAAAGAGACATCTACATATAGGAGGCACAGAGAACTCCTATTAAAATCAACAAAAGCAGGCCAACACTAAGACATATTATAATGAAAATTGCAAATTATAGTGATAAAGAAAAAAACCTTAAAAGTAGCAAAACAAAAGAAGTCATTAACTTATAAGGGAAAGCCCATAAGATTAGTAGGAGATTTTTCAACAGAAACTTTGCAAGCCAAAAGGAAGTGGCATTATATATTCAAAGTGCTGAATGGGAAAAATCTGCAACCAAGGATACTCTATCTGGGAAGTCTATCACTCAGGACAGAAGGAGAGATAGAGTTTTATGGACCAACAAAAACTGATGGAGTTCATGACCACCAGCCCTGAAAGAAATATTAAAGGGGACTATTTGAATGGAAAGGAGAGACCAAAAGTAACAGTATAAAGGTAGGAAACATAAAGAAATAAAAATGATTATTTTTATTTTAAATTATTAAATGATTAATTTAATGATTTATTATTACCAGTCATGTAACTCAAAAAAAAAAAAAAAGGATATAAGATATAACATATACCTTAACGTGGGGAAGAAAAGAGAAAAGAATGAGTTGAAACTTAAACAGTCATCAACAATATAGACTGCTATACTCAGAAGAGGTTATATACAAACTTATTGGTAACCATATATCAGAAAACATTGATAAACATGCAAAGAATAAAGAGAAAGAAATTCAAATATATCACTAAAGAAAGCAAAACACGAAAGAGGGAAAGACAAAAAAGAGTCAAAGAAAAATCTTTAAAAACAACCACAAAACAAGTACTAAAATGGCAATAACTAGATATTTATCAATAACTACTTTGAATGTAATACCTTATTTTTATACCTTACTCTTCTTTCTTCATTATGGCCATATTTTCTTTTGTTTTCTTGAACGTATGGAACATGTTTCATCATCTTTGTCAGCTAATTCCATTATGCCTCATTCCTAGTTCTGATTTTATTGTTGATTTTTGTCCTTATTAATTATGATGTTTCTAGCCTTTTTTTCATGCCTGACAGTTTCTTGTTGAATGCCTGATGTTGTGACTTTTTCATTATTGATTCTTGGATTTTGATATATTCCTTTCAATAGTATTGGATTTTGTTTTGGTGTGGGGTAAAGTCACTTGGAATTAGCTGGGTATTTTTTTAAAATTTTTTAAATGTTTATTTATTTTAATATGAAATTTATTGTCAAATTGGTTTCCATACAACACCCAGTGCTCATCTCAACAGGTGCCCTCCTCAATGCCCATTAGCTGGATATTCTTAAGGCTCGTTTTTAAACTTTGGTTAGTCTAATAAGCCTTAGTCTAAGGCTAAAGTACTAAGGTGATACTCTTCTACAGGTACTAAGGTGATACTCTTCTACAATTTCTATGCTATGCCTCCATGTATAGGTCTTTCTACTCTGGCTGGTTGGAAGACAGATTATTCCCAACCTACTGTGAGCTCTAGGAATTGTTAGTTTTATTCACACGTCTTTATACTCCTCTTTTTCCAGTGTTGGATAGTTTCCCCACTCCACTGCATAGATCTCCATGTAGCTAAATACTACAAGAGTCCTTCTTCAGAGTCTCAGCCCTCTCCCCACCAATATAGATATTGACTGATAGGGAGAAATACAGAGAGATCATCTTTTTATCTGTCTTTCAGTCTCCCTGTGTGCAACTCCTCTTTGTCCAGTCCTTTGCTCTACAAGTTCTAGCTAACTTAGCCTCCCAAACTCTAGTGTCCATCTTCTCAGTTTTGGTTTTTCTTCACTCTGATATGGCCTGGATACTGCCTTCAGGCAGTAAGCTGGTATATCATGGGCTCATTTTGTTTGTTTCTCTTCTTTCATGGATCACAATCTTACAGTGCTTGCTGTCTTATGTCTGAAAATCATTATTTCGTATATTTTTTCTTTTTTTTCTTTTTTTTATGGTTAAGTGACAAGAGTAATTATGGTCCCATTTATTCCATGTTGGCCAGAATCTGAAGTCTCAGTATAGTATTTTATCAGAATTCATTTTTGCCATACTATTTTATAATATCCACTGATTTGTCCCCCTCTTTTCCGCTCATTAGTTCGAACAATATTTTTAAATTCTTTTCAGAGTTTGATTCTATTTCATCTATTTTTTTTACAGTTTTCGTAAGTAATTGCGACTCATATTTTCTTTCATTTTTACTGTCAATTTGTTAAATTTTCCAATATTTATATTTTCACCTAAAAGTAGAGAATTTCTGTAGCAAGTTATCTTTTCTTTCTGGTCTTTCCACCTACTTACCTTGTATGTCATGGCTAACATTATATTAATATCATCTAGAATTTCAGATCTTCATTATTGTTAGTATACAATTTTGGTCTTATTTAGACAATAGTAAGCATGATTAATATATTTTCTCATACTTGCTCATATTTCAGGGTACCCTCCTATACTATAGAAACCCTATACTTGTTTCTCCCTTCTTGACTACTTCCAACAGGATGTTCAAAAGAGCACAATTGTGTGTTGAAATTTCTGAAATTTTGCATAACTGAATGCAATGTTATTTGGCTTTCATGATTAAATGACTACTTTTCTGTATCTAAAAATTGTCTTCCAATTTGTTTTATTGTATCACCTTGAGCATGTTACTTCCTGGTTTTCCTTATCCTGCATTATTGCCAATTTGTTTTTTGTCCTATGGTAGATATTACCAACACTTATGGAATTCTGTCTTTGTGTTTGATTTTTTTTAACTTTATAGTATGGCCAAGAATGGCCTTTAAAAATCTGTTTATTGTGGCATTCCACTAACCCTTTGATTCTATAGTTGTACATTTTTCTATAAAAATGTTTGTATCAATGATTATTTCCTTTGAATAGACATAAAGATAGAAATACTGAGTCAAAAGATACCTACTGAAGTACTGAAGGGAAAACAGATACTAATGGAATAGATTAAGAGTGACAAGTGAGAATAATACCTCCTTGGTCTCATTAAAAGCAGATCGAAAATTGGAAAATAGGGAAAATATGGAAAATTATGGAAAAAATGGAAAATTTCTCATGAGCATGCTTTTGGTGTTTGTTGGTAGGAATTTTGTATAGTGTTATTCTGTGTATTGTTCTTCTGTCCTGCTGAAGGGCCTTATTCTAACTTTGCCTAATGAAAAGCAATTCCATCAATGATCTCGAAGGTTATTAAGTAATATTTCTAATGTCTGGTCCTGTTTAAATTTTTAATTTATTTTGGGATTTTTATGAGTAATTTGGTAGGAATATGGAAAAGGGTAAATCAGGCAATGCTAGCATTTTACCACAAAAATCTGGAACTCTTTAAGTACCTTTACCTCATACTTGTGATTCACTTCCTTCTAGATTATTTGTTGAGCATTGTTTGGACAGCTGCCTAGAATGTAATTAATAGATGTGTCTCCCTTGACTCCAGCCCACCCTGCTTCACTTAGGGTTTGAGCACTATCTCAGACCAAATCTAGAATAATGAGTTTCTCTCCTGAGAATTTGAGTCTTGAACAAACTAGTGAAGGAATGGAAAGAAGTTGAAGGATTTTGGGGAGGGCCTTGTTTCTATCCTTCCAAGCCTTGTTTGTACAAATTATCTTTAATATATGAGTTACCAACTATCCTTCCAAGAAATTTCCTTTTTTTCCCCTTTGCTTATATAAGCCAAAATTTATTGTGGTTTCTTGGAGAGAAAAAAAATTCTAATTGATAATAAGAATTGTATATGAGCTGGCTGCAAGAGACAGATCCTCAGAGACATATGCAATATATATTGGATAAAGACAAATTGAAAGTCAGTCTTAGGGAAGTAAATTAGCATTCCCAGGTACACACTTCACCATCAGCTAATTATGTTATGGTCTGTCATCATATGAGATCTTGTCTGTAGTTCTATGACATGAGGTACATTCTCCCATAAGACAATATAATGGAAATAATTTTGGGAAAAAATCATAGTGGAGGATAGTTGTTTTTGATAGGTTTGGATAATACCATAGCAAGATAATGACAAGAAACAATACCAAAATTCTTATCTCATTGAAAGAAAAATATCACATACTCTCTATACATTCAGATCTATAGATTTGCAAGTACTGGAAACAAATTCAATGATTAACAAAGTCGCTGAGTTATAAAAGTAAAATTTATAGCCTCATAGTCTTTTTTATTTTGAAAAAAAATTTTTTTAACGTTTGTTTATTTTTTGAGAGACAGAACATGAGCTGGGCAGGGGACAGAGAGAGAGGAGGAGTCACAGATTCCAAAGCAGGCTCCAGACTCCGAGCTGTCAGCACAGAGCCCGATGCGGGCTCAAACTCATGAACCACGATATCATGACCTGAGCTGAAGTCAGATGCTTAACTGACCAAGCCACCCAGGCACCCCACCTCATACTTTTCTTATGTGACACTTACAACATTGATCAGAAAGATATTGAGTCCTTGTAGTTGGAATGAAAAGATTTGTGAGTACCCCAGTAAATTCTTGGAATAATCTGAACAAGTTCAACTTTATTTTTCAATTCTGAGAATTAAGTATTTCCTTTTAGAAGAAAGCTAAAATCGCCTTTTCTCTGTACTCTCCATTGCTGTCTGTCCTTTAAACTACAACCTGGTTTCACCATGCCTTGTGATAATAAAAAAAATTAGTCATTTCTTAAATACATCATCAAAAGTCTAGTTATGGTTATAAGAATTGGATTAGAGTTAAGATACTAGCATTAGGTGAACCTGGAGTGGAGGATATATAGGAAGTCTCTGCAAAACTGTGTTAGTCTATTCAGGCTGCCATTACAAAATAACACAGATGGAGTAGCTTAAACAACAGAAATATATTTCTCACAATTCTGGAGGCTGCAAGTCCAAGGTTAAATTTGTTGGCAGGTTGAGTTTCTCTTGAGGCCTCTTTCCTTGGCGTACAGATGGCCATCTTCTATGTATCCTCACATGGTGTTTCCTTTGTGTTTGTTCTTGGTGTCTTTTTGTGTCTAAATTTCCTCCTCTGGTTTTTGTGTAAATTTCAGTTAGTTAACATACAGCATAACATTGGTTTCAGGTGTACAGTATAGTAATTCACCTCTTCCATACATCACCCAGTATTCATCATAACAAATGCACTCCTTAGTCCCCATCACTTTTTTAACTCAACCCCCCACCCACCTCCCTTCTGGTTACCATCTGATTGTTATCTACAGTTAAGAGTCTTTTTCTTGGTTTGCCTCTCTGTCTTTTTCTTTCTTTGCTCCTTCATTTTGTTTGATAAATTTCACATGAGTGAAATCATATGGTATTTGTTTTTCTTTGATTTATTTTGCTTAGCATAATGCTCCCTAGCCTCATCCACATACTTGAGAATGGCAAGATTTCATTATTTTTTATGGCTGAGTAATATTCCATTGTAGATGTATACCACCATCTCATCCATTCATCAATCAGAGGACACTTAGGCTGTTTCCATAATTTGACTGTTACAGATAATGCTGCTATAAACATTGGGTGTATGTATTCCTTTGAATTGGCATTTTTGTATTTTCTGTATAAATACCTAGTATAAATGCTGGATCATAGAGTAGTTCTATTTTTCACCTTTTGGTAGGCCTTTATGTTTGTTATTAATTATGTTTGTTTTTAATTTCTTCCTCTTGATATCAGGCAGATTAAACAAGGCCCACTCAAACGCTTTCATTTTAACTTAATCATTTCTTTAAAGGCCCCATCTCCAGATACAGTCACATTCTGAAGTACTACAAGTTAGGGTTTCAACATATGAATTGGGTGGCATGATTTAAAAAAACATTTTTTTAAATGTTTATTTATTTTTGAGACAGAGACAGAGCATGAGCAGGGGAGGGGCAGAGAGAGAGGGAGACACAGAATCTGAAGCGGGCTCCAGGCTCTGAGCTGTCAGCACAGAGCCCAATGCGGGGCTGGAACTCATCAGCTGATGAGATCATGACCTAAGCCAAAGTCAGATGCTCAACTGACTGAGCCACCCAGGTGCCCTGGGGTGGCATGATTTTTTACCCATAAAATGTATAATTAGTTCAGAAGAAAGACTTTAAAAATCTAGATGTTATTTACAGGATTAGAGATTGAGATCATTATAGCAAAAAACAAAACAAAAACAAAACAAAACACAAAAAACAAAACCATATTTCCCACAAGTGGATTTATTGATAGGAAAAATTGGCCAAAGTTTGCATTCAAGACTCCACTAGGAACTAAATTGGTTTGCTGAATTGGGTAATGAAACCTTCAAACCTGGATCCAGCATAGGCCTATCCCAGATGACTTTTAAGAGTCAGAAATGGGTCTTGGCATAATCTATAAGAAAACATTTTGTTTTAATTCCAGAGAAAGAAATGCTCATTTGATATCTGTCCATCCACTATTAACTGCAACCGGGTCCAGAAAACTTTACCTACGGTTTTATCTAAAGAGTAGATTGGGGATGTAAAGGAGCAGAATATTCTCAACATGCTCGTAGGGGCTGCTCTTTTCTCCTTTAAATGCTACTATTGAGCGTTTCCACTGTTGGGCAGCATGGGAGAAGTACACAATGGAACAGTCTACGTCAAAACAATTGCAGATACCAAGAAGACCTAGTTTTTATAATATGTAGTTAGGAGGTGAAGTGCCCTGATCTTAGGCTTGTCTCTCATTGGCTTTGTTCACATTCACTTTGTACTCTAGTTCAGCAAAGTGCTGGCATGTAGAAGTTGTTCAGTAAATGTTTGTGGAATAAATATATGGATGATAATAATAGCCAGCAATATCTAAGATATAACGAGGGCTTAGCATTTTCCCCACATTTCTCAGGTCTCTCATCTAAGTATTAATTTATGTAATCCCCAAAACATCTCTCATAACATCAGCACTGTTATTTTTCCCACAGTACACATAAGGAACAGTAATTTTCCCAGTATCATCTCCCTGATGACTGGCACAGCTAGGACTTGCACCCAGTTTAAGATAGATTCCCAAACCCATGTTCTTTAATACTATGAAAATTCATTTTGGAATTTCCAAAAAGAACCTCCGGACTTTTATCTAGATGATTACATTCTAACCATTTGCTCGAAAAGGTGAGATAGCCAATGTCAGGGTTTATAAACATTTCTATTAAACTGGTTGGAAGGTCAGAGATCTGGAAAGAAATATTAGTGAACTGGTGACAAGGACTATTTTTGTGACAAGTTATGCCAAAGGACCTTCAGAATGAACTAAAAGCCTGAAAAGTATCTGCAAATACTTAACCAAGTATTTCCAGTGTGTAGTTGAGACTAATAAGTCAGTGGACAAGAAGGCTCCTGTTTTGATAAGAGTCAGTTTCTGCAGTCCTCTGCTACTTGCTTAATGCCTTCGTGAATATTTTGTTCGATGTGGCAGTAATAAAAAAGAGGGCAATGATCCAAAAACAAATTTCCACTTATCAAGGCTGGCCTGTGATTACAACTATTAAGTTGCTAAATTGCCAGCAGCAGCGGTCAACCCTGAAGATGTAGAATGGCACAAATACTTGAAAGAGACCAGCCAACTCCCCAGTGGCAGGTTGATTAAAAAGAACATCTTTTGTCATAGGAAAAGCAGTATAGATTTTTTTTCTTGTTGGAATAATAGTTTTTCTGCTTTTATGTTTAGGATTCTTTTTTTTTTCTTTTTGTCTCCCATTTTTCTGGACTTACCACTTAATATATCATAACAAAATCAATGTCTTCTAGAAAATACTTACCACATTAAAGGATGTGTAGTAGAGAGAAGATATCCACGAGTTTCAGAACTTGTGTACATCATCACCCACACATAGCTGGCCTTGTGAAATGGCTCAACGAAAACTTAATTCTAGTGCCAGCTGGAAAATTTTCTTCTGTCAAGTAAGGAAGGTCATGTATGTCCGAAACAGAAAAAAAAAAAAAGTTGCTGTATTTCGCCCAGCCAAAATATATAGATCTAGTAATCGAGGATCAGAGATGGGGTAGTGCCTTTTATATTTATACAAAATGACCCACATTTTAAATATTCAGTCCTGTCCTTATGCATTTCATATCTGCGGGATCAAAGGTCTTAGTGGTGAAGGTTGAATGGCTCTACCGGGAGGTATACACTCTTGTGACCACTGGATTAGAAGCTGAGGCTACCATTTGGTCATTGTGTTCTCCTTACAAAAGGGGGTTAAGGCTTTGGGAGTGGTAATTGACCTTTACTGTCAAGGGAAAACACAACTGCTTCCAGATACAGGGGGTAAGAGGATATGGTGGGAACCCAGATATTCTTTATGCTCCTCTTTGTACTTTCAATCCCGGTGGATATAACTATTGGAAGACTATTACATCGGTAGTATCACAAGCACTGTTCCTGGAGCATGATGAATATTTGGGTCACACCTATGTGCAAAAACATCTGACCAACTAAGGGACTGGCTAAAGGATAGGTAAATATAAAATATGTTGCAGTGAAACAAAGACAAAAATATTCATTACAGCCTTGTGAGCAGTTGATGAGATAAAGGTCATAGTGTTTACTAGTATTTTCTTGCTTGCTGTATCATTTCTTTTTTTTTTCCCTTTTGACTACTATCCCTTCCCAGATTGGTAGTTACATTTATCATGTCACCTGTAGATTGCAGAATAATAAGATGGAATAGTGTTGAAACTAGAAGAGAGATGGACATCAGCTGCACAACCAGTTGTCGAAGCCAGGTACTGGAACTGCACGGTCTTGTGGAAGTTTCTTTGGGAATAACGATGTGTGTATGTTTGTTTGCCCAGCATTATCTTTCTTTCTTTCAGTAGTGACGTATTTCATTTGGGGAGCGGGGGGGAAATCGCACTTTCTCTATTTCATGAAATCCTTACAGGATTTGCAATCCTCTGGCACATGAACCAGGTGAGGACAGCCAGGCGGAATAAAGACACCTGAAAATGTAACTCTTGAGAGGCCTAACACAAGGATGCAAACAGTTGGTGCTCAGTCCTTGCTTCACGCTGAGGAAACTCCCCCTTATATTTTCCCAATTAGTCTTTGTGGCTTCTTTGAAGTCTGTTCTTGATGCAGTCTTATAGTTAAACTCTTCCTGGACATTGGGGAGCTTCCTATCCAACAGCCTTTCAATAAATTGTCTCTGCTTAAATTAGCCCATTTGTTTTCAATACTTGGAACCAACTCTCTGATACATTTTCTGAATTTGTTTCCCAGGCCCTTATACCCTGAAAACAGGATTGCATCCTGTTCTTTCATACTTTCTCTTTGTTCTTTTATGAAGACTCAAAATTAGAGATACCACTAAGTAGCTGTTTACCCTGGGCAAGTCATTAATCTCTCTAGGCCTCAGAGTCCTCATACATAAAATAAAGTGATTTTACCCTACCTAGGTCACAGAATAGTTGTGGAAATTAAATTATGAGCACTATGAGATGATTATTAGGGGAACATAAGATACGACATACAGCACTCATAGGCACAAGCCTATTGGGACAGCCTTTTATTGGAAGGCTGTTTCTCTGGATTTAATCTCTCCTGGCACTAGAATATTTCCCATGGTTAGGTATAGTCTGTACAGTCCAGGTATGAGTTCATTACAAGACTTTGTCTTCTATGAAAGCATTCCCCAGTGATCATTCACTTCTTCCTTCCCAAAGGGTAAATTTTTTTTCTGTATCTTGCCTTGTATTCTCATTGTACCGTCTCCACCGTAACCTTTGCCACACTATAATGAAATACTTGGATGTCTTTCTTTCACCTCTTACTGGTTAAGAGTTCCTTGAAGACAGTTACCACAGCTTAGTTATTAGTATGTACTCTTTTTATATATGTTGAATTTTCAATTAACTAATAGAAAAATTAAAAATAAAGATGAAGAGGGGTGCCTGGGTGGTTCGGCCAGTTAAATGACCAACTCTTAATTTCAGCTCAGGTCATGATCTCACGGTTTGTGAGATTGAACCCCGAGTTGGGCTCTGCACTGACAGTGCTGAGTCTGCGTGGGATAGTCTCTCTTTCTCTCTCTCTCTCTCTCTCTCTCTCAGAATAAATAAATGAGCATTAAAAATTTCAAAAAAACTAAGAGAACAAAGAAAAACCAGTAATGGCAGTATTAACATTCCATTTTCATGCTTTGATAATTTTGCAGTAGTGGGCATGATGTTAGTAGATGCTACACAAGTGAACTGCTCTTACCAGGAGATAAATGCATGGTAATCTCTAGAAAATACTACCGTGAGTCATAATGGGGACATCCTAGAAGAGCGCTTTTAAAAATAAGAGGCTCTGGTTTAGCAATTTCGCTTTAAAAGAGATTTGTGAGAAGAAGAGTTTGGTAGGAACACTGTTAATGACATCAGCAAACATTCTCAATGCCATTGTGAGTACTACCCAGTGTCAATACATAAGTAGTCACCCAAGCTAACCCTAAGATGACCATCAGAATGCAGATTTATTACTGGAATAAATAATTCTTCTAACATTGGTTGGAAGCTCTCCAAGCAAACTCAGACCATTTATGGACTGTAACAGCTAGGTAGAAAAACAAGTAGCTTATCTTAGACATAGACTTCTAAGACACGATGGGTAATGTGGTGAGATAATATGGAACTTTATTTTACACTAATTTGTGTAACATATAAGAGGGTTTTATTGATTTTGTGTGTATGATTTTGGTTCGTTGAGACTAAGGTTCTATTAAGGGGGGGAACCATGTTATTGAACAGAGAGAATCAATAGAAAGAAATGTCCCTTAGTATAGGGGTTAAGAATCATATTAAAAAAGGGTGCTAGGTTCGCTTCTTCAATAATGTTTCTGTGAGTTTTAAGTTCAGAAATGGAATGTCAACTTGAATTAGCTTCTCTGTTCCATTAAAGAGCATGAGAAATAGTTTAATTATGATATCATGGGATAACCAACTTTTTATTTAGTTTCACTCTAAAACACACTGAAACAGTCTTTATCTATAAGTACTTTTTCTAAGAATTTGAGGGAAGCAATGTTTGAACAAGAGGCTGGGAATGTTTTTTTATCTTAAAATTTTTACTTCACCCTATTTTTCATTCCAAGTAATTCAGAGTGTGTGTGTCTCATTGTTCTATGTTTGCAAAGCACTCTTGATAATCAATAGTTATTTTACTCACTGCCTTGGTAGAAAAAGAAATGTTCCTCTATGAAAATTAAAATCAGTGTAATTTTATATAACAAAAAAGAGCTTTAGAATCAGCTCTAGAATCAGAACAAATGTAACTTCAAATTTAGGCTCCATCCACTTAATAACTATCCAACTTGAGTATGTTACTTTACTTGACTAAGTCTCAGTTTTGGCATCAACAAAGTGAGGATTAAAAAAAAAAAAACTATGAGAATTTTGAAAGGATTAAATGAGAAAAACAGAGGCAAAGCTCCAGCTCAGAGCAATAGCGAATTAAAATAAATTTAGTTTTACTTTTCATGTTGTTTTCTAAGAAAGGGATGGAAGGAAAAAAAAAATCAGAGAGCTCAAAGACAGCAAATAGATGAGAAAGTAGCCCCAGTCACTGGAAGGGAGAATAATAATGTAGAACCACATTTTAGGTTTTCCTATGAAATGAGTGAACAGGAGTAAGAATAAGAGCCCTTCTTGTCACATGCAAAGTAGAAATAACTGCCAGTCAGCTGTAGTTTGCTTGATTTCCAGAAATTTCCACACTGTGCAAGAGCTTTGCTGTTCCCTTCAATGACTGTATGTTTATTTCTTGACATTTGTTTTAGGAAATGTGATTTCGATTTGACGGTAGAAAATGTGATTAATGTATTTCCTTTTAGCTTCATGCTTTGAGAAAGAACCTCTTTATGTAACACTAAGAAAAACAAATACCTGAATTTTTAACTGAGGGAGTTTTCTCTATTCTAATCTCTTAAATAATTAATTAGGTTAGTTGTAATGTAATCCTTTAAAAATCAAATTTACTAAACATTTTATTTATGCAAGATTTATCTTTCGTTTAATTTAGTGGGTTTTTCCTCCCATTCAGTCTATATGGTCAGCATCTTTGACATGCAGGTTAGTTTTCTATGGTTGCTGTAACAGAGCACCACAAACTTGGTGTCTTAGAACAGCACAAATTTATTACCTTACATTTTTTGTAGGTTAGAAGTCGGATATAGGTGCCACTGAGCTAAAATAAAGGTGTTTTCAGAGCTTTAGTTGATCCTGGAGGATCTTGGAGCAAGAAAGGGTTTTGTTTCCTTGCTGTTCAGGTTCTAGAGGCTGTCTGCATCCCCTGGCTCATGACCCTCTTCATCTTCAAGGCCAGCAATGGTGAATGGAGTCCTCATGTAGTAACACTGTGACTTCTGCTTCTGCTTTCTCCTTCCACTTTTAAGGACCGGTAAGATGATATTTTGCCTACTCAGAGAATTCAGGCTAATATCCCAATGTCAAGGCTCTTAATCTTCTTTGCAAAGTTTCTTTTGCTAAGTAACATAATATATTTAAAGATTTCAGGGATAATTATTTGGATATACTTAAGTTTTTATTTATTTATTTTCAGAGAGAGAGAGAGAGAGAGAGCGAGAGCGAGTGCACGCAAGCGAACATGAGTGGGAGACGCAGATAGAGTGGGATACAGAGAATCCCAAGCAGGCCCTGCATTGTTAAGGAGGAGCCCAATGTGGGGCTTGACCCAGGACTCAAACTCACAAACTGTGAGATCATGACCTGAGCCAAAATCAAGAGTCAGACACTTAACTTACTGAGCCATCCAGGATATGCTCCATGGATATTTTTGAGGGACAGTTCTATGAAATAGCTGTCCTTTGCTTTCTTTCTCTTTCTTTCACTTAACATAATTTTAGACCTCTATGTTTCATTGTGTGTTAATTTAGTTACTTACTTCCAATTACTGTCTGCTATTACTTCTTGTATATCTACCATACTTTACTTATCCTTTTGTCTGTTTACAGACTAGTAGATTGACAACACTTCCTACTGCAAACAAAGCTGTTATGAACAATCTCCTGAAAATCCCTTTGTAACCAGCATGGAAGTTTTTTGGAGTGTATATTCAGAGAAAAAAATATATATAGAGAGAATGGTAGAATAGTATAAGCATCATTCATTTTTATTAAATACTGCCAGAGACAGGTAGCACAAGTTTACACCCTCTCCTCCCACAGTATTTTTTTTTAATTTTTTTTTTAACGTTTATTTATTTTTGGGACAGAGAGAGACAGAGCATGAACGGGGGAGGGGCAGAGAGAGAGGGAGACACAGAATCGGAAGCAGGCTCCAGGCTCTGAGCCATCAGCCCAGAGCCCGACGCGGGGCTTGAACTCACGGACCGTGAGATCGTGACCTGAACTGAAGTTGGACGCTTAACCAACTGAGCCACCCAGGCGCCCCTCCTCCTTCAGTATTATGAAGGTTCTCACAAACCCTTATCCTTGCAAACACTTACTGTTCTTTCATTTTATAATTTTTGCCAACCTCATAGTTACCATCTGGTTTTTAATATGTGTTTTGTTTAATACTCGTTATTGCAATGTAACAGACACAGAGCAGGGTACAGATCGTGAGTGTACAGCCCAGTTATCACAAATTGAACATGCTTGTGCAGCCAATACCCCCAAAACAGAAGCCTCCACAACCCCACCCCTCTCCATTTTAGTTATTATTTCCTCCAAGTGAAGCAATTATTCAGATTTATATCTGTATGAAATAGTTTTCTAAGTTACCTAAATGAAATCGCGTAGTAGTTTTTTGTCTATTGTTTATTTGGCTTCTTTCCCCCATGGGGATATTTGCATGGGTTTGTGTGTAGCAACAGTTGTTCATTCCAGTAGGGTTTAGGTGTCTAAAATGTGATGAACACCCAAAAAGTGGCAGCTCTTGTTTCTGTGAGCGTCTATGTTTCCCAATCCCTTTCTCTCCTAGCCCCTAGATATGCAGTCCCTGAAAATGGGGCTCTCAGACAAACTGCTTTCATTTTCAAGTTCGAAATCATGGGCAAGGTTAGCTCGGACTCCGCCAGCTTGTGTATTCATTCTTTGTAAGTCAGCTTCCACATCGTTTACTGTTAACTGACATGAACTTTTGTTCCCGTTGCCTGAAATAACTTGCAGCATTAAACTCCTACAAATTTATTGCATCGTTTATTTATTCTACGATAGATGTACATTTGTGTTGCTTTAGCATGTTACGAATTGTGCTATGATAGAAATACTGGTGGAAGACCTTTGGCAAACACGTGTATCCGTTTTTAAGGAGTCCAAATCTGGTGTCAGATTTGATGGGTCATATTGAGTGAGTTTGTCCATCTTTTACAGCTATTACCAAAGCGGTTATATCGGTTTCTACTCTCACCATTAATATGTGAGAGTCTCAATTGCTCTGTATGCTTGTCACCAGCATTGTCTGACTTTTCCACTTTTCCATTCTGGTGAATGTGTAGAGGTATCTTATTCTTTTAATTGCCATTCACATAATGACTAATAAACTTGAACACTCTCTGTATGTTACTGGATATCTGGATATTTTGTGAAGTGGCTGTTCAAATATTCTGCCCTTTTTTATTGGATTATTTGTCCATCCTTACTGATTTGTTGTAGTTATTTGTATGTTAGAAGTATGTATCTTTTTTTTTGGAACAAATGCATAACAAATGTTACCTCTAACACTGTGGCTTGATTTTTCCACACTCTGTCATGGCAAGCTGATGGATAAAAACTACTACTTCAATGTAGTCAGATTTCTTTTAAAGAAAGGCTTCAAGGTCTAGTTTAAAAAATGTTTGCTTCTGAACGTATTACTGGCTTACCTGTCACATTGATATCTATCATCAATCTGGAATTGATTATTTTGCTTACTGTAAGCTTGGGGATCAAGTGCTCCCGTTGATGTAACACTGATAATTGAAAAGACCCTATTTAACCCAATGTATTATAGTATCACTTTGGTCATGAATCAGGTAGTTCTGCACCTGTACCTATGATGTCTACTGGTCAATATTGTTACTTGCATTTGGTATCAAAAAGATATGCCAGCATCATAAAATGAGTTGGAAATTATTCACTGCTTTTCTGTTCTCTGGAAGATATTACATAAAATTAGTGTTACTTATTTATTATACATGTAGAAGAAATCTGCCTAAAAAATCCTCTAAACCTCTAGAGGTTTTTTGAATATGGTAGTACTCATTATCATTTTATTATTTCTAGGAACTTTACTTTTATTCCCCTTTCCCATATAAATATTAATATTTTGCCTTATTTCTCATTTTTTTGACCTTACTATAGATGTATATATTTTCTTAGTCTTTTCAAAAACCATTTGTTTTTTAAAAATTTTCTTTATTGCAGGGTGCCTGGGTGGCACACTCAGTTAAGCATCTGACTCTTGATCTTGGCTCAGGTCATGATCTTACAGTTGGTGAGTTTGAGCCCTGCATTGGGCTTTGCGCTGACAGCGCAGAGCCTGCTTGGGATTCTGTCTCTCCTTCTCTCTGCCCCTCCCCAGCTTGCACGCTCGCTCGCTCGCTCTCTCTCAAAATAAATAAATAAACTTAAAAAACTTAAATACTTTTTTCTTTATTACAAATCTGTGTACACTTTGATTAACTTCTACTCTAGTTTTTATTATTTTCTCCCATCTGTATTAGGGGAAGGGGAAGTTAACTTTGCTGTTCTTTCCTAACTTCTAAAGATAATATATTAGAACTTCTAAAGATAATGTATTTAGAAAATCAGAAGATTTCGTATTTTCTTTTATAATACGAGTTCCCTTTTAAACAGAGCTTTACCTGCCTCCAATATGTTTTGGCATATCTTTTTTTTTTATATCAATTTAAAATTCATTCTAATTTTCTTTGTGAGTTTTCTTTGACACATAGTGTATTTTAAAGCATATTGCTTAATTTCCAATTATTTAGGGACTTTTTAAATTACTTTTTTTGTTAGTGATTTTTAGCTTAACATTAATGTGGCAGAAAATAGTCTGAATGATTTCCAACATTTTAAGTTTATTGAATCTGGCTTTTTGACTCCGCATATGTCCATTGTCCTTTAATGTTTGATATGTACTTGAAAAATAATAGGTGTGTTCTGTAATTCTTCCTTGCTTTATATTCATCAATTAGGTTACATTTCCTAATCAAATTATTCAAAGCTTCTACATTCACAGAGAGGTTTTGTTTATAACATAGTTTTGTCTCTTAATTATTGAAAGAGGTGTGATAGATTTCCAACTGTGATTTTGAATTTGACCATTTCTCTTTTTAGTTCTGCCAGTTTTTGGTTAAATATTTGTTTACCAGAGCACATACATATACAAAGAAGTAAACGTATCATAAATATCCATCTTAGTAAATGTTCATAAATTTACCTACTCACATAGTCAGCTCTCAGATCAAGAACAAAATTTCATCACCAGTATTAACATCCTGAGTTAACATTGTTCTCCCTTCTAGTCATGATCTCCTAAAGGGTAATAACAATTATGCTTTCTAAAAGCATATAAACATTTTACATGTTTTAATTATTTTTTTTTAGTCAAACCTGCTATACATTCCTTTGCATCTGGCTTTGTTGGTTGAACATTATGCTTTGAGATCAAACCATGGCATTACAACTTGTTATAGATATTCATTATCATTGTTGTATAGTATTCTACCTTGTGAATATACTAATATTTATATATCCATTCTGCTGTTGATGGGCAGTTGGATTATTTCCAGTTGGAAGCTATTTCCAGTAGTACTGCAATGAATATTTCAATGCTAGCCCTTTGGTAAACATGTATAGAAATTGGGGGTGGATAGGTACCTAGAGGTAGAATTGATGGGTCCGGGGTGTGCCTGTCTTCGGCTTCAGTAAATACACACGGAACGGTGTTGCAGAGTGGCTGTGACAGTTTACATTCTCCTCAGCAAAGCATGAGAATTTTGGTTACTCTCCTGTGCTCAAAATTGTGGTTATTTTCTGACTTTACTTCAGCCATTTTGGCAAGTGTATGGTGGTTCTCACTGAGGCTTTAATTTGCATTTCTAGGAAAGTTTAACACCAATTCATATGTTCAGGTTGTCTTTTGTGATGTGTCTTCTCACTCCTTGGCCCACTACCTACTGTGTTGTCAGACTTTTCTTTTTGATTTTGTAAGAGATTTTGTTTTGGTTTGTTTTGTTTCATTTTGTTTTTTCAATTTTATTCTGGTGTGGATCTTCTGTTAAATATAAGAATGATGAATGTCTTCTCCCGTTTCATGTGTTGGCTTTTCATTCTACTAAACCATGTTGTAACCGAACCAACATGAATTCTCTCCTTGGTGGGTCAGAAAATGCACCAGGTTGAGTTGTTGTACAAAGAAAACTTTTATTTGAAACAAATAAGGAGATCATGAAGAATGGCTTCCAAAGCCATGACTTCCCATCCCCCTCAGAGGATGAATGGGTTCCTTTTGTTCAAGGTAGGATGAATATTTAGGTAAGGAAGCCCAGTCATGATAAGTAGAGGTGAGCATAAGGTCACACATGTGCCTTAAGGAAACATGCCTGGACACACAGTGTATGTTATGTAAAGGAGGCTGGGGCTCATTCTTAGGAGGAGATTTTAATATTATAATGAGGTAAAAGTGATTGTAGGTCATTCCAGAGGTCCCTCCATGGTCCATCTGTGCACAGGCATAAATCAGATTTAGCTCCAAGGGCCTGGGTGGTCTGGGCTGGTGGGAGGTCTTGTCAGGGCATTGGCCATTACCTGGGGCATAGCTTTGGGTTTCATTTGCCCGAGTTAAGAGGAAAGCTGGAAAGAAAAGCTTAGGGAAAAATGGAAACAAATGTTAGAACAAGAAGGTGGGTAGTAAAGGCCATGTCTTGGCAGCTACCTGGTAAGTGTCTTGATAACTGTAAATATATACGTAGCACTTTGGAGACCTTGTTAAGAAATCTTTGCCCACAATCAGAGAATAAAGATTTTCTTCTGTTTTTCTCTAGTTTATTGTTTTACATGTCACAATTAATACTTGATCCATCCAGAACTGATTTTTTTGTTGATCGTGTGAGATAAGAGTCAAAGTACATATTTTCACATGACTATTCACAGAATTACAGTGCCACTGTTGTCAAAAATCAGTGACCCCATATGTATGGGACTATTTCTGTGCTCTCTATTCTGTCTTACTGGTTAGTTTGTGTATCCTTGAACCCGTATCCTAGCCTCTGAATTATTATATCTTTATATTATGTCTTGATATTTTGTAGTATATACCCTTTTTACTGCATCTTTAAAATTGCCTTGCATGCTTCATCATCTGATTGTTGAGAAGTGATAATACATTATTTTCATTTTAATTTTTCTGATGATGTTGAGGTTGAGTTTTTTTCTTCCATTAACAGCAAGCTCATTAATACAATTTTGTCTTTACTTATTTCATGCACTGACACAAAGTAGCTCTTTGTGTGTTCTAGATAATAATCCTTTAACATTTTTAAATGTTTTATGTACATTTTCCAGAGTGTGCCTTGTCTGTTCACTCTTCAATCTATAAAAGATTATATATTTTGATAATAGTCAAATTTATCAGTTTTTACTTTGATAGTCTATGTTTTGTGATTGTCATTTTTAAGATTTTTTTTTTTTTGCTTTTAAGTTTTATTAAAACTTGTTTTACCCATAGAAGCCTTGAGTCTACCTGAAATTGGCTTTTCTTTATAATATCAGGTAAGGCTCCAATTTTATTCATTTATTTTTCATATAGTTAACCAATTGTCACAGTTATTGATTAGTCCATTCTTCATTGTCTTCTCTGCAAATGCATCTCAATTATATTTCAGTCTTTGTGCCTACTTGGTTCTGTTTCTGGGCCCTCTATTACATTTCAGTAGACTATTTTTTAAAAGTTTTATCAATATTTCTCACCCTTCACACTCCCTTAATTCCTAAAATTTTATAAACTACAATTTTGATTTCTGCTAGGGCAAATATGTCCATTCAGTAATTTTAGTTACAAGGTATTTATGGAACAAAGGATTTTCCATTCTTGTTTTGTGATAACTTGAATCATAAATTGGTAATGAAATCTGACAAATACTTATACTGTAATTTCTATGTTTTAAAAATAAAGACCCTAATGCCTAAAAAGATTAAACATTCTGCAAAGCAATGACCTCTGATTCTCCATATACCTCTTTTAATATGTTAAAAAAAAAGAACAAAACAGTAGTTATGTGAAAAATTATATCAATTTCCTGTGATCCTCTTGGAAGCAACAAAATAATTGTACATTTTTTGTTTTGTTTTTTCTCTTGACAATAAAACATTGTCTAGGGAACTGTTTCATTTCATAGCTTAATTAAAATCATAAAATCCAGGAAAGGAACACTGATTTGAAGTTAGTGAAAAGAGATTTTAACAACAGGTGTGCCAATCACCACCATGTAGCTAAAGATAAGTTACATTTGTCTCTTCACTCTATGGGTGGATTTATCTGGTCATGTTTAGGTCCCAGTTAATTTTTAACTCTGCAAATTTATCCTTATGTATTGAAAAATACTGGATATTGCTCATATTAGTAGGAAGAGAAAACAGCTTTTGTCATGAATAGTTTGTGAAAAATTACAAAAAATTATGAAACTGAAATTAAGATAATGTTTTTTTTTAATGTTTATTATTTTTGAGAGAGACAGAGCACAAGTGGGGGAGGCCTGGAGAGAGAAGGAGACACAGAATCTGAAGCAGGTTCGAGGCTCTGAGCTGTCAGCACAGAGCCCGATGCAGGGCTCAAACCCATGAAACATGGGATCATGACCTGAGCCGAAGTCGGACGCTTAACCGACAGCCACCCAGCTGCCCCAGATAATGAATGAATATTAAAGAAGAACAACCAAATAAAAAAAAATAGAAACCTATATGAAAAGCATCAGATGGGACCCTTGTTTTTCATGGTTGCTCATAACTTAGAATAAAGACAATGTAGTTTCGTGATTTTAATTTCATGAAATGTTACTCTTTCTAACATGGCCTATTTGGATACTGATCTGAAAAAATTTAAGGCAAAATATTTTCTATCTGATTTGCCTCATGAAGTAAATGGTAAACTTCTTTAGACAATGAGATGTGGCTGTATTATAAATATCAATCATTACAGGTGTTCATTCTTTCTAGTCTATTTATCAAGCAATGGTACATTTTCTCAGTATTAGAAACCATGAAATATTGTGATGGGATATGAAGTTAATATATAGGAATATCCAATTTTATTGAAATAATGTACTAATGAGAAAATCCAGTCTCACATTAAATAAATAGTTTGTGTCTCAGTTATATAGTACTACCAATGATATGTAGTTTCCTATGTGGAAGCATAGATCTAATGAAGAAAACCATGTTTTAGAACAAAAGGATTCTTTTTAAGCATTGATATATATAAAATACTTTTTGATGACTTGTGAGTTATAATCTTAAAATCCTAATATGAGATCAATGTGAAGTATTAAAAAAAATTTTTTTTCAGGTTTATTCACTAGGTTATTTTGAAAATGTACTCATTGGGACTATTGGGTTGATGATGGTGGTGTACTTAAAATCCCTAGAAAAATGGTTGGGAAAACATGTAGAAAAAATTTAGGGAAAAGACATCTTTTTTGTTTGTTTATTTTGAGAGAGAGAGAGAGAGAGAGAGAGGGAGAAAGAGAGAATTCCAAGCAGGCTCCAAACTGTCAGTGTGGAGCCCTATGCAACGCTCTATCTCACGAATCATGAGATCATGACTTGAGCTAAAGTCAAGAGTCAATCGCTTAACTGACTGAGCCACGCAGGTGCCCTTGGGGAACACACATCTTAATGAACCTCCAAATATGAATGGTTGGAGACAAACTAGTAACAGCTAAACAATTACTATCAGTATCTGTACAGTGTGAAATCGAAAATGAATAGAACACCTGGAAGACCTAAGAATAATAGAACCCAAACAGGTAACAGATACTGCAAAGATCTGGGGCAATTTGAATATAGTATGGGGAAATTTGAATATGGTAGTTAAAAATAAAATACTATTACACACCAGAAGAGGCTCATAGTAAGATCTCTAGGAGCAGAAGCAGTCTGTGTCCTCCCCATGAAATCTAAAAACCGAAAAGCCAAGACTACCTTCTCTAACAAAGCCAAACATTAAGGAAAGATATCGAGATCTGAATCTATATTGAACAGGACAGGACGAAGGATAGAGAAGGAGCAGTTAAAAATGGGGAAGAGAATCAGTACCTGGAGATCCTTGCAACTATGACACCGTATTGTTGATAAATTTTACAGAGGCAAGAGAAGCTGGTACTGTACGGCATGAAGCTAGAAAGCTCTCCTTACCCAACCTTTCTCCTTAAAGTTTTAAAAAAATTAAAATTACATAAAAATTAGGAATAGGAAAATACCATGTTTGAATCCTGTACAAAGGTATTACAAGGAAAAAGGTGTGTGTGTTAGGGGCGGGTGGGGGAAGAACCACATAATACACCTAGAGACAAAAAAATAGCATGCCAAAAAAAAAATAGCATGACAAACAGATAAATCTACAACTCATTATTTCAAAAGAAGCTAAAATAGACTAAGGAAAATAATAGAGAATATGAAAGAATGGCACGAATTGCAATTATGAAAAAAATTAGAAGTGAAATTATAGAAATCCAGGTAGAATTAAAATGAAAGAAAAAATATTTCAGAAATGAATATTAAATTAAGCAAAGCATAAGTGATAATTAAAACAATGAATAATTCCTGAAGGTAAATAAAAGTTGAAGAGGGAGAAATGGTAAATGTAGAAGATATGCAAAGAAAATCCCATATATGTATAATAGGAATTCCCAAAGAAGAGAAATCAAAGGATCCATATACTAATAATAGAAATTAAAGAAATTATAAAGTCACCAGAATGATCAACACTGAGACTTAGTCTAATAAAATACAATAAACCTTAAAAATACTCTGGACATCCAAACAAAAAGAACAAATCACATATAAGGGGATGATCGTGCCATGAGAACTTTTCAATTGCAATGTTTTATTGAAGATGACAGTGTTTACTCAAGGAAATATACTCAAGGAAATAATATATGAATAAAGTATATTATATCTTGACAAACTGATTTTCAAAATAAAAGTAGAACTAAAGTTATTAAAATCCCAGGGAATTTTATTCCCATGAGACTTTCCTAAGGCATCTGCTGTAGAATGCACTTTAGATTACCAAAATAATTGGGAAGGTAGAGGTAAAAAAGACTCAGTATATAAAAACATTATATTTGGAACTAAGAATAAATTATGGTTATAATGCAGAAATTATTGTATCTCATAAATATATACTTTGGCAAGAGATATAGTTCAATTATTAAAAAAAAAATTAGAACAGGGGTGCCTGGTTGTCTCTGTCAGGGAGGCATGCAACTCTTGACCTTGGTGTTGTGAGTTCAAGCCCCACTTTGGGTGTAGATATTATTTAAAAATAAAATCTTTAGGGGCGCCTGGGTGGCTCAGTCGGTTAAGCGTCCGACTGGCTCAGGTCATGATCTCACGGTCTGTGAGTTCGAGCCCCACGTTGGGCTCTGTGCTGACAGCTCAGAGCCTGGAGCCCGTTTCGGATTCTGTGTCTCTCTCTCTGCCCCTCCCCTGTTCATGCTCTCCCTCTGTCTCAAAAATAAATAAACATTAAAAAAAATAATAAAATAAAAATAAAATCTTTAAAAATATATTAAAACTTAAAAAATAAGAGGACAATAAGAAGAGCACATCAAAATATATAATACCAGTATTACCTGGAGATAAAATGATATTCAAATTATATGCTATGGGAGATGTTGAAGGAAAGGAAGAAAAGTTTATTAGCCACATTCAATTTTCTTCTTAGTAAAGTACCAATAGAAAATAATTTTTGAAAGTCTATCTTCTTAGGTAAGTGCCAACATAAAATAATTCTTGAAAGTATATCATAAAATGGTATTAATATTAAACGTAGGAACAAAAATTCAAATTTTTCTTAAAAATATGTTAAAATATGATATTCTATCCTCTATGTAAAGGTTGATAATGTATAGATATTTGCTCTTCCTAAAGAATT
This sequence comes from Panthera pardus, assembly GCF_024362965.1. NCBI lineage: Eukaryota > Metazoa > Chordata > Mammalia > Carnivora > Felidae > Panthera > Panthera pardus. Next base: position 136,529,026 of record NW_026526721.1, read on the forward strand.
ATGGAAAGATAAGCTATCAAATAATTAATTAACTTGTAAAAAAGGGAGGGAATGTATACAACAGGGATAGAGTTTATGCCTTTTTAAAATGTGACTGACTTCATAGATTTAACTTGGAACTGTGTAAATTATGTAATATAAAAATGAAACATTAAATATTTTCCTTAAATTTCTAAAATTCTAAATGATTCATGAGATGAACTAAATGAAGGCATGTCCTTGGAGGCATAGAAAAAGATCAGTTTAAGTCATTTGGAACACACTAATTTGATAAAAAATCTCACTGATATATTACATTGAATTGCCAGAAGAACTACAAAATAAAAATGTATACAATTTGTAGTAATCATATTTTTAATGGTAGTTGTCAGTATTCTAATTTTGTTTCACTGTGTGTGATGTGGGATGAAATTAATGGGTAATCGCATGATGTTTTAATACTGGCATCTCCACTGTTTTTGACAATTGCAGTTTTTCGACATCAAATGGAATAGATGAAAATGTAAGATAGAAGAAGTTATGTAAAAATCTTATAATCTTGACTTTGACTTTAAAGTATCTTCATGATTTCATTACTGATTATATCACAAAAATACTTCTTGATTTACCCAATGAGGAGGACTAGAAACCTTAATTTCAGGTTTGGTCACATTGTAAGGAGTCAGGGCATTTGGAGAAATTGCTGATTTCAGATCTGGGGCAATGAGTGTATATAGGTGAGTCTGTTCTTACTTTACAGGTCTGATAGCAAGCAAATTATCAGTGGGCACTAGAGTTGGCTCAAAAGAATTCAAAAGACAAACTTGAAAAGCCTCTCATGACCAAAATTAGGATAATTCGTAAACCAATCAAAGGAACGACTACAAGATTCATAACTTCAAGTATATTTAATCCGTGATTTGCAAATCATTCAAAAAAGATTGATCAGCAGAGAATGACACTTAACTCACTATTTAAAGATTTAAAGGAAATGAATCATGGATTTATTCTTCTCTTTTAATATGAACTGTATCATGGGGCAAACACATAGTTGGAGGCTAAGTGTCTCCTTAAAGAAGTGGTCCAGCTAATAGATGCAAAAGAAGTAATAGAAATAGAATATTGTAATTTTGCAGTGATATGCCATTGTGCATATATATATATATGCATATATATATGCATCAATGTATATGCACTTTATATGTCATTTTGTAATCTTTACGGACTAAGTAGATCTATGCCCTGAGGATCAACAGCTGCCAGTATCACAAACGAGAGGCAACTAGACATGTATACTACTAATGAAAGAACTCAGTATTATCTCTGAGGTAACGATACCAAAACCAAAACAATACTAAATTTGATTAAGACTCTAAATCCAGCTATCAAATTATAGGACATGCAGAGCATAGAGGGCCGTGTTAAAAAAAAAAGTGAGGATACAGTCCATAAAGTCTAAACCATGGCTATTCTATTGGACCACATTTCCTGAGTAAATTCCAAGGAAAGAGAGACAGAGAAAGAGAGAGGACCTAGAGAGAGAGAATCTAAGAAAAAAAAGAGACTTAAGAGTATCAAACAGTTTTACTATGTGGACATCATTTAAATCCTGGTTCACAGAAAATGTGAACATAAAATAAAAAATCTTTGACATTTATGATGACACTGGAAATTTGAATTATCTGCATATTTGATGATACTAAGAAACTATTGCCACATTTTTAGATGTCATGATAATAGGGCTATGTTAGAAAAAAAAAATGCTCTCAGGCACCTGGATGGCTTATTCGGTTAAGTGGGTGACTGTTGATTTTGGCTCAGGTCATGATCTCACAGTCCGGGAGATCAAGCCCCATGTTGAGCTCTGCCCTGACAGTGCAGAGCCTGCTTGGGATTCTCTCTCACCCTCCCTCTCTCTGCCCCTCCCCTACTCATGTTCTCTGTTTCTCCCTCTCTCAAAAAAAACATTAAAAAATAAAAGGGAAAAGGGTTCTCATATTTTACAAACACAATTTTTACAGGTGAAATTATATGATGTTTGAGACTTGATTTAAAAAATAAAGGATGTGGAAAGTGGGAGGGAATCAGAATTAAACAAGTTTGACCAAGAATTAGTAACAGCTCATTGTTGGCACAGGAGAGTTCATTTTACTGTTTTGTCTAGTTTTGTATATGCTTGAAGTATCCCATAATTAAAAGTGAAAATAGTAATATATGCAGATGCTTATGTTGGGGACAGCAGAGTGCACAAATGGCATATGTGGAAACCGCCTGTCTTCTCTTTCTCCCTGGGTCTGCTCTGGGGGTATTTATATTCCTCATTCTCCAGGAAATTTCTTTCCTTTTGATATGCCTTATTGCTCAGAGCTGTTCAGCCTCTTTCCAAGAAGCGTCAGTGTTAGCATCTCATTTATTGCTTGTTATTTTTATCTGTCATTCATAGAGCTTGTCAGCCTTTCATTGTGTTTATAATAACAGAACAAACTCTGTCCCTGGGACCATCTGGAGTTCTGTTCCTTAATAACATTTCTTTCAATACCTACCAGCCCTGAGGTGGCTGTGAGCATGCTCCTGGGCTAAAATAGACATCTATTTCATGGCCAAGTTCTGTCAAATTTATTTATTTGAACATTGTGAGATCAATTTGTTATGGGCTTTTGGTTAGATCAGGGTATTTTAATTGACACTGGCCATGCACTGCTTTTTAACTATACCCTTGGCATCCCCTAATTGCAATACCACTTACTGCCCTGTTCTGGTAAACACCTGCTTTAGAGCAGTCATCCCATCCAGACTTCAGATAGTCTGCCAGGTGTTTCTAATAGACAACACCAGTCACTAGACTATAAAATACATTCATTTTAGGACCTCTGTCCTAGAACCTCCAAGAATTTAAAAAGAAAAGTTAACTTATTTGGCAATAAACTGAAATGATGAAGTAGGGTATATTGAATATGAACTCAGTTTTACTAGGACAAGTGGGGGAGTGAGCAAGAAAATAATTAAATTCTAGAAAATGGAGAGGCTAATACCGTAATATATTAAGTTTATAAACAAAGCTAGTGGTATGTTTTTCCTTAGGTTTCAGAAGTGCTTTGATTCTTTAACAGCAAGAATTTTACTCAGTTTTGTACTGTTAAAAATACTTTATTGCCAAGTTGGCTCAACTTCGGGATCCAGAAAAATAGAAAATTGGATTTCCACTTATATACCACTTATAAACCACGAACTTAATCATTGTCTTCTAACTTGGAGATGCACACTTCCTTGCAGTTAATCCCTTTAATAATTTTATCACATGTTCCTCTTATCTGATGACCTTGGCAATTTTGATCATAGCCGGTCATCAAAGTTATTACATGGAGTTGCTAAGCCCAAGAGGCAACATTATACTGTATCCCCTAGAGTGCATAAGATCCAGTGAGAATAAGAGCCTCTTGGATTGTGCAAAGTGGTGACACTGATATTTAGTATGCATAGAAGCAAATAGCTCCTGCAGTAGACTGGGTCTTTGTGTCCTTCCCAAGTTCATACATTGAAGCCCTAACCCTCAGTGTAGTGGGGGGAGCCCTCAAGAATGGGATTAGTGCCCAAAGGTCTCCCTTTCACTCTGTGAGGACACAGTGAGAGGACAGCCATCTGTGAACCAGGAGCAGATCCTCATCAGATACCAAATCTGCCAGCAACTTGATGAGACTTCCAGAACCGTGAAACATAAATGTCTGTTGTTTATAAGTCAGCTAGTCTATGGTATTGTGTTAGAGAAGCTGAACAGAGTAAGACAGCTCGCCTAACATAGAACAAGTTATTATTCCAAGTTCCACAAAATCTGTAGAAAACATTCTAAAACACATCACCTTTTCCAATGGTGAATCATTTTTGAACTTCCCAGCACATTTTCTCTTTGATTGAAAACATGGATTTTTGAAACAAACTTAATTAAAGATAAAATGTTTTTATAACCAAATAAGAGCCTGTGATATTTAAACTATAAAGATTCCTGTTTAAAAGTAATTGTTGATTTGTTTCCAAGGCTGTGAGGGGAATAAAGTCGAAATTTAAATGGCAGGCTTGAGGAGAGAGGTCAGATGTTGCCACAGGCAAATGGAACGTGAAGTTTAAACGCTTCCGTGCTGCACTGAACTCCAAAGCTGTTATTTTTAAGAGGGTTCTAAAGTTGGCAATCACAATTCTCCCATTCTTAAATGAAAAACAGTGAATTCAATGTAATGGTCTTAAAAATAAATATACTCAAGTGGATGTTTTGGCTACTTCAGAGCTGGATAATCTGATCACAAACCCCAGGAAGAAAAAAGGAAAATGCATCTGGGAAATGTTTTTCAAAGTGAGAATTTGGCTTTCCCCACGCGTATTTCCTTTAGCTTCATCACAAAAAGCTACAGCTATTTCAGATATTTTGAAAAATTTCCCCTACTGGCCCATAAATTTTCCCATTTCCCACACATGTTCATATGTTTGTGTATCTTCTGTTGGTTGAATCTCAACTTCATGTTTTTCTGCAGTTGGCTTAAATGTCTCTAAAACAAAACTCTTCAAAGCATGATGGCTAATATGATGAATTTGACAAGGCTGCCGCGTAAGCTTCTGAAAAGGGGGAGAAACACACATTTTGTGTTTGTGTTTTCATTATCTTAATGGTGTCAGAACTTCTACTTGCTTGATAGACTTTTGTTTCTCATCATCATATTTACTTCAAAAGTTGTTTAAAGATCAAATAAGACACTATTCATAAATGGGTAATCGTATAATTTATCTTCCAAGTAGAGTTACTTTTGAGATCGAAGAGGGGATCGTTAATAATTATGTCAAGACAACAGGTGCTTGACCCTAGACATTTTACCAAAAAAAATTGAAATTACCTGGCACAAATGATGAAGAAATGTTAGCTCGTATTACTGTTGTGATACTACTATTGCTGTTTTAGTTGTTGTCAGGAAAGAGATGATCCTTAAGGTTTCTTTCCAACTCTGAGATTCTAAGTCTTGCTAATAAATAGCTGTCATTTGCTAGCTCTGGTGAATCCATTACTAAACAATCCATCTCAGGAAGGAGCTGAGAGAGGGAGAGGTGGATGGTTAAGTGTGAAGAAATACATTTATTTCTGGAAGCAATGTGCTTTGTCTTCAGTGCACCAGCTAAGCATAAAATGGAGAATACCTCTGTCAAATCGGTGGTGGAGACCACTTTATCACATTGGCAACTTTCTTTCTTCCCATCAACTTTGGATTGTAAAAGACAAGTAAATTGTGTTGATGTTCTCTGTTATGACTTGCACTGACATGATTGATGTAAAGCAACCTTCATGTTGCGTGGGAGAAAAGAAAATGATGGCACCTTGCAGCCAGTGGAGGGTGTCAGACACAGAGAATCTCTCTAAGTCTCTGCAGGGGCCCCAAAACATTTGTGTTCTCATTTTTCCTCAAGCTAAGAAAAAGAAGAAGAAAAAAAGATGAAGTCGTTTTAAAGATGGACACATTTTTTACAAGATAGGACGTGGTAGAGGGAGTATGTTAACACATTTTACTATACTGTTGTTAAAGGATCACTTTCAAAAAAAGAAGTATAATGACTCTTAGGTATAAATTGAACATGTGTTAAAGATTTTATTTAATTCATGAATAAAATAAGGGGACCAGCATGTGCCAAACCGGTTCAAAGGAGAATCAAAGGAACAGGCATATGTGTAAATGAGGCTTAGTGAAATGAGTGTAAAAATGGAAGGCAGAACTGGCTTCTTGCACAGTGGGAAAGCGAAGTGAACCTCTGACAAACAAAATTTATGTCTCTCAACATGAATTATTTTACATTGCTATCAGTTATCTGTAAGTAACAGTGCTAGTTGTGATACAGCTCCCATACAGTCAGAATCCCTAACTCAAAGGTAAGCTCTAGACTAAGAGTTGACAAATTAGCTGAGGACCAGCCACCTTTTTTGAATTGGAACACAACCATGCCCATTTATTTATGTATTGTTTATCATGCTAAGTTGCATAGTTGAATAGATGCAACCTAGTAGTCTATAACCTAACTAAATGTTTACCATTAGTCTCTTTAAGAAAAAAATATGCTGGCCCTTGCTAATAGTGCATAGGATTCCACTGAGGAACGTTTTCCTCTATATTATGTAGTGGTAAATAAAAAAGAATTTGGGAACTCTATAAATCTGGATTCAAATCTTTATTACTTAATGAATGTATTGTTTTAAGCAAGTTATATAAACTTCCAGAAATGCAGTTATTAAATAAGTATAAAAACATTATTTTTTATTAAATAAGTATGATAATACCTTCATATGGTTATCATGAGGGTGAACCAAAAATAGTAGATACAAAGAGTCTGGTAGAATTTTTCAATAGAAAACCGTAAAGAGTTCAAAAATTGTTAATTTTTATTTATCATCTTCCATTAGAATTCATCCTTAGGGCCAAAACTAATTATAAGCTAATAGCCTTAAATTATTGGGCTTCTAGCTGGCCATTCACGCTGCCTGCAACAGTATCTAGTTGGCATGCTCTTCTTTGGAACAATAAAGAGCAGCCTAGTGTATCAATGAGCACAGTGAATTGGGGATCAAGAGATTAGAGACCCAGCCTAGTGAGTCTGGAAAATTCTCAAATCTCTCTGGCTGTGACTTACTTTACCTCTAAAGTGAAAGTGTTGAGATGGAGGCAGAGAACTGGTGGGGTCCTTCAAGGCTCTGAAATTCTGTGAAATGATGACACAATAGCATCCTATCATTTTACAGCTGAGAGAGTGAAGTTTGGGGTAAAGCGAAAACATGACAGGAAATGATGGCCACAAAGAGAGCAGTTATTGTTTTCAGCATAATACGACTGCTTTCTTCTTATATTTTCTAACAGGTATTTCTTTAGGCAGAAAATGATGTCTAATATATTATTTTTTGTTACACATCCACTCTGCTTCTTAAATAGTTAATAGAGTTCTACACAGTGGAACTTAAAATTAATAGCCAATGAAAATGGAAATAATTCTTTAATGATTATTATCATTAACTGTTCCTTATAACATCCCTGGGAAGCAATGTCAGTAAAATTGCCTTAGTTTTACAGGTGAGAAATCTGAAACCCAGAGAAGGTGGAGCCACATGGCTAAAGTCACACAGTTAGTAATTAGCAGAGCTGGGAATAGAATTCAGCATCCCACGTCCTGGGATTTTGTTCAGACAAAATTATAACCACAGCCTGCCAATGGACTAGGACCCTTGGGGGAAAGACATTCTCCTGAAAAGACCAGAGGATTTAATATTGCTAGCCAAAAGCACTGAGCAGGGTGGGCTCCTGAGAAGCCATTTATTTCTCATACATTAATATATTTTCTCAATCCTTCTGGTCTTTATATCAAAAATGTCCTTGGGGCACCTGGGTGGCTCAGTTGGTTGAGCGTCCGACTGGCTCAGGTCATGATCTCGCAGTTTTGTGAGTTTGAGCCCTGGGTCGGGCTCTGTGCTGACAGCTCAGAGCCTGGAGCCTGCTTCAGATTGTGTGTCTCCCTCTCTCTCTGCCTCTCCCCCACCCACACTTGGTCTCTCTCAAAAATAAATAAACATTAGAAAAATTTAAAAACTCCTTATGATTCTATACACCTTGTTAACATGGCTTTCTAATTCTTGGGTAAAATGTCTAAGCTTCAAGGCATGCCCTAGCAATGAGGTTAGTGGTTTTTAAGTACTGCTGATTAAGAAAGTAGGTGGCACATGAAGCATGATTTATTTCATTCACTTATCCAACAAATATTTATTGAATGCCAACTACCTGCCAGGCACTGGTCTAGACATTAGGAATATAGCCACCAACCAAAATTCCTCTTCTAATGAACATCACAGTCTGGTGAGATACAAAAAAGAAGTAAATGTATAATAAAGAATTAGCATTAATAAATGTAATGGGGAGTCATAAAATCAACTTGGGAATTAAGAATAGGCAGTGTTTAGGGAGTTTGCTTCTTTTTTTACTTTTTAAGTTTTTAGGGGAGGATAGTTTGCTATTTATATATACAATTGTCAGGGAAGTCCTTTCTGGAGAGGTAACATTTGAGAAGAAGCCTAAATAAAATTAAGAGGTCATGCTGGCTAAAAAGTAGCTGGAAGATTTACTGTGCCCCAACACCTTGAGATACCACATGGTTGGTGTGTTTATGGAATAGCAAGTAGGCTAGCGTGAATGGAACGTGCTAAGTAAGGGGTAGTGTCAGAAGATGAGATTGCACAGAAAACTGATGAGGCTCAGAGGCCAGGGTAAGAACTTTGAATTTTATTCTAAGTGAAAAGAGAATGCACTGGACGGTTTGAGGCAGAGCACTGCCATGTTGTAATTTATATTTTATTTTATTTTTTTTAAGTTTATTTTTGAGAGAAACTGCATGAGTGGGGGAGGGGCAGAGAGAGAAGGAAACAGATTCCCAAGCAGGCTCTGTCCTGTCAGCATGGAACCCGATGCGGGGCTTGAACCCACGAAACCATGAGATGAGGACCTGAGCTGAAACAGAGTCCGATGCTTAACCCACTGAGCCACCCAGGCACCCTTGTAATTTATATTCTATATTGCCATTCCAATGACTTATGGAGAATGGATCATAATGAGTATGATTGTGAGGAGAGAGAATTCAGAGGGCATTGCTGTAGCTCAGGTGAGAAATCATGGGGTGGTTATTGCGGATGTGGTGGATGAAGTTTGGAGACTGGTTGTATTTGGAAGGTGAAGACAACTTTTTTCCTAGTGAACTATAGGTAGAGTGTGAAAAAAAAGAAGGGTCAACGAGTTGGATGATTCCAATTTTTTGGCCGAGGTACCTCATTTACTGAGCTAGAGAACACAGATGAGGAAAAATTGGGGAAGGATGCAAGGTTTTCAGTTTTGAACAAATGATTATTTGAGATGTTTATTTGCCTGAGGGAAGCTATTCAGTAGGCATTGGGATTTGTGAGTGTGTATTTGAAAGGAGAAGTTGAGACTACACCCATTTTTGAAGAAATTAGTGTGTAGATGGTATTTACAGTCCTAGAGATTGAGCTCTGGAGCACTGTAATACTTAGATGTTCAGAAGTAAAGGAAGATCCATATAGTAAACTGAGAAGGAGGAAAAGCCAGGTGAGTATGTGATCACAAGGGACAGGTGTGCCATTTAAAAGTGGGCCTGATTTCCTTTGTCAACTGCTGTTAAGAAACTGGATTCAGAAAGGACTGACAATTCACTGTTGAATTTGATAATACAGACTTTGGTAATGAGGTCCTTGTCCTTGGTGACTTGAACAAAATGGCAGCTTTAGTAGAGAAGTAGGAATGAAAACGTTCTCAGAGAATATTCAAGAGAGAATTTTTGGACAGATATTAGAAAAAGACACAAAAAAATTTTCTTTTGAGGTATCCTAAAGAAAGGATTAGAGAAATGGAGCAGTAATTTGATGGTTATGAATAAATAACTTATTTTTTAATGTAGGAGATAATACATCATGTTTGAATGCTGTTGGGAATAATGTAATAAAAAGGGGTTATGCTGATTTGAAGGGCATGTGAACCCCAATGTTTATAGCAGCACTATCAACAATAGCTAAATTATGGAAAGAGTCCAAATGTCCATCAACTGCTGAATGGATTAAGAAAATCTGGGATATGGATTTATATATATATATATATATATATATATACACACACACACACACACACACACATATACACATACACACACATGCGTGATTTCACGCATATGAGGAATTTGAGAAACTTAACAGATGATCATAGGGGAAGGATGGGAAAAGATAAAAACAGAGAAGGGAGCAAACCATAAAACTCTTAAATACAGAGAACAAACTGGGGGTTGATGGGAGTGGGGGAAATGGGTAATGGTCATTAAGACGGGCACTTGTTGGGATGAGCACTGGGTGTTTTATATAAGTGATGAATCACTGGATTCTATTCCTGAAGCCAAGACTACACTGTATGTTAACTAACTTGAGAATAAATGAATGAATGAATAAATAAATAAGGGCTGTCAGACAAGGGGACAAGGGATTGACAGGGGTAATAGGCAGTACAGACTTAATAGGGCACATGTATTAAAGATTCTGGTGAGTTTAAAATTCATTGGATTTATGTTACTGGAAAAAGTGAGTTGGAAATGTAAGAGATAAGACAGTGGAATGCTTGACGTAGAGGTCTTGTTAACAGACAAGATGCAAGGATTGGAAGAATGAAGGTGTTGCTTCCTTATATGTTTACCCTTGTTAATTCATTGCTCCTAAGAGGACAAGTGTTGGTTCTGTTTTCTGTTGTCACCGTAAACACTCAGAATAAAATGATATAGAATAAAATCTAAATATAACTAAAAATATGCCTATTTAGAGGTTGTTCATTCTCTTTGTATTCACGCAATGGAGACAGAAGAAAATGTACAAGTGCTGGATAAAGACTAATGTGTAGGCTTTAAGACACAGGTGAATGGACTGACTTTAGGATTATAGACAATTAATCTGTTCTAACAAAAGGAAGGTAAAATACATGTCAATAGAGGCAAATTGGTAAACTTGGAAAAAGCATGAAAATATGGCAGCTTTTTCCTGATTGCATTTTTTTTCCCTCTGTGAAATAAGTAGCAAGAGCTCAAAAGAAAGGAGAGAAAATTGGGTGGGGAAATGGAGGAGGATTGCCAGGCAGCCCTGAGGGCCTATTTGAGGTTTGTGGTCATAAATTTAAAGTGAGACCAGCCAGCACATTTATGTGTACTACAATATTAGGGTTTTCTGCTGAAATAAAAATTTTTTTATTGAATTCCCACTTCATCTTTTCTTGTTTACTGCCACCCAACATAATATCTTCAGGCAATGAGGAAGGGATTTTATTTACATGAAAATTGGATGATAAAATTAGGCAGCCCACATCCACTCTTCTTTCTGGAAGCAAATAGACTGTACTTAAACTAATTTCTTTGCTTCAATTGAAGAGTTTTTCAGATACATTGCTTCTTGTAAAGATACGCATGTTAACAGACTTCCATTTTATGTTCTGAGAAGAAATAACTTTTTATATAAGTCACAGTATTCATTATGTAAAATGTAAGAGTCGGTTAAAAATACAAGGAAGTAAAAATCAGAGTTCCTATCAACCAGTGATAATCACTAATAATGTTTTAGTGTATTTCTTTTCTGGACTGTCTAGATACATAGATTTATTTCTCTCCCAATGGGACCATACTTTAAAAAGTTTTGTTATCTACTTTTTAAAATGTAATAATATATATTCTAAATGCCTTTCGATGTCATTCTTCTGGCATATCATTTTTAATAAATTCTTTTGTGTGCACAGTTTCATAATAGAACTGACAAATTGATTCTAAAGTTCAGTGGAAGAGGAAAAGTGTAAGAATATCTAAGAATATTTTGAAAAAAGAATTAAACAGCAACAGAAAGTACATATCCTGTAGCCTAGCAATGCTATTTCTAAGACATATATTTTATAGAAATGTTAATACTTTAGCAAAATGACATTTGTGTAGAAGAAGTTACTAAAGCATTGTTTCTAATCATTCAAATGTTTTTCAATAGGTGAACATGTAAATAAATGATGATACATTTAATTTAAAAATGGGGTTTCCAAGACATATTATCCAGTGAGAAAAATCAGTAAATAATAGGTACAATATGTTTTTTATGAAAATGAAATAAAAAACAAAATTTTCTATGTTTAAATAAATATAAATGAAGGCCCATAAAGCTGTACACCCAACCAATAACAATGATTATCTCTGGGACAAGAAATGAGATTTGGGGAAAGACAGAGCAATTATGTGAAAAAAATTTTTCATTTTTACTCTGTGTACTTGTTATTGGTTTACTTTTTAATATTGAAAATGTGGCAATGCATTATTTGTTATTTGTATATATATTTTATATATATAAAAAATATATACATTTTTATATATTTTTATAAATAAAATAATATATATGTAATTTGTACATGTTATACAGCACCAAAATAAAAGTATTAAAAGCAGAACTCATTGGCACATTTTTGGAGCTTATTATATACAGCTAACTTTATCTGAAATATGGGTTTTGATGGATGGGAGCAGTTGAGGTTTCATTAAATAAATGAATTTTAAATTAGGGTGCAAAGGATTAACATATGTTAGATAAAAGTATCAGAGATGCAGGAAAGAGCATGTGTGAAATCTCACAGGTAAGAAGAACCATGGCATATTTGAACAGAACTAAAGTATGGCTGAAGCATAGAGACCCGTGGAAAGAGTAATATAGGACAAGGATGCTGAGATTAGCATAGTTAAATTCATGAAGGGCCTTGTAATCCATGCTGGGATTTGGAGATTATGTTAGAGAGCAATAATTAAAGAGTTCTTAAATTCAGGAGAGACATGATCAGATTTACATTTAAAAAATCTCAGATGTGCTTGAAAATGCAGATTGGATTGAAGGAGAGCATATTTGGATAAGAAAGATCTATTCATACCTAGTAGTACAAGTGACACAAGACAGTAAAGTGGGCAAGTATTGTAGCACCGAATATGGAGACAGTGGGATGGACTCAAGGAATATTCATGAAGGGGAATTTACAGGAATTGCTGGTAGATTGTATATTAAGGTAAGCCAAAAAATTCAAGTTTTATGCTTTAAAAAGGGGATGTATATGAAATAAACACACACAATGGTTAAAAGTAAAATAATGAGAAAGTATAGATCAGGCAAGTACATAACAGCTACAGATTTAAGAACTTGTATAAATCAATAAGAAAAAAACCCCTGTATTTATATATTTATTTTTTGAGCTTTCCTGAGATACTGTTGGCATATGACATGTAAGTTTAAGGTATATAATGTGATAATTTGATACATGTACATGTTACAAAATGATTACCACAATAAAGTTAGTTAACACCTTCATCCCTTCACATAATTACAATTGTTTTGTGGTAACAGCATGTAAGATCTCTCTTAACAACTTTCAAGTATATAATTACTTATTATTAATTACAGTCACTATGTTGTACATTAGATGTTCAGAACTTATTCATCTTGTACCGGGAAGTCTATACCCTTTGACCAACATCTCCCTATTTGCCCCATCCTCTACCCTTAACAATCAACTATTTTACTATTTGTCTATGAGTTCAGCCTTTTTAGAGTTTGCATATATGTAGAAATATATACATTTATGACCTATTTCACTTAGCATAATGCCCTTAAGGTCCATCCATGTTGCTGCAAAAGGCAGAATTTCCTTCTTTGTTAATAGCTGAATAATATTCTTCTGTGTATTTTATGCCACATTTTCTTTATCCATTCATCCTTCAGTGGACATGTAGATGGTTTCCATGTCTTGGCTATTGTGAATAATGCAGCAATGAACATGGGAGAGCAGATACCTTTTCTGCTTCTGAAGATAGTGACTTCATTTACTTTGGATATATTTCATGTGCTGGTTGAGCATTTAGGTGTCTTGGGAAAATGTTATTCAAGTCGTCTGAGCATTTTTTTAATCAGGTGGTTTTTTTTGCTATTGAGTTGTATGAATTCCTTACATATTTTTGATATTAAATATTTGTCAGATACATGCTTTGCCAGTATTTCCTACATCCCATGGGTTGTCTTTTCATTTTGCTGATTGTTTCTTTTGCTTTGCTGAAGCTTTGTAATTTGATGTAGTCCTTCCTGTTTGGTTTTACCATTGTTGCTTATGCTTTTGGTCATACCCAAATAATAGTTGCCAAGACCAATGTCAGGGAGGTTTTTTTTAACCTATGTTTTCATCCAGTATTGTTAAAATCTGGGGTACTTATTTAAATATTTCATTCATTTTGAGTTGTCTGAGTAGTAAGGTAGAAATCTAATTTCATTTTTTTTTTTTTTTTGCATGTGAGTATCTAGTTGTCTCACCACCATCTATTTGAAGAGACTATCTTCAAATTGACCCTTGTCAAGTATTTGTTGACCATATAGTATGAGTTTATATTGATTTTTATATCCTGTAATTTTGTTGAAATCATTTATTACTTCCAACATTTTTTTGTGTGTGGGGGGATATTCTACATAAAAGATAGCATCTACTGAAAACAGACAATTTTACTTCTTTCTTTACAATTTGGATGCCTTTTCTTTCTTTAGCTTGCCTGACTATTCCAGCTAGGACTTCCAGCGCTACACTGAATAAAAGTGGTAAAAGGGGCATCCTTGTCTTGTTCCTGATGTTACAGGAAAAGCTTGCAACCTTTCAGCATTGGTTGTGATGCTAGCTGTGGATCTCTTATGCATGGGCGTTCTATGTTTAAATGTGCTTCTTCTACATCCAAATTGTTCAGAGGTTTTACAATGAAAGGATGTTGAATTTCGTCAAACGACTTTTTCTGCATCTATTGAGATGAACATATAATTTTTATCTTCCAATCTATTAATGTGGTGTTAAATTTAATCACATTTAATGGTTTGCATAAGTGGAACCATTCTTGTAACCCAGGGAAAATCCCACTTGATCATGGTGTGATTCTTTTAATGTTCTATTGAGTTTGGCTTGCTAGTATTTTGTTGAGAAAATTTACATCTATAATCATCAGAGATATTGGCCTTTAGTTTTCTTGTAGTGTCCTTCTCTGGATTTGACATCAGGATAATGTTGGTCTCATAAAATGTGTTTGGGAGTATTTCTTCCTCTTCAATTTTTTCAATTCCCCTTCCTCAAGCTTTAGTTTCAGCAGGATTCTGTTAGTTCTTCTTTAAATATTTGGCAGAATTCACCAGTAAAGCCATCTGCTTCTGGGATTTTTTTTTTTTTTTCTGCAAAGTTTTTGATTACTAATTCAATCTCCTTACTAGTGACTAGTTTGATCGAATTTTCTATTTTTTTCATGATTCAGTCTTGGTAGGTGGTATGCTTTTAGGGCTTTATCCATTTTCTTCTATGTTATTCAATTTGTTGGCTTATAATTATTTATAGTAGTCTCATCATATGTTTTTGCATAGTGTCAATTTTAATATCTCCTCTTTCTGATTTTGAGTCTTCTCTCTTTTTATCTTAGTCTAGCTAAAGTTTTGTCATTTATCTTTTCATAAAACCAGCCCTTAGTTTCACTGATCTTTTCTATTGCTTTCCTGGTCTCTGTTTGATCTATTTCTGCTCTTTGTTATTTCCTTCCTTCCGCTAACTTTGGGCTTAGTTACTTCAGGTTTAAAGTTAGGTTGTTTAATTGGGATCTTCATTTTTTTCTTAATGTAGGAATTTATCATTATAAAATTCCCTCTTAGAACTGCTTTTGCTGCATCCTGTAAGTTTTGGTGTGCTTTGTTTTCATGTTTGTTTGTCTCTGGATTTTTTTTGTAATTTTCATTTTGATCTCTTTTTTAACCTATTGCTTATTCAGTAGCATATTTTTTAACCATCTATTTGTGAATTTTCTGGGTTTTTTTCTCCTGTTATTATTTTCTAGTTCATACCACTGTGGTTAGAAAACAAAATAATACTTGGTATGATGAATCTGTGTTCAGATTAATTTATGACCTAACATATGATCTATCCTGGAGAACGTTTCATGTCCACTTGAGAAAAATTGTATTCAGATGCTTTGGGGATGAAATGTTCTATATTTGTCTACTAGTATTTTGCATAAAGTATACTTCAAGTCCAATGTTTGTTTATTGTTCTTTTGGCTGGGTAATGTATGCATTTTTGGAATTGGGATATTGAAAGCTCCCCTACTATTGCTCTTATCTATTTTTACCTTCAGATCTTTGGGTATTAGCTTAATATTTTTAGGTGTTCCAATAATCAGTGTATATTTATTTATAATTAATATAGGTTCTTGATGAATTGACCCAATTATCATTATATAATGACCTTATTTGTTTCTTGTTACAGGTTTTTTCTTCTATTTTGTCTGAGCATAGCTACCCCTGCGTTATTTTAGTTTCCATTTGCACAGAATATTTTTTTGCCATCCCTATACTTTCATTTTGTGTGTGTCCTTACAGTTGAAGTGAGTCTTTTGTAGAGAGCATATGATTGAACTTTGTTGTTTAATCCATCCAGCCACTCTGTGCTTTTGATAGCAGATTATTCCATTGAAATTTTAAGTAATTATTGATAAGTAAGAACTTAGTAATGCCATCTTCTTAATTATTTTCTGGTTATTTTGTGGTTTCCATTGTTACTTTCTTCCTCTTTTGCTGTCTTTCTTTGTGCATTGATCATTTTTTAAAATACTTATTTATTCTTGGAAGAGTGCAAGCAAGGGAGGGACAGAGAGAGGGGGCAGAGGATCCAAAGCAGCCTCTGTGCTGGCAGGCAGACAGCAGCAAGTCTGATGTGAGGCTCAAACTCATGAACCACAAGATCATGACCTGAGCCGAAGTGGGATGCTCAACCAACCGAGCCACCCAGGTGCCCCTGATCATTTTCTGTAGTGGTATTATTTGATTCCTTTCTCTTTATATTCTGTGTATCTATTTTAGATTTTTATTTTGTAGTTACCATGACTCTTACATAAAATATCCCATAGGTATAACAGTTTATTTTAAACGGATAACAATTTGCTGGAGTTGGTCAAAGGCCTATGTCCATGGTAGTTGGCCTGGTTGGGAGCCTAGGTTCAGAGGGTCTGATTTTGAGCTTGTTGCTCATTGCCCCAGGAACCACCCACGAATGATCCCAACGTAGGCCAAGGGCCTGAGTTCATGGGGACCTACTAGGAACCTGGTATCATAGAAGTCATGTAGGACCATAGAAGCCACTTGGGACCAATGGAGCCAGCAGATGGCTGGGTAAGCCAGAGGTCTAAGTCCACTGGGAGCTACTAGAACCGCAGGAGTTGACCTGATGATAGAGAATCCATGGTGGGGGGGGGCGGGAAGGGTTTCATGATAAACTTAGGTGCTCACTTCACTCTCTTTCTCCCACAGGGAGAATATCGCTACATGTTGAGCTGCTCAGAGTTGGTGGAGGTGTGTTGGGGGTAATGTAAATCCATTTTTCCTACCCTTCTCTGTGTGTCTTTTCTTATTTCTGTGCTTCATTTAGGTGCTCTAATTTCTCATCTTGAATTCTTAGCCCTTTTAGTGGATTTTCAGGCACAGATAATTGTCCAAATTGATGAATTTGAGAGGGAATGGCCATGAAAAATTCTTATACCACCATTTGCAGACATCAGTCTCCCCAAAAAGCCCAATTTAAAAATGGGCAGAAGGCTTAAATACACGTTGCAGAATGTCGACAATGGATAGAATGTTCTGAGTAGGATCCAAGAGCTCAACTTGTTTTGTGGCAATCAGCTGCTTGAGAGAATATATAACCCCCTTCTTCCAGCTGGAAGAACTGCACATACACAGTTCTCTGTAGGTTCAATAACTTCCTACACCTGAAAGTAGGTTTTTCTCTTTCCGAAATCATCACCCCCGAGATGACAAACAACTACCTAATATTCTTATTGATGTAGACTTGGCTCAGGTGTGGATAGTAATGAAAGCAAAAAGTATCTCATTATCAGCCCTCCTTTATAAAACAATAATTGTAACAAGAGATGAAGCCCTGATTTGACATGAAGCAACCCTGCTAATACTCCAGTGATTAATTAAGGTTAAATTAATGGTAATGCAGCCAAGATTCTGACATTAGGTTGTGTAGTATTTTTTATTTTTCAGTGTACCAAGAGTTTCTATTTTTACTTATGTTTTTGTCAGAATTAAATTGGAGGTTGGAAGCATCATGGCCTGCTAGCAAGATTCTATTTTTCACTTTCATTCTAACATGAAGTATAGAAAATAAAGATCTCTTAGGGAAGACAAGATTCACTTCTGTGTTTCTGGAGGTGACGAAAAGAGAGGAACTTGGCCTCAGCACTGTAGGGATGATTTTGACTAACCGTTATAAAGACTGTCTTAGTGGTCTTACCTGTAACACTGAAACAGGCTACTAAAAGAGGTTGAAATAGCCCATCTTAAAAGTCTTTGAGAGGGGAGAAGGAGCTAACATGATATCATACCACTTTAAAGGCAAGGAAAATAATTCCATGAAACACCAGCCAAGAAAAGGAGGAGAAAGGATACTTTTCCTTAGGTCTTTGAGTTAAATTGACCTGTTTTAGGTCTTTCTAGAAGAAAGTTACCTCCTAGGTGGAAACAATACTAAGCCTGTTTTCCTGTTCAAATGACTGGAGGGAAGAGTGGATAAAGACGACACTCTGTGTTGGCTCCAGACTATAATCCCTTCCATCATCAATGGGAAAGCTCCAAACCTTAGCAACATGGTTTAATGTTAATTGCTTTTTTGACTTGACTAACCCATCAATAATCTTCTTTGGGTCTAGAGTGAATAAGGAAGAGAATAAAGTTTCCATCCCGCTCTAGCTCACAAATTTTTAGAAGTAGCTTCTGTTTTGTCATTCATAAAATGGCTTAAGATATTGTTGCGAGTTTGTTTGCTTGTTTGTTTGGCTTTTGTTTTTGTTTTTTAACTTAAAGTTCTGTAGGTTTGACTCAGGAGTCTTATTGAAGAAAGGGGTGGTCGGGTGGGGCTCTATGCTTCTACTTCTGCTCTTTTAAAAAAATAGCTTTATTGAGATACAGTCTAGATACAGTACAAGTCACCCAATTATTTAAAGCAAACAATTCCATAGATTTTAGAATATTCACAGATATATGCAACTATTACCACAGTAAAATTTAGAGTATTTTTTTCATCTCAAAAGAAACCCTGTGTACCTTATACCCTAACATAAATTTGTCACCTCAGTTTTAGGCAACCACTAATCTACTTGGTATCTCTACAGAGTTTTCTTTTATGGAAATTTCATATGAAGGGAATCACATAGTATTTGGTCTTTTGTGACTTTCCTTTCACTTAGTTTTATGTTTCCACATGTTGTAACATATATTTGTACTTCATTCCTTTTTATAGTTAAAAATTATTTCATTGTAATTTTTTTGTTTAATGTGTGGTTACAGTCAAATTTTTATTTTAAATACATTTTTATGCTATATTAAATTTAAATAAATATATTTGTTCTATACTAAAAACAATACTTTGAATACTAGTGACATGAAGATCTCTAAGTCGGCTCCAAATCAGATATTCTTTGAACCTATAACTTATCTTTTCTATAACCCGCTATCCAACTGAATATTCTTGGTGAGCAAATGATCCCAACTTCCTATATTTGTAATAAAACTAAAAAGAAATCGAGTTAGTATGTGATCACCTTTACTAGTATGTTTAGGTTAAAGATGACTGCCCAGTCAAGTCCTCCTCTTTAACAAAATACAGTATTCAAAATCTTCCCTGGTAGGCCAGTCCTCTTGAAAACTTCTAGATGAGATCATAAAGTGATCAGTCCTGTTTTCTAGAGTCTATCCACTAGGATTTGAATCCTGGTTCCTTTGTTTTCCACCTTTGAGACCTTTTGGCAAGATGCTTACCCATTCTAAGCTATAATTATTATATCTGCATCTCATGACTTTTTTCAGAGACAATTTAATGAGAAAGTGTATGTGAATTTCAGACATAGTTCCTGGCATTCCAAATGCTGGTAAGCATTTAGTAAATGTGAGTTGTCATTATTCATGTTATCATTATCACTTGAATCCCAATATGTAGCACAGTGCTAATCACATATTAATTGCCCCCACCAATATTTGTGTAATAAAGGAATAGATGAAATAAACATATATGTTTCATTTTATTGACCACGGACTTCACAACAGAGTTGTCCATTTTCTGTGAGTCATTTAAAGAAGCCACGGATGGAAGTACTCATGACAAAAGTTACTACTAGTGGGGAGATGTGTCAGTTTCTGTTTGAACCTCTCATTGTCCTCCCTAGGAGAGGAGCAGATATTAGGATGTTTCATTTCTATTGATAAACAGTGATGATATTACATCCCTTGTATTCCCTCCCAAGGTAAAATGACAACATCAGAATCCTTGAAAGAATTTTTTCCAGAACACCTGGCATTGTTTTGTTTTGTTTTGTTTTGTTTTGTTTTGTTTTGTTTGTTTTGTTTTGTTTTGTTTCAGCTGCCCTTCCTGAGGACTCAGCAAATACACAAAGTGAAGGAAGCTATAATTCTCTGGCCAAGAAAACTTCTGAAGTAAAGCCACATATTCTTTCTATATCTATTGGTATAAGACAGAGCCACCCTGACAAAAAATGCTGACCCCACCTTGTGCTTAAAACTGCTCATTTGTGAGGAGTGGGGAACCTGGGGCTCAGTATCTGTATTTTTGTTGCTCTTAGGTTCCTGTGGGTATGTGTGTTCATTTGATTTTCAAAGTTATAGACTGCCTTGATTTAAGACAGGGTAAGTCTTGAATTGTCTTTTAGGAATAAATTACAATTTACTGAAACCGCTTCTTTCTCTGCACATTTTTTGGATACATAATAAAACATAAAGTGAGACCCTTTCAAAACAGAGTAGGGGAAAGATGACATAGTTCTGCCCTATCCTCTGGACTCCTGAATCTAAGCAATTTTGGAGTTAGCTGGATATTTCTAGAGTGTGTGTATGAGTGAAATTGGAATTTTGTAAGGAGAATGAATGAAGGAGAGAGAATGAAACTGTAGAAGGGAAGGCTTCAGCTAATCACAACTGTCTCTCATTCTATCTTTCCAGTGTCTGTGTGCCTCTGGGCCACCAGCTCTCCTTCTGGGGATGATGCTGTCTCCGCTCTGCCTGTTTGGGTTCATTATACCCCCTGGGTAGAATGAGGACAAATCCCAACAACACATTATTGTTGTTGTTGTTGTTGTTAAAGGAATGTATTAGAGAAAAGAAAAGATGAAAAATAGAACAAAACTGAAGAAAATTAATCTCTCACCTGAAAAAATATAGAAATATAAAAGCATGGAGAAATAGAGACTATGGAGAGAGATTCTTGGTTCTCAAGGTAGCCATAGATTGGCTTGGTGGGCGTGGCTCGGCAGGAACACAACCCTTACTTTATTTGTTTTTACCTTAAATATCTGTATTTATCTCAAACCTGTGTTTGCCTTGGGCTGTCTATATGACGTTTGCATGGTCTGATTTTTTAAAAAAAAAAATTTTTTTTTAACGTTTATTTATTTTTGGGACAGAGAGAGACAGAGCATGAACGGGGGAGGGGCAGAGAGAGAGGGAGACACAGAATCGGAAACAGGCTCCAGGCTCCGAGCCATCAGCTCAGAGCCCGATGCGGGGCTCGAACTCACGGACCGCGAGATGGTGACCTGAGCCGAAGTCGGACACCCAACCGACTGAGCCACCCAGGCGCCCCTGATTTTTTTTTTTTTTTTTTTTTTTTTTTTTTAACACATATGGCTTAAATAGTAAGTTTTACCATCCTTGGAGCCTCTGTGTTATATGTGGTACTTCTTACTTGGCTTTGCTTAAATCCTGGATTCACTACATGCTAATTGTGTGATCTTTCTAAATCATAATTCCATCAAGTATCATAGGCTGGAATTCTAAAACCTAACATGGAGGGCGCTTGTACGTATTGTTAACAGCATCTTCAGAGTTATTCGTAGAGGGTCTGGCACAATGTAGGAGCTCAGGAAAATGGCAGATATTTTTGTTATTACCACCGCTGATTGGAAACCTCTACCTCTTACTCCGGCTAAGCTTTAAGAATGTTTTAAGTTTTTAGCTTCTAGTTTTCAAAGCATAGGTGACAAATTATTATGGATCACTTCCATATCATTTCTGGTGTTCGCATACAATTTCTAATGACATTACTTCCTGTTGCTGTAGGCACCCCATGAAAACCTCTGTAAAGATTCTCCCATAGGGATGGCATTTAAATTCTGTCCTTCTCAGGGGGCAGGACTCAGCGTTCCTCATGTCAGAGATGGTAGATGAGCTTTCACTTTTGTGAGAACTTAGCTGTTTATTAGAACTGCAAACGAAAACAAACATGTGGAGTCAAAGTGTGTATAAATTTTGCGCTCCTATTCCAGTCTAGGTGTGTGCTGTGTAATCCACATTCAAATTCGCTTTTCAGCATTCCACTGGCCTTGACTTAAATACTGAGTAATATAGTGATCTATGTGTCGCGCTGTATGGCTTCAGTTGGGCATCAGCTAGGCTAGGCCTGAGCAGTAGTGAATAGGGCCAGAGGATAAAACCCAGAAGATCTGTGATTTCAAGAACGAAGCAGGTTAAGCCAAACAGTAAGTCTAGCACTATGTAAGAGGTTGAAGCCACTAACTTGAGCAGAGCAGTGTATCAGTGGGATGGGGGTGAAGAGAGCAGAAGCAGTTACTGGGGAAAAGAAGACTTTAATAGAGAAACAGTGTATTTAATATAGAAGACTCTGATCAGCATTTGGTCTTTCCACTTCCCAGGTATATGATTACAGCAAGCCCCTTCGCTCCTGTAAATTGTGTTTACCTCATCCATAAGATAGGAATGGCATTTATCTTACCTTCCAAGATGCTAGTGATATAAACAACAATAAAGCACTTGATAAACAGTCGAGCACTACGTATAAGGTAAAGGTAGCCTGTGGGTTGAACGCCACACGCAGGTGCATTCTGGTTGGCTAACATGTGGAGTCCAACCCGTGGATTACAGACAATATGGATTTCCTTGAAACACTGAAAGATCTGGAGCCTCTGGGCCAGTGTTAGCTGTATAACAACAATAGGCTGGGCTTCTGGTTTGTAACCTGTAGTAAGAGATTCATGTCTCCCCTCTGCTCGGGATCCAGACCTGACAGCCTGGGATATGATTAATCAGGGCTCAGGAAGCGGCTCTCCACACCTGGCAGAGCCTGACAAAATCTTTGCAATCAGATTAACAAAGCAGTGATATGATGTCCTGTCAGTGGGGGCATGGACATGGAACATCATTATGCAGCACAATTTATTATCATAGCCGACCTTGTCCTGGGCTTTTGACTGCATATTGATGTGGCACAGCTCACTGAAGATGCATGGATAAATGTTGTGGCTAAATTGTGAGAGCAATTGGTAGCAGCTAGAAGGCAAGCTCTTTCCACCCCAAGCTCCGCTTAAAGAGGAACTCAGTTCTGGGGACACCGCTCACTTCGCTATTTCTGAGACCTTTCACCTCTGCTTCAGCAAGATACAGGAGCCCCTTTTCTTAATTCTCGAACACGTTTTGCTGTTTCTCCACTTCTTTTTCTGCTCTGGTGCCTTGGAGATCAGGGGGGTGGGATAGTGGTAGAGGTGGAACTTTTTAATTTTTTTAAGATATCAATTATCCTTTTTTTTTTTGAATAGTCCAGGATATACCTGTATCCTCCAGGATCTCCTTTTTTTCAAAGCCAATTCTCCTCACTCAGTAGGTGAGTCTATGATGTCACTTGCGCATTGTGCCCTGAGGGATCACTTTCTTGCATCTCCCTCAGGCCACTGCCCCCAAAGGCAAGGGTCTTCTCATGACTGTTTACTGAACTACCCGCCAGTAATTTTAGAGCCTTGGTCATGTTCTACCTCTGCTATTTAATAAAAAGGGAAGGCCCTTGTATTATTTGATTAACTCAAAATTTTAAGTTTAGTTTCTTCTTTCGTAAAATGGCCCTTATAGGTAGAGGGGGCAAGAAGCCATGCTTCATCTGGTTACCTTCCCAGCGTTAAAGTGCAATGGATTTGGGGGTGCCCTAGAAACCTGTGACCAGCCTGGTAATCCAGACGTCAGTGTGCTTCACAGACCTGGTGACCTTAGACTTGGGTGGGAGAGGGACACAGGAAGTCCCACTGACCTTCTGGAGTGAGCCACGTTCTCCAGGCTACATTTATCAGAGGGTGCTTGCCTACTTACCTGTTCAGTCACCTTACTTGAGTGCATAGCTCCTTTAGAGAAACCAACTGTAATGGCGGGGGGAGGAAAATTAGTTTCATTCGCCCAACAAAAATGCACCTCGACCAATGCAATGTGTATAAAACATACTCATTGCCTTTGGAAAAAGATGTTGGTGTCACATGTCAGGTTCCCCGGGAAGTGCACTTTGAATGGAAGTTTGTGTATGGCAAATTTATTAGGAAATGCTCTTGAGAATAGTCCTCCTGGAGCAGAAGGGGAGGAAGAAGGATGGGGCAGAAAGAAAGCTTAGGCTGTGATCGGGTCTCAATTAAATTTTTAATCCCATGGATGAAAATGGCTGGGATAGCTATTCACTTTCCTACACATTGGGGGTGAGTGTAAGGCCTTTATACCCTACAGTGACCAGTCGTTTGTTGTGGGAAGCCTCCTAAGAAGGGGTTTTAACCTTCACAGAGGCAACTGTGTCTAGGCCAGAGTAGTTTGGGGTGGGGCCTGGGACAGAGAAACTGGATAAATGATAGGTTTTGTGCTTTTTCTTTGTCTTCTTTTTTTTTTAATGTTTATTTATTTTTTACAGAGAGAGAGCATGGGCAGGGAAGGGGCAGAGAGAGAGAGAGAGAGAGAGAGAGAGAGAGGGAGACGCAGAATCTGAAGCAGGCTCCAGGCTCTGAGCTGTCAGCACAGAGCCCGACACGGGGCTTGAACCCATGAAACATGAGATCATGACCTGATCCATGCCTGAACCACTCAGGCACCCCTATGCTTTTTCTTAGTGCAGACATTTCCCTTTTCAAAACCACTCAGATTTCTGCATATAACACCTACTTATTTTTGCATAATGGTTTATATTTCACAGATATTATCATAATGTCCCTTTTCCGTGACATTTTTTGAAGGCAGACTTATTCCCAATTTAAAGAAAAAAGGAGCATCTGGGTGGCTTAGTCGTTTAAGCCTCCAACTTTGGCTCAGGTCATGATCTCATGGTTCATGGATTCAAGCCCGTGTCAGGCTCTGTGCTGACAGCTCAGAGCCTGAAGCCTGCTTAGGATTCTGTGTCTCCCTCTCTCTCTGCCCCTCCCCTGCTCACACCCTGTCTCTCTCTGTCTCTCCCTCTCTGAAAAATAAATTAACATTAAAAAAAGATTTTTTTTTTTAAAGGAGAACAAATTCGGAGATTATTTTCTTTCCAATCACTCCTCGTGTAGCTGTCAACAAATTATAATCTCTCTGGGACTAAGCTTCCTTTTCAACAAAATGGAGGTGAAAATAACTTACGTGACTCATGTTTCATCCCGTATTTAGGATCTATGAGTACGCACCTTGCATAGATCTAAGTGTTCGCTAAGTGGAACATCTAAGTCCTGTGGACTCCTGCTCCAGGGCTGTCTCTCTTGCCTCATACTGCCCTGACAGGACAGATCAGTGATGGGACTCCCCAAGACTGCAGAGACAACAGCATGCAAGAGAATTAAACTGCAATCTGAAAAATGTCCCCAGTGTACAGGTGTCCTTTTAGTGTTTGGAATTGCATGAACACCAATGAGTAATGTTTCCATGTTACGTGTGTCCCGAGATTTTTGTTCCTCCTTCCAGATAAAATGATTCGTGCTCCTAAAGTGGAATCACAGGGAGCAGGCTCGGCAGCATGCTATGCAACACTCATGCATGGTTTTATTTTTATTTTTTTTAAAGCCATTTGTTGACACAAGCCTTTTCTGCGGTACACATGCTAAGCTCTAAATTTAGCTTGTTCCGTTAGTGAAAGACAAAAGCAGTGACATCTAACTCAAGTGTTTGTGGTTCTCACATTACATTTCTAACCTGTGGATATTCCAGGTACTCTCCTTCCAACTAAGAGGGTTTGCAGAACCACTCTATAGCCATGGGTGGCATCTTTCCCCCCATCCTTGGGGGGACATTTAGCCTCCACATTTTCTTGCAATTTCAGCAGGCATTTAGTGCCCGAGCAAATTACCTCTAAATGAGGGACTGGAGCAGACCCAAGTCAGACCGTCAGCATTCAGTAATACAGGTACAAGGTAGTAAGTGAGAGAAGAGGCAAGACATGTGGGGAACAGGGTCTGAGTAAAGAAGCACAGTGAAGCTCTAAATAAGGGGCCATTGCCAGGCAGCTTGGCCCCAATTTCATGTACCTTACAAGCTGTTACAATAATGCAAGGTCTCCTGATCTACCTAAGTGTGACTTTTCTAACACCATAGTTCTTAGATTTGGGGAAACCTGGCTTTGTTGTGTATAAGGTCTGGTTTTAGAGAAAGAACATGAAATTCTGCACTAAGACCATAAGTTTGAAGGAAAGAATGCTCTCAGCTCCCTGATGTGAAAGAAATGGAGTAAAGCAGGAAGCAAGAGGAAGTTCTTTTGCTTTGCACTCTGCCTTTTTCCTTGACAACTGCTCTTGAAAGCTTGGCCGATGAACTGCCCTCCTAGATTTGTATGAACTTTTTCTGATGCACCTAGGTGTATTTTTATTTCTTGTCCCAGGTACATCTTTTCTTAAGATCTTTACTTTCTGACTCTTACATCTCTTTGGGGAAATTCCACAAAACTTTATATTGATTTAAGTTGCATTCTTTAACACATTAATTCATTTCATGTACTTGCAATCACAAATATTACCAAATGATGCATTCCCCATCACTGGAAGGAGCCAAAATGTTCTAGTCACGATTCAGGTTGACAGTAAATACTCAGTTTCACTCATGTCCCTTCCTAATGTGCTGTAGCAAAATGAGCTGAAGTGATGTCATCAGAGATGTGACGTCCCCCATCTTCAAGTTCTGTCACAGAACTTGTGGAGCCACAGGAGCTTGTCAGTCGGTATATAGCATTTAGATGTGGGATTAAAGATTTGAAGTGACTTTCTGTGTACAGCCTGGTACACAGAAGTACCATCAGAGTCATAGTGGATGGGAGCTGGTAGTAATAACTTTGGCTATAAAGCCAATGTCCATTTTTTTAGAATAGGAAAGTCACACTAGAGCTTCCCTAGAATATTCTTGACAGTGTAGTGTGCATTAAATCGAATAACTTAACAGTTTTGTCTAAAAGCATCAATAATGTCCGTTATAAACTAAGAAGTCACATCTCAAAGCTATTCTCCTTCTCTTTCTGTCTTCAGAATTGCTCTAGTCACACATCAGGTCTGTCCCATCTTTTTTTTTTTTTTTTTTTTTTTAATTTTTTTTAACGTTTTTTTATTTTTGAGACAGAGAGAGGACAGAGTATGAACGGGGGAGGGTCAGAGAGAGGGAGACACAGAATCGGAAGCAGGCTCCAGGCTCTGAGCTGCCAGCACAGAGCCCGACGCGGGGCTCGAACTCACGGACCGCGAGATCATGACCTGAGCCGAAGTGGCCGCTTAACCGACTGAGCCACCCAGGCGCCCCAGGTCTGTCCCATCTTAAACCAACAGACAGATAAATAAAACCAGTGTAAGGAACCAATGATTGATTCCAACAGTAAAACCCTTTAACCTCAGTTTCCCCTGGAGCTTAGTTGCCCATTGTCTCTTTGTTTAGAGTGAAATATCTGATAACAGTACTCTCTAAAGTAAAATGTTAGCAATCAGAGAAAGTTGGTGTGGAGTGCATGGGAACTCTGTGCTATCTTGCAATTTTGCTGTAAATCTAAAACCACTCAAATAAAAAGTTTATTAAAAAAATGTTCTCTCTTCACTGTCTCCATTGTCATCAACTTGCACTCACTCTTAAGCTACCTAACTCTGACTCAGCACTGAACCCAAAGGACTTTGCAAAGTTAACCAATCATCTTCATTCTGATAAATCCAGTGATCTCTGTTAGTCCTTATCCCTTGTATCTTTTCAGTCCTGTTGAACACTTCTGATCACTGTCTCCTTTTTGAAACATTTTCAAAGGAAGAGACCATTGCTCTTTATCTGAAACAGGGCTGAATGCCAATGTGTTGTGAGTTAAGTAAGGGAAAACTGTACTTGGAAAGCAGTCTTTAACCGTCAGTAGAGTCTGGGGAGCTATGGAGTACAAACACAGACATACTTTCAGAAGTGGGAGTATTTGGGGATAGCTTAAACTTCGGCTTTGAAAAATTGGTTATTGGAAGGAGCTGTTGCTGACTGGCTGACTTAAATGTATGGTTACCAAAGACAGTTGTTGCCATGCAAGTCATTACTGACCAGTTGAGATGGATTTAAAACCAGCTCTAGAGATTATTTTACATATCTTGGACTGTGGCCAAAGAACAATCAGCCCTTTCCTTGAATTATTAGAAGTAAATCAACTTTTTAATTTCTCCCTTGGCTTCTGTTCCTCTCCTAACTTTCCTCCCATGTCGTTAATTTCCCCATTTCAAGCTTTACTTGCCACACCATTTCCCTTTTTTAAATGCTAGACACTTAAGTATTAGAATTCCTACCATCCATAGACTTTATGTGCACTCAATTTCATGTGTCCTAAGACCTCTTCTCTCTTCATCAATCTCTTGATGATTTCAGCTAATCTTCTGTCTTTAAACACATTGCTTTTACCTCCCCAGAGCAGATTTCTACATGAGACCTTACCCTTCTACCTCATATTTATATACCTAGTTGCCTAATTAATATCTTCACTTGGTTGTCTACTGCACATTTCAAGCTCAACACGACCCAAATGAAACTTCCCCTAAAATTTTCTTCCATTGATAGCCCTGCTCATCTCCACTAATGGCAATTCAATAATTTATTTTTATTGTGATGTAATTGACCTATAAAATTCTGTAAGTTTAAGGTACACATGTTGATTTGATACATTTTACAGTATGAGTACCACCATAGTATTAAATAACACCTTTGTCATGTCATGTAATTATCATTTCTTTTTTGTGGTGGGAACGCTTCAGATCTAGTCTTTGAGAAACTTTGATATTTATAGTACACTATTATTATTTATCATCATTATGCTCTGCATTACATCTCCAAGACTTTTTCATATACTATTTCCAAGTTTGTACCCTTAAACCTCTAATTTCCCCACTTTGTAGCCTCTGGTAAACACCATTCTACTCTCTGTTTTTTAACAAGTTTAGCTTTTATATGATTCACATAGTAACTAATATTATACAATTTTTGTCTTACTCTGACTTATCTCAGTAGAATGCCCTTACAGTCCACCATGTTGTCTTAACTGGCAGGGTTTCCTTCTTGTCATGGCTGAATAATATTCCATTGTGGTGTGTGGGTGTATGTATGTACATGTGTATATATATATGTGTGTGTGTGTATATATGACATTTATTTATGGACACTTAAGTTCCATATTTTGGTTATTGTGAATAATAGTATAGTAAGCATAGAAATGCAGATACCTTTTCAATGTCTTATTTTCATTTCCTTTTGATAGATACCCAGAAGTGGGATTATTGGAAATACGGTAGTTACATTTTTCAATTTTTGAGGAACCTCCATACTGTTTTCCACAGTGGCTGAACCAGTTTACGTTCCCACCAACAGTGTACAAGTGTTCCCTTATCACCACACCTCAAGGACACTTTTCTCTTGTTTTCTTAGTAATAGCCATTTTAACAGGTGTCAGAGGATACCTCATTGCAGTTTTGATTTGCTTTTCCCTGATTATTAGCCATGCTGATCATCTTTTCATATACCTGTTGACCATTTGGATGTCTTCTTTGGAAAAATGCATCTTAGTTACTCTATTTCTTAAAAATGTTTATTTATTTATTTTTAGAGAGAGAGAGTGTGGGTGGGAGAGGGGCAGAGAGAGAGGGAGAGAAAGTCTCAAGCAGGCTCTACACTGTCAGCATGGAGCCCATGCTGATCTCAGTCTCCGGTACCATGAGATCATGACCTGAGATGAAATCAAGAGTTGGACGCTTAACCAACTGAGCCACCCAGGCACCCCTCCTCTGTCCATTTTTAAATCAGATTTTGTTGTTGTTGTTGAATTGTGTGAGTTCTTTAACATATTTTGATACTCAATGATGGAAGGACACTTTCTTCAACAAATGGTGTTGGGGAAATTGGATAACCACATGTAGAAAAATGAAATCAGGCCCCTATCTTATACCACTCATAAAAATTAACACAAAATGGATTAAAGGATTCAAGGCCTGATAACATAAAACTCCTATAGAAAAAGATGGAAGAAGCTCTTTGACATTTGTTTGGGCAATGATTTCTTATTGGGTATGACATCAAAAGCCCAAGAAGTAAAAACAAAAACCATTAAGTAGAACTGTATCAAACTAAAAAGCTTTTGCACAGAAAAAGATATAATTTAAAAAAGGCAATCTATGCAATGGGAAATACTTGCAAATCATATATAAGAGGTTAATACCTAAAATTTATAAATAATTCATACAATGCAATAAACAACAACAAAAAAGCAACCTAATTTTAAAGTAGGTAGGGGAACTAAATATTTTTCCAAAGAAGACATCCAGATGGCCAACAGGTGCATAAAAAAAATGATCAGTCATAGAACAATTCAATCCTATGCTATGTTGTCTTGGGGAGGGGGGGCACTGGGAAAATTCCTGTGACCAAATTTATATTCTGGGGTTTTGCTTATTTGCTTGCTTATTTGTGTGCTTTTCGGCTCTATGGTGTGCTAAAATCTTTTGGGAAGAGAACTGGATTGCTCTAAATTTCCTCTTGTCCATGGTAATCTGTCCAGGTGGCACTCTCCAGGTTTTTTCCAGACTACTGTGAGAGGGGTTGTGGCATGTTTGCTGGCTCTGCTGATTCTGCAACCTTTATGGAGGTCTATCTGCTTATTACCGGATACACAGATGGGTGAAACTCTTTCCAGGTCCCTTGGCATCTGGAGCTAGAGCCCACAACACCCACAAAGGTGCTTTCACTTATGGGTGGATATCTAGTTCACTGTTAAAAAATAGGGGTAAAAAGGAGGAACCTCTTACACCGCCATGCTCATGCCCATGTTATTGCTCTCAGCATCAGTCTTTTCAGTTGGAGTAATTCTTGACTTCTCTCCTGTCACACCACACTCTTCAATCTGTCAACAAATCCAGTTGACTGTAGCTTCAGAATAAATCTGTAAAATGATCCTATCTTGCCATCTCCATAGCTACCATCTTGGTCCTAAGCACTATGGTTGTTTGAGAAGGTTATCACAACAGCCTCTAAACTCATTGTCCTGCTTCTATTCTTGATTTTTTCACCTACTATTAAGTTGAGCAACTATCCTGATTTTCCTGGGACTTACCTGGGTTGAGCACTGAAAGTCATGTGTCTCAGAACACCCCTCAGTTCCAGGAAGCTGGAAAAGATGGTCACCCTATCATTTACTCTCAAGACTGTGTCCAGAGTTGTCTTTTAAAAATGCAAATCATGGGGCCCAGTTGGTTAAGTGTCCAACTCTTGATTGCACCTCAGGTCATGATCTCACAGATCATGAGATCAAGCCCTGCATTGGGCTCTGCACTGATATGAAGCCTACCTGAGATTCTCTCTCTCCTCTCTCTACCTTTCCCCTGCACAGGCATCCTTCCACTGCCCGCCCTCAAATAAACTTGAAAAAATTCCAATGCAAATCAGATCATATCACTCTTCTATTCAAATCCTTTGGTGTTGCCCTCCTTCACTCGGAGTAAATGCTAATACACTTAGAATGACCTACAAGTCCCAATGCACAGAATTCCACTGCTTTCTCTCTTCTGACTTTGCTATAACTCTGCTTCTCATTATTTTGCAACAGCTACTGTGCCTTCTTTTATGTTCCTTGAGCTGTCCTCCCTTAGGATCTTTGCATTGGTTGCTCCTTCTGGAATACTTACCCTCTAGATACGTATGTGGCCCATACTCTCATTTATTTTAAGTCTTGCCCAAATGTTACCTTCTCAATTATCTCCACCCTGACCATTTAATATAATATTTGCAGTACCCACTCTCAGAACTCTGAAGCTTAGTTTCTATGCCTTTTTTTCCTCCATTGTATTTACCACCTTTAATATATAATTTATTCACCAATTATGTACACGTCTGTTAACAATAGAACGTAAGCTAACAAGGATAAGAATTGTTGTCAGTTTTGTTTACCAATGTATTTTCAGTGTTTAGAATAGTTCCTGGCACATAATAGATTCTCAATATATATTTGTGAAATGAATAAATTAATGGCTTTATTTACCATTTACACATGGAATGTTCTCTGTCTCTTTCTCTCCTTCTACCAAACCTCTCTAAATAGCTCAGGTCTCTACATATTTCTGCCTTCTTAACTTGCAATATCAGAGTGTCCTACTGGAATTTCAGACTCATTTTATTCAAACTGTAATTCATTGTCTTCCTACTCAGGCCACACATCTTCCAGTGTGTTCTTTTCCAGTGAATGACCATATTTTATGTCTGATTATGCAAACTAGGAACTTGAGAGTAATCTATGACACTCATTTCTCCATGATCTACAATATCTAAAATTTTGTCACTTCTGAATAAGTGGAATCTCTTCATTTTATTACACCTACACTATCAACATCCATGCCCACGCTTCTTATCATTTCTTAGCTGGCTGATGTCCTTAACTGATCTTCTCTCCTCTGTTTTATCTATTCTTCCTAGAACTGCAGCCAAGCTGAAACACAACTTGTCAACTTGTGAATACACACATACCATCATCACTGTGCTCAAACATTTGAATAGTTTTCATTGTCTTTAGAATAAATACTAAATTGTCAATATGGCCTCCAAGGCCAGGTATGGTCTGGGCTTTGCCTATGTCACCATATCTAGTGCTAATGTCCCCCTAGCTCTCCTAATTCTAGCTGTAAAAGTCAGTCTGACTTCCTTAAATGCTTTATGCCCTTTCGTCTTGAAACATTAATACACACTTTCCTTCTGCCTGAAATGTTCTCCCTTTCCACCTTTTCCTGATTTATTGCCTATTACAGAGCTCCACTCAAACATTGATCTTTCTGGATAATGTTTTGGGACTCTCCAAATCTTGTCAGTGTCATGGATAGGCTCTCATAAAATCATGCATTTCTTTTCATAGTCCTTTAAAAAAGTAACTTAAATAATTATGTGATTGCTTTTTAAATGTCTGTCTCCCTAATAAAATATCAACTTTATGCGAGAAGAGACTATTTTTTTCGCTGCTGTCTCTCAAGCGTTTAAACAGTTTGTCTTAGTCCATTTGGGCTGCTATAACAAAACAGCACATGCTGGGTACTTATAAACAACAGAAATTTATTTCTCACAGTTTCTGAGGCCAGAAGTGATCATTTTCCAGCACGGTTGTTTTCTGGGGGAGTCCATTTCCAGGTTGCAGACTACTGACCTCTAGCTGTAACCTCACATAGTAGAAGGTATTAGTGAGATTTCTGGATTCTCTTTTAGAAGAGCATTAATCCCATTTATTAGGGCTCCATGCTCATTACCTAACAACCTCCCAGATATCTCATTTCCTAACCCTATAGCATTGGGAATTAGAATTTCAACATATGAATTTTGGAGAAAGAAAAATATTGAGTCTCTAGCACAGTTATTTGTACATTTTAGGCATTCACTAATTTTTATGAATGGATGGATGGATGAGCAAACAAGTGAAGATTAAATTCTAGTTGACATCTCTCTGATTTTGTTCTTCCTCTCTCTTCTTTCTCCTTAGGGTATGTTGATGAAAGTCTCCCAAGCTACATGATAGTTACATTTTTGAACATCAGATCTATGGAAGCCTTTTTTCAATAGTGATAAAGAATTATTTTTCTTCCCTTAGTAAGTATAGCTGCAGGTTAATCAGTAATTAATTTTGTAATGTTCATATGTTACATAAAATAATAAGCCTGTACATGCTTTCTTCTCAGTGTAGTGTGCTGGTATGAAGCCAAGGTATCAGGAAACTAAAAGCCTTGGGAGAGCCTCTTACCTGAGCAGCTTTGGGTGAGGGAAAGTGTATAGGGTGAAATTAGGGTGATTATAGAGTGTTTTCATGGAAGACACCAAGTGCTGATTGGGGTAGTTATCGGAATTACAAGTGTAGATAAAAGCAAATATTAGGTGAATTACATAAGAGAACATTTCTACTTAGGAAGGAAACACTAGGCAAATTGATTAAATTCTCCTGGATAGAACTTTGCAGACTATCTTGTAAAAGCATCAGTCACCTGTGTACTTACTTTGCCAGTCATATTAAGATAAGTGCCTTATCTCTGATTATTCCCACCGCCCAATTTGTATTCTTAACAGAAAGGTACAAATTTGATTCTATGAAATTTCTGAAGGATTGTGGAAATATGTATTAGGAAATAGTTACACTTGTTTCTGAAATGTAGGATGGCAGGATTAAGATGAGCTCTTCTAACAGAGAATCAGAATAATAATGGCTTAATCAATAAAACAGTTTTTCAAAAATGTAACAATATGTGCATAAGTGGTTCAGGGCTAGACTAGATCTTTCACAGTGTTGGGACCCAGGTGTAGTTGCTGCCCTTCAGTCTCCAGGGTCCTGCTTTAATCCAGTACTACTTACCATCCAAATTATAGCCTGTGGGAAGGGTACAAGGGGAAGTGAAGAGCATGCCCTAG
This sequence comes from Panthera pardus, assembly GCF_024362965.1. Classification (NCBI taxonomy): domain Eukaryota; kingdom Metazoa; phylum Chordata; class Mammalia; order Carnivora; family Felidae; genus Panthera; species Panthera pardus. The sequence continues at coordinate 136,563,341 of NW_026526721.1, forward strand.
AAAGGGCACACTCCACATCTGTTCTGATCTCATTGTTCAGAACGTAGTGGTAACCATAGTTAACTCTAAGGGAGGTTGAGAAATATACTCAATATCATGAATGGCCATGTGTCTGCTTAAAATTGGGGCTAGTATTACTATGAGAGACAAAGAAAAGCGTATCTTGTGGGAAAAATAACAATCTCTATTATAGTAAATAAATCTGATCTTATTCATGTTTTACAAACATCTCATTTAATGTGTTTTCTGGAGTTGTTTTCCAGTGAAAATAGTTTGGAATATTTTCTGCCTTTTGTTAAACAAGCCAATGATAAGCAAAAATAATGGTAACTTAAGGTCCACATGAGAATGGGTGGAAATTCTTGTAAGCTAGAGATATGAGTAACAGAAGTCAACTGAGTTGTTGTGTTTTCCTTGATGCAAACTAAATTTTGTGAATATAGACTACATGTGATGGGGATTCCATGTCCTTTTTGTTTTCTCTATGCATCTTTAGTAGCTTGTATTTTTCCTAGTTAATATTTGCTCTGGACTGTTGTATCCACTGAATTAAGGAGAGAACCATCTTCTTTCCCACTTTTGGCACCTCATATACACAATGCTGGATGCAGAACCGTCAATATTTGATTTCTCCCAAGGATACCACTCACACAAAGGTTTAATGTATATAGCAGAATTTATTGAAGATTTTTTGGTAATGTTTTGTGTGTGTTCATGTTTTACATCCATATTGAAGACAACAAAATATTATTAGTTTGGTTGTTTTTTTAAATTTTTTTTTTTTATTCTCTCTCGAGAGAGAGACAGTGCATAAGCAGGGGAGGGGCAGAGAGAGAAGGAGACAGAGAATCCAAAGCAGGCTCCAGGATCTGAGCTGTCAGCACAGAGCCCAACGCGGGGCTTGAACTCACGAACCATGAGACCATGACCTGAGCCGAAGTCGGACGCTTAACTGACTGAGGCACCCAGACGCCCCTAGTTGTTTCTTAAAGTGTCTTTTAAATTTCTGCCTACTTGAGCCTTCCTTCTGCCTTCTCTTTTCTGCTCTCTATCCCTCTTCCAAATTCCTGTTTATTTCCTATTTAAAACAGTTTGAATTTTTCTTATTTTTTAAAAGTTTCTCTTGGTTCTGCCCGTGTAAAAATATTTTTAAGTATATATGGTTCTTAACTAATTTTTGGTACCAGATATTAAATACTTATGTGATTATTGTCTTACTATTTGTGTTCTAATTATATGCATTTCCTGAATCTGAACTGCCCAATAGAAATATGTGAGCTATTTATTTACTTTAACATTTTCTAGTATCACATTAACAAAGTAAAAATAACCATGTGCAATTAATAGTGTATTTCATTTAACCAAGTAAATCTAAAATGCTATAATTCCAAGATGTAATCAATATAAAAATTATTAAGAAATTTACTCTTTTTCTTTCTGTACTGTCTTTACCATCTGGTGTATATTTTAAACCTCTAGGAGCACATCTCAGTTCACATGCTAAATTTTCATTGGATCTACATAACTTCTATTTAGATTTTATAACATTTGTAGTGGAAAGATCAGATTTACATACTCAAGTCTTTGCCAATATAAATAAAAGTTTTCCAATAATTGAATTGAATAACAAAAATAGTTTTCCTTTAATATTCACATCTACATTGGTAAAGCTTGTTTATCTTTTGCAGGAAACTTGATTTCACTTTGAAGGAAACACTTACCAGTTTTAAAATTATATCTATATCAAGTTATATCAAGTTAAATAAATTCACAACTTTTTGCATCAATTTATGGTTATTAACTTTGAATTCAAAGAAGTACTCCATAAAGGACAATTCTAAATCCAACAATATGAACATGTCCTTTTAAAAGTTTTCCTTATAGGGGCACCTGGGTGGCTCAGTCGGTTAAGTGGCCAACTTCGGCTCAGGTCATGATCTCACGGTCCGTGGGTTCGAGCCCCGCGTCGGGCTCTGTGCTGACAGCTCAGAGCCTGGAGCCTGTTTCCGATTCTGTGTCTCCCTCTCTCTCTCTGACCCTCCCCCGTTCATGCTCTGTCTCTCTCTGTCTCAAAAATAAATAAACGTTAAAAAAAATTTTTTTAAGTTTTCCTTGTAGTTTTGCAACTAATTTCCCTAACACAGTCCATTCTGCATATTGATGTTAGAAATATGTGTAAAATCAACAGTATTGATTTATATTTTAAAAATTCTTCATTTCAAAATAAATTCCAGTACTTCTCTAGTCAGTTCACAAATAGATTCTTCCTTTCTTTGAAGCTTTAATTTAGTTTGTTCATGTGTAGTGAAAAAAAAATCCTACTTCATATTGCCATATTTGTTTGTCTTTGATTCTTGAATATTTAACAAGGACTTCTCTTGTTTCCAGAAAATTCTTAATTTGAGTTACAGTACAGTAAATCTTTTTAAAAGTCTTCCATGCCTTAACCAATGAATACTGGCAACAAACTAAAGATTATGAAATATATTGTCTTGTGTTTTTTTCCAAAGTTACAAAAGTTGGCTATGATTTATGTATTTTTGAAACTTTTCAGAGTCTACTTCAAAAGCCAAAGCATAAATATTTGTAACATGTGTCATACAGTGGGATGAAACAAAGAATTATTCTCTTATTTTAAAATCTTAATAGATTCATATTTTTGACCTAATATAGAACGCTGTCCGTAGTGATAAAAAAAGTTTTCCCATACCTAGCTGAAATCCTTCTTTGAAAGATGTATTCAAAAATATATATGCCATGCGGTTGATAGTTTAGATTATAATTGACAACATTGCCTCATAAATTTGAAAGTTTATTGAGACAAAACATGCCCAAAGATTTAATTGTATATAACATGTTTTGTTTTGGATGACTCATCTCATGCAAAAAAAAAAAAAAAAAAAACGTATTGCCAATTTATCAAATTTTGAATCTTTGATATTCTTGGAAAGGTATACTATGGGCATTTGTTCAGTCCTCATGACTCACTAACTAAATTTTCATGACTGCAATAATAATTTACTTTACCATCTCTTAATCTAAAAATGGCATTTTTTGTGTGACTGCAAGAATCCAAGTTGTTTTATAGCTTACCAATGTTATAATCTTAGATCCTGTTAAAAATAATGTATAATTTTTGGCATTTAACTTTATTTTGTTTTTTTATTATTATTTTTTTAATATATGAAATTTATTGTCAAATTGGTTTCCATACAACACCCAGTGCTCATCCCAAAAGGTGCCCTCCTCAATACCCATCACACCCCCTCCCCCCCCTCCCACCCCCCATCAACCCTCAGTTTGTTCTCAGTTTTTAACAGTCTCTTATGCTTTGGCTCTCTCCCACTCTAACCTCTTTTTTTTTTTCCTTCCCCTCCCCCATGGGTTTCTGTTAAGTTTCTCAGGATCCACATAAGAGTGAAACCATATGGTATCTGTCTTTCTCTGTATGGCTTATTTCACTTAGCATCACACTCTCCAGTTCCATCCACGTTGCTACAAAAGGCCATATTTTATTCTTTCTCATTGCCACGTAGTATTCCATTGTGTGTATAAACCACAATTTCTTTATCCATTCATCAGTTGATGGACATTTAGGCTCTTTCCATAATTTGGCTATTGTTGAGAGTGCTGCTATAAACATTGGCATTTAACTTTATTTTAAAGCAACCAATTTCTTCAGTTCTTTTTAGCTACTGAGATAAAATTTCTTAGTAAATTTATTATGCCCACTTAACATTGTTCTCTTTAGTGTCCCTAAGATTGTTTTTGTAAATCAAGCAACTTTTTCATTTTGCTCTGCTGCAGCTAATTTTGATTGCTATATGTATTATTTTAATTAAAAGTAATTTAATTGTTATAATTAAAAAAATAATAAGTATATCAATTTATTATTATAGATACCACTGCAACCCTTGCTGTCTGCATAAAATATTCAAATAAATAAACGTATTTTGTTATAATTGGTGCATTAAAATATTCAAATTGAATCAATTCATAGACACCAATTGAATTGATGATAAGCTTATGTGTATTACTAGAACTGATGAATGTTTCTAACATACACATTATAACATGAAATAATATCCTACATGATCCAGGAGTCAAAGTGAAATGTAGCTCTACCAAAATAATAAACTTGTGTAACACAAAAATATTTTACCCTACTTAAGTTTTTAAATATAAATAAATTAAAATTGAAAGTTACATTCCTTAGACTCACTACCCACATTCAAATGTTCAATGGTCACATGTGGCTAGCAGCTATTGTACTAATTAGGACAGTTATAGGTGCTACGGTGACATCTCTTAATGTTTAACTCAGTAATTTCTTACATTTCTTAATTGCAGTAACCTTTAAAAGAACACATTTCTCTAGTCGTATGCTTTGTCATAAATTGTGTCTTTTATGTATTCTTCCTACCTAGCACATTTCCTAGTCCTTGGTAAATATTGTATGAATAAATAAGCAAAACTGTACTTTCTTTTTACTGTTTTCTATTCCTTCCTGTGATAGACTTTTCCAATATATTTAGAACCACCTGTAAATCTGGTCAAATCTAGACTAGGTCAACCATTTGGCCTTTCTGCAACCATCAGTTTTGATTTCTGTTCTCTTCAGTCATCTAAGTCATTATTACTCATTTGAATGCTTTCCAGCCACCAAAATATTGTTGCTATCATTCTTCTATATTCTACCAGTTAATGCTTTTGTAATGTCATTTCAGGAGGGTATAGATATAAACGCTTGCATCCAATTACGACATTTCTCTTTTCTTTATTAACTCAATGTAGTCTACACTTTGGCTTTTCTTTATTATAGATATTCTCTCTGAAGTTGCCAATGACCTAAACATTAGCAAATCTCACTGACTATTTTCATTTCTACAATATTTCTTGAGTTCTATCTCTTCATATTCAGGAGACAACTTTCTTCTAGTTCTTTTATTTTCATATTTCTCAATTCTTCTTCACACTCTCCCCTTCAGTTTGTCTCTTAAGAGGACTCTATTTTCTTATCTAGTCTTTTTCTACTTTTCTATAGACCTTAATTTTTCACTCAACTTAAGACCATCCAAACCTAAACTCGTTATTCTCTCATAGACTGAAACATCTTTCTTCTTTATGTAAACTCTATACAAGCAGGAAATATGTTTTCCTTGTGCATAATTTTATTTCCAATCCTAGCAGGTGCGAGGCATGTAGTAAGCATATAATAAATGTTGTAGAATAACTTAATGAATGAAAACTCATTTTAAATTTTGTTTTCTTACATCAGTAACTAGATATCTTCAATTTCCTCCTTTTGGATTTCCTTTTTCTGCCACCAATTAAATGTTCTCCAGGTTTATCCTGGGCCTTTTATGCATTTCACTCCAAACTTTCTTTCTATATTTTCTCTTAGCCATGACTGTAGCTACTATGTTTATACTGGTGACTACTTATGTTTTGATTTTTAATTCCAAATTTTACATAAAGCTCCAGACTCCCATTTTCAGTTGCCTGCTTTGTACCATCAGAGTCTCAATCTGGCCCCTAAAACTGAACACTTACCATATCCAACAATTTCTTCTCCACCGTCCATCACAATCTGCTCTCCATCTTTTGCCGCCTATGCTGGATTATGGAATCACTATCCACCAAGTTGCCCATGACACACTGTCCCTCCATCTCCCCATATCAGTGAATCAGTTGCCAAATCCTGCATTGTTGAATTCATGTAATTTCAAATCCAATTCTTCTGTAGGTCAAATGCTATCATCCGATCAATAATTCCTTTTTTTTTCCTCTTTCCTCGTTGCAACACTGGCCTACCTGATCTTCCTGTCACCATTCTTTCCCATTTTAGTTCATCTTCAGTATTCCCTTATTGTCCAGATGATTATCTTTCTAAAAGTCAAACTCAGTTATATATCTCTCTTGAACAAAACTTGATTTATCTTTGTCTCCTATTATCTACACATAGAAAGACCTCACAAGCTATTTTTCTAGACTTAGCTCACAACTCCTTCCTCTCCTCCACCCTTAACTTCTATGGTGAGCAGTGGCAGGCTCCCTATTAATAAACCCAATGGAATTATTTTATCTATTTCTGAGACTGCTACCTCTTTAATGCCTTTTGTATATTTTTAGAGAAATATATATATTTCCCTGTGCCTGAAATGACTTACTGCCTCATCTTTGCCTGAGGAATCATTCAGTACTCCTTGCAAATGGATATTCACAGCATATCTGTAGGTTCTAATATAGAAATCTATCATTATTTGAAAAACAATCCTTTGTTATTTGAGAAAGTTATTCTCTTGGAAAGCTTCTGCCTTCCAGAGGGGAGATGTATGAAAGGAAGGGGACAGTGCTAAACCATACATAATCAAACAAATCAATCCTGCTAATTAGTAGCATGGCAGGTGTAGAGTCTGGCCTGGCTCACACCTAGCTTAGAAGCAATTCACCTTCTATTTCTGCTGTGATGCTTTCTTGCAGGCAGTCAGCCACATCCTGTGTTTCCTTCGTATTTGGTGCACAGTTCCATTAAAGCATATATTAGATAGTTTTCTAGTCATGTGTTGACATGTCTACTGACATGTGAATTTCTTGTGGACAAGTCCAATTCATCTTTATATCCCTGGATATATAATTTACTCTAAACTCACTTATTTTGAATAAATTTGGAAGAATAAAAGAGAGAGAATGTTGAAGACGTATGAATCAAAAACCTGTTCTTGATAGCTCTCCAGTTTCTTGGATTATGTATTTCTAGAGGGTAGACTGTACCTGCCAAGGCGAGGATTTATAATAGTTTCTTTCAAAGAAAGTCTGCAATATCCGAGTTTCTTATGTTTGAAGGTTGAGATGTCGGTTTATCTGGATCAGAACTTCATGTTTAGGCGCCTTTAAATAACTTCATGTATGGAGATAAACTTTTGATGGACCCTTTTGTGGCATGAGCAAGGCCACAACTCTGTGATCCTGGTATGTAAAATTGCTAAATGGGAAAGAGAAGGGGGACTTTGCCCAAGAAGCTTAGGGTCTACTTGGAAGCAAATGAACAATACCTTCCCCTTCTCTCATTTAATATGAAAGTCTTTTTATTTAAAACTCTTGCCTTGGCAGGTATGTGAAAATGATATTTTAATCATCAGGTCACTTATTAAAAGGTATGATATTGGCCCAAGTGCCAATCTCTACCCTTTAAAAACATGAAATCTGAGAACTTGAGAGCTATTAAGAATACATTTTTTAATTTCAGTGTTGGGGAGATTTACTTCAGTGAAGTATAGAGCTCCAACGACAATTGGTGGCAGACACATTTAATAAGATTCCTGGAATAACATCTTAAGGAAGCAAGAAATCTAAACTTGAGTAGCCTGAGTTACTAAGGACAAATGTAGCTTTAACTGTTGCTACTTCGGGTACTTGCTTTAAATCTAAATATTTGGCAAGAAATTTGCTTTGAGGAGTATTAACTGTATATGTGAGTACAAACTATAACAGCTAGAATTGGGGGTCCACAAGTGCCACCACGTTAGAAGCTGTGGCAGGCATATGGACCTGGAATTATCCTGTGGACAAATTTCTGAAGGATGGTGTAGGATTCTGCTCCAAGTATAACAGCAATAGTACTTAAGCCCGTCTCCAGATCTTCTCTTGCTGTCAGGAGAAAATTGACTTACCTTTGGACTAGGTAAGCTTACCCTGGGATTCCTGGATAATTAAGGGGCAGGGAAAATAAGCCTTGATGGGAACTGGTGAGCTTCCTGCTAATAAGTCACGGGGAGTTTGAATGATTAATTAAAGAATAAAGATGGCATATTTGCTCTCTGCAGTTGTGGTGAGGCTCATACTAGTTAAATAGAGTGCTTTGTAGAACTACTTTTGATACTTTGTGGAGGTCCAGTGGCGTGACATCTTTTAGTAAAATCATGCAGTTATAAGTGTTCAATAAATGAAAAATATTATACACATGAAAGAAGTTTTATAATAGATTATTAGTATGAATTTACAATTTATATAAGAATATTTGTGGGGCGCCTGGGTGGCTCCGTTGGTTAAGTGTCCGACTTTGGCTCAAGTCACGATCTCGTGGTTTGTGAGTTGGAGCCCTGCTTCAGGCTCTGTGCTGACAGCTCAGTGCCTGGAGCCTGCTTCTGATTCTGGGTCTCCCCATCTCTAGGCCCCTTCCCTGCTCATGCTCTGTCTCTCTCTGTCTCTCAATAATAAATAAAAGAAAATTTTTAAAAAAGTATTTGTGAAAATATTATAGTAGCAATTACTCTGAGTGAAATTATCTTAAATAATATGAATGAAGTAACCTTACCAACAGTATTTCTCTGATCTTGTACAAGGGAACTGTCCTAGGTATACTTCCATTGTAAACCATCCATCCAAGGCTTTGAGGCAGATATGCTTAAGTCTGAAATGCAAATGACACATATTTAGAGACAAAGCATATTCTAACTAGGCGGAAAAAGGCAAGACTTTTGTTGTCTTTCATGACTCATTTAATCCTGCTGCTCTACATTCATTATGAATGTCTCCGAATGGTGCCAAAATAGACAGGTGAAATGTAGAAGATTAAATCATGTTCAATAAACCACTTGTTTGCCCACACTGTGCCAACAATAAACATTCCATTTACATTTTTTTCTTCACCTAGTTGGCTTTTTTCCACTCTCATCCTTATTATTTTCTTCCTTCTTTTCTTTGAATTTAGTTTGCTCTTCTTTTTCTAGTTTCTTAAGGTAGCTAGGTTCTTTATTTAAAATCTTGTGTCTTAGGGTGCCTGGGTGGCTCAGTTGATTGTGTCTGACTTTGGTTCAGGTCATGATCTCACAGTTTATGAGTTTGACTCCTGTGTTGGGCTCTTTGCTGACAACTCAGAGCCTGGAACCTGCTTCAGAATCTGTCTCTCTCTCTCTCTCTTTCTTTCTCTCCCCCTCTTGTTCTCTCTCTCTCAAGAATAAGGAAATAAACATTTAAAATTTAAAAATAAATAAAATAAATAAGATCTCATTTCTTTTCTAATATAGGTATTTAAAGTTAGAGATTTCCCTCTAAGCACTGCTTTCACTGCATTCCATAATTTCAATAACATACAAAAACCTGCTCCTGTATTGTTTCATTTTCCTCCCACAGTTATACTATTGTCACAAATTATATTTTTATAAATTATGTATACATCAACTTAGATTGATAAATATTGCATTATGCAGTTGGCTTTTAAATCAGATAGTAAAAAAAAGGAGTTACAAACCAAAAGAAAAAAGATTTATATTGTCTTTTATATTTACCTATGTAGGTATCTTTACTAATACTGTATCTCTTTGCGTAGATTCAGGGTTAGCCAGAATGATTTTATTATACTTTCTTGTAAGGCAAGGCTGCTAGCAACAAAGGATATTAGTTTTTTATTAGTCTGCAAATTAAAAAATTTCCTTTATTTTTGAAAAAGAGTTTTGCCAGAAATAAGATTATCAGTTGACAGTTCCTTTCAGAACTTTGAATATGTCACCCTAGAGTGTTAGTGCCTTCATGATTTTTTTATAAAGGTGTTTTTATGTTTATTTATATTTGAGAGAGACAGTGTGAGCAGGGGAAGGGGAGGGGAGAGGGAGCCACCCATGTGCCCCTTGCCTTCATGATTTCTTATGTAAAATCAGCTGTTATTTTACTGAGGAGCCCTTGTATGTGATGAGTCACTTCTTTCTTGTTGCTTTCAAGATTCTCTCTTTGACTTTAATAATTTGACTATAATGTGTTTCAGAGTGGATTTCTGAGTTTATCGTACTTAGAGTTCCTAAACTCCTTAGATGTGTAAATTCATATCTTTAATCAAATTTGGGAAATATGTAGCCATTATTATTTCTTCTAATTTTTGACCTTATGCATATGTTTCTTTGCTTTATGGTGTTGATTATGGTGTTGAACAGGTTTCTAAGGCTAGGTTGATTCTTGTTCTCTCTTCCCCCTCTCCCTCCTTCTCTGTCATCGTCACCAACATCCCCTCCTCCTCCTCCTCCTTCTCCTTCTCCTCTTAATTGACCTGTCTTCAGGTTCACCAGTTCTTTTTTCTGCCTGCTCAAATTGATGTTGATATTGAAATGCTCAAGTGAATTTTCATTTCCACTCCTTATTTCTGAATAATACTTTTCAGCCCCATAATCTCTAGTTGGCTGTTTTTGTGCTCTATATATCCTTATTAATATTCTCACATTGTCTTCGTTTTTGGTGTGATTTCCATTAGCTCTTTGGACATATTTAAAATAGCTAATCTAAACACTTTGTCTAGGTCCAATGTCTGTTTTCTCAGGGATTATTTACATTGATTTCCCCCTCTCTGGGAAAGGGTCATACATTTTTTATTTCTCTGTATATTGCTTAATTTTTTGTTGAAAATTGGACATTTCAAATAACATACTATGGCAACTCTGGGAAACAGATCCTCCCTCTTTCTCAGGGGTGCCACTGTTGTTGTTTGTTGTAGTTGTTCTTGTTGTTTAGTGACTTTTCTAAACAAATTCTGTAAAATCTATATCTTCATCATATATGGCTACTAAAGTCTTCACTTAGTCTGCTTAGTAGTCCCCACCAGAGAGACATGTTTATCACTGAGTTTGGGTGAGGGTAAATAAAGACAAACATTTTGAGTGGGTTCTTCCAAGTATCCATCAAACAAAGAAAATAGGGAAACTCATTGGGAATGAGATTCAATCTTTTTTCCTATAGAGCTGATAACCCAAGTTATTATTTTGAAATCTACCCCTGATCTGGGGAATGAATGAGGGGCTAGAGCAAGTTACAATATCACAAAGCTTGCTCTTCTTACTGATAGCAATTTTTCCTGATTAAATGCTCCCAGGTTGCTGTCAGCATTTGGTTAATTTCTGTATTTTTCAAAAGTTGGTTCTGACCAATTTTCCCCAGGTTTATTTTTGTTTATTTTCTAAAGACAGACTTTTAAAAGTTTCTAATCCATAATTTTCACTAAAGTCACCATTAATGATTTTTTTTTAAATTACAGTGTTGTAGAACACAATGTCCAATGTAATTATATTTTTAATGAACATTTATGTGATTGGCAAGGTGATAGGGGATTCAATATTTTCTTGGATGTAATCTTTTTAATACCTGAAACTGATTGGTACTCGTTCCTATTTTGCAGCTAATGAGAGTGAACGAGTGAGTGAGAAAATAGTAATTTGCCTAGGAGCCAAAGCTAGCAGACCTACTTAAGATCTATTGCTTATGTTAAGCGTAATGTTAGGTTATATTTCAAAAATTCAACTTTGGGATGACTGACGTTCTCACAATAGTTTCAGTAGCTGCCTATTAGGGTTGTTGAGAACATTTTTGCTCCATGTGAATAGTAGCTTCAGATGATCTTGAGTAGTTACTATGGAAAACATTTTATTATAATATCATATTAGATCTCACAACTTTCACATACTTGTATTCTTTTTTTTCCACATTGGAAAGGTGATATTTCAAAATTTTAAATAACTTGCCTAAAATCAGTGCTATAGATAAAATTTAACCCAGAACTTTTTGGCTAAAAATTAGTGTTCTCTCTTTTTCAAATCATTGAACTTTGTGATCTATTCGGGAGCTAAAAAAAAAAAAAATCAGATTTTTCTGTCACACCCATTACTTTTCTGAAAATAACTGAGGAAAATGAATGTATGGAAATTTTAATCATACATTAATATTAACTAACATTCATTGAGCAATAGCATGCTACATTCTTTCCATGCATTATCTCTAACGGTCATATCAATCAATCCAGTAATGTGGGTATCCTGATTCCTTTTTTACATGAAAATGGAAGGTCCGACAATGTAAGACATACCTAAAGTCACACAGGAAGTAAATGATTACGCTGAAAATCGATTGCAGACTCATCTGATCCCAGAGCTCAAGTTTTTTTTCATTGTGCACAGCTGTTTAGTACTTTGTAGACAAAATACTTGGGAGATATTGTGGGAGATAAATGGGAATCAATGGCACACAATGGCAAGGTACTGCACTCACACTAAGACTTAATTGAATGGTCATCCAATTTTTTTGAGAATAATTGCTCTCTCTTTTGGAAGCTCAACATAGAGAATTTCAAACTTAACACAAATGGAAATTTATATCCCACTAAGAATACCTCTCAGACACCAGAAAGTACTTGGATATGATCCAAAATGTACAATCAATTCATCTCTTTTAGAACCTAAAGAAAAGCAGAATGGAACAAAACAAATCACAGTTTCACCAATGCAATGCCAGGCCTCAGAAATGCCTATGGGTCTCAATAATGTGTTCTGTGTCTTCTTCCTAATATTCTGCTAGGTTCTTGGGATACAAAGGGCAAACCCAATTCCCAATTTCAAAGAGTTTATTTATCTATATACATATTTATCTGTTTATAAAATATCACATCATTTCTATAAAATAGAGTCACATTTCTGGATGTGGAGAAAAGGACAGGGTTGTAGTCTTCCTTTGCTTTTCTAAAATGATTCTCAGCCCATGACTTTAAATCTCACTTAGATCTAGGCAACAGAATGGAGGGATGAGGAACTGTTCCATGAGTTCATAAGAATTCAATGCGTTATCAAAATGGTAGCTATAATTTGATAAGTAATCAGTGTTTATAAGACATTATTCTAGTTTTGCCTGTATTACCACCTATTATGAAGATACCAGCATTACTCTTGTTTCTAAAACTAGAAAATTAGAGCTAGAATGAATTAAACAGTGTATATAAGACTATACACCAGATGGACATTGGGGATGGGACTTAAACTCACAAATTTTTTGTCATGTCAGTTTATATAATGCAGCGTTACAAATAAGACTCTGCAACATGGCATTATATAAACTGACATAACAAAACCAAAGGGGAGAAATATGTATGATTCAGTTAAATGATGGAGTGTTAAATATCAGCAACATGTTAACCCTATTAAAATTAAAGACATACTTAAAATAAATACAAAATAGGACATATTTGGAAAAGTATTTTAAATGTATACTCTGGAAAATAATTGAGATCTTTTACCTAAAAGTTGTTTGAAATCTATAATAAAATGATAGACACCTTACAAATTAAGTTGACTAAAATGAGAAGCAAGTTTTAAGAGGCCAGTTAGCTCAAGACCGTAGTTTTAGATCCTCTGATGGCTAAAAAAAAAAACACCACTCAAAATATCATGAAATGCCAGTTTAGCTTACACAATTAGCAAAGGTTAATTTTTTAAATGATTTGCAGTTTTGAAGAGTACATGGAAAAAATGACACGTTCCCACATATGCAATAGTTTCATTCAGGTTTTGCAAAGAATGACACAGGAAACAAAAATATAAGGCAACATAAATGCAACTGTCTATGTTAGATGAATATATAAAAGATGCCAACATGACTAAGGACAAAATTAAAACATTATAAAAGTAGACCTATGTTTGAAACAAAGAATCTGAAGTAAGCCTTAAAGGTATATAGATTTAAAAAAAATAGAAGGCAACAAAAGATAAAACCCACTGTTCTTTCCCCAAAGAGCTGTGGAATATATTCTCTAAGACCTTAGATATGTTTTTAATGACTGCATGTTTTCCCTTCAAAATTTCATGTATATAAATTTTTTTCATGGTATATGGCAATGTGTTTTATAAATTTTGAAATACCAGGCCTAACTTACATGTAAGTGACTTGGCTCCTAAGACTTGCTCTATATTAGAGTGAGTGTGAAGGGACATAGGATACATTTGAGGCTAAAACATGTATGTTGGTATGTTTTAAAAATTTTTTAAGTGTATTTATTTTGAGAGAAAGAGCACATGTGCAGGTGGGGAAAGGCAGTGAGAGCAGGAGAGAGAGAATCCCAAGCAGGCTCCACACTGACAGCACAGAGCTCAATGTGTATGTAGCTCAACCCCAGGAACCGTAAGATCATGACCTGTGCCAAAATCTAGAGTAGCACACTTAACCGACTGCCCCACCCAGGCATCCCAAATGTTGTTTTATAATAGAAGTAGTAATTGCATTATTAATATAAGATTAAAGTCTAATGGAATCCTGAGTATGATTTAGAATGAAAAGAAACTTCTTAAATGTCCATTAAGTGATTTATATATAATACCTATAGGCTCAAAGATCATTTAGAAAGAGCTATAATATTTTCTCTGTTTAGTTATTAAATCCCCTGATTTGCAGGTATTTTCTTTCTTATAAGTAGAGCCCTTATCAACTTTCCTAAAGTGTTTTAAAGCATGTTTTCACATTTGACTGTCATAATTATATAAGGAAAGCAAATATAATTCCTTCTGTTTTAAACACTAGGAAACTGAGATATAGTGACTTCAACTGCTATATATAAGGGTCACAGAATGTTGGTGACAGAATATCAAACTGGTGTGTGTGTGTGTGTGTGTGTGTGTGTGTGTGGTTTGATAATGTTTAGTTTGCTTTTCTTCAAGGGTCATTGAAGCATATGTTGGGGAAGGTATTCTTTATTCATTTGTAAACTCATTTACAGATAACATGCTTAACAATGTACTGAACCAACTCAACCCCTTATTTTCTTTCACAATTTCTTGACACAGTTGCTTCTTTGCGTAAATGATTGTCATTACGTATCTTTCCCCAACACTAAATTTGCAGGAGCAAATGCAGCACACTGTATATCTCTTAGCACAGCATTGTTCAATAGGAATGTAATGTGAGCCTCCTACATCATTTAAATTTTCTATAGCCACATTTTAAAAAATGAAAAAAGGTTAAATTAATTTTATTATATTTTATTTAACCCAACATATCCAAAATATAACTTGAACTTATAATTAATATAAAAATTATTATTGAGATATTTTTCATTCTTTTGTGTACTAAGTCTTTAATATTTCATGTGTATTTTAGACTTCTAGCACATCTCAATTTGAACTATTCACATGTCAGGTGCTCATAGCTAAATGATTAGACAGCACAGCCTGAGAGCAATTAGAACCCCTGATTGTCTATTTTGACTTTTAGTTAAATAAAATTTGAAATATTTCCGGACTTTAAATGGACTCGGGGGAATATATCTGCTTTCAAAGTTACCATCAAACTTCTGCTAGTTAAACTTTGTTCTCATAATCTGTGCGTAATTAATTAATTGAAATGGGAGCATCTTTTAATTGACTCTGTCCCTTCTTAGTTCCTCACTTTATTATGACCTTTTTCTTACTCTTTTCAGTAAGATCTTTCCCATCTCCTCATGGACCAGCCTTAGGATAGGAGCAGTAAATCACTTATGTTGAGACCAAGGAAAGTTCCTTCTTCCTAAAGAATCCCATTTCCCTTACTGATGCCTGATTTCCACAGAAGTCAGTCAGTTCTTTTTATGTACTATTTTATTAGTCAACCTGCCTTTATAGTAGACATACCCTAAAATTTCAGTTGCTAAACCCAAAATGTGTTTAGCTAAATACAGGCTCCTTTTCAGCAATGGCCCTTGGGGAGCAGTGGAGGTATTTCTATTCCACAAAGTCATTGAGATGCCAAGCAGTCAGAGGCTCTACCTTTTTAAACATAATTTCTAAGATAGTTCTTTCAAGCATCAACATTCAACTGACAAAGAGCAAGGATAGAGAAGGTACATGCGTTCCCTAAACTCCCTCAATCTGTAAGCAACATACATCTTTGTTAATTATGTTCCACTGGCAATAGTCACACACTCACACTTAAATGCAAAAGAGGATGGGAAATGTATTGCCTCGGCCGCCCTGTGCCTTCTAGTACCAACTCTCCTAGATGGAAATAGGGCATAAATCTCTGGTTGACACCAAGCCTTGTATGCCACAAAGGCTAATTTCTTTTAACCATAAATTCTCTTAGGGAGGATCCAAAACTGAGATATCAGCAGTGATATACTAGAGATGTAAGGACCTGGATTCAAATTCTGGTTCTGGCCCTTGAAGCAATTAGTCAACTTCCTTGAATCAGTTTTTCCTATTTCTGTCAATATGGCTGGGAATTGTGGCAGAGATGAAAACTGTATTTCCAATATCATTATATCCTTTTATTTATAAAATGAACTCCAGTTTTATGGGAGTGGGAGATTCATCCAGCTAAAAGCTACAATTATCAGTTAGCATTGAACATATGATTTATTTTTGGCTGATGTCAAAATTGGTGATTCATTTTTTGTTTTAGATATCAGTTGTTATTCATGCTTCCACACGAAAGTATAAAAAAATGCAGAGATTCAGGTCCTTCCTTAAAAGCAGTATATCATAGGTAGCAGATAAATGTATACAAAATTTCTGAGGAATTAATTAAGTTGTATACAAGACAGGATAGTACTATAGTATCAAACAATCCCAGATTTCAATGGCTTAACTCAACAAAACATTCTGTATGATTCACACAAATTCCGCTCCTAATCTAGTTGGTTCTCTATGGCAACAGTTCTCCATTTGATGAATCAGTAGCAGGGGCTGAAGGTGTACTTTTTTCTCCTAAAATTCAGAGCTTCTCAGGCAAGCAGCACAGACACATGCAATAAGGTGTCCTGTGTCTAAAAGTATATAGACCTTAAAATCTTAACTGACAAGACAGTGAAAGAATGTTTACATGTGTGAATGTGTCTCTGGTTTCCTCCAGGTTAATTTACTGTTTCTAATTTCTTAATATGGGATGAGGTCTAAAAAATTTCCTTTGAAAAACTTCAAATGATTATAAATAACTTTCATTTGAAAATATATAGAGTGCAACTTTTCATCCATTTTGCCATCAACTCTCCTTTAGTTAACTAAATACGGTTCTCTTGTAAAGGCCTCTCTTCACAAGCTGTCTCCAAATCACTATTTTCTAAAAGCCAACAATGAAAGGGTGACATTTTACCAAGGTAGACTAATGGAAGTCAAATCCCATTGTAAAAGCAGAACTGAAATTATGCTTCATGCACATCTGGCAACATGTTCATTTGTACATAAGAAAGGCATGAATAAGATTAAGTCTCAAATAAATTATCCAGTGATTATGACAATTAACTAGCTGTCGTAGGTATTCAATTATCTAATTATGGGCCAAAATTGTGTGCCAGGTGTTCCCTATGTCCAAATTTCCAGTATGTTATATTTTTAAAAACAAATCTGCTTCATTTGGAGGAACGTTCTAACTTAAAATACTTGGACTCAATCAAACTATTTTCTTTTCTTTGATATATAAAGACCCTAATTTACAAATGAAGCCATCTGAATAATGCATGAAGAATGTGTGTGGATTCAAACTCATTTGTCCACATCACAGCAACTGTTTGTACTGGCCCAACTGCTTACTATGCATGCAGATGTTAAATTGTGCACCCTCGATCATCTGTTTATAATGCAAAATGACAGGTTGACTTGATTTTATCTAGCAGAAATAATTCAGGCATCCACACTGGCAAATTTGACCCAGAAGGTTTTATGAAATGTTCTGCAGTGAAACCTGTGGGTGAATTAAAATGCGTCTCCTCATTTCTGTGTATGAGAGAGTGTGTGTGTGTGTGTGTGTGTGTGTGTGTGTGTGTGTGTGTGTTCGTTCATTGCACGGGGTTTTTTAAGAACCAGAGATTTTCCTTCTTAAGCTTCAAAAAGAAACAATTTTCTCCATGAATCAAAAAAGTGTAAATAACACTGTTTTCCCTTTTGGTTTTACCTCCCACCATAAAATAGCTGTGAGTGATATGCTCAAGACTACAGGTACCTGCTTTAACAAATTCAAAGAAATAAGTTCTTGGAAACTGCATTTTTATTTATACAGAAATTCATGTAGGATTTTTACAAGGACTTGTTGATCTCTGCCCTTTTTGTGGTAGTGAATGTAACTCCCGCTGAAACCAGGAATAAATCTTGTTCTATAAAACAACTGATTTTAAAGGCCTTTGATTGCATTGTCCAGTGTATCAAAAACATCCATGCACTGACACCCGTTAATGTAACGAAAAGTATCTAAATATAAATGCAAAGAGCATAGGGAAAGAAAGCATTAGAAAGAAACTGTTTTATAAATACACGGTTCTGATGTTTGTAGAGTTATAGTTAACCTCAATTCTTTTTCCCACTGTCCCTTTCTGCTGCAAATTCTAAATAAATTACTTGGACATTTCCAAAACCTAGCTGGTCTTCCTTTCACCAGTGCTATGTTTTCAGCCTTCAACCCTTTAGTTCTTTTTTGTAAAATCTGAATACAGCTTCAAGAGAGCATCTTTAAAGTCCTGATCTTACCATCTTATTATGCTGTTTCCCTGTGGAGCTTGTGTGGGTTTGGGGTTAGAAGTAATCTCTGTAAGGCTCGGGCGGAGCACCAAATCCACATCATTTGCTTAGCAGTTGGGGATTCTCTCTTACAGAGCTATGAACTGTTTTCATAGCCTTACCTTTGCCATATTCCATTCTTTTTCCTCTCCATCTCCAACATCACACTACCACTCATTTGAACACAATTCTCCCAAATAACATATATTGCTCCACTTGAGGGCCCTTGTTCAAAAAACAAGAAGATCTATGTTACTCTACAATGTCTGCAATATTCCGCTTACTGAAACACTGAGATATATTTATACATCTACCAATTCCACAAATGGCCATTCTTGCCTCCCTAAGCTGGGGTATTTTTTTTTTTTTTTTTTACCAGAGCCACATCAAGAGCACTTATTTAGTTTGTATTGCCTCATTTATGTATCTGTGTTCCATCTGACTATCAGAGGTATGTAGACCTAACTGCACTATTACATTATAATCCTTTACATCCCATAACGGAAACGGTATATTTTCCTGTGTGCTGCCTTCATA
Source organism: Panthera pardus (assembly GCF_024362965.1). Lineage (NCBI taxonomy): Eukaryota > Metazoa > Chordata > Mammalia > Carnivora > Felidae > Panthera > Panthera pardus. The sequence goes on from NW_026526721.1 coordinate 136,582,141, forward strand.
ACTCTCAGGATGTTGAACACACGACAGGTAGATGTTTATCAGAACTGAATTTAGATCACTTCTTCAACAAGCATATATTAGCTACTTAGTATATGCCTGGTGTGAGGCAAAGAGTTTAGAATGAAAATAGGAATGAAGCACAGAAATACAAAATAAGTAATTCAGGGAGTTATATATAAAAGGTGATGAGATAAGAAATAGCAGTCCTCATCCTTCCACAGAAACACTTATTTAATAATCACACGCAGATTATAATCCTAGAGAACTCCAAAACTCTACTCAAGAAGTTTCAGCACCCCCAGAAAGTCACAGGGCCAAGAACAGTTGCATTGAAATGGGTTAGAACAGTTTTACTTTATCCACATATCTCCTTCCCCCAAACCACCCCTTCCATGAAGGGAAGAGAGGGTAAAAGCATCATCCCATGTCCTCAGCCCTTCAGGGTACTGCCTGAGAGACCTACTCCTACTTCACCTCATCCAGAGTGCTGAAGGATCCAGCAGAGGTGAAAGTCTTGGAGCAGCTAAAGCAATAGGAGTGGCTGGTGACACTCAACATATAGGAAGGATCTCAGCCGCCAGCTTGGATGCAGGATTGAGAGATGGCATATAATCCTGAGATTATATACCTAATATCCCTTACACCTAACATCCCAGAATCCCTAGGGAAAATGGGAGAGCACCTCTCCGTACCTAACACAGCTCACGGGGATGGGAAAAGGTGACAATACTGAGTTTTCTTCTTCAGGAGGGAAGGAGCTTGCACCCAGTGTCCCAGCATTTTGGTGCACTTTTCTAGGGGAAGGGTCAGGTGAATCAGCACCTGCCATGGCTCTGTGGGATTGAGAAAATCCTGGGACTCCACCCCAGGAGGAGAATGTGCACATGCACACAAAAGGTCTGAAGCACTCTCAGAATCTTAAGCGGGACTGATTGGTGAAGGTCTTGCCTTGCCAATTACACTCCATAAAGACTGGAAGAGGTGGCCACTTCTTCAAATGGACAGGCACCAATGCAAAGCTATAAGGGACACAACAAATTAGGGAAGTGTGACACTATCAAAAGAACAAAAAGTAACCAACCCTAAAGAAATCTATGAATTGCCTGACATCGAATTCAAAATAATTGTTTTTTTTTAATTTTTTTTAACATTTATTTATTTTTGAGACAGAGAGAGACAGAGCATGAACGGGGGAGGGGCAGAGAGAGAGGGAGACACAGAATCGGAAGCAGGCTCCAGGCTCCCAGCCATCAGCCCAGAGCCCGACGCAGGGCTTGAACTCACGGACCGCGAGATCGTGACCTGAGCTGAAGTCGGACGCTTAACCGACTGAGCCACCCAGGCGCCCCTCAAAATAATTGTTTTAAAGAAGCTCAGTGAGCTACAGCAGAATGCAATAGAATATTAAATGAAATTAGGAAAATGATACAGGTACAAAATGAGAATATCAGCATGGAGAACCCATAAAAAGATTCCAAGAGAAATTCTGGTGCTGAAGAATATAATAACTGAACTAATTGAATAGTTTAGATCACTATTGTTTCTCTGATCAGAAGAGAGCTCTGATCAGAAGAAAGAAGCACAGAAGCCAGAGAAAAGTCATTTGAAATTATCTAGTCAGAGGAACAAAGAGAAAAATGAATAAAAAAAGAGTGTAGAAAGCTGAAGGGATTTATGAAGTATCATCAAGATAGTCAATACATACATGGTAGGAATCCCAGAAGGAGGATGAAAAGGTGCAGACAGCTTATTTAGAGAGAGATAATGGCTCAACACTTCATGACTCTGTGCAGGAAAAACACATCTAGGCTTATGAAGTACAAAGGACTCCAAACAGGAAGGTTCAAGAATTTGCACTAAGACACATTATAATAAAAAAAGTTTTAAGTCAAAGACAAACTTTTAAAAGCAGCAAGAGAAGTGACTCATCATGTCCAAAGGAGCCCCCATAAGACCCTCAGTGGGTTCCTCAGTAGAGATCTTGCAGGCCAGAAGGGAGTAAGATGATTCATTCAACAAACTATCAGAGTTGCCAATCAAAAAGTTAATAATTGGGAAAAAAAAGTTAATAATTGGAAAAACTGTCTTTTGAAATGAAGAAGTGGTAAAGATGTTTCCAGACAAGCAAAACGGGGTGAGGTTTGTTAGCATCAGAACTGTTTTGCAACCAGTATTCAAGCTCTTCAAGTTAAATGAAAGAATCCTAAGCAACATAAAATATGTGAAAGTAGAAAACTCATTTTATGAAGGTGAATATAAGACAAGTAGAGAATACTGTGTCACTGTAATGGTAGTGTGTAAAGCATTCTTAATTTTAGTACAAATGCTAGAAGAAAAGAGTATTAACTGCAAATTTGTTACGGATACCTAACCTAAATCTGTAAATTTTGACATCAATAATATAAGGTATGTGGGAGAAGAAGTAAAAGTGTAGATGTGATTGAATTAAGATATCATCAGCTTAAAGTCAGCTGTTACAAGGTGTTTTATGTTAGTCTTCTGGTAACCACACACCCACACAGAGACACAAAAGAAAAAGACAAAGGAATAAAAATATACACTAAAAAACAGTGAAACACGAAGGAGGACAAGAGAGTAACAGAGGAACAAAAGAGTTGCAAGAGAGACAGAATGCGTTTAATAAAATGGAAATAGTGAGTCCTTCTCTATCAACAATCACTTGAAACTAAATGGAACAAAAGAAAAAAAAAGGCTGAACTATACATGGTCTAAGAACAACTCAGTTTAGATTTAAGGGCACACATAGGCTGAAAGTAAAGAGATGGAAGAAAATGTTTCATACAAATAGCAAGTAGAAGAGAGTAGAAATGGCTGTATTTACACCAGACAAAATAGACTTTAGGTCGAAAACAGTCACAGGAGAGAAAGAAGGATGATATACAATGATAAAAGAATAAACTTTATATCATTATAAATATATAACAATTATAAATACCTGTGCATCCAGAATCAGAGCACCTAAATATATGTCAGGTATTAACAGAATTGAAGAAAGAATGGACAGTAATACAATAATAAGGCACTTGACTACTGTACTTTTCAACAATGCATAGAATATCCGGACAGAACGTTAATAAAGGAAAAGTGAACTTCAATAAATTTATAAACCACATGAACCTAACAGAATATTCCACCCAACAGCAGCAGAACACACATTCTTCTCAAGGTACACATGGAACATTCTGCATGATAGATCACGTTAGGCCATGAAACAACTCTTAACAAATTTAAGAGACATGAAATCCTATTAAGTATCTTTAATGACCACAGTGATATGAAACTAGATATTAATAATAGGAAAAACTGGAAAATTTGTGGAAATTAAAAACCACGTTCCTGAACAACAAATGGGGCAAAAAAAAATCATGAAATATTTTGACACAAATGAAAATGAAAACACAGCCTACAAAAATTTATGGGATACAGTAAAAGCAGTGCCAAGAGGAAAGTTTGTAGCAATAAAGGCCTACATTAAAAAGGATCTCAAATAAACAACCTAACTTCACATTTCAAAGAAGTAGGAAAAGAACGAACTAAGCCCAAAGTTAGCAAAAAGAAGGAAATAAACAACATTAGAGTAGAAGAAAATGAATTGGGGACTCTAAAAACAAAAGACCAAAGAAACAAAGAGTTGGGGTTTTTGAAAAATTTTTAAATGGAAAAACTGCTGACCTAAGAAAATGAGAGAAAACTCAAATGTAATTAGAAATGAAAGAGGAGAGGGGCACATGGGTGGCTTAGTCAGTTGATTAGGCATCTGACTTTGACTTTGGCTCAGGTCATTATCTTACTGTTCCTGTACTCGAGCCCTGCGTCAGGCTCTGTGCTGACAGCTCAGAGCCTGGAATCTGCTTCAGATTCTGTGTCTCGCTCACTCCCTGCCCCTCCCCTACTCACACTCTTGTCTCTCTCAAAAATTAATATAACAATTTTCTAAGAAATGAAAGAGGAGATAATACAACTGATGCCACAGAAATAAAAAGGATCATGCAAGACTACTATAAACATGTATATGCCAACAAATAAGATAATCTAGAAAAAGAGAAATTATACTCTAACAAAACTGAGCTAAGAACAAAGAGAAAAACTGAAACAAATAGATTGAATCAATAATCAGAAATCTGCCAACAAAGAAAGGCCTAAGACCAGATGGCTTCCCTGGGAAATTCTACCAAACATTTAAAAAGAATTAATGCCAATCTTTTTCAAATTCACCAAAAAAAAATTAGGAGGGAGCACTTCCAAACTCATTCTATAATGCCCGCATCACTATGACATCAAAGCCACACAAAGACAATAAAAGAAGATTATAGGCCAATATATCCGATGCAAAAATTCTCAACAAAATACTAGCAAGCTAAATTCAACAGTACATTAAAAGGATTATAGACCATGATCAAGTGGGATTTATCCCTGGGATGCAAGGATGGTTGAACGTTTGCGAATCAGTTAATGTGGTATTCTAGATAAACAAAATGAGTGATAAAAATTACAGTCATCTCAATAGATACAGTAAAAGTATTTTACAAAATTCAACACTCTGCTATGATAAAAACGCTCAACAAAATATATATAGAAAAAATGTACCTCAACATAATAAAGGCAAAGTGATAGCTAACATTGTATTCAGTGGTAAAAAACTAAAAAAAAATTCTGTAAGAATAGGAACAATACAAGGATGTCAACTTCCACCACTTCTATTCAATATAGTACTGGAAGTTCTAGCCTGTGCATTTAGGCACTAAGGATAAATAAAAGACATCCCAGTCAGAAGGAAAAAGTAAAATTTTCTCTGTTTGCAGTGAAATGATCTTAAATACAGAAAATCTTAAAAACTACCAAAAAAAAAAATCTGTTAGAGCTAATACATTCTTTTAGTAAAGTTGCAGGATACAAAATCAACATACAAACATCAGTTGTGTCTCTATATACTAAAAGTGAACAATATGAAAAATAAGAAAATCCCATTTATTATAGTATCATTTTTTGAACATTTGGAAATGAAGTTATTCAAGAGGTGAAAACCTTGAACAGAGGAAACTATAATATACTGATGAAAGAAATTAAAGACATAAATAAATAGAAAGTCCTTCCATTCATATTCATGGATTGGTAGACTTAATATTTGTTAAAATGTCTATACTACTCAAAGTAATCTACAGATTCAATGCTATTCCCATCAAAAAACCAATGGCATTTTTTACATAAATAGGAAAACAACAATCGTAATATATACGTGGTATAACAAAAGACCCAAAATAGCCAAAGTAATCTTGAGAATGAGGAACAGAGCTAGAACCATCACACTTCTTGATTTTAAAATATATTGCAAAGTTACAGTAAAACAGCATGGTACTGGCATAAAGGTAGACATATAGACCACTAGAACAGAATAAAGTGCTAAGAAATAAATGCACACATATCTGGTCAACTGATCTTTAACAAGGGCACCAGGAATACACAATAGTTAAAGGATAGTCGCTTCAACAAATGGTACTGGGAAAATTGGATATCCACATGCAAAAGAATAAAATTGGACCCCTATCTTACACCATGCAAAAAACTCAAAATGGAGTAAAGACTTAAACATAAGACCTAAAATTGTAAAACTAAATGTAAACATGGGAAATCTTCATTGACCCTGGCAATAATTTCATGGATATGACACCAAAAGCATAGGCAACAAAAGCAAAAATAGACAAGTCAGACTATATCAAACTAAAATGCCTCTGTATAGTAAAAGAAGCAATCAACAGAGTGAAAGGGTAACCTATGGAACTGAAGAAAGTATTTGTGAAGAATATATCTGGAAAGGGGTTAAATTCTAAAATATATAAGGAACTCCTACAACTCCGTAGCAATCAGTCAGTTAATAATCCAATTAAAAATGAGCAAAGGACCCAAATAGACATTTTTCCAAAGAGGACAGAAAAATGACTGAATGGTACATGTTAAGTGATGAATCACTAAATTATACTCCTGAAACCATTATTACCCAATATGTCAATTAACTTGGATTTAAATAAAAATTTTAAAAATGAATGTTCAGTGTCACTTATGCCAGTGGATAGGAGCAGGGAGAAATGGGAAGTTGTTTCTCAGTGGGTATAAAGTTACAGTTATACAAGATGAGTAAGTTTTAGAGACCTGCTTTAAAACATAGTGCTTATAGGAGTGCCTGGGTGGCTCAGTCGGTTGAGCGTCAGACTTCGGCTCGGGTCTGTGGGTTTGAGCTCTGCATTGGGCTCGGAGCCTGGAGCCTGCTTCCAATTCTGTGCCTGCCTCTCTCTCTGCCCCTCCCCGTCATGCTCTGTCTCTGTCTCTCTCTCCTGTCAAAAATAAATAAACATTTAAAAAAAATTTTACACATAGTGCTTATAATTAATAATACTGTATTGTGTGCCTAAAATTTCTTAAAAGGGTAGATCTCATGTTAAGTGTTTGTTCTTACCACCACACCGACACAAAAGCAGAGGGACACAAGGAAATTTTTAGATGTGATGAATATGTTTATTATCTTGATTGTGGTGATGGTATCAAGGTGTCTGTATATGTCCAAACACATCAGAAATTGTATACATTAAATATGTGCAATTTTAACGTACCCGTTACACTTCAATAAAGCCATAAAAAGTAAATACCACACACCTGAGTCAAATTCTTTCCCCCAGTAATGTAATTCACAAGGAAGTAATTAATTCTCTTGGTGGTTGAGGTGTCCAAGGTTATTCTGTTTAATCTAAACCTTTATATATTTATTTTTTAATGTTTACTTATTTTGAAAGAGAGAGCATGAGCAGGGGAGGCGCAGAGAAGGAGACCCAGAATCTGAAGCAGGCTCTAGGATCTGAGCTGTCAGCACAGAGCCAACCAACTGAGCCACCCAGGTGCCTCTGTTTAATCTAAATCTTAAAACCTAGGACCACCTGGGTGGCCCAGTCAGGTAAGCACATGACTTTGGCTCAGATCATGATCTCAACAGTACGTGTGTTCAAGCCCTGTATTGGGGTCTCAGCTGTCAGCGCAGAGCCTGCTTTGGATCCTCGGTCCCCCTCTCTCTGCCCCTCCCTCACTTGCATTCTCTTTCCTAAAAAGAAATAAACATTTTAAAAAATCTAAAAGCCTGGATTTAAAGAAGTTGTGAAGAGGGAATTTAATAAAAGGAATATTGTGAAAAATGATGTAGATACTGGAAGATGTGGTGTAATGTCAGAAAAGGCCAGTAATAATACTAGAAAGAACGGCCAGCTTTTGAGTGGTCTCAAATGCCAGGGATAACTCTGTTGCCCAACCAACAGCAATACCCCATGATTTTTTGTTTTTGCCATGCTTGCAAGCCCACTTTCAACTACTGAAGCTGAAAGTATCAAGATTCCCCTTTCCCAACCTTCCTTGGATCTACAACAGGGCATGTGATTCTAAGCTGGACAATGGGTCCTGAGAAGAAATATTCTATACGGCTTATGGGAAAGTTGTTTCCCCTAACACAAAAGGAAAAATCGGAAGAAACCCTTATTTCTAACTTTGGTTATTATTGTGTAATATTATACCAGGAGCAATGTATCCTACACCTATGACTTTTCCTTTTCATATCCTTAAAATTGAGTAAAGGAGAGTGTTGGAAACATGTGGATCTTTGATAATATTCTTGTTTTCCTAATTCAACCAACCTTAAATTCTCCACCCTGGACCTTGTTATGTGATAAGATACTATGTTGCTTGAACTGCTACTAATTAGGATTCTGTTATTTGGAGGTAAGTTTTCCTAATCAATACAATCCTGTATATATTATTAGGCCATAGAATGGGGAAAAGCAGAAAAGTAACAGAATGATATTTATATTTACAAATACCACTTTCACTATGGTGAAAAAGATACATAGCAAAGGAGAAGAATGCAGATAAGATTAGTTAGAAGGTTGGTTTTATATTAGTTTTTATATTAAGATGGGTAAATAGTGATGGGAAAATAAAGTAAGCAGCAGAAGATATTTAGAGCACCCTTTCCTTAAGTGTATTCCATGGAATGTTAGCTTTAAATGGTTTTATTAGATAGTAAATAGAAAAGTTTGAGGCATCAAATCATAACCTGGGAAAACTCTAGGTTAAGTCAAACTCTTACTCGCTAAAATGCACTGTAAACTCTTAACTGGGGATTGAATAACAGATTTTTCTCTATGTAAAAGAATTTTCGCTGAACTAGTGTTTCATAGAACACATTGTAGGAAGTTCTAGACTTGGGTTACATTTATTTGATAGAATGCCCTTTGATAGAGGGTTAAACATGAGATAAAATGTTTCTTTTTTTTAAATATTTTTTAATGTTTATTTTTGAGAGAGAGTGAGAGAGCACAAGTGGGGGAGGGGCAGAGAGAGAGGGAGACACAGAATCTGAAGCGGGCTCCAGGCTCTGAGCTGTCAGTACAGAGTCCGATCTGGGGCTCAAACTCACAAACCGCGAGATCATAACCTGAGCCAAAGTCAGATGCTTAACCGACTGAGCCACCCAGGTGCCCCAAAATGTCTCAGTTTCTATCTTGAGTGGTATGATAGATAGTGGTACCATTAATTGTGACAGAAACTTTTATGGGGAAGTAATTCATTCTTGGACGTTCTGAATTTCGAGTTGCCTGTGGGATATCCAAACAGGAAAATTTTTGATAGTTATTCGAATATGCATCTGAAGTTCAACCATATTTTTTTCCAGGTACATAGGTAGTGATTAAAGTCTTATGAGTAGAAGAAATTGTCTATATTAAATTCTTTAGTATAGACTTTGATCGAACTTCCTTTCTGTCTAATTGAGGACATTTGAGGCTTGGAGAATATCCTTTGCAAATCTAATTGGACGGTAGTTTCTAGTGAAATGTCTAAGAGGGAGATGTAGGGCTGATGCAGGCTGCAAATTTATAACATTTATTCATCTTATACCCTCTTTGTCCATTGAAAAGGCAGTTTTGAAAAGTAAAGATTCACTCCTTAGAGTTAGAGGTAGATAATGAGTGTTTGCTTCCAGCAGTACCTGTGATGAGTGAACTTTGGGCAATGTCAAAGAATCTCTCATGTTTCTCTCAGTCTTGAGTGCAAGGTTTCTGTTATTAACTGCAGCTCAGTGTGAAGCAGGAATCTGGAGACAAAAACTTGAGTGGTCATTGTGAGCTCTCTAAGCTACAGAACCCTATAAACCCAATTAAGTTTATATTTTTAAAGAGGCCAAAAGTTAAACTGTTGACACTTTCAGATGGGGCAGCATGAGCACAATTTTGTGGACTCTGGAGCGGAGTGACTCATAAAGACCACTCATCAAGCACTCTCTCCTTCCTGAAGGCCGTTTGAGTGTTTATCCCTCGAGCATTCCATGTCAAAACGCGTATCTGAACTCTCATCTTTTTTCACCAGCCACTACGCTCTAGATGTGACAAAATATGGAGAAACTGCAGGCAAAATTGCCAAGTCTGCCATTATGTCAGTGCGCCTTGTTGATCCCAGCCATGGGTAACGTGATCACTGATGTTCTCACCTTTTCTTGCTATGTATTCAGGGAATGACCACTGCAGACATGTGAACCCTTGACACGGAAGCAAGACAAGTTGATGGTGATGAAACAGGGAAAATAGCAAAGTATATGTAGAAGATTGAAGAGCATACTTGCCCAGAGGAAACGTTCTATAATTTGCTTTCCCAAGATTTATTTGAGTTTATTTGCATTTGGGGCGGCTATAGTTAATATTGTCTGACATTATGTTACACACGGCAAGATTTAAAAAAAAAGAGCAGGGGCGCCTGGGTGGCTCAGTCGGTTGAGTGACCAACTTCAGCTCAGGTCATGATCTCAAGGTTTGTGAGTTCAAGCCCCGTGTCAGGCTCTGTGCTGACAGCTCAGAGCCTGGAGCCTGCTTCAGATTCTGTCTCCCTCTCTCTCTGCCCCGCCCCCACTCATGCTCTTTCTCTCTCTGTCTCAGAAATAATAAACATTAAAAAAAAATTAAAAAGAAAACAACTCAGTACAAAGAGATTCTTACAGTACACCTCAGAATTTTGAAGTCAAACAAAGTTAAGGGGATTTAACATTTTACCATGACACCCCCAATAACTGGTGACTGGGCATGCAGTGCAGTAAAGATGACCATGCATTCTTTGTCACAGCCCCCACAGGGCATGTGAAATTGCCCTTCCCTTGTGTTTGTTTGTTTATGCTGTGTGACTACTTAAAACAATAGAATGTAGTAGAAATCATACTGTGTCAGTTGCAAAGTTAGGCTTTAAAATATCTGGCAGCTTCTATTTGCTCACTTTTGGAACAGTCACTGTTGGGATGCCCCTTCTCAAATCCAACTGCTGCTCAGAAGCCAAAGCCACATGGGGACGCCATGAGTGTGAGTTCTGTTCAACAGCCTCGGTTGAGCTCCCAGCCAGAGGACAGCATCATCTACCAGTCATGTGAGGAAGCCATTTTGGCTGTTCCCGCCTAAATAGAGTCCCCTGATTATGTAGTCCCAGCTGACATCACACAGAAGAGAACTACCCAGCTGACCTTGGTCAACCTCTAGAATCATGAGAAATAATAAAATTGTTGTTGTTAGCTACTAAGTTTGATTTGATTTGCTATGCGGTCAGTAATTGATGGTTGAAATAGATAACATGGGTTATTGTTGTGAACAAGTACATTCTTAACTTTTAGATGCCATTCAGTAACAAGAAATTCCTGTCAGCTGACACATGAGAAAATAGGGAATGGTTCAGTGTTCTACTTATGAAATAATAGAAGTTGATGAAATTCATGATTAGCTGCATTAGGGGATGGCGAGCATATGTAGGTCTGCTATTTGTAAAAAAAAACAGGGAACAACTGTGTTCAGCCACAACAGTGTGGAGAAACCACTCATCAGAATGTAACATAACCATAGAATTATGCGATAAACAGCTTATAGTATTATGGCTAACTGAAGAAATATTGAGATATGTCACTGCATATGAAGTATAAATATAACCATGTAAAATAAAAAGGGAAAATTATGTCTAAGAAGAAAAGGCTGAGAACAGTGCTTCAAAGTACGCATTAACTTCCCTGGATGTAGCATTTGCATACTTAACTCTTGGGGTAAAAACAAAAGCAAGCAAAACCCTATGAAGCAACAAAGGAGGAAATAGTTGAATCTCTCCTGGTCAGAGAGGTGGCTTCATTGAGGAGTGTTCACTTGAGATGAGTTTTTCAAAATGAGGAGGAATTTGTAAGCTGGTGCATGAGAGGAAAATTCTAAGCGAGGAAGTAACCTATGCAAAGTCGCAGAAAGAGATAAAATATCAAAGAGTAATAACTCCTGGAAACTGTAATTGTTCTGGTGCATAATTTGTGGGGGGGGGGGGGTAGAGAGAAAAAAGGTTATAATATTATAGACCAATCTACTGAACTCAGTATTTCCATTTAGATTGATTTCTCCTTTTTCTTTGAATGCCCATGATTCTCTGTTTAGTTATGCTTTATATTATAGTTATTTGGTCACATATCTTGCATTCTATTTTATATCATAAAATCCTTGCACCAGAGACTTTGTTCAACAAATGTCAATGTGCTAACGTAGCTTTCCCAGGCCCCTTTTAGCTGTTTAAGACTTTTACAAAGACCTTGGGACTCTAACCTACCAAGAACAGAAAGTGAGCTGAGAATTCTGTAATCCCAAAATGGTCATACTCCACGAAACCCAATGGAGATTATAGCTGAGAAAGAAAATGGATGAGGAAGAAGGAAGAGCCAAGGGAAAATGGACAAATTAGAACTTTTCAGAGAGAAGAATCTGGGCCAATCGAGGGATTACCTTCCCAATGCCCAGAGGAGGGATTCCTTACAGTGTTTACTTCGCAGGGCTTGTTATGTTCCAGCAGCTACTGTGTCTGCCATTCTTCCCTCTCCAGAAAAGAAGAGTGTGTTTTGTGGTTATCTTATGTCAGCACGGGTGTGGAGGCTAAGATGCCTGGCCTCATTACCCAGCAATTTCAAGAAGGTGGTGTGCTACACCCATTCTGATGGAGACCCTACTGCCTCACACACAGAGACTCTAGACTCTCAGGATGTGACGTCTGTGTGGGTTTTTTGCGTTTACTACTTATGGGAGAGTTTCAACGCATTCACTGTATTTGAAGAAGGAACAAAAGGATATACTAGTTGTAGAAATAAGACCTATGCTCAACCGAATATTTGTATGCTCTCTGCTCATTTCCCTGACACATTTGCAAAATAGGTTGGGGCTGTGTGGTTAGATATGGCCAGTAGACTGTGAGCAGAACCAACGTGTGTTACTTCTGTGATCACACAGTTAAGACCTAGGATAATGCTTCTATCCCTCTCTTCCACTGCCATGGCAGTTTGAAGTGCATTTAGTTTATATGATGTAGACAAAAAACAGAGGAAGATAGCCTGCATTAGACTGTATTAAATCACTGAAACCTGAAAGTTTGTTTATTGCAACGAGTGTTAATCTCCTTAACAAATGAATTCCTGGGAGGAAGTGCTTAGCAAAACCTTTCACGTTTCTTCTCCAATATTCCACACACCCTTGTGAGGGATATTTATATTTTTTTATATCTTCCAATCCTTTATTCAATCTCTGCTTCATCTCTACAATATGTATAACAGAAAAGTTTGCTAATTTGGCCTATCCTCTGTATGCTTTCTGAAGTGAAGTAACGTATCTCTGGCTATGGCCTGTTTTCCAAACATGAATGGATTTATTGTTCTACCGTCCAGCCAGAAATTAGTTTTCCTTCTCTGTATTGCAATTCCCGTCTGCTGGGTTGTCAGCTACAATCTCATAACTTGAAATGTTCTCTCCAACTTGTTGGAGCTACATCTCTAACTTAAATTTCCAGGGCTAATGTTTCCCATTGTTCATCTTTGTTTCTGCTAATTTAATATCAGAATACTTCCTTTCTTACTGTACGTTTCTTCACAAAGAAGGCAGCATTCCATTTTTAATGCAGAACTTAAGAGTTTAAGGGCTCATTCACATATGGTAATGTAGTTGATTCTCAAAATAACTCTGTAGAATCAGGCATGAATGGTATTATTCATACTTTATCCCCATATTCCAGATGAGGAAAATGAGACTCAGGAGACTTCCCCAAATCCCCTGGCTATGACTGCCCACCCAAGAATTCTTATTCCAAGTCTCATTTTTCCACTCCACCTTTATTACCTTTTACCATTTTTATCATTTGTTCCTGGTTGTATATTTTATGTATACATCAGTCACTAATATGAAATCTGACATGTTTTGAAATCTGTATTACTGTGCCTAAAATAATAGTAATACAACATGCTAGAATGCCGCAAGTTTTAAGGAAGAGAAAGTTGGAAATCCAAACAGGAAATAGCAAATCTAAAAATTAAGAAAAGAGAAAAACAGACATTTGAGTTGTTTCCAGTGTTTTTTTTGCTTGCTTTGTTTGTTTTTTGTTTTGATTTTGAGTTTGTGTGCACACACATGTGTTTTGTTTTGGTTTTTTTTTTTTTTTTTTTTTTTTGCGTGTGTGTGTGTGTGTGTGTGCGTGCTATTAAAGACAGTTCTCCCCTGAACATTCTTATTCAACTCTTGATGCTCATGAACAAGATTTTCTCCCAATCTAAGTTATAGAACTAGGGTTAGAATTAGAAATGTTGGGAAAGCTTGAATGAAAAAGCCAGTTCACAAAAATCTGGTATACATTTGTATACCTGGTGGAAGAGCCCCTGGCCCAGCAATTCCAAGCAGACCTGAATGGGGAGATAGTAACACTGGCAACAGGTAGATACCACTGGTCGGAGCACCTCCACCACCTGGAACCGGGGCTGTCCCCCTGACCCTGTGACCATTGCCTTTGTTATCTATACTGATCAGGCTGTGGGTGGTGGGTACCGTGTGTGCCCCAGGAGCCCCAGTCATTCCAGAGGAGGCTGCCACTGCTAGAGCCAGGGTAGTCCTTGGGATGAATCTTTGTACCATGTCAGTGGGATTCCTGGCTGCATCTTCGTCCACACCGGCAGCTTCCTTGGTGGGCACTGCACCCAAGAGGTGCCACCTTGGCCCAGTGCCTGTGCCTCCCACAAATCCTGTGGGCCAATAAAGTTTCTTTCATCTCATAAATAAACATTTATTTATTTATTTATTTATTTATTTATTTATTTATTTATTATTTTGAGAAAGGGAGAGCAGGGGAGGGGCAGAGAGAGAGAGGAGAATCCTAAGCATGTTCCACGCTCAGTGCAGAGCTTGATGTGGGGCTCAATCTCAGGACCACAAGATTATGACCTGAACCACTATCAAGAGTTGGTTGCTTAACTGAGCCACCCAGGCGCCCCCCTAGCCCCTGCCACTGAAAAACTTTTGTATATAATCACCATACGTATGTATACATGTGTGTGTGTGTTTATATATACTGTAGATATATACTATATATAGCATATAGTGTCATATATATGATATAGAGAGAGTATGATACAATTTTCGTAAAGCTCCAAAACAACTTGCAATTTATTACTCAATAATAACCACTAAAATACTTTTTTTAAAGATTCATTTATTTTTGGGAGAGAGCAAGTGGGGGAAAGGCAGAGAGATGGGGACGGAGGATCTAAAGTGGGCTCTGTGCTGACAGGCTAATAGCAGTGAGCCCAATGTGGGGCTTGAACCCATGAACCATGAGATCATGACCTGAGCCATAGTTGGACACTCAACTGACTGAGCCACCCAGTCACCCCTAAAATACTTTTTTATTATAAAAATAGAACTATGCAATTTATTTCAATATGTAGACACAATTTTGCTTTTAGAGGTCATTGTGATATTGTTTCTGATATCACACTTATGATTTTTATAAAGTTATCATTTTCTTTTTGGCCATAGTTATTAACAGCTCACTTCTTGAGATACAAAAACTGATAATCATTTCTGCTGCCCTTTCAAATAGATATTATTTTAGTATCATGTGGGATTAAATACTAAATTTAAATATAGTTCTGGCATAGTACGTTTTTTAATTTTATTTTTTATTTTTTAAAATTTACATCCAAATTAGTTAGCCTATAGTGCAACGATGATTTCAGGAGTAGATTTCTTAGTGTCCCTTACCCATTTAGGCATAGTACTTTTTAGTTTAGTTTGTCATTTCAAGTCTTTTTCGCTTGCACTTTGGCTTTGTACTAAATGAACATTAAAAATTGAATTTTTTTCATAGTCTGACTATTCATTGATATAAAACTAAAGGTAATCATGAAAACACTGGAGATGTAACTACTCAATAATATGATAGTATCAAATAGGTAAAAAAAAAAAAAAAGGATAATTATTGTAGTAAGCCAATATAACTTGCTGAATACTATTTACAAAACTGTCCTGTCACCAAGTATAGAGGAAATTTTATAAATTGGGGGATGTCTGTTCCGCATCCAACCCTCCCTCTTATCTTAGGCATTAGGGATTGAATCCTGTCCAGCCTTATGAAGTGACTGGCAAAACCTCAAAGCACCATGGGTAATTAAAGATCTAAGAGAAGGATGGGGAAAAAGCAAACAATGTCGCCATGTTCTGGTGATATTGTTCAAGCATCTGGTTCCATTTTAGGTACTAAGTTACATGACCAGAGCTTAGCTCTAGAAAATTGCCAAATATCATAAGAAAAAAGGTTAAAAATCATTACCAGTTCACAATTGCAGCCTTAGAGGTGGGCCACTCACATCTTTTGAAAGAGAATCTGCTGCAAGGAGAACAGTTAGCTGAGTCCCAGCCCTTCAAGATCTGTCTCAGCTATCAATTCAAGACCATACACTTTCTGGGCAATCTCTAGCCAATGACCAAACAAGATGGGGATCCAAGGGCTTACCACTTGTGGTCATTTTGACTCTCTTCTTATGGGCAATCTTTATACTGAAGTTTCCCGGTGGTGGGCTGGCTGAGACTTGTGCAGAACTGTCTGAAGATCATCCTGCTCAATCCTCCTTCCTTCCCTTGCTTTTGCAAGGTGAGACCAGCATCATGCTGAGAAATCTTTTCCTGACTATTTTTACCTTTTCTCTCTTTTTTCTCCTCACAGGAATTACCTCCAATAACTCTCTTGCATTTTTATTTTCCTTTTGGCACCTGTTTCCCAGAGACCCAGAATTGTCATTTGGGAGTCATTATTGACCTTTGTGAGATATCAGACTTGTAATTTCTACCTTTTTTGGTGGAGAGGGCGAGAGAGCGCGCACGTATATGAGCTTCTTCATAACTCGTCTCAGAAGACCATCAGAAAGCCCAATAACCTTGGAATTGGTACAAAACACAATTAGTAAAACATAGGTTTCTTACTTACAAAAATCTACTTGCAGGTGATCAAAAACTTTAATTTGATTAGGCAGAAGGAAAAGATCCTATGGCGATTTAGCTAAGGAAAAGAGGTGGGGAGGGGGGATTTGTAAAATTCCAATACATTGTGTGCTTTAACGAAACCTAAGCTGCCCGCTCATTATTACTGTTATTAATTTAGATTGTTTTCTAAATTAATCTAATTTAGATTTTCTGGCTCAGGTAAAAAAATTCTCCGCTTTATGCTTTGGAAGTTAACCAAATTCTTATGGGTTGTTGACTTATTTAATAGAACCTCAGAAATTCACAGAGGCTAATTATTGATGAGAATATGCCTTGCCATAGGTTTCTTCAAATGTTAAGATCTGTGATACTATGAATCCATGATAAAATAGTACATGCAGTATTGAAGAAATAGATTACAACCTGCCTCTAGACTATGGGATACTTGAAGGCATGTCTTTATGTCCAACTTTTTGAGAGCACTTAAGACAAGTAGCCATTTGTGAAATGTTTCCTAAATTGGACTGAGATCCAATTTTCAGTTATTTGTTCCAGTGAATCCAGACACAACATAACTTTATTGCACCAAGTTTCACTGACGTTGATGGCCAGTATTCGCCACGAGAATTGGATGGAAGTATTTAGAGTTGGATTTCAGTGTATATCATTTGAAGGACCCTCCATTCTTTTTACTTTGTCAGGACCTTAAATGAGACTTTTGAGTTATATGTAACTAGCATGGGAGAAAGCAGTTATTGGTCTGGCTTGGCCTGCAGATGTTTGGGATTACACCTAATTGCTTTGCTGCTTCTATTTTCATCAGGCTGCTGACAGGATTTTTGTAAATGTGGGAAGAAAGCCTAACTTAAAGGGGTTAAGCTTCTAAACTGCTGTGATCTACAGTCAGTTAGAAGTGACAAATCTTAAGCAAAAGATAATCTCTTCCACTTACAGAAATGCCAGCCCAAATATCATCTGTAGAAAGACTTCGGCAACTTTAATATATTCATGTTAGAGAACAGAATTTAAAAATAGGCATTTGTGGATCTTTTAGGTCCCTGCTGCTTTATAGATTTTAACTATGCTGGTTAGCAAGTCTTTTCAGCTGTGCTCTGATGGTTTGCAAAGAGACTCTGTCTTTTATGGAGATTTATGGAAAGCCTGTACCACAAAGGCAAAGCTAATACCCAGTCTCCCAACTTCATGTATCTTCCACATAATGGAAAGCTTATGAGGCAAGGGAACGTGAACCTATTAGAAAAGTTTTAAGCTGCAGGTAACAGAACACTCTATGAAAAGTGGCTTCAAAAAAGGAAACAAAATTATATACAAATTATAGAGATAGATCTTTTTTTGTTTGTTTTTTGTTGTTGTGTTTCTGTTTTTGTTTTTGTTTTGGAACAGCGTCTCAACAATATCAGGGATGTGAACATTTCTGTTCATCTGTAGTCCTTCTCTCATTGACACGAAATGGTAGTTGCAGCTCTAAGCAAGCAGAGCGTCACCAAATCACGTTTGAAACATGAAGGAGGAAAGCAGGTAGAAAAGGAGCTTTCCTTTTGTTAAGGAGTAAAATCCTTTTTAGATTCCCCTGCTGGTCTGTCTTTATGTCCAATTCGCTAAAATCAGATAATATGGCTATCTCTGAGTCCAAGGGCGGCTGGGAAAGTGAGGAGATGCCTGGATAAAACTGTTAAATTCCATGAGATTGGTTGCACTTTCCCTTTTGAAGACTTTCGGGAATTTGTTAGCAAGGAAAACAAAAAGTTATAGGATAGCCTTGCAGTAATTTTTGCAAACTCCAAGTCAATCCTAGGCATGTCCTAATTTGAAGGACCAACGAGTGAATTTCTCTACTTGTTTCCACATATCCCAGTGTTGCTACTTGTATGATATGAAAGGACCAACAAAAGTAAAATGAAAACTAGTAAAAGTTACCAATAGTAAAGACACTTAAAAATGTATCCATAAGATTATCACCAGAAAAAAATCGGAGTTCAGATTTTCATGTTGCTCTTAACATGTTCATGTTATTTTTACACAATTACTCTTAAGAAAGTTTGTGTTCTTTTATATTCTGCTGTTTTCATTTGTCATAAATATTTTCCTTTTTCTATATTACTTTAATAATTTTCATTTATAGCATCATAGTTTTTCATCTATTATTGGCTCCAGATATATGTAACAGTTTTCGTATGATTGATATTCAGTGTAGCACAAAGGGAAGCTACCTAGCAGATCAGGAATTATAGCATAATCCTACTTGGCCTGAAATTTCAGTTATATCACTTACAATATGAATGGCCTTTCAAGTTATTTAACTGCCCTGCACTACAGTTTTTATATCTGTAGAATAAATTTAATAGTAGTACTCTAAAGGTAATAATTATTAATTATTAAGTACATTTTATTAATTTAATTAGGTAAAGTTAATAAGATACTTCCTGTAAATTGCTTAATATGGGTCTCACTGTGCAATCCAATATGGTAGTCACTAGCCACATAGGACTACATATATAGATATACCATCTATCTATCTCTCTCTCTCTATATATATATATATTAAAGTTTATTTATTTTGAGAGAGAGCAGGGGAGTAAGCAGGTTCTGCGCTGTCAGTGCAGAGCCCAATATGGGGCTTGATCTCATGAACTGTGAGGTCGTGACCTGAGCTGAAATCAAGATTCAGATGCTTAACCAACTGAGACACCCAGGTGCCCCCATGTATGATTACTTCAATTTGGGCTTAAATTAATTAAAATAAAATTTCAGTTCCTCTGTTGCACACTGCATTTCAAGTGCTCAATAGCCACAAGTGATGAGTAGTTACCATATTTAACGGTGCAGGAAAAGGTATTTACATCATTATAGAAGATTTTATTGGACAGCACTGTCTAGAATATAGTAAGAGCTCAATAGGTAGTTGTGCATTTATCTTTTCCTTCTTCTGAATGTCCTTGGGGAAGTATTCCCCACTTCCTTATGGCTAAGCTCATAACAATTAAAATTATGACATTTCATTTATATTTAAGTAGAACTGAACACCTGTCAAAATGCTTTCACAAATATTTAGACCCTCTGCAAACCAAGTCTTTTTATACATTTAATTACTGAACCACTAGTTTAGAATAATCATGTCACATAATAAGAGCCAATAAATATAGTCACTGAGTGAAAGAAAGACTGACTGAATGATAGTATAATCCAATAAAGTATCTGAGCAAAGATCTGGTCCCTTTTATCGATGAAAATGTTGAGTCACTTAGTGAGTTACCAATATATTACAAACCAGCACCCAGTTGTCCAGGCCTAGGTTTTATCTCATAATGTCACTAGCAAATATTTCAAATTTGAATTATAGATAAATCAGTATTATTTCTAAAGATCAATGTAGAAATTTCCATCTCTATTCTATGATAAGTGTATCTGAAATTAGTGCTTGAAGCAGTATGTGTATATATACCCCCATATATATATAAATACATATATACATATATTTTATATATACATGTATTAAATATATAATATATATAAGCACTACATTTATATTTAATCTGAAGTCTCCAGTAATACTCAGTGTATTAATGATATTAATACTCTATTATGGTTAGGAGACTCAGGATGCCAAATTGTGCCCCAAACATATCCATGCCTGCTCTTGAAAATTCCAAGGGAAATTTGTAAACAAACAAAAAAACAATCACAAATAGGAATTAAAGGCAGATTTTATTTTGACTGGTCTTGTGCTCATAACTGCAGTGCCCAGCATTCTGGAAAAGTGAGCTAGAATTAGTGATCTTCCCAAAGCCTGCAAGAGTATCTTCCACCTCCTGTCTAAATTTTGCCATAAGCCAGCTTTCTGAGGCTGATTGATTACCAAGCCACGGTACATTGAGACACAGAAATGTTTCAAGATAGATAGGCTAGGCTGTCTTAACTGATCTTGCAGCATAAACAGAAGAGCAAGATGGAGACTCCAGAGCGAGCCCTTACATCCCTGAGAGCGGGCCCTCGAATAGCTTCCTACTTTGGCATCTAGGGGATGAGACAAAAGTGAGAGAATACAGAAGAAAGGAGAACATTCAGGTCCTCATGCATGATGTTTTCATGTACAGTTGTCTTTCCTACAGGTAAAACGATCTATTTAGAGTTCCAAGATGTAACTCCATAAAATGAGCTGCTTCTTGATTTGTGAAAAACTGAAGGTGGGAGGGGCAATAGAAGAGAGGATCTTCCCTGCTGCATTTGGGACCCTCAAGGAACCACCAGTCCCTTGATCTCCTACCTAGATTTTTATATTTAATTTTATTACAGGGTGTGTCTAATTTTGCTTAAAGAGTTTATATAGAAACATCTTTTTGAAGTGTTTTTCACTGATCAGAGGCAAAAACTTTTTAAATGTCAATTTGATATGAACTCTGCTACAGATGGAGTGTTTGTGTCTTGCCGAAAGTCCTATGTTGCAATGGAATCTCCAATGTGATGGTATTTGGAGTTGAAGTGTTTGGGAGGTGATTAGTTCATGAAGGCACAGAACCCTTGTGAATGATGAGTGCCCTTATACAAGAAACCCAGAGAGTTCCCTCGCTCCTTCCACCACGTAAAGACACAGTCAGAAGAGGGCAGTTTACAGCCTGGAATGGGGCTCCCACTTGCATTTGACCATCTGGCACCCTGATTTCAGATTTAAGCCCCAAGAACTGGGAAAAATAAATTTCTGGTTTTTTTCTAAGCCATCCAGTCTTTGGTACTTTGTTCTAGCAGCCTGAACAAAGTAGAAATTAACAGAAACTGCTGAGGCAGATACTTAAGTGCCATAAGTACTGATTGGCTGAAGCCTTGTGACATACAGAAGGCTCAGAAAAAGAAGAATCATGGGACATCATTCAGTAAAATTGTGTGGGTTATGAGTGATCTATGTATTTGTGTCAGATGTCATCCCAAGGGAAATCTTTTTTTTTTTTTTTTTTTTTGGTTCCTAAACTATTTCTGGATGCAACAAAACAAAGCAAACTGTTTCCTGAAGGAATCTTACAGAGTAAATATAATCATTTTATTCTATAGTTGGAAAATCTTATTTTCAATCTTATTTTTAATCTTATTTTCAACCCTTGCTCATTGCTGTATAGGCCAATTTAAACATAACCTGTGATCTAACTTTACTGCTGTATGTTAACGTCTATATTTTTATATAAATAAAACGCAAATCAGGCAAAACAGGATCAATTTGTGATTTGGGTCACTTTCCTTTCAAAGTTGAAAAAATGGTGAGACTAGAGTTGATAAAAAATGATGAGAATTTACCAAAATTTTCTAAAAAACAAAGAATCTGTTGGGAACCATAATCACAAATAACCAGTGCAATAAATCCCAAATTCTCTATTGATATAATTTGGTACACCAGCCTGGATTAGGAAATATACCCAGACTTTTGATAAAAAATACAGAGTTTGACTCTCATTTTCTATATAGCTTATCATGGTGTAACTCTACACTTTTTACAATAGTGATATTGATGTATCATTATTTCAGTTTGTTAATTGATGATATCTCTCAAATGATGAGACCTATCACTTCTGTTTGTAAGTTACTATATTTAGTAATTCTGTTTGTAAGTTCTGTGAGTTATAGTCAAGGGTTATGAAAGCCACAAAAGGCAAGAAGATGTGGGTGTATACATTTGTATTTGTGTAACAGTATGATCCACGGTGGGAGTAGAACACTACTGTCGATTGGATATCTACTGTGTTCTAGGCACTGTTCATTCTTTTATTCTCTGGATGCTTCTCATTAATTACATTTGAAAGGTTAATCTATCCAAATACATCAATATTATGTCACACACACACACACACACACACACACACACACACACACACACAAAACCACTCTGTTTTGGTCCACTTAGTGGTTTCAAAAGCAATTCACATTTCATCTTTTGACAATGCCTTTAGTTTTTGAAGTCAGTATAAGTAAGTATAAATGCTGCTTAACTAGAAACAAATCTTTTAAGTCCCAGAGGGAGACTGAAATTAGCGTATCCAGTAAACAGCCTTAGTAAAAACAAACAAACAATTCTTTGTTTTAGGTTTCTAAATTAAAATGTGACTGTGTATACATGTATTATCACAGAATGTTAAAATTGGTACCTAGTAGGATTTCGAATGTAGTGTGCAGAGGTGTGCTAGTCTGCTGCCATAACAAAATATTACAGCCTGGGAGATTAAACAACAGAAATTTATTTTCTTACAGTTCTGGAAGTCTAGATAAAGGTACCAGCTGACTCCGTTTCTAGTGAGGGCTCTCTGTCTGGTTTGCAAAAGATGCTTCTTGGCTCTGTCCTCATATGGCTTTGCCACTTTGTGCATGTGGAGAAAAAGATCTCTTGGGAATCTCTTCCTCTTCTTACAAGGACCAACACTACTAGATTAGGCCCCCACCCCTATGACCTCGTTTTACTTTGTTGAGCTCCTGAAGACCCTGTCTTTAAATACAATCACATGTTAGTGCTTTAAGAGCTGTAGAACTCTCAGCACATAACATCTCTTCCCAAACCTCTGCACTAAGACACTTGACCAAACTCTAGCATGGCTGCTAGTGACATAAGCCATGTCCCTAGCATAATCCCAGGGCCCCTCTTAAAAAAAGTCTGCATGAGAAAACTCGGTGCTGCCTGGAGAATTCACTGTTTGTAGCAGCCAACACTGGAGGATAGGACCCAAACTTCTTAGAGCATTTACTAAACAGGGCTTACCAGTGTGAATAGGTATCTCTTACCACATGTGATTTCCTCAAAGACCTGAGAGCTACGCCTTTGAAATGAGTCATCTGGAAGGATAGGACCAATGTCTTCCAGTGTTTGTAAGGA
Source organism: Panthera pardus (assembly GCF_024362965.1). Classification (NCBI taxonomy): domain Eukaryota; kingdom Metazoa; phylum Chordata; class Mammalia; order Carnivora; family Felidae; genus Panthera; species Panthera pardus. The sequence continues at coordinate 136,605,352 of NW_026526721.1, forward strand.
GGATAGAATCCTGTCAGCTTGCAAACACAGCTGACGGAATCACATTCACACTGGCCAATGGTTTGTGATTTTTCACTTCTCTGACTCTACTAAGCCACTGCGTTCCTTCCTGTTTCCTTCCTTTGAAGAACCCAATCACGAATCTGTGCAAATCACAATGGAACTCTCAGTTCTTTCTTTCACCGTCAGTACCTACTGGGTAAAATCTGTTTTCACTGCTTTAACGATTGTTAATCATGTTTATCTTTGATGGCTTCAACATATGAATTTGGTGGGGAGGGGACACAGTTCAGTCCATTACAAGGGGGTAACATTAAGGTTACCAATAAGTGAGACCAGGTCTATCAAACGTGAATACAAGACACTTTGTGCTATAAGGAAAGAAAATTGTCAATTATTTCCTGCCCCCATATCCTTGCTTAGAGTGAATTTCTGCCAGTGTTTGCAACCCTTCAGCTCAACATTCCACTTACCTTCTTGAGGGATAACTTCCCTTCATTTAGTGTAGGCCAAATAGTCTAGGTAACTAGGTGTTACAGAAGCATCTAATTGCTTAGAAACCAAAAGAGCAAAACCCTTTTGTCACTATCCCAGGTCACCTGATCGTGGCCATGCCGCTTGGGTGCTGGAGGAAGCTGACTGTGAAGAGTATGACTGACATGCAGGAGGTTGAGTAGGGAATATTCTTGGAAGGAAAGGAAAGCAAGCAGGTTTGGACAGAGGGAGAAATTGGGCTACAACATAGTCTCAGTGCAGAGGTCAGCTAATACCACAGCAAGTTCTGAGCAACAATGACCCTTTGGTGTTGTGCTGAGTTGGGACCAGGGGAAAGCCCCATGCCCATTGTTGTATCCACACCACCCCAGTTAGGGAGAGTGCAGTTTTCTTTAATCAGCACCCTCCATGGGGGTGTTGGCTAGGGCTTTCAATCACAGTATTCTAAGCAACTGGGATGAGAAGTCCTTCATTTCTGAAGGGTCATGTCCGTGGCACATTACACATCCACCACCTTGCCAAGTAAAAGGTTTCTCTGTGGGAAATTAAATATTGAGCTAATAACACAAGAGAAGACAGAATGGTTAAAATTCATTCATCCTAGTGACAAATGGCTAGACCTAGCTCAGAAACATTATTTTCAGCAAAAGAAGTCAGACACAACAGAGTACACATTTATAATTCCATCTTCCTGATATTCAAATGCAACTGGCAAAATTAATGTATGGGTGTTAGAAGTCAAAATGATGTTTACGTTGGATGTGTTTTTATTTTTTAATTTGGTAGAGATTTTATCATTAAGTTGTCAATTCTTGTTATTTATAATTACAAATAGCTTTAAGCACAACAACTATATGCATAATTTTATGTGGGTGCATTTAATGAACAAAATAAATGTAAAATTATAGTTTATATTTATATATAATCTTTAATATTTATATTTTTATAAAGTTAGCCAAAATTAGGGCTCTATAAGAATTTTTATTTAAGGAGAGTCCATCAGTTTTTCCAACTTTTAAAATGCTCTTTCATAGAATTCAGTTGGGTGGGAGCCAATGTTTGGGCAGACAGGTATAAGCAGCCAGGAAACTAGAAGCTAGATTACTTTGATTGAAGGCAAAATGTGGAATCAGACCCAAGACAAACACTGGCAAAGACAAAATTAAATACTAGACACTGGAACTTAAAGACACAGAGGTGTCACGTGAGGTTTGGGGATGATTTTTCACAGAATAATAAAAAAAATAACTACCATATACTGAGCACTTCCATGGTTCAGACATCCTGGCCCATGCATTTGAAAACGCATGTTAAAGTATTATATAAAATGTCAAGAATAAAGAATCTGATATTTTCATCTGAAGTTTTACTGAAGCAGGCACTGAGGCTCAAAGTGGTTAAAGTCACAGAAAAAAGTGTTCCAGCCAGGATTCAACCCAAGCCTGTTCCAAAGAAAGTTTTTCCTCTTTATATTATCTAATAATAAACTGAAACTATTTGAGATTCACACACACACACATGCATTATATGTATATGCGACAATAACAAAGGTTTTTAGCCACAACAGCTGGGACACAAGCCATAAGGAATAGACAGCCTCAAATCAGAGATAGTCTAAGAGAAGCCATTCAGTTCTGAGGCATTCTGCTCAGGCATTGTACGTACTTTGGCTTCGTTTTTCCTCATTTCAATCAGCAGAGGAATTTACTTGGAAGCAAAAACCTTGGTTTCTTAACTCTTATTACCCACCTGAAGTCATCGTTTCTGTTTATTACATCATAATCATCTCTACTTGCCACCAATTGTACATTCCCAAAGAGGAAATTAGGATTTCAAGAGAAGACAATGGAGTAGGAACAGATGTGCTACTAAAAGAGAGACATCCTATTATCCTGAAAATGTACTTCATAATGAAAAACAAGGGAAAAGAGATCAGAAGGTATTGTCATATTTCAAAATAGAGTCTGTTTTAGCAGCAGGATTACATTTAAATAGAAAGATCTGCTGAAGTTTCTATGTACCATTCATAGCACTTTAAGTTTGACACTTCATATACTAGAGAAAGTGCAAAAATTTTTGAAAAAAATATCCCTCTGCTGCATTGTTGGTAAATCTTTTACTGTACGCTTTGCAACATTTTCCTCGATTCTGATTTTCTCTAGTCACAGCAAGTTGACCCTACTTTCAAGTGTGACACTTTCATGTGGCTCCCCTTCCACGATTCCCAAAACTTCTCTTAGATTACACCATCTGCTTTAGAGTGCTTCATAAAATATATGTCTTCTTGACCCTAGGGAAGCAGCTACGGACAGAATGGGAAACCATGTAATGATTCACAGTTTTTAAAAATGTATGTTTGGTCATACCAATTCATTCATAAAGCAGATCTTGTTCACTTAATACGTGTCAGACATTTGATAGGCTAAGGGTACAGAGGTTAAATATTTGTTACATAAGCTTAAAGCAGCTATAGCAGAGTGAAAGAGATCAGCTAATGGATAATCACAAAATTGTGATCAATGCTATGACAGAGGCATTCACTATATCCAATGAAAGTTCCTTGTAAATGCAGAGCCGCCAATGGAAGGAGACCAAAACTGAGCAAAAACAGTGTTTGCAAAGGTACAGCAGTTAAACCAAGCGTGGTACATTAGGGACAGGGACAGGGACAGGTACTAATACCTATGTGTTGAGAGGAGTGTTGGCTATGGAGGAGACAGGTGATGATGGCAAGGTGGGCCAGGCAGAACCAAATGAACTCTTTAATTAGTATTCATGTGTGCAGAATTTTGTCTTATCTGAGAATCATTCTGACAAAATTCCTAAACTAAACCTGCTGCTGATGATTCCAAAGCTCAGTGGGAGCCCAGTGAAGACCAATCTGTTTTCTTCTCCAAGAGCTGCCCTTTTATCATCCTGGGTTTGGAATACTTTGTGCTTGCTCTTTCTGTGGCAATAGAAACATTTTTTTCCCTGTCATTTCCTTTCCATTTCTCTTTGTTCCTCCACTCCTTTCTCACAGGCCTAGTGAGTTTGTTTGTTTTTTTTAATTAACTTTGATTAACTGGATGTCAACTGATTAGTAACATCATCATACCTACAAAAATCCCTGAACTGATACACCATCATATCAACATATTCTGCCCACGTTCGGGAAGAAGAATTACATGAGGCATGTACACAGGAAGCAGGAATTTCCAGGACCATCTTAGAATTCTGCCCACCCCATGGGCCATCCAACAGAACCCTATCACTGTTTTTTACATTGTAGATACTCAATATATAGTTGTTCATTGACTGAAGATTAAAAAATACCTTTGTAACAAAACTGTATAAATGATATCTAAAGATTTAATGATGGTGTCTCTCCTACCCTGACAAAAGCTTATTCGGTCCTTTAGTTCTCTGTGGGTCTGTCTCCCTTTAACCTTTATAAATTATAATGGCTAGTACTATTTAGCTTTTTCAACATTGTCTCCGGCTTCCGTCAAATGTGGAATTTTTAATAGTTTGAACAGTCTTGGGTCTTGGAGGTGATGCAGCACAAACTTGCTTAGGTGTGTGATTTCTTTCATACTTCCTTCAGAACCTGCAGCTGACCTGTTAGGAATTTAGAATGTGACTGTTCTAACAAAATATTCTAAAAGATTCCAATTTCTTTAAATAATCCTCATGGGGAAGAAATCAATTAAGGACTTTAATGATTTCTAGTTGCAAACATTTCTTGTTTGAGTCTGGACACTAATAGACAAGTGTTTTCCTTTTTCTTCTTCTTCTTCTTCTTCTTCTTCTTCTTCTTCTTCTTCTTCTTCTTCTTCTTCTTCCTCCTCCTCCTCCTCCTCCTCCTCCTCCTCCTCCTCCTCTTCCTCCTCCCCTTCCTCCTCCCCTTCCTCCTCCCCTTCCTCCTCCCCTTCCTCCTCCCCTTCCTCCTCCCCTTCCTCCTCCCCTTCCTCCTCCTCTTCCTCTCGTTCTCATTCTCCTTCTTCTTTTTGTAGAAACAGACATGTGGAAAAAACAAGCTTATGTGAATTCTAAACAAAGTGTGTGCTGACTCTTCATGTTCAGTTTTCTTATTGGAAACATGCAACATACAAACCTGCAAAGCTTGTCTTTTTTACTTGCAACCGTGAAATAAACGGCATAAGCTGTTTATTATCCACACTGCTTTATATAAGAAAAATATATTGATACTTCATAGTCTTGGAGAGTTTCAGATACTATGTGGGGATTTTTCCCTAATGGTCTCTCATAATAAACGTATATAATTAAAACAGAAACAGATTTTAAAAGCTTATATTTTATTAAAATCCATGCAAAGGGACATAGGAAAAGACTACAAAGTTTACTGTGCATCTGTTATGTATATCTGTAGAAACGTGAATATAAATGGAAAACCCTAGTTATTTTAACACTCGTTTCCCCTGATTTGGAATCCAGAGCAGTTCCATATGTCCACCTGGTTCAGAGAGGGATACTCATGTAAAAGGACAGAGACAAGGTGTAAATGCACAGTTCTAGCTAACTATTTGAATATCTCAAAATGAAATAAATGATGTTGACTGTTCCATGTCCAGTAATGTATATTTCTTGAAATTGACAAATCTAAGTTGCTTGGAATAAAAAAATCAAGGTTTGCTAACTTATTTTTAACTATTAATTAAACATTAGAAAAAATTCTAACACTGAAAATACTAAAGAAATCCTCCATATATCTACCTCATAAAGAGTCATGAATGAAGAGATGCTAAAATTATTAAGAATAAAGAAACCAAACCTATTTAATTGCTTCTGTTGATGGAATTAGCACATAATGGGGGGAAGGAATATGTTAAAAATTTTGAATTTGGTTCCTACAAAATTTATTAATACGGGATTGAAGACATTTTCACTTAAAAGAATTGACGCAAAATGGGCTAAAACTTTTTCTCATGGTTTCACTTGGGCAAACAGCTCAACACTAAGATTCCTTCATGAGACAAATGGGATTGTATTTAACAAGGGTGGCGTTCTATTGGCAATGACTGGCAATGACCTGGAAGGGAGAGTAAAGGAGATACCCACAGAATGATAATATATTGAAAACTGCTATATAGTAGAGATAAAAACAAACCAGAAGCACGACCAAGGACAAGGATATTGTATTCAGGTCAGAGAGGACATGTTATTAATGACAGTGGGAAATTAGTTAGAAGCAAGTATTCAAGTCTCTGAGAAGCAGTGCTCAAAAAATGATCACAAATACCACTCTTTCTCCTTTTGGTTGCCTAGTTTGACCTTGTCTCCCACAATTCCCTCTTTGCCTACAAGACTCTCACTTTGTTTTCCATTGATTTCTGCAGAGAACTATTAAACACTAAGTACACCCCAAATTAGGTTGTTCTTTTTAAATAAAAATACTGATACTTAAACATAGTATAACACTTCTTGCTAATATTATTTTCTTCCGATTAACTAGAGTTCTGGGATACTATATGATTCATCTACATTCACAAGCATGCACATACACACAATACACACACACACACACACACACACACACACACACACACAAACACAGAAACATACACATAATCCAAAACATGCTTTTACCCTGAAAATTGAAAAAGTCATGTATTTTTCTTTTCTTTTTTTCTTTTTTTTTTCATGGCAGTATTTTTTTTCCATTCCTGTTAAAATTGTTGTAATTTTTCTGTCATGTAGGTAGACATCAGACACTATTTCTTGTACCAAACTCCAATAAGTTAGAAGAAACAGAGAAGGCAATATTTTGGTGATGTTCTTGGGCTTTTCCTGCTAACATAATACATCATGGGAGGGAGTCACAGAAGTCTGATATATAAAGAAATGCTTGTATTGCTGGATTTGCATAGTATAATATGATTTAACTATGAAGCTATAATATGATGAACTATTAAGCTACGTGTGGAAAGCATACAAAAAGAGGCAATAAACAAATCTTGAGAGGAAGGAATCTCTTTCTTAGCAACAAAGCAAGGAATTATACACTGGTGTTAAAAAATTTACTCTGAAAATAACAGAAATTGATCTGACCACAATGATAACTTGTCAAGGGAAGAAACTGCAAATTATTTCAATAGTTTTATCCCTAGTGGATTTTTAAACCAGAGTAGATAAGAGACAGCAAAGTATATTAATATGGGCAACAATAAGCTGGCAGAAAGATAGAGTGAGAGACCTCTTAGGTCATTTTCATTATTATTCATCAGTTTTTAAAAATGCATTTGATATCTTAAAAGGTCTTGGAGTTTATGAACACATTTTTCCCCAGTGTTATAAGCCAAAAAAAATAATAAAATGAAAAAGATTTAAAAAAAAACATGCTGTATCTTGAAAGCAATTTCAGCCATTTGCCCAGCAAGCTGAACATTTAGAAATGTCTTATGGTGCAAATTAATAGAGTATCCTAAGATTTATGTAGTAGTGAGAAATTACAGATTCCAAAAACATAGGTCTTAGACTTAACGCTTAAGGCCCTTAAAGACCTAATTTCCAAATTACATTCTGTGAGAGCATTTTAACCCCCACCGCTTCCTGTAGTCTACACATTTACCAAATGGCAACATCACCCCTATGCTCCCCCTTGCTTATATACCACATGTTCGCTGGGCTCCATGCCTTTCTTGGCTCATGTAATTTTCAACCTGTACGCATCTAGCCACACCCCACTCATATGCCAAACATTCTCCAGCACCCTATTGATTACTTTCCTAGGTAAATTCCCAAGACCTCTGTTCAAATCTCTTTTCTAGTGTGTTCAGTTTTGCGTTTTAATTATTTGCACACTTAATTTACTTCCATCATAACGGTGGTTCCCCAGACCTAAACCTTCAGCCCCTTGGAAGGAATGGAATTCTTAAAGGGGACCCATACATTTATACATGTTTGTATATTTTTTCAATCAATAGACTCGTGCAACTATAGCTGTTATTACATGAAGAAATGTAAAATATTGAGTCTAACAGGAGACAGCAAATTACAGCTTGTGGGCCAAATTCGGCCAAGTTCCTGTATTTATAATACAATTTTCTTAGAATAGAGCCACACCCATTCGCTTACATGTTGTTTACATGCGTTTTCATGCAATAACATTGGAAATGAGTGGTTGCAATAGACAACAAATGGCTTTCAAAGCCTCACATATTTACTGTCTGATCATTTACAGGATAATTTTGCCTACCTCTGGTCCAGAATATAATCATCTTGAGGACAGTGGTAGTATCATAGATATATTTGCATCATTCCCTGTAGACATCTTAGAGAAAGTGTTCAAATGTTGGAGATTTAAACCAGAAATTATTTCATTTTCTCAAAAACATGTTCTTCTTCCTTTTTTATTACCACTCCCGCTTACAGTTATCAACAAATACTTACCTGAGTTTACAAAATACTGGTCTTACTGACTCCTCTGTCTTCACTGTTCATATCTATTAATCATGTCGTATTCATTTTTATGTTAATTTGACCAAATCATCTGGGTAGCCTCTCCTCAATCTCAGTCCCCCTCCCTCTTCCAGTTGTAATGCTTGATTGAATGTGCATCCTTTCTGTACGTGATTTCATGTTATAACGTATATTTTTGCATATATATGCATCCTTAATATAGAGTACTGTTTTAAGAATTTACATATATGGTATCATATTGCACCTACATTTCAGAGAGCGAATCTTTTTTTCTCTTCACCAAACTGAAATCTTTTTCTGCTTCTGACCCTTCACTTCTGTCTCCCTCTTAAAAGGACCCTTGTGATTATGTTGGGCCCACCCAGATAATCCAGGATTAGCCCCCCACCTCAAGATCTTTAACTTAATCACATTGCAAAGTCCCTTTATTACACAAAATGACACGTTTCAGAGATTAGGAGGTGGATATCTTTGAGAGGACATTATTCAGCCTACCACAAGGATACAAATCATCAGTTATTAGATGCTATCAATTTCCTTTCCAAAGCCATTGTAGCAATTCAAATACCGCCTCCACCAGCTCATGGTGTTTCCATGTCTTTATGAACTAATGGCACTGGAAACTGTAAAATCTAAACCTACTGGTATTGCTTATACCTTTAAATTTTGTTGTAATTTCAAATATGCAGAAAAGTCACATGAACACTTAAAGGAACTTGTATACCATTTACTTGCATTCACCTATTCTCTGTATTTGCTCCATTTGAGACTAAGCTAGACATGTATATCCCTTTATCTCTAAACATTTCAGTGTGAATTTCCTAAGAATAAGGATATTCTCTTATTTAGCCACAGTACAGTTATGGAAAGCAGGAAATTTAAAATTGATTTAGTACTTTCACATAATTCTCAATCACTATTTAAATTCCATCAGTTGCCCCAACAATATCCTTTATGCTATTTTCCCTTGTTTCAGGATCCAATTTAAGGTCATAAATTACATTTATTTGTCATTTTTTATTAGATTATTCTATCTGGAAAATTTCTTCAGTGTGATATTTTGACATAGCACAGGTCAGTTATTGTACAGAATGTGCTTTAGTTTAGGTTTGTCTAATATTTCTTCACAGTTTTATTCAAGTTATACACATTTGTGGCAGGAATATCCCAGAAATGTTATATTCTTCCTAGCATATCCTAGCAACATGGTGTTGATTTACCTCAAAACTAGTGATAACCTTGGCTGTCTGTTCAAATGGTTTCTTTCGTATTTCTCCACTGTGATGCTATTATTTTTTTCCCTTTGTAGTTAATAGTAATCTGTGGGGTAATACTTTGATACTATACATACCTTGTTCCTCCTCAAACTTTCATTCACTAATATTAGTATCCATGGATGACTGACTCTATCATCTATTCTGTATTTATTAGTTGATGTTTTTGTTTTTAAGAAAGAGATTTCCTTTCTCCTTCCACTTATTTATTTATATCTTTTTGAATTCATGTATTTTTATTTTCTTCAATGGATTATATAAACCATTAATATAATTTGTCTTTATGTTCCAGTTGTCTCAGATTTGACTACTTGGAGCCCTTTGAAATGGCTCAAGAGAATTTTTAACATATTTCCATCATTCACTGAGTGATCTCTTATTTTATGGCACAAAAATCTGTTTCAGGCTTACCTTGTGCCTATGTTTGTTTATTTTCTGTTTCCTTATGTTATAGCTATGATGAAATAAGATTAGTGAGGTGCTTGATGTTTGGTCTAGGGGAAAGGAATATCAATACTAAAATGTGATTATGTAATGAGTTCTCTTTACAATGGAGCTAGAAGAGAATGACAGTAATGGTGAGAAGGAAACACTGCTAAGAAAATACTAATATCAAGAGGGTGTTGTGCCTTATCAGTGTTATTGTACTTAGAAAAGACCGTACTTCCGTTATTTCTGTTCTCAGCGATGTCACCTAGGCTCTCATGTAATTCTAAAAACCGGAAGGGTTTTACATAGCAGTAATTGACAAAAACTTGTGATAATAGTTGATCAGAAGGTCTTTCAGCACCTTTTCCTTAACATATGTTACGTAAAATTTTGTGTTCCTAAACCAAAGCAAACTAAGATACGTTCTGTGGAATAGTACATATCATTCTATATGTGTGTAAAATAATGAATATAATTTTAATGAAATAATTTTACATTAAATCTCGATACATATTTGGCCTTTATATGCTCATATCTATGTGTGTTTTACTTGTAGATTTCTGTGCCCTTAACTTGTGGTGTCATTGGGGCATCTGGGTGGCTCAGTTGGTTAAGCATCTGACTGTTGATCTCAACTCAGGTCATGATCTCATTAATTGTGAGACTGAGGCCCACATTGGGCTCTGTGCTGATAGTGCAGAGCCTGCTTGGGGTGTTCTCTGTCCCTCTCTCTCTCTGCCCTTCCCTTGCTCATGGTCTTTCTGTCTCTCTCTCTCAAAATAAATAAACTTTAACTAATTATCTAACTAACTAACTAACTAAATAAATAAATAAATAGTGGTGTCATTATATTCCAGTTGATTGTGTATCACTTCACTAATTTATAAAATACACATGCACACACATACACACATGTTTATTTGTTGCTGTGCTACAGTCACTATGCTAGACAGTAAGTGACAGAGGAGTAGGAAAAAAAAGTCCTGAGCAGCAATATTAGTTTCTTATGGCTGGTATAACAAATTGTCATAAACTTAGTGGCTTAGAGTAACACAAAAATATTATACATCTCTGGAAGTCAGAAGTCCAAGATAGGTCCTGCTGGGCTAAAATCAAGTGTCAGCTGTCTGTGTTACTGCTTGGGGCTCTAGGGGAGGACCTTCTTTCTTACTATTTCCAGCTTCTAAAAGCCACCTACATTCCTTGGTTTGTGGACTCATACTTTGATTTTCAAAGCCAGCAATGCTGAGCGGTCTTTATACTTCCATTAGCTCTGTTGTTCTATCTGAAATCCTGGATAATCAATAATTTCCCTATCTTAATGTCAGCCGATGAGCAAGCTTAATTCAATCAGCTACCTTAATTCCCCTTCACCATGTCATATAATATGAACGTGGACATCACTGAGGGAACATTATTCTGTCTACCACAGTAGCCAAGACTGGTTAAGATCTCTGCCCTGGTGGACGTTGTATTTTAATGAGGGGAGAGATTAACAAATATAGAAACATGTCATACATTTTTAAGAATAGATAAATACTTGAATAGAGCAGGGTTAGTGGAAAGAGATTAATGGGGATTGAGAGTTATAAAAAGTAAACTATCTTATCTCCATTTTATAAACGATAAGCTAAGACCAAGAAGTGAGGCACTTTTCCCAGTGTTCGTGTGGCATTCACATCCCAGTCCCCAAATCTCATTGCTCTTTCCATGATTCAGCTCTCTCTCCACATTTACCCACCTATCAGATTAGGATGGAGGTGAATCTACCCGTGTTACTCCCAATTCCGCCTGCAGTACCTGACATAGTGTCTGGGATATAACAAAACCTCACTACTTACATGTTATTGGTATTGATATTCTTCTTAGACATTCTCATCGCCTGTTTTTCATTGCTTCACTGAACCAATAAGACAGTTATTCTGCAGGGAATACTCAGAAGTTTCCTTTGAAAAAAATTTCTGTGAGAGATAAAGCACTACAAAGATCCATAACCTATAATATTCCCCTCATTTATCTATGGATTTTTTAATGCTTTCTACAGGTGGGTCAGAATCATGGATGAAATATCAGCAAGCAAAGGATGTGCCCTCAAAGAAAACAAACAAGGCAAGTTACTCAAAAGTTGTGACCAAAAAGGGGAGCCTGTGTGGCTCAGTTGGTTATGCATCCAACTTCGACTTGGGTCATGATCTTGGGGTGAGTGTGAGCCCCACGTCAGGCAATCAGCACAGAGCTTGCTTGGGATCTTCTGCCTCTCCCCTGCTTTCTCTCTCTCTCCCTCAAAAATAAATAAACATTAAATTTTTTAAAAAATTTAAAAAGTTGTGACCAAATGGCCCATAGAATCATTAGGTCATTTTTAATAGCAGGGCATTTCTTTGAAGGAGACGATAGTGCTCAAGAACCGGATTGCCTAATTGAGGGAGTCATAATTTTCTTCACTTTCTTGATATTGTTTCTAAGTCATACCACTGCTTTGAAGAAACATCCACTGATTCCTTGTTACCTAAAACAATCCAGAACCCCTGTCATCACATTAAAATCCCTTCACAATCTGGATCCAATCTGTCATTCCAGTTTCATTTTCTGCCACCCTGTATTCTATTGTAGACTACCATTTTGCATCACAAGTGTTTTCAATTTTTAGGGAGTTCCTTGAATTCCATACTTCCCTAGAGTGTATGTTTCATAAAAGCAAGGACAATGACATGTATTTTTATAGTGTTGGTGCTTACACAGATTTAGGCATATAATAGGAATCAATAAATGAACTATAACTAATAAGCTAAATAAATATTTATTTATAGTAAATAAAATAGTAAATAAATGAATTAATATAATTTTGACTGTTCAGTAATTCTGTTCTTCTTAGATCTATAATTGCATTTATGTCTAGTAAAAATACGGAGCACTTCCTTTATTTTTAGTGCTGAATTAGCTCAGGCATTTCCTAGTTTTTAGATTCCAGGCATTAGCTTGACTGGGTCTCATGGTGGATGACTCTAAGGAAACTTTGGGGTTGTATGTGCCCATCTCCTGATCAGCCATTTGCTTTGGTACATTAGGACTTTAATAGAAACTGCCTAATGTGCAGGTAAAGTCAGCAAGAAATGAAATATAGGTCATTACTCAGTGGTATCAATTGAGCAGAGCAGCAAAATGTAAATCACCGAGAAATGGGGATGGTTCGTGCCATTTTGCACTTTGGAGTATGTCTGAGGACTTCCTGTGGCTGAGAGGTCCCAGGGTCCACTTTAGAAAGCTAAGGAGCAAATCTCTTCCCTGTAAGGGTCAACCTAATACCAGCAACTCCATACTCTAAAAAAGGGAAGTGTGAAGACATTGTATTTTTTTCCCCTATTCGCTGCAGTTGTCTAGCCCTATCCTTTATGTACATACATTACAGTATGTGACCTTAAGCTTGCCACTCACGTCTCCACACCTCAGCTATTTAATTTATACAATGAAAATGACATCTGTCCTCCCTACTTGGGCATGATTCTTTTAGAGCCTTAAATAAAATACACAAAAGGACTTGGGTAGCAGACCTTATCATTGCCTCACCCATAACTCTAGCATCTTTCAGTGTCTCTAGCCAATAACAAACTTCCCGTATCTGAAACTCTGAAAACACTGGCTTCTTTTTTTTTCCCCCTGAAACCATGGAAAACCTCACTATCTATGTGCTCATGTGTGTGCATACACAGAACAGGGAGAATACTGAGGAACTAACAGCTCCAGGAGCAACTCTCAACCGTTGGCTCTCTAGAATTAGTATATAAATACTCTAGTTGCCTTATACTTCAGATTGCCTAATTATGACGTCTGTGTTTTGTATCAGTTTCCAGAGTCCAAGTAGGATTTAGCTCAACTTGTATGCTACGTCAGCTGGCTTAATATTAATAGCACACCTTCCACTGGCTGCTTTCCATGCCTTTTATCATGTCTCCACCTGTGTTATCTGAACTTCTCAAGCAATACTACTGACAAATGAATCCTGGTCTCGGGATCGCTAATGAGGAGAACCCAAATGACAGCCTACCCATTGCAAAGAGCCACCTGAGTGGGGAATGATGATGTTATTATTTTGATAAATTAGAAACATAAAGCTGAAGAACTTTTAGTGTTTGGGGCTTTCCGGGGCGCAGAAGGAATGGATAAGTGAAGGGATCTGGGTGATAGCCTGAGGCAGGGTTAGAAATAGAGCAAGGCAGTGTCTGGCTGAGCCCAAGGATTAGCCCACGGGCAGACCATCAGACTTCAGTGCAGAAAAAACACTTTTGAAACCCAGTAATGGTCTCTAGGCTCATAAATATATTTCCAGCAAAGGAAGGCGTGGTAGCAAATTGCACCTCAGACACATTCCAAAATGTGGGAACATCCAGAGCATAGAACTTCAGCCCTAAAAGGGATCTTACCAGCTCATACCAATTCACCTTTATAACCTGTTTTTCTGACACTTCCAACAGATTGATTTATAAAATGTCCCCGGAAAAAAATAAATAAATAATGATACTACTAGATTATTACCCATACATTAAAATAAGAAGCCACGAGTTCATACTGATTAAAAAATTGAAAGAATGAATAAATGGTAGGTAATGTATGGTTCTGCTGAAAGCAGAATTCCGACTAATAAATTTAGAATATACAAAATACAATAGTCACTTCAGTAAGGAATCATTTATGGATGCTAGGCAAAAGCGTGATGAGAAATAAAATATTTACATAATTCCAAAGCATCTCCCCACATGATACTAAATACAAAAAGAAAAATAATAATTTACAGTGTAGAAATCTGGCAGATATCACCTTAGCTTCACCAGTAATAAGACCTATGGGCATCATGAGTGTGAGATAAGCATGATGTCACAAGAAGGCACAGCAGAATTTTTGTGGCATTCTTAGCACAAATACATAGTCCTGAGAAAACATCAGACTAAAGCAAGAAGTACTTTACAAATTAACACTCCAGTACTCTGGAGAAATATCAAGGTTATGAAAGACAAAGGTCAATGAAAGAACCTTTCCAGATTAAAGGAAAATAGGAATCCATGACAACAAAATGAATCCTCATCTTACATTAGATCCTGGGTCAGTACAAGAACATTGGTGGGTCAGTTGGCAAAACCAGTCTGTAGATCTAAATATTAATATTATTATCAAGATTAATTTCCTGACTTTAATTATTAATTCTAGTTATATTTTGAAGAATCTAGGTAAAGGGTATAAGGGATTCTTTGTACTAGTTTTACAATTTTTTTTAAATGTGTGTTTATTTTGAGAGAGAGAGAGCATGTGTGTATGCACGTGCAAGCTGGGGGAGGGGCAGAGAGAGAGAGAGAGAGAGAGAAGAGAGTGAATCCCAACCAGGCTCTGTCAGCACAGAGCCGGATTCAGGGCTTGAACTCACGAACTGTGAGATCATGACCTGAGCTGAAATCAGGAGTTGAATGCTTAACTGACCGAGCCACCCAGGTGCCCTCAATTCTCTTAAAGTCTAAAATTATTTCAAAATTACAAAAAAAAAACCCCAAAAACTTCTAAAATACCACAGGCATATTCACTCAAGGTAATTCATACATTCATTAATCAGAAACATGTCAGCTCCAAATCTCAAAACTAAGGACCAAAGTTTAGAAATCATATATTATATAAATTAAACTTTGATATTAAATCAGAAACTGTTTCATAAAAATATTGTTGTCATTTGCTTTTTAAAAAATGCTTGTTTTATAGGAACACATTGGTGATGAGGACTCACAAAACCAATGTTTCTGTCTCTACCACTTGGGTATATATCATTGGATGTGTCTGTGTCCATTTCTTTCTCTGAAAAAAATAGAGATAATAATCATCTGCCCTCAGAGATCTTGCAAGCAATCATAACAAAGAAAATCAAAGCAATTATAATGAAAACACTCTAAAGCAGCCCTTGCTATCCTCTGTATACTCAGGTTCAATATTCCATTCTGAATTGAATATGTAAAAAAAAAAAAGTATTTTCCTCTAAAAGTGAATTATTTTGAAATATGATTACATTTTTCAACAGGTTTCTTTTTATTGAAATTGGATTTTTTTAAACCCCAAACCTTTTTAGTTCTCAAGAGGCTGCCTTTTAATTATATCATCCCCTGATCTGGAGTCTTTCTTATTATTTGTTTAAATGTTATTGTTTGGACTTGAATTGATCGCTTCTGTTCAATTTCAGGGTGAGCATTTGCTGCAACACAGGGTGAATTTTTACTTCTATTGCCTTGAGGACATTCATTGGAAACATCATGTTGCACTTGATGGAGACTCTCCTGATGAAAAGGTTCACAAAAAAGAACAAATTAATTTTTGGTAACAATCAGTGGTACCATCCAATGCATTTTCCCATTTCCTTTACTTTTCATTCTCTTTCTTATTGTGCTCTAGCTTCCTGATTCTCTTCATGGAGAAAATACACTGTAATTTATTTCAAAAGAACTCCTATGGCTGCCTCCTGGTCTTAATTAAAACAGGGACCATAGTTTATCTGGACTCCTAATCTAGCTATGAATGCTCAACAAAGAGTCTCAGAACCAGAGCTCAAACCACAGGAAAAAAATCAATCAAGAGGACTCTATCTGTCCTGTTGCTAAAGAGAAATGGGACCCTCTGACTCTGAGGAGACAATCCGCTATTCCAGTCAACTGCCTTTTCCTTTTTCTTTTTCTTCTCCAATTTTCTTTTCTTGGCTTTTAAATTATATATTTACGTGTAACATATAATTTTAATTTTATATGCACACACACTAATTTGAGATTTGTTTTTTTTGTTGTGTTGTGTCATTTCGGCACAAAAGGTGTATTATAAATCCACTTGGAATGGCTAAATTATTTGTGAGTTTATTGTACAACAACTTTTCACTGCTCTTAGTCTTATTTAGCACCTAGGGGACTTCCTTTATAGTGCATGGAGATTGTAGAAATAAAATGCAGTGTTGTTATGACAATGTTCAGCATTGAATACATCAAGAACAGCCAAGCTGACCTGAAATGGCCAATTTGCCCGGCTCAGTTTGTCAGAGTGTTTTTGCAGGTTGCAAATTATCCGTTCAACTCAGAAAGAGTGTTTTCTCTCACAAATACGTGTTTGGTATCCCTATGCATTATTAACCAAATGCCAAGTATTATTCCCCCTAAATTTTAGCTGCAAGACAATCAAATGACCTATGTTTTTGAAGAGTTTTTGATAAAAGGAAGCGACTATGAATGAAGAATATAAAGTCTAGCCTCTTTTTTTAATGAGTATAATTTATTGTCAGATTGGCTTACATACAACATCCAGTGCTCATCCCAACAAGGGCCCTCCTCAATGCCCATTACCCATTTTCCCTCTCCCCCAGGCCCCATCCAGCCTCAGTTTGTCCTCTGTATTTCATAGTCTCTTGTGGTTTTCCTCCCTCCATCTCTGTTTGTATCTATTTTTCCCCTTCCCTTCCCGCATGGTGTTCTGTTCAGTTTCTCAGGATCCACATATGAGTGGAAACATAGAATGTCTGTCCTTCTCTGACTGACTTCTTTCATTCAGCATAATACCTTCCAGTTCTCTACACGTTGCTGCAAATGGCAGGATTTCATTCTTTCTCTCTGCCAAATAGTATTCCATTGAATATATAAACCACATCTTTATCCATTCATCAGTTGATGGACATTTAGACTCTTTCCATAATTTGGCTATTGTTGAAAGTGCTGCTATAAACATCGGGGTACAAGGGCCCCTGTGCATCAGCACTCCTGTATCCCTTGGGTAAATTCCTAGTATTGCTATTGCTGGGTCACAGGGTAGGTCTATTTTTAATTTTTTGAGGAACCTCCACACTGTTTTCTAGAATGGCTGCAACAGTCTGCATTCCCACCAGCAGTGCAAGAGGGTTTCCATTTCTCCACATCCTTGCCAGCATCTGTAGTTTCCTAATTTGTTCCTTTTAGCCACTCTGACTGGTGTGATAGCCTCTTACTATAACAAAGGGAGCACGTTATCATCTCCAGTGCACCCAAGCAGCTCTTAAATTATAATCCTCAAGAGAAACGATCACTATTCCACATACACTACCCAGTGTCTACATAAAAGAATGTCTATGGCTAAATGACACAGTAGAAATAGCGCTGGTTGCCTGGAAATTCAGCTTATAATTAAAGACTTGTCTTTATTTTGTTTTCCCTGAAGAGCTAAAACCATCTTCAAAATACAGTAAGGGCCACTCTAAAATGCATATTGCGGGGCGCCTGGGTGGCGCAGTCGGTTAAGCGTCCGACTTCAGCCAGGTCACGATCTCGCGGTCTGTGAGTTCGAGCCCCGCATCAGGCTCTGGGCTGATGGCTCGGAGCCTGTTTCCGATTCTGTGTCTCCCTCTCTCTCTGCCCCTCCCCCGTTCATGCTCTGTCTCTCTCTGTCCCAAAAATAAAAAATAAAAATAAAAAAAAAAAGTTGAAAAAAAATTTAAAATAAAATAAAATAAAATGCATGTTGCTGGAGAACGTTTATGTATCTGAATGAACACTGTCGTGAAAACACCCCAGGTGAGGTAGGAGAAATGGTGAAGAAGAATCACAAGAAAAGGAGGAGATGAACATGGAGATTCCAAAAATATGTCCAAGTAAAGCTATCAGTGGCTTCTCAAGTTTCCCTCAGGCCAAAGTTCCTTCATTTCTCAAATGGAGAAATGGAATAGTTTCTCTTTGACTTATAAATATTCTGAGGATGCAGGTTATCTGTGTAATGGCTCCCATTAAGATTCTTTCAATATTTCTTTCTGCTTGATTTTCATATCAGTGTGCCAACAGTACTACAGAAAGCTTCACAAAATTAAAATATTGTTACAGCTAGATGTTACAGGTATTACATTATAATTCATGATAAAAGGTTATTCATTAGTTCAAGTTTCTGTTAGCATAATCTTTCTGCCTTCATGACTAAGAAGTAACAATGTTTTTTGCTTTTCTAATAGTGAGTTAATTGTTCGTTTTCCTAATAGTAGCCCTTAAAAAAATGTAAAGAGTAGAGTGACAATATTGCTGCCTCCCTAGTTAAATAGAATAAGGACAGGGGCGCCTGGGTGGCTCAGTCGGTTGAGCGTCCGACTTTGGCTCAGGTCATGATCTCGCCATTTGTGGGTTTGAGCCCCCCATCAGGCTCTGTGCTGACAGCTTGGAGCCTGGAGCCTGCTTTGAATTCTGTGTCTCCCTCTCTCTCTGCACCTGCCCCCCTCACACTCTGTCTCTGTCTCCTTCCAAAATAAATACACGTTAAAAAATTTTTTAGTAGAATAAGGACAGAATGGTGTGCCTGAAAGGGCTACAAAGTTAGAGAAACTGGCTTCCAGATCCATCTTCTGTGTGCATATATGTTATTAATAAAGCAATTTCTTCTTACTGAACTTGTTTCTTAGCTGTAAGGTGGCAAAAATAATAATTAAACCTATCTCTAAGGATGTTGTGAAACTCAAATAGGATAGTATATGTGATCATACGTGTATACATTATTTAAGTGCAGGTTTTATCACCATAATCATCTTCAAATTTTTAAGACTTTGCCTATGAGGATATATGACCAGTACCCACCCATCCACTCCAAAAATACCAAAGGCTCTGAGGTTTTCTATTATTCTTCAGATATTTGCTTGCAATCCATGATACCAGTATAGATCTTTAAATATCCACGTATTATATTAACATTAAAAGCCATTAAAAAGAAGGAAAATACTATAACGTAGAGATGTCATTGGATATTGAAAGTTTAGGAAACCAAAGGTAACACTTTAATGGAACCTGATGATTTCTGTCTCCTCCTTCTCCTCAGGCATCTTTATGGTAAAATAATCTGGCATATAAGTAAATCCCACCGGCTCACAACTTTGTAAGGTGCTGAAGAGGATGAAGCTCCTTATCCCTGGAAGACCAGTGTGTTTTTTTATGGAATGTCTAAAGGTGTGGACCTGGGGAAAATTTAAAAGGGCTGTGGGAGAAGATGGGACAGAGTGGGCCCTGGGGTCTAGAGAGAGAAAGTTATATAGGACACTCGTTTCAACAGCTAAGTCTGGAAGAGCTTCTGCATAATCTAAGGGAGCAAGTAATTTAGATTGAACTTCCACATAATCTCCACACTGTACTTTTCTGAGATTTCCCTAACCATCCAATGGAGGTTCTTCTGTAACTGGTCTGAGAAGGACAGAGGTCCAGGGAGGCCTGGAGAAGAGACAGACCTTACCTGTCTCTAATTTTCTCCAGAAAAGCAGTAACCACAAATGTGTCCACCCACACTCCTTGTGAGTTTCACTAGACAGAAGCACCACCAACCACGTGTGATCTGCCCCCCTCATATTTTAAACTTGATCTTGAACCGTTCTCCTCTTGACCTACTGCGTTCTAGACATACCAATCTCCTGTTCCTTCTTGAAAAAACGAGATCCTTCCCATCTCGGAACTTCTATGTTTTCTGTTTTCTCAGTCCCAAACACTGTCTTTCACTATTCTTTACATAGTCTGTTTCTCCTCATTCATGAATTCTAAACAGATACATAGGCAGACTAGAGTGAGATCAGTAGTAGCCCCATGATTAACACCACGTGGTATAAAATAAAGTTGGCATTAACACTGACAAGAAAGGATGGACCTGTAAATAAGTGGTAGTAGGATATTTAGCCATAGAATTTGGAGAAAAATATTAGTTTCTAAAAATAAGTTCAGATGAATTAATACCAATATCCGAAATACACGCATTAGAGAACGGAAAAAATATATTTTTAAACTTAGAATCTTCTGAAACCAATACAAATCCTAAAATCCTTAATTACTCTATAAAAATTAAAATCCTTTTACAAAAAAAGCATATAAGTTAAAATGTCAGTTGCAGACCTGGAGAAAATATTTGTAATATAGAATTCAACAACCTTTCTTAATGTTCCCCTCAGCTTCTTCCTGATTCTAGGCCCTGACCTACTTGTTTTAGAGCATTTTCTTTAGAAAGCTTGTAAGTGCTTTCTGTGCCCCTTTGAGATATATGTAAATATTTTTTTTTCAGTATTTTTTTATGGTGGTAAAATACACATAACATCAAATTTGCCATCTTTACTATTTTAAGTGTACGATGAAGTGCTATTAAATATATTCATGATGTTGTGCAACCATCATCACCATCATATCCAACCCTTTTAATCTTGTGAAGATGAAACTCTGCACCCCAGACACTGACAACCACCATTCTACTTTCTTCTCTAGGATTTTGACTATGCTGAGTACCTCACATAAGTGGGAACGTCCAGAATTTGTCTTTTTGTGACTCACTTGTACTTAGCATAATGTCATCAGGTTTTATCCATGTTACAACATATGTCAGAGTGTCCTTACTTTTTAAAGCTGAATAAAATTCCATTGTATGTATGTACACATTTTGCTTATCCTTTCAACTCTTGATGGACACTTGGGCTGCTTCCACACTTTCGCCATTGTGAATAATGCTGCTGTGAACATGAGTGTGCAAATATCTCTTTGAGAACCTGATTTCAATTCTTTTGGGTATATACCCAGAAGTGGGATTTTGAACCAGATGTAATTCTATTTTTAACTTTTTGAGGCACCACCATACTGCCTCTCCCTGAGAATACATGGTCACTTTCTCACTTTCCCCATATATGCAACTGGTTTTGAATGTTCCAGTCTTTAATGTCTGGCTCCCCAAATGGGGGACAGGTAAAGATGATGAGGAAGAAGGGCACTGGCCCTTTAAATCTCCCAGAAGTTCAGTTGGGGTGGGGCGGGTGTGGGGGAGCGGGTCATAATGATGGCTGAAATGCAACAATGGCCGCAGCTTTTTTTTGTCTGTACCTTTGTAACTGGAAGCCGCAGCCCACAATTAAAGGATAGATCCAACTATTTGGAGAATAGGGTGCATTTTGTACATTCTGGTTCCCACAAGCTGTGTGTATGGAGTGGGTGCATAGCTGTGTGCCATGAGTAGGGCTAGGGCTAGGTAGCTGCTGCAGTGATAAGAGATGGGATTAAGCAAAATAAACCTTGATTTACCAATCATATCTTCCCGTAGAAGTGTCAAGCAATCAGTAGGCTCTAAATTTCCGAAGTAGTTACACAGATAGATTGTGCCAGTGCAGTTATTGTCTAGCTGGTGAGATAGATGCCTGGTGCTTCCTACTCTGCCATCTTCCTATAATCTTCTCTGTAAAAATTTTAAAACATCTCTTGACAGCTTTATGACCCAAGAATACCTTTCTCAAGGACCCAGGAGCTACTTCTTGGAAATGCAATCTTCAAACGAGACAGAACCCCACGTGTATCTCCAGTTTCTTTGGGAAGGTATGAGTCTCCCTCCTGTCAGAGCTCTATGAGAAAGTTTACTTTCTCCTGGGTAAAGCTAGTTTGTAAACACAGATGACCTGCGTTCTCTGTCTCACCCCCATACTTAGAACTTCCCTGCCCTTCAATTCCAGAGTTGAGTTCATTCAGAGTTCTGGCCTCTACCCTATTGAAATGGCCTTGAATAAAGTCTTCCTTGTGTGTTTATTTTTTCTGGTGCAATTTTTGCTTTGACACCAGAAAATGTAAAGAGCTAGCACAGGTCAGGGGAAAAAGAAAAAAAGATAGCCAAGTTTTCAGTGGTGAAATAAATAATATATTCACATAAGAAAAATCTAAAATGGTCAATAAACATATGAAATAATTCTTTAACAAATTTTTATATAAAAAAACAAATATAACAATAATAAAATGTCAAACTTTAGCCAGTATCCACGCTTGGCAAGGGCATAAACAGAGGGAAATTCTCATAAATTACTTGTAGGAGTAGATTCTTAGTGTATATGTGTGTGTTTTAGCATCCAACAGCATGATAAATGGTTCTCCACCCCTTCACTTTCAATCTTCAGGTATCCTCAGGTCTAAAATGAGTCTCTTGTAGATAGCATGTAGATGGTTCTTGTTTTTTGTTTTTGTTTTTAATCTATTCTGATACCCTGTCTTTTGATTGGGCCATTTAGTTCATTTACATTCAGAGTGATTATTGAAAGATACAAACTTAGTTTCACTGTGTTATCTGTAGGTTTTGTGTTTGTGGCAATGTCTCTGGTCCTTTGTAGTCTTTGCTGCTTTCCACTCACAGAGCAGAAGGAAGCAGAGGATCTCCTGCAGGGCTGGTTTAGTGGTCATGAACTCCTTTAGCTTCAGTTTGTCTGGGAAAGACTTTATCTCTCCTTCTATTCTGAATGACACCCTTGTGGGGTAAAGGACTCTTGGCTGCATATTTTTCCTATTCAGCACATTGAATATTTCCTGCCAGTCTCTTCTGGCCTGTAAAGTTTCAGTGGACAGGTCTGCTACTACCCTTATGTGTCTACCCTTGTAAGTCAAGACCTGTTTGTCCCTAGATGCTCTCAGAATTCTCTCTTGATCTTTGTATTTTGCCAGTTTCACTATGATATGTCATGGTGTTTACCTGTTTTTGTTGATTTTGAAAGGTGTTCTGTATGCCTCTTGGACTTGGATGTCTCTTTCCTTCCCCAGATTAGGAAAGCTCTCAGCTATAATTTGTTCAAATAAACCTTCTGGCTCATTCTCTCTTCTTTTTCTGGAATGCCTATGATATTGATATTATTTCATTTCATTGAATCACTTAGGTCTCTAATTCTCCCCTCGAGATCTAGTAATTTCCTTTCCCTCTTTTTTTCTTTTTCAGCTTCATCATTTTCCATAATTTTATCTTCTATTTCACCTATTCTCTCCTCTGCTTCTTCCATCCTTGCTGTCGCTTCACCTAGTTTATTTTACACCTATTTACAACATTTCTTAATTCATCATGACTATTTCTTAGGTCTTTGATCTCCACAGCAATAGAGTCTTTGCTGTCTTCTATACTTTTTTCAAATCCAGCTATTAGTCTTAAGATTGTTATTCTAAATTGTTCATATATATTGTTTATATCTGTTTTGAACAATTCTGTGGCTGTCATTTCTTCCTGGAATTTCTTTTGAAGAGAATTCTTCCATTTTGTCATTTTGGCCCGGTTTGTGTCTTTTATGTGTTTTAATAGCTTGCTATGTATCCTGCATCTTTGAGAACTACTATATTAAAAAGAGGTCATACACTGTTCAGGACCTGGCACTTCAGGAAGTGTTTTTGGAGTGTGTTGCATGCACTCTGTTTTTGCATATTTGGCTGCTCTCTCCCACTGGTCAGTCCTCTGCAAAGCTCCTCCTTACTCGTAGTGGTGGATTGTTTGTACCTTCCACCAGGTGTGATTTGATTTGTTCATTGAAATAACCACAGAAAAAAAGAAAGGGGGGAGGGAACATTATCCCATACAGAGAGAAAGATGAAAGGGGTGAAAAAAAAAAGACCAGACAGAGAATCAAAGAAACTATAAGGCTTAAGCCAGAGAGAGAGAGAGAGAGAGAGAGAAATAAAGAAGAAAGATACAGAAAAGGTGTTAAAAGAATAAAAATCCATGATTAAACAAACAACCAGACAGAGAAAAAAATATATATATATGACATATATATATATATATATATATATATAAATTTATATATAGATAAATAGATATAGCCTTATATGTAGATATCTATATAAACATATTGATATATAGATATTTATATATATATATACATATATATTTATATATATGTATATATATATATGTATATATATATACAGTGTGTGTGTATATAGATATATAGATACAGATATAGAAATACAATAAGAATTGATCAAAAATCAAATCAGAAACTATGAGCCTGATTCCAAAGGTTGGGGGGAAGAGGAGGGTAGAAAGAAACAGAAGGGAAAAGAGAACAGAAGGGAAGAAAATAAAAAGCAAAAACAAATAATATAAACATACAAAACCTCAGACAGTTGTCTGTTGGTGCCTGGGACCGGTGGCTCTGCTGGTCTGGAGGAGGCGAGGCCATCTGGCTTGCTCAGTGTAAATGACCAGGAACAGACGGGCAGGGTTTGGTGTAAGTGGGTCCCACCTCCACTGGGGGCTGCTGTTCTGTTCTCTGAAACCCCACCGTGTTGGTGTTGGGGAGAAAAATGGTGACACTCCAATTTCTTTTCCCCAGACTTGGTGTTTCAAACCAGCTGTTCAGGCAGTCCTCACAGAGTAGTGCAGGTGGTCAGCTTGCCCTGCTCCACTGTCTCCCTCACCACCTAGGCCCTTGGCTGGGATGCAAAATGCACCATATAAAGGATCCCACACCACACAAACCCAGTTCTGGGGTAGCACCACTCCACCCAGTTGCCAAGGGGCCTTTGGCTGGCACCTGCAGGGTCTTTTGTCCTTGGGGGCAATATACCCTCTTCACACAGTACTCAAGGGAGGGGGTCTATTCTCTCCCTATGCACCTCCAAGATAACTACCCAGCCCTGGAGCTGGTGCACATACTTGGCCAGCTTTGGTCTGGACAAAGTCTCGCAACCCTGAAAACAATCCTTAGCTATTGAGGCTGTTTGCAAAGTAGCGACTGGCTCCCTCTGTATTTCTCATCCCCAGTCTGTGGTCCGGAGAGGTTTTTCTCTTGTCCAAATACATCTGAAGGTATCCTCATGTCTAAAATGAGTCTCTTGTACATCGCAAATAGATGGAAAACCCAATAGACTCCACCAAAAGTCTGCTAGAACTGATATATAAATTCAGCAAAGTCACAGGATACAAAATTAGTATACAGAAATCAGTTGCATTCTTATATACTAATAATGAAGCAACAGAAAGACAAATAAACAAACTGATCCCATTCATAATTGCACCAAGAATCATAAAATACCTCGGAATAAACCTAACCAAAGATGTACAAGATCTGTATGCTGAAAACTATAGAAAGCTTATGAAGGAAATTGAAGAAGATACAAAGAATTGGAAAAACCTTCCGTGCCCATGGATTGGAAGAATAAATATTGTTGAAATGTCAATACTACCCAAAGCAATCTACACATTCCATACCATCCCAATCAAAATTGCACCAGCATTATTCTCAAAGCTAGAACAAGCAATCCTAAAATCTGTATGGAACCACGAAAGGCCCCGAATGGCCAAAGTAACTTTGAAGAAGAAGACCAAAGCAGGAGGCATCACAGTCCCAGACTTTAGCCTCTACTACAAAGCTGTAATTATCAAGACAGCATGGTTTTGGCACAAAAACAGACACATAGACCAATGGAATAGAATAGAGACTCCAGAATTGGACCCTCAAATGTATGGCCAACTAATCTTTGACAAAGCAGGAAAGAATATCCAATGGAAAAAAAGACGGTTTCTTTAACAAATGGTGCTGGGAGAACTGGACAGCAACATGCAGAAGAATGAAACTAAACCACTTTCTTACACCATTCACAAAGATAAACTCAAAATGGATAAAGGACCTGAATTTGAGACAGGAAACAATCAAAACGCTAGAGGAGAAAGTAGGAAAAAACCCCTCTGGCCTCAGCGGCAGCAATTTCTTACTTGACACATCTCCAAAGGCAAGGGAATTAAAAGCAAAAAATGAACTATTGGGAACTAATGAAGATAAAAAGCTTCTGCACTGCAAATGAAACAATCAACAAAACTAAAAGGCAACCGATGGAGTGGGAAAAGATATTTGCAAATGGCATATCGGACAAAGGGCTAGTATAAAATCTATAAATCTATAAAGAACTCACCAAACTCCACACCCAAAAAACAAATAATCCAGTGAAGAAATGGGCAGAAGACATGAATAGACACTTCTCTAAAGAAGACATCCAGATGGCCAACAGGCACATGAGAAGATGCTCAACGTCACTCCTCATCAGGGAAATACAAATCAAAACCACATTCAGATATCACCTCACGCCAGTCAGAGTGGCTAAAATGAACAACTCAGGGGACTATAGATGCTGGAGAGGATGTGGAGAAACCGGAACCCTCTTGCACTGTTGGTGAGAATGCAAACTGGTGCAGCCACTCTGGAAAACAGTGTGGAGGTTCCTCAAAAAATTAAAAATAGATCTACTCTATGACCCAGCAATAGCACTGCTAGGAATTTACCCAAGGGATACAGGAGTGCTGATTCATAGGGGCACTTGTACCCCAATGTTTATAGCAGCACTTTCAACAATAGCCAAATTATGGAAAGAGCCTAAATGTCCATCAACTGACGAATGGATAAAGAAGATGTGGGTTATATATATAATGGAATACTACTTGGCAATGAGAAAGAATGAAATCTGGCCATTTGTAGCAACATGGATGGAACTGGAGAGTGTTATGCTAGGTGAAATAAGTCAGACAGAGAAAGACAGATACCATATGTTTTCACTTATATGTAGGTCCTGAGAAACTCAACAGAAGACCAGAGGGGAGGATAAGGGGGGGAAAAGTTACAGAGAGGGAAGCAGGCAAACCATAAGAAACTCTTAAATCCTGAGAATAAACTGAGGGTTGATGGGGGGTGGGAGGGAGGGGAGGGTGGGTGATGGGTATTGAGGAGGGCACCTGTTGGGATGAGCACTGGGTGTTGTATGGAAACTAATTTGACAATAAATTACATTAAAAAAAAAACAACAAATACAGTACCACACTTCCACAGCTTCTCTTTTTCCTCCTTTTGTCTCTGTACCACAGGGGTTCCTCCCCGTTGCCACCCCTCCCCATGTCTATACCGCCCATTTTCTCTCCCAATTCGCATATATGCACCCAGCTGTCCCACCAAGCTGTCTCTTTCCACCTGCGGAGATTTTTCTGGCACTCTGCAGCCTGTATTCTTGGTATTCCAAGTGTTCTGACCTCAATATAGCTGTGTTTGAGGGACAAGGGAAATTCTAGTCCCCCTAATTCTCTTCTGTCTTTACTTCTTTTGTTATATGTGTGTTTTTAAAGACTGGTTAGTATCCATTGCAATTTAAAATGGGCATGGCTTTTTGTCCCAGGAAATAGAATTTCTAGTTATTTATCATAAAGCATTTCTTGCTAATTAACTATTTAAAAGAATAATAAAAATAATTAAATTTTTAATGAGAAGTTACTTAGATTTTAATGATGAAAATTAAGTTTCAGAAGGAAAGTCTTTCCAAAATGGAGAAATGCCTAAACAGAAATGTAGTACACAAAATGTTAAACGTGGTAGATTTAAGGAATTAATTTTTATTATATTCTTTGTATATATTTTTATTTTTTCCTTAATTTCTCCTACAGTCAAAAACATTAATAAATCTAGCAAAAGTATACCATTAAAAATTGCTGATAGTATTGTCTTATATCAAAATGTAAACCCTCACTTTGGTACAGACCGTTTACCATTACTCTACAGTAACCTCCCAGAAATGAATGGTTTCTCTGAGTGATTTAACATCTTAAATGTGACACTTGAAACACAAGATGTCCCATCCACTTTCTTTACCTCACGTCTGGGGCAACAAAGAGACAAAGAGGAAGAACGTACCTTCAAAATAGTGTTCAACCTTATTTTTGCATCAGGATCATTGCTTAAAAAGATTCCCCAATCTCACCTTTGCTTCTTCTCCTTTTGAAGGCCTGTTGTTGCTGGCTGGGAAGCTGCCCACCAGCACGTACAAGCTCAGCATTCAGAAATAAGTAGCATCTTTCTAAATATTGCAGGTACATCTGATGAAGGGTGGGTGTTTGTTTCATCTTTGACTTTAATCTGCTTCTCTCTCCTGAGGCGTAGGGATGCCTGCAGCCTGGAAAGCACAAGGCACATGGTGGACACCCTGATAAATATTAAATGATGATGATGGTAATGACAGAGCAGCACCCCGTCTTTGCAGCTGTGTAATTCCTCCCTTACATTGTGTGCCTCCTCAGACAGCTGTCACATCCTTGCTTTCAGAGGCAGAGATTCCTTGCCAAATTAAAGCTTGAGAGGAACACATTACATCCTCATGTCATTGTGGAAGTGTGAGATGTGAATGCCTATAGCCATCCACGTCACTCAGAGACACATCTATTTGATAAATACTGTCTCAAGAGCCAATTCAGATCGACTAGCTGGCCAATTCAATCAATCGTACAGATACCTGATCCGGAGAGTTTATATGATGCCCAAACTGCTGGCCAATCCCAGGGGGGGGAAAAGCCCAGCCCATCTGAGACTTTTCAGGACATTTTAGTTACTAGTATTAATTTAATAATCATGCATTTTTAGCTAAACTTTTTTAGACATGCTACTTAATGAATTTATTTAGCAAGGGCCTGAGTATATATTATTGTCAATACCAGCATTGATTTTTAAGGAATTAAGGAATACTGCTGAGACCTACAATTTGCTTGATATCATATTAAGTACTTTTCGTGTATTTTCTTGTTTAATAAGCAAAACACCCCAGAGGTAGATACCAATACTGTACTTTTGTACACTTGCAAAAACTGGGGCCAAGAAAATGTTAAGTGGTTTGCCTTGGGTCACATGTAAGTAGGAGCAGTCCAGTTCAGTTCCCCATGATTCCGTAGTCTTCATAAGTTTTGGGGGAATACTTTTAGATGGAGAGAACACCTTCACGATAATATCCATTCGCTTATATGTTTTTAAATTGTGTACGAAGTATCTTTTGTTCAAAGTCTAATAAGAAATAAGCATAGCCAAAGAAAAATTTCAAGTTCATGTGCTTCAAGCTAGCAATTCTACCTCTTCCAACCATTTTTAAAGTGGCAATTCTATTCAAATTACAGTAAAACTACAGATAAGAAAATGCCCATGTGCAATAATAAAGGGATGGTTTAAAATTACAGAATGGGATATTCTTCAACTATTAAAATTGAGTATTATAAAGACTAATAGACTCAAAATGCTGACTATACAACAGAAAATAAGAAAAAGAACATTGCTGTATAAGCTGGCTGACAGCATAATAAAAAAAAATGAATAGGGAGTAAAACTAAAAATCTATAACGAAATGTGTATTAAGATTATGGGTGTGTTAAGATTATGGGTATATTTCCTTTTTGTTTCAGTAGTTTCTAAAAATGTGTTATGTTAATTTTGTAATGGAAAACATTTAAAAAAGAGATCCACTATCAAATCAGATTCTTTATTCTAAATGGTGGTCATTTTAAATTATGATAATGAGTGTTTCAGTTAATCATGTATATATTTTTTCTTTCTCAAATAGTTAATTCAGCAAAAAGAACAGTTCTGATGTATCAAAAGATTTTTTAAAAAAACATACTTTGCTAAATCACTGACCAGATTCGTTTGTATAACATATTTTATTTGATCACACATTTCCAAATATGCTTACTACAAAATTATTTTTTTAAAGGAATAAAATTTTAGGAATTTTTATTATGATTTATGCAATTTCTGATTTACGTGGTTTACCGGTGCTTTATGTGTTAATTAACTCACCATCACTAGCACATTGAAATTATATTTTAGACCACTAATTGAAAAAAGTTGTCAATTTCTGCACTTAGTCATGCAGCTATAAATTTCATTGTCTCCTTCATGAGATTAAGGAGTGTCCAATTATGACAATGATTTTAATCCATGAATTCATGAGGCATTTCCTAAGCTTTCCTTAGTTTCTACTAAATTGCATAATAAACTAGATTGTAAAGGCAAGCCACATCATGAAGAAAAATAATTATCGCCTTGTCTTGAGAATGGAAACATTTTCGTATAAAAGCTCCTTATGATGGGAAGTGGGGAGGGCCTGCTGTGAATCCTTGGCCTGCAAAGTCAGGCCCCCAGATAAGTGCCCTGAAAGTTAATAGGGCAGGCAACAGAGAACAGACAGGTCTTTGTGAAGAAAAGGGGCTGTCAAAATTCCATCTTTGTCGTAAATAATTTTTTTAAGAATGTTTAATTCTATCTTTAAATGCTTGCAACTTCTGATATTAATTCCTGTCTAAAACAACACCTACACGAAAGCCTTTAAGCTAGAGTTACTTATTTAAATTAAGCACTTAGACTATGCAAGAAACTATTTTATTATTCAAACTGGAAAAATAAATTCTATTCTTGACTTCCCAGGGTTAGATGAGCTCTTTCTATTTGTCCACCTATCTATCTATCTATCTATCTGTCTGTCTAGTTGCTGTTTTACTTCTGAGTGTTCTCTTACTTTCCCCATTTATATATTGGGGGAAAAAAGCATATTCCTTCTTTAAATACCAAAAAGGCATAATATTTTGTGTAATGGGAATTATTTATCATCAACCCTCAAGCTACTAATTTCTTTAAAAAAAGAACTGAAAAAAATGTTTACATTAAGTCATTTGCTCAGCTGCAAATGCCAAAACAAGGATTCAAATGTATTTCAATTGTTTCATCTCATAGTCCTTACAATACTCGTAGAAAGAGGTGCTGTCTTTTGAGAATGGTTTTGTGGGAAAAACAATCTTGCTTTGCCATTCTGAGGTTTGACTATTAGCATAAATATTGCTATGAAAAAAATTAATAGAAGCTGAATGCTTTATAAACATAGTGGATGGATTTATCATTCTATTCAGCAATGATCGTTTATACTACCCCACTGCTGATTTAAAATGCAATGGTTGAGATGTAGGCAAAGACAAAATTGAGTTATATCAAGGTGCTGTGTGTCACTGTGCTGGCCAGGGTATCTAATGTAATTTGTCTGTTACAGTGTTTGTGAAATGTTCCATCTGGCACAATATGCCTCTAAGACAGAAGGTGTTGGCATATTAAGGATGCAAGCATCTCACATATGACTATTTACCCATTTATTATTTCAGCAGAAAGGAAGACAACCTTTAGAAAACAGTGAAGAGATTAGCAAACACAGACATTTGATTCAGATATCAATTTGAGGACTGCTGCATTCACAATACATCAAGATATTTCAAAGGGGATTTTGTTTTGAAGCTAAAAACAAATAAATCCCAGAGATTTTTGTTCTTTTTGTGCATGGAAATTATACTTTTTACTTTGCTTGGCTGGTTTTCATTTTAAGAGAAAGGGATTTTTAATTTTTTTTTTAAATCTTTATTTTTGAGAGAGAGAGAGACAGAGTGTGAGCAGGGGAGGAACAGAGAGAGGGAGGCACAGATCAGGCTCCAGGCTCTGGGTTGTCAGCACAAGAACCCGACACGGAGCTCCAACTCATGAACCGCAAGTTCATGACCTGAGCCAAAGTCAGAAGCTTAACCAACGGAGCCACCCAGGTGCCCCAGAGAGAAAGGGATTTTTTCAAAGAAAACTTGTAATGTCACCACAAGGCATGATATGTTAACAGGGCAAATTTTCAGTCAAAGGCGAAGAAAGAAAAACACTCCATTACACATCTAGCTCTTTCATTAAAAACGAAAGAATCACTTGATGGCCGTTGATTACATTTCATGGATCTTTTAACAAATTGCAGTGAATGCTATCTTACCATGCATCACTGCTGCCAATTAACTTGGCACTTTTTAAAAATAATAAGTTTCAGAATGGGAATATATACAACTGAAAGGAGGGGACGCCGACATTCGATTGAAGGAGAGAAGAATGGGGTGTGCTATTTTACATACTGGGAATAACAGACGTGTTGAAACTAAAAGGACATTCACATCCTCTATCATATTGACTTGTAACGATCAATATTTGAGAGAAAATTATGTAGGAGATACCCAACCTGGCACTTCACACCCATCACCTCATTTAATCCTCAACACAAGTCTTATGAAGATGCTGTTATTATCCCATTTTGTCTATGAGGAAATCGAAGTTAAAATAAGTTAAACAATTACTCAAGCTTGGCTTTACCCCAAGGACGATCTGACTCCAAATCCTGTGTCCTTTCCATGGAGATTCCCTGACCTGGAATATTCCAGAGAGAAGTCCCCCTATGGGAGTATTGTGATAATGCACAATTAAAATTACGCTAAATCCCATTAGAAGCTCTATGGTTGCCTTTCACGGTTTATTCCATTTTCCTTCCCTTAGGTGAGATTTGGAGAATTCATCAAACACAAATCTGGCTGAAATGCAGCCCAGCAGACCTACACTTCCTGCACTTCTTTTCTGTCTGAACCTCAATGCCTCTGCACCTGGAGGTTGCACTTCTGTGTCTTTTTATAACATAAAACAAAACATTTTCCATATTGACTTCCTTTTCCTCTCTGCCAAAGTGCTATTCCTTTTAAACATTTCCATTGTTGACAAAACCCCCTTCTGACAAGAAAGTTGGCCTTCTCCCTCCTTTTGGATGTTTCATGTCTTTTTTACTATCAACTCCTGCCATTTCTGACCCAGTGCATTTCACAGAAAAGTAGCTGCTTTTTCAGACCTACACTAAAAGGGAAACACTTTTAATTTCAGATATTTTTGTTAAGATGCCTTCTTTTCCTTGTAGGTCCTTCCTTGACATCAATCATCCTCCTGTCTGTAACACACCAGGTCTCACTCTATAAGAACAGTAAGAAAAATACCTTACACAATCAGAACCATACTCCTTACCTTACCATACTATTGGTAAGAACCATACTATTGCCTTAATCTACTTCTCTGAAATAATAGTTTCAACTGCCTCTCAAATCAAATGAAAATTCCATGACATGGCCTTTCAATTTCTTCACAAATTGATAAATTAACCCCACCATTCTATATTGGCTATATTAATATCTCCACGTATAAATTGTTTGATCTTCTGCAAGATAAACCCTACCTGCCTCTTCCTGAACAATATGTATATATTGATGTATACATACACATATACCTATGTACCATGGTATATAGATGCGTGTATATGTTTTACATTATTATGTAATAATCTTTCTAATGTAGGTATTCATGGTGTGGAAATCCGTATTACTGTCAACCTCAGTGTTAATATTAGCTAAAAATTATTAGTTTTACCTTCTACTGAATTTTATGTAGGTTGAGTCAGAATGTACATTGTTTTATATCTGACTTCTTTCTCTTAATGCTTTTGAGATACACTTATTACATACATCATTTGTTCATTTCATTTATGGCTGAGGAGTGGTCCATTGTGTGAATATAGCACAATTTCTTTATTCATTCATCTGTTGATGGATATTTGGATTTTTCCAGTTATTTTAGATTATTAAAAACCTTTGTGGACATAGGTTTTTCTCACTGAATTAAAAAAAATGACTGGAAAAGTTACTTTGCTCTTTGACTTTCTTCCCACCAGGAACTCAGGTTTAACCTCTCCTTATTAAGCTATCTTCTTCTGCTACATTTCAATTACCATGAGGAAAAGGATTATATCCTTTTATCCAGCACATGACACATGTAATATCTTCCAGTAAGTGTTAGATGAATTAAACATTGTCAGACTGCTGTTTAAGATAGTTTCTCCAAGAATCCTGTTTTGATACACAAAACCAACCTCTTAGCACTCATGAACATCCTTCTATATTCTGTCCTTTCTGTGACTTTTGTCTGAGGTTCTCTGGGTTTGTATGTTTCTCTTGACCTTCTTAGATATCCTGGTTTCTATTTCTTTTGTGACTCTCAGGGACAGCCACATGGCCATTGCCCTCTAAATATGGGTGGCTGGTTCATCAGCCTAATCCCGAAATGTAACACACACACACACACACACACACACACACACACACACACGCACGCACATGCAGACCAGAAACTCTAGGGTGAAGACTGACCTCAGGGAAGAAATCTGGAATAACTGTTCATCCAGATTCATCTCTTTGTGAAATTATCTCCCTAAAGGAAAAGGATAAAATATGAGGGAGCAGGGAAAAGTTCAAGCAGGATCTGCATTGCCAGTGCAAAGTCAACGTAGGGCCCGAACCCACAAACCATGAGGTCGTGACCTGAGACAAAATCAAGAATTGGACACTTAACTGACTGAGCCACCAGGCACTCCAGAACACACAAATAGTTCTTAAATTTTAGTGTGCAAAAGTACCTGGAGATGTGTGGGAAATTCATATTCCCAAGGCTTACATTCAAGTATTCTAAGTAGGGACAGTAATCACATTTTAAATAAACGTACCAGGTGACTCAGAGACAGATGTGTAAACTTTTGCTGCCCAAAGTGCGGTCCTTGGACCAGCAGCATCAGCATCATCTGCAAGCCTTATTAGAAATGTAGTATCTTGGGGTCCTCCCTAAACCTTCATCATCAGAATGGACATTGTAAGAAAATTCCCAGATGATTCCAGTGCTTCAGGTACACAGCACACTGTGAGAAATGCTGGCTATACAAACCAAGTAGGGATGGTGGTCCCTCTGACTGTTGGTTATTTTTCCCTAGAAGATTCTAATTATATGGTAGCAAAATATAATAACAGAAACAGACAACATTTAGCGTTTGTTAAGCACTCGCCGTGTGCCAACCCCACTCTGTATGGTTCCCGTGATGCTTTTATTTCAGTTCTGATAGCTGGGAAGTTTTGCAGGCTATAAGAGAGAGCACACCCTTGGGGGACTAGACAGTCCTGGGTTTGAATCTCGATGTTTTTTTTACCTGCTAAGAACATAACCTTGGCATGCTTTATAATGTTTCTAATTATTAGCATGGCTCCTTTAGAAATAATGCTCCACTGCAGCTTTTGGTGAGAAGTAAAAGACCCCCGAGTGACGTAGAGCATGTTAAGTAGTTGGTTCTCTCATTTCTGGACCTAAATAAAATGTACATACACTCCCCATTTCCCTGGCCTCCATGCAGTGCCGATCTGTCATAATTCTATTTGTTCTTTTAATAATTCACTTCAAATTTAAATATGTTTATTTTCATCACAGTGCATTTTTTCACATGTTCGGGGTGCATTTTTTCTCTCATTCAGTCAAAGAACATTCGACCATTCTGTCCTGCGTTTAGAGTATTAAAAAGAATGAGAGATAACTTGACAAAATAATTCTGAGATCACAATTCCACAGTGACCTGTAATAATATTATATAGCACTAACTCAGCCATTGTTCCAAATAAATATTGTGTACCTTCCAAACTAGACGGAGGCAGATACGGAGTCTCTTTTCATTAGTCAACTTGCTGCAACAAGTCATAAGTGTGAAAGGTAGCAACAGGACTGTACTCATATCTTTAGGATATGAAAGTTATTAAGAACCTGAATCTGAATCAACGCGTAAAGAACCATGTAAATAATTAAATTATTTGCTAATATGACTCTGAAATTTCCATGACCACCTGCCCTCCTTCTTGCAGGAAACCAAGTTATATTTCTTACAATCTGGGGCTCTGTTCGTACATCTGTTGTTGAAACTATTTATCTCACTTAAGACAGAGACCGTAACTTACGTGTTTTTCTGCAGCAAGTAACACTCTCCCTGGTCTAGAAAAAGTCCTCAAGAGGTATTTGTTGAACTGAACTAACCACAGGAAGACAAGATATAGGAATTGAGATTTCCTGACTCAAAAAAAGAAAAATGCAGTATTGAAATATATGATTCCTCTCTATCACAGCTTTATGACATATAGAAATAGTTTAACTATTAATATTGAACGATTATTCTTCATTTCTACTAAGGATAAAATGGTTTTACTGTTACCCATAGAAGAATTTTCATGAATTAAATAAGCACCTTCTGACCAAAACATGTGAGACAATAGAACACATCCACTAGAGAGATCAGAGAACCTTGTTTCAGAGTTAAAACAAAAATAAAAACACATATATACATATGTGTGTACACACACATATATAAAGGTAGTTTAGGCAGAGTGTAATATTTTCTGGAGAACGATGAAATGAGTGATTTCTCTTAAAATGATACTAAAATACATATTGAAATAATTTGGAAAATTAAATATATAAAATTATTTGTGCCCCCCTACACCCCAATCATAGACCACCAGAGACAGCCACTGGACCAAGTTCTGTCTTCATAGTGTTTAATTACACACTGTGAAATCTCAAATTCTATTCATGGCCCAATCCCTTCTTCTCTTTATTACTATCTTGTCTTAATCATGATATGATCCCTGCCATTATCTGCGACATATGGTATTGGTTTGTTGTAAATTTGAAACTCAAAAATGTCATTTACAATGGCATAAGAAAAATGAAAGCTTGTAAGAGTGAACGTAACAAAATATATGTGAGACCATTAGCTAAAATTTGCATAATTTTCCTGAGATATTTAAAAGTAATGTTTTACAGTAGACAAACCCAATATAGTAAAATTGTCAATTTTTTTTCAAATTGATCTATAGATTTGATAAAATTGCAAAGCAAACTCTCACTAGTATATTTCAAAGAATTTGACAAACTTATTCTAGATTTATGGGATAGAAAAGAACTAAGAAAAGTCAAGACACTGATGAAGAAGAATCATCAGGTAAGATTTTTAAAAGTAATTAAAACAGTGTGGTATTGGCACAGAATTGATCAAAGGGACAGAGAGGAACCAGAAACAGACTCAAACATGGAAACCTATTTTATGATGTGGCTAGTAATGAAAATCAGTGAGAAAATGTTAAAATATTCAAAGCATAGTGCTGGAACAATTTTTTTTTTTTTTAGTTGAAGTGTAGTTGACATAGAATATTGTATTAGTTTCAGGCATACAACAAAGTGATTCAACGTTTATACACACAACAAAGTGGTCACCACAATAAATCTAGCTACAATCGAACACCATACAAAACGGTTTGACTATTATTAACCGTAGTCTCTATGCTGTACATTGCATCCATGTCTTACTTATTTTATAACTGGAATTTTACACCTTTTAACCCCCTTACCCTATTTCGCCTCCCTCTCCTGGCAACTACCAGATTGCTGTCTATTATCTATGCATCTGTTTCTGTTTTGTTTTATTTCTTTTGCCTTTTAAATTCTACATATAAGTGAAATTGTATGGTATTATTAATAACAAATTTGTTACAAAATTGTTATAAATTAAAAGCACTGTATTACTTGTATGGAAGAAAAATTAAAATATATTCCTAATACTATATGCAAAAAATAATTTCAGCTTAATCAAAGACAAACTTAAAAAGGCAAATTTTTTAAACCTTTAGAATAAAATATAGGATAATTGTTGTTCAACTCTGAATGTTATAGGACTTACTAAACAATATATGAAAAGGCATAGAGGACACAAAGAGAAATATTGAGAAAATTGATGATAATAAAATTATGAATGTCTGCTCATTAGAGTACAGTATTTAAAGAATATAAAGAAAACCCATTTAATGGGAGAAGACATTTGCAACATATTAACTGACAAAATTTATAATCACTACAAATCAGTAGGAACGTGTAGAAATAATTTCTTTCAATGTGTATAAGACTTGAACAAGCTCTTTAGAAAAGAACAAATACAAGTTACCATTAAATATCTGGAAAGATGTGTGACCTCATTGGTAATTAGAACAATACAGGAAAATCCACAATAAATGACCATGTCACAGACGCAAAATTAGCAAAAGCTAAAAATTCTGGAATAATTAGTGTCGGCGAGCCTGTAGAGCAATGGGAAGTCCTATATCTTATCGATTGAAAATTTGCTCAATTTCTAGTCCAGCATCTGTCAAAAAGAAGCTATTCCACAGAGACACCAGGAGATATGTATAAGAATCTGTAACATTGCTGCTCATAACAAGAGGAAGAAAAAACACCTAGAAATCGTTCCACAGTAAAATGGATATAGAAAGCATGGGATAGTCACAAAGAGAATACCATAATGAAACTCAATCATAGGCAGCTACTTTATCAGCAAAAAAATAAAAAACAGTTGTTATAGAGGATAATGCCATTATTCTATTTATGTAAAGTTTAAAAAAATGGAACTAGGGAATTTATTCAAAGATGCATATATGTGCAGAAAACTATTAAGAGTGAATCATTAGCACAACACTCAGAAAACGGAACCCTGTTGATGGGAGAGGTAGAGGGCAAGACTGGGAAATGACTCAGATTTTCACTGGCGTTGGTAATGGTCTAATGCATGGAGGATAGTTTGATGTCTATTCTTGGTAGTATATCCATTGTATACACTCTCGTGAGACATATTGCACATTTTTAAAATTCCTTTTTAAAAATGCACAGAAGTCAGATGCTATTTGGATGCAAAAATCCCCTGGCAACTATTGGAGTCGTTTAGGGAAGAGATGGTGTCCTGTCTCGGTAGAGACAGAAAAGAATCATTGACTAGAGAGATTTGTAAAGTGCATTCCTTTCAATTAACAGTATTTGTTGGGTCCACAATTTAACATTGTGATCGAATGAAACAAGTTTTCAAACTTGATTCCTAGTTTGGGGCGCCTGGGTGGCTCAGTTGTTTGAGTGACCCACGTCAGCTCAGACCATGATCTCACGGTTCATGGGTTCGAGCTCCATGATTCGGATCCTTTGACCCCTTCTCTCTCTGCCCCTATCCCACTCATGCGTGCTGTCTCTCAAAAATAAAAAGACATTTAAAAAAAAAAGAATTATTGCTAGTTTATTCCTTGTCCAACTTAGTGGATGTCAGAACCATTTGTAGAAAAAGGAAACACTAAAGTTGGTTTAGGAAAGGATTTTTTACTCTTATAGCTCAGATAACTTGGACTAAATATATATTTCACTCAGTGAAAGTTTGCTAAAGAAATGAGATTAAAGTTTTGGAGGCAATGTGATCTCATCTAGCTGGAACTTCCAATCTTAATAATTTTATTATCTTGAAATACTTTTGTATGCAGTCCACAGGGTGTGCTTGTTTGCCTGTGCGCCCAGACATATGCTTGATGGTTGTGCCACTTACCGCTGTATTTCCTCTCAGTAACAAATCCACTCTTTGTTGCCCTGCTTTGTGATACTATAGCTGGACCCTGGAAACATTTCTTCTTTGCAGCTGGAACAAGATTAAGCTTTGTAAGTTGATGGCACTGGAGGAACACTACAGGAGGAAGTGACTTCTTTTCTTCTAGTGTACTTTTCCCCTGCTCTTGCAGCCCTTGGCGGACATGCAGAACACTCATTTACACTCCCCTGCAAATGAATTTCAGTGGTTGCCCAGAGGGTAGTTTCCCAGAGTATTGTGGTGGTGCCCCTAGAAGCAGCTTTTCAGTGGTTCTCACCAGCACGGTACTTGGTACTTTCCTGCCTTCCAGCCCTATCTGGCAGCATCCCAGCAAATTTCTCTGCCATTAGGGCCGCTAAAGCTACCTTTTTACAACGAAGTCTGAATCGCAACCTTTGTAGGGGATAGGGAACATCTTCTAATGTGTTCCTTCTTTAGGTACTCTGTCTTATCCCTAGAGGTAGTGGCTGCTTCCAAAATGCCCTATTCTGGAATTCTTTAGCATCTTATTTATTCCTTTGCCGTTAATCTGTTGTTATTTAATAATTCTTTCTATTAAATTAACCCTATTCAATTTATTGTATGATCTCTATTTCCTGGCTGAAGCCCGACTGATAGAAAGATCAAGACTCTTCTGCTGATGAGTGCCCTACAAAATTTTTCAAGAACTACCTGACCTATCTCCACTTCTGTATTCTAATCTCCCCTAGTCAAAGGCTACCTTAGAATTCTGTTTGAATAGTATCTGTTTTCTTTTACCTTTAGGTGAACAGGTTTTGCACCTGTTACACAAAGACTGTAACTCTTTGTTCTGACCTTTGGTGGCAGGGAAATTACCTTTGAAGAGTCACTCAGAAGGCAGAATAATCCACAGTTTTCACTGAATATGCTTTTAGATCAGAAAGCTACATGTTCTCTTTGAACAGTGAAAATAAATAGAAAAAGATAAATTTTAAAAAGCCAATATGTTTCGACAAATGATATATTCGTGTGCCATGGAGAATAAATGACTTCAATAATCATAAAAGAATGCTGCTGGAATCACAATATTTTTTTTCCAAATCAGACTTTATTCTATGAGATAAGTAAACTACGCATCATCCATTGACTTTTGCCTTCATTAGCCTCTGAGTTTCTGCTCACTGAAAATGAAAGCCCCCCCCACCCCCACTCTCTTTTACCTACATGATTAATGACACTTGCTAATCACCTGTCTCTTTCTGCATAGTTCACTGCAAGTGTGAGAAATATTGTCAGAAACTAAATAAACCTTTTGGAGTTGACTGATTTCTCCCAATTTTTATGATTTTACCCAGCATCTGAATGGCAATTTATTTTAAAGTAAAAGAAGAAAACTCTCTCCAAGATTCTGATTTCAGATCCCTACTAAAGCAGAAAATGCACAACCTAAATAAAGTTGTTTCCAGAATTTACCTGATAAAACTTTTGCCTTTGTAAGGCCTTGTCAAAATACATTTAAAAGGCAATTTAATTGTTTCTTTTATTCTTATTGTTCCATGTGCTGATTGAGCCGAATGTGAATAAGCTGTATTTTATCCAACTGACTCCCCTTCCAGACTTATTGTACCGTTCAAACCACAGATGGAATTTGTGGACAGATATACAATTTTATTTATTTTTTTAAATGTTTGTTTATTTTGGAGAGGGAGAGGGAGAGACAAAGAGCACGCAAGTAGGGAAGGAGCAGAGAGAGACGGAGAATCCAAAGCAGGCTCTAGGCTCTGAGTTGTCAGCACAGAGCCCGACGTAGGGCTCAAACTCGCAAACCATGAGATCATGATCTGAGCCGAAGTTGGACACTTAACTGACTTAGGCACCCAGGCGCCTCAACAAATATAAAATTTTAAATCTAACACATGTTATTTGTAAACAGAATGAGATTCAGGGTGTCATTCAACTTTGTGAGTATGTCTAATCTGGAAGGTTAAACATAGTTTAAAAACAT
Source organism: Panthera pardus (assembly GCF_024362965.1). Lineage (NCBI taxonomy): Eukaryota > Metazoa > Chordata > Mammalia > Carnivora > Felidae > Panthera > Panthera pardus. The sequence goes on from NW_026526721.1 coordinate 136,646,640, forward strand.
GAAAAGAACATGAACCTCCTTTCCACTTGCTGGATGGGATGCTGTCTGATTCATGAACACTTTAATAAAGCCAATTAGATATGTAAAAAATTTAGCAGAACGCATGCTTATTAACATAATTATGGGTATTTCATTTATATTTTACACTTATGTGCATAAATAGTACTTGTAAAAAGAGAAGCACATATGAAGTATATTTTTATTAAGGATTCTTAACACAGTAAAAAAAAAAAAGGCAAATCATTGGAATTCACATATGTCGAACATTGGAGTTGAAAGTAAATTGAAATCTCAGACCCGTGGTGGTTTTGGAGTCTAATTTCTGATGAATTGTGGGTTTTTTCTTTGTTTTGATTTGTTTTCTTTTGTTCTGTTTTATCCAAGACAGAGAGTTCCTTTTCATTAGAGGAGAACTGGTTTCATGGCAGCATGGTATTTAGAAAAGTCTGGGTCTTCAAGACTAGAGAATCTGAGTTCAAATCTTGTGCTTGCCCTACAACTTTGGACCAGTTAGGTTAGCCCGTTGGGCCTCAGTATCTCTCTCCATCTATAAAAGAGAGAGAATAATATTCAACGTAGAATTATTGGAAGGACTGAATTAGGTGATGCAACTAAACTACAGAGTACAACTCCAAACACAAAATATGTAACTTGCCTTCTCTACTATGGCCCCAGCATTCACAGAACTACAATCTGAAAACTCCAAAACATCATAGAAAGGTCCGGAGGCCTAGGCCAAGTCCATCTAGGGAAGGTTCACCACTGTGAGATTTTAATCATACCCAACTGTCTATCAGTAGTTAGTAGTGAATTCTTGATCTCCATGTATCTATGAGCTCTGACATACTCAGAAGGTATTGATGAAATGGATGAAAACATAGATCACTTTTAAATCTCGCATATTTCCCTAGTACTATTGAAATACAGTAAACACGGGAAGAACCACAGGTTGATGAATTTTCAAACACTGAGCACACTCGTATAACCATCACAAGGATCAGGAACAAATATTGTGAAAATTCCAGAAGGCCCCATTTGTGTCCCTTCCAGTCACCACCTCTTACCCTCATTCCACGGACAACCCTTATCCTGGATTTTAATGTCAGACATTAGTGTGGAGAACATGTTGAGTTTTAAGTCACTTTTCTACTGTTTAATCATTGATAATCTTTTTTTATTATTTTTTAATGTGTATTTTTAAGAGACAGAGCACAAGTGGTGGGGGAGGGGCAGAAAGAGAGGGAGACACAAAATCTAAAGCAGGCTCCAGGCTCTGAGCTGTCAGCACAGAGCCCAATGTGGGACTCGAACTCCCAAACCATGAGATCATGACCTGAGCCAAAGTCGGATGCTTAACCGACTGGGCACCCCAGGTGCCCCTCATTGATAATCTTTATTCAACAAATGTCTGTTCAGTAGCTCTTAATGGCCCACGAATTATACTGCCAATATATGATAGTGAATGAAATAAAACTTACTTCCTGCCCTCATGGAGCTTATTATCTAGTAAGAACTAGGAAAAAAAAAACTCTAATAATACGCGCTTGGTGAGCCAAAATCCAAATTTATTCCCTAGGAGAAACATACCTGCAAATTACTAGTGATTTACAATTCCAGCAGTTAATCAGGTTTCGCACAAATGACTTGGCATTAAGGAATCATCTCTCTAAATTCTATTCAGGATTCTATACTGAACTTAAAGGCTTCATGAACAATCAATAAGGGATTTTATTTTTTATTTATTTTTAATTTTAAAAATGCTTATTTATTTTGAGAGAGAGAGAGAGAGAGAGAGAGAGCACCCATGTGCTTGAGTGGGGGAAGCAGAGAAAGAGCAAGAGAGAATCCCAAGCAAGCTCCATGCTGTCAGAGCAGAGTCTGATGTAGGGCTGGGTCTTATGAGCTGTGAAATCATGACCTGAGCTGAAATCAGGAGTCACATGCTTAACCAACTGAGCTACCCAAGTGCCCCAAGAAGGGATTTTATTAAAATTATAAATGTGTCAAGAGAAGGGAGGGAAATGTAGGATTAACTCGTGTTTCTCTAGCTCATGATATCCAGTTACGGTCTGTAGAGTATTAGCTCCATCAGAAATTGATCAGCTTTGAAAATGGCCGGTTACACAAAGGTGTTTTATTTTAGATAAATATGATATTTCTTTAGCCTTTAATATGTTAATGTTATTTCTGATCATCCAAGATTTTATAATACGTAACATTTTCCAAACATACTGAATCACAGAACAACTTTTCTTAATAAACCATCTTCTTGAACAAGTTGCTAGGAGGAAGATGTTGTAGCATAATGGTTAGTAAAGGGTATTCGTGTCTGACAGTTCTTCATTCAAATATCTCGTATGGGGCCAAGGACTTGGCATATCTGAGCTATTGTGATCTCATCTGTAAGATATAATTAATTGTATATACTACATAGAATGGTTAACAAAATCAAATTAGGGATCATATATAATGTATTTTGTATGTTCCTCATTGCAAAGGACACACATTTGTGTGTGTGTGTGTGTGTGTGCATGTGTGTGTGTGTGTGTGTGTGTGTGTGTGTTTGTGTGTGTATAAAAATAAACAGCCAACACATAGCTATGAAGACAGAACCTCCATTATATATAAAGGAACTGTATTAACCCAGAAATCAGCAAAACTGCTTGAATGGCATAATTTGAGAAACACAGGACCAGGCCGTACATTTCCCTACTCTATTTTATTTATTTTATTTCACACCTCTTCTCTCCCTTGGTTTTCATATCCTTGCCCCAAGATGTGTCGTCTGTGACTCTATTCCTCTCTCTAGACAGCTACCAAAAAGGCCCTGTTCTTTCATTCTTAACTAGAAATTAAGGTGCTCATTTATCAATAAAATATTTACTGAGAATTTCTTAAAGAATGACTCTAACTCAAGGATATATTTAATTGAAAAGACAATACTTGAAGATAAAAAGAATCTTAAAGATCCAACATAATGAATCTCTAATGAGGAGAAGATAGGAAGTCATTTGGGGGACTGAGCGGTCTTTTTATCTTCCGCATAGACCTATTGGCTGAGATTATAAACATAGGCTTCCGCAAATGTGCAATTCTTATATACCTTTTTAAGCGAAATCCCTGGCACAGTTCAAGAATGTGGTTTTGAGCAAAATCCCACTTTGTCCCCGACACGTATTTTCACTAGTAGGCACATCAATTTTTACCATCCTTGCTCTTACCCCCTCATACACGATTCAAATCCCAGTACTCTCAAGAGAGTGACTATATCCACTTTTAGCACAGCATCTCTGACAGGTGGGTACCACCTAATCTAAACATTAACTTTCTATTCTCTTTTGAGCAGGGTATTTGTTTAAAATGTCACACCCTCATAAAAATGTCTAATTTTTATGAGAAACAATGTTTATTCCAAAATGACAGCATATACTTGAATAGGCTCAAATTATACCAGTCTTGTAGACTTTATGAATTTTAAATTACATGATATGATACAATACAATGTATAGACGTTTCCCTGTGTTTGGTTTTCTTTTTTTTTCTAGTTTAATATTCTTTTATTATGATTGCATGATAACATCAAATGTTGAAGTGTTACTTATTGGAAATGGCAGATAATCATAAGGGAAGCTGTGGGAGTTGTTAAAATTCCTGAATATGAATAATAATGCTTCCTATTTATAAAGGACCTTTCTTCTCAGAAACCTAAATTGCTTTAATGGTGTTATTCTACGATATATATGTCTCTCTCTGCAGTAAGTAGGGGGCAATACTACCTATTCATTTGTTGAATTAGGCTATAGAAGGGAGACCGATTCAGTGCCCTGAAATTCAAGAGCGAGTAACACACATGATATTAGAATTCAGGCGTCTGAATTGACTCTCACCCTTTTGCTGAGTTGAGTGTACCTTATTTCATTCATTGATGGTTAAACTTTAACTCTATTATTGCATCTAGAGATGGCATGCTCACCAAAAAAGGTGTTCTTATTTTTAATGCCACATATAATATTGTAATAACAGAATACAATTTTGCTTTTCTTTTTTAATGCTGATTTATTGATTTTGAGAGAGAGAGAGAGAGAGAGGGAGACTGAGCATGAGGAGGGGAGAGGCAGAGAGAGAGAGAGGGAGAGAGAGAGAATCCTAAGCAGACTCCATGCTCAGTACAGAACTGGATGCGGGCTCAGTCTCACAACTGTGAGATCATGACCTGAGCTGAAATTGAGAGTAAGAGCTTAACTGACTGAGCTACCCGGGCCCCAATTTTGCTTTTCAATGTAATTTTTTTCTTGAGTCTTCAGACTACAGAGACAATAAAACACTGATATAAAAATACCATGTGTTTCTTTTTTGAAAGAGCACTTGTATGACATTCTTGTGTGACAGATAAAGGAACGAAGTCTCTTTGGGTGGTAAAAATAAGTGAGTGACATTATTTCAGAGGAAACAATATGGAATCATTCTAAAGAAGTGCAATCTCAGTAAGGTTGAAAATGGAAGAATATTCAGAGGGTTTTATTCTATTACATTGTGACACATTTAGTAGAGATATTTTTCGTGGGGGCACTGGTACATGTTTAACAACAGTCTCTGGAGTGGAGAAAAAGTCGTGATTTGCAGCGTTTGTCAGTGTCTGTGTTGCAAAGATTCCCATCATGGCCAATTTCATGTTGCCAAGGAGTCACTGAACAAGAATTGAAGGAGATACACAGGCCAGCATGGCCTGACACTTGCACATTATTGGCTGTTGTATGCCATGCCATATATCTATTTCTATTTGTGGCGGCCACCACTATGCACTTAGAAGACCTTTGACTACAAGGATGGCGGTTAATCAGCAGCCATGCTCCAGAACCATCATATTTGAGCAGAGGACATACCTCTTAGGATGACACCCAGCCAGTGGCAAGATGGCAGGGATGCTAAGGCAAGCCTATTCCTGGAAGACTTGAAATGCCTCTAAGGACAGACTTTGACTCACATACTTCACCATGGCTTTGCCAAACCTTTTCTTAAGCCCCTTGGCCATATGAGTCACTTCTGCCTTATCCCTGAGTCCTGTCTCCCTCATTTAAGGACAGACCTGCATTGAGTTCTCATGGCTTTCCCAGTCTTTCCCATTTTCTTTCATAGGTATTTCCCCTAATAAAATCCCTGCATGCTTAATTCCATCTTCTTGTCTGCCTCTTGAGGGATCTGGACTAACATTCCATTTCAGGAGTACCACTATGTAACAAGAACTATTGTTATCTCATCCATATTACTTGGACCAATTTGAGGCTGTCTGCAACTGTAGTGAAAACTTCTCATGAGCACTTACAACTCCCTAATACAAGCACTCCTCCTATGCTCAAGCAACCCGGTAGAAGCTGGACATATAGGAGAGTTAATATCTCCCAAGTATGACTGTCAACCAATGAAAGCATTAATGTAGTGGATAAATGCTCGTTTTCTTGCCTCCCTGAGACATTCTAAATTATGTTTCAGAAGGTCACATATATTTCATGCAGAAAGTTGCCAATTTACCCTCTCTTTCTTGGCAATCTTCCCTTCCCTGCTCCCTCTCCAATATAGCTTCTTGGGCTCACCTTCCAAATAAACTACCTGTATCCAAATCCATGTCTCTGGTTTTGCATTTGTGGAAACTGAAGATAGGGCACATCATTAAAATCAAGTGAGATACATTTTAAATTGCTTTATTTATATATGGATTCATAAATTCTAAGTCTACTGCATTGAAAAAACAAATTGAGTGAATCTGGCCAGGTATAAGGAAACAGAGTAGAATGGAGACATGGTAAACTGAAGAGCACAGGCTTTATCTACAGGAGATGGTAGTTCCTCACTGTTCATTTGTTATGCAAAAATTTGGGTCTAGACAGCCAGGTATTGTGATTTTTACAGGGAAGCAATTAATTCAAATAATACATATAAGTAAATTTCAAGATTTTTATTTTTTATTTTTATTTTTTTTCAATATATGTTTATTGTCAAATTGGTTTCCATACAACACCCAGTGCTCATCCCAAAAGGAGCCCTCCTCAATACCCATCACCCACCCTCCCCTCCCTCCCACCCCCCATCAACCTTCAGTTTGTTCTCAGTTTTTAAGAGTCTTTTATGCTTTGGCTGTCTTCCACTCTAACCTCTTTTTTTTTTCCTTCCCCTCCCCCATGGGTTTCTGTTAAGTTTCTCAGGATCCACATAAGAGTGAAACCATATGGTATCTGTCTTTCTCTGTATGGCTTATTTCACTTAGCATAACACTCTCCAGTTTCATTCATGTTGCTACAAAGGGCCATATTTCATTCTTTCTCATTGCCACGTAGTACTCCATTGTGTATATAAACCACAATTTCTTTATCCATTCATCAGTTGATGGACATTTAGGCTCTTTCCATAATTTGTCTATTGTTGAGAGTGCTGCTATAAACATTGGGGTACAAGTGCCCCTCTGCATCAGTACTCCTGTATCCCTTGGGTAAATTCCTAGCAGTGCTATTGCTGGGTCATAGGGTAGGTCTATTTTTAATTTTTTGAGGAACCTCCACACTGTTTTCCAGAGTGGCTGCACCAATTTGCATTCCCACCAACAGTGCAAGAGGGTTCCCATTTCTCCACATCCTCCCCAGCATCTATAGTCTCCTGATTTGTTCATTTTGGCCACTCTGACTGGCGTGAGGTGATATCTGAGTGTGGTTTTGATTTGTATTTCCCTGATGAGGAGCGACGTTGAGCATCTTTTCATGTGCCTGTTGGTCTTCCGGATGTCTTCTTTAGAGAAGTGTCTATTCATGAATTTCAAAATTTTTAAAAAGCTATGTGGACAAAATAAATACACCTTGTGTATACAGAAGTGGCCCTTGAATTTGTGATCATTGATTAGAGATTTTGGACAAAGATCCTAGTGGATTTAAACATGTAAAATGCAAAAATAAATGCCACTTCTTCGATGCCATCTACTTTCAACAATAGCTTCTTGATCTTTCCATGTCCTCTTTTTTATACCCTTAAGAGAATTCCAGAGCTTGTGGCCTATCAAATTCAATAAGGGAATAGGTGAGTGAGTCACCAGGGCATCAAGTGCCTCATATGGCTTATATATGTGAAGGAATTAAGAGAAAAAGAGGGTTTTATTCTCCTTTCTCAGACACGAAGCTTCTGATGTTTTAAGAACAGAGGCAAGTTGGGGGAATTCTTGTTCCAAAATAAAATGTTGCTAACTTACAAAGAAACTGCTGAAGACCAAATGTTCTTATGCTAACCTGAAATGCATTCAACTTTACCTTGCTTTCAAATTGCATTTGCTGTATCTGTTTTTTTGTTTGTTTGTTTGTTTTTTGTTTTTTTTTTTTGGTACTATATTATTTTTTAAATGATTTCCTTGCTGGTAAATTGTAGCCCTTCTATGGTCACTTCAAATTGTTGCTGCAGCAAACTTTTCTCCAGTGTTCACTTATCCCTCTTTTCTTAACTCCTTATCCTTTATAAGACTTAGCTCGAATATGATCATCTCAGTGAAAATTTGCTTCCGTGAACATATAGGCAGAGTTAAGAATGCTAGGTATTTAAAGACACTTGCATAAATCATTATCCTTGACAATACTGACATTGTATGATTATTATTGGTTTCATTGTCTATCCCTCTATATGGGAATCCAGTGGAGGACTGGGCCACATGTACTTTTAATTCCACTGTCTAGCTTAGTGCCTGGGGTATCCTGAGGGACTAACACATATTTCATGAGTAGATGCAAGTTCCTGACCTAACCTCTCTTTCTTCTTTCCATTACATCTTCCCATCTTCTTCTGCTCCTCATGCCAGCAAGGCTTATGATGAAAAAATACAATTGGCATCACAAGACCTATTTCATTATACCTCATGGATCCTGGAATTCCCTTCTCCACTTCCTTCTTAAATCCTGAATGGAACTGTAAGAAGAATATAAGAAAGCAAAAAAAACACAGAGGAGGCATTGACTATGCAAATTTGCCAATAACTAGGGATTCGTACTCACTTATCATTGGAGGAGTGATATTATACCTCATTTTAGCCTCGCAGAAACCCTTAGAGGTAAGGAGGGTAAACACTATGATTGCAAATTAGAGAATGCTAATGAATGAGGATACTGAAGTATAGAACGAGTGTGACCTAGTATGTTCTATTCATTCCTTTCCCACCTTTAGGAAAATAAATAGGGGACTATTTTTTCCCCTCAAGTCCCCTTTGAATGACAGACTCTACACCGCCTTCTTGTTTGTTTTTGGGGGTTTTGTTGTTGTTGCTTGGGTTTTGGTTTTTACTTTTTTTACTGTTGTCTCTATTAGCTGGCTTCACTGAAAGTCAAATCCAGTGACAACTCAGCCAGAATAAATGAGTAACGTGCTAAGTAATGTTACGCAGATTCTTCTGTGAAAGGAATTCAAGACAGCCTTGACATCCATCTATCAAGCATGGTTAGTACTAATAAAATCAGGCCTCCCACAGTGCAGGTGGATGGGCTGGCTGACCTTGTATCTCAAATGATTCATGGTAATTTGTGGTTCCTCATGATAATTAGAAGTCCTGCAGGAGGAAAAAACTAAATAACTCCCTCCAACTGATGCACGTTGTCAAGAAACAGACCTTATATACCTGTATTTCTCTGTGCCCCTCTAATCAAGTGTCTTGAGCATCTCATTTTAGAAGGTGGCAAAGTGCATAAGATAGAAGCTAGGAAGAAACTGGAGATGGCTTAAATTTCATATCTGCCCTTGAATCTTCATGTGGAAGCACCCACACTTGACCATCAGCAGAGTTGAGGCCAAGACATATAACCTCAAGGTACTTCTCTCCTTGCTGGGCTGCATGGGGAAGAGTAACAAAATTTGAAAAGATGCAATAAATATACTTTTCTCTATTCCTCCCACTAGGTACAACTAAAGATCTTGGATATTATATATATGAGAAACTAAGGTAGAAGAAAGTGGATTGGTTAGGGGTCTTGAGGCACAAAGATGGATAAGATATTGTGTTTTCTGAGTTTTCTTTTTGCTTAATATATTCCAGACTTGGAACTAAAGAAGATGACAACCCAGAAAAGCCAATGAATAAAATATCCCCAATAAAAGTTGGATTTTACTATCCAAAGAACCAGAAAAAGGACAATGTGGAAAGACAGAAACTTTAGACAATACCTCTCTACCTAATCCAAATACCACAGAAAAAGATTGTGACCCTCACCCCCAGCCACTTAAGATAAGACTGAGTGGGTAGTCTACACTTCCACCTTTGCCAGAATGATTTCAGAGAGGCAACCTAAAAAGCCAAGAATTTCATCACCACTAGGTGATAATCTCCCCTTGTGGAGTTAAAGACCATGTAGAAAAACTTGGATTTCCAAATATATCTGGCAATAGTAAAGCACAACTTACAGCCCCAGCTTGGGTGGTGTCTGTAGAGGTCTAATGGAGAATCAGGATATTCACCACCAGTGATAACCAATTTTTTTCCATGATGTCAGAAGAGGCCTCATAGGGAAGAATAACAAGACGCTCCTACTTTTCCCAACCAGAAAGGTGTTAATGGAGACTTAGTAGGAGACATGAACACCCATTCAGTAATGACTAAACCTCTTGTCTACCTGAGTGTGGATGGAAGTTGAGTTGGGAAACTTAACATGAATTCTCATCTGGCAATGACAAGGTGGCACATTCCTTCCAACCCCTTCTATACTGTGTCAGAAGAAACAGGCTAAAATTGAAGCTTAACATTCAAAATGTCCAGCTTTTAATAAACAAAAAATACCTCATCAAACCAAGAACTAAGAATATCTCAAACTGATTGAGAAAATGACAGGTAATAGATGCCAGTTTCAAGATAACAGAAATGTTAAAATTAGTGCCAAAATTTTAATGTAGTAGTCATTGTAAAAATTCTTAGTTGATAATTTTCAAACACTTGCAACAAATAAATAGAAAGCTTCAGCAAAGAAAGGGAAAATATAAAGAAGAACCAAATGGAAATTTTAAAACTGAAAAATACAAGAACCAAGATAAAAATATCAATGGATGACTAAATGGAGGAACAGAAAGAAAGAAGATTTATAACAACAGAAAAAAACCAACCTGAACAACAAAGACAAAATAAGGTAAAAACCAAAAATGAACAATCAGGGCACTGTGAGGCTATAACAAAAGTCTAACATTCATGTCATTAAAGTTTAGCAAGTAGAAGAGAAAGAGGAAAAAGTACTTGGAGAAATAAATGATGACTTCCTAAGTTTGGTAAAAGATATGAAACTACAGATTCAGGAATCTTAGTAAACTCCAAACAGTATCAACCCAAAGAATTCCACACACAAATAAATCATAGTCAAACTTAGGAGAACTAAAAACAAAAAATTCTTGAAAGCAGCAAGATAAAAAACACCTTACCTAGATGCAAAAAATTATTTGAATAAGAGTAGCTTTTTGTCAGAAATCATGAAGGCCAGAAGGAAGCAGCACAAGATTTTTCAAGTACTTGAATAAGGAAACTATTCATACAATCCCATATCCAGAGAAATTACTCTTCAATAATGAAAAGGAAATCATAACATTTCAGACAAAGGAAAACGAAGAGAATTTATTGTTGGCAGGACTACCTTAAAAGAATGGCTAGAAGATTGCTTCTTGGCCTTTTGGCCAAGAACAAGTGAAGAATGGCTAGAAGAATTTCCTAAACAGAGTTAAAAAAAAATAAGGAAACTTGCTTGGAACATAAAAAAGAATAAAGTATACACTAAGCAAAAATGTTGGTAATGCAACAGTTTTTCTTTCTCCTATTTTCTAATGATGTTCTCCTTTAAAGTAAAAAATAATAAAAGTATCCTTGCACGTAGTGATTCTAAATGTATATGGAAGAAATATTTAAGGAAAGTATATTGTAAATAGGGAAGGTAAGAGAACATAATGGGTGGTAAAGTTTCTATACTTCATACAGATGGTGGAATGACAATACCCATAGACTGTAATAAATTACGTATCTATAATGTGATGCCCAGAACAACCACTAAAAAACTTTACTTGAAAGAGATACTTTCAAAAAGTATATAGACACTTCTCGGAAGATGGCGGCGTAGGAAGATGCTGGGCTCACCTCATCCTGCTGATCAGTTAGATGCCACCCACACCTGCCTAAATAACCCAGAATACTTCCAGAAGACTAGCAGAACAGACTGTCCAGAGCCAAGCCTAGAGGAGAGGTCCATGGAAGAGGGTAGGAAGGGCGGAGAGGGGGTGTGCGCTACATGGACTGGCGGGAGGGAGCCAGGGCAGTGGAGGGGCAGCCAGCCCACCCAGCAAGGCAGAGCCCCTGAGTCTGGCTTGCAAAAGCAGAGGGGCCAGTCGCGGTGAGTTCTGACAGCCAAAGGGACTTAACACCTGGAGTGTTAAAAGTGAACAGCTCTGCTCTCAGAGAGCTGGGAGGGCGAGAGGACACAGGGAGGGAGAGTTGTTCAGCCCTGGAAGACAGAAGTCAGCTCGGCGGGGAACAAAGGCACTTGCCAGCGCCATCTCCCTCACTGTCCCCCAGCTGAAATCCCAAAGGGAACCAGTTCCCATCAGGGAACTTGCTTGCACCGGGCAAATGCCCAACACTGTGCTCCTGTAGATCCATCCCTCCGACTGGTCGGCCTCCCTCCCGGTGCTGCAGGGCCCCTCCCGCAGGAGACCACTGATGGCAAAACCAGCTGAGCCTGCCCCTCCCACCTCTGTGCACCTTGGGGATCCACCCCGGCTAATACACCAGATCCCATCCAAGCAGCACCACAAGCATGGCAGTGTGCAAATAGTCCAGACAGGGGCCATACCACTACAGTGAGTCCTGCCCCTGAGAGAGGGGAAGATAAGGTACAAACCAGTGTGACTGGGCCCCAGCAGTGGGCTGGGGGCAGACATCGGGTCTGGCTGTGGCCCCGCCCACCAACACAAGTTACTCGGATAGTACAGGGGAAGTGCCCTGCAGTTGGGAGCCACCCCAGGCACTATCCAAAATGACGAAACGGAAGAATTCTCCTCAAAAGAAACTCCAGGAAGTAGCGACAGGTAACGAATTCATTAAAAATGATTTAAGCAACATAATGGAATAAGAATATAGAATAATAGTCATAAAATTAATTACTGGGCTTGAAAAAAAAGTATAGAGGACAGGAGAGAATCTATTGCTACAGAGATCAAGGGACTAAGAAACAGGAGGAGCTAAAAAATGCTATAAATGAGGTACAAAATAGAATGGAGGCGACCACAGCTCGGATTGAAGAGACAAAGGAGAGAATAGGTGAATTAGAAGATAAAATTATAGAAAAAGAGGAAGCTGAGGAAAAGAGAGATAAAAAAGTCCAGGAGTATGAGGGGAGAATTAGAAAACTAAGTGATGCAATCAAACAGAACAATATCCGTATCATAGGAATTTCAGAAGAAGAAGAAAGGGGCTGAAGGTGTACTTGAACGAATCATAGCTGAGAACTTCCCTGATCTGGGGAAGGAAAAGGGCATTGAAATCCAAGAGGCACAGAGAACTCCCTTCAGACATAACTTGAATCGATCTTCTGCACGACATATCATAGTGAAACTGGCAAAATACAAGGCTAAAGAGAAAATTCTGAAAGCATCTAGGGATAAATAGGTCTAACCTACAAAGGGAGACCCATAAGACTAGTGGCAGACCTAGCTACTGAAACTTGGCAGGCCAGAAAGCAATGGCAGGAAATCTTCAATGTGATGAACAGAAAAAATATGCAGTCGAGAATCCTTTACCCAGTCAGTCAGAATAGAAGGAGAGATAAAGGTCTTCCCAAACAAACAAAAACTGAAGGAATTCATCACCACTAAACCAGCCCTACAGGAGATCCTAAGGAGGATTCTGTGAGTGAAATGTTGCAAGGACCACAAAGTACCAGAGACATCACTACAAGCATGAAACCTACAGACATCACAATGACTCTAAACACGTATCTTTCAATAATAACACTGAATGTAAATGTACTAAATGCTCCAACCAAAAGACATAGGGTATCAGAATGGATAAAAAAAGCAAGACCCATCTATTTGCTGTCTACAAGAGACTCATATTAGACCTGAGGACACCTTCAGATTTAAAGTGACAGGATGGAGAACTATCTATCATGCTAATGGAAGTCAAAAGAAAGCTGGAGTAGCCATACTTATGTCAGACAAACTAGACTTTAAATTAAAGGCTGTAACAAGAGATGAAGAAAGGCATTATATAATAATTACAGGGACTATCCATCAGGAAGAGCTAACCATTATAAATGTCTATGTGCAGAATACAGGAGCCCCAAATTTATAAAATAATTACTCACAAACATAAGCAACCTTATTGATAAGAATGTGGTAATTGCAGGGGACTTTAACACTCCACTTACAACAATGGATAGATCATCTAGACACACAGTCAATAAAGAAACAAGGGCCCTGAATGATACATTGGATCAGATGGACTTGACAGATATATTTAGAACTCTGCATCCCAGAGCAACAGAATATACTTTCTCTCGAGTGTATATGGAACATTCTCCAAGATAGATCATATACTGGGTCACAAAACAGGCCTTCATAAGTATAAAAGAATTGAGATCATACCATGCATACTCTCGGATCACAATGCTATGAAGCTTGAAATCAACCACAGGAAAAAGTCTGGAAAACCTCCAAAAGCATGGAGGTTAAAGAACACCCTACTAAAGAATGAATGGGTCAACCAGGCAATTAGAGAAGAAATTAAAATATATATGGAAACAAACGAAAATGAAAATACAACAATCCAAACGCTTTGGGATGCAGCGAAGGCAGTCCTGAGAGGAAAATACATTGCAATCCAGGCCTATCTCAAGAAACAAGAAAAATCCCAAATACAAAATCTAACAGCAAACCTAAAGGAAATAGAAGCAGAACACCAAAGACACCCCAAACCCAGCAGAAGAAGAGAAATAATAAAGATCAGAGCAGAAATAAACAATATAATCTTAAAAAACTGTAGAGCAGATCAACGAAACCAAGAGTTGGTTTTTTGAAAAAAATAAACAAAATTGATAAACCTCTAGCCAGGCTTCTCAAAAAGAAAAGGGAGAGGATCCAGATAGATAACATTATGAATGAAAATGGAGTTATTACAACCAATCCCTCAGAAATACAAGCAATTATCAGGGAATACTATGAAAAATTATATGCCAACAAACTGGACAACCTGGAAGAAATGGACGAATTCCTAAGCACCCACACACTTCCAAAACTCAAACAGGAAGAAATAGAAAAGTTGAACAGACCCATAACCAGCAAAGAAATTGAATCAGTTATCAAAAATCTCCCAACAAATAAGAGTCCAGGACCAGATAGCTTCCCTGGGGAATTCTACCAGACTCCCCAGAATTTAAAGCAGAGATAATATACCTATCCTTCTCAAGCTGTTCCAAAAAATAGAAAGGTAAGGAAAACTTCCAGACTCATTCTATGTAACCAGCATTACTTTGACTCCCAAACCAGACAGAGACCAAGCAAAAAAAGAAAAGAACTACAGGCCAATATCCCTGATGAATATGGATGCAAAAATTCTCAACAAGGTACTAGCAAATCGAATTCAACAGCATATAAAAAGAATCATACACCATGATCAAGTGGGATTCATTCCTGGGCTGCAGGGCTGGTTCAATATTCACAAATCAATCAATGTGATACATCACATTAGTAAAATAAAAGGAAAGAACCATATGATCCTGTCAATCAATGCAGAAAAAGCATTTGACAAAATTCAACATCTTTTCTTCATAAAAACCCTCAAGAAAGTTGGGATAGAAGGAACATAAACATCATAAAAGCCATTTATGTAAAGCCCACAGCTAATATCATCCTCAAAAATGCTTGACCATCAAGCTCAAAAACTGAGCTTTCCCCCTGAGATCACGATCAAAACAGGGATGTCCACTCTCACTGCTGTTGTTTAACATAGTGTTGGAAGTGCTGGCATCAGCAATCAGACAACAAAAGGAAATCAAAGGCATCAAAATTGGCAAAGATGAAGTCCAGCTTTCACTTTTTGCAGATGACATGATACTATACATGGAAAACTCGACAGATTCCACCAAAAGTCTGCTAGACTGATACATGAATTCAGCAAAGTTGCAGGATACAAAATCAATGTACAGAAATCAGTTGCATTCTTATACACTGATAATGAAGCAACAGAAAGACAAATAAACAAACTGATCCCATTCATAATTGCACCAAGAATCATAAAATACCTAGGAATAAACCTAACCAAAGATGTACAAGATCTGTATGCTGAAAACTACAGAAAGCTTATGAAGGAAATTGAAGAAGATATAAAGAAATGGAAAAACATTCCATGCCCATGGATTGGAAGAACATTGTTAAAATGTCAATACTACCCAAAGCTATCTACACATTCAATGCAATCCCAATCAAATTTGCACCAGCATTCTTCTCGAGGCTAGAACAAGCAATCCTAAAATTTGTATGGAACCACAAAAGACCCTAAATAGCCAAAGTAATATTGAAGAAGAAGACCAAAGCAGGAGGCATCACAATCCCAGACTTTAGCCTCTACTACAAAACTGTAATCATCAAGACAGCATGGTATTGGCACAAAAACAGACACATAGACCAATGGAATAGAATAGACAAGCCAGAATTGGACCCTCAAATGTATGGCCAACTAATTATTGACAAAGCTGGAAAGAATATCCAATGGAAAAAAGACAGTCTCTTTAACAAATGGTGCTGGGAGAACTGGACAGCAACATGCAGAAGAATGAAATTAGATCACTTTCTTACAGCATTCACAAAGATAAACTCAAAATGGATAAAGGACCTGAATGTGAGACAGGAAACCATCAAAACCCTAGAGGAGAAAGCAGGAAAAAACCCCTCTGACCTCAGCGGCAGCAATTTCTTACTTGGACACATCTCCAAAGGCAAGGGAATTAAAAGCAAAATGAAGTATTGGGACCTCA
Source organism: Panthera pardus (assembly GCF_024362965.1). Classification (NCBI taxonomy): domain Eukaryota; kingdom Metazoa; phylum Chordata; class Mammalia; order Carnivora; family Felidae; genus Panthera; species Panthera pardus. Next base: position 136,662,653 of record NW_026526721.1, read on the forward strand.
TGAAGATAAAAAGCTTCTGCACTGCAAAGGAAACAATCAACAAAACTAAAAGTCAACCAACGGAATGGGAAAAGATATTTGCAAATGACATATCGGACAAAGGGCTCATGTCCAAAATCTATAAAGAACTCACCAAACTCTACACCCGAAAAATAAATAATCCAGTGAAGAAATGGGAAGAAAACATGAATAGACACTTCTCTAAAGAAGACATTCAGATGGCCAACAGGCACATGAAAAGATGCTCAATGTCGCTCCTCATCAGGGAAATACAAATCAAAACCATACTCAGATATCACCTCATGCCAGTAAGAGTGGCTAAAATGAACAACTCAGGGGACTATAGATGCTGGAGAGGATGTGGAGAAACGGGAACCCTCTTGCACTGTTGGTGGGAATGCAAACTGGTGCAGCCACTCTGGAAAACAGTGTGGAGGTTCCTCAAAAAATTAAAAATAGATCTACCCTATGACCCAGCAATAGCACTGCTAGGAATTTACCCAAGAGATATAGGAGTGCTGATTCATAGGGGCACTTGTACCCCAATGTTTATAGTAGCACTCTCAACAATAGCCAAATGATGGAAAGAGCCTAAATGTCCATCAACTGATGAATGGATAAAGAAATTGTGGTTTATATACACAATGGAATACTACGTGACGAGAAAGAATGAAATCTGGCCATTTGTAGCAACATGGATGGAACTGGAGAGTGTTATGCTAGGTGAAATAAGTCAGACAGAGAAAGACAGATACCATATGTTTTCACTTATATGTGGATCCTGAGAAATCAACAGAAAAGCATGGGAGAGGATAAGGGGGGGGGGAGTTACAGAGAGGGAAGGAGACCAACCATAGAGACTCTTAAATCCTGATAATAACTGAGGGTTGATGGGGGGTGGGAAGGAGGGGAGGGTGGGTGATGGGTATTGAGGAGGGCACCTGTTGGGATGAGCACTGGGTGTTGTATGGAAACTAATTTGACAATAAATTATGTTTAAAAAACAATAACAACAACAACAACAAAAAGTACATAGACAAATCAAAATGTTATTCAAGGGCCTCCTGGTTAGTTCGGTTAAGCATCCAACTTCAGCTCTCAGGTCATGATCTCACAATTCATGGGTTTGAGCCCCACAACAGCCTCTGTGTTGGCAGCTTGGAACCTGAAGCCTGCTTCAGATTCTGTGTCTCCCTCTCTCTCTGCACCTCCCCTGCTTGCAATCTGTCTTTGTCTCTGTCTCTCTCTTTCTCAAAAATAAACATTTTAAAAAATTAAGAAAATTTTATTCTAAACATGATTACAAATAATCTGTAGAAAACAGGAAAATGGAAAAACAAAAGAACAAACAGAAAACAAAAAACACATTGATAGAATGAAGACCTAACGTGTGAATACTTACATTAAATATAAAAGATCTAAATATACAAATTATAACAGTGGTAGAGTGGGTTAAAAATGTGGTACAAGAAACTTACATTGATGTAGGCAGGTAAAATGTAAAAGGATAAAGAAAGGTATGTAATGCAAAAATTAATAGAAAGCAGCAGTAACTATAGTAATATTAGATAAGGTGGATTTCAGAGCAAAGAACAGTACCAGAGACAGAGAATGAATTATCCATGGCAAAGGGTTAATCTACCAAGACTGTACATGTACAAAAGAGCTACCAAGTATGTGAAATAAGAACTGAGAGTTAAAAGGAGAATAATTAACAATTATAGAGACTTCAGTGCCCTATCTAAACAATCGATAGAACAACAAGAGAAAAAAAATCAGAAAGTATCTATGATTCAACAATATCATCGATCAACAGAATCGAATGGACAGTTAAAGAAAACTCTACCTAAAAAGAGCAGAATATGCATTCTTTTAAAGTTCCCATGGAAAATGTATACTAAGACCATATCCTTGTCCATAAAACAATCCTTAAAATTTTTAAATTGAAATAATTTACAATATGTTTTTAGAGAAAAATAGAATTAAGATAGAAACAATAACAGAAATATAACAGAATTTCTCAACACTAGGAAACTAAGAAACACACTTCTTTTAAAAAATATTTATTGAGAGAGAGGTAGAGAGAGAATCCCAAGCAGGGATGTGGGGCTCGATCCCACAGACCTTGAGATCATGACTTGAGCCAGAATCAAGAGTTGGATGCTTAACCCACTTAGCCACCCAGATGCCCCAAGAAACTTCCAAATGACACATGGCCAAAGAGCAAGACCCAAGAAAAAAAAATGTTAAGTTACATTGAACTTGATACAAATGAAAACAAAACCTATCAAAATCTGTGGGATGTAGCAAAGCAGTGCTAAGAGGAAAATTTATAGTACTAAATATATACATTATATAAGGGGAAAGTCTCAAACCCAAAATCTAAGCCCCCACTTCAAAAACCTAGCAAAAAAAAAAAAATCAAAATGAACTCAAAACAAGCAGAAATAAGGAAATAATAAAGTAGAAATAAGTGGATTTTTTTTCTAGCAAAACACTAGAGAAAATGATACAACTAGTTGGTTCTTTTAAAACAGAAATAAAATTGCAAACTTCTAGTAATAATGACCAAAAAAAAAAAAGAAATGCATTATCAATACTAAAAATAAGATATAACTGGAGACACTATGGACATCAAATGATGATGATGTTGATGATGGTGATGATGATGGAATACTACAGACAACTCTACATTGGCGGAGTTAATAACTGAGACAAAATGGATCACTTCCTTGAAAAATACCCCTAGCAAACACACCCAGTATGAAATAGATAACCTGAATAGGCCTATAACTATTAACAGAATTGAATTCATCATTTAAAAACTCCAAAAGAAAAATCTCCAAGCCCAGATGGTCTCACTGGAGAATTCTACCAATCTTTTAAAGAATTAGCATCAATTCTAGGGGTGCCTGGGTGGCTCAGTCAGTTAAGTGTACAACTCTTGATCTTGGCTCAGGTCATGACTCACAATTTGTGGGATCAAGTCCCAAGCAGGCTCCATGAGTCCCATGTCAGGCTCCATGCTGACAGCATGGAGCCTGCTTGGGAATTTCTTTCTCTCTCTTTCTTTCTCTCCCCTTTCCCCACTTGTTCTCTCTCTCTCTTAAAATAAGTAAATAAACTATATATTTAAAAAAGAATTAGTATCAACTCTAAACAAATTTTTTTTGGAAAATAGAAATGGAGGGAACATTTCTCTATGCATAGTATTAAATTAGTATTACCATTATTCCAAAACCAGACAAAGACAACACAAAATGGAAAACTAAAACACCTCAAAAACAAAGAGTCAGGGGTGCCTGGGTGGCTCAGTCAATTAAGCTCTGAGTCTTCATCTTAGGGACATGGGTTCAAACCCCTTGTTAGTCTCCACACTGGACTTGGAGCCTACTAAAAAACAAACAAGCAAAAACAAAGATGCAAAATCCTTTTAAAAAGTTAGGATATAGAATTCAGAAATATATTAAAATAATTATACACTATGACCAAGTGGGGCTTAATCCACTGATGCAAGATCTAAATCTCACACTTTGTACACAGTTAAATTAACCAAGATGAATCATGTACATAAAGTGTAAAATAGAAATCTACCTATAGAACAATGGAAAGTATAATAAACATTTTTAATTGCATTTTTAGTCTTAGATTATAGGGGTATAATAAGTATTTTTAATTGCATCTTTAGTCTTGGATTATAGGGGTTTGCAATGCTTATCCAAAGGTAAGAACTACATAAAGAATGTTTAAGGGGTGCCTGGGTGGCTCAGTGGGTTAAGTGTCCGACTTTGGCTCAGGTCACAATCTCATATTTAGTGAGTTTGAGCCCTGTGTCTGTCTCTGCATTGACAGCTCAGAGGCTGGAGCCTGCTTCAGATTCTATGTCTCTCTCTCTCTCTCTCTCTCTCTCTCTGTCTCTCAAAAATAAATAAATAAACAATGTTTTCTAAAAAGAATATTTAATTCAGGTAGTAAATATCATACAACAAATAAAAAATTACAATAATATAGGTAAGCTACACAATGGTATACAATACTGATTTAAGGTTTATTTAGAATTTGGGAATTAATGATTTGGACAATTGAGAATTTTCTTTTGGATTCTGCATGGCAGTAAATATTTTGACAGTGTGGTCTCTGCCCAGGTACAGAAACTAGGAGTGAACGATATTTTGGAGGGAAGTTTTTTTTTTTTTTAATGTCAGTGACCAATAAGTTAAACTACAACAAAATTAATTTTTTTCTAAGTCTGAAGCTGAAGGCTATAGTTATTAAGTGCTCATATGAACACATTATCTCTGACATGTGGAAATTTGTTTCATTATTGTTAGGAATTACCTGCTTTAAAAAGGGGAGTTAGGAATATACATCCTTAAAAATATATCCTACATTTTCTCATTGCATTCGACTCTCAACCAACTGAGCCACCCAGGCGCCCCTTAAGCAAGCTTTTAAAAGGGACATAGGATAAAAGAAAATATTTAAAATATTATCCTTATTTTATTACCTTAGAGAAGAAATGTCCAGTAGAAATATAATGTGACCCATAAATATAACCAATGTGTGTAATTTTAAATTTTCCAGTAGCTATATTAAAAAAAAACTAAAATAGATTAAATATTAATAATACATTTTATTTAGCCTAATACATTTAATGATTTATTGTTTTAACACAGAATATTAGATATTTTACATTTTTTTCCTGTACTAAGTCTTTGAAATGTGGTATATATTTTACATTTGCAATGCATTCACTTCAGACTAGCCACATTTCAACTGCTCACTAGCCATTGCCTAGTGGCTCTCCTATTGGACTGTGCAGCTTACAGAATAAATAGCAAATGTTTTCTTTATTCAAAAAGATTTCATGTAGTGATTACAGCCACCCTATTTCCTTGGCATGCCTAAAATCTTCATATATTTATGCTGCTAGATTAATCTGTAGATTAGAATGGACTTTTTAATAGTAATATACAATTGCATATTCAAGGTTGGTTTATTTATTCATCAGGTCTTTATTCCTTTTTGTGAACTAAAATTTGTCTGTAATTGTGTGGAAAATCAAGAACAAACTGCAACATTTTGCAATAGTTCTGTAGTAGTGATATAATAATAGATCACATTAATCAAGAAGAAAAGGGTATGCTCTTGAATATTTTTTGCACTTGCTTTTTTTCTTCAATTGAAATATAGTTGACACAATGTTATATTAGTTTCAGGTGTATAATATAGTGATTTGACAAGTTTATATGTTATGCTATGCTTAACCACAATGTAGCAACCATCTGTTACCATACAACACTATTACAATATCATTGACTGTATTCCTTATGGAGTACTTTCCATTCCCATGACTTATTCATTCCATAACTGGAAGATTGTACCTCCCACTCCCCTAACCCATTTTGCCCATCATTCTAACACTTTCCTCTCTAGTAACCACCAGTTTGTTTTCTGTATGATGGGTCTGTTTCTGCTCTTTGTTTATTCATTTGTTTTATTTTTTAGATTCTATATATAAATGAAATAACAGGGTATCTGTCTTTCTCTGTTTGACTTACTTCACTTAGTATAATACCCTCTAGGTCCATCCATGTTGTTGCAGATGGCAAGATCTCATTCTTTTACATGGATGAGCAGTATTCCGTTTTATATATATGTACATACATACACACCAATTCTTCATCCATTCTCTGTTTGTGAACACCTTGGTTGCTTCCATATCTTGCCTATTAAGAATAATGCCTTAATAATAAATATGAGGTTGCATATATCTTTTCAAATTACTGTTTTTGTTTTTTGGGGTACATACCCAGTCGTGGAATTATTGGATCATACGGTATTTCTATTTATAATTTTTTTTAGAAACCTCTATACTGTGTTCCACACTGGCAACATCAGTTTACATTACGTTTCCACCAACAGTGTATACGGGTTCTTTTTTTCTCCTTATCCTTGCCAGCACTTGTTATTTCTTGTCTTTTTGATACTAATCATTCTGATAGATGTAAGGTGATATGTCATTGCTGTTTTGATTGGCATTTCCCTGATGATTAGTGATGTTAAGCATCCTTGAATGTGTCTGCGGCTGTCTGTAGGTCTTCTTTGGAAAAATATATTCAGGCCATTTTCCCAATTTTAAATCAGATTTATTTGGTGTTAAATTGGATACGTTCTTTGTATATTTTGAATGTTGACCACTTGTCAGATATATCATTTGCAAATATCTTCTCCCATTCAACAGATTGCCTTTTAATTTTGTTTATAGTTTCCTTTGTTATGCAAGAGATTTTTGGTTTGATGTAGTCCCAGTAGCTTTTTTTTTTTTTTTTTTTTTTTTTTTTTGTTAGTGTCTTTGATTTTTGTATCAGGGTAATGCTGGCCTTGTAAAATATAATTGGAAACTTTTCTTCCTTCTCTCTTTTTTGGAATACTTTGAGAATAGGTATTAACTCTTGTTTAAATATTGGGTAGAATTCATTTGTGAATCCATCTGGTCCTAAAATGTTATTTGTTTATAGCTTATTTGATTACCAATTCAATTTCATTACTAGTAATAAGTTTGTTCATATTTTTTAATTCTTCCTAATTCAGCTTTGGAAGATTATGTATTACTAGGGATTTATCCTTTTCTTCTAGGTTGATAAATTTGTTGGCACATAATTTTTTGTAGTATTCTATTATAATCCTTTGTATTTCTGTGTTGTCATATATTACTTCTCTTTCATTTCTCATTTTGTTTGGATTCTTCCTCTTTTTTACTGGTGAGTCTGGCTAAAGGTTTATCACATTTGCTTATATTTTTGAAGAACCAGCTTTTGGGTTATTTGATCTATTGTTTTTTATTTATATTTTTCTTTTTTCTTTTTTTTTAAAAAATCTTAATGTTTATTGAGAGAGAGAGAGAGACAGAGAGAGAGACAGAGACAGAGACAGAGCACAAGTGGGGAAGAGGCAGAGAGGGAGACACAGAATCTGAAGCAGGATCCAGGCTCTGAGCTGTCAGCACAGAGACCAAGGTGGGACTCAAACTCAGAAACCATGAGATCATGACATGAGCCAAAGTTGGATGCTAAACCAACTGAGCCACCCAGGCGTCCCAATCTATTGTTTTTTAAAGTCTCTATTTAAAAAAATGAAAATAAAAATAAATAAAAAAAATAAAGTCTCTATTTTACTTATTTCTACTTTAGCTTATTAATTCTTACCTTCTACTAACCTTGGGCTTTGTTTTTTCTCTTTCTATTTCTTTTAGGTAAGGTTAAGATTGTTTATGTGAGATTTTTCTTGTTTCTTGAAGTAGGCCTATATTGCTATAAATTTCCATCTTTGAACTGCTTTTGCTGCATCCCCCAAATTTTGGACTGTTGTTTTTTTCAGTTTTACTTTTCTCCATGCATTTTTTTTAAAATTTCATCTTTGTTTTCTTCATTGACTCTTTGGTTTTTTAGTAGCATATTGTTTAGCCTCCATATGTATCTGGAGTTTTCTCCTGTCTTTTTCTTGTAATTAATTCTAGCTGAATACCAGTATAGTTGGAAAAGATGCATGATATTTGTTTCAATCATCTTTTTTAATTATTTTTTTTTTGTTTTTGAGAGAGAGAGAGAGTGAGAGAGTGAGTCAGAGCCAGGGCATGAGCAGGGGAGGGACAGAGAGAGGGGGAGACACAGAATCTGAAGCAGACTCCAGGCTCTGATCTGTCAGCACAGAGCCCTATGTGGGGCTCTAACTCACAAATCGCCAGATCATCACCTGAGCCAAAGTCAGACACTCAACTGACTGAACCACCCAGGGGCCCCAGTTTCAATCTTCTTAAATTTATTGAAACTTGTTCTGTGGCCTAACATCTCATCTATCCTAGGGAATGTTTTATATACACTTGAAAAAATGTGCATTCTTTTGTTTTGGATGGAACATTCTATGTATGTGTTATGTCCATCTGGTCTAATGTGTCATTTAGAGACATTGTTTTCTTATTGATTTTCTGTTTGAAGGATCTATTCATTAATGTAAATGTGGTGTTAAAATTCCCTAGTATTATTATATTACTGTCAGTTTCTATCTTTATGTCTGTTAATATTTCCCTTATGTATTTAGGCACTCCTCTGTTGAGTGCAGAGATTACAATGTTGAGATTGTCTTTGGATTGATGCCTTTATCAAGATGTAATACTCTTCTTTGTCTCTTGTTACAGTCTTTGTTTTAAAGTCTATTTTGTCTGATATAAGCATTGCTACCTGGCTTTTTCTTCTTCTTTCATTTGCCTGGAGTATCTTTTTCCATCCCTTCACTTTCAATCTGTACGTGCCCTTAGGTCTAAACTGAGTCTCATATAGGCAGCATATAGATGGGTCTTGTTTTGTTTTCTTTTGTTTGTTTTGCTTTGTTTCATCTCATCCATTCTGTCATCCTGTGCCTTTATTTGGAACATTTGGACCATTTATGTTTAAAGTTTATTTATAAGTATGTACTTATTGCCATTTTGTTCATTGTTTTCTCATTGTTTTTGTAGTTCCTGGTTCCTTTCTTCTCTAGCTCTCTTTCCTTGTGATGGATGACTTTAGTGTTGTGCTTGGCTTCCATTCTCTTTATTCTTTGGGTATCTATTATAGTTTTTTGTTTTGTGGTTACCATGTGAAACCATAAAGCTCATATATACCATTTGAGCTCATATATACCATCAGTTGATGGTCACTTAAGTTTGAACACATTCTGAAAGAACTTCATTTTTACTTACCCCCCTAAAGGTTTTATGTATATGTTGTCATATTTTACATATTTTTATTTTGTGAATTCCCCTTAACTATTTTTTAGATATAACTGATTTTACTACTTTTGTCTTTTAACCTTCATACTACCTTTATAAGTGATTGCTCTACTGTCTTTATTATCTGTCTGCTTTTAGTCATGATTTTTTTCTTTTTTTCTTTTATAATTTTCTTTTAATTATGGCTTTTAATTTTCTATTTTCAAAAGTTCCTTTAAGGGGCACCTGGGTGGCTCAGTCAGTTAGGTGTCTGACTTTGGCTCAGGCCATGATCTCACGGCTCATGAGTTCGAGCCCCATGTCGGGCTCTGTGCTGACAGCTCAGAGCCTGGAGCCTGCTTCAGATTCTGTGCCTCCCTGTCTCTCTGCCCCTCCCCTGCTCACACTTTGTGTCTCTGCCTCTCAAAAGTAAATAAACACTATTTTTTAAACATCTCTTTAAGATTTCTTATAAGTTTAGTGGTGACAAACTCCTTTAACATTAGTCTGGGAAACTCTTTAGCTCTCTTTCAATTTCTCAGCCATAATCTGGTCAGGTAAAGTATTCTTGGTTGTAATTTTTTTCCTTCTGCTGTTTGAATATATCATGCCACTCCCTCTGACGTGCAAAGTTTTTAATTTTTTTATGTTTATTATTTATTTTTCAGATAAAAAGAGTTGGGGAGGGGCAGAGGGATAGAGGGAGACACAGAATCTGAAACAGGCTCCAGGCTCTGAGCTGTCAGCACAGAGCCCAACACAGGGCTCTAACCCATGAACGGTAAGATCATGACCTGAGTCAAACTCAGACGCTTAACTGACTGAGCCACCAAGGTTCCCCTGGCCTACAAAGTTTTTGCTGAAAAATTAGCTGATAGCCTGATGGGCTTTTCTTTTTGTATAACTAGTTGCTTTTCTCTTACTGCTTTCAAAATTCTCTGTATCTTTAATCTTTGACATTTTAATTATTATGTGTTTTAGTTGGGCTTCCTTGGGTTCATCTTATTTGGGACTTACTATTTTACCTGAACCTGGATGTGTGTTCCCTTCCCTAGGTTAGGGAAGTTTTACACTATTATTTCTTCAGATTAATTTTCTGTTCTTTTCTCTTGCTTTTTCACTTCTTGAACCCTAATGATACTAATGTTTGTTCACTTGATGTTGTCCATGAGATTCCTTAACTTACCCTATTTTTTTGAAATTGTTTTTCCTTTTGCTATTTATCATGGATGTTTTCCATTAGCCTGGCTCCCAGATCACTGATCCATTCTTTTGCAGCCTCTAATCTTTTTTTTTTTTTTTAATTTTTTAATGTTTATTTATTTTTGAGAGACAGAGAGAGAGAGAGAGAGAGACAGAGAGAAAGAGTGAGCAGGGGAGGGACAGAGAGAGAGGGAGACATGAATCCAAAACAGACTCAGGCTCTGAGCTGCCAGAGTAGAGCAGAGCCCAACATGGGGCTGGAACTCACAGACCCCGAGATCATGACCTGAACTGAAGTGGGACACTTAACCAACTGAGCCACCCAGGTGCCCCCTGCAGACTGTAATCTACTGTTGATTGCCTCTAGTATATTCTTCACTTTAGTTACTGAAGTCTTCATCTCTGATTTTTTAAAATATATTCTCTTTGTTGAAGTTCTTACTGAATTCATCACTCCTGTCTCCAGTCTGGTGAGCATCTTTATGATCCTTACTTTAAACTCTTTACCACGTAGATTGCTTATTTTTGTTTCCTTTAGTTCTTTTTCTAGGGTTTTGTCTTGTTCTTTCCTTTAGAAACTATTCCTCTGTTCTTCACTTTGCTTGATTTTCTGTGTTTGTATTGTGAATTAGGTGGAATAGCTATTTCACCTACACTTGAAGTGATGATGTTGTGTTTGGTCATCACCTGTGTGGTCTGTATGTACCTGGTAACTTTGGCTAACTGGCTGGCTGGTGCTGTGGCTGTCACAAATTGGGGACCCAAGGTACACTGTGTTGGGGACATCCTGGTAGGATGGCTAGAGATGAAGTGGGTGCAGGCCAGGGCAGTCCTAGATGTCTCTGCACAGAGGGCACCCTGGCTATATAGTTAAAGCTGAATTGGTACAAGTGAGAAAGACATCAGGCTCTCCACATAGAAGTCATCCTGGGAGGACAGTTAAATCTGAAGTGGGTACAAGCCAAAGTGTCCTGGGGTACCCTTCACAGGAAGCACCCTGGGGTGTGGCTAAAACCAATGCAGGGATGAGACAGTAGTTCCCAGGGTGCTCTGTGCAGAGGGCATCCTGTAAGTGTGGCTAGAGCCAAAGCAGTGTGGGCTTACACTGCCCTGTGATTTGCACCTGTTACCTTGGTGAGATGGCCGGACCCGCAGTGAGTGCTAACCAGGGTTGTCCCAGTGTGTGCCACACTGAGGCTGCCTTGATGGGATGGTTGGGGCTGGTATGATCAAGGGACCCCCGGTTCACTGAGGTGGTAGGCTGGAACCTGTTCCTGTCTATGCCATCAAGGTGGGGGGGCGGTGTAACCATGGCTTTGTCAGCTCCTCTGACCCAGAGAGAGTTTTAGCAGTTCTCCTGACATTTGGTGAAATTCTACATTTGGATACTTTATATTCTAGTTGCTCTTTTAAATTAAGGCTTTTTTTTCTGTGCTCTAGGACATCTGGGGCCCAGGACTCACTGAGGTGGCAGGCTAGCTATGGCACCTGAACACTTCCCAACTGCAAGGTAGAGACATAACAGAAACTATGGCTCTTGCCAAGCCCTCCAACTCGGAGATAGTTCCAGCAGCTCCCCTGTCCCCTACTTAGCAGGGTTCTAATGTTGGTTCCTTTATATTCTAGTTGTCCTTTGAAACCACAGCTTTTCTCTGTCCCTCCAAGGCAGACAAATCTGCTCATAGTTCTTCAGTACTATCCCTCCCTTCTTCACTTTGAGTCTGGTGGGGAATTGCCTTCATTACTATGTCTCTATCCCTCTTGCCATTCTCTATGTTGTCTTTCTATCTTTTATTGTATAGAATCTGTTCAGTTAACCACATTTCTTCTTCAGAAGGAATTGCTTTATAAATAGGTACAGATTTGGTGTGTCTGTGGAGAAGGTGAGTTCAGGGTCTTCCTACATCACCACCTTGGAATGGAACTTTGCATTTTTTTTTATAATTTCATTTCTGTTAAGACAATGATGAAAGGGGCAAAGTCTGTAACTGAAATAAAAAATCATAATTTATCATTCAATTAGGACATAAACTGTTTAACTACTTTTGGGTGGGGATTCCAGGGCAATGGAATTATGTGTTGGAGTTCCTCAAGTGTCCAGATAATGCAAATAATGAATAGAACAAATGGCTAAATAAAACACCATATGGAACTTGCCCTTTGGACTTTCTTTTCTTCATTTTACCCGAATCTTAGTCATCTCTGGACTTACTGCATTGACAGACACAGAACACAACCATTACTTCCCATCTCCATGACTGCTATCTTCTTCTGAGCACCATCTCTTTGTCTGTGGGTTACTTTAACGGCCCCAGAATCCTCTGCTTCCTTCTGCCTGTGCTGCTCTACGTTCCATCCTGAACAGAGCAACCAGAGGAAATGTGTCAGGTTATGTAATTTCTCTAAGTAAACTTGGCAATTCATTCCTTTTTCCTTAGAGCAAACACAACAGTGTCCCCTGAGCCATGCACACCTTGGCCTCCATTGTCTCTCAGACTTCAGCTCCTACTGTTCTTCCCAATTCTTACTCCATCCCAAACACTCTGACCTCATTGATGTTCTTTGAGCAAACTGGCACAATCCATTTATGTGTTCTTTACATGGGCTATTTCCTCTGTCTAAAATGTTCTTTCTAAATGTCTACATAATTTCTTCCTCACCTCCATCAACTCTTTGCTTACTTTCACTTTTTCAGTGAAGTCTACCCTGACTACCATATTTAATTTGCAACCCAACTCTATATTTACCCCCGGCATTCCTAAAACCCCTATCCTTCCGTTTCTATCTTTGAACATTCCTCATCTCATAACATACTGCACAGTATATAATGCTAACTCCACCAGGGTAGGCATCTTTTTTTTTCCTCTGAATATTGCATCTGAGTTAATGAGCTTTGATGTTTATGTTTATACTAGTAGAAATATTAAATTTTAGCCTTTATCCCTCATATTTCTTTTTATTTTACCCTGCTTTATTATTATCATGTATTATTTATACATCATTTATAACACTCTAGCAGGCTGTATGTGTTAGTTAGCTATTTTGGTTAAAGTCCCTCACCCCCAGTTAGTGTGTGTATATATATAGTATTAATATATATAATATTTTATTTATTTATTTATTTATTTAATTTATTTAATTACTGACCTAGGGAATTTACCTGTTTGTTTACTGTTGCATCCTCTTATGAAACAGAATGCATAAGTACCATGGTAGATAGTCAATATATACTCATTGAATATATGAATGCATTGGAAGTCAGCAGTTTGGCACTTCAGTGAGCTATGTAGTGCGATCAGACTGTGCATGAATATCAAGAGACTTTCCACTTCTATAAGAAGTCCAGAACATTTGCGCTTCTCTACGGTTTATCCTATTCCATTCATTATATTCTTGTCAACGAATAGTATTTGACCTTTTATCATGACTCTGCATATGCAGACTTGGCAATGAACAATAATAAAAAATAACCCAATGTGACATCTTTGATTAATGAACTGAAGATATTTTCATTCAGGCACAATTCACCAGGCAACATGAAACCAGAGTCCCTTCATTAAATTGCTAAAATAGTCTATAAATTAGAAGATCTACAAATAGAGTAAGGTAAGGAATAACAAAGGAGAAAGTAATAACATATATACAGAAAGAATCTTTTTCTTAAAACCTCCTTGGATTGTGAGTTACCAACACTATCCATTTTATTCAGTTATTTAGGTAACTGGCTATAATTCACATGTATTTGAAGCCAAAGCTTTTCAGCAAGGTGGGAGGTTTCAATATGGCTGGCTAGTGCAACTCCAGCATGTACATGCTTAAAAGACACTATTTATTTCGTATCACTCTTTGAACTATTTTAGAGTAATAGTAGCGGATCTGAATAAGTAAACCCGAAACCAGTGTGTGGAGTCCCCTTTGGGACTTCTGCTTCAAGCTAGTTGTTTTTGCTTTTTCTATTTCTATGTAAATCTAGAAAACTCCTTTCTATACATTACAAACTGTCTGGGAGCATACGACTGTATATGTTTAACTGCTTTATTTTAGAAGCAACAACCACCCACTGGATGTTGAATAATTAGCCAGAAGATTAAGAGGATACAGGTTTGTTGAAAATTTCAGGCTGCTTTCAAAATTAAATAAACACAATGTTTAACTTGTTACTAAATATGTCACATGTAAAACATTCTCCACCCCAGAATCCTTATATCAACTACATATGACCCAACAAATCTATTTTCCCCACGATGAAATCCTGCGTGCAAAATTTGGATTTAAACCCAAAGAATAGAGTAAAACAATTTATTTGACAGATGTAAGTAGAATGAAAAAGAATATTTCTTCTAAGATTAAAAAAAATGGTTATAAAATAATCAGTGTTTTGGTTAGAATGTTTAGATCTCTACTTTTTGCCCAGGTAACATTCTGTGTGGACTCAAAGTAGTCCAGAGTAATAGATGGGGAATTTGGATATTATGGCTCAAGGAATTCAATATGGTAAATCAGAGTAATCATAGTGACTTCCTGGAAACAAAGAGAGGGCAATGCCAGTATTTATTGATCGATTTATTTCTACCACATGATGTTACACATTGTGTGCTTGAAATACATGATTTCCAAATGGGTTCAGTAAGTGCAGTTGCATACAATACAAAGATGAGAAGCAATATCAAGTTGTTTATATCTGTCACCATGACCTGGTTGTGGTAGATGGTTTAAACACTATATAACATACATACAAAAGTAAGACACGCAAAATAAGTATCCAAAAAAGCATAAACAACAACCCTACAAAAAGTTTAGATACTACTGAAAGGGAAAAATGATTACTAATATATGCATTAATAGAACTGATGAACAGAATCCACTTCGGTTGTGATTTTTCATTTGTTTGCCTAAGTTAGTCATTAAGTAATTAGAGTTTGTCACTGAAAGAAAATGTAATCAAATTTTTTAAAAAGTTTAAATTTCACACATCCTGAATTGCACGACAGAGGCCTACACTCAGTACATAAAACCCTAATGTTAGAGTATACACTAATCATTTGTTAAAACTTTTGTTGTATATCAATCCCTGTTGTAGCTGTTTGTTTTGTTTTGTAGAGAATTGTACTCAGAAATCTGTAAGCTAAAGATATTTCTGGGGCACCTGGGTGGCCCAGTTAGTTAAGCATCCGACTCTTGATTTCGGCTCAGGTCATGATCTCACAGTTTATGAGATAGAGCCCCGTGTCAGGCTCTGTGCTGACAGAGTGGAGCCTGCTTGGAATCTTCTCTCCTGCCCATTCCCCACTTGTGCTCTCTCTCCTCTCTTTCTTTCTCTCTAAATAAATCAATAAACATTAAAAATAAAGATAGTTCCAAAACATTTTTCTTTTTTTTTTTTTTTTTTGACTTAACAGCATCACAGGGAACTAATACGTACCAAAAGCCTGTATATGTATGCCAGTGCATTCTCATTTTTATTAAAAAAAAAAACAGTTGAAAGAGCTTCTCTACATAAATTTTACATTGATTTTTCTTAGTTCCCTAGTTATCAGAACTCTTAAAACGCTATTTTATGATAAATATGATCATCGTGATGATGCTAATCATCAGTAGAAGTAGTATTTTATATTCTACAAATTACATGGACATTATAGTATGCCCCAGGTGTCTTTCCCAAAGACTTCCAAGCAGAAATTAGAGGAAGAGCTTATTGCTATACAGATTTAAGTATCCTGGAATATACTATATCTTTGTTTTAGATAAGAAGCTCTAACTACAGTTAAATTGCAGTTAATTATCCAGTGGCTGGTTATCCATTTTATGGATTATCCAACTCTTTTGCTTCTCCTGTCATTAATTCAAGGCTCATTAGTTCCTCTTTCTTTCAGAAGTCTGACATGGGTCTCATTGAGCTAAAATCAAAGTCTAAGCAGGTCTGCATTCTTTACTGGAACTTGTAGGGGAGAATCTTTTTTCTTTTTTTTTCCAGTTGCTAGATACTAGCTGCATCCTTTGGCTCTTGACCTCCTTCCTCCATCTTTAAATCAGCAGGTACCGTCTCTCTGACCTTCCTTCCATCGTTATATCTTGCTCTGATCATAGCTGAGAGAGGTTCTCCAGTCATGTGTTAAATTGGCCCACCAAAATAATCTAGAGTAATTTCTTCATCTCAAGGTCTCTACCCTAAGTCATATCTGCAACATCCCTTCTGCCAAGCGAAGTAACATACTCACAGATTGGGGGTTATCAGGGCATGGATATCTTTGCGGAGTCTGGTTATCACACTCAATGAATCCCAAATTCTCACATTGCTCTATTTAATTTTTTTTTGGTAAAACAATAAGTAATACTAAAAAAATACCTAAGTAACTCGAGAATAATAGCTCCCATTTGCTGAGTGCTTACTATTTTTCAGAAACAAATAGTATCACATAATTCTTACAACAACCCCTTGAAGGAGGCAGTCTTCTTATTACCATTTTATAGATGAGGAAAGGGAAAGTGATGGCTCGGGCCAAGTCAGACAGCGTGGCAAAGCCAATATTCCATTCCCAGTTCTCCTGGCTCCAAGTTTTACTTGTGACTCTCTGTTACTTTGTAAGTAAGTTCTTCTCATGTATTTACACCTTGACTCCAAGAGCTTTACTAAACAGACCATGATGGAGATTGTGGTGCATGGTTTATAGCAGTGGTTCTCAACTTTAGCTTGTATCAGAGCCACCTTCAAGAGTTTGATAAGTGCTGGGCCTATCCCCAGAGTTTCTGATCCACAGCTTTAGGGTGAGGCCTGAGAATCTGTGTTTCTACAAGTTACCAGGTGACCTGATGCTGCTAGACTATACTTTGAGAACCACTGGCCAAGAAAAGGAAAAGCCTGAGCTGGGATGAGCATCTGCCCCAGATATTTTAGCAGAAGGTGAACTAGAAGGATGGAATTGAAGGAAAGGCAAAAAAAAAAAAAAATCATTGAATATTATACAGAGATTGGGGAGAAATACAATTAAGCTGGCCTAACCCCTATGAAGTAGGACAACTTGACCAGGGCCATTTATTTAGGTATTAACAGAGCTAGAACTAAAACCTAAGCCTTCTCAGGTACAGAAAAACTGTTGAGAAGAGATGTCACTTATTTTTAGCCTTTCCTGTGTCTGACCCTGTAAGTGGATTTAATTATCTACACTGTCTCCATTCTCATGTCAATAAATAAGTGGAAGGCTGGCATCTGAGCTCTGTTTGTCCAATTGCTTTGAAAGACATCCTGGAACACTTGGGTATAAATAAAGAGTGAAATCTGTGTTTATTGCCATCATTTTATTAATTTAGGCTGTGCATAAAATCCACGCTATTTGAGCATCAAGAGGATTTTGCTAATTTTTTCCCCCCAAAGGACATCATTTTGGAGCAAGGTCTTGATGTGCTGTTTCTCATGTTTCTCTCTAACATTCCCTGGCAAGGCACGTGCTAACAGCCTGGCTCTGGAAGCATCTGGCTGGCACTAGAGCAGCCCCGAGAGAGACAGAAGGACCTGTTCTTCATCATCTTTTCAGAAAGGATTTCAACTCTCTGGAGCTTGGCGGGAAGTCACGTCTTTTCTTCATCATTTCCTAACATTGGTATTCCTTTTGAAAGCCTATTTATTGAGGTTTCTGAAATGCCTTCTCTGACACCAAGTTTGGTCATCATCTGACCATAAGATAATCAAAAGAACCTGGGAAACGTTTGGAGTGAAATGTATGGCATGCCTTAGAATTGAGGCACAGGGGGAAAGTGAGACGAGGCAGATGTAGGAGCTACAGCTTATGCACTGCATTTCTAGATGTCAGCAGTGTTGAAATATGTAGCTTAAAGCAAGTGTAGATCAGCAAAGGCTGGGATAGAAATAACACTCTATTTCCTGGGATGATTCATTTAAGGAGGCTATTTATTGCATACATAGTTTAAAGATTACATGCCCGTTTTCTTCTATGGTTGTTCATACGTAAATATATTTTACTGGCCCCGAAATAGCCTAACATTCCCTCAAAAAGTAAAATAAAAAGATAGGGGGAGAGGAGTTCATTTCCTGAGCATTGGAATGTCAAGTTTCAAACACGGAAGATTATTGTAGTAATGATTGATGCTTTTAACATGATGTCACCAAGAATGATATTTTTTTCTTGATTGTTGATTTGAGTCAGAGATTATGTGGAACACAACTCCCAGGCCAAAGATTCATTGGAAAGGATGGATATGTTAAGAATGTCTTTCAACTTCATGGAGAGTTAAGTGCAGCATCTTTCTCTCCACCACTGGAAGTCTTCCATTTTGGTTATCTGGCAAATACCTGCCCAGGAATCCTCTGGGCTCAGCCTGTGGTGGTACATGGGGGATATACCCATGGTTCAGTTTTATTTCTGTGGCCTTAGGTAAGAATTTGAGCCAATTTAGAGCTCCTTGATTTGAAGGCAAAGCCAACTCAGAAAGAGTAGCCAGAAATCATTCCATGCGATGCAGGTGTTTCCTGGGCTGCTATTTAAAAGACTATACATCTCCGGCCTGTTTACCAAGCCCTCACTAAGGAAGGAATCAAATCACCTCTTGGTAACATTCAAAGGCACTCTTTATTTGTTTGGCTAGTTCTGTCTTTTTCCTTTTTTTGCCAGTCATGTTGTCTCCTTCCATCCAGGAATAGTTCCAGCAGTCTACTTAGGATATTTTTATTGGAAGGCTATGCAGCAAATGTATCCTATCCTCTGGCCCTCCCCTACTTTAAGGTAATTTCTCTCCCTCTTCATGTTCCTACACTTTATCATTGCAAACAACAGCACATTTAAATGGCTCCCTGCTGTCCTTTAGCTTCATAAAAAGCAATGGGTATAACCAACATGTATTTTTCATTCACCTGCAAACCCCTCTCAGAGGATCTGTAGTACTTTAGAACTCCATTCTGAATACGGGAAACATGTATGATGGGGAAGAAATACGAGAATAAGAATAAGAAATAAGAATAACCTAGGTAAAAACAAATTTGAAATAAAATTCAGTTTTATTAGGAATTGTCTCCCAAGAGAAACTCATAGACTACTAAAACAAATAACTCCCTCACTGCTGTTGCACCATCATATTCCATAAAAGATTTTCAAAGGCCTTCTCCTGGGGTTGACAGAGTAGTTTATTATTACTGTTATTATTACTATTACTATTGTTATGTTTCTTAAGTGTTTGTAATTCAAATAATTGAATGCAATCTGAGTAATCATTTAAGTTTCAGGTGCATAGTTAATATTTATATAAAACTTCGGAGTTTCCAAACATTTTTTGATGCACTATCAAATAACTCTTCAAAATAACTCTGTAAGTTAGCATTATTACATTACATTTTAAAATGAGGAACCTGAGAGACGCCCGGGTGGCTCAGTAGGTTAAATGTCCGACTTTGGCTCAGGTCATTACCTTGCGGTTCGTGAGTTCGAGCCCCGCATTGGGCTCTGTACTGACAGATCAGAGGCTGGAGCCTGCTTCAGATTCTGTGTCTCCCTCTCTCTCTGCCCCTCCCATGCTCATGCTCTGTCTCTCTCTGTCTCAAAAATAAATAAAACATTAAAAAATAAATAGATAAATTAAAATGAGGAACCTGAGCTACACAGAGTGCGATGGCTTGCCTAGGATCAGGCAGTTAGTGACAGAGTGGCCCTGAATCCAGTGGTTCCAATTCGTGCCTTCAGAACTTTCTATTACAAGAACCTGTGGATTTGGGGGTGGAGGGGGTGGAGGTGGTGGGGAGGGAAAGAAATCAGTGACCAGGCCCCAACCCAGAAAAATTAAATCAGAATATCTGAGGATAGGGTCCAAGAATCAATATTTTCTAGAAATTCCCTAGGAGATTCTCATGTGCAGGCAATAGTGGAATCCATAGTACTAATCTGAATCACGTTCTTTATCAAGTTAATATTGGAGCATAGATTATTTAATCAACTTGTAGCAGAGGCAGGCAAACTAAAAGCAAAATAGCTAGCATGCCATTTCTTATCTCCCATTCTTCTTCAGCAGGTGTTTTGGGTATGTCTTTATCCAAACCCCATGAAAACATGGGGGATATTTAATACTAATAACTAAAAAGAACACTTGGAATACCAGGGACAGCATACAAAGCAAGCAAAGAGAAGGTCCTGGCTAGTGGACTCTATTGAGTATTCCAGTTTCATTATTCCCATAACCATGAACACCACTCCCTTTTCTCATTGAACCAATCATTGTCATTAGTCTTTGGCATATATACTCAGGAGGGAGGTGAAATGACCAGTGGATATGCAGTCCCTGACCAAATGTACATCAAATGCTTTTTTTTCCCTCGGTTAGTTACCAATGACTTGTGAACTTCCATTCAAAATGACTCTGACCTTTATTTCATTAGTGATTGTAAATGCTCCTATAATTCCTAGTAAAACACTAGCGAATATTTTGCCACTATGAACTATATACATTTATTCTGCCTCACACCTCTTTTTATTCAGCCTTCTTTCTTTGTGACTGAGTCTAGAGGCCTGCCTCCTAAATTAGAAGATGGAATGGGCTGATATTAGCCTGTTTAGCCTAACACTGGATTAGAAAACAAGGAGTGGGGGAAGAGGGAATTCACTGAGTTCCATGATCCCTTCTTTTGCTGATCAAGAGCTATCCTGGTAGGTGAAATAGCAAAAAGTTTTCTGTAAAGGTGATCCAGTCAGGAAGAGAAAGTTTGAAGAAGACCCCTTCTGGTTGCTAATAATGAAGAGAATGTGGATAAAAATGATAACAGAAGGAAGGCTTCAGATTATGTTCTAGTATCCTTGCTTTAAATCTTCAGTAGATTGTAATTAGTGAAGAGAATACCAAGTGCTCCTGCCCTAGTTGGGCTTTTGAAGGAGAACCATGTGTATTTATTCATCTACTCATTCAGAAATATTTATTGAGTGCCTGTTCTGTGTTGATTACTATTCTGAGTGACAGAGGTAGAGCAGCCTCGCTCAGTTCCTATGTAGCACTGGTGATAGAAGAAAGGAGTTTTGTTGGAGTGTTGACTTAAATCTGAAAGAAAGGTGTATCTACTGAACTGCCCAGAGACTGAGTTATTTAGAGAATCTAAGCTATTAAATTGGTCTAAGTTACTGAACTGAACTGATAGAAAAATTTCGGTTCCCTTCTCTCAGCAGTAGAGAGTGTTCCAGAACATCATATCAATTAGTTCTAAGAAAACTAAAAGCAAAGCTGTGTTTCTCAACATAGTACTAATTTTGAATCTCTGTTAGAGAACAATAGAATTGTTCCTATTCCTGGGAATAAGAAGTGCCTAAGGTAGAGTATTGTCATTGCTCATTGTCAACACTGGTAAGCCTAGGAGAATTCAGAGGGTCAAGATCAAGAAATGGATAGTTTGGAGAAATAATAGACCTCTGTTATGTATTTGTACTGATGCATTTTTTAAAAAATCCTTTAGGCTGAGAACTAGAACTGTGCCTCTAATTATAAAGATCAACTGTCAGGGAAAAGAACAGGATAGGTAAACTGTTTTGGTCATTGAAATTAGATAATGCCATGCTTTAAGGACTTTATGTGTATTTACCTATATTCTAAGTCATTGAAACAGCAGTTGTAAGCAGCTATAGTTTTCAAAAAACTCTCACAATTATGTGGAACCCTCTTATAAAATATGGAAACCAAACACTTAGGTCTTCTTCCTAAGTATCGTGAATAGCATCTCAGTTTTCATACTTCATTTGACATCCATTTACTGTTTGATACTGCTTTCTTAGTTTTTACTCTCACTAGACTCTCCATTTATTTGTCTGCAGTGTCTCTAAATACAACAATAAAAATCCTTTGATCATGGGGCTATGTAGGGACTCATCTAAAGATCTAAGAGCTTCGGCAGACTGTAACTGCTTCCTTAAGAAGCGTGGCATCGCAGGAAGACTGGTTTAGACTTTCCTTTTGCCCATTTAGTGTTAGTTACATATCTACAGTATCTGGCATGTTTCCTAAGTATAGATATATGCAATCAGATACTCGGTGGCATCCAACCACGGCTACTTAATTTTCTACTTATATATTCAGGAAAGAGCCTGAAGTATGAGGCAATGGGTACAATGAATGCAATTCAGTGGTAATGATGATGAAAGTAAGCAATTCTCCTCTAAGGAAAGATCATCTTTTCTTGGTTCATTAATTGGTTAAAGAACTTAGATCAGCATAAAATGCCTTTAGCTGGTAATTAGCATGCAAATAAGCACTGGCCCGCAGGCCCAGGATTTAAAAGGAACTTGGCTGGGCTTGAAAGGAATGCTGGAGGCAAGCATATTTTAATAAAAATAAAAAATAATTCCCAAAGCATTGGTAATATTTGCTTTATGATGTTTTCCTTTTTAATCCTGTGAACCCTGCCTTGAGAGTTGACTCTATTATTAAGATTCACCATTGAGGGCACTTGAATGAAGTCTTTAAGAAATAAAAAAGAGAACATGTTGCTTTTGAAGAAGACCTGTGGGCTTTCCATTAGGAAGTTTATGAAACATTTATATCTGGTCCACAACACCTGGGCTTTATACAAGAGTATATTTTACAGAGGCTATAAAGTTGCTGCAGGGGTTAATAAATTTGGAACCCCAATACCAACTTCACATTTGAGAACCAACAATCACCCCTGTAGTTTTCAAGATAGGCCAAAGTATGACCTTGTAACAGATTAACCCTAAAACTTCTGTGACTTAACACAAGCAGAGTTGATTTCTCACTCAGACTACTTTTCTCATGCAGATGGGCAGAAGCCACTCCTCCACATTTTTCCATGTGGACCCAGGCCTTTGGAGGCTCTGGTAATTTACAGCTGCACCTTCTGGAACACAGGCCTCTGGCTCTCAAATGCTTCACCCTAGAAATGAGACTTGTTACTTTTGCTTTGAGCCCATTGGCCAGCACTAGTTGTCTGGCCCCACCAAACCGGAAAGGGACTGAGAAATATGGGGGGACACACAGTACACAATCCTGTTTCATTTTAAAGTCATACAGTAAAAGATTTTACCAAAGCCTTCATATCCTACTTTGCTACAACAAATGTGACCAAGCTTAGGGTCACCAAGATGCTCTTTCAGAACAAGAATAAGAAAATGTGGACACTTTTTTTCTAGAGTGATGTAACAAAAATGACCATGGTGGAAGAGAGGTGGTGCACTGACAACTTTTATGTGGTGTTTAAAGCATAGTCTCTGATGAGTTCTAGCGAAGTGCTCCTAGTTTAAAATTTTTTAAGTTCTTTATGTAGATTACTATTTCTCAATATCTTTTTCCGATATCTCCACGAAGGAACCTGTTTAGACGTTTGTTTACATAAATGACCTCTCATGAAATATCGTATTCCAGGTACACGCCATCTCTGTTAATGTACCAAATGTGTATCTGAGCTTTACACATTAGAACGCTCAGGGCTTTTTTGTCCCTTAAGAACCAGTTTCCACACCCTTGAAGTTGATACCACCCCTCATAAGAATGCATGATCTAAATTTAGCAGAATAAAAATGAAACATGACCTATATTCTAGCATTTATAGGCTTAGAGTTCAAAGCTCTGAGTTCAAATCATAGAAGTATTACTGACTGGCCAGAGATGCTTGGACCAATCATTTAATCCCACTGAGCCTTGGTTTCCTCATCCGTAAAATGTAGATTATAGTGTCTATCTCTTTGAAGGATTTTGTTGGGCTCAAATGAATTAGCATTGATGTATTGATGAGAATAGTAGATACTAAGGCTCTATGTAAATGTTAAAGATTATTATCTCCACCTACTTTCACCCATACTTTGGTCTAATTTTTCTAATTACTATGGGAAAGCAGGGATGATTTTCTGATTACAAATCTTTTATCTACCCCATATCATAACCCCATCTAATTAGAAAAGGTAGTGCTATTGAATTGTAATATGAATACTCACTCAAATTCCTGATATTAATTTTAAAATGGTGGAGATTGCCCCAGAAGCACTAAATCTACCATTTTCCCCTAATATCTGCCAAATACATTTCAGACTAGATGGATTTGAATGGCCAGAAATCCACATCTGCATTCTCTTTTCCTTTTCTTCTTAGCTAATAGAATGAAAATCTGTTAAGAAGAACTTAACTCCATACCTTAGCCTATTCCTAGTTGCCTCTGTAAATAATGCTAGAGGAAGGGATATAAATTGGAGACTTAGGATGTTTGGCATGAAGCGTTAACATGGCTTCTTTGGACAGATGTTAGAGATCATAAAATGCCAGAAGTTCACACACACACAAGATAGAATCAGAAATCTCACAGGATATAGGGCAAAAGTGGTGCAGATCAGTTCACCTGGAAAGTTTCCTTTTGCTCTCCTGGTAACACCTCCCTTCACTCACATGCATGTGAACTAGAAGAGATTGATCACAGAGGCTTAAGAAGTTATTATAATTTGGTATCTTATGAAAATCTCTCAGAATTGGATAGGCAAAGAATATAGGTCATTCCCATGACATATGGTGTCCCACAAGAAAAATAATAAGCCCTTGAACTTGTGCCAGCTGCTCTCTTTATGATCCAGGTGATGAAGGAGTAAAGAGCTGGGATGGAACTCTGTTTAGCTGATGAACGTAATAGTAGATTTCCAATTCTTTGCTACATCATATATTCCTCCCTGTATTAGTAGGAAAATTTGAGCTGCTTTGTATGAATATTAAAAAAAAAAAATGAATGCAGGGCGCCTGGGTGGCTCCATCGGTTGAGCGTCTGACTTTGGCTCAGGTCATGATCTCACGGTTCTTGGGTTTGAGCCCGCGACAGGCTCTGGGCTGACAGCTCAGAGCCTGGAGCCTGCTTCAGATTCTGTGTCTCCCTCGCTCTCTGCCCCTCCCCCACTCATGCTCTGTCTGTCTCTGCCTCTCAAAAATAAAGATACGTAATAAAAAAAAAATTTAATGAATGCAACTCAGAATAACATTAGTATTTTTAAAAATCTGCAGTGTCAAGTTTTACAAATAATATACATCTTTTTTTATACATGACCTGTTAAGTTGACCTTGGTACTTTGCACTTGCCCTGGCATCCCTTCATTCCTGCCAGTCTCTTTCTATCTTTTCCATTTCACTCTTTTTATCAGGGAAGATGCCTAGGGCATGGGGATTGTAACTCCACAAAGTGTTTATTTCACTTAACGAGAAATCTGTGTAGGAATCAGAGCAGCACTGGTTCAGAGTGGCAGAAAATTGGGGCATTGGGCATTAAGCACAGATGCATTTAATAATTTATACAGAATTAATAAGGTACTGGGTTGTATTTAAAAGCTCTGATCAAGTGACTGTTACAGATACTATTTACAAAATTGATACTTCGCTAGGAGACAAACCAAGTTTAGTAACATAATTAAATAGAAATTAAATTAAGGAAAATGCATAATCATATTCTTATTAATATGATAACTTTGTAAAAATTATTTGCGTATTGTGGGCATTGAGCAAGATAGCTAAAGCACGTTAATTAGATTTCAAGTGAATTTCCACCATGTTAATTCATATTTTATAAGAATAGTAATTAAAATGCAACATGTTATAGCTATAGTATAGTATTTTATTATATCCCATATTAACATTTCCTTATAAGTAATTTTAAAACATCAGCTTAATGGATTAGTAAAAGTGCAATAGTGTAACTGGGCATTTATTGTTAATAGAGTCCAGATTATGAAGTGAATTTTTACTATTCTTAAAGTCATTCACAGGACAATTTTAATGATATAATACTTACATTCCATTTGGAGTTCTTTTGTAGCTACTTTGTGCTGCAAATGACTTCTATTGCATATTTAAATAAATATTGGTTGTACATCTCTTTTTCTAAACTTCTTTTTGTTTATATAACAAAAAATAATTATCCTGGTCTTTGGATTTGAATATCAAGTTCAGTAGGTATGTAATATGTCACACGTTTTGTGGACTGGAATTTTATTGGTTAGATCACCATATAAGTTTGCCAAACATTTCCCATATTTGAACAAGGGTACAGATGTAAGGGGTGATTCTGATTCTTTTATGAAAAAGTAATCATAAGAAGGGTGATTAGATAGATATTAAAATGTGTGAAATCAGGTTAGGTCTTCTTTTTGGCAACCAAACCACCCTTTTGGTCATATGCCATTTAGAAAATAGAAATTTCATTGCTCTGTTAACTCAGGGTCTTAGCACAGCCCCAGGAGTTGATAATGCCAGTATGTGCCAACTGAAAAATGTTGCATAGAAACAAGTGAGAAATCATTATCAATGAGTTGTTAATCACAGCAATTTGAGATGGAGACTACCTTGCTGACAGTTGTCTGCAGAGTTCCCATGCTGTTGTTTTGAGAGAACTCCCTCTTCTTTTCCCTCAGTACTTGAGATCAATGAGGATATATGGCTTATTGGCCCAAGGGAAGGGTCTTAAACATGTTTCCAATAACGTTGTGGAGAATGCATTAATATTTCAAGTTTTTAGATGAGGAAGCAGAAGTGAAGCGATGTAGTAGGCCCCAAATTTCCAAATGTTCCCAGTGGGGGCTGTTGGTTGCATTTCCCTTGTGATTGCTTGATATCATCCATTCTCCACTACTTCTTAACACATATTTCAACCACTTATTCCTGTCTTACCTTCTGCAGTGTATAGGCTCTCTGTGCTATTTTACCCAAGTGTAGCTGCAACCTTGTGGTAGACGCTGTGACTCTTGCCCAAATTATCTACAGGAATGAAGGATTTAAACTTCCAGTTGCTGGTGTCTCAGATTTCAGCCCCCTCCAGATACTGCCTTGGGTAGAGATCTGCCTCACTCAAATTCATCTCTACTTCCTGGGATAGTCTGCAACCAATAACTAACCAAAAGTCAAAGGGCCTGGCTTCTAACCCCAAAGTGGGGAAGGTTGAAGAAATATCCCTTCTTTACAATTCCCTGCTGGGTCATCTGTGACTTACACTGAGGCCATATTGCAGTTCAACTTCTCATTTTGCCTAATGGCTTTTTCTTCCATAGGTTAGATCCCCAGAGCACTCCCTGATAAATTTCCTGCATGTTGAACTTCATCTCAGAGACTGTTGCCCAGGTAAATCAATTGCAGCAACACCGCACTGCTTCTAGATCTGGAATTTGTCATTATTTTGTGGAGATCATAGAGTTAATTCTACCTTAATGCTATTTTGGTTTTTTTATTCTGGATACACACTTCTTGAATGGCTTAAATAAATGAAAACAACAGTTGCATCTAGATGATAGGGTTAATAAGAGAGGTTGAGTTTATAAGATTTAAGAGGACCTTCATCTCAAAAGGAATAAGATAAAATGAGGGAATCTTACCATGAGAGATAATTGGATTCAGATCTTGAATACATTAACTAGAAATCAGGAATATGAATTTAAGTGATTGTATGAAAAAAAAAAAAAGAGCATTTTCCTTTGCAGTCTTCAGTGTTCAATGATTAGATAAAAGTCCCAAAGGAAAGTATGTTTTGCCTTTGTGGCTTTGATCATTGGTTGACTATTGGAGCAAATACTTCAAGTTTGCTACAGGGAAATGAGTTTGAGCAAGTGAGGAAATTTCTCTTGCAGGTTTTACCAGTGTAGAACACTCAAGCTCATTACCCTTTATACATAACGAAGTCATTCGCTGAACTTCTTAAGTGCCCCTTAGCTGAACACATCCCAGGACAACCAGCATGGAGCCAAGAAGAAAACAAAATTCTTTCATATTAATTATACTTTGGAGATATTTCATGGAATCTTTCCAAATATTGGGATAAAAACCTCTAAATAAATTGTTATAAAGAGTTTTATTTTAGCAATCAGGTACTTTCTAGAAGTTCTGTAACTATGAGCTTTCTGTGAGCTCTTAGCTCTCCCCAGTGAATTTCCATAGCCTCATTCAATACAATATTTATGTTTTCCAAACTATAGCTGTAAAAGTTTCTCATTTTGTCTATTTTCAGACTAAGAGTCAGAACATTTCTGTGTTTCAACTCTTCTTTGTCATATCTGTCTGGTGCCATTAAATCATAACACTCTCTGATTCTCACCACCACCACCACCACCACCACCCCCACACCCCAGATAATATTTACTGAGACTTAGAAATTGAAGATTTAGCTAGGATTGTATGTAAATGAGAAGTCTCTTTAATAACCTACATTAGAGAAAGTCATCGCCCTGTCTATCCATGGAGAAATCTGTGTATGATGTGAACTTATTTGTTGAATCACATATTTTATTTAAATAATAGTATACAGCATATACTTCCAACTCCAAATTATTGAAGATGACCTTTGAAATAAAGGATGCTATGCTAAAGAACCTAGCAAGTTTCCCTTCTCTCCATCCTCTCGTTTACTTTCTACTTTTTACTTTCTTCTTTGCTGTATATTCCTTAAGTCAACTGTCAACACTAATAGATACTAATAATGCAAAGGTTTGCACATTCGCTTATTCAACAAATATTTATTGAGACTCTATTAGGTGCCTAGACATGTGTTAGAAATTTGGGACACATTTTTTACCCAAGCAGGCATTTCCCTTCCCCAAAGAAACTAATGTAGAGGTAGAAGAACTTCCTTTTATTTTTCTAGGATCTATGACTTAGCTTAACTGACATAAGCAGATTAACAGAAGAAAAGTGTACACACTTTCTTTAATATTTTGTATAATGTACATGAGAGTCTTCCAAAAGAAAATGAAGACCCAAAGAAGCTGTAAGGTCCCAAAGCTTATGCAGTTGACAATGCAGGGGCAAGGAGTGCTGGCTCCCTGCACAGTCGCAAATCTCTGTGTAGCTTTTGATTCCCCAAAAATTCAACTACTAATCGCCTATTGTTGCCTAGAAACCTTACTAGTAACATATAAGTCAATTAACATATATTTTGTATATTATATGTATTATATACCATACTCTTACAATAAAGCAAGGTAGAGAAAAGAAAATGTTATTAAAATCATAAGGAAAATAGGGGCAACTGGGGGCTCAGTCAGTTAAGCATCTGACTTCGGCTCAGATCATGATCTCATGGCTTGTGGGCTTGAGCCCTGCTTTGGGCTCTGTGCTGACAGCTCAGAGCCTGGAGCCTGCTTTGTATTCTGTGTCTCCCTCTGTCTCTCCCCCTCCCCCCCCACTCTCTCTCTCTCTTTCAAAAATAAATAAACATAACATTTTTTAAGTCATAAGGAAAATAAAATATATTTACAGCACTGTATTGTATTTATTTAATTAAAAATTTGTGTTTTAGTGGATCCAGAGCACTTCAAACCTTCAAAGGTCAACTGTACTTAGGCTAGGAGTAGTAAATTATGGGCAAGTGACTAGGAAATACATGGGAGAAACTAACGGAAGAAAAGGGCTATTTTACTGGGTTTGTTTGAACAGATCCATTTTATCATTGGCTCCCAGTCAGGTGATAAAATGTTCTTCTCAGTATGAGGAAGTCACTTTTTTAAAAAGTTTATTTATTTTTAGAGAGAGAGAGAGGGAGAGAGAGAAAGAATCCCAAGCAGGCTCTACACTGCCAGTATAGAGCCCGAGGTGGGGTTGGAACTCATAAACTGTGAGATTATAATCTCAGGTGAAATCAAGATTCAGTTACTTAACCAACCCAGGTGCCCCACAAGGAAGCCACTTTTGTCATGGGAATGTTATGCTTGCTTTTAGGTAGAAAGGGGAAGGTCAGAGAGACCTTCATGTATCTACTCTTTCTTAAATGCCTTTAGCTCAAAACAATCAATGTTCCAAAGCAGGATATTCTGGGGTGGCACATTCTGAATCCCTTCAATAACAAAGTGACTCCTGATTTCCAAAAGTTCACTATGGAGTAGGAGACTCAGGCATGTAACAGTCATACATCAAATGTATTCTATGTATAAATTGCTCCATAAAAATGAGCTTGAGAACGTCCTAATTCTACTTTTTGGGATTCAAGAAACTATCAACAAGAGAAGGAGAAATCCAGGCAAGAAAGTAACTTGAGCAGAGATCTGGGGCTTAACAGTGAAACCCTGTCAGCACAGTTAGAGGGCATTGAGCTGACTGACTGCCCAGGCAAAGCACAGGAAAAGAGGCTGACACATTAGCAAAGGGCTAGATTATCATCTCTGCATTTCTTACTGAGAAGGCTGGTGATGGAAATGATGTTGGAGAATGGAAACTGACCACCAAAGATCTGGGGGCTCATTTTGTAATACAGAATTACTGTTAAATATGGCTTCTTGGCCAGGGACGACATGTTCCAGTCTCTGACAAATCTAGATGGTGAGTAGTGTTCACTAATTAAACATAAGCCACAGGGTTATGTGTCTCTCCCAGGTCAAAGTGGTGCAAAAAAACCAACCTGGGCTTTTTAATGACTTGATGAATCATATCCCCACCCTGCTAACCAAGAACACCTGCATTAGACACGTGCACAATTGAGAGATTAACTTTTACTCTGTTATCCCATTGGCATTGTCAATTTTTTTTGTCACTGCAGCTAGCTTCACCCTAATTAGTGCACAGGGCCATTAGAGAATTTTTCATACAGGTATGATATGGTCAGATATATATTTTTGAAAAAGGAAGATGTATTCGTTTGGGCAGGAAGATCATGGTATCAGGAAAGTGTAATAGGCTACTAGAAGGTTGGGATTTGTATCAGGAATTTTACAGCAAAAAGAGAGAGGATAGTTCTGGTCAACATTTGGGTGGTCCATCCTATAGGAATTGCTCCTAGCTTCATCAGGGATAAGTCTAGATGGCTGTCAGAGTTTGAAATATATGAATGGCAAATTAAAAGAAATACAAAAATTTCCAGTTAGTAATTGAATTAATGGTACAGTAAACATGCATATTAGATTTGGAGAACCCAAAATATAATGACTATGGTGATTGGTTATGTTCTGAACCACTACATCAAAATATTTAAAATGAAAGATTCTGTTTTTAATGGAAAAATCAACATCTCATTGCAAAAAGGAATATCTTTGGTTTAACCCTTATTTATAGAAAGTGGTTGTTTTTTCATATGGATACTAGCCACCTCATAAAGACAGGACTGCCACAATATATTTCCGGCAAGAGGATCTTATAAATGCTTATAAGGGTGACTTATAAATGCTCAGAGAGTGGAGCTTGAAGAGAGAATTCCCCTCTGCCAGGGTGTAGAATGCCAGATAATGAATCGTCAAGGAGGCAACATTACAAATTGGAGTCTGGAAGGAGAGAAGTCAAGGAAATAAGAGCTGTTAAAGAATGGATGATTGTGGTAATTAAGGTTATGGGTAAAGAAGGGTTTAGTTATTGCAATGCAAATAAATTAGGAGCGTGTTTTAAGCAATGAAACAGTGTGCCTTTTGGAATTTGTCAAATTCTTGCTTTTTTTGTTTCCAAAAAACCTAATGCTTTAGTCAGGAAGTGTCTTACTCTTGTTAAGACATACAGAAAAAAGGTAATTGCTAAAATATAAAAGGAGGCTTATACACACACCTAGCTGCCTTGAACCAGTTTTGGATTAAAACAACAAAAAAGACATCAATCATATTTCTCAATCAGTGTTTAGCATATCATTACCAACCTTGGCAGGAATAAATGACACGTTTGTAGGTGATGCTAATGAAGATGACATTTTAAATTCAGATTGACAAAACTCAAAGCTTCTATTTGTAAAATAATCCCCAGATGTGATACTGAATCTCTGAGGGGATATTTGAATCATGAAACTAGAATATTGTTCTGTTGAAGGTTTCATGTATAAATTGATTATAATCTATTTTTTCAAGCCACTCTTTAATGAGGTACTTTTGATTATTTTTTGGATTTTGTGTTAGCTCTTTGTTCTTGCTTTTGGAGGGGAAGGGGAATTTTGTGTTTTGTTATTCCAGTGTTAGGAAGCTGGTGACAGAAAACATAATGTATCATCCAGGGAATTCTTTCAGAGTTTAGGTTTTCAAATTCTTTTATATGATTATAGACAAATTTGCATTTATCCTAAAAAATTGTTTTTCTGATTATAAGATTATATGCCCAGTCTATAAAACTTAAATTATAAAAAAGTATAAGAGCATTAAAATATATTAATATAGTTTTGTGTTTCTCTTTATTTCTCTGTGCGTGGATAAATTTGGTGAGCTTTTTCTTGTAATGTTTTATTATATCATTCTATGTCAAAAACACTTTTGACGACATAATTTGAATAACTGCACAAGATTTTTCACATAGATATATCATATATTTTTCAATAATTCTTTCTTTTTTTCTGAGCATATGGAATGTTTCCAAAGTTTTGCCCTTCTACAACACACACACACACACACACACACACACACACACGGAAAATCCCCACCCCTGGATAAGTCTCCTTATAATATAGTTATATCTGTACATGTTATTTTCTTACCAAAGATTGATAGAAATGAAATTTCTACATCAAGGTGCATAAGACCTGTTCAAGGCTCTGTATACATATGGTTACGTTGCCCTTCAGGTCACCCGTGGCAATTTGTGCTGCCACCAGTGTCATTGTTACATTGATCTAGCCAGCTCTGATTATCATTACTATTTCTAATCTGTGTCAATTTGCTAGATGAAAAGTGCAATCTTTTTTGGTTTATCATATTATTTTCATTTTTCTATCTATAAGAGGGAATAACCTTTCTCATTTGTTAATTAGCCATTTATAT
Source organism: Panthera pardus (assembly GCF_024362965.1). Classification (NCBI taxonomy): domain Eukaryota; kingdom Metazoa; phylum Chordata; class Mammalia; order Carnivora; family Felidae; genus Panthera; species Panthera pardus. The sequence continues at coordinate 136,695,266 of NW_026526721.1, forward strand.
TCTTCCTTCTTTGAATTGACTTTCTAAATCTCTAGATAGCATTGTTTTCAAAATAATGATTTATAGTAGTATATTTTTAGAGATACAAATTCTAAGATCTTTTCAGTTTTATTGTTTACTTTTGTCCACATATATTTCATTATTCTGTAGACAAGTATAAATTTTTGAACTTAGTATATTCTTAAAAAATAGTTACCCATGATGCAGTCACTTAAAATATTACCTTAATTTTCTCTTCAAGTCTTTTCATTTATTTTCATAAATGCTTTAATTCCTGAGTTTATTGCTTATTTTGATGTATTTATTTTTTCAGCATCTAAGTTGTGTATGTGTGTGTGTGGGTGTGGGTGTGTGTGTGAGTGTGCTGTATTTTCTAAAATTGATGGGGAGAGAGCATATAAAATAACTTTTCGGTCTATAAAGTAATAGCTATATTATGCCTGCTTTAATAAATTAACATTTTCCTTTTCTGACTTCTCAGTAAGACATCTACAATACCTTAAGCATAAATCCCTCTTTTAAGTTATAAGTTATATATAAGTATACAAATGTAACTGTACAAGTTATAAACATTTATAAATATTTATCTGCTAATCAGAATTCATAGACACACAAGGATTCTGGCCTTTATTGGAATATCTCTAACTCTTTACTGTGTGGACTTGGAATGCTTATTGTTTCACTTACATATCATATATCGTATCACATATTGCATTCTTAGATATTCTCTGGTCTATTTTAGAACTACTTATGTTAGCTCATAATAATAGATAGTATATAATAGATAGGCCTATCTATTATTATTATATGAGGTATATATATATATATATATATATATATATATATATATATATATATATATATTCCATGTTACACGAATGAATCATTTAACTGTGGTACTTTAATAATAAATATACATGTCTAATGATGGAAGTTCCTTAGTCCCATTTTCAAAATAATTTCTCAAAATATTTCCAAACAACTTTAAATTATTTCATCAAATTGCAAATAATTTTCAGTTGAGATTTCACTCAATGTGAGAAATATTTTGGACAGAAATAACACCTTTTTCAGTATTCAATATTTCTATCCAAGGAAATACTGTTTCCTCATTTATTTAAATATCATAGCTCTTAGAAAGTGTTGTGGCTTTGCATATATGAATTCTAACCATTTTCCATGAGAATTGATCATTTCTGTATATTTTATTTATTTACATTGCATTATTGAAGGAACTTCAATGCATTAAACGTTTTAACTGGCTTTACTGATACATAGGAAGTTTATTGCTTTTTTATTTAGCGGTTTTACTGGATTTTTTTATTATTTAAAATATAATAACATAATGGAGTTAATCCTCTACATTCTTTAAAAACAAAATGGATGTGATGACATCATTGCAATCATCTTGTTCCATTATTTCCAGTAAGTTTAAGTCTTGTTACTTGCTCTTTCTTCTTCTTCCTTTTTTTCCCTTTGACTTTGAATAGACCCTCCAGAAAAATATTAAATAGTAATGTCACTAACAAACTTTATTGTATTATTTAAAAGCTGGATGGAATTCTACTACAGCTGTGTTTTCCAAAGTGTTATCCTTTGAACATTAATCTCTCCAGATGCTCTGGGAGCAAAGAATTCCATGTTAAAAATTAAAAAAAAAAAAAAGTCTGAAACTTGCCTTTGAAGGCTTATCATATATTTTTGCATGTTAAAGACCTGAGAAATAGTAAAAAGAACTGTTTAATTGTGGGGTTTTTTTTTTCATTCTCTAACAGATCACAGAATTTTTCATAGAATTTTAATTAAAAACCATTAGAATTAATGTTTCATTGAACAAAACCAGCCATCAATTAAAGCAAAACTCTTTGTCCTATTTACCCAACTGAACAAGTACCGAGGGTGGGAAGAGTGTTCTGTCCTGGGTGCAGGCTGTAATAAGGGGATATATTCTCTGAAAAGAATGTGAAAGCAATATTAAAGCCAACTAAAAATCAGTGTCATTACCACTCTTCTCTTGCTTGAAGTTCTCCCCCCGCACCAAAATCTTTGGTTAGTCTGAATACTAAATTTAGAAAACTGTTTTCAGTCTCTATTGAGTCCTAGTAATTTATATTTAAGCTTCAAATTACACATTTTTATTCTTTTTTGGTAAGTGTTATATTCTACATGGAAATTAGTTTGACATTCTCCCATTTATATCATGGCTGTCAACATATGCAGATTAAGCTACATGTGTTCATTTTGAATTTTTTTAATGTTTATTTTTGAGAGAGAGAGAGAGAGAGAGAGAGAGTGACAGAACATGAGCAGGGGAGGGGCAGAGAGAAAGGGAGACACAGAATCCAAAGCAGGCTCCAGGCTCTGAACCATCAGCACAGAGCCCGATGTGGGGCTCAGACCCATGAACCATGAGATCTTGACCTGAGCCGAAGTCATAGGCTTAACCGACTCAACTATCCAGGTGTCCCAGAACACGTGTTCATTATGAGAGCTAATTGGCAAGGATAGAATTCTTTGCTTTCTGATTGAATTGTGTCCTTGTGGGGATATGTAGTCTTGCATTTATTTAAATAGTACATTGGAAATAAACAATAATAGCCCAGTGGTAGTAAAGATAAAGAAGTACAACTTCAGTTATTTCAATTTTATAATTCATTGTGACCACTTGGAGTTTTATTTGTATTTAAATTTTCAATCAGTGAAAAAAGGTGGGCTGCAATATTTTCATTTTAGGTGCAGAGTTTGGTTCCTACACAAAACATTTTGCTAAGTTAGAGTAATATGTTTAACAGTTTTTAATTCTTATTGGGGCAGTAGAGTTGACATTTTGAACCCCTGAATCAGTCAGTCATTGGCTGCAGGCTGGGACTAAGGCATCTTCCATCAGCAGACAATTCTCCAGGGAAGGCAGCTGTGAGCAATTATTACCCAACCCTCATAGCAGTTGGGATGGTTCATGGGCCTGGCTAAGGGCTCTGAGTCGAGAACCAATAGAATGTACTGCAGGTTCAAAACTTTTCTTCCCATTTAATCTGTTGAAGATTTTTCAATTTGTCAAGAAAATAATTGAGGTAGGCTAAAAAAAAAATGCACCCCCACCACGACCACCTCCCCCAAAACGATATCCATGTCCTAATCCCTGGAATCTGGAAATGTACCGTTTATGGCAAACAAACCAAAAAGGGATCTTTGCAGCTATGATTAAGACTCTTGAGGAGAAGAGCTTAGTTATCCAGGTGGGCCCTTAAGGCAATCACATGTAACCTTATAAGAGGGAGGCAGAAGCAGACCAGAGACACTGACCGGAAGGTGTGTTCCCTGAAGCAGATTGAAATGTTGAAGCCACCAGAAGCTAGAAGGGGCAAGGAATGGATTCTCTCTCAGAATCTCCAGACAGAGCATGGCCTTGCCAACACCCTAATTCTGACCTCAGAATTTATGAATGAATGAATTTTTGTTGTTGTAAGCCTCCCAACTTGCTGTATCTTGGTGCAATGGCCATAGGAAACAAATGCAGCACTGCAATCAGATTGACAGGTAAGCAGTTCTAGGCTGATTTTTTTAGCTAAGTAAACCTACATTTGTGCCAGATCTGGGATTACCAAACCTTTTTCTTATATTCATGGCTTTTTTTCCCCCCTTAGCAATTTTTTGTATGCATATTGTGGTACTACACAGGTGAATCTTACTATGTTACTTTTTCATTAATTGTTTTTATGTGTATTTATTCTCTTATTCATTTAGCCTATAAACTCCTGTTGGGCAGAGCTTATTTTGATAAAGGTGGAAAGAAAGTAAAATTTGAAGTCAACTAGTCCTGGTTCTGAACTCCAGAACTTAGGCAAGTTACTTGAAGTACTGAAGCCTTAGATTCCTTATGATATTCTTTAGGTACCTATGGTGTAAGGGAGAACTACATAGATTAAATGAAATAACAAATATAGAGTGTCTGGTTCAGAGTAGGAATCAGATAGAATTAAGTTCCCTCTTTCTTACCTGAAGTAACAGTATATACTTTGGCATCATAGTGACCATGGAATAAATAAGCATATTTGCTTAATGAATTGGATATACTTAAAATTTAAAGTGCAGACTGATTGCAAATTTATTAAACAATTGGTATTTACAAAAGGGCACATAACATATATACAAGCATTATACATCGGAGTAAAAGGTAATCTTGGAACATATTTCTAACTATGAAGTTTCACTATTCCTTTTTTAACCATATTACAAATAATTTCTTCACTATATAGTTGTCAAAATCAGCTGTTAATAACATTTTTGAATTTAGTACTTTGCAACCTGAACACAAAAAAGCAATCCATGGTAACTTGGCTTTAGATATACCTACATGTGTTGCATTTATTTGATGTAGTTTAGATGTTGCCATCTGTTTTCATATACATTAACAGGCTAAATGTTCAAGTATTAATAGGCACTAACATTATTAGTGGCATTTCCAGGAAAGAAGACTATTTCTGAGCCTTGGAGTGGGCCACTTTGACAGGAAAGAGACCAAGAAAAAAAAATGAAATTTAATCAGCTCAAAAGAAAGGTGGTTTTAAAAGGCATTGAACTGACTGGGGGAGATAGAGTAATATCTCGTAGACATTTTGGTAGACCCAGTGAGTTGAGGACATGCTGGATAATTAGAAAAGCCAAAGGATCTCAAAAGATAATACTAATACAGTTTTTTCCTCTGTAAACTAATAGCAAATGGCTTAGGATGTATCCTGTGCTACTAAACTGACTTTGGGGGTTCATTAATCTAACTTGGTATTAGACAAACTATGAGTGTGTTCCTCACCTTACCAGTGAGGCTCTTGTGTTGTGCTGTTTGCTTTTGTGAAATAATAGGTAAAGATAGATCTGTCTGCCCCCAGTTCCTGGCACAGAGCTTCTAAAACCCTTGCAGTTTCCTAAGTGATACAGTACTAAGAGCATCTTCTGTTTTAATATTTGGTCTTTGACCCTGGTTTCTGACAGAGTTCCTAAATCCCTTGGAATTCGCTGGGTTATAGTAATGTCTTTTGCTCTAATGAGATGACTCTAGGTGAGCTCCCAGTTGGAGGCCAGTCATCAGAAAGACCAAGCCATGACTGGGAGCTTGGAAACTTTAGTCCCAGGCCTCATTTTCCAGAAAGGGGAGAAGTGCTGTAAGATGAGATAATGATCAACCATGCATACATGATGAAGGGTCCACAGAAATCCTAAAAGTATGGGGTTCAGACAACTTCTGGGTTGGTGTATACCTCTACATACACTGAAAGTGTGGTATACCCCAACTCCCTGGGGACAAAAGATCCTATACTAGGGACTCCTTCTGGACCTTATCCTATGTGTCTCTTCATATGGCTTTTACCTGTACCTTTTATCATATCCTCTATTGGGTAATAAACTGGTAAATATGTCTCCCTGAGTTCTGTGAGCTCAGGATCAAAGCCAAGCAGGAGATGGTAGGAACCCCAATTTATCACTGGCCAACCAGAGTACAAGTGATAGCCTGGAACTTGTGATTGGTATCTGATGTGGATCGTCAATCTTGTGGAACTGAGCCCTTAAGGGGTCTGATGCTAACTCTAGGTAGTGTCAGAATTAAGTTACATAGTAGGACACCCAGCTGTTGCCAGAAAATTACTTGGGGAGTGGAAAACCTGCACCTCTACTGTCAGAAGTACTGTATGTGAATAGTAGAAGGAAAAAACACAGGCAGAGTGCGTGGGTGTCTTTTTGTCTGTTTTCTTCTTGATGGCCTACAAGTTCTGACCAGCAGCAAATTTGTGTCTGTGTATGTACAATGTTTATAGTATATTCATATATGCACACATGTTGTGGCTTCTATACCAGAGACCTATACCAGAAAATGTCAAGTATTTATTGAGAGGTTGATAAGGGAATGTGGTAATTTTTATCTGTTTACAGATTTAGAAATTCTCTTCTATATTATCATGTTCCTTCCAACAATGCAGAAAAGCAAATGTATACCTGGCTTGTTCCAAATCTTAGAAATGTTAGTCCTTCTCCTAATTTTGCAAAACTAGTAAATGTAAGTATTGTGGCTCAGATCCAGAGAATCCCAGTACTCTTGACAATTTCTCATTATTCTCCAAAGAAACCCCAGGAACTTAAGTGACAGAGGAATCAGGAAGCCATGTGCCCTTCAGGAACTTCCTTAGAGCACACTTAAATGTAACGCAGATAAGAGTGGAGGGGACAGCACTTACCAGACTTGGTACAGCATTGGGGCAAACCCTCTTGGGGCTTCTCATGTTCCTAAAACTCACTTTCTATGCTCAGAAGATTCCTGAAAGACTCAACAGATACAGCACAGAGGAAACCCTATGAGGAGTATTAGCTGCTGAGCAGAGCTTTTACCTGCAAGGACAGTCAAGGCCCCAGAAGTTCAAAAGTCTTCCTGTCCTCATCCAAAATCCCTGTATAACTCTCTGATTATAAAATCTCTGCTTTCTATCTTTCTTAACTATTCCATTGTTCCCTGGTATCCAATTCCTCTTCAACTCCACTGTGGGGTTCTACAGCTTTGAAAGAGAAGGAAGCTCCCTTCTACCATTCTCTTTCTTTACAGATGAATCCTTCTACCTTGATCCATCCACTCTTCTCTGAGTTTTATTGAATTTCACTCATTTCTCATTGCTTGGCATTTAGGTAAAATTTTATATTGGCAAATTTGCTTTTCCACTTGTATTTAGGTCCAAAGTGGCTACTTTGATGCAGTCTAGAAGTTGATCTTGAAAAGGTTGAGAAGTTCAGGGAAAAGTAGGGAACAAATACATTCCCAATTTTCACAAATTGGCCCAGAATTAGTTCTACTTGCCAACTTGCCATTTGATTCCTTGTTTGTGATTGAACTGACACTTGTAGTAAAAACTGATTCCAAAAGGGAATTGTTTGATACTATGGATAAAAGGATTGGTAGGACCTTGGAATAGTCATGGTACAGATAGGAAACTCTGTCATTGCTGGGTGAACATTACATCTACTCTTACATGTGGTAAAACTTCTTCAGATGGTCCATGTCTCAAGCTATGGCTACAGAGACCATCATGATATGATGGGCGTAATTAGCTTAGAGAAAAGAATTCCTTTCTTGACAAATTGAGAAGGGAATAGCAATAGCCACATTTGCCTCAATTTTTATCATTTCTAGAACACTTTTTATCACATTAAATTTTCCACATGATCCTGTGGATTGAGTATTAATTTTATCTCCATTTTAGATCCTAGATTAATAAGAGTATTAGAAACTGCATTTAGAAAATGGTATGTGGGGGGTGCATGGGTGGCTCAATCAGTTAAGCATCTGACTTTTGATTTCAGCTCAGGTCATGATCTCACAGTTCACGAGTAGGGCTCTGTGTTGACAGTGCAGAGCTGCTTGGGATTCTCTCACTCACTCTCTCTGCCCCCCCCCACCTCAAAAATAAATAGACCTTTAAAAAAAAAAGAAAGCACAGCAAGCTATTATTAAAAAAGAAAGAAATTGGTGTATATATATAGTGCTAAAATATGGGTCCTCTAGCTTTAAATTTTTTTAATGTTTATTTATTTTTGAGACCAAGAGAGATCATGATCAGGGGAGGGGCAGAGAGAGAGGGAGACACAGAATCCGAAGCAGGCTCCAGGCTTGGAGCTGTCAGCACAGGGCCCAATGCAGGGCTCCAATTCACAAAGAACCGTGAGATCATGACCTGAGCTGAAGTCTGGCACTTAACCAAATGAACCACCTAGGCACCCAATGGATTCTCTGGCTTTAAATCTTATTCTTTCCAATTGTAGAAAATTATATATTTAACTTAGGAACAAATCCTCTTTACTGAATGGAGAAGAAATAAGAGCTTAAATATTACAGCAAATAGGGAATGTAAAAGAAATATACCTATTATAATGAATAAAATCCTACAACTCCTGTTCTGTTTGGAATCCATTCCCGTTTTGCCACAGTATCTACTCCCTGGATTTGAGAATCAACTCTGAAATACTGGACATAACTTGAAAAAAATAATAATGAAACCCATAGTAGTCTAATTAACTACCAATGAATTGGAAAATAGGCGGAAAACAGTTCTATGAATTGAAGGAGAGGGAAAGGAACTTTGCCAAAGGCCATAAGGCTTAGGCCATAACCCTTCACCACTTGAAGTCTCACATTGTCATTGACCTCCAAAAGGGGTAAATTCTTCTAATGAGAAGTTGGGTGCCATTTTCTACATTTTCATTCATCACTACCTTGCTGAATTATTGATTTGAGCTATTTGATATCATAAACAAAACTATAACTTAATTTATGAATACCTAATATTAAGAAGGCTCATGTTTATGTATATTCATTCAATTTTTAAAGAACAAATGCATTGCTGCAATGGGTCAGTCATTAGATTGGCTGTTTGGGATACTGAAGTGAAAGAAACATAGCTTTGGGATACTGAGGTGAAAGAAACATGTTTTCAGGGAGCATGTTTTCATGGAACATGAAAAGCATATATGGGATATGTAACAATTGGGCACATGCAAAGTCTTTTGGTAGCACCAAGAGGGAATTAATTGTCTCTAACTGTAATTGTTGAAGGAGACTTCACATAACAAAATTGGTCTTCAAGTTGAAGTTGAAGCGTGTCAGTTGGAAAAAAAAGGGGGGGGATGGTTATAAAGCATCCCTGACTTGAGGGAAGAAATAGGGTGTGATTGAGAATGAGACATTTGGGGAACTGTAAATTAGCTGATATTGGCAAGGTGGTGCCAAATGTGGCCTCCCCAAAATAGAAGCCAAACAGCCAGCCAATGAGACAAAATTCTTACCGCAGTAAGAGAGCTCCCTCTGCAGTAGTATTGACTGAGGGTGAAGGGCAAAGTTGCAATATTTATTGAGATTTTAAAATCAAGTGTACAGCTGGTTTTTAAAAGTGAGGGTTGAAAAATCATTTAAGTTAGGATTGCTACAGACCAGCAAGGCAAGGATTTTGAAACGGGTTCAGAGTCTTAGGGTATAAACTATCATTTGACACTTTCAAGTGAAGTGTTGATGTATCTGTGAAGTAGTTCCTAGAATGAATGATATTTGCAACTTTCATTTTGCCTGGCGAAAGTGGCCTGAAATTATAAGGTTATATTAATGATAAGTGGAATAATAAAGTCATGTTAATGTAGAATGTAAGATGTTTTGGTGTAGATGGTTCTGATTCTCAGCTCGGATAGAACAGAAGATAGTTGAGAAAAGTACGTTCTAGCAGATGTTAAAAGTTCTTGTATGTCTTCTTGAGTACTGAAGAGATAGCAAATTTTTCTTGAGAGAGTGGCTTGATCATATACATGTGAATTGGTAACAGAATACAATAGAGAATGGATTAAATATGTCAAAGAGGAGGAGTGGAGATAGAAGGTTGAGATGTTCTGTAGATACTGGATACAGGTTAAATGAGTTAGAAGGTAAGAGGTTATAAGGGCTTGAATAAACACAAAGGAAATAATGAGCCAAGAAATTTTTATAAGAGGAAATAAAATGATCAGGTTATAAATGAAATGTAAGACATAAAAGGAGAGGAATCAAAGGTATAGATTTATTGAATTTTAAATACTGTATATTTATCTATATTTAATCTACACTAGAATCCTGGAAGATAGGTACCATTTTATTTTCTCCTCACATGTGAGGGAACTGAGTCACTGAGAGGCAAAATTACTTAACTCATGCAAAGGTAAAGTCAAATGCAGGCTGTCTGGCCTTTGCTACATTATACAATGTCCCAGTTTGTTAGTTTGGGTTATTGGGTAATTGAGGGTAGATTAACAAAGTTGGAGACTATTAGAAGATAATGGTTGGCAGGAAGGATTCATTAGTGATAATCTGAGCTTGGGACACCCCATGTTCTCTATGTCCAGAACTGATCCAAGGGTGGTGTTGATGGTGTTGGTTAGAAATGAGTCTAAAGATCAAAAGAGGTGTGCACCAAACAAACCCCCCACAAATGTTTATTGTGTATCTGTTCAAGGTACAGTTGGAGCTAAAGAAATAAAAATAAGGGTGATGATATAGTTCCTGCTTATGTTGGTTGTCTGCAGGGATATTGTATGGAAAACATGCATTACTCCTATGCTTCTCCTTTATGCTTACACAACTTCATGTTCACAACACTAGAACAGATGTATGGGGATTTTTTCCATACCAAGCAATTCTGCTACACCAACTGGGTGTCCTGCAATTTAACTCATTTCTGACACTATTTACCTGGAGATAGCCTCAGATCCCACAGGTTAACGGCTCAGTTCCGGCAAGACTGCTCTCCCCCTACTTTAGATGCCAATTATAAATCAAGTTGTCACCTGTTCTTTTGACCAATTAGCTATAAACTGCAGTTTGCCACAAATCCCTCCTTAGGTTTTATTAATTTGCTACAGCACCTCACAAAACCAGGAAAATGGCTTACTTTTTACGTTGATTGTAAAAGGATATGATACCATCATTAGATGAATAGAAAAAGATGCATAGGGCGAAGTATGTGGGAATGGGCACAGAGCTTTCGTGCCCTTTCCAGGAACATCCCTCTCCTGCACCTTCATGTATTCAGCAACACAGAAGTTCCCTAAACCCTGTAACTTTTGGAATTTGTAGGAAGGCTTCGTCACGTAAGCACGATTGATCATTATCTCCATTTCCAGTCCTTTTCCTCTCTGAAGAATGGGGTTGGGGTGAACGTTCCAAGCTTCTAATCATGGCTTGGACTTTCTGGGGCAGGCTCTCTATCCAGGAGCTCTCTGAGTCCCCTCATGAGAACAAAAGACACTACTATTACCTAGAAAGGTGAAGGGATTTAGGAATTCTGTATAAGAAACCAGGGTCAAAGACGAAATATTAGAAGAAAAGATGTTAGGAAAGTACAAGGGTTTTAGGAGCTCGATGCCAGAGACAGAGACAGACTGTGTGTGTGTGTGTGTGTGTGTGTGTGTGTGTGTGCGCACGCGCGCACGCGCGCACGCGCTATACATTATATATGTAATTTTTATTTCACAGAGGTATAGAAAATATTAATAGAGAAACTTAGTCATAGAAAAATCTAACCGTATCATGTACCTAATAAAGAGTGATCATGGTACTTTGTGCCATGATGTTTATTCCTGGAAGCATGTGGTTCTTGACCAGATCTTTCCTCAGCCAGTTTCGTTGTAATTTGAGTTCCTTTTAATACACTCTCCTTAAATTTTATATAGAAAGGAAACATGGAACTTAGCTGTACATGACTAAGGCAGGACTTGAATTTCCTAAGTGATAGCCTAGTTTGAGTCTAGATATATTTTTAGACTAACTTAAGACTAAAAAGATTTATAGCCTGGGACCAAAGCAAACTACCATTCATCTTCACCTTGGACAACAATGTGAACAAGTTGCTACATTTCCTTGAGTCTCAATTATTTCTTACACAAAATGAGCTTTGTAATAACAACTTCACAAAGTTTTTGTGATTAATTCTTAAGTAGCAGGTATTTTACATAAAAATTCTTAATTTTTTAATGAAAATAAGCAAACTTTATGTCATCACACCAATGAAATTCTGTGTTCTGAATCAGTACATTTTAAAGCTCACGAACTTATCTCTGAATTATGTTTTTAGGCAAGTCACATTTCCTTACCGTTTTTCAATCTGATGGATCTGCCTTCATAAATCATATATAAAGTTGATAAAAGCAAAGAGCACAGCCTTAGGAAAATCCAACAGGTGGTGGGCAGCTATTTATAATTTGACAATTTATGAGAACAAATGTCTCCATTACATAAATAATTCCCTTGCATTTCATTTGCTTACACACCATTATTTCTACAAGTTTGTCACAAAAGAATGGAGATCGATTTATCTTCTTAGCTGGCACAACGGGTAACTGTGAACACAATACGTTCCTTCAGTTCTTTTTGCTAGGAAGGTAATACTAATCTTTTATTTTATAAAGATATACCTGAATTTTAGCCAAAGGCTAATGGGACATAAAAAAGAGACTTAAAAAGCCCAATGAGTAACATGGCCTTGAGCTTTTTCTGTGTACTCCAGTGATCATTTGGCTAGTGCCACCTGAGTCACTGTCTTTGAATAGAAATGTAAACTGACCTTAGATGTTATTTTGCCCTTTAGCTTCTCTCAGCAGCATAAAAGTAGGAGCAATAGATTTGCTCCAGGGCTTGTTAGCCTGGGTGCAGGTAGAAAGAGTCCTCCCTGTTCTGAAGATCAGGCAACCTGTGTTCTAATAGTGACCTCCTATTAAACATTCTTGAGCCAGTCACAGAGCATTCTGAAAATCATTTACAAAATAAGGGTGAATCAGGTCAATTTAAATTTTTTTTAATTAAAAACATTTTTTTTAATGTTGACTCATTTGTGAGAGACTCTGTGAGTGAGCAGAGAGAGGGGGAAACAGAATCCAAAGTAGGCCCCAGTCTCACAGCTGTCAGCACAGAGCCCACACAGGGCTTGAACCCACGAACTGTGAGATCATGACCTGAGCTAAAGTTAGACGCTCAATGGACTGAGCCATCCAGGTGCCCCTTTAAATGATTTTTAAATTGATATATCTGGGAGTGCCTGGGTGGCTCAGTCCATTGAGTGTCCAACTCTGGAATTTTGGCTCAGGTCATGATCTCATGGTTCTTGGGTTCAAGCCCCATGTCAGGCTCCACTGACAGCATGGAAGCCTGCTTGAGATTTTCTCTCTCTGTCTCTCTCTCTCTCTCTTTATCTCTCTCTGCCCCTCTTCTGCTCATGTGCATGCACACATTCATGCTCTCTCTCAAAATAATCTTTAATAATTTTTTTAACATTTATAATTTATTATTTATAAATGAGAAAATCAAAATTATTTATAAAATAAGGAGACTAGACTGTGTGCTTGAATAAGTTTTATCAACTTGGCTAAGACTGGAAGCTGTATTTTCCAGAATGCTCTTCCTGGGGTGTTTCCAGAATAGAGTAGGTCAAGAAAGGAACTAGTACAACATCAGAAGGCAGAAATTATGCCAAAGCCACTACTCTGAGAAGAAACTCAGCCATTGTGTATCAGGACAATAAAGCAGAAGTAAACTCGAGTTTGTTTTTACTCTCCTCCCAGTCTGAGTTCATCTGTGTTTCTAATTGCTGGTCCCATCAACCAACAGTGAAACCAAGCCCACCACCAGGCACTTGTCTACAAGCCTAGGGAGACACCAGTTATACATAGGCACTAACTTCCTCAAAAGAGACAGATACTACAGGCCTTCCCACAGGTACTCCCTTTATGATACTATTTAGATGTCCAGAAGTACTTTGCTTGTAGTATTTTCCTGCAACCTCTAACATGTTCAAATGCTTTGGTGTTTCAGGCGAACATGATTAATGATGATTTTTTGAATCTTCCCGTTTCCTCTTTCTACATCTTCCCTTCTTTGCTTCCTCTTGCATTTATGTAAGATCTAATTCTGGTCATGTATACCCTGTTCCCATAATACTTTTAAGGGGTCCCATTCTCCTGACCAAACTCAGACTGAAACAGACCAGTGTTCACCCAGTTAAAACATAAAATGTTTCCATAATTCTTTCAAAGACTCAAACATTAACCTAAGCATGATAATGAAGGTTTTTATTTAATCTTCACAAGTCTATGAAGTAGGTATCACTAGTAGGATCATTTGGCAAGTTAAAGACACATTTTATAAATATTATCTAATTTGAGTCATGCAACTTTTTGTGATTATAATGCAAACCTAAAATATCTCACTCCAGAATGTAAGTTCTCAGGGTTTCACACACCTCTCTCGATCCATAGATGTGATTCAGAGTATCTTGTGAACACTTGGAAAGTGTTTGCATTAAGCATTCTTCTAGATAAAAGGGGTCCGTAGTTTTAAGCACATTTATAAAAAATTCTATAAACTCAGGCATTAAAATGAATGCTTGGAACTATTGAATATGGTCTGCACTGGCCGCATGTGGCTACTTAAATTTAAATTAGTTGAAATTTAATTAAAAATTAAAGACCAAAAATTCAGTTTTTTAGTTAAAGTAGCCCTATTTCAAGTGCTCAGTAGCTGTATGTGGCTAGTGGCTACCGTATTGAACAGTACACATAGAACTTTCTGCAATAATCAAAAGATATTCTGTTACACAGTGTTACTTTAAAGGCTTTTCATCATTTTAAGAAAATACAAAATGTCCATTGCTCTCTATTAAGAGAACCAACCCCTTTCTTTCCATTCCCCTACTCACCCCTCAAGTCTCCCCCAAACTGGACATCCCCATTCAAATAGAACGTCAAATTCATTGAACAACTTAAGAGAAGCTCTATATTTTCCTGTATAAAGGTCAGTGCGTTCTGTATGGTGTGATTGCGTACAGAGTTGAAAAACAGATCCAATTCACCTACAGAGCCACATAAATATTTTAAGACTGTGTTTTATAAACTGTAAACTTTATTATAGGCTTTGGTTTCCGAGCATGTGAAGTCTATAGATCATTGAGTCCCACCACTCATGGCTATTGTTTTAGTAGCCTGCTTCTTCACTTGTGCCATAAGCTACCCCAGCAGACTGGATTAACAGCTCTCCAGGGCCTCCTTCTACCTTCCAGAAGAAATACTGATTGAACCAGAAGCAAATTCCTCCTCCTCTGACTTATGTACATAAAAGAAAAACGTAGGATTTACCAACAGCACAATAGACGACCACCAGGAAACCAATCACCCTCTTCAGGGAAAGCACTAAAGAGTTTATCACCCTTTCAGGCCAGAAAGGTTTTGAATGGTGAACACGGACCCTTACAGCTGCAACAGACTTTTTTCCATGTTAAGGAGCAGCATAACTGCATCCCCAATTAGGACCTAATTAGAAAAATAAGTAGCAGTTCTAGAATTTTTGGCAGCTGTCCCTCATAACCTGAAAGTAATCAAAACACTTCAAAATCACTTGCATAAAGCCTTCCAGTGGGTATCAACATCAGTTCTACCAAAAGGGGAAATGCAGTTCTGTTAGTTGCCTTAAAGTGCTCTCACCTTTCTTCCATGCAGCCTTTTTAGGAGATTATCTGCTTCTCTAAGACAACCATTCAAAAAACAGTGTAGGTACAATTTTCTAACAAAATTTTGAGTAAACTCTTTCTTAAGCAGCAATGTATGTAGAAGCAGGGCTGGAAAGTACTTGAAAGTCTGTAAGATCTAAGAGAATGTTTAAGATTTTCATTAAAATATACATTGATTTTTTTTTTACATTTATTTATTTATTTTTAGAGAGAGAGGGAGGGAGAGTCTCAAGCAGGCTCCGCACTGTCAGCACAGAGCCTGATGAGGGGTTCAAACTCAGGAAACTGTGAGATCGTGACCTGATCCAAAACCAAGAGTCGGACGATTAACCAACAGACTGAGCCACCCAGGCACCCCAAAATATACTTTGGTTTTAATACTGAGAGTATCCTATTCTTTAGAAATATCTTCCCAGTTAGAAAGGTATACTTTCTTTGCAGTCATGATTTGCAATTGAAAGATACTTTAAATAGAATTGGACATTCTCTGTTCAAGTCAGCGTTTCTTAAGCTGGGGGTAGTAGAAAGTTTAGGACATATTTTTAAAGGTCCTTGAGAACTTTCTCTTTAAAATGGTTTCTTCTACTTTGGGGTTGTTGGCTACCTACCTCAATTTCTTTCCTTGCAAATAATAATAAACTTTTCCTATTAATCGGGGAACTTAGGAAGTCTCCTAAAATCATAAAATAAGGTAAATTAGGATTTACTACCTGTAGTGAGAGGGAAATGAGACGCTATATGGAAGTCGTCTATAATTGTGCCTGTTACAGTAGAGTTTGAATAAATGATGGCTTCCTTTTCATCCTTCCCTGATTTGGAAGCATGTAACTATAGCTGACACATTCCCAGGAGAAGATTCCCTCTCCCATTCTGTGAAAGTGGGGATGCCACTTACCCAGTGTCCGTGCCCATAGGTAGAACTAGATTTCTAGTTTAATGCTCTTGTGGTCAGAGCTGAAATCAAGACTTGGATGCTCAACTGACTGAGCCACCCAGGCACCCCTGGAAATAGTTTTCTTAGTATTTCTTTCTGCTACTTTGTAGAAAATGTGTTTAGTGTATAAAAATTGCATCAGAATTCTGTTTTAATTTTGTATTCTGCAGTTTTACTGCACTCATTCTAATAGTTTTTTGGTGGACACGTGAGGGTTTTCTATATATAGTTTCATGTCATTTCAGATAGTGACAGTTTTACTTCTTCCTCACCAATGTGGATGCCTTTCATTCTCTCTCTGTCTCTCTCTCTCTCCTCTTTTTTATTTTATTTTATTTTATTTTTTTCTGTGGCTAGGACTTCAATACTCTATTGATTAAACATGTTGAAAGTGGACATCCTTGTCTTGCTCCTGATCTTAGAGGAGAAGCTGTTTCTCACCAATGAGTATGATGTTAGCTGTAGGTTCTTCATATATGGCCTCTATTATGCTGAGGTATTTTCCCTTTAAGTCCACTTTGTTGAGAGTTTTTATCATAAATTGATGTTGAATATTGTCAAATTTTCTCCCTGCATCTACTGAGATGATTATATAATTTTATCCCTTGTTTTATTAAACTGGGGTATCACATGATTGATTTGCAGATTTTGAATAATCCTTGCATCCCCCAAAACAGATCCCACTTGATCCTTTTAATGTGTTCTTGAATGTGGTTTGCTAATTTTTTGTTGAGGATTTTTACATCTATGTTCATCAAGAATATTAGCCTGTAGTTTTCTTTTTTGTATTTTCTTTGTCTGGTTTTGGAACGAAGTTAATGCTGGCTTTATAGAATGTATTTGGAAGCTTTCTTTCCTCCTCTATTTTTTGGAATAGTTTGAAGGAAATTGGTATAACTTTTCTTTAAATGTGTGGTAGAATTTACGTGTGAATCCATCTGGTCCTGGACTTTTGTTTGCTGGGAGTTTTTTTGTTTTGTTTTATTACTTTCCATTTCATTTCTTTTCATTGGTCTGTTCAGATTTTCTATTTCTTCCTGATTCAGTTTTGGAAGATTACCTGTTTCTAGGAATTTACCTATTTCTTTAAATTGTCCAGTTTGTTGGCATGCGCTTTTTTATAGTTGTTCTTTTTTTTTTTTAATTTTTTTTTTCAACGTTTATTTATTTTTGAGACAGAGACAGAGCATGAACAGGGGAGGGGCAGAGAGAGAGGGAGACACAGAATCTGAAACAGGCTCCAGGCTCTGAGCCCGACGTGGGGCTCGAACTCACGGGCAGTGAGATCATGACCTGAGCCGAAGTCGGACGCTTAACCGACCGAGCCACCCAGGCGCCCCTATAGTTGTTCTTAAAATCCTCTGTATTTCTGTGGTGCTTGTTACTTCTCCTCTTTCATTTCTGATGTTATTTGCTTGGGTTCTCTTATTTTTTCTTGAAGAGTCTGGCTAAAGGTCTAACAACTGTGTGTATCTTTTTAAAAAAACAGATTTTGGTCATTGATCTCTGTGGCTTTAGTCTCTACTTTATTTCTCCTTTGATATTTAACAAATTCTTTTTTCTACTAACTGTGGGCCTTGTTTTTATTTTTCCAGTTTATTTTGGTGTAAAGTCAGATTATTTGATCCACCCCCCACCCCCCCCCCCCCACCCCCCCCGCGATGGGCCTGTATTGCTACAGATTTCCCTCTGAGAGCTGTTTTCACTACATTCCAAAGCTTTTGGACCATTGTGTTTTATTTTCACTTGTCTGCATGTATTTAATTTCTTCTTAAGTTTCTTTATTGATACATTTGCTGTTCTGTGGTCATTTGGCCTCCACATATTTATGTTTCTTCTGTATTTTTTCTTCTGATTGATTTCTAGTTTTATACCATTGTGTTTGGAAAAGATGCTTGATATGATATCAGTCTTCTTAAATGCATCGAAACTTGTTTGTGGCCTCACATGTTGTATGTATATCCTGCAGAATGTTTCACAAGTGTTCATGTGCACTTGAAAAGAATGTGTATTTTGTTTTGGATGAAATGTTCTGTACATATCTGTTTATTCCATCTAGTCTAATGTGTTCAGATAGTTTTTCCTTATTGATTGTCTGCCTGGGCAATCTATCCATTGATATAAGTGGGATATTAAAGTTTCCTATTACTGTATTACTGTCAATATGTCCCTGTATGTCTCTCAATATTTGCTGTATGTATTACATGCTTCGTTATATTTACTTGCTATATTATTTTATTGGATTGATCCCTTTATCATTATGTAGTGTGCTTCTTTGTCTCTTTCTACAATCTTTGTTTGAAAGTCTATTTTGTCTGTATTTCTACTTTAGCAATGTTTTGCTTCCATTTGCATGAAATATCTTTTTCCATCATTTCACTTTCAGTCTGTGTGGGTCTTTAGGTCTAAAGTGAGTCTCTTATAGGCAGCATATAAGTGGATCTTGATTTTTTTTTTTTTTTATTCCATTCCACTACCCTATGTCTTTTGGTGTGTTTAGTCCATTTACACTTAAAGTAACTATTAAGAGGTATGCACTTACTGCCATTTTATTAATTTTTGTTGTTATTTTTGTCGCTCTTTCCTTCTTTTGTTCTCTTGTGATTAATGATTTTCTTTCGTGTTATGCTTGACTTTATTTTTTTTTCCTGCATCTATGACAGGTTTTTGGTTTGTGGTTACCATGAGGTTTATATATAACATTCTAAATATATAACAGTGTATATTAAGTTGATGATCACTTAAGTTAAAACTCATTCTAAAAATCTTTCGTTTTTACTCCCCTCCATTTTTTTACGTATATGTTGTCATATTTAACTTTTTTAATTTTTGAGCTCTCTTAACTAATTTTTAGACATAAGCAATTTTATGTTTGTCTTATAACCTTCACATTAACTTTTTAAGTGATTCCTCCTCTGCATTAACTGTACACTTGCTTTTACTCATGAATTTTTTCCTTTCATAATTTTTTAATTTCTAATTATGGCTTTTTTTTCCATTTAAAGAAGGCCCTTTTAACATTTCCTTAAGTACCACTTTAGGATAACTTTTGTATCTTTAGTTTCTCTGAGAAACTCTTTCTCTATTTCAATTCTGAATGATAACCTTGCTAAGTAGAGTATATTTGGTTGTAGGCTTTTATCCCCCCTCAGCACGCTGAATATATCATGCTACTCCCTCTGGTCTGCAAAGTTTCTGCTCAAAAATCAGCTGATAGTCTGATGGAGTTTCCTCATATGTAACTAGTTGCTTCTCCCTTGTTGCTTTTCAAATTATCTTCAATCTTTTATATTTTAATTATTAGGTGTCTTGGTGTAGACCTCTTTGCGTTCATCTTGTTTGGAACTTGCTGTGATTTCTGAACCTGGATACCTGTTTCCTTCTCCAGTTAGGTATTTTTTTCAGCTATTATTTATTCAAATAAGCTTTCTTCCCCTTTCTCTTTCTTCCCCTTCTTGGACCTTTATAATGTGAATACTTAATGTTATTCAAGAGATCCTCATTTCATTTTTCTTTTCCTTTTGTTGTTCATCTTAGGTGCTTTTCATTACCCTGTCTTCTTGATCTCTGATTGATTCTTTTGCATTCTCTATTCGTTCCCTCTGTTGTATTTTTCATTTCTGTTATTGTATTCTTTATCTAAGAGTGGTTCTTTTTTTTTTTTTTTTTTTTTACATTTTCTATCTCTTTGCTGAAGTTCTCACTGAGTCATCTATTTTTTCTCGAGTCTGGTGTGAATCTTTATGACCATTACTTTAAACATTTTATCAGATAGATTGCTTGTCTTTATTTTATTTAGCTATTTTTGAGAAATTTGCTCTTGTCATTTTGTTTGGAGCATAATTCTTCTGTCTCCTCATTTGGTGGACTTTCTGTGTTTATTTCTATGAATTGGACAGAACATCTACTTCTAAACGTGAAGGAATGGTCTTATTTATGATCATCCCCTGTGTGGACTATGTGTGCCTGGTGACTTTGTTGGAATAGCTGGAGTTGTGGCTGTCATGAGCTGGGGGTCCTGGGGCACTCTGTGTTGGGGCTGCACTAGTGGGACTGCCAAAGCTGACATGAGAATGGGCATAGACAGTCCCAGGGTTCTTCATGTAGAGGGCTCCCTGGCAGGATTGCTGAAGCTAATGCGGGTGTAAGCCACGGGGGTTCGTGTTGTCTGCATAGAGGATAAAGGAGAGCTGAAGCTGAAGTCAGTGCAAGTCAGAGGATCCTGGGGCAGGGTTGTGTTCTGGCTGGGTAGCTGGAGCCAATGCAGTGCAGACCAGGGATTCTCAAGGAGCTTTGTACAGGGGTGCCATGGCAAGGTGGCTGAAGGTGATGTGGGCATGGGCCAGTGGTCCCAGGGTACACCACGAAGGGGGCACCCTGGCAAGTCATCTGGAGCTGAAGTGGTTGGGCCTAGACAGGTCTGGTGTGCTTTGCACCTTGTTACCTTGTCAAGATGACTGTAGGTGCTGATAGTAAGTGCTGACCAGGGTTGTTCTGATATGTGCTGAACTAGCACAGCCTTTGTGGGACAGCTGGGGTTGGTGTGGGCTAGAGGCCTGGGCCTCACTGAGGCAACAGCCAAGCTAAGGAGACCTTGTTTTCCTATCTGTGCTTTCAAGTGGAGTGGGGGACATAAACCATGGTGTTGTCAGCCCCTCTGAATGGAGAGTATTTCAGCAGTTCCCCTGCCAGCTTGCAGAGCTCAGAGACGGCATCCTTTGTGTTCTAGTTGCTCTTCTAAACTGCAGGGTTGTATGTGTGTGTGTGCATCCAAGGCTAATATGGGCTAAAGGCCTGGTGCTCACTGAGGTGGCAGACCAGCTAAGGCACCCAGACCCTGCTCTTACCTGAACTATCAAGGTGGAGGGAAAATGTAAACAGGGCTGCTGGTCAGCTCCTCTGAAGCAGAGAGAGTTCCAACGATCCAGCATTTGTCAGGGTTCTAGGACTGGTTCCTTAATATTCTACTAGCCCTTTTAAACCACACTTTTTTTTTTCTGTCAGCCCTCGGTTCTTCAGGAGGAATTCCAGTATAATAAATAGGTATAGATTTGTGTGTCCATAAAGGATGTGAATGCAGGGTCTTTTTAAATCATCACCTTTGACCTTCTGAAAGTATTTGATTCTTTGATAATTTTTTTAAAATTCTGGACCCTACTGATACTATTCTGGTGGAGGAACTAGAGTACTGCCCATTGTCGTGAGACAGGGAATGAAAGACCAGATGCCTGTCACCACTCTGCAGTCAGGGCCATCATCATCTCCTGGTTCTACCTGGAAGGGGATGAAGACCAACCGCTACCTAGTCCTGCTGGCACCACCAGCTGGGAGCATCAGGGCATGCCACCTGCTTCCATGGTATACAAGAGTGAGAGATGAATAAAATCTTAGCGTGGTTTGCTGAAAGGCCAAGGACAGTGGGACTACAGTAGTAGTATTGGTAAAAAGGAACAGGCTTTCCTTGGAGCTTTTTTTGGCCTGTGCCTGTTGGTAGTTTTGAGACGGATGCTTCTGCAGTCCACTGTTCAAGAGAGTTGTGTGGCAAGGAAACCTCAGAGCTC